>NC_138961.1:188616666-191422500 GCF_055761805.1 Camellia sinensis | reverse complement strand
TATTTGCTTTCATTAATGTCTAATCAATTATCTTTAAACAAGAGAATCAACTATGATTACTCCATACTATATCCATCATTGATCGATGCATGGGATTCTGAAAGTAGTCTGCTTAACTTTAATTGGTACCAAGGCTACCCCTTTGTTTATGAAAGAATTGGATCCAAAAAACCATATGAAAAAAAATAATCAAGCTATTTATTGAAAAAATTTCAAAAATAAATTCTCAAAACTCAACCAATCGTAACAAGGAATAAACCAAGTCCGGTTATTTGTATAAGCAAAAATATTGTTGGCTTCAACTCTCAACAAATGGTTAGGGAAGCATAAAATAAAATAAAGCCAATAAGTTGAAGCTGGTGTACATCAAACAGTTCAAATACCATTATGTATCTATTTCACAAAATCCATACACATATTTGTTAAATTTTTAAACACCTACTAAATTACACAAGTCCGCCTCTTATATAATTTAATATTCAGCATTATTTAGCCAAAGACAACCCTCTCCATATATAAATTCTGAGGACAATTATTTTTACATATACTGGGTACTGGAAATTTACTGGAGAAGAGCTTCAGCTAGTTATGGTGATAAGAAATGCACCCGAGCAAGAGGATACTCCTTTCCAGCTATGAAAACACCAGTTTGTGACCACTTGATATCCTCCCAATCAAGATTCTCTTCCAACACCTGTTCAAATAAAAAAGATCAAGATCGAATTCATAAAAAGGAAAATCAGTAAATTGAACAGTCTTTTGAAACAAAAACAAATTATTCTAGTCAATTCTCCTATGAAAAGTGGATTGTTCGATTAATTTTCCCGTTAGGCAGAAAGAACCTTGTCACTCAACGATCTTTTACCAAGTAATCTCTATTATGTGAGGCTAAAATTGTAATATCATGTAAAATCCCTTTCTTTTCTATTTAATTTAACCAAATAGAACAAGTGAAAAACAATTTCCATTTCCCAGAGATACTTTTCATCACCCTACCTTTCCTTGCTAATATCCAGTGTACCAAAAGGAGAATTAGATTTGAAGTTAACGATGTAGTTAGAATAGGAACCAGGGCTTTAGGCAGTTTACAAAAAGCCAAAAACTATCTACATTAAAGTTGGGGAGAATAGTTGATTTCATTAGCAATCTGAAGAGATGGAGATTGCACAACACCCGACTCTCAAAAGATATGGAGATTGCAAGCTGCGATTGATTGCAAAAGGTGCAATTCTATGACCATGATTACAAAACATATCGTCTTTTATGAGGTCAAGAAGAAAAAACACATTTCATAAATCTTAAATATTGGGTCAATTATTTCTCATAGTGACCAGCACTGGCAGATGGTTTTTCTACATATTTAAGCTAGGTAAGCAAAGATTTTAAGAACTTCACTAGTTGAGTACCCCTTTCATTTTTCAAAGCTGCCCATCACTCATGCCCTGTTTGGTTCACTGGAATGAAGTGAAATAAAATAATTATTCCATCATAATGTTCATTCCTACATTTGGTTTACTACAAAAAATGATGGAAAATGTAATACAAATGGAATCATTATTCACCATTGTGAGGGAATAGTCATTCTATAAGAAGGCTAAAGAACAACCGTTCTATTCTATTCGAATCATTCAAGTGAACCAAACACTACATCATTTCTTTAAGTAGAAAGCATCCTGATAAGCACCAGGATAAAGGATAGAAATAATTTACCTCCAAATGTTCCAGGGGCAACGGTATTCCAATTGACCGCATGACTTTTTGGGGAAGGGGCTTCTTACAACGAGACCACCGGAAAACATCAATCAAAACACTATCGCCATCTATTGCACCAGTTCTTTCACCATTTGTAGAGTGCAAGTTGTGAGTATGAGATTTTTCCGTCTCCATATCATGTGTCTGAGATGATGTTGCAGCCTTGACCATCTTCTCTCCAATGAAGCAGAGCTCATACCTGAAGATTAACACAAAAACTCAGAGGCACAAGAACAAACATAGAAGTTGACATATACTATTTTAATCTTTGCAGCTCAAACTTCAACCTTCAATATAAAAAGTAAGGGTAAATTCTAAATTACACTGACCATCCTTCCTAAGATTTGTGCTTGATACAAATTAGTCCTTCACGTTCTAGAAATTACACAAACCTCCCCTATTAACATTTTCGGTTAAAGGAGCCAACGGAAAAAGGAAAAATACTATGAACCCTAAAAAAAATATGAAATTATTCATTACCCTCTGCATCTTCTGCCTCCCTCTGCCCTTTCTCATCTCTCTCAGAGTTCCAATCGGTCCACCCAACCACCACCACTGCCAAATTCACCCTCCACTGATCGCATATGTTAATCTTATTTCTCTAATTTGTAGTTTTAGTTTCTTAATGCATAAAAAGATGTCCTTTCTCCAAACATAATAATATCAACTCATTTACAAGATTTTTACAGCCAAAAGGCCCTGAAACCAAGCAGCATCTATGCGTCAATGGTTTTGCATGCATACAATTACAAGACTATATTTTTCAATGTATCTCTTGATATATACAACATTTCATCAACACAAGAAGTTAGGACTATTACAGTTTATCAAAATATAGCATGACAACCAATCAATATTCAATAAATAATCAAAATATAATGAATTGCACTATTTTATTCATGGTTACTGAAGTAATAATTCTCATGACAACTTTCGTTGTTGTAGTTATGAGTTACTCCATGCCAAAATGGGAGTCATAGTTGAGAAAACACAAAGTTTAAGCAGTAAAAACTGCAAGTGACCCCATTTTCTTGGCATTACTTTTCCAATTTTTCCCTAAACGAAGTTTAGAAATAATTGCTGTGATTATGGCATTTGTGGTGAATTTTATTTGCAAGGAGTAATATAGACAAATAACAGAATAATTGTTTTGATTTTTCCATTGCAACACATTTGGGACAGTCAAAAATTTGAAGTATAACATCTTTTAGGGAGGGAGTATTATTTGGGCAGTGGTTTAGAATTCAGTGAAGATAATCTCAGCTCCTCAAGACTTAAACCAAAAGAAAAACTACTAGCATCTTCATGAACTTCTATCATTTAGCAATTGAGAGGTGTGCATGTTCCATGAATAGATTACAATATGACACGAGATTCTTCTTGTGCATTCAATTTTTCAAACTACTGTATAAAAATGAAATGCTATAAAACTCTAAGCAAGCACTCCTCTAAGCCTAGTTAATACCTGCGTGAATGGGTTTCCAAATACAAAACTTCCCCCTTTTTCAAGCGTGCAGAAGTGTACAGTGGTTTCTTCAAGCCCTTGTCTGCAACAATGCTTATACTGTACTTGATCCTGGAAAAATATACAAGTACATAAATTGAAGACATGGTAACAGGGGCGAGAGAGAGAGAGAGAGAGAGAGAGAGAGAGATCTAAGTTGACATTGTTATTTTCACATGGATGTGATCAATACCAAATACATGACAATTTTGTTATGCCCATAAGTTGATCAAAGCCAAGAGCAATGCTCAAATTTAAAATGAGCACTGCTGTGTAGCTCGAATTTAAGCTTGGCCCGAATGGCTCGAAACTCATCTTGCCAGTCGTCCGGCGATAAGGCTAACAGCCACCGTTGACAAGGTGTCGTCCGGCCGGTCGTCCAGGTGGTCGTCCAGCCAGTCGTCCGATGAACACCCATTCCGGCCATTCGAGCCCCCTCCTTTTCGAGCTACAAAGGCATTTCTGATTTAAAATACATCTAATTGAAAATATCAATATCAGTGGCAACATTCCTTGCCAAAAGCAGGAGACTAGCTCATGCGCATAGTCAAAACAACAATGCAGCAATCAGATAAGTGTAATGCTGAATGAGAACTAGTCTATTAACGAGTAATGCACATGCAACCTCTTAAGAAACCCTTCAAATATAATGAAACCACAACTAAATTCATTTTTCTGATTCACTAATGAAAACTAGGGCTGTAAATAGGTCCAATTCAGTGTGAACTGGGCAATGTGTATTACAAGTTCAATTGATAAAATACCAAACCTAAGTATGAACAAAAAAAGTCTAGAATCTAACAATCCTACATAATCAATTTAGTAGGGTTTAAAAGGATTTTTTGTTTGTTTTGTTTTGTTTTTTAACACAAACTAATATATGTACTAATTTTTAGCCATTAAGGAGATTTTTCCTTTTGTTTGATGTATTTAATTTTCTTTGTTTTATTGATTGTACTTGTGGACAACTTATGCTTGTTATAATTATATATATATATATATATAACTATGTCAAGAAGCATGTTCAATGTTAATATTCCTAGGGTCATAGCAAAAATTCATAGTGCAACATGCCAAAGCAATAATATAAAAGTATATATATATAAAAGTATATAACATGACATCTAAGTATGTTTTATTCATCTCAGGGATTCACCCCGATCACACTTACACACACACACACACAAAAAAAAAAAAAAAAAAAAAAAAATTACAAACAAACAACCACATTCACAGGTTGGATTTTTCTTCTCTACTCTACCGCCGGTCTCTTCTTTTTGCCTCCGTCCTGGACGGCCCTTGACGGTGTTGCCTCCATGTTTCCCACTCCACTGGGCATGATCACTACTCCCTGCTCCTCCACTGCAGCATAAGGCGGACCTCCAAATCGGAACATCACGGTGGCCTTCCGCTTCAGCTCCTTGTTTTCTGCCCTTAGCACGCTTATCTCTGCTCGCGCATCCTTATACATGCGTTGGAGCAGAGCCAGTTGGGCGTTTAATTGCTGCACCTCATTTGTCCTACTCTGCAGCCGGTGCGACAAGTTTGTGACCGCCGTCATGGACTCCACACATGCCTTCAACGTATACTGATTCGCCTCCACATCCGTTTGCACTGCCATTTTTTGCTCCACCGACTGCATCGGAAAGTTCAACGGAGCAAACCCAGTGGTGTTTGGTTGAGGTTCACAGGACACCGCACCCGTTATCTCTCTTGTTGACTCGTTGAGGTCGAGAAAGAGAGTCAGCAGACCACGGGACGACGAAGCCATTTTCTCTCGCAACAGAGTGTTACAGACTCTCTCTCTCAGCACAACAGTGTTACAGCCTCTCTCTCTCAGCACAACGAAGAGTTTTACAGAGGATTTCGCAGGTTTCTTGCTTCTGCCTCGGCCTCAGGCTCTGTCTTGGTTAAATAGCCGAGGCAGCCACGCGCATCGCGCGCCTCTCGACGCCAGACAAACGGGCACGCCCGCCAAAGCACTCACGTGCCTCGCCATCATATCTGGCACGCCTTTTGATGCATCGGGCACGCCTTTTGATGGCACGCCTTTTGACAGATTGGGCACACCTTTTGAGGGCACGACTTTTGAGGGCTCGATATCTACATCCATGTATATTTTTTTGGGCAGCCTATATACACACTCATACAGTGTCTTCTGCACCGGTCAGCTTTATCAATCCCTTTGTTTCAACCTCAAATAGGTTTCTATCTTCACACATATTTGAGTTTGAGGGGGGGTTATACACAGTATCATGTATAAGTCGCTCATGGCGCACTCCCTAAGTCGCCCCCTTGGTGCACCACCACAACCTCTGCTACAACGGTCCGACATGACCCCGTAAACTGTCTTCTACAACGGTCCAACATGACCCCATAAACTGTCTTCTACAACGGTCCGACATGACCCCGTAAACTGTCTTCTACAACGGTCTGACACGACCACACAGTGTCTGCTACAACGGTCCGACATGACCCCGTAAACTGTCTGCTACAACGGTCCGACATGACCCCGTAAACTGTCCTGCTACATCGGTCTGACACGACCACACAGTGTCTGCTACAACGGTCCGACATGACCCCATAAACTGTCCCGACATTGATTCCGGTCAGCTGCTACATCGGTCCGACATGACCCCGTAAACTGTCTTCTACAACGGTCCGACATGACCCCATAAACTGTATTCTACATCGGTCTGACACGACCACACAGTGTCTGCTAAGTCGCTCATGGCGCACTGTGCACCACCCCAACCTCTGCTACAACGGTCCGACATGACCCCATAAACTGTCCCGACATTGATTCCGGTCAGCTGCTACATCGGTCCGACATGACCCCGTAAACTGTCTTCTACAACGGTCCGACATGACCCCATAAACTGTATTCTACATCGGTCTGACACGACCACACAGTGTCTGCTACATCGGTCCGGCATGACCTCGTAAACTGTCCTGCTATATCGGTCCGACATGACCCCGTAAACTGTCTTCTACAACGGTCCGGCATGACCCCGTAAACTGTCCTGCTACAACGGTCCGGCATGACCCCATAAACTGTCTTCTACATCGGTCTGACACGACCGCACAGTGTCTGCTACAACGGTCCGACATGACCCCGTAAACTGTCTTCTACAACGGTCCGATATGACCCCGTAAACTGTCTGCTACAACGGTCCGACACGACCATACAGTGTCTCCTATCCCATTTTTAATTTTATTTGTCAGCTTATTTTTCTGTTTTGTTACTCTCTCCAAACTCAAGTTGGCTAGTACCTATCCTCCTTGAGTTTGAGGGGGGCTGTTAATGTAAAATGTAAATTGTAAAATGTAAACTACCACCCACCTATCACCTCCACTACCACTCACTCCACCTACCACCTCCACTACCACTCACTCCACCTACCACCTCCACTACCACCTACACCTACTACCATCTTCTCCTCTATATATATAGGAATTGTAATATACAGATATATCAATCAATACAAATCAATCAATAATACATAAATTCTTACATGGTTACAGTTCTAATTTTGAAGAACTTGAAGATTGAACACTGAAAGAATATAGATCTAAGAATTTCGTAACAGCTCTATGTGGTTTTTGAGTGATATTAGCAATTGAAAAAAAAAATACAAGAAAAAACAGTCTTACATGCATAGTCTACTAACGGCCGTAACATAACAGCCATTACATAATGGTAACATCTGTTACGGATGGGATTTTCAATCACACCACTATAGCATCTGTAACGGGTGGCAGTAACTACCCATACGGTTACATAACAGCAATATGTAATAGTTACGACTTATTTTTAAAACCATAATGTACTCTTCCATTTTGTAGTAGAACAAAATAGGCCGAGTTAACCAAAATAGACAGTAGGCTATCAGTGAGTGAATACCCAATCAAAGCACCACAGAATCTGTCTAGATGGATTGGATTTGAATCAACCACGGAATTTTTAATTCAATTCATATACTGGCCATGCTATGGGAAAATATATCTTGATTTACAATATTCTCAACAAGGTTACTCCTAGCTTAGTGTAATTTTGCATAATGATTTTCATATCTTGCATTTTTTTTTATGGCATTTTATTCCAAGGGCACCTCAGGCCATATATAGAAAAATCTACATACAAAATGGGTGGCTACTCCAGTTTCTAATACATGATGGTTCCATGAACTTATATATATATATATATACTGTTTAAGAGCCAAATATATTCTCAAATAGTGAATAATGCTCCAGCTTTTCAACATATTTGAAAACTCAAAAGAATGGTATCCAAGCCTAGTAAAAATTAGAAGTATCCAGAAAACAATTAGGTAAGGGAAAAAATTATTCGGAATATACCATGGCTCATTGCACAGGTTGTACTGTATTGTGACTTCTCGGACAAATCTCTGTTGCCGTAGTGCGTTCTGAAGAACAAAAGCGAACAAGTAAGATGAACATTGTTTATTGAACAACAACATTATACACCAATGAAAGAACCAGATCATCACAAATTATGAGCATTCTACCAGTTTACGAAAGCAAAACTACAAATTAGATGTAATGTCCATGTAAACAAAATAATTTATGATCAGTTCTGCACATTAGCAATTAGTGACACGCGAAGACCGAAGAAAGGAATAAAACCAAACAATAAAATTAGCATCCTTGACAATAGAATTTTAAACATATCAGATAAGTGATATCTCTTCTCGGAAGATCTTTAGACAGTACTAACTTAACCAGGGACTGGTATTCGAAATCTTAGTGAAACAACGACATCCTTCAATTTATTATTATTTATTTATTTATTTTTAAATCTAAACATAGGATCAAATAGAAAAACCATTACCCTTTTTCAGCTGATATCATATATCATTTTCCCCTCTCTACAATTTTTGTTTAAAAAATAAAAAATAAAATTGGCTAGAAAGTGCCATTGTATCACCGATATGGCACTTGAAATATATCCTATTTTTTAGGTTTTCCTGTATCACCATATGTCTTTGAGACTTGTTTAATGTGAATCATTTATTGGTGATTTATTTTTATAAGAAATTTCTTAGAAGATGCAAGATTGAAATGGAACTAAAAAAGTTAACAAATCAGCCCAAAACAGAGGAAGTAAAAAGCCAATGTAATTCACAAGTACATATGCATGTGCAATAAAAAATTCAAATCAGTTGGCCAGTACCGAAGCTGCAGCCCTTGTAGTCATTGTGCGCTCCACTGCCACGGGAGCAAGAGTTGGCTCCACGGTTGATGTATGAGTTAGACAAGGTTCAAGATCAATTGTCCCACCTCCTTTCTGGTAGAAATATGACAATGGACAAAAGAGCAGAACCATCAATTAATAACCAAATATTAAAAAATGGTCAACTAGAAGAAATGAATTCAATGAATTGACAGTCCAAGGCCTCCCAATGGATCAAAACAAATTTAAGTCATTCAAGAACTGTTGGCAAATTGATTGTATGCAATCACTACATCAACACAACCATCTCAGAATATAAAAGGAAAAGTAACAAATGTAAAAATTCAACTAATGAAAAAAAAGAAGAAGAAAACAAAGAGTATAATTCAGAGAAAAGAAGGAATAACCAGAAATGCTCATCACCTTCACAATGCAACACCGTTCAACACGATAACTGCAACCAATGGCAGCACCCCAAGCACGGGACCTGACGTTATTTCTCAGTGTAGAAATGTAGCCTAGAGAAAATGACAGAATTGCACGTGAACAAAGAATGTTCAGTAAGACAAAATAACCATAGATAAATAAGACGAAATGTGAAATCCAATGCACAGATGAGTGGCCCACTTTTTTATTCAGAGCTAGACAATGACTTCAACTTCTAGGGCACAAAACAGCCACAATTAACTTCGACACAACAATGCATTAGGTCATTGGGGGACAAGTTTCTACAAAGTGGCGATGAATTAGCCCCATATCACTTTTCCTATTGCTAGCAGCAAGCTTCTTTTCTTCCTCCAGCCAAAATCTTCTTGCTCTTCTGCCAGCAGCAAGCTTCTCCTTCTCCAGTGGCATTTTCTACTTCTCAGGGACAAGTTTCTTCTCCAGCTGCTTGGTCACATTGTTCTTTATTTTTAAGAATCTCTCTCACATCCAAATTGAGCACAATCCACATATGAGAGAGTGGAGGTAAAGGGATTTTGGCTAGCAACAATGCTAGGGATACCTAATTTTCTACACACTTTTTTACAACCATGTGAGAGTGATTTTTCCTCTTTGGCTAGAGAGAGAGTAGTGCTAGGTTTTGAATGGTGGTGGTAGCATGGCAGTTAGGGAAGTTTTGATGGAGAAAAGTGAGAAAAGTGATAAATATAAGGGGCTCTACGGGGTTTCAAATTAAAGCGAAAAAATCAAGTGTGGCAATGGACTGGAAATGGTGGTGGCAGTGTGGTGGTTTGGGAAGTTTTTGTAGAGAGGAAAAGTAGCAAGTGAAAATAGCAAAAAAGAATTAAAAAAATTAAAACAAAAGAGTGAGAAAAGGAAGTGAATGGTGGCGATGGCACCATGATGCCAAAAGGAGTGGCGGTGGTTATGGAGAGGTGGTGGAAATGGTGGGGCAATGAGGAGGAGAAGATGATAAAGAAGTTTACGATTTATAGCGGAAAAAGGAAAGAGAGAAAAAAAAACGAAGTAAAGAGCACTATAGTAATTTTCATCCCCCAAACTCATTCAATCACATTCACACGGCAGCAAAATAGTGCATGTGTGTTGACTCTTTAATGGATTTAGTTAATAACTTAGTTTTGCACTTTAGTCTAAATCACAAGAAAGGTCCGACTCCACTATACAGGGATTACCTACGTTACACGGACTTGGGTGCGGGTGCGTATCTAGGGGTCGGACACCTCAACATTAAAAATTGAGAATAAGGGGATATGGATCCAAATTTGGATACGGGTACGGGGATACGTTAAATAGTTATTTTTAAATATATTTATTATATGAGAGTTAAAAAAAAGTTAAGGAATAACAGATAAAATATAAATAACAAATAAAAATTATTTTAAGTATAAAATAAATAATATTATATATGATAAAATAAATTATTTTTATTTTAGGTATAAAAATTATATTATTTATGATATATTATATTATACAATAATATTATATAATATGAATAATATTATACAATGTTATATTATACAATAATTGTTATAATATGAATAATATTATATATTATTATATTAATGTAATTTATATTATATAAAAAAGAGAAAGAGGACAGAGAACAAAGAGAAAAGAAGACAGTCGATAGAAGAGGAGAGAGAGAGAGAGAGTAGAAGACGAAGAGGCAGATCGAGAGACGAGAGAGAAGACAGATTGAGAGAGAGAAGACAGCGAAGGAGATCGAGCATCGAGCGAAGAGGATTGATGTCGAAGTCGAAGTCAAAGTTGAAGTCGAAGTCGAAGTCGAAGTTGAAGTCGAAGTTGAAGTCGAAGCCAACGACCAGAGGAATCAAAGTCGGGGACCAGATCGAACAGCAAACGACAACCAGATTCTCTCTTGCTCTCTCCTCTTTCATTTCTTTTGCCGTATCTGTTTGTGAAGAGCCGTATCCCGCACCCGCACCCATGTCGTGTGGACACGGGTACCTCCAAAAATCCAAAGAGTCCGTGTAACGTAGGGGATTACAGCAGCTTTTTTATCCAGAAATTATGAACCATATTCCCCACACCACAAATTAAAGTATCATGAAGTTTGTACTTCACTGAGATTTAACATCTAAAGAGTTGAAAGAACCAAGTGCACACTCAAGGAGTATGAGTCAGGGTACCAAAGCAAAAGTTTGAGACCAGTTTAGCAGATATGTTCCTTGTAAACCTCATTTTCCACTTTCAAAATCTAAACAGAAAGCACTTACCTTCCACCAAATACATGCCCTTACTGCATCATATATATGATATGAAGTAGACAAAATAGTTAAAATTCTCATAGAACATGGATGTAAGTACTGAAGAATGAATCTAAGAAAGCAAGATTTTCATATAAACTTACAATCTTGCGGAGGTAGCACTCTGACAGTTGCACGTAATTCCTGGATAGCAGGTGGAGGAGCAGCAGCAGTTGGGCGACAGTAACCAGTGTGCATAAGAACTGACAAACCGCAAGACATGATAGTTATGTCACACCACCAAGTTCTATAATACATGGACTAACAATGAACTACAGACTCTTAACCATAAATAACAACACATACCGGCAACAAGATCGGAGTCATCTGTGTATACATCAGTACCCCATAGCTGGCCACCTCTAACCTGCACATGAAGCACTTACAGAACTCAAACAGCAGGTAATGTGTATATAACGAGCAATTTGCAATGTCAGGGAATAAGAGCACATCAATCCCTTCCCTATTTCTTCTAAAAAATATAAAACTCAGATAGAAAGAGAACTTTTATTCAACTTAACTCAACTTAAGAAGCCTTAATCACAATTACTTGGGTTTGGTTACATGGATTGGTTTACTCCAGTAGGCTTTATTAAAACCCATATGTCCTCAATTTAGTTTAAGGCGAGAGAAACTCTTTGAATAAAAAGAGAAATTCAATTAGGAAAGCCTAAGCTCTTCAATTACCAATTTTTCACAGAGGAAAAACTGTACTGCAACTTGGAAAGTACATTACTGTTTCTTTTCGAATTTTTCTTATTTTGGAAATATAGAACTTTTTTTTGGGTGAATGAATATAGAACTTGATAAAAGATTATGCATGAACACAAGCTCTGTCTACATCAACCAGAGAAAAGTACAACAGGAGTAACATTACACCTTAGTGCTCTCACTTCTTGGTGCAAGACCCTAAAAGTATCTCTTATTTAGTGCCAGCATATATAGGAATCAGTACAATGTAGTACCAGAAAGTCAAGTTCCATGCAACTTAAATATCATGGAATAACTGAATTATCACAACCATATTCATACTGGGCAAGTGTACCTTTATAAGTTATTAGAAGAGATGGGATTCATGAGTCACTTTCTCTTTATTATGTTCATTATGAAGACCTATGTGAGAAGACAACCAAGGAAAGCTGACAAAGGCCATGCAGTCACTTTATGAAGTCAGTTCATGCATATAACCTAATCATGACACTAATCCATTTTGGGCCATTTTTATTACAATTGAAATCTTCTCTGTACAGAGGTCTCCAGGATTTAAGGCTTGATCATCAGAGAGTTGAGTCACACTTAAATGTTGATTGGATAGGTTTTGTTGATGAAAGGAAATCCACATAAAGCTATTCTACATTTGCAAGACATAGTTGATGAGATGGATTTAATAGAAGGATCTGAGAATTCTTCACTGTGGCTGGCTTTAAGTGCTCATAACTCGGTGCAACACGACTAAAGTATATTGAACTGGATTGATGTTTTATCAAGGAAAAGCTGAGTTCAGGCACCTTTTTTTGTGAGAATCATTATTAATGGTCAGTGGCTCATAATAAGATTAATACTAATGATTTGCTTAAAAAAAGGAGAGCCAAATACTTTTTGCTTCCACAGTGGTGTAATTTATATGAAAGAGATGAAGAATGTATTAGCCATCTTCTCTTGCATTGTCCCATGGCCTGTTAATTGTGGCACAAACTCTTATATAGAGTGGATGTGGATTGGGTGGCTCCTCCCTCACGTATACAGATGCTTTTGATTGATTATAGCAGATTTGCCATCAATACAAAAGCTTGAATTTTCCGGTTCTTTATTTTGGGAGATTTGGTTGGAAAGAAATACAAGTGTTTTTAAGATAAATATTAAGTTTTAAAGGAGATTTGAGATAAGATTTGTCTTACATATTTCTTTTAGGTTTCAACTTCTTTTCCATTTAAGGGGATTCCATTGTCTGTGATTAGTCAGGATTAAAGGGTGGTGTGCAATATGTAATTTTCTGTCTTTTTGTACTTCTGGTGGACTGCTTGCCCTCCATCTTGTTTTATATATTTTTCTTTTCTGTTATTGATAAAATTACTGTGGCCGATGAAAAAAAAAGGTGTGAATTATTATTAAATAATAACAAAAAAAAAAATTAGAACAAAGTTAGTGAGAGTTAAGTGAGTTCATGCTTATTGTGTACACCCTTGGCAAAGTCAAAAGATAACTGCCTATAGTTCACCAAAGTGATGCCAAGAAAAGATTTCATTTAACATTTCACACAAGCCAGGCCTATACTGTCTCTTTTCACCAGCATGTGAGCAAGTTTTTGATAATCATGGCTCATTAGTAGAGGCACTTCTGAACTTTCAACAACAAATGTTTTAGCATAAATAAAACTAGAAAGAGAGCAACCAAATGGCAACCCTCTCATTCTGCCTCAACTCTTCTCATTCCCTAATTCTTGTTCTCTTTCTACTACTACTTTCTTTTTTGACCAATCCACAAAAGCAACTATCGGACTTGAACGGTTCAGCTGATATGAATGACTAGGTATTTGAATACAAACACCGAACCCCGCTAGAGGAGAGAGAGGAAGATGAGGTTACCAAAAGGAATTCCTACTTTCTACGAAATTCAAGTGAGATCCAAGAATAGAATAGTATCAGAACAAGAAACATAGAAGTAGAGCAGAGCAATGCCTGGTCAGAGCTATTAAGAGAGAAATTAAGGCAACTCAAACACATAGCACGGAAACAGCATCCCGCACTCGATCAAATATCAGATCATAGAACATAGACCTACTAGTACACTAACTTCTTTACTTTGTCTAGGAAATTGGTGTAGCGTTAGATACAGAATTTGCCTCAAGTTCTCTAAAATAGATGACCATGCAAAGCCACCAAACAAAGACCTCATTTTTTCTGTAGAAACTTGAGGGAAAAAAAATTATATATTTTGATATTACCTGCCGATTTGTAGCAGTAACATGCTCAGCCGGTATACGAATTTCTAAAGTAGGACTATTTTGAGTGTTGTCAGCACTTTTATCAGCTTGGGATGACTCATATTCCTTCCACGATTTCATCAGCTCTTGCATGCATTCTCCAACTCTATAAACAACAGTGGACAATTCAGACTTGCCTGCAACAGAAACACCAAAAGCTCATACTTCAGTACAAAGTTCGAATAAGATGAATTGAGGTAAAGTAGACCGATGATCCTGCAGTCTGGCCAGCTATTGAAAGAAAAAGACATGCAGAGAAACTCATGTACATCATTGAAAAGAAGTCATACAATACCAAAACCCTGTGACAAGCAACCTTCAGTTTTTTCATCACAAGAACCAAAATGTGAGCTCCTTCAAGACTAAATAGTTCAAGACTTCAAAAATCATGTGTTGCTTATACAATTCAAGAAGGAAAGCGGTGGAGATGGAAAATTATCAAGAAGTCCTATTTTTTTTTCCATGCAAGGATCAAATAGTTTAATAGTTTTGCAAAGATTTCCTTAAAAAAAAGGTCATATAATACCTAAACTTTGTGACCCCCAAGTTTAGTATTCTCATCGTAAGCATCAAACTATGAGCTCACACAACACAACTCAACTCAACAAAGCAATTTCGCAACATTTGGGCTCAACTACATAAATCCTATTTCAGACGCTACTCTAAGTTAAGCCACAAGCTAACATGTATTTCTTTATTAAAGAATGAAAGACGACAGAAATTGTGCATTAAAAAATTAAAAAGAAAGAAATTAAGGAAAATCAAGTAGCAACAAGACCTACTTTTTCCCACGCAAGGATAAAATATTAAAACTTCTACATAGAATGGAATTTCTTCATTGTCACGTCATATTCCAAAAAGCAAGCCTAATATCCAGTGTTTGAAGAACCCATAAAGTTCTTATTTTATTTCTTCTTTTTGACCTTCAACAAGCAAAAGTTCTATTAGAAGATAGAAATGAAGAGGTACAACGAGAGAGGGTCAGAGAGGGACAAAAAGGCCACCAAAACAGAAGGAAAAGAAAACATAAAAACAAAAATTACATGTCACATACTGCTCTCCAATCTCTAAAAACCAAAGAAAGGAATTCCTTTCAAGCAAAAAGATACTGAGGCCCAAAACAAAATCAAGTTACATATCTTATCTCAAAAGCTCCCAAAATCAAAAGACTAAACTTCAAATACTGTTGCATTCCTCTCCAACCAAATCACCCTCAACACCACACATACTATGCAACTCCAAAGTGTTTGGACTTCTTATTATGACCGAAGTCCATGAAATCTATCATAAGCAATTGAACACGAGAAAATGGAACCACCCAATCAATCTCCACCAACTGGAGAAAAAAAACTCACCATAATCCCATAGCCATGAAGCAGTGCAAAAACAGGTGATCAACGCTCTCCTCAACCCCCTTACTCATAACACACCATTGTGCAAGTAAATAGTACTTAGGCCTCTTTCTCTGAACCATGTCATTAGTATTGAGTTTCTTATGAGCCATTGACTAAGCAATAAGTTTTTAACTTTGTAGCACATTTACACTCCAATTTTTCATGTAAAGATCAAATAGTGGCATGATAAGATCATCAATAATGGCATCAAAAAGGAATTTGCAAGAGAACTGCAGAAGAGTTAATAGACCCCATCCTTTTATCAATGGCTTCATGTTTCAAAGAAACTCCATCAAGGATGGATAACAACAAAGCAAATTTGATTGCCACACGATCATCTAAATTGCAAACAAATTGAATTTTTAAGAGCGGAGGTAAATAAGACACCGTGAAACCAATAGAACATTAAAAAAATGAGATAATCAACGATGGAACTAATGCTCAAAGAATCCTCATCCCTCCAAACATCTTCTCAAAAACGAACATTCTCCCAACCACCCACAATTATGCAAATATGTTAAGAAAAAAAAGGAAATACCTTAAGAAATACATATCCAAAAGTGATCAAGAATTCCCCCAATTAACCTCTCAAGAGTCCCATCCATTGCCTGAATCCTATATTTACTTTTAATAATAGCATGCCATAAAGAATCACACTCCAATGGAAATCTCCATAACCATTTTCCAAGAAACGCAATAATCTTAGCCCCAATGTTCCCCAAAGTGAAACAACCCTTACCCTTGAAAGACAGACCACCTCCCAACTAATCAAGTGATTATTCTTCCCTTCACAACTATCATCCCACAAAAAATCTCTTATCAAATTTCAATCTTATATGCCACTCCTACCAGAACACTAAAAAAAGATAGATAGTAAACCGAAACATTTAGACAAAATAGATTGAACTAGTGTAAATCTCCCACCCTTAGAAATCATTGCTCTTTTTCATCCCTCCAACCTCTTACCAACTTTTTCAATCACTAGGGCCCAAAAATTCTCATTCCTAGTACTAACCCCCAATGGAAGCCCTGAAGACTTGAAAGGCAAAGACTCAAGGCAGCATCCTAATCACCAACCACCCTTACCTTATTAGTCTATCTTATGGAACATTAATTCCAACTATGGAACTTTTGCTCATATTCACCTTAAGCTTTATATTATTTCAAAAACTCTTAAATAAGAGAAAATTAACCACTTTAACCTCCTAACCAAAAGAGAAAAATATGGTATCATTTGCAAATTGTAAAGGAGAAACGAAAACCCTATCCATGCCAATCAGAAATCGATCCATTAAATCCACCTCATTAGCCCTATCAACCAACCTCCCCGAGCCATCAGTGACTAAAGTAAACAAAAGGGGGAAAAAGGCTCGCCCTGCCTAAGAGACCCCCAGTGGCCCAAAAAGTATTCCTCGCTTTACTGTAAACGATAGCCAAGAAATTACAGGTGGGCAAGCATTTCTAGATCCATTACCTCCATCTCTCACCAAATCTTTCTTTTGCATGACAAAGTCCAAGAAACCCCATTCCACCTGATCATAAGCTTTCTCAAATTCAACCTTAAAGAGATCCCTTCCTTACTCCTCTACTCCTCATTGGATACCAAAGCAACATCCAAAATTGATGGCCCTCGACAAAGGCACCTAAACAAGGAAAGATGGTATCCTAAAAACCAAACTTAATATCATAGACAACACCTTAGCCAAAATTTTACACAACGCTAGACCAATTGGCCAAACCATTGAACTACTTGATCTATATTTTCAAAAGAACCTACATTTAAAAAATTAACTGCTTCCTTCAGCACCTAACTTGCTCAAAAAGCTCCTCCCACATTCAAGGTTAAAGAGTAGCCATGACCTCAGTTCATTTCAATAATTATAGTGTTCTCCCCTTGAAACCTCATCAATCTGGAGAATGAAATGCTTTTGTACAATCTTAATATCCCAGTTTCTACTCTTATATAAACCCATTGTGTGCCCAAATTCTAGAACAAATGACGAAAGAAAAAGAGATCAAACCAACAATTACACAATAGAGTAGGAGAAGGAATTAAACGATGTAAACAATAGGATAAGGAGATAGCGATGAAGATGAAAAGAAACCGAATGATGGAACAGTAGAATGGGTGTGAAGATGTAACATAATACAGAAGAGGAAATGCAGAGAATCATATTTGAAAGAGAGAAGATCAGCCAAGAATAAAAGGAAGAAAGAGACTAAAAGGAAGATTCATAACCAGAGAGAGAGCATTTGGGATTGGTTTTCCCAAATCATGCACCACGTAGGAGAGAGTATCACTTTGCTTCATAAGTCAATGGTCTAATTCACTAGATATTAGCAATTTTTTAGAATGGAAATTTTCCAAAAGCCAGAAAAAATAAAATCATATGGTTGAAAAGCATACGGTGATTATTTATAATCATAATTTGGTTTCATATGCTATTAGAAAGCATTACGCCTTTGTACAATATGGCCACCCAATTTTGGCAGGACTAAAGATTAACCAAAGGGCATGAGTTCCAAATTGTCTCTACCAATGGAAGTACTAAGTCACAAAAAAAAAAAAAAAAAGAGCAAAAAACAA
The DNA here is from genome assembly GCF_055761805.1 of Camellia sinensis. Lineage (NCBI taxonomy): Eukaryota > Viridiplantae > Streptophyta > Magnoliopsida > Ericales > Theaceae > Camellia > Camellia sinensis. Next base: position 191,404,354 of record NC_138961.1, on the reverse strand, counting down.
AATGAAGCAAACAACAGTAAGACATACAACATATAATCAAATGTAGTTACGTGAAGTTATATGAACAGAAGTAACTTCCCTTGAGAAACAATAATAAAAGAGCAGCAGCTATTGCCAAAGCAAGGAACGCACTGCCGAAGCACGAGGTTCTTTAATCAATGATACTGTACAACTGATCAAAGCACTGATTGCTTTGCAAAAAGTCATCCTTGTTGTGGCAATAGCCACGCCCTAATAAAAAAGTATATTTACACAAGGGGACAGGCTCCTGTTTACGGCAAGCATAAAACTCCTGCTTAATAAGTTTTAACAGCAGCTTACCTTGAGATCTGCAAAGCAAAGAAAACAGAAAAAGAGATCATGAGAATGTGTTTTAACCACCAGGCACCTAAGAATAAAAGAATTCCACAATTGGGGAAATATGAAATCCAATATTTCAACCTGGACATGAACAAGTTTATACTGAAATAACTCATTAGTAATGCAGTTTTTGTTAAATATGACACTGCCTGATAAATTATCCTTTAGGCTCTAGCGAAACATTCTTCTACGAAATCAATTGCGCATGAATCATAAATAATTAATAAATAAAAAACAAAACAAACTTTATTTTATTTGAGACTGAAATTGACTTCTAAAAGATCTTTCAAAAAAAACCATTTTCAAGTGATTATTAACCTACTTTTCAAAACATCTTCTGCATTGTAGCATCAATATACCAATTGGAAAAAAGTGTATGACCACCATTCTTGACCCAGCAATGCTTATGCAATGGTAAACGATACACCTTGCACTTGAACCTTGCTCTATTCTTATTTCTTATTTGAGATGAGAATTTCCACAGGTTACTAAAATATCATAACTGCCACCATCATATACTAATGGTAAGCAGCAAGAGAGAATAAGAAACTAGTCAAAAACTGATGAGTCTGGGTCAGCTCAAGACAATTTGAGGCCTACAGCAACCACTTCAAGTGAGGACTATGAATGGATTAGATATGTAAGCAGACTTTGCTTTATCTTAATTTAATCCAAATTCAATTGCAATCACATAGTAATTAGTCAACAATAACTACATTTCAGCAAACAAGTATTTAAAAAAAAAAAAAAAAAAAAAAAAAACAGCTCAACTTAATCACATAAATCACTCACATAATTGAATTTCCATACAAATTCACAAAAGACCTATCAAAAACATTTCAGCAAAATCCACAAATTTGGGCTTAATTTCATTAAAGATAATTGTCAAAAATCTTAGCTCAATTTCATCAAATCAACTTACCTGAACAAATATTTCATGAAATTATTCTATAATATTGAGTTAAAGCAACAATTAATAATCAAATTGAATCTCATAAAAAGTTCGGAAGCAAGTGGTCATAGATTTGACTTCAAATTAGTATAAACATATTGCTCTGGGTGGTATATTGGAAAGGAGATGAAATTGGGTTTTCAAGGGAAACTGAAGAGCAGTCTTGCATACTTGATGACACTCCACATTGCAAACTCATTTTTTATGAAATAAGGCAAATAGTTTAAGGGTATTGTTAAGAAAATTTATAAGGATTGTACATTGGTTATTGTATATATTTTTATGCAAAATGTATAAATTTGTTAACTTCTTAACCAGTGGCCCTAAAGACGCGCTAACAAAATCAATAATTTAAATCATTTATAAGAGATGGGCCTTTTTATATTTTATCTTAATGTCCATTAACAATTCAATCAAATAACTACACAATTTTTACATTACATATATAAGGGGGCAGACTTTTTCAAAGAGGCCTGTGAGTGGATGAAAGCTACACAAATTATAAAAAAAAAAAAAGATAAACAAATTTAGGGTCCTTTTCAGAAGGTGAGGCCTAAAGCCATCGCCTCACTTGCCTAGTCCTTGGGTCAGCTCCATGATGAGCCAAGAGGATGAGCAAACATTTCCAAGGATTGAAAACCAAGATAGCAAATTATTTAGCATGCTTCTCGAACTAAATTAGGGTTTTAATAAATGATATCAATAGAGGCCAAACCCATCACAGACCACAATAGAATTAATGAAATTTAACCCAATATAGCAAATTATTTAGCATGCTTCTCAAACTAAATTAGGGTTTTAATAAAATGATATCAATAGATGCCAAACCCATCACAGACCACAATAGATTTAATGAAATTTAATGTTTCAAATGAAACTCATTTATGACATTCTTATGTAGTCTAAACAACTATTTTAGGGTTCAATTACGACTTTGTAACAGCCATCACAGCTTCGTTATGGGTACTCAAGCCCTAAAACACTCATACACAAGAACTATATGGACAAGAGGAAGACAGAAAAAAAGAATACAAAGCATCAAACCTATCAAGATGCCCATTTGACTCAATTGACTCAATTATGTAACATTCTTCCTCTATGTGATTGCTCCGACATTGATATTCCTCTTCTTCATCACTTGATGTCAGCAGAACAAGATAGGAGCTCGGCATGACAGATCTCGCTATGAACCCTTTATTGGCTGAGTTCTAGGGTGAAAGAGGAAACTAGCAAGGTATGTAGCGAAGAAGGGCTTTATATATATATAGGGTTAGTTGGCAAGCCTCTTTTCCTTTACTTTACTTTTTTTTTTTCTTTTTTTTTTTTCAACTAGCAAGATGGGGACTTCGGCCTACTTTGGGGATTTCATATCAAACTTAGCTTGCTCTAGGTGTATCAAGGGAGTGGGCTTGGACCATATCAAGGTCAATATAATTTGATCCCTTAAAGCACATCAATTTGACAATCCAATAGATTTTTATTTTTTTATTTTATTTTATTTTTGATAAATACAATCCAATAGATTTGATCAATAAAGGATCGAATCTTCCATATAAAAATTTGATACGATCTGAGAAGTAATAAGACACATTTGCAAATCAAAACTTCATATCTAATTTTGTAATGAATAACATTCCATGGAAATTTCCAAAGAAGAAAGTAATCAACCATTGTCTCGGACTTTGTAGGCATCAAAGAGAAGAATGATTGAAGAGAAGAACACCCCTTACAAATAATAAGATAATATTTGAAACACGGATATCACAGCTGTTTGGGAACAGAAATAAAATAAAATAAAAAAATCACGGCCACACGTCCATCATGTAAGACGCATGTTTGTGTCACCAAAACCTATGTTAAATGGACTTGGGTACAAGTGCTGGGTGCGGGTCGTATCTAGAGTTCGGACTCATAAAATCATAAATTTAAGGATACACAGACTTAGCAAAAAAATATCAAATTTTTATATTTTTAATCGAGTATGTTTATATGTAACTTGTAGTGTCAAAAAGACATTTACAGCAATTATACAATAATATGTACATATAATAGTAGTGTTAAATAAAATTATATAAGAAGTGTCCGATGAAAAATATGCGATACATATACCATACCCTCGTTCGAGTGTCGGGCATCCAACACAAGTATTTGCTTTATTTTGAAGAGTACATGTGACAGACCAAAACCACATTAGCAATGGGAACCACAATTTATGATCGTGGACTAACTCAAACCATAAATTTCCAATTCTTCACCGCACAATATCAAAGCATAAATTTGCCACAAGAGCTCCCTCCTACTCCACACCCAAAATATTTTTATTTTAAAATTAAATAATAACTTATATTACTTGAATCTCAAAATATGCAAATATTGAGCCTTTTCAATTTTATATTTGAAGCCATTTAATAAAATTAACGATTTTCTCTTTTAAAATAGATAAATTAACCTGACACTGCCTCAGGGCTCTAACAAACACAAAAACACCCCCTCCTATTGTAGAAATATTACTGACACCCCTTATTTTAGTTGACAATAATAAGGAAATTCTTTACATTAAATGTTAATAAACATGGAAGGTGATAATGTCGGCATTTGATGATATACAAAAATGCCCTCATTACATATGTAACATAATCGTTTAAACAGAATCCCCTTACTAGATAAAGATAGTACAAATGAAAGGACAAATATGTCCTTCTAACGAAATGCAACATTTTAAGTATAATATGAGTTTGAGTTATGTATATATACCAGCTAAAATAAAAGAATATATGGTCATGAAAAATAAATCATTTTATTTTGCCACATTAGCGAGAGAACAAATTAACAAAATATAGGAAAATAATATATCTAAACTAATAACCATTAAAATTGTCAGGCAACTCTAGCTTTTGCTAAAGGGATGTACAAGCATCTTACTTGATTGTATATTGTTTAGTTGAATACCAAAATTACATTGACATTAAAAACCCAATTAATGTATTGCATGTAAAATTGTGAGGCGGAAAAAAAATTATTGCATGTTTTCTACTTGTTTTTTATCACAATATAAAACAAAGATTTTAGAACGTTACATGACACTTCTTGTGTAGGAAGAAATGTAAGGCCATCATTGTCAAAATTGAGCATCAATATTGCTCTCGATGTACAAATTGATTCATGTGCTAAAAAAGATCAAATTGGCTTGATCTTTTACCATGTTATGACAATTTGGTACATTACCTTGTTAAAAATACTCCCAAAAAGAAGGTATTATTCTTTGCAAGGAAATGAGAGGAATGAAAAAATTGGAGCAAATATTACTAATTACTACATTTATAGCAGAATGAGTGCATTGATGATAACATTTATTTACAGGCATTTAAATTTGGTTTCCTTTCAAACCATTGAAAATTGAGTTGACGAGTAGTCCTAGAGATATATGGAATCTTATTACCGTCTTTGTTTGAAGTTAACTAAGCAATGCCAGCTTTCGTTCTTCAACTTTTAAATTATTGTGATTATGGTGCCATGCAAAAAGGGTGAAAAAAGACCTAGAGGATGACTCTCTTGTGCTTATTGTAGAGTGTTTGGAGAAAGCAAAATAGGCGAATTTTTGACGATGTACATAAGATTGTTCATAGGCTTAAGCTTAATTAGTTGAGATCTATTCATTTTTGTTGAAAGGGGATCTTTGTGATTCCTCAATTTTTGTTGGTAAATTTTATTGGAGAGATATATTTTGGGAGAGGTTATAGTTTTTTACCATTTTTGTATCCATTTTCTTGTGCTTCTTTGATGTACAAGGGTAACACCCCCTTGGTGTCTATCTAATATAGTTCTATATTACTTATCAAAAAAATAGAGTATTTTCAATGTGTATGCTAACTGTTTTAAAGAAATATTAGAGTACATATGAAGTTTAAATATTAAGAGTACAATCAAAGCAAACAAAAAAATTGGCACATAGGGAGATAAGGCAGCAGTGGAAGAAATCTCCTCATGGTGAATCACATTATGCTCCCCCATTTGTGCTTTGTTGCCTTACGCTTTGAATAAGTTGAAGGGGATATGGTGTGTGCAAGCGCGTCTTAGCCATTGAAGGGCTTGGGTGACTTCGGTGTTTTGATGCATGATACCAAAGTCACGTGTCATATGATCATTCTCTAATTGAGATCACCTTGAATTAATGATTTAGATGTATTCACAAATTGTTAAAAGTAAATTTGTCTACCAATTCGCTCCTAATTCATGCATTCATAAATTGAAGTGTCATAGGCTTGTTACTGAATCACTATACATAAGCCACGTGTTGTATCATTTATTGTACCTTTCTCTAGTCGTAAGTATTTTACCATAAAACAATTGGCTAATCTATATATAGGGAGACAATACATCTACTGTTGTCCAAATCAAACGATATGTGACATGTATCATATCATGAGCATTTAGATAAAAAAAAAACTTAATGTATCGATCAATAATATGAATCATCCAATACAAAATTGTGCTCAATTAGTATATTATGCCTCAAACTTGTTGATCCTCATCCTGCAGCACATGACAAAACAACTATATTATGCCTTAGTTATCAATGACTTGGCTGCAACAAGAGCAAGGCATATTAGTTCTGCACATAGTTTAACGTTTAATTCTTACAACATATTTGTATTTATATTAGGATGTCTAATTTTTTTCAAGTTATATTCACTTTCATTAATGCATCTTACGTAACTTGATACTTAAAATTGGTGTGATGATGCACAATACATATCACGATTCCACAACACTATTAAGGAGGCTTTTCCCAATAACAAAAGTTCAGATTTGATTTTTCTTGTCTTCGTGGTCCTCTGCATTTTAGGACTAGGTTTTGAGCTCAATAACTGCATATTTTATGCCTTCAATTCTGGAAATTGCAAAATCAGCCGTAAAACTTGACTTTCTCAAATTTTGGGCCTTGATCCAAGTGTGATTCCAATCCACATTTGATTTTTGTCGTTGGAGCCTCCAATTTATTACATCATCGACTCTTCAATGTTTATTAAGAAATACTGCCAAATCGTTACATGAAAATTAAAATAAAAGAATAAAATGAGGAGTCATATGCGCAATTGAGGAGCAAATCAGTAAATTGCCAAATTTTGTTATCTATCCACAAATTGGGGCCTCTTTTTTTTTTGGAGAGAGGGGGGGGGGGGGGTGTGTGGTCACCCAAATTATGTTAATAGCATGTAAAATCTCTCTACAAAATGCTATGAAGCACCGACACGTTCCCAGGCTCTGCGTACGAGCGTCGGACACGTGTCGGACACGGACACGCGTCGGACACGCGGTAGACACGTGTCCGACACTCTCACTAACGTGTCTCCTTTTTTTTTTGAAATCTTCCAGTTTGGACACGCCATGGACACGGCGGGACACTTTTCGAACACTCGTGAGGTGATCGAAGGAGCCCTAACTATTTTCCTTGATTGACAGAGAAAGAGAGAAAGGGATCGAGGGAGACAGAAAGAGAGAAAGAGATCGAGGGAGACAGAAAAGACAGAGAGATCGAGGGAGGAGAGAAGACAGAAAAGGAGAGAAGACAGAGAAGGAGAGAAAGAGATCAAGGGAGAGGAGAAGCTAACCTGTTCAGAAGCTAAGGAGAGGAGAAGCTAACTCGTGAGGTGGATCGAAGAAGCCCTAACTGAGGTATTCTTCTTCTTCTCTTCTTCTCCTTCTTCTCTGTCTCCATCATCTCTGTTCTTCTTCTCCTCTTCATTTTCGTCTTCTCCTCCTCCCATTCGTCTCTCCCTTTTCTGATCTCTCTCCCTCTGCCTTTTTGACTTCACATTCTCTCTCTTCTATCGTTTCTCTTTTATATTTTTTTTCTTCTCATTTTCTGGACTCAACATTTCTCTCTCCCCCCTCTTTTTTTTTTTTTCTTTTTTTTTTCTTTATCCTTATTTTTATGTTAAACTTAAAATTCATAAAATAAATTATTTTTATTTAAAAAAACTCATTTTTTATTAATTTTTTAAAAAAAAATATTTATTAATTTTATTATTATTTTGATTGTATAAGAATTAATAATTTTATTTTTATTTTAGACATATAATAAATAAATAAAATTATATATATTAAACGTGTCCCCAGCGTGTCGTGTCCCCTATTTTTTGAAAAATTACGTTTTTGCGTGTCCGTGTCGTGTCCGTATCGTGTCCCGTGTCCGTGTCCGTGCAACATAGACAAAATGTGATTCAACATTTATAACCTAATATAATTGTAAAAATTATGGCTTCTCTCTTGGACCCTTTATTTCCAGCTGCTTATCATGTTCTTCTCATGCATGTAAATCATATATAGCACTGATTGTTACATAAGTCAACAATTAAAGTGTTCCATTCATGTGAAATCCTTAGAAGCTTCATTACTTTCTCCACATATATGGCATGGTCATAAAAGTTTTCTCTAAAACAAATTACTAACTACTCTCTCTTCCAATAATACATTTTGACAATTGAAGACCTAAATATCTAACACTACATCAAAGAGAAATAAAACATCAGTTGTTTTGAGTTTCAATTCTATAATGAAATCCAAAATTCTTAAAATTTTCCAAATCAATAATTGAAACCATTGAAATTGAATTCAAGAATAAATCTAATCCACAAAATAGATGTTTTATTGCATTCTTAACATGCATTACAAATAGACGAAAGAAAATCTCTGAGGTGCACAAAACCAAGAGAAATAATGAAGGTAATAACAATAATGATATCCCACCCAAGACCAATTCCAGTTGCTATGAGAACTATGATTTCAGCAAGTTAACTCCACACCAATGGCTCTAGGCAGATGGGATGTCTGGATGGCAACTTCACCTAGAGTTTCACTTAATTCCAATGCCCACACAAAGCTACAATACATCATTGGTCATTCATTGTCTCCCTACGAAGTGGTCTAAACTCTTAGACCCCGTTTGTTTTCAGAGGTAGAATAGAGGGGATTCATAGTGAGGAGATTAATAGTGAGGGATTGATAGTGAGGGGATTAAGTAAAATTGTATTTGTTTTGATGATAGTTGTTAGTGTAGGAATTGTTAAATTATTTTTATATAAAATAATAAAACAAATAAAAAAATATAAAAAATTAAACATTAATATTTAAAAAACAAAATTCCCAATATATAAAAATTAAAAAAATTTCTAATCCCCTCACTATTTTTTTAATACCATCTCCACCTCCTCCATCTCAATCCCCCTTCCAACCTCGATCTATATCACCTCCTCCATCCTAATCCCCTTCCCAACTCTACAAACAAACACAACACTAAATAACCCCACCTCCATCCTAATCCCCTCCCATCTATTTAACCCCAAAACAAACGGGGCCTTGAGAATTTCCAAACACTAGAAACCATCACTGAAAAAAATTAAAATAAATAACAACCAACAAAAAGAAGGTGCTTATAATGGCCAAAAAAGTATTCTAACTCAGTAACAGATTCAAAGAGGGACACATGCTTACAATAAATGTTCAAAATTTATTACAAATTTTGCAAAGTTAAGAAGGTGACTAGAACTCATTATAAATGCACCGGATCTAACAGAGGCATAAATTATTCCAATACAATACCTAAAACAGTAGATGAAGTCACACCCAATTCAAAAGCTATGCTTTTTTTTGGCGTCAGCTTTGGCATAGGAAAACAAAACTTTGCTTGTAAAGACTTGCAACAAACAGTAGTTTGATTTCCTTTTTGTGTTTTTGTACGAATACCTTATGCATTCTAATAAGACAACATATTTTTCTACAATAACATTGATTGATGCATGTAAATGGAAATAATGCAGGCTGTAGAGCATAAATTCAAGGAAAAATAATGAAATGCTGATAACTTGATTGTCAACCTAGCTGTGCATCAAATTAAACAAATGATGAAGAAATATCGAAAGACATACCCTTCATTATCCTGTGGACGAGACCTAAAACGGGCCTCACGGTTTGCTATTTGAGGGCTGCCTCTTGGCCGAAGCATCCGCTTCCGCTGCTGAACTCCATAATTGAAAGCTTCCCTTTCCTTTTCTGTGCCCCCTTCGATGTCTGCACACCCATCATCTGATTCTTTGTCATAGCACTTGTTGCGCTTTTCAGGTCTGTCTCCTTCAACATCAGCATCTCTTTCTTTTCTCCTCTCTCTAGCTTCCCTATCAACGTTTTTCCAACCATCGTGATCCTTTTGTTTCTTGTGCTCTAATGCTACACTTTCCTGCTCTGCTCTGCCAGATATGTCCATTGGCTCCTTCTCGTTGTGCAAACCATCTTTCTCAGCTCCATTCCATGATTCTCTCTTAACATGGTCCTTTTCCCTCTCTTTGGGTTTTTCCTTATCTTTGGAAACATCCTTCCTCTCCCGCTCCCACCTCTCAGTTTCTCTTTCTTCCCTAGCAGTCTCTTTGCCCTCACCACCACTACTTCCTAGTTGCGAGTTGTTCCGCCGTTCATTTCTGTCTTTATCCCTATCTCCCCAATCCCTGTGCTTCAAATCTTTCCTTTTCCTATCCTTGTCTTTGAATCTATCTTCACCCTTCAAATCAACTTTATTCTCCCCGACAGCCTCATGCGCCTCAATATAATCCCTCTCTTCAGTGGCTGATCCTTCCTTCACAACCTCCTTCTCAACTGGGCCATGCAAATTCGGGCGCGAACCATGCCATGGATCAACATTCCCAACCAAGGTATCAGGATACCTCTTTCCCTTGTGATGTTCTTTCGATTCTTTCCAATTCAAGTGACTATTTCCCAACCCATATCCTTCCTTTTCTGACTTCAAGTTCTCGACTTTATAATCCGGATGATAAGCATCCCTATCCCTATCTCTATCCCTATCCCTATCATATTTTCCTTCTTTATTATCATCCCCTCTGCTATCTTTTCCACTCTGATACAAGTCCCTAATGTCACGATTATCACCCTTTAGATCCCTAGTATTGTCCTTTAAATCTCTAGACTCCGACCTGTTTTCTGAAGCAATTGGATGATCAGAATGCGAATCATTGGAAGAAGAAGACACTCGATGATGATACATCGGAAGCAATGGGGACCTCCTATCAGTAGGCTCGTTCCGGGGGATCTTCGGGGGACCCATGTGATCAAAAGGTTGCGTATGGTGGTGGTACTCAGTCGCTCCGGCGGAGGACGACGGTGGAGCGATCTTAGGGCCAATATTAGGGTACCCAGAGGTAGAATCGTCATGTGGGTATTTCGAATTATGACTGCCACCGGTACCTCCACCGACCTCGTCATGCAACCGCTTATTAGGAGTACCACTCATAGTGCTGTGCTGTGCTGTGCTCTTTGTTGTTGTTGATGTCTAAAACCAACGATAGAAATCAGTTTTTTTTTTTTTTTGACAACAATATGATGATAAATTGGGAGATAGAGAGGAATGACGAGAGAATAATTGAACAATTACGAATTGGAAACATAATTATTGACATGAAAGATTGATAGGAGAGAAAACTTACCAGGAAAATTTGTCAATGTAGATCACCGATTGAGAGAGAGAGAGAGAAAAGGGTGAATTCTGTTTTGGGTTGAGCTTTACTTGACACACGAGAGAGAGAGAGAGAGAGAGAGAGAGAGTGTGACAGCTTTAGGGTTTTAAATTTTTTGCAGAATGTAACGCCTAGGCGTAGGGGAGTTGCCTTAATTTGAGGATTGCAATAAAAATATACCCGGGCTTTTTTGTCCCTGCCCCGACACGGTTCCGGGCCTTTAATCGGGTAAGGCGGGATGGTGATGGAAAACATTAAAAAAAAAAATTATAGTATCAAGTTTATTAGAATACCACCGGGATGGTAAAATACAGGATAATTCTAGTGATTCTCTGTGGAGATTTTGTTTTGTATTTTGTTTGTTTATATTTTATAGTTGATCTCTGTTGGTGTTTTGTTAGTGGATTCTTTTTTATGGATTAAGTTAAATTAAATTGACAATCGATTATCTTAAAACTTGACCCAACTACCTCATAGTATTTTTCATTCTAAATCCAAAAAAAAGAGTTTATTAGACTACAAATTGGGTGATTATACTTACATATTAGGTGATTCTAGTGATGTACCGGAATTTATTTTTAAAACAGAAAAACTTGATTTTAAGCCTTAATATTTTATGTATAAAAAAAATTAATAATTAAAAGTCAAATATTATAAATAAATTTGTTAATGGTTAATGAAAATTTTTGTCACTGTATGTGATTTTATGTAAAAGTCTCATAAAAATAATTTCCTTCAAATTATTAATTTAAAAAAAAAATTGTATTCTCAATCTGAAATCAAATTCTCATTTGTGTTGATCAAAATTACCAAAAATCATGAATTCCACTTGTATCAAAATATTTTTTCAAAAAAAATAAATAAAACAACCGAAAATTTTATAATATACAAATTATTACTTGGCTATAACTCATGGTGTATTATATTATGATGTGTATTACAAAATAATAATATTAAGTTTAATTTAAATTTAAATTATTTATTTTAATAATCTTAGCCTTATTGTTCTATAAAAATGTTACTTGAATACTTATATATAATAAATTTAGTTAAAATATTTATTTATTTTGATAATTTTAATTTTATTGTGCTATAAAAAGTGTAATTATCATATAATGATTTTAGAAGATATATATTAAATTATAAGATAGTAAAATAACCACTCATTTTGATATTAAAATAATAGTTAAATTATAAAGAAAATTAAAACAAAAAGTGATTCTAATTATTTAATGTTAATTTTATTTTTATACTTATTTGGAAAATAAAAATATGTGGGATTAAAACTACACAAATTTATTAAAATATTGAATATAAATATGTTGTGATTGAATTAAGAAGAAAATAAATTAATTAATTATGTAGAGTATTGATTTTTTTTTCTTTAATATTTTTTTTGAATTATCCATTCATATTGTATATAGGTATATTAAATTTAAATTAAATATAAATATTTTGTAATAAATAATTTCATGTTAAATAAGAAAAATTAAATATAACTTAATATTAAGACGTCAATAATAGATAAAAAAAATTAAAATATAAAATAAAATTAATTTGATCAGTGTGATGCACATAATCAAGCACATTATATCTTATTTATTTATTTATTTGTATATCAAGATAATTTTTTTCCAAATATCATACAAATTAAATTAAAATATCAACTATATAAAAAAACAATAAGACTAAATACAGTTAAAAGAAATTAAATTAAATATCAACTATACTAAATTAAGTATTTCTCAAATAAAATTCATATAAAATTGAGTTATTATAATTGAAATTGAGTTATGTAAAATTTTATATGTAAATACAAAATGCATGTTGATGTGACTTTTTAAAAAAAGTAATCATTTAGAATGTGTCACATAAGAAAAATAAAAACACTACTTATCTCTATCTATTCTATTCGTAAAGGGGAACAACTTTTCTGGAGTCTTGAAGCCACTACCTTAGAAACTTTTTTTCATTTTTCCTAAAATGATCTTAACTTCATAAATAATTATACTATTTTTACACTTATATGAGTTTGTAATTAAGGGTAACATGATAAATTAAAACCAATCAATTCCACTATCCCACCGCTCACGTTTCCAAACTGCTGTACAATTCTAAATCAGTTTCAATATCTTCACTAAAGCCAAAACTACTTCACTGTACATAATAGAATAGACTTTTTTTACCATCTTCAACGTGCCCACCCTGGTCTTCAACGAGCCCACCCTGGTCTTCTCTAAAACTTCAATCCAACTCTTATTTATATAGCCATTGAGTGAGAGAGACACAATTGTGTTCGAAGTTTTGCTTCAAACTCTGTTTTTAACTTCTTCGATTTGATTTCTGAGGCTTGTTTTGAGATGTAATAATGGCTAATACAGGTGCTTCGGTAGGTCTCAACACCATCGGCTCCTTCAGTGGTGGCTCTGCCAAGGTCGATGCTACAGGTCTCTCTCTTTCTTGCGACTTTGATTGGTTCGTAACTGTGATGGAATGTATTCAATTGGCTTTTGAATCTGGCTTTAAGTTGTAGTTATATCACATAGTTGGTTTCTTTGGTATTGTAGAGATTTCTCATGTTTGATTATCAATTTGTTGTGTGCTCGTGAATTATTTATTCAGTTGTTATCCCCTGTTTTACTTTGTTAACCTTTGGTTTGTTTTCTATTTTGTATGTTTCTTTTCCTGTTTTACTTTTGTTTGTTTCCTCTGTTTTCTAAAGTCATTTTTTTTATTATTATACTTTTCATTTTTATATATATATAAGTGCATTTAATTACTATTATTTTATTTTTAATTGTTAATTGTATATTAAGGGGTTGTTTTGAGTGTCCTAAGGCCTCGTTTGGGAACATGCTAATTTAGTAATTTTTGAGCTATTTGGCTAAAAAAGTAAGTAAAAAAAACTTATATGTTTGGGAGGACTTTTTGGCTAATTACGAAAAGATGTGCAAAAAGTAGAGAGAAAAGAGAATCTTTGACTTTTTGGTATGAGTTGTTGGCTTTTTGGCTAAAAGGATAACTTTTAAACTTTTTGGCTAAAAAGGTAAGTCCCCAAACAATAAGTCTACTTTTTGACTTTTTAGACTAAAAAGTTGAGAAAAAAAAATGGGTGTTTGGGTTAACTTTTTGACTTTTTATGGAAAAATGTGTATTAAAAATTTGTATAAATTAGTGTATAGGAGAAGATTAGGAGTGTGAGTTGTACGGCCGTAGTATCTGCGCATCCGAATTGATGTTAAGAAATGATTGGCTACTTTTTGTGTATTGCACTAGATGGTTTGTTCGGCCTGTGGGGGCCATCACGGGTCCTGTTTTGATAATCTGAACCGTTTAATGTGTAGAACTCGTCGAGTACTATATAACTGTAAAAAATCATGTTGATCGGATATCGATAGCTATCTGATCAGATTAGTTTTTTTTCAACCGTTAACTATAACATCATCCTTTTTTTATACAAAACTGATTTGATCATGTAGTTAGCGATATCCAATCAATGTTATTTTTTACAAACATATAGTACGCGACGAGTTCTACACATTAAATGGTTCAAATTATCAAAACGGGATCCATGATGGATCCCCATGGGCCGAACAACAGAGTGTTAAAATTGCACCTCAACTGTGCAATTTTTCATAAAAAACACAGCCACAGATCTAATTTTGAAAGGATTGACTTGTAATTTTGTGTGTAAAATTAATTTTTTAATATTTTTTTTTGGTGAATAGTAATAACTTTTTGACTTTTTATGTTTTTTTACACATGCCAAACCAGGCCTAAATATGTTTCAGTGTATTTTTTTAGTTATTTTTATGTCCATCAAATTTGTTTAATTATGAGTGTTCTAAGTGTCTTGGGTTTGTACTTTTTTATTTTCTATGCTCCTATATTTTTATATTCAATTTTTTTTTTTTAAATTGCGAAACATAAAATGTGTGCAATTGTTTAGACTTAGACTTAAATAGTTTGGGATTTTTCTGCTTCACTTTTTTAAGCTTTTGTTTGTTTTTTTAAAATTTGGTTTGTTTGTTTACTTTTGTGTGTGTTTTTAAAAAATAAAAATAAAATAAAAAATAAATTCAGTGATGTGTTTCGGATTTGTATTTTCTTCTATCTTGTATGTTTCTATATTTTTATATTGTTTTTTTATTATTATTATAAATTGCGAGGGTTTTTGCCCGTTTAACTTTTTTTAAGCTTTTGGTTGTTTGTGTGTATAAATTCTCAATTTTTAAAAAATTTGGTACTTTGTGTATACTATTGTTAATTATATTTTTTATTTTCTTCATTAAAAAGTAAAAGGAAATAAAAAATAAAAAAAATATGTTTCTAGATTTTTTTGGAGAAAAGAATTATATGTTATTTTCCTTCCTCTATATCTAATCTTTTTTGCTGTAACTATTCTAAAAACCTTTTATTTATTTATTTTGAAGTGTGTTTTTTTTTTTTAAGAAAGAATTCAGTGTTATGTCATTAGGTTAAAACAAAAATTGACTATTATTTTTTCTTCATTTTATAAAAAATTGTGTTTGTGTGTTTGTAATTTATGTTTTCAAAAAATTGGTTTGTTTGTTTGCTTAATTTTTTGTGTGTGTGTTTTTTAAAGATTTTGTACATACATTAATATATATATTTTATTTATCAAATATAAAATATATTAATATCAAATGTTACATTACACATAGTTATACATATGTATATTATTAAAAAAGATGTTAATTTTATATTGTAACTCTAAATAAATTTGACCACTGGCATATATATATATATGATAAGGCTGTTTTGAGAGTTGAATTTTCAATCAAAAGTCAATACAATTTGTTACATTACCCTCTATACTTTTTTTTTATATGTATTTTCATAAATAATACTCGGGGCAGTTCTACATGGGCCCTCCATTTTGCCAATCTCATTATTGCGCTCATTATAGACCAACAGACATACCCACTTCAGGCCAATGAGGTTCAGCTTTTGCCGCCCACATTTTATGGAAAAACCCACTGGCGTCAAACCATTGCTCGTATGCCGCCTCCACTAGTCCTCCCCGACGCCCCGGCCAATCCTAATGATGCTCCAGTTGAGCCCGCCACCGCCATTCCGTATGACGAGGGCGCAATATCAGGCTCTTTTGGATAAACAAGCTGCCATTCAGCAATCTGTGGTTGATCTCCGGACTGACTACCAGGCTTATTGGGATTACTCGCATACGGCATTTAATGGGTATCAATAATCAGTTGCCTCACTGCAAATTGACTTCTATGCATACCGGGATTCGAGTGGGCAGCGATTTGATCAGTTTGATCAGCAGTTTGATCAGCATGGCACTAGGGTTCATGATAAGGTGTTCGAGACTCAGACACTGATGCATGCCCCATTTGAGCAGTATTTCCCACCACCGCCAGATCCACATCAGTGATTTTTGTATATTTCCTTTATTTTCTTTCCTTATTCATTTTGTTTTGTTTTGTTTTGTTTTGTTTTGTTTTATTTTTTCTTTTTCTTTTATACTGTACCAAAAATAAATAAATAAATAAATTTCAAAGTGTGTGTTTGGGTGTCCTTGCTTCGCTAGATGTGCGCCCACGCTGTTTGGTAAGATCCTTTCTCTTATTTTCCTATCTACTGTATCATTGCTTACATTGAGGACAATGTTATATCCTAGTTGGGGGGTGAGGGTATTTGTAATAGCCATTCATGTTTGTACTTGCTGCACTTGATTGCACCACTTCACTTAATGTTTACTTTGAGCCAGTATGGTAATGATATGAGCATATGTTAATTGGGGAACATAGTGGGCTTGTATGAAAAGGGTTTATTGGGTAAATACTCACATGTGATGTTTGCACTAGGATAGTTGTTTGTGTTTGTGGTATTAGTACACTTATCATGAGTATGCCTTAATTCATATGAACACACTATCATAGCGGTGACCTCTTTATTATAATCCATGGTGTACATCATTGATAATGGCTAAGGTTGTAGAAAAGAATAAATGAGTAACCAAGATTCTCTACAAAAAAAAAAAAGCACTTGACTCGTTTGGGTTCGTAGCCTCTTTAACTCGAGTTGTTAAGCCCGTAGGGGTGTCTCTACACCTAGTGCCCTAAAACCGTCTGGTTTGGGAGTCATTGGCCCAATACTTGCTACTGGGTTAATTAGAAAGCTTAAGGAACCTGGACATTGCACAGTTAAGGAAAAATAAGAATGATTTGTTCGGATTCGTAGCCTTTTCAGTTCGAGTTATTAAGCCCGCAGGGGTGTCTCTACACCTAGTGCCCTAAAACCGTCTGGTTTGGGAGTCATTGGCCCAATACTTGTCACATGGGTTGACTAGAAAACTTAATGGATCGAGACATTGCACAATCTTTAAAAAAAAAGAAAAAAATTTGAGAATCTTTGTTGCAACAATTTAGTTTTTTTATATATGTTGAGTGTTATTATGAGTTACACTGGGCTATTATAGTGAACAGTTAACTAATATGGAGATTGCACTTTACACCGAGGGTACTAATGATGTGTCTACTAGCATTCATAAGTACAGGGGGCTTTACTTTTGTTTAAACTGAATTGTGGTTTTAGCTCAATAGATTCCTTCATACTTGTCCATTGTGTCTTCAATGACTCATCATGTCTTAATATCATACTGTAGTGGCACATAAGTTGGTTGTTGTGTGGAGTAGTGTGGTTAATTGTTGTTGAGCGGATACAAATATGTTGATGTTTGTGGGTATCATTTATGAAAACCCTCACGAGACTATACTCGTCCACTTGGGGTAACCTTGTAGTTTAAAGGCTTGTTGCATATGCTAAATGCAATCGTGATCCCTACGAAAGTGGCTGAGAGTATTTTACTTTTCTTATTTCTTTTGTTTTGCTTGAGGACTAGCAAAATGTAAGTTGAGGGGTGTGATGTTGGCCGAAAGGTACCACATTGAGGTCACTTAAGTTACATTTTTAGTCTTTCAATTTTATTTATTTGGTGGAGATGATGTGTTTCGTGCACTTGTACAGATTTGGCAGGAAATATGAAACTTCAATAAAAAAAGGTGCGAAAGCAGATTCTCCGTGCGAGAAGTGAAGAATCCGAGCCAGCCAGACCACTGCACGTGCGGCCAAGCTTCACCGCATATACGGCCCATCATCGCTCATGCAACCCACCTAGGGAGGCGTGCACGAATTTTTTTGGTCTGTTTTGCTGAGAATAAAGACAAAAAAATAGCCAAAATTAGGGTTCAAAAATTAATTCAGAGAAAAGAGAGACTAGGGTTCTAAAGAGGTGATTATTCGACCAAAGCTTGAAGGACACTTCCATGGGGGTTTCTTCCTCATCTTCTTCTTCTTCCCACTCCTCCATGAGTGGCTAGTCGTCTGTTCTAGGGTTTTAATGAAACCCTAGCCATGTAATAGGATCTTTCATTAGCTTTAATTGTGAATTGGTTTGAATGGATGTATGGATGGTTTAGAAGTTTTTAATATTTGTTTCTTTCATCTCTTCAAGCATTTTACTCTCTGTGATTGTTTAATGCTTTCCATATATTAGTTTTCTTCGTGTTTGTATTCAAAGCACGAGACGAGTCATGCTATGAAAGACGGGTCGTATTGCTACCATAGTTTAGAGCAAATGACTCGTACTACTCGGGATGATTCGTGCCTGTATGTTGAATGCGATAACCCTCTTCTTTACTATATTATGGTGACTCAAGGTATAATATAACTCACCTTAATATTGACCCTTAGCCTTTACTTTCCACTATTACAAACATTTTTACTATTAGTTTCCTACCTCCAGTATCTTGCGTGTTTTTTCCTCTCTTGTTTCGCACTGATCTTGCGCAACTCCTCCCTATTTATAGGAAGGCAATAGTGCCATCAGGCCAACACATGTCCACAACCTAAATCCCCATAGATTTCGATGATAAATCTCCATAGATTGATGCTTATGTAATTAACATTTGCAATAATTATACTTTGACCCAGTTCTTTAACATAATTATATAAACAAACTAATCCCTAATTAAATTACACTTTATCACATACCAACAGAAAATTAATTATTTATTTTACTATCACACTCACTATTATTATTATTATTATTATTATTATTATTATTATTATTATTATTATTATTATTATTATTATTATTATCGTGATTGGTTGTGGTATTAATTAAATATTTAGGATGTCACATTTTTCCCCTTCTAAATAGAAGTTTGTCTTCAAACTTGACGTATCTTAGTTTTCGAAGAGGTGTAGGTATTTGGCTCGCATTTGATTTTTCGTTTCCCAAGTGGCTTATTCGATATGATGATTTCACCACAAGACTTTTACAACGAGTATAGTCTTGTTTCTGAGAACCTGATCACGACGATAAAGAATCTGCACTGGTTGCTCTTCGTAAGATAGATCTTCTTGCACTTATAGGTTTTCATAATTAAAACATGTTCTGGATCTCGGAGATACCGCCGAAGCATTGAAACGTGAAATACATTATGGACATTAGACAATGCAGGTGGCAATGCAAGTCGATATGCCACAGGACCAATCCTTTTTAGTATCTCGAATGGCCCAATATAGCGTGGGTTTAACTTTCCTCGCTTTCTAAATTGAATAACTCCTTTTATTGGTGAGATCTTAAGGAACACATGATCCCCTACTTGAAATTCTAAGTCCCGTCTTTGTGTATCTGCATAACTTTTCTGGCGACTCTAGGCAGTGCGAATTCGCTGCTGGATGAGTTCAATTTTATCACTTGTCATTTGCACAATCTCAGGGCCTAACAGTTTCCTGTCTCCGACTTCCGTCCAACACAGAGGTGATTAATATCTCATTCTATACAGAGCTTCGTACGATGCCATTCCAATGCTTGTTGTTGCTATAGGCAAATTCCACTAAAGGTAAGTACTCATCCCAATTACCGTTGAGGTCCAACACGCATACACGTAACATGTCTTCCAAAGTCTGGATTGTTCCTTTAGATTGCCCATCAGTTTGCGAGTGATAAGCAGTGCTAAACTTCAGTGTAGTCCCCAAAACCTCCTACAATTTGTTCCAGAAGTGAGACACGAAGCGGGGGTCTCGATCAGACACAATTGAAACTGAGGTGCCATGCAAACGAATAATTTCCTTGATGTATAAAGTGGAAAACTTATTAAGGGAGTACATGATTTTGATTAACAGAAAATGCGCCGACTTCGTCAATCGGTGGACTATAACCCATATTGCATTATTTTTTGAAACTGACTGAGGCAGACCGACCGCGAAGTCCATAGTGCTGTATTCTCATTTCCACTCAAGTATAGGGAGTGGTTGCAGCAGTCCTGCATGTCTCTGATGTTCTGCTTTAACAAGCTGACAATGCAGGCATTTGGCGATGTGGCTTGCTATGTCTCTTTTCATTCCTGTTGACCAGTAATGTTCCTTCAGGTCATGGTACATCTTTGTGTTGCTAGGGTGGACTGCAAACCTCAAGCTTTAAGCTTTCACCAATATCTTTTTCTTAAGTTCCAGAATGTCGGGTACGCAAATCTGATTTCGAAATTTTAGCACCCCAATGCTTATGGTGAAATCAAGATCAGGCGTACTTCTTTGTTCCTCGTACTTTTTCTTAAAAGTTTATCTTCACATTGGCGTGCTCTAATTTCTTCAGTCAAGGTAGGTTCTACGGTTATGTTGGTGAGCAGTCCGTTAATCTTGCGGGAAACAAGAGTATATGCCAAACTTCTGGTTATCTTTCGGCTCAGTGCGTCTCCTACCATGTTAGCTTTGCCTAGATCTCTACATCGTAGTCTTTCATAAATTCAAGCCACCGTCGCTGCCTCATATTTAGTTCCTTTTGTGTAAACAGATATTTAAGACTCTTATGATTAGTGTAAATCTTGCAGGTTGCCCCGTAGAGATAATGACGCCAAATCTTGAGGGCAAAAATCACCGCCGCCAATTCTAGATCATGAGTTGGGTAGTTCTTTTCATAAGTCTTTAGTTGTCACAAGGCATAAGCAATGACTTTTTCATTTTGCATAAGAACGCAACCCAAGCTATTGTATGAAGCATCGCTATAAATTACGAACCTATCTGCTCCTGTAGGGAGTGCTAGTATAGGAGCTGACACAAGTCTACTTTTTAACTCTTGGAAGCAACGCTCCTGTTTATCAGTCCATTCAAAGGGTGTGTTCTTCTGAGTTAGTTAGGTCAAGGGTAATGCTATCTTTGAGAAGTCTTGCACGAAGCGTTGATAATAGCCAGCTAGACCCAAGAAACTTCGAATTTCTGACACATTAGTAGGTCGCGGCTAGTCTATGATTGCCACAACTTTTTGGGGGAGGACCGAGATGCCATCTTTGTTAATGATGTGACCGATGAAGTATACACTAGTGATCCAGAATTCACATTTCTTTAACTTGGCATAAAGTTTATGATCACGTAATGTTTGTAAAACCGTTTGCAAGTGTTACTCGTAGTCTTTCGGTGACTTGGAGTATATGAGAATGTCATCCATGAAGATAGTAACGAACTCGTCAACATAGGATTTGAACACTCAATTCATGAGATCCATGAAGGCCACTGGAGCATTTGTGACGCCAAATGGCATGACGAGAAACTCGTAGTTCCCGTAACGGGTTTTGAAGGCAGTCTTTTCGATACTTTTTGTTTTGACTTTTAGTTTATGGTAGCTAGAACGCAAGTCGATTTTTGAGATTAGTTGGACGCCTTGAAATTGATCGAAGGGTACCGATTCTTTATGGTGACCTTGTTCAGCTCCCGGTAATCAATGCATAATCTCATTATGCCATCTTTTTTTCTTTACGAACAGTCCTAGAGCTCTCTAGGGTGAGTTACTAGGTCGAATGAAACCTTTGTCCAGGAGTTCCTAGAGTTGAGTCTTTAGTTCTTTCAATTCTATCATTGACATACGGTAAGGAGCTTCCGATACCGGTTGTGTACTAAGTTAGGTTTCAATAGTGAATTCGATTTCCCCGTCAATCGGGGTACTAGGTAGATCTTCAGAAAGGACATCCGGAAATTCTTGAACCACGAGGATTGCATCAACGGTGGAGACCTCTTTTTGTGTATCGATCACATAACAAATATAAGTACAACAACCCTTTTTTAGAAGTCGTTAGGCTGTCATAGAGGATATAAGACAGGGAGGGTTGAAAACTCCAGTCCCATCAAAGACAAGCTCAGGTTGGTTTGGTAACCTAAGGGAGACCTTTTTGGTTTTACAATCAATAGAGGCATGGTTGGCAGCCAGCCAATCCATCCCTAAGATCACATCAAAGTCCCCATGCAGAGGGGAATCAAGTCTACGTATAATGTTTTGCCTTTTAAGGATATAGTACACGATTTGTACACGTCAGTACTACAGGCAGAATTACCAGAAAGAAAAGACACAGACAATATATATCCTAAGGGTTCGGGTGTTGATTTTAGCTTGATAGCAAAGTGTGGCGCAACAAAAGAATGAGTTGATCCAGAGTCAATGAGGACACGAGTTAAATGACTATAGACAGAAAGTGTACCTGACACAACATTTTCGGTAACTTCCGATTTTCCAAGTACCAAAGCAAAAGCCATTTTCCTGGCATTTTTGGTTCTTTCTCTCCCTTCTAGGTCTGCAAGTTTTCTAACTGGTCCAGAGGGCCGGCTGTAGGATTGGTAAGCTTTAGACAATCCCTCAGCAAGTGGCCAACTTGATTGCATTTAAAGCATGCTCCCGTATCTCGATGGCATTGTCCCCAATAAGCCCTCCCACACGTAGGGCAAGTTGGAATGGTACCATCTCTAGGGTTAGTAGAACCTTGATTGCTTAAGTTGGTTGTGCCCGTATTCACCCTTTTGGGAGGCGCAACATTGGATTTTCTGTTGTCTTTTTTCCAAAATCGCTTCCTTTGGCTTGGTTCCCTAGAGTGTGAGGCTTTAATTTCTTTTTCCGCAATGTATGTTCGATTTACTACAACATAGGTTGGTAGTTTCAAAACCTCAAACCTATTTTTGATTTCAACATCCAATCCTGCTTCGAATTTCCTTGCTTTTCAAGCTTCGGTAGGGATGACATATGTCGTAAATCGAGCGAGTTGTGTGAACTTACTCTCGTATTCGGCCACCGTCATGGTTCCTTGCTTTAGCTGTATAAATTCCGACGCCTTTTGTTCCTACAGCAAATCTAGGAAGTATTTTTCATAAAATACTTCCAAGAATCTTGCCCAAGTCACGATTTCTTCTTTCTGTAGGGTGAGAAGCCACTATTCCTGCGCATTATCTTTGAAAGTGAAAGTGACAAAAGTTACTTTCTATCTTCCGGTGCAGGGTAAAGCGCGAAAATTCTTTTCCATATCTTTAACCCAAGCGACTGCTACCATGGGGTTTGGACCGCCGGTAAATATGGTGGGTTTTAGATATTGGAATTGTTTTATGATAACCGGCTCTTCTCACCGTTCCGGCATTCCATTGTTGATGTTAGTCTGCAAGGCTTGTAAAAAACTAGTAACCGTTCTTTCCATAATTCTTTCCATCGATTCAGTGCCACTAACTGATGATTCACTCCCGTTACCATTATTGGCCATTCTACAAAGTAATAAATGAGGCATTATATTCATAAACGCAGCATATATAACGCAATATATATAAAATACCAACTTTACTATTTTTACAATTAATATTACATCCTTGTCCAAAAGTCAAAATATGTTAGTGTCTCATCCCTGTGGTAAAAAAAAAAAAAAAAAAAAAACAACAACAACAACAACAACAACAAAAGAAAAAAGAAAAAAAAGGATCAGAACGCATCATAGTTAGCGTACAAAAGAATTTTCGTCTCCAAAATCTAGAGTGATAGGTCAAACAACCACGAAAAGTAATATTGCATAAAAAGCTCAAATTCCTATCCTAACTGTACCACACCAAAACAAACTCATGCAACCTGGACTGTGTAAACGGGGATGGACTGTATGTAGCCCCAAAATGCTTGATCGATAATCCATCTTAGTTGCTCAATGTATAATAGGTCATTACTAAAATCAACATTTTGAATATTAATAATTTCCAATGGGTTAGGGACATGGGTGAAGATATAGTTCTTGGGGTACATATTTCCCCTTCTTGCCACAAAATTCGAGGCCAAAAGGCCAACGATGTAGTGCGGGCGGTCATATTCTGGGGCAAGGCTAAGGACATGGGTGGGTCTGAAAAATCATCCGCGCATGTAGGCACGGCTCTGCCTCCACAATAAGTATGGGACATCAGTAGGATCGATCTATATATATATTGGTCGACCCATCAATTGGGCAAGGCCTAGGTGTAGTCTCCTAACTATATCCTCTGAGTCTCTCCATCCTTTCGGTAAGGTAAGGGCGGGGTGCTCTGTTAAAATATCCTTCAAGTTGAGAGCCCTAAGCTCCTCCCAAAATGCCTCATCAAGGTTAATCTCGGACATTCCTATATCATTAGAATAAATGTGAGATTTTACAGAAAATGACTAACGTTGTAGGTAAATATTTATTTCTTAGTTTATTTTATTTATTATTTCCAACCTGGCTCTGATACCAATTTGTCACGACCCAATCCCAGGGGATTAGGGCTAGAATCACAACTTACTAAATAATTTTAATCGTAACAAATTAAATGGCACAAGCTGAGACAAAATGGAAGTAAAAAAATAATTAAATAGAAAATTTACTTTATTCTACTATTTTAATAAAAGAAAGTACATCTATGGGGCTTTTATTATTTTATTATTTAGTGACCGGCTCTTAGTAAAACACAAAAGGACGAAAAGAAAGAAAAAGAAAAAGAAAAATAACAGATCAGCATCAAATTCTTGTGCGGGTTCCACTACACAAGGTTACGGATCTTCCTTACATCTCATCACCTGAAAGGATAACAGCTATAAACACACAGTAAAGTAAGAAATATTATGTCAATAGCATAGGGAATGCAAAATAACCATGGATAGTTAGTTAAGTTAAAACATTTACATAATGTAATTTGAATAAACAAATTATTTACATGGCAAAAACTGAAATACAGAAATTAGGTAAATAAATAACCATAACCATGGTACAAAACAGAACAAAACAGAGGTTAATGGATTCATGACAAACTGAGAACCACAAAGTAGCCAACCAGAGGCCAGTGGTTATTTAAGTTCCCCAAGGCATGTGACTCCCGTGGTGGTACTTATAAAATATAATTGGTTATAAAATCATTGTTAATTAATTTCTAAAAGTTAAACAAACATATCTATGGATCTCAATTTAAGCAAACAGAATTTAGACAATAATTAACGTAATCAAAATATTAATATACTTTATAAAGCATCGATTGCGTAAAATAAATTATGGTAATCCAAAACATACGTAAAATATATTATGGTGACTCAAGATATAATACAATTCACCTTAATATTGACCATTTTACTTTCTACTATCACAATTTTTTTTACTTTTAGTTTCCTACCTCTAGTGTTTTGCGTGTTTTTTTCTCTCTTGTTTCGCACTGATCTTGCGCAGCCCCTCCCTATTTATAGGAAGAGAATAGTGCCATCAGGTCAACACATGTCCACAACCCAAATCCCCCTAGATTTTGATCATAAATTTCCTTAGATTGATGCTTATCTAATTAACATTTGTGGTAATTATACTTTGGCCCAGTTCTTTAACATAATTATATAAATAAACTAATCGCTAATTAAATTACACTTTATCGCATACTAACAGAAAATTATTTATTTATTTTACTATCACACCCACTATTATTATTATTATTATTATTATTATTATTATTATTATTATTATCATTGTGATTGATTATGGTATTAATTAAATATTTAGGGTGTCACAGTCGCAGCCTCCAACAACAACTAACAACCTATCAGTCACCGACAACCACCTTTTCACCACATCTAATCAGTGCAACTTTCTCTCCATCTTTATATTCTTCTTTTTCTTCTCTCCATATCTCTATCTTTCTATTTTTGTTGCATACTTTCACAATGTTCGAGGGGTGCGAAGCTAAGGTTGCGTTTGGTAGAGTTTTGTAAATGTGATTTGAGAATATGAGTTGTATTTTGAGTTTGTGAGTTGTGGAATTATGATTTGAGTGTAGAAAATTTGTTTGGTTATGGTTTTTAAATAGAGTGTTACATTGTGTTTTGAAGATGTGTGTTGAATTAAGTTTTGAAAGTTTGATATGACATGTGAAATAAAAAAATTTGTTTGGTGATGAATTTTGAAAATTGTTTTCAAAATTTAATTCAATCAATAATTTATAATCAAACACACAACTCATATATCGATATCCGTATTTTTTATCAACAGTAATAACCAAACTATTTTTAAAATACTGAAATTAAAAATTGATTTTTTTTTCAATTAATTGTTTTTCAGTAATTTTTTTGAATAATTTTTTTTTCAAATAATTTTTTCATTTTAACTTACTTCTATGTCAATTATTTTGCGTCAATTAATTTTTCTATCAATTAATTTTTTAGGCCTATACAAACATCTTGTACAATACGTTTTTTATTTTTTTCTAAAATTTTATTAAAGTCAACAACTTTTTAATTATATTAATAAAAATTAACATAAATAAGTATGTTTAATATTTTAAAATACAAATCATAACGTAAATCTTACAAAACATCATCAATTTTTTTTTTTCATTTATTACATTTTATTAATTTAGTAAAAGAATCGTAACAGTTCAAACATGTATTATTGTACTGCGCAAATTAGCACCCGTGAAGCTCATATAATTGGGGGTGATATTGGTGTGCAAAATGACTATTTTGCCCCTGTTGATTTAAATGAGAAGTTGTTACATAAGAACAAAATGAAAAGGGTAATAGTGTAATTTAACTTATCCAATACCTACCACCTATTCTATTGTAGCTGTGTGTTCAACACTATGGGCTAAAGAAAAAGGAAGACGATGCAGATGATGCCAGAAACCTGCAAATTTATCAGTATATGGATGTAATTAAATTAAAAAATTATATTGAAAAAAAATAAATAAGAAATGAAAAGTAAATAAAAAAAATAAAAAATAACCTTTTGAACCTTCTGAACATCAGCCTTTCTATAAAATCTGAATCCGCATTCTGAATGTCCACACCATCTTTACCATCTCATTGCAACACCTTCAGCAGCATCAGAGAACAACATTAATTAAATTCAGTATATCCGTGTGCAGAAAGAATTCAATTGCAGGTTAGTTTTCATCCCAGTTCATATTAGCTTCACATTTAATATTAGCTTCAGAGTGTAGGAAAGAGAAGTGTAGTCGAAGAGCAGCACTAGGACAACCGGGTGGTCATCCCGCCGGTCAACCGGCCGGTCATCCCATCCTAGGCACCAATTCGCCCTCCGCACTCAGTTTCCCTATCTGTTGCTGATCTATTCCTTTTTTTCATATCTGTTCCATTTTTTCACACCAACATCATACTGTTTGATATATTTTTCATACATTTTTTTTAACTCATATGTTGTAATATACATTTTTCTTTCACTTTTGCAGTCATCAACTCATATGTTTTAATATACATTTTTCATACATTTTTCTTTCACTTTTGCAGTCATCATGCCAAGAACAAAACGAACCAGACCCGAACATGGTGAATCCTCAAACCCTGTACAACATCAACCACAACAGTAACATCATGACTATCTAAATAATGTTTTTTTCACATATCGTTATGAGCAAGCCTATTCACATTTTATTAATCAACCAATTGTTACGGGGAGAAATGTAAAACTACCTTCTCAATATGGTCCACTCTTGCTTGGCAAATTAGATACAATGGGATGGTTACCTTTAACTAATTTACCAAATAAGGTATATCCCCGTCTTGTACAATTATTTTATGTTCACTTGACAGCTGGTGACCAACAAAATGAACCGTTCAATCTCACCTCTTATGTGAAGGGGAAAACAATCACACTCAGTCTCCACGCTTTCGCACAAATTATTGGAGTTGAAACAGGAGATTTATAATGCTATTTTCAAAATGAAGTTGCCTTAGAAAAAATTGTTGATGATGTCACTGAGGTTTATACCATAATTTGTGACAACCGATTCAACGGCAGTAATTTACAAGCCAGACATTTAAAATCCCACATTCGTATTCTTCATCGATGGATAGTTGAAAATGGCACTCCCAAAAAAGGACATTATCATACTGTTTCATGTTTTAATGTTTATTTGTTATATTGTTTTGAAATTGGACAAAAATTAGATTTATGTTTCATATTACTAAAAGAAATGATGGTTGCAAAATTCGATACTCTGAGTGGCCAGTCACTATATTTTGGAGCTTTGTTAACCATAATTTTCAAAGCACATGATGTCAACCTTGAAGGTGAAATAGATGTCAGAATCATTTCACCAATTTCTGAGTACACACTGACCCGAGCTGGTGATGCTGACACCTTGATGGGCTCTATTAATTTTGAAAATGAACCAATACCTGATGAGGAAGAACCCAATGACAATGCCATGCCACCAAATGAATAACTCCATTACTGGACTAATTATTTAGCCTTGGAACAAGAATGGTACAATCAGCGCCTACAATGGAAACAACAAATGGCTAATCAGCTCAATACATTGGGTACTCGGCTCGATGAATTTGCCGCCGCTCAGAACTCACTAATTCAACAATTTGGTGAGTTTCGTATAGACTCAGGGAGACGTGATGAAGTGACAAGGAACCGCATTGATCAGATTGACCATCGAGTCACTCAGCTGTACCATCACTATTTCCCTCTATCTCCAACACCACCTGACAATGATGCTTAACTTGTTCAAAAATCAGTGTAAATGGTTTGCAGATGTAGTGGTTACATTTTTTTTTCCTTTTTTGTTTTGATTATTTGTTTTCTCATTTTGTTGTGATTGTTTTATTTTGTTATTTTGTTATAATCTTTTATATTCACGTAATGAATAACAAAGCTTTTTTTTTCTGCATTGTAAAATTAACCAGTCGCAATGTTATAACAATGTGTGAGTTAGATTATGCATTGGAAAAAAGATTTGTACAAAAATTAATAAAAAGAACATAATAAATGTCTAACAAATCCTTCATTTCAATAAAATGAGAAAATTAAACAATTGAAAAATAATTGGTGTGTATCAATTAATAAAAAAAAAATTAATAACAAAACCAAAAAGTTAACAAAGTCAAAAAAAACAAATTAACAAAAATAATGTTCTGAAATGAAATAAAACAAGTTACAAATTAATAATTATACTTTTTTTTTAATGAAAAGGAAAAAAAAAAGTTAATATAAACTTGCCTACAGAAAGTTAAAAAGAACAAAAAATTTTAAATTCATAGACCGAATTAATAACAAAACCTTCAAATTGTTTAAAATTTAACAAAAAGTCAAAAAGACGGATATGTCATGTACAAATCAATTATACAAAATTTAAATTAATAGCAAAACCATTGTTTTAATAAAATGGAAAAAAACCAGTTAAAATGAGAAAAAAAATTCCAAGTTAACATTAAATAAAATTTAAAACCAAAAATAATAATTACACATTTTGTTTAATGACAAGGAAAAAATAATTTGGCATGGTTTGAGATCTCATAAAAAAAGTCAAAAAGTTAAACAAGTTACTCAACGATTAAAAAATTTATGACATTCACCAAAAATAAATATATTTAAAATAATGGGTCACAAAACAAATTCTCAATCATTGGTGAGTTTTTCAACAGAGGCAAATTGGTGAGTTTTTCAAACGAGCTTCTGTTCAGCTTCTGTTTTTCAAACGAGCTTCTGGGCCGAATAGTAACAAAACCATTATGTTATTAGTAAAAAAAAAAAATTTAAATTCACAATATGAAAACGTTTAAGTTAATAACAAAGCCAAAATTGAAATAAAATGAAAAAAATAAAGTTATAAAAACATGTCAAATACAATTTAGGTGCAATACAATTATTAAAATTAATAACACCTGTATTCATGCCGAACAATTTTTTTTAATACAAAGTTAATGAACATCATAAACTGAATGAATATCATAAACTAACATGTTTTGCATGCATCATTGAACCATGAAATTGAATAAAATACATAAAATTGCATATTACACATTGCATGAACAACATATTTAATTGTCTTCGTTACAATTCAAAACCATTATCTTGATTGACCATGTGATGATCTTTGTGTTTCCTTTCGTTTCATTGGCATTTAGCCCAATCGTTGTCCTCAGTATTAGTTATCCTACAAAAAGATAAAAGAAGTCAGTAAATCACAGTTACATAAAGTGGGGCGAAGTTATGTAATAAAGGTGTCATAATGATTGAAATTAGTAAAATAATTGCACATTTAAAACCATTAATCAGTACAATATTCACTTGCCTTGTTGACATCCCTTTTCTATCCATGGCCAACATGATTTTGCCACATAGCAATAGCAATTGCATCCCTAACGTTTGATTGGTACGTTAACCCATGTTGTGACATGTCAACATAGTCAGCTTGGTCTCCAACAAGCCTGCCTGCTTCTGCTTCTGCGGCCATTTCATTATCAGCTTCTATAAAGAATGGGTCCATATATGTATACAAACGGATCCAATTGTGCACTACACAACATGCAATCACGAGAGCCCCTTGTCTTGTAGACTTGTAATTTGGCATGGACCGCAATATTGGAAATCGCTTCTTCAGAACAACAAATGTTCTTTCTATGACATTACGTAACGATGAATGTCGATGGTTAAACAATTCCTTAGGTCCTGAATAATGACGGCCATGAAACTCTTACAAGTGATACCGTTGAGACCGAAAATGGGGCAAGAAATCCAGGCATGTTCGTGAAACCAGCATCAACTAAATAGTACTTGTCTACATGTAAATAATGAATACACTGTTCTGTCAATTGATATGTACAAAAAAAGTAATCTGAAAAGTGTACCGTATGTTATTTGGGGACAGTCACCATTGGGTGGGTGTCGGAATTGTAGATCAGCTCGTGTAATAGAGTCAACCAAAATAGCGTTGTCGTGAGCGCTACCTTCCCATCTAGAATTAATAAATGTGAACAACA
The DNA here is from genome assembly GCF_055761805.1 of Camellia sinensis. NCBI lineage: Eukaryota > Viridiplantae > Streptophyta > Magnoliopsida > Ericales > Theaceae > Camellia > Camellia sinensis. The sequence goes on along the minus strand of NC_138961.1, from coordinate 191,373,465 downwards.
TATCAAAGTCGCAAGCTGCGAGTACGTTTTGCGATACCGTTGATTTCCGAAAGCGGAATGTATTTTGTCTTGAAGCAGGGACCCATGCATCCACCAATGTGCCATCGATAGCACCGACACAATCCTAATTAACAGATATTTGTTTGACATTAAAAGCGAAACAAACTTGGATATTACTTTTATAATTAAAAAATAATAATATATCGTCTCTTATTGATAAATACAACTTACAGGACAGTCATTAAATTTGTACCTTGAACCAGGGAAAAAACCTCCTGTCATTTAAATTTTTGCCGATATGTCGTCTTGATTACGTGGTTTGATAACCGTTGTTGCAAGCTTGCACAATGCCCGCATAACAATTTCTATGTGTCGACAAATTGTTTCTGTGGAGTGTTAAAATCTATCTGCCAGTAGTCAATGGCGATCATTTTGTGTAAAAGTGTATAAAAAAATTCCAAGCGATTCCTCCACACTAATATGCATATGTTCAGTATCGATAAAGCCATTTTGGAGTAAAGTGTCTTTCAATAAAATGAATATTTGTGCATCCATTCGCATAATGTCCATCATTGTTTCTGGATGTCCATTTAATAGGCTGAAGATGTAATCATCACCTTTGAATGGATACGTTCATTGCGGTCGGCGACTACTTGACGTGTTGATATGGTCATGCATGAAAGCAACCATCAAAAAATACATAAAATCTTCAATAACCTCATCCTCCTCTGATGAGATCTCCATTGTATCGTTTTCTCTGTCGGATGACATATGGTTTTGTCTACATCACAATAAAAGCATAATTATAAAATAATGTTTGACAAATTGTAACACTTACCATTATTGGTGAAACAGAATTAAAAAGTGAGTACATGAATAGTCGGCCGTAGTCATTTACCAGCATACAGTAAAATTCATATGAGAACAAAATTTGTTTAATACGTAGTCATATTGTAATAACACAACATATTTTTAATAAAACAGAAACTACTTAAAAGTTCAACAAAAAAAAAAACATACGAAGATAGAAAAGGAAAGAGGATATCATGAAATGAAAAAAAAGAATAAAAAACAAATTAGGAATCATGAAATCATCAAACAGTTCAGACAAGGAGATTTGCTAACACAGTCAAAACAGAACTTCTCACTTCACTGCAAAGCGAGGATCATGGCTAGGCGCAAATGGGTGGGAGTGTGCATAAAAAACCTTCGCCATTCCTTATCCTTGAACAATGTCAGTTCCCTAACATATTGCACCGGTGGTATGTCCTCAAGCTCTAGCAATGTATCTTGACATGCATTAAGGGAATAATCATCACCACCTGCACTTACAGCCTCTGTCTTATTTTCTCGCGCACGTGAATGTCCTGTTTTTGCCTGTACGTAGGATGTGAAAGCTACGTACACATCATCGAACCTACTTGACTGTGACTTTTTAGAACGACCACTGTCAGTCTGGCTGATTGTAGGGCCCCTCTTGTGACTTTTGCCCTTTGCTGGATCCATGTACTCATCGCCAAATAAGTCAACAGGAATAGCCTCAGTAGCATTACTCCCACCAACATCAGGGTTCCAAAATTTATTTAGCATTTCATCTTTTTCATCTGAGTCAAGGGCTCCTTGTATGGATGTACGAGACAAGGCCCCTGTGGCACAATAATTTTTAACAATTTCTGTCATTTCTTGGAAATATTCAAATCATTTTGTCCTAAACTTCTTCACATTTCTGCTAGCCTACAACAATTACAAATATAGAATTAACCACTGTATGTATCATGAAATGTTTAAACTAAAATTTGAAAATAGTACAGATTAATGAAAAACCTTATCCCAAAATTCATCGGGTGCAACAACAGTGCCTACAATGGGATCCCATCCCAGACCAGTCTGTGCCTAGAGTCGCTTAAATGTCTGGTAATCAGCTTTCAATCGCTGATATTTTTGGACCTACTTTGCTGTATACCGAAATCCATACTTGTTGTGCAACTGATTTGCATAATGATTCCAACGCCTAATTGTCCATGAAGTAGTACGGTCCGTTGTTTGATTTTTTCTAACCTCATCTCTCAACATATTTATTAATTTCGTTTCTATTCTAGGCGTCCACATTTTTGTATCTTGATTGTCATCGGAATTATTTTCATCTATCTATAAAACATATAAATTATATTTAAACTAGTCTGGGGTGGATATACAAGAATAACAGAGCAAAATAGTTTGAATGAGAACACAGATAAAAAATAAAAAAACAGATGATTTTATTTCAAGGAAAAAAATTCGTAACAGATTATTTGAATTTAAATAGTAGAAATATAACCACAAATAATAATAAAAAAAACTAGGTAACATTGTCTTTAAATAGTAAAAAATAACCAGTCGAAAAAAAAGCCCATGAAAACAAAAGGAAGAAATAAAGGAAGAAATAAGCAGAAGAAGCAGCGGACGAAGAGGAGGACAGATAGGTCGACCGGCCGGATGACTCGGGGGACGACCGGCCGAATATCCCAGGTACTCCCGGCTCAACTACTCTTCGTGGCAAAGGGTTCAAACAGTTCAGAATTTATCACAAAAGATCTGAAGTAAAAAATACTCGTCTACAAATTCTCAGAAATCATTTGAGAACTGATTTCCACTTCTCTAAAATCATTTGCACATAACAGATGAAGGATTTATTTACCAGATTAGTGGCTATTCTTCTTGGCAAAAGGTTGAAACAGTTCAGACAAATCACAAAAGATCTGAAACTAAAAAAATACTCGGCCACACTTCTCAGAAATCATTTGAGAACTGATTTCGACTCGTCTGAAATCATTTGCACATAACAAATGAAGGATTTATTTACCAGATTAGTGGGAGTTGAATAGTTATCGCCGGTGATGGAATGTGTATACTAACTGAATGTGCCACTCTTTGCTCGTCTGATTCGATAATAGATTTGATAAATTTGACCTGGAAAAAAAAATGAATAAAATTAGGGATGAATTTTTCAAATCATTGACCTATAACAAAATATCTAAATAAATTTGTGAGTTATTTCACCTCGCACTCGTCGTTGTTTGGTTGCCCGTAATAAGAATCTTCCATAACGCACAAATTGTAAGTCAGCCGATTTCTGGAAGATGATACGAGTAGGGAGCGGGTTCACATGATTCATTATTTATAAACTGAGTCTAACTTCTCTGTGAAGCCTACCTGTGACAAATCTTCAGTACTGATGTTTGATATAGAGAAAGAAAGATGAGGTTCACGTGAAATTTTCAAAGATGATGGAGATGGACATGGAAGCTTTTCAGATCAAAAGAGGAAGAAGGCAGAAACGTTGAAAGTGGAGAACTGAAGCATAACCTGCCAAACAGGTTTTCAAACTGTAGTTTGAATTATATCGCGGAATTGTATTTTGAACGTGCTATCCAAACGTGAAGCGAGAGTTCACATGTTAAAACTTAATTTGAAAACACAAACAAACAGAGCCTAAGAAATGCAAAAAAAGATGATGGTGAAAATCGTTGTTAGGAGAAGTAGGCTGGGATAGTTGGATCATGATGAGGCAGGGGGTGATGGTGAGAGGCCATGGACATGATAAGGGAGAAGGGGCGACAATGAGTGACACATTGTTGAAAAAAGAGTTAAATTCCTGGTAAGGTTTGGCATCAAAGGTGGTAGAAATGGTAGAGAAACTCAACGGGAATAGAAAGGTGGGTCATCAACGACGATTGCAGTAATGGTAATTGGTAGAGATGGAGGGAAAATATGGGTGTACTGAGAAATTAGAATTATAGATTTGAGTTTTTTTTTTTTTTGGTAATTTCAAAAAGGGGTAATGTAATAATAAAATAATAATAATAATTGAGATGTAATAAAATCTTTTTGTTATGTAAATATAATCACCTGTTGAACCATTTTAATATCTTTTATTTATTTATTTATATATTTTGTTCATGAATCTTCTTTTCTCTTGTTCATGAATCTTATCTTGTTCATGAATGGAGATTCATTGTTTTGATGACCTTTTGTCTTGTTCATGAATGGAGATTAATTAGAATTCATGAACTTGGTGATGAGTTAATATTTGGTACACTCTCCATTTTCTCTAGGTTCATGGTCATTATTATTTTTTGGTATATTTTGTAAAGTCCTAGTGGCTTATAAATAGTTCCTCTCATCTATTCTTTTCTACACCAACACACAAACTATTTTCTATACAAGAGAGATTACTAGCAAAGAAGGGTGTTTTTCTTGGTGGAGCTTTAGGTTTACTATCTTTTGTAGAGTTGGGCTAAACCATACGACAAGTGGTTGGGGTGTTGTATCTTGGAGGGGACAAGTCATAGTTTTGTGACTGCTGCATCAATATTTAGGTTCTTCCTACCGCAGTGGGCTTGATCTCCTTAAAGAAAACGAGATATCTGTGCCTCAGCCTGATTTATTTGTATCTCATTTTCTTTACATTAGTTATCAATAAAATATAATTTTTCCTAGTATTTTCACCAACATCACCCATACAAATTTTGTCTTCACATTTGAAAAATTACATTTGATCCATTGAGATTTATAATCCTATAACAAATGATCTCCTCCATTAATTAACTATTAAGCTAAACTAAAAGAGTGTGTGACATAAGCAATAATTTTTTTCCCCAAAAATACCTATATTAAACTTTATAAAGATTTTTTTTTTCTTTTTATGATAAATCTTTATGAAATTAAACACTTTATTTTATTTTTTTATTTTACTTTTCTTATTCATCATTTTCTCTTAACTAGTTACACAACTTTGCCTAACCATCGCACTCATTCTTGATAATATTGTGATAATGTAGATAGAGGGATTTGGTAGCGAGTAGATGAAATTAATAACACTATCATAGTTTTATTTTGGTATTAGAGGGTATTAGGATAATTTTATTTATTTTTTGTTATTGAGAGGATAATTTATATCAAAATGATGGGCCAGACTAAATCAATTTGGGCCTCAGGTTTGGGGCGGCATAAGTATAGCCAGATTGATTGGTTTGAGTTGTGCAACCAATGTTTTAACCGAGCAAACATCTTATGAAGGTTGACCGAGCAAATGGTGTGTAAATGTTGACCGGACAACTGGAGCTTGGTTGTAGACTGGACAAATTTAGCATGGTTTTGATGTCAAGGTTTTAGTTCGGTAGTCATATATGAAGTTAGTAACGCTCAACCTCTACGGTTACGCAACTGGCGAGCAACCAACCTAATGATTATGCTAGCTCAGTTGTGCGGCCTGGGAGTTAGGTCCTTTCACCTGACTTTGGTGATAAGGATGTTAAAGAATAGGCATTATCTTTTAAGAAGATGGTTCCTAATAGGATTCTACAAAAATGAATTAGAATCCTAATAAAAGATAATTCCTAATAGGATTCTACAAAAATGAATTAGAATCCTATTAGGAGTCTACTATGCATAATATATATATAAGCTCAGGAGTTAACCTAAATAAGGTAATGCAATTTTACTCACTGAATTTCTAGAGAACTTTGTCTATATTCATCTTAAGAGCTAACTTAAGCATCAGAGGGGCTTTACAGTGCACGCCCACTGATTAGCTCACCTGAGTTGTTTTGCAGGCCATATGTAGCTCGACTTTTCATGCCCCCTTTCGGAGGACGACTAAGTCTTACAGTTCGGACTCTACCTGTGGTTCTGAATCTGATTTTACAAGTACAATGTGAAACAGTGAAAACACAAAAAGAGTCCAAATCCGACAATTTTTTTTGAAAAATCGATGTTTTGAATAAAATGCTAAAAATTGACTACTTTGCTAGATTTCAGAGTCGCCACCTAAATATTTTTGAGAAATTTAGGAAACCCAAGACTCGTGCCAAAGGCCATTAGTCCGTCATCACCAAAGTTGTTTCGGCTCGGGAACTTAGGTACGAGAGGGGAATGTCATAAATTGAGCATCCCACTCGCCCGATCAAAGATCGGCCTCTACTAATCATGATGTGATTCTTATTTACATTATATGCTTTTATTTCGATTTATTAGCTGTATTACTATGTGACTCACACAAGTATAGACTAATTTGCAAAAATTGGAATATTTGATTTCATTTTTGTTTTTGAAAATAGATTGTGAATGTGCCACTTAAAAAAAAAGTAAGCTCAAATGTACATGAATCAAAATATCCCAATTCGAGCAACTAACCTTCATCCACAAGCATCCAAACAGTTTATCATTTAAGTACTTAGCCTCATGGTGAACATGCTTTGACATGGTAACAACTACACTTATGTAATATGCTAAAACAAAGAAAAACTCGCCTAGTACTCCAACGCAAGCCAAACAAAGCAAAATAATTAAAAAAATGCATGTTCCTAACTAATGCCTAATGCAATACATGCAATATGCAATTTAAATAAGCTCGGCTGCTTGACATGGCATGTTAATCAATTTGATAACATGCGGTCTAAGTACGTATTTAAAGAAGTGTTTAATTACAATGCAAGTTAGAATGATGCGCTGAGCTTAATGCATACAAGACAATGGATATAAGTCATGAGAGATGCTAAACAAGACATTATGCCCTAAACTAACCATCATAAGTAGTTAAATAAAAGGGAGAAAGACGTGGGGTTGTAAGGCATATACATTATTACAACATTTGTGCCCTCACGCAAGAGGGTCTGAATAAACCAACTAGCTAAGCTAATTACTACGAATTACAAAACAAATCAAATAACCAACTAAACTAGCTAACTAATTATTACAACAACTTAACTAACTAATTTAATTAATTACAAATTAAAACGAACTAATTAATTACAAATTAATTAACTAAATAAGAAAGACGTATTAAACTAGCTATGTTAATTACTCTACCTGGGGAAACGAGGAATGCTCATACATGCAAGGATTTCCACCTGAAAAAGGCCACTGTCCTACTGCCAGATGCCTTTGTTGCACAATAGAGCACTTGCATTGTTTTTTAACTCAAATTAGCTCTGTTTTGCCAGAAAAAGCACACTACTTGGTTTGCAGAGGTGGCCGGTAGGCTAGAAGTGGTGACCTGCCAGCTACAAAAGGTGGCCTGTCGGCCACTGATGACTGGATTTTCTTGTTGCAATAGAAAGCAAACAGAGTAGGAATATGGTATTCTCTAGGGCTTGTTTGCACAACTTACCTCTCATTATCATTTGCACAGCTCAAAGGAATAGTAAACTTGGTTCACAAACCATCAATGAATGCAATTCCATTGCATGATGACCTATGAACCAAAAAGGGTACAAGTTCAATAAATGCAACAAATAAAGACTCTTAAACCTCCTCCCTATCATGAATGATCAAGGGAAGTGGTTGACAATAACTTTTGAACCGTTTTTATCACTAATGAGTATGAAACGACTCAAGACTCAAGGGTTCAATTAATGTCCGATTGAACCCACAATAAGTTATTATCTTGAATCATTTTTAGTTCCAAGTTTTATTATTCCATTTTTTCATTCTTTAATTCATTAAGTCCAAGGGTGAGCTTTAAGTCCTCTAATGGAAATAAGCATCAAACCAAAAGTTGTTTTGGACATGAGAAAAGCTTCATGCCGTTGGTAGTGAACCCCTAAAGGGATTAAACCATTAAGCACAAGACCTCAATCTCATGCTTTAAACAAGCAACTAGTTTGAACTAACTTTCAAAGCAAAGTAAAAGCCAAGAAATGAGGGAGGTTGCAGAGGTGATTAAAGGTGATCACAAGTATGGAAAGCCATAAACAAATACTATCAACTCAAATAGGATGGTAGCTAAAGCCTAAAACACCAAACCTATGAGGATAATTACACTATAAACATGCAATACAAAGCCCAAATGTAACGAACACTTAAAAACAGTCTTAAAACAGTGCTAAATCAGTCCTAAAACATGCTAGAATTAAGACAAAAATAGCTAGAATAATAAGCTAAAACGTATAACATGCTAGGCTAATAAGCAAGACACAAGGAGGGGAGACTAACCCTTATAATCTTGGGCTTCAAAACAACATTTTAGCCACTGAAATAATTCTGAAAATCAGTGTTTAAAAGCTTAAAAAAAAGATAGTGTAAATGTAGGAAACACAAGGGTAAAGGCTAGAAGAGCAAGGTGGAAAAAATGATGAACCACCCCTCCATGCTTTAAGGTCTTAAATCACAAGTTTCAGCCCAAAGATATAGAGTTTATACAGCCCAACAATAGTGGAAAAACAATAAGAAAAGAAGCAACTAAAGGAATGAGACAAGCAAAGCCTTATACCTCTTGAAGAGAAGATCAATTTTAAGCAATAATTCAACACATACACACTCCCAAGAGCTCAAGATAGGCTCAAAAGTACCTTAACTCAAAGATGACAATGTTTGGTTAAGAGTGTATAGGCAAAAGCTCAATAAAATTAATTTTGCTCCAATTTTTCTAACCCTCAAAAATGGGAGAAGAGGTCCTATATTTATAGAAAAACTGGCCACTCCCTCAAAAACATCCATCTATACACGTGGGAGCGGATATAAGCATCTGTCCAAACAACTGGCACAACTGTCATAAAATATTTGCAAAACACACTTGTAGCCGATAAGCCACCAATTCTAGCCGGCAGGCCACACTCTTGGCCGGCAACGTACAAGGGTGGCCGACAGCCAAAAGGGGTGGCTGGCAGTCCACAAAAATGGGCCTGCAGGTCTCAAGTTTTTCAGGTTTGAAAGGCTGAGGTTTTGGTGCAAAAACAAGGCACAATGTTTGCAAGGTTTTGAGACTTAGAGCTATGACATTCCGCTGAGGACTTTCGAGCACTTGACAAGCATATACATTCATCATTAGGTATGCAAGTGATGGTGCCCAAGTCGCAAGTGCGGTAAAAAATGAGGTGTCTATACCATACAATGTCATTCGAGATGGTACAAGTAGGGATGTAATCGGTTTGGTATGGTCGATATTTAGGTAAAAAACTATACCGAACTGATAATGCCGATTTTATTATTTTAAACACCGATACAGACCGCTTCTCACATCAAATCGCACTGAACCGAACCAATTGAAACGGTTCGATTTTGTGCGGTTCAATCGGTTTAGAATTTTTCAAACTTGAGTCACTTTTAAATATAATCATTAATCTATATAAAAATATTAAATTAGTTATTTGTCTACTATTTCAAACATATCCAATCTATCCATTTAATATATACTTTTTAATTCCTAAATTAACAAAAATAAAAAAAAAAATTGAAAAAAAATAAAAATACGAAGGTTTCAAAAACAATGAGTTAGAGTTAACATTATATATAATATAAGTTTACAAACTTAGGATATAAATATGATAATGTTAATTAATTAAGGTTAATAATTTATTATACTTATTAATATCATTAGATTATTATATTTTATTTATACATATATATATATTATAAATACATTGAAATGGTCGGTTTCGGTTTAGATCGGTACACAAAGTGTTTAAATCAATACCGAATTGAAAATCGAAAAAATTCAAATTTAAAAACCGCACAGACCGATTCTTGTTAAAAAACAGATCAAATATAGCTGGTTTGGTCATTTTCAACCGGTTTGGTCGATTTTTTTGATTTTTCTTACCTTCCTAGGTATAAGCTTGATCACGAGGAGTACGCGTGCAATAAATATTTCGTACTCATACAGTTAGATCAATCATAGAATTTTTTTTGTCATTAAGATATTTGTAATTTTCAGAACGTGAGAAGAAGAATCCATCATATCTTTGACAAATCTCTAATGCTGTGTTTATAATTTATTCTATTAAAAAAAAATTGTTTGGCCAGGTAAACCCACAAAAATATATTATTTTATAAAATATAATTTTTTTTTTAAAAAATTATAACAATCTTTAATATTTCAATCGTAACCTTATGCACCCTCACAAATTTAGCCTTAATTTGCCCAAACAAATTAAAGTAGTTCGATTATACCTGGCCAAACATCCTACCGTTGTTCAATTAATTAATTTAAACCCCTCCCCTCCCACTCCCTCCAAAAAAATAAAATAAAATTAACGACCAAATATAGTTAGTGTTTAATTTTAGTCTATTCAACAAAATACATAAATAAATCACATTTATTCATCTAGATACTACTAAATAAATAAAAAAACAACAAAGGAGGTCAAAAATATTGGTGTCTTGTTGATAAATCCAAAATTAAACCCATATTTCCTATATTGTTCATTACTTAAAATACATTTTAACGAAATTAATTGGATTTTTTTGAAAAATTTATTAAAAAATCTTTTTTCAAGTATTTGTATCTCAATTAGTTTATAAGATATCCTTATATTCTAATAAATCCTATTATTTAAATATTTGATCTATCAAATTCTAATTATCATATTTAAGGTATTTTATGGACATTTATATCCTTACAAATATTTTTGAATGGTTTGTAATTTGATTATGTGAACATCCATATTTTACATCGTGAATATTCACATTGACATGTTAACATTCACATTGATAGTGTGAACATTCACATCACGGAACATTCCCACTGTAAATATGAATATTATTAGGGGTGTTTTGGTAAATATGTCACCTATAGGACTTATTGAAACATAAAAAAATACTATGAACTAAATTGAACATATGTAGGTTAAAAGAGATTTATGAAAAAGTATCTCATTTTTTTTTTTAGTGAGAATGAGGGATCGTTTGGCATAATGTACTTTAAAACATGTTTTTATCTTATTTAGATCATATCATTTTTTTATCACTTTGCATATCTTTTTTTAAATAAAAATTTAAAAATATAACACTTATTTAGATCATTATTGATCGGGGACGTAGTTGTAATTTCTCAAAAGTTGATGATGGGCTCACAACCCATTTAGATAAGACATTGGGCTAATCAGCCCTGCATTGGCCCAACACCCTCGGTCGGCCCTATTAAAAAATACGATACATCCGACACTGCGGCGGCGGCGGCCCTCTTCCACCGCAAATGGCTACCTCCACCACCATCGCCGCCGCCGCCGCCACCAGCACCACCAGGTTCACCTCTTTCTATACATATAAATATACATATACGTATACGTATACATACATTTGTTGATAAACATACATCATCTGTGCAGGCGATTGAGAGCATTCAAACGATGGATGAGATCGCAAAGCATAGATTGCAGCGATGCTCTCAACCTCATAGACCACGCCAAAGAAGGAATCTCCGTGCGAACACTCTGCGATTTGCACGAAGGCGATTTGGTGGCGACGATACCCAAGCATTCGTGCCTCACAATCAAGACCTCAGGTGCTCGGAATTTGATCGAGACAGCCGGTCTTGAGGGCTATTTGGGGCTCTCGGTGGCCCTCATGTACGAGAAGGGCTTGGGACACCAGTCCCCTTGGTTCGGTTATCTTCAGTTGTTGCCGGAGAATGAGTGTATTCCAATGCTTTGGAGCTTGGAGGAAGTTGATTCTCTGTTATTGGGCACTGAGCTTCACAAGGTAAACTTTACACTTACACTAGCGTAGCGGTAATGTGTTTGTGATTTTGTATTTAAATTTTTGAATGGTTTGATTGATGATTGAATGGCGATTTCATGACTGAAGTAAAACCATTTAGTAGTAGTTGGGTAATGCTGTACAAACAGAATCTTTATACAGAAATTACATGGCTTTTTTGGGTAGTTTGATGAATGAGAAAACTGTTCAGTGGTTATTGAATGTGACAGAAAAAAGAAAAAAGTAACATTGTTTACATCGAATGGGGTGCGTGCTTTACATTACATGATAGAATAGATAATTGCAAAACTATGTTTGCAACATAGTTTTTGGCTTTAAAATATGGAAAATAGTATTGGGTATCGTCTTTTCTTTGTGTTAATTGGGTCATGTTGGCAATGTAACTTAAAAGGGATGTTTTATTTTGTTGTTTATCTAAACAATCATGCTGCTGTGTGATTTTTTGACACGCGTGGTTGAATTTTAGTTGCAATTAACAATCATTGGACATATTGAAAGATTGTTATTCTAACTTCTGAAGTTGAGACCTGCACAATTGATGGAAGTTTCTTTGAATTTTATGACTAATATCTTAATGAGTTATTGTTTTTTTATTGTTTCGGCCATTTGTTAGCTTATCTTGCATATTTGATAGTCTATTACAGCTGAAGCTTTTTTTAGTGTAATATAGGATTAGAGACTGCTCGATTTTTGATAATTTCATACCTTTGATCATTCTGATATATGTTTCCTAGGCAGATAGTTAAAGAAGACAAGGCTCTCATCTATGAGGACTGGGAAGAGTGTATTCAGCCTCTTCTGGCTTCAGCTCCTGTAGAGCTTAATCCAGATTTCTTCGGTGTTGAACAGTACCTCGCAGCAAAAAGTCTTATTGCTTCTCGCTCTTTTCAAATAGATGATTACTATGGATTTGGGATGGTTCCGCTGGCAGATCTGTAAGTTAAGCCTTTTAACTGGATATGGTTATCTAGGAAGTTGTGGATCTGTATTCTTGAAATGAATGATCTTGACATGTATTGTTGTTGTTGTTGTTTTTTTTCTTGGGTACTATTTACTGTGTATAGATGCATACATGATTCTTTGGGTTATGTCATTGGAAAATTATTATGTTTGCATCCAAGGTGATACAAACCAACTTAAACCTCGTCAAACATCCGGTGTTTGTTATGGAGATCCTAATGTACACAATCAATATTTCACCATTGTGTTTTATGTCACATTAGAGCATAGGCTTTGTTTCCTTTCTGACTACCAAAGCTCACATTCTTTTTGCTCCATCCCATTGCTCTAACAGTGGTTTGATTTGATCCATTTTGCTATTTAGAAGTCTTGTAATTTATACTTGTATGTAGTAAATCTATCTCATCTGGCTTCTTTTAATTTTGTCTCCAATAATATCTCCAGATCCGTACACATGGATTTATTTATGTGTTTATTCTTTCTTTTTTTGATCGGCAGTGTTTATTCTTTCTTGTTATAATACTAGCATTTGCAGGCTTCTTGTTTTCTGTTTAATGCATGCCAGAACATCACTGTTTTATGTTATTGTTATGAAATTATCCCCAAATTTGATAGGACAGCATCAGTTATGAAACACTGCTGATAGACCTTTTCCCTTTCTAATTTTTGCTCAAATAGGAGAAGAATTTTCACTTCCCGGAAAGAAAAAGAAAAAGAGTAGAATTTTACTTTGAACTTTCTTTATCAATGAATGATTATCAAATTAGGATATCATAATGCTAAATGATTGGAGGTTTCGTTTGGAAAGAGACTCTTTGTGGTATTCTGTAATTAAAAGTAAATATGAGATTCAAGCCAATGGTTTGTTTATGAGAAGATGTGTGGACTAGTGAGAACTCATTTAATAATTTGTTTCCTTGATTCCATCGTTTGATTCGTTATGAGAATGTCCTCGTTGCTTCGATGCCAGTGTCTTCTGTGACTCCTATATCGTGGAATTTCAATTTTTTTAGTAATCTTAATAATCATGAGGCTAATATTCTGTTTTCATTATTAGTCATCCTTGAGGGTGTTTATAAGAGGAATTTTTATTCTTCAGGTAATTTCTTTTTTTTTTTTTTGGGGGGGGGGGGGGGGGTTTGGTTATACTTACTAATAATCCAAATGTAACACTTTTTGAGCCTTATATGATGATTTGCGATGCATATGCACCTCTTGAAGTAAAAATTATTGTTCTTTCTTTGGCCCATGGGAAAATCAATTCCAAATATATGCTAGACTCACTGTCAAGGCACAACTCCCCTCCCCTCCTCTTCTATCACTTCTCCACCACTGCACGACCAACGCCTTCAACCTTACCGCCACAAACAACCACAACCCTCTCTCTTTTGTATCACACAACCTCCTCACCCATTGCCTCGCTCAGCCATCACCCCCTGTATGCACCACCCTCACTCCCACTGTGCATAACCCCTCCAATCTCCCCTTTTTCCTAATCACTCGGTCTCTAGCCAAACTGGTAGGGATCCTTTGCTTGAGGAGTGCTACAGTGAGAAAGGAGCAAAAGATTGGGGAGCTATGGCTAGGGTTTGAGGGGGAAGGAGAGGTTGCTGGGGAAGGATGGGTTGTTGTGGCTGAGGCTGGGTGGGTCTTCACTGTAGTCGGAGAGTGGAGAGAGAGAAGGGAGTGGTTACAACTGTTGCAAAGAGAGAGGCTGTACATTGGAGTTGAAGAGTGGAGAGAGGGTGGTGGTTAGGAGTATGCGTGAGGCAGTGGTGCAGGGGGAAAAGGGAGGAGAGAAAATGGATGTGGGAGGGAGAGTGCAGTGGTTTGGTGAGAGAGGAGAGAGATGAGAGAAATAAAAAAAAAGGGGGAACGCAAAGAGAGAGGGTGGAGAAGTGCCAAACACAATCGTCTGATCAAAGCAATCTTGGATGTTCCCACAAATCTGTTTTGGGCAGGACAGCAAAAGTTGAGAGACAAATCTGAACATTGGTGAAGAAATCTGACCATAGATTTTCAAGTGAAATCAATATGAGCTGTTGTAACCAATTTTATCTCATAGACATTTTAAAAAATTGTTGTTTTATTATATAGATTTTAAAATTTTATTCTTGAAGGAGTATGCAAAGTATTGGGCAGTATTCTTGCATTCATTCTCACAGTTATAATCTAATGCTGCATGGCACATCTCAATTTCAAGAGAGATCAGTAGTGTCCAAACAATATCCAATACTTAATTTAAAATTAAAGAATATTAATTTTAATTGTGGATATGCTTAGAAGATATCGGGTAAGGATTTTCAAGTATCTGAGGAGTTTTGGTCTCAATATGGGTAAATACGGATATAGTGACTCCCTTACAGAATTATCTGTGGTTCATAAGCTTCCATCATTACTAAATGCATGTAAAAAAAGCTTATGGCGGTTTTTTTAAGGTATGAATTGCTGATTGCAACCTCTTATTTCCTTGACTTGTATTTTTTTTGAAAATGAATTTCTTGATAAATTATCTCGTCAAAAAGTTGCTTGATTCATTAATTCTTTAATGATTTCCAGTTTCAATCACAAAACAGGAGCTGAAGATGTGCACTTCACCTCTATATCTTCTCATCTTGCACCTGAAGATGATGCTGAAGACAACCACGAAAGTGATGAGTATGAAAGTATGGATGATAGTGAAGACAACCACGAAAGAGATGAGAATGAAAATATTGGTGACCGTGATCAATTATCTCAAAATTCTCAATCAAGAAAGGGTGCTTCTAATGGTGGTAACTCGGAGTGTTCTTCTGCTTCTGGGGATGATCCCACAGTTTTGGAAATGATTATCGTGAAAGATGTCAAAAGTGGGGCTGAGGTTAGCACCTTTTTTTTTCTTTCGCAGACCCTTTTTCTTAGATTTTGAAATAAATTTCTCGAAACCATTATTTAAATATGTGCAAAGTGTTTTTTTTATATTCACAAATTGAAGTCTGTTAATTTGGTTTTTGGCAAAAGGAGGCTGATATTGTTATATATTGACATTCTGTAGTAGGTTAATTTTACCTACTTCTCTGAAGGTTTGTGAATAGGAAAGGGCCTCCTTTGTTCTTACCCGTTTTTGAATGGAATATTGTTTCTTGGTTTTTTTTAATCAATCAATTAAAATGCCCTCAGTGCCGCTGTTAGATATACTGATATAGGAAAAATAATAGTAATAACCCAACACACTATTGAATGAGTTAAATAATGGATCACCCAGTAAAATAATGGGTCGCCCAAATTACATGGGAAAACCCATGTTGCAATCTGTTTGGCTGTTACCTATCCTTTTCGATTCTCCCAAGCGGGGTTGGCCCATGACTAGGGCTAGCATCACCTACAAGCCCACTGATCATTTGCATTACTCCACCCCGAAGTTTACAAAAATTATAAAAATCGAATCTTCATAAAATTTTACAAGAATGACTATAAGAAAATGTAGTTAAATTACTCATTTGTGATTTATCTAAATTGCATTTGAATTCTAATATCATTTTTTGTACTTTGTAAATGATTTTTTTTTGGGTGGATAACTTTGTAAATGATTATTAACCTGTCTTTTTAAAATGACTAGTCATCTCTTGTTGATCTTCTATTAAATTTAATAACTTCATGACAAATTGTGCATTTTGCTTTAATTTCTATATTTCCATAAGGAACTGGTTCCATTATTATTATATTTTAAAACGGATCCCAAACATTAGAACTAGCACGACCCCTAGATGTTGATGCAACAACTGGAGGGGAACCGATTGACTCATGGCCAGTTTGTGATGGTGTGGATGCCTCCAAATTATCAACATCGACAATATTTGCCCTAGGATCTTTTTAAAATATATATATATATTGTAGAAAATTTAATCTATAAAGAGAAATAGAGAATTGTATTATTGATTGATATTATATTGATATCAATTACAATGATTCATGATTCCTATATATAGAAGAGGGTGAGTGTGTAGTAGGTAAGGAGTAGGTGAAGTGGAGGTGGTAGTGGTGTAGTCGGTTAGGTTTAGTGGAGTAGGTGAGGTGGTAGTGGTGTAGTGGGTTAGGTTTAGTGGAGTAGGTTTAGTGGAGTAGGTGAAGGTAAAGATGGGAAATTCTAACAGCCCCCCGCAAACTCAAGGAGGAGAGAAACTAACCAACTTGAGTTTGGAGAGAGTAACAAAACAAGAAAATAAAAATAAAAAAGGATAGGAGACACTGTATGGTCGTGTCAGACCGTTGGTGAAGACACTGAATGGTGGTGTCATAACGTTGTAGAGGACACTGTATGGGGGTGTCATAACGTTGTAGAGGACACTGTATGGGGGTGTCATAACGTTGTAGAGGACACGGTATGGCGGTGTCATAATGGTGTAGAGGACACTGGATGGCGGTGTCAGACCGCTGTAGAAGACAGTTTATGGGGTCATGTCGGACCGTTGTAGAAGACAGTTTATGGGGTCATGTCGGACCGTTGTAGAAAAACAGTTTATGGGGTCATGTCGGACCGTTTGTAGAAGACAGTTTATGGGGTCATGTCGGACCGTTGTAGAAACTAACCGGAATCAATGTCGGGACAGTTTACAGAGTCTTGTCGGACCCATAAAGGAGCTAACCGGAATCAATGTCGGGACAGTTTACAGAGTCTTGTCGGACCCTTATAAAGTCGCACCCTCAAAAGGTGTGCCCAATCTTTCAAAAGGCGTGCCATCAAAAGGCGTACCCAATCCATAAAAAGGCGTGCCATCAAAAGGCGTGCCCATGTTTTCAAAAGGCGTGCCATCAAAAGGCGTGCCCAATCCATAAAAAGGCGTGCCATCAAAAGGTGCGCCAGACACGCGGCGATGCACGTGATCGACAGAACGCGTGTCGGCCTCTTTGTCATGGTCTTTATAAACCGAAGCGGAGGCTGAGGCTTGGAAGCAGAGACAAAAACCTGCTAGAAAAACTCTGAAAAACTCTTCGTTTTCTGAGAGAGATTTCTGAGAGAGATACGCTGTAACACTCTGTTTTCTGAGAGAGATACTCTGTAACACTCTGTTGTCTGAGAGAGATTTCTGAGAGAGATACTCTGTAACACTCTGTTTTCTGAGAGAGATTTCTGAGAGAGACACTCTGTAACACTCTGTTGTCCAGAAAATGGCTTCGTCTTCCCATAGTCTGCTCACTCTCTTTCCAGACCTTAACGAGTCAACAAGAGAGATAACTGGTGCGGGGGCCAGTGAACCTCAACCAAGCGCCCCAGGGTTTGCTCCGTTGAACTTTCCTATGCGGTCTGTTGAGCAAAAAATGGCAGTGCAAACTGACATTGAAGCCAATCAGTATACTTTGAAGTCCTGTGTGGAGACGATGACGGCAGTCACAAACTTGTCGCACCGGCTGCAGAGTAGGACAAATGAGGTGCAGCATTTAAACGGCCAATTGGCTCTGCTCCAGCGCATGTATAAGGATGCGCGAGCAGAGATAAGTGTGCTGAAGGCGGAAAACAAGGAGCTGAAGCGGAAGGCTACCGTGATGTTCCGATTTGGAGGTCCACCATATGCTGTAGTGGAGGAGCAGGGTGGAGTGAACGTGCTCGGTGGAGTGGGTAGTATGGAGGCAGCGCCGGTAAGGGACACCCAAGAGAAAAGCAAGAAGAAGAGACCTGCAGCAGAGTAGAGAAGAAAAATCCCACTGTGGGTGCGGGTGTGTTGTGGTGGTTTGTTTGTTTGTTGGTTTTTTTTTTTTTTTTTTTTTTTTTTTTTTTTTTTGTGTAAAATTGTGATCGGGGTTGATCCCTGAGATGAATAAAATATGATTTGGTGTGCAAAGCTATATGGTATGAAGGGAATTGGAAAAAAGATTAAAAAGAATGTGAAAGAAAAATAAAGAAAAAATAATAAAAATATATTTGAAATCAAAAAATGAAAGATGGAGGAAATAAGGAAAGTGGTTTGGAGAAAATAAATAAAAATAAAAATAATGGAGTTGGAAATCAAACGGAGGAGAGATGAAGATATTTTTTTTTTTTTATTTTTAATATAATATAATAAAAAGAGATATATATATATATATATATATATAATAAAGAAAGTGGGGAACAAGAGTGTAAAGAAAAGAAAAAGTATAGGTTGCATCGTGGGTCACATGGGTGAGTAAAAGAAAACAATAAAGAAATGAGTGGGTGCCCCCATGTGCAAGGATAGTGCTGGCACTTCAATAGGTGGTACAGCCTACTGAGCATCAGCTTTGACAGGAGCTGCCTTTGGACCTTTTCTCCAATAAATGCGTCAAATTGTTGCTGTTGGTGTTATCAAGAATGTGGAGAAGAGGAGGCTTGTCTGATGGCCTCTTGGGCTGTGTAATCATATCGAGGTTGGTGGACCTCTCAATCATGTTGTCACCCTCAAAACCAGAGATGGGGACAAAAGGAATTTTGTCAGGGTTGTAACCAACCTTCTTCAGATAGGAAGAGACTTCCTGCACAATTTCATCATACCTTGCTTTTGAGTACTTAGGAGTGGTAGCATCCATCTTGTTACAGCAGCAAATCATCTGCCTCACTCCAAGAGTAAAAGGAAGGAGAGCATGTTCACGGAAGAACTTGGGCTCCTTCTCAATCTCCTTGCCAGATCGACGATCAATCTCAGCAAACTTGACAGCAATGTGGGAGGTGTGGCAGTCAAGAACTGGAGCATACCCATTACCAATCTGACCTGGGTGATTCATAATAATAACCTGGGAGGTGAAATTTGCAGCTTCCTTGGCTGGATCATCCTTTGAGTTGGATGCAACAAAACCACGCTTGAGATCCTTCACTGCAACATTGTAGATGAAGACGACCGAGACGGTGGTGTATGGGAGGACAACAGTGAGAGGAGGGGCAGTGGTGGTGGACTCGAAGAAATTTCAAGGTATGTGTAGAAAATTCTAGCAGATTAGGTTGAGGTCCGGCGGGCGGCCAAGGCGAGGTTGCCGCCCGCCGGTGAAGCGAAAAATACTAAGTGCTTAACCTTGCTCTGATACCATGTAGAAAATTTAATCTATAAAGAGAAATAGAGAATTGTATTATTGATTGATATTATATTGATATCAATTACAATGATTCATGATTCCTATATATAGAAGAGGGTGAGTGTGTAGTAGGTAAGGAGTAGGTGAAGTGGAGGTGGTAGTGGTGTAGTGGGTTAGGTTTAGTGGAGTAGGTGAGGTGGTAGTGGTGTAGTGGGTTAGGTTTAGTGGAGTAGGTGAAGGTAAAGATGGGAAATTCTAACATATATATATTATTTGATAATTAATGTGTAAACAATAATAACAATAACACGAATAATAAGTAATACACAATTACAAAATAAAAAATAAATTAATATTTAACCTGTTGGGGCTTGCTGCCATTTCGCCAAACTGCAGGATAGGTAAGTGAAATATACCCTTCTACGGTAAATATCTTTGAGAATTGGTTCATTTTTCAGTTTGAAAACCTGTATGGACTTTCTTAAGTACCATCTCCATGTAATCGGTTAAATGGTCTCAAAGATGGAAAAGAAGGTTGCATCAGCTTTGAGCTGGTTTAGTACAGGCTTAGTTGTCGATGCCCTTGTGTTAATTTGATAAAGCTCCGTGTTTAATGATAGATTCCATTGAATTAATATAGATTGAAGCTTTTCTAATATCCTCTCTTCTTTCTAGCATGGTCCCTTGATTTATATTTTCAACGGGTGTTTTTTAATCTTACTGTTTAAATTTTTAATTTTTTTTTTCCTCCGGTATGTTTATATTGCTTCCCAGTAATAAGTTCACATGAATACCTGTTACTGTTTTTTCAGGTCTTCAATACATATGGAGTCTTGGGTAATGCTGCACTGCTACATAGATATGGATTTACAGAGGTTGATAATACATATGACATTGTCAATATAGATTTAGAACTGGTACTTCAATGGAGTTCATCTTTGTTTTCGGGCCGACACAATCGAGTCAGGTTTTCACTGTGGAGGAGATTAGATTACTCTGGTTGTGAGAGCCAGAACTCTGAATATTTCGAAATCTCATCCAACGGGGAACCACAAGTCGAGCTGCTGATTTTACTTTATATAATTTTATTACCGGACGAAGCGTATCAGCAACTGGATCTCACAGTATCAATGGCAGGGAATTTAAAAGAATCTCTAACCGTTATTTTACAAAAAGGAGGCAATATTGCAATGGAAAAAGCTCCGGAAATGAGCAAGGATTTGCTGCTGATCGAAAGCGTGAGTAATGCGCTTTTGTCGCTTGCTAATATCCGGGAGAGTTTTTATGGTTCAAATTCACTAAAAGATGATATTGAAGCGTTGAAGAAGTGTTGTCGCATTAAAGATAGGAAGTTGTACCATTCTCTCACACTGCGTGTGAGCGAGAGAATGATTCTGGAGAAACTCAGAACTTATGCCGCTGAAGCTGCTCAGTTATCGAGAACTGTCAAGAGAGGATCTATGAGGAAGAAGTTAAAAAGCACATAATATTCAGTATTTCAAGAATTTTTCATGTTTCTTCTTTGCTCGGGCAATGCACATTGCTCCTACCAAAAGGAAGGGAAGGGAGAGGGAAGGTTTGCTAAGCTTTTGTTAGACTTCTTTGGTGCACCACCTGACAGGATTGGAGAAAAAGAATGCAGGGTGTTTGGTTTCTCAGAAAAACACTGCAGAAAAAGGTATTTTTGTAAAATTGGGTGAAAACAAGCTCCATATGTTGTTAGGTAATAATTGTGTTTTTTAATGGTGAAAGCTACAGCTTTCGATGTTCTCTAATCAGGTCATGTTATCAATTTTTGTAACATACGATCATTTTCAATTTTAAAAAAAAAATGGTGAAAAGTCATTTTCATGGGTGTCTATGACATTTGGTTTGTGAATTTATTTGTTCAACAATGATTCATCCCCCCTTTTCCCCCACCCCCTTTGACCCCCTCTTTCTGTCATTGGTTACATTTTCTTTTTTTTTTCTTTTTTTTCCTGCTCCTCCAATCACCACCCGCCACGTGGCAAAGGGGGGTGAGGGGGTGACCCCAAAAGGGGGTCCCAAGCATTATTCTTATTTGTTTTGTCGGGGATGAGATGTTTTGATGAAAATGATAAATTATTATTTTGAAATATTTTTTATTTCTATTTTACTCTTGCCTTGTTACACTCTTACACTGTCCAAATGAATAATTCCGAACAGGTTAGTCAAGTTTAAATTTTAAACTTGAAAAAAATCTGCATCCTTATTTTATCTCTCGTCTTTATTATTATTATTATAGATTTAAGTGGGTTTTTAAATGTCAAATCTATTTTGTTTGATTTTTTAAAAATTATTTTTAGATTACTTTTTAGGAATATTTACCAATAAATCTCATCTCATAAACAACTATACCAATTAGTCCCACTTTTGAAATGTTTATCGGATAAGTTCTACTAGTAGAGAGGTTTAGATCTATCTGATTCTATTTTCCAACTTTAGTAGTGAGGCTGGGACACTTATGCCCTTTCCTATTTCATTGGGTTATTTTTGATGGGATGACCTTCATTTTTGGTGAGTTCATTGATTCGGTGATACACATTTCCACAATTTGACTGGTAGGATTTTGGGTTTTTTGTTTTTTTTTTGGGGGGGGGGGGGTTTGGTGCGCCGTCTGTGTGACGTCTCAGCAGGGGTAGCATTTTCTGGTCGTCAAACTTACTATCATGTAGGTATGTATTTTTTTCCCTTCATAATAATGCAAAGTTGTTTTGTTTTGTTTTGTTTTGTTGGTAGTCTCAGTTTTTGTGATGGGGTTCTTTGTATCCATGTCAGGGTGTCATCGTTTTCGTTTTCGAAGTGGTTGGGTGGGTCTGAAATGTGTTACGACTTGACGACAGTAAGTGTTGTAGTCGTTGAACTGGAAGGGGGGGGGGTGTGGGGGACTCAATGGGTGGGTTGCATGTATGCTATTGGCAAAGGATTTGTGGCACTGGTTGGATTCGGGGTTGTGGTAGTCGGGGGGGGAGTTGTGTGGCATCGTCTAGTATGGGTTATGGTATTGATGTTATGTTAAATGTATACAAGTAATGGACACGCATGTGATGCTGGTTTGTTGTTACGGTAATACAAATGCCGCCGTCAATTTGCAAGCCCCGTTTCGTTACCATGATCTAGTGAACCATGTGTATGGCAATTTTTTGGAGTTGACAGCCGAGAATGTGTGTTTGTTTTTCAAAATCCCATGTTACAATAACTTCACGTTGAAGAACGATGTTGATATGGAGAACATGGTCTCACTTGCGCGGTCTTTTTGCCTACAATGTGTTGACGTCATCATTCAGTTGCAAGACGTCGAAAATGAAAATAACATTGATAGCCCGCCTCACAATTCACGGACTATCCCATGTCAGACGTATGGTCCGTTTGATGAGATGGACGTGGATGATGAACAAGATTTATTAGCCAAATTTTGTCCTCATGTAGAAAAGGTTTTTTTGTCTGCTTCGTGGGCTAATAGGATTTAACATGTTGGGCAAAGTTTTGAGGGGGGAGTTGCTGAGTTCCGAATGGTTCTTCGCAAATATGCCGTTGAGTGTGGATTTTGATTCAAAGATGTAAAGAATGATTCCGTTCGGATTAAACAAACAACTGCCAACCACGTATGTCATTGTTTTTCACCATTTCCTGCCACACATATGCCAACCACGTCACAATAAAATCATACACAAATTAAACAAACAACATTCGTCCACCCCAAACTTACCAGGCAGATGCTACTAAAAAAATAGGACTTGTCCGCGGTCTCATCATTTGCATACATTATATGCTGTTCAGTTTTAAGCAACTCCGCATAGGCATCAATAACCTAACATGCACCAAAAACAAATTGACCATATTAAAAACATAAAACATGCTGTAACCAACTGCCACTATTTTTAAACATTTACAAATACGCAAAACGAAACCATCTAAAATTTAATATTTTTTTTAAAAAAATATAAAAAATATATATAAAAAAAAAACTTACATTGCCACAGATAGAACTTAGCCTAACAAGGGCCTTCACATCGGTGAAATACACGGACACTCCATTAGTACTGTCCCCCCACATGACGGCCTTACAGAACAACACAGTTGGCACACATTAGTCTGCCCATGTTTACATAAATGATAACGTAATACAGTACTAACCCGTCTCCGTGATGCTTATAAGCAGTTGTGATCTTCGCCTTCTCTACGACCGTCATCATTTTCCAAACACCCAAACGGTTGTTTATACCAAATCCGGACCACTTATTTCCATGTAAAACAACTGCGTCCATATCAATAATATCATCTCCAACAACACCTGTGTATTCTCCTCTAGCATTGCCTACAACCGAGCCCATTCTTGTCCCACGGCCAACTAATAATAGATACTCGAACTCAGGCATCTTCCACTTTTTTCTCTCTTTACTCTTAATGTTACGCACATAAGACTTCTGCACACCAAACCCTAAAGTTGCCTGCAACACTTGTGGTACCACTTTTGTTTTAGAATCATACATGTTCAAATCGCAATCATATCATTCGTCCCCAAGTTCAAATCACTCTCTCCAAAACTATTTGCACACATTCCAACTGCACGTAACGGTGCTATATTGCTAAAACCTTCACCTCCAACCCCGCTACTACCTGCACCAAGCCCCAAAACTTTACAATCAACTTCCACCGTACGAAATGCTTGTGTCACATCATGAACATTACGATATGCCAATTGGTCTTCAAGAATCGCAATTTGTTTACGGGATTCCAAGTTCTCATTCTTCAACTTCTCAACCTCTTCGTCCTTCATTTTTAGAACACACCCAAACCTACCTACTATGTGAACAACTTGTATCTTATTCTCTCTCTTGAACCTAGATGCTTCACCTTCAAGCATTGTAATCTTGCTGTCTTTCATTTTGTTATCATTTTCCAGTGCTGATATTGAATTGCATTCTTGTTCGGTAATGGCACCATCCACACCGTCACACTTTCTCCCTTCATAGGAGCCACACACAATATTTTTGGGTACATCACCCACATCACCACGCGGCCAATGAACATTCTCCCCACTGTTATCACCATTATCTTTTGTGCTTTCAATTTTATCCTTCACACCAGACACAACGCGATCACTTGTTTTATTTTCCTGGTTCCCCTCTTCAACAAAACTATTATTACCACCTGCCTCTTCCGGAATCCTGTCAACAACATCAGTCACATCTCCCCCACCCACTTCAATGTCCAATCCCATCATCTCTCGTTTATACTCAAAAGATCTCAACCTGTCGACCTTCACTTATGCAAATCAAACCAAAAAATACATGTCACATTTCTAATTTCACTAACAAGAAACATCCACCGCACAGATACCACACTACTAAGCACAAATAACATACTTGAAAATTGACAGGCCTTGACAGATCCACCCCTTGACAATTACTAAGCAATTCCCCAATGTCCCACTTCAAAAACCTGGGAAGCATTTTCTCGTTTTTTGGCTGCACTATGTTCGAATGTTCACAAAGCCAGAACTGCGTGACAAACAACACATATTGCATATGTTATTCCAACCTCATGCAAAATTTAACAACACATTACCCACAACCAAAAAAAAAAAAAAAAAAACAAAAACAAAAAAAAACAAAACCCAACAACATAACAAAATTTGCCATACAAATCATACCAACAATACAACCACGCAGCCAGTCACCCTCCCAGGGGTGTGATGGAACTCTTTTACTGATCCCATCAATGTTGTTAGTATTGAGCCAGTCCAGCCATACATTCTGACTGTAGTTAGGTCGTTGAGGTAGCCAACAAACACCCAGCTTATAGTTTCCACCATGTTGGAAAAAAAGAGTTTCCAACACATATACAAACGCCCAACTTCGCCGTGTCTTCCTCATCCTGTCTTGTGTGGCCACTAGTCGCCTCTAAGAACAAAGTCTTCATCAATTTCGACGTTACTCACGAAATGCATGCGCCCTACGTTGCACAAAATCTGACATTGGCCTCTGCCCGGGTGACAGATCAATTCGCCTTTTCTCGTATTGTAATCCAAATAGTAACCTTATGTCGTAGGTCCCAAGCTTCACATTTGACCCACCAATGTTGAATGCATTTTCCCAGGGATTATATGCGTTTATAATTTTAAAAATAAGGTTGTCACACTTTCTAAAATCAATGTGATTTAAATTATTCACATGAATTGCCTCGACCATGATCCAAAACGGCGTCCTTTTCAATTGCTGTAAATGTGCCTCCAGCAAATTTGCCGAGTTGATAACCTTAACTATCCCAGCTATATTTGACCGAAAGTTCAGCCTTACTTGAGGCTGACGTTGCACATCAGCAGCCACCTTTCCCATATTACGCTCAACCCCTTGTGTGACAACTTTAGCCTGTTTGAAAAATATACAACCTTGCATTTTCACCCCAAGTTTGTTCGACTTCGAACCAATACCCTGCTCAGCTAGCTTCCTTTCACATGAACGCGTCCAAGGACTTGTTCCCTCAGGAGACCCTGAAATAAAAACAACACAAAATTTTTAGCTACATTGCAATTTTCAACATTACAAAACACACATACAACGTCACATGACACACATACATCATGTAACACCCACCCACATCAACACATTCCACAAAAATAGAGACAAAAACACATACCACACACACTTCAAATAAAACAAGTCCAGCTCACTACCCCCAACCCATTAGCACCTTACCCATGACCTGACCCACACAACCCAACACCATTTAACCCAAACCATTCACAACAATCAACATACATTACAGAAATCCACACTACCTACCAACAAATAAAGTAAATAAATGAGACCTCAAACATGAAAAACAACTAAAAACACATACACATCTACACCCTACATCAACAAATAAAGTCATAGCATTGGACCCCAAACATCAACAGCAAATGACATCACACACACTTCACAAATGTCACCCTAAACAGCGACAACAAAAGATAACACATAATCTATTCAAATGGGTCCCAACATATCCATTTAATACAGGAAACAAAACAACTTTGTCACACTACCCCACCCCCCAAATTTAAAGTTCACCCAACAAAACAAAACCATAAAAAATTCCACTTCATAACCCTTACACACAACACACACACTTCAACTCAAACAAATACAGATCACTACCTCCAACCTATTACCACCTCACAACTGACCTCACCTACACAACCCAACACTATTTAACCCAAACCATTCACAACAATCAACATACATTACAGAAATCCACACTACGTACCATAAACTAAAGTAAATAAATGGGACCCCAAACATGAAAACCAACTAAAAACACATACACATCTAAACCCTACAGGAACAAATGAACTGATAACATGGGACCCCAAACATCAGCAACAAATGACATCACACACTCCACAAATGTGATCCCAAACTGCAACAACAAATGACAACACATAATCTGTGCAACTGGGTCCACACACATCCTTCTAGCACACGAAAAAAAACAACTATGACTTGTCACATACCTTTACCAACCATTGATTCAGTCGACAAGGTTGATCATTGAAACTCAGACGATTTCGATTCACCCTTGTCCTCCCCGATCGCCTCAAGTGTGATGATCAAATCGGCAAAATTTTACAATGTGTCGTCCTAACACTATCTCAGCTTCAGTACATTCCTATCATCCCCCCAAATCACGCACAGAATCGCATTTTAAATTTTTTCCAATTTCGTGATTTAGGGTTTCACACAAATCTGAAAACCTCCCCTTCAAAAAGGGGTTCGGGTCGTGGGTGTGGGTAGAATGTGGGTACAAACAATCGTTTCGGGTGGGTTGTGTGCCACGTCACAACTGCCCCACAAAGGCAATAAACACAAAAAAAACCTTTAGTGCGCTCTCCCATTACGTGACACCAACAATGTGCCACATGCCTAACCCAACCCAAACATAACATACGTGCACTACACCCCTAATACACATAAGTTATGTGTGGCACACGTGCGCTTCCCAAAACAAACCAACCCACCGCCAACACATACTTTAAACGATCAAAAAAATGGCAAATATGTCATTTACAAAATAAAAGGACCAAACAGATCATTAGAAAACAAACGAGACTAATTGGTCTACAAGTATAACTTATAGGATTTATTGGTAAATCTCCCTAGTTTTTATTTATTTTTTGATATTTAATTATTTTTTTTTTTTTTTTTGTACTCTTTAGATGCACCTAATCAAGATGCATCTAAAAAGTAAAATAAATTGACTAAAAATATTTTTAAAAATCACTAAAAACAAATAAAAATTTGAATAAAAATGTGTGTGCATTTTTGTTTGGGTTTTCATTTGTTTTTTTGTGATTTTTTTTTCATATTTTAATTAATATTTTTTTTAAATTTTTAAATGCACCTAATCTTAATTTATTTAAAAAATAAAAAAATAACTAAAATATGAAGAAAAAAAATTAAGTACAAACAGATAAAATTAATCTAAAAATAATTTTTGAAAACTATAACTAAACAAAACAAAAGCGCTACAAGCCTACAACTTCTAGAAGAAATAAAAGTATAATGGGTGAATTACACTAACAATTTCTATAATTTTGGATTTGTGTCACTTTAATCTTTAACTTTTCAATTATAACACACTTGACCATAAATTTTGAATCTTGTTCCAAATAAAAAAATTGAATATATTATTGTTCAATTTGAAGGGCAAAGTCATCAATTTAATAAAATATAAACTAATTTGACAAAAATAAATGTCAAAAAAATATTTTTAAAATTATTTTTACCCACCAAAGATAAAATTATGTAAACTGATAAATCTTTTACACATATCAAATTAATTTTTATTATGTGTTTTGATGAGGATCATATAACGGGTGATTGCTAGGCTTTTAATGTGCAATTGATATATTTAATATATGAAATGTTTTAGTTTTTGGATTTTTTGATTTAATGAATTGGTTTAATAATGATATTAAAGTTGTCGTCATATTTGACTTTTGAAAAAATATAAACTAATTTAACGAAAATAAAAACAATCACCTATTACATGATCATCATTCAAACACATAATAAAAATTCATTTGGTAAATAAATGTGTAAAAGATTTATCAATTTTACATAATTTTATCTTTGGTGGGTAGAAATAATTTTTAAAAATTTAAAATTATTTTTTGACATTTATTTTTGTCAAATTAGTTTATTTTTTATTAAATTGATGACTTTGCCCTTGAAATTGAGTAATGGTATATCAATTGTCCTTATTTGAAATAAGATTCAAAATTTAAGGTTAAATGTGTCATAATTGAAAAGTCAGTGATCAAAGTGATACAAATATCAAATTAAAAGAACTTTTAGTGTAATTCGCCTAAGAATAATAATATTACAAAGTAAAAACACCTCTTAAAATACAAAGGCTTAGAGCACTATGGAGGTGTTTGTTTGGTGAGAGGGTAATTTTTGGGAAAAATTGGGCCGAGCTTCGAGTTGGGTTTTGAGGCCCAAAGCGCAGAGGACTAGGTAAAAAGGCCGTACTGAATACTCCGGCCTAGAGGGCAAGGCTACTCCGGCCTTGGGGAGACAAAGTTACTTCGGCCCAAGGAGGTGAGTTTATTCCGGCTCAAGAAGAGATAGTTACTTCGGCCCAAGGAAGAGTAATTCTACTCCGGTCCAGAGACAACTCGGAGTAGGGTCTTGGAGTTAGTCCGGTCGCAGTATGCTCTAGGAAGACCGGCTTCGGAGTTAGTCCGGTCATGACATACTCTGGCTGGGTCAGTCAGAACTTGCTACTTGGAAGTTTGATCTAAACGCACCAAGGTTGAACAAGGGCAGCCGAAGTAATGAGTTAGAGGAGAAGACCGAGCTAAGTATAGTTCGGCCTTCTATGTGGCTCAGCATAGCCAGTGTTATTTCGGTCATGTTGTAGTTCAAGCCATGAAGAAAACCATCCCACTTGGTTTAAGCAGTGGGGAGGGTGTAAAAGGATAAGCATTATCCTTAGGAGAATGAATCCTAGGAGGACTCTGCATGGAGGAGTACAAGTCCTATTAGGATTGTGCCATATGAAACTTATAAAAGCTCACAAGCATCACCTTGGAGGAGGTAATTGAACACAATCTTTTTGAGAACTTAGAGCTTTGTCTATTTGTCAAGTTTTCTGACTTAGGCATCGGAGAGGTTTCCGGCACACACCCGCCGGCTAGCTCACGTTTGTGTTTTCAGGTGACAAAGCGACGTCGTACGGAGGAGCGTGGACTTGGTCAACAGGATTATACGAGGAGAATTATTTCCTCCCCGTACAATTGGCGCCGTCTGTGGGAAGAACAGACAAGAACAAAAACCTCTTGACTAGGCTTCTCCTTTTCTCATTCAATGGCACACATTGAAGACTTGCCGCAGTCCGCCGTCGACGGACTAACTCCAGAAGGGGGCGCAAGGCGTGAAGGATTACCTGCCGTCCCTCCCATGGCGGACTTGGAGCCCCAACAACATAATTCCAGGAGGAGTGGCAGGGGAAGGCGGAATGGCAGCCCTCGTCACTCTCAAAGTCCCGACAGGCAAAGGAGGAGGTTTGATCCTCAAGCCCTGGAAGATCGCGTAAAGGAACAAGATGAACTAATTCGAAGGATGGCGGCGGACATGGAGACTTTAAAACGCCAGATGAAGACTAAAGATGTGGCGACAGGAGAGGGGCGCAAGCACAAGACGCCCCCTCGCCACTCAGAAAGTCGTAGTAGGAATACTACACCCTCCCAAGGAGAGAGCAGAAGCCTCAGGACAAGCGACACTCACTCCTTATCTTCAAGGACTCGTCACTCCAGGTCTGAAAGGACGAGATCCGAAAGATCATACACTGAAGGAAGCACGTATTGGCCTTCACATTCACACCAAACCAGATCCAGACAAACCGAGCTACCCAGGTCATCCGACTTACGAACCGTGCTAGAAGAAAAAGCACGATGCAAGGAGGATGCCAGGGCAAGGGATCCACACCGAGTTTCGGCCTTACAACGGTTGGCTCCTCGGACGCACGGAAGCGTCGAGGTTGGAATGCCAATACCGCGACCGGCCTACGAACCAACGGACAAGGCATTGGCAAGACTACAGACTTCGCCGTTTGTCCCAGCAATCGAAAACGCACCCCTACCATCAGGCTTCCTTCAGCCGAAGTTCAATACATATGAAGGAAAGACGGATCCGTATTCTCACCTGAGCCACTTTCGCCAAGTCATGGCTGTGTACAGGCGAAACGAGGCCCTAATGTGCATACTCTTCCCATCAAGCCTGGGCGACTTAGGCTTGACTTGGTTCGAAAAGCTCCCAGAGGGCAGCATAGCCTCCTGGGCCCAATTGGCAGAAGCGTTCGTAACGAGGTTTCGGACAAATACTAAAACACCGGTGGAGATAGACCAGTTACTCTCCATCGACATGGGTGAGAAAGAAACCCTCAGATCTTACAACAGTCGCTACTGGGAGACATTCAACCAGATTGGAGACTGCCCCACCAATCTGGCCATTGCGCAATATAAAAGAGGCCTACCAGTAGGAAATCGACTAAGAGATTCGATCACCATGACACCACCCCTCACCATGGAGGCCCTGATGGAAAGAGTGCATCAGCACATCAGGGTAGAAGAGGATGGCGCGCGTGCTAAAACAAGATCAAGCACGACCGCAGCACCAGAAAAGAAAACCCCTGCCAAGGTCAACACGGTTGACCGAAGTAACAAAAATGGGCGTGGCAGACGAGATAACGGAGAAGACCCAGACAAAAGATGGTTGAGAATCCGCACTGCCATAACAACGGTGTTCAAAAAACCAATATATCGGATTCTGAGCGAAATCAAAGACAAGCCTTTTGTCAAGTGGCCAGCCAAGCTAGGGGAAGGTCAGAAGAATTACGACGACAGATCACGGTGCACCTTCCACAAAGAAAAGGGGCACCGAACTGAGAATTGCACGCCACTAAGACAGCACTTGGAAGAATTGGTGGCAGCAGGCCACTTGGATGAATACATTGAAGGAGGAGTACAGCCGGGCCCCCAAGATCATGATGACCATCCCAATGGAATGCCAAACGATGCACCACCTCAAGGCATTATCAATGTAATTCATGGAGTTTTTGAACCTGAGCGCGTATGCGAGCTTAGAGGTTCGATCAAGAAGGCTGAGCACTTTAGGGAAATATTGAGTGCCCAACCTGCCATCAAGAAGGGGAGGACAGAGGCAACAAACGTCATGACCTTTTCAGATAAGGACTTAGAACGAATTTACTGCCCCCATAATGATGCCCTGGTTGTCACTCTCCGAGTCAAGGATTTTGACGTCAAGCGGATTCTGATTGACCAGGGTAGTTCATGTGAGATCATGTATTACGACACATTCAAACAACTAAAGCTGCAAGACAAAGACTTGGCACCTGCAGTTTCTCCCCTGATTGGATTCAACTCCATGCCTGAGTGGCCTGTCGGCAAAATAATCCTTCCAGTCAGAGCAGGAAGTGTATCAAAACAGGTGGAGTTCTGGGTATTGAAGGTCCCCTCCACCTACAACATCATCCTGGGCAGAACATGGCTGCATGCCATGCGTTCAGTAGCGTCATCATACCATCAGGTAATGCGGTTCCCCAATGACGCCGGTATAATTGAAGAAGTCTATGGCGATCAGATCATGTCAAAACAGTGCTTCGCCACAGCAAATGGAAGCCGAGCTGCCAAAGGATACGTTCATTCGGTGGAAGAACCAGAGAGTAATGAACTATTCGCGGACGTCGGCAAAAAGGCTGATCAGAAAGCGGTGGAAGACTTGGTGGAGGTAAAAATAGATGAGAAGAACCCGGATAAGTTCTTCTTGCTTGGCTCATCATTGTCCAGCGCTGAGAGATTAGAGGTCATGGAATTCTTGACCTCTAATATCGAAGTGTTTGCCTGGACACCGTACGACATGCCAGGCATTGATCCAAACTTCATCAGTCACCAACTCAATGTCCACCCATCCGCCAGACCAGTCATTCAACGCACACGCAGATCGGCGCTCCACCACGCCGAAATAGTGGCAGAAGAGGTAGGCAACCTGTTGGAGGCAGGAGCGATAAGGGAAGTGCACTACCCGAAATGGATCTCTAACACCGTCGTAGTGCCAAAAAAGAATGGAAAATGGCGTGTCTGCGTCGACTACAAAACAGTCAACAAAGCGTGCCCAAAAGATAGCTTCCCTCTACCAAGGATAGATCAACTGGTGGACTTAACAGCAGGACATAACCGACTTAGCTTTTTGGATGCATACAGAGGCTACCACCAGATCGCCATGCACGAACCAGACCAAGAGGTCACTTCCTTCACAACACCAAGGGGGTTATATTGCTACAAGGTCATGCCCTTTGGCCTAAAGAACGCAGGGGCGACATTCCAAAGGATGGTCACCAAGATGTTTGAACCATTGTTAGGCAGAACAATGGAGGCGTACATCGACGACATGGTGGTCAAAAGCAAGGATGAGAATGACCATCTGAAAGACTTAGGCGAGATGTTCCAGATCCTGAAGAAACACAAGCTACGCCTCAATGCGTCCAAATGCGCATTCGGAGTTGGATCTGGCAAATTCTTGGGCTTCCTGGTGTCCAACCGAGGTATAGAAGCCGACCCCTCTCAGATCAAAGCGATCCAGGAGTTGGAGAGACCAAACTCAGTCAAAGAAGTGCAGCATCTTACTGGTATGGCGGCTGCACTCAACCGGTTCATAAGCAGATCGTCGGACAGACTACGACCGTTCTTCCAAGCATTAAAGGCCAAGTTTGAGTGGGATGAAGAATGCGACCGAGCTCTGGAAAGCTTGAAGGAATACATGTCTTCCCCACCACTACTTGTTACTCCAGTACCTGGTGAAGAACTCTTTTTGTACCTAGCAGTCTCTCAACACGCAGTCAGCGCAGTGTTGGTTCGTGCAGAAGGAATACAACACTTGCCCATCTTTTATGTCAGCAAGACATTGTTGGGAGCCGAAACAAGGTACTTACCATTGGAGAAACTAGCATTAGCATTAATGATGGCATCCAGAAAATTGGCGCACTACTTTCATGCCCACACCATAGTCGTCCTCACGGCCTTTCCACTAAAAGCTCTGTTTGAAAGGGCGAATTTTAGTGGGCGAATTTTGAAGTGGGCGGTGGAGTTGGGACAATTCGACATCAAATTCCAACCCAAGACAGCAATAAAAGCCCAATCTTTGGCGGACTTCGTCGCGGAATTTACTCCTGGAAGTCATCATATCTGCCCAGTCGACCTAACTGACACAACCGAACTAGGGACGGAAGTTGACGCCGGAATAGCGCAACCCCTAGTGGAAGGTAGTCCAACCGAACTAGGGACCGAAGTTGACACCGGAATAACGCAACCCCTAGTGAAAGGTAGTCCATCAAGCACAAAGGCAGACTACATTAAGGACGACAAGGAGGAGCCAAACAAAGGCTCACCAGCAGTTCAAACCGAGGACGAAGGGCAGACAGCCAATATGGACTTTGAAGAAATCACCATCCTTGACCCCACGGCATCGTCTGACCCTTCCACCTGCTGGAAACTATTCGTTGGAGAGATGTGGAAGCTCTTTGTGGATGGAGCATCCAACCGACATGGTGCAGGGCTTGGCATAGTCCTCATCTCTCCAGACGGCCTGGTTATAGAGCAAGCAATCAACCTTGGCTTCCCAGCATCCAACAACGAAGCAGAGTATGAGGCGCTTCTCGCAGGACTCAAGTCGGCACACTTCATGAAAGCAACCGAACTAATGGTATACAGTGACTCACTGCTAGTGGTAAACCAAATTTCTGGCGAATACGAAGCAAAGGATGACAGAATGGCCAAGTACCAAGAGCTAGTCAGAACGGAGATCAAGAAGTTTGATGTGGTAAGGATAGAACAAATTGGCAGGGAGGAAAACAGCCGAGCGGACGAGCTAGCAGGCCTTGCTTCAATGGCAGATACATCAATCCCTCATCCATTACTCATCGACTTCTTACCAAGACCAAGCATAGAAGACCCCGAAGCAGAAGAAGTATGTTGCGCAGAATTAGGCCCTTCTTGGATGGATCCCATCATCCTGTTCTTGAAAGACGGCATCCTACCTGAAGAGAAAAAAGAAGCCAACAGAATAAGGGCGAAGTCACAACGATTTTGGCTATCTCCATCTTTGGCATTATATAAGAAGTCGTTCTCTGGGCCTTACCTCAAGTGCGTTCATCCCAGCAAAGTAGAAGCATTCCTGTTTGAAATACACGAAGGGGTATGTGGAAGTCATCAAAGGGGAAGGTCGCTCGCTTACAGGGCTATTTCGCAAGGATATTGGTGGCCATATATGCAAGCAGACTCAGAGAAATATGTGAAGAAGTGTGAAAAATGCCAGAAATTCGCACACCAAATACATCAACCAGCAAGAGAACTCCTACCTTTAACTAGCCCATGGCCTTTCGCAATGTGGGGCTTAGACATAGTAGGACCACTTCCAACAGCACCCGGAGGCAGAAAATTCTTTCTCGCAGCAACAGACTACTTCACAAAGTGGGTAGAAGCAGAAGCATTGGCGTCAATCAAAGAAAAAGATGTGAAGAAGTTCGTTTGGCAAAATATTATCACTCGGTTTGGCATACCAAAAGCACTGATCTCAGACAATGGAACTCAGTTCGACGGCAGAATCTTCAGAAGCTTCTGTGAAGAATACAAGATAGAGTTCTACAATTCCACACCGGCGTATCCTCAAGCAAATGGGCAGGCTGAAGCATCAAATAAAGTCGTCTTGGATGGACTAAAGAAAAGGCTAGAGAAGGCGAAAGGCAAGTGGGCAGATGAACTTCCTCATGTTTTATGGGCCTACCGCACCACACCTCGGCGATCAACAGGAGAAACACCATTCTCCTTAGCATATGGAATGGAAGCAGTGATCCCACTGGAAGTTGGCCTTCCCACAATTCGAAGCGAAAATTTTGATCCAGACTTAAATGGAGAAGCCATAGCCTTAGAACTCAACCTTGCAGAAGAAAGAAGAGAAAGAGCATTGGTCCACATCGCCGCGTACCAACGAGAGTTAATCAAAAAATACAGCAAAAAGGTTCATCCAAGACAATTCAAAATTGGCGATTGGGTATTGCGCAAAGTAATGGGAAACACCTTGATCCCAGGAGACGGCAAGTTAGGCCCAAATTGGGAAGGTCCTTATAAAGTGGTTGGGTTAGCCGGCAAAGGGGCATACCACCTAGAAGACAAGAATGGCAAGGCAATCCCTAGGCCATGGAATACGGCCAACCTCAAGATATTTTACTTTTAGCTTTTCTCTTTCGAACATTATGTAATTTTCTCTTCCTTCAATAAAATGAGATTCTTTTTGGCACAAATTACTCTTTGTAAAAATTAGCATTCAAGACTTAAGTATATTGCAAACATGTTATTCTAAGTTAGCTGGAAAAACTAACTTAGAGGTTGGCTGGATTAAACCAACACCCTTCCTAAGCCCAGGATAAGGATCCAGGCTGCAGGACATTTGGTCGGAATAACCAAATACTAGAAGTTAGCTGGAAAAACTAACTTCAATAGTTGGCTGGAATAAACCAACACTTGTTACTCTTCAGCCAAAGTAAGTGTAAGGCTGAAGAGTGGTTGGCTGGAATAAAACCAACTCTTGTTACTCTTCAGCTGAAGTAAGTGTGAGGCTGAAGAGTGGTTGGCTGGAATAAACCAACTCTTGTTACTCTTCAGCCGAAGTAAGTGTGAGGCTGAAGAGTGGTTGGCTGGAATAAACCAACTCTTGTTACTCTTCAGCCGAAGTAAGTGTGAGGCTGAAGAGTGGTTGGCTGGAATAAACCAACTCTTGTTACTCTTCAGCCGAAGTAAGTGTGAGGCTGAAGAGTGGTTGGCTGGAATAAACCAACTCTTGTTACTCTTCAGCTGAAGTAAGTGTGAGGCTGAAGAGTGGTTGGCTGGAATAAACCAACTCTTGTTACTCTTCAGCCGAAGTAAGTGTGAGGCTGAAGAGTGGTTGGCTGGAATAAACCAACTCTTGTTACTCTTCAGCCGAAGTAAGTGTGAGGCTGAAGAGTGGTTGGCTGGAATAAACCAACTCTTGTTACTCTTCAGCCGAAGTAAGTGTGAGGCTGAAGAGTGGTTGGCTGGAATAAACCAACTCTTGTTACTCTTCAGCCGAAGTAAGTGTGAGGCTGAAGAGTGGTTGGCTGGATTAAACCAACACTTAGTACTCCTCAGCCGAAGTAATTATATCGGCTAAAGAGTGGTTGGCTGGTAAGTATGGTTTAACCAACCAAAAACTGAAATAACACTTGGAGTAATAGAAGACATTACAAATGCAAGCACACACACAATAACCGGAATAAGAGAAGTAAAATTTTCATTCAAAGAGAAGTCATTACAAGGGGGCTTAGTTCGGTTACAAAGAAAAGAGTACAAATTTAAGAGAAAAGTTCATCTATCTCGGCATCAAAGGCAGCATCAGTGTCAGCTGGAAGACCGGTTTCTGGCGGCAGGACTCCTTCAGTCACAACAGTGGTATCGACCGGAGCCACAGTTTCATTTGGCTGTTCAATAGTCAGATCTTCCACTCTGGACTCGGGCCGATCTATCTGATCCACATTCACAACCGAAGTATCCCCAGGGGCAGAGTCTTCATCAGAATCTTCATCATCTGAGCCCTCAAGGAACTGCTGTTGCATGGCCGTGGCATATTCCATCAAGGAGTTAGGTATGAAATAGGCTGGAGGGTTGAAAACCTCGGTCTGAGGATCATGACCGAGCTTCTCAACGGCTCCCCTCCAGCCGCACTTAAAGAAAAGATCCTTGGCAGCATTACATTGTTGGGCGTAAGCGTCCTCTGCTCTCTTGAAGCCCTGCTGGTCAGCCTGTTTTACCTTCTCTTTTATTTCGGCATCCTTCTTTCTTTCAAGTTTCAGCAACTCGCGCAAGTACTTGTCCTTCAGCACAATGGCAGTCTTTTGCTTTTCGGCCTCGGCCGAACTAACCATTCCGGTCAAACGACCGACCTCACCTCGGAGTTCGGCCATTTCCTTTCTGGCCGACTCTAGTTCGGCCGATTTCGCCTCTGCCTCGGCCGCCGCTTGCCTTGTCACTTTCCTCAGCTCCAGTACTCTCCTGTGGGTGATTTGGTTCTTTTGAATGGCCTGACAAAGCAAACAACTTCCCTTTAACCGAAGAAAGAGTTAAAAAGAAAAAGAAACATAAACAGAAAAGCAACCGAAGTCACTAACCAGAATCATGGATTTAGTAGCAGACCGGATGGACTTTAGCTCGGTGGTTAACTGTTTTTGGTGATGTTCCATGTCTTTGGGCAGACACACGCTCTTGGCCAGGTTGATGGCCAACAGGTGGTCTTTCTCAGCAACGACCGAGTCTGTGTCTAGAATGACTCGGTCGTTGAAGGTTAGTTTCGGTGCCCAGCAGCCGATAGTTCGGTCGGAAGACTCCGGTTGGGGGCTCGGTGGTAAGCTCGGCTGAATAGGAGTTTCTTCATCAATCAAAACCCGTTCGGGTTCGGAAGTTCGGGCACGTTTGGTTCGGCGGGAAGAGGATGGCTGTTGGGAAGGAAGGGCGACAACAGCAGGCTGCGGTTGGCTGGAAGGCGCCGCTTCGGGCCTAGCTGTTTCGGTGAGAAGGGCCCTGACTCTACTCCTTTTCGCCATCTCTTCTTCTGCGGATAAAGGGACAAGTCTTATCTCGGGCAGAGTTGGGTCCGGTTCCGGTGCCTCTTCAAGAAGGAAGTCAGTCACCTTTGCTTTTCGTCGACCGCTGTAACGGTAGGTCGGTTCGAAATTTAGAAGCTTGGCCCAATCCCTCTCTTTAACCCGAAAAGCGGCTCGCAATACTCCGAGGTTAGGATAGCTATACAGGGAATGGAGATGGGCAAAATCTGCAAAAAAGAGAAAAGTATTAGTTCGGCTAACAGACTAAACAACCGAGATAACTTACAAAGCAGAAGACCGAAGTAGAATTACCAGGCTCTCCCATTTTCCAATTTATAGGTCGGCCAGGAATTTGAGCTTGAAAATCCTCAAAGTTCCCAGAGACCCAAAAGAAATCGTCATCGTTAAGATCTTTGTCCGGAGTGTGCTTGATTATCTTCTCTCGGCGGCGGCGAATTCTAAGGTAGTAGACCCACCCAGCATTCTTTGAGCCGATAGAGTATTGGTGAAAGATCTCGGCTAGACCAAGATTCAGTCCGGTTTGGTGGTTTAATGCGGCTATCCCCATGATAATACGGTACGTATTGGTGGATAGTTGGGTGGGACATAACCTAGTCTGTCTAAGAAATTCGCAGATTAGCGGTTGGACAGGAAACCGTAGTCCGGTCTCTATTATGGATTGAAGGGTAAAAGGCACAAAGCCTTCATTGTTCCAGGGGGTAGCATCTTTTTTGGCCAGCGCCAGATGGACATCATCAGGAATCTGGTAATCTTGCCTAAATTCGGCCAGGCCACCAGGGGTTTCGACTAAATATCTATACTTACCCATTTATTGTATAATTTATGAATAAATTATTTCGGTACCAAAACTAGGCTCAGTAGCTCGGTTGAGCACACGCGGGAGTGCCTGGGCAACCTAAGTCTGCAAAGTAGAAAACAAAGGGGTTAAGCACAGATCGTTGGACCGCGCTACAAATTATAAGCAAGATATACAAATCCTACTTCGGCTTAGTGGGCTGGTTCTACCTCGGCTCTTCAGAATGTTTGTTAGCTCGGTTTGGAGCAGTTTAGACCGGTTTAACGTCTAGGGGCAGCTTTCTGAGTTCGGTCTAAAAAACTAAGAAAGCTGGTTTAGCCCCAAGGCCTAAATCGGTTGCGATGTGAGGAAAGTTACTCCGGCTGAGCCCCTAGGGGCGGCTTTCTGAGTTCGGTTTCAGAACTAAGAAAGCCGGCTTGGCCCCAAGGTCTTAGCTCGGTTGGAGACCGAAGTACCTAGTTCGGTATATGCAAGCTTGTTCGGTAATCTTATCTTGGCTAGAGTGGTTCAGAGGAAACTACTGACATTCCTACAAGTTCTAGTTCGGTTATTAACTACAGAAGTCTACGTATTAGGGGGCAAACAGAATCCTAGTTCGGTCGCAATGTGATTTTGGATCTGAGGCTTGTTTTTCTACATAACAGTTCATACACATACAAGTTCTATTCATTTTTTCGTGAAAGAACAGAAGCAAAAACAAGGAATACACGAGCATGCTTCACCCAGATAGAAAAAACAGAAATGAAGAAAGCAAAAAACAACAACAAGTTTTCTCAGAACTTACCAGTTTGGAGAAGAAGAAGTTGAAGATGAGGCAGTGGCAGCAACGGAAGCACGAACACAGTAAGCTTAAAGCTCAAGAACTCGAGCAGCCAAAAAAAGCAGAGGGAGAGTATGAAGGGTGGTAAAAGTGAAGATACCCTAGCCTTAGGGTTCACTTTTGTTAGAGAGCCCAAAATTTGGGCGGGAACCGTCTCGAAATCTCAAAGCACGAAGACGGCGTGACAGCCGTCCTTAGCCCATCAGAGCCTGCCACGTGTCACTGGAATGGGAAGCGTTACAGACACTATGACTGAAGAGACGTTTTGACCGGACATAGTGATACCCGAGGTAAACTTAGTTCGGCTGGAAAGGCTAAAAGGGTTTTTTAGCTCGGCTGAAAAAGCGTAACAAACTCTAGCTCGGCCAGAAGGCTGGTAATCCCAATCATGTTGCACAGATGGAATTAAGGGGCAATTGAGAGGGTAATTTTTGGGAAAAATTGGGCCGAGCTTCGAGTTGGGTTTTGAGGCCCAAAGCGCAGAGGACTAGGTAAAAAGGCCGTACTGAATACTCCGGCCTAGAGGGCAAGGCTACTCCGGCCTTGGGGAGACAAAGTTACTTCGGCCCAAGGAGGTGAGTTTATTCCGGCTCAAGAAGAGATAGTTGCTTCGGCCCAAGGAAGAGTAATTCTACTCCGGTCCAGAGACAACTCGGAGTAGGGTCTTGGAGTTAGTCCGGTCGCAGTATGCTCTAGGAAGACCGGCTTCGGAGTTAGTCCGGTCATGACATACTCTGGCTGGGTCAGTCAGAACTTGCTACTTGGAAGTTTGATCTAAACGCACCAAGGTTGAACAAGGGCAGCCGAAGTAATGAGTTAGAGGAGAAGACCGAGCTAAGTATAGTTCGGCCTTCTATGTGGCTCAGCATAGCCAGTGTTATTTCGGTCATGTTGTAGTTCAAGCCATGAAGAAAACCATCCCACTTGGTTTAAGCAGTGGGGAGGGTGTAAAAGGATAAGCATTATCTTTAGGAGAATGAATCCTAGGAGGACTCTGCATGGAGGAGTACAAGTCCTATTAGGATTGTGCCATATGAAACTTATAAAAGCTCACAAGCATCACCTTGGAGGAGGTAATTGAACACAATCTTTTTGAGAACTTAGAGCTTTGTCTATTTGTCAAGTTTTCTGACTTAGGCATCGGAGAGGTTTCCGGCACACACCCGCCGGCTAGCTCACGTTTGTGTTTTCAGGTGACAAAGCGACGTCGTACGGAGGAGCGTGGACTTGGTCAACAGGATTATACGAGGAGAATTATTTCCTCCCCGTACATTTGGTGAGATTCATCGTAAGACTCCATGTCTAGAATGCAGAATAATTCATTATTTGGTTTAGAAATTTTACGCTTGATTAATAGTCTATCCGAACTATTAGTTCCAAATTTGTTGAGTTTTTCTGTCCCAGAGGCTATGAGACACAAAATGCAGTATAACTATTCCCATGAGATTAGATAGTAAAAAAACATTTTTGACCCTCTACTTTTGTGGTCTAGTCATATAATTATGTTGTTCTCTCTTCAAAAAAATAATAAATAATAAATAAATAAAATAAAATATAATATAATAAAATAAAAAGTTAACTTCTTGTAATTTTGGGTTGGTGTTATTACATTTGTGTAGGTGTTCCACAAATTGTGTTGTGCTATTTTGAATTAGTGGATGTTGGGTTTGCTTTGACATATAATGTTATGAAGCTAAAAAAAAAAATCAAATTCAGTGCATTTATGGTATCAATATACTTAATAAAATATAAAAACCTCAACTAAAAATTAAAATAAATTTATGTAATTTCTATTGATATTCTATTTATTTAATTTTGTAAAAGTTCTAGTCAAAAAATTGAATAAAATTTATAACTATTTCTATTATATAGTAAACAATTCAAAAGGGTAAATTAGTCTTTTAAGCATTTATCTTTCTTTTTAATACTCCAAACAAACATAGAATTTAATAGAATAGTTATTTCTTCATGTCTAATCCCATAACTAAACAAATATAGAATGCACATTTTTTCCAATCAAATAATTCAAAAACTATGTATCTTATAATTAAGAGTCAAATAAATTACAATTTTTCGTTATCCAGTCTATGGAAACAAATATGTTTTATCTCTCTTACAATTTATCTATGGCAAATTACATATACCCCTCGAGGTTTAGCAAAATTACAGATATCCCTGAGGTTTGAGAAATTACAGATATCCCCTTGAAAGTACTATTTACATAACAAATTAGGGGGCAAATTGTTATGAAAATATAAACCTCAGGGGGCAATTTGTTATGAAAATATAAACCTTAGAGGGTATCTGTAATTTTCGAAACCTCAGAAAATATTTGTAATTTAACTAAATCTCGAGAGAGGCATATGTAATATGCCCATTTATCTATTATTGAACTGCCCTACTTATTTGTACTACATCATCATCAAAATCTATATAGGAAAATGTTTGGTAGCTCAAATTTTTGTGGCTCAAATGGCTCAAATCTGTCAAAACGACGTCGTTTTACACTCAAAATCTGTCAAAACGACGTCGTTTTGACAGATTTGAGCCATTTGAGCCACAAAAATTTGAGCTACCTAGCATTGTCGATCTATATACACATATACATATACATATATATATATATATATATATATATAATTTATCTATTATTGATTATTGAACTGTCCTACTTATTTGTTTTACATATATATATATATACATCAGCGGTAACCATGTGATGCATAAAAAAATAGATTATATATATTTTGTGTGATAAATAAATCATCTTACTCTTAAATTATGTCGTAATAGTGATAAGTCATGATGTTAAGCTATTTGGGTAGATGTCAACAATAATTAACTTATAAAATTTCATAATAAAATTTGATATACATAAAAAATTATTAATTATAAAAATTGTTGAGAATAATAGTATCACAATCACTTGATAACATAAATAACTTGTATCAAACTAAACAAAACATAAAAAAAGAGAAATTCTATAAACTCAAAAAAATTATTATAAATTTACTTGGACTTTTAATTCAGTGGTGTATATTATTATTGTGGGATTAAATTATGAATAAATATCAATTTTTAATTATAATTTATAAGTAGTTTTTTTAAAAAAATTAATCTAAGTTTGTTGCCTTACCTATAAAAAGAACTTCTCAAACAAATCATTAATTGATTATGTTAGCAACTTTCTATCTTTGATTTCCTCTAATGACACATGCATATCATATCAAAGTATAAATCTTTCTCTATAGTTTGAATAATACTTGCATAATTCCTACATCATTTTAAAAAAATTAATCAGGATAAGAATTTCGTAGGATTATAAAAATTATATAAGAAAATAGTTTTAATCCATTTTATTTATAAAAAAAATGATGAAAAATTATTTGAATTGTACTTGAAGAAATATAACAAATGATAGCTTTAATCATTATATACCACAAAAAAAAAATTATATAGGTCACTCAACATAAAAATAGACGAATACAAATAAAGTCATGGATGTTGAATTAAATCATATGGGCTCTAAATTGATAGTATAATCTAGCAAATCAACTAATAATAATATAGAGATATTGACAAATATATAGTACTTCCCTATTATTTTTGTATTATATTCATTAATTTCATATATCATATTAAAGTTTTACTTGTCTCAATCCTTCAATAAAATAAGAATCAAGAAAACAAATTTGATAAGAAAATGATTCTAAACTTTATTATTGAAAAAACAAA
This sequence comes from Camellia sinensis, assembly GCF_055761805.1. NCBI lineage: Eukaryota > Viridiplantae > Streptophyta > Magnoliopsida > Ericales > Theaceae > Camellia > Camellia sinensis. The sequence goes on along the minus strand of NC_138961.1, from coordinate 191,329,951 downwards.
AATTTCAAATAGAGAATTTAGAGATGGGATAAAAAAATATTATAACGAATGACAGCATTATAAAAAATAAAAACATAAAAACATAACAATGATCTAATGCAAACTATTTTTAATAACTAATGAAAAGAATATCAAATTATTACCTTGTATAAATATAGTGATGAAAATTAATTTTGTGAGATTTTTGTGCTGCCTTCTCCCATTTAGCCTTCATTATTTCATTATTAATACTCTTCTTATTCAGAGCCAACCAATTTCATTATTAATACTCTTCTCATTCAGAGCTAATAAATTATTTTTTTTAATCTTTATCACTTGGTAGATAACAACGAATAATAAAAAATTATCAAGAGAAGGTAAAGAATTTAATAGGAGATAAGAAATTATAGATAAGGGCATTTCATAATAAGATAGAAAATTTAAAATAAAAAAAATAATATGTGATAGAAGGAAAAAAAAAAAAAAAAGAAGTGAGTAACTCAAAATAAAAATTTAGATATATATGTTTTTGATAGATACATAGATTAACAAATCATATCTTTACCTAAATTTTATTATTTTAATTTTATGTAAATCAATTATTTAATCTTTATCTTTATCTGTAGGTCACGAAATTAATCTTTATAAACTATTTATCAATTTTTATATGTTTATTTATATATAAGTCATGAAATTAATTTTTTTAAATAATTTTTAAAATTTTTATCTTTATCTATAAGTCATGAAATAAATTTTCATAAATTATTTATGAATGTTTATATATTTATCTATAATGAAATTAATTAAAGTACAAAATGAAGGGGGGAAAATGAGTAATTTCGTTTTTTTTTTAAAAATCAATTATTTAATATTTATCTACATTTGTAAGCCATGAAATTAATTTTTATAAGTTATTTATCAACTTTTATATGTTTATTTATGGGAAGAAATTTTGAATTATCTATAAGTTATGAAATTAATTTTTTAAAAATTAATTGTTTAATTTTTTATCTTTATCTGTAGACTATAAAATTAATTTTCAGTTTTTATATGTTTATCATAAAGGCATTTCACAAGATAAAAAATTTAAAATAAAAAAAGATAATATGTGATAGAAGGAGAAAAAAAATATGAGTAAATCAAAAAAACGATTTAGATATATATGCTTATAGATTAACAAATCATATCATTATCTAAATTTTATTATTTTAATTTTTTGTAAATCAATTATTTAATCTTTATCTTTATCTATAGGCCACGAAATTAATCTTTATAAACTATTTATCAATTTTTATATGTTTATTTATATACAAGTCATGAAATTAATTTTTTTAAATAATTTTTAAATTTTTTATCTTTATCTTTAAGTCATGAAATAAATTTTCATAAATTATTTATGAATGTTTATATGTTTATCTATAATGAAATCAATTAAAGTACAAAAGGAAAGGGGAAAAAAAGGAGTAATTTCGGTTTTTTTTTAAAATCAATTATTTAATCTTTATCTTTATTTGTAGGCCATGAAATTAATTTTTATAATTTATTTATAGGAAGAAATTTCAAATTATCTATAAGTTATGAAATTAATTATTTAATTTTTATCTTTATCTGTAGATTATAAAATTAATATTCAGTTTTTATATGTTTATCTATATGGAGTAATTTTGAAATTCAAATCTTTATTCATAAGCAATGAAATTAATTTTAATTTTAATTAATTAAACAAATAGAAAATGAAGAAAAATAGAAAACATGAAAGGCAATTAAAGAAGGTTGCCACGTAAGAAAGAGAGACTTTTAAAATTATGAGAATTTAGGAATAAATATTTGGAGATTTTTGACAAAAAAATTACATTTGGTTACATTACATTTGGTTATTTGGTTATTGGTTATATATATAGTATAGATAGATAGTATAGATAGATAGATATGTGCAAAAGATTACACTTCATGTGTATTATATATATTTTATAACTAAAATATATATATATAATTATATATTTTTTGAGTCGTAATTTTTTAAAAAAAGAGTCATAATCATGAGTCATAATTAAACAATAAAATAATAACTAAAGAATAAAATGATATAACTAGAGAGATATATGATACATCACTTTCAGAGGGTGTATATAGTAACATTTTCCTATATATATATATATATATATATATAAATACTATAGACTCCAAATAATTTATCAAATTTTTTATCAAAACTTTCACATGAATGTGAAATCTACCCAAACTCACATATATGTGGATCTCACACCTATACGAGAATTTTGATAAAAAATTTAATAAATTATTTAGAATTCCTAACATAACTCTTAATCGTGCTACATTTTCTAATTGAGATCTTCCAATTTCAACCCGATAACATGGCAGTGATCTCGCACTATTCTTTCACTCTTATCTTCAACTCTTCTAATTTTACATCATCGATGATAAAATTTGGAAGCAAAATTGGATGAATCATTTTTCATATGAAATATAGATCATGACATGGGTGCTGTCACATCACGGCCAATGTTCAGAAATTATTTAGATAACTCAAATAATTTATATTATAGAACGCACTAAACATATTATTTATATATTTAAAAAATAAATAAATTAAATATACATAGTGTCATGACCAAATCCTAATTATTCTCTTAAAAATCATCAATATTATGCTAATCTTTTTTTTATTTACTTATTTATAAATACAAATGTAGTCTTATTATAGAGTTATAAATGTCTAATTAACTTAATTTTTTTCATGAAAAATATACTCGATAAATCTTACCATACGAATGATATCAAAATAGAATCAAGACATACCTCTATGACCTCACTGGCCTATAAGCAATGAGAAGAACTGTGGGTGAGAACTGTGGGTGAGAACTGTCAGGTAGGGGTAGTCTGGAAAGCAAGTTTTTAGTAATTTGATTAAAATATGAAGTGAACAAAATTAGTGTATGGGAATCATTTTTTTTAATTTTTACAAAAAAAGAAAAAAAGAACAAACAGTAGAAAGAATGAAACAAAATTTTGATTTTTTTATTATATATTTTTTAGTGTTTAAACTTTTTTTTAGTGACCTTTAACTATTTTTCTAGCTTGTCAAACGATCCCCTAGTTGTATAAATTTTTTAATCAGTTTCCGCAATGCATGATCAAATATACCAGTTGATTAATAAGAAAATATCAAATCATTCAGTTTGTTTGGTTCTGATTTCAGAAAATAATTTTCAGAAAATTTTATTTTTTTATTTTCCATATTTTAATGCTTTCAAAGAATTTTTTAAATTTTTTTAGCAATTTTTTTTTTTATAAAATTTTGGGACACATCTAACATAAATATACTTAAAAAGTAAAATATTTGTGAAAAAATCTTTAAAAAATACACTAAATACCAAAAAAATACAAAAACTATATGAAAATTCAGTACAGTATATTTTTAATATTTTTGCATATTTATTAATTTTTTAAAATATTTTTTTATAAATATTTTACTATTTAGATACATCTAAGTAAGGTGCATTTTAAAAAGTAAAAAATTTGTTTAAAATTTAAAAAATATTCACTAAAAATAAAAAAACACGAAAAATAAAAAACACAATTTTTTAAAAACTGAAACCAAATATATTAATTAGTTTTTTTTTTAAAAAAAAATTCAAATCAACGATAAATTTTAATATTTAAAATTTAATTTTTATTATTTTTTAAAAATTTCATTGAATTGTAATTTTTCCTTGACTAATAATTGCAGACCATACAAAAAACCATACCAAATTAAACTGCCTTAATGCCAATACTAGTATTATCTATTAAGATTTGTATTTTTTGTTTATTTGTTTCACGAAAATTATTAACAACCTATGATTATCAAATTAATCTTATTTTTGTGTGGATAATACATACGAGATTTTTTATAAAATAAATAATTTATATCATCAAAATGAAACCCGTGAAATTCCCCCATAAGCTCAAAAAACATTGTCCAATTCAGTTTTGGACAAGAGAAGTGAGACGCTAATGTAATGTTAGTGTCCATTCTCTCCTTAATTATCTTTCTTAACCCCTCTTTTCCTTATTAATAAATGCTAACAACTGTTTTATGATGATGATTAATGTTGGTCTGTGGATAAAAAATATATTAAAATGTAAAAAATAAATGAAAATGTATAAGTTGTTAATATATATGTGGTGTTTGTTGTGTGGATTCAAATAGGAGATGAAAAAATTGGGTGAAATTGGATTGCTGAAATTGAAACAAAGCAATGTCTTATAAAATAATGTCTCATTTTAATACTTAATCTAAGATTTTAAAAATCTTAAATATATAGATACACATATATACTGGACGGTGTGTATGAAAACCAACAATTTAGAACAAGGAAAAAAAAAACTAAAAAATTATCAAAATTAAAAAAATAAAAGTGTGACAGAATAATTTTGGAATTAAAAAAGATAAAATATAAAAAAAGTGGGAAGTACAAAAAATAATTACAGACTTCTGAAAGTAAAAGATTCATTTGTACAAATCTAATACTAAAACTTTTATGATTTTGAAATTAATTTTCTACTTTTTTATTTTTTTTTTGGTTTATATTTTCCCATAAAAATGTAATGTATACTTTATATAATAAAAAATAAGATAAATTATGAATACATCCTTTAAAATTTGTTTAAAATAAGAATTGTCTATTGTGATTTAAAAAATTACAAATACTCGATTGTTAGAATTTTTCATTTAATAAAATTAACAAAAAAATTGAAATTTCTAATTATTCTCCTATTCAACAATAAAGTGCTAATTGAAATATATTTATGAAAACCAAACCAAATTTTAAGTCCCATCAAATGGGATCGATATTTATGATATCATTAAAAATTATTAAATAATTTAGTGATTTATTAATAAAATAGATTATATGTCATGTAATTAGAAATTTGAAAAGGCAATATGCAATTCTCAAAACTACAAGAAATAACTTGTATTTATCTAAAAAATAAAAGGAAAACATCAAATCTGTTGAGATTTCAAAAAATAATTACAAATTAGTAATAAACTTCATTAATATTAATAATTAAAATTATAAAGATTTGTTTGGTTTATATTTTGAAAAAAAGTTTTGAGTTTTGTGTTGTATTTGGAAAGATAAGTTTTTGAAAAAAGTTTTGAAAATTGAAAACTTGTTTGATTATAAGTTTTGAAACTACTTTTTAAGTTGTATATTTTGAAAGTATTTTTTAGAAATTTACAAATTAAAAACTTGTTTGATTAGGAGTTTTCAAAATTAGTTTTCCGAAAGAATTTTTTTAGGTCTTGTGTTTTTTTGTAATGTAGTCATTTTTTTTTGGGTACAATTTATAGTCAATTTTGTTTACTTCTTTTACATACATAATCTAAATGTACTTTTTATTTTTTTTTCCAACAAAAATATATGTTTTTATTTTTTTCAAAAAAATATTGTTTATTTTTTGAAAAAAATATTCTTTTTATTTTAATTTGTAGTTTTATAAAAAATAAATTTTATTTATTTTTTTAAAAAATTATTTAATTAAAAAATATTTGATTTTTCAAATATTTAATTTTTATATTTATTTATTATTTTTATTTCAAATATTTTATTTATTTTTTTAATATTGTTAAAACTTTTTAATTTTTTACCTTTTTAAATTTAAATTTTTTTGGATTGCCTATACATATATATATCTAAATCATAACAATTATTTGGTCAATGCTTAAAAAAAAATAAATAAAATTTTTTTGGAAAAAATAAAAATATATTTTTTGGAAAAAATAAAAATATATTTTTTGGAAAAAATAAAAAATAATTTGAAAGAACAAAATCAAATATATTTTTTTGATTTTTTTTTAATATAACATAAAATTGTATGAAAGAGTTTTAAAATTAATTTTGAAAGATAAGTTTTTAAAAAGAGTTTTGAAAATTAAAAATTTATTTAGTTATGAGTTTTGAAAAAAAAATTGAAATAAGTTTTGAAAATCCCTAACGAAAGGGATTTTGAGTTTTTGACTGTCAAATTGCTATTAAAAAATTAAATCAAACGGTATCAATTTCTCATGTATTTATAATGATTTTCTAAAAGATCCACTAACCTGTAATTTATCCTAGGAAATAAACACTAGCGTATTTTCTTGCAAGCCTGGTCTATGTAAAAATAATAATAAATAATACTTCACCTGTACAAATGTTAATTCAAATCATACAAATAAAAATGTACATATTCAAATCATAAAAATATTTAATTTGTTTGGTTCTAGTCTTTAGAAAATAATTTCTAAAAAATTCTACTTTTTTTTTTTTTGGTCATATCAATGAAATTTTTTAATATTTTAAGCAATTTTTTTAATTTTTTTTAGACACATCTAACATAAATACACTTAAAAAGTATAATATTTGTAAAAAAAATCTTTAAAAAATACATTAAGTGCCCCCAAAAAAAATGAAAATTCAGTGCATTTTTTATATTGAATTTTCATATTTTTGTGTATTTATTAATTTTTTTTAAATATTTTTTCATAAGTATTTTACTATTTAGATACATCTAAATGAAGTGTATCTAAAAAAAGTAAAAAAATTGCTCAAAATTATAAAAATATTCACTAAAAACAAAAAAATACGAAAAACAAAAAACAAAAAACTCAATTTTTAAAAAATTAAATTCAGAAAATTGAAACCAAACACACTAATTAATTCACCGAATAAATTTGCATCTCACACATATTTAACTTGCACCTCACATATATTTGAAGAATAATACTTTATGTATCAATTAATGTACTAATTAGTATACTAACCGATGATGTGACATAATTTTAGAAGTTTTGAATATTTGTAATTTGTTTAATAGATGAGATCAATAATAATTTTTAGACCTACAAAAAATAACTCGTATTCACCTAAAAAATAAAGGGAAAATATCAAAGCAGTTGAGATCTTAAAAAATAATTATATATCAATAATAAAATTTACAAATTTTAATAATTAAAATTATAATTTGAATTGATGTATTTATAATTATTTTCTAAAAGGCCCACTAACCTGTAATTTATCCTGAAAAATAAACACTTACGTATTTTCTTGCATTCAAAGAGAAAGAAAAGTAGTTTGAAATATTCTAAAAAAGTGCACTTTTTAGTTTAGTGACTTATATGGATTGGATTTAATATAATGTGTTAAAGAAGTGATATGATTTAAATAAGATAATGTGACTTAAATAGGATAATGACCTTTTAACTTTTTATATTATTTAAGTTACGCCAAACTTGAAACTTTTCTCTTACCTAATTTTCTTTCATACCAAACACCACCACAACAGCATCTTTCTTACCAAACACCACCACAACAGCATCGTCTCTCCTGTTATAGTCTTTGTCTATTTATATATATAATAATTCAATGGCAGACATGAGAAATGAGAATTGATCATTGGATCATCATAATAACAATAACCTTAACAAGCCTAATTTCTCTGTATCTCTATCATCGGCTGGTAAACGAAGAAGAGAGAAGAGGAGAGAAGATGAAAGGGGTGGCGGCGAAGGTGATGGAGACATTTTACATTTCGCATGGATCGCCGACGCTGTCGATCGACGAATCGTTGGCGGCGAGGCACTTTTTGAAATCATTCAGAGACACCGTGTACGGCCTCAAACCTAGCTCCATCCTCATCGTCTCCGGCCACTGGGAGACCTCCGTCCCCACCGTCAACGCCGTCTCTGGACCCTCCGACACCATCTACGATTTCTATGGCTTCCCCAAAGAGATGTACAAGGTTTTTGTTTTTATTTTTATTTATTTATTTAATTTATTTTTTATTTATTTATTTTTTCAATTAAAATTTTGGTTAATTATTATAGGGTTGATTACGCTAATGGCCTTGTTTGATTTGTATTCGAGAAACATGTTTTGAGGTGAAAAGTACGAAAATTTGTTTGGTTTAGTTTTTTTTTAAAAGATGTTTTGAAAAATTATTTTGAAAGAGAAATTTGAAAAAAGTGACTGATTTGATGTATATGAGAGAGAGATTTGTTTGGAAAATTTGTAAACCAAACAAGTTTTGAAAAAAAATTTTAAAAAAATTTATTTGGTTTGATTACTTTTAAAAACTTATTTGTAAAAAAATTTTTCCAAAATTTTTTGAGAAACACAAACCAAAGAAGATCTCTCAGCTATCACCAATACCTTCAAAGGAAAATTTCCATTGGGCCAGAAGTTTTAAAAAGTTGGTAGACAGGGAATGTGCTCTATCCACCTTATAATTAAAATGACATAATTATATATTTTTTTGAGTTATAATTTAAAAAAATATAACTAAATGAGATATAACTAAAGATTTCATGAGTGATATTAAAATATTATCATAATTAAAGGAAAAAATGACATAAGTAGAAATGCATATGTATATCCATTTTAAAGGGTGTGTATAATAGAATTTCTTGGTATATATTGTGGGTAATGCTATATACAAGTTGTGACATTTGTAGGTTTGATTACACAAATGTTAATTAAATTTAAAATATTGATAAATTATCATGATTATTTCACAATCCTTAGATGATATAATGGATTTTCTCCATTATAATCATGGAATGGTAAGGATCTTGGGGCTCGTTTGTTTTGGGGTTAAGTAGACGAGAGGGGATTAAGATGGTGGAGCTGTTATTTAGTATTGTGTTTGTTTGTAGAGTTGGGGAGGAGATTAGGATGGTGGAGGTGATATAGATGGAGGTTGGAGAGGGGATTGAGATGGAGGTTGGGGAGATGGTATTAGAAAAATAGTGAGGGGATTATAAATTGTTTTATTTTTTTTATTTTTTATATATTGGGAATTTTTTTATAAATATTAATGTTTAATTTTTTATATTTTTATATTTTTTTTATTATTTTATATAAAAATAATTTAACAATTCTTACACTAACAATTATCATCAAAACAAACACAATTTTACTTAATCCCCTCACTATGAATCCCCTCACTAACAATCTCCTCACTATTAATCCCCTTACTATGAATCCCCTCCATTCTACCTCTGAAAACAAACGGGGCCTTAGGGCCCGTTTGTTTTAGAGTTAAGTAGATGAGAGGGGATTAGGATGGTGGAGGTGTTATAGTATTGTGTTTGTTTGTAGAGTTAGGGAGGGAATTAGGATAGTGGAGGTGATATAGATGGAGGTTGAGTAGGGGATTGAGATGGAGGTTGGGGAGATGGTATTAGAAAAATAGTGAGGGGATTAGAAATTTTTTTATTTTTTATATTTTTTTATTTGTTTTATTATTTTATATAAAAATAATTTAACAATTCTTACACTAACAACTATCATCAAAACAAACACAATTTTACTTAATCTCCTCACTATGAATCCCCTCACTAACAATCCACTCACTATTAATCCACTTATTATGAATCCCCTCTATTCTACCTCTAAAAACAAACGGGGCCTTAGGACCCGTTTGTTTTAGAGTTAAGTAGATGAGAGGGGATTAGGATGGTGGAGGTGTTATTTAGTATTGTGTTTGTTTGTAGAGTTGGGGAGGGGATTAGGATAGTGGAGGTGATATAGATGGAGGTTGGGGAGGGGATTGAGATGGAGGTTGGGGAGATGGTATTAGAAAAATAGTGAGGGGATTAAATTTTTTTTTATATTTTTTATTTTTTATATATTGGGAATTTTTTTATAAATATTAATATTTAATTTTTTATATTTTTTTATTTATTTTATTATTTTATATAAAAATAATTTAACAATTCTTACACTAACAACTATCATCAAAACAAACACAATTTTACTTAATCCCCTCACTATGAATCCCCTCACTAACAATCCTCTCACTATTAATCCCTTTACTATGAATCCTCTCCATTCTACCTTTGAAAATAAACGGGGCCTTAGTCCCAATAGTATTATGGACTATGAAGTACTGATACTTCAAAACAAGTACTGTATCCGTGTCGGACATATGGACATTTCGGGGACACGAAAACAAGTATAGGACAAACTACATGGCATGTCCCCTTATTGAATTAATTTATTTTTAGAGGATATGCCGGGATATTTCAGGGACACACTAGGAACGTGCGAAGTTGTCTTTTTTTTTTCATTTTATTTAGTGTTTTTGATGAATATTAAATGTAGGGGTGGGCGCGGGTCAGTTGCTGCCACGGAACCTACAATCCGCCATCCGTCCGCCAGATTGGCGGATTGGAGAAAATCAATCCGCATTCGTCTGCCAATCCGGCGGATGTGGATTGAGCGGATTGACGGTTTGGTGAATGGATGCGAATCGGTTTGGCGGTTTAAAATTTTATAAATTTTCAACATAATTCAACTTGTGTACGTCCTCAAAAGAAAAAAGAAGAAAGTATTACAGTTAATGACTTAAAAAAATATTACAATCACTGCATGCCTCATCCAAAGTAAGAAAGTTTGAAACTTTAGAATATCACAATTACTGCATGCCTCATCCACATATTATAATCACAACATGCATCATCTACATAAAGTATTACAATCTGTGGTTCTTAAAAAATAAAAACAATTCAAACCACCAAAATCATGAACAGAGCAGTAGTAGAGATTGTATGTCTCTGTATTGTTACATTTATATTTGTTTTTGAAAACAAAAACCAACAGGCATATATCATATTTTCTATTTATTATTTTTAGAGATAGATTTAAAAACAAAAAAATATAGATAAATAATGCGTTTATTTTTTTAAATTCAAAAAAGATATTCAAGTTGAAAACTTTTTTCAACAGAATATTTAAACTATTTTTTAATTGAAAACACAAACAGAATATTTAAACAAACTGAAAACATAAAGTCTTATAAATTACTAGGGGTGTTCGCGGTTTGGCGGTTCGGTTGCGGCCAAAAGAATCTCAAATCCGCCATCCGTCCGCCAAATTGGCGGATTGGACAAAATCAATCTGCAACCGTCCGCTCGTCATCACGCATCCGTCCAAAATGCGGCGGATCGGTTCTGTCGGTTTTAGCGGATCGGTATATCCGCTGGTCACCCCTAATTAAATGTTGAATGCTGAATGCTTATTATTATTATTTTTAATTTAAATACTTAATAGATCATCTACAAAAAAATATATAAATTGTAAGTGTTAATTTAAAAGTGTTTTTTTAAAATAAAAAATAAAATAAAATTAGAGTTACTTTTTGTTGATATTAATTGTTTGTGAATGCAATATTAATCTAGATAGCAAATAAAAATATATTAAAACATATTTTATTGCTGTGTTCCCGCTGTATTCGCGTCTCAATTTTTTTTTAAATCGCCGTGTTCGCATCCGTGTCTGCATCCATATCCGTGCTTCTTAAATTATGAGAGTTATAACTAAAAACAAAAATGAGTTAATCAAAGAGCTCTTGAATCACAACTAAAATAATATCATAACGAATATCATAAATAATCATAATTAATACTGCAATATATCATGACCAAAATCACAGAAGTAGAATTGTATATAGAATTTTTCCATATATTGTGCATTAAAATATGTACAACATTTTTAAACAATCTTATTTGGGCCAGTTTGGTGCGCCTTAATTGAGTTGTTTATAATTTTTTTTTTAAAAAAATTTGTGTCAATCAGTTTTTTATTACAATTTATTAGGTAAAAATAATTTCAATAAATTTGAAATGTGTGCTTTTGATTTTTGACTTTTGAATTTTGAATTATTAATTTATCATAAACTACACTAAAAATACCTTACCATGTGCTATTAAGCACGTGTTAATACTTTTATAATTAGGGGTCAATATATTGTTGAGGGGTTTTGGTATAATTAATCCTTAATTATAATTAAGTTGTGTATTTTCATCAAAATTTCATTATACAGTTAATTCCGTACACTTTAGCTTGCTTTTCCATTTCTGACAGTAGAAATTAGACGTAAAAAACTAAAGCGAGATTTTAATGTGTAAAATGAAATTTAGGTGAAAGTGTAGTTAACTCTTGTAAATTTTCATCATAATGAACTCTTGGGAGTAGGTCCTCCCCTGTACTGGTTTTTCTTGCAATTAGTTTGGTTTGAATGATTTGGGAGACAGAAATCAGTATGCAGCTGTGGATCTAGGATTCAAGCTTAAGGTGAGTAAAATATAGTTATATTTCATTCAAGTTTAAACGAAAAGTGGTAGATTTGGTGGGGGAGGGGATGAGGGTGTGGTGGGTGGCAGAGGTGGGCGATGAGGTGGGATGGGCGCGGTGGTGGGTGTTGGTGTTTTGCACGTGACAATTTTTTGGCAAAATTTTGAATAAAAAAACATTTTTTATTTAGCATGAAGTGAAAAATTAAGGTCATGTCACTAAAAGTTAAATTTTGTTATTTATTTATTTTTTTTTTCATTTTTTCTTTCTCGTTCAAATCATTGATCTAAATAAACACAGTGTAAAAGTAAAATGTGTCACAATTGAAGTCACATGACTAAATTGATACTAGTGGGAAACTTAAGGAACCAACCCACAACCCACATATGCTAACTTAGACTAATCTGTTCATTATTTATTTTAGTTGTGGTTGTGGGTTGCAAGTTTGATTTAATATACCAGTGACAATGCAGGACATGTTTAAAAGTTTTAACTTTTGCTTTCATGAGGTTCCTTCCCCCTCGAAGTGGACTATTGTAATCTCCTTCATTTCTTTTGTTTTTATTTGTTAAAAAGGTATGTAACACTACATCACTAAGATTTATGTCTAACCAACCAGATAGAATAATTAGGCCTCGTTTGAAAACAGACTAATTTAGTAACTTTTTAGCTATTTGGCTAAAATATGAGTTAAAAAAAATTAGTATGTTTGGGATGACTTTTTGACTTTTTACGAAAAGTTGTGCAAAAAATAGAGAGAAAAGAGAATCTTTGACTTTTTGGTATTGACTTTTTGACTAATTTAGTAACTTTTTGACTTTTTAACTAAAAATGAGGGTTTCCAAACGAGGCCTTAGATGAACAACAAAGATGCCCTCATGTCTGTCCTTACTTCTCCCATCACCAAGCCAATAAAAGAGTTATGCAAACAAACGAAATCCGAACACATCCCAAGATAAATATTCCTTTTAACAAAGAAAGGCCAAATATGGAATTAGAGCATAAAATTTGGTGAAAATTTTAAAATTTTGGGTACCTAATTTTTGGCTAAATTTTTTAAAATTATAGAATCGACTTTAAAGTCAATTATTCATCTTTATTTTGAGTTAGCCGTTGGATCTGAAGCACATGTTTGATAATTTGTTGTAATACCAAAATAAGCTCAAGTTTCAAAAATATTATCTTGGGTGCCTAGTTTTTTGGCTAAATTTTTTAAAATTGGAGAATTGACTTTAAGCCAAATGTTCATCTTTATTTTGAGTTAGCTGTTAGCTGTTGGATCTGAAGCTTATGTTTGATTATTTGTTGTAACACCAAATTAAGCTCAAGTATCCGGCACCGGGAGCTCCAGAACTAGCCATGAGGGTGAAGGAGCTGCTGATGGCATCAGGGTTCGATCATGTGGATGTGGATAAAAAGCGTGGCCTAGACCATGGTGCTTGGGTCCCACTGATGCTCATGTACCCAGAGGCTGATATTCCGGTGTGCCAACTCTCCTTGCAGACCGACAAGGATGCAACTTATCATTATGACTTGGGGAGGGCATTGGCTCCTCTCAAGGAGGAAGGTGTTCTGATTGTTGGTTCTGGCGCTGCCACTCACAACTTGAGGACTCTCCGTCAGTCCAAAGACGGCTCTGTTGCTTCCTGGGCTTTGGAGTTCGATACATGGCTCAAAGATTCCCTTCTTAGTGGAAGGTATGTAGTTGCCATATACTATTAAGATTGTGTTTGGATCTTGAATTTTGCTACCAATTTGGGGAGGAAAAAGAAAAACAAAGAAAATATATATATAAAAAATAATTTTTATTTTTGTCAGTTGTCCCTTCCTACTGCTTTCCAACAAAAAATTTCTATACAAATTTAAGATCTAAATAGAACTTCAGTATTTCCTTGTCAGCAAAAAGAATGTACACATGCACAAGTTTGTCTTTCTGGTAGTTTGGTAGTATATCAATTGTGTCAAGTTCTTTGTGCATTTAGGATTCCGATGGAGTTTGATCAGGTTGCATTTAAAAAAAAATATAAATCAATTACATTTTTGGTCCTTAAAAGGTATAAATTTGGCTCTTTCTCAGTGGAAGGTAATTGCTATATACTGAAAGTATTTCCTTGTCTACACACAATGGAAATAGAATTAATGTGCTTGCTTATGTACAAATTTGCCATAATTGTCAGTAGTTCGGTAATTGGTAGCCTGTCAATTGGCTGCTATACATGCAAGTATGTCAATTTCTTCGTGGAATTTCCAATTAGTTTTCAACTACAAGTTTGGTAACATTGTGATACTAGCTGATGAACAACTCAGATCATCAGAATGGGCCTCGACTGCAGAGAAACAAACCTCTCTGCAACTGAAGAGAAGCCGGATCCATAAAAAAACTACTTGAAATGATCTTTTTATTTATATTTTGTTCTTTGCTATTCTGGCACAAACATGAAATCATTGTTAAGGTCCCCGACTAGAGAGATTGTTGTTTCCATGGCTTTGGAAGTGATTGTTTTGTTATTTCATCCTGTAGGTTTGAAGATGTCAATCACTATCAAGAGAAGGCACCAAATGCAAAAGTTGCACACCCATGGCCTGACCACTTCCATCCATTGCACGTAGCCATGGGTGCTGCAGGTGAAAATGCAAAAGCCGAACTCATTCACCATAGCTGGGACCTTCAAACACTTTCTTATGCCTCCTACAAGTTCACAACTGCAGCCTAAATACATTTGTCACAGAGGTGCAGCATCAACATCTTTGTCATTAAAAAATATTTATGTGCAGGGTAACCAGTCGATAAAAAACTCACGTGGTGGTCTCACTGTCGAGCCCACACGCTGTAAGACTCATTCTCTTGTGAATGTTCTGTGACCTGTTCTATTACCAGTTTCTGTATAAGTATGAATGTGTGTTTGTTATTATATTTGCCTCGGTGATTTTTTTGTTTTGTTCTCTTTGTTATGTATGAACTTTGAATAAGATGAGAATATCAATGTGAAGTGCATTTTAATTGAAAACGTGGAAAGATCCAATGAAGATACAAATCTTTTGGAAAGTTGATAAAAAGTTAGTTTTTTGATTTTTTTTGGGTCACATCACCTCTCTATTTTTTTACACAAAAAAAAGTCAAAAAAAAAAAAATCACAAAAAAACCAAAAAGCTAGCGACCAACTTTCCAAAACACCAAAAAGATACTGCTGAATTTCATGTTGCAATGTCAGTACTAGTTTTGCTTGACCTCCAATATTCATTCTGAATTCAGATTAGGTTGTTAATCTACTAAATTTGATGAGTTTTCCATGCGTTGTTTGACCTCCCATTCTGAATCAATTTGTTATTGAGTAATGTTAGAGACATAAAAGATTTATCAATTTTTTTTATCAAATGTCTCAAATAACATTTTCCTTTGTCATTGGAGGAGTAAAGGATGTTTTGCAGGATAGAAAAAGGGTAAAGAAAGGAAGGTTTATCGTGTAACAATTTTGTGTGTTTTTGTGAGTATGATCATATGAGTCTTTATCCATTACGGGAGTTAGATAGGAGAGACTTAGATGGATTCAATAATATGAATTATTCCTGCACACGGGAGATCCGCAAGTCTTCTCCCCAAAAGGACTTTAATCATAATTTGATCACAATTTATTGAAACATGTTTACGAAGAGTAAGTGATTAATAATTAATGAATAAAAAAACAAATGATCATCAAAAAAAAATTAAATGGGAGCAAGCCCAACCATCAATACCCCCCTTGATGATAGAAAAGTCGAGGTGTAGTCCATCGAAAGAGTCCATCACATGTCTCACTTTAATGATTTGAATCATTAAGTCTCTGTTTGGGAAATGAGTTGGTTTTTTGACTTTTTAGTTTTTTTAGCTATTTTAGCCTGAGCTAATTTGGGAAGAGCTTTTTGACTTTTTGATTTTTTTGACCTTTTTTTTGTGAGAGAAGAGTGTAATGATTATAGGTTGGATGTGATGTTTTATTTGTTGTGGCTAAAATAACCTATTTTGTCTTTTGTGGCTAAAATAGCCCCAAACCTCCTTGCCAAACGGAGCCTTAGTACAACACTATTTTATCAAAAAAAATTAATTAATTTAATTTAATAATTACAATTACATGGTATCATCATAGTTAATTTTAAAAAAAATTGATGACTTATTATTTTTTTATATAACTACGATAATCTAATTAATTTAATTTTTTAAACAAATATTATATGCATAGAATCATATAAATAAATAGTTTAAATAGTATAAATAAATGATTTAAAATGAACCATAAAATGTTAGCAGTTCAAATTATTGAAATGAAATCTAAAATGAGTTTAATAGGCCTAACAACACCTCTCCAATCCGATTAAGGACCGGAGAGAAGCCCATTCAAAAAATAAAAACTTAACAAATATGTTTAGAAACTCAAAACCAAACTGCTATTATGTTCTTGTTCATTTATTAATGATCACATCACATGTTTAATTTGTTCTTATTTTATCAAAGCGATGGTATGTTCTCTTTGAACGGGAGAGAGGTGTGGTTATCTCCCGTTCACTTATGCAACCCTAATAATTTATTTATTACAAATAACAAGAGTATGGATATAAAATTGATCACAGAATCAATGACATAAAACAATTTTTATGGCCAAGTTTGTTTTGTGTGTCAATTTCCGACCACACTGCTAACTCAGTATTCAGCTGGAGAGTACTGGCAGAATAGATGGCACCTGTCTGACTTGTAACAGAAAGAGAAGATTCCGGCGGTGGTTCGTCCACCCGGGGGCACTCCGACGATCAAGTCAGTATATCTCTCAAAGATAATCAATAATGCTAAACTCACTGTTCAGAATATAAATTGCGTACCTTAGACCCATCGGGGGTGCCTTTCTTTTATAGTTAAACTCAATCCTAGTCCCCATAGAAGCCTAGCTTCAATGGACTTTTGCTCAGTGCTTATCTTGGACTCTCCAAGAGATAAAGATAAACTCCCTAAAAGTATTATCCTTATCCATGCTGAAGTCCTTCCTCATTCTAGGACTCTTGTGCCTTATCCGCTTATCTCGAATTCCCATATCTTCGGAGATAACCTCGGCCTTGCCGAGATAACCTCGGCGTCATGACTAGGACACGTGGCACCTCGGCTGACACGTCGGCGTCACCTTGGCCATGTATTGGTACTCAGAAAATATATCCCCACAACTACCCCCCAGGTTCCATTACCTCGGCATTCTGAGGTGATGGGACCTATATCGATACTTCCTGCCAGTACATCAGTTTAGAGATTCCCAGCCGACATGTCTCTTTAAAGATCAAAAATTTCAAGAGCTCCCTCATGCGTATGAGTTGTCAAGCACAATACACTAACCGTCTTAACTACGCATTTTCCCTTTATTGGATCATACTCCGTACGCTCTTGTAAGTCATCTCGCGCCTGCGTGCGCCGTCTGACGCATACATCATTTTAGGCGCATTAATTGCTTTCTTTTTGACGCCGTTTCAAGTTTTAACAAACCTCTTTCTCCTTCCGTCTCTTCACTTTACATCGTTTCTGAAGCTCTATCTCTCTTTAGCTTTCTCAAATCCTCCATTGTTCAAACTTTCATAGCTCTGCAATTTGCTCCGTTTACCCCTTCCGGCGTAATTTTCACCGATCTTCCGCCTCTATAACCGTCGCCAGTCTTTGGCAGTCCCCATTCCAGCTTCCCTCTTTCTAGTAAGCCATTGTTCCTCCTGGTTTTATTTCTTGTTGTTCTCCAAGAAGTTTTGCTTCATTATTAATCGCCATTGCTGTTTTACTCAAGTATTTGATTTATGAGTCATGTATCTGAGTGTGTTTATTTCACGACTTTGCTCTTTGCCCATGTCTTGAATACATGCACTGCTCACAACTTTTCTGCACTTTTGCTATTGTTCTTGACCCGTTACACCTGTCTCGTGTTTCTTGATGATCCTTCACTATTCTTGACTCTAAATCGCATTACATGTTTCTGTTTTCTGTGTTTTTGCCAGATTCTCGCCTTCAGTCTTTATCTCCATAGTTTTAGGTCTGGGACTTGTTTGTAGAACCCAAAACTGAAAATGATTCCCATAGATTCTGTGTATTCTTAGGTTTTAGCCGAGGTCCCTAAAACCCTCCAAGGCACGCCTTTCTGAAAATCCAACCCCTCCTAGTTAAGCTGATATCATGGGTATGTGGAAACATAGGGTAGACACCCCGACCAAGTTAGATCACTTTAGGCGTGAGTTTGACATCCCAGCCGACATCCATCTGAGGTTGGCTGGGGAGGATGACTCTATCATGCCCACAGCCGATTCCATGCCCCTTCCTATTATAGCTTTCATCGAGTGCGGACTTCGGTTCCCACTTAATATCCTTTTTCGTGAGATCATTCACTATTATAAGTTGAACCCAATGCAGCTTGCTATCAACTCCTACTGAGTCATCAATGGCATAATAGCCTTAGCCAAACAAGAAAATGCTAGGATTACCTTAGCCGATATCCAATATTGCCACGCTGTAACAAGCCCGCGGGAGACCTCGCTACAGCTCGGACTCGATTCATGTTACGGTTCTAAGTCTGAACCAAAGAGTCCAAATCCGGCAAATCGTTTTGAGAAAACAGATTTTTGAAAGAAGTGTCAAACATGGACTGCTTTGCCAGATACAGAGTCGCCACCTAAATATTTTGTTTTGGGAAATTTAGGAAACCCTGACTCGGTGCCAAAGGCCACGTGTCCGTCATCACCAAAGTTGCCTCGGCTCGGGAACTTGGGTACGATTGGGGAAGGTCACTTCGTGAGCACCCCCGCTCGCCCGATCAAAGATCGGCCTCTACTAACCATGATATCAATTTTTGAAAACTTTGTGTGCCCTTATTCCGGTTATTAGCCTAGGTTACTATGTGATGCACACAGCATATAAGTATAGACTGAGTTGCCTGAATTGGAACAAAACATTTCATGTTTGTTTATTTGAAAGATGGTTTGCTACTCGCAAATAGGCTTAAAATGCAGATTTTGCCACCCTCGGTGGGCTTAGAAAAGATGGTTTTGCTACTATCTAGTGGGCTTAAAACAAACATTTGATGAATTATTCCAATCCAAGTAACCCAACCTTCACCCACAGGCATTCAGGCAGTTATATCACATAAGCAAATAGCCTCATGGTAAGCATGCTATCATAGCAGTCACTCACACGCATGCAAGGATGCTAAAGCATAAAACTCACCGGGTACTCCAAGCCAAAACAGAATTTATATTAGAAATCATGCATGATCCTAAGTATATAGAAATGCCTAATGCAACACATGCAAAATGCAACTGTAGTAGGCTCGGCTATTCTAAGATGGCATATGAAATGCTACAACTATCATGTATTCAATTTGGAATTGAAAGTACAATGCAGTTAGTATGATGCGCCGAGCCCGGTGCATGCAAAACAGATGAATGATGCAAACATGCTATCATACAGTATGCTAATTGAAATATGCCCTAATCTAACCATCATAAGCAGGTGAATAAAAGGGAGAAAGACGTGGGGTTGGAAGACATGCAACACACACACGCACACTTATTACAATTGTGCCCTCGTACAGAGGGTCCGAATAAATAATACAGTCCCGAATAAAAGAATATTACAGTCCAAATATTACAGTCCAAATAATATACAAATTCCTAATTAATTAACAAATCAACTAAGAAAATAAATAAAACTGGCATGCAAGCCAGGGACTGCCTTGCTTCTGATGGATGATGCATGTCCGGGTTGTCTTGCGCGAAAATCCACCGGGATGCCCCAATTAGCCTCTGTTTAGCAGTTATTCTTGGAAAGCCTGCCAAGCCCCGAAAAGTTGCTGATTCTTCATTTTGCTGCAACAGAGAGCAGGAAAGGGGCATAGCAATGTATTTTCATAGATATATGCATGCCTCGATCCTCGTGCCACCAATCACGCATATCGATGCATGATGGCAGGGGGGTCGAAATGTGCAACTCAATATAGAATGAATGCACGTGTAAACACAACAAGAACCTAGCTCCATCATGGATGATCCGGAGTGTCGGTGACTGAGGAATTGAGATACGTTCCGTCACTCGGAGTACGGAACATACCTGGTTTCCCGTGCCCGGGCTAACTCCTATCCCGAATACGATGCAATATGCATGACATGCATGAATGCAACTAAGATACAGCCTAGCATGCACAATGCTATGAAAATGAGATATCTCGAAATGCGTGCACACGGGCACGCAAACCGAGGAAATGCATGAATGCGATCTAAGATACAACCTAGTATGCACAATGCTATGAAAATGGGATGCCTCGAAGTGCGTGCACACGGGCACGCAAACCGAAAAAATGACATACGCAATGCAAATGACATGGAAATATGATATGGGCTTATACTAACATGAGAGAGCCTCAGCCACACTCACATAAGAGGCCGATATATGAAAATGAAGTGCCTCGAAATGCGTACACACGGGCACGCAAACCGATGCAATGGTATATGCAATGCAATGGCATGGAAATGGCATATAGAATGCAACATGGACTTATACTAACATGAGAGAGCCTCAGCCACACTCACATAAGAGGCCGATAGATGAAAATGAAGTGCCTCGAAATGCGTGCACACGGGCACGCAAACCGAGGCAATGGTATATGCAATGCAATGGCATGGAAATGACATATAGAATGCAACATGGACTTATACTAACATGAGAGAGCCTCAGCCACACTCACATAAGAGGCCGATAGATGAAAATGAAGTGCCTCGAAATGCGTGCACACGGGCACGCAAACCGAGGCAATGGCATATGTAATGCAGTAGCATGGAAAATGATATGCAAACATGCTAATGGAATTTCAGCACTGAAATGTGGGGAAAACAGCCCTGAAATGAGGCGAAAACACACCCGATGCATGGAATTTCTCCCGAAATGCAAGGTTAAGTACGTGAAATGGCTTACAGCTATACAAAGCATGCATAATTGGTACACGAGATGAAAATACAGAAGCAAGGCAGCCTCAAAATAAGCATTTTTACAGTACAAATCATGGCCAAACAGCAAGCAAAGATAGGGCAACAATGGCATGCAAAAATGGCCCTAAACATGAGATTATGAAGCAACTCACAGCTGCTAACTCCAAATAGGTTAGGGACCTTCAACAACATTGAAGAGGGGCCAAAAATAAGCCACTTTATAGAACTGTAAAAACCCTAAAAACAAACATAGATATGGCTAAGCTCTTATGCAAGAAAAAGGGCCAAAAGGTGGCCAAAGAGGCAAGTGATATATGAAAAGCCCAAACTGAAAAATTCCCTTCTACAACATTGAAGAGGGACCAAAAATATGCATATTTATAGAACTGTAAAAACCCCAAAAAAGTATACAAACATGCTAGAAATGCAATGCAAAATGAGGCTCACAAGTGGCTATAACACAAAGTCTACAAAATATTCCACAACCGGCCAAAGACCCTTAATGAAACATGTTAAGAAGGTCAAAATAAGACTTTTTATAGTACTGTAAAATGCCCAAAAATGGAAGCATAATGGGCTGCCAAAGCATGCAAAAAAATAGCATTCAAGGAAGATATTGAAGCAAGTGCAAGATGGGGGGCTCAAACAGGGTTGAGCTCTTAAGAAAAAGTGAAAAAGAGCTCAAAATAAGGCCACTTTCAGTTATGGCCGGAGCTCAAAGCAAAAAGCATATATGGCTAAGAAATGGTGCAAAAATGAGCTAGAAAAGAGGGAAAGTGGACTTACCCTTGAAGACCAATGCTTTTGTTGCTTCTTGGACCAACTTTGATGACTCTAAGCTGCTGGAATTCCTCCCCTTGCTGCTGGAATGGATTGATGGTGGTGGTGCTTGGTGGTGATGAAGAAATGAGGTAGAACTTAGGAGTTTTTTTAAGGAAAATGAGAGAGATGGATGGAGATATGTATGTATATCCTTGAAGCAATTTTTCTAACCCCTAAAACAAAGGTTGGCAGCTGGTTATAAGGACCAAAAGGAGGGGGAGCATGGAGAGAAAGGGTGGGGGAAAAGGACCAAGGCTTTTCCCCACAAAATATCCCCCAGATACAGATCTTTTCTGGGGGATACAGCTATACAGCTGTAAAGTGTGAAATGAGAGGATTATGGCCGGCCACCTTTTGGACTTGCAGGTGGCCGGCCGGGCACCTCCCCTAGCCAGCCGGCTAGGGGTCAAAAGGGTCAACTTGCTTTAGTGGCCGGCCACCACAAAAAGGTGGCCTCCCTGGTCCCCTCATCACAACCCTGTGGTTCGAATTTGGAAACTTTAAAACAGGAGAGAGAACAAGCCATTTTTAGAAGGGGTTCAAAAGGGTCAATCAACATTAGTGGCCGGCCACCAACTTTTAGGGTCCTCCCATGTGTGTACAACACAAATATGTGGTTTGGGGTTGAAGAAAGTGGCCCCAAGGTGTTCAACATTGGCTCGGAAGTGCGAAAAACGGGTGTCGGAGGGCGAAAATGGAATATAATTGGTTGCCAAGATAATTGCTGGCCTCCCACCCTCCAGTGACCTTCTTGGTGATGAAACAGAAGCACCTGCCAAAAATGAACGAAAACTGATGCAAAACGAATGCTCGGGGGCCAAAACACGCAGTTCGGGGTCCCGAAAATGGGCTGCTAAGCACCGAAAGTGGCATTCGGCCACTAAGTGGGTTTCTCCGACCCCAATGTCCCTTAAAAGGGAGTAAATAAGAGCAAACGGAGATGGTTAGGCCAAAAAATCAAAGCAAACAGAGATGGTTAGGCGGTCCCGAACCGAGGCACACGGCCAACGGTCCCGAAAAATCGGAAACCGGACTCCGAAATGGGCAAAATGGCGTGCGGCAACAAAATGTAGCCCACGGCCACTGAGAGATGGTCTACGGGACCTCTCCCTCCCCTCAGGAAAAGAAAAAGAGAAAACCGAGTCTGGTTCGCAAACCGAGGCAAGGCACCGAAGAGGGTTCGGAAATCCGGAGGCAGGGCCCACGGCCGCGACTTTGAGACTTCTGAACGAGCACATTATGCAACATCACCAAGCGCCCAATTGGTGACGTCTGAGTCTTAAGGTCGGTCAAAAATGGGGTGTCTACAGTTGCCCCTCTTTGACAGAACTCGGAAGTCACAAGTGACGGGAGTGAATGTCAAAGCCCAGAGACGACCCATTTTTGACAAGGCCGAATACTTAGACAAAGCAGACAAGATAGACAAAGATGTGCCCGCAGGCATGCCCGCAGGCAGGGGCAAAATGCAAATGATATGCAAGAAGATTTTGAAGATTGGACTTATACGCTACGCGAGGCCGGTTTTGAAAGTTGGACTTATACGCTACGCGAAGCCGGTTATCACTCATGATCATGCAAAGAGAGCTGTAATGAAGCAATTATGCGAAATAAATGCAACATTTTAAGCGAATGCTAGGCAAGCAAGTAAACTCGAGCCAAACTACACTTCGTGCAGAAAGGATGTAAGAAAATTATGGAATTCTCACTGTAAATACAGTGTGCATGTGTGATAGATACACAAAGCAAACATGTGATTGATACACAAAAAGGTGAGCACAAAGTGTGATAAATGCACTAAGTGAACAAGTATGATAGATACACAAAGCGAGAGTGTGTGATTGATACACAGTGCGAACGCGTGTGATTGATACACAAAGTAGGCATGGTGTGAGCGTGTGTGATTGATACACAAAGTGTGATAGATGCACTAAGTGAACAAGTATGATAGATACACAAAGTGTGAGTGTGTGATTGATACACAGTGCGAACGCGTGTGATTGACACACAAAAGGGTGAAGTGAGCAAAGTGTAATGGATACACTAAAGGTGAACACAAAGTGTGAAAGATGCACTTAGTGAACAAAGTATGATTGATATACTAAATGTGAACACGAAGTGTGATAGATGCACTTAGTGAACAAGTATGATGGATATACTAAAAGGGAACACAAAGTGTGATAGATGCACTTGGTGAACAAGTATGATGGATATACTAAAAGCGAACACAAAGTGTGATAGATGCACTATGTGAACAGAGTGTGATTGATACACTAAAAGCGAACACAAAGTGTGATAGATGCACTATGTGAACAGAGTGTGATTGATACACTAAAAGTGAACACAAAGTGTGATAGATGCACTTAGTGAACAAGTATGATGGATATACTAAAAGTGAACACAAAGTGTGATACATGCACTATGTGAACAGAGTGTGATTGATACACTAAAAGAGAACACAAAGTGTGATAGATGCACTTAGTGAACAGAGTATGATTGATACACTAAAAGTGAAGACAAAGTGTGATAGATGCACTATGTGGACAGAGTGTGATTGATACACTAAAAGTGAACACAAAGTGTGATAGATGCACTATGTGAACAGGTATGATGGATATACTAAAAGTGAATACAAAGTCTGGTAGATGCACTATGTGAACAGAGTGTGATTGATACACTAAAAGTGAACACAAAGTGTGATAGATGCACTATGTGAACAGAGTGTGATTGATACACTAAAAGAGAACACAAAGTGTGATAGATGCACTTAGTGAACAGAGTGTGATTGATACACTGAAAATGAATACAAAGTGTGATAGATGCACAATGTGAGCAGAGTATGATTGATATACTGAATGTGAACACGAAGTGTGATAGATGCACTTAGTGAACAGAGTATGATTGATATACTAAATGAATGAAGTGTGATTGATACGCTAAACGAGAATGTATGTGATAGATACACAAAAGTGAATGAAGAAAGTGTGATAGATACACTAAAGAAATGATCTTAAACCGAACTTCTTTGAATGAACCGTACATACAATATCGTGCATGAATGGGAAAGAAACCTGATAGGTACAATGCAATACAATGCATGATGTTTAAGGAACGCAATAAACAAGCGTAGCGGCGCTTTTAGAAAGCACCTCATGGGGTGAGTGGCGATGAACCGCTCTACTCTGACGAGGATCTCCCCTCGTGCTCTTCGAACACTTACCTTCAACTCACAGTACAAAGGCTCTGAAATACTGACAAGGATTCTTCACGTAGAACACTTTGGACATTGCCTTTCTTCCTGATCATATTCACAACTTTCCCTATTCTCCAACGGGGTGACAGACTAGGTTGGTTCAGTATCCAGAATTGAGGTGCATACATGCTATCTCAACCTATGGGGCTTCCATACAGATTTCAAGCCGAGGACGCTCCTCTGGGTATTTAAACCAGACTTTAGTCCCGGAAATCCCGAACCTTTACGTTCTAGGCATCAGCCATTCGAACTCTAGTTTCCACCGTCGCAGTTGGTCTCCTAGGAACTCATTGCGAACACAGCCAAGATACCTCTGGCAGGGAATGGTACTCAGGGAGAGCACTTTTGATCGCCATTTTGGCTTGAAGCAGCCTTGATCTTGAGCTTGAGGTAGAGGCACACTCATACTTCGGAGCTTTGGCAAGACTTGAAGAGGTACACACGGAATGTAGTCTCGGAACTTACTGAAGTTGGAACAAACTCAGATACCCGACATTTCCTCTTTTATTTTGCTTTGCAGTCTGGAACCCATATAGCTTCAGATAGGTCCTGATTTTATTGTTCTGACATGACCTGGGTTGAACCCTGCGGTTTTATGAAAGAACGAATCTTATTTTGCACAGATGTGGAGAACGGCACGGCACTCGGAGCGCAAAACGATTTTATTTTGGAATTGATAAATGAGCTCTCGACCGGGTATCGAGCCTACGACTGAACACAGCAAAACGACTCAACAAGGAAATAAAAGGCACACAACCTAGACACATCGAGTAACACTCGAAACGACTCAAAACAAGAATCGAGATAAAACAAAAAGACAAGACACTCAGACGTGCACAGTGAGCCTGTTTCACTAGGTAGTGTTTCCCACCCTTTCTCATTTGTGGTTCTCACATCACTTGGCCCTCAAGCTCTGTTTTTCTGAAAAAGCCCTCTTCTCACTTTTCCTCTCATCGCACATCTCTCTATTCTTCAATCTCTCATTTTTCATCCCTCCCCTGGGTGGTTGATGGATAAACAGCAAATTGTGGGCTCGTGCCCCTAGCATTCTGCTAGATTCTCTTTCTTCCACTCACAGCTAGTGAATTCCTCCTACGGAAAGGTTGCGCTACAACTGGGTGTGTAGCAAATCTGCAGCTAACATCAGTTGATGATGCTTTGCTGTGATAAGATCTGTCCAGATGATGGAGTGGAATATCTTGCCCCATTCTAGTTCGTGCTTCGCACTTTGCTTGATACCTCGTTGCTTGGAGGATGTGAGAGCTTTCTGCCCTTTGTTGTGCCCTTTTCTGGCGAATACGGTGCCCTTTCCGACAAGTAGAGTGCCCTTTCCGGCAAGTATTTTGACAAAGGGGAAAAGACAGAACACCTGACTCAACTGTGCCCCTAGTTCATCATTTTAACCATTTTTTGTTTTTGCTTTCTACCAAAACAGTGTTGACTAACATGAGAGTTAGATTAACGTGCTTGTTCGATTTTCTGATTTAAAATCATGCAAGTTGGGCTATGAGCACTGAGAGATTACCTCTTTTGGGTCCAAGAAATGGTCCAATTTTGAAAATGGAATACTTTTCGAGAAGATTAGTCAACCTCAGTAAAAATTCTCAAAAACTATTTTTGCAAACGACCACTGCTCAACGAGCACGGAACCTACTCTTGAGATGCACAACCTCAGATTCGAAGGAAATTGCCCCTTGCTTGAGGGGAACTGCATGGCAACGGAAAGTTGCCCCTTGTTTGAACGGCACCACGGCGCGTTGAATGGCAACGGAAAGTTGCCCCTTGTTTGGATGGCACCGCAGCGCTTTGTGGGCAGTCCTCAGAGCGACGAACGCAACCAAATCCTCAGATACAGAGAAGACAAAGATGACCAGAACCATCGCATGGACACAATCGAATTGGAAGTGTTTTACGGCTGGACTTCAGAATGAAGTTGCCTACGTATCCCAAAGATGGGAATCAAGCCTCACGTAGTTCGGGGTTAAGGTACACTCGGGTATTTAACCTCTCCTTTTGCACTCTAACTTTTGCCAAGGCGCCCGTTGCGGGTTTTCGACCTTGCGAGCTTTATTCTTCGTCTTTTTTTTTTCAATTTTTGTATCTTTTCATTCTTTTTTCTCTTCTTTTTTTTTGTTCTTTTCTTTGCATCTTTCTTTGCTTCTCTTTTTTTGTATTTTTCTCTTGTTCTAACTTTTGCCTGGGTCGTCCTTCCGGGTTTTCGGCCCAGCGAGCCTCTCAAGGGTAAAAGTGTAACTTTGTCCATGTCAAATGGTTTTGAGATCCTGAAGTCATCTGAATCCAGGAGAATGGCTGCTGTTTTGCTTTGTAAGCTTCTTCTGATGAGATCTGATCTTCTTGACCTGACTTTCCTGGCCTCTTGTTCGAGGGCTGCTTCAAATCCGGCCACACAGGCCTCACATCATAGTTGACCATTGAACCTTCTGAATTCAAGTTTCAAGGTTTGGAAGCGAATGGGTTGAGTCTCGAGGCTGAGAGCGATCCTAGGCTGCACAATCTCAAGAGTGATTCCACACAGGTCTTCGCAGGACTGCGCAAAACATTTTGTTTTTGAAAGTTTTTAAGAAAGCGACAAATCACTCGTACTGAAGATAGTGTGAAACCAGTCTGGATCAAGCCAAGGTCCTTCTCAGTACTCACGCTAACAAGGATGATTTCATTCATTAAGGGCTTAGCATGCATCTCTTTCTCTCAAATGATCAAATTTTGCAAAACCCGAGGAACTCCTTCCTCTTCGTTTTCACCGCAGTGTTCAAAATGTTTTGAAAAACTTAGGTCAATGCAATGATTCTGGGGTGCAGAAGAGTAGGCGAAAAGTACTGCCGTTTCATTCAAACTTTCTGGCACGATTGGCACACGGCCGAGGCAAACACAAGAGCGTGAAAAACCACTGCTGTTTCATTCAAATCTGTCGGCACAACTGGCTCCCTAGCAGAAACAGACTCAAAACAAAACGAAAAGACAAACACAAAACAAAATAGTGATATCCGAGGTAACGTCCCCGGGATCACCCGACTCCTATACAACAGGACTGACTCGATACAATAAGACAAACCCAAAACAAAAGAGACTGACTCAAAACAAAAGAGACTGACTCAAAACAAAAGGCAGAATCAAAAAACAAAACAACAAGACTGACCCAATACCCAAGTCAGAAAGTACAAAACTAGCATTCACAAATGCTCAAAACAGTGCGTGCTATACGCCACATCTGGAGTAAACTGAGTGCCGCCCGCAGGTGGTTCATCCCTCGATCACATCACATTATCCCCTACAAGTTCACTGATCAAGTGCCGATAGACTTTGCAGGACCTGGTGCGTGGATGACCCCGTTGTCAATCAAATTTTGTACATCATGGCGCAGACGAAAGCAACTGTCGGTGTCATGATCGGTTTGTTGATGGTAGGCGCAGTATTTGGTATGATCATGCTTTGCAGGGATAGGATCGGGTAAGGGCCGTTGTTCCAATGGTTTCAGATGTCTTTTCCGGATTAAGACCTCTAGGGCCTTTGACAAAGGCATATGAAGTGGGGTGAAAACCCTCTTGACTCGAGGTGGGTACTTGGTTCCTTGTGGGCTACTTCCGGATGCACCGGTGAATGGGGTAGCTGTTTTTGATACGGTGGTAGTAACCATGCCCACATCAGAAGATCTTGCAGCTGCATCACCACTGGTGGTCGCATTCGAACTGCGGGAAAACGCCCTCCTGGTCTCCTTCTCCTGGTCAAAAAGGCCCTGCTTCATAGCGTCCTCGATCTGTACTCCCATCTCATGTAAATCTGAGAAAGTAGGAAAGGGGATTACGATCATTTTCTGCATTAGTTTGGGCTAGAGGTTGCGCACAACCATCCATATTTGATCCTTATCTGTTGGCCTAATGGTCATCATTGAGGCTTTGGCTCTCCAGCGGGCCACGAATTCTGAGAAGTTCTCCTTAGGCTCCTGTCTCGTCGTCTCAAGATCACGGGTCATAATCTCAATTTGGGTATTGTATGAATATTGCGCGACGAAGGCCTCGGCCATCTCCTCCCAGACCGCAATACCTGACAGGGTCCTGCCAAAAAGGGAGAGCTTCTGTAATCTTGTCAAGCCCATCGGGCGCAAAACATCTGAAAACAAGCTCAAGTGGACCATGGGATCTCCTGACCCATCAAAACGGTCGATGTGAGGCATGTTGAACCTGTCCGGCAGAGTTACAGCTGCGTCGGTGTACCCGTCCTCAATGTCCGGGATGGACTTTACCCCCTGGGATTTCTTGAACATCTTTTCAAGCTTGCTCAACTTCAACGCTGTGGGGTCGACCTCGAACTCGGAGGGAGAGTCCGGTAGATTGGTAGGTGTTTTGGATAGTTGAGGTAAAATTGGGGGCGAAGCCGGCCCGCCTGGAATGTCCGTATCATCCTGGACGTTTGGCGTCTCCCCAGGTGCTGGAGCTCCTGCTGGGGGAGGAACTTGTTGTGAAGCGGATGCACCGCTTTGCTGTTGTAGCTTGGTGATGAGCTCGGCCTGCTGAGTCATGATCGCAGCCTGCTGTTTGGCAAATTCCTCCTGACGGGCAGCATCCTGCTGCATGAGTTTCATACTCTCTTGCATCTGGCGCATCATTGCCTCCATCTCTGATGTGTTCTGCTGATCCATCTGACTGGTTGGTATCTATCCCTGCAGTAGAAACTGAGACCTCAGCCTGACTGTTCACTGGTGGGGTGGATAAGGGCCGCCGACCTGGTAACTGCTGAACCGGTGATTTGTGCCCAACTAGCCCTTTTTACCCTGCCTCTGGTAAAGGAACACTGATTACCCTTGAACTGAATCTCTGACCTGACAAAGTCTATCAGCACAAGTTCGATGAACCTCGGGAGATATCGGAGCCTTCTGAAGCTATAGTTCCAAGACTACCTAGCAAAAGAGAAAACAGACAGCATCTCAGCCTGATCCCATCTGAATAGATACGAGCAAAGTTGAATGAGTGTGCCCTCTACTGAATTCTGTCCCAAAATTCTGCCCCAAATCTGAGTCTGATACCCACAGGTAAAGCTGACTCCAAATACTGAACTGGTGCCCGCAGGCCTGATGCCCAAACTTGCAAACTGATACATGCATTCCTGTAGGGACACACCCTAAAAGCACATAGCAAGCAAGTGAGAGCTAAAGCACCCCTATGGTGGGGTAGGGTTTCCCTGTCCTATTTTGTCAGGAGCTAGGGTTTTACTATGCACGCAGCGGTTTCAAACAACTTATAAACGGGTAAGCAACCTGTCCTAGTTTGGAATGGTCACTATGGATCCGAATATGCACTAGGTTGAATGGTCAAAAAGGGTGCCCCGGTAAAATCGGGGTTTGTGTTCCCATACTGGCAGAGCCCACAACCGGTCAGCCTTATGGTCATGCCTTGACAAGACAAGCCTCCGACAAACCGTTCAGGAATAGCAGATGGCAAACACGGTGTCCTAGGCGCACCAATGCAAATGCAATGCAAAGAAACACACAAGTGTACTCAAAAACAGATATCAAGAGTTCGAGTCAAGTTCTCTAAATCCCCAGCAGAGTCGCCAGAAACTGTAACAAGCCCGCGGGGGACCTCGCTACAGCTCGGACTCGATTCGTGTTACGATTCTAAGTCTGAACCAAAGAGCCCAAATCCGGCAAATCGTTTCGAGAAAACAGATTTTTGAAAGAAGTGCCAAACATGGACTGCTTTGCCAGATACAGAGTCGCCACCTAAATATTTTGTTTTGGGAAATTTAGGAAACCCTGACTCGGTGCCAAAGGCCACGTGTCCGTCATCACCAAAGTTGCCTCGGCTCGGGAACTTGGGTACGATTGGGGAAGGTCACTTCGTGAGCACCCCCGCTCGCCCGATCAAAGATCGGCCTCTACTAACCATGATATCAATTTTTGAAAACTTTGTGTGTCCTTATTCCGGTTATTAGCCTAAGTTACTATGTGATGCACACAGCATATAAGTATAGACTGAGTTGCCTGAATTGGAACAAAACATTTCATGTTTGTTTATTTGAAAGATGGTTTGCTACTCGCAAGTAGGCTTAAAATGCAGATTTTGCCACCCTTGGGTGGGCTTAGAAAAGATGGTTTTGCCACTATCTAGTGGGCTTAAAACAAACATTTGATGAATTATTCCAATCCAAGTAACCCAACCTTCACCCACAGGCATTCAAGCAGTTATATCACATAAGCAAATAGCCTCATGGTAAGCATGCTATCATAGCAGTCACTCACACGCATGCAAGGATGCTAAAGCATAAAACTCACCGGGTACTCCAAGCCAAAACAGAATTTACATTAGAAATCATGCACGATCCTAAGTATACAGAAATGCCTAATGCAACACATGCAAAATGCAACTGTAGTAGGCTCGGCTATTCTAAGATGGCATATGAAATGCTACAACTATCATGTATTCAATTTGGAATTGAAAGTACAATGCAGTTAGTATGATGCGCCGAGCCCGGTGCATGCAAAACAGATGAATGATGCAAACATGCTATCATACTGTATGCTAATTGAAATATGCCCTAATCTAACCATCATAAGCAGATGAATAAAAAGGAGAAAGACGTGGGGTTGGAAGACATGCAACACACACACGCACACTTATTACAGTTGTGCCCTCGTACAAAGGGTCCGAATAAATAATACAGTCCCGAATAAAAGAATATTACAGTCCAAATATTACAGTCCAAATAATATACAAATTCCTAATTAATTAACAAATCAACTAAGAAAATAAATAAAACTGGCATGCAAGCCAGGGACTGCCTTGCTTCTGATGGATGATGCATGTCCGGGTTGTCTTGCGCGGAAATCCACCGGGATGCCCCAATTAGCCTCTGTTTAGCAGTTATTCTTGGAAAGCGTGCCAAGCCCCGAAAAGTTGCTGATTCTTCATTTTGCTGCAACAGAGAGTAGGAAAGGGGCATAGCAATGTATTTTCACAGATATATGCATGCCTCGATCCTCGTGCCACCAATCACGCATATCGATGCATGATGGCAGGGGGGTCGAAATGTGCAACTCAATATAGAATGAATGCACGTGTAAACACAACAAGAACCTAGCTCCATCATGGATGATCCGGAGTGTCGGTGATTGGGGAATTGAGATACGTTCCGTCACTCGGAGTACGGAACATACCTGGTTTCCCGTGCCCGGGCTAACTCCTATCCCGAATACGATGCAATATGCATGACATGCATGAATGCAACTAAGATACAGCCTAGCATGCACAATGCTATGAAAATGAGATGCCTCAAAATGCGTGCACACGGGCACACAAACCGAGAAAATGCATGAATGCGATCTAAGATACAACCTAGTATGCACAATGCTATGAAAATGGGATGCCTCGAAGTGCGTGCACACGGGCACGCAAACCGAAAAAATGACATACGCAATGCAAATGACATGGAAATATGATATAGGCTTACACTAACATGAGAGAGCCTCAGCCACACTCACATAAGAGGCCGATAGATGAAAATGAAGTGCCTCAAAATGCGTACACACGGGCACGCAAACCAAGACAATGGTATATGCAATGCAATAGCATGGAAATGGCATATAGAATGCAACATGGACTTATACTAACATGAGAGAGCCTCAGCCACACTCACATAAGAGGCCGATAGATGAAAATGAAGTGCCTCGAAATGCGTGCACACGGGCACGCAAACCGAGGCAATGGTATATGCAATGCAATGGCATGGAAATGGCATATAGAATGCAACATGGACTTATACTAATATGAGAGAGCCTCAGCCACACTCACATAAGAGGCCGATAGATGAAAATGAAGTGCCTCGAAATGCGTGCACACGGGCACGCAAACCGAGGCAATGGGATATGTAATGCAGTAGCATGGAAAATGATATGCAAACATGCTAATGGAATTTCAGCACTGAAATGTGGGGAAAACAGCCCCGAAATGAGGCGAAAACACACCCGATGCATGGAATTTCTCCCGAAATGCAAGATTAAGTACGTAAAATGGCTTACAGCTATACAAAGCATGCATAATTGGTACATGAGATGAAAAGACAGAAGCAAGGAAGCCTCAAAATAAGCATTTTTACAGTACAAATCATGGCCAAACAGCAAGCAAAGATAGGGCAACAATGGCATGCAAAAATGGCCCTAAACATGAGATTATGAAGCAACTCACAGCTGCTAACTCCAAATAGGTTAGGGCCCTTCAACAACATTGAAGAGGGGCCAAAAATAAGCCACTTTACAGAACTGTAAAAACCCTAAAAACAAACATAGATATGGCTAAGCTCTTATGCAAGAAAAAGGGCCAAAAGGTGGCCAAAGAGGCAAGTGATATATGCAAAGCCCAAACTGAAAAATTCCCTTCTACAACATTGAAGAGGGACCAAAAATATGCATATTTACAGAACTGTAAAAACCCCAAAACAGTATACAAACATGCTAGAAATGCAATGCAAAATGAGGCTCACAAGTGGCTATAACACAAAGTCTACAAAATATTCCACAAACGGCCAAAGACCCTTAATGAAACATGTTAAGAAGGAAAAAATAAGACTTTTTCTAGTACTATAAAACACCCAAAAATGGAAGCATAATGGGCTGCCAAAGCATGCAAAAAAATAGCATTCAAGGAAGATATTGAAGCAAGTGCAAGATGGGGGGCTCAAACAGGGTTGAGCCCTTAAGAAAAAGTGAAAAAGAGCTCAAAATAAGGCCACTTTTAGTTATGGCCGGAGCTCAAAGAAAAAAGCATATATGGCTAAGAAATGGTGCAAAAATGAGCTAGAAATGAGGGAAAGTGGACTTACCCTTGAAGACCAATGCTTTTGTTGCTTCTTGGACCAACTTTGATGACTCTAAGCTGTTGGAATTCCTCCCCTTGCTGCTGGAATGGAGTGATGGTGGTGGTGCTTGGTGGTGATGAAGAAATGAGGTAGAACTTAGGAGTTTTTTTAAGGAAAATGAGAGAGATGGATGGAGATATGTATGTATATCCTTGAAGCAATTTTTCTAACCCCTAAAACAAAGGTTGGCAGCTGGTTATAAGGACCAAAAGGAGGGGGAGCATGGAGAGAAAGGGTGGGGGAAAAGGACCAAGGCTTTTCCCCACAAAATATCCCCCGGATACAGATCTTTTCTAGGGGATACAGCTATACAGCTGTAAAGTGTGAAATGAGAGGATTATGGCCGGCCACCTTTTGGACTTGCAGGTGGCCGGCCGGCCACCGGCCGGCTAGGGGTCAAAAGGGTCAACTTGCTTTAGTAGCCGGCCACCACAAAAAGGTAGCCTCCCTGGTCCCCTCATCACAACCCTGTGGTTCGAATTTGGAAACTCTAAAACAGGAGAGAGAACAAGCCATTTTTAAGAGGGGTTCAAAAGGGTCAATCAACATTAGTGGCCGGCCACCAACTTTTAGGGTCCTCCCATGTGTGTACAACACAAATATGTGGTTTGGGGTTGAAGAAAATGGCCCCAAGGTGTTCAACATTGGCTCGGAAGTGCGAAAAACGGGTGTCGGAGGGCGAAAATAGAATATAACTGGTTGCCAAGATAATTGCTGGCCTCCCACCCTCCAGTGACCTTCTTGGTGATGAAACAGAGGCACCTGCCAAAAATGAACGAAAACCGATGCAAAACGAATGCTCGGGGGCCAAAACACGCAGTTCGGGGTCCCAAAAATGGGCTGCTAAGCACCGAAAGTGGCATTCGGCCACGAAGTGGGTTTCTCCGACCCCAGTGTCCCTTGAAAGGGAGTAAATAAGATGTATGCCAAAAAATTAGAGCAAACGGAGATGGTTAGGCGGTCCCGAACCAAGGCACACGGCCAACGGTCCCAAAAAACCGGAAACCGGACTCCGAAATGGGCAAAATGGCGTGCGGCCACAAAATGTAGCCCGCGGCCTGAGAGATGGTCTACGGGACCTCTCCCTCCCCTCAGGAAAAGAAAAAGAGAAAACCGAGTCTGGTTCGCAAACCGAGGCAAGACATAGAAGAGGGTTCGGAAATCCGGAGGTAGGGCCCACGGCCGCGACTCTGAGACTTCTGAACGAGCACATTATGCAACATCACCAAGCGCCCAATTGGTGACGTCTGAGTCTTAAGATCAGTCAAAAATGGGGTGTCTACACACGCCATGTGTGCCTCAAAAAAGATACAGGCTATGTTTACTAGCTCAAGCCAAGGTCCACAGAATACAAAATCATTGCCGACCTCCCTGACTCCAACAAGGGAGCTAGGGATGATTATTTCGTTACCTGGGGGAATTGGGAGTTTGCTCCAGACGAGGACCTCCACCTCTACCTTCTTCCTCGAACAGTTTATGTAGAGGGCAATGGTAAGAGCCCAGTGTTTGCATTTATTCATTTTTAAAGTCTTCAATACTTTATTCGCTCTAATGTCTGTTTTTCTTGCAGCTCTTCCTAAGCCACCAAAGGGCTTCTGCCAGTCTTTCTTTCCCAGTAAAGACTTAAAGAAGTTACTGGATCTGCCAGTCCATAAACGGAAGGCCCCTCTTCTGCTCAATTTCATTCCTACCTACAAGTCAGCTCTTCCCGACGTCCCCAAGAAGAAGAAGAAAAGCCTTTCTCCGCCTTCCGCTACAACTCCTCAAGCTGCTTCCACATCTCGGCCAGATCAAGGATCAACTTCTGACCCAGCAAATCAGCCATCAACTTCATCTCCATATTTGATCCCAATATTCCAGCGCCGTCGACGACGTCGAACAGTTTTTGCTGCTAAAATGGGCCGTCAAAAAGCAGTTGCCAAAGACCTCTTAGCTAGCATCCCTACCGACATTGACGCTCAGCCAGCATAAACCCAGCCTCAGCCAAGGCAAAAACAAAAAAGAATTAAGAAGGCCCAGCCAAAGGCAAAGGTGACTTAGGTTGATATTGAGGATACCTTGCCAATCTCCAAATTGGCTGAGAGCGATAAGTCCCATTCTACAACCGAGAAGAAGCCTGTCGAGGGCCAACCATCCGAGTCTACCTGATCAAAAAGGCCGAGGTCATCTGCTACATCCACCTCGGGGTCTTTGAAGCACGATGCCCCTTGGGCCTCCCAAATCACACTGGAGGATAAGCCAGTTAGGGCTAGCGACAGTGCCGACGATATTAATGTCGTCGTCGCCCTCAGTACTGCTCTGCTCCTTCCCAGCAATCTCGACCGAAACGCCGAGATGAGCGAATATGAGAACTACGCTCTAATACTTCAGCACTCTGTGCAGGCAAGTCTCTTTGTTGGGTAATTTTTCTTTCTATCTTTCTTTTATACTTTAGAAAATTTTTGTAATAACTTCTACT
The DNA here is from genome assembly GCF_055761805.1 of Camellia sinensis. Lineage (NCBI taxonomy): Eukaryota > Viridiplantae > Streptophyta > Magnoliopsida > Ericales > Theaceae > Camellia > Camellia sinensis. The sequence goes on along the minus strand of NC_138961.1, from coordinate 191,293,479 downwards.
CTGTTTTATTTGTTCCTAGGCAATCCAGTATGCCCATTCCTTCTCAGTACAATCTTTTGAGAACCGGAAGGAGCTGGCCGACAAGAAGAAGGAGGTCTCCAGTCTGCAAAAGACTAATAAAAATTTGCAATCAAAGATGAAGATTTTGGAGGATCAAGCCGAGGCTGCTATTAAAGCTCAAAATAATGTCGAAGAAAAGGCAGATTCCGTTGAGGCCATCAAGAAGGTTCTTGAAGCCGAAAAGAGAGAGGCCAAGGAAAAAACGGCCCAAGCCCAAAAAGAACTGCAAGAAGCCTTGGCCACGAAGGACACCGAGCTCAAGGCAGCTGATGAGAAGGGCTACAATGAGGGGGTGGCCGATGTCACGGCTGACTATGAAAAGCAAGTGAAGCAGGCATGCAACAAGGGTTTCACCCTGGGTTGGATGTCTCTTCTAAAAAAGCTTGAAGTCCCCGAGGACTCGCCCCTTAGGAACGCCGACGTCATTTCTCTTCCATTCCCTCAAATTCCAACTCAATCCGACGACGAATCTGAGTCCGAAGAGGAAACCTTAGTGAGGAAATCAAAGGAGGCTGCTGGAACCAAGTCCCCTTCTCTGAATGAGCAAGTCCTGAACTTGACTTAAGATGAGAAGGGTGAGGAAGTTCCCAAGGATGCCACTCTTGAGAAGTCGTCATCGGACGTGCCTCTTGCCGATAAGAGCCTCGATCTAACCCTTCAAGAAATTGACGTTGAGCTTGCGGCTGAGAAGGCCGCTGAGATGTCTTCTCAGCAGTCCTCCGAGGTCCAAACCCAGCCTGCTAATGATGCTGAAGAATCTTAATTTTATGTTTTTCTCTTTCTTCTGTGTTCTGTACTTTCGTTTTACTTTTGAAATAGTGTAAGCTCTTCATATTATCGAAGTGCCCTCTTATAAATACAACTTCTTTATTTCGAACGTTTGTATGTTTGCCTTCTCTTTACTATTCTTGTATGATTCCATATTTAGAATATTTTGCATATCTTTAATATACACTTCAATCTTGTGCAACTTTCTCGGAGTGACATACCTCGGTTATACAAACTGATGATTTACCTCGGGAGTACCCAAGTACCTTTCTTGGCATAACCTTGGTTTCAACTTGTAAATTTTTTTATAAAATGTCAACAAGTGTTTAACCTTGGTTTAACTTCAACTTGTAAACTTTTCTCAAGTTTCAACAAGTGTTAAACATAATCTCGGTTTAACTTCAACTTGTAAACTTTTCTTAAGTTTCAACAAGTGTTAAACATGATCTCGGTTTAACTTCAACTTGTAAACTTTTCTCAAGTTTCAACAAGTGTTAAACATGATCTCGGTTTAACTTCAACATGTAAACTTTTCTCAAGTTTCAACAAGTGTTAAACATTATCTCGGCTAACTTCAACTTGTAAATTTTTTACAAATTCCAACAAGTGTTAGACGTATCCATTTTCCATCTCTCTGTCCCCTAATGTGAACTTAAGTTTCACTTGGGTTCTCATTATGCATGTATTCTAGAAACATCGGTAAGTATCTTATTAGTCATAGATATAGAAGAATTCTGCTAAAATTTTATTCATTACTTCGGCAAAAAACAAGAAAAATCTAATGATAGAAAAATTTCAGATTACAAGTGTTCTAGGGTCTTGGCAACTTTTTGCCCTCATTATCTTCAAGCCGATATGCCCCATTGTCCAATACCGAAGTGATTCTGTAGGGTCTCTTCCAATTTGGGCAAGCTTACCCTCTCTGGGATCCTTTTTGTTGCCGACGACTTTTCTCAAGACCAGGTCGCCGACTTAAAATTCCCTTGGGTTGACCTTCTTATTATAAGCCCTGGCAAGCTGCTGCTGGTACGCTGGGAGCTGAATTGCAGCTTTCTCCCTTCTTTCTTCTAAAAGATCCAGATCTCGGGCTAAGAGTACATCATTAGTCCCATTTTCTACTCCCTGGGTTCTGATCCCTGGGATGCCAACCTCCAGCGGAATGACAGCTTCTGTGCCATAGGCCATAGCAAAGGGGGATTCCCCTATTGATTTTCTCGGCGTAGTCCGATATGCCCAAAGTACACTTGACAGTTCACCCACCCATTTTCCTTTTGCTGCTTGTAACCTCTTCTTAATCCCATCCAAGATGACTTTGTTGGATGCTTCTGCTTGTCTATTGCTCTGAGGAAAACTCAAGGTAGAAAAATAATTCTTGATTTTGAACTTTGCACATAAGCTCTTAATTAGCTTACTGTCAAATTGCGTTCCATTGTCGACAACTATTGCTCTTAGAATCCCAAATCTGGTGATGATGTTCCTTCATATGAAGTTCTTCACGTCCACATCTCGGATCTTGGCTAGGGGCTCAGCTTCTATCCACTTGGTGAAGTCATATGTTGTTACCAGCAGATACTTCCTTTGTCCAGTTGCTTGGGGCAGTTGCCCAACGAGATCTATGCCCCATTGGGCAAACGGCCAAGGACCGGATACTGGGTTCAGGTATGCTGCTGGTTGGTGTATCAGAGGTGCAAACCTTTGGAACTTTTCACACTTTTTCACATAGGCTTCTGCGTCTCTCTACATGTAGGGCCACCAATACCCCTGCGTAATGGCCCTATGGGCAAGTGATCTGCCCCCAGCGTGGCTTCCACAAACTCCATCATGTATTTCATATAAAAAAACTTTAACTTGTGAGAGATGTACACACCTTAAAAGGGGTCCAGTGAAGGATCTTCTGTAAAGATGTCCTTCTGTTGTCAGATTGAATCTTGCCGACTTCAATCTGATCTTGTGTGCCTCTCTGTGGTTATCTGGCAGCTTTCCTTCTTTTAGGAATGCAATAATTGCATCCATCTAGCTTGGTCCCATCTCCACACACATTGCTTCACGTTCTGTGGTTAGTGGTTCGATGCTCGGGCCCGACAAGTAGTCGACCATTATCATCATTGTTTTTCCAGGTTGTATTGCACTAGCCAGGTTGGTGTCACGACCTAAACCCGCCCCTATGGGTTTAGCATCGTAACCGGCCAGTAATCCGAGATTACCAAAGGTCTGCTTAACAGTAATACAGTAATACAGAGTACAGGGGCTGGCAGAAGCCAATACAGTAATTAAACAATGTCTAATGAGTTGTGACAGTCTATATGCAAAAAAACTTTTCATTCAAATATATACAGTCAGACAAAACAGTATGTACATATATACAATCATTCAGTTCAGGGACCTAATCCCTATTAAACAGTACCGTACAGTAAACAAAACAGTTACAGAGACAGAAGGGGGAACTAAAACACCCCTAAGCCGTAGCTTGACAGACTCGGAACCTCGCATTGAGGCACATAGGTTGGCTCGACAAAACTGGAGTTTACCCCGACGCTTCTAGCTGCGGTCTGGTGCTTGTACACCTACATATATATATGAGCAGTGAGCTAAAGTCCAGTGAATAACATAATGCGTAAAGGGATTGAGAATGAATGTCCTTACAGTAATGAAAACAGTTCATTAATTCAGTATGTCAGTCATTCAGTCATATGTGGTACATCCATTAGCATAACAGTACAATAAACAGTAGGTCTTAAAAGACCGAACAGTAAATGATGGCCATCAGTCAGTAACAGTAGTGGTTCCAACGAGGGAACCGACAGAGATCTCTGTAACAGTAACAGTAAACAGTAGTTGCTAAGGATGCCACAATACAGTTCAGAATATAGGACATACATTCATTCAATTAACAGTATCAGTTCAGAAAGCAGTATAGTTCAATTGTTCAGAAAATAATCATTTTGAACATATCTTTACACAGTTGTTACTCACAAAGTTCTGGGCTACAGTAAGGCTAGAGCGCGTCCCCAGTCGCCAACCCTACACAGTTTACAGGTTGAACGCACACTAAGCTACACAGTTAGGAAAGATAATAACTTAATCCCTAATTTGCCTTGGTGTGGTTCTACATCTATATCCTCACTAAGATGTTTTAATCTAGGCCTAAGAATGCCTAGGATGGGATGAGAATGCAAAGATGCACTTTAAAAGCATTTTCAGACTTTTCAGAAAACAGGGGTCACGCTCGAGCGTAGGTTACTCTGCTCGAGCGTACATGCAGACAAGGGTTTCTGCTCGAGCGTAGAATTACCCGCTCGAGCGTTCTGCAAAACAGTCAAAAGTACTGGATAGGTGAAAAACACGCTCGATTGGGCGCTCGACACCCGCTCGAGCATAAGACACAATGTCCTGCTCGAGCGTAAATTATTCCGCTTGAGCGGACTTCAAAACAGAACAAAATGCTGGGAGCACGATTTTCACGCTCGAGCGCTAGTCACCCCGCTCGAGCGTGAGTCCAAATTCTGGAAATTCCAGATTTGAACCTCAAGCTCAAAACCAAGTCTTAATCCAAAAATTTCGATCCTCTTGGGCCAATTTTCCAGAAAACATCCCAAAACTCATACTTTAACATGATTCCAAAGCTTAATTGTAAAATCAAAGCCCAAGGGTGTTTTAAGCAACTCAATTCAAACCAATTTTCATGAATATGGAGAACATGCAAACATGCACGGATTTAAACACTTCAAAGCTTCAATTTGATGCTCTAAGGAGCCAATTGTTCCAAAAACAAGATGAAAACATGCTCCTAAGCATTAACATGGACATGCATGCAAAAATCCATGAAGAACAACCTCAAAAATACAAGAGTATGCCATGCATGCCAAGATTAAGCTTCAATTCGACATTATTGAACCAATTCATGCCTTAAATCACTAAAAACCCAAGAATTATGCAAGAATAAGTTCAAATACACAATAAAGAAGGTCAATGATCTACCTTAGGTCTTGTAGTCCAAGGAGGGAGCTCAAATATGCAATCTCTTCAACAATTCCTTCAATTTCCAAACAAAACACAATCTAGAACTCAATTTCTCTCCCTCTAACTTTCTTGGTCGGCAAAACAATGAAAATAAGCTGATGAAAAGTTGCCTAAGCATATAGTAAGTCTCAAACATGGCTCATGTAGTGGGCCACTAAGTGTGGCAAAATGGTAAATAAGTGTAACAATGCAATTTAACTCATTTTAATCTAATTTAATCATACCTAATCAGTTTTCAGGTAATTACACCATAAAATCACATAAATCACGATGATCATAAAACACTAATCGGTTTTCGGTTCGGCCGCCGATAAGGCCCTCAATTAGCAGTCTAAACACAAAGACACGAACAGATAATCAAATAACCAAACAGATAGAATTACAATTAAACAGGTATACTCAGTCAATTCAGTTTCAATTTCAGTTAGTCAGTTCAGTAGTTTATTCAGTTCACTTATCAGTCATAATCAGTTTCAGTTTAACGGTAATCAGTGGTTATTCGGTAAACAGTGACGAGGGCTGTTACAGTTGACCAGTGCATCAGCATGACTGTTATCATCTCGGCTAACCTAATGTAGTCGGCAATTCTGAAACAAGGCCACCAACCTGTTGACCTCTTTTGCGCGTAGGCCGACATCCTTTCATCGCGGGCTGCAAACTCACCCGTTGTCTGGTTGACTATGAGCTGGGAGTCGCAGAAGACTATCACTTCATCTGCTTCAGTTGCTACTGCCAGCTTCAGCCCTGCAATCAATGCTTCATACTCTACTTCATTGTTTGAGGCCTTGAACCCCAAACGAATGGACTGTTCCACTATCTGTCCATCTGGAGATACCAGTACTACTCCTGCCCCTGCTCCTTGTCGGTTTGAGCTCCCATCGACAAACAGTAAAAGGAGTCGCCGATGTAAATGCTGCAGGGTCTGAGTTTTTCCTTCTTCCTTTGTTCTGTTGCATTCGGCTGGGCTTCTCCTTGCTTGCTTGGACATCGATCACCTCGGCTCAACGGAGCCCGATGTACGATGGATTCTGGTGTGAACTCGGCCACGAAGTTGGCCAAAACTTGGCCTTTGTTTGTTGTTTTGGGTCCGTACTCCAAGTCATACTGTCCCAAGGCCACTGCCCATCTGGCTATTCTTCCTGTTAGGTCTCCCTGCTGCAATAGGGACTTCAATGGATGTTCAGTTAATACCACAATCTTGTGGGCTTGAAAGTAATGGTTCAGCTTCTTTGAAGCCATTACTAAAACCAGTGCCAATTTCTCTAAGGATAGATACCTTGTTTCTGCATCAGCCAGGGTTTTGCTTATATAGTAAACAACCCTTTGCTCCCCTTTTTCTTCTCGGATTACCACTGCGCTTACTACGTGTTCTGAAACTGCTAAGTACAAAAACAAATCCTCCCCAGGTTCTGGATTTGAAAGAACTGGAGTTGTGGTCAAATACTTCTTCAAGTCGGCTAGGGCGACCTCGCATTCTTCTGTCTATAAAAGATCTGTGGCTTTCTTCACTAAGTTGAAAAAAGGTTTGCACTTGTCTGAGCTTCTTCTTATGAACTTATTCAGGGTTGCGGGCCTTCCAGTCAACACTTGTACCTGTTTTGCCGACGTCGGGCTCTTCAATTCCAAGATGGCCTTAATCTGATCTAGGCTGTCCTCAATGCCTCTTCTAGTCACCAGGTATCCCAAAAACTTACCAAATCCCACTCCAAATGCACACTTCGATGCATTGAGTCGGAGGCGATATGCTTTAAGGATTTCAAATACTGTTTTTAGGTTGGCCAGATGACCTTCAGGTTCCTTGGTCTTCACGACCATGTCGTCGATGTAAACTTCCACCGTTCGGCCGATCAAATGTCTGAACATCTTGGTTACCAATCTTTGGTAAGTTGTTCCTGCGTTTTTCAACCCAAAAGGCATCACTTTGTAGCAATACAGCCCTTTTGGGGTGATAAACGCAGTCTTCTCTTCATCTGGAGGGTACATGGCTATCTGGTGGTACCCCCTGTAGGCATCCAGGAAGCTCATTCTTCCATGCCCTGAAGTGGCATCCACCAACTGGTCAATCTTGGGTAGAGGAAAACTGTCTTTGGGACAGGCCTTGTTTAGGCTGGTAAAGTCAACGCAGACCCTCAATTTACCATTCTTTTTCTTCACCACTACTGTGTTCGATAGCCACGTCGAGTAGTTTCCCTCTCGAATGGCCCTGGCCTCCAGAAGTCTGTCTACTTCCTCTTCCACTGCCTCGACGTGCATCAACGTCGGTCTTTGTTGTCCCAGATAGGCAACCCAAGAGGGAGGGTGAATTGGGTTATTAAAAATTTCACAATATTAAAATTAACACAATATTCAGAATTTTAATAAAAAAAACATAATAATAATTATCAATATAAAAGTAAGAGAGATAGGGAGAGAAAATCAAACACTGCGATTTATAGTGGTTCGGCATGCCAGGCCTACGTCCACTCCCCAAGGAACCTCCTTGAGAATTTTTTTACTATCAATTGAATAAATACACCACCAAGCTTGTGGATTTGGTACAAGACTTATACTTATCTATTGAGCCTCACTCAACAATTAAAAGCCTTACCCTTACAAAATCTCTCACAAAAATAATGAATAAGAATAAGTGGTACTTAAACCCTCTTTTACAATAACTCTCTCACAAAGAGTAGATATGAAAGTGTAAGAACAAAGGCTAGACTTAGATCTGAAAGTGAAAGAGCAGAATACAATTTGGAGCTCACAGAAAATTTTCTCTTCAAGTTCTTGATTTTTCTCCACACACAACACTTCTATTTATACACAAAAATATATCTGTTGGACGCTCCTTGTTGACGTCATGGCTTACATAAACACGCTCCTTAATTTTAAACATTCAGCACATGTTAATAAGGAAAAAGATGAAAATAATTAGTAAGAGTAACTTTTTCTTTTCCCTTTTTGTTTAGCCAAAAATGCAGCCACCGTTTTAGACAATTTTGATATAAAACACAACTTTCAACCAAGCAAATAATTTGCTTCAACTTTTTTTTCTTCTTGTTTCATTAGTATATATATATGTGTGTGTGTGTGTGTATATATGTGACATAATATAAATTTCAAATATGAGCCACCGATTTGTAGACAATTTGAATCACATCTTTGAATTCAAATAGGGAATTGATTTTGATCCATCATTATGGACTCCTTGAAGTCAAGACCTACATGATTTTGTGTCTATTTTCTTATGTAAGCAAAATCAAAGCATTTTGCAATTTTTCTTTTGTATAAAAATTTTTTGTTCACTTTTTCAAACTTTACAGACAAATCACCAAGGTTTGAATATATAATCTAATCAATCACTTTTGAATATAATATCATGTATATATATATATATATATGCATATATATAAGATGCAATAATTTTGTCAAACTTTTACACTTACCTTTTCTTATTTATCATAGTAATATATATATGATACAAAACTTACCGTCAAAAGATTTGCTCATCTTTTTCTTTTTACAATAATATATATATATATATATATAAAGGTATGATTTGTTTTCAAACACCACTTGAGTAAGTTTCACTTTGCATGCAAAATAATTTTGCTATATACCATTCATCATATGTGATCTTATCAAAAGAAAACAAATTATCAACATCACATTTGTCAAAATAATACAACTAATTGATTTGTCAAAAGATGAATAGTAAAGTTTTCAAAAATATTTTTATTTAAATAATATTTAACAAATATATATATTTTTTAAAAAGATAATATTTTGTGTCAAATAATATGTATATTAAAAAAATTCAGAGTGTTACAAATAATATTTTAGACATCATCAAAATTAAATAATATGATCAACAATCTCCCCTTTTTTGATGATGGCAATATTTGTATGGATTTGACACAAAATAATATTTGATAACCCTGTAACATACAACATATAATTTTCAAAAGCAAAATCATATTTTTTCTCCCCCTTTGACATCATCAAAATAAAAAATGAAGAGGTGAAACAAACACAGTTGATGAAATAAGCTGAGCGGCCAAAAATAAAATAACAAGCCTTCTGTCTTGTCGGAATCATTGTGGAGATTTTGAAGCATCTCGAGCGCAGAAAATATTGATAAACAAAAGATTTGAGCAGATATGCATCGAGTAATGGAGTAATGGAGTGTATAAAAAGCGACACAGATCATAGGCAAATATACGAATTCATCAAGTGTTTGAGAGAAAAATTTGTTTTAGCGTCTTTTGTAATCATGTCATTCCTTACCTTGTCTATCAATGAGTCGGACCTGCATGAGGTGCCTGTAATGCAGGCAAATGAGAGAGTACCAGTGACACAGGCACATGCTATGCCTGTAAATGAGGGTTCTAGTATTATTGGCAATCGAAATGATTTCGATGCTATTAATAACACTATGGCACTTAGTATACAGGCCATGACTGCAGTTTCCAATATGGCGCGACGATTACAAGCAAGAGTACAAGAAAATCAGCAATGGAGAGATGAAGTGTGCTTGTTAAAACAACAAGTAGTTAATATGTGTAAGGAGAAGAAAGAGCTAAAAAGGAAAAATGCACAGTTGGAGAATGCAATGCATTATTATACAACGGTGATAATGCCAAGACTCACAGAAATCGAAAATAGGGAGAGACATGTAAAAGAGGCTCACGAAAAGTTGTTGAGAGAAGTGAAAAAGAAAAAATCTGTGAAGCCTTCTGAAAATTTACATGCAATCGAGTAATATTTTCTTTTTCTGAAATAAAATTTCGAGCATTTCTTCCATTTTTATTTATTTATGTTATTGTTATTATTATTATTAAAATTTTATATATTTTTTTAATTCTATTTTTGCACAAAAAAAAATTTGTTTGTTGGTGCAGATAAGGAGTGTGGTAGATAAAAAAAAATGATATATATACTCCTCCTAAAATTATGCACAGAATATACACACGCCCTTTTTTTTATGTATTTTTATAATGATTGTTAATCTCAAAATATATGAGTCTCCTCCTGAATTAATGCACTAAAAATTACATAAATTTGAAAAAATAAATTACCAATCTATAATACCAAGGGCCCTTAAGATCCGGCCATAAACAACTACACCAAGTGCACTAGCATAAAAGGAGAAAATAAAAATAAAAACAATTTCTTCAGACAAGGTAGAAGCAACCATTATTAAATCCAAGAGAATTTGGAGCACATATAACAAGTAAAAAAATATAACACAGTGCAACAAGAATTTTAACATGTTGATTGGTGATGACCTTGATGATCGGAAGAAATGGAGAAGATTGGGTAGATCGGTGGCGAATTTTTGTAGATCGGCAATGGACCTTGATGGATCAGTCACGGATCTTGATGGATCAGTGATGGAGCTTGATGAATCAGTAACGATGGTGACACAGATTTCGGGTGGAGAAGTGATGGAGTTCAGTGGATTGGTGAGGGATTTGGGTGGATAATGGTAGTGATGAAAGTGATGGATGATTTTGTGGATGATGGAGATGGTTGTAGACGATGGTGAGCATGGAGATGGAGTCGGCTGAGGATGTGAGGAAGAAGGGGAAAGCGAGAGACCAAGAGAAAGAGAAAAAGAGAGAGTAAGGGAGAGAGTGAGTGAGAGATAGAGACGGAACGAGAGAGAGAGAGAGAGAGAGAAAAATTATATATATAAATATATGTATATTATTATTGTTGTTATTATTATTATTTTATAATAATAATTATTATTACTATAGTTATTTTATTTAATTATTTAAAAAAAAATTAATATAAACATTATATTGGAGTATTCATCATACCAAGTTCTGTTATAATATAACAAAATTGTTCTTCATTTAGAGGCTTGGTAAATATGTCAGCTAATTGACAATTTGTAGGCACAAATTCGAGTTCAATGTCACATTTGAGTACATGATCTCTTAGAAAATGATGCCTTATTTCAATGTGTTTAGTGCGTGAGTGCTGAATAGGATTTTTTGAAAAGTTGATGGCACTTGTGTTGTCACATTTTATAGGAATATGATCAAAGTGAAGTCCAAAATCTTGAAGTTGTTGTTTCATCCAAAGCAATTGTGCACAACACCCAGCGGCGGTAAGGTATTCTGCTTCAGCAGTTGACAGAGCCACTGAGTTTTGTTTTTTGCAAAATCAAGAAGTGAGTGAGGGTCCAAGAAAATGACAAGTGCCACTAGTACTTTTTCGGTCAAGTCCACATCCCGCAAAGTCGGCATCTAAGTAACCAAAAAGTTCAAAGGTGGTTCCCTTAGGATACCATAATCCCAAATTTGGAGTACCGACAAGATATCTGAAAATGCGTTTGACTGCGGTGATGTGTGACTCTTATGGTGCGGATTAAAAACGTGCACACATACAAACACTAAACATTATGTCGAGCCTACTTGCAGTAAGATAGAATAAAGAACCAATCATACCTCGATATTTCTTTTCATCTACAGGTTTACCTTGCTCATCTTTGTCAATTTTTATCGATGTATTCATTGGAGTTGCTGCAAGCTTTGATGATTTCATTTCAAACCTTTTGAGTAGATTTTTAATATATTTCATTTGATTCAAATAGATTCCATCATTAGTTTGTTTAATTTGTAGACCAAGGAAGTAATTTAATTCCCCTATCATACTCATTTCAAACTCACCCTACATGTCTTTAGCAAACTCTTTGCACAAATTTTCATTAGTAGAACAAAAAATGATATCATCAACATAAATTTGAACAATTAGCATATCTTCCTTTTTTATTTTTATAAAAAGTGTTGCATCAATTTTTTTCTCTACAAAAACCTTTGTTAAGTAGAAAATTACTCAATCTTTCATACCATGCTCTAGGAGCTTGTTTCAAGCCATATAAAGCTTTTGAAAGTTTGAAAACATGATCAGGGTATTTATGATTTTCAAAACCAAGAGGTTGTTCAACATAGACTTCCTCCGAAATGTATCCATTTAAAAAGGCATTTTTAACATCCATTTAATATAATTTAAAATCTTTGAAGCACGCAAAAGCAAGTAACATTCTAATAGCTTCAAGTCTGGTAACTGGTGCAAAAGTTTCATCAAAATCAATTCCCTCTTCTTGATTATAGCCTTGAGCTACTAATCTAGCTTTATTTTTAGTAACAACTCCAGATTCGTCTATTTTATTTCGAAAAACCCATTTTGTACCAATAACGGGGTGATCCTTAGGTCGAGGGATCAAAAACCAAACTTCATTTCTTTCAAATTGATTTAATTCTTCTTGCATTGCTAAAATCCAATTTTCATTATTTTCAGCTTCTAAAAATGATTTTGGTTCAATTTGTGAAACAAACGCTAAGTTACCACAAATATTTCTAATAGAGGAACGAGTTTTTATACCTTCTGCCGCATCACCTATAATGAGGTCTTTGGGGTAGCCATGAGCATACTTCCATTCTTTTGGTAGATTTGAGTCACTTTCTGGAAGAGCATATATTTCTTGAAGTTTCTTTATTGTCATTTCTTCTTCATGTTCGCGTAATGGATTTTCTTCATTTTCCTTTTTGTAAATGCTCTCCATGCTTGGTTGATTTTCTACAATATCATTACTTACAAGATTCTTGGAAATAATATCATTAGATTCATCAAAAACAACATACACAGATTCTTCAACAAGTAAAATTCTTTTATTGAATACTTTATAAGCTTTACTTGACATAGAATAACCAAGAAATATAGCTTCATCCGATTTAGCATCAAATTTTCCTAAGTTATCTTTATTGTTATTTAATACAAAGCATTTACAACCAAAAGCATGCAAGTGACTAATATTAGGTTTTCTACCTTTCCAAAGTTCGTAAGGAGTTTTCTTAAGAATAGGTCTAATCATGGCATGATTTATAACATAGCATGCAGTGTTTACAGCTTCCGCCCAAAAATATTTAGGCAAATTATTTTCACAAAGCATAGTACGAGCCATTTCTTCAAGAGTTCTATTTTTTCTTTCAATCACACCGTTTTGTTGAGGAGTCCTAGGGCTGAGAAATTATGATCTATTCCTAAGTCATCACAAAACTTAATAAACTCATCATTTTCAAATTCTCTACCATGGTCACTTCTAATACTACAAATATTAAGATTTTTCTCATTTTGAATTCTTTAACAAAGTTTTGAGAAATTATAAAAAGCTTCATTTTTGTGTGCTAAAAATAATACCCATGTATATCTAGTATAATCATCAACACAAACAAGGGCATAAGATTTTCCTCCTAAACTTAATGTTCTAAATGGTCCGAATAGATCAATATGCAAGAGTTGAAGCGGTCTAGTAGTTGAAATGATATTTTTGGATTTAAAAGAAATTCTAGTTTGTTTTCCAAATTGACATGCATCACAAAGTTTATCTTTTTCAAAAATAATTTTTGGTAAACCTATGACTAACTCATTTTTTGAAAATTTGGAAATTAAATCAAAATGAGCATGTCCTAATCTTCTATGCCAAAGCCAACTATTATCATTTATAGCAGATAAACATTTAATATTAAAATGAGAAGATAAATCATGCAAATCAAACACATATACATTCTCATGTCTATAACCTATAAATAAAGTTTTGTTTTCTAGGGTGTTTTCAATAGTGCAATGAGTTTTCTCAAAAATAACTTTATAACCTTTATCACATAATTGATTAATACTAAGCAAGTTATGTTTTAAACCTTCAACAAATAAAACATTTTCAATAATAGGAGAGGGGTTTTTACCAATACTTCCTACACCAATGATTTTACCCTTGCTATTGTCGCCAAAAGTCACATATCCGCCATCCTTTGGTTGGAATGTGGCAAACATAGCTTTATTTCCAGTCATGTACCTCGAACATGCACTGTCGAGATACCATCTATCGTTACTGAATTTTTTCTTGAAACATACCTACAAAAATTTAATTTCTCTATTGGTACCCATTTTTTCTTGGGTCTATAAAAGTTAGAATTTATCACTCTGAGATGTCCTTAGGGACCCACATCTTTTTTATTTTAGCAAAAGGATTTCTTTTAATAGGACATGAAGGTGAAATATGACCTTTTGTTCCACAAAAATGACATATGAGATGAGAGTGATTAGAAGATGCATACACAAAGCCATTTTTGACATTTTTTACTTTTGAAAAAGGTTTATATCCAATTCCGGCTCTACCAAAAGTACGATTTTGATTTTTAAGGATTTTATCTAAAGTCTCTCTACCTTGGGTGAATTTTGAAAGAGTAGTTTTCAAGTCTTCAATATTTTCTTTTAAAATAATTTGCTTCTTTTTTAAAGACTCGTTTTCTTTTTGCAATACAACTAAATGTTTTTCAGAAATTGAAAATTCTTTTCAAGTTAAAATCTCATTTTCCTTTTTCATGGCTTCATTTTCTAAAACATTTATCTTGGAAGTCAATGATTCACTTTCTTTTGATAAACTTGAAATTACTTTCTTTTGACAATTATTTTTCAAACTAACTTTCTTAAATTCAGCATGTAATTCATCGAAAGTTAATTGTAATTCATCAAATGTAAATGATTCGTCATTTACCTCATTTTCGTCTCCAAGTGCCATTAAGCATAGGTTAGCAACCTCATTTTTGCAAACTTCGGTTTCTATGTTGCTTTCATCACTATCTTCTTCCCATGCTGCAACCATAGCTCTCTTCTTGTCCTTCTTGAATTTTTTCTTAAGTTCTGGACATTCTGATTTGTAGTGTCCAGGTTTGTTGCATTCGTAGCAGGTTACTTCAAATTTTTTGTGATTTTCTCTTCTTTGAAAATCCCTATTGTTGAAGTCTTTTCTAAAAAAATTTCGTACGACTTGTTTGTTTCTCACAAACCTTTGGAACTTTCTAGTGATGAATGTCATTTCCTCATCCTCATCTGAATCATCTTCCTTATCCTCTTGATGTTTCGAGGTGGATTTGAAGGCTATTCCTTTCTTCTTGTTGTTGTCCTCCTTTTCTTTTCCTTCTTGCATTATGAGCTCATGAGTTAAGAGAGATCTCATTAACTCATCTAGACTTAGCTTTGATAAATCCTTGGCTTCGGTAATGACAATGACTTTTGTCTCCCAAGTTTTTGACAATGACCTAAGTACTTTTCTTACAATTTCAGCATTAGTATATATTTTGCCAAGAGAAGTTAAACCATTAATAATATCAGTAAAACGAATAAACATTTGAGAAATAGTTTCATCAGGTTTCATTTTAAAGAGTTCATAATTATGGACTAGCAAACTGACTCTGGATTCTTTAACTTGTTCGGTTCCCTCATGAGTCACTATTAGCTTGTCCCAAATTTCTTTTGCGGTTTTACATGTAGAAATTCTGTTGAACTCGTTGGCATCTGAGGCGCAGTACAACATGTTTGTAGCTTTGACATTAATTTGAGCCATTCTAGTATCTGATTCATCCCACTCATCTTCAGGTTTTGGTACCCTAAGTCCATCTACAGTTTTGGTAGGAATTTTTGGACCATTGCAAATAATTTTTCAACATTCATAATCATTAGATTGAATATGTATGGTCATCCTAATTTTCCAATAGCTAAAATTTGTGTCGCTAAATAGAGGTGGCCTATTAGATGCTTGTCCCTCGGGTAAGGAATAACTAGGGGTTGCCATGATCTACTCTAAGATGGTTAAGTCACAGAAACTAGAGTCTAGGCTCTGATACCAATTGTTGTCCCAGATAGGCAACCCAATAGGGAGGGTGAATTGGGTTATTAAAAATTTCACAATATTAAAATTAACATAATATTCAGAATTTTAATAAAAAAAATAATAATAATTATCAATATAAAAGTAAGAGAGATAGGGAGAGAAAATCAAACACTGCGATTTATAGTGGTTCGGCACACCAGGCCTACGTCCACTCCCCAAGGAACCTCATTGAGAATTTCTTTACTATCAATTGAATAAATACACTACCAAGCTTGTGGATTTAGTACAGGACTTACTCTTATCTATTAAGCCTCACTCAACAATTAAAAGCCTTACCCTTACAAAATCTCTCACAAAAATAAGGAATAAGAATAAGTGGTACTTAAACCCTCTTTTACAATAACTCTCTCACAAAGAGTAGATATGAAAGTGTAAGAACAAAGGCTAGACTTAGATCTGAAAATGAAAGAGCAGAATACAATTTGGAGCTCACAGAAAATTTTCTCTTCAAGTTCTTAATTTTTCTCCACACACAACACTTCAATTTGTACACAAAAATATATCCGTTGGATGCTCCTTGCTGACGTCATGGCTTACATAAGCACGCTCCTTAATTTTAAACATTCAGCACATGTTAATAAGGAAAAAGATGAAAATAATTAGCAAGAGTAACTTTTTCTTTTCCCTTTTTGATTAGTCAAAAATGCAGTCACCGTTTTAGACAATTTTGGTATAAAACACAACTTTCAACCAAGCAAATAATTTGCTTCAACTTTTTTTTTCTTCTTGTTTCATTAGTATATATATATATATGTGTGTGTGTGTGTGTATATATGTGACATAATATAAATTTCAAATATGAGCCACCGACTTGTAGACAATTTGAATCACATCTTTGAATTCAAATAGGGAATTGATTTTGATCCATCATTATGGACTCCTTGAAGTCAAGACCTACATGATTTTGTGTCTATTTTCTTATGTAAGCAAAATCAAAGCATTTTGCAAATTTTCTTTTGTATAAAAATTTTTTGTTCACTTTTTCAAACTTTATAGACAAATCACCAAGGTTTGAATATATAATCTAATCAATCAGTTTTGAATATAATATCATGTATATATATATATGCATATATATAAGATGCAACAATTTTGTCAAACTTTTACACTTACCTTTTCTTATTTATTATAGTAATATATACATGATACAAAACCTACCGTCAAAAAATTTGCTCATCTTTTTCTTTTTACAATAATATAGGTATGATTTGTTTTCAAACACCATTTAAGTAAGTTTCACTTTGCATGCAAAATAATTTTGCTATATACCATTCATCATATGTGATCTTATCAAAAGAAAACAAATTATCAATATCACATTTGTCAAAATAATACAACTAATTGATTTGTCAAAAGATGAATAGTAAAGTTTTCAAAAATATTTTTATTTAAATAATATTTAACAAATATATATATTTTAAAAAGATAATATTTTGTGTCAAATAATATGTATATTAAAAAAATTCAGAGTGTTATAAATAATATTTTAGACATCATCAAAATTAAATAATATGATCAACAGTCTTCTTGCTCGTTGAATTACAGGTTTGGCCAACCTGTCAACGTTCAATCTATGGCAAGTGACCTTGGGGTCAATGCCAGGCATCTCGTAAGACGTCCAAGCAAACACGTCAATGGTTGCTCTCAAGAAAGCTTCCAACTCCTTTTCTTCTTCTTCGGCTAAGCTCGAGCCGAGAAGAAATAAGCTCTTCATCCCCCTCCTGGGCGAGGATTTTCTTTAATGCTTCTTCACTCTTCTCGGCTGGCTCCTTGCCGACATCCTCTAAGACCTCCATGTCTTCGTCTTTGATCTCTGCCTTCTCTGGTGCTCGTATGCTGCAGGTGGATTTCATTACTGCCATGGAACAATTTTTTGCCTGCAGCTGATCTCCTCTGACCTCCTCAATCCCATGCTCTGTTGGGAACCGCAATAGTTGATGCAATGTTGAGGGAACAACCCCTATTACATGCAACCATGGCCTTCCTAAGATGATATTGTAAGGGGAGGGTGTGTCGATTACGGTGAACTCCGTTTTTATCTTCTTCGTGCCAGCCTGCACATCTAAGCTTACTGCCCCAGTGGCCATGTCGGCGTTCATTGAACCCGACCATTGGGCCGTTGGATTGCTCCATATCGTCTGGGTGAAGGCCGAGCTCTTTGTAACACCTGACATACATGATGTCACAAGAGCTGCCTTGATCAATCAAGATGCGCTTCACTTGGCATTCCCCAACCTGGAGGGATACTACCAAGGCATCGTTATGTGGATGTTGCACCATCTCAAGGTCGGCTTCTGTAAATGACACTACTGGTCCTTGGCGCTTCTCTGCCCGATGTCTCTTCTCCCCGACTTGGTAGATATGCTCTAGGTGTTTTACCTTATGGGTCTCCCCCCGAATCTCGTTTTCGTTGACCTTCGAGTGAATTACATTAATTACCCGAGGTCCTCCTGCCTGAGGTTGCTGTGTTGGGGGAGGTGGAGCTGCTGGCACCTGAGGCAGTCTTGTCTGTTCTTCTCTTGTCCTGGCCTCATCAACGAGGTCTCTCAGATGGCCTTGCCTTACCAGGTCTTCTAAGTGTGTTTTCAGGGCTCTACAACCCTAGGTCATATGCCTATCTTCATTGTGGTAAGCACAATGTTTGCCAAGGTTTCTTTCCATAAACTCTCCTGGTGCCCTTGCTGGCACTCTGAAATAGGGTTGGTTCCGAATTTTATCCAGGACTTTGTGAACTGGGATTCGGAACACAGTCATAACTGCCTGAGTAGCCCTTAGTCTTATCTCTTGCTTGCTGGATCCATTGTGACCTCGGCCTCGCTTCGACGAGCCATTTTCTTTTTCTTGCTTTGTCTCTTTAGTCCCCGATGTATCTTCCTCAGCTCTGGCATACTTCTCGATTCTAGCCATAAGCTCTTCCATGCTTTTTGGCAATGTCTTTGCCAAAGATTTTCGTAGTGGACAGTCGTCTTTTAGGCCGTTCTTGAAAGATACGACCAGTCGTCTTTTAGGCCGTTCTTGAAAGATACGACCGCCACCTCTTAATTACACTCTGATATTCGGTTGAACACCTCATAGTACCTTTTAGCATAGGCCCTAAGGCCTTCATCGTTACTGATCTTCAGAGCCATCAATGCATCCACCCTTAATGGCTGCAGCTTGTTTGTCACGAACCTAGCCACAAACATCTCGGTCAAGCCTTCCCAAGTCTTCACACTTCCCTTCGGCAGTTTGTGGAACCAATCTGATGCAATCTTCCCGAAGGATGAGGGGAACACTTTGCAGAGCAACGGCTTGTTCCCACTGTACAATGCCATTGAGTTCAGGTATAATCCAACGTGGAAGTTGGGATCTGACTTACCATCGTATATTTGGAACCTCGGCATATTGAATCTCTTTGGAGCCTCAAATTTGTCCAATCCTACCGAGAATGGTGTTCTCGACTTAACAGGTGAAGTTACTTCGGTATCGGCATTATGTTGTTTCCTCTTGAGGTAATCTCTCAAATCTTTCTTACTCCGCCCAGGAGCTCGGCTATCTCCCGACTTTAGTCTTTTCGGTATACTACTTTCAGCTTCGTTGTGGGCCCTCTTTGACCCTTCTCCATGAGTTGTATCGAAGCATAGCTTTTGCCCTTGAACATGCCGATGTTCTCTGGGGTCTGTTTCTTTAATGCGATGTGTCCTTCGTGACTCTTCTCTCCTCGACTCTCCTCGCCCGACCTCCCTAGAAGGCTGGTGAGAGTGTTTTTCTCTTTTGGTGTGATGAGGGGCTATTGGGATTGGTTTCTACCCTCCCTTTTGGGCATTGGCCGCTGGAATCAGCGTGTCCTGCAACGAGAATGGTGGCTGCATGGTGTTATTTTGCATCATAAAATTGACGACCGATTGTAGATCTGCCAACTTGTTTGCCATCTCTTTCACCTCTTCGTCCCTCCGCAAGCATCTATCCTTCCATACGTGGAGGTCGTCCTCGTTGTAGTATCTGCTTCGATCTGGTTTCTTTGGCACGTCGCCATCCTGGCCGATGTCTTTCTTGCCGTGATTCTGGTTCTGAGTCTCCTCATTGCGACCATCTTCCTTCACGTTTGGGTCAACGTGTTTTCCACTTCCAGCAGGGATTTCGTCCCCAACCTTATCCTTCTGTCCGTCGCTGGCAATCTATTCTCCTTTCTTTTCCACAAACGGCGCCAGATTGTGTGTGTCAATTTCCGACCACACTGCCAACTCAGTATTCAGCTGGAGAGCACTGGCAGAATAGATGGCACCTGTCTGACTTGCAACAGAAAAAGAAGATTCCAGCGGTGGTTCGTCCACCCGGGGGCACTTCGACGATCAAGTCAGTATATCTCTCAAAGATAATCAATAATGCTAAACTCACTGTTCAGAATACAAATTGTGTACCTTAAACCCATTGGGGATGCCTTTCTTTTATAGTTAACTCAATCCTAATCCCCATAGAAGCCTAGCTTCAATGGACTTCTGCTCAGTGCTTATCTTGGACTCTCCAAGAGATAAAGATAAATTCCCTAAAAGTATCATCCTTATCCATGCTGAAGTCATTCCTCATTCTAGGACTCTTGTGCCTTATCCGCTTATCTCGAATTCCGATATCTTCAGAGATAACCTCAGCCTTGCCGAGATAACCTCGGCGTCATGACCAGGGCACATGGCACCTCGGCTGACACGTCGGCGTCACCTTTGCCACGTGTTGGTACTCAGAAAATATATCCCCACAGTGTGGATTTGTACGAAATACAAAAAATAAAGAATTAGACTTCACTCCGGTCCTTAATCGGACTAGAAATGTGTTGTTAGGGTTATTAGGCCTATTTTGATAATTCGAACCATTCATATTTTAAGATTCATCGAGTATATCATCCTTATAAAAAAATCAAGTCAATTAGATAACGGCAACCATGTGTATCAGTTGTATGAAAAAAATAAACAATTTATACAAAACTGATCTGAACACGTATTTTCCGTTAATATTTTTATTTTATTTTATATTTTATCTAAAATTTTAGATTTTATAGATGCACTGAGGCTTGTTTTGATAATAGGTTTAAATAGCTAAAAAAATTAAAAAGTCACTACAATAAAGTAATTTTTTTTTCTTCAAATTTTCGGCACGTTCTTTTGTAAAAAGTAAAAAAAAAACAAATTAAAATAATCAATTCTCAAAACAACTCTTAATCTAAAGATTTGTTTGGGAATTTATTATTTTAACTTTTTAATTTTTTACGAAAACACATGCATAAAAAAAAAACAAAACAAAAAAAGAATTGACTTTTTTTTGTAGTAATTTTTAAAAATTTTAACTATTTTCTCACTTCCCAAACAATTCCTTAAATATAGCTAAAGATTAAATATCTGGGAATTTTAAAAAAATGGAGCTTTATTCATAAATTCCATTTCTAAGACTTTTATACCATAAAACCCAAATCATTTTTGATTATTCCATTAGGTCCCATTCGGTGTAGTAAGACCAAAATATCCTCATTCCATTTCTCCCGCGCATACTCCATTCTGAAAACTCAACCGTTCTTATTCCATCTCTTCACTCCACAACACATTCATTTCCTAAAAAAAACTCATCGTTGGCACCAAAAAATTCCCAAACCGTAATCCTAGATTTCACATCGCCTCATCACCGTCGTCCACCACCGCTAACCATCGCCGGCCACTGCTATTCTACATCAACGCACCACTGCGAAGGTTTACATCGAAAGGATTGGGGTTTGTTCTTCCTAGGTTCTACCGGCCGTTGATTTATATATCCTACCCACAATGAGGACCAAAGGTAAGCACCATCCTTCCATCCTCTGTTTTTCAGACAATGATAATATAATCTAATCACAAATGTATATGTTTACATTGCCCTTGTTATTATTGTTGTTTTTGGATTTATTTTGTAATGGACCCTTTATTTTCACTCTCTGTTCTTTTCCCTTTGTCAATGTTTGTACTGCTGATTGTTGATGTCCATAGAATCCCTAATTTCCCCCCAAATTGAAATATGATAGAATATGATGTAAACATCATATTGACAACTGTACAACATTTACAGGGTGATCAACTATGATGTGAATATGGGGTAAATATTAATATTGATGTAAATATCTACTTCAATGTCAATATTCACATTATGAATATAATGTAGATATTTAACTTCTAACATCAATGGAATATGATGTAAATATTTACAGAGTTGGTATTGTTGCGTGTTGATGGTTATAAAGCAATTAGAGCCCTTAATCTTGGATGTTTTAGTTCAATGTGTATTCCATTATACATAATCTGTACAATATTTAAAAGGTGATCAAATATTATGTGAATATGGTATAAATATTCACATTGATGTAAATATCTACTTCAATGTCAATATTCACATTATGAATATAATGTAGATATTCAACTTCTAACATCAATGGAATATGATGTAAATATTTACAGAGTTGTTGTTATTGTTGCGTGTTGATGGTTATAAAGTAATTAGAGCACCTAATTTTGGATGGTTGTCAACCCTCGTTTGGTTCAATGTGTATTCCACTATATATAATCTGTACAATATTTACAAAGTGATCAAATATGATGTGAATATGGTGTAAATATCCACATTGATGTAAATATCTACTTTAATGTCAATATTCACATTATGAATATAATGTAGATATTTAACTTCTAATGTAATCACCAATTTATATATTTACATTCCTTTCCATCCCTCTGTTTTTCAGTCAATGATAACATAATGTAATCACAAATGTATATATTTACATTATTATTATTGTTTTTGGATTTGATTTTAGAATGAACTCCCTATTTTCACTATTTGTCCAAGTTGCTGATTTTCATTTTTTTGTTGAATATTACATTAATTTGTTATTAATGTTGTCTGTGGTTGTGATTTGGTAATGAACTCTCTAGTTTTTCCCCTCTATCAGTATTGGTATTGTTGATTGTTGATATCCATAGAACCCCCAATCTTCACCCAAAAATATGATAGAATATGATTTGAATATTCACATTGTGACATCAATGACAAGATTCACATTATGAACATCAAAAGCAATATTTACATTATGGTTGTCAATTCTCTTTTGGGTCAATGTGAATGCCATTATATATAATATCAATATTAACATCAGATTGTTAAATATTGGTAATGACTTGTTTGTCTTAAATTGTCATGTGTTATTGTTTTGTAACACACTCATTATCTCCCCCCTTGTGTCAATGTCAGACTTGTTGGTGTTGTTTGTTGTTGATGGTCATGAAATAATTATAGGCCAAACTTTAGATGGTTACCAACCCTGATTTGGTTACATGTGAATTCTTGTATGCATGCTGTAAATAATAACATTATATTGTTTTACTTGTTATTGATTAACATCAATGTCAACATGCACATTCTGAACATAATATCAATATGCACATTATGACATCAATGGCAATATTCACATTATGAACATAATGTCAATATTCACCTTCTGACATTAATGGAATATGATGTAAATATTTACGGAGCTGTTGGTATTATTGCTTGTTGATGGTTATGAAAAATTAGAGCCCCTAATCTTTGATGGTTGCCAATCCTCTTTTGGTTCAATGTGAATCCCATTATACATAATGTCAATATTTGCATCAGATTGTCAAATATTGGTAACGACTTATTTGTGTTAAATTGTCATGTGTTATTATTTTGTAAAACACTCATTATCTTCTCCCTTGTGCCAATGTCAAACTTGTTGGTGTTGTTGGTTGTTGATGGTCATGAAATAATTATAGACCAAACTTTGGATGGTTGTCAACCCTATTTTGGTTACATCTGAATTCTTGTAGGTATGTTGTAAATAATAACATCTTATTGTTTCACTTGTTATTGAGTGACGTCAATGTCAATATACACATTCTGAACATAATGTCAATAATTACATTCTGAACATAATGTTAATATATACACTATTCAATATTATATGGATGTGTGAATATCCACACTAATTGACAACACAAATGACAAATTTTCGTTATAGATAATGTGAATATTAACACTGATTAATGACGCGATAAGATTAACAAAAACCAAAAATAATGGCAGCAACAGAATTAGAAATTTGACAAATCTCAATCTTTCAAAAAATAAAAAACCATCGCTCACATCTTCATCTTCATCATTATCACTATCAATAACAACCCAAGCAATTCCACTATTACACCAATCTAATCCAAATCAAACCAAATGCACATTTAAAGAATAAGTTTGTAACAAAATCGACTGGATACAAAATTGAGTTTTGAATTCGCTCACTCCATTTGATTCAAATCCTACTCTCTCTCTTTGATTTTCTGCTGGAATTACAACAATGGCAAAAAATTAAGTTTTGAATCACAACAATGGAAGAAGACAATCTTCGAACCCAAAAATTATTAATTTTTTTTTTTTTGAATTACACCTATGGACGAACCCATATGAGCAAACTAACAAAAATATACATGCATTACCAGTAAAAAATCAGAACCTCATTCATCAAACATACACTTGTATTACCAATGTATTTAAGAAAATGTCATGATTCAAAAACAGGGCATGCAATCATTTACATAAATGAACATGCATTCATAAACAAAATGATACTAACCTTGAGAAAGAAATTCTGTAATCGTTCTCCACCTTCGATCAACGACTGGTCTCAAACAATTATGTAACAAACCAGAGCACACACAAACGCCAAACTACGAAAACGAACACGCTTATGGACAGAAACCCGGCGTCGTCGTCTTTTTCTCTCCCACTGCACAGAAACCCGTCATCGTCTTCTCTCCACTACACCGAAATCCTACCATAATGGAACCTTACCATAAATAATCGACATTGATTAACTGAATCAGATCCATCAATGTGAACAACACTAACAAACAAAACAGAGACATGTATTTCCCTTTTTTTATATATATTACGTATCAACATAACATATAAGGGTATAATAGTCCTAAAAAAATATAAAATTAGGAAAAAAGGATCTCATGGAATAAAAGTACAAACATATGGGACTAACTAGGTTCTTAGGCTTCGTTTGGGAACATGCTAATTTAGTAACTTTTTGGCTAGTTAACTAAAATATGAGCTAAAAAAACTAATATGTTTGGGATAACTTTTGACTTTTTACAAAAAGATGTGCAGAAAGTAGAGAGAAAAGAGAATATTTGACTTTTTGGTATGAGTTGTTGGCTTTTTGACTAATTTAGTAATTTTTTGACTTTTTAACTAAAATTAAAAGTTCCCAAACGAGGCCTAAATTTCTTTCTTGAACTTATTGGGTTAGAATATTCCTAAATAGAATTTATCAATAAAAAATCTCTAAGAAACTTCCTTCAAAACATGGTATATATCTATATATATATATATATATATATTTTGAAAACTAAAATATGTTATTTAAAAACTCAAAACCCCAAAATTAATATATTTTCCAGATATTCGTGAAGTAGAGGGCTTCCCTACTGGATATAAACAATAATTTTGATTGAACTTTGAAGCAAATTCTTCATCCGCTTTCTAATAATCGATCGATTGGTAAGTTGTAGCGATCACTCAGATCTGTCTGTATACAGAGAGAGAGAGAGAGAGGTTGTGGAAGTAATCAGTGTGTGGTGGTGGGAAGATGGAGAAAATGAATCAGGCATTCGAGAAGGTAAAGATTCTGGTGGGTATGGAGGTGGACGATGAACAACCACCTCAAGACGAGAGCTCTTTTTCCTTCGTCGACGACTTCAACCGTAATTGCACTTTGTCTACCACTCAGGTATATTTTTACACCCACATTTATTATTTATGTCAATTTCTTTCTTCAATTTGTCAAATTTTCTTCTTGTTTGTGACTCTGATCTCAAACCACTCAATGATTGTTCATATCAAGCTAACTTGTTTAGGTTTTAGGAAGACCAAGAATGTGTGTTCATCTGCAATTTTCAGTTGCTGCTTGAAATTTCACAAAATAATTACATATTCATGAAAAAGTTTGAGACTTTAATTATTAAAATTTGTGAAGTTTACCACTGATTTGAATTTTTTTATAAAACTTCAATTGAATTGAAATTTCACCAAAAATTGTCCAGAGACAGTCGATCGGTTTTTTGAGATTGCCACCCAGGTGGGTTGACTTGTTCACAGCTTGTTGAGTAATTGGGCCTAATGGGTAGGACAGCAGTTCAGAAACAAAACTTGGGTTGTGTTTGCATTTATGAATTTGAAATGAATGGATTTAGCGTAGCTCATTCAAGGAGTATAATGTTTAATTCAATGTATTGTTACTTTTTTTTTTTCTCTAGATTTCATGAATTGATTTGAGAGTTTTATATAATTTGAATAATGGATTTTATATCTTGCTGGCTCTTTGAAATTCTCGTATGAATGTTTTTACTTGTACAGAAATGTTAAATTTATGAAGAGAAAAGGTAGATATTAGGTTAGTGCTGTTACGTACCCAAAGTGGCCATTCTTGAATTTCAGTGAAGTTAAATTCTTCAATTTCTGCTGTGTTTATGTTGCTATGTAGTGGAGAAAATGCGTAAATGATATGAACTGTTGTTGCAATATGTAAATTGAGATGTATCGTGTATACATGAAGGCATTGCTTGTTTAGGAAATCCTATAACCTAGTTGGTCAGGTGATAATAAAAATGACCGTCTCGGAAACTTAGATTGTTTTGTAAAAAGGCATGGGATGAATATGAATGTCGATGCGAAAAGTTGACTTTGTGCCTGCACTTGGCTACTTGATTGATGGTTACTACCGAAAGAAACAAAGAAGGAAAAAATTTGTTGGTTAATGGTTAGTCTTTGAAGCAAATGCTATAAGGAGCCTCATTCATGTTTGTGGAATTTTCCATACAGCCCCACTACAAGAAAAAGCACATTTGGCGATTAAATTTTTAGTCGCCAAAAGTTGACTTTTCACTTTCCCCAACTAAATATTTTAGTCGCCAGTTTTGTCGCGAATACATGGTCGCCGGAGGTATTGGCGACTAAAAAACTTTTAGTCGCCAAAAACCAAGTCTGTAGCGACTAAAATTTTTGTCGCCAAAGCTCATTTATATTTTTTAAATTATACATTTGGCGACTAAATTTTTAGTCGCCAATAGTGAATTATTTTTTTTTTAATTTATACATTTGCCGACTATTTTTTTCGTCGCCAATACTGAAGTTTTTGGTGACCACCCATTTTAGTCGCCAAAAGCTTATTTCAAAAAAAAAAAAAAAAAAAAAATTACCCTCTGCTCTTCCCAAGTTTTGAACCCACCAACCTCCCACATTCTAAACCTTTACCAACACACTCTCTACACTATGCCACAATAATACCACATGAATATATATGCAAAATATATTATTTATATAGTATATTGACTCGTATTAATATAAAACTATATATATAAACATAATTATTTTTATTCAATATAATTTATGTAAAAAATAAATTATTTATTAAAAAAAAAGGAAGCCACTTTTGGTGACTAAATTTTTTTTTAGTCGCCAAAAACCTTAGTTTTGACTACTACCAATAATTTAGTCGCTAAAAAAATTAATTTCTGCCTAAAAATAACCATTTTCCGCGACTAAACTTATTTTTAGTCGCCAAAACCTCCACTTTTGCCGACTAAACTGAATTTTAGTCGCCAATTGTCCACTTTTAGCTACTAAATTGTTTTTAGTAGCCAAAAACCTTTACTTTTGGCTACAATTTTTTTTGTTTGTCGGTAAAACACCTATAATCGGCGACTAAACTATTTTTTAGTCGCCAAAACCTATATTTTTGGCTACTAAATTTTTTTAGTCGCCAAAAACCTTCACTTTTGGCTACTAAAATTGTTTTAGTCGCTAAAACCCATATAATCGGCGACTAAACTGATTTTTAGTCGCCAATAACTACACATTTGGCTACTAAACTGTTTTAGTCGCCAAAAGTCTTCACTTTTGGCTACTAATTCAATTTTAGTCGCCAATTGTCCTACTTTCAGCGACGAAATTTATATTTTTAGTCGCTAAAACTGCTTTTTCTTGTAGTGCCCGTAGGTGACAAGTATAGAACTTTTCTCCCTTTCAAATACAAGAATGTGCCATACGCCTATAAAACTTTTTAGAGAAAATATTCAAAGAGAATTAAAACAAAAACAAAAGCAGGAGAGTCGTAAGGAAATTGACAAAAATAGTCCCTTAAATTCCTCAGCATAGCACACCAAATCAGAAGAGTTATTTGAGAGAAAGATATAACATAGAAGAACACTTAAGTGTAGTCTGGGTCCATAGTTTAAGACTCTGGGCATGAAGGTTTCCTTTCATCCAGCTCAAGTAGGTACACCAAACAAAGAAAAAGAGTGGAGTTCATATAAGCATTGACAAAATAGAATCCCTTAACCTTCTCCAATAAGTGTACCAAAATAGAAAAGTTAATAGAGATTTTATGGATTTTTAAAAAGCAATTGTATGTCAAGTTCCAAAAACAATTTTGAACATTACATGGCCACCTGCCCCTAGTTGGGAGAATTCGTAGCCTTGTAGGTTATGAATACAAATGCAATTCATTTTTAGTTGGAAAAGCAAACAAGAATTTTCCGATCACAAGTTATTGATATATGTGCACTATGCATAAGATTATTGAATACATAAGTTGCTTCCATCTCTGCACATTAAAAAAGCAACCAGAAAAAAAGGGAAAATAAGAACAAAGTTAAGTATTGTGATTCTGATTTGAATAGCATGAATATCGATTACTGTTTTCAAAGCTTCAATAGATCGGAGGTCATGTGAAATATTTAAAAAATTGGAAAATAAATCATGATTATTGGTTTATTAGTAGTAGGATGTGGAAGATGTTTCATGTTTGACAAGAGTCATTTGAAGGAGCTAAATTTGAAGTTTTAATACAGGGAAAAAAAAATTATTGTTGTTGTGTGCTGGGAAATAAGTGGTTTTGAAGGACTATTGTCATTGGCCACATAAAAGATATTAAAATTTGTGACTCTTTATGTAATGTCGTTACCTGAAGTTTTTCACTCAACTTGAAAATGAAGGTTTATGTGCCAGTGCCATAGTATAGCTCAATTGGTTGAATAATTGCATGGAAATTGGGTTCCAGGCTCAGTTTCAGCTAGCAATGACTTGGAACTGCATTTAGTTTTCATTATTTGTTAAACTGTGGTGCTTGTGTTGAATTATAAGTTTCACTTAAGATTTAGTTATACTTTGTTTATACTGTTAAGACAGATTTCACTCTAAGATCCTTTTGTGTTTTGATTAATTGATCTCTCTCTCACTCACACATGTTAAACAGAGGCTTCAAGGGTTTGCCATATGCTTCGTTGCTGGTTTAACTTTTACACTCTTGGTACGTTCAAACATTGAATACTAAATCATTCTTTTATGTTAATTGTAGTTATCACGAATTTTTTCTCTGCAATTCTCTTTGTGCTTTGCCTAAATGTTGCATAGGAGTTACCTTGGGTTCCTAGTTTGAATAGTGAATTATCTCTTTGGTAGTATAGAAAAACTCTTTCTGCCGAGCACTTGAAACCCCAATATTACGGCTTAGAAGTGATGAGGATTTTGTTGTTTGCATGTCCATTCTTATTTTAACAGTTTGAGTTGACCCTGGTGTAACTAGTGATGGTATTAAACTTAACCACTGCTAACCAGTCACTTAGACTACTAAATCAAAGAACAGGCAAATCTAAGCATCAAGTGATCAATTAGTTAAGTGGGAGTTTGAGCGCCCATTTGTAAAAATATCTTGAGAGCAAGAGTCCCATAAAGGTGTCAATATACATATATGAGTATAGACATTTATCAAGTGATTTTTTTTGCATTAATCATATGCAAAACTAATTATATCTATTTAAAAATCAACTGCATTTCAAATAATGTTTTTATTAATAGTTCATATCACCAAACAATTGCATAATAAATAAAATTAGCACTTAATTATAATGATTGTTGAGTGTTCTACCATCTCTATACACTCTAGATCACATCTTACAGAGGTTTCCCACCTTTTGTGTGTGTGTGTGTGTGTGTGTTGTTGTGTGACCTTCAACACTTGGTTTGACTTAATCTTTGAGTTCTTGTCTAGTGCAAGGTATAATTTCTCATTCTATCACACCCCTATACTCTAGTCACACACAGAGACACCATAGGAGCTCTAGATGAGCATCCCTGTTGAAGTGTTTAGGATTGTGTTTAGTGGTTGTCAGGTTTAGGTGAGTTGAGAAAACCTTGTTTACTGTTATATTTGAGAGAGTAGTAATTGTGGAAAAGGTTGGTAGGTGATCCTAGTGAAAACCCTTTGCAAAGTAAGTGGTTGTAAAGATTTTGGGTGACCTTAGTGAAAGCCCATTTTATAATATTGGAGCCATGCCAGTGAGGAATCATGAGTGGATATAGGTACAAGGGTTGTGTCGAACCACTATAAATGTTGGTATTAATCCTTTTTTTTAAAAAATTTCTTGTACCTTATTTTACTTATCTGGCTTATATGAGGTGAATGTATGGTTGTGAACCACCGTTGACAAAATTGTAATATTCTGTTGATGATTGAATAATTGCTTACATAATTTTTTAATGTGGAAGATGGTATTTGGGATGGCTGGAACAAGGTGATTTGAGAAGATGGTAGGTGCTCAGCTAGCAAAGGACCATTGGAGGTGCAGGAGAGAACCAAAGGCAGCCCAAAGAAAGACAAGATGGTAGTGGAGAGAGCCTCAGACTTTTACTAGAGAAAGGGATGAACAGTTTGTGTTCTATGCATCTGGAGGAGCCCAGGAAGGTTGGGGGGACAGGTGGCCTAATCCCCTTGGTGTGACAATTGGGGATCTCCTGCCTGATATCTTCTATCTTGGGGATTTCGATTTCCTACCACATGTACCGTCTTTGCTTGAGAAAGTGTGAAGCTTTCTTACCTTAGTGTGTTAGAGGTATTAGATGTCTTGGTCAATGCCACCCCTCCCCCCTTTCTTTCTCTCTCTTTCTCTGAGGATGG
Source organism: Camellia sinensis (assembly GCF_055761805.1). Lineage (NCBI taxonomy): Eukaryota > Viridiplantae > Streptophyta > Magnoliopsida > Ericales > Theaceae > Camellia > Camellia sinensis. The sequence goes on along the minus strand of NC_138961.1, from coordinate 191,262,880 downwards.
TTAAGGGGAGACCACCTCAAAGGGGTGGTTAAGCAACCTTGAAAATCCATTAAACTCTAGCCTCCAATCCACAATCTTCCAATGTTTCTGTGCGGAGATCCTAGGCCCTGCTTCCAACCTATGTAACTTGTTTTGACTTCTAAGTGTCATATGGATGGCGGATCATTGGAGATGGATAACTATAGCCGATCGCACCTTGCGATCGATCTAACCTTATTAGAGATCTTGGCCAAGCGATCTTTCGTATCAAGTCCTTGGTGAAATCATAAGGATCGTTAATCAATTTGAAATCAGCTTATGCGATCTCTCGCTGTGGTAGATCTTAGCTAAGCCAAGGTAAGGCAATCCAGGGAGAGTGATCTAGAGAGGGTGATTTGGAGGGAGCATTCCAGAAAGAGAGATCCGAAGACGGTCACCACAAAAGAAATCAATATACATGTACCTACAGCTAACATTGCAAGGTGGCTTACATTTGAATACCTTAAAATTAGCCAAACTAAGAAGTTCATGCTATAGAGTTTAGCGTGTGCCTTGAACCAAATAGGATATTGGTTGAGTTTATTAAGGTATTTAACTAAATATTGAATTTACCCGAAGTATCATGGTTCAATAAATTGAGCTAAGTGAAGAAGAAGAGATGAGAAGAGCTTTGCATCCTGGTTTGAACTAGGCAATCTTCACAATATAAAGTGCAACACACAGGATGTTACAAAAATATTTGATGTCGTATCCTACAGCATTCGCATTGTAAATAAGAGGACTTAAAAAATTTATCAAAAGCTAAGTGAATTAGATAAGTAGTTGAAATGACATTGGATAATTTGATAAAGGCCAAGGTTGGAAACAAGGGCCAATTTTAGTACAAGAAATTTCAAAATTTTAAGTTGTCTTATTTACCCACCCTCAAGGACACTTTCAAATATGTTGTTCTTGTTTTTGGGTCCATTACATTTGCCACTTCTTGTCTTTTGTGATTTACTTGAATATATATTTATTTTTGGTATGTGATTTACTTTAAACTGTAGTTCTTGATTTCAATTTTCTAGGCTTGTAGTATTTAACACGTCCTATTTCATGTCTCACATGGTTATGTTATTGTATGCCTACAATGAAAACTAATCTAATCTTTTCCTCTTTGATATTTTGCAGTCTATGCTTGTGTTCTTGAATCCAATCAAGTTTGGAATAACCTTTACCTTCGGCAATTTGCTCTCACTTGGGAGGTTTGTGCTTAGATTTGTATATTAGTATGCTTCTTGTCATTATTCCCTGTAAAGAGATTTATAGTTTTTAGTTATTTAGATTTCTATTGAATTTTTGGGATTCTTTATTGAAGTTTGGATTCATTCATTAATCCTTATGTGTTCATATTGTTCAGCGGGTAAGTATCCTATGCTTTCTCACAGCCTTGACTTGTTTTCCTATTTTTTTTGATCGTTTCCTTGGCAAGTTGTAGTGCCTTTAGTTTGTACTGAAGCACTTCTCCCTACTAGTAATTATTCAAATTATCATTGACCAAGACTATTATAGGTGTGAGAGCATTGTCACAGTGCCATTTTATAACTGTTCACAGCCCCTAGTTTTATCTTTTGGGGGACTAGCTCTATTAAAAAATTACAACAAGTAGTGAACTACTGATGCATGCCATAAAGGAAATTTATATTAAGAAGAAGAACCAATAAATTAAATAATTTCTTTATCTTTTGTGCAAAAACTATTTTTTAATAAGTAAATTATTATTTGTAAAAGCTGCTAATAAGAAGATTAACCACATTAGAGAGGGAGAAAAGTATGTCAGAGACAGTGTAATTAAATCCCTGATAAACATGGTAAACATGTCCTCATTTCCTTCATTTTTCTCAATACTTGAATGTTTATATCAAATTAATTATATGAATTACTTGGGGCTAGCCATCCTGTTAAGATATGTCTCCTATTTCTCCCGTTTGGAGATGAGGTAGAATTTAAAACCCTAGGGTTATGGTTTAGAGATTTATGGGCACAGGGAGGATTGCAATTCAATGATAAACTACTAATTAGATTGTAGTTATAGTTTACCAAGAAAAACGATAAATAACAAATGCTAACTAGATTAAAGGAAACCATTGCTAAACATATTTTTTTAATATATAACAGACTTCATTTATCATGTGTTAGATATCATTTAAAACACACACACACACACATAATTTTTTAGGGTAAGTAAAAAAAAAAAATTGAATGGTTTATTATTTATTTATTTTTTAAATTTAAAAATGTAGACTTAGTTTATCATCTTTGTTTATTTATTCTTAGTTCTTTATATATATATATATATATATATTTTTAATAAAGACTTCAATGCTTCTTGTGCTAAACCCTCTTAATACCCACAAAAAAAAAAAAAAAAAAAAAAAAGTAACAATTACCTACAAATCATAATTTTTTGAAAGTTATATATATTGTAGAAACAAAATTTTCCTTCCTACATTTTTAATCGTTCTATATATAAGTTAATATTAACTTAAAGATAAATATATATATATATATATAGAGAGAGAGAGAGAGAGAGAGAGACTCTTAGAATCCAACATTAATGTAGAAGGTAAGCCCAATTTAGTTCCCATTAGATAGGGGGTAGACTGGGTATAAACCTAATCTTTGGCATTATTGAACAAAGTGGCTGGCGTCAGGTTTGAACCCACAACGTTAAGCTGTGTTTTACCCATCGAACTAGTGACCCCTGTTATAAGATGGAAAAAAAAAAAATGCTTAAAAATTGATGTTATGCAGGAAAATTTCTTTGAAGGATTAAATTGATAATATTAAGTATGAAATATTGGATTAAAGAAATAAGAAAAAAATAATTTGGCAGGGCTAGGTCTAGTATTAAATGATAAAAATTTGGTAGCACATGATCTTAATATAAAATGTGAAAAGAAAAAAAGAACCAGGAAATCAATAAGCTTAACACTGATAGTGTCTTGGCAAAAACTGTTAGAGAATTAAATTAATCATTTGAAGTAGTGATATGATATTAGATCAAGAAGAAAAGGAAAAGAAAAAGATGTTTTGGTATGATAGGATGTAGATATAAACTTGGTAAAGGTTATGGTTTTGATATAATTTTTGGAAGTAACTATTTGTTACCTCAATATAGTTTTTTGTTGCATAAAAATAATAAAAAAGGTGCCGAGGGGCACCACCCAATACAAAAGAAAACAAAGGAGATCCTCTTGTAAATCTCTTTAAGATTCCATAGAGTCAAGAAATTCCAAAAAAAGAATCAAATAAAGTACTCACCCTCTTCATCACCCTACTATACTAAGTTCAAAAAATTACTCTTTACAATATGTACTGAATGCTCCACCCTCTCAAAAGATCTCTGATTCCTTTACCCTCACAAACACCACATCAAATACAATGGTGTTGTATTCCACACCTTTCTTCTCCTTTTACTCGTCTTGGTACCTCACTAAAATTTTAGAAGCTCTACCAGGGTGTTATCTTGTCTAGAACTTGATTTACATACTGAGTTTTGATGTTGTTTTTATTTTGCTCCTAATCAGAAATTAAAATTGCTGTATTTATTTATAATTTTTTGATGCCCTTCATAAAATTTCTCAGTTTTTGCAGTTCTTTGTATTTCAGATCCTAAGTTGGAGTCTTTTGTATGGCAGCACAGCATTTCTCATAGGCCCCAAACGGCAAGTGACAATGATGCTTGACCCTGTCCGTATTTATGCAACGGCTATATTCATTGCAAGCATGATAATTGCCCTCTTTTGTGCTCTCTATGTGAGTCTTTCATTCTTTTTGTTTCGTTAAACACCTTCGTCCCCTCCATATTTACAAGCTGAAGGATACTTTTTGGTTTCAAATGTTACATCATTTCTCATTGATTGCATTGAGCAGGTTCATAACAAGCTATTGACAATTTTGGCAATCATATTGGAGTTTGGTGCACTTGTTTGGTATGTCAAATTGCTCATGTATCTCTTCATTAGGTGCCTTTCTTTATTATGAGGTTGATTATGTATGAGCAGCTTTTGACTGGCTTGCATGTATTGTTTTTGCCACAAACAGAGTGCACTTATTTCCTATTCTGTTGGATTCTGTGATCAGCACAGAGACCAAAGGCGTTTATTATTGCAAGTTATCATTTTTCATTAATGAGACATCTTAGAAACCATGCGGAGATCAAATGGTTCTGTCTTGCCTGACATGCCATTTTTATGCCAAATTGATGTAGAAAAACTGAATGCATCACGAACAATCTAAATAATAATGAGAGAACTAAAATATATCAGATCTTTTCCAAGAAAATAGCAAACGACATATATTTTTATCCAGGAAATCGAATGATTCCTTCTTTCTTCTAACTTTGAAAGTATTTGATTAGGTTTTTTCCAAGAAAATGTCAAACTTCATTTATTTAAGTTTTGAGGATAGGTGGACTCATTTAATACTCAAGTTAGATGCTGGTCCTAATTGAATTGAAGATAGATAGTAATTCCTAAGTCAGCTAGTGATTTCAAAGCCTTAAAAAGGAGGGGGGCCCCCTATACGGGCCGGAGGTCGCATTAGCTTTGCTTGTTAAGGACGAACTAGGGCTTTCTGGGCCACACAGGACACTAAATAGAAAGCGAGTGCTTGTGGGTTGTCCTATGGAGGGCTTCTTAGAAAAATAAGTAATGGGAATTAGCAAAAATTCATAAGAGAGTCAAGGTTGACAGAAGGTTGGGAAGTAGTACGCCTGGTTCACTATGTCTATTGAGAAAGATCAAGAGCAGCCTGTCATTGGTGTGTCAGGTATCAGTGGTGCAGGGAAGATATTGTCTTGGAAAATCTGAGAGCACCCTATCCTCTCCTAGCTGAGGGACCCAGCTGTGGGGATTGGCTTTCTGGAGAGGCTAAGTTCATAATCATTGGAACAAGATTGTGTTGCTTTGCAAGCATCAAATTTATGCCGAGTGAGATTATCATGGTACAAAAGCAAGTGTGGTATCGTATTCCCTTGTTCATCGTATTGGTTACGTTCCTCCAGGTTGATCATTCAGATCTCACTCACTATGCTCAACAATTCTAGTAAGGAAGTGTGCATTGTCACTACTGTTGTTCAAGACTGAACTTCTTACACTCCTTAAAAAATAGACTTCTTTTTAGAAGATTACAATGTAATTTAGGGCCCATCTTGAACCTTTTTAAGAAACTTTTTCATTTGAAGTTTTTGAAGGTTTGAAAATGAAGACAATGAAATATAATGCAAAATGATTGTTTTTTTTGGTTTCCCAAAAGAGTCCCCTTTGCAGGAAAATTTCAAAAATAGTTGTAAAAAGCACTCTTCCATTTCATTTCCTGTGCCATTTTTATTTTGGTATTGATTTTCAACAACAAAAAGTAGTCTTCAAAAGCAATACAAGATAGGCCCAAGTGTTTTTGTTATATTAGTCTGACCAATTTATGAACTGGTCAAAACTGTTGTGACCATTTTGTTGTCTCTCTTTCCAATTTCTCCTTGTTTTTATAAAAGCAGACCTCACAAATTTGGTTTATGTACTCAATATTTCAATGTCATATACATGAGATCTGAGATGTGCCCATGTCCTATCTTACCTTTTGCATTTGGAAAATGTTGCAATTTGTGACTCTACTCTTGGTTGTCAAACATTATTTGGAAATTACTAAAAAAATTGTGGACAAATGACTTTGGCTGTCAAGGTTTGAGTCTATTTGCATTTCTAGTGCTTAGAGTCGATGAAATGACACTTTCTAGCTTCTAAAACTCTGTTTGGACTTCGGTTCAACGCTTTTATCAATGGTGCAGCATTGCACATACAGGAAACATATGCATGTGATCCTCACATCATGTAATTTTACTTAATGGATCATTTCAACTGTTATAGAAATTATATTTAGCTTTTTTGTTAGATCCAGTCACAATTCAAATCTTGTGGTTCAAACTTCAAATTAAGCAACAGGGTGAAAGAGAGATGGAGAGACAATAGGCTAGCAAGGTAGTGTTGATAGGAGAATTAGAGCACATAATGTGGGCTAGGGCCCGGCTAAGGTAAAAAAAAATTCCATTAATTTGTAGTGTTTTGGTTTCTTGGTCTGTAAATTGCAAAGGGATAGCCCCCACAAAACAATTTCGAGTCTCAAGTCTCATTCACCTAGTTCCAATTTTAGTGGTTTTTAGTTATGACCTGTTGTGGCTTGAAGTGGTTGTGATGGGAAGTATCAAATCAAAATGGGCTCAAAATGGGGTATGAAACTAGTGGTTTTTGGTTATTATGATCCATAATTGTGTTTCGTTATGACCCATAGTGGTTGGTTTTGGTTATGAATCTAATAGCGGTGTTAGTTATGAACCAAATGAATGGTTTAGATTCAATTTTTTAAAATCTAATGGCTAAGAGTGGAGATGTGTATGGTATGCACCCTTTTTGAGGGGTGTACAGTAGTTTTTTCCGCCCAGGGTATGCCTACAGTCATGACTATGGAGATACTATCTATATAATCCTTTTTTTTCTTGTTTTTTGTTTTTTACATGTCTATCTTAATATTGATTTAAGAATTTTATTTGCGGGTTTAATGATATTTTTAATTTTTATGCTTATAAAAGTGTATGTTTTAGTTTTTGCGTATGCCATTGATTAGAATTGCATTACACAATTCATAATAGAGCTTTGAAAGCTTTGTAAAATTCTCTAAAAGGACTACTTATACTGATTAGAAGAGTTGCATAGTTTTTTAGGTGCTTAGAAAAACACTATGATATCGAAATTTGGAGACTAAGACTTCTTTGAAACTCATCTAAATCAAATAAAGAACATATAGAAATAACATAATTTGACCCTTAATATGATCCATGGGCGAGCCCAACAGTTCATTTCCAAAATTCCAAACAAACATATGGAGGACTGACTAGATTTATATCTAATCATAAAATAAGACTTATAAGGTTAGAAAAAACTTAATTATACAAGGGGTTCCAATTGGTCCCTGCTTCAAACCATCCAATTCCAAATTTTGCTGCTTTAATTTTTCATTTTCTTTTTGATAAATAATCAAACTTTATTAGATTGCATCAAGGCGATGCCAAGAATTTTCTTAATCTTGCTATGGTCTATGTCAGCACTGGTGGTGGATGTAAGCGCCTGTTTCCTTTGTAATGCATAAGAACCTATACCCTTGTTTCATTCCTTACTAATTTTAAGCTTGAAATTTCCAATTGAAACTTCATATTGTACCCTGTTTACCTATTACTTCTCAATTCTGGAGGAACAGTATTCATCGATTTCTAGCCTTCATCTATCTGGTGTTGGTAAACTATTACCTTTAATTTATTTGCAAAATTAATATACTCGAGCTGCAAAAAAGTATTTTCTTTTGTTTTTAATATAAGTTTTCATTCCCTCGTTCCTCCCCTACTACCTCTGGCCACCACTCACTGCCGGGTGCCACCTTTAGCGACCGGCCCCGCTGGCTGATAGACCTCCAGCCACCCTCCAATCAGCTGACCATCCTTTGGACACCCGTTTGACCTTCAGCGACACTCCAGTTACCACCTCTGGTGCCCAAGTCACTGCTTGGACTGTCTCTTGTAAAACTTCATCTGTTCTATTTTTCTTATTTTGGTATAAAATAATTCTTTCTTTCTTTCATGTGATTTAACAGGTATAGCTTGAGCTACATCCCTTTTGCAAGGTCCATGGTTTCGAAGGTGATGGTGGGTTGCTTCGACACCGAGTTTTGAGGATTACGAATGCAGTTACCAAAGAATAAATTAGGTATATACGTTGTCAGTCATAAACGAAAACTGAGGTCAGCACATGTCGATTGTATCAGCTCAAGCCCTTGAATGGAAGATAAACTGCATGTATGAATACCTAGCACTTGGACTAGTTTCTGGGTTATGAACTTGTGATGTTACTGATTTGTACAAGGGTATCAACTGTCTTCTGACTTTGTTCAAAAACTTGAGGAAGGAATGTTAAAATGGTGAATGCAACTAGTTTTCCCATGGTAATGGGGTGAATTTTTTTTAAAGAGAGGAATACATATATGCCAATCCCAGTTTCGACTAATTAATTCAATCTGAACACTATCACAATTGGTATTATTGCAGAAAGTTGCCAAATTTTGAAGGGAATTGCTACTCTATATATTTATATATATAATCAGGTATCCGGGTCAATTTGTGCCCATCTCGACTAATTTTAGGATCCTAAGATGATGACCAGGTCCTGAAGGGAAATGTGTGGCATTTACCAAAGCGTGGAGTTATTTATTTATTTTTTTTGGAACTAACCTAAGGTGGAGTTTGTGATAACCAAGCTTTTAATTTATTGTAAAAATTAAAAGAAAAAATGAGAAAATTTAAATTTGTGCATGTAAGGAGTTAATCTATAATTAAAATTAAGAAATTCTTGATAATTTTTGTTTGACAAATTTTTATTGCAATCAAATGTTTACAAAAAAAAAAATATTTTTCTCACTTTCTGTTACTTTTACTTCTTACTATTTTTTCTTTATAAATAAACGTAGCATAATAAGCTGGTTGATTAGTGTGAAAGATATGATGAAAAATAAGAGTGATAAGTGATAGAATTTGATATGAAATGAAGGAAGGTGAAAAAGAAATTTTATTTTCTAGTATGGATTTGGTTAAGATGAAATTTTGACCGCCCTCCTCCTATTCCATTGCCACCCTCTCCTTTCCAATTTTCCCACCACTTTACCCCCTCTCCCATTTTCCTTGATCACTCATCACTCCACAGTAAATCGTTGAGGGAGATTATGACCCATCTTCATCACTGTCCTCCGAGGAAAAGCCCACCTCCTCCCTATCAGGATACTTTGATTCTATGAATTCAGTTACTCATCATTTGGTGTGATTTGTTCGTTCCTCATTTTCATCATTGATTTGTTTGTCCCTCTTTCTCGTCATTGTTTGTTGTATTTTGCAATTCATTTATTTTTTGATTTAGCCAATTATGGAAGAAGTGACAGGTCGTTGATCTAAGGAAGGTAAGTTGAGGTGGTGCATCTAAAAAAGGTGGTGATGTGGTGGTGTATCTAAAAAAGGTGGTGATGTAGTGTTGGGTGGGTGGATTTGAGTAAAAAAGTGGTGGTGAGGTAGTGTTGAGGTGGTGGATTTGAGGGAGATGGTAGCTGGGTGTGTTGGGGCGGTGGATTTGAGAGAGGTAGTGCAAAGGAGATGGGGCGGTGTTGGTTAGGTAGGGTAGGGGTGGTGGATTTAAAAGAGGCGATGGTTATATAGGGTGGGCAGTGATTGAGATTAAGATCAAATCAAATCAAAATCTTATAATTTAAATTGAGAAAATTAAAACTTTAAAATTTGAAGTATTGAATGGTTAAACTCTACGATTTTTTTTTAATAAATAATTTCTCCAATAAGACATCAATTGTATTGCAAATTTGCAACTAGAGGAAGATGTTTATGGGATACAAATGAAGAATAGAAAGTTCCTTTTCATATAAATGGACAATAGGAAAAAAAGAAAAAAAATTGATACTATTCTAATTTTCTCCTCTATCACTCTTCCCAAGGACATTCTTTGATGAATCGGAACTACAATCATTAATTGACCTAACTCTCAGCATCAAAGTCTAAAGTGTGTTTATGTAAGTCTACTGAATAATAAACCTCTAAACATGAATCATCTAATCTAAATAGGCACTAATAATAATAGCTAGTAAACACCAAAAGTAAGAAAAAAGGGAATTTTTTTTTTTTGAAATCAGCACTAACCAACCCCCAAATCCACCACCAGCCGCCCTTTAATCATAAATAATGGTCCTTATTATAATTATAATAAATACAATTAGGATTATCAAAAGCATTAATTATCGCTTACGATTCCACCACCCCCCACCCCCCTAATCTATTGACAAAGGCTAATAGGTGGCCCATTGATTAGATTCTATGGAGACTGGGGTAAAAATTATTTTGAAAGTAAGGGTAAAAATATGCTGAAATTAATAAAAGGTTATTTGAATTCGATAAAAAGTCTCTACTTCTTCTTGTCTGAAAATAAAAAGTTATTAAAGTCGGTCCATAATGTATCTGTTATCATAGATAATATTATTGAGCTGCTGATCAGTGGCGGAGTCAAGAAATTAAATTAGAAAGGACATTTATTAATTATAATTTTTTATTTAAAAAAAATGATCAATATTAAGATAATAATAATTTTATGAGCTAAATTTAAGCATAAGAAATTAAAAATCATTATTAATAGGAACAAATCAAAATTCTATAATGGCATGTAATAGCTCGGTGAGGGATAGTAAAGTAAGTTTGTAATTTTAGCAAAAAAGATTATAGATCAAAATTCTTAATTTTAAAAAATAAAAACACATCATTTATAGCACAAATTATTATAAAATCTATTTGATTTTTATTTGACATAAAATATTAAAGAGATGATATTACTTATAAATGACGTATTTTGAATGGAAATTATTACTTAGTCTTAGAGTACCATATGACGCTACATATATGATGCTCAAAACGTGAGAAATCACAAATCACACTAAGTAGTTTGTCAACTACCTGAAAATAATTAGTTAATTATATTCAATTCATAAGATTTCTCACTGCACTATTGGTTTAGACTACTACATAAACTATAGCACATAGTTCTCCCAAAGTATCAACTAACTACTTATTATGAATACTATAATAAATCATTAGTTAAAGAAAATGTTAAGAAAAAAAAATATATATTTTGTATATGACCACAAAACAAAAATAAAAACAAAAAAAATTCAAAATTAAGGGGGGACATGTGACCCACTGGCCTTCTTTGGCTCCACCCCTGTTGCTGACCATTTTTGTTGTAGCAATATCACATCCGTTTCAATTTCAATGTTATTCAAACACAAGTTGATTGCTAACTTAAAATCTATAAAAGATTAGATACAGAATGTTGAGGTTTGCATTACTGCCGCGGTTTTTTCACTGAATTAGTTGAATGATATCTATTTAACATTAGCTTTAGCAATCTTTGAAAAAATGTTAGGTATTCAAAAATAAATAAATAAATAAAAATAAAAAGTAAAAAATATATTATGTAATAAAATTTAGTATGATGATGGGGGTCTCATCTAAAAAATAATAATTTATTATATAGTATTGTTGTAATAATCAGGTAATCAACTTAAGGGTTGCGTAACTGTTTGTTTGTTGCCTTGATTGTTTTTAAGGGATACGCATGACTGACTGGTGGACATTATGCTTTGAAGCTATTAATAAATTAATGAATGTGTTTTTAAGATGTTGATAAAGCAAGGAATTAGAAACACTTTGACATGCTAAGGGATCCAAATAAATAGCTATGGAGCTAATCACATTACATCCATTTCGGTTTTCTTTTTCAATTTTTCTCCCCCAGTATTGAGGTGGTGAGGAGATGAATTAGATTAAGCATCCAATACGTGCACCACTCTTGGGAAGAAACTCTAATGCTGTGTTTGGTTAGAGGATTTGAAGAGGGATTTGGAAAAGAAAAGGGAAAAGGTGTGTGAAACTAGGTGAAATAAAGGTATGTTTTATTCACGTTTCACCTTCTTTTTCCATTTCGGTTTCCAAATCGCTCTTCAAATCCCCAAACCAAACACAGCATAAAGAGACAAGTCACAAGTGTAAGGTTCTTGTTAGTGGGTTTTGAGAAATGTTAGATGTGCAACTTTAATCTTGCATGGGAAGCGACTGTTTATGTGATTTGAACCCGTGTTATGGAAAAACATTATTTGATTTTTTTTTTTTTCTTCCAATCAAAATTGGAAAATGTATATTGTGGAAGAAGAAGAAGAAGAAATTAGAGAAAGGCAAATTAAAATGGAAAAGTAAAACAAAGGAAACATAACTTCTAAAGTTCAGAGACATGGGCATCAACCATGACTTGGATTGAAGAACATTTGTGTCTCTAGAAAGAAATACAGAACATCCCAAATATTTCTCAAGTATTGATTACACTAGACGTACATGTATGACTTTGAGAATAGAATGCTTCTAAAAGGTGTGAAAATAGATACTACAGTACACTTGGAGAGAAAGAACGTAGATAGGGATTTGCTGCTGCGCCCAATGCAGATCAATAAATCAATCCAATCCGAGCTCACCTTTTTAATTTGAAGCATGCACTGGTAGGGCCTGCAAATAGATTATTCATACAAAAAAAATCAGATATTATTAATTTTTCAAGACAAATGTGATCCAATCATGTAATTACCGACATTCAATCAACTTGATTTTTTTTGCATGAATGATATGCTCAGTAAACCTACAAGATGAGCAGTCCGGAGACAGTCACCAGATACCCCTAATCTGCTAAATTTAAGGCTGCACTAGAATGAATAGGAAGGGAAATAGTGATTCAACTTTCAAGTAGTAGTGGAGGCCAAGGCGTTTTTCTTGGCCAAACTGTGTTTATTGTTGTGCATCCACACTTTAAGTACTCTCCTCTTGATCCCAATCTCTTGGCAGAATTGCTGCACTACACTCTCCTCCAACTTCTGTATCTTCCAACCAGCCTTCTCTGCAAATCCCAACATCTTCTCCTTCTGTTCTTTACTAAACTTTGTTCTAAATCTCTTCTTCACTCCCTGATCATCACCCGATGAGCTCGTAGGGTACCTTATTTTGCAGGGCATTATCATCTGATGAGGCCCCGTTGTAGGGTACCCTACAAGCTCTGGGCCTACCCCAACAGTGTTGAGTCGATAGCGAAAACAATGATCATGGCCTTGTATCTCTTTTCTGTGGAAGTTTCTGTGGCAGTTACAGGCTGAGCATTTTAGGGCCTCAAGTGTATCTTCTTCGCCACCAGGCATGAACTCTCCACACCCGTCTGTGGCATTCCCGCCTATGGCGGCTGCGTGGTTTTTGAGGCATTCCCGGTACCTCGTGGTTTCCATGTAGCCCGGTCTCTGTCCTGGGCTACGAAATGTAGCCAAATCAGAGGATATGGCATTTTGGGACCCATTACCATTTTCCCTTTCTTGGCTTGAAATGCTCATCTCCCTCTCTCTTGATATACTTGTGGGAGACTAAAAGAGAGAGAAATGATAGCGGCTCAATTTTTTTTGAGACTTCAGACTAAATATCGAAATGATGGCCTAAGGTTGGGGTTGGACAAGAAAGGATTTTGAGGAATTTTTAATGGGTCCTAGACAGAAGATGTTGAAGAAGAGTATGGGGCACTAGATGCTTTATATGTGAATTTGCTGAGCTTAAATGCAATTTTTCATAACACAAGAATCAACTGCCTCTCTTCTTGAGTATGCTTATGATCATTAATGCATTTCACGAGATGGACAAGGTGTGTAGAGAGAGCACTTTGTTTTCTTCATTCTCTTTTTGGCATTACCATCATTCAGAGCGAGTATCCACCCAAAAAAACATTCAGAGAGAGAGAGAGAGAGATGCTAAATGTTGATGAAGTTTCTCGTTTGTGTGGGGTTATGCTGTGTGTTAGAGATGGGAGAGATTTTTTAGGCATGGGATTTTGTTTTGCCTTAAATCCTTGTGTGTCAATACATTACTAATAATTGAATCATGCTTTAAGATTTGTGTATCAAGATTATTACATATTTTAATAATTGGTAAGAAACATGTGTTACGATATCACTTAAAATTTTTATAAAAATTCTCTGGGCTTGTTTGATTTGTATTTTAAGATATAATTTTTCAGAAAAATTTTCAAAATTTTGTTTGGTTCAAATTTTTTGAATGTTTTTTTCAAAATCACTTTTTCTCTTTTACACATCAATCAATCACTTTTGCTTTCTCTTCTCTTATTCTCAATCACTTTTCTCTCACATACATCTACTCAATTACAACAAAATATCAAATCATCCCAGACTCCCAAACTCCCAAACTATTTTCAAAATAACCAAACAAACCAAAAAAATTTCTAAACTCTCTACAATTTTTATTTTTATTTTATTATTATTTTTTTTAAAATTTATCTCAAAACACAAACCAAACACACCCTTCATCTTTTAAGTTATTATTTTGTTTATTCATTTTTTTTTGTGGTATAATCAGTCTTAATATTTTTTGAAGGATCATGCTAATGATAACTTAAAGAACACATATGCCAAAATATATATAACAATATTATAAACTCATGAAACGACCTACAAATAGGAATCAATGACTTACATCATTGTGGGCGTGATCATATCTCACTAATTTTAAATCTATATTATATACTTATTTTCGTGGTTCTTTTCATGATCCATAGCATTTGTATTTATAATTTCAATACATTTTTCACCTATCTTAAAACACTTTTACATATATATATATTTACATATTTTTCAACATTAATAACAACCCAATGTGATTTCGACATTTTCCTTTTAAAATATGAACACACATAAGAAATAAAATAAAATAGTTAAACAAATCTGATAATAAATAATATTTAAAAAAAAAATAGTGATAAGAGTATTTTTAGCCCAATTTTAAAAGTTGGGTGCTTGCTTAACTTGCAATATCAGACATTAGGTTACACAATGGAAGGGCAACTTTGACATGCACAAACACCTAAGAGAGAGCGGTATGAAGCTAATTATTTGATATATCTCTTTGGTTTGATATGTAAATTTAACGAGTGGTAGTATGTATTTTAAGTTTTTGCTCATTGGATGAAATCCAAATGACCTTGCATCAGATCGGTTATTGATTATAAAAATAAATAAAGAAAAAATTAAAAGAAAAGAAGAGAACTTTTTGAAGAACAATAGTGTTTGTAAGATCTTAAACAAAATTCAGCTCAGCATTAGTTTTGGTTGGGTTTACATGAGCTTGTACTTTTTTGCCTCTTATGTGTTTACATCGTTTGCAAAGTAGATTAGTTTTTTGATTTTTTAATTTTTTGATTGTTATAATTTGGGGTTAAAAAGTTTGGTTTAGATTAGATTTTTTGTTTTTTTTGCCTTTTGTAAAAGAAAAAATAAAATAATTATGATTTGAAGTGTAACAATTTGTCTTATTAATTTTTTAATCTATTTTATTTTTTTATGACTATTTTGGCCCCATTTGGTAGAGCTGTGGGAAAGTGATTATAACTTATACTTTAACCGCTTATAGCTTATAATTGTGAATATAAGTTAATTTTTTACTTATAAATTAAGCTTCTCCTCTCCCACTCAAAGAATAATTTGATTTTTGACTTACAAAAAGCTATAAGCTGTATTGTTAAGCTGAACCAAACCTATCAAAATAGCTTAAATTAAGCTAAAAGCTTAAATAAGCCCTACCAAACAGGGCCTTTAACCTGATAGTCTCGTAGTATACTAAGGCCTCGTTTGAGAACAGACTTTTTAAATAATTTTTTGACTTTTTGGCTAAAATGTGATGCAAAAAAAATTAGTTTGTTTGGGATAATTTTTTGACATTTTACGAAAAGATGTGCGAAAAATAGAAAGAAAAGGGAATCTTTAACTTTTTTATATCGATTATTGACTTTTTAATTTTTTTAAGTAACTTTTTGATTTTTTAATTAAAAAAAACACTTACTAAACTAGGCCTAAGATTTGGCAATGGTGTGCATTTGAATCTTTATAGTATTTTATTATTCCAACTCTACTAACATCATAATGATTTGAATAGGAACCTTATAGCTGAGGCTGAAGTGGAAGGCCAAAATTGATAATAAATTAAAGAAACTAATTAAATACTTATGATCATAACTACCCATTAATTATTTTTTATTATGAGTTTTCATAATCAAATAAATACAGATTAAATACCATTTTTCATTGGATTTTAACAAATATTTTTAAATAAATATTAGGTATAATAATAATAATATTGGATATGTTCTCATTGATTAGTGATACTGTCACATGATATTCTTACTCACTACTACAAATATAGATAAAGATCACACTTTTTTGGTGTGATGTATGTTTTTTAATCACACCTTTTAAGTTTTATTAAAGTGTGGTCTTTAGGAGTGTGATTAAAAATGGTCATTTTTAATCACACTTTTTAAGTGTCATTAAAAAATGCTTTCATCACACCTTTTAAGTGTGATTAATAATATTTAGATCACACCTTTTAAGTGTGGTTAAAAACATTTAGATCACACCTTTTAAGTGTGGTTAAAAATATTTAGATCACACCTTTTAAGTGTGATTAAAAACTTTAGTTCACACCTTTTAAGTGTGATTAAAAATATTTTGATCACACCTTTAAGTGTGATCTTTGGAAGTGTGATTAAAAAGGATCATTTTTAATCACACTTTTTAAGTGTGATTAATAACATTTAGATCACACCTTTTAAGTGTGATTAAAAATATTTACATCACATCTTTTAAGTGTGATTAATAACATTTAGATCACATCTTTTAAGTGTGATTAATAACTAATAAAATCTGTGATAAAAAAAGGTGCTACATATTTGAAAAATAATCAATATTATTTTTGTATGCACATTTGAATAATGTAATACACACTATATACTATATTTTGAATCATAACCACATATTGAATAGAAAAACGTCATATATTTCATAAATGGAAATTAAATATTCAAAACTATATACAAAGGAATTAAATAAAAAAAATTATCTGTGCTTACATATATTAAAAAATGAAAAAACTTAAAAAACTTATAAAACCCCTTTAAATACAATATGACAATACAAAATCATAAAAATAATAATATTCAGTGTGCTCTCCAAATTCTCTGAAAATAACTTCATCCACAGCTCCCTTCAGCTTCATCAAGTCATCAATCATCTTCACCAAAATGATGATTATATAACTGAATCATCCAATTCCATTAACACAACTTCATTAAACTTGAATGGTTGAAAAATCTATCATAGTGCGACCATATATAAAAATTAGTTTGTGTCAATCATTGTACCATTCACGGATGCCTCTGAAAGGATATCAGAATTCAAGCTAGAGAGAGCTGTTAGCACCAATGGGTGAGAAGCAAGTGTAGAAGCAGGGATCCTGAAACAAATAGATATTCAAACCAGTTATGAGAGTTCTATCATGTAAACTAGGGTGGGGAAGTTGTGCAAAATGGATATCATAATCACATAAGAATTTAGAACATCCACATGAACAGCCAAAAATACCCAATCACAAAGCTTTCAGTTTCCCAAGAGTAACACAGACATATGCATAGAGAGAGAGAGAGAGAATAAAATAATTTGGAATATAATGATAAAAAAAATATATATAAATTTATGCCTATTCTCATCCTTCAGACTTTGAAAATTAGTGTTGCATTGCATTTTGTTGTAAAAAAATAATTAAATATTCATATACATAACATATAATAATTGCTTACACTATATATAATATATAATAAATATTCAAATCTATATATTTTTGTGTGTCATCCACGTGTCATGTCCGACATTGTCTGATACTATTCCTGTCGACACATCTGTGTAGTGTTTATGCCGTGCTTCTTAGCTTATGAAGCATGGACACCGCTATGGCGGTCACGATGTCGGACACTTGTTAGACATGAACATGCCCTGAACACATGTCGGATAAGCTGGAGGAATTGGACACATTAGACGTGGGGACACAAAAAAAACATCTTAACATGAAATATCATAGGTATTAAATTTGTTTCAAAGACAGTTTGAAGTGCACATATGCATCAGCATTGCCAAACTTCTCATTTACACAATTTCCTAACTTGAAGTTTATTTTGTTCCAAAATGAGTTCTTTAAGCCACAGTCAAATCCCCAAGATAAGTAGTAGCACCCAATAACATATCTACCTAAGGCCCAATGACGCCATCCCTTTTATGATCTCATCGACAGACAAAGCTTGATTTCAAATTAAATATTTCTTCTGAACAGAATTGAGTATACCTCAGGCAAAACTCTTAATAGCTCGAGGAAGCTTGGTATGCATTCAGGGTGAGAATTCATCTCATCTCTAAGCTAATTTACAATGCCACCATCACCCCAATCTTTAGCAGGAACATGAACAGCCAATGCAGCCACAGCAAGGCTAATCTAAAAGGTGACAAATTTTAGCTGGACATATCTTTGTATTTACATTCCAAGTTGTGTGTGCGCGCACAAGAGTGTAAGTGGTTGTACAGAGAAAACAACAATACCTGGGTTCTAACTTTAGGGGGGGCCTTTGTGAAATGTTTTCAATAAGCTCTGCATTTACAACCATGTGAAAGCTGGTAATCAGTCAAAGAAACTCTTTTGCATCACAAACATGAATCAACATATGCACACAATTGCAAGAAAACAAGTTTACATGCACTAAACAGAAACAGCAGCATATAGACAAAACTTATTTACACTACGAACAGTGGAAAATTAGGGAAAGAAACAGTGAGGGAAAGGGGGCACTAGGTACACCAACGTTGGCGTATCTTTTTTCAGATTGCAGGATCTTGTTCAAGATATTAGGATTCAAAATACAAAGTTACAAACTGCCCATCTGCAATCCTCACACGTCTTTATAGTGTATAAGAAAGAACACTGTTGCAGATTTATCAAGAAAGAAAAGGATGGAAGAACAAGCTAAGCTTATAAAGAATCTATGTAAAGCATAACTTTCAGTTCCCACTAACTATGGTATAGCATTTGCCCCTTTCAATTAGCAAACATGTAGATCCCAAGGCTCCCCCAGTAAACAATGAAATTATAGATAGAAATGGCACTACCAACAAATCATATGATAACTCATGCCAAATTCTGAATGAGAACCTCATAAAAGTGTAAAACCTATAAATATTCTTACATTTAATAAATCCCGTAACGGGCGAAAAGCTTCAGAAGGCAGCTCTTCAAAATCTCGTTGTACCTGTCCATCACAAGCAAAATGCACTATGATATGTGAAAAGAAAGGCTGCCTTGATATACCAAAACCTATAATAAATGCAAATCAAAAGACATATTCACAGGTGAATAGCATTATATAGCAGTAACCTTTGGTACAAATCACAAATGCACAGATAATGAATAGCAGGAGAATCAGATTACCTTGCTTCTGAGGGTTTGAGAACAAAAGATTAAAGTTTCTTGATTGCTACTAGCATCATGAAGTAAATTATCGGAGACCTAAACAAGTAATAACATATCAGTAAATCTCAACAATTAAAAAAAATGAGATCCAACCAACACATGATAAGAACAGAATCAAGTACTACAATGAATATGTATCATGTTAGCGCATCCGAGGAATAAATCTCAACAATTGATGTGCTTTTTTTTCCGTCGGCTAGAGAAACCCCAGTGATGGCAGATGCACCACATATTTTACACATCACTAATTATAATAATATTTAATGAAATTTATTCATCAATGCACATGATACACCATGTGTAACGTTGGCATATACGAGCAACAAGTAACGCCCAATTGATACCACCAAGAAACCTTGAAACCTGATTGTAATTACTAAACTAAATCCCAACAAAAATTAAAGCTCAAATCAAGGTAAAGAAAGAAAAGTAATTACTATACCAAGTCAAGATGGGTCAACTCCAAAAGACTAAACAAATGAACAATCCCCCACAGTTCCAGTATTTGAGTGTTGAGCAATTCCACCAAGATTTTAACAATTATGTACTGGTGTATCTGTTTTCAGATAAGAAAAAATATAAATAGAGAGTGGATAGAAAGAGAAGAAAGAGATGAATTGATGAAAGAGAAAAGAAGAAAAGAGCACAAAAGAGAACAAGTTTAAAGGAGGGAAAGCCTAGAATAATTGTATAACTACCATGACCCAAATTTAGTTTTCAACTTAACCAGAATTAACTCATGTTAATTTGTCCATACACAAAGCAAAGTCGTGAATACACTATCATGTATAACAGTCATAGAAAAGAGAAAAGTGCATATTGCATCATAGCAATGTGCGTCAGATTGGGCTTGCCTTTCATGCTAACCTAGTTAAGATGAAATGGTTTTGCTATGATGCAATATGTACTTTTTTTTGTTGTATCATGTGTTGTGCTTTTCATGGTCTTTTCATCAATAAAATTTTCTTTTGCTAATCAAAAAATAAAAAATAAAATGGATAACCGTCATAACGCTAATCACACTTTTCAAGCAAGATAATAATAAACACTGAAGATATAATTTCTATTAAATGTTTTTTGGACATGCTATCTTTAAAAAACATAGAAAACCACCTTATGATATCTTAAAATTCATTAAAATAAATAAATAAATTATTTATTCATCATGGTAAACATATAGTTTCTGAAAACAGTGATGTTCAAAAGCCTGTTTTGTAACTTAGCCTTCCAAACCAAAGAAATTGGAGATTTATGATCATAGCACCCAATAAATCGAGTTGATTTTAGCTGTTCCATAATATGTACATAGTTCACTTATGCAAGAATAAATATACGCTTACCATCACTCAATAAATAACTTTTTATGGAGAGTCTTAAGCTACCATCTCAGATTATTTCAATTTTATGGAGAGTCTCAAGCTACCATCTCAGATTATTTCACTTGCAAAATTCAAAAAAGTAAAATTAAACAATAGTCACCTCTCAAAAAATACTTGTTTTTTATTTTCCAAGCTAAACAAAGTTGAATGGAAAAATGAATTGAATGTGCAATGAGATGGATGGAAGGATTACGTTTCAGCAAAAATCAAATAGTTTAATTCTGGAACTAAAAGCTTCGTTGAGGACGAGAAACAAAGTGACGATCTCCCAACTCTCAGCATAAGATGTGTTTAATTTGGTGAACCAGTAAAGCTAGAAACAAAACTACAAAAAAATAAAAGTAAAATTTTGGAGCATGCGAAGCGGGCTCATACCATTTGAGCTACATCCCCACTCGCCAATCATAGGTTTCATATGTTATCTTTCTTTGGTAATCTGAAAGTTTCCAAAACATCTCAGCACCAAGTAATAATCTCATCTTCCAAAAATACCATAGTGAAAACATGTCTAATTAACAACAAAGGTTCTATATCCTCAAATAAATGAATAATTTGATTGAATACACAACTATATATTATTTTATAAAAGAATTAATTTCTTTAAAAATGTTGATCAATTAACATACCATTCAGAGACAGTCATTAAATTTGTGCAGGCATAAAATTTACAATAATACAAGTTTTATTGATCATGAATTCCAAATTTATGCATATCTCAAATCAACAATACTAGAAATCCAAAATTTACCTATAAAATTAATAACTCAAATTTATCTCATATATAAACCTTACACTTCATCAATTCAATTTATACCACACAAACACATTCAAAATAAATTCAAAATCCAATCACAACCAAATACCAAGATAATGTAGAAAATGTCAAGTCATAACCAAGCATTCAAAAATGTTGAATTTTTGTCCTCGTTATAGGAAAGATTAATTGAAGGAAGAAGAAGGCTGGAAGGGACATTCAACTGCCAAATTTGGATGCAAAAAGAAAATATTCATCATGTAATCTGAATAAAACAAATAAAATTAACAAGAAGCAAAGAGGAATTATAGACAAAGACAGGAAAAAGAATACTTTGTGCACCTTCGCTAATGGAAGTGTTGGAAATGATGCTCCTATCAGGAAGCCAAAAACAACTCCAATAAAAGTCGTTACAATAAGCCTCACAGACTCATTTGGCTTTGTAACAATTGCACTGCAGACAACAATATAGTTGCTATTACAAATAACATCAATAAATTGAGCTCAATACAGCAATAAAATCAACCGAAGTCACAAACCTGCGTCCAAGGATCCCCATTTTATTCTATATCCATAAAAAAAGAAGCTCGAAGGTTTTGCATTGCTCGGCAAATTGCGGAAGGCCAATCCTTCAGAAAAGAAGAAAGATCCTTGCGGCAGGAAGACAAGACCTGAGAACAGGATGCATTGTTAATAAGGAAACTGTTAGATGAAAAAAATAAATAAATTATTGGAACTATATGTAAATTTCGTGTAAATATACAATAAAGAATGTCTCTAATGAATTACCCAATAAAAAAATTAATACTATAGCAGTTTTATAATGAAATATCAACCACAAAATGTAGCAAAAATGAAAAAATCTTTCGGAGTGAATCATGCTAGTTTACATCACAACCCAAAGTTGCTCCCAATTTTGATTGCGTCATAAAGCTAATATCATCAAGTAAATTGCAGGATTCTGTATGGAAACAAGATGATGAAACCTACCCGAAGACTTCACATAAAAAGAATTCAGTCACCGGGAATTAGCCGAATATTTTCCAAAATTTCGAATCCCTCAAATTCCCTTTTCTCCTCTTCTTAATTCGTCTTAAAAACAAGATCAAAAGTGTAAAAGTCAAAAGCACAAAGTAATTTCTTAATTAACTCCTACACTCAAACCCAGAAAGTGGCAACCCTTTAGAAATCAATAGATTAATATATTTGGTTCCACACCCAACACACCACAAGTGACTCCGTAGTCAAGCAAGCAACAACCCATGTGCTCCATTTGACTATTGCACTTCTCTAGCACATACAGAGCACAGAACTAAGCACATTCAATTCAATTCCTCAACTAGGTAGACCCAAAAACAAGCCACCGTGAATCCTTTTTGACCCTTCACAGATATACATCCAAATCCCCAGTATATAATTGATAATACCAACTGTATAACTTACATTCAAAGCTATTCCACATAACTTACGTCAGAGAGGAGGGTGAGTATGCTTGAATTCTTGTATGTGCAGTGGTAGTACACCAGACTCCCGCATATCATCCCTATCACCGCCTTTTCTCCTCATCCTCATCCTCCTCCTCCTCCTTTGCTGCTGCTGCTGCTCTTGCATATCATCCCTATCACCGCCTTTTCATTCTCACCGTCGATCGAGATCGAGATCGAGAGAGAGAGAGGGTAAGAAGAGATTAGGGTTTTTTGGTTGGGGTACAGAACGGGAATGGAAAAAAAGGGGGGGAATGGAAAAAAAAAAGGGGGGGGAACATAGCGGGAATGAAAAAAACAAAAAATTTGGTTACAAATAAAATTTAAACAAAAAAACGTGGTTTAATCCCTTTTTTTTTTCTTTTTTTTTTTGCGATGGGGGTTGTCGTAGCCAAAAAAAATTTTTTTTTGTTAAAATAATTTTTGTTTTTTTGTAGTTAATGAATTTTTTTTTAAAAAAAAATCATTTTTTTTAGTTATTAAGATTTAAAATTTATTTGTTTTATTTTTATTTTAATGAAAAAAAATTATTATTATTTTTTATTTGGTAAAAGTAGAGGTAATATTTTGTGGTAGAGGAGAGGGAGCGGCAGTAGTGGTGAAGGTGGTGGATAAGAGATGATGGTAGTGGTGGTGATGGCGAAGGAGATTAGTGGTGAAATTGTGGTAGCGATAGAGTAGATGGAGTGGCAGGGGTGAAGGAGAGGTAATGGTAGTAGTAGTGGCAATAGTGGTAGTGGTGGTAGTGGAGTGGTGGCGATGGTAGTAGTAATGGTAGTCATAGAGGTGAAGTGGCGACCGTGGTAGTAGTGGTGGTAGTGAAATGACATTTGCAGTAGTGGTGAAGGTGGTAGAGGAGATAGGTGGTGAGAGAGAGAGATAAGTGAGAGACAGATAGAGGAGAGAGAGAAAGAGAGACAGAGTGGTGAGCGATAGATAGATGTGTGTGTGAGAGAGAGAGAGAGACAAATAGACAGACATAGAGAGAAGAGTGATGAGTGAGAGAGAGAAAGAAAAGAGAGAGAGGAAGATAAAAAAATAGGTGAAAAGATATATATATATATAGAGAGAGAGAGAGAGAAAGAGCGAAAAGAGATAAATGAGAGAGAGATAGAAAGAGATGAGCGAGAGAGAAAAAAGAAGAGAGAGAAGAGAGATAGAGAGAGAATATAGATGAAAGAGATGGAGAGAAGAGAAATGGACGAGAGACACAGAGAAAAAGAGAGAGACAGACAGAGAAGAGTGATGAGTGACAGAGAGAAAGAGAAGAGAGACAGAGACACAGAGAGAATGAGAGAGACAAACAAATAGAGAAGAGTGATGAGGGAGAAAGAGAGAGAGAAGAGAGACAGAGACACATAGAGAAAGGAAAAGACAGACAGAGGAGATAGAGTGACAGTGGTGGAAGAGAGGTAATGGTAGTAGTAGTGGCAGTGGTGGTAGTGAAGTGGTGGCGATGGTGGTAGTAATGGTAATCGTAAAGGTGGAGTGGCAACAGTGGTAGTAGTGATAGCAGTGGAATGAAAAAAAAAATTTGGTTACAAATAAAATTTAAACAAAAAAAACGTGGTTTAACCCCTTTTTTTTTTCTTTTTTTTTTTTTTGCGATGGGGGTTGTCGTCGCAAAAAAAAAATTATTTTTTGTTAAAATAATTTTTGTTTTTTTTAGTTAATGAATTTTTTTAAAAAAAAAAAATCATTTTTTTAGTTATTAAGATTTAAAATTTATTTGTTTTATTTTTATTTTAATGAAAAAAATTATTATTTTTTTTTATTTGGTAAAAGTAGAGGTAATATTTTATGGTAGAGGAGAGGGAGCGGCAGTAGTGGTGAAGGTGGTGGATAAGAGATGATGGTAGTGGTGGTGATGGCGAAGGAGATTAGTAGTGAAATTGTGGTAGCGGTAGAGTAGATGGAGTGGCAGGGGTGAATGAGAGGTAATGGTAGTAGTAGTGGCAATAGTGGTAGTGGTGGTAGTGGAGTGGTGGCGATGGTAGTAGTAATGGTAGTCATAGAGGTGAAGTGGCGACCGTGGTAGTAGTGGTGGTAGTGAAATGACGTTTGCAGTAGTGGTGAAGGTGGTAGAGGAGATGGGTGGTGAGAGAGAGAGATAAGTGAGAGACAGATAGAGGAGAGAGAGAAAGAGAGACAGAGTGGTGAGCGATAGATAGATGTGTGTGTGAGAGAGAGAGAGAGACAAATAGACAGACAGAGAAAAGAGTGATGAGTGAGAGAGAGAAAGAAAAGAGAGAGATGAAGATGAAAAAATAGGTGAAAAGATATATATATATATATATATAGAGAGAGAGAGAGAAAGAGCGAAAAGAGATAAATGAGAGAGAGATAGAAAGAGATGAGCGAGAGAGAAAAAAGAAGAGAGAGAATAGAGATAGAGAGAGAATATAGATGAAAGAGATGGAGAGAAGAGAGATGGACGAGAGAGACAGACAGAGAAGAGTGATGAGTGACAGAGAGAAAGAGAAGAGAGACAGAGACACAGAGAGAATGAGAGAGACAAACAGATAGAGAAGAGTGATGAGGGAGAAAGAGAGAGAGAAGAGAGACAGAGACACATAAAGAAAGGAAAAGACAGACAGAGGAGATTGAGTGACAGTGGTGGAAGAGAGGTAATGGTAGTAGTAGTGGCAGTGGTGGTAGTGAAGTGGTGGCGATGGTGGTAGTAATGGTAATCGTAAAGGTGGACTGGCAATAGTGGTAGTAGTGGTAGTAGTGGAATGACATTTGCAATAGTGGTAAATGTGGTAGAAGAGATGGATGGTGAGAGAGAGAGAGGGATGAGTGAGAGACAGATAGAAAAGAGAGATAGAGAGACATAGAGAGAAAGAGAGATAAAGAGAAGAGAGATGGACGAGAGACATAGAGAGAAAGAGAGACAGACAGACAGACAGAGAAGAGTGATGAGTGGGAGAGAGAAAGATAAGAGAATTTTTTTATAGTTAATGAAATTTTTGTTTTTTTATTTTTCGTTTTCTTTTAGTTATTAACGTTGAAAATTTATTTGTTTCATTTTTTTTAATGAATAAAAAATTATTATTATTATTATTTCATTTTGAATAAAAAATGTTTTCTATTAAAATAAAGTTAATTTTTTGTCATCAATGAAAAATATTTTTCTGCGACCCATTTTTTTTGGTTTGTTACTAAAAATCAGGAACTAATTTTTTGGGGTAGAGGATAGGGAGCGGCAGTAGTGGTGAAGGTGGTGGATAAGAGGTGATAGTGGTGGTGGTGGTGATAGCGAATGAGATTAGTGGTGAAGTTGTGGTAGTAGTAGAGGAGATAGAATAACGGTGGTGGATGAGAGGTAATGGTAGTAGTAATGGTGGTAGCGGAGTGGTGGTGATGGTGGTAGTAATGATAGTCGTAGAGGCGGAGTGGCAAAATGATTGGTAATTAACAAAATGTTTAAAAAATTTAAAAATATAAAAAAGAGTAAGAAATGGAAAGTGGCGGCGGAAGACGGTAGTGAAAAGTAGTGACGGTGGGTGGTGGGTGATAGTGGCGGGTGATAGTGGCGGGTGGTGAGTGGTAGTGAGTGGGTGATCGTGGTGGTGGCGGGTGGTGGTGGCGGGTGGTGGGTGGTAGTGAGTGGTGCTGGTGGTGCTGGTGGCGGGTGGTGGCGGATGGGCGCTGGTGGCGTGTGGGTGGGTGACGATGGCGGGTGGTAGCGAGCGGGTGGTGGTGGTGGCGGGTAGGTGGCGAGTGGTAGTGGTGATGGATAGGTGACAATGGCGGGTGGTAGGTGGTAGCGAGTGGATGGTGGTGGTGGTGGTGGTAGTGGTGGTGGCAGGTGGGTGGTAAGTGGCTAGTGGTGGTGGATAGCTGGTGGTGGCAGGTGGTGGATGGTGGTGGTAAGTGGGTGGTGAGTGGTGGTGGCAAGTAGGTGGCGAGTGGTGGTGGCAGGCGATGGACGGTAGTGGCGGGTGGTGGGTGGTGGCGACAGGTGGGTGGCAAGTGGCTGGTGGTGGTGGGTAGCTGGTGGTGGATGGTGGTGGCAGGTGGGTGGTGAGTGGTGGTGGCAAGTAGGTGGTGGGTGGTGGTGGCAGGCGGTGGATGGTAGTGCCGGCTAGTGGCGAGTAGATGGCTGGTGAGTGGTGGGTGGTGGTGGTGGCGAGTAGGTCGTGGGTGGTGGTGGGTGGCTGGTGGGTAGCGGTGGCGGTAGACGGGTAGTGGTGGCGGCAGGCGGGTGGTGGGTGGTGGCGGCAGGTGGGTGGTGAGTGGTGGTGGCAGGTGGTGGTGAGGGGTGGATGGTAGGTAGTGGTGGTGGCGGTGGTGGCGGAAGACGGTGGTGGAAAATAGTGGCGGGTGGTTGCTAGTGTTGGGTGGTTAAAAAAAAAACTCAAAATAGAGGCGCGGATTTTGGAATTGTATATTTTATATAAAAATCAAATTGAAATATTTTATACAATCACACCTAGGGAGTGTGATTATATATATATATATATATAATGACACTTATTTAAAAATTGTGATTAAAAAGTAGTAATGTATATATAATCACATTTTAATTAAAGTGTGTGATTAAAAAATATATATATAATCACGCTTACTTTAAAAGTGTGATTAAAAAGTAGTAGTGTATATATAATCACACTTTAATTAGAAGGTGTGATTAAAAAATATATAAATAATCACACTTCAATTAGAATGTGTGGTTAAAAAATATATATATAATCACACTTATTTAAAAAGTGTGATTAAAAAGTAGTAGTGTATATATAATCACACTTTAATTAGAAGGTGTGATTAAAAAATATATAAATAATCACACTTCAATTAGAATGTGTAGTTAAAAAATATATATATATAATCACACTTATTTAAAAAGTGTGATTAAAAAGTAGTAATGTATATATAATCACACTTTAATTAGAAGGTGTGATTAAAAAATATATAAATAATCACACTTTAATTAGAATGTGTGGTTAAAAAATATATATATAATCACACTTATTTAAAAAGTGTGATTAAAAAGTAGTAGTGTATATATAATCACACTTTAATTAGAAGGTGTGATTAAAAAATATATAAATAATCACACTTTAATTAGAATGTGTGATTAAAAAATATATATATAATCACACTTGTTTAAAAAGTGTGATTAAAAAGTAATAGTGTATATATAATCACACTTTAATTAGAAAGTGTGATTAAAAAAAATATATATATAATCACACTTAATTGAAAAGTGACATAAAAAATAAATACTATCACACTTAATCAAATTAAGTGTGATTAAAATATCAATCTAATTTTTTTTATCACACTTCTAATAAAAGTGAGATCTTTTTTTTTGTCAAAGTGTGATTTTTAACTATTTTTGTAGTAGTGACTATATTCAAATTTACTTGTTAGGATATTCATTAATACATTTGAAATGATCTTGCATTGCTTAGGTACATTCCTCCATAACCATAACAATGGGTAGACGAGGAATGCAAGATTATGTAATGTTTTGTTAAGCAACATCAACACTCATTAACAAAAGCATAACACTTTGCTTAACTTTGGCCAAAATCTCTATGACTCACAGTTGAAAGATTATGTAAAAGTCATAAGACATGATCTTAAAATTAAAAATACATTAAGATAGAGGAGAAAAAAAATTGAAAACAGAATATCTTTGGCTAAAAGTAATCAAATTGATACATAGAATTTTATGTTTCATTTAAGTAAACTTCATGTGGTAAACAAGAGGTAGTTTTGGATTAATTGGACCACTGGCAGTTTGTTGTGTTGGGCCACATTATAGTAAATGCTAAATGACACATTTTTGTCACACTTCCCAAAAATAGCACAAATCCAAATTTGAAAAGACCATGCATTGAATTAATTCGAAATATCGAATTATGACTGAAAGATATTTCATTCCTCATTTATTGATTGCATACAAATAAAACAAAGGGTTCACGTAGTTTCATCGCTCATTTATTGTTTGCACATAAAAATAAAAAATAAAAAAATTTGAATTCTTTAAAATTTAAATCTTAATTTGAGATAATTGCTCGATCTGTGAGATTCATCTTGGCTCTTATTCATTTTATAAAATTCTTTATATAAATCATTTATAAAAAAAAATTAAATTAATCCAATAATCATAATATTTTTATGTTATCGTATTTATCTTCAAAAAATGAATGACTTATTTTTAAAACCGCACTTGTCATCTTTTTTTTTAAAGACAAACCCGATAAAATAAAAAAATTACAATTATTAAATTACATTAATTGTTTTAATATTTAATATATATAAAGAGATTTATAAAATAAACGATTGCCCAAACACTTCACCTTACAGAATTTCTTTTTTATTATTGGGTGTCATAAGAACACTTGTTTGGGCAAATATAACTAGGCTAGAGGGATTGATTATGTGGTCATTAAAGTGTGTTAGGCCAAGTTTGGTAAGTCTATAAAAAGTCAAAAAGTTAAAAAATTAAAAAATTATTCAAAAAGTTAAAAAGTTATTATTATTCAACAAAGTCAAAAATTACGGCTGCACAACTCCCGATCCTAATTTTTCCCTACACACTAATTTATACAATTTTTTAATATACATTTTTTCTTAAAAAATCAAAAAAATAACCCAAACATCCATATTTTTTTCCTCAATTTTTTAATCCAAAAAGATAAAAAATATACTTATTTAGAGCATCCCGAACAACCTTTTACTTTCTTGATGCTGGCTAGCTACGCAATGACGTGTGGTGTGTCTGATCTCTAATTGCCTCGTTACTAATTTAAAATCAATCTTGCTATCCAAAGGGTGTTATTAATAATTGCATATCTGTCCATACATAGATAGGACATTGGAAGGCATTCTTAAGCTTCATAAGTTATGGGATAAATTATACCAATTTCTCTGATATTTTAAAAAAATACAATTAATTTTTTTGAAATTTAAATTTACATAATAATTTTTATCAATAATTTGTTAGTCGTATAAATAAAAAATGATATTATTATTTATTTTCGACTAATATATATATTTATTTATTTCAGATTCTATCTACAATTTGTATTAATTTCAATCGTTTTAGTTATACAAAAAGGGAGGTTAGTTTAACTAATTTTATCTAAACCTCAAGAAAGGCGAGTTTAATTTACCCTAAGTTATAATTAATATATATATAAAATTTTACATTCAAAATTGCCACAAGAATAATGTAAAAATGTCATTTAAATGAATATTTTGTTTTAAAATGATAAGTCTCAATATAGTCACATGAGTACATAAATTTTGTATGTGTATATTTTTTTATTATATATCATTATGGTTTGTTTTGGGAAGTTATTGGTTAAAAGCTGAATTTTTAATTTTTTTTGACTTTTTTTGAAAAAATGTATAAAAAAATAGACAAGTGATGTGAACTAAAATAGGTTAAAAACTAAAATTTAACTTTTAACTATCTTTTTAAAAGAGCCCGTAGTGATATATGGCTTGGAAGGCAAGGAATGGACAAAGATAAGCTTTGAGATAGCTCCATCTCCTCTTTTAATCCATGATTTTGCAAAATTTTCTATTATTGTGCTAATAAAATGCCATGTTGTGTTTTGGGTCAAAAAAGCTGATCATGTGCCTACCCTTAAAACAATTCCAAAATTGCACCCTTTGCCTTCGCTTTACATCTTCTAACATTAAGCAGCTTTCATTGACAATTCTCCCCATGCTTGTTCTTCTTTTTAGAATTTATTATCATTATTATTTTCTTTCACAATTAGGGGAAAATGAAAAAAAAAAGTGTTACTATTAGCACTTATCAAAATTCTTTAGACCCCAATTTTAAACCTTAAATTTTAATAATATTTTTTTAGACACCCCACTTATTACCAAATGTACCCATATTCATAATATTTTCACAATGAAATGCACACCCACCTAATTTTTCATCCCTCTCCTTCCCTGACTCACTCAATCTTCAGAGTTTGAAGCTTTGGTCCAGTATAGAATTCTTGGACCCCAACTCTCCATCACTCTCGTCGCCATCTCGACCATCAACGGAGCATTCCGATGACTCTTATCTTCTCTGAACGCTCTCCGTATCGCCGAATCAGTAACATCTTTCATCCTCTCATCATCATCTTCTTCCTTGCTTTTTGTATCTTTGTCATCGCTGAGATCGATCGAAGATACTCCAATTTCTACAGGATTTGTATAACCGTTTGCAAGATGAGGAAAAACAGAATCATCGTCTGAATCGTCATCAGAATTTTGAATGTAGCCCAAAACAATTTGTTCACCACTGTGTAGTCGAAAAAATGTATTTTGTTCAGAACTGTTTTGTCGAACAATAATGATCCTATCAGCACTGTATGTCTGAACAAAATTTGTTCATCACTGTGTAACTTGAATCCATTCCAATTTACAACTTAAAATAACATGAATTAAATCCATTCAAAATACATAACTTAAATCCATTCCAATTCACTCTTTTCTATTCTAAGTTAGTTTAACAAAGAAAATTACATAATTGACTATCTACATTAATGTTCGGAACCTATGTATTGAACGAAAGGATTATATTCAGTACTGTATTACCGAACATAATTCTAACAGTCAGCAAACCAGTACCGAAAGCTCGAACGAAACAAGAGCGACCGAAAACGACCGAGAATGTTAATGCAAGACAGATAAACTTATAAGATGATGAAGTATACGTTATACTTGAAGCAAAACTTTCAAGTTCAATAGCGTTGATGATGGTAATAAAGATGACACATTCAAAATTTAAGATGATTACGAAAAATAATAGATTTAGGGTTTATGTTAGTTGGTTATGAAAAGTAATAGGTTTAGGGTTTATAAACATGGAATATGTATAGTTGGAGTTGGGGGTGGGGGTGAGGGTGGGGTGGGTGTCCAATATTATAGAGTATTAGTTCTTATTGATAGGTGGGTGTTCCATTTAATAATGTCTTTTAATGTAATTTTACTTTAGGGTATAATTATAATAAAAAAAATTATAAAATGGGAGATCCAAAGAATTTTGACAGGTGCTAATAGCAGCACTCAAAAAAAATCCTTATAACGCAATGATAAGATCTGAATTTATGAATCAACCTAATAAGGTAATGTTTAACTAAACCTTTGATATTTCTTTCTAATTTCTCAAAGATGATTTTAGCATCTATAATCCCCATAACCTCCAAAACTAAGCTTTATTTATCATCTTCCTCTGCCTTTTTTTTTAGTTTTTTTTTTTTTTTTTTTAATAACATGTTAAAAGTGTGGTTTTGGAGTGTACATTAACATTTCATCCAAATGAGTCTCATAAGTTTCCATCACCCCTTAAAAATTAGGCCTTTTTGCATGGCAGCCCAATAGTTTTTGAGGGCTTTAGAGGAAGTCCCAAAGGGACTTTTATAAATATGTACGGGGAGGAAATATCCATCGCTGTCCGTACTCCTTTCGTCCGAGCTCTGTGTCTATCCGATCAACCTGAGAATATAACGCCGGTGAGCTACCCGGCGGTGTGTTATCGGAAAACCCCTCCGACGGTCAAGTTAGCACACACTCAAAGAGAGAGAGAGAGAGAGAGAGAGAGAGAGAGAGAAATTCAATCAATGTCAAATTGTATCTCACCAAATGATGTTCCATGCCCAGAATGGGGGGCGCAGACCTGCTTATATACTTTTTGCGCTCAACTTTGCACCTATTAGTCTCTTGACATATGGAGCTGCTCTCCCATCTGTCAACACAAATCCAGCGAACACCACATAACCAAACCGCTAGACAACATTAGCGGGAACTCAGCAGCCCGGCGGCATCACCTCGGCTTCATACGACCGTGCTGCGTAACGAGTCCGAGTGCTCCACTCGCCGAGCTCCATAACAACCGAGCTCAGTAGCATTCCGACAGAGCCGAGTTCAAGACAGGTCGAGCCAGTAAACAAAAGGCCTTTCCCGCCGAGCTAAACGTGCGAACCATGGAACCCGAGTTGGCAGGCGATCATCTCGGCCAAGTAAGCTCGGCCCAGACACGGGACCTAATCCTTGGCCGAGCAAAACCGACACTGGACATGGACAAGCCCAAGTAGCTCGGTCCAAACATGGTCCTGGGCCTCGACCGGGCAAAACCACCTCTGGACAAGCCCAAGTTAGCTCGGCCCAAACATGCTCGGCCCTCAATTTGCCTAGCTTCTACCACGGCCCAAGCCAGTCTATAAATTTCCCTCTCAAAATATATATATATATATATTTAATTATCAATTAAAAAAAATTATTATTATTTAATTAACATACGTTTTCCTATTATATTTTTTTCTAGTAATTAAGATGAGGTTTACTATTTTTACAATTGGGGGACATTTGGCCTAGGGGGAATTTATTTTGTTGGGCTACTAAATAAAAATTTGGACAAATTACTTAGCCTCCGTTTGGGAAGTGGGTTGGCTTTTTAACTTTTTTGGCTATTTGAGCCTGGGCTTAAAAGCTTGGTTTGGGAAGGGCTTTTTGGCTTTTTGGTTTTTTTGACTTTTTTTGTGAGAGAAGAGTGTAATGATTATGGGTTGGATGTGATGTTTTGTCTGTTATGGCTCAAATAGCCTATTCTGTCTTTTGTGGCTCAAAGAGCCAAAAGAGCCCAAATGAGCTCTTCTCAAACGACACCTTAGAAGTCTTTTTTGAAAAGTGTGTATTTTATTTAATTCAAAAATCTTTTAGATAGACCCAAAAGTTTTATACCTATTTATCTTCTCCTCTCTTCCCTACACCTTGCTTTTTCTCTTTATCTCTCTTTCTCTGATATCGGTGACGACGACGATGACGACGATGACGACGGTGACGACCTCCTTCTTTTCTCTCTCTTTCTAATCTATAATCACCGACGACCGATGACTACCATTGATTGGGGTTCACGGGCAACCATCAAGTACTAACTCTTTATTTCGTGCTCACCGACAGCAAAAGAGATAAGTTTTCAACGAAGAAGATTAGTAGATCTACTCAAATCTGATGTAGATTTAAACCAAAAATATTTGTCGGAATACAAATATCTCTCCATATCTGTCTCTTTCCTTCAATATCTCAGTTTTAATGTTTTTTTTTTTTCTATATTACACTTCTATTTTCCTGTTATAATGAAGAATTTTTTTAACTTCTGAATAAGTTGTTTTCGAGTTTCAATTACAAGTGGTAAAAACTGTAAAATTTTACAGTTTCAATTTTATTTTATTTTTTTGTACTGAAATGAATCATTCTTTAGAATTATAAAATTTTACAGTTTCATAACTTTCTTTATAACTGTAAAATTTTACAGTTTCATAACATATTTTTCAGTTTAAATAAGGATAAATACTTAATAGAATCATACTTTGAATTATAACATTTTACAATTTTAAAGTTTACTTTTCAGTTTGATCAATATTGAAAATTATTTACTTAAACTCTATAAAAATTGAAAATAAAATATGTTTTTTTTTTTCCATTGTTGTTGTTGTTGTTGTTGTTTTTTTTCCCCCCAGTTTATCAATATTTAGCATATTTTGCTATGTTTTTTCATTTAATTTCTCAGTTTATTCTTCCTTTCTTTTTCAACAATATTCTAAATATTTCTATAAGTCTTCGGCGATATTCTTGATGTCCAACGAACATTCTAGACATTTCGACGACTTCCGGTAAAGTTCAGAACAAACCGGAGATACTTTGGCGAATTTCGGTAATATTCCGGCAACTTTTCGGTGATGTTGAGCATTCCGGCGAGTCTCCGATAACTGTCTGATGGAAGTCCGGCGGTGGTAGGATGTATCAACGTCTTTAAATTTTTTTTTTTTTTTTAAAAAGAATTTTTTAATAACAATTAAAAATATAGAAGACTAATTGGTACAAGTATTTTATTTTGAAATTAGATAAATTTTAAATTTTATGTATGAGACTTGTCAATAATTCCCCAAATATTTTCTGTTAACACTTTATCATTGGGTCCATGGACAAACGAGGATTTTTATTTGCAGACATGGGCAGCCCGTTTATAGACCGGACTTAGGTGGTGTTTGGGAAGAACTTCTTGGGCTAAATTAGCCATGTAAAGACAAAAAAGTTGATTTTAGCCACATAGAGACAAAAACTTCGTAATCACTTGCCACCAACCATTGTCAAGGTAAATTTACAAATCTACCCCCACATGAGAGAGGGGCATCACCACAAAAGCTTCACAGTCACTTCCCAAAAAACACCTATTTTCAAAAAAATACACAGGACGTTGAAAAAAAAAAAATTAAAAACGTTTTTTTGGTTTTTGTTAAAATATTTTATAAAAATAAATTTAAACTCTATTTATAAAAATATTTGTAAATATTTTAAAAATTTTTTATTATGTGTTTGGTTATGATTTGAGTGTAGAGATGTGAAAGTAGTATGGAGTTTCGAGTTATGTATTTGGTTATGAATTGTAAAAATAATTTACTAATAAAATTTTATTTTATGTGTTTGGTTACGATTTGAGTGTAGAGTTGTTTTTAAATTAAAAATATTAACATTTTAAATTATTTAAAATTTTTGAATATTTAAATTATTTAAATCTTTTTGTTAAAATAATTTTTTAAATATTTAAATTTTTTGCAAAATAAATTTGTTAGATTATTTACATTATTTAAATATTTAAAATAACATTAAAGTTAAAATAAAAATTAAAATAAAATTCAAATTCAAATTAAATTAAATATTTAAAAGTAAATTAAAATTAAATTATTTAAAATAAAACCTCACTTTTTATCATTTCACCGAAAATTAAAATAAAAATAAAAATAAAAAACACATGAAAAAATATTTGCAAAAAAAAAAAAAGGAACTTAAAATACATAAATTATTAACAATAATTTATTAATTGAGTTTTATTTTACGTGTTTGTTTACAATTTGAGTGTAAACTTGTTTTTAAATTTAAAATATTAACATTTTAAATTATTTTTATTTTTTGAATATTTAAATTATTTAAATTTGTTTGTTAAAATAATTTTTTGAATATTTAAATTATTTAAATTTTTACGATGTAAATTTTTTGAATATTTATTTTAAATTTTTTCCAAGGTAAATTTTTTAGAATATTTACATTGTTTAAATATTTAAAATACAAAAAAAAATATAAATAAAATTAAAATAAAATTTTAATTAAGTTTTGTTTTATATATTTAGTTACGATTTGAGTATCGAGTTGTTTTTAAATTAAAAATATTAACATTTTAAATTATTTAAAGAACGTAAATTAAAGAACAAGAACTAATTAATGTATAAAAAAATATAAATGACAAAAACATAAATTTAAAAAAAATAAAAAAAAAATTAAGCAAAAAATAAATAAAAAAATATTTTACCAAACTACGCCAAAATAAAACCCAAAATAAATAAATAAAAAATAAAAAAATTTAAGTAGAATACCCAAATCGAAACCCAAAAAAAAAAAAAAAAAAAAGTAGCAAAAAACGGCAAATCAAAATCGAAAATAAGAGAAAAATAAAAAACAAATAATAAAAAAAAAAACAACATTGGTGGACCGTTTGGGAAGCTGACGTGGATGCCAAAATCTTTGAATTACAGGTACATGTGGATCAAGGGCACTTTGGTAAATTAACAGGAGGCCACCTCACCAAAAAGTCAAAAAGCCAAAAAAGCTAAAAAGCCCTTCTCAAACCAGGCTTTTTAGCCCAGACTAAAATAGCCAAAAAAATCAAAAAGCCAAAAAGCCAACCCACTTCCCAAACGGAGGCTTAATACTTAACAAGTCATGTTAATAGGTTTATGTTTTCCATTTTTTCTTCGCAACACAACTCGTTAATTCACAATTTTAAATACACACTGATTCTCACGGTTCTATTTGGATTCAAAATATGTCTCAATATATTTAATGTAAATTTTTATTATATCTTAATATAAATTTACTAATAAAGACAACACATATTAAATTTTAAAATAATTTTTTTTTCTTCTCATGCTACACGTTATTCCTATTTTAATCTCTGTATCTTCCTCCCTTCTTCGTCTTCTTTTTCTTCTTCATTCTCCTTCCAAAACTCTAATCCACCCTACCAAAACTCACCCTCATCATCAACATCATTGTTTTTAATTATTTTGAAACCTTAAACCCTAGAAGAAAGTTTGAACAAAATCAAATAATAGATGAAAGTAATAATCAAAATAGTTTTTTTGAAGCAATCCATAAAAAAGGATGTAAGTTTTCATATAAAGAGGTTTCACAATTTTTGTAGAGTACCATCAATTAATTTTTATATCATTTTTTTGACAAAAATTAAAGGGCCCAATAATTAGATTAAGGGGTTGTTTGGGGTGTCATAAATAAGTGCACTTTTTGCATTTTAGTTTGGGAAGACTAAATAAGTGCACTTTTTGACTTTTTATGAAATATGGGTTGGGTTTG
This sequence comes from Camellia sinensis, assembly GCF_055761805.1. Taxonomy (NCBI): domain Eukaryota; kingdom Viridiplantae; phylum Streptophyta; class Magnoliopsida; order Ericales; family Theaceae; genus Camellia; species Camellia sinensis. The sequence continues at coordinate 191,225,827 of NC_138961.1, read as the reverse complement.
GGTTGGGTTTGAAGTGATGTGTTAGAGAGGTGATGTGACTTAAATAAGATGATGTGACTTAAATAGGATAGTAACTTTTTGACTTTTTGTCTTTTTTTAATCATGCCAAACTTGACCTAAATGTTAAGAAAAAAAGATGGATATTTGGATTAACTTTTTAACTTTTTTACAAAAAAATGTGTATTAAAAAATTATATAAATAAGTGTGTAGAAGAAGTTAGTGGAGTAGGTCTACAGGTTGGGCAGAGTAGTGGGTTAGTTAGGAGATGGGAAATGATTGCCTTCTTTTCGGGCTTGAATTGGACGATGTTGTTCGGTCTGTGGGGGCCTACCACAGGTCCCGTTTTACTAATCGAAACCGTTCAATGTGTAGAACTCATCGAATACTATATGCTCGTAAAAAACCACGTTGATTGGATATCGATAGCTATCTGATCGTGTTAGTTTTTTTTTTTTTTTTATCAACTGTTAATTATAACACCATTCATTTTTATTCAAAATTGATTTGATCATGTAGTTAGTGATATTCGATCAACGTGATTTTTTAAAGGTATATAGTTCTGGACGAGTTTTACACATTGAACGGTTCGGATTATCAAAACGAGACCGGTGATGGGCCCCCACGAGCCCAGCATTACCGTCCAACTTTGTGATTTTATATATGTAATTTTTTTTCCCTGTCACGGTACTAAAGGGGTCAAGCCAGTTCCGAAAACTATGTGAAGTTGGTTTGATTAAAATATTATGGATATTATTTTTTTTATATTTTTAATTTGGAAATAGTGATAACTTTTTTATTTTTTTTGTAACTTTTTGACTTGTTGAATTTTTTAGAACACCCCAAACTAGGCATAACAATAACATATTATTGGATTTGTTCTTATTTTGTCATTTAAATAGTACATTATTTGAGAACTACTCTTTCTTGTTAGTGCCGGATGCTTATGTGTTTATAAATTTGGTTTTTATTTTTCCACGAGCATTCTTGTGGATAATTTATAATGTAAAAGTTATTTCTGTATTGAAAATTTTATAATGCTTATGTAAGAGTTTGTTTGTTTGTTTGTTTTTTTTTTTTTTGTATTTGAGAATTTTTTTTTGTATTATTTTCCCTACATTATCGCTCTTTTCCCTAGATTATTGCTTCTGTTTTTTTTCCTCCTGTATTTCAATGAATAATGAATTTCAATAAGCTAGTTTGACGAATGAAATTGACTGAATTTTAATTGTGTTTGCATCATAGAGCAGAATAGAATCGACAATGCTAGGTAGCTCAAATTTTTGTGACTCAAATGGCTCAAATCTGTCAAAACGACTTCGTTTTGACAGATTTTGAGTGTAAAACGACGTCGTTTTGACAGATTTGAGCCATTTGAGCCACAAAAATTTGAGCTACCAAACATTTTTCGAATAGAATTATGGACAAATTCTATTATTTGAAATTATTATCCAATAAATCAAGGGACTGTTATGAACATATTAATCTTAAAAAATGATAGTATACACATTTGATAAATTCATTTGGAATCCATCAACTGTTGAGAAAAAAAGAAAAACAATAAAAGAAAAGAAAAGAAAAATAAAAAGAAAAGTTGCTAAATGCCCTTATCTTTTTTCTTTAGGACCCCCACTTTTTCTATTTTTTTTATTACAATTTTACCCCAACACCAATTTTCATTTTTGACGCATTTCTATCCTTTCAACCCCAATCCCAACCCTAACCCCAATCCCTCCAACTAACCTTTTGAGCATCACAACCCTTCCGTCACTCTCTAGGGGAACCCTAGTCCAGAACTCGGCGAACAGTGCCTCGAGCTGCACCACCACCGATTCCAATCTCCCTATTAGCTTCTCATACTTGGTGTCCTCTCTCTCTCTCTCTCTCTCTCTCTCTTTAAAGTTTTCTCTCTCTAGAATTTGCAGAAGGTTGGCTTCGAATCTTAGATCATTCTCTCTTTCTCTCTTCAATCTCAGATCTGCGATGCCCACGACAGACTTGATATTCGAGCCCGGCAATTCCATATTTACAAGCTATTAACGGTCTTGGTGACCGATCGAGAGCTCGTTTGAGAGATTAGGGGGTTCTTCTCAAGCGGTGTGGTCTTAGATATTGAATTGGAGTTCCCTTTCTATCTTCTCTCGTTTCAACGCTGCACAAAGCTCGTTCTGCCGCTTCCTCATTCTCTTCTTCTTCTTTTTCCCATCGTAACCCAAATTGCGAACCATTGCCGCCATCATCGCCTAAAGCAGCTGCCATTGCCACTGTCTTCACCAATTTTTGAAAAACTTAGGCCTAGGATGCAAAATGCTGGAAAGGGGTTGCAGGTTGGCCACTAGAGATAATGGCGGTGGTTGCCAAAATTGGTGAGGATAGGATTTGGGTTGAGGGCTAGGAATTGGGTTTAGATTTGGATTTGGGGTTAGGGGTATAATTGATATTAAGATGGAGATTTAAAGAGAAAATAGAGGAGACTTATTTTTCTAGGTAGGGGTTCAAAAAAAGTAGGGGACCAAAGTAAAAGGGTGGGGCAAAGAGCAGCTATGGGTGATCATGGATCCGTTCAATCCGATCAATTCAACCAAACTGACTCAACTCGATTAATTTTGGGCAGAAGCGTGTCTTTCGATGGACCGATGCGGATGAAATGTTTCAAAAACAGCTGATATGGTTCGGATGGCGAATTAACTAGCCCATACCTACATAAACCTAATCTACTCATAGATAAAGTTCAAAAAAAAAAAAAAAAAAAAAATGCTAACAAGTAACAACATATAGTAGAGATAATAAAATATATATTTTTGTAAAAATAAAAAATAATATTTTAAAAATATACATGCGTGGTACCATGACTTATTATAGAAAAATAATACATATCTTTTCAGATTACTAGTTATTAGAGGTTGTAAAAGTTTTGAATTATAATTTAAAAAAATATTCAAAATTTATAAAATCTAAATTGTCAAATTGATCATATCCATTCACTAAGCTGCATGGCCTACTCAATCTGCATCTGTCAAATTATAAATAGATGTAAATTATTTTTTTTTAATTCACTTAGTTTTAAACGAACGACGAATAAAATGACATCTGACCTCATTCGTGGGAATTTGGATCCTCAGCCTCCCTTTTGGGCGGCAGTTCCTAGCAGCCCCCCCAAAACGACGTTGTTTTGGGGGGTTTTCCGTTTTTTTTTTTTTTTTTTCGCAGAACCAGAGCAGAGCAGAGGGGAGGGGAGGGAAGCTCGCCGGAGGGGAGGGGAGGGGAGGGGAGCTCGCCGGATTTTGGGGTCCGCAGGTCGTCGAGCTCGCCGTCGCAGGTCGTCGAGCACGCCAGCCGTCGATCGTCGCCCGATCTGCCGTCGCCTCCGCGTCCGGCCCGCCTCCGCCTCCTCCTCCTCCTCCCCCGGTGATTATGGCCCCCTCCAGTCCGGTGCTCCCTCTTCTTCTCCCTTCCTCTCTCTCCTTCCCCTCCCCTCCCCCTCTCTCTCTCCCTCCCCTCCCCTCCCTCTGGTTCGGTTTTCCAACGAGGAAGAAGAAAGAAAAAAAAAAAAAAAATCAAAAAACCCCCAAAACGACGTCGTTTTGGGGGACTGCTGGAACGACCGCCGGGAAGGGCGGCCGAGAATCCGAACTCCATTCGTGGTCACCTCTAGTGGCAGCCTTCCATAAGAAGAAAAAGAAAAAAAAAGAAAAAAAAAAGGGACAGCAAAACCCTAGTTATTGGAAATACCAAGAATACCCTCGCACGACGAGGACTCGACTCTGCTCTGCTCAGCTCACTACTCGCCTAGCTAACCAAGAAAGCAGAGTGCAAAGCAAAACCGTGATAATCGCCATGAGAGGAGGAGGAGCTCTTCTTCTCAGGAATGTTGCTCGCAATATTCTCTCTCCAATTTCCAATATCACCGACACATCTCCCATTTCTTTTCTCTCTCCCTCGATTTCTTCTTCATCTTCTTCTTCTTCCAGGTTGATTTGGAGGCTTTTCTCATCCGAAAGCGATTCGTCCAATCAAAACCCTAACCCTAACCCTCTTCCCGAAGAAACGAGCTTGGTGCCCAACACCCAGATGAAGAAGAAGAAGGATGTCTCCGTCGATATTGAGGATGTCAGCAACAAAGGTGCGAAATTGTGACGAAAAGAACGAAGAAAATGCTTTTTTGTTTGTTTTTCCTTTCAATGATTTGGGCTTCCACAAAGTTAAGAACTCAATTTGACTACTAACCCTCAATTATTGAAAAATCTAGAATTCATAATCATGTATTTCTTGCCTTACATTTTCTTAGTGACCAAACATTCCTTCTCTACCCCAATTTCTTTATAATTTTCTGGCTAAGTAAATGATCCTGTTGCACAATGCAGTAATTGGGTTCAAATTTTGACATAGATGCTATACATATACTAGAAGGCTGAAAGAGGAGATTTATTTATTTATATTTGTGAATTGAGGTGAAATTAAAAAAGAAAAAGAAAAAAACTGAAGCAAATTTGAAATAAAAAACTTGAGCAGTTATACTGGGGTAATTTGAGCGTGAAAGTATATGTGACATAGCTTTGCCAAGTGAGTTGTGTTCTTTATATAATTGAATAGATGAATATGTGTATGTACATGTCTTGCATTTCTTGGCTACCAAACATTGCATTACACAAAATTTTGTTTTCTTTTTCAGTTTTTTGATATGTACTTGTATGCATATGTATGCATATATTATTTATGAGCTGGGTTTTGTTTTTCCTTTATTTGCAGTTTAATACAAGTCTGCGTGATTTTGAGGTGTCCAAGTCTTTGCAAACTAATAACCTCTGATTTGTTTTATGGTGGTTGCAGAGCTGAAAATGCGTATACAAAAGTACTTCAAAGGTGATGAAGAGGCACTCCCTTCCATACTTGAAGCAATTTTGGCACGGAAGTTAACAGCAAAGCATGAGGAAACTGATGATGAGATGATGGATGAACTTCGGATGAAGCCACTGGATGATGTTAAGGACAAAGAGTTCGAATCTGATTTCGAGGATTTGTATGAGACTGATGAAGATATTGATGATTTGTATGATGCAAGGGATATTGTGATGAGGAGGATGGTGAAAGATGAATACTTCAATATGGATGACAAGAAGTGGGATGGTATGATTAAGGAGGCAACTGATCATGGGTTTCTTAAGGACACGAGGGAGTGCGAGGCAATTCTAGAGGACATGCTTAGCTGGGACAAGCTCCTCCCAGGTATATCCTTATATGCTTGTGATATTATTTTGGGTAATCTAAACAACTGATTAAGAAAATGTGATATGTCGTTGTATCCTTTACTTCTCTTGCCAAGTAGTTAGTTCTTCCCACATGGGTATTGTGTTTGAATCAATCAATTTCATTGCTATATGTATGCAATGTCGTATTTTAATTGTTGTAATTGTTTCTCTTTCATTACTTTGATAGATTTGAATTTTGATGTGTAGATTCCTCGAGAAGTTTCATGTGAGGAATCTTTTGCTGTCTTTTTATGACCTGCATTGCTTGTACTCTTGTTTTGACATCATGTTGCTTTTCTATATGGATTTATAAATGATTGGTTCAAACCATCGTAGCATTTATGTACGTGCAACAAATAATATACGTCACATAATTTGTTGCATAACTAATACCAAGTCATTTACTAATTTTATGCATCTATATATGTATATATTGTAATTTTGGACAAGGCTGAAACTACTTTTGGTAAAGGTTTTAGCAATGCCTACAAGAATTTCAAAAAAGGGAGCAATGGCCCCGTACTAATTTGACTAATGGCTATCTTAATGTGGAATGAAAACTACATGTTTAATAGGAAGATAATATTGTAATGGACACCATTGACCAAGGAACAATGATCTCAAGAAACTCCAAAATTGGAAGCTCTCTAGAGTAATTTGTTTGGATTGAATTCGGACCATATATTCAACGCTTATTTATAGGAATCATGATGTCCTTTCATGATGAACTTGTAGGGAGACATTTTTTGTCTTTGGGTAATACATGTCTTGCACGGACACATGGCAATAATTAAAAAAAGGAAAAAAAAGATACATAAATGGCGGGGATACGATGCAAATAACTATATTTTTATTTGTCACGTATATGAATATATAAATTTAGGGCACATAGATATGCGTGGCATCAATGTATATGTGGATATACTTTATTTTTCATTTTCTCCCCCTTTCGTTTCCATATATTTTCCGAAGGTGTATGTGCCATTTAGGTCTTGAATCATGTGGTATGTGTCCCATAAGCCTTGCAAGTATAAAAAAACAAAATGAACAAAAGTAGTCATGGGCTTTTGAGTGTCCAAATTCCAATGGCCAAGGTAGATTTAGTGTGTTGATCTCAAATGGGCAGATTCTTGTCGTCCAGACTCGGATTTGGGCAAACTTTGTGGCCAAATTGAAATCCCGAGAGTCTAGTTTCTAATGGTGGTGGTTTCATAAAAAATTCAAAGTATAGAGAGAGATATGGCCAGAAAATTACAGATATGTCCAAGGATAAAATCTAAGGCTCAAATCATGCTCTAAGGAGTCTAAGCCTTCTAATACTCTTCCTCCAAGAGTCTCAAATCAAAGGGAGAATATCATAGTTCTCTTCCAACCCCTCAAAGTTAGGATTCTCCTCCAACCAAAATGAGCACAAGAAGCTCTTTTTTGTTATTAAATCGTGCCTATTGTTCTTCCTATTGCCACTTGTTATCTATGTTTTGGTTATTACATTTTGTTACAAAGCTAGCAACATGTTTTATTTGTTGGAAAATTTTCTAGAGATCTTCTGTAAACCAAAACAAGCTTGTGGAGGTCAAATCAATATTGCCTCTGTTTGTCATATGAGTCTCATGTAACAACTCTACTATGTGGCAATAATTACTTACTGCCTCTGTCATGAGTACCTTGTTTCCATTCTACTACATGCAAGTGGTTTGTTCAGTTTTAAATGAATGCCTACACAAAAGCTTAGGGCCTTGGGTGTGGGATGAAGGAAAAGAATAGTGGGTAGAAGAATAAGCCGTAATTACACAAGAGCTGCGTGGAGGATGAATATTTTATAAAAAGGGCAATATTTAGAAGGTTTATCTTAAAGTAGTAATGAAGGAAATCAAATTCCTTCCATGCTGTTTCCTTCACTGAAAATACCGCACATTCTACTTAATATTGATTTAGTTGGATTTTGACAAATACTGTCAGCTTTTATGATGAGTGTACATGCCTCTTTATGAAGTCTAAGTCATCTTATGGTGTTATTTACTGATTGTGAATTATGCTGCAAGAAAAAAAAATATATCAAATTGAAAACAGAATGCATGATGAAATAGGGTAAACATTGGCCAATATTAGGCACACCTCCACTTTAAGTAAATTTCTTGTTTCTTTGGGCACTGGCTATAAGGATTATGATTACACATAGAATGGAGGTTTTGAATAGAGCCCTACTTATTAATGGAAGAAATGGGAAACTGGATTTGGTTGTGTTTCTACCCCTTTTTTAGTAGGGGAGATTTAGCGGACTTGCTTGTCCTTGAATCACTAAATGATTTTGTAGTTTTTACTTGAACTTCTTTTCGAATGGTGTATAGAGCAGTAGTTAAAGCATGAAGGCGTTATAGCTTTTGGTACTAGTTAGTTGATGTAGAAGGCCAAGGTTCATCCTAAAGTTAAGGCTTTGCCCTGGTCCACATACCATTAAAAAAGTGGGAAAAAAAATGGGAACCTCCAAGCTAAAACTAAGCATGTATTATCATATATTTTCTTCTTTTGGAATTTTGGTGGCTTGATAGGAAGTTGAATGACCATTTTGTGGGTTTGTGCATTTGTTGGATATTATTTGGGTTGTTTCTTAAAAATAACTCAAGGATCTTTGAATAGAAAGTTCAGCCACCCGTAAGCCTATCCCTGAATCCCATCATAAGCTCTTCTTGCAGCAGCGGTGAACTAATGAGATACCTATCTGCTAATAGTCAAATTTGATTCTATTTATAATTTTTTATATTACATGGAATAAGACTGTTCTCAGTCTAATTTTTGGGTTTGACAACCAAACAATTTGATGGGATTCTATTGGAGTTATTTGGGGGGACTGATCTTTTGATTGCTCTTTTCCTAGACCAGTTATTTTAGCTATGTGCTTTGGGTCCTTCATCTTACTGAGAGCGCCAAGCAATTTGGTTGGTTACATGGAGTGTGCCCTTGGGAATTTGGATTAACTTGATTGAGAGGCATTTTCATAGATCATGGAAGCCTTATGCTTTATGTGAATTAGATGTGTGCAAGAAACTTAGTCGTTTGATAATTGAAATATTATCATGTTTATGTGCAAAGACACTTCCCATTTATTGGAAGAATGACCTTTTAATGTGTGCAAGATGTGTTGATGTCTTTAATGTTGTCTAACCAATTCCTTTTATTTTCTTTTTTTTAGTTACATTTTGGAATTTATAGATTAGATTGTTAAGAGCACCTAGTGTAAGTCATCAAATATTCACTTTTTCCCTTCAAAACAGTTTTTCTGGATTATGTCAGATATATATGAAATTATGCTGGTATGTAATTCATTCTGTAACGCATGTGTTCAGTTTCCTTCTGATGCACTTTTTTCAGATGCAGTAAAGCAGAAAGTGGAGAAGAAATTCGACGAGATTGGTGATATGGTTGAAAGGGGGGAGATTGAAGTTGAAAAAGGTTATGAACTTTTCAAGGAATTTGAAGATAAGATGGTTGTGGAATGTGCTGAGATGATGGAGACAGAGGGGCCTGCACAGTTTGATGATACTGCTCTGCCAAACAAGAAAAAGGAAATAGATGTCTCCCCAGGGGAGGGGCCAATTCTTCGGTGGCAAACACGTGTTGTCTTTGTTCCAGGCGGTGACTCATGGCACCCGAAAAACAGAAAAGTGAAGTTGTCGGTTACTGTAAAAGAGCTTGGGCTTTCAAAGCATCAATTTCGTCGTCTGAGAGAATTAGTTGGAAAACGGTACCATTCAGGGAAAGATGAGCTAACAATCACCAGTGAGAGGTAAGTCCAAAAATTTACTGTTTGGTTCTTTTTTCTGTCCACAAATTGACTGGCTAATAGCTATAGATATGCATAGAATTTTATGGTATTCATGATCTACAGATCCCTTAGTTTTGGTGATTTCTTTTACACTGTTTGTCTGGGTGTAAATCATTTTCTGGATTTTTTTTTCTTCTTATTTTCCTATGTGTGCAACTAAATGAGAGGAAAATATTTTTAATGTGAATGATTTTATGCTGAATGAATGAAAAATAATTTATGGGAATGAAGCCCTAAGTTATTTTATATGCCTTGAGCTCATACTGTCATTCGTCACCAGTGCTTACAACTGAAAACTTTGATATCTAGGCTGGTAGTCTCTCAGGCATGCTAGTGTCGCATGTTGGACCAATTTTCTACAGCTTTCAGTGTTCAATTTCAGTCTCAAACTCACAAATAAGCATTATTCTATGCGACCACCCTTCATTCGTCAACCTTCAATATATTTAATTCTTGTTCTTTCATGTTTTTCAAATCTTATGTCCATTAATTGTTTGATCATATCCTTCAACCATAACATTTGTTTTCATTGTGGCAGCCAAACACACGAAATAAGAGAACAAAAATTATTTTACCTATAAACGTTTTACACCGAAAACATTTCGAGAAGTAAATTGTTTTCCGTTAAATCGAACAGAGAGTTGGTGAAATACTCCTTAAATATGAACAATGATTTGTTGTTGCCAAACACCGTTTAATTTTGTTCATTTCTGGGAGAATCATTTGATGTTTTTAATTATTTGTTTGGCATGATAATAGATCTGACTGCACCTTCTTTGAAATGTATTTTTTTGACTGTGTGAATGCTATGTGACAGATGTAATAATTTGTTTGGGAAATTTTTATAATTGTCTTCTCATCAGGTTTGAACATCGGGAGGAAAACAGAAAGGATTGTCTAAGGACTTTATTTGCCCTGATCGAGGAAGCTGGAAAAGCTAATAAGCTTGTAGAGGAGGCTCGAACTTCATATGTGAAGGAGAGACTCAGAGCCAATCCAGAGTTCATGGAGAGGTTGCATGCCAAGACAATGGGAAAGAAAGTATCCGAGTCTTTGCCTGCATGAATAAATGGTTAATAGTAGCTCTGTCATATCTAACATATAATTTAAAAAAAAAAGAAAAAAAAAAATCACTAACTTTTTTGCTATATGCGCAGCAGTTTCAAGCAGTAGTTCCATTTTTGAATTTGAAAAGTTTCTGATATGCAAAAATTTTCTAGTTCATCTGTTGAAATTCATAATGCCTCTTGTTATGGTGGTTTTAATAGTTTCTTTTTGTAATGTACTTTTCCTTTTGTTGATCTATCTATTTGTTTTTGACTGACCCTTTTTGTCTGGTATGTCAGCTAATGGCCTTGGGCCATTTGTGCAGACCACTTTTATGAAATCATTTGAATAATAAGCTTTACAATAAAAACTGTATTTTTTTGTGCATTTTAGTTGTGTAGGTATTGTGTTATCATTAAGCTTGTATTAAATCAATTCTAGGGTTGGGTGTCTTTTGTGCCACCTTGTAAAAAGGAATCAAGAATTGGAGTCATTGCAGACACAACTCAATTGTTTTTGCAATTGTGCTATAAACAAGGTTTTATGCATTCAAGCCTGGGGAAGTGCTTTGACCAGGTTTATTGGTAGGTCAAGTTTCAATATTTTGGGACTCATTAAAGTAGGAAACATTACCAATTCTTTAGCTAAAGTTGATCTCTATTTTTGAATGCCTACGACCCTATTTGATAATAGTCTCAAATAGTCAAAATGTTATTAAAAAAAATTAAAAAGTAAAAAACCATACCCTAAAGTTAAAGATTATTTTTTATTTTTTCTACTTTTTGTACAAAATCAGTCATTTTTGAATATTTTGATTTTGTACCTCATATTTTAGTTAAAAGGTCATTTTTAAAAAGTTATTAAAAAAATTAAAAAGTAAAAAAATTTTACAAAGAAAAGTTAAAGATTCTTTGTTTTTTTTTTTTTTTTTTAACTTATTGTACAAAACCAAAATCATTTTTAAATATTTTAATTTTTTATCTCATATTTTAGTTAAAAGGTTACTTCACCAACAAATCCAACAATAAAGAAAAAGTGAATAGCCATGTATATCTCTTCATCTGTAATAGCAAGATTGGTAGATCTCCAATTCATGAAAATAGATAATCAATTACTGCGAAATACCCATAACACCAAATCTATAAATTGATCCCAAAATTCTTAAAACATGACCTTTAAATTTAGTGGGTTAGATGTTAATTGGTTGATTTCTAAACAAATCAATAAGTAATAGACAACAGCCAAGTCAATGGATAATTTAGGGAAATTAACAGCTTAGTGTTAAGTTTAAAAAATAATTTCAAATACACGATAAAGTTTATAAAATTATTTTTTATTATTGTAAAGTTTATGTAAATATTTTTTTAAAGTTATACTGAAATGAAATTTCTCTAAATTTTAAGAGTGATGTTTTAGGGGGCTAAACTAGAGATCTCTATAGAATTAGAGAGGAGCTTAATCCAAAAGCCATTTTAAATTAGTAACTAAGGAAATGAATTTTTTTACTCACAAGATTAGAATAATGAAGTTGACACCAAGAAATGATTTGAAACACACTGCATTCATTGAACAATGCTTATTACTATATAACATGGAACAAAAATGAAAAATACAACTATAATGCTTCATCTAAGCGCACACATTACATATATATAGGTCTACATAAATGACATCATTTGATCTTTTGATTAATAAAGAGTTATCTAAATTTATCAGTTGATCTTGCGACAATTTTCCCTAACTTCACCATTAGAACCTTCTTTAACATCGAGCAAGCCCATTTTCACCATCGCTTGCTGAAAATCGAGGAAAAATCTTGCTTGGTTCATCGCATAGGCATTGACAATGCTCCTGGTTCTGGCACTGGCATATAAGGTTTGGTCGGAGAAGAGCACTCCGAAACTCCTCGTGAGCTCATTGAAATAATCGTTGTCGAAGGAGTTTCTGGTGGCATCGAAGGTTTGCTCAGCGTTGTCACCGGCACTGCATGTTTTTGACAATGTCTTGGCGAAGTTCGAGTCTAGGGTTGGATCGGTATCGTGAGTTGAATCGAAATTGCTCAATCGAAATTTGAATGATGAGCACCTTGCTACTCCTAGTGTATGTGCCCCTACAATTTCCCAAGGCTAAATCATTTTAAAAAAAATGAAATATAAAATAATAATAAAAAAAAAAGGAAAAGTATTTATGTTGGGAGCTTTTTTGATAAATCTGCTTTCTAAGAGTTTTATTCCATCCAACTTATATTCTTTTTGGCTATTCCATTAGGTTTTATTTGAGATAAGAAGACCAAAATACCCTTTTTATCTATTTATGTTCTATTTAGTTCACATTATTTTCTTATGTTTCAATAAGTCCTATGGGTGACATAATTACCAAAATACCCCTAATGTGAATGTTCACACCGTCAATGTGAATGTTCATATCGTCAATGTGAAGGGGCCTGGCCCATGTCGATCCTCGTGGGTGCCCGGAAAAATTCGAGTCGGGCCGGGGCCGCCCCGGTCCGTTGACAATGTGAATATTCACATTGACATGTTAACATTCACATTGATAAGAGTATAAAATTGGCTCGCGGCCCATGGGCGGCCAAAAGCCCGCCCGCGGCCCGGGGCGGGCCTGGCCCGACCTGACCCGTTGACAATGTGAATATTCACATTGACATGTTAACATTCACATTGATAGAAGTGTAAAATTAGCCCGCGCCTCGTGGCTGCTTGAAACCCGCCCACGGCCCGTGGGCAACCCGGGGTGGGCTCGGCCCGACCTGTTAACAATGTGAATATTCACATTGACATGTTAACATTCACATTGATAAGAGTGTAAAATTGGCCCGCAGCTCGTGGGCGGCCCGAAACTCGACCGCAGCCCGAGGCGGGCTTGGCCCGACCGGTGACATTGTGAATATTCACATTGACATGTTAACATTAACATTAATAGGAGTGTAAAATTTGCCTGCTGCCCGAAGCTTGCTCGCGGCCCAAAGTAGGCCTGGCCCGGGCTCGAGCCTAGTCTGAGACCCTAGGCTAGGGCCTGGGCCATCACTTTGAAGCCCGGCCGAGCCCATTGGCCCGGTTAAGGCCCATTCAAGGCTCGGTCCAAGGCCCGGCCCGTGCCGAGGCCTAGTGTCTTTTTTGTGGAAAATAATAAATTTTAGTAGAAAAAATTAAAAATAATTAAAAAAAAATGGCCAGGCCCGCCCAAGCCTGATCCAAGCCTGAGGCTAGGCCTAGGCCCATCGGTTCGACCCGAGGCTCGGGCCTGGACCCAAACGAGCTTGTCCCGGGTCGTGGGCAGGCTTTGGGCAGCCCACGGGCCGCGGGCAGGCTTTGGGCAGCCCATGGGCCATGGGCCAATTCTACATTCCTATCAATGTGCATGTTAACATGTCAATGTGAATATTCACATTGTCAACGGGCCAGGCCAGGCCTACCTCGGGCCGCGAGCAAGCTTCGGGCAGCGGGAAAATTTTACACTCCTATCAATGTTAATGTTAACATGTCAATGTGAATATTCACAATGTCACGAGTCGGGCCAGGCCCGCCTCGAGCTGCGGGCCAATTTTACACTCTTATCAATGTGAATGTTAACATGTCAATGTGAATATTCACATTGTCAACGGGCCGGGTCGGGCTCGTCCTGGGCCGCTGGCTAATTTTACACTCCTATCAATGTGAATGTTAACATGTCAATGTGAATATTCACATTGTTAACAGGTCGGGCCGAGCCCACCTCGGGCTGCCCACGGGCCGTGGGCGGGTTTCAAGCAGCCACGAGGCGCGGGCTAATTTTACACTCCTATCAATGTGAATATTCACATTGTCAACGGGCCAGGCCGGACCCGCGTCGGGCCGCACACAGGCCGTGGGCGGGTTTCAGGTAGCCACGGGGCGCGGGCTAATTTTACACTCCTATCAATGTGAATGTTAACATGTCAATGTGAATATTCACATTGTCAACGGGTCGGGCCAGGCCCGCCCAGGTCGCGGGCGGGCTTTTGGCTGCCTAGGGCCGCGGGCCAATTTTATACTCTTATCAATGTGAATGTTAACATGTCAATATGAATATTCACATTGTCAACGGGCCGGACCGGGCCCGCCTTGGGTCGCCCATGGGCCGCGGGCGGGTTTCGCGCCGCCACGGGACGCAGGCCAATTTTACACTTCTATTAATGTAAATGTTAACATGTCAATGTGAATATTCACATTGTCAACGGGCCGAGCCCGCCCCGGCTTGCGGACTGGTTTCGGGCCGCCCACGGACCCATTTTACATTCCTACCAATGTGAATTTTAAAATATGAATGTTCACATCATAAAATTGCTAACCGTTCAAAAAATATTTATAAGGGTATCAAAATTAAATATAAGGGCATAAGTGTCCAAGAAAATAGTGTAAATCAAGAAAAATGATTTTATGGAATAAAGCTATACATACATGGGACTAAATGGATTAAAAAATTCCTTCATGGACTTCTTGGGTTAAAACACTTATAAATGAGATTTATCAATAAAAATCCCATTTATGTTTGGTTGTATTTTTATTTTTTTGCTTTGTTTTTTTAAATAAAAAGAAATAAAAGTTTGAAAACAACTCACTTTTATTTTTGTGTGGAATTTTTTTTTAAAGATTCAAAACGATTTTTTGGTTTTTTTTTTGGAAAGTGAGTTCTTTTCAAGTAATGGCTCAAAAAATAAATTGTATAAAGGTTTTTACTAGAATGATGCAAGTAATTAAAATAATAAGTCTCAATATAATTATGTCATTTTGTACACATATAAATTTTGTATATTTCTTTAATTTGTATTTCATTAAAAGAAAACTATAAGAATGATATTTTAAGAGTCTTGTAAAGGAGTGTGTTATCCTAATTAATAAAATTTAAAATAGTTATTAATTTTTGTAGCACACACCTTTATTTTTAAAAAATGTCTTATTTTATTTCAAACTCACTGATAATTACTCTTAATATATAAAATTCATATTTTATAACAAGTGTGGCTTCAAATATAAGGTCACTATCATTAATAAGATAAGCAAAAAAGTTAAAAAGTAGAATCCAACAAACCCAAGAAGATCTTGACTCTTAGAAAGCCTTGTCGCAACATATCAAGTTAAATTTAGTTTTTATTATTTTTTAAGCTTGTCATTTTTTGTTTTCATGGTTTCCCACACGACATTTGTTTGAAAATTATTGAGTTCAAAGTGAGTAAAACATGCTATAAATAATAATAATTTCTCCTTAAAATTTTCAACTTAAATCCCTTTCATCAAATTCATCTATTCAAAACGAGTCTAAAATAATAATAATAATAATAATAATAATAATAATAATAATAATAATAGGTATAAATTACCAGATAAAGCAACCATTTCTTGAGCAGAGAAGCCATGTTGGGCAAACATGGTGATGAGTTGGGAGGTGTTGAAGAAAGGAGGAGGGAGGTTTCTTGTGTCTTCTATTTTTGATATTCTTCCATCCTTTCTTCCTTTTGGTATCTCATACACTGGACCCCCTGCCTAATGATAGCAAAAATAAATAAATAAATACCTTCAAAATGCACATTTATACATGGAAAGTGTTAGGTTATATGGTCTCGGGACATAAATCTAATTTTGAAACTTTTGAACAATAATTTCAAGCTCTAATCTTTTGAAAGATCGTATTACCTTTATTTATCCGTCTACCATTTTACCCATCTGTTCACGTGTTACTTATTTGTCTACCTAATTTATCTATCTATCCATATTACAATCACCTCAACCACCAGCCATCGTCAACCACCTCTCGGTGATTTTTTGGCAAACAGTGATCCAAGTGGCGTTGGGTAAAATAGAAAAATTATTCTTCAAAACAATAATTTTTTATTCTTACCAAAAAAATTTATTAATCATTTCCTTGTAACCAAAATAAAGTAATCCTTGGACCTAATGCTGTACAACTCTCTACAAATAGACTTCTCAACAATTTTTCCTACGTGTGGATCCTACTGCTTTTGAAACTAGTGGTCAGAAAATTTGATAACAAATCCATTTATATGTGTAGGATTATCCTTTGTGCATAGAGCTTAAAAATTAAAGTGTAAGGCTCCACTCCAATCTGCACAAGCATTCGGTTTGGACTTGGGGGCTATCAAATTTCCCTGTCATGATTTGAGTAGTTGGTTTTGTACGACCCATCACGCACGAAAAAATATCAAAGTAATATGATAATTATAAGGGAAGTGGTTGAGATCCCCTCCAATCACCATTCCCACCACCCCGCACACACGTGGGGACTGGTGATTAGAGGAGAAGGAAAAAAATGAAAAAAAAAAAAAAAACTGGCAAATTAGAGAGAGAGAGGGGGTCGTGGGGTGCTTCCTGTGGGGGTTCAAGTCATTTTCCTAATTATAATTATGTGATTTTGTTATATTTGTTTAAAAAAAATAAAAATGGCAATAAGTAACTTTAAAAATACATCATCAATCTTTTTAAATAAACATAATGAAATCAAGTAATTATGATTATTGGATCAATCTTATTTTTTTCATAAATATCTACACACGAAAGCCTATAAATGAACAATTCAAAACCATCACAGTATGACTCGTGGCTTGTGATGAGCGCACAGGTTTGAACTCCGCCAATCTTAAGAGATTGGATACAAGCTGTGCCAAAATTTAAAAATTAAAATTAAAATTTTTAAAAAATTAGAGAGAATTGGAATGGGGAAAACTTACAAAGAAAACAGCATCGCGGGCAGCCATAGCAACAATATCTGCACAAGAAACAACACCAGGGCATTGTTGTTCAAGCTGTTGTTTAGCATCATCTATAATTTCATACCCTCTTAAACTCAAATTTGCTGGGGAGTCCTTTTCTGCTGTATTATCCTTTGTTGAATCAATCAAAACTGAAGCATCACATCCCTATAATATTATTATACACAGAGAGAGGGAAAGAAAGACAAATTAAACAATAAGTTTTAGTAAATAAACAATGGAGAGCAAAGATATACTACTGATGAATTTATTATATCAAGGTTTTAAAATGTTGGAGTTTTTAATAAAAATTGTAATATTAAATTATTTTTTAAATTTGAAAGGTATCATTGAAAGACATTATATATTCTCTCACTTTAAGGTGCTTTTTTTCAGATTGAAAGGTTTGGTGAAAGAATAAAAGAAATGGTGAGAAAGAAGCTTCTCATCCCTTATTTGGATGATTAAAGGCATGAGAAAGGATGAGAAATGAAGAGAAATCGCTTAAAATTCTTGTTTCGTTTCTTGCCAAAACTGTTGAAATTTGGAGAAATCAAAATTCCTCTTTACAAAAAATTTGTAATACTCAAATTATCTTTCTAAATATAAAACAAATAAAATAAAAGTAAAAGACACATGTGGTTATTTTTATTTATTGTTCATTCAAATTAGATGGTGAAAAACTACAATTTTGTTTTCTCACCTAAAAGTCGTAATCAATTCTAGTTTTTATTTTTTTTCTCACCTAAAAGTCTGCTACAAACTAGCTGATACGCGTGTGATTTTTATTAGGAGATCAAAAAACCTGTAAGTATCGGTCGATATATGTACACTTGAGAGAGAGAGAGAGAGAGAGGACCTGAAGGAAGCAGTCATGGAAATGCATTCTGATAAGACCAGCAGCAAGAGTAGGGTCAGATCGCAAAGCTCTGTTGACAGTGTTCTTCACAATTAGATCAGCTAATGGGCAGCTCATGATGTAGTAACTCATGCTCAGACCATATGCTCCATTTCTCATTCCACTTAATATCACTACTAATATTACACCAACCAACTTAGCAATCCCCATCTTTTCTACTCTTTATGATGGAGATTTAACCAGTGAGGCTTTGAATGGATCAAAACATGCAACAAGATGACTTGATAATGGAGAGTAGCTGAGATGGAATTGTATATATAAGCCCAAGAAAAACTATATGTTTACAGAATTTATGATAAAAATGATATGATGGTAACATTTTAAAAATATAAATTATCTTGATGATTTTTTTATATTAATATATATGTTAGTGTAATAAATATTTAAAACTAGTCGAATTATTTTTTATTAATTTTATGTATAAATTATTTATTTATTTATTTTGTACAGGGCTATGTAAGTGCAAATTATTGGGAAGTACTAGATGATTGAATGGGGAGAAGAAAAAGTTGGAGATTGTGGTCTATAATTTTCTCTACCTAATCATATTATTGTCACTATGTTTTTCTTTCTGGAGAGAGAAAGATCTTTTTTTTGATACGATAATCTTGTAGTTTTTAATGGTTGCTTATTGCATGTAAGTTGACACGTAAAAATGTTGATACAGTGGTACTGCACTATTGCTATCATAAATTTACAATCATGCAGTCAAACTATGCATTTCTGGTTGGACTAAAAATTAAACATTTTTTCACTTTAAAAAATCATAAAATATGATAAAAATTAGGCCATGAGAATCTATGTGTCCAAATCTCACCATCTAAAATCGTGTCAAAATTTTCGCAATCCAAAATTCTTGTACGTGTCAGTTATTGAATTATTTTAAAACAAGTGATTACATTTAAATATTATATGGTTGGTTACCCATGTAATTTTATTATTAGTTGGTGATATTAGTGGTCTTATGATATCACAGTTGCAGTAAATTTTCTTTCATGTTGCACTACAAAAAATCGTACTTTTGCCGAGTAAAAATTTAGTAAGTAAAAGTCTATTTTTAGTTGGTACAAGTTATTCGCGACTAATTTTTTTGATCGCTACTTTGGTTGCCAATTGAAAGTAGGGAAAAATAATTAGCGACTAAAAAATTTTTTAGTTTGAAAAAGTTGTATTTGCCAATTAAATTTTTGGTCGCTAAATATATAATTACCGCCACTAATTTATTTTGTAGCTAAAATACTTTAGTCACCAAAAATGATATTTTGCCAACCAAAAATGTCAGTCGCCAAAAGTAATGTTTGCGCGACTAAAACTTTAGTCGGCAATAGACTTATTTGTGACCAAACACTTTGGTTGCCAAAATCAATAATTTTACCAGCTAATTATTTAGTCACCAAATGTAACCATTTCGCCTCCCAACATTATGGTCGCCAAATATGAATAGTAAAACACCGACTAATCACTTGGTGGCCAAAAGAGGAAAAATCAAACCAAATTTTGGTCGCCAATTCAATTATTTTTGTCTATCAAAATAGAAACAAAATATAAAAAAAATTCCATTTGACTTGTATGATATATAACAATCCACTACAAGAATTTTCACTTTTGGCGACTAAATTTTTAGTCACTATGGGCTTTACCGACTAAATTTTTTAGTCGCAAAATTAGTAGCCGAAGAGTGGTCGGGAAATCAAATTGGCAACTAAACTTATTTTAGTTGCCAAATGTATTCATTTGCCGACTAAATATTTAGTCGCCAAAAGGTTGGAAAATTAATTAAATAATACATTTTCGCCAACCAATTTTTTTGTCGCCAAAAGCCTCAATTATTGTTAACGACCAAAGATTTAGTCGCGGAAAAAGTTTTTTTGCTACTAAATTTATTAGTCGCCTAAAGTAAATATTAATGTTTTGGCTACTA
The DNA here is from genome assembly GCF_055761805.1 of Camellia sinensis. Classification (NCBI taxonomy): domain Eukaryota; kingdom Viridiplantae; phylum Streptophyta; class Magnoliopsida; order Ericales; family Theaceae; genus Camellia; species Camellia sinensis. The sequence goes on along the minus strand of NC_138961.1, from coordinate 191,206,128 downwards.
AAATTTTAGTCGCCTAAAGTCAAACTTTTTTGGTTACTAAAATTTTAGTTGGCAAATAGTATTTGTTTTGGCTACTAAAAATTTAGTTGCCTAAACTCCCACATTTTTGGCTACTAAAATTTTAGTCGGCAAAATTGTTTTTATTCATCAGTTTTTATTTTTAGCTACAAAATATTTTAGTCGCCAAATGTTTGATTTTTTTTTTGCTACAAAACTTTTAGTCACCAAATGTTTGATTTTCTTTTGGCTACAAAATGTTTGATTTTCTTTTGGCTACAAAATGTTTAGTTACCAAATGTTTGAACCTTTTTTTTTTTTTCCCTGCAAAACGTTTAGTCGGCAAAAACATGATATTATGTTTTATTGCAAGTATTATAATGTGTCCATAACCTGTCTGTATTCTATGCAAACTGTAATACATATATAAATAAAATGATACATAAACTATCAATCATTCCACAATCTGCATCCGTATACAAAAAAATAAATAACTTTAACTGTCCAAGTACATACAAGCCAACTATTGTCCAAACTAAAATAATAATTCCATACAAAATATAGAATCATACAAAAAGCAAAGCCTTCCATATACAAAAATTACATTTACTACCATGTGAAATGACCATTTGGCATGGTACAAATTAACATCGTAATCTGTACCACGACAAAAGGTGATGTATGTACCAAGACAAAAGTACATCTATGTACCACGACAAAAAATCATATATATGTACGGCGACAAAAGGTGATCTATGTACCATGCTAGTAATTATCTATTGGCTGCCAACATTTTTCTGTATCAGTAATAGTTAACTGCACAAAAGCCGGGGACGACAAAAATATTGTATTACTTCCATACAAAAGTATAATTTCTTCTCCATACACCAAAATATTTTTCTGAAAGTCCACGCAACAAAGTCATCTACAAAAAACAAAAAAAAAACATTAGAATTGGACCCAAAAATGCCCAACTTCATGAATGAATTTGGCAACAAATGACAAATAACATATCAAAGAAGCAACCTCCCATGATGAATCAATTATCAGTTTTTCTAAAGTCTTTTGTTATAAGGAACATTGTTAAATGCAGAACAATCATTACTAAATCTTTCATTACTAACATAAAGCTCATGTAACAATCTTCTATTTGTATGCAACATGTATCTAAATTTTGTGGCTAAACTAATATTACAGCCCAATGTGAATAGAAAATATTCTTTTTACCAATTTCTTCATTATTTGTTTGCAAAAGGTACTTGAATCATTAGATTGGATATAAAATCATCCCTACTTATTAATGTCTGTTAGTGCCATTTCATTCAGGATATTAGAACATGTGAGGAAAAAAAAATCATTTCATTCATGATATCCATCCAAACTATTCAGTATAGCCTGTAATTTGCAAGAATCATTTAAACCAACAAAATCAAGTAAACCATAAATATCTAACAAAATACATAAATCAACCAATACTTAACATGCTTAATTAAAATTATCAACTATTATAAATTTTTATCCACAAATACTATGGGCTTGTTTTTACAAGTTAACAGTTGATAATTCAAAACAGAAATTGAAAGTATCCCATGTGCTACTTCCCAATAATCAATTTATATAAGTTTTATTTATGGCTCTTGCTTTTCAATAATTAGTATTTTAAGTTAGATAAAATTTATTTTACCTTTTTGTGATTTGAGGGCAGAATACTTTATCCCTTATAGTTCAAATATAGTTAAAAAATCTCCATATGCTTTTGGACTAAAGTGTAGCGGGTAATACCGTTAACGATAAATGTGAAATGACTGTAATACTATTAAACCCTATATTTTTTTTGTTATTTTGTTTCTCTCTCCTCTATCATATATCTAATTTAGAATGCCTAAATTAATTCAATTAGGTCACAATTAATTATAAATTCTTAATTATTTATTGTAATTCTTAACTTTATTTTAATTGTATTTTAGATCACAAGTAATCCTAAATATTTAATTATTTATTGTAATTCTTAACTTTTTATTTTAATTTTAATTTAATTATATTTTATATCACAATCAATTCTAAATTCTTAATTATTTATTGTAATTCCTAAAATGCTAATCTAATTATAGTTTAGATTAATTTTTAATTCTTATTTATTTTATATTTTTATTGAATTATATTTTAAATCAATCTTTAATTATATTTCATATTTTAGATCAATCCTTAATTTATTTTAATAGCATATTAATCTAATTTTAGATTTGAAGAAAATGAGGGTAAAATTATCTTCCTGTTGTATTAATTTTATTTATTTTTTTAGAAAAATTCAAAGTACTCTAGCTCTAAATCTGATTTGGGTCATCAATGAGATTAGCCGGCTTACCCGGCCTACAATTATTGTATCCATGTCCCATATATTAATGAATTTTTCGGATTTTAACCAATTAACAGGCTTGTATGGGCCAGACCAGACTTATTTAAAAAAATTAAAATCATGTTCCACCCATAATCCTAAATCTTACTGGCCAAAATCAAATTAAACCGGACTATACATTTTTTATTAGACTTATATTCTACGCATTTATTTTTTCTTTTTTAATAATTCATATCATCAAATTAATTAATACTATTAAAACAATCAAATTAAAATATAAATTCACCAAATTAACATATTGTGACAATGACAATGTTATATATAAAAAATTGAGAGTTAGAATATATCACCTCACTAGTCACTATCAAATTCAATTTTAATAAATTGTGTTTTGTGTATTTTTTTAAAGTACAATTTATAAGGATAATATGGGTTGTCAAATATATTTTTTAATGGACAATATTGATTTTAATGGATTAAAATTGAATTTAATAGTGTTTTTTTTTTTTGTTGATATTATTAATTTTTTTTGGACGAGATAATTTGAGTTGGGCTAATAAGATGACCGGGCTGGATTTATCCATGCTGGCTTGTACGAGCCGGGTTTATGGACAGACTTGGGTTTCAAATCTTTGTTTAAAATCTGAAATCATCTTCTATGGGATGGAACGGACTAGACAATCAAGCGGACTGGAAGACAGGTTGGGTAATACCGAATTTTTTCCTGCGAGCTATTTGATGATCCCTACTAAATCACAAGGATGTTAAATAAATTCAATTAACCCTTTTAAGTTTTTGTAAGTTATTTATACCTCACAAGTTGTAAACATAAACTGTACTAAATTTTTTGACATAAAATTTTTAAATAAAAAAAAAAACAAAGAAGCTATAAACAGTCTTATAAACTATGCCAAACATAACTATGCATGAATGAATTTGGGAAATTAACAATATACCCACAACTAATTGGTTTAACGGGTGCAATTTAGGGCTTGGCCGTATACTCTTTCCATGGTCTCATATTTAATTTTTACTAGATGCTAAGATTATTTGGTTTTAGTTTTCAGAAGACACTTTTTAGAATATTTTACTTTTTTATTTTCCGTATTGTTTTTGTTTTCAACAAATTTTTTTTTAATATTTTAAGTAATTTTTTAATCTTTAAACACACCTAACATAAATACACTTAAAAAGTATAATATTTGTGATTTTTTTTTAAAAAAAAATTCGCTAAATACCAAAAAAAAAAATACAATAATTCAGTATATTTTTGTGTATTTATTAATTTTTAAAAATATTTTTTTACAAATATTTTACTATTTAGATACATCTAAGTAAGGTATATCTTAAAAAGTAAAAAAATTATTCACTAAAAATAAAAAAAACGAAAAATAAAAAATTTAATTTCTAGAAAATTGAATTTAGAAAACTGAAATCAAACATATTGATTAATTCACGCTCGCAAAATCTGTCCAAGATTTTCCTGATTCATGTAGAGGGATCATGCGAATGAAGCGCTTTGCGTGAATTCTAAAATTAATTAAGGTGTATATAAATTGACCCGCACGCTCAATCATAAAAAAAAATAAAAAAAAAAAGATTGAGATTTAAGAAAATAAAAACTTAGGTGGACCTTTTTTTACCCATTTTGGCGAGATCAATAGTCAATGAAAGTGGGGAGGTATGGGATCCATCAAGTCCTTAATGGGTGCATGCATGCGCAAGCGCTAGCTGGTTTCCATATTCTAACTCATTATTAATCCATACTTTGCAATGCATGTTCTCAGTGTCAACTTGTCAAATTTAGCACGGGTGGAGGGGTGGTGGGCTAGTGGAGAAAATAATTCTTTGAATTGAGTTAGGTTCGAATCTTAATAGGTACAAAATAGTTGAGTTTTTTAGTTAGCTCTCTTTGAAATTTTGTGCGGTATTCCAATCTATTTTAATCTCTTCTGTGGCATGTTGCTACATTCCATTAGTGTTTTAATTGTGAGTCTCTTACTATGAGCTGTGTTAAATCTGGCCGACAATCGGCTACTCCAAATTTAGAGTTCATGGATGCAGTGACGATATCACATAACATCCTTTTTATTTTCGTTCAAAAAAACAAAAAAAATCTTGTCAAACTTAAATATAAAAAATTGAAAATCCTTTTGATACACATCCCTTGTAAAATGTGTATTATATACATGTTAGGTATTTTTTTATATAAATATATATATATATATATATTATTTTTGTGATAAATATTATATAATTTTTTGATTAAATTATGACAATTTATTATTCAAAATTGAATTACACATTTTGTTTAATATTACCATAAAAACACATAATTTTATTTTTAAATAACAAATTGTCGTAACTCTACTAAAAATTATGTAACGTCTTTCACAAAAAATACGTAACATGTAACAAAAAATGCATAACAATGTATATACAGAACACATCTTACACAAAATTTCCTAAAAATTAATATGAATGGATACAATTTTACAAAATTTATTTTTTGTTTGTTCATATAAATTTTATGTTTTATTTTGTAATGGAGTTATATGTTCTTGTTATGCAAAATTGTTATTTTAATCATACAATAAAACAACAAATAAATAAACAAACATACATACATACACAAAAATATAAAATTAATGCAAGACATCGACAGTTCTAGAATTATTCAAAGCCGATTCATGTAAAAGTTGCTTTTGATGGTGAAATTTCATTTGCTTACATTTAGTGCTATGAACACGGCTTTGTATAGGTTATAGGTATAAATTTATTTGTTGGGTATGTAGTAGTGCTTCCATCTTCTATTCTTTGCTTGATTGTCACTGTCGGTGGAAATGAATATTGGATATAGGAGTGGAGTGGACCTTTTTGTATGCAAATTTAGGAAGGGTTAATGGATGGCCCAGTGTTCCCACCTTCCAATGTGGTGCTGCTGATGTATCCTTATTCCATTCAAATTTCAAAAAGTCAAATTGTATATTAAATAATAAGATTTAAGATAAATTATAGATATATTTCTTAAATTTTATTTAAAATATAAATTATCTCTTACAATTTTAAAAATTATAAATATTCTTTTATCATAATTTATTATTCAATTGAGTCGATAGAAAATAAAGGTAGTGTTTGGTTTGATTTTTAAAACATGATTTAGATGAAAAAATTGAAAATTTTCTTTGGTTAATTAGTTTTTAAAATACAATTCAAAATTCAATTTCTTCTCTCCTTTCTCCTTTTTTTTTTTTTTTTTTTATTGTTAATAAATCAATCAACCACTTATTATCTCTCCTCTGACCTCTCTTCTCTCTCATTCTCTAGAATTTTTTGTTTACAAATAGAGTACCAAGCTGATAGACTTATTTGGTACCCATCACCAATCACAACTAGACCTGTAATCCTTATACCAGTGCAGAATTTTGTGACATCAACCTCTGGCTATTACAGAGCAACGGGACTTTAAGCCATTGTTTGGGAGGTGAGTTTAGGTGGGTTGGAGATTAAAATAATCACAAAAAATAAAATAGATATTTTAGTTTAATAAGATAAAATATTATATACAATTCATAATTATTATATTTTTTCTCTCACAAAAAAATCGAAGAGACAAAAAAGCCAAAAACTCTTTCCAAATCAAACTTTTTAACCCTAGACTAAAATAACCAAAAAACCCAAAAAAATCAACCCACTTTCTAAACTAAAGCCTAACTGTTGTTTACATTTTCTTTCTCTTTCTATACAAACAAATCCATCAACATGTTTTCTCGCTGGCTTTGGTTCTTTTTAGAATTGTGATTCTAATAAAAAAAATTTAAAATCTCTTTTAAAATTTATAAGCCAACATATAATTCAAAAATATATTAAATTTTATTCAAAAAGTATTTTCAAAATTAATAACCAAACATACAACTCAAAACTTAATTTAAAACTCTTTTCAAAACTCAAAACCAAACTATTTTCAAAACTATATTTTAAAAAAAAAATTCAAAAAAATTATATTTTATTTTTAAAATTATTTTTACAATCATGATTTTAGTGTAGAGTGGTGTTTTGAGTTATGAATTTTGAAAATACAAAATTTGTTTGGTTATTAGTTTTAAAAAAAGTTTTGAGTTGTATTTAAAAAAAATTTGGATTGAGTTTTCTTAAAATATTTAAAAAATTTCTTAATTTTATTTTATTGGGGTAAATATTTATTTATTTATTTCAACGTGCACTATATTTTCTATATTTGTGTGCTGTATTTTTTCAAATATTTTAAATATTTAAAAAAATTAAAAAAATATTTTTATTTTATTTTATAAACATATTTTTTAATATTTTAATAATTTAAAATTTTTAAACTTTTTTATAAGTATTTAATTGTTTTTTAATTTAAAAAAAATTTGGATGGCCATAAATACTTAAATCATGACAAATTATTTGGTCAATACTTAAAAAATAATAATAAATAGTTTTTGAATTGAGTTTTGAGTTATGTGTTTGATTACGATTTGAGTGTGGAGTTGTGTTTTGAGTTTAAAATATTTACAAAATAAAATAAACTATTTAAAATATTTAAATAAAAATTATATATTTAAAATAATAAAATAAAATTTTCTTAAACATTTTTAAATATTTTTAAAAAAGAAATCCAAAAAATTTCAAAATACAACTTAAAACTCTTTTCAAAATTTAAAATTTAAAAACTCTTTTCAAAACTTACAACCAAACAATTCTCTACTCTTCTATCCGCATGATAAATTTTGAATTCAACTGAAATTAAACTCACTTCCATTCAATTGAACACATATTAATATAGTTTTCTAATTCTTTTAAAATTTATTTGCTAAACCACCCACATATGAATAAAGATCTCTCGCTCTGTCACGTTCTACATATCAATCAATTAATTTTTTTTACACATCCATCTATTCAACTTAAAAAAAAAAAATTACAAATTATGCACAAAAAAAAAATTTAAAACTCATAACTAAACAAATTTTTAACTTTTAACAACTCATCTTTCAAAATATAATTCAAAACTCATTTCAAAAACTAAACCAAACAGAGAATTTTTTTTAATTATCTTACATAAAATTATAAAATTACCAAAACTATTAATTAAAATATATTATTGAATTCATTAAAACTATTAATTGACTTAATAGTTAATTAATGAAAGGGATTAATTGTTATGTGATTAGAAATGTGAGGGAGCAAGGCGTAATTAGCAAAACCACAAGGAAAAATTAGTATTTTAAGCCAATATCAAGAAATATATCTATAATTTATCCTAAATTTTTACAAGGATACATCATAATTACACCTCCTGATGTGTACTTAAAATATGGACTGCCCCTTGTGGTTTGAAAAATTACAAACATTTTATTGTTAGAATTTTTTATTTAACAGAATTAACTAAAAAAATAAATTTTCTAATTACTCTTCCATATAATAATAAATTAAGTCAATTATTAATTAAAATAAATTTTTGACATCATTAATTGATTTTATAATTTATTAACAAAATAGACTATTTATTATGAAATTAAAAATTTCAAGAGGCAATATGTAATTTATAGAACTAAGAGAAATAATACATATTTTAAGCAAATCTCAATAGATATATTTATAATCTATCCCTTATATATATATGTACACTATATAAGTGCTTATAATTGAACTTATTACAATAATATGACAGGTAAAATTTATAAATTTTTATAAAAAATTCCAAACTCAAATGGTGTGATGGGTAATATTTCGAATAATACTTTTTTATGAAATTATACGGTAATTTATTTTGAAATACCTTAAATTAAATTAGTTAAATTGATACTTGGAAAATCATATTTACTTGTATGAGTGTATGCGCTATAATAGAATTTAATTTTAAATTAGGGGTCATTGTATTTTATAAAAGATGTAATTTTAAAGAATTTTTAAAAAGGAAAAAGTTTTGCAAATCATGAATTGAAAGACAACGAAGTGCCATGTGGTATGCCATGTGGTGCATTTGATCTCCTATAAATAGGAGTTAGATTTCGAAAGAATGAAAACAAAACAAACAAGCAAGCAGCGAGAGAAATGAAGGAGTTGGGTGTGTTTAGTTTGTGTTTTAAGATAAATTTTTTAAAAAAAAAAATTAAGGGGAAAGTTTAAAAAAAAAATTGGTTTGTTTAGTTGTATATTTTGACAATAGTTTTGGAATTTGAAAGTTTAGGATGATATGATATTTTGTTGTAGTTGCGTGGATGTGTATGAGAGAAAAAATGATTGATTGATATATAGGAGGGATAAATTGATTTTGAAATTTTTTTTAAAAAAATTTAAAAAATTTGAACTAAACAAAATTTTAAAAAAATTTCTCAAAAATTGTATCTTAAGATACAAACCAAACAAAGCCAATTTTAAGGTGAGTTTTTTTATATTTTGAGTTATTATAAATTGTTTTATGTAAAATTTATTTTGCAAATTATATTAGTTTTTAAAATATATTATTTGTTAAATGAACCCTATTTGTTTAAAAATGAAATCCATGGATATAATTATTTTATAAATGTGTTTTTGAACAATTATTTGTACATGACCATTGACCCTATGACGTTTCCATACCTTGGGAGACTTTAATAACTATTGGTCCTTTGACGGTCTGATGCCTTAGGGGCTTTAATATCTATTGGCCCGGTCACATGCCTTGGGATTTTAATATCCATTGACCTTTTGAATTATTACTTTATGTGACCCTCTGTTCTGTTCTATTGTTACTTTAAGTGACCCTCTGTTCTATTTTATTGTCACTTTTGTGACCCTTTGAAGGTTCTATACCTAGGGACTCAAATATCTAGCCCTAAGGTTCTATGTCTGGGGACTTAAATATTTAATCATTTGAAGGTACTATATCTAGGGGACTTAAATATCCATTGACCCTCTATTCTATTCTGTATCGTGATTATGATTATTTTGCTTATATGATTTTTTGTATTATATGTTCAAACTAAACTATTTTCTGTTTAGCATGAATAATTATGCATGGTGATTTTTATACATTTATGCTCTAAATATAATATTTCTCACTTTGTCATGTGCTTATAGGTATTAACCATTTTCAGGTGATATGTCAGGACTAGTGCATGAGGTAGGCACAAGGCACTTGTACTCATAGTTCAGCTCTGACAATATAATTAAATAGAAACTCCAATATATATGTTTTTGTTATAATTAAATAAAGTTCTAGGTATCCTTTTATGTTACACCGCTATACTATTAATTTGTTAAGATTTTAATTTTTGTTTTATTGCGACATCGAATCTCCGGATACCGGGTTTGGGTCGTGACATGATAACTAATCCAATTTGACACAAATTTTAAAAAAAAATAATTAATTTTTAATTTGTTACAAATGAAAGGTGTTTGGAGTTTGGTTATTTAATAATTTTTTTTTTTGGCTTCTTTTCATTGTTAGTGAACTTTTTTTAAACTTTTTGAAAAAGTTTTAAGTTTCTAGATTTAACGTGACGAACTTAAAAATTCAAAAAAAAAAAAAAAATCTAGAAAAGAGAAAAATAAGCCAAAAGTAGTAGTAGATTTTTTTTTTTTTTTTGGTGTGTATGTGTGCGCGTGCGTGCGCGCGCTTATTTTGGCTTTTTTCAAAATTTTATTTTTTGAAATTAAAAAAAAAATTGCTTCTTAGACTCATCTACACTAGGCGGACAGAGAAAGTAAATTTCTTTGATAATTTTTTATATAAAAAAAAAAGTCATTAAAGACAAAAAAAAAAAAAAAAAAAAAAAAAAAAACCCGAGAAAGGAGCGAGCTTTTTTAAGTGTTCCAAAAGATAAACCCTAAACTTGTTATAGAATTTAATTTACTTTTTAATTAATAATTATGTGAAGTTTCAATTATAGTTGTTGTAATTATATTAGTTTAATGTACATTGTTGGACATATTCACAAAAATTCTAAGGTGGTGTTTGATAAAATTGAAAATTAAAAATTAAATACTGAAAATTAAGTATTGAAAACTGAATGCTGAATTTTTTAAACTGAAAATTTATTTGATAAAAATTTAAGTAAAGAACTAAAAATAAGTTCTTTGATATGTATAAGATCAAATTTGAAATTTATTATTTTTAAATAAATTACATGTTTTAATTTTTATATTGTGATGGTGATGGTGATGGTAATGGTGGTGGAGGTGATGGCGGCAGCGGCAGCGATGGTGGTGGTGTAGTGTTGATGGTGACGGTGGCATGATAGTGGTGTAGTATTGATGGTGGTAGCGATAGTAAAACAATGGTGGTACTTATGGTAACAATAACAAAGGTGATAAAGGTGATGGTAGTAGTGATAGTAGTGATGGTGATTGCATAATAGTGGTGACGATGATGGCATGATGGTGGTGATGGTAGCAGCGGTGGTAGTGGTGGTAATGGTAACGATGGTGGTGGTGGTGGTGACAATGGCAAGATTGTGGTGGTTGTGGTAACATGATGGTGGTGGTAGTGGTAGCGATGATAATGGTGATAGTGGTAGTGATAGTGGTAGTAATGGTGATAACGGTGGTGGTAGTGGTAGTGGTAGTGTTGGTGGTGGCATGATGGTAGTGGTAGTGGTAGTGAGCGACATGATGATGGTGGTGGTGCGCTTATAATAGTGTATATCAATGATTATCTTTAGCATTTATAAATTCAGTCAGAATTAAATAAGTTTATTATGACTTAATTTTTTAAAAAATTTTAGTTTACATTTTAAGAGACACTTAAGTTTTTAAGTGATATTAATTGTGGTTATATTTTAGTGATATTAATTTTTAAGTAAGTTTATATTTTATTTTATTTTTATAAAACTTTTAGATACATTCAGATTCATTTAAAAAGTAAAAAAGTTTAACCAAAATAAAAAAAAAATACAAATTACTAAAAACAAACTAAAATCCGAACAAAAATACACAGATTTTTTTTTTGTTTTTAGTGATTTTTTTTAATTTTTTTTTGTCAATTTGTTTTTCTTTTTGAATACATCTTGATTAGATACATCTAACTCTAAAAAGAACAAAACTTGACTAAAACATTAAAAATATCATTAAAAATAAAGGAAAACTTACCTAACAATAATTTGTAAAAAATCAAACAAAACGGACACTAAATTTTTGAACGATAGTTGATATTAGCATTTGCATTAGTTGGAAATATTTCAAGATTTTCAGGTTCAAGTCTCATTATCTCTCAATTATCTCAATCATTTGTTTGTCAGTACACCTATAAAATCTTAGGTGTAAATAGGAATTTCAAAATTATACAAGTTTCCTATTTTACTTGTTCTACATTGATTTCTTACAAATTTAGACTTAATTTTTGAAACATTTTTTTTTTCCATCAGTCATCTGGAATGTTGACATTTAATGCAAGAATGTTGATATTCTTAGATGAGGCAAGAATGTTGACATTTCTTTTTTGATGGAATTTAATTTGGCTTCTAAAATCTCTAGATTTTTATTATAAATACAAGCTTCTTCTTTGTATTCAATACATAGAAAAAGGTATTCTTGCTCTTGCACTTTACATTCTATTTTTTTAAAAAAAATGATATACGTCTCAAATTTTCTACTAAATAATTGATCAAATCACATCCATGTGAGACATTTAGTTATTTATTTGGTAAAAAAATTAGCATCTCTAACTGTACCCTTCTTTTTAAGTAGGCTTCATTAAAGGTTGGTTCGTTCATCTCCTTCACTGAGAGTACATACTGGAAGAAGATAGGCTGTGGATCCTGGAGGGTAGCCAATGACTTCTTTCGGTCTCACATTACCGTTAATTTTGCGTATCTTTATTTTTCCAACACAAAACAGAATTACACTTAAAGACGAGTGTTATTAGTTTAATAAACATCGTCTTTACACATAACAAGTGTTAATCTGATGTTAGATTATGTTTGATTCCCTCAACCAGACCAAAATTTTCCTCCTTTCCTTGCCACTCACATGAGTACGGATGTAAATGGTTCGGTTCAGTCGATGTTAAGAGTATATTTAGCATCAAATCGATCCATTCGGTTTTTATGATTAAAAAAACAATACAGACTGCATGCTACAGTTTAATTTTATTGGTTTTGTTAGTTTGATTTAAAAGAGAAATTTGCATTAAATTTTAAATTTTACATTAAAAATAAATAAAAAAATGCTCTATAAATATTTTTCTCCCTAATTTTTATCACTAAAGTGTTTTATATTAATTACTTCTCGTATAATGTTCAAAAAAATTATAATATAAAAATACTTAAATATAATAATATTCGGTTGGTTCAATTTACATTGATATAAAAAATTTCAAAATCAAAACAGACTACATGTTACGAAAAACAAATCAAAAACTAAAATTTCAGTCAATTCTGATTGATCTGCTCGATTTTATCAAATTTTCTTACATCCCTACACATGAGTTCTGTGGCAAACTTTTTCAAGTTTTTTTGCATAAAAAATTATTCCAGAGAATACTAATTCCTAATGGAACAATTTTTCTTGCATCCCTCCACATGAGTTTTGTGGAACAATTTGCTATATATTTATTCTAATGGATTTTCAACTTGAAGGGGTACATTGCATCAGTAATTATTCCAGAGAATCCTAATTCATAACTTGGATCAAAATTCTACACCAAACACCAATAGAGGGAGAGAAGAGAGAGCGCGCGCTCTAATAAGCCATAATTTTCTTCTTGCTTTAACTTCTTTCTTTTTTTTTTTAATAATATTTTTCACCTTTTTGTTTTCACATTTCAACAACCATTTAATTATTATATACAGAAAAAAAACAAAAACAAAAACAAAAACAAAAAACTATTTTTAAAGATGAAAAGAGGAAAAGCAACTACAACTGCACTGGGTGCATTCTTGAGGCCCCTGGTCTATATATACAAATGCTTTTCAGGCCTCAGGAAACCTCTCCTACAATAACAAATTTTTTTTTAAAAAAAGAAAGAAAGCCATAAGAAAACATATACAAAAGGAAGCCTTCCAGCGCACCTCAAACAGCATTCATTATGCTCTTTCCCAAGCCGCCACTGCCGCCACTGCTGCCAAAGCCCATGGTCTCATCGCAGAGCCCATTAGTGGCTTTGGTCACTAGGCCCGAGCCCCTGCATTTGCAGCAAACAAACCTAGCAGGAACCGCCTCTGAGTCGGGTATCCCAGCACACCTAGTGTGCTGCCACACTCCACACACATCACAGGCTAACATTCTCTCACCATCATCATCCTTAGCACCACAATTGCAATCCACAGTCCATCGCTCCATTCCCCTCTCCATCCTAAACCTGCTCAACCCGTTTTTCCCAAAGCATCTTCCCCGGACTCGCACAGATTCAGTTGACCCTAACAAGAGCCTGAGCTGGGTGGATTCATCAACACCACCATAGCCAAGTAGCTCTTCAGCTAGAAATCTTCTGAACATCAGATACACTTCTTGAAAAGCCTTTGATGCCTCAGTCTTAAGGTCACAAATGGTAGCATTTGGTGATAGCACAAGTAGTTCCGGAGGTGGATTAGTGACATAGTCTTCAGATTGTTCCATAAGTTCCACATCACATGAGAGGCATATTGTGGATGGGTTCTCAAAATTCAACTTGTTTTCGGGATTGTAATCTTTCACAAATTGCTTGCAATCAAGAAGCTTTGTAGCTGATCTGACTGCAAGATCTCTATTTGCCTGAGGCCCATTGTACAGCATGGTTTGAGGGTGGAGAAGGGATTCATACAAGAATCTTAGGTCCCGCAGTAAATGTTCTTCAGAAGGGTAGTTTGTGACTGCAGAATTGGTGCCGGTGGTATTTCCATTAACTAGACTACCTGGCTCAAGTCTGTAACAAGTAAAAAAGAGAAATATATATTAGACACAGTTTCATAATTTAAAATTAATAGTTATCAACTCTCCAATTTACTTTTTTCTGGCGTAACTTGTTCTAAAAAAGAAAAAGAGATGAGCACAAATTGTGCAGACAGGGAAATTGCTCACCTGTACTCTATAGCACCCGAATCAGGATTACACCGGGCATGTACAACCATCCCATCAGCGGTACATTTCCCTTTCAGTTCCTTGAGGCAGTAATCCAGAAGCTCTGGAGGAGCAACTTTGCATACAGCACCCCTAAGAGCACGCCAAGTCACCCAGTTGGGCCCAGTAACTGCCCGTAATACTCTAAACATTGCTTCTACCACCCGTTCGATGTCACTGGTAGTCCACGCACACAAGGTACTTGAGGTGCAAAACCGACGCTTCTTACCATTAACATCATCAACCCTTGATGAACCTTTGCGGACATCATGGATCAAACTCATCAAGAAACACAAGAGGTCTCTAATATTTACAAGCTCACGCTCTGACAAGGACTGATAAAAAAAGATAACATCCTGTAACCGAGTGCGAGGTTTCCGTCCTTGAGAGAGAGAGTTGGATAACGGTTGTTTAGAAAGGGTTTCTACAGCCACTTTGTAGGCGTCAAGAGTGAGAGCAAAACTACCAGCACCAAACTCATAACCCCAGTCCCCATACCATGGACGGCCCTTGGTGATAGCATATAGTAGTCGGTACTCCAACCCGTACTTCTTCGACACGTCCATCACACTGACCTTTCTGTTGTGTTAAAAAAAAGGTCCAACTAAAATTAAAGTATTTGGTTTGAATTCTTCTAAAACTAGAAATTATAAAGACAAAGGGAGTTCACTTAGATATCTATCATGAACAACCAAGCCCTCAAAGATGCCAATGTCACCTTTATTGATAGAAACAAAAAAGTGTGCTTAAGTACAATAAAAAATTCTAACCTGACACCAAGTACTTTACACAGCCGATCCCAAAAATCCATGATATGACGTCCAGCAAGCACCCTTGAGCCACCTTCTCTGCCGTTGACCCTAAGAAGGTGCCCAAAGCCATTCGCGTGGACCACGCCATGCAGAAGATGAGTTGTGTCCTCCAACTGGTGATACATCCAGTCTTCTACATCTTCTGTAGTCATAACATGGTTGCATGACTTGCACCTGGAAAGTGATACAACTTATTCATAAATAATGATGAAAAATATTCTCAAAGTCATCAAACGTGGGGAATAAATTTTAGTATATTTAAAAAAAAAATCATAGAGGACAAAGCAATTTGGAAATCAAATTTAACAAGTTGACCACACAAGCTTCCATCAATATTCAAGAACAATAATTATATGCGAGTAAGTATAAAAGAGACAATACATGGTTCACCACAATAGTTACAAACAAAGTCACCCTACTACCTATGCATAATAACATTTATAGTTTTAAACAAGATAACCTAGAAAGATTGCCAAGGTCCTACACTTATTTCACATTTCATCGGTTCAATGCAATAGCAAAAGTAAATTATGCTTTGTTAATTATTCATGCCAAAGGTCTTTGCAAGCTTTTTTTTTTTTTCTTTTTCTGACACACTATGCAATTGATCCATGATTCTTTGAATTTGCATCAGTTTTATTAACCAATGACATCACATTAGCCTGCACGCAAGTTGCAAAAGGCAGCGTAACTGAAAATCAGAGATACAACAAGATGAAAGGCATTCCAATGAACAAACATGTCCCATAAATTAAAAAACACAATTTCTTTATAAAAGGAGCAGAACATAAAAAAAAATTCGGCCAATTAGAGAATGAAGCTAAAAAAAAAAAAAAAAGTATTCCTAATTTAAAAACCTTGCACACCCTTAATCATATGAAAAAACAAGAAGCACATAAATTTTTTTTTTTTGAAAGTAGACCATCAAATTAAACAGCAAATCCATAATAGAGACAGCTATAGCAAAGTATTTAAATAAACAAATAAATACATATCGATCACATGAACACATTGTCATAGAAGACCAGATTAAGAGCATGTTACGGGTTAAAAGAGAAAAGGGTGTTCACTCACCTAGACTCTGAGAGGAGAAGAACATCCCCACAACCGGCACAAGACTTCTGATAGCCGCCAATGGAACTGCCATCTGATTTTATTATGAAATGGTAACGCTTCGCGCACACTGGATTACCACTCCAACCTTTGAAAAACAAATTCAGAAAAAGATAATAAACACCCAAAAAATGAGATTCCATACAATTCCAAATTATTCATTCTACAGGTATAACTGCAAATTTAGATATATCGCGAAATTAGAAGTTAGGCTCACAAAAATGAAACAGGAGAGAGATTTTAAAATCACTTATAAATTTATTTTACTCATACTGTTATGATGGCAAGGGTGAGTTTTAATTGATTGATTTCTAACCAAATTAAAATATGACAGTTATGCTCTAATTGGTTCACTAGAATGAGTTAGAATAGAATGGAACGATAATTGTTTTGGCTCTCATTTGGAATGACCATTCCTTTTAAATGGTGAATGATGATTCCATTTTTAATGTATTTTGTCATTATTTTTTTAATCAACCAAATATAAGAATGAACATTTTGATGCCAAATGCTACCTCAATGTCTTGGATTGGTAAATTTAAAATGATAATTTAGAGGTATTAAAAGCATTTTTTTGAAAGAGTAAAAAAAGACTTTTTCCATTGCACTGAAATTCTCGACCCATTAGTTTTTGCACACAGAGAGACCGATTTAAATCACAAAACAGTAAATCACAACTTTTATTGTCTCAAAGAAGTGAGTCCACAATTTCAGTTAGTCAATACATATTTTCAATTGAATCCTCAGGATCAATCGAAAATCGTATTTTGTTGCGTGAACAAAACCATTTTAATTATACACGATCAATCAATTTCGTATTTTGTTAGGTGAACAAAACCAATTTTTAGGATCAATCGAAAATCGTGCTTGGTTAGGTGAACTAGGATAAGTAAAGTTATTTGTCATTTTGTTGAATTTACAAGTTAGCCCTCGCATACACAAACAAAAAAAGTTAGTTTGGGCAAGTGGAAAATATGGGAAAAAGTAGGGGCCACAATAAAGCAAATTCTTAGGAGTTGTCTGTCTCTTTAAACAAAGAAACGGCCAGTACGTCGCCACGTGCCAAGGTCGTTTGACTACACCTAATCAGAGTCCTTCCCCCACATCTCTCTCTCTCTCTCTCTCTCTCTCTCTCAACTCAGGTGGGACCCATTCACCAACTATTTAAGATATTTCACGAGTGGGTCCCGCAAACCCAACGTGTCTAAACACTTAACCATAGTGTGTACTACTCACACGAGAAACCAGTGTCCTTTAGTAGTAATTATCATGATCATCAGGGGTCTAATCATTTTGGCCTATTTTGACCATTCAATTAAAAACAAAAGAAAACTAGGTTTTTAGTTTTTTTTTTTTTTTAAATCACATCACATTTTTTTTAACATATATTTTTAAAAAAAAATTATAAAAAAAAAACTAAAATTTGTTTAGGATGTAAATTGATTTTTTAATTATTTTAATTTAAGATTAAAAAATTTTATTTGAAATAAAATTTTCGACTTTTAAAATTTTATAAAAAAAATATATTGAATTGAATATGATACTTTATCATATTTATTTAAGGATTATTTAGGATAATCTAAATAAATGTATTTTTTAATTTTTTTATAAAATATAAGTTGAGTTTGAGTTAAATTTGAAATAATATGTTAAAGATGTGATATAACTTAAATAAGATGATATAACTTAAACAAAATAGTAACTTTTTAATTTTTTTTTAGACGATGTCAAACCTAGCCTTAAAATAATTTATTTTAACATGACTATTTTGGTCCAAACGCTCCTACCAAACGAGGTCTTAATACCGTGGGGTCCATCTTATCTGACCCATAAAATCATCAGATCAGACAAATCGCACGGCTCAGATTGAACGGGTCCAATTACCATATTAAAATAGCAGTGTACATGAAATTTCCCC
Organism: Camellia sinensis; assembly: GCF_055761805.1. Lineage (NCBI taxonomy): Eukaryota > Viridiplantae > Streptophyta > Magnoliopsida > Ericales > Theaceae > Camellia > Camellia sinensis. The sequence goes on along the minus strand of NC_138961.1, from coordinate 191,187,893 downwards.
CGGAAAAAATAAAGCAACTATTATCCGATTTCCCGCCTAAACCGGCTACCGGAATCTGACGAAAACCGAAGCGAGTTGTATAACAACGATAATAATAATAACAATAAAGCATATATGACCCCAAAAAAAAAAAAAAAAAAATACAAACTGAGTCACCGAATCGGTAACGACTCGGTAGAGAAACTCACCGACGACTCGGCACTGATCGCAGTATACGGATCTAGATCTGGCCACGTCCTCCTCCACGACGTCGAGGCACACCACCGCCGGCGAAGTCTCGTCGGCTAGATCACCGACTCGGAACAGGATCTGCCACGTCAGCAGGTGGGGAAAGAGAGAGGACGGTGGCGGAAGGGTAGCGTGTTTGGTCAGGAACGCCCTCACGCTGGTCCTGAAAGGTCCAACGTCGTCGTAGGCAGCGTCGCCGGAGGAGGGGAAAGTGAGGAAGTCGTTGATATCGGCCGTGACTCGCCTCTTCATCCGCTTCAAAGGCCGTCCATTCAAGACCATGCTGTTTCTTCAGATCTAGGCGCGTGTGGGTCAGATCTGGGCTGATCGAAGCTTTCTCTGTTTCAGATCGGAAAAAAAAAAATACAGATCCGATGGTTCGGATTAGCAAGATCAAACGACACAAAGAAAGATTTACAGTTTGTATATATACATGTGTTTGTATTTGAATATACTATCAGATTTATCAAGAAATCGAAGAAAACAAGACGGAGAGAAAGAGAGGAGGGAGGTGGCTGAAATTAGGGTTTCTGTTGTTGATGGTATTTGGGACTTTTTGGTACTTTTATATATATATATATTAAAAATTTGTTTGTTTTTTATATTTCTGTTTTGGATTTCGAGAAAATAGGTTGAGTCGGTTTGGGAGAGAGAGAGAGATTGGATTTGAGGATGAGAGAGAAATCTTTCTTAATCGTTAAGCGACTTTAGCGCTTCCAACTTTTTGAAAAAATTATTTAGGATTTTGTGGTTGGGAAATTACTATATAGGCCTAGTACTTTTTGATTTAGAGGACCTTCCGCGAAGTTTCGCGCTTTATTGATCTTCGTCTCTCTACACTGAAGTCTCTCCAACTGCTTTTTATTTTTACTCTCTTCATCTTAAAATATTAATTTTTTATTATTTTAAAATATTAATTTCCTTTTAAAATTAATTACTGAAATAATATAATTTTTTTATTTTATCTTTTTCTAAATTAATTAATATTAATGTTTTTGAAATGTAATAATTATATTACTAAAAATTTCTTAAAAATGATTAATATTTTGAGACGAATGGAATATTTTGGCCTTGTTTGGTTTATTTTTCAAAAAAAATTTTGGAAAAAATTTTCTACAAATAAATTTTTGAGAGTAATCAAACCAAATAAAATTTTTCAAAAAAAATTTCAACATTTTATTTGGTTACTTATTTTTCAAAATCACTCTCTCTCTTATACACATCAAATTAATTATTTTTTTTAAAACTCTCTCTTCAAAACAATTTTCTAAAATTATTTTTGAAAAAAAGATAAACCAAACAAATTTTCGTACTTTTTATCTCAAAAATTATTCTACAAAGACAAACCAAACACATTCTACATTTATACTATGAATGGAAAGCTGAGGGGTAGTTTTGGAAATGTGAATGTAAATTTGTTAGACTTCTGATGGTGATTAGAAATGTTGGCACGTTCAATGGCTTTTCATTCGTTCCAATTTAAGTCAAGTTTGACATCTTTAAAAAAAGTTTAAAAAGTCAAAAAATTACTATTTTATTTAAATCACATTATCTTATTTAAGTCACATTATCTCTCTATCACATCATTTTAAACCCAATCTATACTTCATAAAAAGTCAAAAATACACTTATTTAGGACACCCCAAATAACTCCTTAAATAGATTATAAAAATAAAAAAAATAAAATACGGGTCGAGTGAGTGGTACGGGTTTGCCAATTGATGCAAATCAATTTGGCAATTTAGGCTTTACTATTTTTTTTTTTTTGAAATTATTTTAGAGTAATGTTTTACTATTTTAGATCTTATTTGACTTTGTTTGATTTTACTTTTTAAAAAAATAAAAAAAAAAATTCATATTTTTTTATTTTTAGTGAATTTTTTAATATTTTAACTTTTTTTTTAGTTTTTAAATATACTTAATATTAATACACTTAAAAAATATATTTGTAGAAAAAATATTTAAAAAATTCACTAAATACCAAAAATATTGAAAAATATATAAAAATTCAATACATATTCATATTCTTATATATTTATTGATTTTTTTAAAAATATTTTTTTACAAATATTTTACTTTTTGAGTACATCTAGGTTATGTGCATCTAAAAAGTAAAAAAGTTTACTTAAAATATTAGAAAATTCACTTTAAAAAAAAAAACTCAATTTTCAAAAAATTTGAGTTCAAAAATAAAAACCAAATAAGGTGTTGACTTCATTTTTTTTTTATCTTCCTTTTAAAGACCAAACTTTCATATTCCATAAATAATTAATATTATTACTAAATAAAATATATATTTAGGGTAAATTACACTAACACGCTATAAGATTTGGTCCAATTACATTCCACCCCTATCGTTTTGAAAATTACATTCTCATCTCTGTGGTTAATAGTCTCATTCACAAAATTCCCTGCATATATAAAAGACAACAATTTCTAGTAAAAAAATAGAAGAAATTACATTTAAAAATAAAAGTAAAACAAAGAAAATGGGAGAAAAAAGATGAAGTAAAGCAAAACAAGAAAAGAGAGAGTGCATGAGTCCAATATTTTCATTCGGTCTAAATAATTATAATAACAGAAAGTTAGTATAATTTCCTAAATATCAAGGGGTGATATGTATTAAATCCAAATTTCAGGAAGTGTTAGTGTAATTTATCCCTTTTTTTACATACAAACCACAAACATAATATCATTTTTTTAAAAGGGAGTCAGCGGATCAGGTTAGGTCGAGTGGTCCTCCATTCACCATCTGTCTGAACATATATAGATTTAGAAAATATCCATCGATATTCGCCTGCCTATACTATCAAAACTACTTAAAAACGAGTAGATTGGATCAAGTTAGATTAAGTCGATTTTGACGAATCGATCGGTTCATGAGCATCCCTAATGGTAATCATGAGCTTGGGTTGTTGCAATTAGGAGTAAAATTATAATTAAACTATGGATGACAGAACTATTTAAGCGATTTTAACATGTTACTTGATTAATTTGAAATAAATTTTATATCTTATCTCTTATATTGATTTTTATTTTGATATTAATTGATAATAAATATATATATATATATATATATGCATTAACTATATTAAGGAGGCTGACTTCAAAAGTGAACTATAAATTTGAAACGATAGATAAAATTAAACTCAGATTAGCTGATAGATTAATACAAATTAAATTATTTTAATAGATTAATATGTTTTGTACCCTTTAATTGTAATATTTGACATCCCTTTGGTGTACTTTTTTTTTCTTTTGTTTTTTGAGAAAAGACATCTTGGCTTGAATGGGTAAAAAAAGTCGCGAATTGAGCGCGGTATATTGGGAATCTTATGGGGTGCTATATAATCACCTCACCCTCCAGGTGACGCTGTAATTACACCTTTTTGTGCCATCAATCCATTATTCAATAATCTTTGAATTTATTTTCACAAAATAGGGCCTCTTTAATTGTTGATATTAATATCAGTTTAATAATGACAGAGAGTTTTAATTTTAGAATCTTAAAGACAATTCTAATGATATAGTACGAGAAAAAAAATAAAAATATAGGCACAAACATCATATCACATGTGGGTCTCACTCCTTACCACATCACTAGACCTAAAAAATTAGAACTTTCAATCTTTACTCATACCAGTTTCAAATTTAAAGGCTCTCTTGGATATTTTTTTTGAAAAATATAAATTAATTTGACAAATATAAACATTAAAAAGATAAAATCATGTGAAAATAATGAGTATTTTTTTTCATTCATTACACCAAATTAATTTTGAGTGATTCTAATTACACCACTACTTTACCTCTTTACACATTCCATCTCATTACACCACTAAAAAAAATGTGATATTATATTACCAAAACTAACCCTAAAATAAGACTCTTCAAAACCCTTTCATCTCTTTAAACCAATAGTTTTTAGTGAAAAAAATAAGAGAACAGAGAAAGACGCAGTAAAGGGAAAAAGAAAGACGTAGGAAAGATAGTAAATGGAGCCCACAACGAAGTGCTTGTTCGATCACATAATGCTAAACAATTTACATTCATTTGGTGTTATGTTACCAAAAAAAATAGATTTCTCCAACGTTTTGTTGGTGTACATTTACAGAGCCACTTTCTTCTAAACAATGATTTTTAAATTTGTGTCAAGCATATTCGATAATACAATGCTAATGAATTTGAATTAATCCGATGTCATGTTACCAAACAAACTTTTTTTTCCCCAGTAATATGTTGCCATTCGATTGGATGATAACAAGAAATTAATTTGGGGCTACTTGTGAAGTGCCTGTTTGGTGATACATTGCTATACAAATTAGATTACTCTAGTGTCATGTTACCAAACTCTAAAAACATCCATCAAAAACATACATTGTTATACATTGAAAGATTTACTTTTTCCTTCAAGCATCCATAAAAAAATCCATAAATCAAACACGCATCCATAAAATTATACATAAAAAGTATTCATAAAAATATCAAGTGTATGAACATCCATAAAAGCATCCATAAAATCTGCCATTGTTTGCATCCACATGTTATCACAATTCATCTATATCGATAGTTTCGGTAATTATTACATCAGGGCTGACCAAGCATACGGAATTGATGAATATGAGTAGTATATGCTTTCTCTCATCCACTAGCACATGGGTGATGAAAACGAATCCAATTATTTGTTATCGGAGGTACTAGATGACCAGGTTACAAATAGACCTATAACAAAGATATGAATAAGTAGAATTGCAAAATAAGCTATGGTAATAATCTAAGTAGGCTCGGTAGTTTATACCTGAATGAAATGGTTTCCATTTACAATCCTATGCAGATAGGAATCGGTGTGGCTGCTGTGCGAGGGTGCACAGCAGCCACTGCTTTGCAGCCATTTGGGCCCTTTTCGAGGCCCATTTTGATAATCCGAGCCGTTCACATTTTAGAATACATCAAATAGAACATACATATAAAAAATTAAATTAATCGGATATCTTTTATCTATTCATCCACTCACATTTGTATTCATTTTAATACTTTAAATTACAATTGTTATTTATTTTTGTAGATACAAATGTGAGTGAATGAATGGGTAAACGATATCCGATTAACTTGATTTTTTACAAGTATATTCTACTTGATATATTCTAAAATGCGAATGGTTCGGATTATCAAAATGTGCCCCGAAAAGGGTCCAAATGGTTGCACAGCAGTGGCTGCTGTGCACCCCCGCACAGCAGCCACCCCAATTCCATGCAGATATCTCTTCGATCAGGTGTTGCAATTGATACTGATCTAAGTGGTAGAAACATCAAGCAATGTTGTATGGATAAATGATAAAGAACAACTCAGTCTTCTTCCCAACGTCAAAAACTCATTTAATTAATACTTGACGACTACTAAAAATTTAAAGACAATAAATATATTTATACGTCAAATTATTGATAAAACTCAATACAAATTAAAAATAAGAAAAAATCGTATTCCTCAAAAACTTAACAAGCATCGTCTGTAATGAATTCATGATTGGAGTCTACTAATAATGTAGTATTTGCATTGTTGCAATGAGTAAAAGTATAATCCTTCCAATTAAAAAAATAAAAATTATAAAAAAATAAAACTGAAAATATACAGTAATGAGTCGTCGAAAAAATTAAAAAAATTCAGCCTTGGATTACCGGAAATGTATATTTTATTCAATAATTGGTAACCAAACATATATTTTTTGTTCGACAATATAATGTTGGACTACTTTATTTTGTTCGATTTCGAAACACCAAACAAAAGTCGAAGAACAGTAAAAAAAAATGAAACAAAAACCTATCAAACAAATAAAAAAAACTCATAATTTCATTTTTCTGATGGTTCTTCACCACTGTTTCTTCATCAATTGCTTTATTCTATGACCAAAATACTATAATTCTTACTTTTAAAAAAAGAGATGTGTAAGAAAGAAGAAAAAATGAGAAAAAAAATAAGAGGAGTAGGGATTAAAGACTAAGGGTGTAAGGAGATAATAAAATATATTTAATTTTAGTATTTTTGTCCTTAAAAGTAATTTCACACATTAGTAAAATTGAAAAAAAAAAAAAAAAAGAACATCTCATATGCAGGGTGTAAAGAGATAAAATAGTGTTGTAAGTAGAATCACTCTTAATTTTTTTTTCTTTTTTAAAAGAGTGCTGCTATTAGCATCCCATTAATTATTTTGGACCCCCACTTATAAATTCTAAAACCCTTAATACCAAAATTATCGTTATGAAAACATTTCACTCATTCAATTGAATGCATACCCCCCATACTCCAAAAAGCTTCTCTGTCCAAAATCCTAACAAAACTCACAAAAGTGATTGCTACTTCATCTCCACATACTTTTCATGACTTGAGAAAAATAAATTGTACGGGGAGCAAATATTCCGGCGTGCCCGTATTCCTTTCTTCCGAGCTCCGTCGATATCTGATCACCTGCGGGCAAATAACGGTGAGCTACCCGGCGGTGTGTGGCCGGAAAAACCCTCCGACGGTCAAGTTAGCACACACCTTGGAGGGAATAGAGAGAAGGGAGAGAGTGTTTGAGTGTAAGAAATCCTTACAGATGTGTTCGTGTGTTGCGTATGGGGGGCGCATACATGCTTATATACCTTCTGACCCCCATATCCACTCCCAGTCGTCTCCTGACACGTGGCTCTGCTATCCCATCTGTCAGCATAAACCATGCCATTCACCACCTAACCTCAACTGCCTGACTTCGCAGCTGGAGCTCGGCAGCCGAGCTGCTCTCCCTCGGCCATGTCATGCTTCATACTCATGTGCCTAGCCGGACAAACACGTGGATGACCGGGCTAGGGGGCATCTCGGCAAAGCCTAGCCCGGGCACCTCCGTTGGTTGGCCTTCCTGCCGGTCAATCAACTACCTCGGCTGACCGCGCCTTTCCGGGCGCCGGTCTTTCAGCCTGTCCGGCTTCGACCATCCTCGGACCGAGCATCCTGGTCTAACCGGTCACTTCCTGGCCGAGCAATTTCTGTACGGTCCGGGGTGGCACACACTCGGTCCAAACTCTGCTCGGCCCAAGTTTTGGCAGCCCTTCTCTGGGCGAACAGTGGATCATCTCGGCCCAATGCACTGCTGGGCTCTCAACCTGATCGGTCGATATCTCGGCCCAACTCCAGATCATAAATCACCCTCTCAATTGCCCCTTAATTCCGTCCGTAGAAGCGTGACTGGGATTACTCACCTCGACCGAGATAACGTTTCTCCGGTCGTCAAGATGCCAAGCCTCGACCGAGCTAGTTGACGTAATTGTCCGCAGATTTGACCGGTTATATTCCTCGGCTGACCTATTCTCGTCGAAAGTAGCTCGGTTGGCTCTTCGTCTTTTCAACCCGTCGCTTCAGTCTTGTCAAAGCCATAAATGGGGACACGTGGCGGTCTGCCATTGGTCATCGGGCAGCCAACCCGCCGTTTTTGCCAGAATTTGAATTTGGGCGGTTTTCTTTGCTTATACATACATGCCCTGCTCGAACTCCAAATCCTCCTACTGCCATTTCAACATTCGATCCCAGAGCTCTTGCATCCTCATCCAGACTCGCTGCTATTCTTCGTGCTTGAAGGATTAGGTCCTACTCTTCACTAGTAAGTCATTCCACCCTCATTTCGTTGTTATTTTCCTTCATATTACACACATTAGGGTACAAAAACATAGCTATTAGGGCATAGGTCGTAGAATCCGTATTAAAACCTTCATCTGTTCTTGGTGTTCTTCATATTTCTAAAGAACACTGATGAACTGGGGTGAACCGGGCTCTGGGCCTTCTTTTGATCCAAAAAACCAACCAAACGGGGCAAACAACATGTTTGTTTCAACGCCAACGAAAACCGAGTTAACAAAAGGACTTGGCCGTTCAACCGGGCTAACATCTGGTCCGCTTGGGCGACCGGGCTCCTTAGATAGAATAGACAACCGAGGTGGTTTGGCGCCCTTAATGACCGAGCTAAAATTCAGCACCTTTCGCGCGACCGCGCTAACACTTAACACTTGCCATCCTTTTCCTGCAGAGTCCAAGGGGACCACTGTCATTCCTGAGGCTCTCAGGACCGGGCAACATCCAATACCCAGAGCCAAACCCCTCAGCCGGGATACACTAAGTCGGCCAAAAAAGGGGAAATTCCGCTTCCTAGTGGATACTCCGGCCGCACTCGCCGCTTTCAGAGAGGAGTACGGCGTCCCGGCCGACGTCCATCTCGAGCTGGCCGAGGAAGAGACCACGCCTTGGGGTAGGGAGGAATGCCCCTTCACCGTGCTATCTATTGTCGAAGGGGGCCTTCGTTTCCCGCTCAACCCTCTTAGTGAAAGACAAAATAAAAATTTAAGATTTTTCTATGATAAAATCTTAATTAGGTAAAGTCTTTTAGTAATTTATAGTACTTATAGACTTTTATTTTATTTTTGTTATCCTTTTAGGGATTAAATATGTTTGAATTAAATAGTTTAGGAACTTAATATAATTCAATTTGTAACAATTCGAAAATTTAAGTTGTCCATTAAATTTTATACTAGTATTATAGTTGTATGTAATAATATATTATTAAATAATAATAAATACAGAATCTAATTTGACATTAGATTATCAAATATGAGATTAATTAGGGATTATTATTTGGGGTCAAATTACTAGAAATATGAAATTATAATACTAGTTGGGCCAAATTAAAGTTAAAGATAGTAAATAAATAAATATAAAAGTAAGAGTAAATAAATAATAATATTGATAATAACAACAACAACAACAACAATAATAATAATAATGGGTGTGGTAGTAAAATAAATAATTAATTTTCTGTTGGTATATGATAGAGTGTAATTTAATTAGAGATTAATTTATTTATATAGTTATATTAGAAAACTGGGCCATAGTATAATTATCTTAAATATTTATTAAAGATGAGTATAAATCTATATAATTAATGAATCAAATCTGTGAGAGGATTCGCTGGTCACGTGTTAGCCTGTCAATGCTCTTACCTCCTTATATAAGGAGGAGGTGATCTGTGGAAAGAAAAGGGAAAAAAGAGAGAAATGAGGGAAGAAAGGAAGGAGAAGGGAAAGAAAGGAAGAAAAAGAAGGAAAAAATAATGGAAGTCGAGAGGGACTTTGATAGTAAAAAGAAAGAGTGAGGTATTAATGTTAAGATGAGTTATATTATACCTTGAGTCACCATAATATATTTTACGAATATTTTGAGTTACAATAATTTATTTTATACAAGTTGTATCTTATTAGTTATATTAATATAAGTTATATTTTATAAATATTTCAGTTACGTGGATTAATTTCTGAACTCTATTTGTTTAAAATGAAACTCATTGATATATTTGTTTGTATTTTAAAGAATATTTGACTATGACCTTATAAATAATTATATTTTGTAAGTACCACCGCGTGAGTCTCACGCCTTGGGAAACTTAAATAACCATTGGCCTCTGTTTGGTCACTTTGTGACCCTGTGTCTGTCATGGATCTATTGACCCTCTGATTTCTGGTATGCAGCAAAGTGCTGTGCGGAAATAAGTGCTATACTATTGTGGAAGCCACCTCTATAATCCGTACGAGCCACCTCTTGAATTCGTATCTCTGTTATGACTGTCACTCCTGTGATCTCTGTTCTGTTCTGTTCGGTATCGTGGTTATGGTTATTTATTTACATAATCTCAATTTTGCTACTTAAATGATTATTTGTTCAGACCAAGTGATCTTAAAAATTTAGTTACATAACTATTCATGGTTATTTCGTATCCTTTATACTCTTGGTATAATATTTCTCATTCTGCTATGTGCTTATAGCTATTTACCAATTTTCAAGAAACAATGCAATTCAGAATAGTTTTTGAAAAGTCTTAGATGCGGGGCTGCGGAATAGACACACACAACACTTTTATGGATATGTTTAGATGTAGATATCGGCCTTTTGGTCAATAAATTTTGTAATAAAAATAGAAACTCCAATGATTATCTTGGTATCCTTACTTAAATATTATTTCCACTCGCGTTTATTAATTTGTTTAATAATTGGCCGGATGTAACCTCAGTTACTGGCCATCACGATGCTTAACCCTTGGATACGGGAACGAGTAGTGACACAATCGATAGTTTAGAGAATAAATAAATTTTAATTTATATAATTTAGAGACTGAGTAAACTCAATCGATAGTTCAAAAATTAAGTAGACAATTTGACGGTAGTTTAAAGACAAAAAGTTTAATAAACCCTTTTTAAAAAATTGATTTTAAAAATAAAATCAATAAATGCATCTCTAATGATTCAATTCAATAGTTAAATTCAATTCAATAGTTAAAGGAAAAATATATATGGTATGCACTTTTTAAAATAGGTGTACCATAAGAAAGTCATAATTTTATAGTGAACGTTACATGTAATAAAAAAGTTATGAATGTTAAACTTATAATGTGTATTTTTAAAATGAAAGTTTTGGATTATTGTGGTTGTTAATATTTTAGTTATGTTATGAATGATGTGGTGTAATATTTTGAAAATTGGTTCGGTAAATGAACTGAAAAATGAATTAGGTGAGCGTATTACTAGTTCAACCGTCAAGTTTAACTGGAATCAAATTGCGAAGTCATAATTTTTTTAAATTATAAATTAATTATATAGCTATTAAAATTTAAAAAAAACAAAAACAAAACAAAACTTAAAAATACGCTTTACACACCAACAACAAAAAGTGCAATAAAAATCATCACGTTGAATTGAATGATAGATACTGAAATTTTACAAAACACCACACAAATCAATAATTATGAAAACAAAAATGGAACATCTTCGTCTTTTTAAATTATTATTATTATTATTATTATTATTATTTATTTTTATTTTTTTTGTCTATTATGTCGATTTGAAAATTAACAAAAGTACATCTTACCTATCCCCAATCAGAAATGCGCCGGACCCCCAGCAAATGCCACCCCCACCGACCTCCAGTGCCACGTGGCACTGCGGGATTGGAAGAAAGAAAAAAAAAAAAAAAAACAGAAAACTGGCCAATGAAGACCCGCCACGTCACTGGGGGTCGACCCCCAGTGGGGGTCTGTAGCAGCTCTGTATCCCCAATAAAACAAAAATGAAGCTTCATTCACATAAAAAAAATATCACATCATAACTATATATAAGCAGCCGCTGCCGCCGCCATTCTGACATATGAAACAAAAAAATGAAAAAAAATAAAAATTAACGCAATGGGCCAGAATGCTTTCTGTTTGAGATCGAATTGAAGTGTATTATTAAATTTATAGGGACTGATGTGGTTAAGTTTATAAAGGTCATAGTCTACTATGAACAACTTAAATCCATCCCTTAGAGTCTAATATATAACCTAGCTGATGAGATCATGAACAACTGGAAGTCAACATGGCACGAAAAACCAAGGATATTCAGACATGTGGTAGGTAAAGAACAAGCCACATCAGCAAATAAAGATCTGCAAAGTTATTGCCACTGCACATCGCCATTAATGCAGTCCATCACAATATTTATTACGACAACACTTCATCAAGGCAAGCTCCCCCTCACTCCTCCTCACCTTTCTTTTCTTCTTCCCCACACTACCCATCTCCTTGGTCCTCTGTTTCAAAGGATCAATCGGGGGCGGTCGTGGCTCAGATTCACCCAAGTCTTTTTCCTCCAGTGATTTTGGGCGGGGTCGGATCCTCTCCCCCGCGATCGGCTTATGCGGTCGGTCTTCCTGCGCCTCCTTGAACTTACTAGCTTTGGCAAGGATGGCCATATCCTCAGCCTCTTGCGCTTTCCTCTTCGCCTCTAGTTCAGCCCGTCCCAGATCTCCAACGCTCGGCTGAGGACCCAATCCCACTGCAAACAAGGCTGAAGGTTGAACGAGCTCGTCCCACCTGACTCCCTCCTTCTCCCTCCATGCCTTCACTTTTTTTATCCTCTCCTCTACTGCCGCCCCTAGTTTTGGCTCCGTAGATTTGGTGGGCACTCTTCACACCGCACGCACCCCAACTCCTCCATTCGCGGACACATAAAACCACCGCCGCCTCCAACCCTTAATGGATGACGGCAGCCCTGTCACCAGACCCCTCCCTGCCGCCGCCTGCAACGTCACCCAAGTCTCTTGCTGTCTTGAGGCCTTATAACACGCGAAAAATTCATCCACCGTCATAGCCGCCCCTTTAGTTGCCTTCGGCCACGCGCTTGCACAGGCTAACACAATCTTCCACGCGTTGGGCATTAGCTGCCCCGGCGCTACCTCCAACCGGTTTAGGACATCAACCACCACCTGCGGAAGCGGCAGCCTCAGCCCTCTTCTCAATGCTTCCTCATACAGGGCAAACTCCCCCGGCCGGGCGTCGGATGGCCTCTCCGTTGATGACGGCAACAGTAACTCTATTTCAGCGGGAACCTGGTATTTTTCGCGCATAACCCCCAAGTCCGCCGCAGTAACCGTCAATTTGTTAGCCTTCGTATGCCAGTGATCTGGTTCCGCCTGGTTGATTGGCTTCGGAGCCACTATCATGGTGGAAGAATGGGATTGTACCACTGGCTCCCCTACCCTCTCCACTTGTCTCTCCGTCCGGTACTGCTCCGCTAGCTTCACTGCGTCGTTATCCCCAAACGGATCAACCCTGGCGGTTCCGGCTTCTTCTTGAGCCATCTCTGTAATGTGCCTACGAATAGCTTCGGAAGCGGGTGTAAGAAAATTCAAGAAATGTTGCAGAGGTGTATCGTTAGCAACAAAGGAGTTAACACTTGGAATGTTTTGATTTTTTGCAAAAAAGTAGGTAAATCGAATAATACCAAAAGCCCAAGGCTTGCCTGTATTCCAAGGGTCACAATTAATTTTCGCCAGTTTGAAAACTTTTCAAAACATCCGCCAAAACTGTCTTTTCAACACCTATCATGACCTATCGTTTCATTTTTGGCCCAACGCCTAATCTCCCTCCCCACGAGATGCCGCCACGTGTACGATCACGATTCACTGCCACCTCCCCTTACCCTGTCTTTTCCACTTCAAGTCATCACGTGACACGCTGCCTCTTGAGTCCCACGCCCCCCACCTCAACCTTCGGGGTCGGTCCTCCTCATGGTCGGCCCTCCCACTCGGCCACCCTTCGCGGTCGGTCCTCCTTCTTGTCGGCCCATCCACTTTGCGGTCGGTCCTCCTCATGGTCGGCCCATCCACTCGGCCACCCTTCATGGTCGGTCCTCTTCATGGTCGGTCCTTCCACTCGGCCACCCTTCGCGGTCGGCCCTCTTCATGGTCGGTCCTTCCACTCGGCCACCTTTCGCGGTTGGTCCTCCTCATGGTCGGCTCATCCATTCGGCCACCCTTCGCGGTTGGTCCTCTTCATGGTCGGTCCTTCCACTCGGCCACCCTTCGCGGTCGGCCCTCATCATCTTCTCCATTAGTATTCCCTTCTTTGCGCTAAAGCTGCACTTGGGAATGGGGGACTACTGACGTGGTTAGGCCCACAAAGGTCATAGACCATTATGAACAACCCAAGCCCATCACTTAGAGCCCAACACATAACCCAACTGATGAGATCGTGAACAGTTGGAAGCCAACATGGCATGAAGAACCAAGGATATTCAGACATGTGGCATGCAAAGGACAAGCCACATCAGCAGACAAAGATCTGCAAAGTTATTGCCACTGCACATCGCCATTAATGTAGTCCATCACAACATTTATTACGACAACACCTCCGTCGGAACAACACCCCCTCACCCTGAACAAGGTAAGCTACAGCATAGACTTTCGGCCAAGGTGGCAGGTCGGAAGGGACGGCGAAATGATTACCAAAGGATATAAGCAGACGTTGAAAACAAGAAGAAAGTTAAGTTTTCTATCTCCAATTCACATCTCTACATTTCACTTCTCTCTCTCTCTCTAACTTGCTCGTCGGAGGGTTCGCTGGGGGACTCCCCGTTCCCCGTTGAACTCCTGTGCAGGTTCTCAGGTGGGCTTGGCTATTCAGATATCGGTTGGAGAAGCGTGAACCAGTCCGACCCATTCCCTCTGGAACCCGTTGTATCGTAACTGTATTATCAGGGACTTATCACAGGTTTTATTTCAACAATCTGAATTGTTAATGCGTACAACTTGTTGAATACTTTATGCCTGTAAAAAATTATGTTAATCGGATATTGATTGCCGCTTGATTAAATCATATTTATGTCAATGGTAAATATAATTTTTAAAAAAATTGTTGATAGAAATCTAATCTGATCAAGTAGTTATCGATATCCAATCAATGTCATTTTTTTAGAATGAAATACTCGATAAACTCTACACACTGAACAGCTCGGATCATTAAAACAAAACCCGTAGTAGGCGTTATGAACCCAAACAACAAGGCCTAATCCACTGTATGGATTGAAAAGAATTTGATTCCACCCACAAAAACATGAAAGTGGTGACAACTCCAATACATGTTTAATCAATAAAGTTGTGTAAACATATAGAAATTTACAAGAGAGAGACGAGAAAGAGATCAGAGAGGTAGAGTAGAGAGAAGAGAGATCGTCAGATTGAGAGAAGAGAGAACCTTGCTTTGTTCGATTGTTGCTCATCAGACTGAGAAAGGGCCTTGGTTGCTTTGCTCAATTGTTGATGTCGGAGTTGCTGAAACAAGTTTTGAGAGACAATAACAACATAAAGAGATTTCAAAGATAGATATGAGATGAAAAGACAACACCGAGAGAGAGAGATTTGAGCGATTCATGAAATATTTTCCCCTAATTCAGAAACTTATATATGTTAAATAAAACCAGACTAGGTTGGTTAAATCGGAACGGTTCACCGGTTTTATCGGTTCAACCGGCAATTTAAACAAAACTAACAAAATAAAACGGTTTTTGCATGCAAATGGTTCATATGGGTCAACCGAACCTAAACTATGTCTGGTCACCAGTTCAACCCATTGAACCGACCGATCTGATCTAATTTTTAAAACCATGATGTGGTGTAAATATTACAAGTTGTAACAAATTTTGTGGTGATAAGTAGTACGAATGAATTTTTTTGGAAAAAATTATAATTTATTGTGATATCTATTATTGAATAATGTGGTGTGATTAGATTACGTATACCTTCTTAAGAATGAGACATAGTTGGACGCATCACAACATATGACTACGTTTAAGCTTTGGTTACATCCCAAAGTGATTTTTGAATTAAAAGGTGTACCATAAAATTTTCACTTGAGTTTGTTTGTTTGTACTTTTTTTCTATTTATATTTTTTAAAAATACCAAAACTTGTTGGGTGAAAAATTTTTGAAAATGATTTTTGTGAAAAAAAAAAATTGAAATGAAAATAGCTCTTTTTTGAAGAAACACAAAAAATATTTTTTAAATTGTTAAATGTAATAACTATATATTCTATCTATTATACATATCATATTATATTCATTATCATATTTAGATTTCTCTTCTCATATATAAAGGAGTCTTGTATACATTGCTACAATATATACATTCAATACAATATTCCTTCTCTCTCTCTCTCTCTATCTCTCTTTCTCTGTTTCTTAGATATTGTAATATTGTAGCGATCCTAATTTTTTGTAAGTCATTATTTATTATTATTATTATATTTCATTTTTAGCTTTATTAATTAAGTGGTTACATGAGAATTTAATGTGGTATTTAATTAATTTAATGTGTTATTTAATTATATATAATTAATCTGAATAAATTTATAGTTGTTATATATTAAAAAAAGATGTTTTATATATTGATAAAATATATATCATATTTATATATATGTTGTATTTATGTTATATTTGTAAGATATAAAATATAATAGTAAATTAGGTATATATAATATACTAGACCTAGTAATCACAAAAGTGTGTGTGTGTGTGTGTGAAAGTTTTCCAAGAAGAGTAGTAGCCACAGAGAGAAAGTGAGAAAGAAGAGAGAGCGAGAGAGAGAGAGAGAGTGTGTGTGTGTGGGAGTGCAACTAAAGAAACAGAGAGAAGGACGGTACGAGAGAGGAGGAAAGGAAAAAAAGGGGTTAGGGTGTTATTTTGGGGATTTTATTAATTCTTTAAGTAATTCGTTGATCTTTGAAAAATAATTGTGAGTACAAAACACACTTTCTTTTATTTATGTTTAATTCGTTATTTTTATTTATTTACTTTTATTTATTTGATGTTAGTTTAATTTTGTATTTGCATGTAGATGATTGATTAATTTCATTATTTGGTTAGATGTATATGTAAGGTTTAACGTTTTTATATGTATTTATTTTATGATTGTAATCACGCTTATTGTTATACAAAATTAAAATAAACTTAGAACCCATAGATAAATTTTTTACACTCCACCATGACTCCATGGATTGTTGTTTTATTTGAGTGTTGGTGAGAAAGAGTGTATAAAAAAAAAGTGAGAATTATGAGATTTATTTGAATGCCTTAGGCTAGGCATCATTATGTTTGTTCTCATGAGTAGATGAGAAATTGTGTATATATATATATATATATATTGTTGTCTCGTTCTCAGAAGTAAATGAGTACTTTGATTTACGTGCGTACATATATGTTAACTGTCCGGAGAGTGTGGGTCAAACTCGGGACAATATCCCAGAGCAAGTTTGGCTTTGGAGCGGTGTTAGGTATATGGGAGGCACATGGGATATATATATAAGCCGGAAGTGAACGGCCGAAGTGGTGGAGTTAAGGTACAAAGAATTAAATATGAACTTATTGGTATAATTTGAATTGCTTTGATTTGTACATCTCGAAAAATAGTAAACGACCTTGTTAAATTACAAAATTTGGACGGAGGCATGTATACATAATTCTAGACAACTTTTGTATTTTAACTTTTTATTAAAAAGATCGATTAGAATTTGTGATCGGATTATCTTGGTTACAACAGTTTTTGTTCATTTAGCAATGCAAATTTTAGATGTTGTTTTAACTCACAAAACAAGCTCATTTTTATTGGTTTCGTGTAAACGGAAGTAAAACATTATTCTTAACACTTTTCGTGTTTTGAAATTTTTCAAAAAAAATCGTCTTAAGGCAGCTTCTTTTTGTTTTCAGCTTTAAATTTTTCAGTTGAATTCTGTCTAGATTCTTCTATCAAGTTTTTCTCTCAACCTGTTTAGTTTATACTAAATTCGTTAGCATTGCATTTTATAAAATTTGATTCTGTACAACTTTTATTCTTTGAGTTTTGGTCAATTCGAATTATTTAAGCTTGAAACAGTGCGTTTTTTTTATTCTTCTTCAGCAATTCACTTATGATTAAATTATCCTAACTTTATTTTTTTGTAGAATGGTGGGTCTTACTAATTTTTTTATGCAGGGTTGGCCCACTATATTTTTATGTTTATTTTGTTTATTTTATACTCAATTTATATTTAGTTATGTATGAGTAAGAAACTAAATGCCATCGTATCTCGGGAAACTACCCCTTCGTCTCAGTGCGGGTAGAACTACTTATCTTGTCCCATAACAATAATTAAATGTATTTTTATTTGTGTCTAGTGGACACATGGGTGTCAAATATTTGTACCCATACCAGTATACTTGTATATTGACCCGTTTTGTCTCTGGACATCTCGGGTGCGTTCTATTTGAGCACAGCCGAGCTTCCTTTGTAGGATTAGTTAGAGCTATAGTGGGGCCGAGAAATAACTATAGTTATTGAACATGTCTCTTGGACTTCTTTTGTTTTATTGAGCTTAAGGTTGATATTAGTTTATTGTATTTATTATTTTTTTATGACCTTAGTATTTTGACAATTTGGCATTGTGAGTTATTTTTCAACTTTACATTATTTAAGTTGTTTTAACTAGTTGTTGTTACTTTAATATTGGAGGTATTGGATAGTTATGAATTTATGATGGATAGTTTGGTTGGTGTTTGGTAATTATTATTTTTATCCCTTGTATCTTTTTTTAGCACTGAAATTTACTTAAACCTTATGGAGACGAGAATGTTTAGATTTTGTTTCACCCTAGGATTTGGATGATGGAATATTGATTGAGATTTAGTCCTAATTTAATATTTAATTGTCCAAATTTTGGGGCGTGATAGTTTGGTATCAGAGCCCTAAGTTACCCTAGACTTGTGAGAGTTTAGGTAATCCTTGGATTGTGGAAATATGGGTTAGCTAGTTTAGTTTGGTGCTTGAATTTATTTATTCTAAGTATTTATGAACAAATTTTTGTGTGTTTAACTTGAAGGTGATAGCTGGAAGTTATAATTTGAAAAATACTAAGCCCAGTGGCACAGAGGAAGAAACAACTACTAATGCGGCGGCAGCAGCGGCTACTACCGGGGCAACCAATACTATGCAGGTTAATGTGGGGGAGATGATGGCTCAGTTATTTCAGGTTGTGCAGAATAATAATCAAGGTCATCTGGGAGATCCCTTTGCAAAGAGAAACAAAGATTTTGGTTCTTTAAGAGGTCAAAAATTCTCTAGAGATGGAGGACCCATTGAAGTTGGCGCTTGGGTCTAGAAATGTGAAATGGTGTTTGGTCGTATGCAACTTACCGAGGTCCAAAAGTAGGAATTGGCTACACATCAGCTTGAAGGCGCAGCCCTATTTTGGTGGAACTCGTGGAAGGAGGGTCTAGATTTGACGACTTTGACTTGGGCAAATTTCAAGACCTATTTTGATCGAAAGTTTGTTCTTGCTGCTATTTGATCTCAGCTGAGTGATGAATTTTTGAAGCTGACCCAAAAGGGTAGAACAGTGATTGAGTATGTCACCAAGTTTAATGAGTTGTCTTGTTATGCCCCTTACTTGGTTGATACGCAGGAGAAGAAGAATGAGAAGTTTATTAAGAAATTAAATCATTACTTGTTTAAGTCCCTTATTCCCTTTGATGCTGAACCGTTTGACAGAGTTCTTGACTTGGCACTAAAGTATGAAGAAAAGGAGAAACAGTTTAAAGAATGGAAGGCCAGGGTCGGAGAGACTTCCAAAGGGAGTCACTTCTAGCAGCGTAATGGAAACAGATAAGGACCTTACGATCAATGGCATAGGGGTCAGTAGTTTCAGAGGCCCCATCAACAAGGTAGTCAGGGAAATTTCAAGCCTCAGGGCAATTTCAAGCCCCAGGGGCACTATTATTAGACACATGGTGGTCTGAGTCCACAAGGTTATCAAGGACAGCGGCAATAAATGCCACAGTTGGGTTATCGTTCTCCTGTATCTCAGTTGGAGGGACCCCCACCTATTAGAGTAGTAACACCTCAACCGATTAATAGGAAGTGTTTTGGGTGTCAACAGTTAGGACATGTAGTCAAGGATTGCCCTTAAAGACAACAGGCACGACAGGGTCAGGTAGTTCCAGCTAGGGCATTTGCAGTGATGCTAGGAAATGACAAAGTCCAAGGTACCTTTAATCTTTTTCAAGAGCCCATTATAGTACTTTTTGATACTGGTGCCTTTCATTCTTTCATATCTAGATAGTTTGTAGAAAGAGAACACCTTATAACTACCTCCTTACCTAGACCTATTCGTGTTGAAACCCCTTTAGGAGGGGCAGTTACTCTTTATGAGATGTGTAAAGCTTTTGAGATTGACTTTGCGGGTAGAGTCTTGTATGCAGACCTAATTGTCATAGGGTTTGAGGGGTTTGTAATTATTTTGGGTATGGATTAGCTGCGAAAACACTTTGTGACTCTAGATTGTACTAGGAGCACTGTAAATATAAATATTCCCGGTATGCCACAACTTATCCCACTTCTAGCGATGGAGAAAAGTCGATAATGACGAGTTTTCTATACTCGGTAGAAATCCGTAAGCAGGATATTAGTGAGGTAGATATGGTACGTGAGTTTGAGGATGTATTTTAGGAGATACCTGGACCTCTACCTCGATGGGTAGTAGAATTTTGCATTGACCTAGTGCTAGGAACTGCACCGATTTCGAAGGCGGCATACAGAATGGCGCTTAAAGAGCTTGTAGAGATGAAAAAGCAGCTGGAAGAGATGCTTCAGAAAGGGTTCATTCGTTCAAGTAACTCCTCGTGGGGAGCACTCGCGATCTTTGTCTCCAAGAAGGATGCCACTCTCCACATGTACATAGATTATAGAGAGCTAAACAAGGTGACTATCAAAAACAAGTATCCGCTACCTAGAATTGATGACTTGTTTGATCAGTTGAAAGGGGCAGTCATGTTCTCTCAATTTGATCTCAGAACGGGTTACCATCAAATGGGTGTGTCAGAGGAAAGTATACTGTTTATTATTTTTCGGACCCGGTATGGGTTATACGAATTTCCTGTAATGCCTTTTGATTTGACCAATGCTCCTGCCTATTTCATGGACTTAATGAACATAATTTTTCAACCGTATCTAGATAAGTTTGTAATTATCTTCATAGATGATATCCTAGTGTATTCTAAGAATGAGGAAGAACACAGAGAACACTTGAAAGTTGTATTGTAGACTTTGAGGGAGCAACAGTTATACGCTAAGTTCAGTAAGTGTCACTTTTGGAAGAAAGAAGTTTGGTTTTTGGGACATGTCGTGTCCAATCAAGGGATAGTGGTAGATCCTGAGAAAATTGTTGTAGTCAAAGAATGGAAGCAACCCACAAACCTTTCAGAGGTGAGGAGTTTTTTAGGACTAGCTGGTTATTACAGGAGATTTATAGAGAAGTTTTCCACTATTGCAGCACCCATGACCAAGTTGACCCGCAAGAATGTGAAGTTCTTATGGACAGATGATTGTGAGAGAGCTTTCCAAGAGTTAAAGCAGCGGTTGACTACAGCACCGGTGTTAACTATACCAGTACAAGGGGAAAAGTTAGTAGTGTTTACTAATTCGAGTGGAATTGGGTTGGGATGTGTGTTGATGCAACATCAGAAGGTTGTATCTTATGCCTCATGACAATTAAAACCTCATGAGAGACGATACCCTACTCATGACTTAGAGCTGACAGCAGTTATTTTTGCGTTAAAAGTGTGGTGACACTACTTGTTTGGGAAACGCTTTGAGTTGCACACAGATCATAAAAGCCTCAAATATCTTTTTTCTCAAAAAGAGTTGAATATGAGGCAACAGAGGTGGGTTGAATTCGTCAATGGTTATGATTTTGAGATCCTTTACCACCCAGGAAAAATAAATATGGTTGTAGATGCACTTAGTCAACAACATGGGATTATAGCTTCTTTGATGATTCAGGAATGGAAGTCCTTGGAGTTAATTTCGATGCATGATGTTCAACCAATAGAGAGTGTTGAGAGGGCATTGGTAGTTTGAGTGTGCAACCGACGTTACTAGGTAAAGTTCTTTAGATGCAGTTGGATTCCTTGTCAGCAAGCTCGATGACCTTGTAGTGGATTTGATCGATGATTGTTCTATTGGTTGGTCTATGTACTCAGATGAGGGATTACGATTCAAGGGCAGGTTATGTGTACCTAACATTGTTGAATTGAGGAAAAAGATTATGGATGATGTCCATAGGTCCCCGATATACCATTCACCCTGGTAGGACTAAGATGTATGATGACTTGAAAAGGGTGTTTTGGTGGGAAGGTATGAAGGACGTAGGAGAGTATGTTTCTCGATGTTATGTGTGTCAGTAGGTTAAGGTAGAACACCAACGACCGTTTGGACTTTTGCAGCCTCTTGAGATCCCTACTTGGAAATGAGAGCACATCTCTATAGACTTTATAGATGGACTGGCGCGGTCTAAGCGAGGCAATGAATCTATTTGGGTGATACTCGATCGACTCACCAAGTTTTCTCATTTTATTCCTACTAGTGTTCATCGAACTACGGATAAACTAATTATGCTGTATAATCGAGAGGTGGTGCGACTTCATGGCGCTAGTTTCTATAGCTTCAGATCATGATTCGTTGTTTGTAGCAGAGTTTTGGAAGAGTTTTTAGCATGCTTTGGGTGCTAGCTTAGACCTGAGCACTATTTATTATCGGCAAACAGATGGGCAAATTGAGCGCGTAAATCAAATCTTGGAGGATATGTTGAGAGCTTGCGTCCTCGATCTTGGTGGTAGTTGGGAAAAACACTTGTCATTGGTGGAGTTTGCTTATAATAATAGCTATCACTCCAGCATCAGGATGACACCTTTCGAGGCTTTGTGTGGGAGGCCATGTTGATCACCTGCTTGTTGGATGGAGGTAGGAGATGCGCCATTGTTTGGGCCAAAGTTAGTGAGAGAGACCACAGAGAAGGTGAACATTATTCGAGAATATATTAAGACTGCACAGAGTTGTCAGAAGAGTTATACTGATAGAAAACATAAGGGGATTGAGTTGAATGTTGGAGATTTTGTGTTTTTTAAGGTCTTGCCGATGAAGGGTATCATGCAGTTCGGAAAGAAGAGAAAGTTGGCACCTAGATTTGTGAGACCATATGAGATCACTGAGAGGATTGGTAATGTGGCTTACAAATTAGCTCTACCACCTGCTTTAGCTATGATTCACAATGTGTTCGATGTATCTTTATTGCGGAAGTATGTGCAAGAAGCTTGCCAAGTAGTATCATCAGAGGTGTTGAAGATCAGTGATGATCTAACGTATGTGGTGCAACCGGTTACTATTCTAGATTGGGACGTAATGTAGTTGCAGCACTAGAAAGTGAATTTGGTGAAAGTCCAATGGAGTGAAGATGAGAATGATATCACTTGGGAATTAGAAGAGAAAATTCGATGTATGCACCTGGAACTTTTTGTTTAGTACTCTCTCCTATTGAATCTCGGGACGAGATTCTTTTGAGGTGTGTATATTGTAGTGACTCTGATTTTCGTAAGTCATTATTTATTATTGTTACTTTATTTTATTTTTGGCTTTATTAATTACATGGCTGCATGAAAATTTAATGTGGTATTTAATTAATTTAATGTGTTATTTAATTATATATAATTAATCAGAATATTTAAAAATTTATATTTGTTACATATATATATATATATAATGGTGTTTTATATATTGATAAAATATATATCATATTTATATATATGTTGTATTTATGTTATATTTGTAAGATATAAATATAATAGTACATTAAGTATATATAATATACTAGACCTAGTAACCACAAAAGTGTGTGTGAAAGTTCCAAAAGGAGCAGAGGCCACGGGAGAAAGTGAGAGAGAGAGAGAGAGAGAGAGAGAGAGAGAGAGAGAGAGAGAGAGTCGAGAAATAGAGCAAGGGACGGCGAGAGAGAGAAGTAAAAAGGAAAAAAAAAAGGGTTAGGGTTTTATTTTGGGGGTTTTATTAATTTTTCAAGTAACTCGTTGATCTTCGAAAAATAATTGTGAGTACAAAACCCACTTCCCTTTATTTATGTTTAATTCGTTGTTTTTATTTATTTATTTGATGTTGGTTTGATTTTGTATTTGCATGTAGATGATGGATTGATTTCATTATTTGGTTAAATGTGTATGTATGGTTTAGAATTTTTATATGTATTTATTTTATGATTGTAATCACACTCATGGATATATGAAATTAAAATAAACTTAGAACCCATAGATAAATTCCTCACACTCTACCATGACTCCATGGATTGTGTTTTATTTGAGTGTTGGTGAGAAGGAGGGCATAAAAAAAAGGGTGATGATTATGAGATTTATTTCAAGGCCTTAGGCTTGGCATTGTTATGTTTATTCTCATGAGTAGATGAGAGATTGTGTATATATATATATATTGTTGCCTTATTCTCAGGAGTAGATAAGTACTTTGATTTATGCGCGTACATATATGCTAACCATCCAGGGAATGTGGGTCAAACTCGGGACAATATCCCCGTACAAGTTTGGCTTTGGAGCAGTGTTAGGTATACGGGAGGCACATGGGATATATGTGTAGGCCTGAAGTGAAGAGCCGAAGTGGTGGAGTTAAGGTACAAAGAATTAAATATGAACTTATTGGTATAATTTGCATTGCTTTGATTTTTACATTTTGAAAAATAGTAAGCGACCTCATTAAATTATGAAATTTGAGTAGAGGCATGTATAGGTAATTCTAGGCAACTTTTGTGTTTTAACTTTTTACTAAAAAGATCGCTTAGAATTTGTAATCGGATTATCTTGATTACAACAGATTTTGTTCATTTAGAAATACAGATTTTAGATGCTATTTTAACCCATGAAACGAGCTCATTTTTATTGGTTTCACATAAATAGAAGTAAAACATTATTCTTAACACTTTTCATGTTTTGAAATTTTCTGAAAAGAATCATCTTAGTCCAGTTTTTTTTTTTTCATTTTTCGCTTTAGATTTTTCGATTGAATTCTGTCTAGGTTCTTCTATTAAGTTTTTCTCTCAACTTGTTCAATTTCTACTAAATTTGTTAGCGTTGCCTTTTATAAAATTTGATTCTGTACAACTTTTGTTCTTTGAGTTTTGGTTAATTCGAATTATTCGTTAGCGTTGCCTACTAAACAGTGCGTTGTTTTCTACAAACCTATCTCTTCTTTCCTTCAAACCACAAACCAATATGAAATCCACCTTTTTCCACTTTTCATTATTATTATTGTTTGTCTTTTTATCATCACACCCACATAAACTTTCACATTTTTCATTATTTATTTAAAACATTTGTTTTCTTATTTCTTTCAATATATATTCAATTTTTATTTGCACCCATCTTCTCCATGAACTTGTTTCCTATCCGCTAAAAAAACAAACAAAAACACAAACCAAAAAAATATATATATTTATTTATTTTTACAATCTGATCATATGGGTTGTACCCAATATTATTATTTTTTATTTACCCTCTACTTCAAGCTCAAATAGATTTCTATTTTCAATGTTATTTGAGTTTAAGAGGGGGTAATTATACACATATCATGATGAGTATGGTGATACACCATGCGAACAATTCAAACCACCCCCTAACGTACACCTAAACTGTCCCTTGGTGCACCATCACAAGTCGCCCCCTGGCACACCACCTAAGTCATATTCTGGTGTACCACCCAAGTCGTCTCTTGGCAAACCATCATAAGCCACCCCCTGGCACACCACCTAAGTCTTCCCTTGGCGCACCATCATAAGCCGCCTCTTGGAGCACTACTTAAGTCGCTCTTTTAGCTCACCATCCAAGCTGCCTCTTAGCGCACTATCATATGCCGCTCCCTGGTGCATTGTAGCACTTGTGTCCTTTAAACTATTGGAGAGCATATTTAATTCCTTTATTTTCATTTTGGAAGTCTTTGGAGTTGTTATATCTTGATTTTGGGGGATTACAATTCGATTTGGACTTGTTAGGTTGTTCGTAGTGCTTGATTTCGTCGAAAAGTTCTTTAGGAACTTAGAAATTCTGTTCTGGTGTCAACACCATGGGTTCCTGGGGTTGACACCACCTTGCTGCTTTATTCATGGTGTCTCTATTATTTTTTAGGGTCTACACCACGAGTTCTTAGGGTCGATCCTTGTCTGCTGCTGTGTTCTGGGTGTTGCTACTATTTTTTGGAGTTGACCCTCTTGTCTGTTGCAAACATAGTGTCTCAGCATTTTTTCTCGAGGGTCGACACCACTTCCTTGGGGGTCAACCCCTACGACTTATTTCTAGAATTTTTAGAGTTTTTGACTTATTCTTTTCATTGACTTTAGGGCTATTATTCTACCACTATAAATAGACCTCAAACACACTTTCCTCATTCATCTCTCTCTCTCTCTCTCTCTCTCTCTCCCTTCTTTGAACCGTGAATTGCTTCATTTCTTTCTAACTCAAATTTTCTCACATAGATCTCTAGATCTACTCGGTTAGAGGCATTTTTTCACCTTAGTCCTTTGAGAAAGGTTGTAGATCTCATCAAGGGCTTTCTTTTGATCCAAGAGTTTCGTGTTTTCATCGACGTTGGCCTTTGGGGCTTTTTGGCTTTCTTTTCTTCCGGAGTTGAGGTAGGGTCTATTACCTTAACTCAATATGAGTTCGGTAGCATATTTGTGGCGTATTTTGTTATTTATATTTGGTAATCATTTGGTTGATTTTGAAATGTTATTTTGGGCATGAAGGTTTTGTGAAATTTGGGGGGTTTGGGGCTATAGTTATGCTACTACAGTTATTTTCGATATACAATTACGTATGGATTTCTAAAAGTGAAAAAGTCCCAATTTGTAGAAAAACCCTAAATGTTATTGTTTTGGGAGTTGGATTGATTTTTGGTAAATCGTTTGGTTGGAAAGAGATGGAAAAGAAATGGTTGTGGGATTTTGAAAATGGGCGTTGTTACTCTTTTAGAAAAATATATCTGTATTGCTATCTATTAATTATTTCATTAGAGATAATTGTTTTGGCTATCAGTGGAGGATAACGTTGCCGTGTGTTAGAAATTACATGTGGATTAGGCAATTTGAAATAATTCATATCATGGAGCATGTAATGGATTTTGGAATTTGAAACTGTATGTTTGGAAAGAGGTTTTGGAAATTCCTGTATTTTGTTTTGGAACACTTGCATTGTTTTGAAAAAATAATATTTTGAATCACACGTGTTGTGCTATTGAAAAAAGGTAAATAAAGTGGTAAAACTATGAAGGGGTGTTAAAACAGAATTAAGTTGGCCTGTGTATCCATGGTGAAAGATCTAAACCCGCGCGGTAGGTGTCGAGCCTTTTGGTTACCACCGGTAAAAATGACCTTGTGACTTGTATAGTTACTCGTATGAACACTGGCTCTAGAGATTTACCCATTTTATTTATGATTGTTTTGGCTTGAAGGATGGTTTGGAAAAAGGTTTTAGTAATGTGTTTGCTGTTGTTTAATGATGTATTCGCATTTGATTTAGCAATGTATTTGCTGGTTGGTATTGAGATACCTGGATTGGTTTGTGGAAAGGGATTTTATATCAAACATATGTTTTGAACTCGGAAAACGTTTTGATTAAACGTAAGGTTTTGGTAATTGAAAAGAAAAAATTTGTTGAGAACTCAGATGGATTTGAAAACGCATTTGGGCATATTGAATATATGTATTGCATCATGATCATTTATGCTAATGGAACGTATTTAGTTTTTGAAATATTCTCTACTGGGCTTTATGTTCTCCTTAGATGGTTGAAAATGTTTTTCAGGTATGCATGTGTGGATGTGGACAGAGATGTGAAGTTGTGTTTAAAACCATGTAGGGTGGTTCTGTTACTTGTAGGCCATGGGCCATATATGTTATTTATTTAATCGTGTGCCATTCTTGTAAGGTGTGAGACCAGGAAAATCCTCTCACATGGATTGTAGAAATCCAACAAAGATATGGGCTTTGCTCCTGTAGATCTGCAAAGATGAACATAGTACTGAGGTTGCCGGCCGGAGACACTCTGATGATAAAGTTAGCCACTGGAATCAGAGAAGGAAGATGAAGAAAATGAAAAGTGTTCAATATGCTCTGTGGTGTAGAAAGATGAAGTCCTTGGGATGCCCTCAATTCATATAGATGGGGGATGTGATATTTGTTTGGTGGACTTGCTTGTTTGGGCTAAGCCCAGTGTCAAGCCTTGTTTGGGTAAGTTCCAATAACCTAATATATATTTCTTTCTGGCCTCCACAATTATCCCAAAACTTTCATTGTCTGCGATAGAAGGAATGAGAGTTTTTATTGTCGAATTACGCTGTTCAAATAGATGTTAGGTACTTGATAAAGAACATTCTGGATAAATGAATGAATGAATGACTGTATGAATACATGTATGCTTGAATGTATGTGCAAATATATGTATAACTATATGTATATAAGGGAGATGAGTGAGCTAAAACCTAGTGAGTAATACTAGTATAGAGAGGTTAAATGAATTATGTCTAACATAGGGACCCCTAGGGTTTGTATCAGAGATCTCTGTAACGATGGGCCACGGTATTGTTACCACCGGGCAACAGCCGCAGGCCGCGGTATTATATCCCCCGGGCGAGAGTCACACTAAGGATGCCATAATTACTATATGTATTTTTTGCTCCGAATTCAGAGATTGTTGCTATGGCGCCCCGTGCCGAGTGCGAAGATTGCGCCGTATTTGGAGACTCTTGCTGATTTTAAGTGGCGATCAATTGCCAACATTGTAAGGATTTTGAATAATGCATCCTGTGTCATTGATTTCCTGTACCAAATAAGGTAGTCTTGTTAATCACAAATAAGTGGAAAGTGGAAAAAGTACACCAATTGTAGAACATTAAAAAAAAAATAGCATTGCTTCGTTGTAAAGAATTGTCGAATATAGTTTGGAAGCAGATTGAAGTAGATTGTCAATTTATATAAGTTGTTTTTTATTGTTGCTTTGTTGTCCAACATATAGTTGCCCCATTTCTTTCGAATGACAGTTGGTATGCGGAAGGAATTCAGAGTAGACGTTGGCCAACATTGCCGAGGAATAAGTCGAGAACAAATTGGTGACGCAGATTCCGTGCCCCATTGTTATCGAATGAAAGTTGTTTTTCGGAAGGAATTCATAATAGACTTGAGTAAAAATTGCCTAATAATGCTGGCTGTTATAGTGGAGGGAAGACGCTAAAATTGTGGAATTCTGCATTGATTAAACTCCAGGCTTGGCGGCAAAAGTATTATTTGAGCGACGACGGAAATGGGGAAAAAATTGACAAATTTATGGTATGGAATTGGCAAAAGTAGACCATACGAATGTGTTTAGAATGCTCCAAATAGTTGGAAACGACTATTGGATCGTTGTAATCGGACTCTTGATGGCATCGTTGTAGCCAAAATGGATCTGACGGCTCAGATTGGTGGGAACTGGTGCTCCGCGAAGCACTGGATAACTGCTCTGATATATGCTGAGTGGGACAGCTCGGTTCGACTTGATATCTTATGGCTCGGCTCGGTGGCTTTGGCAAAAAAATAAGAAATAAAGAAGAAAGTGCTAATAAGACTTGAACCTTTGCTCTTAGAAAGAAAAATGAGCACTAAACCACTATGCCAAGATAGAGCCTTGTGTTTGTATTTTGCAAGTTATATATTTGAACATGAGTGGTGTTGAACTCTTACAGGATGCAACTTAGCCACAATGCACCAAATAATATGTTATGTTTCTAATGCTGGGTCGTCTTCTCCGGAAAAAATAGGTGAATTTCTAGGCAAAATTCGACTAGTTCGTACGACTTTGTTTTAGCTCTGATTTCGACGTGGTTTGTTGTGTTGGACTCAGCTTAATGAGTACTTCACAATGGTATAGCCAAAACTTGATTTCGGCAACTTTGGAAATTTCAATTTTCTGAACATGTGGTTTGTTTTGCAACTATCGATGAACTTCTGTTAAATTTGGGCTCTGTTGGTGAGTCTGGACTCCTCTAGTCGGCACAATCCTTTTGGTTGGCCAAGTAATTCTTGTTGTATTGCCAAAAAATTGTGTGCAAGAAGAAGAATGTAGACCCAGTTTGTAGAGAGAGAAAATGGGCATGTAAACGCGATCGACAATGCTTTGGCTAGTCGAAACACTTGATTTTCTGGATTGTAGCTAACAATTAAGGATGCATTGCTCGTGGTGGTTATCATTACCGACGAGCTTGAGGACACAGTTGTAGCGTCGATATGTGCTCGGTGGCACTTGTTTGGTATTGTCATCTTCTTGGCATCTGTAGACTGCCCGGAACTCCGCTCCGCACGCGAGGGCGCAAATCGTGGTTCATAGCTACTACAGTTTGGACTCATGTCACAGTTCTGAATCTAATCTCACAAAGTGCAATGTAAGACTGATAAATCACCAAAGAGTCCAAATCCGACAAATCGTTTTGGAAAATCAATTTTAGTCAAAAAAATGCCAAACATGGACTGCTTTGTCAGATTTCAGAGTTGTTACCTAAATATTTTGTTTTTGGAAAATTTAAGAAACCCTGACTTGTGCCTAAGGCCACGTGTCTGTCATCATCAAAGTTGTCTCAGCTTGGGAACTTGGGTACGAGGGGGGGAAGGTCATGAAATGAGTACCCCCGCTCGCCCGATCAAAGGATCGGCCTTTACTGTCATGATATATTGTTTTTGAAAACACATGCGTTCTTATTCCGGTTAATTAGCTAATCTTACTATGTGATGTGCACAACATACAAGTATAAACTAGATCGCTCAAGTTGGAACAAAACATCTCATGTTTGTTTGTTTTGAAAATGGTTTGAAAATACTACCGCAAGTAGGCTAAGTCGTGGATTTTGCCACCCTCAAGTGGGCTTAGAAAACATGATGTGCCACTCTCAAGTGGGCTTAAAACACACATTTTGATGATTTGTTCCAATTCAAGAAATCCAACCTTCATCTACTGGCATTCATGCAGTTAAACACTTTAGCAGTTAGCCTCATGGCAAGCATGCTAACATGGCAACATACACATCTCATGCAGTATGCTGAAACGTAAAAGCTTACCTAGTACTCTGAGCCAAAAAAAGAAGCTAGTTAGTAATCAATGCATGATCCTAGATATGTTATCAATGCCTAATGTAACACATGCAAAATGCAATGAGATAGGCTCGGCTACTTAAGATGACATATGAAATGCAACAATTGATACATGTATTCAAATTGGAATTGAAATACAATGCAGTTTGTATGATGTGCCAAGCCCGGTGCATGCAAGACAGATGAATGGATGCACGCATGCAAGCATAAGGATGATAATTGAAATATGCCCTAAAACTAACCATCGAAAGCGGTTAAGTAAAAGGGAGAAAGAAATGGGGGTTGGAAGACATGCATCACACACACGCACGCTTATTACAATAATTGGCCCTCTCGACGGACGGTCCGAATAAGAAGCTAACTAGCTAATCTAAGCTAATTAAACTAATTATTACAAAACAAAACTAATTAACTAACAAGTTAACTAATTATTACAAAACAAGTTAATTAGCTAACTACACTAGCTAATTAAATACAAATGAATAGCTAATCGTCTTCACTACTTAAGTACAAAAATCAATGCATTAGCTTGCTTAATCAAAGCAACAAAGTAAAGCAAATAGAAGGGGCCTCGGAGTGAGAAGCGCATGCATGCTCGGTCGCCTCGTTCGAAAATCCATCGCGATGCCCCAACTTGCCTCTGTTTGCATTTGTTCTCAAAACACTGCACAAAGCTCCAGATAGCTTCTACTCCAACATGGAGACCTTCAAGGAGGCTGCCGACCACTTATTGGTGGTGTAGACCACCTGCCGACCACGTACATTTGCTGCAGACCAGAAAAAATGGTTGACCAGCCACTTTTACTGGTCTGCCGACCAGAAAAATCTGCACAACTTTGGTTTACTGCAATAGAGAACAAGAAAAGGCACATCAATGTATTTGCAAGATATGTGTGCACAACCACCTTCCCTATCATTTCTTAAGCTCAAGGGAGTGCGGTTCTCGACTCTCGGGCCACCAATCGAGCATCGCAATGCACGATGGCCAAGAAGCCAAGATTGCACGACTTAATTTCAATGAATGCACAAATAACACATAAGAGCCTTAACCTCTATCATGCATGATCAAGAGGGTCGGCGACTGAGAAATGAGGCACGTTTCATCACTTCAAGTATGAAACGTCCCTCGTTTCTCGTGTTTGGACTAACACCCTATCCAAACACAAGTAATGCAACATGATCAACTTATCAAAGCTAATGGCATGCAAACAATGCTAATGCAATATGAGCATGCAAACACAATGTAATGCAACATGATTAACTTATCTGTGCTAATGGCATGCGAATGATGCTAATGCAACATGATCAACCTAGCAATGCTAATAGCATGCAAACACAATGCAACATGAGCATGCAAACACAATGCAATGCCACAACATGCAAACAACATGCTATATGGACTTAAACTGAATATGGGCAGACCTCAATCATGCCCAAAACAGTGGCCAAAATGCTAAAATGATGGCATGAGATGCAAGACAATGCATGCACATGCATTGGCCCATTTACTAAGCATAAGAGCACAACTCTTAAAAGTGCTCAAAGAGTGAAAAATGTAAAAGTGTAGCCACACTATAAGCACTGAAATCATCTATGAAATGATGCCAAATCATCCAAACAACATAAGAATAGCATGCTAGAAGGCCTAAGGCATAAGGCCACAAAGAGGGACTACACAAGAGGCATGCAATGCATGGCACAAATGATTGAACCAACCAAGGACCGAGCTCAAATAGGTCAAAACAAGGACCAAAACATGCTGAGATGGGAGCTCAAAGGTCTAGGCATGCATGCATACACATTGGTCCACAAACAAGGCAATAATGCATAACCCTTAGAAATACTCAAAGGGTGAAAGAAGTGAGAACATGGCAATGCTATATGCTCTGAAATAACATGTGAAATGATGCCAAATCATGCACACGTCACAAATGAAGCATACTATGGTGCTCAAAACTCAAGGTAAGCAAGGCCAATTGCACTACAGTTATGCAATACATGAACCATATGGCCAAGGCAACCCAAAATAGTCCTAGAGCATGTCAAATCAAAGCTAAAACATGCACGGAGTGTAGCCAAAACAAGATAGCATGAAGTATGGAGTATGCAAGGCCAATAAGAAGGATTACACTACACCTACCAAAACCAAGTATGTGATGACTTCACCAACAAAAATCAGAGTTATATCATGGAAAAATAGGACCAAATACACACTGAAATGGTGGTCCAGAAAGCTAGGCAAGATGGCATACGCATTGGCTCATATTTAAGGCATAAGGCACAAACCCTCCAAAGCATTGAAAGAGTGAAAGATGTGAGTGTACGGCCACACTACATGCACTGAAATCATGGTAGAATTGAGGTCAAAGCATGCAAACAACTCAAGTAAGCCATGCTAGAGTCCATGAAACTCAAAGCTAGTGAGCAAGAATGAACTATGGCTATACAAAGCAAGGCATGCATGACCAAAACAACTTCAAACAGAGCTTAAGCATGGTAAAATATGAGGAAAAGCTTGCTGGAGTTGAGCAAAAAAATGCTAAAATGATGGTCCAAAGCATGATGCATGTTAGGCTACCTTGCAAGATTGCACTATAAGTGTGTGAAGAATGCAAGAGGCAACATCACCAACCAAAAATAGAGCTATAACATGTTGAAATAATGCCTAAGACATGCTAAGATGGAGTCAAAACATGCTAGATAGACATGCTACTTTGAAGAGCTTCAAGTAGGATTATACTACACATACAAGAAACATGCAAGGGGTGACCAAGACAACCAAAAATAGAGTCATGGCAGGTCTAAAGGTCACAAAAAAGTGCTCAAACAAAGCCTCAAGAAGGTAGAACTACATGCTCTTTTGATGAGCTACTAATACAAGCATACAAGAGAAGAGGAGGGGGGACAACCCCCTTCTATTTGAGGCTTCAAAACCAAGTTTCCACCACTGAAATTCCTCTGGAATTCAGTGGTGAAGAGGCCAAACAAAGGCTAAATCAAAGGCCTAAAGTGATGGCTCAAAAGCCTAGCAAATAGGGCATGCAAGGGAGTAGATCACCCCAACACCAAGGAAGCCTCAAACAAACATGTTAAGCACTAAAAATCAGAACTTTTTGCAGTTTAAAGTTAGGCCTAAAACATCATGCAAATGGGGCCAAAAGCTTAATCAAAACAAAGCTTTAAAGGGGTTAGAGACTTACCTTTGTAGAACAACTTCAAGGAAGCAACTCCAGCAACCTTTTTGGATCAAAAGCAGTCCAAAAAACACAAAACCAGCTTCAAGATGCCTCAGCAACAAGAGTGTGGTGTTTCACTAGGTGTTTGTGTGCAAAAGTGTGAAGAATAGGCACTTTCAAGCATAAATATGAAGAGGAGGAGCAATATAGAGATAGATGATGTATGTATAGCTTCAATACAAAATTCTGAACCTTAAGCAAAAGGGAAGAGGTTCCCTCTTATAGAAGATCAAAGTTCAAGCTTGTTGAACAAGCTCGGAGCTCTAAACAATTCCTCCATATACGTGTATGGAGGATGCTTTCTGTGCCCAACAGCTGGCATAGCTGGCAGGAAAATATTTGTAGGAAACTGCAGGAAAGCTGCCGACCAGTTGAAGTGGTCGGGCAGCTACTTGCACTGGTCGGTCGACTACTTTTTCTGGTCTGCCGGAAGAGAAAGTGGTCGGCAAGGGGGGGAAAGCGGTCTGCATAGAGAGAGGAAGGTGGTGGCACGACTGCAGACCACTTTTTCCAGTTGCAAACCACTTGTAGACCACCTAAGTGGTCAGTTGGACACTTTCTGGTCGGCAGCCCAATTTTCTGGTCGGCAGGCAAAATTATGCTTTCTAAGTCCAACTTCAAATGGGCATAACTCCTTCATCTGGACTCATTTTCAAGTCATTCTTCGGTCCAAATTGAAGCCCCAGAAGTAAGCTTTCCAATAGTGGAATCTTTGCATCAAAATTCCAACTGTGAAAAAAGTTATGCCTGTGTTGGTGAAGCCGCTCAGTTTTAATCCTACCCGGATTCATGCCGAACTTCTCCCAAACTAGTTTGCTTCTCTTCTCTCCTCTTTTATTTAACTCCAAACCCCTAAACAAGGTGTTTTGAAATTTTTTTCAGAGATTTCATCTCTCTTTCATTCATTTCCACTTTGTCTTCGCTCGGTTTACCGAAAAGTGTAACATTTAACAAAATGCGAGTGTCGGAACATCGTAGGAACTTCTTTTCAAAAATATTTTAAAAGAGAGGGTTTTAAGGTCTAAAATCTTTTGATCAAGATTGTTTTGGTCCAAAAGGGATATGAAGTTGGGATTTGACTCTCTCCTTGCCGAAGAAATTAAACTTTTGCCCTGCACATCTTTCACCACCAAGTAAACCATCAGTAGTGCCCAAGTCTTAAGGGCGATCAAAAATGGGGTGTCTACAGTATCGTAGTTCAGAAAACGGTGCATGGTTTGAGTATCGAATTGATAAATGGGGATAGGTTGTCATTTAAGCGGCCGGTTAACGTGGAATGGTTGCCGAGTAGTGTGAAGGTCCATGTGTGGTCATGCTGAGTAGCCTTCTGCAAGGTTCGCCGCTATTAAACTGGGTTGCCGAGATGCCGAGTTGTGCTGTAACGATGGGCAGCTTGGTGAGCGTAGTGATGCCGAGAAGGGTGGACGAGCTGTTGAACAGCTCCATTGTTGGTTTGCCGAATAACCTTTATTGGAATACTTGTGATTCTAGTGTCAACCGAACTGATTAGAAAGCCGAGGAACTTGAGTTATATGCCAAGTAACTAGCGCCAAAACACCTGGATCCATTTCATTTGCTGTGACTTTGCCAAGAGCTTGGTCGGCAAGACTTCTTTACTTATGCAACATCTTCAGGTTTGCCGAGATTTTGGTAGGCATCAACATCAGTCGTTCACGACAATTGAATTCTTATGTATATATACATATATTGCCTCAGACTAGCACAAATTATGAAGTAAAAATCTTAAATTATTTTTTCTAATAACTCAAGGCCCTATTTATGTCAATTTCGTCTAGAGAGAGAAAAAGTGAAGACCAACTTTTTTAGCATAAGTACACGTACACGTTATGAATCAACTTCAAGACAAGTTTTGAGAAACAAAGAACAAATAAATAAATAGATAGACCACGCATGAATTTGGCCGAGCAACCCCGTTTGTAATGCTCGAAAAGATGCTTTTATCAAGAAATGTGTGAAACCCATTTTTAAAGAGAGAGAAAATGAAAATGCAAAAGTAATCCAACTAATATGTGCCAATTACTCTTCTATAGAGAATGTTGAGATAGATATTAAACAAGTGTTTGGACCAAATCTATGAGCATAAATATATAAATATATACATATAGACAGCAAGATTGAACTTCAAAGATAAATTTAAACAGAGAGGAAAAAGACAGGATCAGCCGTGAGTCTTGTTTCTAGTAACATGTAATGATGATCTGAGCATCTTGAGTGTGGTGTATATTATCTCTTTCGTTGAATTC
The DNA here is from genome assembly GCF_055761805.1 of Camellia sinensis. NCBI lineage: Eukaryota > Viridiplantae > Streptophyta > Magnoliopsida > Ericales > Theaceae > Camellia > Camellia sinensis. Next base: position 191,151,794 of record NC_138961.1, on the reverse strand, counting down.
TTGCAGACGATTCCCACAGACAGTGCCAATTGTGAGACCAGGAAAATCCTATCACATGGATTGTAGAGATCCAACGAAGAGATGAGCTTTGTCCCTATAGATCTACAAAGATGAACATAGTCGGCGCCACCTAACCGGGGTTGCTAGTCGGAGACACTCCAATAATAAAGTTAGCCACTGGAATCAGAGAAGGAAGATGAAGAAAATGAAGACTATTCAGTATGGTATTTGGTGCAGAGAGATGAAGTCTCCCTTACTCCTTGGGATGCCTAATGGGTCATTACACACACCAAAAATAAACACTAAACTAAACCAAATTTTTAGAATAATGGTAAGTCCAGGTATCGATCCACAGGGACAATTAAGCTATTAAACTAATTTAATTTTTAAATTCCTAAATTAATTTTGATAAAATTGATTGTTCATAACCTAATAATAATTAAATTAAACAAAATGAATAAACTAGCAATTATAGATAAAGATAAATTTACTGATTTGGGAAAAAAAACCTAGTGTAATGACTTCACCACTAGTTACATAAATAAGGTTTCAATTTGAAATCGATTATGCTACGGTTTGAACTAAATAATACTTTGCAGCTACAAGTTTGAAGCATTTATCAAGAAAATCATCGCGTTCAATGTATAGGCATGAACCATCTCAAGTAGTACGAGTCGTTCGCTCTAAACTAGGGTAGCAAAACGATTGATCCCTCGTAGTATGGCTCATCTCATACCTTGAATATGAAAGAGAAAAAAACTATTGTATGGAAAACATTCAACAATTATATAAAGCCAAATACTTGAAGAATTAGTGGGAAATATATATTTGAAACTTTTAAAACACCATACAATTGTTCAAACCTTTACATAATCAAAAACAAAAAAGAAAAGAAGAACCTAGCTGCTCATGGAGGAGTGTGAAGAGGTGAAAGAGATGGAAGAGGAAGAAGCCCCCATGAACGTTCTCTTTGAAGCTTGAGGAAAATCACCTTTTTAAAACCCTAGCCTCCATTTCCTTAGAATAATTTTTGAACCCTAATCCAGCCTTCCTTTCTTTTTTTTATACCTCTGATGTCTTTCAAACAGGTTTAAAACAGTAGCACGATTTCTGAAGTGCTGCCACACGTGCAGGAAGCACTTTTCTCCACAAGTCTTGCATTTTTGCTCATTTTATACTCTCACTATGTACAACCTGATTGACATTAAATAGACATAAAATAAATAGTTTGACAAGCAAGTAAAGTTAAGAGATCCTAATTAACGGCCTCAGTGTTGCACAATTCAGCCTTAATCACATCTCCCAACTTATAACTTGCTAGTCCTCAAGCAAAGAATAAAGAAGAAAAGAATAAAATTAAACAAAATCTAGCTATCTCATTTTTCGTGGGGAAAAACAGTTGCATTTAGCATATGTAACAAGCCTTTAAACCACAAAGTTACCCCAAGTGGACGAGTAAAGTCTCATGAGGGTTTCCAGAAATGATACCCACAAACATTAACATATTTATATCTATCCAACAACAATCAATCACACTACACCACTCAAGAATTAACTCATGTGCCACTACAATGCAATATTAAGACATGATGAGTCATTGAAGACATAGTAGACAAGTATGAAGGAATCTATTGAGTAAAGACCGCAATTCAGTATTACACAAATCAAGTTCTATGTACTTGTGAATGTTAGTAGAATACATCATCAGTAACCTCGATATAACATGTAATCTCCATAACTAGTTAACTGACCACTATAATAGCCTAGTGTAACTCATAATAACCCCCAACATATGCAGGCAAGATTAAACTTTTGTAACCGGGATTCTCAAATTATTTTATTTTATTTTTAAGACTATGCAATGTCCTGATCCATTAAGCTTTCTAATCAACCATTGTAGCAAGTAATGGGCCAATGACTCCTAAACCAGATGGTTTTAGGGCACTAAGTGTGAAGATACCCTTACGGGTTTAATAACTCGAGTTGAAAAGGCTATGAATCTGAACAAATCTTTTTCCTTATTTTCCTTAACTGTGCAATGTCTAGATCCCTTAAACTTTCTAATTAACCTATGTAGAAAGTATTGGGCCAATAGCTTCCAAACCAAACGATTTTAGGGCACTAGGTGTGAAGACACCCCTACGGGCTTAATAACTCGAGTTAAAGAGATTACGAACCCAAATGAGTCAAGTGTTTTATTTATTTATTTATTTATTTTGAGAATCAAGGCTAGTCATTTATTTTTTCCTGCAACACTAGCAATTATTAATGATGTACACCAGGGATTATAATAAAGAGGTCACTGCTACGATAGTGTGTTCATGTGAGTCAAGGCATATTCATGATAAGAGTGCTAATATCACATCCACAAACAACTATCTTAGTGCAAACATTACATGCGAGTGTTTACCCAATAAACCCTTTTTCATACAAGTCTACTATGCTCCCCAATTAACATATGCAAATATCATCACCCTACTAACAACAAATCAACATTAAGCGAAGTAGTGCAATCAAGTGAAGTAGGTATAAGCAGGAATTATGAGCCAAATAGAAATGCACAAAATAAAATACCCTCATCCCTCAACTTGAATATGACATTGTCCTCAATGGAAACAAATGCTAAGTAAATAGGTAAGAGAGAATATTACTAGAGATTGTAAGTGCACATCCAGGTAAGCAAATAGTAACACACACATACACACACTTACTTTTTTTTTTGTTAGAAAGAGAAACAGCTAAAAGTAAATACAGAAATAAAAGAGACAAAGAAAATGATAGTCTAGTACTATTCAGAATCCGATGGTGGCGGTGGGGGGAAATGCTAGGCAAACAAGGCGTTCATCAATGACCACGTCTCGAATGCTTCATCTTGAACTCGGGCGCCGAGCTGGTCAAAATGTTGCTGGCTCGACTCTCGATATGTATAAAAGTCAGTGTACAGAGAGGCAATTGACAGCTGAAGGTCGAGCTAGCGGGCGTTGAGCTAGTCAAAAATCGCCTGAACATAGTCCCGATGCGCTTGAAAATTCGTACATAACCCATGAGGATCTGGTGGTGATCGTGAAGAGTGCTGTGGACCTGATTCACAGAATGCTGAAGCTATAAGTACTTCTTGCGAGTCATATAGAATGGGTCCCTTTGGGGAGGCACAAGGGTGGCAGGATGAGGTGGTTGGTCATGGACGGGATCATGGGCCTCATCAACCGGAGCACCAACTTGTTGCGGGATGCGGGATAAACTATACTGCCATTTTCACTACCCGAAAGTCGAATAAGCTGTGTCAATCACCTTAGTCGGATCAATTGGGAGGCCGTTCAGCTCGAAGACAAGTATTAGTGTAACAACCCCCATACTGTTTACTGATTAATGACTGACCGATTACTGTTAAACGAAACTGATAATGACTGATAACTAACTGATAATCGAACTGAATGAAATACTGAACTGACTGACTGAAATTGAAACTGAATTGACTGAGTATATGTTAGTTAATTGCATTCTATCTGTTTGATTGTCTGATTATCTGTTCATGTTTATATGTTTAAACTGCTAATTGAAGGCCTTATCGGCGGCCGAATTAGAAACCGACTGATGTTCCATGACCCTCGTAATTTATGTGATTTTATTGTATAGTTATCTGAAAATTGATTAGGTATGATTAAATTAGATTAAATTAAGCTAATTAAAGAGTTCGCCATATTTACCATTTTGCCACATGAGTGGCCCACTACTTGAGCCTTCTTGATCTCCTAATACACTCAACAAAACATTTTCTTCTCCTCTTCTTGCCTCAACCGACCCAAGCTAGAGAGTGAGAGAGAGTTGAGTTGTTCTTGAGAGATTTGCTTGATCTTGCTTGGAATTGAAGTGTTGATTGCTACTTTGAGCTCCTAGACCTTGAACACAAGACTAAGGTAGGACATCATCATCTTCTTGTTGTTGTCTTAGAATCCATTCTTGCACAATTCATGCTTTAATTGTAGAGTTAAGCCATGTTTTGGTGCATACATGTTGGATTGAAGCTCATCTCTTGCATGCATGTTAGTATTATTGCATCTTGAGGTTGATTACATGGACATTGGTACATGCATGCTCATATTGTTGTTATAGACCATGTTTTCATCTGGTTTTGGAAAGAAATGAGCTCATTTGAGCAAGCTTTGGAGCTTCAATTTGGTTTAAAACTCATGCATGACATGTTTGAATGTTGTTCTTGAAAATGGGTTTGAATGTGGTTTTAATTGACTCACCTTTGGGGCTTGAATTCATAAATTGAGCTTTGAAACTTGTTATACATCGAATTTAATGATGTTTTCCAGAATTTGGGCCCAAGAGGTCGAGTTTGGAATGGTAGAATGCTTGGTTTGAGCTTGGGAGGCAGATCTGGAAATTCCAGATTTGGCTTCCTCGCTCGAGCGAAGGATTCCCCGCTCGAGCGAGCACCTTTGTCCAGGGCTCCGCTCGAGCGACCATCGAGCGACCATCGCGCGTAAAATCTCAGCATCCAGTACTTTTACTGTTTTGCAGACCGCTCGAGCGAAGGATTCCTCGCTCGAGCGAAGCCTTTGATTTTGGACCTACGCTCGAGCGGAGAAAGTCTCGCTCGAGCGAAGCCCCTATTTTCAGCAACTTTGCAAAATGTTTTCTAAGTGTATTTTTTGCATCCTCATCCCATCCTAGGCATTCTTAGGCCTAGTTTAAGACATTTAGATGAGGATATCGTTGTAGAACACACCGAGGCAAATTAGGGATTAAGTTATGATATTTCCCAACTGTGTAGCTTAGTGTGTTCAACCTGTGAACTGTGTAGGGTTGGCGACTGGGGAGACACGCCCTAGCATACTGTAGCCCAGAACTCTGTGCGTAACAATTGTGTAAAGATATGTTCAACTGATATCTTTTGAATACTGAACTGAACTGTTTACTGAACTGGCATTATTTACTGAATGAATGTATGTCCTTTATTTCTGAACTGTACTGTGGCATCCTTAGTACTTACTGTTTACTGTTACTGTTACTGCGACAGAATCCTCTGTCGGTTCCCTCGTTGGAACCACTACTGTTACTGACTGATGGCCATCATTACTGTTCGGTCTTTTAAGACCTACTGTTACTGTTTTACTAATGGATGTACCACATATAACTGTTTACTGTACTGAACAACTGAAATACTGATTGAATTGAACTGTTTTCATTACTGTAAGGACATTCATTCCAAACCCCTTTACGCTTTATGTTATTCACTGGGCTTTAGCTCACTACTCATATATATATGTAGGTGTACAGGCACCAGACCGCAGCTAGAGGCGTCAGGATTACTCCAGTTTTGTCAAGCCAGCCTTTGTGCCTCACTGCGAGGTTCCGAGTCGCCATGCTATGGCTTGGGGGTGTTTTGTTCGTTTTTCCCCCCCTTCCGTACTGTTTTACTGTTTTGTATAGACCGTACTGTTTTGTACAGACGGAATGTTTTCTGTACTGTTCTGTAGGGTTGAGTCCCTAGTTGAAATGATGTGAATATTGTGAGTACTTTCATGTATAAGTGTATGAAAAGTCTTTTTGCATACAGACTGTCACAGCTCAATGGACACTATTTATTTACTATATTGGCTTCCGCCAGGCCCTGTACTCTGTTTTATTGTATTACTGTTCTGCAGGCCTTCGGTAATCTCGGATTACTGGCCGATTACGGTGCTAAACCCATAGGGCCGGGTTTGGGTCGTGACAATTAGCAAGTTGGCAAATAACAGGGCCAAGTCAGGTTCTGCATAGGTTAAGACTGAACGGCCTCTTGCAGAAATTTGCGCATATGCATCCAGATCACATGCACAAGCGAGACCCGATAACCATGTTGGTAAGCATGTAGAACCGGGACAAACTCTAGGCAGCGCTCAACTTTATGCCCAAGTGAAAGGGCATTCTTATATATCACTGAGTCAACGAATAACAAGTGGCTAGGCAGCTTGCTTTGACGCAAGCACGTGTAACTTGCGTCACTGTGGACCCCCAAGAAGTACTCTTGGATGAGGCTGTGTGGGTTGTCGGCCCTCAACTTTTTGGAAGGGCTGTTGGTCTGTCTTGGAAAAGAACCCCAACACTTGGGCAATCATGGATTCGGTGATGCTGATAAGGTGGCCATCAATAGTTGATAGCCGTCCTACCTCAGTGAGTGACTCGTACATGTTCTGGTAGAAAAGTTGTACCAAACGAGGATAAGTGGGTGCCATAACAGTGCAAAGGACCAACTGTTGCTGGAGGCAGAGCTGCTCAAGGACCCAAGAGGTGACTGGGTCATTCTTAAAATAGTTAAGGGTGAACTGTGTGAGCTTGTGAAGCGGGCGTGAAGCCCACTCTAGTCGTGGCAACTCAACTGGTGATGGTGGTGGCGGTGGTGCCAAGGAGACAAACCTTTGGTCTTTTTGGAGACCCGAGTGGATAGCTGTCTACTCATATCCTGCACACACCAAAAGTAAATACACACATACTCGTGGAACTAGCATGAGAATAAGAATAAGATATTAAAACACAAGTCTGCCCACTGATGTACCACCTGCAATTCTCATCATGTTTTTTGTGTGCGTGTGTGTGTAATAAATGAAACCTAAAACAAAATAAAATAAATTAGGCGCATTACCATTTTATTTAAAAACTAATGATTAAACAAATAAAAACGAACTATACTAACAAGTAATGAATTAAACTAACAAGTAATAATGAAATAATAAAATAAATAGAATAAATAATAATCAAAATAAAAAAAAATTATAATAAACAACTAAATAAATATTTTTTCCTATTTTTTTCAGAAATATAATAAAAGAAATAAAATAAATAACATACACAAATAAATAAATGAATAAAAATGCAATTACAAATTATTATTTTATTTTTTATTTTATTTTTTATTTTATTTTTTTAATTTTTTCAATAGATAAATAAATAAACTAAAATAAAATATGAATAAAAATAAAAATAAAAGAAACAACAACTAAATTAGTATACTACAACTAGTTATAGGCATCGATATTAAACTAACTACTGAACAACAGTACTATTTTATTTAAATAACTAATGACTAAATAATTAAAACTAACAGGACTAAACTATTTGAATAAACTAAACTATGGTAAGCAAGCAAAATAATAAATAATAAAAAAAATTAAAAGAAATAAAAGACACAATAGATTACCTAATAAAATAAAGAATTAAATAGGCTAATTTTTTCTTTTTCTTTTTGAAATATCCGCACACACACCGACGGGGACTGCACGTGCAGAAGCGCACTACCCAGACGTTTTCAACAATTTTTTTTTGAATCTTTACAAGTTAATCTACCCCTAGACCCAACTATAAGTGATGATTGAAAGAAGAACTATACAAATCTAAACCAAAAAAAGAAGAAGAAGGATTTACCTTAAAATAGTGAAGAAAGAGAGAGAAAGAATGGAGATTCGCCAGAAAAAATGGTGGTCGCTGAAGATCTCCAGATGGAGAGAAGGTAGGGCGCCGACGGTGAAGCTCCGATGGTAGAGTGGTGGTGAGAAGAGTTTGGGTGAAGGTTGGTGATGGTGGGAAAAAAAATCAAGAAAGTTGGTGGTGATGGTGGGGTTTAAGTGAAAGAGAAAGGGATGAAGAAGACGATAAGGTAGAGAGAGAGAGAGAGAGAGAATTTGTGAGAGTGAAAGGAAGAGTGGGTCCCTAGGTTAGATATTCATATTTTTTTTTTTTCAAAAACGAAAATAACATAAATAAATAAATAAAAATTGAACAAAGATATGATTTTTTTTTTCAAAAATGAAAATAAAATAAAATAATAAAAAAAAATTGAACAAAGAAATTTGGATTATTTTTTTTTTGACGTCATGCCGCACGTGCAGCTATGTGCACAACCAGGAACCGCACCTGCACATAAAGCATGCAAAGAAAAAAATTTAGAAAATTTCCCGCACGTATGGGACCTAGGCCGCACATGTGGCTATTGGGCAGCACCTCTCCACGCACCTGCATTTAAAGCAAGAACGAATTTGGGGAATGGGATTTTCTTCAGACGTGCGGATTTATTTATTTATTTTTTTTTTAAAAAAAAAATCTGAAGAGATTGAACCATTACTTACCCAAGTACCGCCCAAAACATTTCAAACCATTTCTACCTTCATTTTACATCCGAAATAAATATAGTATTTTAAAAATAACTATATGCTCAACAAAGGTATAATCTTCACACGAAAATCACGGGTACTACTTTTCTCCCTAACAGTGTTTGTAACTTTCCCTATTCTCCAATAGCGTGACAGACTAGGTTGATTCGATATCCAAAATCGAGGTGCATAAAGCTAACTTGACTTATGGGGCTGCCATACAGAGTTCAAGCCGGGGTGGTTTTGAAGCAATCTCTACACCTTGGGTATTTAAACCAAACTCTAGTCTCGGAAATTCCAAACCTTTGCATTCTAGGCTTTGCCATTTGAATTCTAATTTCCACCGTCTAAGTTGGTCTCTTAGGAACTCACTACAAATACAGTTAGGTGGATATACCAGACCGTCAGATGCCGTTTGAGTACGGCTAACACCAAAGGAATTACACCTTTAGAGGATTTAAAGTCTCCTAGACGTCACATAAAGCACAACAAGAATAAATAAAAATAGAATAAAACGGAAAAGAAGGAAAAAAGAACAAGATTGCAATCTCTCAATCATAGTAAAAAGGGTCCATCAAAGCAATGGACTCAATCATATCTCCATTCCCAGTCCCCTTTATATATGGCTTCAGTCTTTGGCCATTTACTTTGAAAGTGTGGCCATTCCTTGGATCTTGCACCTCAACAGCGCCATGAATAAATGCCTCTACAACCACAAAGGGACCATCCTATCTTGATCTAAGCTTACCCAGAAAGAGTCTCAATTTTGAGTTAAAAAGCCATACTTTTTTGCTGGGTTCAAAGAATTTTCTATTAATGTGCTTATCATGGAATTTTTTAGTTCGAGCTTTAAAAATTTTTGAATTCTCATATGCATCATTTTGAATTTCCTCTAACTCATTGAGTTGCAATTTCCGATTGAGCCTAGCCGTGGCCATATCAAAGTTAAACTTCTTTATGGCCCACAATGCTCGATGCTCAAGTTCAATCGGGGAGGTGGCAAGCTTTGCCAAACACCGCCCTATATGGTGACATCCCAATGGGTGTCTTATAAGCAGTGCGATAGGCCCATAATGCATCAATCAAACGTTTTGACCAATCTTTCCTATTTGGCCTCACCGTTTTCTCTATTATGTGCTTTACCTCCTTATTAGAGACTTCCACTTCGCCACTAGTTTGAGGGTGGTATAGAGTGCTAACTTTATGAGTGATAGAGTATTTCTTAACTACCGACTCAAAGAATCAGTTACAAAAATGCCTACCCTGATCACTTATTATGGCTCTAGGAAACCGAAAATAACTAAAGATATTTTCATGCAAGAATTTGATTACTACTTTATGATCATTTGTTTGGGTAATTATCGCCTCCACCCACTTAGACACATAATCCACTGCATAGAAAATATGCTCAAACCCGAACAAAGACGGGAAAGGGCCCATGAAATCAATCCCCCAAACATCAAAGATCTCTGCCACAAGAAATGGGGACATTGGCATCATATCATAACGAGATATCGAACCCATTTGCTAACAGTGCAAACAAGTTCTACAAAACTGATGGGCATCTTTAAAAATAGTGAGCCAGTAAAACCCGTTTTGTAAAATCTTGGCAACTGTTTTATGCCCACTAAAATGACTACCACATGCAGAAGAATGACAAAATGTAAGAATACTATGCACCTCACTCTCCAGCACACACCGTCGGATCACTTGGTCAGAGTAATATTTAAACAACTTTATATCCTCCCAAAAATAATACCTGACCTGCGAAAAGAATCAATCTTTGTCTTGCATAGACCAATTTTGAGGAATTTGCCCAATGGCCAAGTAATTCACAATATGTGCAAACCACAAGGGGCTCGCTCATGACGCCACAAGAAGTTGTTCGTCTGGAAACGAGTCATGCAAAATTAAATGGTCACTAGTATACTCAACAAGGACGCAGGAGAGGTGATCAGCCACCACATTCTTAGATCCTTTCTTATCTCGGATTTCTAAGTCAAATTCCTGAAGTAACAATGTCCATCTAATCAACCTAGGTTTGGTCTATTTCTTTTATAGTAAATATCGCGAAGCGGCATGACCAGTGCAGATTATGACCTTGGAACCTAGGAGATAGGACCATAATTTATCTAAGGCAAAGACCACAGCTAGCAACTCTTTCTCGGTGGTAGTGTAATTTAATTGTGCATCTAAAAGAGTACGACTAGCATAGTATATAGCATATGGTGCCCTATTGACCCTTTGGCCCAACATAGCCCTGACAACTAAATTTGAGGCATCACACATGATTTCAAAAGGAAGCAACCAACTTGGTGATTTCATAATTGAGGCGGCCACTCTCAGTGTTTCAAAGGCTTTCAAACATGCCTCATCAAAGATAAAAGATGCGTCCTTAGCAAATAAACTACACAAATGACGGGATATTTTACTAAAGTCTTTGATGAACCTATGGTAAAAACTTTTATGCCCTAAGAAAGACCTAACTTGAATACTCTTATCCATACTTCGAACTAATAGAGCTGAAAAACCCGAATGGCCTAAATGGGCCCAACCAAACCCTTAAAGATTACTTCACACCCACTGCATATACATCACCAACATGCATCCAGTTATCCAACCCCACTGTTGCTCATTATGAGATTAAGTCTAGCACCATCCAAATGCTTCCATCATTACATGAACTAGCTCATGATGACCCTTACAAACATTTGAATGAATTTATGGAAATTTGCTCTGCAGTGAGTATCCAGAATTTCACCAATTAGGCCATAATGTTGCGTTTGTTTCCATTTTCATTAAAGGACAAAGCCAAACATTGGCTGAACTCCTTACTTGCTAATTCTATCACAACTTGGGACTAATTACAGCAGAAATGTTTGGAGAAGTAGTTTCCTATTGGTAAGACAAACCAACTTAGGCAAGCCACCATCAATTTTGCTCAAATTAATGGCAGGCAATTTCATGAGACATGGTAAGGCTGGGCGTAGGGTTATTCGAACCGCCCAAACAGCCCTACCCGATCTGAATCGCGCACGTATGGGCAGTTTGGCAAACACATTAGGGTAGGATGTGGTTTGGATTTTATCAAATTTTCGGGTTGCGGCGGGTTGCGGGTTTGGCCTCCGCCCGCCCAACCCGCCCTCATAAAATTCTATTTTTTTTTTTTTCAAATTTGACCGTTCAAAAAAAAAAAACTTTTTTTCCCTTCAAATCTGACCGTTCAAAAACAAAAACCCTAATCAGTCGTTATCTATCTCTCATCTCAAACTCAAAAACAAAACAGAACTCACTCACTCTCACTCTCACTCTCGCGATTCTCATCTACACTGCATACACCCACTGATCGACTCTTTCTCTCGTCGCAAGATTGACTGATCGACCGATCCACCCCATCGCACACCTCACATGTAAGCCCCTCTCTGAATCTCAGTCTTTGTCTATGTCTCTCTCTCCTCAATCTTGAATCTCTCTGTCTCTGATCTGTCTCTCTCACTCTCTCATCTCACTGTCTCTCACTCTCTAGTTTTGCATCTACACCGATCAACTCTCTCTCATCGCAAAATTGACCAATCGACCGACTCTTGCATCGCATCGATCGACCTCACAGGTAAGTCTCTCTCTCTCTCTCTCTCTCGCCCCGATCTTTGATTTGTTTTGCAATATATCAGATCTGTTAAATCTATGTACATAACCTTGAATCTGTGTTGAATCTGTGTGCATAACCTTGAGTTTTTTAATCTGTGTTGAATCTGTGTACATAACCTTGAGTTTTTGAATCTGTATTGAATCTGTGTACATAACCTTGATTTTTTGAATCTGTGTACATAACCTTTCTTTTGAATGCATTTGTTTTAAATAAATACTGAAGTTCCTTTTTATTCTAGCAGTTTGGATGACTGAGTGGATTTGACTCAACAATGGATCTTAGTTTTGTTAATCTGAATGCAAGTTTGGGACATATTGCTGGAATTTTATCTCTTAAAGTAGAGGATGGGAATATTACACTAGATTCTCTCTAACATGTTGGGTCAGAACTAGCAATGCATGTAGTTGCTACGAAGCCATTATTTCTGACAAAGGATCTTGTGTCTTCAGATGCATTGGAGAATGAACGTGAGATTCTTAAGTCTTAGATACTTTTTAATGGCATTATTTAAGTTTTAACCATGTGTTTTATGTTATATTTATTATGAAGTTTCCCTGGATTGAAGTCTGGACTCTCTGCCTTGTGACTAAATTATATTTGTTTTGGGAATCTTTAATAGAAGTATTATCCATTACAAGTTGAAGTCTGTTTTTTGGTTTCTAGATTCTAAAGAAAGAAATTTGAGTATAGCTAAGGAAATGACTTTCCTCAGAGAATGACGATTACTTCGGTTATTTTATAAGTGCTTTATAAGTTTTAATTCATCAATTATTAATGTTAGAGCATTTTAGAAAATAAGACGAAAAAGGTCTAAAAGAAATATTGACAAAATGTGGGAAAAAAAGGGTTTAAAAACAAATTTTTGGAAAAAAGTTCAATCCGCAAACTGTCCGCAACTGCCCGCACATCCGCGAACCCTATCCACATAAACTACAAACCGCATTGCGAGCAGTTGCGAGTTGACTTTTCCTAAAACCGCATAGATGCGGGCAGGTCCAAACCGAACCGCAAACATCCCAAACCGATCCGCGGACACCCTTAAGACATGGGAGAGACTTCGTGACCTTCTCCAATAGTGTCCCCACCACCAAGTGCCTGATTGGCAACTTGTTCAGACCTTTTACTATGGCTTAACTGAGCCTCACCGCCAAATGGTGGATTCTTCTTGTGGTGGGACATTCATGCCAAAAATGACGCCGAGGCATGGCAATTATTTGAGAACCTAAGTGATAATTTCCTTCACCATGCCTCCGCAGCCCGACAAGTCTGGCAACCGGTAGTTGGAGCCACGAAAAGAGGGGACATGTATAAGGTAGGGCAAAACCTAGAGTTAACCCAACAGGTAAAGGCATTGTCATGACCCGAACCCGCCCCCGTGGGTTAAGGACATAACCGGCCAGTAATCAAGAGATTACCTACGGCCATGAACCAAACCAAACGTATTTTAACAGAGTTAATGGGGGCCGAATGGAAGCAATTTAAAACTTTGTCCATAGAGTTGTGCTTACATGGCACATCATAACAAACCATACATATGTATATTAATAACTCATAACAAAATATGTACTACATAAGGTTCTGCACATACAGGATCATATAAGTCTAAGTCAACCCATCACGACTATATACAACAGATGCAAAGTCTTTGCCAACATGACAGAATATAAATACATAACAAAAGGGCGAATACAGGTCTTGTGCATGAGACACAAGGGCTGACTCTCCCAAAACATTTGTTGTTCCACATAGACTTCACTGGGGTTGGGTTTGGACTTCTCTTGGCTCACCTACAAACACATGAATGAGCGTGAGCGAAAGCCCAGTGAATAATATCAATTAAAGAAGCTATACAGACGATATGTAGAACAACATGCTTCAAACGGCCTTAGGCCCAATTCATATTTCTATTTAACATATATACATAATTTAGGTCAAGTGACTGCGGTTCCAAACAAACTGGCCTTTGGCCCATTCAAACTTTCATTTGTGTCAAAACGGCCTTTGGCCCATTCAGATGACAAAATGGCTTTAGCTCATTCATTCGTTCAGGTCGAAACGGCCTCTAGCCCATTCATTCATGTCAAAACGGCCTCCGGTCCATTCATTCATGTCAAAACGGCCTCTAGCCCATCCATTCATGTCAGAACGGCCTCTGGCCTATCCATTCATGCCAAAACGGCCTCCGGCCCATTCATTCATGTCAAAACGGCCTCTGGCCCATCCATTCATGTCAAAATGGCTTCCGGCCCATTCATTCATGTCAAAACGGCCTCTGGCCTATCCATTCATGTCAAAACGGCCTCTGGCCCACTCATTTGGTATAGCAAACATTGTCTACCAATCGAATCAATGAACTTATAAAATTTACATAGAAGTAAGCAATTGGGCAACAACATATTTCAGATATCTCTGTTAAGATATTACTCACAGTGATCGGTTGGTTGATTTGCCCTGGAGCTCGACCTTACACATTTCATGAACACAAAAGGGTCACAAACAATTCGATCCGTTCTAAATTCACATTTTCCTCTTTAGACTTCATTCTTATCTCTTTAACTCAATTACAATGCTCAATGCATGCCTAAGAGTACTTAGAAGTGAAAGAGAACAGAAAATGAAACACATAATGTCTTTTCAAAATTTCAGAAAACAGGTTCCCCGCTCGAGCGTGGACTTCCCCGCTCGAGCGGACCCTTGAGGCCTGCAAAAGTACTGGATATGTCAAATTTACGCTCGATCGCGAACTATGGCGCTCGAGCGGAAGGCCTCTCTACATGGCTTCCCGCTCGAGCGTTAACTTCCCTGCTCGAGCGGACACCATGTTTGCAGAAAATACTGTGAACACGAATTTCACGCTCGAGCGGTGGTTTCCACGCTCGAGCGGGAATCAAAATTCTGGAAAATCCAGAACATGTTTTTGAGCTTCAATTCAACATTCAATGGTTCTAGATGCATGCTTTTGGCTCAAACATCACATATACATGTACTAACATGGTATAAACACCAAATCACAACACAATGAAGCTCAATTTCATGAATCAAATACATTCATGTCCCAAATTGACTCAAACTCATCACCAACACACTAAATTCAAACATTTAAGGTTCATACTTCCATGATTTTCACTTGCATGTGGAATATACACAATATCCTCAACTTAATTGGTGAAGAGGTGATCAAATATATGGACTTAAACCAAAAATTCAACATGGATCATACACATTGTGCTCAAATATGGAAATTCATAGTAATTTCCTATATGCATGCATCTATTGACTTTAAATTCAACAAATACAACTCAATTCATGATCTAACCCACCATTTAATCTTCAATTCACAAACTCACAATTCAAACTTATGAATTAAGGGTTGATTACTCACCTAGGAGCTTTAATCTTCCAAACTTGTGCTTAATTCTTGAGTGTAGCTTCAAGATTACCATGTTCCTTAGCAAATCTCTACTTTGAGCCTCTTCTCTCACTAAATCCGGCCCCTCTCTCTCTCTCTAGAGCATAATTTCAGAAGTTGAACTAAAAAAGAAACAAAAATAAGAGTGTAATGGCCTTAATAAGAGCTCCCTTGGTCACATTATTTTAATATAAAATAATTGAGTACTAATTCATCAAATTCAATCTGATTAATTTGATCCGAATCAATTTTCAATTAAATTTCATCGTAGGCTCTAAAAATTATGCTAATCACAATGGCACAATCAATTTCGGGTTTCGTGGCCGATAGGGCCTTCAAATTAATTTCCAAAGAAGATAATCAAACAGATATTCCTACGGTGAACAGATAGAAATTCAAAACCACATATTTTCACATAATGGCACACAAAATCATATTAAACACATAATCACATTCATGTTAAGGACCAATTAACATATTACGGAATAGAGATATCACAGTCTTCCCCCCTTTAGGAAGTTTGGTCCTCCAAACTTATTTTACCTTCGTTGGGAAACAAATGTAGATAGCGTAGTCGCATTTCCTCATCTTTTTCCCACGTAGCATCCATCCCATAGTGTTCTTTTCATTCAACTTTCACCATTGGGATGGACTTGTTTCTCAATTGCTTCACTTGCCGGTCAACAATTCGTTCCGGCCATTTAGCGTGCTCCATATTTTCATCCAAAGCTACCCGGTGATAATCAATCATATGGAACGGGTCTCGGAGATAACCCCTCAACATCGACACATGAAACACATTATGGATTTGCTCGAATCCCGGTGGTAAAGCAACTCTATAGGCCACTAGGCCAAGCCTTTCCAGAATCTGAAATGGCCCAATATAACGGGGCGACGGCTTGCCCTTCTTTCCAAACTTGACTTGGCCTTTCATTGGGGACACACGAATAAACACATGGTCACCAACCTCATACTCAAAAGGTCTTCTCCGAACATCTGCATAATTCTTTTGTCGGTCCTGAGCTGTTTTGAGCCTTTGCCGAATAATCTTGATTTTCTCAGAAGTGTCTTGCACAATTTCAGGCCCAAGTAAAGCTCTATCCTCGACTTCTGTCCAATAAATAGGTGATCTACACCTTCTACCATACAAAGCCTCGTATGGAGCCATACCGATACTGGAGTAGAAGCTGTTATTGTATGCAAACTCTGTAAGTGGCAAATAGTCTTCCCAACTCCCCTGAAAGTCCAAAGCACACATCTGAAGCATATCTTCCAAAGTCTGTATTGTTCGTTCTGATTACCCATCGGTCTGTGAGTGGAATACAGTACTGAATCTTAGTTTCTGTCCCCATAGCTTCCTGCAAACTCTTCCACAATCTAGATACAAATTTTGGATCTCTATCCAACACAATGGATACCAAAACTCCGTGTAAACGGACAATCTCATCAACATAAATAGTAGCTAGTCTATAAGCATTAAACATGGTTCTAACTGGTAGAAAATGTGCAGATTTAGTCAGTCTATCAACTACAACCCAAATAGAATCCATACCTCGAGAAGTCCGAGGTAGGCCAACAACGAAATCCATAGTCACATGCTACCACTTCCATTCAGGAATAGGGAGAGGTTGAAGTAGACCGCCTGGTTTCTGATGTTCAGCTTTGACTTGCTGACATTGAAGATACTTGGACACATATTCTGCAATCTCTTTCTTCATTTTAGGCCACCAATAGGTTTGTTTCAAATCCCGATACATTTTATTATTATCCGGATGCATAACAAATACGGATCTGTGGCCTTCATCTAAAACCCTCTTCTTTAGTTCCGGAATATCTGGGACACACATTCTGTTCCGAAATCTCAACACTTCATTCTCAATGCCAAACTTTGCTTTCGGACTTGTCTCAAATTCATCAATCACTTTCTTGAGGAATTCATCATCTTTCTGCTTCTGTTTGATTTCATCAATGATTGTCGGCTCAGCTGTAATAGTGGCTATCAATCTGCCCTGTTCACACATTACCACTTCAATTTCAGACTTCTCAAAATCTTGCAAGATCTCTTTCTGTTCAGTAAGCAAACAAGCCACACTCCCCATTGATTTTCTGCTCAAGGCATCAGCAACTGTGTTAGCTTTCCCGGGGTGATACTGAATCTCTAAATCATAATCCTTTATTAGTTCCAGCCATCTCCTCTGTCGCATATTCAACTTCTTCTGCGTGAAGAAGTATTTCAAACTTTTGTGATCCGTGTAGACTTCATACTTTGCCCCATACAAATAATGCCACCAGATTTTCAAAGCAAAAACAACTGTGGCCAATTCTAAGTCATGTGTTGGGTAGTTTTTCTCGTGCAGTCTCAACTGTCGGTAGGCATAAGCAATAACCTTTCCGTTCTGCATTAGCACACAACTCAAACCTTTATAAGACGCATCACTAAAAATTACAAAATTTTTCGTACCTGACGGTAGTGTCAACACTGGTGCAGTGGTCAATCTTGTTTTCAATTCATGAAAGGCAGCTTGTCTTTCGTCGTTCCATTCAATCGGTTGCCCTTTACGTGTCAATTGGGTAAGAGGCACAGCTAATTTCGAAAAGTCCTTCACAAACCTCCTGTAGTACCCAGCTAAGCCCATGAAACTACGGACTTCCGTCACATTGGTCGGTGTAGGTCAACTCACAATCGCCTCTATTTTCTGCGGGTCCACTGAAATTCCTTCCTTATTGATTACATGCCCTAAGAAAACAACTTCATCCAACCAAAACTCACATTTCTTTAGTTTAGCAAATAATTTCCTTTCCCGAAGTATTTGTAGGACAGTTCTCAAATGATTTTCATGTTCAAGTCTATCTTTAGAATATATCAAAATGTCATCGATAAAAATCACAACGAATTCGTCAAGGTAGGTTTTAAAAATTTGGTTCATTAAGTCCATAAATGCTGCCGGAGCATTAGTCACTCTAAATGGCATAACAAGAAACTCAAAATGTTCATACCTCGTTCTGAATGCGGTTTTCTCAACATCATCTGCCTTAACTTTTAGCTGATGATACCCGGATCTCAAATCAATCTTAGAAAACACCTGTGATCCCTGCAACTGGTCAAATAAGTCATCAATACGGGGTAAGAGATATTTGTTCTTTATTGTTACCTTGTTCAATTCCCGATAATCAATACACAAGCGTAGGGTTCCATCTTTCTTTTTCACAAACAGTACTGGTGCACCCCAAGGTGAAGTGCTAGGTCGAATAAACCCCTTGTTAAGTAGGTCTTGTAACTGTTCTTTCTATTCTTTCATTTCAGCAGTAGCCATTCTGTAGGGAGTTTTAGAAATGGGCTGGATGTCTGGCACAGGTTCAATAGTAAACTCTATCTCCCTCTCTATCAATTCCCCTGGTAATTCATTTGGAAACACATCTGGAAATTCTCTAACAATAGGGATATCATTCAATTCAACATTCACAGATTGTTCAGACAACACATAGCACAAATAACCCTGACACCCTTTCCTGATCAGTTTGCATGCTTTCATTGCAGATATCAAATAAGGTGGAGGCACTACCCCATTACCCATAAACACAATCTCTTTCTGTTCTGGTGGTTTAAACACAACCCGTTTTGTCACACAATCAATGGTGGCACAATATTTGGTCAACCAATCCATGCCCAAAATTACATCGAAATGCTTAAAGTTTAAGGGCAGCAAATCTACATATAGGATAACATCCTTAACACGCATATCATAAAACTGGTATATAGATTCACACAATACAGATTCCCCAGATGGAGCAGACACACATAGCAGATATGGCAATAATTCTAGAGATCTATTCAATCTAGATGCAAATGCACATGTCACAAAAGAGTGTGTGGATCCGGAGTCAATTAACACAAAAATATCCTGGTTACATATAGAAATTGTACCTGAGACAACTGCGTTGGCATTCCGGGTATCGCTCGGAACAAGCGCAAAGACTCTCCCTTGTCTCACGGTATCCCCAATGATAGTAGGTCTCATAGTATTTTTCGGCTTCGGGATTGATGCAGTTGAGCTAGCAGCTAGCTTCCCACTATTCTGATTACAATCTCGGGCCATATGCCCTTGTTTCCCACATTTGAAACACGCTCTGATGCACGGTAACAAACTCCACGATGCCTTTTGCTACAAATGTTACACATGGGAGCTGTGTCTCGGGAAGAATTCGAAGTATTTGAGGAGCCCGTGTTTTGCTTTTTCAGAAATTTCTTCTTTGAAAAGAAGCCTTGGCTTTTGTTGCCTTTCCATTCTGTCGTTGGCTTAGCCTGTCTAGCTATGTTAGCCTCTGATATGATGGCCCTGTCTAGCACCCCAATGTAGGTTTCTAGCTTCAAAACATTCACTCTTTCTAAAATGTCACTTCGAAGTCCACCTTCAAAATGTCTCGCCTTCTTATAGTCAATATTAATTACATATGGTGCAAACCTGGCTAATTCAGTGAATTTGGCCTCATACTCAGCTACAGTCATACTGTCTTGCCTAAGTTCTATGAACTCTGCTACTTTCCTATCCCGAACACACTGCGGGAAGTACTTGTCATAGAAAATCTCCAAAAATTTCACCCAGTCAACATCTTTATGATTCTCTCCCATTAACATCCACCATCTTCTTGCCTCGTCTTCTAGAATAAAAGTGGCTAGAAGTACTTTCTGTGTCTCTGAGCAAGGGAACACTTCAAATAATTTCTCAATGCCGAGAACCCATGCCTCGGCTTTAACCAGATCTAATCTACCATGGAACTGTGGTGGTTTCATCTTTTTGAATTCTTTGGTGAGAGCTATTATCCGATCATCATTCTGATTATCTGGCACGGGTGGTGCCGGAGGTGAAGGTGGAGGTGGCGGATGTGGTTGCTGCCATTGCTGTTGCCACTCCTGTTACTGCCTCAAAACTTCTGCCATTTCCTGTATCAGTCTTTCCATTCGGTCTATTCTGGCAGTAGAGGACTCCTCTATCTCATCACCTCTTGTTCTCACTATCTGATTAAATTTGCATTATACTTTATACAAAAATTCTACAAATATGCATATACTAGAGAGCATATGTAGTCAAATAATTTGCAATGCAAGTAAATCACAACTTATAGCACATAATTGTTCAAATCAAAACACTTAAGCATATTCTTGATGCTTTCAATTTCACACTTATCATATGAATGCATCCTAGATCTTTTAGACGCTTATTGCTCTTTCGGACAAGTGTGTGAGTTATTAACTCGTGCTCTGATACCACTCTATCATGACCTGAACCCGCCCTTAGACATAACCGGCTAATAATCAAGAGATTACCTACGGCCTTGAACCAAACCAAACGTGTTTTAACAGAGTTAACAGGGGCCAAACGGAAGCAATTTAAAACTTTGTCCATAGAGCTGTGCTTACATGGCACATCATAACAAACCGTACATATGTATATTAATAACTCACAACAAAATATGTACTACATAAGGTTCTGTACATACAGGATCATATAAGTCTAAGTCAACCCATCACGGCTATATACAACAGATGCAAAGTCTTCGCCAACATGACATAATATAAATACATAACAAAAGGGCGAAGACGGGTCTCGTGCGTGAGACACAAGGGCTGACTGTCCTAAAACCTTTGTTGTTCCACATAGATTTCACTGGGGCTGGGTTTGGACTTCTCTTGGCTCACCTACAAACACATGAATGAGCGTGAGCAAAAGCCTAGTGAATAATATCAATTAAAGAAGCTATACAGACAATATGTAGAACAATATGCTTCAAACGGCCTTAGGCCCAATTCATATTTCTATTTAACATATATACACAATTTAGGTCAAGTGACTGCGGTTCCAAACAAACTGGCCTTTGGCCCATTCAAACTTTCATTTGTGACAAAACGGCCTTTGGCCCATTCAGATGACAAAATGGCCTTTAGCCCATTTATTCGTTCAGGTCGAAACGGCTTTTAGCCCATTCATTCATGTCAAAACGGCATCCGACCCATTCATTCATGTCAAAACGGCGTCTGGCCCATCCATTCATGTCAGAACGGCTTCTGGCCCATCCATTCATGCCAAAACAGCCTCCGGCCCATTCATTCATGTCAAAACGGCTTCTGGCCCATCCATTCATGTTGAAACAGCCTCTGACCCATTCATTCTATTATTCAGATCAGACTGGCCTCTGGCCCACTCATTTGGTATAGCAAACATTGTCCACCAATCGAATCAATGAACTTATAAAACTTACATAGAAGTAAGCAATTGGGCAATAACATATTTTAGATATCTCTGTTAAGATATTACTCACAGTGATTGGTTGGTTGGTTTGCCCTGGAGCTCGACCCTACACATTCCATGAACACAAAAGGGTCACAAACAATTCGATCCGTTCTAAATTCACATTTTCCTCTTTAGGCTTCATTCTTATCTCTTTAACTCAATTACAATGCTTAATGCATGCCTAAGAGTACTTGGAAGTGAAAGAGAACAGAAAATGAAACACAAAATGTCTTTTCAAAATTTCAGAAAACAAGGTCCCCCTTCGAGCGTGGACTTTCCCGTTTGAGCGGACCCTTGAAGCCTGCAAAAATACTGGATATGTCAAATTTACGCTTGCTCGCGAACTCTGGCGCTCGAGCGGAAGGCCTCTCTACATGGCTCCCCGCTCGAGTGTTAACTTCCCCGCTCGAGCGGACACCATATCTGTAGAAAATACTGGGAACACGAATTTCACGCTCGAGCGACGGTT
The DNA here is from genome assembly GCF_055761805.1 of Camellia sinensis. NCBI lineage: Eukaryota > Viridiplantae > Streptophyta > Magnoliopsida > Ericales > Theaceae > Camellia > Camellia sinensis. The sequence goes on along the minus strand of NC_138961.1, from coordinate 191,129,839 downwards.
TCCCCGCTCGAACGGAAATCAAAATTCTGGAAAATTCAGAACATGTTCTTGTGCTTCAATTCGACATTCAAAGGTTCTAGATGCATGCTTTTGGCTCAAACATCACATATATATGTACTAACATGGTATAAACACCAAATCACAACACAATGAAGCTCAATTTCATGAATCAAACACATGCATGTCCCAAATTGACTCAAACTCATCACCAACACACTAAATTCAAACATTTAAGGTTCATATTTCCATGATTTGCACTTGTATGTGGAATATACACAATATCCTCAACTTAATTAGTGAAGAGGTGATCAAATATATGGACTTAAACCAAAAATTTAACATGGATCATGCACATTGTGCTCAAATATTGAAATTCATAGTAATTTCCTACATGCATGCATCTATTGACTTTAAATTCAACAAATACAACTCAATTCATGATCTAACCCACCATTTAATCTTCAATTCACAAACTCACAATTCAAACTTATGAATTAAGGGTTGATTACTCACCTAGGAGCTTTAATCTTCCAAACTTGTGCTTAATTCTTGAGTGTAGCTTCAAGATTACCAAGTTCCTTAGCAAATCTCTACTTTGAGCCTCTTCTCTCACTAAATCCGGCCCCTCTCTCTCTCTAGAGCCTAATTTCAGAAGTTGAACTCGAAAAGAAACAAAAAATGAGAGTGTAATGGCCTTAATAAGAGCTCCATTGGTCACATTATTTTAATATAAAATAATTGAGCACTAATTCATCAAATTCAATCTGATTAATTTGATCCGAATCAATTTTCAATTAAATTTCACCGTAGGCTCTAAAAATTACGCTAATCACAATGGCGCAATCAATTTCGGGTTTCGTGGCCGATAGGGCCTTCAAATTAATTTCCAAAGCAGATAATCAAACAGATATTCCTACGGTGAACAGATAGAAATTCAAAACCACATATTTTCACATAATGGCACACAAAATCATATTAAACACATAATCACATTCATGTTAAGGACCAATTAACATATTACGGAACAGGGATATCACCGGCATTGTCCCATAAGATGGACCAATTATTAGCTTTGGGACATAGCCCTACATAACAAGATTAACTTCTATTTCACGAGGCATGTGCTATTTGTGCAAGCCCTGCTCATGACTTGAGTGAATGCCCTTCTGCATCACAATTTTCGAAATTAGTCCAAGAGCATGTGAATACAGCTTAAGGATTCTCCAAATCGAGTAATGACCCACATTCCAATACATATAATCCAGGATAGAGAAATCACCCTAATTTTTTTATGGAGAACTCCTTCACAAGGTACTTCTTACAATCCTCCACCATCAAGGTAGAATTTTAATAATTTTACCAATCAATCTTCTTACCGACTACCACAACCTTACTGGCAACCACAACCCCCACATGTTCCTCAAGGCAATTTGGCCTTTGAGACTCAGATGTTAGAAGTTTTCTCAAAACTTAAGGGGTTAGCACCAGTAGTTCACTCCTATACTCACTACATTGCCAAGCTAGAGGACCAATTGGATCAAATGGCTAATAATATGAATAAGAGAGATGAGGAAAAATTATCAAATCAGACTGTGGCTAAGCCTAAGGGTCAATATGGAGCAGAGGGATTGGGTGGGAATGAAAAGCACTATGAGCAGGTGTAAGCGGTGATTACCTTGAGAAGTGGGAGGGAGTTAGAGCCTCAGCCAAAATCGTGTGATGCAACTAAGGCTAAGAAGGGTGATCATAATAGTCAACCCAAATAGAGCAAGGGTGAGGGAGAGACACCTAAGGGGGATGACTTAGTCCCTAGCATTTCACATGAGCCTAAGGCACCCTTTCCCTAATACCTTGATACACCATCTTCATTTAATAAGAAGACGACATCTATAGAAGCGATGATGAAGGTTTTTAAACAAGTTAAAATCAGCCTCTCCCTGTTGGAGGTGATTAAGCAAGTACCCTCCTATGCTAAATTTTTGAAGGACTTTTGTACACAAAAGCGTAAATCTAGGACACACGGGTCCTAAAAGGTCGTACTCACGGAGTAAGTAAGCTTTATCTGGTTGAGTGACACACCCCCTAAGCTTAAAGACTCGGGTGCCCCAACCATTGCATGCGTTATAGGGGACCATTTCATTGATAGGGCCTTGTTAGACTTAGGGGCTAGAGTCAATTTGTTGCCATACTCTATGTACGAAGAATTTGAGCTTGGCGAGTTAAAGTCCACTACTATTACTCTCCAATTGGCTGACCGGTCCCTCAAAGTGCCACGTGGCATGATTGAGGATATGCTAGTAAAGGTCGATAAGTTTTATTTTTCTGTTGACTTTTTTTGTCTTAGATATGGAACCGGTAGCCAGTTCTAGGAAGCAAATCCCGGTAATCTTAGGTCGACCTTTCTTGGCTACAACCAATACATGCATAAGTTGTCGTACCGGGGTTATAGAAGTTTCATTTGGGAATATGCAAGTGAAACTCAATGTTTTCCAGGCATCCCAATAACCCCATGAGAAAGAGGAGTGCTTATTTGTGAATGGGATTGTGGAAGAGGCTTTACCCTCCATTCTTGTAGAGGACCCTCTAGAGGCTTGTCTAGCTCATTTTGGGTTTTGAAATTTTGATATTGACGGATCAGTTGAGGAGGTGAATGCCTTACTTAATTCTTCGTTTACACCGAATTTTTCTCCGTGGAAAGCTCGGTTTGAGTCCCTTTCTCCTCTTTCTAGAGAGCTTGTCATACTATCTCTAGTCACACCACCTACACTTGAGTTGAAGCCACTCCCGGCCACACTCAAGAATGCATTTTTAGGGATTCAAGATACTTTACCAGTCATAATTTCATCTAACTTGACTGCAGAGTAGGAGAGTTAATTAATGAGTGTTCTCGTGGCACATCGGAGTGTTGTAGGGTGGTCGGTGGCTAATTTGTGAAGGATAAATCCCTCTGTATGCATACATTATATACATTTAGAGGAGGACACCAAACCTTCTCGTGAAATGCAATGGATGCTCAATCCAAATATGAAAGAGGTGGTGAAAAAGGAGGTGTTAAAATTGTTGGATGAGGGTATTGTATACCCCATCTTAGATAGTAAGTGGGTGAGTCTCACACAAGTGGTGCCCAAGAAATCGGGCATCACTGTTGTTGAGAATGAGCGGGGAGAGTTAGTCCCCACACGAACCACTACTGGGTGGCGAGTGTGCATTGATTATAGGAGACTGAATTCCATGACTAGGAAGGATCATTTTCCCTTACCTTTTATTGATCAGATCTTAGAGCAATTAGTAGGGCAGAGCTACTATTGTTTCCTTGATGGCTATTCGGGTTACAATCAAGTTCTTGTGTGTCTGGGTGACCAAGAAAAGACCACCTTCACATGTCTTTTTGGCACTTTTGCCTATCGTTGAATGCCCTTTGGGCTTTGCAATGCACCAGCGACCTTTCAACGGTGTATGATGGCTATCTTCTCTGACATGGTGGAGAAATTCTTAGAGATCTTTATGGATGACTTCTCCGTGTTTGGGCCATCTTTTGAGGAGTGTCTCCAGAACTTAACTAAAGTACTTGATGTGTGGAGACAAACCTAGTTTTGAATTGGGAGAAGAGCCATTTCACGATTCGCAAGGGTATAGTGTTGGGACACATTGTGTCCCCTCGAGGTATAAAGGTTGACAATGCTAAGGTTGACCTCATTGCAGGACCTCCCCCACCCACTTTTGTGTGGCAAGTCCGATCTTTCTTAGGGCATGCAGGTTTTTACCGTAGGTTCATCAAAGATTTTAGTAAAATATCACATCCTTTGTGTAATTTACTTGCTAAGAATGCACCTTTATCTTTGATATTGCATGTTTGAAAGCGTTTGAAACACTTCGCGTAGCCCTTTCTACTGCCCTTATCATGCGATCTCTTGAGTGGTCCCTTCCTTTGCAAATCATGTGCGATGCATCTCATTATGCCTTCAGCGCCATCTTGGGCCAAATGGTGAATAAATTGCCCCATGTTATATCTTATGCTAGTCGTACTCTTTCTAATGCTTAATTAAACTACACTACCACTGAGAAATAGTTACTAGTTGTTGTCTTTGCACTTGATAAGTCCTGGTCCTACCTCTTAGGGTCTAAAGTCATTGTGTTCACTGACCATGCCGCTTTGCGGTACTTATTGTCCAAAAAAGAGACTAAACCTAGGTTGATTAGGTGGATTCTACTCCTTCAGGAGTTTGACCTAGAAATTCGGGACAAGAAGGGATCCAAGAATGTAGTTGCGGATCATCTATCCCACATTTTTATTGAGCACACGAGTGATCCCTTAGCCTTGCATGACTCGTTTCCGGACAAGAAACTTTTTGCGATTTCACATGTGACCCTCCCGTGGTTTGCTCACATAGTGAATTACTTGGCAGTTGGTCAAATTCTGAAAACTTGGTCCAAGCAAGACAAAGACCGATTTTTCTCACAAGTCAAGCACTATTTCTGGGAAGATCCGGAATTGTTCAAGCATTGTCTGGATCAAGTGATTCAGCGTTGTGTGCCTGAGAGTGAAACCCATAGCATTCTTACCTTTTGTCACTCTTATGCATGTGACGTCCATTTCAGTGGGCAGAAAACAGCCGCCAAGGTTTTACAATGTGGGTTCTACTGGCCCTCTATTTTCAAAGATTCCCATAACTTCTATAGAGCTTGTGAGCATTGTCAACACATGGGCTCTATGTCATGGCAAGATATGATGCCATGACCCCTATTTTAATTGTTAAGATTTTTTATGTTTGGGGCATCGACTTCATGGGTCCCTTTCCACCATCTTTTGGATTTGAATACATTTTCGTGGCTGTGGACTATGTCTCCAAGTGGGTGGAGGCAGTGGCCACCAGAACGAATGACCACAAGGTTGTGGTTAAATTCCTCCATGAGGCCATTTTCTGTCATTTTGGGCTCCCATATGCCATAATTAGTGAAGGTGGCAAACATTTTTGCAACCGATTCTTTGAGGCATTGGTGCGCAAATACATGATCACTTACAAAGTTGGCACTCCTTATTATCCCCAGACTAGTGGTCAAGTAGAGGTTTCTAATAGGGAGGTTAAATACATCCTCGAGAAAACTGTGAGGCCCGATAGGAAAGATTGGTCTACTAGGTTGGTCCACTAGGTTGGTTGATGCACTTTGGACTTATCGCACTACATATAAGACACCTATTGGGATGTCTCCATACAGGATTGTGTTCGGGAAACCGTGCCATCTCCCTATTGAGTTAGAACACCGGCTTTGTGGGCCATTAAAAAGTTCAATTTTAATATAGCAAAAGTCGGTGACCACTGGAAACTCTAACTTAATGAGTTAGAGGAGCTATGCAATGATGCATATGAGAGCTCTAAAATTTACAAGACTAAGACTAAGGCATTTCAACACATTTCCCGTAAGTCTTTCGAGCCTCACGAAAAACTGTGGTTGTTCAATGCTAAATTGCGGTTGTTCCTAGGTAAACTCTGGTCTCAGTGGGATGGTCCATATGAGGTTATAAAAGTCTTTCCGGATGGGGCGGTTGAAATTAAAAATCCACAAGATGGTACGACCTTCAAGGTCAATGGCCAAAGATTGAAACACTATGTGGATGGTGTTAAGAAAGGGGAGATAATTGAGGTCGTCCACTTGACGGGCCCAATATATCTTCCATAGTACACCATTGAGTCTAGAAGACTTTAATTCCTCTAAAGGTGTAATTCCTTTGGTATTAGCCGTGCTTGAATAGCATCTGATGGTCTAGTATAGCCACCTAATTGTGTTTGTAGTGAGTTTCTAGGAGACCAACTTAGACGGTGAAAACTAGAGTTCGAATGGCAAAGCCTAAAACGCAAAGGTTTGGAATTTTTGAAACTAGAGTCTGGTTTAAATACCCAAGGGTGTGGAGATTGCTTCAAAATCACCCCGACTTGAACTCTGTATAGCAGCCCCATAAGTCTAGTTAGCTTTATGCACCTCGATCCTGGATATCGAATCAACCTACTCTGTCACCCTATTGGAGAATAGTGAAAGTTACAAACATATTTACGGAGAAAAGTAGCACCCGTGGTTTTTGCGTGAAGATTATAACTTTGTTGAGCATTTAGATGTTTTCAAAGTGTTATTTTTTTATTTCAGATGTGCATTAAAGGTAGAAATGGTTTAAATTTTTCTTTGGGTTGTAATTCGGTTTATTCACAAAAAAAAAAAATTTGCCCCAGACCGCACTTGCGGTCCACACAGGCGCACAAGCGACAGTCCCAGAAATGGGCGCACGAGCGAATCACCAGGCCGCACGAGCTGTCCAGCCCAAATGCACACTATTTCCACACCGCATGAGCGGCTCAATTACGCTGCTGGAGTGGCCAATAAATAAATGCTCATGCGACCCAAATAGGCGCACGAGCGGCCCATACCCAAAAAAAAAAAAAATGGCCACACGTATAGTGATTCTGGTGGTTGGTTCCAGCAGCGAATATTTTTTTGTGTTTTTTTTTTTTTTTTAATGTTGTTGTTGTTGTTGTATGTGAGGATGACAATGATGAACATGATTATGAATGAACCTCAAAAACAACCATTAAACTACTAGATTACAAGTGAAAATTAAGAAATCTAACTAAAAAGATGGTGATTACCTTTAAAACAAGTAGGAAAAAAAGAAAGGAAGAAGAAGATGTAGATCCACCGGAAAAAATGGCAGTCGGAATGTCGCCAGTCAGAAAATATGATGATGCTCCAGTGGGAGGTGTTGGTGAGAAAAATGGTGAGTGAAAGTTGAAAGAAGAAGGAAGAAGGAAGAATGAAGAAGAAGTTGGTGATGGTGGGGTTTGAAGAGTTATGGGATTGTGAGGTTGAGAGAGAGAGAGAGAGAGAGAGAGAGGAAGATGAGAGGTAGAGAGAGTGTAATGGAAAAGTGATATTGGTCAAAAGTGGGTTAGGGTTTCTTAAAGGAATTTTTTTAAAATAAATAAAATAAAATAAAATTAGTAAATATAAAGAAATAATTAAACAAATAAAAACTACATGAATTTATTTATTTATTTATGTAAAATAAGGAAATAAATAAATAAATAAGACTACGTAATATATATATTGTTTTTTTTATAAAATAAATAACAAATAAATAGATAACAAATAAAATATCTGCAGGTTTTTTTTTAATAGGATTCTGAAATATTCTAAGGAGAAAGAGGAGCCTAGGATTTGGAAAAGGATGATTCTCAATCTTCAAAGCAAATTCCCATGAAAGGTTCCATCTTGTGAGACAATGCATCTGCTTGTTGGGCTAACTTTGGGTTTTGCCCTACCTCATAAATACCCCCATCTTTTTGGGGCTTCAACTACCGATTGCCAAACTTACCGAGTTGCAGAGGTATGGTGAAGAGAATTATCACTTAAGTTCTCAAATAATTGCCATGCCTCGGCGACATTTTTGGAAATTAATGTCCCACCACAAGAAGAATCCACCATTTAGCGGTGAGGCTCAGTTAAGCCATAGTAAAAGGTCTGCACAAGTTGCCAATCAAGCACTTGGTGGTAGAGACACTATTAGAGAAGGTCACAAAGTCTATCCCATGTCTCATGAAATTGCTCGCCATCAATTTGAGAAAAATTGGTGATGGCTCGCCTGAGTTGGTTGGTCTTACCAATGGGAAAGTACTTCTTCAAAAACTTTTATTGTAATTGGTCCCAAGTTGTGATTGAATTAGTAGGTAAGGAGTTCAGCCAATGTTTGGCTTTATCTTTTAACGAAAATGGAAACAAATGCAACATTAGGGCCTTATTGATGAAATTCTGGATCCTCACTGTAGAGCAAATTTCCAAAAATTCATTTAGATGTTTGTAAGGGTCATCATGACTAGTCCATGGAATGATGAAACCATTTGGATGGTGCTGGACTTAATCTTATAATGAGCAACAGTGGTGTCAGGTAACTGGATGCATGATAGTGATGTATATGCAGTGGGTGTGAAGTAATCCTTAAGGGCCCGGTTAGAGGTGGGAAGAGGTGGAAGAGATGGAAGAGGAAAAAGCCCCCATGAAATTTCTCTTTAAAGCTTGAGGAAAATCACATTTTCAAAACCCTAGCCTTCATTTCCTCAGAATAATTTTTGAACCCTAATCCAGCCTCCCTTTCTTCTTTTTATACATCTACTGTCTTTCAAATAGGTTTAAAATAGCGGCACGATTTCCGAGATGCTGCTGCACGTCCGAGAAAAGTCAACGCACGTACAGGAAGAACTTTTCTCTACAAGTCCTGCATTTTTGCTCATTTTATGCTCCCACTATGTACAACCTGATTGACATTAAACAAACATAAAATATATAGTTCGACAAGTAGGTAAAGTTAAAAGATCCTAATTAACGGCCTCAGTGTTGCACAATTTGCACTTAATCAATGCCTTTCATTTATATAGATGAGGGATGTGATATTTGTTTGGTGGGCTTGCTTCTTTGGGCTGGGCCCATTATCAGGTCTTGTTTGGGTTAGTCCCAATAAGCTGATTTTTTTTTTCTTCTGACTCCCCCATAAGGATTACACCCTTTGTGTATGATGTAAGCCTCAGGGCGTTCAATTTAATTTATAATGTTTGTGTATGTTTTTTTTTTTGTTACAAAACATCCATTCGACTTAGATGTTGTATTTAGGAATGTATGAAATTAGATAAACACATGTATTGTGTGATTATATTATATTCATTTACATGAGAGTTGTGATCTATTATTCATCGTTGGGTGGTTTATTCACGTGAGCTGGACTGTGTAAATTCGAAGAATGACACGCATCACCTAAGTCGCCCTCTAACACACAGTGTAAATCCGAGGAGTGACACGCATCACCTAAGTTGCCCTTTAGCACACCACACAAGTCGCCCCTTCGTGCACTATTATAAGTCACCCCTTGGCGTACTTTTTTATTTGTTACTATCATTGTTTAGCACCACGTCAGAAGTTATGCGTGTGCCACGTTTGCTTGTTCAACGCTCGTTCGTCTCCCAACATTAGCTCCGTTAGTTCTGGCCATGTTCCTACAACAGTCCGACACGATCATAAACTATCTCTCGGCATTAGCTTCGACGATCTATCTCAAGCGCCCATGCGCTTCCATCCGGACTTTGCAATTCATGTTTTAGTTTCTCTCTCTAAACTCAAGTTGGCATTCTTACTTGAGTTTGAAGGGGAGTGTTAAATATAATAGCTATATATTCTATCTATCATACATACAATATTATATTCATTACCATAGTTAGGTTTTCCTCCTATATAAATAAGTGTTATATTCATTGTTGCAATATATATTCAATACAATATTTACTCTTTTCTCTCTCTCTCTCTCTCTTAGTTATTGTAACAAAAATATTTTTCAAAATTGTTTTCTCATACACACACAAAAAACCACATGAAAATCATATTACTTTTGAACTTTTAATTATTGGCAAATGGTAACAAATGCCCCCTATTGAAAAGTATGTATAAAATGTCTTGAAAATAAAGTGTATTGATTTCAGTAAAAGTTCATTGAATTTAGTAAAAAATGTCTTGTGTTCTTTAAAATTTTTATCATTTACTTGTACCCTAGAGACACTTGTCAGCTAGACCTTTAATTATTTTATTTTTGAAATCTTGTAAAACAAAAGAGAATGGTTTCTCTTCTGTTGATAATCCAGAGATACTTTTGGGTGAAAAATTATTAGGTACTCCCGTAATACCACGTGTTCATACTCCTTCATCAATTATCATTCATTGTATCCACTCACGTGTTCTCAATCACCCAATACAAAATTAGAAACAAGAACAACCAAAAATAAAAATAAAGAAAATGAAAACATAACTATTACCAAGTTTGCATGAAATTATTATACAACCTTAGTTTAGCCTTCAAATGAAAAGCAATAATTACTGAAACCTCATGGCAAACTTTCCAAGTGCATCACTAGTACCATTAAAAATTAAGGCCTCGTTTAATAGCATTCACACCTTTTTGTCCATTGAATGCCATCAACTATATATACCAAAACCGCTTGCATTTTTTTGAAGAGGCAAAAGAGAGAGCGAGATCAAGTGTAAACATGGAGACTTCATGCCCTAGATTCCTGGTTATCTCTTTGATGGTGGTTTTGTCTAATTAATGGCCTCAGTGTTGCACAATTCGGACTTAATCAATGCCTTTCATTTATATAGATGGGGGATGTGATATTTGTTTGGTGGGCTTGCTTGTTTGGGTTGGGCCCATTATCAAGCCTTGTTTGGGTTAGTCCCAATAAGTTGATATTTTTTATTTATTTTTTCTGACTCCTACATAAGGGCTACACCCTTTTGTGTATGATGTAAGCCTCAGGGCGTTCAATTTAATTTATAATGTTTCTGTACATTTTTTTTTCTTTTTTTACATAACATCCATTCGACTTAGATGTTATATTTAGGAATGTATGAAATTAGATAAACACATGTATTGTGTGACTATATTATATTCATTTACATGAGAGTTGTTATCTATTATTCACCATTGGGTGGTTTATTCACGTGAGCCAGACCGTGTAAATTCGAGGAGTGACACGCATCACCTAAGTCGCCCTCTAACATACCACACAAGTCGCCCCCTCGTGCACTATTATAAGTCACCCCTTGGCGTACTTTTTTATTTGTTGCCATCATCGTTTAGCACCACGTCATAAGTTATGCGTGTGCCACGTTTGCTTGTTCAACACTTGTTCGTCTCCCAACATTAGCTTCGTTAGTTCTGGCCATGTTCCTCCAACAGTCCGACACGATTATAAACTATCTCTCGGCATTAGCTTCGACGATCTATCTCAAGCGTCCATGCGCTTCCATCCGGATTTTGCAATTCATGTTTTAGTTTATCTCTCCAAACTCAAGTTGGCATCCTTACTTGAGTTTGAAGGGGAGTGTTAAATATAATAACTATATATTCTGTCTATCATACATACAATATTATATTCATTACCATAGTTAGGTTTCCCTCCTATATAAATGAGTGTTATATTCATTGTTGCAATATATATTCAATACAATATTCACTCTTTTTTCTCTCTCTCTCTCTCTCTCTCTCTCTCTTAGATATTGTAACAAAAATATTTTTCAAAATTGTTTTCTCATATACACACAAAAAACCACATGAAAATCATATTAATTTTGAACTTTTAATTATTGGCAAATGGTAACAAATGCCCCCTATTGAAAAGTATGTATAAAATGTCTTGAAAATAAAGTGTATTGATTTCAGTAAAAGTTCATTGAATTTAGTAAAAAATGTCTTGTGTTCTTCAAAATTTTTATCATTTACTTGTATCCTAGAGACACTTGTCAGCCAGACCTATAATTATTTTATTTTTGAAATCTTGTAAAACAAAAGAGAATGGTTTCTCTTCTGTTGGTAATCCAGAGGTACTTTTGGGTGAAAAATTATTAGGTACTCTTGTAGTATCACATGTTCATACTCCTTCATCAATTATCATTTATTATATTCACTCGCGTATTCTCAATCACCCAATACAAAATTAGAAACAAGAACAACCAAAAATAAAAATAAAGAAAATGAAAACATAATTATTACCAAGTTTGCATGAAATTATTATACAACCTTAGTTTAGCCTTCAAATGAAAAGCAATAATTAGTGAAACCTCATGGCAAACTTTCCAAGTGCATCACTAGTGCCATTAAAAATTAAGATTTTCACAGGATTATTTAGTCTACCTGTGATCTTTAATACTTTTCCATCTCCTTCAAACTCAATGCTACATAATCCAAATAATGTAAACTACATGTTTTGTTAGGTTTTTATAATCATTTTTTGTTAAGAAGAATAAAATTTAAAACTAACTTTAGTGTTGGAAAAGAAACACTTGTCATTTTCATATAGTTTAAATTTTTTGGGAGTCAAAATAATTTTCAAAATTTTAAAATTATTTTGTCAAATCAATTTCTATTTTTTTTATAATAAAAAAAAGAGCAACACAAAAACTCAACAGGTGTTTAATAACTGGCTAAAAGAATTAAAAAGTAATAGATTCATTCACATTATTTTACTTTTTACATGTTTTTTTTTTTTTTTTGGTAAAAAGTAAAATTATTATCAAATACTTTAAAAAATTTCACTTCATATTTTAATAAAAAAAATCACTAAAAAGTCGTTTCCCAACCCAATACTATTGTAAACCCTAGAAAACAACATAAAGGATGGAGGAAATGACAAGGAGGGAGTAACTGAAAGAAGTACAAGACCTAAAACTAGGAGAAAAAAAAGGCTACAGACAAAAGCAAGAATTCAAGGCGAAGATATGGAGAAAAAAGTTTTAAATATTCATGGATATTGTTGTGTACTCCAATCCGTTTTTAACTTTTATTTGTAAAAAGAGCTTCACACTATTCATCAAATGAGCAAAAGAACTTCACATTATTCATCCCAAAATAATAAAATAATTTTTTTTTTTTTAATTTTTTTAACTGTCAAAGGTTATATTTGTTCAAGGGTAATGTTAAGGATTAAAATATATATATATATATATATAAAATAAAAATTATGAAATATTTTATAAAAATTCTTGACTTTTGAATTACACATATAATAAAATACTACATACTAATTAAAGGATAAAAAATAAGTATGAAAAATTTCATGAAATTTTTTTATGATCCCTGACATTAGTCTTTGTTCAAAAATATAGCAAAATAGTCGCTAGACAAAACCGGCTATATAACCCATCAGAAACGATAATATTTGTCATGCATATTAGATGGTGGAATTCGTCATTAAAGAAACTATTTCACTCAAGATTAATGCTTGAGATCTCGAATTTGCCTTGAATTCGATTTTTTTTTTTCTTCTTTCTAAAGCTGTGTTAGTTTGGTTTTTTTTTTTTTTTTTCCTCTCTCTTTTCTTTTCTTTTCTTTTCTTTTTGTAAGGGTGGTTATGTATAGGATTGTGCTAAAAAATTAAACATTCTGCAAGTGAGTTGGGTTAGACTGATTGGGTGATAAAATTGACTGATCAATTTTATTTTATTTGTTAGGCTGTATTGGTTTGGTTTTTTTTTTTTTTTTTAAAAGTAGTTATGTGTAAGGGTGTGCCAAAAAATTAGACGTCCCGCACTAACTCATCGTACAAAATTATATGGAATTAATGAATTTTAACCAATAGTTTAATTGATCAGTCAATTAAATTGGACTGGTTATGTGATAAAATTGACTGATCAGTTAAGTTGTTAGTTAAATTTTGTTAATTTCATATAATTTTATACAATGAGTTGGTGCAAAATGTCTAATATTTTATATTAGACATTTTAACTCACTCTTAAAAAAAAATAAAAAAACAAAATAAAAAAAATTAACTGCCACAACAGGAAAAAAAAAACGGCATTCGAGCCAAATTCGAGGCCTCGTATTCGAGGCCTCTAGCATTGTTGTTCACTCTCAGGTGTCATTTGGGAAGAGCTCATTTGGGCTCTTTTAGCTCTTTGAGCCACAAAAGATAGAATAGGCTATTTGAGCCACAATAGACAAAACATTATATCCAACCTATAATCATTACACTCTTCTCTCACAAAAAAAGTCAAAAAGCCCTTTCCAAACCAAACTTTTGAGCTCAGGCTCAAATAGTTAAAAAATCAAAAAACTAAAAAATCAACCCACTTTCTAAACGGAGGCTCAAATTGCTTTAATTTTAATAGCATTCACACTTTTTTGTCCATTGAATGCCATCAACTATATATACCAAAACCGCTTGCATTTTTTTGAAGAGGCAAAAGAGAGCGAGATCAGGTGTAAACATGGAAACTTCATGCCCTAGATTGCTGGTTATCTCTTTGATGGTGGTTTTGTCTAATGGAGTACTGGTAGTCATGGCATTGGCATCATCACCATCACCATCAACACCGCAGTTCACAGCCATGTTTGCTTTTGGAGATTCATTAACAGACAATGGAAATAACAACTACCTCAGCTCTATTGCCAAAGCAAACTATGTGCCTTATGGTGTTGATTTCTATGAGGGCCCTTCTGGGAGATTCTCCAATGGTAGAACCATCATTGACTATCTTGGTAAAACTGCTTTCTTTCTCCTTCATTTTACGCCCAAATATTTTCCACCCCCACTACACCTATAATTAAGGCTGGAAAAAAACGAGCTGTTCGCAAAGATTGACTTGGCTCAATTCATTGAGCCAAACTTCTAAGCTCATTTAGTAAACGAGTTAAGTTCAAACTTGAATAAGTCCTTCTTATTTATTTTTATTTAAATATATGTAATTAAATAATATATAAATATATTATTTATATATTTAAATAATATAAATATTGGGGACGAAAATTCGCTCTAAGTTAAGTCTAGCCAAGCTTGAGCTCGATTAGTTATAAAGTCGAGCTCAATAAACAAATGAACCGAGCTCAAACCCTGCAAAACTTAACTCGGCTTGATTCATTTTTAACCCTATCTATAATGAATATTAACCAAACAGTATACTTTATGTGCACAATTTTGTGTCATATTTATGTGCCCTTTGCATTATTGTTTGAAAAAAAAAATCATTGATGAAACTTTAATTTTGATAATTGCTACTTTTCAGTCAAGTAAACCTTGTTATATTCTAGGAACGGCTTTGCCACTAGTCGATCAACAAATTCTTTTAGAGTAAGGGAAAATTAAGTTATAAAGATAATTTATTTTAAATAAATATGCTTCAAAGCATTTGTATTTAACAATTTTTAGCATACTTTCTTGAAAAGTACTACTTTATAACAACAATACAATTGCATTGTCAAAACTTTGTTTTTGTAGGAGATCTGTTACAGATACCTTCATATCTTCCAGCTTATGCAAATCCGTTGGCTACTGGAAGAAACATTCTCAACGGTGTAAATTATGCTTCAGCCGCCGCTGGCATCCTAGAGGAGACTGGTCGAAATCTAGTAAAATTCCTACTTCCATCAATATTGTAAAATTTGTTGTATTTTCTTCAATTTTCAAGAGAAGTCAGTGTAATTTAACTTTTTTTTTTTTTTACTTATTCACAGGGTGAAAGGTTCAGTTTAAGTCAACAGGTTCAGAACTTCGAGAACACATTGAATCAATTGAAGAACCAAATGAGTGAGCAAGAATTAAGGGAGTATCTTAAAAAGGCATTGGTTGTGATGATACTAGGTAGCAATGACTACCTTAATAACTACCTGGTTCCTTATACATATCCAACTAGCTTCATTTACAATGCTACAGCTTATGCAGATCTTCTCATACAACGTTATGCAAGGCAAATATTAGTAAGACTCATATCCCCCCCCCCCCCCCCCCCCCCCCCCCTCTTTTTTTTCTTCAAATAAGTCTCTAAAAATGCAGAGAATTAAACACAAAAAATGTAGATGATAGACAAAATTTTACAAATTTGTTGGTAGGTTCCACTTCTAAAAAAATCTTATTTATCCATATATTTTGGGTGTAGTTTCTATTTTGATTTATGTGATGGACTTATTGTTGTCTAGGGGTTGTTTTGGGAAGTTAGTAAAAAATTGGCTTTTGGCTTTTTACCAAGCTTTTTGGCTTTTTTGGAAGTAATTTGGGAAGTTGGTAAAAAGTTGGCTTTTTGCTTTTTAGTTTAATATTTATTTATGGTATCAAATCAAATTAAAATGACCAAAATACCCTTACCCAACATAAGAGATTTATTTTTTTATTTTTTTTTTCATAGGCCCTAATTTGTAATTTTACGACTGCGTTTTTGGCACTTGCCAAATGGCTTTTCTGGCGTTTTTGGCAGCCACGTGGCACTAGTTAGTCTAAGATCATCTCCAACCCACTAGGTATATCATGCATGTTAGTCAAAATGCCTCGTATAACTCATTTTTTTCAATTCCAATGCACTAGGCATATGATTAGGCATTTCAACTCAACTTACATTCACTAGCTACATGTAGCTAGTCTTCAAGGCTAGGCAAAATGTATTTAATCATTAGGTTCATTTCCCTCCATCTTTGTTGCTGATGTGGCATTTTATAAAATTAATAGTATTTTGATGAATAGCTAAAATAAAGAGCATGGTTAGAGTAAAAACATGAAATAGTTGATAGGCAAAATAAAATATATACTTTATAGTAATGTTTAGATAGATAAAATGCCTATTACCGTTGGAGATGCTCTAAGAAGACAGAAATTAAATGTTGATCAAACACATAAATTATATGAATGGATAAGATTTTACCAAATTTTGTCGGAGGGGCTTACTTCTAAAAAAATCATAACTATCTTTTACTTTTTTATTTTTTTGTCCATTCTATGTTTGGATAATGTGTTACCAGACTTGACATTAGGTTGATTGCAACTAAAACCACTAATTAACTTATTTTTGGGAGTTAGTTAAAAAATTAGTTTATTGGCTAAAAATAAACCTACAAAAACAAATTTATGCCTTGTTTGGGAACAGGCTATTTTAGTAACTTTTTGATTTTTTGACTAAAATATGAGGTAAAAAAAACTAGTATGTCTGCGATATAACTTTTTAATTTTTTAACGAAAAGATGTGCAAAAAGTAGAGAAAAAATGGAATATTTGACTTTTTGTATGAGATGTTGGCTTTTTGACTGAAACAGCCACTTGCCAAACAAAGCCTAATACTAAAAAAAACTAGTTTATATGGGATATTACTAACTTTTTAGCTTCTACAGTGGCTTTTTTAAAGTGGTTAAATTAGACTTTTCGGTGAAAAATGGATTTGAATTTTTTTTTCCTTAAACATCATAAGTCAAGGTTCTTGGTAATCTTCTTTTAGAATTGGGTTTTTATTTATTTATTTATTTCTTTTATATTTTCTTTTTCAGTTTTAGTTAACTGTTAAAATATAAAATGAATGTCAACTTTTAAACGCCAAAAGAAGAAAAGTCCTTTGACTTTTTTGGTTTTTAGCTTATGTTTTATAAAAATAATTTTTTTTAAATACCTTCTAATGCATAATAAATAATAAAATGACTTACCGGAAGAGGGAGAAAAAATTAAAGAAAGTAGAATAAATTTCAATGGCCTTATTTGTTGTTGGCTAAGAAAGTGAAATTGACATCTAAAGTTGTGAAAATGGTTTGCATGTCAGGCACTGAATAGCTTAGGACTAAGGAAGTTCTTGTTGGGAGGAATTGGGCCTCTTGGTTGCATACCAAATCAGCTAGCAACTGGACTTGCACCCTCTGGGAAGTGTGTAGCCTATGTGAATAATATTGTTGGAATGTTCAACACAAGACTAAGATCTCTTGTTGATCAGCTCAACTCTAAACACTACCCTGATGCCATCTTTGCTTTTGGAAACACTTTTGGAGCTTTTGGTGACATACTTAACAATCCAACTGCTTATGGTAAGACCTCTAAAATACACATATTACGGTGGTCACAAAAATTTCATGATTTCATTCATGTGCAATCTTAATAGATGGTTTGAAACATCTAGCCCAAACATTTATTAATTTAATGAATTTTTCACATTCTTTATCAAAGTGCATATCGTGTAAAAAAATGTATAATCATTTTAAACATAGTTAACTAACACTCTTAGCTAGTGAGATATAGACAGAAAATATCACGTTAACTGTCACATAACATAAAAATATATTATTATATTAGAGTTTGGATTTGTGTAAAATATGCAAGTTGTGCATAATAAAATATTTGCATATCACGTGACTATCAATGTATCATTTTCTGTCTAATTTTGAATAAAAATTAATTTTAGATGTAAATTGAAAAAAAAAATTTAAAACATGAAAGGTCAAAATGAAAAAATAAATAAATAAATAAATAAACTTAAGAGGCCAAAGTGACAAAAATAATTAAACATAAAAGGAATAAAGTATAATTCACACAAACTACTTTGATAAATCTTTTACTTCGAAATTATAAAATCAATACTTATCACATCATGTAGTTTTTCTATTTACATAACATTGCTCCAAAGATCCACAAGTACAAGATTTTGAGAATTAAATTCATTGTGTTTGAGTGTTTATATTGCAGGATTTAATGTAACTGATAGAGGGTGTTGTGGACTTGGGAGAAATCAAGGGCAAATAACATGCCTTCCATTTTCAGTACCATGCATTAACAGGAATCAGTATGTGTTTTGGGATGCCTTCCATCCAACCCAAGCAGCCAATGAAATCCTTGCTAGAAAAGCTTACTCTGGCCCACCTTCTGATTGCTACCCAATCAATGTTCAACAAATGGCACTTACGTAAAATCCCCATTTCTTATCTTGGAATAATAATATCAATTACTTTGCTTATCTGCATAGCATAGTGAGCAACATATAAATACCTCAAATAATAACAATTTTATTTGGATTTTGCTAATGGCAACAATGGATTGTCAATATTATAATATTTTTCATGTATTTTAATATATGTTTTTATAGAGAATAATATAACTTTTTAAGTGATTATTGTCTTTTCTTTTCTTTTCTTTTTTTATTTCTTCTCTTATTTGAAGTCCCAGTCAAAGGTACACGTGGTCTAGTCATTATCAATTTTTTTTTTTTTTAACTGTCCCAATTCAAAGGTACATATTGGCCCATCTTGACCGAAATTTTTTTCTTTTAGTTTTTAGTATTTTTTTTCACAATTATATCAAAAATTTTATTGCTTTCTGTCCGTTTTATCGAGTCAAATCTAAAAAATATATTTTTATTGAAAAATTTCAAGAAAAAATGAAAGATGAAAATAAGCCAAAAAATTTACTTCATTTTTGTCTCTTTCAAATCTTTTTGGAATTTTTTTAAAAAAATTATAATTTTCTTGTTCGTCTTATCTAATTGAATTTAGAAACATAAAAATTTTTGATTTTTTTTTTTAAATTTACTAAGGTCTCGTTTAGAAACAAATTATTTTAATAATTTTTTAATTTTTTATAAAAAAATAAAAAAAAATAATGTGATAACTTATAATAAAATATATAATTGATAAACGAAACCTAAATATAAAAATAAAGTTCCAGAAAAATCAAAAAAGACACCCCCATTGTTTAGTCATTGATTTATTCCAAAGTACACTAGGGGGCACGTCATACACGCCATCACTCACAAGACAACGTGACATACGTCGCAATGAAAAATAATATAATTACATAAATATAATTATAATTTAAATATGATATTTTGTATTATTAATTTTTTAATTTATTTTGTCATTTTTGACTATTTTAGACCAAGATTGGGATGTCAAACAAAGGCTAATCACATTAAGGGTTAATTTGGAAATTTGGTTAAAAGTTAATTTTTGGATTTTAATTTATTTTAGGTCATATCATCTCTTTACATTTTTTACATTTTGGCCTAATTTGGGAAAACTAAATAAGTGCACTTTTTGACTTTTTATGAAATATGGGTTGGGTTTGGGTTGGGTTTGAAGTGATGTGTTAGAGAGGTGATGTGACTTAAATAAGATGATGCGACTTAAATAGGATAGTGACTTTTTGACTTTTTGTCTTTTTTTAATCATGCCAAACTTGGCCTTTGTTTCATAAAAAAAAAATTAAAAAGTCAACTTTTAACCAATTTTCCAGAACAATCCTAAATTGTAACTTTGAGTTGGTGAATTACCAAAGCTGCACACCATGTGATTAGGTGTGTTTGAAAAGAGGATTGTGTTAACATAAATTTCAGAATATAAACCTTACACTTTGGATCATTTATCATGTGTATTATCAAGAAATCAAGACAAAATGACATTCCTGAATCCATTGATGAACGGTTAAACGGAAGCGTGATTATCAATGAACTCTTTGCTATTGATTATGTTATTGCCTTCTAATCCTTTCCCCTTTGGTGCCTTATGTTTCTCCTTGAGAGGATTTAAAGAAAAATGGCAGTATTCTTATATTTCCACCTGGGAAGGAATAGGGACCATAACCTTTTAAAGGTTGTAATTGGTTTTCAAAACTGAAAGGTTGTTGAAGTTCAAAAGGAATGAAAACCAACTTTAACCATTATTGGTTTTAATTTCTATTTATTGGTTTTCAAAACTGAAAGGTTGTGGAAGTTCAAAAGGAATGAAAACCAACTTTAACCAATATGTTTTAATTTCTATTTTTGCCCCTCATAGAAATAGAAATTATACAACTAGTATCTACACATTAGGTCCATAACACATATACCCTTAAGCCTATTAACTAAATTGAATCACTTAAATTGTAGGCTTCTTATAAATGATAACACCACATTTAATTATGTGGTCCCATTGAGACATTATCTAACAATCTCCCACTGGACCACATATGTATCTTGAAAAATGTGCTTAACTTTAGTGAGCTCAGAAATTTGTTATCATAACTTGAGGGTATCCAAACAATCTTGTCCATTAACTATATTAATATAGGATCAAAGCGGTCTTCGTTACATCAATCGTAACTCGACCCACCAATGGTCACGTATACTAATACAGCTAAATGACATAGATCAATCATGGATACGTAGCATGGAAATTACATGTGATGTGATCCATACATGCCTATTTCCAACTGGTCCTACTTAACTTTATTGAGATCAATACTTCACAATACGTAACAGAGCGTAATAAACTGAATATTTCATTTCTGCATAAATTAATCTAATTACATAGATAAAACTCAAGGCTGACATAAAGCAGTAATATAAATACAAACTCCCACTAAACCAGAATGTTCTCAAATAGAACAACACACATCTGAGCAGTGTGCTCATGAAAGACCTTGGGTGGTAGTTCCTTTGTAAGTGGATCCGCTATCATGGAGTTTGTCCCAATGTGCTCTATGGAAATCTGTCCACTCTGCACTCTTTCTTTTACAACTAGGAACTTTCCATGGCTTGACGAAAGTTGATTGGATCATCTTTCGACATTCCATTTTCTGCCTCATGTTCCTGGAGATATACAATATAATCATCTGAAAGTGCAAATCTCCTTTCTCTGGTGGATCGCCTTAATGGCACAGATTCTTGAGATTGAGGTTGTAGAGTTTGTTCCTCAGGAACAATTACCTCATCTTGAATGAGTTACCAAACAGATAATCTCTAAATAAATTAATTTAATAACAACATCTCAAGATATCTAGCACAACATTAATACCAAGCCTTTGGGTAGTGATATTAACTGTAAGTGGTATTCTTGTTGTAATGATCAAACATTGACAATAAGTTATGTCAAATAACAAATCTATCTTTTGATGGATTTATTATTCACATTAGGTTTTCTTGACAATTGGCACATGTTTATCACCACAAAATGTGTGTGTAATTCTGCCAAGTCTTAATCATATCTTTGGACCGATAAATACCCGCATGAGATACACAAACATGAACTTCAAAACATTCCATATAAAACAATCTAGACAAGAGAGATCACTTTTGTGACATCTTGTTTGAATTGACTTATATTGAGAGTGTTAGAAAATTAAATTTCTGTAGACGTTGTACGAAATTACATTAAATTTAAAGATTTCTAAATTTGTGACCCCGTATATGTTATATAATCTGCAGCAATTCCAATTATATATATACATATATAAATAGAATTGACGGGTCCAAAAACAAATAGTTTTTTTTTTATGATGTTCAAAATTAAACCGATCAAATCGCAAGATATATCTATATATATATATATAAATACATGATGTTCATCCATTTGAGAGAAAAAAAAAAAACTGCCCACCGAATCATTTTACAATTCCAGAAAACAGATTGCCATTTTCACAGAACAAAACAGGAAAAAACAGAATTTACATCCATAAGAAAATTCAGAATCTGATTCCAGGAAACTAAATAGAATGAATAAAGCATATCAATTCTGATAAGACACATGATATGCTGGCTCTGATACCAATTGTTAACATAAATTTCAGAACATAAACCTTACACTTTGGATCATTTACCATGTGTATTATCAAGAAATCAAGACAAAATGACATACCTGAATCCATTGATGAACGGTTAAACGGAAGCGTGATTATCAATGAACTCTTTGTTATTGATTATGTTATTGCCTTCTAATCCTTTCCCCTTTGGTGCCTTATGTTTCTCCTTGAGAGGATTTAAAAAAAAATGGCAGTGTTCTTATTTCCACCTGGGAAGGAATAGGGATCATAACCTTTTAAAGGTTGTAATTGATTTTCAAAACTGAAAGGTTGTGGAAGTTCAAAAGGAATGAAAACCAACTTTAACCATTATTGGTTTTAATTTCTATTTATTGGTTTTCAAAACTGAAAGGTTGTGGAAGTTCAAAAGGAATGAAAACCAACTTTAACCAATATGTTTTAATTTCTATTTCTGCCCCTCATAGAAATAGAAATTATACAACTAGTATCTACACATTAGGTCCATAACACATATACCCTTAAGCCTATTAACTAAATTGAATCACTTAAATTGTAGGCTTCTTATAAATGATAACACCACATTTAATTATGTGGTCCCATTGAGACATTATCTAACAGGTTGAGCTAAAATAACTCACTAAAAGATAAAATAGTTTAAAATAGTTAATAAAATAAAATGTTACATAACCCATAATTATTTTATTTTTTTATCTTACAATCATCAAATCAACTACCACCAAAAAAAAAAAAAAAAACTAGCTAACTAACTAAAAAAAACTATCTTCTCAAATATCACTATTTTAGCAAAGCTAAAATAACTATAAAAAAAAAACTAAATAGTCAACTAAAATAACCTACTTCCCAAACAAGGCTATTGTAGGGTGACTTCATGCACATTTTAACATTGTAACTAAGAAAATATGTGTTACACGATTTTAAGAGAACTCACCCCAAAAGTTAATTATTAAGGTGAGGATGCACTCACGCTTATATGCTTAATATTACTTTAGTACTCAGGCGATGTGGGATTTCGTTTCACATCGTCTTTTACTCCCAACATACTCATTCGACAACACCTGCGATGTGCAAGCTAGGGACATGAACCCTATCTATCCCTGAGTGTTCAAGCTCTAATACCATGTTACACGATCTTAGGTAGAACTCACCACAAAAACTAGCTATTAAGGTGAGGATGCCCTCACACTTTTATTCTTAATATTATTTTAGTACTTAGACAATGTGAACCAGGTGGCATGATATCAGAGCCTGAGTAGTTAGAGATGGGTAAGGTGCATGTCCCTAGCTTGCACACCACAGGTTCTGCCAAGTGAGCATGTTGGGTGTGAGGGAAGGTATGAAACAAAATTCCACGTACTAAAGTAATATTAAACATATAAGCATGAGGAAAATCTCACCTTAATAGTTAATTTTTTATGTGAGTTCTACCTAAAACCATCTACCAGTATGCACTACAAATTTTGTCAGAACTAGCTAATAACTCTATGTAACAATTGGGATTTTTATTAGAAGATTAGTGTATTGGGAAGATACAATATGGTATTCGAAACATGAGCACCCCAAATGGTAGATCAATGGTTAAATGTTTTGGTAACGTTTGGTTTAATTTTTAAATTAATATTTGGATTAAAAAAAATTAAAAACATGTTGGGTTAATACATTTTTAAAACTCTTTTCAAAATTATTTTTTTCTCTCTCATCTCCTTTTCTCTTTTTTTTTATTAATAAATCAATTAATCACTTTTTTTTTCTTTCTTCTCTCATCTCTCCTCTCTCATTCTTTCGCATTCCTCATATCAATCAATCAAAAAAAAATTTACCCATCTATTCAATTACAAAAAAAAATAAAAATAAAAATACAAATCATACCAAAATTATTTGCAAAACTCATAACCAAACAAATTTTTAATTTTTAAAACTCTTTTCAACAACTTATCTATCAAAATACAACTCAAAACTTTTTTCAAAAACTAAGCCTTCAAGTTACCTCTAAACTTTGGCTCACTAATTATTTAAAATATATGAGATGGGGTACTAAATGGATTTTTCACTCTCCTTTGAAGCTCCTCCATCTCTGACAACTCATCACCACCACAACCATCTAGTACTACAACCTATCACCATCTTCAATAAACCCTTGCCACCACGTCTATCAACCCCATTAATAAATATCAACAGCTAACCACTAAACTCCCTTTGTTGTCATTAACATCACTGAACCATTCACCTCCACCACTAACCACCCCTCTCATGCCAAACCGTAGACCAATGAGTTGATGATCGCAAAGTAGATTTATTGATGTGAAATTTGGAGTTCAATTCTTCAATCATACCCACCACTTTTTCCCTTCCCCAACCCTATCATTAGCTTTTTCATTCCTCCAACAACCCAATCGCTACCTCTCATCCCTTCCCCAATAACCACATCGCGTCATTTCCTCTCCCCAACAACCTCATAACCTTCTTTTCATTTCCTTCGCAAACCCTTCGCTGCCTCCCTCCACTCATACAAATTTCTTCTACTTCATCCAACCTTTCTATAGCCTATTTTCCCCTTCCCTCTCTTTATAATTTTGAGTACAGTAATAACTAAAAAAGACTAGCCAAGAAGATATCATTTAGATTCATTTTTTATACTAAACAACTCCGATTGGTAGCTCGAAAAAGGCGTGGCTCGAATGGCCCGACACCAAAACGACGTCGTTTTGGTGTTTTTTTTTTTCCGTTGTTTTTCTGAAGACAAAGAAAAAGAAGAAGAGAAGAAGAAGAAGAAGAAGGGTCTGTTGCGCTGCTGGGTTTCATCAACATCAACCAAAAAAAAATAAAAAAATTTGTTGATCAACATCAACAAATTTTTTTCTGAACAAATTTTTTTTTGTTCATCAACATCAACAAAATCTGGGTCTGCAGATCCAGTTCAACATCATCAACATCTTCATCAACAAATTGCAACAACATCATCATCATCTTCAACATCATCATCATCAAAAAAAAAAAAAAAATCCCTGGGTCTGCAGATTCAGATCAACATCTTCATCAACAAATTGCAACAACATCATCATCATCTTCATTAACAAAAAAAAAAAAAATTCCCTTTCATCCTCCAATCCAGATCTACTGGAAAAGGGGAAAAAAATTAGAGAAAACAGAGGGCCTTCTCTCTTAATTCTCCCTCTTCTCTCTTGTCTCTCTCTCTCTCTCCTCTCGTCTCTTCCCTCTGTATTTGAATGCACAGAGAAAGAAAGAAAAGGAAAAAAAAATACCCAAAACGACGTCGTTTTGGGTATTCGGGCCAATTTCGAGCCAGCAATTTCGAGCAACGGATCATTTTTCTATACTAAAATACTAGAGGTCACCAAGTCAGACTCATCTGGCCTCTTTTGGGTACTTGGTTTTTAGTCACGTTTATGCATTTGTAGCAAAAGCTAAAAGTTGGCTTTTTTGTATTTGAAGACATCTGGGAAGTTGGTGCATTTGAAGACAAAATGTCACTAGTGAAATTACAATTCTACCCCTTATGGGTCAAAATGTGCTACATGGGTGATGTTGTAAATATTTTAAATTGAAAGTAGTTTGGTCATTTAAAAAAAGTCAAAAGTAACTTTTTACCAACTTCCCAAATCGCTTGTCTAAAAAAGCCAAAAACTTGGTTAAAACTCAAAAGTCACTTGTTACCATCTTTTCAAAACACCCCATAATAAGATTATCTAATTTCTCAAACAACTAATAACTTAGTTTAATCATTTCATTTTCCCTTTTAAATTTTGAAAAGTTTTGATTAAGTAGATTACACTTGGAATTCAAATAATGACACGCATAGAGCTCGTTAGGGATGTGGGTTGACTTTCTAATTTTTTAGTTTTTTGGTTATTTTAGTTTGGGACTAAAAAGTTTAGCTTTTTTGACTTTTATAAGAGAAAAAATAAAATGATTATAAGTTGGATGTGACATTTTGTCTTATTTGATTAAAGTAGCTTATTTTATCTTATATGACTATTTTAGCTCTAAGGGGCATGCCAAACGAACCCATAATCTAGTATGGACATGGGCCTCATGGCCGTTGTAGCCCACCATTTGGGGTTGTGAATTAAGCCCATAGAATTAGGTTGGACAAATTTTTAAAGGGCAAATTACCAAGAAGTCCTTTTTGAAAAAGGTGTGACCTATTTAGTCCCACAACCTTTTATTTATATTCAAAAGTACTATAACGTTTTTCTTCTTCTTTGCCTTTGTTCTTCCCTGTCTCTTTCTCTTTCTGATTTCCAGCAATTGTCGACGGGCAATCACGTCTTATTTCTTTTCTTTCTCTTTCTGATACATAGTTACCGGCGACTGACGACTACCATCGATTAGGGTTTACCAGCAACCATCGACCACTGACTCTTTACTTTACCCTCACCGACGGTGAAGAAGATATGTTTTCCACGAAGAAGATGAGTAGATCTATTCAGATTTGATGTAGATCTACATTAGATCTGAGTACTACATTAGATCCAGCTATATCTAAACAAAAAATAGTTGTCGAAGTACAATCATCTCTCTATATCTGACTCTTTCCTTTAATCTCTTAATTTTTCTACGTTTTCTCTACTATATTCTTCTTTTTTCCTATTTTAATGGAGAAAAATTACAAGTTCTGAACAAGTTGTTTTCGAGTTTTAATTACATTATAGGCGGTGAAAACTATAAAATTTTGCAGTTTCAATTTTTTTTGGTGCTGGAATGAATCATGGTTTAAAACTACAAAAGTTTGCAGTTTTATAACATTCTTTAGAACTGTAAAATTTTATTTAGTTTGATTAATAAGGATAAATGCTCAATAGATTTTTGCTTTGAAACTGTAACATTTTACAGTTTCAAAACTTGCTTTTCAGTTTGATCAATATTGGAAATTATTTGCTTAAACCCTACAAAAATTAAAAAATGACATATGCTTTTTCCCATTGTTACTGTTTTTTGTCATTATAATTTTTTTCCTTTTAGTTTATCAATATTTAGCTCATTTTGCTATGTTTTTTCATTCTAATTTCTCCATTTATTCCTTTTTTTTTAGCAATATTCTGGGCATTCTGGTGAGTCTCCAACGATGTTCTTAATGTCCAACGAACGTTCTGGACATTCCGGCGATTTCCATTGACGTTCAAAACATTCCGATAAACTTTTGGCGACTTCCTGGTGATGTTGAATATTCCAACAAATCTCCGGTGACCGTTTGACGGAAGTTCGATAATAGTGAGATATAGCAGCGTCTCTTAAATTTTATTATAAATGAGAAAAACCCTAAATGTTTAATTAAATATTCTGTAAGAGTAAAATAAAATATTGAATGTTATGGGTATATGTGATAAAGTATAATTTAATTTACATTGTTGTTGTGTAATTATTTTATTAATTAGGATTAATGTAAAATTAAGTAGGATCATTGTAGATAAACCTCAGTGGAGTGGATAAGCTTAAGAGAAAAAAAATAATAAATAAATAAGGATCAAGATGCTTATCGGATAAGCCTACCAACCAAGGCCACGTGGTAATGCCACGTGGTTCCTTGAGAGACCAAGGCATTGGATATAAATAGGGGTGTTGGGAGAAAGTTGGAAGAGGAAAAAGAGGTGTGATTGGTTAGTGATAGGACGGGGCTTCGGTGAACAGAGAAATAACAATAAAAGATTAATATAAAGGTAAGTTATATTATACCTTGAGTTACCATTATATATTTTACGTATGTTTTGAGCTACCATAATTTATTTTATGTAAATTGTGTTTTATAAATTATATTAACATTTTTAATTTATGAACCTTATCTTATATAATAAGGAAAACCCATAGATATAACTGTTTATTAAAATGTGTTTTGAGTAATTATTTTATAAGTACCACCACGGAAGCCCCATGTCTTGAGGGACTTAAATAACCATTGACTTCTGATTAGTCACTTTGTGACCCTCTGTCTGTCATGGATCCACTGACACTTTGATTTCTGGTGTGGAGTAAAGTGCTGTGCGGAAATAAGTGATATACTATTGTGGGAGTCACCTCTATAATTTGTACGAGCCACCTCTTGAATCCGTACCTCTGTATTGTTATGAATCCATTGACCTCTGTTCTGACTGTCACTCCTGTGACTTCTGTTCTGTTCTGTTCGGTACCATGGTTATAGTTATTTATTTACATAATCTCAGTTTTGCTACTTAAATGATTATTTGTTCAAACTAAGTTATTTTAAATATTTTATTTACACAACTATCCACGGTTATTTTGTATCCCTTATACTCTTGGCATAATATTTCTCACTTTGCCATGCGCGTATAGCAGTTTACCAATTTTCAGGAAGCAATACAATTCAGAAATAGCTTTTGAAAAGTCTTAGACGTAGGGCTGCGGAATAGACACACACAACACTTTATGATATTTTTATATGTAAATATCGGCCTTTTGGTCAATAAATTTTGTAATAAAAATAGTAGTTCCGATGATTATTTTAGTACCCTCACTTAAATATTGTTTCCGCTCGCGTTTATTAATTTGTTCAAGAATTGGCCGGAGTAATTTCAATTACTGGCCATCATGATGCTTAACCCTTGGGTACGGGGAGCGAATCGTGACAAATGGTATCAGAGCCTGGGTTTTTAAAATTATTTTTATAAAAGCATTGGAGCATAAGACACGTGCACAAATAAGATGGGGGAAACGTTGAGTTAGATTCCAGGTTGTATTTAAATTAAATATTTGTGTAGCAACAATCGCGGTATATATAATTATGGTATTTCGTTAAATTTTGTAATTAAGATGAATTATTTGTTACTTTATATAAAATTGTATATATCTTTCATGTATATGCTGAATAATTTGAAGAAAAAAAAAATTTAAAAAAAAAATCGTGGGTTCAAATTTATAATCTTTCAAAATTTATATTTTTTTTTTTATAAAAAAGATACTAATTTTGAAACTATTTCCCATTGGTGGAAAGTTTACGGATAAAAGAAATGGAAGTTCATCTCAAATTCCTTCAACTCCTGCATATGGTTCTGTCATTTCATTTCCAGTCACTTGTTTAATTGTGTTCTTATTTTTTTTTCGGAAATAAAACCAATGAAAAGTTTTTAAAGTCACCCATTGTTTCTCATTTTGGCCCAAAACAGCTTTTAACAAATAAATAGTGATTGTTTTTAGTAATTTTTTTTTTTTGGGTAATGATTTAGCAATATTTTATATCAGATTAATCATCAAAGTTATTCTTGATATATATATATTTATCAGAGTGCGCAGCGGATAACTTACACATGACAAATTCCGATGACAAAATTTTAAAAGGAGGGAAAATTATAACAACCCGAAAATTTAAGTTGTCTCTTAAATTTTATTATAAATGAGAAAAACCCTAAATGTTTAATTAAATATTCTGTAAGAGTAAAATAAAATATTGAATGTTATGGGTATATGTGATAAAGTGTAATTTAATTTACATTGTTATTGTGTAATTATTTTGTTTATTAGGATTAATGTAAAATTAAGTAGGATCATTGTAGATAAACCTCAGTGGAGTGGATAAGCTCAAGAGAAAAAAATAATAATAAATAAATAAGGATCAAAATGCTTATCGGATAAGCCTGCCAACCAAGGCCACGTGGTAATGCCACGTGGTTCCTTAAGAGACCAAGGCATTGGATATAAATAGTATAAAGGTGAGTTATATTATACATTCAGTTATCATAATATATTTTACGTATATTTTGAGTTACCATAATATATTTTATATAAGTTATGTTTTATAACTTATATTTATATTTTAATTACGTTGATTATTTTCTGAACTCTATTTGTTTAAAATGAAACTCATGGATATGTTTGTTTAACTTTTAATGATTATTTGACTATGGCCTTATATACAATTATGTTTTGTAAGTACCACCACGAGACTCTCATGTCTTGGGGGACTTAAATAACCATTGACCTCTGTTTGGTCACTTTGTGACTTGCTGTTGTCATGGATCTATTAACCTCTGTTCTGTGCGAAGCAAAGTATTGTGCGGAGATAAGTGCTATACTATTGTGAGAGCCACCTTTATAATCCGTACGAGCCACCTCTTGAATCCGTACATTTGTATTGTTATGAATTCATTGACATCTGTTCTGTTCTATTCGGTACCGTGGTTACAGTTATTTATTTACATAATCTCAGGTTTGCTTCTTAAATGATTATTTGTTCAAACTAAGTTATTTTAAATATTTTAGTTATATAACTATCCATGGTTATTTCGTATCCTTTATACTCTTTGCATAATATTTCTCACTCTGCCATGTGCTTATAGCTATTTACCAATTTTCAAGAAACAGTGCAATTCAAAAATAGCTTTTGGAAAGTCTTAGACGCGGAGCTGCGAAATAGACACACACAACACTTTATGATATTTTTATATGTAAATATCGGCCTTTTGGTCAATAAATTTTGTAATAAAAATAATAGTTCCGATGATTATTTTGGTACCCTCACTTAAATATTGTTTTCGCTCGCATTAATTAATTTGTTCAAGAATTGGCCGGAGGTAACTTCAGTTACTGGCCATCACGATGCTTAACCCTTGGGTACGGGGAGCGAGTCGTGACAATATAAACCCACGTTGGAAGTAGAATTACTTGCAAAAGATTAGGCTGTTGTGGAAAGAAAACTGCAAAGATGAGGCTGTTGTGGGAAGAAGAAATGTATATACCCAGATAGACATCTCTGAACAAACCTATATAAAAAAATCTATATATTTTTTGATACACACAAATAACCTTGCTGCAATTCAAACCCCATGTAAAATGGCATTGCTGCAGGACTCAGTCATGATACATATACCCACAAACCCAATAATCTCCCAACCCAAATCTTACAATCCCACACTGCTCTAAACACATAAAAGTAACAAACCAACAAATGAGAGAACATGTCATACACAATATTCAATGATCAATAAAAACATTCAAAATTACAAACCCTATGAACCCACATTGTTCTGGTTTGTATTTTTATTTTTGTATCTTCAAATAGTAAATAAACCCATGCTGGAAGTAGAATTACTTGCAAAAGAGAAGGCTGTTGTGGGAAGAAAACTGAGAAGATGAGTGTACAGTGAAGATGAGTGTGCATTGATAATTTATGTATTTCAATTGAAAGCACTATATATGTTGTGTATACTATATATATATAGTTCCAATATCTAAAAAATAAGCAAGGAAAAATAATCAGAAGGCGAAAATAAGAAGAAGCATAAGATGAGGGAATTCAAGAACAAAATTTAAGTGTAGTAGAAGCAAAATGTAAGTGTAGCAGAAGATGAGGTGAAAATGGCCAAATAATGTTTCATAGTAGCAAAAGCAAAACAATTCCAAGCCAATATGAAGAACTCATATAATTTTGATGTCCTTATAATTTTGCTAAAATTATATTTGACAACAGATGTTAATGAACAACCACCGTAAACTACAAAACCATAGAGAATGTAAACAACAAATCCAAACAACTCCTTCCCTTCCTCAGAATTCAAATAACAATGTAAACAACAAATCCAAACAATAGCGATCAAGAGCAGAGAAAGGAAAAAACACAACAACGAGTTCGAAGTCTTACCTTGCGAGTGCCAGTTCAAAGCGAGGTGAAGGAAATTCAACCTACAACAGAGAAAGGAAATGGGAAAATTAAACCTAAAATAGCGAATTCAATCAAGACAGAGAAAAGGAAAATTGAAAACCACAACCAGTTCATACACTCAATGATGATCTTCATAACCAGTTAATTGTGGAGGATGATTGATTCAAAAATAAGCCCTAAAACTGAAGAACTAAAGAAATAAAGAGACAATACCTCTGATGTTGTGAGAGAGGGAGTTGAAGGAGGGTAGGTGTTGGTGGTGGACAGTTGCGGAGACTGATGTTGATCAATGGCGACGGTGATGATGAGCAGCAGCGATGAGTGTCGCCGCGTCTTCCCTGTTGAGACCACCGTCTCTGTTTGGAAGATTATCTTCAGTTTCTCTGATCTGCTACCTCTGGTCGCCAATTTGAGAAGAGAAATAATTTCAAACGTGAGAGAGAAATCCACCATAGAGGGAGTTGAAGAGAGAACGTGTAGATAGGGAGTTGAAGAGAGACGTGGAAGAGAGAGCAGAGAGTGTTTGGGCGGGAGAAAAAATGATCTCGTTAGATGGTATATAGAAATCATCTCAGCCATTGATACAAAATGTATCTCTGATATATTTTCAAAAACAGCTCTGCTTTATTATATAGATTTTAGGGCAATTTTGCTTTAAACCAGTACAATGACAAATGTACAATTTTTTTTAGGGAATTGTTATTGCCCATTAGGTTCTTTATGGCTGCTAAATTTTTTAGTAAATTATATTGACATTTTTTATATTTAAAGAAAATAAAGTAAATCTCGTAATTTTATCCACCCAAAAAAAGTCTCGTAATTATAAAATATTTTTCTGACATCTTTTTTAGTGAAGTTGAATTGATTGAAATTTGTTACCCAAAAAGCAACCTAAGAGGGGAGGTGAATTAGGTTTTTACAAATTAAAATTAATAATATTTCAATAAAATTAACTACTAGTATAACAAATTATTAACAAGCACAATGATGAACTTAGAAGTAAATGATCAAGCAAAATAACAATGAAGTATAACTAACATACATGGTAAATCAAATATGATTAGCACATGAATATTAGATAGATATAGCAGTAATAGGAAAGTAAAGAGATTAGGGAAGAGGAGACACAGATTTATAGTGGTTCGGCTTCAACCAAGCCTACATCCACTCCTCAAGCTTCACTTGAGATTTTCCACTATCTTCTAACTTCACAGGGTGCTAGCAGACTTTTCACAAATGGAGCAATTCTCCACAAATTTTACACAGACTTTCTAAGTCAAGAACACTGAGTGTACTACACTCTTACAAGGTTGAAAAAAATGTGTTTTTGCTTTCACAGAAAGCTACAATAATTATCTCTCAAAGATAGATATAAAAATAAAGCTCTAGTTTTTCTGTAAACCTCACATAGGAAAGATGAGCTTAATGCTATAAGACTCATTGTATAATTTCTAAGAGAGGATGTAAACAAAAATTGAAGAACACTTCTCAAAGAATTTTTCAGAGAATAGATGTGAGTGATTAAAGATCAAAAAATATTTTCTGATTTTTTTTTTTAGTAACTTGTTTACATTAGAGACTTTGGTATATATAATGAAACTTATAGCCGTTTATAGCCGTTATATTCATTTGAATTTATAGCCGTTGTATTCGTTTGAATTTATAATCGTTTATAGCCGTTGTACTTCCATCATTACTAATTTGAATATCTTCCACTCCATCATTACTAATTTAAATATCTTCCACTTGAACCTTTTGGCCTGCTGTTGTGCTGGGCTGTTTAAACTCCTGATTTAATCAAATATTAAATACATTCTAACAACATTTAGGATAAAGGTTTAGGTGAGAAATAATGGAACAAAATAAATTTTGATTCTATTTTTCTCTTTCAAAGAAATCATCAAAATAAATTTTGATTCTATTTTTATTTTTCAAATAAATTAAAATATAATTAAATAAATCATCAAAATAAATTTTGGATTCTATTTTTTCTTTCAAATAAATTAAAACATAATTAAATAAATCATCAAAATAAATAAGTCTAACAATCTCCCCCTTTTTTATGATGGCACACAATGATATTTTGATTTGATTTGGGAGTAAGAAAGGCTCCCCTCAAGTCATGCTCCCTGAATTCATTTCTAAATACATAGGTTAGCACATGTGTAATAAATAAGCTTTAATCAACAACATGATATAAGATTAAGATATCAAACTACAAATACATAGCATTAGATTAGTTTGAAAATAATACCATAATACATAACATCATATAATTTCTTCCCCTATGACATTATCAAAAGGAAATCATGGGTCAGAATCTTGAGGAGGAGGATGAGGAGAATGATAATGATAAATGGCATATATACAATTCAAAACATATATATACATATATGCATACACATATAACTCACCCGCGTCTTTCTTTTTCCTTCGATAAACGCGTTTGACACACGGTCTTACTTTTGCGTCATTGGCCGATAAAATTAGGCCTCGATTTGTACTCACCTCGGCTCTCTCGCTCCCTCCTTGTCTTCTTCTCTTTTGCCTTCTTCTTAGTCACACACTCTTCCATTTTCTTCTTTACCATGTTCTTCTATCTCTTCTTCACCACTCTCGTCTGTTTCTTCTTCCTCATCGAGAGACAAAAAAAAACTGAACGGAGGAGGCCAAATCTCAGTCTGTTCTCTTCTATTTCTCTACAACTCATTTCTTTTACACCTCTCACCTCTAAACCATGGCTTCCTCATCCGTCCCCTCACTCTATTTCCAGACCTGAACGATCCCATAAACTCTGCTGGACAGAGTGCCCCTACTCCTACTCTTTCCAACCTTCCTATGATGTCAATTGAGCAAATAATGGCAGCTCAATCAGACATTGAGGCCAATCATGTCACACTGACGTCCTGTATGGAGACGGTAACTGCAGTCACAAAATTGGCTCACCAATTGTAGAATAGGACGAGTGAGCTTCATCAGGTCAATGCCTAATTCTCTCTACTCCAGCGCATGTACAAGGATGCGCAACAGAAATAGGCGCACTGAAAGCCGAAAATAAGGAGCTTAAATGGAAGACCACCTCCATGGCCCGATTTGGAGCAACATCATTCTTGGCTTTTGATAATCGGCGGGGATTGCTCGCTCCCGACGAAGCACTAGGGCAGGGACGGCAAGCGTCGCCCAAGGTGATAAAAAGAATAAGAGAGCGGTGGAAGAGGCGAGTAAGTAAGATCGGCGTATGGCCGTAAAAAAAAATGAAGGTTTTTTTTTGTGTTTTTGTTTTTATGTAAATATGTTTATTTTGATCGGCGTATGGCCGTAAAAAAAAATGAATGATGTTTTGTTTTTTTTTATTATGTAAATATTTATATTTTGATTTGTTGTTGTTTTTATGGTTTAGGACTGAAAAAATGAAATTAAAATGTACAGAAAAAAATAAGAAAATTAAGCCCAAACAAAAAATAATAATGAGAGACCAAATTGTTAATGAGTATATGAGAAACATTTGAGCATGATCTAATTCTCAATTTCTTAGCAAGAGCATACAAATATGAAGATTTAAGCAAGAGCATACCAATCTCAAGACTATAATAGACATAATAGTGCATAGATCAAACAAGGTTGCCAAGCAAGAGCATAAAGGTGTTTTTCAATCTTCAATTTTCTTTCATAAGGAGTTCATCTTAAAAGGGTTTAACAAGTATGTCAGCAAAATGATTTCTCCCCCTAAGTTGGTGTTACTCTTTTCTAATATGATTTTGTGTAAAT
The DNA here is from genome assembly GCF_055761805.1 of Camellia sinensis. NCBI lineage: Eukaryota > Viridiplantae > Streptophyta > Magnoliopsida > Ericales > Theaceae > Camellia > Camellia sinensis. The sequence continues at coordinate 191,094,589 of NC_138961.1, read as the reverse complement.
ATAGAATTCATAGAACAATCAATATTACTCAATAAAAATACAGCACAAATCACTTCTTATCACAAACTCAAAAGGTGAAAAATAATTCAATGATCAAACAAGAGTTTGGAATGCTATTTTTCAGAATTTTCAAGTTGTAGCACATAGCATAATATGCATAAGAAAATAGTGTTATACTCTTTGTTTTATTAAGAAATGATGCAACAATCTCATTTAATCATATAACATTATCAAGAGGCATTTTCATCAATTCAATCCACATACTCAAGCGTGATAAAAACATTTTACTATGTGGAACACAACATGAATGTTATAAACAATTAATTCAACAATTTATCAATCAAAAACATTTCATGAGATGTATGCCAATATAATCCATATTCAAAAGATATTTAATAGGATAGATGCAATGTCTTTACAAACGTATGATACTTATTTTGATTTAGACATTGTTGATGGATCATAATCAAGGAATTTCACAACTCATTCAAATATTCCAATGTAAAGCATATAAGTATGAAATTTTCATATTGAGCATATTCTTGAGATCACAAATGTAGAATTCAAAATATAGATAGTATACATCTCAAAAACATGCTAGACATCAAAATTGATTCTACAAAGATATGACTCAAAAAGGAATTAACATACTAGTATGAAGTCATATATAAAATGTGAAAAGTATGCTCACAAAAAAATTTATCACTTCTTATCTCTTTTTCATAGCAATGGATGAAATGATATAAAATGTTAATGAATACATGAATCATTCATATTCTAATAGGCATTCATCAAAATAATATAATTCTCATTTTTGAGTTCAATGAAAGTTTGAAAGAAACTAGCAGAACATGACTTAGCAAACTTCATACAATTAGGTTACATGGAAGCAATGATTAGACACAACCTATTGTACACAAATCACACCTTAAATAATATAGAACTTTAAGCTTAAAGGTGTGTTAGGAGTTATACCTTCATTTACCTCTTTGGAATCTTCACCCATACATTACCTCTGTTGTTCATATTAGTGATTTTCATTTCATCATTCTTCTTCTTGTAGGAGTTGATTTTGCTCTTTAGATTAAACACTCTTGTTGTGCATTTTCTCTCGAAGTCCTTGGTGTTCTTTGAGATTCCACCTACAAAATATCTTGATTTCTTTCTTGGTACCCATACTTTCTTGGGTGCATGGGGATTAGTCTCAAGAACATTTAATCTCATAAAAGGTCTAGGAGGATCAAAACTAATGCCTACTTTGTCAAAAACACATCTTTTATTTCCAAGAAGCTTGTTGAGGTTTTCTTTTCCTTTTACAAAATTTTCAAGAGTTTTGTTTAAATCCTCAACATTGTTTTTTAAAATATTTTTCTCATTGGCAATAGACGTAAAGTCATTTTTCAAAGTAACATTTTTCATTTTTAAAGCTCCCATATCATTTGAAAGAGAAGTAACTAATTTCTTTAATTTAGAATTCTTAACACAAACGTTTCTAAATATGTCATGTAATTCATTGAAAGCACTTTCAAGTTCTACATAATTAGAAATTACCTCATCTTGAGTGGTTTCTTCTTCTCTAAGAGCCATGGGACACAAGTTGGCTACTCCATGATTTCCTCCCCAAATGGCTTCCTTTTTGCTGTCATCTATCATTGAAAGTTCATGAGCCGTGAGTGAGCCTAAGAGTTCTTCAATGCCTAATTTTGTTAGGTCTTTTGCTTCTTGGATAGTTGTAACCTTAACTTCCCATTCATTTGGCAAAGACCTAAGTATTTTTCTTACAAGCTCATCATTAGTATAAAATTTACCAAGAGATTTTAGAGCATTAATAATATTGGTAAATTTATAAAACATCTCAGAAATAAATTCAAATGATTCCATAGTAAAGAGTTCATAATCATGAATAAGCATGTGAATCCGAGACTCTTTTATTTGGCTAGTTCCTACATAGGTGATTTCAACTTTATCCCAAATCTCTTTAGCAGTAATACATCCAGAAATTCTATTGTACTCATTTGCATCTAGTCCACACACAAGAATAAGCTTGGCTTTAGCATTAGCTTGAAGGAGTTTATAATCACGTTTATCAAATTCATCCTCAAGTTTAGGCACACTGATATGGTCTACTACCTTGGTAGGGATTTTAGGACCTTTAGTGATAATGAGCCACAAAGCATAATTGGTAGCTTGAAGATATAAAGTCATTTTTTCTTTCCAATGAATGTAATTACTACCATCAAAAAGAGGTGGCCTATTTCTAGCTTGTCCTATAGCAGAGTACGTAGAATACATGGTTGATATGGATCGAAAACTCAAGATTATTAAATCTAAACAAGAGCCCCAGGCTCTGATACCAATTGTTACCCAAAAAGCAACATAAGAGGGGGGTGAATTAGATTTCTACAAATTAAAATTAATAATACCCCAATAAAATTAATTACTAATACAACAAATTATTAACAAGCACAATGATGAACTTAGCAGTAAATGATCAAGCAAAATAACAATGAAGTATAACTAACATACAGGGTAAATCAAATGATTAGCACATGAATATTAGATAGGTATAGCAGTAGTAGAAAAGTAAAGAGATTAGGGAAGAAAGACAAACAGATTTCTAGTGGTTTGGCTTCAACCAAGCCTACATCCACTCCTCAAGCTTCACTTGAGATTTTTCACTATCTTCTAGCTTCACAGGATGCTAGCAACCTTTTCACAGATAGAGCAATACTCCACAGATTTTACATAGACTTTCTAAGTCAAGAACACTGAGTGTACTACACTCTTACAAGGTTGAAAAAAATGTGTTTTTGCTTTCACAGAAAGCTATAATAATTATCTCTCAAAGATAGATATAAAAATGAAGTTTTGATTTTTCTATAAACCTCACACAAGAAAGATGAGCTTAATGCTATAAGGCTTAGTGTATAATTTTTTAGAAATGATGTAAACAAAAATTGAAGAGCACTTCTCAGAGAATGGATGTGAGTGATTATAAATCAAAAAATATTTTCTAATTTTTTTTTAGTAACTTGTTTACATTAGAGGCTTTGGTATATGTAATGAAACTTATAGCCGTTTATAACTATTGTATTCATTTGAATTTATAATTGTTTATAGCTGTTGTACTTCCATCATTACTAATTTGAATATCTTCCACTCTATCATTACTAATTTGAATATCTTCCACTTGAACCTTTTGGCCTACTGCTGTGCTGGGCTGTTTGAACCTTTGTTTTGAGCTGTTTGAACTCCTGATTTAATCAAATATTAAATACATTCTAACAACATTTAGGATAAAGGTTTAGATGAGAAATAATTGGACAAAATAAATTTTGATTATATTTTTTTCTTTCAAATAAATTATCAAAATAAATTTTGATTCTATTTTTCTTTTTCAAATAAATTAAAATATAATTAAATAAATCATCAAAATAAATTTTGGATTTTATTTTTCTCTTTCAAATAAATTAAAATATAATTAAATAAATCATCAAAATAAATAAGTCTAACAAAATTAATGTGAATGACATAAAAACACAAAATAAATAAAATAAAAATGTATATTTCAATGTAAAATAAATAATAATATTATTTTATTATCATTATAGCTAATGAATTATTGAAGAAAAAAAAATTGAGTTGCATAAATTAAAATTTTAAAGAAGTTAATAATACAAAATTTGTGAAACTTATTCAGTGTGTTTGGTTTGAGTTTTTCAGATTAAATTTTTTGAAAATTGAGTTTTTTGGTTTTCATATTTTTTTTATTTTTAGTGAATATTTTTAAAAGTTTAGATATTTTTTTTACTTTTTTAGATGCACCTTACTTAGATGTATCTAAAAAGTAAACAATTTGTGAAAAAATATTTTAAAAAATTAATAAATACATAAAAATACAAAAAAAAAATGTACTGAATTCTTGTTTTTTTTTTTGTATTTTTGGTATTTAGTAAATTTTTAAAAGATTTTTTTTACAAATTTTTTACTTTTTAAGTATATTTATGTTAAGTATGTCTAAAAAGTATTAAAAAAATTACTTAAAATATTAAAAAAAATTAGTAAAAATAAAAAAAAAACACAAAAAATAAGAAAGTAAAATTTTCTAAAAAGTGCCTTTGAAAAAATGGAATCAAGCAAAGTGTTTGTCTTTTTTTTTAACCCCCAAGAGAGGTGTAAATTTTTTAAAACCATAACTATAATAAAGTCGAAACTATAATATGTCAAATAAATTTTAAAATGCAAGAAAAAAAATGTAGAGATAAAAACTAATGTGGTGTCACGACCCAAACCCGGCCCTATGGGTTTAGCACCGTAACCGGCCAGTAATCCGAAATTACCGAAGGCCTGCAGAACAGTAGAATAGTAAAACAGAGTACAGGGCCTGGCGGAAGCCAAAACAGTAAATAAACAATGTCCAATGAGCTGTGACAGTCTATATGCAAAAAGACTTTTCATACATTTGTACGTAGACAGTGCAGAACAGTATGCACAATATTTACAATCATTCAGACTAGGGACTTCATCCCTTACATAACAGTACAGTAACATGCAGTCTATACAATCCATTCGGTTATTACAAAACAGTAAGACAGTACAGAAGGGGGAATTGTAAAACACCCCTAAGCCTTAACACGATAGGCTCGGAACCTCGCAGTGAGGCACATAGGCTGGCTTGACAAAACTGGAGTGACTCTGACGCTCCTAGCCGCGGTCTGGTGCCTGAACACCTACATATATATATGAGCAGTGAGCTAAAACCCAGTGAATAACATAATGCGTAAAGAGGTTAAGAATGAATGTCCTTACAGTATGAAAACAGTTCAATTAAACAGTATTTCAGTTGTTCAGTCAGTACAGTCATATGTGGTACACCCATTTGCATAACAGTACAGTAAGCAGTAGGTCTTAAAAGACCGAACAGTAATGATGGCCATCAGTCAGTAAACAGTAGTGGTTCCAACAAGGGAACCGACAGAGATTTCTGTCACAGTAACAGTAAACAGTAGGTGCTAAGGATGCCACAATACAGTTCAGAATATAGGACATACATTCATTCAGTTAACAGTATCAGTTCAGAAAACAGTATAGTTCAGTTGTTCAGAAGATAATCATTTGTGAACATATCTTTACACAATCGTTACTCACAGAGTTCTGGGTTACAGTAAGCTAGAGCGTGCCTCCCCAGTCGCCAACCTTACACAGTTAACAGATTGAACACACTAAGCTACACAGCTGGGAAAGATAGTAACTTAACCCCTAATGCCTCGGTGTGTTCTACATCTATATCCTCAGTAAGATGCCTTAAACTAGGCCTAAGAATGCCTAGAATGGGATGGGGATGCAAAGATGTACTCAAAAAGCAGTTTCAGAAGTTTCAGAAAAATAGAGTCCCGCTCGAGCGCAGGTTTACCCGCTCGAGCGGACATGTAACAAAGGTACACGCTCGAGCGTCAACTCTCCCGCTCGAGCGTACTGTAAAAGTACTGGATGGGTGAAATCTCCGCTCGACGGGCGCTCGACGCCCGCTCGATCGTGAGACACATGCCTCCGCTCGAGCGCCCAATCCTACGCTCGAGCGGACTGTAAAACAGTGCAGAGAAATACTAGATGCTTGGATTCCACGCTCAAGCGTCACTATCCCCGCTCGAGCGGAAGTGCAAAATCTGGGAATTCCAGATTGCACCTCCAAGCCAAAACCAGGTTCAAATGCATCAAAACCGATCCTCTTGGGCTGAATTTCCTGGAAAACTCTTATAAACTCATAGTAAAACATGATTCAAAGCTCAATTTGAGAAATCAAAGCCCAAAGGTGTTTAATTCAACTCAATTTCAACCAATTTTCATGAACAAGGAGAGTATGGAAACATGCATGAATTCAAACCAATTCAAAGCTTTAATTTCATGCTCCAGTGAGCCAAATCTTTCAAAAACATGATGAGTTCATGGTCTTTTGTAAAAATATGGGCATGCATGTACAATTTGATGATAGATAACTTCAAAACTTCAAAATAAAGGCATGCATGCATGAGCTAGGCTCCAATTCAACATATATGGACCAATTCAAGGCTCAAATCACTAGAGGCTCAAAAACTAAGCATGAACAAGTTCAAATACAGTAATAGAAGGTTAAATTCTCTTACCTAAGTCTAGTATTCAAGGCAAGGAAGCTCAACTATGCAAATCTCCTACAAATTCTTCAAGTTTCTAAGCAAATTGTGAAGAACTCAAGCTTTCTCTCCCTCTTTCCCTCTCAAGTCAGCAAGAGCAAGGAAATGGCTGAACAAAATGTTGCCTACGTGTCTAATGAGGCTCAAATATATTGTATTGAGTGGGCCACTAAGGGTTAGTTTAGTAAATAGGGCCAACTTAAGCAATTGATCAATATTTAATCTAATTTAATCATACCTAATCAAGTTTTCAGACAAATACACCATAAAATCACATTAATTATGAGGATCATAAAACATCAATCAATTCCTGGTTCGGCCGCCGATAAGGCCTTCAATTAGCAGTTTAAACATAAAACGTGAACAGATCAAGTAAACAATCAAACAGATAGAATACAGATTAACACACATACTCAGTCAATTCAGTTCCAATTTTCAGTCAGTCAGTTCAGTACTTTAATCAGTTCAATTATCAGTCATAATCAGTTCAGTTTGACGGTAATCAATGTTTATCGGTAAGCAGTGATGAGGGTTATTACATGTGGAGATAAAGAGATTTTTAAGTCTTGTTTGGAAAGTGACTAAGGGGTTGTTTGGCATCCCCTATATTAGTACACTTTTTTATCTTTATATTTTTTTGAGTCACATTTGTTCTTTATTTTTCTACATATCTTTATTAAAAAATACATTTATTTAGATCATCTCAAACTGTCACGACCCACTCCCCGTACTTAAGGGTTAAGTATCGTGATGGTCAGTAACTAAAATTACCTACGGCCAATTATTGAACAAATTACTAAACGCGAGCGGAAAAATATTTAAGTGAGTGTACTAAAATAATCATTAGAACTTTTACTTTTATAACAACAACATATTGACTAAAATGCCGATATTTACATATAAAGAATAGAATTATAAATGCAATAAAAGTGCTATGTGTGTCTATTCCACATTACGGCTTCTAAGACGTTCCAGAAGCTATTTCTGAATTACATCATTTTCTGAAAATTGATAAACAGCTATAAGCACATGGCAGAGTGAATATATTATACTGAGAGCATAATTACCATGGATAAGCTTTAAACTTAAAATAGATTTTAAAAAAATACTTTTTTATTAGAGTAAATAAGTTGCTCATATTATAACATAAATCCATTTCAAAAATCATGTGATATTATATGAAAATATATAACCATAACCACGGTGCAGAACAGAACAGAGGTCAATGGATTCATGACAATACAGAAGTACAGATTTAAGAGGTGGCTTATATGGATTCTAGAGGTGACTCCTACAATAGTGTAGCACTTAGCTTCGCACAGAACAGAGATCAATAGATCGATGACAAACAGAGGGCCACAAGGTGACCAATCAAAAGCCAATAGTTTATTTAAGTCCCCCAAGGCGTGGAACTCCCGTGGTGGTACTTACAAAAAATAATTTCTTATGAAATCAGTATCAAATAATTAGTAAAATTTAAACAAACATATCCATGGGTTTCAATTTAAGCAAATAGAGTTCAGAAAATCATCAACGTAATTGAAATATTAATATAATTTATAAAATACAAATTGCGTAAAATAAATTATGGTAAATCAAAACATACGTAAAATATGTTATGGTAACTCAAGGTATAATATAATTCATCTTAACGTTAATTCCAACTTTTACCTTTCATTCACTACGATCCATTTAAATACTCCAACTAAACTCAAAGGTTATAAAACCAACTAAAGACCCGAGAGGGAAATTGGTGAGTTTGGAATTGGTGATGATGCCTTAACTGGGCTAATGGACATCTATTTATATAGACCACAAAGCGTGGAGAGCAAGAGGTGTGCTCAGCAAGACACTTGCGGGGCACGTCTTTTTGTCGCATAGAAAATATTATATTTTAATGTATTTTGGTTTAGGAAAAATATAGAGAAAAATATAATAAAAATATCATAATACTCAGAAAATAATATTGAACAATAATATAAAGTTAAAATTATTTTTTTGAAATCATTCAATATAAAATTTAAGAGACAACTTAAATTTTGGATTGTTACAATCTTCCTTCCTTTTAAAAATTTCGTCCTTGAAATTTGTCATATGTGTAAGCTATCCGCTGCGCACTCTGATAAATATATATCTGATGATTAACCTAATATAAAATATTACCTCAAAAAAAACTTTATCAAAAATAACTCACTGTTTATTTGCCAAAAACTGTTTTGGGCCAAAATGAGAAACAATGGGTGACTTTAAAAACTTTTAATTGGTTTTGTTTCCAAAAATAAAAAAATAAAATGAGAACACGATTAAACAAGCGACTGGAAATGAAATGACAGAATCATATGCAAGAGTTGAAGGAATTTGAGATGAATTTTCATTTCTTTTATCCGTGAACTTTTCATTGATAGGAAATAATTTCAAAATCAGTATTTTTATAAATTTTGAAAGATTATAGATTTGAACCCATTTATAATGTAAAACATATAATACGGATTTTTTTTTTTTTTGTAATTGTTTTTTTTTTCTTCAAATTATTCAGCATATACATGAAAGATATATACAATTATATATAAAGTAACAAATAACTCATCTTAATTACAAAATTTAATGAAATACCACAACTATATATACCATGATTGTTGCTATAAATATTTAATTTAATTACAACCTGTAATCTAGCTCAACGTTTCCCCCACTCTATTTGTGCATGTGTCTTATGCTCCAATGCTTTGACAAAAATAATTTTAAGAACTTAGGCTTTGATACCACTTGTCACGACCTCCTACCCGTACCCAAGGGTTAAACATCGTGATGACCAGTAAATGAAGTTATCTACGGCCAATTATTGAACAAATTACTAAACGCGAGCGAAAAAATATTTAAGTGGAGGTACTAAAATAATCATTGGAGCTTTTACTTTTATAACAAAACCTTATTGACCAAAAGACCGATATTTACATATGAAGAATAGAATTATAAATGCTATAAAAATGCTCTATGTGTCTATTCCACATCCCCGCTTCTAAAACTTTCCAAAAGCTATTTCTAAATTGTATCGTTTCCTGAAAATTGGTAAACAACTATAAGCACATGACAGAGTGAGAATATTATACTGAGCGCATAATTACCATGGCTAAGCTTTAGGCTTAAAATATATAAAATAGAATACTTTTCTATTAGAGTAAATAAGTTGCTCATATTATAACAGAAATTCGTTTCAGAAATCATATGATAGTTTACGAAAATATATAACCATAACCACCGTGCAGAACAGAACAGAGGTCAATGGATTCATGACAATACAGAGGTATAGATTCAAGAGGTAGCTCGTACACATTCTAGAGGTGACTCCCACAATAGTGTAGCACTTAACTCCGCGCAATATTTTGCGCCGCACAGAATAGAGGTCAATAGATCGATGACAAACAAAAGGTCACAAGGTGACCAATCAGAAACCAATAGTTTATTTAAGTCTCCCAAGGCGTGAAACTCCCGTGATGGTACTTACAAAAAATAATTGCTTATGAAATCAATGTCAAATAATTAGTAAAATTTAAACAAACATATTCATGGGTTTCAATTAAAGCAAATAGAGTTCAAAAAATTATCAACGTAATTGAAATATTAATATAATTTATAAAACACAAGTTGCGTAAAATAAATTATGGTAACTCAAAACATTCATAAAATATGTTATGGTAACTCAAGGTATAATATAATTTACCTTAACGTTAATTCTAACTTTTACCTTTCATTCACTGTGACCCACTAAATAGTTCAACTAAATTCAAAGGTTATAAAACCAACTAAAAAGTCGAGAGAGAAATTGTTGAGTTTAGAATTGATGATGATGCCTCAGCTGAGCTGATGGACATCTATTTATATAGGCCACAAAGCGTGGGGAGCAAGAGGTGTGCTCAGCAAGACACTTGAGGGGCATGTCTTTTTGTTGCAAAAAAAATATTTGGCTTGTTTGGTTTATGTTTGAGAAATTTTTTTTTTTAAATATGCTCTACAAACACATTTCTGGGAGTAATCAAACCAACCAGATTTTCCCAAAAAAATTCTTAGAAATGTGTTTGGTTGACTTTTTCCAGGATCACTGTCCAAAAAAAAAATCTCAGAAATCCGTTTGGTTGGTTTTTTTGAAGAAAAAAAAAATACAAACACCCCCAATTAAAAAAAAAAGAGTGTGTAAAAGAAAATTTAGAATTTGGGAATCTCGTTTAAAATGCCATTTATCCTGGATAAGTTACACTATATTACAGTTTCGAGTCTTTCCAAAGCCTATTCACTTGTGAACTTTTGCTGGTGATGCCTGCATTTCCAAATTCGTTATGCTGAGCATCTCCCATCAGCATTGAAACACATTACCTGCACATTTCCGAGAAGGAAGAAAGTTGGTGTTGTGGGACAGACAGGGAGAGGGAGAGGGAAATCAACCCTTATACAGGCCATTTTTTGAATTGTTGAACCAAGAGAGGAGAGCATTATCATCTTTTTTTTGTCGATATTTCTAAGATAGGACTTCATGATTTGAGATCAAGGCTTAGCATCATACCACAGGACCCAACGATGTTTGAGGGTACAGTTAGAGGAAACCTTGACCCACTAGAGCAATACTCTGACAGCAAAATATGGGAGGTAGATATTGGCCTTGTAAACATTACTACATTAGTTAGCTATAATCATATGAGTACAAATTGTTGCGCTACATTTTTATGTTGCCATTAACTACTGCATTAGTCTACCTACTCAAGGAAAAAAGAATTTGCAAATCCAGCCAAAGAGACTACCCCATGGTTTCAAAAACAACTACCCCATGGTTTCAAAAACCATTACGAAAACAAACAAACATTAAAAAACATTCAACTATAGTATCGATACATTAACCATACATGCAAAACAAACATTAAAAAAACCGTACATCAACTAACAAACATTAAAAAAAAATACCACAATCTGTTTGAAAATAATAAAAAACAAAATAGTACAACATAATTAGTACCGATGGTTGAGCTACCATAATAAAACAACAAGTACAAGCATTGTTTCAACCACGGTTACTGACATCCTACTTAAGTACAACGAAAAACAAAAGTACCAACAAAAGGATCATAATAGTAAAACAAAGAAAAGCGTTGCATCCACAACAAACCCAAAACAACCACTTCCCGCCAGCACGAGGCACTTGCACGGGTGTAAAATGTTGTACCCCACCATCATAGTCATCTACCCAGAAGAAGGAGCCCCTATGATTATCCCAATTAGGACAACGGAAAAAATAGCAACCATTGTTTGCTTCGGTGCGAGCCATAATCACCAACATTGGACCAAGGCCACATGAACAATTTGGTGTCACCTTCATCTGCATATAGCGCCAAATTTGCAATCCCATTTGAAAATATATAAAATAAAACAATTTATAATGTGAAGTTTAGATACATAAAAAGTGTTTACTGTACAACCACATTGATTAACCTACTTTGATTATCTGGTCCATTTTTTCCAATTACCAAAAAGCATCTACCTAGTTATAATCTACCTATTGTTGTATGCTTCCCACAAAAATGTTGCAACCTTATCTCATCATTGTCCCATATGCAGTAGTTGTTCACATGACATATTGACATGGTTGTGTTGTTGCATAGCTAGTACTCCCTCTTCATTTCCGTGGACATTTTCAACTCCAACTTCACCTTGAACTTCACTTGCACCTTCACCTTCATCTTCATCTTCGTCTTCATCGTCATCTTCATCTTCATCTTCTTCACTTGATTCTTCTGCATCGAAAAATTCATCCTGCTCTTGCACCGTTTGGATCCAATTGTGGAGAACACAACATGTCATAACAATTGGCCCTTGCCGTACCATATCATACTGTGGCATGTGTTTCAATAATGGAAACTGTTGCTTCAACACTCCAAAGGTTCTTTCTATAACATTCCTCAAAGAAGAATGTCTATGGTTGAACAACTCCTTTGGACCATGATAGCGACGCCTCCTATTGAACTCTTGCAAATGGTATTTTTGGCCACGATATGGGGCTACGTACCCCAGCATGCGTGTATACCCAGCATCAACGAGATAATACTTGTCTACAGTAAAACACTTTCAGTAAGAACAAATAATGGCATATTTGGTGATCACAAAAAAAAAAATACAAAATTAAAAAAAACTACACTTACTAGGTGGCGGGTGTGGAAAATCAGCGGTAGTTGTGGTAAGTGCTTCTAAAAAAATTCTCGAATCATGTGCACTACCTTCCCAACTATACAAATGTAAACTTCATGTCAAATGAACATGCAGCTATGAGATTTTGAGTAGTATTCACTTTTCTACCTCGATATGGCATTTAGTCAGCTTCTAGTGCCACAACAGTAATATGTGTGCCATCTATAGCCCCTACACAGTCCTAAATGACATAAATTTTGAATGCTTTTAAGGAACCAAAATTGGCCAATCTTTTGATCCTTTGGTGTAGTCATGCATGTAATGTACTGTACTTATTGTCACAGCTATATTAGATCATGAACATATTTATTTCATCATAACTTTCAATTAATTTATCAATTTAATCTTTAAGCCATATAAAATAATTCAAGTCAACTGGCATTTATGTTACCTTAAACCATGGCCAGTAGCGTCTGTTATTCCGAATTTTAGGATGGGTTACAACCATGTTCGGTGGTTGGATTACAAATGGCGCAAGATCTCCCAACGCCCGCATCATAAGTACGAAATGTCGATGAATTGTCTCATTTGAGTGCTGAAATCGATCTCCAGTATTTCTTGTGCTTGAACTTTGACCACAGATAAATAAAAACATTGCCAACAACTCTTCCAGTGACAATCTCATGTTCAACCAGCCTACAACATTTCTACGGACAATTTGTTTAACCAATTCCATAAATGTCATGACTTCCATACGCAATTGGTTACGGATTGATTTCGGATTTCCACTTACTAAGAATTTTATGTATTGCTCACCGATGTATGGACAATTACATTGTGGTTGTCTCGTAGGAATGTCACTTGTTAGTTGACAAACCATGTGTAACTCCATCACATCATCGTCACTATACGGGTCGTACATATTGTTTGGTTACCCTCTATTGGGTCGTGACAACGGCATCTAAATTGGAAAGTGTAAAACAATCAAGGTATTAACATTAATGATATGAGTATAGCATTAAAATTTTAACAAACACATGCAAAAGAGCATGGTCGGAATAGTACGAAATAAGAAACATTGGCATGCCCAATTAATGAGGACATTACAACAAAGAAGAATGGGGGAAATAAATTAGGACAACATAGTGCTCAGTCTAAAGCGAAACCACATAGAAAGCATGAAATAACAAATTAGCTCAACACCCAACATTGTCTAAACCGAAAGGAAAAAAAATGAAAACGAAAAAAATAGAACTTCAAGTTTAAAAAATAAACCCAAACAATTCCGCGAGCATCTTCATTTCCTTGTCACAAAATATGTTGACCTTCACCTCAAACCGAACTGTGGGATGACCAAGCTTCTCACAAACTGAGGATCCAAAGGTACCTCATTTCTGGTTCCATGGTCATATGGTTCGTCATTCTAGTGATGTGAACATGTTCATGGCCTTAAAAAACAAGCTCGGATCCAGGGCCATTGATTTTAGGATGGCCATACATGCTGCAACGGAGTACGCATCAGCTACCCCAGCGTTTGCCTCTACGCGAACGTAAAACCGTTCACGTGCGTCACATGAACGTTGCCATGATTGCAGTGCATCATCCATTCTTGGGTTCTTGCTGGATTGACCCTGGCCACTAGACTTACGCTTACTTTCAGAAGTGCAAGATTCATCTACTACGCCTTTCCTCGATGTATATGCATGAAAGCGTTCATCCATTTCTCGCTCGTCATCAGATGTGGGTGCACCCTGACAAGAAGAACGGGCAAAAACGCCAGTGGCAAACGAATTGGAAAATATTTCTAACATTAGCTCATAATGTTCAAGGCCTTTGGTTTGGAATTGTTTTGCATTTGGGTGTGCCTACAAGTTGTAAACATTAATTAATCATTTAAAAAAATATTTCTGTATACACATGGTTGTGGTAAACGTATGCGCCAAAATAATTACCTGAACATAATTTTCCCAAACATCATCTAGGGCTGTCACTGTTTGAGTTATTGGATCCCAGCCCAAACCCGTGTGGTTTTTTAGAGAAACAAACTCTTTGTAGTTCGTCTTCAAACGCGCGAACTTACCCTTCAATTTTTTTAGCCCAAATTTTTTTCCAACCTTTTTAGTCATCTCCTTATCAATTGTTTGCCACTGCTTTGGGTAAAAACTCCTATCTTTCTTTGACATGCAAGGACCCTCTTTCTTAATTTCGCCCACCAATATTTCTAAAAATATCTTCACATTTTCGGACCCCCACATCTTAAAGTCGTCCATATCATTAGCCATTCTAGCCTAATACAAGTGCAACAAATGAACGTTTATAGTCATGTGAACAACTTAAGTTCCAAAAATAGCATTGTGTTTGGCAGTAAGTGAAATTAAGCATATGCATAATAATAGGGAATACATCTGTGGCAGTCCAATGTCCATGAACAAAAATAAATTACCAATTACCAAAATCCACAACTGGTTAGCATCACTATGCGGGCCATTACGAATATTTAATATGAGATTCCGCGTGCAAAAGTTTACCGGATAAGGACAATTGTTTTTAGCAGTGGAGGAATTGACTGATGGTTGAGGTGATCTCTTCCTCTTATTTGTTGGTGTATTGAACAATGACCGAGGACTACGTAGTTGGCCTGCAACATTGCAGAGAAATAGTTTAAATAGGAAACAACATGTTTATCAAATTGAGATCATGTGGCCCTACAACTACCTTAATTTTTGCGTGTTTATCAAAATTGCCTTAATTTGCCCTATATTTATTCCCTTACAAGTACCTGTTTATCAAAATTGCCTTCAATTTTTTTCCCTCTTCTAATTCAGATCATGTGGCCTAACGAATACCTGTTTATCAAACTATTCCATTTCATGTGGTCTGTGCATACGTTTTGTGAAAGAAATGAAGCAAAACAGGACGTGGTTCAATTACGCGTTACAAACTCTAATGAAAAGGGAAGCAAATAGGTTTGTCACAAAAAATATAAGTTAGATTACAATCATGATGTATGCAAATTTTGGATGGTATACGGTGTTTGGATGCTATAGATAATGATATGTTAGATACATACAAATGAAAACCAAAAAATGAACTTCTAATTATTCCACAAATCTTTTTTCAAAAAATAAGGTAACATAAGGATATGGTTCTTACTTTGCAAACAAGGAAGTTTCTGAAAAGGAAAAATTTCTATTAACTCAAAAGATGCAGCTGAGCATTCAGAAACATCATAGTGAACAAATATTTAAACCTTTGAAAATCAGACTTAATTGAGTCTGGTGTGTTGGTCAATCACACATGCACATGGACAGTCTGTCTTGGTACCCTGGGAATGTTACATAAAATCAATACATTGCTAACCTGAACTCTGTGGAGTTTGTAACCACAGTATTAATCGGTGTTTAACCCCAAAATGAACGGGACAGAAAGAGAGAGAGAGGATTTCCACACGCACACAAAAAAAAAAAAAAACTCTTTGGTAAAATATTTTCAATCTAGTAATCTATTTATCACTAGAAAGACGTCCTTAAACACTAATGATGAAAAGTGTGATGGGTAAAATTAGTTTTTTCAACAATGTTGAGTAAACTTAAGTTTCACTCGCAGATGATCAGCAAGAAAGATTTTGATAACAAATCTATGGGCTACGATACAATAAACAAGCATGCATTACTGAAAAGGTCAGGTTTGAAGCATTGTTTTGAGGTAATACCTAAAATACACAACTTTAAATTACTTCCTGTCTCAAATCAGGTATTTTGATATGTTCTAGTAGTTCTATTCTACACTTCTGCATATATATAATTGTGTACAAATTTTGTTTGCATATAAGAACTCATATCAAAATTTACTTTTTGCTGCATTTTTTTATTAGTAAATTGAAATTTCCATATATTTCCTGAAGGCAGACAGTGCTGCTCCAAATTTTTGAAAATTTATCGATTAGGAAATTTCACCACAAATTAACAAACCCAAAGGCAGTGACGAAAAAATAAGCCATGGGAACTTTGTAAACCAAAATTAGTCAACACATTGTTCAAAACTCATGCACCAAATGAAATTTCAAAAAAAAAAAAAAACAGTATTCGTTCAACACAAATACCTCTTGCTTGCTTGCTTTTGGTGGCCCTCAAATCCCACCGTCCACAACGAAGTTTTGAGCATGGCCTCTCCGTTTTTGCAGCGAAGGATGAAGTTATGCTTCGTCTTGGTGGGGTTCGAAGCTTTGGTTTGCATTTTAGAGAGGCCATAAGGAAAAAATGATGGACATTGATGTTACAAGTCCAGATTTTGTGAAGATTTAACTCAGTTTGAGTAAGACCAAAGCTAGGGCAAGATTTGGGAAAATCTGTGAGGCAGACAAGCTGTGGCTATTCAAAGATGACCCTTACGAGCAGATGCCCCCTATTGCCTCAAGCTTGTGCGACACAGAGATGAAGGAGGTGATAGACAATGTCGGTGTATCTATGGCGGAAGATTTCTCAAATCTTCAACAACGTACTGATGGAGAGAAGACAAGTAGGTCTCTTCGAAGGCACTTGGGCGAGTGCAGAAATTGGCCTACAGGCGTGAATCGTCTTCCTTGACACAGCTAAGAGAGAGTTGTTGGACTGCCTCTGAAGGATTTTCTTTGTATCAAAGATGAGGTCAGAAAGGTTCTTTTGAGAGAGAGAAGTGAATGACAGAAGATGCGTATTATGTTGGGAATCATCTTTTTTTTCTCTCAGATGAGTCTTCAGAGAATATTTCAGAAATTTGTTTGCCAAACGCGTTTTGGTAATTTTTTCTCTCAAAAATTGATCTTGAAACACAAACCAAACAAGCCCATTATATTTCAATGTATTTTGGTTTAGGAAAAATATAGAGAAAAATATCATAAAAATATCATAATACTCAGAAAATAATATCGAATAATAATATCAAGATAAAATTATTATTTTTAAATTATTTAATATAAAATTTAAGGGACAATTTAAAATTTCAGATTGTTACACGAATAACCTCTCAGAAAGCAAAAAAGCCAATAACCTTATAGTGTTTGGCAACGTAGGTTTAGGCTATTTTTTGACTAAAATCACAAAAAACAAAATAAACCTAAAAGAACTAATAAGACAAAATTTTACATTAAACTCATAATCATTTTACTTTTTCTCACACAAATATCACATCTAACTACAAAAAATTCCAATAATCTTTCCAAATATAAAAATTTTAACCTACTAAAATAGTCAAAACTGAAATAGCCTATTAAAATAACCTACTAAAATAGTCAACTTCACAAACACTCACAATATCAATCCCACCACCAATTGCCATTGTCTTTTCTAACCGTAACGGTGGTGTAGTAACCATTTAGGCCTTGTTTGGAAAGTTGCCAAACAGCCCTTATATATTCATAGACTTATGCCACTTTTGGGGACATAAGAAATAACCTATTTATTGGCTTATTTTTATAACATCATTTTTTTAAAAAAAAAAAATTATGAACATCTTTTTATAATAAGTAATAAATCAACTTATAAGCAATACCCAAAACAACTCTTAGGCCCCGTTTGTTTTGGGTGAAAGAGAGGGTATTGGGATTGCTAATACCAAGGTATTAGTAATAGCTTTGTTTGTTTTGGGAGAAGGCCTTGGGACTATAGTCCCTTGGTATTACTAATACCCTTGGAGAGGGGATTGGTAAGGAGGAGGTAGAGATGGTATTAGAAAAATAGTGAGGGGATTAGAAATTTTTTTATTTTTTATATATGGGAAATTTTTTTTAAAATATAATTTTTAATTTTTTATATTTTTTTATTTGTTTTATTATTTTATATAAAAATAATTTAATAATTCCTCACTACTAATCCCCTCACTATCAATCCCCTCCATTCTATCTCTGGAAACAAACAGGGCCTTAAGGTGTTGTTTGAGATGTGAGATTTTTTGATTTTTTAGCTAAAATAGTTACAAAAAAGATAAAATAGACTTAAAAATCAATAAGACAAAAGATCACATTCAAACCATAATTATTTATTTTTTTTCTTAAAAAAGTAAAAAAAGTCAATCCAAACGAACTTTTTAGTTAAAACTAAAATAGTTAAAAAGACAAAAAAATCAACCAAACTTCCCAAACGAAGTCTAAATTTATCATTATAGCACCTAAAAAATTTATATATATATATAATATAAGTGAAAAACAAATTTTTAAAAGGAAAATGGTTGAGAGCTCGACAAATTGGCTCGAATTTTGGCTCGCAAGAGAAGAGAAGGGAAGAGGAGGAGAGACGAAGAAAGAGAGAGGTGAGGGCTCGTCGCCTCCGCCGTCCTCGTCGCAGCTCGCCGATCGTCTGCCTCTACCTAGCCCCGCCTGCACAGCCCCGGTCGTCTGTCCAGCCCATCCGCGTGCCCGATTGTGCCGTCGCAGCCCCGCCGCAGCTCGCCCCGCCGCAGTTCTCCTCCCTCCTCTCCCCTCCTCCTCCCGATTTTTATGGCCCCCTCCCCTCCAGTTCTCCTCCCTCCTCCCCCCTCCCCCCTCCCCCTCCTTCCTCCTCCCTTCTCTTCTTCTCCATTCTTCTTCTTCGTTCTGCAAAACTAGGAAAAAAAGAAAGAAAAAAAAAAAAATCGACACCAAAACGACGTCGTTTTGGTGTCGAGCCAACTGTCGGGCCATGAAATTCGAGCTACGTAGCATGATCGTTTTTAAAATTAAAATCCAAATTTTCTAAACTCATTTTTTTGAAAGTTTTGGAGTTTTTGTTTGGTTATTTTGCAAATGGGACAAAGTTTTTTAAAAACTAACATGAGTGTATTTTTTGATGTGATAATTTTTTTAAAAAAATTGTTTCTCTCCTTAAATTAAAGGAAAACTTAAATTCACAATAATGTATCTTTTAAAAAACTAAACAAAAAATCCTTTTTTAATTTAAAATTTTCATTTTTTTTTTATACAACGGAAATAAGTTAAAATTTTCAAATCGCCTTTTAAAAAAATAGAACTAAACATGATTATTATTTTTAATTTTTTTCAAATCACCTTTTAAAAAAATAGAACTAAACATGATTATTATTTTTAATTTTTAATTTGAAAGTATTAAACCATCGTACGCTGCTTGCTTGGGTAAAAAGCAAAAGCAGGTCCCTGGCAATAGCGCAGATGAATTTATTTCCCCAAATTGAATAAAAATTTGGAGTCCGGACCTCAATTGGACTTCATAGAGACCATACTTAACAGTAGTAGACCGTATATATAAACCCGCACTGAAAGCCCCCCTTCTTTCCTCCGTCGTCACTCATGTATTTCACACTCCTTTCCTCTCTCTTCCTCTCCAAGTTTCTCTCCATAGCGTGACTCTCAATCCCCGCCGTGTCCTCCTCCGATCCTCTGTCCGATTCCCCTTCCGATCATCAGGTACTACTCTCTCTCTCTCTCTCTCTCTCTCTCTCTCTCTTTATATATATGTATATGTATATGTATATGTATATGTATGTGTATGTGTATGTATCTCTGTAATCGATTCATTTTTACGATTTTTCTACTCCATTTTCTCTACTCGTGTGGTTTGGTTCAGTGAAACGGTGTTGATTGGTGAGATTTTCTCTATTTTCTGTATTTGAGTGTGATGTTGGGTGTTTTTTGTTACAGGTTCGTCGGAGGTAACGTTTTGTACTACTCCTTCAATGCGCTACTCACAATCTACTGAGCTATAGAGAGAATCGTCTTTTTGTTTTTCATTTCTTGAATTTGTCTTCCGTGTTGAGTAATACCTAAAATCATTCTCTCTTTGCTGGGGGGATTTAGAGTTAAATTACTTGAAATAATCATATATGTTGACATGCATGTGTGGATGGGTAATTTTCATGCATTCATGTGATTCTCATTTTTAAAAGAACTTTGTGTGCTGATTGTAGGATGATGCTTGATGGTCCTTGTATGTTCTGTTTAGTGTTGTGTTTGTATTTTTGTTTAAATCTAAAACTTGACCTAGTGATGAATCAAGGGTTTGTGAACTTGTTACTTTCTAAAGGCCTAGGGTTAAGGTCTCTTCTATTGTCACTGTGAGTGCAGTTTCCTTTTTACTGTTCTCCTCATTGTAAAAAAAGGCGGAGAAATAGAACTTATAATTTTCTATATTCTAATTAATTGGTGTGGAACAAATGCTTATCTTCAGTGACACAAGTATAAGGAATTGAAACCCAATTGGAACTTGTGCATTTCAAAATAAATAATTATACAATCACAATATTCATTAGAACTGTCTGTCCTCTTGAAGTTATAAGAGCCATATACTCAGTGAAACTAAGTGAATTTGTATCGTCTTTACACAATGATGAGTTTAATATTTTTAAATGTTATGAGCGCCAACTGAATTGGCTTGCATTTTGTTTGAGAACTACTTTCAGCACATTTACTAGCAATTTTTTTTCCCTTTACCCAGAAGTGAATACTTTTTATTTTATCTATTATTCAAATAGAATTAGAAGGCATAACCCTGCTATCAGTTTACTCATCTTTGTGTAAAGCGATAGTGTCTCACATTTGTCTATTTTCATTGGTTTTTACCAACTTTATGTCAAATTGTTGTGGGCTTGCAGGGTCGGCCCAGGTATATCTTTGGGTTCTAAGTGAAAACTTATAATTGGGTCGCTTTATGCATATATATATAAAAAAAAAAAAACCATTTGTTAAAAATTTACCTCAAAAAGAAGTTGTGTAATGTAGATTCAAAGGTGGTGTAATGTGAGGCACACCCAAAAATAATGTGACCCTAAACATATATTTTGGATTGTGTAGTTATATTAATTGGATTCAGCTTTTATTTTTGGGCCTACTAATAGTATAAAAGTTGCAATTATTTAGGCGCCCTTAAAATATGATAAAATTTTAGGGGCCTGTAAAATGTGAACGCCCAAGGCCTGCCTTGCATGCTTGTGGGGATGTTGGTATGAATGTGTCTGTGCATGTGTTTCTTCTTGATAACTATATTTGTCTTATAGTTAGTGCTAATGACATATGAATGACTTCATTGGCTTTAGATTTGACTAACCTTTTATGTCCTCAATTTTTTCTAGTAAGTAACCTTTTCTTTAATAAGTTTGTTCTTTTTACTATGTATTTTGTTGTATGACTTCCATCTACATACACTGTAGTCACCATAGAAACATGACACCTTAATGATATGTATCTTGGGATGCCTGATGATTGATTTTACTGAGGAAGTGTTTTTTTGTTTTTTTTAACTAGAAAGCATTAAATTATGTATTGATTTGTCTTTTGGAGATGTATTACAAAATAAAGTTTCAAGAGGATGCTTGATTTTAGTCAAGAAATATTTTTCTCTTTTATAAAGTTGAAAATATATTAAATTATTTTGTAGGAGTTTTTGAGGTTTTCAAAATGACAATGCCAATTTCCATTAATGCTTGTGTTATGTCATTATAATCATCTTATTTACTCTATACTACAAGTTCCAAAGTAGAAAAAGAAAAGCTAATGTTGATGATTGCTAACTTTATATTTCATCTAATTATTTTGTATTATTTAGATAAAGATGGATGACATGTTTATTGCCTAATGACTATACAATTAAATTTTTATCTGGATTTATCAAATTGACTTTGTCTCTGTTGGCTTAGGGCAATGACATTTTGTTTTTCCATTTAGATGTTGGCCTTTTTTCTTTTTTGACTTGTGAAGTTCATACTTTATGATGGTAGACTCCTATTTAGCTTGTATTTAAGTTTCCAGCGTCTTTTGTGCCCCCTCTATATGCTTAGATATTATTTACCAGCGATTCTTGTCTGTCATATCACAAAAATCTAATATCTTATAGAACATTCATTCAAAGAAAAAAATTAGTTTCTATTTCATTTCTCTTTTTCCTTTACTTTTATTTTCTATTTCATTTTTTGAATACAAACTCTCTCCTAACTAACCGTAGACCACGCCCTTGCCTTTACAAACCTCCCCCACCTGTTTTACAACCTCTATCATTGAAGTATTCTACTTCCCCACCTCAAGCTCCCCAGAAAAAATGCCTATCCCAAGGCCCCTAAGATTCCTTCTTTAACTTCTAACCAGCCAAACCACTTTGAACTCCAGCAACTTGTGAGTCCTTTTAAGGCCTCTACCCTCTCTTTACCACCAGCACAAACTTCTCACTCACACCATCTTGAATGAACTCAAATGACTTCTGTCCAAGCTGCCCTATCCATCCTTCAATCGATGACGCTATCTCTCCCTCTAGCCATGGACAATATGATGTGAGTACTCATTTGCAATGAAACAAAATATATGTTCCAGTGAATTTTTCACTCTGCTGAATACTGTGAGGAAACAAACCTTCTGCTATGACCCCACCTCTAATTATGTTTTCTAAGATTATTGTTTTGACTATTCAAAACTAGCTGAATTTCGTTACATGATTATTATGTCTTGTTTGCTTTGTTTCTGGCCATGGTTGAGTTGCTGGAAGGCATATGAGAGCAAGAGCACACTTATTGAAATATGCATTTAAATTTCATTTATCTTAAAATCAAGCATGGGTCAAGTTCATCTCAAAACAAAATAAATGTATAACAAATTTAAGGGCAAGATGTTAAGTGATGAACATAAAGGTAGCCTGTCAACTGAACTGACAAATTTAGAATTTTGTAGTCTTTGCTTTAGTAACTTGATCCTCTTCTCATCCAAAGCCTTTTTCATGGAGTGAAGCTATTCCATAGCATTCTTTCCATGCTGATGAAGATCTGCCATAACGTGTCAAACTTTCAAGGTGGTGTTGGTAGTCCAATGTTCTTTTCTTAATGGTAGTGGCTTGGGTTCTACGTACAGTATATACAAGTCATGAAAATGCTAGTCATAACACTAACAATGTGATATGTTGTAATTTGATGTGATCAGTTATAGTTGATTACTAGTTATGTTGTTCAGTTGGTATTTGGATGGTATTCCTGGAGAACAACATAGAACAAATGACACAAGGCAAGAGTTACATTTATGTTAAATGCAGAGGTTGAATTGTCAGCTATGCCTTGTTTCATTCCCTTATGGTAGATTTTGAGTTCTACCTAAGGTTGCACATAAAAACTCTTACCAAAATCATTGTTCTCAGAGCAAAAGCAAGAGTTGCATTTTTTTTTAAGTCCTTATCTGTGGCTCGCTTCTATTGATTGATGGGAGTTATGATGCATATCGGTGGCTCTATTGGGTCACCAGCAAAGAACAACACCACATGTTTCTGATCATTATCTACTGTGTAGTCTATGTTAATGAACCATTTATTTTTTGCTCTCTGCATGTTTTTTGTGTACCTCATTACATTTATGTTAAATGCACAGAATGTTTCCCTGCATACTGCCTGTACTAGCTGATAAGCTGTTGGCATTTTGCTGCCTTTGTTTAGTTTAAAAAATTATGCTGGGGTTCAGTTTCAATTTCATTGAGCCTTAATTTAGTAAAATTTGCTATCTGAGATAAATTTTTTTAACAAGACCAGAAAGTTAGTGCAAACTACAATGAGTTCAAGAAAAGGGGGTGGAAAGCCATTTGTTGCTGGTACTGCTGACTCATCATCCAAGGGGAAAGGCACATCTGAGGCCTCTGACCCAAAGGTGGATCAGTTGAGTCAGGGTGTAGAAGATGTCAGCCTTGATTCTGCACAAGATGGAAAATGGGAGGTTTGTGTGAGGAAGCCCAAGAATAAAGCTGGAAGCAGTGCTGCCAAATCTTGGGTTGGACAGAATTCCAATCCTAAAGCATGGGGACATCCTGATGTGGTTCAGAAGTCAGGCATGCGGAGTAATGGTGGAAATAGCTGGCCAACACCTAATGCTGATCCTAGGAGGCCTGCTGGCAGAGGAAATCCGAGGCCTCAGTCATCTAGTAGAGGTTTTGAAAACAACTATGTTGCATCACAACCTGTTGTCCCTCCTCCTTTGGAACATGGATGGAACTGGCGTGCACGAGCTGCTTCTACTGAGTCCTCTGAAGATGGCACAGGAAAAAAAGAGATCCACTTGGATCCCCATTCTATTGATGATGATGATGATGACAAGATTGTCAATGATGACGACTCGGATGCAATTGTTACTGACGATGAACTATTAAGTGATGAATTTGATTCTGATGCTAGTGAGAAAAGCCACGACTCTCGCAAGAAGAGTGGATGGTTCAAGCCCTTCTTTGATATCTTGGATAAGTTGTCTGTTGAAGAAATCATGGAACCAGCTAGACAGTGGCATTGCCCGGCATGCCAAAATGGTCCTGGTGCAATTGACTGGTATCGAGGTCTGCAGCCTCTCACCACGCATGCAAAGACCAAAGGATCAAAGAGGGTGAGGGTCCATAGAGAATTTGCAGAACTTTTGGATGAGGAGCTGCGCAGGCGGGGTTCTTCAGTCATACCAGCTGGTGAAGCATTCGGTAAATGGAAAGGTCTTAATGAGATTGACAATGATCGTGAGATAGTTTGGCCTCCCATGGTTGTCATTATGAACACAATACTTGAGCAGGATGAAAATGAAAAGGTACAGTTAATGTTGCTTGTTTCCCCGTGATGCTGACATATGATTGAATTTCTGTCTACGTTTCTAGAAGCAATCCGGCTGCATTACTTTCTTTGTTAAACTAAATTTGTTTGCTTGATATTATAGTTGAACTTTTCTTTTGAAATTGTATTTGCAGTGGACAGGCATGGGTAATCAGGAGCTTCTCGATTACTTTAGTTCATATGATGCAAAGAAGGCCCGACACTCCTATGGTCCACAGGGGCACCGGGGAATGAGCGTATTGATTTTTGAGGGGACACCAATTGGTTATTTAGAGTCTGAGCGTCTTCATAACCATTTCCAGGAACAAGGAACAGATAGGGAGGCTTGGGATCATTGTCGAATCCTATTCTATCCTGGTGGGAAGCGCCAACTATATGGTTACATGGCAGAGAAACGAGACTTAGATATCTTCAATCAGCATTCCCAAGGTTATTTCTCTCTCCCTGTGTGAGTGTGTGCCCACATGTGTATGTGTATGTGCGTGAATTTAGTATTCTAATAACTGATATCCCATTTTGTTTGACATGCTTCATGATTGAGTAGGCAAATCCAAACTGAAGTTTGAGCTGAGATCATATCAGGAGATGGTCGTGAACCAGATGAAGCAAATGGGTGAAGATAATCAGCAGCTGATCTTTTTTAAGAATAAGGTGGCTAAAGAGCAAATGCATTCGAAAGCTCTTCAAGAGACTGTTCATTTGGTGACGGCAAGGCTTCGCAAGACAGAGGAGGAAAATCGCATTGTTAGGCAGAGAAGCAAAATGCATCATGAACAGAACAAGGAAGAGGTAATAACAGAACTCAAAACTCAATATAGTGCCAGGGCTAATTTCTGGATAAGATGGATTAGTGATAGTTGTTTCTAGAACTTTTGTAGTGCACTGTTGCTGTGGGAAGTATGTGGGCCATGGTCTTTTACAATAGCCCTAGGTAGTGGCGTTTGTTTCTGTGACAATTATAATAGCAACCAGAACCCTCAATGCCACTAGAATTGTTTGTCTTTCTTTTCAAGTGCCCAAATTAACTACTACATTTATTTGATGATAATAGGTTCTTATAACCATTTTGTTTAGATGCCCTAGTGGATGATTGAAATGCCATTAAATGCTACTTTTTTAAATTCTCTGTTTCATGCATAAACACAGTAGTCTTTATTTTCACTTACTGGGCACACTTTCATGCACATGACTTTACAATTTGAATCCTTCTGTTATGTTTTTATGCAAAAGATTTCCTTCACACTACAGCTACCATTTAGTGAATTTTCATATTTCATCTAATCATGTATTCTTCACATTTTTGCTTATTCTCCTAAAGTATAGGAGGTCCTACCATGCATTCTATACTGCGTTAATTCAGGAAAAAGTTGAAGAAGTTAGCCTAGTATCTGTGTATGTTGATAGAAGTGTTTTTTTCCTTTTGGGGTTGAATAAATAGTTCTTTATTGTGTTATATCTATCCAGTTATCTCAAGCTCTTGTTAATAGAGGTATTAAGTCGGCATCATTTTACTTAAGAAAATTTTCCAGTTTACACATTACATGGAAAAAGATGGTTTTTAAAAATCAAATAAAATAAATCTGCTGTGTATTCTCCTGTATTGAAATGAACATTATGTATCTGATTCGAAATGTCCGTCTGCTCGTTTGGTACCTCTTGTAATTTAATATCAGCAATACGTCTTGTGATTTATTATCAGCAGTTCTTGTGGACTTGCAATTGAGTGTCGAGTAGGTAAAATAACAGATAAACCTGATATCTTTCTTTGACGCAATGAGTTTTAATTATTACTCTTCTTTTGTTCAATTTATTTTTCTACTAGTTTGGAATTTTTCTTTGATGGTAGTAATTTGTTTTCTTAGTTGTTCTGTTATTTCACTTTTTCTTCCCTTGTTAGTCGTGCTTGTCATTTGATTGTTTCATTTTCAAAATTCCTTAGATGGACTTTCAAGAACAATTCTTCAAGGATCAGCTCAAAGTCATTCATGAAGCTAGGGAAGAAACAGAAGACAACTTTGAGAAGATACAACAAGAAGAGCGAGAGAAGGTGAAACAATCAAATGCAAATATTTCTACGAGGTAATTTGCTTTGCTGATTTACATTGAGCTGTGTACATTTTCTGTCAGTAAGTTCTATAATTTCAAGTACTTTATTAGTCTGCTGCCAAGGTAACTTTGCAGCTTGTTTGGGTTTTGTAGCATGCATTTAGGCCCGACTATTTTTCGGCTTTTTATAATTTACTGCTACGCAGCTATATCTATAAGTAGGCTTCCAATCGTGGCTGTAAAGATGTTACCCAAGTGTAAGTGCATACCACCATGCAAGTCTTGTGTCCGGTTGATTGTGCATGAGAATGACGGGTTTGTGTGAACTAGAATTATTTACAGGTTCTTATTCTAAGATTAAGGTAACATATATTTTATCCCTCTAATTGTTTCCTTTTCCCCGTTTTGCTTAACATGCTTTGGTTTTATAGGGACAAGGAGATAGCAGAATTCATCAAATCCCAGGAGAAGGAGATGGAAGAATTTGTGGCAGAGAGGGAGAAACTGATATCAATTCATGAAGATAAGAAAATTGCCATGAAGCGGAGGCATTGGGAGGAAGAGGTTGGGCTGGAGAACGA
Organism: Camellia sinensis; assembly: GCF_055761805.1. NCBI lineage: Eukaryota > Viridiplantae > Streptophyta > Magnoliopsida > Ericales > Theaceae > Camellia > Camellia sinensis. The sequence continues at coordinate 191,067,088 of NC_138961.1, read as the reverse complement.
GCTTACTGCTGAACTCAAACGGCTGATGGACAAGTACAATCCGCAGCGCTCAGAGGAAGGCAACGACAAAGATCTGTAAGACATGAGAGAGTGAGAGAGAAACTAAAGCACATCCAACACACTCTTTTTAACTCAAAATTACTGAGAAACTTCAGATAGTTTTGAAGATCTCAACTTTGCGGAAACAATAGTTTCAAAGAATATACAAAATAGAAGCTAAAACTGGTCATGGAGCTTGTCTACTACCAGGGCTTTACATTTACAAGTTCTGCTCTTATGGCTTTAGTTTTCTGCTTGATGAATGAAATGTTTCCTTGATTAAAATTTTCGTAATCTGCATATCATATCAAATATATGGATGCTGATTAGCTTGTTGGCTGCCTATTTTCATGATGAAGGTCTTCAGTATTGCACATCATTTATACATCATATCGTATAGCTTGTTGGCTCAAGGCAAGTTGTTTTCTATTAGATCTTGAGATTTTGATTTTAAGTATTTGGTTGTGCATGTGCATGTGCATGAGCTTTGAACTGCAGCATTTTTTTTATTGTCTGTTTTTTTTTTTTTTTTTTTTTGGTTAGATTTATAAAGTTAAAAATGTGATTTTGTGTTTGACTGTTCCATGTGGTTATACTTACATGATACTAGGTACTTCTGCTATTGTTTGGGCAGCAATACTGTGAATGCTGTAGGTCACATGTTCCTTATGGTAGTATACATTGTATTGAAGTTGTATTCATATATATATATGTATATAGCTGGTTGAGATTTATCTTCTTTTTTTTCATTTTTTATTTTGAATAATTCACTAATGGTGGTTTTCTTGGTTAATTATGTATCAGTTTTTTTCGTAATTATGTAAATTTTTGTGGTCAATTATGAAACATTTTTTTTGTAATTATGCAATTATTATTGGTTAATTATGAAACATGATTTTTTTTTTTAAACAAATTATAAATAAGGTTTGTTTAAAATATGAATCGGTTTTATAATATTAAAAATTATAATTATCGTTTGTTATAAATTTTAATTTAACACATTATTTGAGTAAAAAAAAATTTGTTTTTTTTTTGTAATAATAAATTATTAAAAAATATTTTTTATATCATTAAAAATTATTAAGTGAATTAATGATTTATTTATTAATAAAATGATTGATATAAAAATTATTAATTTTTTTAAAGATTTAATTATTAATAAAATTGATAATTTATTATGCAAGTATGATTCATGTATTAATAAAATTAGTCATTTGTATATATATGTATTTTCTTTTTTATTTTTATTAGTTCAGTGAATTATCTTAGTAGTTTTTTTTTTTTATTTATTTTTATGAGAGAATTATCAGAGTATTTGTTTTATATTTATCTATTGAGAAAAGTAATACACCTTCTATAATACTAGAAATTATAATTATCGTTTGTTATAAATTTTAATTTAACACAGTACAGGGGACAAAAAAAAGAAGTTATTCTCCTAAGCAATAATAAATTATCAAAATTGTTTATTGAAAAATATTTTTCATATCATTAAAAACTGTTAATTAACGTAATAATTTATTTATTAACAAAATGGTTAATTGAAAATTATTTTTCCATCATTAAAAATTGTTGATTTACTTAATAATTTATTTATTAATAAAATTGATCATTTGTTATGCGAGTATAATTTATATATTAATAAAATTAGTCATTTGTATATGTATGTATTTTCTTCTGCTTCTTAATTAGTTCATTGAATTATTTTAGTAGTTTTTTTTTTAGATAGGAGAATTATCTTAGTATTTGTTTTTTATTTATCTGTTAAGAAAAGATACACATCATAATTTATTTTTTTTTTGTAAATTCAAAAGAAATGTTAAAAACTCATAAATTCATCCAAAACGATATGATAATATTATTGGAGTCTACATCATTAGGTGTATAACAAATTAAAAGAATGATACAGATCATGCCACGTAATTTTATCATATATCTAATAATTTATTCTATTCAATTTCATAGAACAATATTCTAACTTTTAAAAAATTATCAAAATACAAAACTTAAATGTACTGTAATAGTAACTTGTGCCTGGCACGAGGCCTTTTAAACTGTATATATATATATATATATATTTTCCCATCCTAGAAAAAATTTGGAGTAATTTAAACTAATGTAAGCTCTATGGAGTAGAATGATCATTTTCTTACAATAGTGTTTAATGATTGTTTTTCATTAATTTTTTAGTCAACCAAATATAAAAATAAATATTTTGATGGGGGTAATTATTCGTCTCTATTTCATTCTAGTGCATGTTTTTTTTACTTTTGATACATTCTAGCTACTTTTGGTAATTGTGCTGTATATTATATAGGATAAATTTGGTTTCCAAAAAAAAAAAAAATCAAGGATAAATTTTTAAACCAATCCTAAATCCTTGTTCCTAGTATAAGATCTATTAATGGCCTTAGTCTGGAAAGGTGAAAGAGGCCAGTGAAAGAACAGGTGCTTGTCCCTTAACAGATTGTTTAGTTTAGTGGTTTGATCCACTATCAGTCGTCAAGCAAGAACTTTCTGTTTTCTTCTTTTTTTAGTGGGATTCTTTTGAGATAATGAATTTGGGGACATGTTTTAGTCACAAAAGCTCATTTACCATGTCATATGATGATGCTCACGTAACGTGTTGCCTTCTTTTTTAAGCATTAACCGGGGGCAACCGAGAAATGAGGGAAAATTTACTATAATTTGATTTTTGTTGCAAGCACTATTTCCCTTGAAAAAGAACAGTAGTTCAATTGGACTGCTTTAGATGTGGGTAATCCAAAAATCAAACGTGTTTACCAAGATATTCCCGACATAAGTTAAACACTAGACCTTCAAATTTACGGCTCAAGTGGTTGTATTTGGATCAAGGATTTGAGATAAAATTTCTCCCTTTGTTCGTCCTTTCTACAAATTCCTACTTGAATTCTTAATCCAAATGTTTAGAAACCAGTAATTTAACCACAATAGAACTTGCAGACTACAAAAAAGACAAACAGAATGAAAGAAATCACCATTTGTATGTATCACTAATCACTCAATTGCATATTAAAAGTAAAGAGTGCTACAAAAACTGAACAAAATCCCATAAAAATATGTTTTTCCTGCTCAGCCCTAAAAAATTATTCAAAGGGTCATAACCAGGACACCTTTGAAGAGTACCCCCATATTACAATATAATAAAATGTGTTAGAAAATTCAGCATCAAACCTCGCCACCCCGCCACCCCAAAAAAAAAAAAACATAGAAAAAAAAAAAAAAAAAAAAAACCAAGAAAAATGCCCGAGATAATTTTCTCCTAACTGAATTTTACAGATTCTGCTGTGTAATCCGAAATGAATCACATCAAACCCATCTCAGTTTGTTTTCTTTTCTTCTTCTGTAACAGCTGTTACATCTGTAGAAGTAGAACCAGAAGCAGAAGCCTGGTTTTCATCTTCACCACCAAAACCAAACTCGTTTACCCGTTTCTTATCCACTGGATATACCCACCTCTGGTACAGATATATCAGAAAGATAAGATCTGCAAAGGCACAAAGAGAGAAGAAAAAAAAAATAAGCATAAAAATATAGATTACAAAAATACAAGAATCCACACCAACAAATAAAAATATATGGCGTAACTTTGCCGTGACTAATTGACCATCACAAGGGCGGAGAGTATTATCATTCCCAGAAGTTCTCAAAGAACAGAGATATGTACTCTATGGGCACGTTGGTGCACTCACTGCCCCTTCTGTACCAGCTGAAAGGTTTGAACAAAAGCCCAAAGGGCCTGTTTGGTGCAGCTTCTAGTAAGCTAAAAGTACCTATCTCCCCCCGCTTCCCAAGAATCAAAAAAAAAAAAAAAAAAAATCAACTTGTCTAAGCAATTTCTGCCTTATAAGCTCTAAGTAGACATTAGTGCAGCGTGGTGCAAGTTCAAGTTATGCCAAATGCTCCTAGTGTGGTGCAAGTTTGAGTTAGTCAATCAGCACCTCCGCCAAAAAGTGGGGAGAAAGTTGCCTACCTACTACCTCATGATCACTGTCTAATCACGCTGAAAGAGATAATACTTCAGAATACATCCCTAATAACCCTATTATTAAAAAAATAATAATAAAAAGAACAAACAAGAATTCCTAGAAAATAGCTGCAGCAGCATTCTTTTAAAGAACCTCATTTGGACACTGCACATGACACGTGTGATACTTGAGTATAAAGTACACTTCTTTGACCATAACTCACCATCACGGAAGACAGAAAGCCGATGCAATATAGGCATTTTTATGACAAATGCAAATAGATCGTCAATGATGGTATTAAGAAACTTGTATGTCATCTGCCTCCAGGGCATATGGGCCACAGACTTCAGCTTATAGTTGATGAACAGTTGAGGGCACATCATAATAAAACCTGCAAAACAATATCAAAAGAAAAAATAACAAAACATATTGTCAATTTCTTACCAATAATCACATATCTATAAGAAGATTTGTCATTGGAGGGTAGATAGTCAAGTTTGATTGCACAAACTTGTCAATAAACTTAGAGGCTTCAAATAAACACAAATGATGCCCAAGATCTCAAGTTGTTAGGTTATTGGACTAATTTATTTTTTCATTCCCTTGAGTAAAATTTTAACTTTACTCGCAATAAATAAGGGAATGAAGGGAATTCAACAAATATTGCATGTTAAAATTAAAACAAAAAAAACAGATGCCCAAAAACACAAAAATAACAATAAGAGGCAATGAAGGGAATTCAAGGGGCTTACCAAACATGTAAACACAGCTTGTAAGTGAAGAGAGAATCCAAGAGTACCAGCTCTTGTGGCGTTCGTACATGAGAGAGTAAACGGAAGAGCAGCCAACTAGCAAGAAGAGAACATAGGATAAATACTTCATTGCAAGATCATCATACTCCTTTGTCTTGTTCCCGGCATATGATTCACGATCTCGGAACCTCAACATAGGTATCCTCCCAGACCTATCAATCTGGAAGAGAACATAAACAAATACATATTCACAGAAAAAAAATAAAAAAGCTTATCAAATTTGACAGCATTTTGAATATGTAAATTGGGCATTGATGTAGATACAATGCTAGGAAGGCAGTCCCGATATGATCACAGCTAAATTCACACAAGCGCATATCAACCTGTTCGTGAAAAATAAAATAAAATTCCAGGAAATTATTACTGTATTCAGTTACTCAGAATCATATACTCCGGGGACAGGTTTAAGCATTAGAGATTCATCCAAGGGGATTTAATTAGTGCAAAGACCTAAGTCCATGAATATATACAGTTACTGTATATAACTAATTATATTTTTAACTTCATACAACATTCTCAGCATATATGATAGAGAGAAACCATGTGCTGTTTGTATAACCTTTGTCCCAAGTATTTGAGGTCGCATGCATTAATTTTGCTCATACTGCTCGATCAAGAGCCACGATTTCAATCAAACCACAAGGTAACAAGCCTGCCACTATTATATCAACCCATGTTAATTTCAATCACCCTTGTATCCTAGGACTACCCTCAAAATGGCCAATGTCATGCTTCTTACTAGGTGCATTTGTTGGTCTTCGGTGTTCGAAATCATCTTAATCAAGTTTTCCCTCATTTTATTTTCAATAAGTGATACCTCTACCATCTCATGAATCATTCACTTCCAATTCTATCATAGTTTTGCCACACACACATCTTAACAACAATCATTTTGTGAACATGTTTCTTAATTACCCAACATTCTACACCATAAAAGCTTGACCTCTCTCTCCTAGCACTTGTGCTAATACAAATTTTAAGTGCTTATACCCTTAAGATCTTGAATGTCCCTTGGAGAAGATATTTAATATGGAGACACCTCTAGTTCAACGGGATATAGTTTCATGACGACAGCATCTTCAATTTCAATCTCCTTGCAGTTGTCAAGAGACAACGAAAACAGTCACTCTTGGGTATCTTGGGGTTGTTGAATTCCCTCACTACAAAGGAATAAAATTTTGTTTCGGAGCATTATTTAAAAATGGGATATGTGGAAAACATGAGAGAATCGCAAAAACACAAAATAAAAAGGAAACATAAAACCGATTTTTAATGTATTCGACAGCACAACAATTTGAATAACTGAATCTGTAGGAGGTCTATACATCAGAGGTTAAAATCAAGAAACAGATGTTAATGGCAACCAAAGATCACTATGATCCTAAAGGCATTACATTCAAACAGAACAAGGTTTAGAAAGTAATAAAATAATAATAACAATGTCCAGTAATAAGCATATGAAGATAACTATTTGATACTTAATTTGATAAGCAAATAAAAAATGTATATTTAATCTCCCAAATGTCCAATAATTTTAGTATGTCATTTTCTATTTCTCTCAATTTGATATTAAAAGCTTACCAAATACTATATGGTAACGTACACAATATAAAAACTAATAAACTATTACTCAGTACAACGCTGAATTGACAATTATGGTTGATGACGAGATTAACCGCAGGCATGGTACCGGGAAAAAAATAATGTAAAATAAAACGAAGTGCCTATGGTAGCAGGTTGATGAAGTTGATTCATTTCTTCCTCAGAAATTGTAACGAACAGATATAATGGATAATGATGTAATGGAAATTGTCAGCTTAGTTTTCATAATATACATATAAGATTCAAAACTTTTTGTTCAACAAATATATAATCTAGTATACAAAATATATTTACACTGCCAAACATTTCTATAAGATTTTAACTGAACATCATTGCATAATTGAACTTATACCTCAATGTGCATGGCTTTCCCAATTTTCCAGAACTCAATGCAGCAACCAACTCCAGAACTTGCAAGTATCATCCACGAAGTATCGTTGTCAAGTAGGTAGAGGAAGACAATAAGCTGACATGAGAAGCTCACAATAACTGACTTTGCAGATAGTCCTTCCATGGATTTGTTTTTGTTCCAAAATTGAATATCTGTAAAGAACAAAAAATTAATTAACAAGCTATAATTCCCATAAAGATCATCATAGAAGATGCACAAATGATTGCCATTACCATTCTTAAATGCCAAGAAGTCGAATATGGAATGAAATACTGAGACAATCATTGTAATCACCAAAAGGTACGGATTCCCTTCCAAGAATACTCTCTAAAACAAAGAATAAATAAATCAGAATTGGAGTAAACATGTATACACATTTGTATGAACATGCATAATAGTTGCAGAACCAAAAAAGAAGCAAGACCAACAACAAAAAATCACAACCAAACCATACAAGGATCACATTTTAGAACATATTCTAAAGAAGTAGCTAGTTCTTAACTTCAAAAATGTGCATGTATGTATCATGCTGTATCTGTGTGTGTGTGTTCGTACTCATACCCGTACCTATTCTTCTTAGATTGCAATTCAACATTGCCATTTTTTTCAATGCAGAAACAGGAAAATTTTATGTATCGTGTTGTATATGGGCCCATACTCATACCCATATCCATGCTTCTTAGATTTCAATTCAACATTACCACTTTTTCCAATGCAGAAACAGGAAAATTTCAAGCACTAAGAAAGATTGTCGGTCAAAGTAGAAAGATAAAATATTTAGAATTAAAATAGTAAAACTTTTCCATCAGATAAAATAATGTGTCCGCTTAGCAACTTTACAATGAAAAATAAGCCACGTGTGTACCATAGTGCATGGTTGATCCCATAACTAAACTTAATCGATATATCTCAAAGTTTCTGGAAAATCTCCTTTCAATTTGCAACATCATTTTATATGCACTGAATAAGTTCCCTTCAACTATTAGAGAAATTAAAAGACTGATTGGCAAATATTATGTATTTGCTTGATTTCCAAAACAAAAGTTAGAACTAAAATCCAGAAGTACATATTTCTTCAAAGCTTCCTATTTACATCATGCCAGAGAGATTTCTTATGCTCAAAGAAAAAGTAATACCTTAAGTTCATCAGCCTCGCCTTCAAGCATACTCCCATAACTACGGTGAATCTGGAAGGATTGATCAATCTGCAGGAACAGCTGCCACTTGGTCATGCTTATTGGACCCACTTCGAGATTCAGCGTCAACTCAGTTACTGAATCATTTATTGGTATTAACTTATTTCTAAGTAACCAAAACTCATTGAAAAAAATGGTTGGATAGTAGTTCCCTGTTTTAGGTTCAATATTCAAGTCTGCAATCTCAAGTCAAGAAAACTCAACACTACAATGACTTAATTCGACAAAATGCAAACAGGCAATGGGGGCTAAAAAAAAGAAAAAGAACGAAAGAAAGAAAAGAAAAGTGGTTCCAAAAGTGGCCTAGACAAAATCAAGGTGATAACTCTAGAAATATAATAATAAAAAGCACTAACACTATGTTTGGATGGAAGGAAAAAAAATAAAAATAAAAAGCGTAGGCAGGGGAAGCGAATGGTTACTCTTCCTCTTGTTTGGATAATAAAGGGAACGAAAAGGAAGGGACGGGAAGTAATATTGTTTGTAGGAGAAAGGTAGGTGAAGGAAATGGAGTAATATTTTATTATTATGAGTACAAAAAGGTATATATAGAGGTGGAAGCAAAATCGATAATCACTCAAATCCCCTTCACTTCCCCTCCAAAACCTCCAAATTTCAGAGGAGAGGTGAACAAAAAGTGGAATAAAATGGGGTTTGACTATCCTTTTGACCTTTTTCCTCATTAAAAACCCAAACAAGGAGAAGTCATGCACTTCCCCTCAATCCAAACATAGTGTAAAAAATGAAGAAATCAATAATATTTAGCAACATAACCATTATGCACACAGAAAATTTTATAAAGCATTCAGTCTCTTGTATTTATATGCCCAAGTATAAAACAAACTCGTACAAGCTAGCTCATTTTAATTATCTTTTTCCAACAGTAATTATAATACTAGCTAGAGCAAACACTGATGGGTTGTCATAACATGAGTCTTGACAGAAATAAGTCAGTACTAATTGCAACAAATCCTAACCCATATTACCAATGAGATTTTGAGACAGGTAAAAGAAAAAATATACATGCAACATGGCCTGGCCCAAGTAAACATTGTATGACATGAAAGATCAGACAAAGCACACTCGTGGATATTCATCTGTCTCTACAGGTGTCTTCAGTAGATGGCAACTCAATCAACTCAAAATTATGTAATGCAAAGTATGCTGCAGAAGACTAGAGAGGAACCAATTGTGTTTGAGGCTCTTGGCAAAAGGAAAAGTTTTTTGAAACATTCCCTTCTGGATTTGTGGGGGCATATTAAAATCAAAGAACTACAAACAAATAGCATGTATGCATAAAAATGCATGTAGAATCACATATACTGCTATCTCACAGACATGTCACTTAGAAAGAGTCATCCAAAAAAGTTGAACAGACGTGACATGTTGCAAGATCTACAAGTCATGCCAACTCCCTGGAAAAGAATTTGAAATTCATGTCCAGACACCCTAAGTTATTATTCATTCTTCCACAATATCAGAGTAGCTTTGAGAACTCTGCATGGATATGGGGCACATTTACTATCCCAATGCCTGTATTTTTTAGGAATCTCTAGCCGGAGCCTCTGGCACTGAGTTGCCCTTCTTTTTATACTATAACAATTAGTATTAATAAGAGAAGCTGCAAGATGAAAATTCCATACAGGTCCATTTGGAACCCCTCAATAATCTAATTAATTATGCTCAAGTCTTATTTTCAGTTCACTGCTGGTTTAGTTTTATAAATACTGTATTAAATACGCTTCATTGAATGAAGGTTACTTCAAAATTTCATTTTTACAATGGGCTCCACAAAATGTAAATATCCAATAAACCTCTTTAGCAAACTCAAATCAACACGTCACAAGTTAATACAGAGGAAGAACAAGAAACCGAAGGATACAAGGATCTATATTTGGTGGAACAGCATTTTTTGGATACCTGCAGATGATTGCCAAAATTAGCAAGTTAACGAAGATGCATACCATAAAAACTGAAACGAGCTGGGTTAAGTACTTTAAATAGCATATGAGTGCCTAGCTATATCATTGTCCTCAGTAAATTGCCACAATAGAAGCTAAGATCACCAAATAAGCTTTTAATATAAATTTCACTAAGGGGTAAAACAAAAAATAGAAACATGCTTGAAAATTGCAACTTACCAGCTAAGAAAAAAAAAAATTTTTTTGGGTGAATAACTAAGAAAAAAATTTTGATTCATGAGCAAAAGCTAATTTATAATGATTTAGTACATATATCATTACACCAGGATACAAGCATCAGTGTTGTTGGTGAAGTTCTGTATCTATAGTCAACTTACATACAATCTGTTATTTTAGATAATTTATCCTCCTTTTATCAATGTAGGCAATTCTAATTTATAAAGCACTTGACACAAAGACAAGGATAAATAAATAACTAAACACATTTGATGACGGAAAAATGCTGAATCACGTGATAGCATTTCAGTTCATGAAAATTCATGATACCTGAGCTGAGCCGTCCATTGGTGAAATCAATTTGCTGGAGGGACTGGCTTTTGTTGACTTTTTGAGTTATTTCCAAACCCTACACTCCTATTTTCCCTGTCCTCCTAACGATACCACGATACCGCCAAATTACAACCCTCTTCATTTTACAAAATCCTTGACATCACTGGTTTAAATCTTTTTTTAATAAATAATCACAGGTTCAAATCTTAGAGTTGCCATTTTGTGCAAAAAATGAAGGCAGCTCTATACCAAATTTAGCTCTCTTAGCACTCTCAATTAGCATGGACAAACATTGCAACTTCTTTTTGTTTCAAGAAAACTTTTCTGTTTGCTCAGTTTCCCAATTAATGTTCATATGGTTGCATTTCCTCAGTTAATCGTCCTTTCCACATCATCTTTATCCCTCATTTATTTTCACAAACTAGTTCAATGTTGTTAAGGCATCGTACATGATGCTAGAATGGCTTTGTTCTTCTTGGACAAGTCCAAATACCATTCATAGACTGCAAGGTCGATTCCTGTATAACCTTTAAAAACAGCTCAAGAACAATTAAGTGTATTGAAATGCCTTGTGACACCAAGCGAACTTAATCCCTACATCTCTCTCACCTTCGAATTGCCAAAGCTTTAATCCCAAAATGCCTACTCAACTCCACCCAAAAATGAAGCTCCTAAAGATGCCAAATGCCATAGTTAAGAGAAAAGGTAGAATTTTAATCCAATGTTTCCAAAAGATTGTTTATTTATTTAAAAATGTTTGTATTTATTTTAGTTTATTTCTTGGTTTGGGTTCAAATAGAAGAACTAAATTAAGAAATGGATCCATGTAGCCAACCCCAAATAATTGGGACCTAAGATTCATGGACACTCCTACGAAGGAAGCATCTCATGTCCTACAACTCTTTGGACACTCCTAAAAGTGTGTCTGGTACTTCTTCAACATGTCTTAATTAAAAAATAAAATTTATAATATTGGACACTTTACTGACACTTCCTAAACCTTCCAAGCACGTCTTATGTGATGAATCCCTTCATAATAACAATGTTTTGCATTTTTCAAAAAAAAAATTATTCAACATTTGTAAAATGGATTTATCATGTGCATTATAATATTCTATAAACGTTTTGTATTCTTTAGAATGTAATTGTTACATATATGATATCTCAAATATTTAAGTTGTAAAACATATAACTTCTTAATGTAACTAATGTTATGTTATAATTCATTATATCTTTCAATAAACTATTCATATATATGGCACATAATAAATTTGTAAGAATATAGCATGCCCCAGGCGTGTCATGTCTTGCATTTTTGAAAAATTTTAGTGTTGGTGTGTCAGTGTCGTGTCCATGTCTATGCTTCTTAGCGAATAGTTTTTGTTTTTGTTTTTTACAAAAACAACCACTAATTGTTTCCAATTTTACGTAAATAGAAAACAAGAAAAAGACAACCTGATCAAATGATCCCTTGGGTTTCTTTTCTAGAAGGCTTGGTTCAACATAGAGTAACCTCCTCAAGTAGGTTACTTAGCATCACGCATTTCATCTTACCCCGCGTAGGTTACTTAGCATCGCGTATTTACAAAAAAGTAATAATTAGGGCCCGTCAGAAGTGGCTTTTTTAATGGTTTCTTGGCTAAAACATGAGGTGAAAAAAATCAAAATGTTTGGGAAGGACTTTTTGGCTTTTTATGAAAAAACGTGCAAAAAGTGGAGCGAATGGGAAGGAACCTTCTTGTATGAGTTGAAAACCTTTTGGCTTTTTGACTTTTTTAGTGACTTTTTGGCTAAAATTACATCTTCCCAAACAAGACCTTAATAATAAACTTCCTCATGAGCAAGCATTGCACACTCGTGTAACATTCTTAGGCCAAAAAGGCTCTACACAAAGCAGTAATTTCTTTTCAAGATGTTATGTTACTAAATGAATAAATTAATCAGTATTCTATATTCTCAGCTGGTAGTAACAAGTGTTGTAAGAAAAAAAAAAATGACCAGTCTATCTTTCTCCATCTGTCATCTTTATATTTCTTCTACTTCCTTCAATTAATTACACCCTTCAAGTACTTCCTCCTCTTATCTTCCTCTATTTCCTATGACCCCCTCAATTTTATTTTTCCCTCCACCTTCCCTGCTCTCTTCTCGCTCTTCATTCCTCTCCCAAACCTATCTTACCCATATCTCCGTCACAAGACAGCCCACTCTAATGTCTTCTATGATTGCCATGCATCATCAAGGTAAAAAAATGCAAGAATAAATTTCAAGCTCTTACAGAAAACTATGGACCAGTTCTGACAAATATACCTTGTAAAATCCTCAACCAAATTGACTGTAATGTTTGGTTTCCAATATGACACCCATTCCACAGGGCCATCATCTTCAGAATCATCTCGAGTTTCGTCCACCACCTGAGGCAATCAAAACAAGTCTTCACTCAGATCAAAAGCTTCTACAAAAAATCTAGGCAAAAAAAGAAACACAACTAAACCAAAGAAGATTGTATTTTATTAATTTATACTACAACTTCAAATGTATCTAATGACACAATGGCCCCGTTTGGTGTAACTGTTAAAACAGATTATAGATTATAGCTTAATAGATTATAGATTATGACTTTAATCAGAAGCTGTTAATCTGTTTGGTGTAACTGTTGAATTATACATTTAAGTTGCTAAGTAGTGTTTGTTAAATAAGGTGTGGAGTAGCTTTTTCAATTAACTTTTATTTTTTATTATTCACTACTTATCTACATTTCTCATAAAGAGTAATAATAATATTCTATAGTACATTTGAGTCTCTTTCTATTTTTAAAAAAATAAAAAATAAAAAAATCTAAGAGTATAACCATAAATTAACATGTCCACAGCAGAAGCTGATAATCAGAAGCAAGGAGTGAGCAGCTTCTTAGAATCAGCTTTTTTGACTTAAAATAAGTTGTTAGAATCAGAAGCTGCTTGAAAGAAGTTTAACTAAACAGTTCAAAATAACTTTTCAAAAGCCAGAAGCTATAAGTTGGCTCAGAAAAGCCCAAACAAACACTCTCAAACACACGACGTGAAAAAATAAAAATTTCAATACATGACATTGAACACCATTTGACAAATACAGTTGATGCAAATCACATATTCAAGTATCATAAATTAGTCAACAACAAACTCTCTTTCAATAAAGCAAATATAAAGTTTAATTGTCCTAATGTGTACTTGCTGTCTTTTTTAAGATAATGCAAGAGCATGGTGCCTATCGCATTAAAAGATTTTCCTCTTGCGATAACCCCCAAGGTTACCACTTCAGCCATTTTCTAGGAAAATTTTGTTGCAAAATAGCTCTCAGAGGCAATTCACGAAAAAGAGGAACGAAAAAGTTGCTCAAGTCTGGACTTGACGCTTGAAGGCCTGAGCTTGGTGTTGTCACCGGACTTCTCCTTCGGAGGGAAATCCAATTTGTTATTGTACATGTGTACAACATTTAGGGGCCACTGCTTTGGTGCAATTAGATGTATAGCTGTTGACTGTGAAAGTTCCAGTTCAAGTCATAGTCACTTCGAGCAAATAATGTGAATCCGCCCTGCCAGCACCCTGCATAGGCAGGACTAGTGGGTAACTGCATCTGCCTTTTTATACAACTACAACTATGTTTCTATGATGCTTAAAATACATTTGTGTCCATGCATACATATCACTGCAAATTTGACAAACCCTAATACCAAACATGAACCATTTAAAAGACAATATTGGTCCAAAACAAAATTCTCAACTAGCATATCTAAAAAAAATATTGCATAAATTAAATACCCCCTCCTCCCTCCCTTCCTCCCTCTTGATATATTGTTTGAATCACATCATCAACTTAAGACTTTCACCACACACTGCCATAAACAAAATATATTGCTCCAAGTCTAGGCCAATTGTTAGTATGGTTAAAGACTTGTCGTAATGACGAATGGAACCTAGCCCCTCGATTTATTGACTAAATTGGTAGTAAAATAAGATAAAGATGGCCTCATCTAACACCTACAGTAAACTAAGAAAGATTGCCTCTTACATCAGTGAAGAAGTGAAGTATCAATTGCAAATACTTAGGTAGTCTAATACTTGACAAAATTTAAGAGGGGGGGGGAGGTTGAAAGAAACTGATGGGATCAGAGAAGTTTTATCTAACACTACAAGTTAGAATTATGAATATTGATGTATCCATAATGCAAACACCAATAGGTTATCTATCAGTTTACACAAGGACAAACCTCAGGCACCGCTGCATCCTCACTAGAGTCTTTGGAACTTCCCAACAAGCTCTTCCGTTTATCTGTCTTTGACTTGGGCAGGTATGTAACAACAGCTGATATCAAGGAAAGAGGAGATCTTATTAGTGATTGATATTTACACATCAATAAGGATTGATCTGAAGTTGAAAAAAGTAAAATAATCTTACGGTGCGTCCTGCCGAAAGCAGCCAATGGCTGGTACTCTGGATCATTGGGGTCCGGTGGGTAACCAGACTGAGCAAAGAAAACGTGAGCATAAAGACTGCCATTGTGCTTCAAAGCCTGGGGGTGGAATAATCAGAAGAAGCTTGATTATGAAATAAAAAACAAACACAATCAAACCATTCCAAAGGTAATCAAAGAATCTCATGCATGTGCAGGTATAAAATCAAAAGTGTTATGCAATTAAATAATACATAACAAGTAATATTTACTGCATACATAAGATACCTCAGATGGATAATACATGAAAGACAAAGATCTTGTACTCTCTGGTCCCCAGACAGCATAAGGTATATTTGTCTCATGCCAAACAAGTGCACCTTCACTACCAAAGTCGTTGAACTTTTCATGTTCAGAAAGATAAAACCACATATCCTGAACACAAGTAAAAATTGCAATTTTAGATTGAATTACAAACAACAAGAAAGCAAAATATGCCAGTATAAGCAGTAAACCTGAACATTCTATAGGACATCATCAGTGGAAAGGTTAACCTCAAATCATCATGCAGTCCAAATTTTCTTCAAAACTCACTATACTTTTCTCATATATGAGCACAAATGGACTTTTCTGTCACATATCCAATGAGATATATATGTAATGCATATATGCATGTGCACATGTGTTTTGCCCACAAAAGTAGGCAGATGAAAACTATGCAAGCTTTGTCCATTAAATTTTTAAGGCCAGTCGTAATATCTAAAAGAATATAATGCATACGCGTGTATTTCAGCACCTAAGGCTAAGGCATTGTTCCTTTGAAGAGTCAATAATCCGAAGTTCCAAAATAAGTAAACTCAACCTACTAAATCTCAAATGAAACTAAAAAGCTTTAGCAAAAGAGATTAGAAGCATTCCACCAACAATGTCCTCTAAAAGCCCACTGAGGGATTTTAAATTCTCTTCCTACTCAATCCAGTCCATCTCCCCTAATTTACTCTACTCTTGCCATTCAAGCAAAGACTGTTATGAAAAGGAATTATTGACCTTTTTTTAAAAAAATTTGAATTTCTGTCCTGTTTTTTAGTGTCGTTTTGGCTAATTTGGCCACTTCCCAAACATAGCCTTAGTATGAACGCTTTAAATTTTGTCACACACGTCTTTTCTTATTCTTTAATCATCCTTGTGTAACTATCAATTTCAAGAACAACCATAGGTCCTTGTGTAACAGCCGCTTTCAAGAACACCCACAGGTGATTCCATGTTGTACAAGCTAATTATAGTAATACAATCAAACTATATCCAAGATTGACAGAGAAATTTACATAGAATCAGAGAATTCCTTCATGAACCCACACCACATAAGTAGGTTTTTCATACCTAATATTCAATTTGAACTACTTTTGATATATAAAAACTGAAAATTTTCAATTGTGATCCTCTAATAAAGAGGATAGTGAACTACTAAAACAGTACAAAGATCACAATATCATCAAAAAATTCATATATATATACATATATATATATATATAGAGAGAGAGAGAGAGAGAGAGATTGAGAAGAAGAAGAAGAACCAGCGATTCGCCCTTCTGGAAGATGTTAGAGATCTGAAGAGCAGGCTCGACGGGCTTCTTGGGAGAAAAGAATTTGGAAGCGAAGTACCAGAAAACCGCTATTCTTATGACTCCTGTTATCGTCTGCCCAAAACCTTGCTGTTGCTGCGGCCTTGCCACTGCTCCTCCACCACCATCTCCTGCTGCAACCGCTGGCGGCGCCATATTTGCAAAGCTCTCAGATTGTTTCGCCCTAAAACGAACCCCTCCACCGTCGAAACAGAGAGAGAAAACAGAGAGAGAAAGAGAGATTCTAATCTGTACCTTTTAATCAGATATCGACAGAGATTTTTAAATTGGAGATGGTCGCAAAAAATAATTGGAGTATATATTATTTTTTAGGCACAGCTTCTCTCCGGTTTAAATTGGACGAGTGCTGCGCATCGATATCTTTAATTTAAATCGTTAAATATATAGGTGTGGTCAAGTGTTTAATTTTTATATAAAATTATGTTAATTAAATATTAATAGTTATTTAATTATTATATATTTGTATTAATAATAAATATAATTTTTAAAATAAATAATTTATACAAATGTAATCTAATTAAATTGTTAATAAAATAACCAATAAATTTTACATATTACCGACCTCAACTAAACTCTCCAATATCTAATTGGAGAAGCCTCCCCTATTTTGTATGCTTTGTTTTTTACGGATATTTATAGCAGGGACTTTACGGATATTTATAGCAGGGACTTTTATATTAGTATAGATTACGCGACCTTTTTATTTTTTTTATTTTTTAAAATTAGGTTAAAATATCTTATTATGTACGGATTGTTTTTATAATTATTTATATACATGTGAATTGTGATTTAAAAAAAAAATTGTGCATATAGAAAAAAGAATATAACATATTTTCAATCAATTATTTTATGTTTGCTTTTGACATGTATAAGTCCATAAAGGCCACGAATCACCTATGGCCCATCACTTGAAGCCCAGTACATAACCCAACTGGTGAGGTCTAAGACAGCTGGAGTCTAACATGACATAAAGAGCCAATGACATTCAGACACACGGCAAGAAAAGGACGAGCCACATCAGCAGACAAAGATCTGCAAAGTTATTACCACTGCACATCACCATTAATACAGCCCATCACAGCATTTATTACGACAACACCTCTCCGCCGGAACAGGACCCCCTTACCCTGAGTAAGGTAAGCTACAGCATAGGCTTTCGACGAGGAGAATAGGTCAGAAGGAATAGCGAAATGATTGTCAAAGGATATAAGCGAACGTTGTAGACAATAAAAAGGTTAAGCTTTCTATCTCTAATCTCCCCCCATATACTCTACTTCCCTTCCTAACTTGATCGTCACTGGGAGACTACCCCGTTCCCCGTTGAACTTGTTTGCAGGATATCCAGTGGGCTCGATCATTTGGGCTTGGGCTTGGGCTTGAGGGGCTTGGGCTTGAGGAGCTTGGACCAGTTCGCTCCATTCACTAGGATAAACTGTATCAACAGTTGGCGCCGTCTGTGGGAAACGCTTTGCTCCTCGCGCCAGTTGTGTTCACTGTCGCCGGAGACCCCGTTCCAACAACCTCTTTCTCCTACCCGTCAAAGTGCATGGTCACGACTAGATCCATGGCTTTTCACAATAATGCTGCCGACCATCAAGCCGACCCCCCCAATCCAAACAACCCACCACAGTATTTTATCGAGCTTACCAACAGCATTAACCGCATGGCCGAGCAAAATCAGGCCTTGATAAATGCTTTACTCCAAAGAAACCTTCTAATGCCTCCTCCACCACCTCTAGATATTTCCCCCAACCAAGAAAGAGCCACGAGCCATACTGCTCCACAACTCCATCCACCCAACTTGGAAGGTTTGCAATCTCCCCACCCACATATAAATCCACCACCACCCCCACACCCGTCGGTCGTAGCACCAGCCCCTGAAGGGGAGGCCAACAGCGTCCAGCCTCCATTGACTGACCATGGTGACCGCGTTCCCCTCTGGGACGCTGAGCTCCGAGCAATAAAGCTCCAACTCCAAGGGGTCATGCCGAATATTCAGCATAAACCCTCTACCACGACAAATTCACCATTTGTTGCCTCCATCCGGGACAAACCTTTGCCCGCCAAGTTCAAGATGCCCACCATTGACTCCTTTGACTGTACGACAGACCTAGTCGACCATCTGGAGACCTACCGTACCCTCATAATCCTCCATGCTTTCCCTGACGAGATCATGTGTCGAGCTTTCCCCGTAACACTGAAGGGGTCAGCTCGACTGTGGTTCAGTCAGTTACCAGCGGACTCTGTCTCCACTTTCCAGCATCTCAGCGACTCCTTCCTCAGCCATTTCATTGGAACCCAGCGCCAACGCCGCCCTGTAACCCAACTCCTCAACATCCGTCAGACCGAGGGGGAGTCGCTGCGCAGCTTCGTTACCCGCTTCAACACTGAAGGCCTACAAGTAGCGGAGAATGACGATAAGGTCATCCTCACGGCTTTCATGGCCGAGCTACGATCGTTTGATTTCCTCTTCTCCCTCTCCAAAAACCCCCCGACCTCCATGGCAGCCCTATTATCCAAAGCCCAGAAGTATATGAATGCCGAAGATTCACTAGCCGCTCGACAGGATCCAATATCCAAAAACCCGACCCCCAGAGAAAAGAGAAAAGACTCGGAACCCAAAAACACCCAGTATAACAGCCAAACACCCCAATATACCGACCGACCTCCTCGCACTGACCGGTCGGCACCAGCTTGACCGCCCGGTCGGTTCGAGCGGTACACGCCCCTTAATTCTCCCATGGAACAAGTCCTCCACCAGATCCAACGAGATTACCCCCTCAAATGGCCCCTGCCCTCACGGACCCCTTCCAACCGGAAAGACCAGTCCAAATATTGTCGTTTCCACCAAGATCATGGCCACAACACTGATGACTACATCAACCTCAAGGATCAGGTCGAGACCCTCATTCGTCAAGGGCGTCTCAGCCGGTTCACGGACACCCGCCCACAACAGAAGCAAAGAACCAAGCCCCTCAGAAACAACCGCCGGCGTACCCCACCCCGGCAGCCAGCCTAACATAACCAAGGCCATGACTGCCCCCCACAATAGCCTCGGCCCCTAGGTAATCCCCTTCCACCAGTTGGTGAAATCTGAGTCATTTCTGGTGGCCTTGCTTGTGGCGGACCATCCCACTCCGCTCAGAGGGCAGAGCTCAGGAAGATAAGGCAAGGCTCGGATAGAACAGTGGACACGGTAGACCGACCCTCCAAACAGCCCAAGCAGTTGACAGAGCCCATCACCTTCACGGACGCTGACTGTATTGGCATCCGTTATCCTTATGATGACCCTCTCGTCATTTCTGCCCTTCTCTCTAACTATAAGGTCAGACGGGTTCTCATCGACAACGGCAGTTCTTCAGACATCATATTCCTCAGCTGCTTCTGCTAGTTCAAAATTGGGGAGGCAAGCCTGTCCCCCCTCCAAACCCCTTTGGTCAGTTTCATTGGTGACCGGGTGACCTCCATCGGCCCCATCGACCTCCCCATCACCATCGGCGAATACCCACGGCAGACTACCAAGTTGCTCACTTTCCTTGTGGTCGACTATCCCTCTGCCTACAATATCATCCTTGGTCGCACCACCCTCAACGCTTTTCAAGCTGTCACTTCAGCCTACCACCTCGCCATAAAGTTTCCCACCGACCAGGGGGTCGGGACAGTACGAGGAGAGCAAACCATAGTCAGGGAATGTTATGTCGCCTCACTCAAGGAAGTCAAGCTGAAGGAGGTCATGATCATTGAAGGACTTGACGCCCGAGATGAAGACGAGCTGGTTAGAGGCGAATCGTTGGAGGAGCTCGTTGAGATTCCCATCGATCCCACCAACCCAATGAAAACTGCTAAGATCGGCAGCCAGCTATCCCCCCAAGCTAAGGCCGACCTTACTGCCCTTCTGACCGAGCACAATGATGTATTCGCCTAGACTCATTCAAATATGTCAGGCATCGACCCTTCTTTCATAACTCATCGCCTCAGCATTGAACCTCATTTCCGACCTTACCGCCAGAAGCAACGCATCTTTCATCTGGATCGCAATACTCTTATAGCCACAGAGGTCGACAAACTCCTTGAGGCCCAATTCATCAAAAATGTCGACTACCCTAAATGGTTGTCAAACGTGGTCCTTGTCCGTAAGAACAATGGCAAATGGCGACTCTGTGTCGATTACTCTGACCTGAACCGAGCTTGCCCCAAAGATAGCTATCCTCTGCTCCGCATAGATCTGCTGGTCAACGCCACGGTCGGTCATCAAATGCTCCGCTTCATGAATTGATCACACTTTGCAGCCCCTACCCGTTCGCTAAGTGGGGGATTGACCTAGTTGGCCCCTTACCCACCGGCCGAGGCCAGACCAAATTTGTCATTGTCGCCATTGATTATTTTACTAAGTGGGTAGAGGCAGAACCCCTTGCCACCATTACCGAGCGGAACACAACCAAGTTCATCTGGCAGTCGATCGTTTGCAGATTTGGCATTCCCCAAGCCATTGTTTCCGACAACGACAAACAATTCGACAACGCCAAGTATAGGAAGTTCTGTGTGGACCTCCAAATTCAACCATGTTTTTCTTCCCCCGAACATCCCCAAGCCAATGGCCAAGTTGAGGTCACCAACCGTTCTCTTCTGAAGATCATCAAAACCAAGCTAGAAGCTGCCAAGGGGCTTTGGGCCGAGGAACTACCAAATGTACTTTAGGCTTACCGAACTACAGCACGGACTCCCACTGGGGAAACTCCTTTTCGCTTGACATACGGCGCTGAGGCGGTTATTCCGGTAGAAGTCGGTCTGCCTACCCCTAGAGTTTTACATCAGGATCCAACACTAACGGAAGAGCTCCGTCGGGCAGACCTAGACCTAATTGAAGAACTTAGAGAAACCACTGCTGTCAGACTAGCCTCATACCAACAGAAAATGCGAACATACTACAACCGCAAAGTCCGACCAAGGGAGTTCGCTGTAGGGGACCTTGTCTTGAGAGAAACAACCCTTGCTACCAAAAATCCGACCGAGGGTAAACTGGCACCCAAATAGGAGGGACCTTACATTGTGAAGGCCCGACCGCGTCCAGGCACTTACCGACTTCAGGACATGGAAGGTCGAGATCTTCCCCACCCCTAGAACGCTGAACACCTGAAGCGCTACTTTCAATAAGTACCTACTGTTGTATTGCTCAGTTGTTGTATTTTCTTTTTGTTTTGTTACATAATGTAAACTTGCATCGACTGAATTACACTGATCATGGCAATAATTTTATACCTTGGCTATCTATGTGTTGTCTCCATAACATTCTCATTTGCAGCACTTATTACAAGTCTCAGCCAGACCGACCGTCAACAACCTCAGCCAGACTGAGCACTCAAAAAGCCTCAGCCAGACTGAGCATCCAAAGCCTCAGCCAGACTGGGCACTAAAAGCCTCAGCCAGACTGAGCACTAAAAGCCTCAGCCAGACTGAGCACGAAAATGCCCCGGCCAGACTGAGCATTAAAAGCCTCAGCC
This sequence comes from Camellia sinensis, assembly GCF_055761805.1. Classification (NCBI taxonomy): domain Eukaryota; kingdom Viridiplantae; phylum Streptophyta; class Magnoliopsida; order Ericales; family Theaceae; genus Camellia; species Camellia sinensis. Next base: position 191,045,015 of record NC_138961.1, on the reverse strand, counting down.
AGACTGAGCATCAAAAGCCTCAGCCAGACCGAGCATCAAAAGCCTCAGCCAGACCGAGCGTATTTCAAATGTGCACTTGAGCATCAAAAGCCTCCGCCAGATTGAGCATCCAAAGCTTCAGCAAGACTGAGCACAAGAGCCTCAGCCAATTGAGCATCAAAAACCTCGGCCCGACCGAGCACTAAGAACCTCGGCCCGACTGAGCAGTAAGAGCCTCCGCCAGACCGAGCAAGAGGCACTCGGCCTGCCTAACAAGTCTTAGCCAGACCGAGCGCCACAGCCCAAGGGCCAGGCACAGGTTATTTTCTCCTCAGTCAAACCCTCACAAGTTAGCTCTCTCATCCTCACAAACCACACCTCCCTCCATGAACCACTAACTTACCTGAGCAATGTGGCAAACACACACTTGTAATTTTACTACACTTCACAAGTTTAACTTTACTCTGCATTGAGTTTTTATCAGAAGTTTAACTGTACTCTGCATCGAGTTTTTATCAGAAGTTTAACTTTACTCTGCATCGAGTTTTTATCAGATGTTTAACTTTACTCTACATCGAGTTTTTTATCACAAATTTAACTTTACTCTACATTGAGTTTTTATTACAAGTCCAATTTCACTCTGCCTTAAGGAGTCTACCCAGTCCTTATTACAATTTCAATCCCACTCTGTCTTGAGGAATTCCTAAATGCAGTTTTTATCCCAAGCTCACCACAAGTTTTTATCACATGTTTTCATCCATTTCAGACGCACAAGCAAAAACAGTGAAATGCACAACACAACTGAAATTTCATTTATCCACAAACTTTATACAAAAGTTCATTACAGCAAACTTTATACAAAAGTTCATTACAACAATTCAAAAAAAATAAAAAATAAAAAAAAATAGCAAAAACAATGTCGATGCCCAGTCTTTTTCTCCTTCCTCCCCAGTTACTCCTCCTTACTGGAGAGGTTTTCTTCTTCAATGCCCTCGTCCAGGGGGGTTTGGGCCCTGCTAAGGTGGTTACCTCCATTTGGGCGGAGCATAACCCCATCAGCAGTTCAGCCTCGTTGAATCTGGATGCCGAGCGTAGGGCTGCCTCTTCTACGATCCCCACCAGGCGGTCTGCCCCTGCCCTAGCTGGGCCTTTTTCTCCCTCCAGCCGCCCAGCCACCGCGCGAACGTGGTAGATCGCTGTGGTCAGACCAACTCCCCCTCATTGGGGTGTAGGGCCCCCTGGGGCTACTTTTCTCTTTTTGAGCCAGGGCCGCTTGCCCCATCTTCTCCTTGCCCTTCAGGGACGGCTCTCGCGACCCCCGTGGCAATCACCGCCACCACTGGCACCACCTTCATTCCCTCTGAAGCAACATCCACCGCTTCTGGGCCACCTACCCTTCCTGGGGTCCCCCTTCCCCTTCTCCCCCCTCAGCCCCCTTGGCAGCACTAGTTCCCTTCACACTTGTCTCCCTCCTCCTCTTTTGGGCAGGCACTTCCTCACTCCGCCTCACCCTCTTCTTCTTCTTCCCCACGCCCAATGCCTCAATCTCCTTCAAAGACCTTTCCTTTAAAGGGTCTGTTGGGGGCGGCCGTGGCACAAAATCGCCTAAGTTTTTCTCTCCCAAGGGTTTGGAACGGGGTCGAATCCTCTTCCTCGCAACCGGTTTTGGTGGTCAGTCGACCTAGGACTCTTTGAATTTTTGGGCTTTAGCCAGAATGGTCTAATCCTCCGCCTCCTGAGCCCTTCTCCTCGCCTCCAACTCCGCTCGGTCGAGGTCCCCACTACTTGGCCTTAGACCCAACCCTGCCTCAAACAACACAGACGGTTGAACGAGCTCGTCCCATTTGGCCCCTTCTTTCTCCTTCCACTCCTTCACCCTCTTCACCCTCCCCTCCGCGGCTGCTCCCAGTTTCAGCTCCACAGACCTGATAGGTACTTTCCAAATGGTGCGCACTCCAAGCCCCCCATTGGCAGACACGTAGAACCATCGTGGTCGCCACCCCTTGATCGACGACGGTAGCCCCGCCACCAACCCTCTCCCTACTGCTGCCTGCAAAGTGACCCACATCTCCTGCTGCCCCGAGGCCTTATAACATGCAAAGAATTCGTCTGCTGTCATAGCCTCCTCTTCATTCGCTTTCAGCCATGAACTTGCACAGGCCAGTAGGATCTTCCATGCATTGGGCATTAGTTGCCCCGGTGCTACCTCCAGACGGTTGAGCACATCCACTACCACTTACGGCAGTGGCAACCTCAATCCCCCCCATTCAGAGCTTCCTCATAAAGGGAAAACTCTCCTGGCCTGGCGTCAGACGGCCTTTCCGTTGATGTCGGCAGCAATAACTCCACTTCCCCAGGGATCTGGTATTTTTCGCGGATAACCTCCAACTCTGCCTCAGTAATCGTGGATTTGTCAGCCTTCGAGGGCCAATGATCTGGTTCCGCTTGGCTGATTGGCTTTGGAGCTGCTATCATGGTGGAACCGTGGGATCGTACCGTCGACTCCCCTACCCTCTCTGTCCTATACTGCGCTGCTAGCTCCACAGCATCGTCATCTCCAAGTGGGTCCACCCTGACAATCGCATTCCCTTATTGGGCCATCTCTGTGGTATGTTTGTGAATCGCTTCGGCAGCAGGAACAAGGAAATCGAAAAAGGGTTGCAGAGGTGTATTGTGAGCAACAAAGGAATTTACACTTGGAATATTTTGATTTTTCGTAAATAGGTAAGTGAATCAAATAATGCCAAAAGCCCACGGTTTGCCAGTATTCCAAGGATCCCAATTAATTTTCGCCAGTTCAAAAACTTTTCAAAATCATCCGCCAAAACTGTCTCTTCAACACCCATAATGACTTACCGTTTCATTTCTGATCCAACGCTTAATCTTCCCCCCTACGGGATATTGCCACGTGTACGTCTACAATCCACTGTCTCCTCCCCTTACCTTATATTTTCCACTTCAACTCACCACGTGAGCCACCGCGTCTCGAGCCCCACGCCCCTCCACCTCACCCTTCACGGTCGGCCCTCCTTGCTGCCAACCATACCACTCGGCCAACACCGCGATCGACTCTCATCGCGGTCAGCCCTCCCGCTCGGCCAAACGCCGCGGTCGGCCCTCCTCGTGGTCAGCCCTCCCGCTCGGCCAAACACCGCGGTCGGCCCTCCTCGAGGTCAGCCCTCCCGCTCGGCCAAACGCCGCGGTCGACCCTCCTCGCGGTCGGCCCTCCCGCTCGGCCAACCACCGCGGTTGGCCCCCCCTCACAGTCGGCCTTCCCGCTCGGCCAACCACCGCGGTCGGTCCCCCCGCTCCCTCGCGGTCGGCCCCCCGCCCCCTCGCAGTCGGCCCTCCTTGGTGTCGACCGTCCCGCTCGACCAACCTCATGGTCGGCCCTCTCCGTGATCGGCCCTTCCACTCGGTCGCCTTGCGCAGTCGGACCACCTCCCGGTCAGTTCACCCCCCTCGATCACCCATTCCGGTCGACCTCCATCCTACCAATCCCTAGCACATTCATCTACGTCACTAATATTCCCTTCATTGGACTAAAGCTGCACTCGTGAATGGGGGACTACTGACATGTATAAGCCCATAAAGGCCACGAATCACCTATGGCCCATCACTTGAAGCCCAGTGCATAACCCAGCTGGTGAGGTCCAGGACAGCTGGAGTCCAACATGGCATAAAGAGCTAATGACATTCAGACACACGGTAAGAGAAGGACGAGCCACATCAACAGACAAAGATCTGCAAAGTTATTGCCACTGCACATCACCATTAATGCAGCCCATCACAGCATTTAGTACGACAACACCTCTCCGCTGGAACAGGACCCCCTTACCCTGAGCAAGGTAAGCTACAGCATAGGCTTTCGGCGAGGAGAGCAGGTCGGAAGGGACAGCGAAATGATTGCCAAAGGAGGTTAAACTTTCTATCTCTAATCTCCCCCCATATACTCTACTTCCCTTCCTAACTTGATCGTCACTAGGGGACTACCCCGTTCCCCGTTGAACTTGTTTGCAAGATATCCGGTGGGCTCGATCATTTGGGCTTGGGCTTGAGGAGCTTGGACCAGTTCGCTCCATTCACTGGGATAAACTGTATCAACAACTTTTATTCAAAATTTTAAAATAATGTACAAGTAATAAGAAAAAAAATTATTCCTAGTGACATTTTTTTACTTCTATATAAATACTTAAAAAAATAAACATAAAAAGGGTAGTCAATATAAATATTATAGATTAAGTAAAAAAAATGTGATTAGCAATTATGCTTACATAAATTTACTTTAGTTTTAATTTCAAATTAAAAAAAAAACAATTCTAAATCATTTTATTTAGCTAGTACCAAATAGAATTTTCTTAACAAAAATGAAAGTTACAAAATTTTGTTATAAATTTTCAAATGTATATTGTTAAACATTTTATTCTATTTGCTTGTTTGTTTGCATACTTGCTTTGGGAGTTTTGGTATTTGATCTTTGCTACACATTCATCGTATTGTTTTATTTATTTTTCTTGTTCTTACTTGATTTTTGCATGATACTTATTTCATAGTGCATCTTCAAGTGTATTAGTGAAATTATCATACACTTAAAATACACAAAATTACAATATATAGAAAGAATAAAAAAAGTAAATAATTACCCAAAATTAAAACTAGTTTAAGAAAAAACAAAAATAAAAATGAAATTATTTTAAATATTTATTTATTTATTAGCTAATTTTTTTAAATAAACTTTCAAAGAAAACAAATATATATATATATATATAAATACAAAAACTAAACATAAAATATAATACAAAAAATAAATGAATTATAGGATCTTCAAGAAGTGAGACTTATAAACAAATTTTGTAAAATCTTATCTCTTAATATATTTTTTATACTTATAATCCTGAGAATGAGATTGAAATAATTGACACTTCTTGCATTAGGTCAATTTAATAGTTTTAGAAAGAACAAATGCAATAAATTTCATAACACAAAACACAAACAATTGTGAGACAAAGTATCTAAAAAAAATAAAAACAACATTCAATGATGATGTAGACGCACACCTGACGTTTTAATTTGAAGTTGTACGGGGAGCAAATATTCAGGCAAGCCCGTACTCCTTTATTCCAAACTCTTGTCTGTCCGATCGACCTGCGAGCACAACCGCGGTGAGCTACCCGGCGGTGTGTGGCCAGAAAACCCCTCCGACGATCAAGTTAGCACACACACACACACAGGGATAGAGAGAGAGAGGAGAGAGTTGAGTGTAAGTGTATATCTCACCCAGTGTTCATCTGCCTCAGCGTGGGGGGCGCAGACTCGCTTATATACCTTATGCGCCCCAAATCTACTCCCGTTAGTCTCTCGACACGTGGTGTTGTTATCCTATCTGTCAGCACAAATCTAGTTGAATATCACCTAACTGCCAGCCCACACCACTGAGAGCTCGGCAGACGGGCTAAAGCATCTCGGCTGTCAACGGCCGCGCTACGCAGCTAGCCAGAGCGCTCCGCTCGCCAAGCTCAATGACGACCGAGCTCGGTTGCATTCCGGCTTAGCCGAGCTCGGGACAAGTCATGCTGGTTAGCCGTCGGCCTTCCTGCCGAGCTAACGCATGAACCGTGGAACCCAGTGAGGCAGCGGACATCTCAGTTGAACCTCACTTGACCGCTATTATGACATCAATTATGCAACTGTGCCATTACCGAGTGAAAATCCTTTCTGGATGGGCCAAGGCTGCCACGGCCCAAATGTGTTCGGCCCACAATTTGTCCGACCCTTACCACGGCCCAATCCAAATCATAAATCTCCCTCTCAGAAGTATAACCAAATAAATCACCATAGAAGAGGAAGACAACCTATATTTTTTATCACAACAATTACATAACTTAATTTATAATTTGAATGTTTCTCATCCTTCCACACGTTCAATACTCTATCAATATTAGAATGAATGCATGAATTTAAAAAAGGGAACATTTGAAAAGACAAAAAGATATGGTTTGAGACATTTCTATTGTTGAATTCTATTAATTAATAGTTATTAGACCTTAATGGTCGGACTTTTAATATTTGTTAGCCATTAAAGCTGAGTTTTTTGATTTCATCTATATTCACTTGACAATTTAAGCGTGAATACGTGTCAAGCTTTTATGCAAATACTTTACACATTTTTTTAGCATTATTAATGAAATGCATAGTGTAATTTTTTATATTTTTTTCACAATTGCAACCTATTATTTTTTAATTTGAATTTATATTTGTTTTAGATATTTTTTAATATACAAATTATTTTTTACAATGTAATTTTTTTCTTTTTTTTTTGTTTGCAATTACAACCTGTTATTTTTTAATAAAAATTTATATATGTTTTAGATATTTTTTTAATATAGAAATTATTGTTTTTAAATTTTGATGAAATGCATAGTGTAATTTGTTTTTCCTTTTTTTTTCACAATTGTAACATATTATTTTTTAATAAAAAATTATATTTGTTTTAGATATTTTTTAATATACAAATTATTTTTTTGCAGTATAATTTTTTTTTCTCTTTTTTTTTTTGGCAATTGTAACCTATTATTTTTTAATAAAAATTTATGTTTGTTGTTAGATATTTTTTTAATATATATATATTTTTTTGTTTTATTTTTTACAAAAATAATTTAACAATCCCATCGCTAACTATTGTATATGGAAGAAGTTAAAAATAGTGCAGTAGTAGGTATTAGAGAAGTCAAAAAAGTTGTGGGTTGAGAGAAGTCAATAAATGCTGAGTTTTTTTTTTAAATCAAAAAATTAAAATTGAGATATTGAAACTCTCATAAAGATCGTGGGTTAAAAAATTTCATTTTCTTATATAATATATAAATATGAATAGATATAGATGGGATGATAGTGATGTGATATTATAGAAACAGAAATAGATACGTATTGAAAGGTTGAGTTATAGTATTTATTGTTTTAAAATAAAGATATTAGTAAAAATATTACGAAGGTATCTTTCTGTCACACCTTTGTATAAAAATGGGGTAAGATTAGGGTTGTAAATAAATTGAACTGTTCATGAATAAGTTTGGCATGAACAAGTTTGGATTGATTTGTAAAGGTGTTGGCTTTTTGGTTTTCGAAGGTTATTACAGTAATTTTGAGTGTGCCAGCAAGGATCAATCAGTCCTTACAGAAATTTAATTGCTAATCAATTATCAGACGATTGTGTTTTAGTTCTTTCAACCTCAATGAAGAGGACTTTTACTGGTGGCTTTGCTTAGGAGGAATAAACTGACAATGATTAAATGAAGAACAATTGAAGTATTTTATTAAGTAAAACGAAAGACTTACAATGATCCAATTTAGCCTCGTAGAGGTTTACAACAACAATCTACTTGAAACTACTCCTAGGAACGAAATGTAGTGCGGGAATTTGAAGTACAGAAATGTAAAGAACAAGAAATGTAAAAAATGGAAAAGAAATAAAGTAGAATAAAACTGATTTTCTGGATTTGAGTCTGGGGCTTTTTCTGGGGCCTTTTCTGCTATTTATACTTCTCAAGGATAACCATCGAACTGCACTTCTAACCGTCGAAACGCTCCTCCATGATCGTTGATCATGTTGCCTTATAGCTAGCTCCACTACGCAATACCTGCAGTTAGGCTTCCCCCCTGATTTTGAATTTAAATATGAGTAACCGTTGAAGCCACATCACTTTGCATCTCTTTGCTGATCTAATATTACACAGATCTTATGAAAACCAATACTAACTGCCACGTGGACGATCACGATCGAAGGTTTGAATTGTCTTCCCGTATTACTCTCAACCTGCCACGTGTTGAACTGTGATTGGCTTTATACAAAATATGTAGCCAACATTACCCCCCGCACTAATATACCCAATACTTGGTGATATTAGTGGATCAAGGTATTTTTCCACGTTTTAGAACGTGCATGGGCTTTTGCATTTCTCAGAAATGCAACTGTCATTCATCATTTGCATTAAATTCTCGTCTAACCCTTGAACACTCCCATTATCTCAGTATTTGAAAAGACTGATACATCTTTTATGGCCAAGCCAATCTTCTCTTCTATTGATCGAGTATACGAGGAGTCATCTAATGATGTTGTTCTTCCTCGAAAGAACCTTCACGCATTGATTAGCCACCTTTACCCACATTCCTATATTCAAGTCATGGAAGTTTTTACAAACTATCAACCTTTGGATTACGCACTTGCTACTCATAATTCTCTAACCCAAAATTTTGCAAAAATGGACATTGGAAGCTCTTCTTCTAATCCACAATCTTTTGCATAGGATGAAACTGTGGCTTCTTCTTCCTCTGGGACTTCTGGTTGGAGAAGCTGGTCAGAACCTGAGGCACGGGAGTTAAGAGAGTGAGTTAATCATCACTTTGTCGAGTTCACTGATCCTCTAGAATTCCATTCTGATGCTCGAAGTTCGGTGGTTTATCCTTACGTGCCCATCGACTGCCGACACAGTTTAAAGGACAATCTGCTTGTAGCATGGTACACATCCTCCATGCCTACAAAGATAATACAAGCTACCTGACACCCAGAAAAGGCACAATGGTATTACCCATCGTTCTTAGCCCAGAAGGCGAGGCTTTGCTCTTCTGACTGGCTTGATTATGTTAATGCCCCCCAGTTTCCTCCTTCTTTCGAAATGGAAGCTTCTATACCTCATCCTCCGCAAAATCCCCGTTGGATAGAGAGACTAAGGCTTACCCTCTCTGCAGACAAGGTTTTTCTCTCCTATAAGCCTCCACCTCCCTCTACTCTAGCTCAGCGAAAGCAAGCCCAACTTCTGCTTGCGGCCTTTTCTCACTTGCCTTTCGATGTTCTTGAAGACGATGTTCCTCTCAAGAACCTTCGATGGGCTTGTGATGTTATGACTCGGGGTCACGTCCTCAACCCCATCGCCCAAGCAGAACTCCAAATGTTTTTGGACCAACTCTCGTTGCTTCTTCATTGGCACTGGACTTCTGTGGCCACCACCCAATCTTTGAACCAACTTTCATCCCTTCAAGTTCATACCCAGTACGAAGCAGAGAACCTCATCAAAGAATATGATGACTTCAAGAATAAAGACTTTGCGTACTAGGATGACTTGGATATGGATGAGCTAGAACAAGGGTTAAAAGAAACAGCGTTTGAAGTAAAGGCTGAAGAACTCTTCTATCAAGTAACAGCACATCAACTTCAGTAGCCAAGCCTGGAGAAAATAGAGGATAGAATAAAAAAAATAATAGAAATTTATTGACTATATCTGGATCAAATTCCATGATTTGTTATTTATTTTATTCCTTACTTTTATGAATTCGAATTTGTACCCAAAGAGGGTCTTTCAATGTAATTGCTTTGTTTCAATACAGCTAAGACTTTTCTCTTTGTTTGGCATGGTTTGACTTTATCTCCGTTTATCTTTATAAGCAAATTTAGGGCTTCGAACTCAACAATCTTATCCTTCAAATCTGGATTCAATCATCTCAAATGAAACACTGAAAAACCAACATGAACTTTTTCAATTCATGAAATACAGTGCCTGTTTGGCAGAGCTTAATTACAGCTTATTTCAGCTTTCAGCTTAATTTAAGCTATTTTGATGTGTTTAGTTTAGCTTATAGCTTATAGCTTGTAGCTTTTTGGAAGTCAGAAATCAGCTTATTCTTTGAGTGGGGCAGGAGATACTTTAAGAATAAGCTGGAAATCAGCTTAAGCTGAAAGTTATAAGCTATAAGTTGTTGAGGCATAAGCTATAAGCACTTTCCCACAGCTCTACCAAACAGGGCCACAGTTGACAACTTTTGCTGATTTAGAATCAGTCTTCGAATTTAACAATCTTGCCCTTTAAAGCTTGTTTTAATCATATCCAACATATGGTCATATGGTTAATACGATCAATCAGTTTTAAATTGACCATTTTTGCTTCGAACAACAGTCCATACTTTCAAAAATATGAAAGCCCCTCTCAAGGGTTGCACTGTTTTAATTCGAAAGAGCAATCTCTTCTGTATATTATCAAACCAACTATTGGTTTTGATACTTCGAACAACAATTTCCATCCTTAAGGGATCTCAAGTTTTGCTTCAAAGGATTTATTCTCACTAAGAAACCACAAAACAAGTTCTTAATTCTTTTGAAGTAAACAAATATCTAAATACTCTTTCACCGTGAGGCATAGAATGTGCTTCGAAGTAAGCTTTCGACATTCGAAGCCGTTTGTGATTTCATTTTGGCACCAAAAATTGGTTTCGAAGCCAAATATTTTATTTCGAAGCTGACATTAGTATTTGAGATGTGTTTCCTTCCAGAAATTATCAATATTGAGGGAAACTCTTCGCATTCGTACTTTTAGTACTTCTTTACGAACTTCTACGATATACTCTCCAGACACAAAGGTTTTAAAACCCTTTTATTTCGTGCTATGAATTCACTCGTTTGCTCAACACACAAACCCTTCCCCTCTATTAACCCTCTCTTCCTTGCTGCTTGCCACCAATGGATTCTTTTTCTCTGAAAGCACTAACTGGCGATCGTATAAGTCCAACAATGGCTTTGAAGAGATGTATTGAGGAAGAGATCGCCAAATTTACAGCTGATGGGTCAAGTGCCATAGACAGACGCCTCTTTGTTCCTCGACATAGCGATAAACAAGAATATGTCCTAGGTCCCATCTTTCAAGAAGCTCCCGCTTAACTTCCAACTTTATACCCTTGTTTGGAGGACCATTTTCTTCTTTATGAAGGGGGGCTCGACTGGGGAAATTGGAGAATGAACCGACCTCACCGTTGCCGACCGACATTGAGGGCTAAGTGGGAGAAATGGTATGACAGAGTTGTGCCTGCAAGAGAATGTGACCTGCAAGAGCTCTGTATTTTCGGCGCCCTTCGTCTTTCTAGGTTTATCATTCCTGAAGACCTTTTTTTTATTCCTGCTGCTCTTTGCTTTTGGAACATGACTTTTAATTTTTTTCAGTTTCGGTGTGGCATGATGTCCCCAACCGTTATTGATATCTGCCATCTTTTAGGGCTTTCACCACTTGGTACTTCTTTTACACCTAGCTATCCAGACCTTTTTGTTAAGTTTTCCCTTTCACCCTTAAATTCCTCCTTCAGTGATTTTGTAAAGGCTGAAAATAAAAAGGAAGGCCTTGTGAGAGATCGAGAACTCTTTTCCTTTATTTTATACTGGTTGTATAAATTTCTCTTTTGTACATTATCCCAACGAATTATGCCTGAATTTGCTCCACTTGCAAAGGCCCTTGCTTTGAAGAAACGCATAGCCTTGGCCCCTTACCTTTTAGGCCATGTCTATAGAGCCTGCTCCCAATTTTGTGAAGGACCTCTCGACATCAATCAGGGAGGCCCTCTCTGGGTGTTTCAACTCTAGCTCTTTGCATACTTTACTGACCTGCATCCTAAGTGCTTGAAGTTTTTAGTTCAAGACCCTAGTACTTACGGAGAAAAGTATGCTAGAGTTACTCTTTATCCTGCTTCTTTTGCCTACTACCTCACCTTTTTTCATCAATTTCCTATTTCTCCATCTGTCACCTTCTTCTGCCCCTTTGATGCCAACAAAGGACCAGCTTGGCTGCAAACATTCTTGGCTGACAAAGAGTGTTCCATCCTACCACACGAAGATATGTGGGCTTCCATTTTGCTACCGAGGGAGCTGTTCATTGGTACTTTAAACCCTTGAGCTTATAAGTGTATATCTGAGGTATATTGCCCTTTTCAATTTGCTTGGCAATTTGGGTTTACTCAAGGGATTCCCATTCCTCTTTACAGCCTCTCGAATGTCCATCTTAAAGCCAGAGACCTGAGAGTACCTAAATCAAAACTAGAAGAGGCAACATTTAAACTGTTGAAAGATTTGAGTGAGTTCAAATTTGTCCCCTTCCTTTCCTCTGGCTTGGCTTTGAAAAGATTTCAAAACTGGTGGACAGCCAATATGGAAGTGCGCCTAGCAATACACCCTCATGATTTACTGATAAGACTAGGAGTGCCTTCTAAGGCTAAACCAACAGCAGTCGAGAACATTCCCTCTCTTTCCACAGCTACCAAGACTGTTCTTGCAGCTTCACCCCCTCCTGCTAGAGTTACCAGAGCTACTTCGAAAAAAGGTATGTATTTTCAGGTTTCTTTTCTTTTAGACTCATTTGTTCATTTCCTTTATATTTGTACCTTTTGGAGTAGGGTCTCCACAAGAAGAATCTCCTAAGAGAGCTGAAGCTCTAGCTACTCTCAAAGACAAACATTAGCAAAAAAAGAAAAGGAATCTAATACTCACTCCGGAAGAGTCTGAATCTCAGATAGAAGAGAAAGAGACTGAGAAAGAGTAGGAAATACCATTACAGAGAAAAAAAAAGAAAGAAGATGACTATCTCTCTTTCTGATTTGGTCGAAAACCCCACTCATGAGGCAGCTGCCAAAGTAGTAGAAGAGGAACTCACTCCTGAAAAGTCTGAATCTCAGATTGAAGAGAGAGAGATTGTGAAAGAGCAGGGAATACCATCACAGAGAAAAAAGAGAAAGAAGATGATTGTCTCTCCTTCTAATTTGGTCGAAGACCCACTCATGAGGCAGCTGCCAAAGCAGTAGAGGAGGAACATTTCAAAGAAATAATTGTTTTTCAAAGAGCTGAGAAAATGCGACAGCAACAATTACTAAGGGATGAAGCAGCTGCCACTGATGTAACCCAAAGGAAAACAATGAGAAGGCAATACACTGCCGAGCATTATTTCCTCCGTAATTCTCCTGTCATTGCCACCACCTCTAAAACCAGTAATTTTCTTTCATGTCTCCACTTTCTTTTCCCAAATTGTTGATATTGAGACTTAACATTGTTTTGTACCACTTCTTTTGCAGTGACAACTACTGAGCCTATTCTCCAAATAAGGACTCCCTCAGTTTCGGTTGAAGTTGATCAATCACAAAATGTGAAGTCTATTTAGATAATACTCCCACTTTCTAGGCATATATTCTCCGTACCCTCCTTGCGGTCAAGTATTCCAGCTCCTCTTTCTTCTGGCTTAACTCCATACCTCCCTCATTTGTCTTTTGATTTTACTCAATTTGATTCTCTTTCAAGCTTTACTTCTCCTCCCCCTTCTACGGACATTCCAGCTATTACTTCATCTTTGATGGTAGCTGATTCCATTAGAGAAAGTGCTGGTAACTCTCCAATCCATCATCCATTATCTTTGCCTAGCTTCAGTCCTTCTTCCCTCGACCTATTGGTGGCCAGAACTATAGAGACTGCTGAAGATGCTTCACCCACTTCTCTTATTCCTATGCAGTCTTTTCTTCCTTCCACCAAAGCTCTTTCTGCACCTTTCATGTCCACGGATGAAGTGGACATCTTCGAAGCTAGACTAGCTAGTCTCTTCGACATACCTTTCCCCTCTCCAATGGCTAGCAATGAGACTGAGCCATTAGTTCTGGTTGATTCTCTGCTAGAAATTTTTTAGAGCTTTTCCATCAGTAGTAAGACTTCCTTGCCTCCGATAGACTTAAATAGCTGTCTGGAGCAGCTGACATCCTTCTCGAGGATCCCTTTCGAAGCCTTACAGAGGCCTATAATAAGAAATGGCTTCCTCCAGTGCTGCAAGATTGTCGAGCAATCCGGCATGACTGTCTCAGGTCATTTGTCTCAGGCGGCAGCCACCATTGATTTTTACATCAACATCTGTCATGCTGCTAAGGTTGCAGAGGAGAAGTTGCTGAGGGATCAGAGTTTTGTTTCTAAAGTTCATGCTAAAGTGTCAGAACTAAAAGAACAGCATTCCTCTATCTCCCAATTTCGCAACTGTTGGAAAATAAGGCTTAACTTGAGGAAGAATTATCAGCAGTTAACTAAGCTTTGGATCGGACTACTACCAAGTTGCAAATCACTAATCAAGAGCTAACTGATTGAAAGCAAGAGATGACTACAGCCATTCAATTGTTTCCATCCCTCAAGAATAGAGCATCTATTATAAAAGAACAATTTAGACACTGTACTGACTTTTGGGCCAATTTATGGCTACATGTATTTGATTCTTTATGAAATAAATTCTTATTTATCATTGAAGTGTTCTCATACTCTTTTATTTAGTGCTTATTCTATTCCTTGTGTTTCCCACACGGTTGGATAATAAGGCTTCAAATATCTACCATTAATCTTTTTGAGATGTACATATCCATTCAAATTTCTCAAATTGTATGTTCTAAAAGGCAGGATTCTATGAACTTGATATGGTCCTTCCCAATTAGGTGACCATTTGCCAAACTTATGGCTTTTAATCCCTATTGGGAGTATTGTCTTCCGTACCAAATCACCTTTATCAAAGCCAATGTGTTTGACTTTCTTATTATAGTTTTTTGCTGTTTTCTTCTTTTGAAAAATAATACTATTTAATGCCAAAATTCTAGCATTATCTATACTTTCTAACTCCAAGCACATACTCTGATGGTATTGCTCAAGATCTAACTGGTCTTGGCATCTCACCCTCAAGGATTTAACATTAATTTCTACAAATAGCACTGCATCATGCCCATATACTAAGGCATAATGAGTGATTCATGTGCTTGACCTTAGAGAAGTTCTATAAGCCCACAATGCATCCAACAATAAGTTATGCCAATCCCTAGGATTATCTTCCACAACTTTCTGTATTCCTTTTTTCAAAGACTTATTGGATGATTCAGCCTGACCATTGGCTTGTGCATAATAGGGAGTGGAATTAACAAGGCTAATTCCAAACTCTGTCACAAAAAACTTTACCATTTTCCCGTCAAATATAGTCCCATTATCAACAGTTATAGTCTGTGGGATACTAAATCTATGGATTAAATCTTTAATGAATCCAATGACTTCAGTCTGGTCTACAGCCTTGTTTGGCTTAGCTTCGTCCCACTTAGTGAAGTAATCAGTGGCCACTAAGATGAAACAATGATGCTTCGAAGAGGGTGGGTGTATTTTGCCCATCATATCCATGGCCCATCCTCTAAATGGCCAAGGCTTTACAACTGCATGCAGGTCAGTTATGGGCACGTGCCTTATTGTGCCATGTTTTTGGCATGCCTGGCAACCTCTTGCATATTCTATGTAGTCTTTAAGGATAGTTGGCCAATAGTAGGAATGCCTTTGAAACAGCCATCTCATCTTCACACTAGGCTGATGAGCACCACAGATGCCTTCATGAACCTCAGCCATAGCTATCAATGATTCCTTTGGGCCTAAACATTCTAACAATAACCCATCTCCCCCCTTTTTGTAGAGAGCATTACCATACATTATATATTGCATAGATTGCAATTTAATTTTTCTGCTAGCTTTCGAAGATGGGCCAGCCAGATACTACATTATTGGATGTCTCCAATCTTGTTCTTGTAAGTCATTATGATTGACTTCCAGGACCACATTCATTTTATTTAAGGGTGGTATTACTTTCTGATATGTTGTTTGGCTTATATCCCTTTGAGTATTATCTCTTCTCTTGAAATTCAAAGCTTTCTGAGCCACATCATTAGCTTTATAATTCAAGAATCTTGGGACATGAGTTACATTTGCTATCTGAATTGAGAAAGCAGATGTAATGCAACAACATAGTATGACAACATGCTTATACTTTGACATTTGAAAATCCTTTTCACCTGGTTAACTATCAATTGAGAATCTCAAAATATGTCAACTGCATGAGCTTGTAATCCAATAAGTATTTCCAGTCCCATTATTAAGGCTTCATATTCAGCTTGATTATTGGAACAAGTAATCTCATCCACTCTGAAACCACGTGTGCTTTTTACTCCTTGTGGTGACTTAATTACTACACCAATTCCAATTAAACCATTGGCTTTTGATCCATCGAATCACATTTGCTATGGTTCAACACTAGTCATACCAAGTTCCATTATCTCTTGGCTTTCTGTTTTACATGGATGGTCTGCCAAAAAATTAGCTAAAACTTGTCCTTTTACTGCCTTTTGGGAGACATATTCTAGATGAAATTCTGATAAGGCTAATATCCATTTGTCAATTCTTCCCCTCAACATGGGTCCAGATAACATATATATTAACCAAATCTGTGGTGG
This sequence comes from Camellia sinensis, assembly GCF_055761805.1. Taxonomy (NCBI): domain Eukaryota; kingdom Viridiplantae; phylum Streptophyta; class Magnoliopsida; order Ericales; family Theaceae; genus Camellia; species Camellia sinensis. Next base: position 191,028,956 of record NC_138961.1, on the reverse strand, counting down.
CAATTACCAAGACAGTTGCAGGCAAAAGATAGTATCTTAGTTTCATTGCAGCAAAATACAATGCAAGGCACAACTTTTCTACAACTGAATATATACATTCACAAGAATTTAGAAACCTACTAAGGTAATAAATAGCTTGCTCCTTGCCTTATTTATTGTTTTGGGCTAAGAAAGCTCCCAATGAATCCTCTGCTGCAGCTATGTACAACTTCAAGGACTTAGCATCCTTTGGTGGCATCAGCACTGGAGGGTTGGCCAAATAGGCTTTGATTCCTTTGAAAGCAGTTTGATGCTTTGCTGTCCACACAAACTCCTCTTCAACCTTTAGGTTTAATAAGGAAGAAAATACTTTAGTTTTCCCTACAGTATTAGAAATGAATCTTCGAAGAAAATTAACCTGTCCAAGGAACTTTTGTAATTCTTTCTTACTCGATGGTGGTCTGGCTTCAATAATGGCTTTGGCTTTATTCTGGTCAATCTGTATTCCTTTCTTGTGTACTACATAGCCCAAGAAGTTTCCAGATGATACGCCAAAAGCACATTTAAGAGGATTGAGTTTCAACTTAAACTTTCTCATTCTTTCAAAAGTTGCTTCTAAGTGAAACAAATGTCCCTCCACGGATTGAGATTTTACTACAATGTCATCAATATAACACTCTAAATACCCTCCAATGAAGTCATGAAAGATAGTGTTCATAGCCCTCTGATATGTAGCTCCAGCATTCTTCAGGCCAAATGGCATTTTAACCCACTCGAAGGTGCCAATATTCTCAGGACATCTGAATGCTGTCTTGTGGACATCCTTCTCTGCAATGCAGATTTGGTTATAACCAGAGTGCCCATCTGTAGACACCCCATTTTTGACCGACCTTGAGACTCAGACATCACCAGTTGAGCGCTTGGTGATATTGCATATTGTGCTCGTTCAGAAGTTTCAGAGTCTCGGCTGCGAGCCTTACCTCCGGACTTCCGGACCCTTTCATGCTTTGCCTCGGTTTGCGAACCAGGCTCGGTTTTCTCTGTTTTCTCTTCGTGAAGGGAGGGAGAGGTCTCATAGATCATCCCTCAGTGGCCGTAGGCTATGTTTCGTGGTCGTAGGCCATTTTCCCGTTTGGAGTCTAGTTTCTGGTTTTTCGGAGCCGTTGGCCGTGTGCCTCGGTTCGGGACCGCCTAACCACCTCCGTTTGCCTCGGTTTTTGGCATACATCTTATTTGCTCACTTTTGAGGGACACTGCAGTCTGAGAGACCAACTTCGTGGTCGAACACCACTCCCGGTGCCCAACAGTCAGTTTTCGGGGCCCCAGACTGCGCGTTTCGGCCCCCGAACCTTCATTTTGCATCGGTTTTGGTTCATTTTTGGCAGGGACCTCTGTTTCATCATTAGGAAGGTCGTAGAAGGGTGGGAGGCGAGTAATTGTTCCGGCAACTAGTTATATTTCCTCATCGCCCTCCGTCGCCTGTTTTTCTCACTTGAAAGCCAATGTTGACCACCTTAAGGCCACTTTTTCCAACTCTAAACCACATATTTGTGTTGTACACACCTGGGAGGCCACCAGTATCATATGGTCGGCTACTAATTATGTTTGACCCTTTTGAACCCCTCCAAAAAGTGGGCTTTTCTCTCTCCTGGTTTACTTTCTCCAGTTTTTGACCACATGGTTGTGTTGTGCTCACATGGGAGGCCACCAATCCGGGGTGGTCAGCCACTAATGTTGATTGACCCTTTTGACCCTTGGCCGGCCGGCCATAGGAGGTGGCCGGCCGGCCACCTAAGCCCAAGAAAACTGGCCGGCCATGTTCCTTGCTACAGGTACATCTCAAATATGCATCTCTTTTCCCCCCAGATTGTGTATCGGGGGGTGCATTTTTTTGGAGGGAAACTTGACTCATTTTCCCTCCATTTTTTCCCCCCTTTTTTTTTCCCTCTTTGGCCTATATATCAGCAGCTCCAGCTGCTGGTTTAGGGTTACAAAAAATCCCCCCTAAGCCCTTGCTTTGTATCTCTCTTTTTCCCTCTCTTCCAAGCTCCAATCCTTCAAACCCTATACCATTTTCCACACCACCACCAAGCCCCACCCTTCCATCCTCCATTCCAGCAGCTGGAGGTTGTTCTTCAAGGCCTAGGAGCCACCAAACTCAAGCCAAGAGTTGCCAAAAGTTTGGTCTACAAGGGTAAGTTCTATTTCCCTCCTTTTGGTCCATATTTTGCATGCTATTCTAGCTCCTTGTGCTTGCTGTTTTGGGCTCTGACCCTAACTGGAGTTAGGCTTATTTTGAGCTCCTTTTCACTTTTGTTTAAGGGTCTCTCACTGTTTGAGGCCTCCTTGTTGCACTTGCTTCATTATCCCTCTTGTATGCCATTTTCTTGTGTAGTATTTTTGGCCTATGTATAAATTGTTTTGAGGCATGTCATAAACTGTAAAAGGGCTTATTTTGAGCCCTTCTTCAACATTGTTTAGGGCTCATTACTGTTTGAGGCTTCTATCTTCCACTTGCCTTTATATCCTTTTTTTGGCTCCATTTTTGCATGATTCATTAGCCTCTTGTGCTTCTGTTTCTGGACTCTGGTCCGAACTTAAAATAGCCTTATTTTGACCCTCTCTTCATGTTTCATTAAGGGTCTGTCACTGTTTGAGGCATCCTTTATATACTTTGTGTTATATATCTCTTTTTGGCCTTATTTTGCATGGCATTTTGAGCATTCTTGCATACTGTTTTTGGCCCGGTCATAAGCTGTAAAAGGTCATATTTTGGGCCCCTCTTCAATGTTGTTGAAGGACCCTCAGCTTTTTGGGGCCAGCAGCTGTGACTTGTTTCTTTATCTCACATTTAGGGCCATTTTTGCGCATCGGTTTAGCCCTATTTGTGTTTGCTGTTTGGCCTTCTTTAAAACTGTAAACATGCTTGTTTTAGGGCTGCCTTGAATCTGTCTTCATATGTCATGATCAAATAATGCATGCTTGATATAGCTACAAGTCATTTCATATGCTTAATCTTGCATTTCGGGACCATTTCATGCATCGGGTGCTATATTGTCATGATTCGGGGCTGTTTTGGGTCATATTTTAGCGCTGAAATTTGCATTCTTGTATGCCATATTCCATGCTTTGCCATGTCTTGTTAGAGTGGCATTTTGTGCCTTAGGGTCGGTCCTCGATTTGCGTGCCCGTATGCATGCATTTCGAGTATCTCATTTTCATCTAATGGCCTCTTATGTGAGTGTGGCTGAGGTCCACTCATGTTAGTGTAAGTCCATTGTGCATTGCGTATGCTATTTCATTTCATAGCATTGCGCATGCTAGGTTGTATGTCACCTCGTGCATCGTGTATGCCATCTCATAGCACTGTGCATGTTAGGTTGTATCTTAGTTGCATTTCATGCATATCATGCATATTGCATCGTGCTTAGGATAGGAGTTAGCCCGAGCATGGGAAACGAGGTACGTTTCGTACTCCGAGTGACGGAACGTGTCTCAATTCCCCAGTCACCGACACTCCAGATTATCCATGATGGAGTTAGGTTTTAGTTGAGTTTTCATGTGCATTCATCCTATATTGAGTAATGCAAATCGACTCCTCGGCCATCATGCATCAATATGCGTGATTGGTGGCACGAGGATCGAAACATGCATACATCTGTGAAAATACATTGCTATGCCCATTTCCTGCTCTCTGTTGCAGCAAATCAAGAATCAGTAGTCTTCCGGGGCTTGGCGCGCTTTCCAAGAATAAATTACAAACAGAGGCTAATCGGGGCATCGCCGTGGATTTCCGTGCAAGACAGCCCAAACATACATCATTTAGAAGAGTCAAGGCAGTCCCTGGCTTGTATGCTTATTATTTTTCTTAGTTAATTTGTAAATTAATTAGGAATTTGTATTTATTTGGACTGTATTATCGGGACTGTATTATTTGGACTGTGTTATTTGGACTGTACTATTTATTCGGACCCTCTGCGCGAGGGCGTAATTGTAATAAGTGTGCGTGCGTGTGATGTATGTCTTCCAACCCCACGTCTTTTTTCCCTTTTATTTACCTGCTTATGATGGTTAGATTAGGGCATGTTTCAATTAGCATACAGTATGATAGCATGTTTGCATTCATTCATTTGTTTTGCATGCACCGGGCTCGGCGCATCATACTAACTGCATTTGTATTTCAATTTCAAAGTTGAATACTTGTTAGCTGTTGCATCTCATATGCCATGTTTAGAATAGCCGAGCCTGCTATAGTTGCATTTTTGCATGTGTTGCATTAGGCATTTCTGCATAATTAAGATCATGCATGGATTTCTAATTAGCTTCTTTTTTGGCTTGGAGTACTCAGTAAGTTTTATGCTTTAGCATCCTTGCATGCGTGTGAGTGACTGCCATGAATAGCATGCTTACCATGAGGCTATTTGCTTATGTGATATAACTGCCTGAATGTCTGCGGGTGAAGGTTGGGTTATCTGGATTGGAACAAATCATCAACTGTGAGTTTTAAGCCCACTAGATAGTGGCAAAACCATCTTTTCTTAAGCCCACCTGAGGGTGGCAAAATCTGCATCTTTAAGCCTACTTGCGAGTAGCAAACCATCTTTCAAAAACAAACATGAAATGTTTCGTTCCAATTCAGGCGACCCAGTCTATACTTGTATGCTGTGCGCGTCACATAGTAATCTAGGCTAATAACCGGAATAAGAACACACAATGTTTTCAAAATTTGATATCATGGTTAGTAGAGGCCAATCTTTGATCGGGCGAGCGGGGGTGCTCACGAAGTGACCTTCCCCAATCGTACCCAAGTTCCCGAGCCGATGTAACTTTGGTGATGACGGACACATGGCCTTAGGCAAACGAGTCAGGGTTTCCTAAATTTCCCAAAATAAAATATTTAGGTGGCGACTCTGTATCTGGCAAAGCAGTCCATGTTTGGCACTTCTTTTCTAAAAATCTATTTTCTCAAAACGATTTGCCGGATTTGGACTCTTTGGTTCAGACTTAGAACCGTGACAAATTTGAGAGTCTTGAGCTGTAGTGACCCCAAATGAACTGAACGGGAGCTCACCCTCCCGGGGCGTTCGGGGACGTCTACACCATCCATCATTGACAAAATTTGATGCCCTGCTGAACTGTCTATCAACAAATCTACTATAGGCATAGGATACTTATCTTTTGGAGTTGCTAGATTCAAGTTTCTGAAATCGATGCATACCCTCATTTTACTATTCTTCTTAACTACAGCCACAATATTGGATAGTCATTCAATGTACCGGGCTATCCTAATAAAACCTGCCTTGAGGAGTCTACGAATTTCCTCCTTAAATCACTTCTGGACTCATTCTTCTTGGTTTTTGCTTGTATGGCTTGAAATTAGGCCTCATAGGGAGCCTATTTTCTACTAATGACCTATCCAATCATGGTAGTTCATTCTAAGACCATGCAAAACAATCTTTATATTTCTTCAAAACAATCAACAACTGATCCCTGTCAAGAGCATTCAACCAAACACTTATATAGGTGGGTTATTGTATAGAACCTTCCCCTAAATTTACTTCTTCCAAGGGGTCTTGTATCTGAGAACTTGCTGATGCTCCTTCTTTGATTCCTTCTGACTTTGAAGCAATCTCTTTACTTTGTTCTGCTCCTAGCTTCTTTGATTCAACATCTTTACCCTCTTCCTCATAGACAAAGTCTGTCCACAAGGCTTCTTTCTCTTGTATCTCATGGACCTTTGTTTTAATGTCCAAAGCACAATATTTATCTAAGGCCAAAAATCTAACATATTGCTGTTCTTTCTTACAACTAATCGTCATGGCTTCTTTCTTTTGCTCTTGCACTTTTCTAGATTATTGATTTTACATCCAATACTAAGAACTTAATTAGAGCCAAAGACCTGGCTTCTTGGGCTTCATCTCTTTGCTAACAACCAGGCATCATTGTCATCCTTAACGACAAACTCTTCATCAGCACTTTCCTGGACCAAGTGTTTCAGATGTGCAAATTCTTCATCAGCCGTCACTTCGGCTGATTCATTAGGTTTTCGCAGTATACTGAGTGGTGCCACTCCTTCAGTAAATAATTTGGCCTCTGCAAAATCTACACAAGCTATGAAGGGTTGAGGATCTGCATTGATCTCATCCGTCTCTCCATTGCACAAGGCCATCATGATTTTCTGATGTAAAGAGGAAGGCACACATTTGTTGGTGTGAATCCAATCTCTTCCAAGTAAAGCATTATACTTAGCATTGCTGTCGATAACGAAGAATGCTGTCATGCAATCCCTGGTTCTCACACTCAGGTTAATGGGCAGAATACCTTGGGCCATCTGTTTGTCTCCAGCGAAACCAACAATGGATGTACTGGTTGGGATTAGTCTGAGGTTTTTCTTTCCTAGTTTCTTCAATGAAGATTTTGGAAGTAGGTTTACTACTGCCCCATTATCCACCAGCACCCGATTCATCTATATTTCATCGAAGAATGCCTTGATATACAAGGGTTTGACATGTTGTGTCATGGATGTCGTGGGATACTCAAAAGGGTATGAGAGGTTAATACTTACATCTTCCTCACTCTCATCTTCAGTTTCCATTGGTGTGGCTACTTCAGATTCGTCTTGCACTATACTTACTTATGAGTCTTCACTGGAGATTGGAATTAGGTCAATCTCCTGACCTTGGTTTTCATCTTCAGCTTGAAACTCCTGTGGTAATATAAGCACCATATTCACTGACACCAGAGGAAATGAGCCAAATTGGACGACTGGTTATACCTGTTTTCCCTCTTGGTCAACCTGTTCAATTATTTCAGAAGCGTCCTCCATGCTATATTATGGCACTTCTGTATTAGTAACTTCTTTCGAATGGTCTGTTTCTGTTGGTTTTTTGACAAAAAATGTCTATTCAGCCATGAAGGCTTCAAACATTTCTTCCTCAACCATCCCCTTCCTTTGGCCTGGGACGACTTCATCTTCTATCTTACTATCACTTTCCACCAAAGATTTTTCTAATCCTACCAAGTTGGATCTTTCCTTGGCCTTTAGTTCAGAATGAACTTTGGCCAACTGCTCCCTGCTACAACTCCTTTTGTCTGGAAGAGTCGATTTCAGATTATGGTCTAACTTTGAATCTTCTTCTCCTTCTGCCTGGCTCTTTAGCTGAACCAATGAAGAACTTTCTCCACCTTCTTTCAGATCCTTCTGGTACTGAGTGTACCTTCGTTGGATCTTCCTTCTTTGGGATCTAGAAATCACTGGGACCATATTTGGTTCTTTTGTTTTCGGGTGCTTAAGCAATACCCAATTGTTTGGAGCCACTGCAGGAGGTTTGACCATCCTACCTTAGTTTCTAACAATATTTTTTTGGGTAGACATCTCCCTAGGTTTGTTCTGCATGACAAACCAATTTGGAACTCCAGGTACCCACGAACCTCCTAACCCAGCTGTTGAACTGCTTCTTTCTTCCTTCGAAGCCATCTTCGAAGTTGGCTGTAAAGGCCACTGCTTGGCCTTGACTCCCTGATTTGGGCCTAACTCAGGCCTTTGATGAAGGTGGCCACTTTCCATCCTGCGTGAGGCTGGTTTAGGAGGCCAATCTCTGGCTTTGATCCCATAAACTGAACCCTTCTCTAGTCTCCTTTCAGGATGACCGCTCTCCATTCTGTAATAATTAGGTGGTCTGGACTCATGTAATGGTCTCTTACCTTTAGAATGCATTCTAATGGCTGTTGGCTTAGCCATTAATGGTTGCTACCTAATGCTAGTTGGGTATGGCCTTTTGTTATAAGCACTAGTTGGTTTAGGACGCCTCTACACATCCTTGTAATATTGTTTCCCATCAATTGGAAGCCCTTTCAACCACTTGTAGCTCAGCCTGCATCTGGGACACATTCTTTGCATGACAGCTGCTTCTAAAGAGTCGTCATCTAGTGCTTTTTCATCAGAGTCTTCCCTCTGGTGTGAGAAACCTTGCCCAATAGTTGGTAGATTTCCATTGTCTTTCTTGACAGTTGTTTGGCTGGTAACATGCATCTGCACATTGACTTCTTCCAATTCTTTCAAGGACAAGTTATGGAAGTTTGGCATAATAACATTGGCTGCCACATCTCCAATTTCTGGGAATGGATTAGTATCAATCCCCATGGTCTTTTCTGCTTTAGCTGGGAATTTTAAACTCCCCATTCGAATCTACTCTTGGATCCTGTCTCGAAAAACAATACAGTTTTTAGTTGAGTGAGACCAAAAATTATGCCATTTACAATACACTTTTCCTTTAAGTTCCTCTGGAGATGGAATTTTGACTCCTTTTGACAACTTCAGGAAATTTGCAGCAAGCAAACGATCAAAAATGTCATCTACCTTTGTTAAGTCAAAAGAGTATTTCCTATGAAGGTCTTTCTCCTTAAACTGTTGATCAATTGTTGTATCTTTATGAATTAATGCCTCACAGATCACAGGTTCTTTCCCTACAATCTCTGCTGCATCATTCTCATAATTAGGATATCTATAATACGTCTTGTACGATGCATTACTTCGATCTTGCTCTTCTTCTAGTAATGCTTCGTACCTAGACACCTTATAGGTTAATTCCACTAAGTCTTTAAACTCAGTTGAGTCAAACTTCTTTCGAAGCCTAAATTCTAAACCATTTTGAGTCAATCTTACAAATTCATGCTCTTTTAAATCTGGCAACAAACTGAGTAGCCTTCTTATCAGGCTTTTGATTCAATCTTGCCAAGTCTGCCATGGAAACCTCTGACTCTGTTTGGAAAAATTGGGCATGAAATGCCTCTTCCATTTGTTGCCAAGTTTGGACGAAGCCAGGTGTAAGGTTAATATACCATACAAATGCTCCCCCAGTTAGAAAATTTGGGAATAATCTTAACTTCATAAAGTCATTATTGGTAAATTCACCACACTGAGCCGCGAACCTAGCAATATGCTCAACCGTTGACTGGTTTTCATTCCCATAAAAAAGGGCAAAATTTGGTATCCTGAAACCTCTTGGGTATTCATGTACCCTATCTACCCATTCTGGGTATGGTTTCCTGTACACAAGAGTCTAAACCCCCCGAGCCATTGGTCCACACATTTCTCTAACAATGTCAGCGATTTGGTCCCTAGGGACCATATTTTGTGCCTGCTGAACCACAACAGGAGGAACAAACACAGGATTTGGTAGACAACCTTGTGCCTGGGGTCCTTTTGGTCCATAGAGTGGTATATTTAGGACTGGTTGTCCCTGTGGTGCTGGCTGCTGTTGAGCCTGTCCTGCGAAAGATGCTAAAACAGGTGTTGTGTCTCTTCCAATTGTAGGAAAACCTTCCAACCCCCCGGGTATAAATTCGAATAAAGGATTAGTGAACCCCCTCGTGCCAGGTATGGCTTCGAACATGGGATTTGGAACCATCCTTATGCCATTTTCTTGTACTGGGCCAGATCCACCAATTTACATGGCTTCACTGTTAAGTAATGAAGCATTTTAACTTGCTATAGGCCTCGAAATAGGTTCATACCAAGACTGAGGTGATGGTCTTTCATAGTTTTGATTACTAGTTTGACCATTAATATGTCCATTAATTTGCATAGGTTGTTTATCTCTAACCAATCTTTGCTGAGGGACATTTGAAATTTCCTCCATGTGTCTTGTGTTTATTGGTTGGCGGGTATTCATTCGATCAAAAAAGGATGTGACCCACCTTTCCATTGTGTTCATTAACTGCTGTCTCATGGCATCTACTAGGCCACCCCATGGATTCATTGGCTGAGTAGATGGAACAGTGGATGGTCTAATTCCTTGGCCTTGTCTAATATTATGAACATGTGGTACTTGTTCCGAAGTGCTAGTCTGTTCGTGTGACAACCCTCGCCACTAATTACTGCTAAATTGTGACTGAACATGATAAGTAACTGGTTAGACTGAAATTCTGAACTGATTGTGTGTGTATGTTGTTTTATTGCGTTTCTATCTGTTTGCCATTGATTTATCTGTTCATGTTTTAAGTTTCGAACTATAAATTCAAGGCCTTATCGGCGGCCAAATCAGAAATTGATTGGTATTTCATGCTAATTATAATTTATATGATTTTATGGTAGGTTTAAATTAAATTTCATTTGGAACGATTAAATTAGATTAAATAATGTTAAACCACATTAGTTCAAGTAAATTACCAAAATACCATTAGTGGGCCACTTCATAAATCATCTTGAGACCTGATTATATGTCAATTTGCATCATCTTTATTTCCTCTATAGACCAAAAACGTGAGAGAGAGAGCTAGAGAGTTGGAAGAAGTTGAGTTCACCTAGAATTGCTTGGAGAATTAGAAGAATTGAAGAGTAGATTGCATAATTGAGCTTCTAGATTTGAAATTGAGGACCTAAGGCAGGATATTTATCCTTTAGTTTATGAATTCAAGTTGGTTCTTGCATGGTTCATGAGTCATTAGTGATCTAAGTCAAGAATTGGTTTAAAGAGTTGATTTGAGTAGCTAAATCATGTATGCATGTGCACATTATTGAGTTTTAAGGATGATTTCATGAAAATCCTCACATGCATGTCTATATTCTAGCTATGGTCCATGAATTCATAATGTTTTTGAGTGAATTGACTCATTTGATCAAGTATTTGAAGCTTTGATTTCAATTGAACACTTACATGTTACATATACATCATGTTCATGAAGTTTTGTTTGGATTTGTGTTTAATTGAACTACCTTTGGGCTTTGATTTTGCAAATTGATCTTTGAAACATGTCATATTATGAGTTTTAAAGTGTTTTCCAGAAAATTGGCCCAAAAGAATCGAATTTGATGCTTTAATTGTTGAATTTGAGCTCGGAGGTTCAATCTGGAAATTCCAGATTTTGGACCCACGCTCGAGCGTAGGACTTCACGCTCGAGCGTACACTCTGAGTCTTGCACTTCCGCTCGAGCGTGGAAAGTCACGCTCGAGCGTGAAATGCGTGTACCTAGAAGTTCATTTGTTTTGCAGTCCGCTCGAGCGAGAGAGTTTACGCTCAAGCGAGAACCTGAGTCTCACGCTTGAGCGTGGATCAAGCACCCATCGAGCGTGAATTGCATGCATCCAATACTTTTGCTTGAGTTTTCAGTCCACTCGAGCGGGGAAAGTCACGCTCGAGCGGAGCTCCTTTGTCTGCATGTCCGCTCGAGCGTAGAAAGCCACGCTTGAGCGTGGACCCCTGTTTCAGCAAATTTTGAAAAGTATTTTAAAGTGCCTCTTTGCATCCTCTTTCCATCCTAGGCATTCCTAGGGCATGTTTAAGGCATCTTAAGGAGGATATTGATGTAGAACCACACCGAGTCAAGTTAGGGGTTGAGTTATTAAACCCAATGTATAACTTAGTGTGTGTTCGTCCTGTAACTGTAGGGTTGGCATCCGAGGACGCGCACTAGCCTATCTGTAGCCCAGTGCTCTGTGAGTAACAATGTTGTAAAAATATGTTCAATTATAAATATTTTTTGAATGATCAACTGTTCTGTTTACTGAAACGTTATTGTTTAATGAACGAATGTTTGTCCTATTTGTAAACTGTATTCGTGGCATGCTTAGCAACTTACTGTTATTGTACTGTTACTGCTACTGTCATAGAGATTTCTGTCGGTTCCCAAGTTTGGAACCACTACTGTTACTGTTATGATGGCCATCAACTGACTATTCGGTCTTTTAAGACCTACTGTACTGTTTTGCTATTAGATGTACCACATATAACTGCTATGGTTTCTAAATGACTGATATGACTGTTTAACGACTGAAAAGACATTCATTCTTAACCTCTTTACACAACTGTTATTCACTGACTGTTTATATATATATGTAGGTATCCAGGCACTAGACCGATGCTATAAGTGTCAGGCTAAGCTCTCGTTTTGTCAAAGCCAACCATTGTGCCTCACTTCAAGGTTCCAAGTGCTGCCAAGTCAAGGCTGTTTTGGGGCATTTTAGATTTCCCCTTTTGCCTCTGTTCTGTAATAAATGTTAAGACTTGCACTGTACTGTTATGGTAGGGATTTGGTCCTTAACCTAAATGTTTGTATATATGACGTATGTATAAACTGTTTTGGTTTTGAATGTGAATATGTTCAAGAAAGTCTTTTTGCATTCAGAATATCACAGCTCATTGGACACCTTTTATTTACTGTTTTGGCTTTCGCCAGCCCCTGTACTCTGTATTACTGTCTTGGCTGTTAAGCAGGCCTTCGGTAATCACGGATTACTGGCCGGTTACGGTGCTAAACCCATAGGGACAGGTTTGGATCGTGACAAAGTGGTATCAGAGCAATATCAAACCACGAGTTATACCGCACACACATGTCCAAATGAGCTATAAGATGTCCTAGAAAATCGATTAGGGCGTTGCATGAGCATTGAAAAAGTGTGTATGGCCATGACATGAATATATGTACGATATGTGCTAATGTGTTTAAGTAAGCAATTCCTATGTTTATTATTACTGTATTGTATATAGTGAAATGGACAATGCAAGGAATGCCGATGAAACAGAATCATCTGATGCCAGAATGACAAGATTAGAAAGAACCGTTGAACTGTTGATTGAGGCCTTGAGGCTACAACAGAACCAACAGCCCCCACCTCCTCCAGTTCAACCCGAGCAGAATATTAATGACGATATAATTGCTCTAACACAGAAGTTCAGTAAAATGAAACCACCATCCTTTCAAGGAGGCCTTGAACCACTAAAGGCTGAAGCATGAGTGCTAGAAACGGAGAAGTTGTTTGAAGTGTTTCCATGTTCTAAGGCACTCAAAGCGTTACTGGCTACCTTCACTTTACAATAAGAAGCCAAACGGTGGTGGATGCTTGTCCGTGATACAAATACTTTCATGACTTGGGCTCAATTTAAGGAGTCTTTCTTTGAAAAGTATTTCCCTCAGTGTGTCAGGAATCAGAAAGTGACTGAGTTTGAACAGTTGAAACAGGGCACCATGTCAGTAGCAGAGTGTGAATCAAAGTTTACTGAACTCGCCAGATATGCGCCACACATAGTGGACACTGATTACAAAAAGGCTAGAAAGTTTGAAGGCGGCCTTAATGTAGAGATACTTGACCGAATCAACGTCCTGAAGTTACTTACATATGTGGACATTCTTGACCGAACAATAATGGCTGAGTCGAATATTAAAGCATTGAAACAGACTGAAATACCAGCAACTGAATGGCGTGGTAAGAGACGGGGTTTTAAGTTTAAGAAAGGCCAAAATAACTCATCGAATAAGAAGCAAAATACAGGGTCAACTTCCAGTTCTAGCCAGGGAAGTGGTTCCATACCACCCTGCTCCGAATGTGGAAAAAGACATAAAGGGGTTTGTTATAAAATTTCTGGTGCCTGTTACAGGTGTGGCAAGGTAGGCCACATGGTCAAAGATTGCCCTTTCATTTCTCAAGGCAATAGTAAAGCTGCACCAAGCGCAGCAGCATCGACTGCTCTACCGAAACCCAACCCAAAAGCTACTGGAAAAGAGCCTATGAGGCAAGGCCGAGTGTTCGCACTTGTATCGGGAGATGTGTAGAATACCGAGACCGTTGTGTCAGGTATACTCTCAATTTGTGCTCAAAATGCATATATTCTGATTGATTCGGGGTTTACACATTCATATGTCTCGCATACTTTTTCACGAAAATTGAATAGACCACTGGAACCCATGAACTATTTGTTAGCTGTATCTTCACTCGTTGGGGGATCCATGACTTGTGCTTATATGTACCCTGCATGTGAGATTATTGTTGGAGATGTGCATTTGTATATTGATTTACTGCCTTTGAACATCGACCATTTTGATGTAATATTGGGAATGGACTGGTTAACAAAATATTATGCTACCATAGACTGTGTAACGAAACAAGTTATTTTCTGTCCACCTGGTTTACCTGAATTTGTGTTTAACGGAGTTGGTGTAGTACCTCCCCCATATCTGATTTCATCCATGAAAGCTTTTAAACTGATTAGAAAGGGGTGTAAGGGGTACCTATGTTCTGTATTGACTGTACCTACTGATGCTAAAGCTAATGTGGACAGTATTCCTATAGTCAGAGAATTCCTAGATGTTTTTCCAGATGATTTGCCAGGGGATTTGATTGACAGGGACATTGAGTTCACCATTGATGTGATTCCAGGTACACAGCCAGTTTCCAAAGCTCCGTACAGAATGGCACCTACCGAGCTGAAAGAACTGAAAGTACAGCTACAGGAACTGTTAGATAAGAAGTTCATCAGGCCTAGTACTTCACCATGGGGCGTACTAGTCTTGTTTGTGAAAAAGAAAGATGGCTCACTGAGACTTTGCATTGACTACCGTGAACTGAATAAGGTAACAGTGAAAAACAAATACCCATTACCTTGTATTGATGATTTGTTTGACCAGTTACAGGGTGCCCAGGTGTTCTCTAAAATTGATCTTAGATCCGGATACCACCAGTTAAAAGTCAAACCAGAGGACATTGAAAAGACTGCCTTTCGAACGACGTATGGACATTACGAATTCCTTGTTATGCCTTTCGGAGTTACTAATGCACCTGCCGCATTTATGGACCTTATGAATAGAATTTTCAAATCATTCCTCAATGAATTTGTAGTTGTATTCGTAGATGACATTTTGATTTATTCCAAAAGCACGGAAGAACATGAACATCATTTGAACATTGCCTTACAGACCCTAAGAGAACAGAAACTGTATGCAAAACTGACAAAGTGTGAATTTTAGCTTGATAATGTTATGTTTTTGGGACATGTGATTAGTAAGGATGGCATTACAGTTGACCCGCAGAAAATTGAAGCAGTGGTGAATTGGCCTAGACCGACTAATGTTACTGAAGTTAGAAGCTTCCTAGGCTTAACCGAGTACTATAGAAGGTTTGTAAAAGATTTCTCCAAAATTGCCCTACCATTGACTCAGTTGACTCAAAAGGGGATATTATTTGACTGGACCGATCAGACAGAATCAGCCTTTCAAGAGTTAAAAACTCGACTTGTGACTGCACCGATTCTTACCCTACCCTCAGGTACAGATGGTTTTACTATATTTAATGATGTTTCTCATAAGGGTTTGGGATGTGTCTTAATGCAGAATGGAAAAGTTATTGCATATACTTCCCAACAACTGAGACCGCACGAGAAAAATTATCCGACCCATGACTTAGAACTTGCCGCAGTGGTATTTGTATTGAAAATCTGGCGTCACTACCTATATGGGGCAATATGTGAGGTGTACACAAACCACAAGAGTTTGAAGTACTTCTTCACACAGAAAGAATTAAACATGAGACAGCGGAGATGGTTAGATTTGATAAAAGACTACGATCTGTAAATTCTGTACCATCCAGGGAAAACTAACACCGTTGCTGATGCACTCAGCCGGAAATCAGTTGGAAATTTAGCCTGTTTGCTCACCAGGCATAAAGAATTGCTATGTGACCTTGAAAATTTTGAAGTTGAGATTGTTTTGCGTGAACAAAGTGGAACCTTAGCCGCTATTTCTGCTCAACCGGCACTGATTGAAGAAATTAAAGAGAAACAGCAACAGGATGAATTTTTGAAAAAGGTCATTGATGAACGGGAGTCCAAACCGAGGCCAGACTTTAAATTTGAGAACAATGTGTTGAAATTCCAGTGAAGGTTGTGTGTACTGAATGATTCTGAACTAAAAAGACGAATTCTGCAAGAAGGCCACAATTCGAAACTGTCTATCCATCCAGGAAATACGAAAATGTACCAAGACTTGAAATTGAATTTCTGGTTGCCAGGAATGAAGAAAGAGATTGCTGACTTTGTATCAAAATGTCTTCATTACCAACAAGTTAAAGTTGAACATCAACGACCCGCAGGCTTACTACAACCCTTACCAATACCGGAGTGGAAATAGAAACATATTACCATGGATTTCATTGTTAATTTAATTCGCTCCAGTAAAGGTATGGACTCAATTTGGGTTATTGTTGATAGATTGACTAAATCTGCTCACTTCCTACCTGTCAAAATAATCTATAATGCGGACAAATTAGTTATAATTTATATTGACGAGATTGTTAGATTGCATGGAGTACCTGTATCTATTGTTTCTGATAGGGACTCGAAGTTCACATCGAGATTTTGGCAAAGTCTGCAAACTGCATTGGGTACTGAACTGAGACTGAGTAGTGCATACCATCCTCAGACAGATGGCCAGTCAGAAAGAACCATCCACACTCTGGAAGATTTACTGCGGATGTGTGTTCTTGATTTCCAAGGAAATTGGGAAAGCCATTTACCTTTAGCTGAGTTTGCTTACAACGACAGTTTTCACTCGAGCATTGGTATGGCGCCTTTCGAGGCTTTGTATGGCAGAAAATGTCGATCTCCTATCTGCTGGGCAGAAGTTGGAGATGGGCCTTTGCTTGGGCCCGAGATTGTATAGGAAACCACTGAAAAAGTGAAACTGATTCAACAGAGATTGAAAACCGCACAAAACCGATAGAAAAGTTATGCGGATGTCCGAAGGCGAGACAGGGAATACGAAGTAGGTGATCATGTTTTTGTTAAAGTGACACCGATAAAAAGCCAGACCCGTTTTAGGGTCAAGCGTAAGCTAGTGCTGGGGTATGTCGGACTGTATGAAATCATCGAAAAGATTAATCTAGTGGCGTATCAAGTAGCGTTTCCTCCTGAAATAGAGCATATGCATAATGTCTTTTATATTTCAATGTTGAGGGATTATCTTCGGGATCCCTTCCATGTGATTGAGCCTACTCGTGTAATGCTAAGTAATGACTACACTTATGAAGAACGGCCTATTCAGGTTATAAATCGACGAATCAAGAAGTTGAGGAATAAAGAAATCCCGTTGGTAAAAGTTGATTGGAAAAACCATGGTGGCACTTATGCCACTTGGGAAAGAGAAGATGATATGCTGAGAAGATATTCTGAACTGTTCTCTCTAGATCCAGTGTTCTTTCAAAATGAAGATAATTCGAGTTTGGAGGACCAAACTCTTTGTAAGGAGGGGAGACTGTGACAACCCTCGCCACTGATTACTGTTAAACTGTGACTGAACATGATAAGTAACTGGTTAGATTGAAATTCTAAACTGATTGTGTGTGTATGTTGTTTTAGTGCGTTTCTATCTGTTTGCCATTGATTTATCTGTTCATGTTTTAAGTTTCGAACTATAAATTCAAGGCCTTATCGGCGGCCAAATCAGAAATTGATTGGTATTTCATGCTAATTATAATTTATGTGATTTTATGGTAGGTTTAATTTAAATTTGATTTGGAACGATTAAATTAGATTAAATAATGTTAAACCACATTAGTTCAAGTAAATTACCAAAATGCCATTAGTGGGCCACTTTCATAAATCATCTTGAGACTTGATTATATGTCAATTTACATCATCTTTATTTCCTCTAGAGACCAAAAACGTGAGAGAGAGCTAGAGAGTTGGAAAAAGTTGAGTTCACCTAGAATTGCTTGGAGAATTAGAAGAATTGAAGAGTAGATTGCATAATTGAGCTTCTAGATTTGAAATTGAGGACCTAAGGCAGGATATTTATCCTTTAGTTTATGAATTCAAGTTGGTTCTTGCATGGTTCATGAGTCATTGGTGATCTAAGTCAAGAACTGGTTTAAAGAGTTGATTTGAGTAGCTAAATCATGCATGCATGTGCACATTGTTGAGTTTTAAGGATGATTTCATGAAAATCCTCACATGCATGTCTATATTCTAGCTATGGTCCATGAATTCATAATGTTTTTGAGTGAATTGACTCATTTGATCAAGTATTTGAAGCTTTGATTTCAATTGAACACTTCCATGTTATATGTACATTATGTTCATGAAGTTTTGTTTGGATTTGTGTTTAATTGAACTACCTTTGGGTTTTGATTTTGCAAATTGATCTTTGAAACATGTCATATTATGAGTTTTAAAGTGTTTTCTAGAAAATTGGCCCAAAAGAATCGAATTTGATGCTTTAATGATTGAATTTGAGCTTGGAGGTTTAATCTGGAAATTCCAGATTTTGGACCCACGCTTGAGCATAGGACTTCACGCTCGAGCGTACACTCTGAGTCTTGCACTTCCGCTTGAGCATGGAAATTCACGCTCGAGCGTGAAATGCGTGTACCCAAAAGTTCATTTGTTTTGCAGTTCCCTCGAGCGAGAGAGTTCACGCTCGAGCGAGGACCTGAGTCTCACGCTCGAGCGTGGATCGAGCGCCCATCGAGCGTGAATTGCATGCATCCAGTACTTTTGCTTGAGTTTTCAGTCCGCTCGAGCGGGGAAAGTCACGCTCGAGCAGAGCTCCTTTGTCTGCATGTCCGCTCGAGTGTAGAAAGCCACGCTCGAGCGTGGACCCCTGTTTCAGCAAATTTTGAAAAGTATTTTAAAGTGCCTCTTTGCATCCTCTTTCCATCCTAGGCATTCCTAGGGCATGTTTAAGGCATCTTAAGGAGGATATTGATGTAAAACCACACCGAGTCAAGTTAGGGGTTGAGTTATTAAACCCAAGTGTATAACTTAGTGTGTTTTCATTCTGTAACTGTAGAGTTGGCATCCGAGGACGCGCACTTGCCTATCTGTAGCCCAGTGCTCTGTGAGTAATAATGTTGTAAAGATATGTTCAATTATGAATATTTTCTGAATGATCAACTGTTCTATTTACTGAAACGTTACTGTTTAATGAACGAATGTTTGTCCTATTTGTAAACTGTATTCATGGCATCCTTAGCAATTTACTGTTACTGCTACTGTCACAGAGATTTCTGTCGGTTCCCAAGTTTGGAACCACTACTATTACTGTTATGCTGGCCATCAACTGACTGTTCGGTCTGTTAAGACCTACTGTACTGTTTTGCTATTGGATGTACCACATATAACTGCTATGATTTCTAAATGACTGATATGATTGTTTAACGACTGAAAGGACATTCATTCTTAAACTCTTTACATAACCGTTATTCACTGGGCTTTAGCTCACTATTTATATATATATATATATGTAGTTGTCTAAGCACCGGACTGATGCTAGGAGTGTCAGGCTAAGCTCCTGTTTTGTCAAAGCCAACCATTGTGTCTCACTTCGAGGTTTCAAGTGCTGCCAAGTCAAGGCTGTTTTGGGGTGTTTTAGATTTCCCCTTTTGCCTCTGTTCTGTAATAAATGTTAAGACTTGCACTGTACTGTTATGGTAGGGATTTGGTCCTTAACCTGAATGTTTGTATATATGACGTATGTATAAACTGTTTTGGTTTTGAATGTGAATATGTTCAGGAAAGTCTTTTTGCATTCAGAATGTCACAGCTCATTGGACACCTTTTATTTACTGTTTTGGCTTCTGCCAGCCCCTGTATTCTGTATTACTGTCTTGACTGTTGAGCAGGCCTTTGGTAATCACGGATTACTGGCCGGTTACAGTGTTAAACCCATAGGGGCGGGTTTGGGTCGTGAAAGTTCGACCATATGTTCTGATAAAATGGGTGTTTCCACAGGATGTGTTATCATATCATCCTCTGTATTAGGCATTTCTACCTCTCATTTCACGCCTTCTTCCAAGCGTTCATTTTCTTTTTGTCTCCTACGTCTAGCCATTTCAATTAGTCCCACTGGGCGTGCCGAAAATATATGTTGGCTTTTTGACTTTCGAAGGTTATTACAGTAATTTTGAGTGTGCCAGCAAGGATCAATCAGTCCTTATAGAAATTTAATTGCCAACCAATTATCAGACGATTGTGTTTTAGTTCTTTCAACCTCAATGAAAAGAACTTTTACTGGTGGCTTTGCTTATGAGGAATAAACTGACAATGATTAAATGAAGAACAATTACAGTATTTCATTAAGTAAAACGAAAGACTCACAATGATCCAATTCAGCCTCGTAGAAGTTTACAACAACAATCTACTTGAAACTACTCCTTGGAATGAAATGTAGTGCAGGAATTTGAAGTACAAAAATGTAAAGAACAAGAAATGTAAAAACTGGAAAAGAAATAAAGTAGAATAAAATTGGTTTTCTGGATTTGAGTCTGGGTCTTTTTCTGGGGCCTTTTCTGCCATTTATACTTCTCAAGAATAACCATCGAACTGCACTTCTAACCGTCGAAACGCTTCTCCATGATCGCTGATCATGTTGTCTTATAGTTAGCTCCACTACGCCAATACCTGCAGTTAGACTTCCCACCTGATTTTGAATTTAAATGTGAGTAACCGTTGAAGTCACATCTCTTTGTTGATCCAATACTACGTAGATCTTATGAAAACCAATACAAACTGCCACGTGGACGATCACGATCGAAGGTTTGAATTGTCTTCCTGTATTATCGTCAACCTGCCACGTGTTGAACTGTGATTGGCTTTATACAAAATATGTAGCCAACATAAGGGTTCGGCTTGGCTTGGTTCATTTAGTAAACGAGTCAAGCTCGAATTTGAATATTAAGCTTGTTTAGTAAACAAAACGAACTTGAGCTCGCGTAAGCTTGGCTCGTTTATCTTTATTTAAGTTATATAATAAATATATTTATTTATATATTAAATAATATAAATAAATATTTTTATTTAAATAATATAAATAATATTTAAAAAAAAATTATCGAGCCGAGCTCGAGTTTCATTAATTTCATTAATATTAATGAGCTGAACCGAACTCAAGTCCAATTCCTTATCAAGCCGAACTCGAATTCAGTAAAACTCGACTCGACTCGACTCGGTTCATTTGCAGTCCTAAGTAAGATTTAAACTGTACCAAGAAATTTCAAATTTTATAAAAACAATATTAAAAAAAAAATGGACACCCCACTAACCTTCTCAAACTCTAATCTTTAAACACACCTTAGCCACCATCAACCGCTTTCAACTCCGACCAGCACTCTAATCTTAAACCCATCTCAGCCACGATTCCCCGCTATCAATTCTAAGCAGCACTTTTAGATCTGATCACATTTTTCATCCTCTCATCAATTTCAATCGTCACCATCAGTGTATTTCATGATGTAAATACTTGACTGAAAAAATATCAATATTAGTGATGAGTGCCTTGCGGTTTTAGTATCTTAATTGAATGAAAGTCTCATGGTACAATTTTATTTTTTTGATATTTTGACCCAAAAAAAAACAAAGAGTACAGTCAATAAGCTAAAGTAATTTTAACAAAAATAGTTTTTCTAACCAATAAACTTATTTTTTACCTTCTACCAAATGAAACCAGTTAAGATGTTGAAGTAAAATGATTTAATGTTAATTATCCTTGTAAGTGTTAAATGTATTAATCAGGATTAATTCACCTAACTTGAATTAATTAATGCTGATTAAAGTGATAAGAACAATTAGTGACAGAAGCTAGCACTATGGTGTCAGAATTAATAGTGACACCTCAAGCTTTCCATTAGGCCTAACATGTTATTTTGTAAGACAAGGGTCTCACTAAGATTGATCAAATAAGTAAAAAAATGAGAAAATACAAAAGAGAAATAAAGGAAAAGATAGGAAAGAGAAATATATATTAAAATAATCATAGTTTAACAACAACAGAAGTCTAAGCCCATAACATGAAAGAAACAACCAACCACTTAAGAAATTGTCCATAATAAGTGAGAGTGAAATGAACAATACAACAAATAGCCACGTAAAATGGACTAAATTATCAATACTCTTATATAATAATAATCGATCCCCTAACCTTTTAAATAGAAGTGTACAACAATGGGTGGTCAACAGGGCTAACCAAGTTGATTCTACTTTTATGTTTGGTGTACGAGCAAGAAATAATGTTATTGTATAATCCTATTGATCAAGTTTGCACTTCTCCAAACGTCATCGCTTTACTCCCTGAAAACACAAACGTGAGCTAGCCGGCGGGTGTGTGCCGGATACCTCTCTGATGCCTAAGTTAGCAAATAGACAAATAGACAAAAGCTTTGTGTATTTGACAATCAAAGTTGTGTTACCTCTACATAGGTTATGTTGTGAGCTTTTATAGGTTCCGCGTAGCACAATCCTAGTAGGAGTTTTATTCCTCCATGTAGAGTCCTCTTAGGAATCACACTCCTGAAAGATAATGCCTATTCTTCAACACCCCCCTCACTGCTTAAACCAAGTGAGATGATTTTACCACGGTTTGGACAATAGCATGACCGAGCTAACGCTATCTCTTTCATACTTAACCCGACGCCTCTATATGCAACATGTAGCTCAGCTCATGTTTCACTTGTACCTCGGTTTTCTCCTGTTTGGACCGGGCTAATCTGCAGCAAGCCTTGACCGAGCTAAAGAGGCGGGGTCTAGCTTAAGGAGCCCATTATCCCAATTGCAGTGACTGTAACCACCTGGACCGAGCTAAACACTAACACCATGGTCCACTTCACAAAGCCCTTTTTACTTCGGCCCACAAAACGACCCATTACTACGCCTAGGCCTAGCTCGACCCTAATGCACATATAAAACTCCCTCTCAATTGCTCCTTAATTCCATCTACCAAGCATGATTTGGGATTACCTTTCTACTTGACGAGCTAAAAAGTGGCCTTCAACCGAGCTAAATTCACGTTGGGCTACTAATCTGTCTGGTCAAAACATCTTTTCAGTCGCTGTATAACTGAATCGCTTTCTCTTCCATGGACACATGGGTAGCTCTCATTGGCCCAGCATAGCTATCACGCCGTCTTCGTACTCCGAAAAATTTGAATAGTCCCGCATTTTTCATACGCCTTTATATAAAAACCCTGTGTTTTGAACCAACAATTTCTACGATTCATCTTCTCTCTTTTGTTCGTTTGAGCCTCTATTTTTGTAGCCACAACATCTGCAAATCTTGCGTTCTTATCACCATCTTCGTGGTTTCTGATCTACGTCCTCCTGTCTTCAAACAGTAAGTGGCTCAATCCTCTATTTCTTTCTATTCATTCTGTGAATATGCATAATATAGATACATATATATTTATATATATCACAAAACATATTCTGTATAAACAGGTTATGAGTAAGAATAGATAGCACCAAAAACCAAACCCCCAAACCATAGGTTCGTGTTTAAAAGCACACCCTCTGGATTCAAAAATCATGAAGTTTGAATCTAGAATTGTGGTGTGACCGAGCTAAAAACCTGTTTGGGCAACTTAAGGCTTAGGTTCAACCGAACTAGGGAACCTTCTAGGTGTGCACCCAGCCAAACTAGATGACTTCCCCAACAACCGAACCAAAACTTCACGCCAAACTAGATAACTCTTCAAATGACCGAACTAAAACTTCATGCCAAACTAGATAACTCTTTAAATGATCGAACTAAAACTTCATGCCAAACCTTTAGTTTCATTTAGCTGAGCTAAAATCCTTTACAACAACCGAACTAAGAATAGATAGTATTCCTCATAGCCGAGCTAGGCTTATACTTATTTTGCCTTTGTACTTAGCATGGTCCAACGATTTGTGCTTAACACTTTTCCTTTTCACTTTGCAGACTGACTTAGGTTGCCCAGACACTCCTTTGAATGCTTCAACCGAGATACTCAACACCTTCTCAACATCGAGCTAATTTATACCTAATTTAAGTCCACATGGGTAAATATAGATTCTTAGTAAACTCTCCAGGGGCTATGGCCTAGTTCCGAAGGGACTATAACATCCCTGATGATGATGATGTTCATCTTAGTTTAGCCGAACTAGACACCACTCCCTAGGAAAAATCGGGCTTCATTCCCTTCACCCTCCTTTCTATTGTAGAAACCGAACTCTGATTCCCTGTACCGCTGAACTAAATCGCTGCCTTGGCTTGAACCTCGGTTTAGCCGAGCTATTCCACCAATACTCCCTTGGCTAGAATGAAGACAGCTGGGCATATTATTTAAGAATAAGACGCCGTCGAGAAAAAATAATAAAGAACGCCCCAGACAAAGATGTAAATGACGACGATTTTTTCTGGGTTTTTGGTAACTTTGAGGACCAGGAAGCCCAAATACCAGGAGACCGCATCAACTGGAACAAAGGAGTAGCCAGTATAATTACCTTGGCTTAGTTTTCTGATTTCCTTACTCTGTCTATAAGTTTGGCACCGTGCTAACCGTTAGCTTTTTTCCTTATGCAGATTTGGACCATCTAAAGTCGCAGTATAGTTATCCCAACCTAGACGCACTCCGCGCCGCACTAAGATATCGCGATCGAGGTTGGGCCGAGCTACTCAACTTTGAGCCGACACACAGATATAGTAGTAGAAGGAAGACTAGGGTAACAGATTTTCTTCTGGAACCCTCTCCTGAACCTGATCCAACCCTTCTACAAATCAACCTTATCCCATTGACTGCAGAACAAGAAATGACCAAAAAAAAAGCAGTAAGAGCCCTCATCATCGAAACAAATCAGGCCGAGGTACCACAAGGCGGCCAGACACAAGAGGCCGTGGTAGCCCTTCCAACCGCTCAGCCGTCCTCATCTCGGCCAAGCAAGCGTACTCGGACTTCCACCACCGAGCCCCGCCTCGTCGACGAAGATGAATCTGTGCTTCCCCAAAACACGCCACCGAGCCCACAGCCTGAGCGTTCTGACCGGGCTAGCTCCTCTGAGTGGGCCCCGAAGTTGTCATACTGGAACCGAGCCATTCGAGACACTGATTCAGTGGTGGCAGACAAAGACCACACGCTCGTCTTCAACCTAGCTAAGAGCGTGTGCTTGCCCCTTGAGATGGAACACCATGATCATCTCACCGAGCTAAAAGCCATCCACTCGGCCACCAAATCGATGGTGTTGGTGAGTATTTTTCCTTTGTTTCCCAATTTTGGACATCTGTTCGCTTGGTTTTCACTCAAAATTGCTTACTGCCTTCTTGTAGGCCATGCAGAAGAACCATATTACACACAAGCGTGTGCTGGAGCTGTGCAAGACGACACGGCTAGCCGTGGCTGAGGCCGATAGCAAGACGATTGAGCTAAACGAAGCCAAACAAAAAATGACTGAGCTTCAATCAGAAGTCGCCCGACTTACCGGGCTAGTAGATTCGGCGGAGGCGGACAAACAAAAGGCCTTGACCGAGATGAAAGACCGTTATCTGTTCGAGCTTACTAAAGTCGAGAAGAAGAAGAACGCCGAGATAACGGAGCTTAAGAAGAAAATGGAGGACGTGGAAGACCGCGGTTACAAAGAAAGTGAAGCCACCTATATCTTGCAGTGCGAAGCTGCTAAGGATATATTCTTCAAATGTGGATGGAAGGCAGCCGTGGCGCAGCTCGGTTATGTCCAAGAGACCGAGGTCTTCCTGAACCCTCCTCCACATTTCATACTGAGCTACATGGCGGAGTATGCCAACGCCATTCAATAAAAATTTCTTCAAGTTGAGGAAGAAGAAGCATCAGAGCCCAACAATGCCTCGGTCGTCGCCAATGATCCCGTTGTTCAGTCAGCTCGGGTAGAGCCCCTGGTGGAAGACTTGGTTGAAAATGTGACCGAGCTACCTGCTGAAACCAGGCTTCGAGTTGATCTGGATGCGGATCTTGACGACCTTTTTGCATGATCCCGTATTTTCTTCTTTTTACTTCTTTGGAAAGAATGTGTAACCGGGCTGAGGCCCCATCTTTTGTACCTTTGATTTGAATTTTCAATGAAATATTCTTTTGTTCAACTGTTTGTTCGGTTAACTCTATGCCTGCACTTCTTTTCTTACCATAAATACATGAAGTATAACATTTTCTGACCAAGATACCTATCTCGGTTTTAACCTTGTAATCTATTTTTCCATACTTGCCAACCTCTTCAGCCTAGATCCTTATCTCGGCTGAAGAGTACTTAAAGTTGGTTATTCCAGCCAACCACTCTTCAGCCTAGATCCTTATCTCGGCTAAAGAGTACTAAAAGTTGATTATTTCAGCCAACCACTCTTCAGCCTAGATCTTTATCTCGGCTGAAGAGTGCTAAAAGTTGGTTATTCCGGCCAACCACTCTTTAGCCTAGATCCTTATCTTGGCTGAAGAGTACTAAGTGTTGGTTTTTCCAGCCAACCACTTCAGCCTTGATCCTTATCTCACCTGAAGAGAGCTCAAAGTTGGTTATTCCTGCCAATTTAGAGTTAAGTGTTTGGTTATTCCTGCCAAACTTCTTCAGCTTAGATCCTGATCTTGGCTGAAGAGAGCTCAAAGTTGGTTATTCCTGCCAACTTAGAGCCAGAGTGTTGGTTATTCTTGTCAACCTTCTTCAGCCTAGATCCTGATCTTGGTTGAAGAAAGTTCAAAGTTGGTTATTCTTGCCAACTTAGAGCCAAAGTGTTTGGTTATTCCTGCCAAACTTCTTCAGCCTAGATCCTGATCTTGGCTGAAGAGAGCTCAGTGTTGGTTATTCCTGCCAACCTAGAGCCAAGTGTTTGGTTATTCCTACCAAACCTCTTTAGCCTAGATCCTGATCTCGGCTGAAGAGAAGTATGTGTTGGTTTTTCCAGCCAACCTCTTCAGCTTAGATCCTGATCTCGGCTGAAGAGAAGTAAGTGTTGGTTTTTCCAGCCAACCTCTTCAGCCTAGATCCTGATCTCGGCTAAAGAGAGCTCAAAGTTGGTTATTCTGGCCAACTCTGATTTCCTTGCCCCTAGCTCACTAAAACTACTTTTACAGAAGAAAACAATTATACTAAAAAGGAAACTACTTGTTTTATTAAAAAAATAAAAAACTACAAGCTAGTTAAAGAAAAGCTAAAAATAAAATAGTTTGAGATTGACAGTGTTCCACGGCCTGGGAATGGCCTTGTTGTCTCTATCTTCCAAGTGGTATGCCTATTTGCCTGCTAATCCAACCGCTTTGTAAGGTCCTTCCTAATTAGGCCCTAACTTGCCATCTCCGGGTACCAGAGTATTTCCCATTACTTTGCGCAGCACCCAATCTCCAATCTTGAATTACCTCAGATGTACTGTCTTGTTATATTTTCTGGATAACTCTTGCTGGTATGAGGCGATGTAAACTAGTGCTCTTTCTCTTCTCTCTTCTGCAAGGTCGAGCTCCAATGCTATGGCTTCTCCATTTAAGTCTGGGTCCAAATTTTCACTTCTAATAGTGGGGAGACCAACTTTCAGTGGGATTACTGCTTCCATGCCATAGGCCAAAGTAAAAGGTGTTTCTCTAGTAGATCGCCGAGGTGTGGTATGGTAAGCCCATAAAACATGAGGGAGTTCCTCAGCCCACTTGCCTTTTGCTTTCTCTAACCTTTTCTTCAATCCATCTAAAATGACTTTGTTTGATGCTTCCGCCTGGCCATTTGCTTGGGGGTATGTTGGTGTAGAATTGTAGAATTCTATCTTGTACTCCTCACAAAAGTCTCTAAAATTTTTGCCATCAAACTGAGTGCCGTTGTCTGATATTAAAGCCTTGGGTATGCCGAACCGAGTGATGATATTCTGCCAGACGAATTTCTTCACATCTTTCTCTTTTATTGAGGCGAGTGCTTCTGTTTCCACCCATTTTGTAAAGTAGTCTATTGCTGCAAGAAAGAACTTTCTATTACCAGACGCCATTGGAAGTGGTCCCACTATGTCCAAGCCCCACATTGCGAAGGGCCATGGGCTAGTTAATGGTAGAAGCTCTCTGGCTAGTTGATGTATTTGGTGTGCGAACTTTTGACATTTCTCACACTTCTTGACATACTTCTCTGAATCTGCTTGCATGTAAGGCCACCAATATCCTTGCGAAATTGCTCTGTAGCCCAATGATCTTTCCCTTTGGTGGCTTCCGCATATGCCTTCATGTATCTCGAACAAAAACGCATCGACCTTGCTGGGATGGACACATTTTAAGTAAGGTCCTGTGAAGGATTTTTTGTACAAGGCCATTGATGGGGAGAGCCAAAATCGCTGTGACTTGGCTCTGATCTTGTTAGCTTCTTTCTTCTCTTCAGGTAAGACGCCATTTTTTAAGAATACTATAATGGGATCCATCCATGAAGGGCCTAGTTCGGCGCAACATACCTCAGTTACTTGGGCTTCTTTAATGCTTGGTCTTGGTAGGAAGTTGATCACTAATGGATGTGGGATGGATGTATCTGCCATTGAAGCAAAGCCTGCTAGTTCGTCTATTTTGCTGTTTTCTTCCCGGTCGATCTGCTCTATTCACACCACTTCGAATTTCATGATTTCCCTTCTGACTAACTCTTGATACTTTGTCATCCTCTCATCTTTTGCTTCGTAATTGCCTGAAATCTGGTTTACTACCAGCTGGGAGTCACTGTAAACCATTAGCTCGGTGACCTGTATGAAGAGTGCTGATTTTAGGCCTGCTAAGAGTGCTTCATACTCCGCCTCATTGCTTGATGCTGGGAAGCCAAGGTTGACTGCTTGTTCTACTACTAAGTCGTCTGGTGAGATGAGGACTATGCCAAGTCCTGCGCCGTGCCTATTGGATGCTCCATCCACGAAGAGTTTCCACATCTCTACAACAAATAGCTTCCAGCAAGTGAAGGGGTCAGATGATGTCTTGGGGTCGTGCGTGTTGCTTATGTTTTCTTCCAAGTCCCTGCCTGCTGTTGGGGTTTGCTCTTCACTGTCTAACTGCCCCAAGTTTTTACTTGCGGATGAATCCTCACTAAGAATGGCATGGTTTATTTCCTCCTTCTAATCCTCAAGCCTATATGATTTGCAATGTGGCGAGGTGTCGTGTGTTAGGGGTTGCGCATTTCCTGCAGCACTTTTCGTCCCTATTTCGATTGTACCAGTCAAGTTAACTGGGCATATGTGATGACTTCCTGGTGTGAACTCTGCCACAAAGTCTGTCAAAATTTGGGTTTTTATTGCGGTTCTGGGCTGAAACTTGATATCAAACTGTCCCAATTCCACCGCCCATTTCAAGATTTGCCCACAAAATTTCGCCCTCTCAAACAAAGCTTTTAGGGGAAAAGTTGTTAGGACGATTATAGTGTGGGCGTGGAAGTAATGCGACAGCTTCCTTGAGGCCATCATCAAGGCTAAGGCAAATTTTTCCAATGGTAAGTACCTGGTTTCTGCGTCCAACAAGGTCTTGCTAACATAAAAGATGGGTAGGTGTTGGATTCCTTCCATTCTGACTAACACCGCGCTGACTGCGTGCTGTGAAACTGCCAAATACAAAAAGAGCTCTTCTCCAGGTATTGGGGTTACTAGCAACGGTGGAGAAGACATGTATTCTTTCAGGCTTTCTAGGGCGTGGTCGCATTCTTTATTCCACTCAAATTTGGCCTTTAGTGCTTGGAAGAATGGTCGACATCTGTCTGACGACCAACTTATGAACCGGTTGAGCGCGGCTGCTAGGCCAATGAGATGCTACACCTCTTTGACTGTGTTGGGCCTCTCAAGATCCTAGATTGCTTTGATCTGAGAGGGGTCTGCTTCTATACCTCGGTTGGTCACCAGAAATCCTAGGAATTTGCCTGATCCTACGCCGAATGCACACTTGGATGCATTTAAGCGCAACTTGTTCTTCTTCAGAATTTGGAACATCTCATCTAGGTCCCTGAGATGGTCCTTCTCATCCTTGCTTTTGACCACCATGTCGGCTATGTAAGCCTCCATTGTTTTGCCTAATAATGGCTCAAACATCTTGGTGACCATTCGTTGGAATGTTGCCCCTGCATTCTTTAGGCCAAAGGGCATGACCTTGTAACAATACAATCCTCTTGGTGTTGTAAAGGATGTGACCTCCTAGTCTGGTTTATACATAGCGATCTAATGGTAACCTCTGTGTGCATCAAGGAAGCTAAGTCGACTGTGTCCTACCATCAGGCCTACCAGTTGGTCTATCCGCGATAGGGGAAAGCTGTCCTCTGGGCATGCCTTGTTGACTATTTTGTAGTCCATGCAGACACGCCATTTTTTGTTCTTCTTTGGCACTACTATGGTGTTGGAGATCCACCTGGAGTAGTGCACTTCTCTGATAGCTCCTGCCTCTAATAAGTTTCCCACTTCTTCCGCCACTATCTCGGCATGGTGAAGTACTGATTTGCGAGTGCACTGTATAACTGGTCGAGTAGTTGGGTGGATGTTCAGTTGGTGACAGATGAAGTTTGGGTCAATGCCAGGCATGTCATACGGTGTCCAGACAAACACTTCGATATTAGAGGTTAAGAATTCCATGACTTATATCCTCTCAGTGCTGGACAAAGACGAGCCAAGCAAAAAGAACTTTTCTAGGTCTTCTTCATCTATCCTTACCTGTACCAAATCTTCTACTGCCTTTTGTTCAGCTGCCTTGCCAACGTCCGCAAACAGTTCATTGCTTTCAAGTTCTTCCACCATCTGTACATAGCCTTTAGCAGTGCGACTGCCATTTACTGTGACGAAGCACTGTTTTGACATAATTTGGTCTCCAAAGACCTCTTCTATCACTCTGGCTTCATTGGGGAATCAAAATACTTGATGGTAGGTTGACGCTACCGATTGCATGGCATGCAATCATGTCCTCCCCAAGATTATGTTATAGATGGAAAGGACTTTCAATACCCAACACTCCACCTATTTTGTCATGGTTCCTGCTTTGACTGGGAGGATTATCTTGCCCACTGGCCACTCTGGCATTGAGTTGAATCCGATCAGGGGAGATGTTGCAGGTGCTAGGTCTTTATCCTCCAGTTTTAGTTGTTTGAAGGTTTCGTAATACATTATCTCACATGAGATTCCTTGGTCGATCAAAATCCGTTTGACGTCAAAATTCTTGACGCGTAGAGTGACAACCAGTGCATCATTGTGAGGGCAATATATCCTTGCTAAATCTTTGTCTGAAAAAGATATGACATTTGTGGCTCTGCTCTCCCCTTTTTGATGGCAGGTTGTGCACTTAATACCTCCCTTAACTGCTCAACCTTTTTGAGCATTCCCCTGAGCTCACATACCCGCTCAGGTTCGAATACTCCATGTATTACATTAATTACACCTTGAGGTGGAGCGTCGTCCGGCATCCCGTTTGGGATATTGTGGTTCTGGGGGACTGGTTATGTTCCTCCCTCTATGTACTGGTCCAGGTGCCCAGCCGCCATTAACTCCTCCAAATGATGTCTCAACGGCGTGCAATTTTCAGTGCGGTGCCCCTTTTCATCATGGAAGGTGCACCGGGACTTTTCGTCATAGTCTTTTTGTGCTTCTCCCAACTTGGCTAGCCATCGGACGAAGGGTTCGTTGCGTATTTCACTGAGAACTTGGTAGATTGGTTTTTTGAACACTGTGGTAATGGCAGTGCGAACTCTCAACTTCTTTTTTTCTGGGTCCTCTCTGTTAGCCTGCCTGCCTCACCCATTCCTACTTGGTTGTTCTACCGTGTTGACTTTTGCTGAAGTCTTTTTATCTGGTATTGATGTTGTGCCAGATTTCGCTTTAGCACGGGCGCCATCCTCCTCCACGCGAATATGTTGGTGCACTCTCTCTGTTAAGGCTTCCATCGTGAGGGGTGGTGTCATAGTAATTGAGTCCCTCAATTTATTGCCGACTGGCAAGCCCCGTTTGTATTGCACAATGGCGAGGTTTGTAGGGTAATCCCCAATCTGGTTGAAGGTTTCCCAGTAGCGACTGTTGTAGGATCTCAACGTTTCCTTGTCGCCCATGTCAATAGAGAGTAGCTAATCGATCTCCACTGGTGTCTTGGTGTTCGTTCTGAACCTAGTCACGAACGCCTCTGCCAATTGTGCCCAGGAGGCCATGCTGCCTTCTGGTAGCCTTTCGAACCAGGTTAGACCTAGGTCGCCAAGGCTGGATGGAAACAGGATGCACATTAAAACCTCGTTTCGCCGGTATACTGCTATAACCTGGCGAAAGTGACTCAAGTGCATGTAGGGGTCTGTCTTCCCCTCATAAGTAGTGAATTTAGGCTAGTGGAAGCCTGACAATAGTGATGTGTTCTCTATTGCCGGAACGAACGGCGAGCTCTGTAACCTTGTTAATGCTTTGTCTGTTGGTTCGTATGCAAGGCGCTGCATTGGCATTCCTACCTCGACGCTTTCATGTGTCCGAGGGGCCAACCGCTGAAGGGATGAAACTCTGCGTGGGTCGCGTGCCCTGGTATCCTCATTCAATCGTGCCCTTTCTTCAAGCACAGTTCGCAAGTCGGATGATCTAGGCAACTCCGTGTGCCTAAATGACGTTTGGTGTGTGTGCGAGGGCCGGTAGGTGCTTCCCTCAATATATGACCTCTCATTTCTCGTTCTCTTAGACCTAGAGTAACGAGTCCTAGAAGTCTTTGATTGAGTGTCACCTGTTCTAAGGCTCCTACTTTTTGCTTGCGATGGTGTGGTACGCCTACCATGATCTTCCGAGTGGCAAGGAGACGTGTTGTCTTTACGCCCCTCTTCTGTCGCCACCCATTTTCCTTTTATCTGGCGCTTCATTGACTCCATGTCTGCCGCCATCTTCCTTATTAACTCATCCTGCTTCTTCACGTGATCCTCCAGAACTTGAGGATCCATCCTCCGCCTCTGTCTTTCAGGACTTTGAGAGCGACGGGGGTTGTTAGCCCGCCTCCCCCTTGCATCCCTCTGGGGGTTCTCTCGCTGGGGTTCTAAATCCGTAATGGGAGGGATAGAAGGGAAGCCTTCGCGCCTCCCACCCCCCTCTGGGGTTTGTCCGTCAATAACAGATTGCGACAAATCTTCATTGTGCGCCATTGCTTCTAATTAGAGAGGAAAAACTTGATCAAGAGGTTTTGTTCCTTCTAGACTTCCCACAGACGGCGCCAATTGTACGAGCAAGAAATAATGTTCTCGTATAATCCTGTTGATCAAGTCTGCGCTCCTTCAAACGTCGTCGCTTTACTCCCTGAAAACACAAAAGTGAGCTAGCTGGCGGGTGTGTGCCCGATACCTCTCTGATGCCTAAGTCAGCAAAATAGACAAATAGACAAAAGCTCTGTGTATTTGAGAATCAAAGTTGTGTTACCTCTACATAGATTATGTTGTGAGCTTTTATAGGTTCCGCGTAGCACAATCCTAGTAGGACTCTTATTCCTCCATGTAGAGTCCTCCTAGGAATCACACTCCTGAAAGATAATGCCTATCCTTCAACACCCCCTCACTGCTTAAACCAAGTGAGATGGTTTTACCACGGTTTGGACAATAGTATGACCGAGCTAACGCTATCTCTTTCATACTTAAGCCGACGCCTCTATATGCAACATGTAGCTCGGCTCATGTTTCACATGTACCTCGGTTTTCTCCAGTTTAGACCGGGCTAATCTGCAGCAAGCCTTGACCGAGCTAAAGAGGCGAGGTCTAGCTTAAGGAGCCCACCATCCCGACTGCGGTGACTGTAACCACCTGGACCGAGCTAAACACTAACACCATGGTCCACTTCACAAAGCCCTTTTTACCTCAGCCCACAAAACGGCCCATTACTATGCCTAGGCCTAGCTCGGCCGTAATGCACATATAAAACTCCCTCTCATTTGGCTAATGAAAAAAGTTCAGAAAATAGAAGAGAAAAATTAAGAAAGGTAAGTAAATCATTGTATTGCTTGAATTCAATGTAATACTCTTCATTTTGAACATGAATTTTGGTCACTTTATTTGTAATATAATTATTTTTATATGTTTATAGGACTATAATTAATGAAAACATACTTAAGTTATGCGTAAGGGTGTAAATTGGGCCTGGCTCGGCCCACTTGGGTCCGGGCTCAGGCCAACCCATGTCAGGCCGCTCTTACTCTTGCCAAAATTTAGGCCGAGTAACAACTAGAAAATTAGGCCCGGGCCTAGGCCTAGGGGTATTCGGGCCTTGCGCGGCGGGGCAAGCCTAGGCTTAGGCTTAGGCTCGGGCTTGGTGTGGGCCTGAACATATTTAAAAAAAAAATTTTTCTATTTTTTCTATCAAAATTTTATAATTTTCTACTAAAAATAACACTAGGCCTCAGGTTGGGCATTGAGTCGATCGATGGGTCGGGCCAATCAAGTCAGGCTGAGCTTCAAAATGACGGCCCAGGCCCAGGCTCTTAGGTTGGGCTCAGACCTGGACCTAACTGGGTCGGGCCCATCCCGGGTTGCGAGTGGGTTTCAGACCGCCTACAGATTACGGGCAATTTTTACACCCCTAATTATGCTTAGTTATGCTTGAAGTGAATTGAAGATGTTAGGAAATAACCATTGAATGAGCAATCTTTAATCTTATGCTTAGTTAAGAAAAATGTCTGGATAACTGTCACGACCCAAACCCGCCCCTATGGGTTTAGCACCGTAACCGGTCAATAATCCGTGATTACCGAAGGCTTGCTTAACAGTCAAACAATAATACAGAGTACAAGGGCATGGCGGAAGCCAAAACAGCAAATAGACAATATCCAATGAGCTGTGACAATCTGTATGCAAAAAGACTTTCAGATATATATATATATATATATACAATCAGTACCAAGACAGTATGTACAATGTATACAATCATTCAGGACAGGGACTTAATCCCTATTAAACAGTACAGTACAAAAACATTCAGTCTAAGCAGTAGTTACATAACAGATACAAAAAGGGAAAAAATTAAAACACCCCAAAACAGGCTCGGAACTTCGCAGTGAGGCACATAGGTTAGCTTGACAAAACTGGAGTTTACCCCGATGCTTCTAGCAACAGTCCGATGCCTGTACACCTACATATATATATGAGCAGTGAGCTAAAACCCAGTGAATAACATAATGCGTAAAGAGGTTAAGAATGAATGTCCTTACAGTTTTGAAAACAGTCACTTCAATCAGTATATCAATTATTCAGTCATTACAGTCATATGTGGTACATCCAGTAGCAAAACAGTATAGTAGGTCTTATCAGACCGAACAGTTAGTTGATGGCCATCATATCAGTAAACAGTAGTGGTTCCAACATGGGAACCGACAGAGATCTCTGTGACAGTAGCAGTATAACACAATAACAGTAGGTTGCTAAGGATGCCACAATACAGTTCACAATTAAGACATCATTCATTCAGTAACAGTATCATTTTAGAAAACA
This sequence comes from Camellia sinensis, assembly GCF_055761805.1. Classification (NCBI taxonomy): domain Eukaryota; kingdom Viridiplantae; phylum Streptophyta; class Magnoliopsida; order Ericales; family Theaceae; genus Camellia; species Camellia sinensis. The sequence goes on along the minus strand of NC_138961.1, from coordinate 190,994,064 downwards.
GTACAGTTCAATTGTTCAGAAGATAATCATATTTGAACATATCTTTACACAGTTGTTACTCACAGAGTTCTGGGCTACAGTTAAGCTAGAGCGCGTCCTCAGATGCCAACCCTACACAGTTACAGAGTGAACACACACGAAGCTACACAGTTGGAAAAATAGTAACTTAATCCCTATCTTGACTCGGTGTGGTTCTACATCAATATCCTCATTAAGATGCCTTAAACTAGGCCTAAGAATGCCTAGGATGGGATGAGGATGCAAAGATGCACTTTAAAAGTATTTTCAGAATTTTCAGAAAATAGGGGTCCCGCTCGAGTGTAGGTTACTCCGCTCAAGCGGACATGCAGACAAAGGTTTCTACTCGAGCGTAGACTTACCCGCTCGAGCGTACTGCAAAACAGTCAAAAGTGATGGATAGGTGAAAGTCACGCTCAATTGGGCGCTTGACACCCACTCGAGCGTAAGACACAATGTCCCGCTCGAGCGTAAATTACCCCGCTCGAGCGGAATGCAAAACACAACAAAATGCTGGGAGCACGATTTTTACGCTTGAGCGCCAGTCACCCCGCTCGAGCGTGAGTTCAAAATCTGAAATTCCCAGATTTGAACCTCAAGCTCAAATTCAAATTCAAATGTAACAAATTCAATTCCTTTGGGCCCATTTCCTGGAAAACACTTGTAAATACATAGTATGACATGATTCAAAGCTCAATTTGTAAAATCAAGGCCCAAAGGTGAGGGAATTAAACCCAATTTCAACCAACATTTCAATAACATGATGAATGTGTAACATGCATGAATTCAACAACTTCAAAGCTTCAAAAGCTGGCTCAATTGAGCCAATTCTTTCCAAAACATGATGAAATCATGGGCTATACCAATAATATGAACATGCATGCACCAAATTTCCATGTAGTGAACCTCGAAATGCTAGGATATAACATGTATACATGATTCAAGCTTTAACTCACCAAATTAAGCTAATTCATGACCTTAATCTCTAGACTTCCATGAACCATGCAACATAAGACTTAATTTAGCAATCAAGAAGATGAGTTCTTACCTTAGGTCTAGGATGCAAGATATACAAGCTCAAATATGCACTCAATCTTTCAATTCCTTCAAATTTCCAAGCAAAATTCAAGATGAAGCCAAGTTCCTCTACCTTTCTCTCTCAGTCGGTTTTAACAAGGAATATGGCTGAACAAATGTTGTGTTGGATGAATAATAAGGCTTCGATATGTGTTTGACTAAGTGGCCTACTTAATGGCATTATGGTAAATAAGGTTAACTCTTGCAATTTATCAATATTGATCCAATTTAATCATACCAAATCACACTTCAGATAAATATGCCATAAAATCTCATAAATTCTAATTAGTACATAACGCTAAACAATTTCGGGTTCGGCAGCCGATAAGGCCTTCAATTCGCAATTTAAACATAAAACATGGACAAATAGGTTTAACAGTCAACAGATAGATATGCATTTAAACTAGCACATTCAATCAGTCAGTTCAGTATTTCAATCGATTCAATTACTTTTCATAATCAGTCTCAATTTAGCAGTAATCAGCAGGGTTATCAGTAATCAGTGGTGAGGGTTATTACAATAACCCCTGAATTATTTATTTAAATTTTGGAAAATAATATTTAAACCACGCATTTGTTTTATTACAACTACCATTTAATTTTTATTTTATTTGTGTTTACCATTTTGTAATTGTTTAAATTATCACCAAGGTTTAAAACCTTAAAATTTTAGTAGTCAAACTTTATTTTTACAACCATCCACCCCTCTTTCCAACCTCCCCTTGTTGGCAACTACACGACCATTCAGGCTCCGTTTGAGAATAGATTATTTTAGTTGATTTTTCAAAATTATTTTAACTTGGTTAAAAAAGTTGTACTTAAGATGATAGTTGATTTGATGATTGTGAGAGAAAAAATAAAATAATTATGAATTGAATGTGACATTTTATGTTATTAACTATTTTAATATATCTTGCCTACATTGACTATTTTAACAAAATAACCTCTAGCCAAACAAGGCCAGTCGCTCATCACCTCACCACCATTATTTTTCTCTTGCTAGCCCCAAACCCCTTTCCTCCACCTTTCCACCATTCATTATTGCCTCTACTTCTTGGGCATCTACTTATCTCTTTCATTTCCACCTGCAGCCCATATTTCACATTTATGACCATTAACTTGCTTCTTATTCTCCTTTTTGCCTCCCCACCCATAGGTCTCTCCCACACTTGTCAAGGCCCTCATCCTCTCAATGTCACTCAGCCCCTCTTTGCTGCCTCCACTCCTCCCTTCTCTTCTGCCATGACTTTTTTCACACATCACTAAACCATTGAAAAACCATGAATTCAAAATTTACGAAACCTTATAGTTCTCTCACTCTCACTTTCGCCATTAACTCTCACTCACAATCTACAAAATCGAGGGGGTAAGGATTTCTCGATGATGCAAACAGGGAGATGGAGGTGGTAAGGTTGGCAGAAGAGGGTTGAGGATGTCATAGTTGTGGGGGTTAATGAGACAGGGTAGAAAAGTTGCTAAGATGGCGATCAAATATGGAGTAGGTTGTAGTTGTATCTGTAAGTAGGGAGGTAAAAAAAATCGAAAAAATTAATCAAATCGATTGAATTGGATCAAATTGATTATATTTGGTCTTTTAACAAGAATCGGTCTATGCGATTTTCGGTTTAGTATTGATTCAAGCATCTTGTGCAATGAACTAAACCTAAACTGAAATCGATCGCTTCAACATATATTGTATTTATAATATATATATAATCTAATAATATAATTATATTAATAAGTATAAAAACTTATTAAACTTAATTAATTAACCTTATTATTTTTATAATCTAAGTTTGTAAACTCTTATTATATAGAATCTTAATTCTAACTCATTATTCTTGAAACCTTAGTATTTTTTAACTTTTTTTATTTGTATTTTTGTTAATCTAGGAATTGAAAGTATTTATTAAATGAATGAATTAGATATGTTTGAAATGGTGGATAAATAATTAATTTAATATTTTTATATAAATTAGTGATTATATTTAAAAGTGACTCAAGTTTGAAAGGTCGATTAAACGTCACCGAGCCGAACTATTTTAATCGGTTTGGTTTGTTTTAGTTCGGTACGATTTAATGGGAGGAGCGGTCTATATCGATATTCAAAATAATAAAAGCAATATTATCAATTTAGTAAAATTTTTTACTTAAATATCAATCGTACCGATCCGATTACATCCCTATCGGTAAGGATGAAAAAAGCAATAGATGTCATCCTATTGAGGTTTGGAAAGCAACAATGATAGAGACCACTAATTTTGGAGCTCTAAAAAGATCACTAATGACATGGCACTCAATTAAAAAATAAAAAAAATACAACACCAAGGTCAAAACATTAAATCATTCATGGTGGGGTCCACTGCCACATCATTAGTGGTAGCACTAATTAGTGCTCTCACTCATTTTCCTTTGGAAAGTTATTGGGTGTAAGAGAAGATAAGAGATTAATAATGAAGGTATGATTAAATTTATGGGAATGCAAATAATTTTTATTTCTTTGCAAATAAATTAAAGTGATTGTAATGACAAATAGTGTGAATAAGAATGGAACCATGGGGTAAATAAAACCACTTGTATTACCATTTGCACTTGAGCTAAGACCATAAACGAAATAGAGGGGTTAGAGCAACTCTTTGTTATTTTAAGTATTGTAGTATTAAAATAACACAGCACAATATAAAACACCAAGGATCCTCTAGAGTGCTTTTTTTTCTAAAGTTTTCTAAAGTGGTGTATTGTGTGGTTGAGATTTAATGTTGAAAAATTGATGTGACTTGTCATTAAATCTCAACCACACAATGCACAACTCTAAAAAACTTTAGGGAAAAAAAACTCTAGAGGATCCTTGCTCAATATAAAATATTTACTTTAATAATGTAATATACGTTGTGCTAAAATAGGACCATGATATTTTATAAAACATCTTTGACTAGTTGATTTTTTAAATAAAAACTATAGTTATACATTAATTATGTCATAATTAATTTTTCTTTTTTTGATCTGAAGAAAATCCATTAAGGAAACTCAAACAGCACTTACAAGAATCTATTGAACCCAAAACTTACACCAAACAAAGAAAAAATATAGCAAGAAGCACAAAGGAAATAATCTATAAAAATATTCAAACGCACATTTCGTACACGTGCTCGTATTGCGAAACAGAGTCGATCATAAAAGTTCGACAATAGAACATGTCTGGAATAATTTATAGACCCCCACCATAGAGAGGGTAAGTTTAACATCACCACTGATGGACTCACCAACAAACAAAACAACTAGAAAACCCACAAAACATGGACAACTAGACAATAGAAAAACAAACCTACAAACAAACCATCAAATAAAGCAACAAAGCAGCAAGACAAACCTAAAGCAAGGCAAGTTAGGAAAACAAAGGCAAAAACAAATCCACAAAACCAAAACTTCAGTAACGGCGAAGCAAATCTAGTAGGGAAAGAAGTGGCAGAGCAGGGGAAGGGAAGCGGTGTCCAGCAGGCCAGGAGAAGGCGACAGATAAGACGATAAAGGGCAACAAATCTGGAGATGATGGACGACGCTAGATGGAGGTGGGATGGAGGGGAGAGAGTGGATTTGACGAAAACCACAGCCAAAGTTGAGGCAAAGGGAAACAAATATCTCACAGAGGAAGGAGAAGATGGAAAGCCAAAACTTCTAAGTCATTGGACCAAAGCAAGGAAAGGAAAGAAGAAAATAGAGGTAAGAGGAGAGGAGGAAAGGCTGGAGGCAGCCGAAAGCCCCTCTCGCACCCCGATGGCCACTGCACTCTTGAAACCCTAACAGGAGAAAAGTTTAGAGAGAGAAGCTCACTTCCTCCTTAACTTATGTTATAATTAATTCAATAATAAAGAAATTGAAATTCTCACATGTCTTCTAATCACAATTGAAAATTTAACCAAAAGTCTCAACTTCAATCTAAATCTAATTGAAGTTAGTGATAATTAGAAAACTAAAAGGCTAAATGAAAATCTTTCTATAACTTAAATTTAGGTCTTGTTTGACAATTTAATTTTTTAACTTAAAAATCAAAAATTTATTAAAAAAATTATAAAGTCAAAAATTTATATAAAAAAGTCAAAAGATTTTTTTTTTTCTACTTTTTACATATCCTTTTATAAGAAGTTAAAAAGTTATCACAAACATATGATTTTTTTTACCTCATATTTTAATTAAAAAGTTAAAAAATAACCAAAATAATATATTCCCAAACAAGATCCTACTATTAATAATACAAAACAAGATTTATACTAAATCCGAATTTTGACAATAACTTTTATGATTTTTTGTAACTTAATACAAATTTGATTTCTCTTGTAATATTGACTTTAAATTAATATTATAATATTAAATTAATTGTGTGATTTTAACACAGTAAATACTTATGACAAATTTGTATTAAAAAAAAAAAGCAATAGAAAATTGTTGTTAATGTTGAAAAATATGTAAAATTATATAAAAATATTTTAAGATATAAAAAAATGTATTAAAATTTTAAATATTTCTTATTAATCACAGTGGCCGGTAACATCCTTATATAAAAAGTAAAATATATTTTATTTAATATTATTAAAGATTAAGATCATAAGCTCCGTCCGATCTATGTGAAGACCGCTTTTTTGATGAATAATCAGATGAGAAAAAATACGTGACACTCCGTAAAAAAAAAAAACATTACATACATACATGTATTTGCAATGCTACACCCTGGACAAAACAAACAAAACATTATTTGGACTTTGAACAGAAACAGAACAGGGAAGGAAATGGATTTGGAGTCAGTGAAGAAATACTTGGAGAGAGATGGAAGCCGAAACGCAACAACAATCGATGAAATGCCCTCTAAATTCTTCGAGCCCTTCGTCATGCAAGGCCTCTCTATCGATCTCCTCGAACCAGGCCGACTCATCTGCTCCATGATAGTCCCTCCTCGTTTACTGGTATGCTATTCTAGATCATCAATGTCTCTCTCTCTCTCACAATCTAAATCTATTACGGGAACTAATAACTGGGTTGTCTTTACTTATCGATTGATTGATTGATGGGTTGTTGAACTGTGATGTGAAGAACACTGGGAATTTCTTGCACGGCGGTGCCACGGCGACCCTGGTGGACATAGTGGGTTCGGCTGTTATTTACACAGTGGGTGCTCCCTTCACTGGCGTTTCTGTTGAGATTAATGTCTCCTACTTGGATTCTGCTTATGTTGGTGTAAGTTCCTCTTCTTGTTTTTTTGCTTTAATTTCACTTTTTTCTCACCTAAAACTATCAAATTGTTTTATATTTCGTCACTTAATCTATCAATTTAATTATTTAGTGGATAATTTTTTTGATTTCAGTTCAGTTCATGTAATCAGTTTCTTCAAAATAGTAAGAAAAATGATTACTAGGTAGTATAGGTTAAAGTTGTTCAAATTTTGTCTCCAATTGTACTACTTAAACTGAAATAAGAAATTTTAGGATTAAATAGATGGAATTGATAGTTTATAGATATAAATAAATAATAATAAAAAAAAGGTGATAGTTTAGGGGATAAAATGAAATTAACCCAGTTTATTTCTCTTCATGTATATTTGACTTGTTATGTATGTGCACGCTGTTACTTTTTCTCATAGTGTAACATCTACATCAGAATGAAATAAGGGCAAAACATAACAAACAAATCAAAATGAGGATGACAATGCAATGAGAATCCACAAAGCTTATGTTAACATATTTAAGTGATACTATATTGTAGATACTTAGCATATATATTACAACTAAGGGGCACAAAATTTAATGGCACTAACTTCATTGCAATTGTAGAGGTTCCCTCAATTTGGATATCCTATTAAGGCCATAAGGCTTTATCCATAAGAGCTTCATGTCACATCTCTACTGAATTCTCCTAATATATCTACATGGGAGCTTGGAAGAATGGGAGCCAATGGAAAAATGTAGAACTTCTTAGCAAACTTTAGCACATATGAGACCAAAGAGAATTCTAGAAGACCCTAGAGAATTCAAGTACATACACACTTGTACATATGATTAAACTTGTAGATATTTGTATAGATATTTCTAGAAGGCATTCTAGAATGATCTTATAGCTTGTAAGAAGGCTTCCATAGGAAGCTTCTACATACCACTTTCTTGTGCATTCTAGAATGCTCCAAAGAAGCCTATAAATAGGAGAGGGGCTTATTTGCTTCAATCCATCCAAGAGTTGTACAAGTTTTCTCAAAGTGAATATAAAGGCGTTCTTTCAAACTCTCTTTGTCTTGTTACTTGTCTTTCTTGCAAGTTTGTGAGTTACGCTAACTTAGTATCATCAAGTAAAGCTTGTGCTTAGAAATAACCAAGACCGTGACATTCAACTATAGTAGCCAATACTGCATATTATCGAACTTATGTAATTTCAAATCATAGTTTTATTATGATGTTTTAAAATAAAAATTTCCCCATTACTCCATTCTCCTTATAAGAACCATTAGAATTCCTTTTGACATAAGTCTTATTTATTTATTTTTTTATAACCAAACCAAGCCTTAAGTCCTATCAAATGGGATCGGCTACATAAATCCTCTTTCTCTACGCGGCTCTATCAAATGCCATTTCGTTAGTCAAATTAAGTAAATTCATATCTCTATTTACTACGCTAGCCAATGTCAATCTAGGCTTACCCTGTCCCTTAACACTTTCATCTACTGTTATTGCATCGCATTTCTTCACTACTGTCTCTGTTGGTTTCCATTGAATACGATCAAACCATCTCAATCTATTTTCCCAACTTATCTTCTATCGGTGCTGCTCCTACCCATTCCGGAATATATTCATTCCTAATTTTGTCTTTTCTAGTCTTGCCACACATTTATCTGAGTATCCTCATTTCAGTAACACTCATTTTATCTATATGTTGTTTCTTGGTTGCCCAACACTCCGTTCCATACAACATTGCTTGTCTAATAATCGTTCTATAGAACTTTCCTTTTAGTCTAGTGGGTGCTCATTTATTCCACAGTACCTTAGACGCACTTCACCACTTAAATCACCCTACCTTAATTCTATGGACCGCGTTTGCATCAATCTCCCCCACCGTTGTGATAACCGGCCTTAAATAACGAAAATGTTCACTCTTAAGTAGTTCTTGGTTCTCAATCTTCACTTCTCCACTGCTTTCATTTCTATTGTTACTAAATTTACACTCCATGTATTTTGTCTTAATTTTGTTTATCCGAAATATTTTAGATTTAAGTGTTTCTCTCCAAATCTTACTCCTTCTCTAATCTCATCCACTAACACGATATCATTTGTAAAAAGCATACACCCTGGCACATCATCCTAAATATTTCTCGTCAACTCATCCATAACTAAAACAAAAAGATAAGGATTTAAGGTAGATTCTCGATGTAACCCTACAGTAATTAGAAATTCTTCTGTCTCTCCAACAGGCAATCTAATAGTGATCAACACCCTTTCATACATATCCCTAATTACATCAATGCAATCTTTTGCACCTCTTTCTTCTCTAACACTCACCAGATTATATCCCAAGTCACTCTATCATATGCTTTCTCAAGATCAATAAACACCATATGAATTTCTCTTTTCTTTTCTCTATACTTTTCTGTTACTCTCCTCAAAAGATAGATTGTTTCCATTATTGATCTACCAGGCATTAACCCAAATTGATTCTTTGATATATCTTGCAATCAACATTCTATCACCTTCTCCCACACTTTCATTATATGACACATTAGCTTAATTCCTCTATAATTGTTGCAATTATGGACATCTCCTTTATTCTTATAAATTGACACTAAAATACTCTTCCTCCACTCATCTGGCATGTTCCCAATCAACAAAATCTTGCTAAACAACCTAGTCAACCAAGCAACCCTCTTCTTACCCAAATACTTCCAAGCTTCAATAGGGATATCATTGGTCCTAAAGCCTTATTCGATTTCATCTTCTTAAGTGCAATCTCTACTTTAAGGTTCCTAATCTTGCGATAGAACTTATAGTGTTGGTTTTCCTTATTATTGGCTATTACCTCCCCTATCAACGTACCTCCATGTTTCTCATTTAACAGTTTCTCATAATAGCTCTTCCACCTCTCCTTAATCTCTTCATCCTTCACCAAAACCTTAAAATCCTTACTCTTGATTCACTTAACTTGATTAAAATCTCTTGTTTTCCTCTCCCCTATCTTAACAAGTTTGTATACCCTCCTCTTCATTCTTACTATTTAGTCTAGTGTATAGGTCATCATAAGCTTTCAACTTAGCATCTCTTGTTACTTTTTTAACCTCCTTATTATCCAATCTATAGCTCTTAAGGTTTCTCTCAGTTCTATATTTCTATCACTTTTTCAAGCACTCCTTTCTACCTTAACTACCACTTGAACCTCTTCCCTCCACCACCAAGTTTCCCTAGAGTTGGGTTCTTTTTCTTTCGACTCTCCAAGAACTTTCCTTGAGATTCTCCTCATACAATTGGCCATCGAGTTCCACATAATATTAGCATCATCATCCAAGTCCCAAGTGCCTTCTTTATGCATTTTATTCTTAAATATTTCTAGTTTATCCCCTTTTAGATCCCACCATTTCGTTCTATGACGCCCACTATCCTTCCTAGCTTGGTATTGCCCTTTAAAGCATAAATTTAGTATCAAAATCTTATGGTGAGACGTTAGACTCTCTCCAGGAATCACCTTACCGTCACTGCATTTTAGACGGTCCACTTTCCTCGCTAAAAAGTAATTTATTTGGCAATTAACTGACCCACTCTTAAAGGTTATCAAATGCTCCTCCCGCTTCTTATCCATAATATTGGCCACCACCAGGTCAGAAGCCAATACAAAATCTAAAATACTCTCTCCAACCTCATTTCTATCACCAAAACCATATCCACCCTGCACCCTCTCATAACCTAGTTTGTCTATTCCTACATGGCCTTTGAAACTACATGGCCTTTGAAATCTCCACCTATAACTAGGTTTTCTCCTACGGGTAACTCCTACAAGATCTCATCCATTTGCTCCAAAAAATTCCTCTTAGTTTGATTATCTAATCCTACTTAAGGGGCGTATGCACTAATAACGTTCACCTATGAAGCATCGACACGTCCCCAGACCTTACGTACGAGTGTCGGACACGTGTTGGACACGGACACGCGTTGGATACGCAGTAGACATGTGTCCGACACTCTCTCTAGTTGGACACTTTCCGGACAGAGAAAGAGAGAAACCGTAACTGTTGCAAAGGAGACAGAGAAAGAGAGAGAGAGAGAGATCAAGGGAGACAGAGAGAGAGAGAAAGAGATCGAGGGAGGAGAGGAGACAAAGAAAGAGAGAAAGAGATTAAGGGAGAGGAAGAAGCCAAACCTGTCAATCGAAGAAGCTGAGGTGGTATTCTTCATCTTCTCTTCATCTTCTCTGTTATTCTTCTTCTCTTCATTTTCTTCCTCTTCTCCTCCCTTTCGTCTCTGCCTTTTCTGACTCTCTCTCTCTGCCTTTTTGATTTCACTCTTTCTCTTTATTGTTTCTCTTTTTTATTTTTTTTTCTCTTTTTCTTGATCCTGTTTCTCTCTCTCCCTCTTTTTTTCTTCTTTCTTTTTTTATCCTTATTTTTTTTTGTTAAACCTAAAATTCATAAAATAAATTATTTTTATTTAAAAAAACTCATTTTTATTAAAAAAATTTAAAAAATGTGTTTATTTATTTTATTATTATTGTAATTGTATAAGAATTAATGATTTTCTTTTTATTTTAGACATATAATAAATAAATAAAATTATATATATTAAACGTGTTCTTAGCGTGTCGTGTCCCTCATTTTTTGAAAAATTGCGTGTCCGTGTCATGTCCGTGTCCCTGCTACATAGACGTTCACTATATTCCCTCCAATAACTAGTTTAACTAACATAATCTTATTACCTTTCCTAATGATTGCCACTACATTTTCCACAAGGCCCTTGGCAACTATTACTCCTACCCTATTCATGTGTTTATCGTTGCCACTATAATATAGTTTAAACTTGATATCCTCAATTTCCCTAGTTTTCTTACCCATCTACTTAGTTTCTTCTACACATACTATATTAACTGTCACGACCCGGTCCCCGTACCCAAGGGTTAAGTATTGTGATGGCCAGTAACTGAGGTTACCTCTGGCCAATTCTTAACCAAATCAATAAACGCAAGCGGAAGTAATATTTAAATGAGGGTACCAAAATAATCATTGGAGTTTCTATTTTTATTAGAAAATTTATTGACCAAAAAGATCGATATTTACATAGAGAAATATCATCAAAGTGTTGTGTGTGTCTATTCCGCCACCCCGACTAAGACTTTCCAAAAGCTATTTCTGAATTGCATGTTTCCTAAAAATTGGTAAACAGCTATAAGTACATGGCAAGGTGAGAAATATTATACCAAGAGTATAAGGGATACGAAATAACCATGGATAGTTAATTAGGCCAAAACATTTACATAACTCAGTTTGGTAAATAAATCATTAAATAATCCTTTAAGTATCAAAACTGAAATACAGAATTTATGTAAGTATATAACCATAACCACAGTACTGAACAGAACAAAACAGAGGTCACAGAAGTGACAGTCAGAACAGAGGTACGGATTCAAGAGGTGGCTCGTACAGATTCTAGAGGTGGCTCCCACAACAGTGTAGTACTTAGCTCCGCAAAAACACAGGTACGGATTCAAGAGGTGCCTCGTACGGATTCTAGAGGTGGCTCCCACAATAGTGTAGCACTTAGCTCTACACAAAACAGATGTTAATGGATCCATGACAAACAGAGGACCACAAAGTGGTCAAACAGAGGCAAATGGTTATTTAAGTCCCCCAAGGCGTGGAACTCCCGTGGTGGTACTTACAAAACATAATTGTTTATAAAGTCATAGTCAAATATTCTTTAAAAATAAAACAAACATATCCATTGGTTTCCTTTTAACAAATAGGGTTCAGAAATTAAACCATGTAACTAAAATATTTATATAGTTTATAATAACTTATAAAACATAACTTGTATAAAATAAATATGGTAAGTCAAAACATAAGTAAAATATATTTTGGTAAGTCAAGATATAATATAATTGATCTTAACTTTAATACTTTACTCTTTTTTTCTACTGTCAAAGACCCTTTTACCTTCTATTATTCTTTCCTTCTTCCTCTCTCGCTTTCTTTTCTTTCTTTCTCTTCCTTTTCTTTTTCCTTTCTTCTTTTTTCGGCCCAGATCAGCGCCTCCCCATTTATAGGGAATAAGGCGCATACGTGGCAGATTCAATAATAATTTCACAGATTCGTTCTTATCCTTAATAGATATTTAAGATAATTACCATTTGACCCAATATTTTAATATAATTATATAAATAAATTAATTCCTAATTAAATTACACTCTATCGTATACTAACATAAAATTAATTATTTATTTTACTATCACACCTATTATTATTATTTATATTATTATTATTTATATTTTGACCCCTAAACTTTTAATAATTATATTTTTTTACAAAATTATGCATAATAATATATAATAAATTATATATTTTTCGAACTGAGATTAAATAATATTAGTATAAATTCTACAGAACAATTAAAAATCTAGGTTGTTACAATCTTCCCTCCTTTTAAAATTTCGTCCCCGAAATTTGTCACATGTAAGCTATCCGCTCCGCACCCTGATAAATATATATTAGATGATTAGTCTGATAGAAAATATTACCTTAAAAAAAAACTTTACGAAGAACTACTCACTGTCTAGTTGCCAAAAATTGATTTGGGCCAAAATAAGAAATAAGGAGCGACTTTAAAAACTTTTCACTCGTTTTGTTTACGATAAAAATAAATAAAATTGAGAACACAATGACAGAATTATATTCAAGAATTGAAAATTTTGAGATGAACTTTTCATTGATGGGAAATAGTTTCAAAATTAGTATTCTTTATAATTTGAACTCACTTTTAAAAAAAAACATCAAAATAATTTTATTTTATTTTATTTTTTTGAATACTGAACTGAAAATTATATGTATTTAATTATATTATAATTTTGGTGGGTGCTTGAGCCCGACATCCTTCTTTTCTTGTCCTTCTTTTACTATAACAAATATAAATTATATCTAATAACCTTCACAAATTAGGCACACTAAAAAAAAAATTTATTATATATAATCATATAAAATTATAATATAATTAAATCGACTAACAAAATGTAATATATAGGTACTAATTACCCGCTATCCTACTTCTTAAATGTGCCTGTGTCCTATGCTCCAATGATGATTTTTTTTATTTTATAAACCATTGCTCTGATACCATTTGTCACGACCCGCTCCCCGTACCCAAGGGTTAAGCATCGTGATGACCAATAACTGGGGTTACCTCCGGCCAATTCTTAACCAAATTAATAAACGCGAGCGGAAGTAATATTTAAATGAGGGTACCAAAATAATCATTGGAGCTTCTATTTTTATTACAAAATTTATTGACAAAAAAAGTCGATATTTACATAGAGAAATATCATCAAAATGTTGTGTGTGTCTATTCCGCCACCCCGACTAAGACTTTCCAAAAGCTATTTCTGAATTGCATGTTTCCTGAAAATTGGTAAACAGCTATAAGCACATGGCAGAGTGAGAAATATTATACCAAGAGTATAAGGGACACGAAATAACCATGGATAGTTAATTAGGTCAAAACATTTACATAACTCAGTTTGACAAACAAATCATTGGTAAACAAATCATTAAATAATCCTTTAAGTATCAAAACTGAAATAGAGAATTTATGTAAGTATATAACCATAACCACGATACTGAACAGAACAGAACAGAGGTCACAGAAGTGGCATTTAGCTCCGCACAGAACAGACATCAATGGATCCATGACAAACAGAAGACCACAAAGTGGTCAAACAGAGGCTAATGGTTATTTAAGGCCCCCAAAGCGTGGGACTCCCGTGGTGGTACTTACAAAACATAATTATTTATAAAGTCATAGTCAAATATTCTTTAAAAGTAAAACAAACATATCCATGGATTTCCTTTTAATAAATAGGGTTCATAAATTAAACCATGTAACTAAAATATTTATATAGTTTATAATAACTTATAAAACATAACTTGTATAAAATAAATATGGTAAGTCAAAACATAAGTAAAATATATTTTGGTAACTCAAGATATAATATAACTCACCTTAATTTTAATACCTTACTCTTTTTTTCTACTGTCAAAGACCCTTTTACCTTCCATTATTCTTTCCTTTTTCCTCTCTCTCTTTCTTTTATTTCTTTCTTTCTTTCTCTTTCTCTTTCTTTTTCCTTTCTTCTTTTTTCGGCCCAGATCAGCGCCTCGCCTCCCCATTTATAGGGAATAAGGCGCATACGTGGTAGATTCAATAATAATTTCACAGATTCGTTATTTTCCTTAATAGATATTTAAGATTATTACTATTTGACCCAATATTTTAATATAATTATATAAATAAATTAATTCCTAATTAAATTACACTCTATCGTATACTGACATAAAATTAATTATTTATTTTACTATCACACTCATTATTGTTATTATTTATATTATCTATATTATTATTATTTATATTTTGACCCCTAAACTTTTAATAATTATATTATTTTACAAAATTACGCATAATAATATATAATAAATTATATATTTTCCGAACTGAGATTAAATAATATTAGTATAAATTCTACAAAATAATTAAAAATCTGGGTTGTTACACTAACTCTCCTCCTAATCATAACATTTACTAATTCCATAGTCTTACCAATTAAAGTTCCTATATTCCACGTGGCTATCCTAAACCTATAGTCTTAGACTAGCTTCTTTACTCGTGCTCGTCCAGAAAAACGCAGAAATCTTTGTCCATTTTTCACCGCACCCAGGCATCGATGTGGCGCCCCTTGCTCACTTTTCAAAACACCCGGAGGTAGGCGCAACGCGTCACTCGAGGGGAACGACCTACCATTTAATCGATTCAAAGTATGATTCATTGTCATAAGAGATCTGAGCGACTTTTTTACGTGTTGGTTGTTCAGGATTGAATATTTTACTATAATGGAGTAGAATATTTTATAATCAAAATGGAGTTGTTCTTGTTGTTAGATCTTTTTACTAACTTCGTACAGTTATTCCATAGTGCTATAAGAGTATGGTTTCCGGTTTCCAAAACTTGAAACAGATCATCCCTTTCTTTCAACTCTCTAAGTAGTTATATTAGACAGGACAATTATGTCTAATATACTTCATTGATCTAATCATACATGCGGATTCCTGGCTCTTTTTGCATAAGATGTTTCACTGAAAGCTTAAGTATTAACCTAAGTTTTAATTTTATCGCTTTTACAAACAAACCTTATGTCATCCCTGAACAGAGTATGGACAACATTAGGACTATGACAAGTGGTCAAGTTACCTATTTGTACCTGGCTTGCCTGCTAAATCATATTTTATTTTTGTTTTGTTCTCTTTTGGCTAGAAATTCACATATTTTATCAATTGAAGGATCTGTCTTAGGTTTTCCTCTTATCTTTTTCTTTCTTTTTTTTTTCTTTTTTTTTCAATTAAAGTATCTGCATCTTAATTCAGGTTTGTTTTCTGCCATAAATTTTAAAGATATGATTGGATATTGATTTAACACAACCTAGTTATCAACCCTTAGGCCATGTTTGTTTGGACAGACATGATCTTAGGATTGAATTAATAATCCCACAAAATGCATAATCCGATGTTTGGTACAGAAAATTGGAGTCCAAATTAATAGTCTATCTGGACATAGTATCCCCCATATAAGGGACTATTGAATTCCAAGAGGGGACAGGATACAAAATGGAGGATTAAGGAGAAGTTCAGACTTTAATTAGTTAAATTGCAAAATTGATTGAATTTTGTTAATCACTTCTCATAATCCTAAATCAATCCAAACATGAGATGTGATACACAATCCGAAAGGATTGATGATAAACTTAGGTCTAGTCTTAGACATTCTAGTCCAATCTAATCCAGTCCATCCTAACAAACATGGCCTCAAAATGGTGGATATGTTCACCATTTCCCATTTCTAGGGATGAGTCTAACGGAGAGACATAAAATTTTTTCAATTATATGGTGAATCGTTTCCAAAAATAGTTTTCACTTATTTTTTATTTATTTTTTAATTTTTTATAAAGCAACTCACTCTTTAGAAAACAATAAATAATTGTTTTCGAATTTTTGAAAATTGTTTATGCACAAAAATGAACATGATATAAAAATGGTGGGTGTTTGTGAACTTTTTGTTGTTTTGTCCAAAAACATAAAACAAAAACACAACTAACAGGCCTATTGTTTCCCAAGTTTGACATCCAGGCCCATGTAGTCATTTAGCAACTTCTTATTAATATGTTGTTTCTGTTGCTGATACCTCTTGGGATAATGTTACAACTGGGAGGGCCCCACTGCGGAATTGTTTCTCACCGAAAGAAAATTCTTCTGATCTAACTCAGTTTTTCTTTAAATCCTTTTAGGATGAAACACCACTTATATGTTGTGAAATAGCAAACTAATTGACTTCATTGAGGTCTCTTTACTAGCTCTAGATAGCAAGTCTTTGAGACATCTCATTTCACTGATATGTTGGTTATCGTGGAACATACTTGTTTTATTCTTCCTTGAGTCATGGGAGTGTGCTTTTTTCATCTTGTTATGCCACCTAATTCTGAGGACTCTACTACAAAATTTGGATTTTCAATCTCTTGGAAAAGGGAACAAAACCATCATGGTACCAAAGTTAATGTCTTGACTAGAGGCTTTCTAAAATGTAAATTTATGCAATATATACAAATGATTGGTTATATTTAGTTTTTGGTACAAATCATTCAATTCACAAGTATAAAATGTGATGGACTTGGATTGGCCAGACTTAAGGGTGGAAATTCTGGGCCTTCATAAATTGTAAGGCTTGAAGCTGTTTTAATTTTTTTTGTAGTCGTTATATATTTTGTAACTAGTCCACCCCTCAAAGAATTTCATATTGGTGGGATCAACACTTTTAGTGGCCTTTAGTCTCCATTTGGTTGTAGGAGCCAAATGCTCTGGCTTTCTTTGTCTTGTGGTTGAGTTCTAAGCTGCTAATCACTTCACACACTCCAAACAATTGATATTATCCTAGTACTGCTTGGAAGCTTGCCATCATTGTTGTTTAAAGTTATAATTTTCCATTTTGTGTACTTCTACAGCAAATGAAGCATTCTGTTCAAACTCTGTATGTTATATTGTAGAGGGTGAATAATGACTGTTGCTTATTTGGTTCTCTATCTATCTATCTATCTACCTATGTATTGCGTCATAGACCAATTGATGCGCCTATAAGGAGTAATTTGATCCACGTGAAAGGTGGTTAGAGAAAGAGGTAGAAACTTGGGCTGTGGTGATAAGAAATGACATGGATATCTTAAACTTAACTGAAGATGTCTGCAAATAGAGCCAATTAAAGGAAATGAATCCATGTAGCTGACCCCAAGATTGAGGATAAAAGCTTGTTGAGCTGAGTATATATCTATATCCATATATTTGTGTATATAAAAATAAATAATAAATATACATGTGTTGGAGTTATTTAAGGTTTTCCCCACCTTGTGATTTATACTCTGGTTAAATATGTCTATTTGCTTGTACGGCTGATTGCTACCCTGTGTGAGATTTCCTTGCTGATCAGGTGGTCTATCAAAATTTAGATGTGTATGCATGGGATTTTGTTCGTGATCAGGTCATAATTTGTTCCTCCCCAAGTTGAAATGTTCTGATGTGTTGAAAACTTGGTTCTTTATATTGTTTAAAGCCGGTTGGTCTTGGCTTTGGCTGTCCCCCCTCCCTCTCTCTCTATTGAAGTCTTTGGTGAGACCAACAATATTTGCATCTCTTAAATCACGTAAAACTTGTGTGGTGTTGTTTTGTTCAGGAGGAAATCGAGATAGAAAGCAAGGTTTTGCGTGTTGGAAAGGCTATTGCTGTTGTCAGTGTTGAGCTGAGAAAGAAAAAGACCGGGAAAATTATTGCTCAAGGCCGCCATACCAAGTACCTTGCTGTCTCCAGTAAAATGTGAACCTCCTCCTCCAGTAGTTTTTAGCTACATAATTATATATTTTTAATTATTTGGACCCAATAACGTATTCTTCACCATGTATTCAACTAAAAGAATCTGATTTGTACGAAACAACCAATGCAAAATACAACTCCTTTGGTTTGGAGGTTTGATGAGACTGACTCAGATGATGCCATTTGATATGGAATGATTGCTGCATAAAAGACCACGAATTGGGAGTCACAAAACTACAGATGGAGCAATATGAGTAAAACTGTTTCTTTTATGGTAGGTTTTATTGCCTGATGTGTATGGTTAAAATGATTTATTTTATTTGATGTGTGTATTTAGAATTATTGATAATAGTTTGGCATCCAGAATAATGTTACAAACTTCAACCGTGCCAAGGAGTCTCTATCAACCACCACAAATATTCTCAATTCTTACGATTTTTTTTATTTTTTTGGTTTCCGAACAAAATTTTATGGTTCAACAATTGATTTATGAATAATTAATTTTCTTTGATAGTTGAATGGTGTGACTCAAAGAAAGTGTGGTGTGTAGCTTATAGGGGTGGACATCGGCACATTGGCCTGCCCATCCCGTCCGATCCAATCCTATTTAGCTTATAGGGGTGGATATCGGCGCATTGGCTTGCCCGGCCCGTCCGGTCCAATCCTATTTTTTAAGGGTTTGGGAAGGTTATTTTAACCTACAGGGTTGAGCTGGGCTAACATTTTCAGCTGGGCTAACATTTTCAGTCCGGAATATTAATAGATTGGGTTGGGGATTTATATTTTCAACTCAGCTCGCCTGGCCCGTCCTGTCCTGTTATTAAATTATTTATTTATTTATAATACATTAAAATATATATTTTTTGTGGGAATCTAGACTTTTGTCTTTGTTGATTTTATTGAAACTTACATTTATAGTGATATGTGATTGAATTTATTTAAGAAACCTTTCTATTTATACACAAAATCTTTCAATTTAGAATAATACCACTAGATTTATTTAAAAAATATAATGTGTGATTGAATTTAATAATGAAATATTTTAATTTTTTTTAACATGTAACTTGATGGGTGAGTTTGAGATTTATAATTATTTTTTGGACCGAGCTTGGACAAATATAAAGGCTTGATATTAGGACCGGGTCGGATTTGAACAAATTCAAAATTCTTATTATGTAATGTCGGTCCGATCCAAAGCCCGACCCACATGATTGCCATAAGCTCGGTCCGATTCAAAATTCTTATTATGTAATTAACCTGATGGGTGAGTTTGAGATTTATAATTATTTTTTGGACCGAGCTTGGACAAATATAAAGGCTTGATATTAGGACCGGGTCGGATTTGAACAAATTCAAAATTCTTATTATGTAATGTCGGCCCGATCCAAAGCCCGACCCACATGATTGCCATAATACTCTCTGCCTAGATTGCCCTTCATAAATATTCCAGTGTGGGACTATAAAGTTTTTTTCTTTTTTTAAATGAAAGTGATTGATTGTTAGATTAACAACTTTTGGAGAATTAACTCTCACTCTCTCTTTGCAAGCACTTAAGATTTGCCTCTTAATTTTATTACTAAAAATGGAACTCAAAACCTTCTCTTAGGAGAGATATGGTGGCTGAAAGGTTATCAAGTTTGTTGTGTTTTTGCTGACCAAAAAAAGTTTGTTGTGTTTTTTATTTTCATTTTCTAGAAAACACAAAAAAGAAATAACTTTTTTGATGAATTATTTCTGAAAGCTGTTTTTTGGGGTTTTTTTTTCCCCTTGAAATAACCAGTTTAGTTAAGTTTTCAGAATGTGTACTTGAAAAAGTTTCAAATACTAGATTGGTGGGGGAAAAAAAAAAAATCAAAAACTCATTATTTTTGTATGGGTTTATTTTATTTGGGACAAAAATAATCTTAGAAAAGTCAGGGAAAAAAATTTTGGTGTTTATTTTTGTAAAACTAATTTGTAATTTTTGAAAAAATTTCAAAACGAAAATTCAATCAAACATACTTTTTATGAAGGAGAATGACATTGGCAAACCCCCAACCGCCGTCGTTGTTGAAGTAGCAGCCAAGTTTTATTCCTGTATTGAGTTCATCGGAGCCAAGTTTTATTCATGCAGAGGAACTGTTGGTGGCTTTCAAGGATGATTTTTTGGATACTAATAAGAATTATGAACCTTTATTTTGTTGCCATTGTTGGGAGTGATGCCCAATTCTAAGATCAATGTCGTGTTTCGGGTGTAGTGTTTTCTCCAGAATAAGGAAAGAGATGAAGAGAAAATAATTAAAACTTGAAAAAGAAGATAGAGAGACTTCAATATGATCAATAGGTATAATTATTTAGGGTATATTAGAAGATAAAAATATATTTTATTTTAAGATTTAATATATATTGTCTTTGTTAATAAATTTATATAAGAATATAATAAGAAACAAAATTTTAAAATTTTAACTGGACGTATTAAATTATTGTTTAAGTGTAAATAAAATCACCCTTAATTATGTCATGATCCAATAGGGTTCAAAGTCAATGGGCTTTTTTTCTTAGGCAGCAATGGTTGAGCTGAAGCCACACACAAGTGATGGTTGATAAAAAGAAATAAATAAACAAAAATTTAAAAGCTCACCATAGAAAATGTAAGCCTCTAAAGAATATTTTATTTAGTTTAAAAGACAAATAGCTCATTGATAAATGAAGTCTAAGAGACACACACACACACAAGAGATTAAAAATCAATGCTAAAATAAACACAATTTTGGTGTGGAAAAACTCCAAACAAATACAAAGAAAATAACACATACACGTAGATTAAAGAGAAGTTCAAACGCGTGATCTCTTACAATTAATCTTCGTACATAGCTCTAATAATTAGGTCAAGTTTGGGAAGACTAAATAAGTGCACTTTTTGTCTTTTTAGACTAAAAAGTTGAGGTTGAAAATATGAATGTTTGGGTTAACTTTTTGACTTTTTATGAAAAAATGTGTAATAAAAAATTGTAAAAATTGATTTGTAGGAGAAAATTAAAATTGGGAGTTGTGCAGCCGTAATTGTTGACTTTTGGTGAATAATGATAACTTTTTAACTTTTTGAGTAACTTTTTGACTTTTTGACTTTTTGGGGTGTTCCCAAACTTGGCCTAATTTAAACTAATATTCTTAGTTTTTTTTTTTTTTTTTTTTTTTCCCTTAATAGCCACAGAGCAAATTAAAAATCCTCACTAGATTTCCTGTTTTCCATGGGATAAAACCAAGAATTGCTTGTTGCTGATCTGTCTTGTATTAGATATGACAATAACAGTCCTTCCCTCTCTCAATTCCCTTCAAAATATATTTGGATTTTAGAACATTTCATAAATTGCCATATGTTAAATCAAAAGCAAAAGCAAAAACAAACAAAAATGTTGACAGTTACCTTGTCAAATATTAGTCAAGTCCTAATTGAGTGCTTGATTCCCGATCAACCACCTCCCCTCCTATCCCCAAGAAAAAAATGAGAAGAAAAAGAAAACATAGGAAAAGGAGAGAAACAATTTGGGAAAAAACAAGAAACAAAATCTCTATAGTCCTTTTTGATAGAACTGTGAGAAAGTAATTATAACTTATACCTTAACAATTTATAGTTTATAATTGTGAACATAAATTAAACTTCTCCTCCCCCATTCAAAGAATAAGTTGATTTTTGACTTACAAAAAACTATAAGCTGTATTGTTAAGCTGAATCAAACATATCAAAATAATTTAAATTAAGCTAAAAACTGAAATAAGTTAAAAATAAGTCCTACCAAACAGGACCAATGTCCATATATATGTGCTTTTTTCCATTCAACCCTGCATGAGGTGTACAATCAGAGCAGCAGCCATCAAACCATTCTCCAAAAAAAAAAAAAAAAAAAAAAAAAAACCCTGCTATTCATCAATCTAATCATACTTGAGATGGCCTACAGTTGATGTTGACAAGTTTTTTCCAGTCTCTCTCTAAACTCCAAGAGCATCTCCTAAGTTGAAATTGCCTCTCATGGTTCTCCTCCCAACCCCTCCATTGCCCTTCCTCATCATTGCAGCAAATTCCCCATAATCTATTTGTCCATCCTGCATCCACAAAAGCTTCCATTAGTGCTAAACTATATACACAGTGGACACGCCTGTATAAACGAACAAACATATTCATGAAGGCACGTATGTGTAGTACACTTAAAGCTTTCTTCAAGGATATTTAAGATAAAAAATAAGATATGTCAATTTTTTTGGGGGGGGACAAATTACACTATTTTTCAGTCCCTACACTTTCAATTGGTTCGATTTTGACCCTTAATTTTGAATTGTGCCAACTTGGTCCAATTGATAATTTCGGTTAGGATTTTTGACGAAAAATGGTAACTGAATTGGGTACAGATTAACTTGTTGAGTTGAGCAAATTTAAAATTTTGCCTTTAAAAACACGACATGTGTTGCTCATGTGTGCATTTTCTATCAAAAGCAAAGCAGGCATAATCAATTTGACCAAGTTGAGAGAATTATAAATTCAAGATCAAAATAGAGTCAAATGAAACTACAAGGACCAAATTGGCATAAGGGCGAAATAAGGACCACCAATGCAATTTATCCTTTTTTTCCCTCCTATTCAAACGAAGAATTTGCACAGTTGCCAAACTACTTACATTATCTTGATCAATTTCCTTGATCATCTCATCAAGGTGAACATCACCTAAACCAAACTCGTTGCAGGCTTCTTGAAGCTCATCAATGGTTATGTAACCACTGCCGTCTTTGTCAAAAAAGGAGAAGGCAGACACCAAATTCTCCTCCCTCTCCAACTTGTTCAAGTGCACAGTAGCAGCCAGAAACTCACCGTAGTCTATTGTTCCACTGTTGTCAATATCTGCCTGCAAAACCCATCATAACACAGATGTACAAAAAGATACAGTACTGTCTATCAAATTCAAATAAACAGGAAAAGCATTTGATTTAATATAACACTTCTCCCCATCCCAAATTGTTTGTCCATTTTCACTATTCCAAACATCCCAAAAACATGTTTATATTTTTTAATTTATTCTTTTTCCAACAATTTTGAAAACTTTATCGACAAGAACTAATTGAGGTCTTTTAATTTGTGGAAAAAATTGAATTTTTTTTAATAACAAAAATAAATTATTTATTGACTTGATTAGAGGGCATGAATAATGACAATGGACAAACAATTTGGGATGGAAGGAGTATTAAATAAGCTGTGTAGACAATTCTTCTTACTGCATCCATGAGATCCTTAATCTCGGATTCCATGAGTTCAGAACCCACTCGTCTCAAGCCCTCTTTCAGTTCATCAAAGGTTATTGTTCCGCTACTGTCTGTGTCTATCATTTTAAATAACTCTTTCAGACCACCAATTTCTTCCTCTGAAAGCCTCTCAGCAATGACCTACAAGTGAAAAAGAATCAATAAGACATCTAGGAAAATGATCACTACCATTAAAAATAGCTTCATGGCTAAAAATGGGAATTTGACATGAAACTGAAAAACAAATGACTGTTCTTGTCAGAATTTAGAAAATAAACATATTCATACATACATAGATACATACATACATACATACATAATATATAAAGAAAGAACCATGACACCCCATTGGTGAATGTGTGAATGTTTTAGCAGTACCAAGGTTGTTAAAATCGGGATCCCAAGTAGGATCGTTGAGAGGGACTAATGGATCAAATCGTAGAATCGGATCAAGAATCGTAAGATCCTACTTTTAATGCAAAATAAAATGAAAAATTATCGATAATGATAAACTTTGTTACATAATTTTAAAAAGACTAAAAAAATTGATAAATTTGATATAATGTATATTCTATGTTAACATAAATTAGAGAAGACATTTGAAAAATGAGTTTATAGTCAAATTTTTTATATAAATATACACACACACACACACGCATATATATATATATAAGAAATAAATAGTAACAAAAAAAATTGGTACGATTAGGATCGAAGTAGAATCAGAATCGTATGTGATTCTACGTCATTTTATGACTAGGATCACAGTGACTTTAAGATCCTACTAAATTTAAGATCCTAGAGTGATCCGTAGTTTATAGTCAAATTTTTTATATAAATATACACATATATAAGAAATAAATAGTAACAAAAAAAATTGGTACGATTGGGATCAAAGTAGAATCAGAATCGTATGTGATTCTACATCATTTTATAACTAGGATTGTAGTGACTTTAAGATCCTACTAAACTTAAGATCCTAGTGTGATCCGGATTGTTTGGCCCAATTGAAATCGTAAAATCGTAGAATCTTACGATTCGGATCGGGATTTTGATAACCATGAGCAGTACCCACACCGTACGTGGTCCATATTCTTCTCAAGGTTAAGTACAAAGGTTTTGATTGGACAATTAGGGTAATGCACGCATTTTAGAAAGTTTTAAGGCTCCCATTGTCACCAATCAAAAGTTTGAATTGTAGACCTTCAAGATTGATCACACTGTTAAATAGATTGATATATATTGTTGGGCACATTTCCTAATAGCTTAAGTCAACAATTGTCCCAAAACTTTTGGGACTAGCGGTGATCTGACGTGGTATCAAAGCTCAAGTTGGAAGAGATCTTCAGTGCAAGTCTCCCTTTGCATTTGATTCCCGTTTGCATTCTTTCTTCTCTTGTTGTATGGATGTTTGCATTTCCACGAGTAAGATGAGGTTGCATGTGCACGTGAGAGAGGATGTTGAATAGCTTGATATAAATTGTTGGGCCCATTTCCTAACAACTTAAATTTTTAGAAAAATTGGTGACTTAACACAAACAATGTAAGTGAAACGTCAACAGCTCCTAAAGAAAGAAGTGACATGTAACTACTAGAAATGAACATGCAATTGCAAATAAATATTCATAGAAAAGCTTTGCATTGACATTATGAGAACGTTGTTTGTGGTTTGAATTTTAAATATTAATGGAAGCGTATATACAAATAAAGGAGTGGGGGAATGACTCATGGCCAAGTGGTGGAGCATTGGGTTTGGGAAACACAAGTTTGAAATTCGGGGCAAGGGAAGTTTTGATCGAAAATGAGCAATAGAAAATTTTAGGCCGACAAGCAAGTACAAATTTATGAAACATAGGGTCTTAAGGGCATGCCTATCTGGGAGTGATGCGCAAGGAGGCCCTTTTGAGAGGTCTGTGAGCCTTGCTTGCAGGCCCAAAACTCTTTTGGTTATTGGGCATGGTGGTGATAGTAGTGGATGATTTTGAAAGATAAGAGGGAAAAATACCTGTATAGAGGAGGGTAGTGAATTTGTTGGCGGAAGGCCTAGTGATCTGAGCTTGCATACCCTTTGCAATGATGGTGGGCTGGCCTACAGAAAACTTTGACTCCATAGAAGACTCATGCACCACCCTTACAGCCCATGTCCAACAAGTAACAAAACAAACCAAACCAAGTCTTATGTCCATTCAAGTGAGGTCGACTACATGAAATTTTTTTTCACTATTCTGCCTATCAAGGGCTATATGGTCAATTAAATTAAATACTTTCATAGATTTTTTTTACTATTGCATTCCATGTCAATTTAGGTCTTCCCATTCTCCTAACATTTTCGTTTAAAGTGATCATATCACTCTTCCTTACCGTTGCATCTATAAAATTTCATTGTACATGACCATACCATCTTCATCTGATATCTCTCAACTTATCTTCAATTGGTGTACAACCTACTATTTGACGAATATATTCATTTTTTAATCTATCTTTCCTAGTCTTACCATACATGTATATGAACATTCTCATATTATATTATGAACATGTTTCTTAGTTGCCCATTATTTTGTCCCACAACACATTGTTGGCCTTATAGTTCTATAAAAAATTTCTTTTTAATTTTACTAATATCCGTACATAATATGTCAAATGCACCTTTACTTGAGTAAACCTATTTTGATTCTGTGGATCACATCATCCCTAACATTACTATCGTTACTAATAATTGAACCTAGGCAATGAAAATGTTCACTATTTGCTATCTATCTCTTAGTTTCCAATCTTCCTTTCTCCATTATTTCTACTTCTACTATTACTAAAATTACATTACATTTATTTAGTTTTATTTCTACTAATTTTATACCATTTTGATTCAAGTGCTTCTCTCCAAATTTCTAATTTAGTGTAAATTCCTTCTTTAGTTTCATCCAGTATGACAATATCATCTGTGAATAAGGTAGGGCAGTGTTCTAAAAGGCTCTAGGCGCACCAAGGCGATAAGGTCTCCTATAGCCTAAGCGCGAGAAGCGCGCCTTACCAAAGCAAAGCACGAGTAGTAGAAGTGTAAGTGGGGTTAACTTGAACCCATTAAATTAATTGGGTTCAATCATAGCTCAATCGAGAAGCCCAAAAATTAATACGTCTTGAGAAATTACTGCTAAATGGGCCCAAATGAATTATATTGAATAGACCCACAAAAAAAGTCAACAAATTGATCCAAGAAAGACCCATCTGGCTTATACCTTTATAGAAAGTCCAAAAAACCTATCCGAGAAGGCCCAGAATGTTGATCGTTGCTTTCAAAAGAGATGAAACCCTCAGAGGAGATCCATTCTTTGAGGTATTTGCTTTATCTCTAATGGGCTCGGAACCACAAGCCTAGAGGCCTATTTGAGCTCGGACTCGAAAGGGTTTAGATCCACGAACCTAGTGGTTCGAAGCGCTTGGCTTCGAACGAATTTGAACACAATCTAGAAGTCACTCCGTTAATGAGTCCCAGAACACTTGCGGGCTCGGAGCTTTACAGAATCTACGCATCAGGAATCATGGGCGTGTCGGAGTCCGAACAAAGGACCTAATCTCGAAGACAGTGAGTGGAGATAAATTCGCTCTTCGGTTAAACTAGCCTATACTTGGGTCGATGTGGCACTATCTAGGGGGTTCCTAAGATTTGATAATATTTGCGGCATGGCGTTCTCTTGAACTACCTCTGACCTTTCTGCGGCAGGGTATCGTCTGGAACTACCCCTAACCCTTTGGGATGATTGAGGATCATTAGTTAAGCGTGGCTAAAAACAAGGGTTCACCGAGAGGTTGATCTCCTCTTGGGGGTTTTCCTCATCCTCGAAGAGGTTACCTCCTCGGACAAAGTAGTTAGAGGGAATATTCCCCATGTGCCTTGCACATGGGCTTCATCCTACATCATGAGGTGCCTACAAATAGCACCCACCCATAACTTTACAAGAGAGATTTTTTAGAGCATTTTTGAGAGAGAACTAATTTCCCTTCTCCATTATCTACCTAGAGAGTAAAAGTGGGAGATCCATGGATTATCTACCTAGAGAGTAAAAGTGGGAGATCCATGGAAAATCCTTGCCATTATTCTCTCTCTAACTACTTTGCCTTCTTCTTCACCCAATCTCTTATCTCCATCATCTCTTTGTTATTGTGTGTTTTAAGTTGCAACCGTTGAAGAATCTAAGCCTCTCATCATTTTTAGAAGATTCCAATTTTCCGACGACATTTGAATTTTCCAGGGGACATTTGAAGATTCCGGCAACCTTTGAATTTTCGACAACATCCCCAGACCCTCTCATACATTTTGGCGACTTCCCTAGGGAGGCAAATTGGTTAATGGCAGCAACGAGATCTAAAACACATAAAACACCGGCAAAAATGACAGATAATGAGACTCACCAACAAGATTCTTCCAATGGTTGTGATGAGAGGACTTAAGCTCAAGACCCACCTCTCATCCTTGAAGCCATTCAAGGACTCCAATACACTCAACAAGAAATTCTCACGACCTTTCAAAATTCACCCACACCATGTTGGTGATGGGTTCGAATTTCACACCACTAGCAACAAATAGAGGTCAAACCATCACCGGCGAGCATCAACGACTTCATGGTGATATTGGGAATGGTCAAAATCTTCAAGACCCAACCCAATTTGCCTTGAAGTTCTTCTAAATGGTGTGCAAATCAAGTGCTAGGAGGAACAAGCCATGGCCAACATATGGTTAGAGGAGTTTCTGGCGCGATGAACAGTGTTCCAATGACAATGGGTCTTCAAGTAAGGCCCACGGGAATTTCTCTACAAAACGGTGCATCACTTATGCCTAATTTTGTTTCACCGATTGAAAATTCTACCCATGTACCGAGCAAGTCTCCTTTGGCTCCAACAACAGCCTTCTAAGCCCAGCACGGAGTACCCATTGCGTATAACCGCATTTATGAATCCTAAGTTGGCGTCCCTTCACCAAACTGTATATCCATAGATGCTAACAATCAGTATCACCCCGTTCCTGCACCGGTGATGAATTTTCTACACCCAAATGTTCAAGTTACTTCGAGCTCAATCTATGGGTCTATAGGTCCAGTCCCCGAGGTATCACCTTCAAGTTCTCTCCCTCAACAATTTATCACCCTTGTAGATGTACAAGCCATGTTCAATCTAGAACGGAGCAAGAGAACTCTACCTTCTTTGCCTGACCCAAACATCAAACATCTACACCCGGCCGACGTGTTGAATTGCCCATACCCAGAGGGGTACACTGTTCCGAAGTTCACCAAGTTTCATGGTAAACAAGGAAATGCTCGGGAAAATGTTGTTCGGTTCATCGAGACTTTGGGCATCCATGGTTTGAATCACGTCCTCTGGCTAAGAGAATTCTCTAAGTCCCTCACTAACCAAACGTATAGTTGGTATGTTAACTTAGCCCCAAATTCTATCAAGAGTTGGGAGGAGATGGTCAACAAATTTCATGCTAAATTCTTCCAACCGAGAAGGTCACCACCCTTACTCTCTATAAGGAAAAGCAGCGGAAGGGTGAAGCCATTCTCAAATATGTGAAAAGGTTCCAAGACAAAGTCGTGGACTGTCATGAGGCTGTGACGTAAAGCTACTTGGTCCAAATTTGTGCTGAAGGGGCATTGAACAGGTACAAGATGCTTCTTGTTAATCACAAGCTACCCACCTTTTTGGCACTAATTGAAGTTGCTCAGAACATTAATATACCTTAGTCTTTGGAGACCGAGTTCGAATCTAGTTGTAAAACCAACTTCAAGTCATCCCGAGGACCTTCCGTCACTACGATTTTCGCATCTTCTACCTGAAAGTCGCAGGGAAAGGATTCAGAGATCAAAAGAGAAAGAGCTATGAAGATGACACTTTTTCTCGAGCCAAAAGGTGAGGTGCACTTCCTCAAAGACGCCCTGGAGCTAGAGGGTGAGAAGCACTTCCTCGAAGACTCCTTCAAACCAGAGGATTCAAAGACACCCTTGAGCCAGAGGGTAAGGAGCACTTCCTCGAAGACACCCTTGAGCTAGAGGGTGAGGAGCACTTCCTCGAAGATGCCCTTAAGCCAGAGGATGAAAAACACTCCCTTAAAGACGCCCTCGAGCCAGAGGGTAAGGAGCACTTCCTTGAAGACGCCATGAGCCAGAGGATGAGAAGCACTCCCTCAAAGATGCCCTCAAGCCAGAAGGCAAGGAAGTTTCTTATGGTGAGCCCTTCAATACAGAAGAAAGAGTTGGCTACGAAGCACCCTTCAATCCAAGAAGAAAGTATCATGTTTGTATGCCATCCGACTTCAATGAGACCGAGGAGTAGATTAACTATGAACCGCCGAGGGTAGAGAAAGATCTGGATCACTATGCAAAGACTCTCCAGGATGACATAAAGTTCAAACAATTCTTCGATCAACTCAGGCTTTTCGGGGAAGCAAGAACTGAAATTACCAAGACCATTATTAACATTGCCGAGGCACACCATAAGGGAGGTGTGATAGTTGAAAGATCTATTTAGAGGAAAACAAGGGAGCAGGCTAGTGCTATAAGTTTTTTCGAGGCAAACCGAAAGTACTCTTTTTCACACAACCGATGACTCTATGTGACCGCTTACATCAATGAGGTTGAATTCAAGAGGGCTTTGCTAGATAGCGGAGCTTCCATCAGTATCATGACCCGGGCAACTCTAGAGAAAGTTAGGATCTCCAAAGACAACATCGTGAAACAACCAGTAGTCACCACAGGTTTCGAAGGAGAAGAGAGAGTTACTTTGGGATATGTGACAGTTGATTTAGCTATAGGGGTGAGTCGCTCGACCACTAGATTTCATATCATTGACTCTGAGACAAACTACCACATTATCTTGGGGAGGATTTGAAGGCACATGTACAGTGTCGTACCTTTAAGTTATCATCATTGTGTCAAAGCCAAATGAGGAAATGAGATAGTGACTATAGAGGCTTCAGAAAGACCCTTTGATACATGTGAGCCTTATTACTCTAATGCCAAACCAAAGGTCGAGTCAAGCAACCAACCGTTGTCCCAGTTTTCCTCCTTGCCTAAAAGCTCTCTTGTCCCTCAAAAGGTGATAAAGGTCCGAAAGAGAGGCATGACGGTGTATTACTTATGAAGGTGTGGGGGGTCAGTTTCTCCCATAGCTAGCCCCGAGTTGAAGAAAGAACCTCCCGACAAGGACATAGTGATAAAGCCCAAAATGGCTCCAAAAATGTATGCAAGAGAGGTAGAAGCCACAACTCGAGCAACTGGTGAAAGCTTTCCGAATGAGCTTGCAACTCTGGGGGCAAAGGGCAAGGGTCTATCTATGACATTTACAATTTATATTAAGTGTTTTCAATTTTTGTCACCCCTCGAAGAAGAAATAGTAGTAGTAGACTTGGTTGCCAGCTAGAAGGGATCTTTCTTGCCGAAGAAGTAGAGTGTACTCCCATTCGGAATTCCGAAGGACAGACCTTCTTTCCATTAGTTCGAGTTTCGACGATCTTTCTTGTCAAAGTAGAGTGTACTCTCACTCAGACTTCCGAGGGACAACATTTGCTTCCATTAGTTGCTAAAGTAAGAGTGCTCCCACTCGAACTTCTGAGGGACAATCCTTGCTTCCATTCGAACTTCCAAGGGATAACCCTTGCTTCTATTAGTGCGAGTTTCAAGGATCTTTGTTGCCAAAGTAGGGTGTGTGCTTCCACTCGAATTTCCAAAGACAGCCTTGCTTCCGCTCAGACTTCCGAGGGACAATCTTTACTTCCATTAGCGCGAGCTTGGTAGACTCAGTTGCCTGCCAGAAGAGATCTTTCTTGCTTAAGTACGGTGTGTGCTACTACTCGGACTTCTAAGGGATAGCCTTGCTTTCGTTCGAACTTCTGAGGGACAGCCCTTGCTTTCGTTAGTGCAGGTTCTGACAACCCTGTGGTCGTGGAGTTCTTACAAAAATTCATTCGCCTCAAATAGTAAACCGACAAACAAGACAAGCAATATCAATTTTAGATCATGATTCGAGCATTATCGAAATAGGGCAACATCAACAAATAATAATGATCTACTTAAGCTACAACAATTCTATTCCTCCAAGCAAGTTCATGAAAATGCAACAATCAAAGTTTTGTCTCTTCAGGTTGGTTCCTCCAAAGCCAACGCAAAGCAACAAAGTTCAAACAAAATTTCGGCATCAACTATTTATTTCTTCGATTATCCACAAGTTCAACAAACAACAATATATCATTTTTTATTTTTCAACAAGGTATTTCATCATATCAACAAATTCTAAAAGGAATTCTACATTACGAATTCAGGCATGATGTCTACCATTCTCGGAGTTACAACAATCAATCATTCGATAACAAAATTCCATATTCAACATTATGCTTTCATCAACAAACCCACTCCTTCGGAGATCAACAACTACACATTTGTTCTATTCTCTTCAGATTTTCAACAATGGTGTTCAACAACAAATTGCAATAACCCTATGGCTTTCAACAAGCCCACCAAGATTCAACAAATTTTCAAATTATTGCAAGGCCAAGTAAAAAGATTACAAATCTATTTTATCAAACACAATTTCAAGGCTCAATAGTATACATTCCAGGGCAACGAAAGCCAAATCTCTTCAACAAAATTAGCAAGGATTCAACATTGATTGTTCCAGTATTTCACAAAGGAAAAATCAAGTTCTCTTATGAAGATGTGCAATAGCAGAAATTTATGGGTTACATTATCCAGAAGTTTATATCACACAAATCAGAGTTTATACGAAACACAAATAAGGAATTCAAAAACGGGTTTCAACAAATAGTTACTCAGATTTGGAGAAGCAAAATATATGAAGTTAGCTTGAGAAGGGGTGTAAACCAGCACAAACTGAAGTTGGCAAGCTTAGACCGATGCCAACCAAGAAAAACAACAAAAAAACCGAGTCGTGGCGTGAACAATGCAAGCGAGAGCCGTCTGTGTTCGGGACTGAGCAGATCAACGGCTCAAGTTGCAGCGAGCAGCGGCAGTCCCACCGCGAAACAGTACCGGAAATGCGAAGTCTGGATTTGGCGTTGGTCGTTGCTGATTCTAAAAAAGAGAGAGGCCGCAAGCAAGACCGAAGCAAAGGGCACCCGACGCCAACCAATGGCGGAGGTCCCCGTGTCCAGAGCTGCAGCGATGGTCTTCGGTGGTTGCATGAGAGAAACAGAGCCTTGGTTCGATGTTTATATAAAAGAAGAATTCGAAGTTGGTGGTCACTGTATTCTTGATTTACAGAAGAGAGAAATGAGAAATGGGTCTTTAATGTTGGACTTTTCAAGATATATAAAAAAAAAAATAAGGGTTTGTTCGTTTCTTTGTTTTGACTTCAAGTAGGAAAGATTCAGCTATTCAATTTCTAGAAAGAGGAAAAATGTGGGCCATCATTTTTTCTAGAGAAAGAACAAAATTGGGTACTTGATATTTTACTTCGGGAAAAAAAAAAAAAAAAAAAAAGTCAAGTTTTGTTTTTCTTTTTCTGTTCATTTCTAGGACAGAATTATTTTCCAACATTCTTGGTGGAACATTAAAGAATTCAAGTTTTAATTTTATCTTGAGAAAACAAATTAAAGGGCACAAAAATTGTGTTTGTCAAACATAGCATAAGGACAAAAAAGATTATTTCATATCTTTATTAGTTGTCAACCTTATTCATAAATCATGATGAGTTGTCAATCTTATCCATAAGCCACATGAAGACAAAATATGTCCGAGGGAATGAGACAAGACATCTGAGGAAATGAAACGAAGCATGGCCGAAGAAGTGAAAATATGCATGTCCAAGAAATTCAAAATTTCCCATATATGCAAGGAGCAAAATGTAAGAGGGGTTAACTTGAACCCATTAAATTAATTGGGTCCAATCAGAGCCCAATCAGAAAGCCCAAAACTTAGTGGGTCCGAAGAAATTACCACCAAATGGGCCCAAATGAATTCTATTGAATGGACCCACAAGAAAATCAACAAATTTGTCCAAGAAAGACCGATCAGGCTTACATTTCTATAGAAAGTCCAACAATCCCATCTGAGGTGGCCTAGATCATATGGGCATCCGAGAAGGTTGATCGTTGCTTTCAGAAAAGATGAAACCCTCGGAAGAGATCCATTCTCTGAGATATTTGCTTAGTCTCAAAAGGACTCAGAACCACGAGCCTAGAGACCTATTTGAGCTCAGACTCGAAAGAGTTTGGATCCACGAACCTAGTTGTCCGAAGCACTTGGCTTCGAACGGATTTGAACACAATCTAGAAGTCGTTCTGTTAACGAGTCCCAAAACACTTGCGGGCTCAAAGCTTTCTGGGATCTACGCACCAGAACCATAGGCGTGCTGGAGTTCAAACAAAGGACACAATCCCGAAGACAGTGAGTGGAAATAAATTCACTCTTTGGTTAAACTAACTTATACCCGGGTCGAGGTAGCACGATCTAGGAGGTCTTTGAGACTCGATAGTATTTACAGCAGGGCGTTCTCTTAAATTACCCTGACCTTTCTGCGGCAAGGCGTTGTCTGGGACTACCTCTGATCCTTTGGGATGATTGAAGATCATTGATTAGACATGGCTAAAAAGAAGGGTTCGCCAAGAGATTGATCTCCTCTTAGGATTTTCCTCATCCTCGGAGAGGCCACTTCCTTGGACAAGGTAGTTAGAGAGAATATTCTCCATGTGCCTTGTACATGAACTCCATCCTACATCATGAGGTGCCTATAA
Organism: Camellia sinensis; assembly: GCF_055761805.1. NCBI lineage: Eukaryota > Viridiplantae > Streptophyta > Magnoliopsida > Ericales > Theaceae > Camellia > Camellia sinensis. The sequence goes on along the minus strand of NC_138961.1, from coordinate 190,959,834 downwards.
ATAACACCAACCATAGATTTATAAGAGAGGGATTTTGGAGAGAGAATTTTTTAGAGAGAACTAATTTTCCTTCTCTATTATCTACCTTGAGAGTGAAAGTAGGAGATCCATGAGAGAGCCTTGCCATTATTCTCTCCCTAACTACTTTGTATTCTTCTTCACTCAATCTCTTATCTCCATCATCTCTTTGTTATTGTGTTTCTAGTTGCAAAGCCTCGCATCACTTCTAGAGAATTCAAATATTCCAGCGACATTCAAATTTTTCGGCGACCTTCAAATTTTTCGGTGACATCCTCAGACCCCCTCATACAAGAAGAAAAGCAAAATTATAAAATAGGAAAACTTTTCAACATAACAATATATATATATATATATATATATATATATATAATTTCAAAAATCATAACCATTTTCGATAATATTCAATCTTCTAAAAATTAGAAACATAATATCCAACAAAAGGTATAAACCATAACATTCAATCTTTTATCACTTTTTGCTATCTTTTGATCACGTTTAGTCATTTTATATTGAATAGTTTTGAATCCCTGTGAGTATGTCCACAAAAAAAGCACTTAATCAACAATTGAAGTAGAAAAATAGGTAAAGCCTATAAAGCCATGCCTCGCTCCTCGAAAAAAAAGCTCTCGCATCAGCGCCTAAACTGCGCCTTGCGTATTGTGCTTCACCTCAACCTGTTCGAAACGCAAGGTTGTGCCTCATTGCGCCTCTCGCTTAGGCGGGTGCCTTTTAAAACATTGGGGTAGGGTCAATTTTTTTTATTTTTTATTTTTTTAAGGGGAGGGGAGGGGTGGGAATTAAGCAACCTGATTGGGTTCGGGAAGAGTGCATCCCGCCCTGAATATACAGCTATTTTACAATGTTACCCATGTATATGTAAAGGCTAAAAGTCTCATTCACGCAACTCGCATACAGTCCACAGATGCAGCTTGTTGGAGAGATGCACAGCCTCTATGGCACCATAAGGCTAAGGCACACAGCTCCTCTGGCCTCCTATGACGACTTCATTGACAAGTTTTACTCCATGCTCTTAATTTTTAAGGATCATAAACATACACTTTAGTATTACATGTAAAAAATCCCACGAGTTTTGGTACCAGAGTAAACCAATCCCATGAAGGATTCACAAGAAGAGATTAACTGATCAGCGATATGATACTAATTAACTACTAGCCAAGTAATTCAGTAGCCTCAACACACTTTAGTGTTGTTCCTCAAAATGCGAGGACTTTTACCACAATCATGCTCATAAATGAACTCCAAATTCTAGATGTATTGGTACACCTTAAACTCTACCTAGTAAACCCAAATGCACTGAGAATTAGCATATATAGATAACAATAAGAACACTAAGAAATAGTATATTCCCAAGATTGTGTTTTAGAACATCTTAGTAGAATTTTCGGTACCATAGGTCCACGAGTCTCAGATATTCATCAATAACAAGTATTACAAAAGATAATAAGTTCCTGACATATCATTTTCAAAAAAAAATAATAATAAGCTCATAATCTGTCAATGTAAACTTACACGTAAAGCCATCTTCTTAAGTTTGTTCATTGCAGAAAATTGCTTCAGGCGTGATAGCACTGCGGAATCAAGAGGTTTATCTGGGGCAACTCTGTCATCAACAATCCATTGGTGGCCTGAGAACAACAAAAAGAACAGAAAAGAAAAAGATAAAAGAGTCACTTCATTACAATCACCTCATAGAGATGCAATGGTGAACCATGCTATTACACAATTAAACCATACTTTCCCACAAAATTCCAACATATCATCTTCCTTTGCAGTGGTGAAGGAAACTTACACAAAACTTCATGGGCAGATAGCCTTCTCTTTGGATTTCTGTCAAGCATTTTCCGTATTAGATCCTTGGCACTGTCTGAAATTCCAGGCCATGGTTCAGATTCAAAATCTAATTTTCCTTGTAATATCTGCCGGAAGATCCCCAATTCAGTTTCTGGAGTTAAAAAGAGGTACAAAATCAGCATTAATATTATGTATTGAAGCAGAATGAATTTTTAGAATATATTACGTGTCCTCCATCATGCATATTAAGTCAAAAAAAAAAAAACTGGAAAAGATAGCTACCAGCCCAAAAAGGTGGAACGCCACTCAGTAAAATGTACAAAATAACTCCAGCACTCCATACATCTGCTTCAGGTCCGTAATGCTTATGCAACACCTCTGGCGCAACATAATATGGACTCCCAACCACATCAGAAAAAGTTTCACCTAGAAAAAAAGGAAGCAACCAGCAGGTCATGTCAAAATGAGGCCAAACCAACAAGTAACAACTCGCGAGGAAAAGCAAAAGTTGTCTCATTTAGTGTAGAAACAATCGATAGGATGAATAACAAGACAACCAAAGATCATGCACAATAAAAATTTGACTTCTTTCTAAAAGCAGGTCGTACTTTTCCTAAGTCAATTTGTACAAGCTTCAACACTCTTGAAGACTCCATGCTCTCTAGACTCTCCATCGTCTCTCTCTCCTACAGGGTAGCTTTCTCTCACACCTAAGCTTTCCCATGGTCTTTGTTTGGTGCCTTAAGACATGTTTTGCCACCTCTCCATCAAACCTCCACAGTTTGACCCACATTAAGTCCCTTTGGTTTATCTACACTATTATATATGTAAAGGCTGTGTTGATGTGACTTTTTGTATTTTTCAAAATACCCCTATAGCAAGTTTACACCACCCCCCTCCCCCCCCCCCCCCAAATATCTAACTTCTGATTTTTCCAAACTCATTTTATTTTCTATATTTTGAATTCAATCATACAGTTTATAATTATTTTTCTGAAATAAAATAATCATATGTGCACGCATCGCATGCCGTCACTTCTAGTAGAGTATAAAAGCAAGACATGTAACAAACGACCCACTTGGTTTTCGTTCTCCTTTTTTTTTCCCTTATCCATAATTGATATCACATACTCCCTCCGTTTTTTCAATTTTATTTGTCCCCGATGATTACACACAAACCTCAAAGAAGTAATTTTTTACTGATAAATTTATAAAAATGTCCTTTGTCTTGTTTAAATAATTTTGTTGGGAATGAAAATTGTATTTAAATATAAGCTTAATGAAGAGTAATAAGGGAAAGTGATGGCTAAAAGTTTTAACTTTCCAAACTAGGGCACATAAATTGAGAATTCACAAAAATGAATATTGGACACATAAAATGGGATAGAAGGAATAGTATAAGAGTGCAAACGCAGTATACAAAAATAAGGTTCCCTTTATATGGGGGACATATTACCATGCACACAAACAATACCAAAAAAAAATTAAAAATAATAATAGAAGAAGAAGAAAGGAAATCATGTAAACTGGTCCTGAAAAAACAATATCATGTCAGAATACAAAATGAAGTGTATAAATGAAAAAACTCAAAAGACAATTGCACTCTCAAAAATTTCAAGTTAAAGATCAATGATTTTTCCATACATCAAAATGAGTACAAGAAACTGGACTAATAGTATTCAAAAACCCAAAAGATACAATAAATTACTTTGGCTAAATGGAAACAGAATCAAGAAGGAAAAGTTATATATCATTCACAAAAGCACATAAAAAATAAATAAAAAATCATTTCATTAGGCACTTTTTAGCCCCCATGGAAAGAGAGGTGAAACATAATGCAACAATGGGAGAAAACTTTACTTGTAGATGTCATTTCTCCTTCCCTTTTTCTTGACTTTATGGCTATTTTTAGAAATTTTAATTTTAAAATCTAATATCAGATAATAGCATTCACGGGAAATGTACAATTACAAATCAAGCACAAAAACCCAATTCATTTCCACCAAAATATATTAATTAATTAATTAAACAAATTAGAAGAAATACATAAATACCCAATACACTAATCAATCACACAATCATTTTTTTTTTTTTTTTTAATAGAAGGAAGACAACATTAGGACTTTCATTACTAGAGGATATAAAAATGAGTTGAGAAATACACCCAAACCTGAAACCCATTGAAAATCATGAAAATGTGGAATTGAATTAACCAAATTAGCAATCAACCACAAACCAAAAACAACCATTTCATTTTGTCCAAAATGAAAAAGGAAATAAAACTAGCATTACCAACATCCTATATATGTATAGATTTACACTGATACCATGTTAGCAGATTAGTTAATTAGATTAGCACGACTGAGCACTCAATGCCTCTCCTTAAGCTTAAACTCCAAATCTTTGGGCATTCAACACTACTCCATAAGTTTAAAACCTAAATATCCCTCTAAAAATCCAGAGGTACTCGAGTTGCAAACCCAATAGATAGCACACTCCCAAAACAACCCAACATTTCAGAATACTCAATTTAATTTTTAATTTTTAATTTTTAATTTTTAACTTTTAACTTTTAATTTTTAATTTTTTACAAAACCCAAATTACAGATCAATCAGGAAACTCAAAACAACCATACAAAATACATCAATTTAAATACACACATAGATGTACACATAAGCACACACACATTAAAAAAAAAAAAAAAAGTAGTATAAATAGGTAAAGAAAGAAAAACAAACAAACTCAATGAAAAAAAAAAAAAAATTACCTGGCTTGTAGAAGACAGACAAGCCAAAATCAGTAGCCTTGAGGGCAGCATCCTCATCAGTACTAAGGAACAAGAAGTTCTCAGGCTTAAGATCTCTATGCATAACGCCCAAAGAATGACAAGCCTCCACAACCCCAACAATGGTCTTAATGAGCTTGGCAGCTTCTCTCTCACTGTAATGCCCTTTCTGTACAATCCGATCAAACAACTCTCCACCAGCACACAATTCCATGACTATATGCACATAGAGTCGATCCTCATAAGTACCCTTGATTCGAACCACATTCGCGTGTTCAGAGAGATGGTGCATTATCTGAATCTCTCTCCAAACATCGTCATAGTCCTCCTTGCAGATGAGCTTCTTCTTTGGGATCGATTTGCAAGCGTAGTTAATCCCAGTAGACTTCTCTGTGCAGAGATGGGTGGTTCCGAACTGTCCTTGCCCTAGCTTTTTCCCGATTGTGTAAAGATTTTGGAGACTTTGGGTCTTGTAGGGAAGGACCCATATGGGTTTTGATGGTGGTGGAGCTGGTGGTGGCGTTACGGTGGCTGGTTTCTCCATTCCTGGTGGTGGGTTTGTTGAATCTGAAGAAGAAGACATGGGTTTTGTAAACAGAGATTGATTGTTAAGTGTTTTGTAAACACTAATTGAAAAAGGGAAGATCAGGCTAGACCTCCTTCAATCTCTCTCTCTCTCTCCCCTCTAGATTTTCTACTATATGATTCATTTCATTCTCTCTCTCTCTTTCTCTTTCTCTCTCTAGAGCTTTGGCCAGCAGACATGGCCTTTAGTTTGGTTTCTCTCTCTCCTCTCTCTCTCTCTCTCTCTCCTGTTTGTGCAGTCTCCTCCGGACCGCCTCACGAGTCAAAAAGACTTTTTTTTTTTTTTTTTTTTCTTCCTGTTTTGCGGTGCGGAGGAGACAGGTCTAATTTTGTATTTATCTTTGCCCTGTTTGGTTAGGATGGAATTGTTGCATTAAATTTTATATTGTTATAGAATAGAATTATTTGGTAGACTCAAAGACAATGGAATAAATTTGAATAAGGCCTAGTTTGGGAAGGCTAAATAAGTGTATTTTTTGACTTTTTTTTGTATTATGTGTAGAAAAAATAGAGAGGAGATGTTGATTGATGTGACCCAAAAAAGATAAAAAGATGAAATAAGTGTACTTTTTTGGCAGTAGCCAAACTTGGCCTAAATCTGTTTGAATTTTGAATTTTGAATTTTTTATATTTTGTATTTTCATAATTTTTTTATTTTTAGGTACACTAGTTTAGATGTATTTACAGAGTAAAATATTTATATTTTTTTTTAAGAAATTCATCAAATACAACAAAAAAAATTACAAAAATTTTATACATTTTGTATTTTTTGAATTTAGTAAATATTTGTCCATAAATAGTTTACTTTTTTAGTGTACCTAGTTTAGGTGCATTTAAAAAAATAAAAATGATTTAGACCAAGAGAGCTCTAATGGAGCACTAATTTGTCTTTTTTCTCCCCATTTTTTATCTTTTACTTCACTTCTTTTTCTTTTTTTTTTCTATAGGTGGACAGTTCATTAGAGCTGCACTGTAGCAGCTCTAATTAGAACTCTACAGCACTTTCGTTAAAAAAAAAAAGCTTACTAAAATGTGGAGAGAGAGAAGAAAAAAAAAGCACTGAAGACAACAAAATGCAAAAACAAAAAAAATCTAAAATTATATTTGAAAACTCAAAATAAAACATTTGATTAATTTATTTTTTTTAAATGTAAAGACTATCTTCAATCTTTAGTCAAACTTTTATTTAATATGAATCATGGACAAATTAAATTTAGGCATAAAATTTAATTGGTTTTGAAATTTTGAGTAAATATTTGAATCTTTCTTGATTTGAATGTAAATTTGGATAAGGATTGGATTAGGTTTTGAGTGATTTTTATCTAAATTTAAATTGAAAAATATTTTTAAACTTTTAAAATATCTTTAATAAATTGACTTTCAATATCATAGACCATTGCTAGTTATTGAATTTTTTGACAATCAACCAAGTGCAATCCTCAGCCACGTCAATGTGAATCAATTTGAGGTTTGGTTTGGGATGTTTTAAAAAAGTGTATTTTTTGATTTATTGGCTAATATGGATTGAGTTTGATGTAATGTGTTAGAGAAGTGATGTGATTTAAATAGGATGATATGACTTAAATACGATAGTGCATTTTTGACTTTTTTAAGTTATGTCAAGAGTGATTGTTTAGAGGTCTGTAGATTTATTTATTTAAATTTGATATAAGTTTGAATAGAGAATTAGAGATACCTAAGATAATGAAAAATAGATGAGTGGATAAATTACAGTAATAGTTATTTTTATTTGACCAAATTTTCACTTTGATTCACGTTCTTTTAATTTTATAAATTAAACTCTATATTTCTAATTATATTTTAATGCGATACATAGGGATCCCCCCGGTCCATTTTCACTGCTTGCCCTCACTCCTAACCCGACCCTCACAGATTCTCTCCCACCCCCACCTAAACCTACAAATATAACTCCCACCCTGGCTCTATCTGATTCCCAACATAATAAGAAATTTAACAATAATATTAAAATTTGATAATTAAAATTAAAAAATGCTATATATAATTTAAAATATATACTATACATTGTACATATATTAAAATTATATTATATAACATAATAAAAACTCAATAGATATTATATATTCTATAAAAATTCAATAATACATTATACATATAATATATTAATTATTTATTATATATTTCCACGTAGCGTAGGGTTTAGGTAAAAAAATACTCTTCCCCACCCCCAATCCGAACCTAATCGGGTTTTTCTAAAGTTTTTTCAAATCCGATCCTACCTTATTCAACCACCTCCCAAACCCATCAAATTAGAGTCAAAGGGAGTCGGGACCCAACAGATCGAAGCATTTTACCATCCCTAGTGATACATATGTCAATTATCATTAGTATTCTTGACGGGAAAAAAGTCATGTCCAACTCATGTGAAAATTTTAATAATTCTCATACAATAAAAGATAAATAATTAATTTATACTGGTAGTTCCTACCATTGGATTCAAATTTTACTTTAATCCCTTTAATTTTATGGATGTCATTTTTCATAGAAAAATGTCATAAGCAACTCATGTGCCATAAGAAATAAAAATAATTAATTTACACTGGTGGTGGTCTTTATAGTTTATTTTGATTTCTACTTTGATTCCTTTTGTTGCACAAATGTTATTCTGTTTAAAATGTTAATGGCAACTGAAAAAGGGACCACATTTAAGCAAAATTAAAAGTGTAAGATTTAAATTAATAAATTTAAAATTATGAGAATTAAAATAAAATTTTACTCAAAATTAGAAGGACTATGGCATAATATATCCAAGATAATTTGAAGTTGAATTAGATGAGATTCAATAATCACCCACGTGGGAGATTGATAATATGATTCAGATTTGCAATTTGCAATTTGCAATTTGATTAAACGAATGCCTGACTAAAAGGATTCTTTGACAAATCAATAGCAGATTAATTATAAATATTATAATTAAATTTAAAAGTTAGTCAATTGTTGTCCAAATATACCTAATTTGAACCCCAACAATTAAAAATATTTATCTATATATATAAAACAAAAAATTGATAAAGATGACTGAGAGACAAAATTTTACAACACGAGTCTCACATGTCCTAATCTAATACTCTAATCTGTATAAACAAATACACCCTTAAAATTTTCCGCATTGGAGACCATTATTAAATTTGAATTTATTTTAATCTTATGAAACTCTTTTTATATGAATAGATTTATTGCAATTTTGACGTTTAACTCATTAAGTTATTCAGGTCTCGTTTGAGAACAAATTAATTTAGTAATTTTTTTACTATTTGACTAAAATATGAGCTAAAAAAACTAGTATGTTTAAAATGATTTTTTAACTTTTTATGAAAAGATGTGCAAAAAGTAGAGAAAAAAAGAGAATTTTTAATTTTTTTGTATGAATTATTAATTTTTTGACTTTTTTAATAATTTTTTAACTAAACCAATCACTTTCCAAACGAGACCTCAATGTTTAACTCAGAATTACAGTTTTAATGCCAACTGCTAGGGTCAAACATCAATTTGTTTGTGTAAGGATGGGTTTAGAATTAGTTTATTTATATATTTTCCGGTTGTTTTGTTGTCTTTATTTGTAATTTTTTAAAGAATATGCAAACTTTTACTTTTTAGCAACTTTTAACCAAAAAGGCTATGTTAAAATCTACCTACTCTCCACCTACTTCACCCACTTAAACCTACTCCACTAAACTTAACCCTCCACCTACTTCACCCACTTAAACCTACTCCACTAAACCTAACCCACTACACCACTACCACTTCACCTACTCCACTAAACCTTCACCCACTTAAACCTACTCCACTAAACCTAACCCACTTACCTACTACACACTCACCCTCTTCTATATATAGGAATCATGAATCATTGTAATAGATAACAATCAAATATCAATCAATAATACAATTCTCTATTTCTCTTTATACATTAAATTTTCTACATGGTATCAGAGCAAGGTTAAGCACTTAGTATTTTTCGCTTCACCGGCGGGCGGCAACCTCGCCTTGGCCGCCCGCCGGACCTCAACCTAATCTGCTAGAATTTTCTACACATACCTTGAAATTTCTTCGAGTCCACCACCACTGCCTCTCCTCTCACTGTTGTCTTCCCATACACCACCGTCTCGATCGTCTTCATCTACAATGTTGCAGTGAAGGATCTCAAGCGTGGTTTTGTTGCATCCAACTCGAAGGATGATCCAGCCAAGGAAGCTGCAAATTTCACCTCCCAGGTTATTATTATGAATCACCCGGGTCAGATTGGTAATGGGTATGCTCCAGTTCTTGATTGCCACACCTCCCACATTGCTGTCAAGTTTGCTGAGATTGATCGTCGATCTGGCAAGGAGATTGAGAAGGAGCCCAAGCTCTTCCGTGAACATGCTCTCCTTCCTTTTACTCTTGGAGTGAGGCAGATGATTTGCTGCTGTAACAAGATGGATGCTACCACTCCTAAGTACTCAAAAGCAAGGTATGATGAAATTGTGCAGGAAGTCTCTTCCTATTTGAAGAAGGTTGGTTACAACCCTGACAAAATTCCTTTTGTCCCCATCTCTGGTTTTGAGGGTGACAACATGATTGAGAGGTCCACCAACCTCGATATGATTACACAGCCCAAGAGGCCATCAGACAAGCCTCCTCTTCTCCACATTCTTGATAACACCAACAGCAACAGTTTGACGCATTTATTAGAGAAAAGGTCCAAAGGCAGCTCCTGTCAAAGCTGATGCTCAGCAGGCTGTACCACCTATTGAAGTGCCAGCACTATCCTTGCACATGGGGGCACCCACTCATTTCTTTATTGTTTTCTTTTACTCACCCATGTGACCCACGATGCAACCTATACTTTTTCTTTTCTTTACACTCTTGTTCCCCACTTTCTTTATTATATATATATATATATATCTCTTTTTATTATATTATATTAAAAAAAAAAAAAAAAAATCTTCATCTCTCCTCCGTTTGATTTCCAACTCCATTATTTTTATTTTTATTTATTTTCTCCAAACCACTTTCCTTATTTCCTCCATCTTTCATTTTTTGATTTCAAATATATTTTTATTATTTTTTCTTTATTTTTCTTTCACATTCTTTTTAATCTTTTTCCAATTCCCTTCATACCATATAGCTTTGCACACCAAATCATATTTTATTCATCTCAGGGATCAACCCCGATCACAATTTTACACAAAAAAAAAAAAAAAAAAACCAACAAACAAACAAACCACCACAACACACCCGCACCCACAGTGGGATTTTTCTTCTCTACTCTGCTGCAGGTCTCTTCTTCTTGCTTTTCTCTTGGGTGTCCCTTACCGGCGCTGCCTCCATACTACCTACTCCACCGAGCACGTTCACTCCACCCTGCTCCTCCACTACAGCATATGGTGGACCTCCAAATCGGAACATCACGGTAGCCTTCCGCTTCAGCTCCTTGTTTTCCGCCTTCAGCACACTTATCTCTGCTCGCGCATCCTTATACATGCGCTGGAGCAGAGCCAATTGGCCGTTTAAATGCTGCACCTCATTTGTCCTACTCTGCAGCCGGTGCGACAAGTTTGTGACTGCCGTCATCGTCTCCACACAGGACTTCAAAGTATACTGATTGGCTTCAATGTCAGTTTGCACTGCCATTTTTTGCTCCACAGACCGCATAGGAAAGTTCAACGGAGCAAACCCTGGGGCGCTTGGTTGAGGTTCACTGGCCCCCGCACCAGTTATCTCTCTTGTTGACTCGTTAAGGTCTGGAAAGAGAGTGAGCAGACCACGGGAAGACGAAGCCATTTTCTGGACAACAGAGTGTTACAGAGTGTCTCTCTCAGAAATCTCTCTCAGAAAACAGAGTGTTACAGAGTATCTCTCTCAGAAATCTCTCTCAGACAACAGAGTGTTACAGAGTATCTCTCTCAGAAATCTCTCTCAGAAAACAGAGTGTTACAGAGTATCTCTCTCAGAAATCTCTCTCAGAAAACGAAGAGTTTTTCAGAGTTTTTCTAGCAGGTTTTTGTCTCTGCTTCCAAGCCTCAGCCTCCGCTTCGGTTTATAAAGACCATGACAAAGAGGCCGACACGCGTTCTGTCGATCACGTGCATCGCCGTGTGTCTGGCGCACCTTTTTATGGATTGGGCACGCCTTTTGATGGCACGTCTTTTGATGGCACGCCTTTTGAAAACATGGGCACGCCTTTTGATGGCACGCCTTTTTATGGATTGGGCACGCCTTTTGATGGCACGCCTTTTGAAAGATTGGGCACACCTTTTGAGGGTACGACTTTATAAGGGTCCGACAAGACTCTGTAAACTGTCCCGACATTGATTCCGGTTAGCTCCTTTATGGGTCCGACAAGACTCTGTAAACTGTCCCGACATTGATTCCGGTTAGTTTCTACAAGGGTCCAGCAAGACTCCGTAAACTGTCACAACTGTTGTCACAACATTGACTGCTACAACGGTCCGACATGACCCCATAAACTGTCTTCTACATCGGTCTGACACCGCCATCCAGTGTCCTCTACACCGTTATGACACCCCCATACAGTGTCCTCTACAACGTTATGACACCACCATCCAGTATCTTCACCAATGGTCTGACACGACCATACAGTGTCTCTTATCCTCTTTTATTTTTATGTATTTTCTTGTTTTGTTACTCTCTCCAAACTCAAGTTGGTTAGTTCCTATCCCCCTTGAGTTTGCGGGGGGCTGTTAAAATCCACCTACTCTCCACCTACTTCACCCACTTAAACCTACTCCACTAAACCTAACCCTCCACCTACTTCACCCACTTAAACCTACTCCACTAAACCTAACCCACCACACCACTACCACTTCACCTACTCCACTAAACCTTCACCCACTTAAACCTACTCCACTAAACCTAACCCACTTACCTACTACACACTCACCCTCTTCTATATATAGGAATCATGAATCATTGTAATAGATAACAATCAAATATCAATCAATAATACAATTCTCTATTTCTCTTTATACATTAAATTTTCTACAGGCTATAAAACAAAGATGGTTATTGTATTTTTTTTTTAATTTTTATAAAATACAAATAGCCCTCCTGATATTTATTTAAAATAAAGATTGCACCTTATAGTTTTATAAATTACATCTCGTTTCTTTAATTTCTAATCGTATAATAAATAATTTATTTTATTAAAAATTATCAAATAAATTAATAGTTTTTAATGATATCATAAATATATTTTAATTAACAATTTAGATAATTTTATTGTTATATAGGAGAGAAGTTAGAAATTTTATTTATTTTGTTAATTCTATTAAATAAAAAGTGCGGCAATGAGATATTTTTAATTTTTAAGACCACATGAACAATTCATATTTTGAGCAAATCTCAAAGAATGTATTTGTGATTATAAACCAAAATTAGATATTACATCAACTTTTTCACTAAAAGAGTTTTGGTGACTAGTTTATTATTAAAATAAATGATAAATTATAACTACAAATATACTATCTGAGATTTACTTACTCTCTCTTTTGAAAGTTATGGTGGCTAATTTACCTTCTCTTTTAAGGCTAAATTAGCACACCAACGTTTAAAAGTTTCGGTGGCTAGTTTATTATTAGTTTAAAAAGTCAGATATCATATCAATTTTTTCACTATAAATAAATAAATTTTTAAAACTCCTAAAAAAGCAAAAAGGTATTAAAATTCCCACCCCAAACCACCACTTAAAATTGATTTCTATGCAAAAGTGAGCAATTTCCTAAAAATTTAGATTTGTAACACATAATTGACATTGTTATAGTGAAGAGAAAAAAAAAAAAAGTGTTATTGTAAGGGCCAATAAAGGAGACAAATCTTTGTTGAAATCAATCACTTGTTCTTGAAGTTCTTGTACTTCAATCTAATGTTGTGAGTTAATCTAAATTGTTTTATTGAAAACCCTTACTATTATATTTTTTTAATAAGTTTTCGTTTGTTAATTATATATTTTAATCAAAAAATTATTATAAATTGTCCAATCACTCTTTTTATTTTTTTATACATCTTTTTATAAAAAATTAAAAAATTATTAAAATAACTTATTCCCAAACTAGAAGTCTCTCTTAATAACACTAAATAAATGTGTAATGTATGTATATAATGTTATGCTGACTGCCTTATGGTCATATGGGGTTGGCTCTAGTGATTGTAGCCTCCTTGTAGCCTTCAATTGAGAACCTCTAGACTTTTTCAACCTTTAGGTATCTCTAAAAAAAATAAAAGAAAAATTACCAAATAATGTGATGGAGAAAAAAAATTTAAAGTTTTTTTTTTAATTTTTTTAATTATTTTTGAAATTAGATTAATTATTTTTGAATTTAGATTTTAATTAAAATTTTATTATTTAGCCTAAAGAGGGGTGATAGAAACCCACAACTATACTATTTCAATATCTATAGTTATGTTGACCCGTCATTTGTTGGGTTGACCCAATTCTATGTGCCTAACTTCTTGTAACATTTTTTTTGGCCAACCTTGCGAAATTAAAAGTGGACCTCACGTGTAAATTTCACTAATGCAAGCCCTATACTTTTGTCTTACATTTATATCCCATTTTATAACTTAACTATTAAAATTTAGGCATAAATTTCTTATATTAAGCCATATTTGTAAATAATTAAATAATTAGGCTTTATTTGTCATAACCTAAAAATGTCAAAAAGTCACTATCCTATTTAAGTCACATTATCTTAGTTAAGTCACATCACCTCTCTATCACATCACTTCAAACACAACCCATACTCAGCTCATATTTTATAAAAATTAAAAAAATGTACTTATTTAGATTATCTCAAACAACCCTTAATTTTTTGGCTAATAAAACCAAAGCAAATAAGTCAGTTTGAGATGACTACTGCGTAATATATATATATATATATATATTTAAAGTAACTTGTCTAGTAAATTTGGGAGAAAACGATTAGATATTGCTAAAAATTATACAGTGTGTTTGGTTTTAGTTTTCTAAATTTAATTTTTTGAAAATTGAGTTTTTTGTTTTTTTTGTTTTTAGTGAATATTTTTTAAATTTTAAGTAATTTTTTTACTTTTTTAGATACACCTTATTTAGATGTATCTAAATAATAAAATATTTGTGAAAAAATATTTTAAAAAATTAATAAATACACAAAAATATAAAAAAATATACTGAATTTTCGTATTTTTTTATATGTTTTGGTATTTAGTGTATTTTTTAAAATATTTTTTTCACAAATATTATACTTTTTAAGTGTATTTATATTAGGTGTGTCTAAAAATTTAAAAAAAAATTCTTAAAATATTTTAAAAAATCATTCAAAACGTTAAAATACGAAAAATAAAAAAGTAAAATTTTTCGAAAACTATTTTCTAAAAACTGGAAACAAACAAGCTGATAAGTATTCCTAAAAGGACTCCACAATGTTATAAGGATAATATAATAATTTATCCCCCCAAAAAAAAAAGTATTAAAATACCCCGTAAAAAAATGCATTAATTACCAAATGCATTAGATTTCTAAATTCTAAAATAAAAAATAATTAAATTTACTAAAAAAAGAAGGGGAACAACGTTTTACAAGCTAGTGAGACCTTTTTGAAAATTACAATTGCAATAGAAGTTGAAAATTTAAGCAAGAAGTAGAAATCACCTTATCAATTTACCAAAATACCCACTTCTTTTTCTCTTCTTTCCATTTCTTCATTGTTTTTCATGGCCAGCAGCTTTGGTCGTTGGTCACCATTCGACCATCCTCCAATCATTTACTGATCAACCCTAGCCACTCTCTTACCCTCTTCTCCTACTCCAAACTCTTTCCCCACCCATTTCCGCAGCTACCTCACCCCACTTATCTCTATCCAAGCCTTTTTCCATCCCTACCAAATACCTTAGAGTTATTTTAAGAAGATGATTATAATCAGTTTTTTAGTTAAAAATTGATTATAATCAATTTTTTGTGAGAGGAGAAAGTAGGTCATAATCTGGGAAGTGGATTATAACCTACTTTCCAAAAGACCCCTTAATCAACCCAAATCCTAGCCAACAGGACCCTATGCCCTTCCCTACTACAGCTCGCACCCGTTTCTTACTTTTTTTTTTTATTTTTCATGTTTTTTAAATACAAGTGTTACTTGTAAGCAAGCGCAATGTGTGCTCAATACAAGTGACAAGTGTGGAGTACACTTGCACCTAAAAAAAATTGAGGAAAAAGGGTGTGGAGCAACAATATAGAGGGACTAGGGGGCCTCCAATTGTTAGTTTATGTCGATTATGGGGTGCAAGTGACTTGTAATTTTTTGCCCCATCTTTCAGTGATAAATTATTTAGTTATCCCAAACAAAAATTGCCAAACTTCACCTTGGGCAACAATATTTGTTTGGTTCCAGTTTTTAAAAAATAGTTTTTTGAAAATTTTACTGTTTAATTTTTCGTATTTTAATGTTTTTAATGAATTTTTTTAATATTTTAAACAATTTTTAACAAAAATTTAGATACACCTAACATAAATACACTTAAACGATATAATATCTGTGAAAAAATCGTTAAAAAATATACTAAATACCAAAAAATACAAAAAAAAAATAAAAATTCAATATTTTTTCGTATTTTTGTGTATTTATTAATTTTTAAAATATTTTTTCACAAAAATTTTACTATTTAGATACATCTAAGTAAGGTGTATATAAAAAAGTAAAAAAATTACTTAAATTTTTAAAAAAAAATCACTAAAAATAAATTAAAAAAACACGAAAAATAAAAAATTTAATTTTCAAAAAACTGAATTTAGAAAATTAAAACCAAACACACTGATTTCCACCCACAAATGCAGAACTGGAACGGTTGGTTGGTGTGGGGACATATTTTTTGGGTAGTGCACGTGGCCGAGGTTGTTGGCCGAGGTTGTTAGCCGAGGTGCTACGTGGGTAGATCATGTTTGCCGAGATATTTAGGGCACTGCCGAGGTATATTGTGGCAATACCGGAATCCGAGATAAACGGATAAGGGACAAGAGTCCATAGAGTAATATCAAGGTCAAAGCCACGTGCCTAATGAGAACCCAAGTGGAACTTAAGTTCACATTAGAGGGCAAAGGACTGAAGAATGATGCTTGGGAGTTGGAATTTCACAAGCCGAGATTATGTTTAACACTTGTTGAAACTTGAGAAAAGTTTACAAGTTGAAGTTAAACCGAGATTATGTTTAACACTTGTTAAAATTTGAGAAAAGTTTACAAGTTGAAGTTTAACCGAGATGATGTTTAACACTTGTTGAAATTCTGAGAGAATTTACAAGTTGAAGTTAAACCGAGATGATATTTAACACTTGTTGAAACTTGAAAAAAGTTTATAAGTTGAAGTTAAACCGAGATGATATTTAACACTTGTTGAAATTATGAGAGAATTTACAAGTTGAAGTTAAACCGAGAAAGAAGATTGATTTAACACTTGTTGAAATTTTGAGAAAATTTACAAGTTGAAATTAAATCTAAGGTTATGAGTGAAAGAAGTATCTATACACATGCCGAGATGACTATGTTACCAAGACTTAGAAGATAATGGAAGACAGAAGCCTTAAGAAGTAAAAGCAACACTTTTGAAAATATTTGTTACAATATTTTCAAGTGTTAAACTGAGACCGAGATAAGTAAGGTCGGAAGTTTTGTCCGAGGTATGTTAACCTGAGGAGATTGCACAGTTAAGGTGTATGTTGAAGACATGCAAATTGTATTCTAAGTATGGAATCATATAAGGCATTAAAAAGAGGGCAAATATTCAAAACACTTGAAAGAAGAAGTTAAAAAATGCATTCAGATAAGGAAAGAAGGCACTTCGGCTTGACATTGAAGAATAAATTGTTTGAGTAACAAAAAAGTACAAGGTACAAAGACAATACATATTCAGTACATGGTGAAATTCAAGATACAGGTTAAATGATCAAAAGACATGAACAAGTAAAACAATGAAGCCGAAGTCAAGTTCGCCGGGATCAGAAAGTGGTCGTAAGCAAGGAAGTCCAGCAGAAGCCTCGCCAGAGGGGAGAGTGAAACTGGTTGCAGACAGCTTCGTAAAAACAGCAATAGAGAATTTGAAAAAGAAAGTTTAAACAAAAACGAAGATGCAGAAGTGAAAAGACGGAGAGAGTGAAGAGATTTTGATCAAAATACACAGATGCAAGGCGACTTAATGACGTGTATCAGACACAGCTCAGTAGAGGAAAGATGCGTGGCAGAAACGGTAGAAAAATTGTACGTGCATGAAGAAAACTCTTGAAGTTCTTGATTTAATGAAACAAATACCTCGGCTAGAAGGACAGTTTCGACTGAGAAACTTGAACGAATTTGGTTGTTGGTTCCAAAGTCTTGATGAAAGCAGACTATAGGTCTGGGTCATATTGAGCCGACGAGTTCTGACTTTGACAATAAATGATGAAACAAGCTTAGCCAATGTGCTAGATGAAAGAGATAATATAGGTTCCATCACCTCAGTTTGCCGAGGTAATAGAACCTAGGGGTAGTTGTGGGGACATATTTTTTGGGTAGTCCACATGGCCAAGGTTGTTAGCCGAGGTTATTAGCCGAGGTGCTACGTGGGCAGATCATGTTTGCCGAGATATTTGGGGCACTGTCGAGGTATTCTGCGGCAATACTGGAATCCGGATAAACGGATAAGGGACAAGAGTTCTAGAATGGGAAAAGACTTCAGTTTGGGTAAAGATGAGACACTTAGAGAGTTTATCCTAATTCTACTAGGAGTTCAAGATTAGCAGTAATCCTAAATCCATTAGAGTTAGGCTTCTATTGGGACTAGAATTGTGTTGGTTATAAAAGGGAGGCATCCTCATAGGTTTAAGGTATGCTTTTGATATTCTGTCTAGTGAGTTAAATACTATTGGTTACCTTTGAGAGATATTGAGTACTGACTTGATCGTCGGAGTGCTCTCGGGTGGACGAGCCACCGTCGGAAACTCATTTTCAGCTAGGTACCTGTTTGACAGTGTAATCAGAAAATCACCCACACAATTGGTGTACTGAAAAACATAAATCAGAGACCGCAACCTAACAAGATCAATTTATGGCATGACTAGTCCAACTTTGTTTAATACTAGAAGGACCATGAAGATATATGTATCTATGAATATCAACATAACATTAATACACATGATGAACTGTGTAAGAAGAAGGTACCGCATGTGCAAGCCCGAAAAAAGAGAATGACAAGATAAAATAAGACAAGGGGGGCACATCACCATGTCTTGTTGTCTATCTTCTATCCTTAAAAATGAAAAACACAATATATAATTCAATATATATATGAATAATTTAACGAATATTGAAAAAAAAAAATTTGTTCCCACAAACCATTGCACTCGTTTCACTCTATCTTAAATATTAATTACGTTAATATTTTTTAAAAAATATCACATATGTAAGCACACACGTTATGAATTGAGGGTATTTAGTTTGCTCAATGATAATAAAATAGATAAAGAGACCAAAAATTCAATAATATAATAAAACACAAAAAAAAAATGTTTTATAAATATTCAATAAACACTCAAAATGCAATCAATCGTGATAAATTACTGCTTTTTGGATAAAATTACACTAAATAAATCGCATGTACAAATATTTTTTCACGTGTCAACCAGTTGTGATATTTTGTAAAAATATTAACTTAGTTGACAGTTTGAGAAAAAGTAAATTAATGTTAAGGGTTGGTTTGGGATGTCCTAAAAAAGTGTACTTTTTGACTTATTATTGGGTTTGGATTGGATTTGATGTGATGTGTTAGAGAGGTGATATGATTTAAATAAGATATGTGACTTAAATAAAATAGTGATTTTTTGACTTTTTGACTTACATGCCAAACTAGCCCTAATAGTCTAAGAGATAAATGACAAAAGTATGATAATTGAGAAGATTTTTCATTGATTTTCAAGAACTGTGGTTTTGTTTGAATGTATATATTGGGCTATTTTGGGAACTTGGCTAAAAGCTACTTTTTTTGGTTAGTAGCAAAAGCCAAAAGTTGGCTTTTTTTTCCATTTGACAAGTTGGTTTTTAGCCAACGGTGCAATTACAATTTTACTCCTCATGGGTCACAATGTGTTACATAGGTTCAGTTGTAAATATTTTAAATAAATGGGGGTAGTTTAGTCATTTTATTATGATTTGACATCATAAACAAATATTAATTAAAAAAGTCAAAAGTCACTTTTTACCAACTTCCCAAATCATTTGTCTAAAAAAGCCAAAAGCTTGGTTAAAAGTCAAAAAATCACTTTTTTACCATCTTTCCAAAACAACCCATTGACTTACACATCACTTTTAACCAATTAGGTTTGATTCCATATAAAAAATTATGAATTCGAAATTTAAAGGAATGGATCAATTATTTAAATTTTCCTTCCCCACTGTCCTTTAGGGTCACCCTTAATATTTAGGTCCAATAATTAGTTAATACATATATTTAAAGATTAGTTCAAGCCTCCAAAACTCTCGTGAGCTAAAAATAAAATTAACAATAAAATTATACTACTATCATTTTCATTGTTTGGTTTTTTGAGTCTTTAAAGTTTTTATTTTTATACTGAAGAAGATTTGGATAATTGTTTTTGTAGATATTTCTTATTTCTTGATGAACTTCATTTTTTGTAAAGCTTAGATATTGATTTTTTTTTATAGTTTTTTACAAAGCTAAAGTTTTCTAGAAAGATACCAATTTTCAATTTTCAATTTTCAATTTTTTTTAAATTACTTATTATTGACTTTTAGAGGCATTGCAATATTAACCCAACCAACCATTCCCTCATTAATTTGTTTATACTTCGACATATAGTGCATGTTTGGAAAGTGATTTTTTTTGTAAATTTTTTTGATTATAGGATATTATAGGAGAAAAAAAATTGTGTTTGGAAAGATAGTTGAATTTTTTTGTGGTTAGATGTGATATTTGTGAGAGAAAAAAATAAAATAATTATGAGATTTGATGTGATATTTTGTTTGAATTTATTATTATTTTTTTTTACAACTAATTTGTCTTTTAGTGAAAAATCAAAAAAATCAAAAAACGAACTTCTTAAACACCGCCATAGTACGTTACAGATATTCCAATACACATCCCCCCAAAAAATAGTCTTTATATTTTCACTTTGATTCTTAAAATTTTTTTTCCTCACTTTAGGCTTACATGTTTCAAGTATTTTTTAGTTAATTCCTAAAGTTAATTTTTGTTAAAAATTAGACAGAAAATGACACATTAATAATCATGTGATATAAAAATATTTTATTATATATAACTCACGTCTCTGATATAAATATAAACCCCAATGCAATAATATATTTTTAGATAAATTACAAATACACCTCTGAGATTTACTTAAAATACCAATTACCCCTGTGTTTAGAGAATTACAAATATCTCATTGTCAAAATTTTTAATTTAACAGAATGAATTGAAAAATGAAATTTCTAACAACTCTCTTATACAATAATAAAATTACTTAAATTATTAATTGAAATAAATTCCTAATATCATTAAAAACTATTAAGTGAATTGATGATTTATTAATAAAATTAGCTATTTGTTGTAAAATTAAAAACTTCAAGAGACGGGATGTAATTTCTAGAACTACGCGGGGCAAATTGTATTTTAAGTAGACCTCATGAGGTGTATTTGTAATTTATCCTATATTTTTTTATTTTATAATATTTTTTGTCTAATTTTGAACATAAATTAACTTTAAAAATAAATTGAGAAAAATTTAGAACATAAAGAACCAAAATGAAAAAAAAAATTAAGAACTAAAATGAAAAAGTGGTCAACATAAATAGAGCAAAGTGTAATTTATCCATAATATACTCTACTCATTACTATGACATATTTATTTTCTATTTATTCTAATTTGTGTGTTTAATATGTTTAACCTTATTTGATACTTCTATAGTTTTTCTCATTTTTTAAAAAAAGATTAATAAGAATTTCAAAAAAAAAAAAATTGAAATGAGAAGTTTGTTTTGGAAAGTAGTGTTTTTAGTGTTTTTTTTTTATAAAAAAAATATGAGATGAAAAAAATTAATGTTTGGAAATAATTTTGATTTCATACAAAAAAAAAATATATATATATATATATATACACAAAAAAGTAAAGGAGAAAAAAAATATTTTGTATGACTTTTAAATTTTTTAATCTTTTTTTTTTATAATTTTATAATTATTTTACCCACTTACCAATCAGAACATAAATCAAGTGGCTGGCTACCATTGACTGGCACATTTGTTTATGTAGTTTTTATTATTATTTAATTTAATTAAATAAAAAAGGATATAGAAGTTGTATAAGTGGGGGAATGGAATGGGAATGGTAGGTGGGGACAGAGGCCCTTGTGATGAGCAATCCACGTGGAATGTTAGCTTTACAGCACTAAACTTTGGTTTGTATACATTATCCAATCACAATTCAATTCATGGCTAGTGAGTTGTCTTTTAGTTAACACTAAAAATATATATTAAAAAATAAAATAAAATAAAATAAAATAAATTAATAAGATAAAATATTATATTTAAATTATAAATATTTTTTATAAAAAAATAAAAAAGTCAAAATTTTTTACAAATGATTTAATCAAACCTAAATTAACCAAAATACTAAAAAATCAAATTAAAAAAATAAGCATTTACACACAAGGCATAATTTATGAACTTATATTCCATTAAATTTTAATTAAGATTTTTTGGACATTCAAATCCTATTAAATTTTTAACAGTTAGAATTACCCTTCAAATAATGATTGTTCATCATTTATGATTATCTATAAAAAAAAATAATATTTGACATTTATTTTAAGTTTCAAAACTTTAAAATATCAACTTTTAAATTGAAATTTTTTTAAAAAAATTATGTGCAAAAAAAAAATAATATTGTTTTTTGAAAATTTTGAAAAAATTGAATTATTTTTTGTGTAAAACTGAAAATTTTGTGTCTATAAAGAAGCATGATGATAGAATATTAATGTGCAAAACTGGAAAAAAAAAAAAAAAAAAAAATTGGTCTAAAATCCCTCCCTAATTTTTGATAGGATGAGAGATCCACAATAATATGTTTTGATGACTAAAGTCTCTCAACCTTATTTTAGGTTATAAAATACCTAATTTACCCTTCTTTATGACATAAGTTTGTTTGGATTTTAACAAACTGAATATTCTATTGCTGACATCATGGTAGAGATTTTGGAAACTGACTTTGCAGTGGAGATTTCGTCGGAGAATTCGTAGGGATTTTGCAAGTGTTGTAGTGGACTTGACATAGAGATTGCTACGATCATGTAGGTGTTACAGTGTGTTGATCCTGTAGGTTTTTCAGTGGAGTTGAATCAGGTATGTTTTCGATGGAGTTTCAACATGGATTTTGATTTTCGTTTTGAATTTTATGTAAGGATTCCGATTTCATATTAGTTTTTCGAGTGTATTTTTGCATTAGGTTTTTGTTTTCAGTTTTGATCAATTTAAAAGAGAGGCTAGCTTAGTGAAGTTGTTTATGATTTTTGGAGTTGATTTTTCATTTTGGAGTTGATTTTTCATTCTCTGTTATTGATCAATTTTAGAGAGAGGCCAGCTTGATAGAGTTGATTTTGATTTTTGGAGTTCATTTTTCATTTTCTGTTTTTTGATCAATTTCAAAGAGAGTTGACAGTGTAGTTGATTTTGATGTTTAAAGTTCATTTTTCGTGCTCTGTTTTTCATCAACATGCTGATCAATGATAAGTTTTGTTCTCTATTTTTTCAAACCAGAGAAATTTCATTCTCTGCACTTTTGTTGGTATAGTCTAGAGAAAATTGTAAATTTGTTATTATAATCCAACAAAAATTATAGAGAAAATTATAAGTTCATATGAACATATTATTAGAAGTTTCTAATACAGATAGAATCTCAGAAAGTGAATGTAAGTTCTTAAATTTCTCTAGACTCTTATTTGTAGTTCAGAGAAAATTATAAGTTTGTTATTCACTTTCAGTTTGTAGTTTAGAGAAAATTATAAGTTTGTAGAAAGTGAATATAAGTTTTTATTTCTCTGAGTAAAAGTTATTTTTTATGTTTTTTCTTTCAATTTAGATAGACAGTGCAACGTTTTTTGTTATCTTAAAAATGTATATAAGTTTGTAAATTTCTCTGGATTTTGATATGAGTGCAATATTGCAGAATGACGCAGAGAAAATTGTAAGCTTGTAATTCAGTAAAAACCACAGAGAAAATTATAATTTCATAACAGATCTTCTATGTGATTTTTGTCTATGATTGTGTTTAATAGTTAGCAGTAAATTTTTCTGTGATTCTCTCTGGATTTATTAAGTTTTCTGTGATTTTGTTTTTGTTATCTCGAAGGTGAATATACGTTTGTAAATGTCTCTGGACTTTTATTTGAGTCCAAAGAAAATTATAAGCTTGTTATTATAATCCAGAGAAAATTATAATTATTAGAAATTTCTCTGAACTTTTATGTTGTTCTTGTGAAGTGTTTTTATGTTGAACAAATTATTTTTCTTGTTTTTTCTTTCAGTTTCGATGGACAGTACAGTGTTGTTGTTGTGCAAATATGAGAATAATACTATTGTTATTAATGTTTCATGCGAATTGAATTTTGAGGAATTAGTTGGCATTTTGTGTAAAACATGGGAGAATTTGAAACCTGAGACGATGTGTGTTTCATATTCTATTATGGGCCATCCAAATTGTATGGTTCGAAATAATATTGATTTTCTGAATATGTTGAGGGTTGTTTGTGCACGTGGTGTTGACATAGTTGATGTTTCAGTTATTAGGTGTAGTACTTCTGATCAAGAGGATAAAGTGGGGTCTAATTGGGTAGATGTTGTACATGATGAATGTGATAGGCTGGTAAATATTGAGAGAAATTCACTCTCTAAGTTTTGTTCTCACCAAGAAAATGTGTTATTGTCAGCTGATTGGCGAAATAATATTACGAGTGTTGGACAAAAGTTTGAGGGTGGTGTGGTTGAGTTCCGTACTGTTTTATGCAAGTATGCTATTGAGGTTAGTTTTCAGTTTACGTATGTTAAAAATGACAAGTTGAGAGTTACGGCAGAATGTACATATAAAAAATCAAGGAGACGTATGTAGCGTGTACATGTTTCAGTTGAAAAAATAAATGGGTTCTTTTACATAAGAACTTTGAAAAATGAACATACGTGTGGTATGGCGGTTCGTACTAGTAAACATGTTAGGATGACTTCCAGTTTAGTTTCTAGGCTGATACTTGAAGAGGTAAGTGCAAAACCTTTAACTCGTCCAGTGGATGTTGTCAAAGAAATGAAGGACGAGTATAAGGTCTCAATTAGTTATAACTGTGGTTGGTTGGGGGTTGAAAATTCAAAATGTAGTACATATGGGGAATTTTGTTTGTCATTCGATCAATTACGGTGGTATTTTGATGAGGCATTGAAGAACAATCCAGGTAGTCGTTTTTGAGTTAGATTTTGAAGATAACTAGTGTTTCAAAAGAGTGTTTGTGGCTTTTCATGCATGCATTGCTGGTTGTTGTCGGTCATTGTTGTTTCTTGATAGAACATATTTGAAAAGACGATACAAAGGAGTTATGCCTGCTGCGATGGGGAAAGATGGGAATGAAGGTAATTGTAAATATATCTAATTTTATCTAAGTTTGTAAATTTTCTATACATGTAGCAATTGTGTGAATATGATTTTTCTCTGACACTTTGAATTTTCTCTAGTTTTGGCTACTGTGTGAATTTTCTCTAATTGTGGCCACTGTGTGAATTTTCTCTAGTTATGGCCACTGTGTGAATTTTCTCTAGATTGTGGTTGGTGTGTGAAATTTCTCTGGATGTTGTCATTGGGTGAATTTTATCTGTAATTGGTCAATAAGTGAATTTTATCTGGATATTGTCATTGTGTGAATTTCCTCTGTAATTGGTCACTAAGTGAATTTTCTCTGGATGTTGCCAATGTGTGAATTTTATCTGTAGTTGGTCACTAAGTCAATTTTCTTTGGATATTGTCATTGTGTGAATTTTCTCTATAGTTGGTCACTAAGTGAATTTTCTCTGGATGTTGCCAATGTGTGAATTTTCTCTAGAGTTGGTCACTAAGTAAATTTTCTCTAGAGGTTGCCATTGTGTGAATTTTCTCTGGATTTGGCCACTGTGTGAAGTTTCTTTGGACGTTGGTAGTGTCAAATTTCTCTGGTTGTTTATTGTTCTAATTTTCTCTACATGTGTATATCTAATATGCTTATTCCTATTTGTTTTGTAGGTGTTTTTCCTATAGCTTTTGTTGTTGTTTATGCTGAGAATAAAGACAATTGGTGTTGGTTCCTTGAACATTTATGTAAAGTATTGGGATTAGAAAGGGTGATAAATTTCATATTAGACCGGTATTGTGGTATTGTAGAAGGAATTGCTAGGTTTTTCCCTAATTGCTTTCATGGATTTTGTCTTGAACATCTAAAGAGGAATTTAAGGGATAAGTTGTCATGTGGAAACACAAATTTGGTTAGGGAGACGATTGTGTCCAAGTTTTCAGAATGTGCATATCAACAAAAGTATCATTTCATTTCAAGTTAAATGAATTAAAAAAGAGAGGGAGGAGGCATTGTGAGTGTTTTCTTGAGAAGTTTACCATATGAAAATTGGAGTGATGCATATTTTGAGGGAAAACGTTCTAGTGAGATGTATTCAAATGTTGCTGAGTCATTCAATTCATGGATACGAGAAGCTCGGCACTTGCCAATAACAAATTTGGTGGATGTGATACGTTTGCATATCATGAATATGAGGTCTGATAGGACGCTGCTTTCTAGTAAATGGAATAAAGTTCTCTGTCCTCATATGGATAGTGTATTGGAAAAGGCTTTCATTGATGGAAGAACATGGAATGTGAGTTTATTATCTAATAATGTCTTTAAAGTGCATTGTTTTCCTTCGGTTATGGTTAATCTTGGGTTGAGAACTTGTTCATGTCGAAAATGAGAAATAAATGGGTATCCATGTCAACATGCTGTTGCTACAAATTTTAAGAGTGGAAAGAATTTCAATTCATTTGTTGAACCATTTTTTCATGTTGATATGTATCGTCAAGCATACTCGTTTTCGATTGACCCAGTTCAAACTGTTGAAAAACCTATGTGTAGCATTGATGATGCTATGATTTTACCTCTATTGAGTAAGAGACCAACTGGGAGGCCAAAGAGTTTAAAAGGGTAATTAAGTGTAGTCGATGTGAGAGTATGGGTCACCATAATAAGAGGGCATGCAAGGAACCTTTATTAAATAGTTGAGGATAATGCATTTTATTGATTGAATAATACATTTGATGATTTCTTTATGTATTTTGTTTTGTGAAAT
The DNA here is from genome assembly GCF_055761805.1 of Camellia sinensis. NCBI lineage: Eukaryota > Viridiplantae > Streptophyta > Magnoliopsida > Ericales > Theaceae > Camellia > Camellia sinensis. The sequence goes on along the minus strand of NC_138961.1, from coordinate 190,933,230 downwards.
GTATTTTTCGGACAGTATATATAATAATACCAATCAAATCCATTCAGAGAAATTTTTCAATAGTAGTAAAAGTGTGCATTGTGTTTGTTGATACATACTATATGCAGTGTGTTTATAACACTAGTCAAATTCATCTAGAGAAATTTGCCTCTAACAGAGAAAATTCTCTGTGGATTGTGTTTTGAAGCTTCAAATTCATCCATAGAAATTTGCCAATAGTAGAGAAAATTACTGTGTGCATTGCGTTTTTTGAATTTGATGATTGTTTTGTACCAATACAATGCATTACAGATTACATGATCATATAGGCATACTCTTTGGTACGACACGAGTTAAATTTCTCTGTGAATTTCTGGTAACTTCATACCAGTCAAATTCATCCATAGAAATTTGCCAATAGAAGAGAAATTTACTATGGGCATTATGTTTGTTGAATTGTGCATTGTGTTTTGTGAGGTCTAATTCAACTAGAGAAAAATTGCCAATAGCATTGAAAATTACAGTATGCATTGTGTTTGTTGAAACATACTAAAGGCAGTGTGTTTATAATACCAGTCAAATTCATCTAGAGAAATTTGCCACTAGCAGAGAAAATTATCTGTACATTGTGTTTTGAAGCTTCAAATTCATCCAGTGAAATTTGCCAATAGCAGAGAAAATTACTGTGCGCTTTGTGTTTTTTGAATTTGATGATTCTTTTGTGCTAACACATAGCATTATAGATTACATTACCATATAGGCACCCCCTTGGCACGATACGAGTTAAATTTCTCTGTGAATTTCTGGTAACATCATACCCGAGAAATTTCTATAGACAATTTTCTCTATATGGATTGTATTGACAATCACAATAAAAAAAAATATATTTAACCATTGATAACTATGAAATTTACATTAGTCAAAAAAAGATATATGCATATATGTCAAATATTATCATTCCTTTAATGTATGAAAAAACAAATTGAATGGTTATTCCCAATTACATTGTTTGCATTGTCTTCCTTTTACTATTGTGCTTTTACTATTATACTTTTAGTTTTTCTTTAGTGGTATTTGAATTGGTTCTGTCCATCACCGGTCAACTTCGGTCACAAATCTCTCTATGATTTCTGCCCTCATTAACCTTACGTCTCGCGTGGACAATTTCGAGCTAATAGGTTCATAGTTGCTATATTGTCTCATTATGTAGCATACAAAGAGGCCACAATACACATTGCATACAAATTATAGGTATAGTTAGTTTTAAGAATCATTCAAATTAGATTATCTTATTTATAGATGTTGTATGACACTTGTGAATCATTGTCTTGTTGTGGAGCATTGTTGACATATTCAAAGTCGTAATTTGTGTTTTATGAATCTATCAATTTGAAAGAGGGTTGTGATTGTCTCCTCTTTCAAGGCAAGCTTTCAAAAAATTCTCCACATAATCTTGCTGCAAAAAAATAATTTTTAAATAACAGAGAAATTTATAGGCAAATTAATGGGATTCTATGAAAATTATCATCACATAAACATTATCATGGATTAGAGAAATTTGCACTCGTTACCAATTGTTTTGCATATTTGATATTTTTGCCTTGTGCATCATCCCTCATTGACCTTAGTGAGTTGTAGAACCTCCATAATTATCTTGTTTGTCCAAGACTAGCAAAGTCCAGTGATTTCCATCTGTTGACCTCTCATTGCCCCCAGTATTTATTGAGAAATAGAGGAACCTGTAGTTCTTCCATACTGTTTCAAGATGCTTGTCAAATAATGAGACTTGAAAAGTTTGATTTTATGTCATCTTGATGAAGTTCTGCGGTCAGAGAAAATAAAAAAATGGTTATGAGAGAGTTGAAATGACAGGAATTTAAGAAATATACACACAGAAAAATTTTAAATGCACACAGCTAGTTAGAGAAAATTAGACTAATGACACAACTGGCTTCAAGAAGTATTTTAACAAGAGAAAGTAGTAAGTAAATTTTAGAGAAAATCAAATAAAAGAGTAGTAACATACTAAGCTCCTGCATTTGAAAAAAAAAATGAAGTTGGTTGTTGTCCTTTTCTTCTTTGGTCAGTAAGTAGGATCTCTCCATAGCCATCAATAACCTGAAAAATATCGTTTATAATTGTAACATTGGTTTATAAAGGCTGATGGAACATTGCAAAGAAATTTTGATGAAAGACTTTCATTGTTGGCAATTTCTTTTTCCTTTATTAGGTTTCTAATATCTTCAAAGGTAATGAGATTGAACTCACTTGTCCAGATTAAAGTCCTACAAGATGACAAATAATGGATTTAATAGTTGTTAATGCAATACAAGTTAGTAAATTGTTATTTGTTATCTTCTATTTTATTTGTTGTACTTACTTGAGTCCAGACACATTTGATATGTGCTGCAAGATATCTTTTACATGTTCTTTTATCAATTTTGAAATCAGTAGAGTTTGTGGAAAAACCCAAGATTTTTTTATGCTTGTTGGTTAAGGCAAGACGTACGCATCGGCATCAAGTACTTCTTTGTCTTTGGTGGTTTGCTCTGTTTGCTTTGTAGCTTGTTTTGAACCTTTAATCACCTTTACAATTTTGGGATATTGAAATTCTGGATCTTGCTGTTTTTCTTTCCTTTCTTTTGCCTTTAAATTCTTTATTATTGATGTAAGATCTTTTTTCACTCAGTAAAAGTGAAATTTCTCTGAAGTAACAGATGATATTTCAATATGTAAATTTATTTGATTCAATATTTTCCAGTTACCATAGACTTTTATCTTTTATTTTGGTTGTTCTTTGTGTGCCACTTGTTCTTGCTGGGTTGCTGGTTATTGTTCCACTTCTATTTCAACTATACACAGTGAAAATCAAACAAGCCCAAAAAATCAAATAAGGAAATAGACGGAGAAAATCAAATAAGTAGCAGAAATCAATAGAAATAAGCAGTAGAAACTAATGTGATAAGAGAAATTTAACTTCCAGAGAAAATTGCAATTGACATAGAAAATTATAATAAATAAAAATTTCTCTAAGTTATGTTGACACAAGGACATAAATTTTTGTGGCTCAAGATTTTCACTGACCTTGTGGTTGAACTTGTGTTGGTGTTCGGTAAGGTTGTGTTGCTAGTTAGATGGATAGTTCTTGAATTTGTTCATGCAATCCGGCATTTTCAGTTTTAAGCTCTGAAATTGAATACCTCAACTGTTGAATTGTTTTTGTATCATTTTGTTTTTAAACCTCCAACAGCCTTAGTTTCATTTGGTTTGTGCTGTCTCTTTCTTGAAGTTCTGAGTTATGTGATGTCAAAGTTCTTATTGCAATGTCCTTTTCTACAAGTAATTCATTCCAATTTCTCTCTTCTTTTATTTTGGATTTAGAAAGTGCCTTTAGTCTTTGATGTAGATCAGAAATTTGAGCATCATTTGATTCCTCAGATTCTTGAGGCTGATGCATTGTTGAGCCACAAATGATATCATGATGTTGGTCCATCGGCTCATTATGTTCTTCTTTATCACTTTCCTCATTGTTTTCTTCTTGTTCTTTAGATTAAGTGCCTTCATCTTCTTCTTCATTGTCTTCTTCTTTCTGTTCATTTTCTTCTTTGTCTTCTACTTTTACTTCTTCACTTTCTTGTCTGGCTTCTGCTTCTGCACTGCTTGCTTGATCTTCTTCTCCATTGCTGGCTTCTTGTGTCTTCTGTGTTGCTTTCTTTTTCTTCATTCCCTCATTCTTCAGATGAATCTTCTAATGTCTCCTTGAATATGACAATTGTTTTTTTTGATTCTTTTTTTTTTTTTTTTTATCAAGACAAAACTCCTCTGATGGGTTTTTAACTAGTTCCTTGTTATCTATCTGTAACAGGAGGCTATTTTATTAGAGAAATGTTACAAAATTCACCGAGAGAAAAAATTCAAATAAGGCAGATAAAATTCATTTAAATGATACTAATGGGAAACAAACTTCAGCGAAAATTGTATGAGTCAGAGAAAATTACAGACAAGGAGATAATTTTATGAGTCCAAAAAAATTATGAAACAAACAACATAATTTAGATATCAGAGAAAATCAATCAAGGCATATAAGTTAATGTTACTATAATTGTGTCAAAGAAATTTGGATTCTAGAGAAAATTCATTACAAGGGCAAAAATAAATAGTGTTAATCAAAGAAACAACATAAATTGATATTTCAGAGAAAATTGATCTTAATCAGTCAAGGCACATAAGTTATGGCCCAGAGAAAATTATACACAAAGAGAAATAATTTTATGGGCCAGAGAAAATTATGAAACAACCAAGACAATTCAGATATCTGAGAAAATCAATCAGGGCATATAAGTTAATGTATTACAATTGTGGTCAAAGAAATTTGGATTGCAAAGAAAATTCATTACAATGGCAGAAATAAACCAGTGGTAATCAAAGAATAAACATAAATTGAAAGTTCAGAGAAAATTGATCTCAATTAATCAAGGCACAAGGAGGGAAACAAACCAGTGGTTAGAAAAATTTTGGAATTTCACTGAGATTTCAGTGGCTATAGAAATCTAACCTGTCGAGGTGCAAGAGAGTGGACTGGTGTCTTCTGCAGCTGTTTGGTCAAGCTTTGCAGGTTCCATTTGGCACATCTTGGGAAGTCAGTTGTGTTACTATCTTCCGAGTCAATGATATTTGCATGTTCACATAGTTAATATTGTAATGGAAATTAAAGTAATTAAATTTTGTTAAACACACAAATTTGTAAGTATGATAACTGTAAATTTGAATGGAAATTATACTTACCAGCAATGCAATGACACACCCCGTAACTTTTTCTGGAGTTTTGTGCAATGTTGTAATAGAATCAATCAATGTTGATGTGATTGCTTCTGGCCAATCATACTGCTTCATTGATTTACGAGGTTCTAGATACTTTATAAAAATCCACCCTATTGCATTCCCACTTGTTGCAAAAAATAGGGTGAGACACAAGTACAAGGTAACAATGATTGGTATATCTTTGAAGTCAGATGGTTGCTTGTCTTTCATTGCTTTGACTAAGGCATTTTTAGTAACAGGATCAGTGAGCCTTGTGTCCTTTGGGAATCTTCTCCTTAAGAATGCAAATTTTAACTTTTTAGAGTATCTTAATGACACGACTCATTTACCTCCTTGCAAACCAAAAATCAAGGTCATGTCATTGGTTGTAAAGGTCAAGTTCTTTTTACCAACTGTGAATGTTTTTTTTTTTTTTTTCATTGTAACGTTGGATTATTGCAACTACATCATCATCAGATTTCCTAGATTTCCTTGGATTCATCCTTCTAGTGATTAGAACTTGGATCAAATACTAGAATGGGGTCTTTTGAAGCTCTGCAAGTTGGTTTGAATTGAATTTAAGTGTTTGAAAAAATGAGACAACATGATGAGATGTTGGATCGGTATTGAATGCTGTAATGAGCTCTCTTTCTTTGGAGTTTAACAGGTTTTTTCCCCCTTGAGCTTGAGTCTTTTGAAGTTGGGGTATTCATCTTGATACTAGTTGCTTCATCACCTCGGACTTGTGTGTTTTGGCAAGGAGTTTGTGGTGTTTTGCTACTTTTTGATCTTAGATCATAAGAAAACTATGAGAGTTTCCGTTTCTTGCTCGGTATTTCCGGTGTTTTGCTGCTTTTACGTTTTGCCATTTCTAGACAGTGATGAAAACATAAAGATGTCAACATTAAATCCCAAAGAAAATTAAACATACTAGAGAAAATTGAACATGTCAGAGAAAATTACACATAGGGGAGAAAACTAAGGTGGCCAGGGAAAATTATAAATGTCAGAGAAAATTAGATACTGAAAATTAAATGTCAGAGTACTAATTGTTTTCCTGTAGAATACATCTAGCCACAGAAAACTTCCATTCCCAAATAAAATCAACAAAATAATATAAACATGCTAGAGAAATTTTCAATAATTGTTAAAATCATATATAGAAGTAAAATATAGCCAGAGAATATTCAAAAAAGAAACTTATATCTAGTAAGTACAGAAAATGAATGACAGAGAAAAGTAAACATGGCAAACCATAGAAAATTTATATTCCACAATTAGCAAGATAAAATAAATAAAGCAACGTAAACATGCTACATAAAATTACACAACATTGAAACCAAGAATTGAACAAAATAAACATACTAGAGAAAATTACACATTTCAGAGAAAATTTTCAGTCCATAATATTAAAATGCCAGAAAATTTACATACACAACCAGAAAAAATTAAACATGATAGAGACACACAAAGGGGAAAAGTGATGTGGCCAGAGAAAATTATAAATGCTAGAGAAACTTAGACACAGATAAGAGAGTAATAGACATTCTAGAGAAAAATAGACATTCCAGAGAAAAATATATATTCCAGAAAAATTTACAGAGCAGAGAAATTTATAGACAAAATCACATAAATATGTTCAAGAATAAGATCAAAACACAGAGAAATAATTTTTTTCAAAATAAACATGCCAGAGAAAATTTAAAGAAGAAACATATATTAAGCAAAAACCAAAGAAATTCTAATGCCAGAGAAATTTACAAAAAATATGACACAAAAGTGTTCAAGAATAAGTTCAAAATACAGAGAAATAATTTTTTTCAAATTCACGTAACTTTTTATTATGAAATTGAAACCCTAATTAATGGAAGGTTAATATAAAATGTAATTAATTGTGTTTCCAGAGAAAAACTAGTTGGATTGTAGAAAAACTTACCAAAGTTATGATGAAATGCTAATTACAAACTGATATGCCCTGAGATGAAGATGCGATGTGACGAATATGAACTGAGATGTGACGAATATGAACTGAGATGACGATGAACAGTGAAAACGAGGTCAGAGAAATTTGTGAGTGTCACGACCCAAACCCGGCCCTATGGGTTTAGTACCGTAACCGGCCAGTAATCCGAGATTACCGAAGGCCTGCAGAACAGTAATACAGTAAAACAGAGTACAGGGCCTGGCGGAAGCCAATACAGTAAATAAATAGTGTCCATTGAGCTGTGACAGTCTGTATGCAAAAAGGCTTTTCACACATTTATACATAAACAGTACAGAACAGTATACACAATATTCACATCCATTCAACTAGGGACTCAACCCTACAGAACAGTACAGAAAACATTCCGTCTGTACAAAACAGTACGGTCTATACAAAACAGTAAAACAGTACAGAAGGGGGAAAAACAGACAAAACACCCCCAAGCCATAGCATGGCAACTCGGAACCTCACAGTGAGGCACAAAGGCTGGCTTGACAAAACTGGAATAACCCTGACGCCTCTAGCTGCGGTCTGGTGCCTGTACACCTACATATATATATGAGCAGTGAGCTAAAGCCCAGTGAATAACATAAAGCGTAAAGGGGTTTAGAATGAATGTCCTTACAGTAATGAAAACAGTTCAGTTCAATCAGTAATTCAGTTGCTCAGTACAGTAAACAGTCATATGTGGTACATCCATTAGCATAACAGTAACAGTAGGTCTTGAAAGACCGAACAGTAATGATGGCCATCAGTCAGTAAACAGTAGTGGTTCCACGAGGGAACCGACAGAGATCTCTGTGACAGTAACAGTAACAGTAAACCGTAGATACTAAGGATGCCACAGTACAGTTCAGAAATAAAGGACATACATTCATTCAGTAAATAATACCAGTTCAGTAAACAGTTCAGTTCAGTATTCAGAAGATAATCAGTTGAACATATCTTTACACAATTGTTACTCACAGAGTTCTGGGCTACAGTATGCTAGAGCGTGTCTCCCCAGTTGCCAACCCTACACAGTTCACAGGTTGAACACACTAAGTTACACAGTTGGGAAATCTCATAACTTAATCCCTAATTTGCCTTGGTGTGTTCTACAATGATATCCTCATCTAAATGTCTTAAACTAGGCCTAAGAATGCCTAGGATGGGATGAGGGTGCAAAAATACACTTAGAAAACATTTTGCAAACTTTGCTGAAAATAGGGGCTTCGCTCGAGCGAGACCTTCTACGCTCGAGCGTAAGTCCAAAATCAAAGGCTTCGCTCGAGCGAGTAATCCTTCGCTCGAGCGGTCTGCAAAACAGTAAAAGTACTGGATGCTGAAATTTTACGCGCGATGGTCGCTCGAGCGGAGCCCTGGACAAAGGTGCTCGCTCGAGCGGGGAATCCTTCGCTCGAGCGAGGAAGCCAAATCTGGAATTTCCAGATTTGCCTCCCAAGCTCAAACCAAGCATTCAACCACTCCAAACTCGACCTCTTGGGCTCAAATTCTGGAAAACACCACCAAATTCAATGTATAACAAGATTCAAAGCTCAATTCATGAATTCAAGCCCCAAAGGTGAGTCAATTAGAACCATATTCAAACCCATTTTCAAGAATATGAAGAACATGCAAACATGCAAGGATTTAAACCAAATCAAAGCTTCAAAGCTTGTTCAAATGAGCTCATTTCTTTTCAAATCAGATGGAAACATGGTCTATAACAACAATATGAGCATGCATGCACTAATGTCTATGTAATCAACCTCAAATTGCAACAATACCAACATGCATGCAAGAAATGATCTTCAATCCATCATTTATGGACCAAATCATGACTTAGCTCTACAAATTAACATGAATCATGCAAGAACTAGCTCAAACACATCAATAAAGGTTGAGTTCTCTTACCTAGAGCCTCAATTACTAGTGTAGGACCACAAAGCAACAATCAACCTTCAATTCTCTAAGTTGTTTAAGCCAAATCCCAAGAACTACACAAACTCTCACTCTCTCTCTCTCTAAGTCGGCAAAGCAAGGAGAAAGGCTGATGAAATGTTTTGATTCAATGTGTGCAAGGCTCTAGCATCACTAGGTAGTGTGCCACTAAGGGTGGCAATATGGTAAATAAACCGAACTCTTTAATTAGCTTATTTAATCTAATTTAATCATACCTAATCAATTTTCAGATAAATATACCATAAAATCACATTAATTATGAGGGTCACGGAACACTAATCGGTTTCAGATTCGGCCGCCGATAAGGCCTTCAATTAGCAGTTTAAACATACGAACATGAACAGATAATCATACGATCAAACAGATAGAATGAAATTAACTAACATATACTCAGTCAATTCAGTTCCAGTTTCAGTCAGTCAGTTCAATTATCAGTCAGTTATCCGTTTCGTTTAACAGTAATCGGTGATTATCGGTAATCAATCAGTCCCTAATCAGTAAACAGTATGAGGGTTGTTACAGTCTCCCCTCCTTATAAAGAGTTTAGTCCTCTAAACTCGAGTTACCTTCATTCTGGAAGAAAACAGGATTCAGTGGAAACAGTTCAGGATATCTTTTAGCCATGTCATCTTCCCTTTCCCAAGTGGCGTACACGCCACCATGGTTCTGCCAGTCAACTTTCACTAACGGGATCTCTTTGTTCCTCAGTTTCTTGATCCGTCGGTTTACAATCTGTATAGGCCGTTCCTCGTAAGTGTAGTCATCACTCAACACTACGTGGGTAGGCTCTATTACATGGAAAGGATCCCGGAGATAATCTCTTAACATAGAAATGTGGAAAACATTATGCATGTGTTCCATTTCAGGAGGGAGCGCAACTTGATACGCCACCGGATTGATTTTCTCAATAATCTCGTATGGTCCGACGTATCTCGGTGCTAGCTTGCCTTTGACTCCGAAACGAGTCTGGCCTTTCATTGGTGTCACTTTCACAAAAACGTGATCACCCACTTCATACTCTCTGTCCCGTCTTCTGACATCTGCATAACTTTTCTGTCTACTCTGTGCAGTTTTCAGTCTTTGCTGTATCAATTTCACTTTCTCAGTTGTTTCATACACAATCTCGGGCCCAAGCAAAGGCCCATCTCCAACTTCTGCCCAGCAAATTGGAGACCTACATTTTCTGCCATACAATGCCTCAAAATGCGCCATACCAATACTCGAATGGTAGCTGTTGTTGTAGGCGAATTCAGCTAAGGGCAAATGGCTTTCCCAGTCTCCCTGAAAATCAAGGACACACATTCTCAGTAGATCCTCCAGAGTTTGGATGGTCCTTTCAGATTGGCCATCTGTCTGAGGATGATAGGCACTACTCAGTCTCAGTTCAGTACCCAGTGCAGTTTGTAGGCTTTGCCAAAACCTCGATGTAAACTTCGAATCCCTGTCAGAAACAATAGACACAGGCACTCCATGCAGTCTTACAATTTCATCAATATAGATAACAGCCAATTTGTCCGCATTATAAATCGTCTTGACAGGTAAGAAGTGAGCAGATTTGGTTAGTCTATCAACAATAACCCAAATTGAATCCATACCTTTTCTGGAGCGAGGTAATCCAACGACAAAATCCATCGTGATGTGCTCCCATTTCCATTCCGGTATGGGTAAGGGTTGCAGTAATCCGACAGGTCGTTGATGTTCAGCTTTGACCTGTTGGCAATGAAGACATTTGGATACAAAATCAGCAATCTCTTTCTTCATTCCCGGCCACCAGAAATTCTGTTTCAAATCTTGATACATTTTCGTATTCCCCGGATGGATAGACAATCTTGAGTTGTGGCCCTCTTGCAGAACTCTTCTTTTCAGTTCAGTATCATTTGGTACACACAGTCTTTCATGAAATTTCAGTACATTGTTCTCGAATTTGAATCCCGGTCTCGGTTTAGATTCTCTTTCTTCGATGATCTTCTTCAAGAAGTCATCCAGTTGTTGTTTCTCTTTAATCTCTTCAATCAGCGCCGGTTGAGCAGAAATAGCAGCTAAGGTTCCACCTTGTTCTCTCAAAACAATTTCAACTTCAGATTTTTCAAGGTCACAAAGCAACTCTTTCTGTCCTGTAAGCAAACAGGCTAAGTTTCCAATCGATTTCCGGCTCAATGCATCGGCAACGGTATTGGCTTTTCCCGGATGGTACAAGATCTGTAGGTCGTAATCCTTTATCAGTTCTAGCCATCTCCGCTGTCTCATATTCAGTTCTTTCTGTGTGAAGAAATACTTCAAGCTCTTGTGGTCGGTATATACTTCACATGTTACCCCGTACAGGTAGTGACGCCAAATTTTCAGTGCAAATACTACTGCAGCAAGTTCCAGATCATGGGTCGGGTAATTCTTTTCATGTGGTCTCAGTTGTCGGGAAGCATAAGCTATAACCTTCCCATTCTGCATTAAAACACATCCCAAACCCTTATGAGAAGCATCACTAAATACAGTATAACCATCCGTACCTGAGGGTAAAGTCAAAACTGGTGCAGTCACAAGTCGAGTTTTCAACTCCTGGAAAGCAGATTCTCTTTGGTCGGTCCAGTCAAATGATGTCCCCTTTTGAGTTAACTGAGTCAATGGTAGGGCAATTTTGGAGAAATCTTTGACAAATCTTCTGTAATATCCAGCCAATCCCAAAAAGCTTCGGACTTCAGTCACATTTGTTGGTCTAGGCCAGTTCACTACAGCTTCAATTTTCTGCGGATCAACAGAAATTCCATCTTTGCTAACAACATGCCCCAAAAACATAACATGGTCAAGCCAAAATTCACATTTAGACAGCTTAGCATACAGTTTCTGTTCTCTTAAGGTTTGTAGGGCAAGTCTCAGATGATGTTCATGCTGTTCTATGCTTTTGGAGTAAATCAATATGTCATCGATAAATACAACAATAAAGTCATCAAGGTACGGTTTAAAAATTCTGTTCATGAGGTCCATAAAAGCAGCTGGTGCGTTCGTGACTCCAAAAGGCATAACTAGAAATTCATAATGTCCATACCTTGTTCTAAAAGCAGTTTTATCAATGTCTTCCGGTTTAACCTTCAGTTGATGATACCCCGATCTGAGATCAATCTTAGAAAACACTTGTGCACCCTGTAACTGATCAAATAAATCATCAATGCGTGGCAAAGGGTATTTGTTCTTTACAGTTACCTTATTCAGTTCACGGTAGTCGATGCACAGTCTCAGTGAGCCATCTTTCTTCTTGACAAACAAAACAGGAGCACCCCATGGTGAAGTGCTAGGTCTGATAAACTTTTTGTCTAACAGTTCTTGCAGTTGCACTTTCAGTTCTTTCAGTTCAGTTGGAGCCATTCGGTAGGGAGCTTTAGAAACTGGTTGTGTTCCGGGAATCACATCAACGGTAAATTCAATCTCCCTATCAGTCAAATCTCCTGGAAGATTATCTGGAAAAACATCTGGAAATTCCCTGACTATAGGAATACAATTCACATCAGTTTTAACACTATCATCAGTAGACACAGTCAGTACAGAACACAGATATCCTTTACACCCCTTTCTAATTAATTTAACAGCTTTCACTGACGAAATCAAATACGGAGGAGGTACTACTCCACTCCCATTAAACACAAATTCAGGCAAACCAGGTGGACGGAAAACAACTTGCTTGGTCACACAGTCAATAGTGGCATGATATTTTTGTAACCAATCCATCCCCAATATTACGTCAAAATGATCAATGTTCAATGGCAGTAAATCAATAAACAGATGCATATCCCCAACAATAATTTCACATGCGGGGTACATATAAGCACATGTCATGGATCCCCCTACGGGTGATGATACGGCTAGCAGATAGTTCATGGGTTCTAAGGGTCTATCCAATTTCCGTGAGAAAGCATGCGATACATAAGAATGCGTAGACCCCGAATCAATTAATACATATGCATTTTGTGCACAAATAGAGAGAATACCTGACACAACGGTCTCGGTATTCTGCACATCTCCCGGTACTAGTGCGAACACTCGGCCTTGCCTCACAGGCTCTTTCCCGGTAGCTTTAGGGTTAGGCTTTGATGGAGCATTTGATGCTGCTGCGCTTGGTGCAGCTTTACCACTGGCTTGTGGAGCAGAGGGGCAGTCTTTAACCATGTGGCCCACCTTGCCACACCTGTAACAGGCTCCAGATATTCTGTAACAGACCCCCTTGTGCTTCTTGCCACACTCAGGACAGGGTGGTATGAAACCACTCCCTTGGCTGGGGCTAGTTGTCGACCCCGTATTCTGTTTCTTGTTGGCTGGGTTGTGCTTGCCTTTCTTGAATTTGAAACTCTGCCTTTTTCCAGGCCATTCAGTTGTTGGTGTTTCAGATTGTTTCACTGCTGCAATGTTCGACTCGGCCATCAATGCCCGGTCGAGAACACCCACAAAAGTCGGTAATTTCAAAACATTTATCCGGTCAAGTATTGCCACATTAAGGCCACCTTCAAATTTTCTGGCCTTCTTATACTCAGTATCCACCATGTGCGGTGCATAACGGGCAAGTTCAGTAAATTTGGTTTCATATTCTGCAACGGACATTGTGCCCTGCTTCAGCTGTTCAAATTCGGTCACTTTTCTGTCCCTGACACACTGAGGGAAGTACTTTTCAAAGAAGGACTCCTTGAACTGAGCCCAAGTCATAACAGTATTTGTTTCGCGAATCAACATCCACCACCTTCTAGCTTCTTCTTGAAGGGTGAAGGTAGCTAACAATACCTTGTTCGCTTCCGAGCACGGAAACACTTCAAATAATTTCTCTGTTTCCAGAACCCAAGCTTCAGCTTTTAGCGGTTCAAGGCCTCCCTGAAAGGATGGCGGTTTCATTTTGCTGAACTTCTGGGTCAAAGCAATTATGTCCCCATCATTCGCATTCGCATTAAGTTCCGGCTGTACCGGAGGAGGAGGAGGTGGGGGCGGTTGGTTCTGTTGTTGTTCAAGTCTAGCAGTTATCAGTTCTATCATTCTTTCCATTCTTTCCATTCTTGCCTCGGTAGACGAGGATTCAGGTTCATTTGCATTGTCCATTTCACTATAAGCAGTTATAACAGTTTTAAACATAAGCAGTCATTTGTTTAACACATTAGCATGTATTCAGTCATAACGTAATCACACACTTAACATGCTCGTGAGATGCCCTAATCGCTTTCTAGGACACCCTATAGCTCATTTGGACACGTGTGTGCGGTATAACTCGTGGTTAAGTATCGCTCTGATACCACTCTGTCACGACCCAAACCCGGCCCTATGGGTTTAGTACCGTAACCGGCCAGTAATCCGAGATTACCGAAGGCCTGCAGAACAGTAATACAGTAAAACAGAGTACAGGGCCTGGCGGAAGCCAATACAGTAAATAAATAGTGTCCATTGAGCTGTGACAGTCTGTATGCAAAAAGGCTTTTCACACATTTATACATAAACAGTACAGAACAGTATACACAATATTCACATCCATTCAACTAGGGACTCAACCCTACAGAACAGTACAGAAAACATTCCGTCTGTACAAAACAGTACGGTCTATACAAAACAGTAAAACAGTACAGAAGGGGGAAAAACAGACAAAACACCCCCAAGCCATAGCATGGCAACTCGGAACCTCACAGTGAGGCACAAAGGCTGGCTTGACAAAACTGGAATAACCCTGACGCCTCTAGCTGCGGTCTGGTGCCTGTACACCTACATATATATATGAGCAGTGAGCTAAAGCCCAGTGAATAACATAAAGCGTAAAGGGGTTTAGAATGAATGTCCTTACAGTAATGAAAACAGTTCAGTTCAATCAGTAATTCAGTTGCTCAGTACAGTAAACAGTCATATGTGGTACATCCATTAGCATAACAGTAACAGTAGGTCTTGAAAGACCGAACAGTAATGATGGCCATCAGTCAGTAAACAGTAGTGGTTCCACGAGGGAACCGACAGAGATCTCTGTGACAGTAACAGTAACAGTAAACCGTAGATACTAAGGATGCCACAGTACAGTTCAGAAATAAAGGACATACATTCATTCAGTAAATAATACCAGTTCAGTAAACAGTTCAGTTCAGTATTCAGAAGATAATCAGTTGAACATATCTTTACACAATTGTTACTCACAGAGTTCTGGGCTACAGTATGCTAGAGCGTGTCTCCCCAGTTGCCAACCCTACACAGTTCACAGGTTGAACACACTAAGCTACACAGTTGGGAAATCTCATAACTTAATCCCTAATTTGCCTTGGTGTGTTATACAATGATATCCTCATCTAAATGTCTTAAACTAGGCCTAAGAATGCCTAGGATGGGATGAGGGTGCAAAAATACACTTAGAAAACATTTTGCAAACTTTGCTGAAAATAGGGGCTTCGCTCGAGCGAGACCTTCTACGCTCGAGCGTAAGTCCAAAATCAAAGGCTTCGCTCGAGCGAGTAATCCTTCGCTCGAGCGGTCTGCAAAACAGTAAAAGTACTGGATGCTGAAATTTTACGCGCGATGGTCGCTCGAGCGGAGCCCTGGACAAAGGTGCTCGCTCGAGCGGGGAATCCTTCGCTCGAGCGAGGAAGCCAAATCTGGAATTTCCAGATTTGCCTCCCAAGCTCAAACCAAGCATTCAACCACTCCAAACTCGACCTCTTGGGCTCAAATTCTGGAAAACACCACCAAATTCAATGTATAACAAGATTCAAAGCTCAATTCATGAATTCAAGCCCCAAAGGTGAGTCAATTAGAACCATATTCAAACCCATTTTCAAGAATATGAAGAACATGCAAACATGCAAGGATTTAAACCAAATCAAAGCTTCAAAGCTTGTTCAAATGAGCTCATTTCTTTTCAAATCAGATGGAAACATGGTCTATAACAACAATATGAGCATGCATGCACTAATGTCTATGTAATCAACCTCAAATTGCAACAATACCAACATGCATGCAAGAAATGATCTTCAATCCATCATTTATGGACCAAATCATGACTTAGCTCTACAAATTAACATGAATCATGCAAGAACTAGCTCAAACACATCAATAAAGGTTGAGTTCTCTTACCTAGAGCCTCAATTACTAGTGTAGGACCACAAAGCAACAATCAACCTTCAATTCTCTAAGTTGTTTAAGCCAAATCCCAAGAACTACACAAACTCTCACTCTCTCTCTCTCTAAGTCGGCAAAGCAAGGAGAAAGGCTGATGAAATGTTTTGATTCAATGTGTGCAAGGCTCTAGCATCACTAGGTAGTGTGCCACTAAGGGTGGCAATATGGTAAATAAACCGAACTCTTTAATTAGCTTATTTAATCTAATTTAATCATACCTAATCAATTTTCAGATAAATATACCATAAAATCACATTAATTATGAGGGTCACGGAACACTAATCGGTTTCAGATTCGGCCGCCGATAAGGCCTTCAATTAGCAGTTTAAACATACGAACATGAACAGATAATCATACGATCAAACAGATAGAATGAAATTAACTAACATATACTCAGTCAATTCAGTTCCAGTTTCAGTCAGTCAGTTCAATTATCAGTCAGTTATCCGTTTCGTTTAACAGTAATCGGTGATTATCGGTAATCAATCAGTCCCTAATCAGTAAACAGTATGAGGGTTGTTACAGTGAGGAAGGAATGAAAATGATTTTTGCAGAAGATAATGAAACTCTAATGTCAATGGTGAAGATGATATTGAAACCCTAATTCTGTTGTTGTCTTGCTCGTGAAAATGGTTGATGCTTGGAATGGAACTCAGTCGTTAGAATCCAGTTTCGTTTTTGTGTTGATTTGTGAAAGGTATTTTGGCCTATGAAATAATTAAAAATACGCGATATATAGTTCAGGGACCTGATGCATCACCCCTTTTTTTGGTGTCTCTAAATTACTATTATTAGGGACATGAAAAAAAAAATTCCAAAAAAAAAACTTTAAAAATGAAAAAAATAATATTCTCAGTTTTAAAATTAAAAAAAACTAATAATGTTTTCGATTTTATTAGATAGTTGAATTAAACTAATAAATAAAATGACAAAAACCTTTAATTTCATACTTTATTTTTTATCAATTAGTAAAACAATTATCTAAATATTACTATACAAAATTAATAATATTATTGTTGGCTACACATTTTGTACTAGCCAATGACATTTCGACGCGTGGCAAAGTAAGGGTAATATGGGGAGATCAAGCAGGTCTTCGATCCTGATCATACACGTGGCAGTTAATATTAGTTGTTATAAGATCTGAGTAGTAGCGGATCAACAAAGAGATATGCGGTGACGTGGCTTCAACGGTTGCTCACATTCAAATTCAAATATAAGGGGGAAGCCTAACTGCAAGTGAAGGCATAGTGGAACTACTTATAAGGTAACATGATCAGCGATTACGGAGGAGTAGTTCGACGATTTGAAGTACAATTCGATGGTTATTTTCGGAGAATATAAATAGCAGGAAGGACTTCAGAGAGGAGGGGGAAAAAGATCTAAAGAATTACTTTACATATTCCAGTGTTATTTCCTGTCCTTTCTATTTCTGTACTTTAAGTTCTTACGCTGCACTTCATTTGTAGGAGTAGTTTTCGAGTATATTGCCGCGGTAATTCTCTACGGAACTAAGATCATTGTAAGTTTTTCATACTAATGAAATGCTTCAGTTTATTTAACTGTTTTATGCTCAAATTCTCTGAAGTCAAATTACTAGTAAGCCACCAGTAAAAGTCTTCTTTATTGAGGCTGAAAGAACCATAACACAATCGTCTGAATAATTGTTTGGCAATTACAATTTTGTAAGGACTGATTTATCCTTACTGGCACGCTAAAAAGCCAACAATTATTAATTTGTAAAATTAAAAAAATTAATAATATTTTTAATTTTACTAAATAAATTAATTCAAAAATATTTAAATAAAACTTAAACTATTATAACTTACAAATAAAACTTTTAAATAATTGACTGTTAAAAAAATTCTTTCCAAACAAATCCAAAATAAAAGCACTCCTGAGGAAAATGCATGTGTGCGAATATGCTGTGCTGTGCTGTGCTGTGTATCTATCTCTCAATCCAATATTGGGACCCACACGCCTCGGTTATGGAAGCCAACCAACTCCCAACCCAACCCCAAGATTCCACTGTCGCCCTCACTCAATCTCACGAAGAAAAATTAAAAATAATATAATAATTCATTCTATAAATTTATTTTTTAAATTTAATGATATATAAAAGATATAATTAATTAATAATTAAAAACTATATGATAATTTTTAAAAAAAATATTTTAACAAATTATAATTTCATTGAGTTTAATTTTATTTTTTATACATGTTTATCTTCGGTCCAAAATTAGATTGGAACATGTTGTTTGGGCTCCGTGGCCCATTATAGAGTTCATATCAATGATTCAAATCGTGTGTAAAACTTGTTGAGTATTTTATATTTGTAAAAAATTACGTTAATCGGATATCAATAATCACCTCATAAAAATACATTTCTTTCAACAATTTATATCAAAATACATTTGTTTCAACAATTATTTTTAAAATTATAATAATCGTTGACACAAATTTAACCTGATTAAATAATTATTGATATCTAATTAATTTAATTTTTTACAATAATAAAATACTTAACAAACCCTACATATTAAGTAATTCAAATAATTAATATAAATTCTATCATGAATCCACGAAAATCTGACAACATGCTCCAATTGAAAAATCCAACGAGAGGAAGAGACAAGCTTATCCCAATTTTTTTTAACATGAATAACACTACTCTGTTTCAAAAATAAGTAAAGCTGGCAGTGGTTTATGGGGAATAGTCTCTGTTCTGTCTGTGTTCTATATTCCAATTTAAGGGGAATAAAAGAATAAAATAATTAAAAAAAATAATTTTTTGTCACCATCTTAACTTTTATTTTTGAATAAAATTATACATATTAATTGATATATTAATTAACATACTAATAAATGATATGATATAATTTTATTGATTTTGAATCTTTATAATTTATATAATAAAATTTATAATTTTAAAATTACAATGCTATAATATGTCCTGATACACTAATTAATATAGTAATTAGTATATATAACATCACTGATTGTTTTTCAATCTAAAAACATAATGGGACATATCAAATGTTTTTATGAATCTGAATTCGTCTTGCAGTGTTGCCTTTCGTATAGTATTGTTTGGGGGAAAAAATTGAAAAATAGAAGTAATTATAAATACACTCTTTAAAAATTATATAAAATACAAATTACTCTCTATAATTTTAGAAATAAAAAATTTACCCATAAATCCCATACATGAAAAGTTATATTTATTTGATTTGATTCCATTTGACTTTAAGTGAATTCTGTTTTATGATTCATTTTTCTAATTTTCTAATTCATTTTTAAAATAAGAATAGAAAGGTGAGGTGTGGAAGATTCTTTTTAGAGGAATTGTTAGCTGAAGTGTTGGTTGTCGCAGGCTCAGCCCTTAGGGTAAGCAAGAAAAGCCTGTACCTTGAACCTCCAAATTTGGGTTGAAAATAGGGGTCCCAAATATAATTTTATGTTTTAAATATTTTTTTTAAAAAAAAGCCCAAACACTATTGACTCAATTAAACATGGGGTCCAAAAAAAAACAAGAAGACTAGATTTTTGAATATTTGTAATGATTGTTTCCTATCTTAATATATAAAAGTAATTTTTTGTTTATAATTTTAATGATTATATATGCAAGTAATTTTTTTTGTGGCTACAAATAAATAAAAAAATTATTGTAACTTATCGATTTATCCATAATTTTTTTTTTTTCAATATAAGAGGGGCCTCATTTTTGAAATTATCCTCGAGCCCCTAAATCTTAGGGCTGGACGTGGGTTATTGAGCATGGAAATCTACATTTATATAGTGTGATTTTTTGGTGTTACATTAGAGTGTTACATCAGAGTGATACGTTTGAAAAAAATACATCATGGAATTTTTATGTGTTACATTGATTGGAATGTTACATTTGAAAAAAAATTCGTTAAGGAGCTTTTTTAAAATGTTATGTTGTTACATTTAAAAAAGTACATTAACAATTTTTTTAATGTGTTGCATTAGAGTATTACATTTGAAAAAAGTATACTAAGGAGTTATTGTGTGTTATATTAATTAGAATGTTATGTTTAAGAAAAGTACATTAAGAATTTTTTTTAAAATGTTACTTTATTATATTTGAGAAAAATATATTAAAGAATTTTTTAATCTTACATTAATTGGAGTGTTATGTTTAGAAAAAGTGTACTAAAAAATTTTTTAGTGTGTGACATTTGAGTGTTATGTTTGAGTAAGAAGTCTTTGTGTGTTACATTGATTAGAGTGTTACGTTTAGAAAAAGTATAATAAAGAATTTTTTAGTGTGCTATATTGGAGTTTTACATTAGAGTATTATATTTGAAAAAAAATACGCTAGGAAGTTTTCTTTTAAGTGTTATGTTTAGTAATTTAAACATTATGAGGAAATTCACATTTTGACCATTTATATAATTCATACTAGAATTAGACATTTAGATCTATAAGAATAAAGGGGAGACCAAACAGTTCATAAAATCATTATTTGAGATTTATTGATATTTCATCCTTTAAAAATTACATCTCGCTCCTTCAAATTTCTAATCGCATATCAAATAACTCATTTTTATTGATAAATCATTAAATTAATTAATAATTTTTAATAATATCATAAATATATTTTAATTAATAATTTTAGTAATTTTATTATTATATAGAAGAGTAATTATAAATTTTATTTTTTATATTAATTATACTAAATAATTTTTTTTAACAAAAGAATATTTATAATTTTTAAAAATATAAAAAGGCAATTTATATTTTAAATAAATTTTGACAGTTTTGTTTTTTTTTTTAAAGGAACAATAGCAACAGATTGCGAACCACCTTTGGTGCCCCTCTCTTTTTGGGCCAGCCCACCCTATCCCCTTCTCCCGTCAAACAAATAAATTGGATAAAATAAGTTTTAGTGGAACCTGGAGTTGTCAAATCTTCACATTCTCAAAATAACTCTCAAGACAAATGCCGTTGTCTCAAATTTATGAACTATGAAACTTGTCCAAAAATAAGCGGTATAATATAAATGAAGAGTTGTTGTGTGGTGGGGTACATTTTTCGAATTAGGATAAGTAATTTTTTAGTAAAAAAGTCAAAAAGTCATTAAAAAAATTAAAAAGTTAATAATTCATACAAAAAAGTCAAAGATTCTCATTTCTCTCTATTTTTTGTACATCTTTTCGTAAAAAATCAAAAAGTCATCTCAAACATATTAAAATTTTTTTTAGCTCATATTTTAGCCAAATAGTCAAAAAGTTACTAAGGCCAAGTTTGGCAACACCAAAATAATCCATCTTTTTATCTTTTTATATTTTTTTCATCACATTACCTCTCTACTTTTCTACACATTTTTTTGTAAAAAGACAAAAAGTACACTTATTTAGGTCATCCCAAACAACTCCTAAATTAACCTGTTCCCAAACGAGGCTTTAATTTTATCCACACAATTTGAAACCGCTGTTATTAAAGTTCTCAAATTTTGAGATTGTTATTCTTGGTGTCAAATTTAGCACAAATTTTAACATTACTACCAACAAATGTATTTCATAAAGATCCAATGGTGATTAGAAAGATGAGAGGATGGTTTTGCCAAAAAAATTACACAAGTATTGAATCAAGGTTGTCAAATTTTGACATTTTTCTACTATAACGTAGCCAAAATTTAAATTTGGCACCGTTACAGTTATTAATCTAAAACCAAGGATACAAATCTGTAGAAAATAAAATTGTTGGTAATAGCATTCCTTAGCACCACCAGGGAAGTATGAAAATGAAAGGTCTGAATTCAAAGAGGGGAAAAAAAAGGGATTGAAATGAGAGCAATTTAAATAACATTTTAAAAATTCAAATGAAAAACAATAAACAACATAAACAAACCTTATTTGGATATGATGCAATATCTTTGACCCACCAAAAACAACTTGGCTTTTAAAAAACTATTTATTAGATTGAACCATATCATCATATCATATCCTTGAGTCATGAAATTATGAACAAAATAACAAAACTTGAGTAGAAAAGAAAAAGAGAACCACCTTCCATTTTGGGGGAGACTTGTCTGTTATTAGAATGACTTCGTAGCACTTCCATCTAAAAGAAGCATTTCAGCCGAAACAAACTTATCTACTCCATTCCGACCAGTAGAACATCCAACTGACGGACACAACATCTCAATGCAAGACATCTATCCTGCAGAGCTCTGCAGTACCAAGGAATAGAAAAAAATTATGTGGAATCATCAATTTTTCAACATATTTCCCACAACGATGCATCGTTAGAGTGTGGCAATTGTAACAACCCCAACCCATGATTAACATGAATCCATGCTTAAGTATGCGTAATAAGTAATTAAGAAGAAATCCTGAATTAATTACATGTGCATTGCATTATTTATGTTTATATCCGTTTAATGTAGGAAGATCTGTTCATGTTTTCGTTTCGGTTTGTGAATTGAAGGCTTTATCGGCATCCGATTCAGAAATTGACTTGATTTATGTGTTATTTATAATTTTTAGAATTTTTAAGTAGGTCCAATTGAAATTCGATTCGGAACGATTAAATTAGATAAATAATGTCAATTGAGTAACTATTAATGAAGTCTTCCTAGTGAAGCCTATATAAGGCCACTTTGATTTCCTTAATACATTTTGCACTCTCATTCACTCATCTTTGAACTCAAACGAGAGAGAGAGAGAGAGAGAGAGAGAGAGAGAGAGAGAGAGAGAGAGAGAGAGAGAGAGAGAGAGAGAGAGAGAGAGAGAGAGAGAGAGAGAGAGAGATTGAGTTCTAAGCTTGAGAATTTTGTGAGATTTAAGCTCAATAAAAAGAATTGCTAGAAAAGAAAAGAAATTGGAGAGAACTTGGACAATTAAGCTCTTACACTTGAGAATTCAAGACTTAAGGTAGAAATTCACTCATCTAGTTGTATATTTGTAGTCTTTAATGCATGAATTCAAGAGAATTAGTTAATTAAGCCAAAAATCAAGTCTAGGAAGAAGAGTTAAGAAGATAATCATATTTGCATGCTAATTCTTTTGCATTTAGAGCTTGATTTTGAGGAAGTCTTATATGCATGCATTGATCATGGCTTGATTTTGGAAGTTCATCACATTTCACATGTTTCTACCTTATTTGATTATGTTTTAGAAGGTTAAAACTCATACCATTACATGCAAGTTATACATTTTCAACATTTCAAGTTTGGTTTTGTATGCTTGACAAGCTTTTGAGCTTTGGTCTTGTGAAATGAATTTGAATTCACTATGGTTTTACCATTTATAAGTGTTTCCTATGGCTTTCTCAAGTTTTTGGCCCTAGAGATAATGTTTTTTCAACTTTGAATCTAAGTTTTGAACTTGGGAGCAATTTTGGAAATTTCAGAATTCTGCTCTTACGCTCGAGCGACCACTCTAAATGCGTGCACTTCCGCTCAAGCGACCAGAAATCCGTTCGAGCATGAAATGCATACTCCCAGAAGTTCTTATGTTTTGCAGATCGCTCGAGCAACAAGAGTTACGCTCGAGCAAAATCGAGCGGAAAAAGTAAGCAACCAGCACATTTACAAAAGTTTACAGACCGCTCGAGCGATAGATCTTGCGCTCGAGCGACCACTCACATTTTACATGTCTGCTCGAGCATAGGAAGTTATGCTCAAGCGAGGACTCTGTTTTCAGCAATTTTTGTTAAGTGTTTTCAAGTGCATTTTTGCATCCTCTTTCCATCTTAGGCATTCTTAGGCCAAGTTTAAGACACCATAATGAGAATAAAGAAGTAGAAACATACTAAGACAAGAAAGAACTAAGTTTATGATTTTGGGCGTGTAATTCAATACGTATTCGATCTGTATCTGTGTAGGTTACGCGCCACGAGATATCTAAATTGCCTACTCTGTCCGTTACTTGGAGCCATCTGTTATCTGTGAGTAATAATTTAGTAAAGTTATGTTCAAGTTAAATTATTTTCGGTATATGGAATAAGATCTATTTTATGAAATGCGATGCTTTACACTATGAATGATTGTCTAACTCTAATAAGTGTTTGTAGTATTTATGCTATGATTCAATTATGCTATCTGTACCCGGACCGGAGGTTCCTTATGGAATTGACAAGTTATCTGTACCCGGCTGGAGGTTCCTTTATGGAACTGACAAGTTATCAGTTCCTAGTCCGGAGGTTCCTTTATGGAACTGACAAGTTATTCATACCCGGCCGGAGGTTCCTCTATGGAACTGACAAGTATAATATAAGATGCTTTGCAAATGATCTGTTAGCACTGATGGATAAACTATGTATGATCAAGCATGAATTCCAAATTCTGTGTACGCATTGAATAAGAATACGAATATGAATTTGTTCTATGTACAAGCTAAGTCATAGGACATCATTCATTTAACCCTTTACTCAGTCATTATTCACTGGGCTTTCGCTCACTATTTATATTATGTATGTAGGTGATCAGACACGTGACCAGGCTCAGAGTTGAGGACCTGGTGTTTCAGTTTTTGTCAGCCAACCTTTGTGCCTCCCAAGGAGGTTCTAGAATAAGTCAAGTCTAGTGGCTGTGTTATTTATGACTGTATAAGACTTTGTTCCTTTTTGATCCATGATCAAGATTTTCTTTTTTTTATGTACATGAAGTGACGTGTAAATACTGTATCTTTTGACGTCACTCGTATGTTTATAAAAGTTTAAGATTATTAGTCCCATGTATGTCTTCACACCTTGATGGACTATGTATATTTTATGTATTTGCTTTCGTAGCCCCTAATTATTCATAATTATGTTAAGAGGCCTTTGGTAATCTAAGGATTACTGGCCGGTTACGATGCTAAACCTATAGGGGCAAGTTTGGATCGTGACAGAGTGGTATCAAAGCACGTGTTCTACCACACACACGAGTCCATACGAGCTTATGATGTCCTAGTAAGAAGTAAGGGCATTTTATCTGTATTTGGAAGCGTGTGTTTTTGAAAGTGATAGCATAAATCTGATTATGATCACATGATATGGAAACAAATAATTTGAATATTGTAAAAATGACTATTTGCCTATGTTTATGATGTTCTGTTTACCTATGGCAAATGGAAAATAAAAGAAGTGATGGAACAACTGAATCATTTAAGGCTCGAATGAGCCGTATGGAACAAATGCTTGCAGCTTTAACTGAAACAATGACTCAATAACAACAGAGGCAACAACCCTTACCTCCCCCGCCAGTCTAAGTTGAGCTGGATGACAATGACCTCATAAATTTAACTCAGAAGTTCCTGAAAATGAAACCACCAACCTTTTTGGGTGGCATTGAACCGTTAAAAGTAGAAACGTGGTTGTTTGAAATGGAAAAACTATTTGAAGTATTCCCTTGCTATGAAATTCAGAAAGTCCTTCTAGTCATCTACACTTTGAAAAATGAAGCCTAGAGGTGGTGGTTATTAATCCAAAATAGTAATGAGAATATGATGTGGGCACAATTTAATGCGATCTTTTATGATAAGTACTTCCCTCAATGTTTTCGGGATCAGAAAGTTTCTGAATTCTAAGAACTTAAACAGGGCAGGATGTCCGTGGCTGAGTATGAGACCAAATTTACTAAGTTGGCTCAATTTGCTCCACATATGGTGGATATTGATTACAAGAAGGCACAGAAATTTGAAGGCAGATTGGATCTGGAAATGTTTGACCGAGTAGGCGTCTTGAAATTGCCTATCTATGTGGAAGTTTTAAACATAGCAATAATGGCGGAAGCCATAATAACAGTGATGAAACAAGCTAAGACACCAACAACGGAATAGAAAAGTAAAAGATCTAGGTCTAATTTTCAGAAGGGCCGTTCCTTTTTCGCAAACAAAAAACAAAATACTAGATCTTCAAGCAGTTCAAGTCAAAGTAGTAGGTCTATGCCAATTTGTTCAGAATGTGGAAGGAAACATAAAGGCATGTGTCATCGTGCATTGGGCGCGTGTTTTCGGTGTGGCAAAATCGGCCACGTAATTAAAGACTGTCCAATGAGGTTTGATAATACTAACCATCCTACAGCAAGTTCAGCCGGATCCGCTCTTGTAACCAGAACCAATGCGAGAACTAATGCTAGGAATAACACCGGGAATGAAATACTAAGGCAAGGGAGAGTGTTTTCTCTAGTTCCCGGGGATGTACAGAATACTGAGCTAGTAGTGTCAGGTATAATTTCGATCTGTGCACAGAATGTCTATGTACCGATTGATTCTGGTTCTACGCATTTATTTGTATCGCATGCTTTTTCTTGGAAGTTGGCTAGATCATTAGAATCTATAAATTGCATACTATCTGTGTCTGCACCATTGGGAAGTTCAATGATGTGCACCCATGTATATCCTGCATGTGATGTTTTGATTGCTAATATGACATTGTACGTTGATTTGCTGGCTTTGAGCATTGACCACTTTGATTGTATATTAGGCATGGATTGGTTGTCGAAATATTGTGCCACTATTGATTGTGTGAATAAAATTGTCACGTTTAAACCACCTGGTATGCCTGAGCTTGTTTTTCACTGGAAATAGGGTAGTTCCTCCACCATACTTGATTTCATTTATGAAAGCCAGAAAATTATTGAGATAAGGTTGTCAGGATTACTTGTGTAGTGTAATACCTATATCTTTGCATATTACCAGTGTGGAAGCTATTCCTATGGTTTGTGAATTTCCTAATGTGTTTCCTAATGACCTACCCGGAAATCTAATTGATAGGGAAATTGAGTTTACCATTGATGTAATAACTGGAACACAACCTATCTCTAAAACTCCGTATATAATGTTGACTTTTGAACTGAAAGAATTAAAAGTTTAACTCCAAGAACTCTTAGACCAGAAATTCATCCGTTCAAGTACCTCACCTTGGGGAGCCCCAGTGTTGTTTGTCAAAAAGAAAGACGCATCTTTGAGACTATATATCGATTACCGTAAGTTGAATAAAGTAATCGTAAAGAACAAATATCCATTACCCCGAATAGATGACCTGCTTGATCAACTTCAGGGAGCCCAAGTGTTTTCTAAAATTAACCTTACATCCGGGTATCACTAGTTAAAAGTCAAGGCAGAAGACATAGAGAAAATTGCATTCAGAACTAGATAGGGGCACTATGAATTTTTGGTAATGCCATTTGGGGTAACCAATGCACCTGCAGCGTTCATGGATTTAATGAATAGGGTGTTCAAACAATTTCTGGATGAATTTATTGTTGTTTTTATTGATGATATATTGATTTACTCCAAAAGCAGGGAAGGACATGAGAATCATTTGAGAACTGCCTTACAAATCCTAAGGGAAAAGAAGTTGTATGCAAAACTTTCCATATGTGAATTTTGGTTGGACAACGTAGCCTTTCTGGGCCATGTAATCAATAGGGTTGGCATATCGGTAGACCCACAAAAAGTTGAAGTTATTGTGGACTGGCCTAAATTGACGAATGTGTCAGAAGTTAGTAGTTTTCTGGGACTTGCAAGCTATTACCGCAGATTTGTGAAAGACTTTTCAAAACTTGCTATGCCATTGACCCAGTTAACCCAGAAGAATGTATTATTTGATTAGAATGATCAAAGGGAGTCTGTTTTTCAAGAGTTGAAGACCAGATTAGTAACTGCACCGATTTTGACTTTGCCTAATGGTACTGATAGGTTTCAGATTTACAGTGATGCATCCTACAAAGGTTTGGGTTGTGTATTAATGCAAAGTGGAAAGGTAATTGTTTATGCTTCTCGGTAACTTCGACCACATAAAAAGAATTACCCAATTCATGATCTTGAATTGGCAGCTGTGGTGTTTGCTTTGAAAATTTGGCGACATTATTTGTATGGAGTGACTTGTAAGGTGTACACCAATCATAAAAGTTTGAAATACTTCTTTATCCAAAAAGAACTGAACATGAGACAGAGAAGATAGCTGGAATTGATCAAGGACTATGATTTACAGATTTTATATCATTCGGGAAAAGCTAATACTGTGGCAGATGCCTTAAGTCGAAAGTCGATAGGAAATTTGTCATGTTTGCTTATTGGTCAGAAAGAATTACTATGTGACTTGGAAAAGAATGATATTGACGTTGTATTACGAGAACAAGGTGGTATGTTAGCTGCTATCTCTGCCTAACCTGCAATCATCTAAGAAATTAAAGAGAAATAACTGCAAGATGAGTTCCTGAAAAAGATTGTGAATGAAATTGACTCAAAACCAACGCTCAAGTTTGTATTTGAAAACAATGTGTTGAAATTTCAGAGTCATCTTTGTGTGCCGGATTGTTTTGATTTAAGGAAACGAATCATGAGAGAATGTCACGACCCAAACCCGGCCCTATGGGTTTAGCACCGTAACCGGCCAGTAATCCGAGATTACCAAAGGCCTGCAGAACAGTAGTACAGTAAAACAGAGTACAGGGCCTGGCGGAAGCCAATACAGTAAATGAATAATGTCCATTGAGCTGTGTCAGTCTGTATGCCAAAAAGATTTTTCATGCATTCACATATACAAACAGTACAGTCTATACAAAATTTACAGTCACACAGTACAGGGACCTAATCCCTTAATAACAGTACGGTTAGCAGTTAACAGTCTATACAGAACAGTAGACGGTACAGAAGGGGGAATTGTAAAACACCCCTAAGCCTTAACACGATAGGCTCGGAACCTCGCAGTGAGGCACATAGGCTGGCTTGACAAAATTGGAGTCTAACCCACGCTCCTAGCTCCGATCTGGTGGTTGAGCACCTACATATATATATAAACAGTGAGCTAAAGCCCAGTGAATAACATAATGCGTAAAGGGGTTATGAATGAAATGTCCTTACAGTAATGAAAACAGTCCATTAAATCAGTATTTCAGTCAGAATAGTTATTCAATCATATGTGGTACATCCATTAGCATAACAGTAAATAGTAGGTCTTAAAGACCGAACAGTATTGATGGCCATCAATCAGTAAACAGTAGTGGTTCCAACAAGGGAACCGACAGAGATCTCTGTAACAGTAACAGTAACAGTAGGTGCTAAGGATGCCACAATACAGTTCAGAATATAGGACATACATTCATTCAGTTAACAGTAATCAGTTCAGAAACAGTACAGTTCAGTTGTTCAGAAAATAATCATTTGTGAACATATCTTTACACAATCGTTACTCACAGAGTTCGGGCTACAGTATGCTAGAGCGTGCCTCCCCAGTCGCCAACCCTACACAGTTAACAGATTGAACACATTAAGCTACACAGCTGGGAAAGATAATAACTTAATCCCTAAGTTGCCTCGATGTGTTCTACATCTACATCCTCAATAAAATGTCTTAAACTAGGCCTAAGAATGCCTAGAATGGGATGAGGATGCAAAGATGTACTCGAAAAGCAGTTTCAGAAAAACAAAGTCCCGCTCGAGCGCAGGTTTCCTTGCTCGAGTGGACATGCAACAAAGGTACACGCTCGAGCGTAAACTTTCCCGCTCGAGCGTACTGTAAAAGTACTGGATGGGTAAAATCTCCGCTCGACGCCCGCTCGAGCTTGAGACATGACTCCGCTCGAGCGCCCAATCCTCCGCTCGAGCGGACTGTAAAACAGTGTAGAGAGATGCTGGATGCTCGGATTTCACGCTCGAGCATCACTTTCCACGCTTGAGCGGAAGTGCAAAATCTGGAAAACCCAGATTGCACCTCCAAGCCAAAACCAAGTCTTAAATGCATCAAAACCAATCCTCTTGGGCCCATTTTCTGGAAAACATTTATAAACACATAGAATAACATGGTTCAAAGCTCAATTTGAGAAATCAAAGCCCAAGGGTGTTTAATTCAAACCCAATTTCAAACCATTTTCATGAACATGGAGAACATGCAAACATGCATGAATTCAAATCAATTCAAAGCTTCAATTTGATGCTCTAAGGAGCCAATTGTTTCCAAAACATGATGAAATCATGGACTACACTCAAGACATGAACATGCATGTGACAATTTGCCATGAAAACGACTCAAACTTCTACATTACAAACATGCATGCATGAATTATGCTCTATATCAACATGTATGAGCTAAAACATGACTTAGTTCTACAATGAAACATGAATCATGCAAGAACTAGCTCAATGGCAACAATAAGAAGATGAGTTTCCTACCTTAGTCTTGTATTCAAGATTTAGAAGCTTAAATTAACAATCTACACTTCAATTACCAAGCAATTCTCCAAACAATTCAAGATGAACTCCCAATCCTCAAGTCTCTCTCTCTCAAGGTCGGTTGTAGGCTCAAAATGTGGCTGAAGGAGTGTTTTGATCCAGGTGTATAATAAGGCTCAAGTATATGTATTGAATGGGCCACTCATGTGGCAAATTGGTAAATAAATCAAACTGTGCAATTGATCAATATCTAATCTAATTTAATCATACCTAACAGCTTTCAGATAATTATATCATAAAATCACATTAATTCTAAGGATCATAGAACACTAACCAATTCCCGGTTCGGCCGCCGATAAGGCCTTCAATTAGCAGTTTAAACATAAAACACGAATAGATCAAATAATCAATCAAACAGATAGAATACAAATTAACATACACACTCAGTCAATTCAGTTCCAGTTTTCAGTCAGTCAGTTCAGTACTTTAACCAGTCCAGTTATCAGTTATAATCAGTTCAGTTTAACGGTAATCGATGTTTATCGGTACTCAATTAGTCATAAATCGTTAAACAGTATGAGGGTTGTTACAGTCTCCCCTCCTTATAAAGAGTTTAGTCCTCTAAACTCGAGTTACCTTCATTCTGGAAGAAAACAGGATTCAGTGGAAACAGTTCAGGATATCTTTTAGCCATGTCATCTTCCCTTTCCCAAGTGGCATACATGCCACCATGGTTCTGCCAGTCGACTTTCACTAGCAGGATCTCTTTGTTCCTCAGTTTCTTGATCCGTCTGTTTACAATCTGTATAGGCCGTTCCTCGTAAGTGTAGTCATCACTCAACACTACGTGGGTAGGCTCTATTACATGGAAGGTATCCCGGAGATAATCTCTTAACATCGAAATGTGGAAAACATTATGCATATGCTCTATTTCAGGAGGGAGCGCAACTTGATACGCCACCGGATTGATTTTCTCAATAATCTCATATGGTCCGACGTATCTCGGTGCTAACTTGCCTTTGACTCCAAAACGAGTCTGGCCTTTCATTGGTGTCACTTTTACAAATACGTGATCGCCCACTTCATACTCTCTGTCTCGTCTTCTGACGTCAGCATAACTCTTCTGTCTGCTTTGTGCAGTTTTCAATCTTTGTTGTATCAGTTTCACTTTCTCAGTTGTTTCATAAACCATCTCGGGGCCAAGCAAAGGCCCATCTCCAATTTCTGCCCAGCAAATCGGAGATCTACATTTTCTGCCATACAATGCCTCGAAAGGCGCCATACCAATACTCGAATGGTAGCTGTTATTGTAGGCGAATTCAACTAATGGCAGATGACTTCCCCAGTCCCCCTGAAAATCAAGGACACACATTCTCAGTAAATCCTCCAGAGTTTGGATGGTCCTTTCTGACTGGCCATCTGTCTGAGGATGATAGGCACTACTCAGCCTCAAATCAGTACCCAATGCAGTCTGTAGACTTTGCCAAAACCTCGATGTAAACTTCGAATCCCTGTCAGAAACAATAGACACAGGCACTCCATGCAGTCTCACAATTTCATCAATATAGATAACAGCCAATTTGTCCGCATTATAGATTGTCTTGACAGGTAAGAAGTGAGCAGATTTGGTTAGTCTATCAACAATAACCCAAATTGAATCCATACCTTTTCTGGAGCGAGGTAACCCAACGATGAAATCCATCGTGATATGCTCCCATTTCCACTCTGGTATGGGTAGGGGTTGCAATAGTCCGGCAGGTCGTTGATGTTCAGCTTTGACCTGTTGGCAATGAAGACATTTGGATACAAAATCGGCGATTTCTTTCTTCATTCCTGGCCACCAGAAATTCTGTTTCAGGTCTTGATACATTTTCGTATTCCCCGGGTGGATAGACAATTTCGAATTGTGGCCCTCTTGCAGAACTTTCCTTTTCAGTTCAGTATCATTTGGTACACGCAGTCTTTCATGAAATTTCAGTACATTGTTCTCAAATTTGAATCCCGGTCTCGGTTTAGATTCTCTTTCTTCAATGATCTTCTTCAAGAAGTCATCCTGTTGCTGTTTCTCTTTAATTTCTTCAATCAGTGCCGGTTGAGCAGAAATAGCAGCTAAGGTTCCACCTTGTTCTCGCAAAACAATTTCGATTTCAGATTTTTCAAGGTCACAAAGCAACTATTTCTGTCCGGTAAGCAAACATGCTAAGTTTCCAATCGATTTTCGGCTCAGTGCATCGGCAACGGTATTGGCTTTTCCTGGGTGGTACAAGATCTGTAGGTCATAGTCCTTTATCAGTTCTAGCCATCTCCGCTGTCTCATGTTCAGTTCCTTCTGTGTGAAGAAATATTTTAAGCTCTTGTGGTCGGTGTATACTTCACATGTCACCCCATATAGATAGTGACGCCAGATTTTCAGTGCAAATACTACTGCAGCAAGTTCCAGATCATGGGTCGGGTAGTTCTTTTCATGCGATCTCAGTTGTCGGGAAGCATAGCAATTACTCTCCCATTCTGCATTAAAACACATCCCAAACCCTTATGAGAAGCATCACTAAAGACGGTATAACCATTCGTACCTGAAGGTAAAGTCAGAACAGGTGCAGTCACTAATCGAGTTTTCAACTCCTGAAAAGCAGATTCTCTTTGATCAGTCCAGTCAAATGATATCCCCTTCTGAGTCAGTTGAGTCAACGGTAAAACAATTTTGGAGAAATCTTTGACAAATCTTCTGTAATATCCAGCCAATCCCAAAAAGCTTCGGACTTCAGTCACGTTTGTTGGTCTAGGCCAGTTTACTACAGCTTCAATTTTCTGTGGATCAACAGAAATCCCATCTTTGCTAACAACATGTCCCAAAAACATAACATGGTCAAGCCAAAATTCACATTTAGACAGTTTAGCATACAGTTTCTGTTCTCTTAAGGTTTGTAGGGCAAGTCTCAGATGATGTTCATGTTCTTCTATATTCTTGGAGTAAATCAATATGTCATCAATAAATACAACAATAAAATTGTCAAGGTATGGTTTAAAAATTCTGTTCATGAGGTCCATAAATGCAGCTGGTGCGTTCGTGACTCCAAAAGGCATAACTAAAAATTCATAATGTCCATACCTCGTTCTAAAAGCAGTTTTATCAATGTCATCTGATTTAACTTTCAACTGATGGTATCCGGATCTGAGATCAATCTTCGAAAATACTTTAGCACCCTGTAATTGATCAAACAGGTCATCAATACGCGGTAATGGGTATTTATTCTTTACAGTTACATTGTTCAGTTCACGGTAATCTATACACAATGTCAATGAGCCATCTTTCTTCTTTACAAACAAAAAGGCGCACCCCATGGTGAGGTACTGGGTCTGATGAACTTTTTGCCTAACAGTTCTTGCAGTTGCACCTTCAGTTTTTTCAATTCAGTTGGAGCCATTCGGTACGGAGCTTTAGAAACCGGCTGTGTTCCGGAAACCACATCAACAGTAAACTCAATCTCCCTGTCAATCAAATCTCCTGGCAAATTGTCTGGAAAGACATCTGGGAATTCTCTGACTATAGGAATACAGTTCACATTAGCATTATCATCAGTAGATACAGTCAGTACAGAACACAGATATCCCTTACATCCCTTTCTAATTAATTTAACGGCTTTCACTGACGAAATTAAATACAGGGGAGGTACTACTCCACTCCCATTAAACACGAATTCAGGCAAACCAGGTGGACGGAAAACAACTTGTTTGGTCACACAATCAATAGTGGCATGATATTTTTGTAACCAATCCATCCCCAATATTACATCAAAATGATCAATGTTCAATGGTAGTAAATCAATAAACAGATGCATATCCCCAACAATGATTTCACATGCGGGGTACATATAAGCACATGTCATGGATCCTCCTACGGGTGATGATACGGCTAGCAGATAGTTCATGGGTTCTAAGGGTCTATTCAATTTCCGTGAGAAAGCATGCGATACATAAGAGTGCGTAGACCCTGAATCAATTAATACATATGCATTTTGTGCACAAATAGAGAGGATACCTGACACAACGGTTTCAGTATTTTGTACGTCTCCCGGTACTAGGGCGAACACTCGGCCCTGCCTCATGGGCTCTTTCCCGATAGCTCTGGGGTTAGGCTTTGGTGCTACATTTGATGCTGCTGCGCTCGGTGCAGCTTTACTACTGGCTTGTGGAGCAGAGGGGAAGTCTTTAACCATGTGGCCCACCTTGCCACACCTGTAACAGGCTCCAGATATTCTATAGCAGACCCCTTTGTGCTTCTTGCCACACTCAGAACAGGGTGGTATAAACCCACTCCCTTGGCTGGGGCTAGTTGTCGACCCCGTATTCTGTTTCTTGTTGGCCGGGTTGTACTTGCCTTTCTTGAATTTGAAACCCTGCCTCTTACTACGCCATTCCGACGTTGGTGTTTCAGTTTTTAGTGCTTTGATGTTTGATTCAGCCATCAAGGCTCGGTCAAGAACATTTACATAGTTCGGTAGCTTCAAAACATTGATTCTGTCGAGAATTGCAACATTAAGGCCGCCTTCAAACTTCCTGGCCTTCTTATATTCAGTATCCACCATATGCGGTGCATATCTAGCAAGCTCGGTGAATTTCGTCTCATATTCAGCCACAGACATTGCTCCTTGTCTCAGTTGTTTGAACTCAGTCACTTTTCTATCCCTGACACACTGAGGGAAATACTTTTCAAAGAAGGACTCCTTGAACTGAGCCCAAGTCATAACAGTATTTGTATCGCGGATCAACATCCACCACCTTCTAGCTTCTTCTTGTAGGGTGAAGGTAGCCAACAATACTTTATTCGCTTCTGAGCACGGGAACACCTCAAATAGTTTTTCTGTTTCAAGCACCCAAGCCTCAGCCTTTAGCGGTTCCAGTCCTCCCTGAAAGGATGGCGGTTTCATCTTGCTGAATTTATGGGTGAGAGCAATAATATCCCCATCATTCACATTCGCATTAGGTTCCAGCTGTACCGGAGGAGGAGGAGGTGGGGGTTGTTGGTTCTGTTGTTGTTCAAGTCTAGCAGTTATCAGTTCCATCACTCTTTCCATTCTTTCCATTCTTGCCTCAGTAGATGAGGATTCAGGTTCATTCGCATTGTCCATTTCACTATAAGCAGTTATAATAGTTGTAAACATAAGCAGTCATTTGTTTAACAGTTTTAACACGTTAACATATATTCAGTCGTAACATGGCCACACACTTTTCAAGTTCATGAGATGCCCTAATTACTTTCTAGGACACCCTATAGCTCATTTGGACACGTGTGTGCGGTATGACTCGTGGTTAAGTATCGCTCTGATACCACTCTGTCACGACCCAAACCCGGCCCTATAGGTTTAGCACCGTAACCGGCCAGTAATCTGAGATTACCAAAGGCCTGCAGAACAGTAGTACAGTAAAACAGAGTACAGGGCCTGGCGGAAGCCAATACAGTAAATGAATAATGTCCATTGAGCTGTGTCAGTCTGTATGCCAAAAAGATTTTTCATGCATTCACATATACAAACAGTACAGTCTATACAAAATTTACAGTCACACAGTACAGGGACCTAATCCCTTGATAACAGTATGGTTAGCAGTTAACAGTCTATACAGAACAGTAGACGGTACAGAAGGGGGAATTGTAAAACACCCCTAAGCCTTAACACGATAGGCTCGGAACCTCGCAGTGAGGCACATAGGCTGGCTTGACAAAACTGGAGTCTAACCCACGCTCCTAGCTCCGATCTGGTGGTTGAGCACCTACATATATATATAAACAGTGAGCTAAAGCCCAGTGAATAACATAATGCGTAAAGGGGTTATGAATGAAATGTCCTTACAGTAATGAAAACAGTCCATTAAATCAGTATTTCAGTCAGAACAGTTATTCAATCATATGTGGTACATCCATTAGCATAGCAGTAAACAGTAGGTCTTAAAGACCGAACAGTATTGATGGCCATCAATCAGTAAACAGTAGTGGTTCCAACAAGGGAACCGACAGAGATCTCTGTAACTGTAACAGTAACAGTAGGTGCTAAGGATGCCACAATACAGTTCAGAATATAGGACATACATTCATTCAGTTAACAGTAATCAGTTCAGAAACAGTACAGTTCAGTTGTTCAGAAAATAATCATTTGTGAACATATCTTTACACAATCGTTACTCACAGAGTTCGGGCTACAGTATGCTAGAGCGTGCCTCCCCAGTCGCCAACCCTACACAGTTAACAGATTGAACACACTAAGCTACACAGCTGGGAAAGATAATAACTTAATCCCTAAGTTGCCTCGATGTGTTCTACATCTACATCCTCAATAAAATGTCTTAAACTAGGCCTAAGAATGCCTAGAATGGGATAATGATGCAAACATGTACTCGAAAAGCAGTTTTAGAAAAACAGAGTCCCGCTCGAGCGCAGGTTTCCTCGCTCGAGTGGACATGCAACAAAGGTACACGCTCGAGCGTAAACTTTCCCGCTCGAGCGTACTGTAAAAGTACTGGATGGGTAAAATCTCCGCTCGACGCCCGCTCGAGCTTGAGACATGACTCCGCTCGAGCGCCCAATCCTCCGCTCGAGCGGACTGTAAAACAGTGTAGAGAGATGCTGGATGCTCGGATTTCACGCTCGAGCATCACTTTCCACGCTTGAGCGGAAGTGCAAAATCTGGAAAACCCAGATTGCACCTCCAAGCCAAAACCAAGTCTTAAATGCATCAAAACCAATCCTCTTGGGCCCATTTTCTGGAAAACATTTATAAACACATAGAATAACATGGTTCAAAGCTCAATTTGAGAAATCAAAGCCCAAGGGTGTTTAATTCAAACCCAATTTCAAACCATTTTCATGAACATGGAGAACATGCAAACATGCATGAATTCAAATCAATTCAAAGCTTCAATTTGATGCTCTAAGGAGCCAATTGTTTCCAAAACATGATGAAATCATGGACTACACTCAAGACATGAACATGCATGTGACAATTTGCCATGAAAACGACTCAAACTTCTACATTACAAACATGCATGCATGAATTATGCTCTATATCAACATGTATGAGCTAAAACATGACTTAGTTCTACAATGAAACATGAATCATGCAAGAACTAGCTCAATGGCAACAATAAGAAGATGATTTTCCTACCTTAGTCTTGTATTCAAGATTTAGAAGCTTAAATTAACAATCTACACTTCAATTACCAAGCAATTCTCCAAGCAATTCAAGATGAACTCCCAATCCTCAAGTCTCTCTCTCTCAAGGTCGGTTGTAGGCTCAAAATGTGGCTGAAGGAGTGTTTTGATCCAGGTGTATAATAAGGCTCAAGTATATGTATTGAGTGGGCCACTCATGTGGCAAATTGGTAAATAAATCAAACTATGCAATTGATCAATATCTAATCTAATTTAATCATACCTAACAGCTTTCAGATAATTATACCATAAAATCACATTAATTCTAAGGATCATAGAACACTAACCAATTCCCGGTTCGGCCACCGGTAAGGCCTTCAATTAGCAGTTTAAACATAAAACACGAACAAATCAAATAATCAATCAAACAGATAGAATACAAATTAACATACACACTCAGTCAATTCAGTTCCAGTTTTCAGTCAGTTAGTTCAGTACTTTAACCAGTCCAGTTATCAGTCATAATCAGTTCAGTTTAACGGTAATTGATGTTTATCGGTACTCAATCAGTCATAAATCGGTAAACAGTATGAGGGTTGTTACAGAGAAGCTCACAATTCCAAATTTGCCATGCATCCAGGAAACACAAAGATGTATCATGATTTGAAATAGAATTACTGGTGGCCTAGAATGAAAAAGAACATTGTAGATTTTGTAGCCCGATGTTTGTATTGCCAACAAGTCAAAGTTGAACATCAACGACCCGCTGGTTTATTACAACCGCTTCCAATACCGGAATGGAAATGAGAGTACATTATCATGGACTTCATCATGGGATTGTCTCGCTTTTCTCGAGGTATGGATTCTATTTGGGTTATTATTGATCGTTTAACTAAGTCTACTCATTTTCTGCCTGTCAAATCTTTGTATAATGCAGATAAGTTGGCTAATTCGTATGTCAATAAGGTTGTGAAATTACATGGAGTTCCAGTATCCATAGTGTCTGACTGAGACCCCAAGTTTACTTTGAGATTCTGGCAGAGTTTGCAACAAGCTTTGGGGACTGAATTGAGATTAAGTAGTGCTTATCATCCACAGACACATAGCCAATTGGAACGAACCATTCAAACATTGGAGGACTTGTTACGGATGTGTATGTTAGACTTTCAAGGCAAATGAGATATTTACTTTCTTCTGGCTGAATTTGTGTACAATAATAGATCTTATTCAAGTATTGGTATAGCCCAATATGCAGCTTTGTATGGTAGGAAATGCCGTTCTCCGATTTGTTGAGTCGAAGTAGATGATCGACCTGTGTTGGGACCGGAACTTATGCAAGAGACGACTGAAAATGAAAAATTGATTTGGCAAAGACTGAAAACTGCACAAAGTCGCCAGAAGAGCTATGCCAATGTCCGAAGA
The DNA here is from genome assembly GCF_055761805.1 of Camellia sinensis. NCBI lineage: Eukaryota > Viridiplantae > Streptophyta > Magnoliopsida > Ericales > Theaceae > Camellia > Camellia sinensis. The sequence goes on along the minus strand of NC_138961.1, from coordinate 190,894,712 downwards.
AGAGACAAGAAATATGAAGTCCGGGACCACGTATTTATCAAAGTGACTCCAATGAAAAGCCAGACACGGTTTGGCATAAAAGGCAAATTGGTACCAAGATATGTTGGACCCTATGAAATCCTTGAGAAGATGAATTCAGTGATATACCGGGTAGCTTTACCACTAATCATGGAACATATGCACAATGTATTTCATATCTCTATGTTTCGGGATTATTTGAGAGATCCATTACATGTTATTGAGCCGACTCATGTACTTCTAAAAGATGATTATACATACGAAGAGAGGCCAGTGTAAATTGTGAACCGCCAAATCAAGAAATTGAGAAACAAGGAGATTCTGTTAGTGAAGGTTCATTGGCAGAATCAGGGAAAAACTTATGCAACTTGGGAAATAGAAGAAGACATGATGAAAAGATACCCTAAGTTGTTTCCTTTGAATCCGGTGTTCTTCCAGAATGAAGGTAACTTGAGTTTGGAGGACCAAAATCTTCAAGGGGGGAAGACTGTAATAACCTCAACCCATGATTAACGTTAATTCATGCTTAAGTATGCCTAACAAGTAATTAAAAAGAAATCCTGAGTTAATTACATGTGCATTGCATTATTTATGTTTATATCTGTTTAACGTAGGAAGATCTGTTCATGTTTTTGTTTCGATTTGTGAATTGAAGGCCTTATCGGCATTCGATTCAGAAATTGACTTGATTTACGTGTTATTTAGAATTTTTAGAATTTTATGGTAGGTCCAATTGAAATTCGATTCGGAATGATTAAATTAGATAAATAATGTCAATTGATTAACCATTAATGAAGTCTTCCTAGTGGAGCCTATATAAGGCCACTTTGATTTTCTTAATACATTTTGCACTATCATTCACTCATCTTTGAATTCAAACGTGAGAAAGAGAGAGAGAGAGAGAATAGGAAGATTGAGTTCTAAGCTTGAGAATTTTGTGAGATTTGAGCTCAATAAAAGGAATTGCTAGAAAAGAAAAGGGATTGGAGAGAACTTGGACAATTAAGCTCTTATACTTAAGAATTCAAGACTTAGGCCTCGTTTGGCAAGTGGCTTTTTTAGCTAAAAAGTCAAAAAGTCACCAAAAAAATCAAAAAGCCAATAACCCATACCAAAAAGTCAAAGATTCTCTTTTCTCTCTACTTTTTGACATCTTTTCGTAAAAAGTCAAAAAGTCATTCCAAACATACTAATTTTTTTAGCTCATATTTTAGCCAAATAGCTAAAAAGTTACTAAATTAGCCTGTTCCCAAACGAGGCCTTAAGGTAGAAATACACTCCTTTAGTTGTATATTTGTAGTCTTTAATGAATGAATTCAAGAGAATTAGTTAATTAAGCCAAGAATCAAGTCTAGGCAGAAGAGTTAAGAAGATAATCAAACTTGCATGCTAATTCTTTTGCATTTAGAGCTTGATTTTGAGGAAGTCTCACATGCATGCATTGATCATGGCTTGATTTTGGAAGTTCATCACATTTCATCACATTTCACATGTTTCTACCTCATTTGATTATGTTTTGGAAGGTTAAAACTCATAACATTACATGCAAGTTATATGTTTTCAACATTTCAAGTTTTGTTTTGTATGCTTGACAAGCTTTTGAGCTTTGGTCTTGTCAAATGATTTTGAATTCACTATGGTTTTACCATTTATAAGTGTTTCCTATGGCTTTTTCAAGTTTTTGGCCCTAGAGACCATGTTCTTCAACTTTGAATCTAAGTTTTGAACTTGGGGGCAATTCTAGAAATTTCAGAATTCTGTTCCTACGCTCGAGCGAAGGAATTCACGCTCGAGCGACCACTCTGAGTGCGTGTACTTCCACTCGAATGACCAGAAGTCCGCTCGAGCATGAAATGCATGCTCCCAGAAGTTCTTATGTTTTGTAGATCGCTCGAGTGACAAGAGTTACGCTTAAGCGAAGGCATGTCTCTCACGCTCGAGCGAGTATCGAGTGAGCATCGAGCGAAAAAAGCAAGCAACCAGCACATTTACAAAAGTTTACAGACCACTCGAGCGACAGATCTTATGCTCGAACGACCACTCACATTTTGCATGTCCGCTCGAGCGTAGGAAATTACGCTCAAGCAAGGACCCTGTTTTCAACAATTTTTGTTAAATGTTTTCAAGTGTATTTTTGTATCCTCTTTCCATCCTAGGCATTCTTAGGCCAAGTTTAAGACACTATAATGAGAATAAAGAAGTAGAAACACACTAAGACAAGAAAGAACTAAGTTTATGATTCTGAGTGTATAATTCAGTACGCATTCGATCTATATCTGTGTAGGTCACACGCCACGAGATATCTAAATTGCCTACTCTGTCCATTACTTGGAGCCATCTGTTATCTGTGAGTAATAATTTAGTAAAGTTATGTTCAAGTTAAATTATTTTCTGGATATGGAATAAGATCTGTTCTATGAAATGCCATGCTTTTTACTATGAATGATTGTCCAACTCTAATAAATGTTTGTAGTATTTATGCTATGATTCAAGTATGCTATCTGTACCCGGACCGGAGGTTTCTTATGGAACTGACAAATTATCTGTACCTGGCTGGAGGTTCCTTTATGAAACTGACAAGTTATCCGTTCCTAGTCTGGAGGTTCCTTTATGGAACTGACAAGTTATTCATACCCGGCCGGAGGTTCCTCTATGGAATTGACAAGTATAATCTAAGATGTTTTGCAAATGATCTGTTAGTGCTAATGGATAAACTATGTACGATCACGCATGAATTCCAAATTCTGTGTACGCATTGAATAAGAATACGAATATGAATTTATTCTGTCATGGGACATCATTCATTTAACCCTTTACTCTGTTATTATTCACTGGGTTCTCACTCACTATTTATATTATGTATGTAGGTGACCAGACACGTGACCAGGCTCAGAGTTGAGGACCTGGCATTTCAACTTTTGTTAGCCAACCTTTGTGCCTCTCGAAGAGGTTCCAGAATAAGTCAAGTCTAGTGGCTGTGTTAATTATGACTGTATAAGACTTTGTTCCTTTTTGCTCCACAATCGAGATTTTTTTTTTTTTTTTTTTTTATGTACATGAAGTGACGTGCAAATACTGTATCTTTTGACGTTACTCGTATGTTTATAAAAGTTTAAGATTATCAGTCCTATGCATGTCTTCACAGCTCGATGGACTATGTATATTTTATATATTTGCTTCTGCAGCCCCTAATTATTCATTATTATGTTAAGAGGCCTTTGGTAATCCAAGGATTACTGGCCGGTTACGACACTAAACCTATAGGGGCAGGTTTAGGTCATGACAGCTATCCATGCTTCCTCGTCTAAGTTCAGTTAAGAGTCTTTAGCCGGCTTTTACCATTAATTTGCTTTAATGGAAATGTTTGCTCACTGATAACTAAGAACTCTGAATTTGAAACATTCGAGTCAAAGCAACTAAATATTTGAATTTTTAATGGATTGTTATGTTGTGATTCATCAAACCAATACCTAATGCAGGTTGAAAAGAACACATTTTACCCACAGTTTACAACAATTAGTCATTTCTTAACATAATTGGAACGCTTCGTAAAATATCTTAGAAACCTGTTCCAAAACATCCTCTATTGTTTTCCAGTTTAAATCAAAACTGATCGGAATTTCTTTAATTTGGATTTACTAAATGAATCCAAAATTAATTAACCAATTACTAAATTCCAATATAAAGAAAGAGCAATCACATGAGAGAGACGTGATTTAATGTGAAAACCCAAACGTGTGAAAATACCATGTGAACAAGCTACCTATTAAATCAAGATCAAATACAAAGCTTATCAAGATCATACCTACTCACAAATAGAGCAGTTTTGTTATCCAATCTGCCTTCACGACTGTCCTATTTCTCACTTACCTCCAGATCTCCACTAGTTGTGCCACTCCACATGAACATGATCTTCCAAGCTCCAAACTTGATCACCGAAAGTGCATACACTTAAGTCTGTAATTTAACCTAACAACTCTCTCACAATCATATGAAAGAAAAATATGAACTGTACAACGCTCTCTTGGGAATTTTAAGCTCTCAATGTAGTGGGTAACCCCATCAAGTCAAGACTTCTATCTAAAGTGATAGAAATCCTAAGTGAACAAGGAAACAAAAATTTAAAGGATTTTGTTCCAGACACGCCACAAAGTCGCGCATCAAAGGACACATTTTCAAACTGTACACTGTTGTGTTCGAACAATAAGCACACTTTTCTAAAGAAATGCTCTGCATTCAAATGCTAAATGCACTAGAACTAGTTACATAAATATGATTCTGTTCTCAATTGGGCGAAGCTCCTCTGTGTTCGAAAGGAAAAGTTCTGTATGAAAAAAGGCCCAATAGTTAATCTAGCCTATATTTCAAAACTAAACTAATTATGGCCATGAACACAACAAAACAAGCCTAAAAGACTAAAAAACATTAAAAAAAAAAACCACTATATGATGCCAACACAAATGCACGATTTATAGCATCACATAAACTAGAATCTGTCTGTATGCACAAAGCTCAAAGTAGCAATCTTCCATGGTGAATCTAATCTTCCTTACAAAACATGCTCAAGACTAAACTAAGCTAAAAATAAATAAAAATTCCAAGCTCAATTCCTGGAATGAAATTGCCAACACAAAAACTATTAAGGAGTTAACTAGTTGCTTTGTCCTCACAATTAAGGCATTGTCAATTATTGGTAACACTCTGTCAAACAGATAGAAATCTAGTTTTAAAAAAATCAAAACACAACCTAATAAATAGTTATAAAAAGTAGTTTATATGGGAAACTTATATAAAAAAGCATAGCCTAACCATAAAACTTAAATAGATGGATCAATCAGGAGGACCGAACTCAACATTCTAGCCGAAGAACCAAGGTCCATGCAGCCACAGTGCAAACTGTTATAAGTGATAGGTAGTATAATGGTGTAGACACCCCATTTTTGACCGACCTTGAGACTCAGACGTCACCAGTTGAGCGCTTGGTGATACTGCATAATGTGCTCGTTCAAAAGTTTCAGAGTCTCGGCTGCGAGCCCTGCCTCCGAACTTCCGAACCATCTTCTGTGCCTTGCCTCGGTTTGCGAACCAGACTCGGTTTTCTCTGTTTCTCTTCCTGAGGGAAGGGAGAGGTCCCGTAGACCATCTCTCAGTGGCCATGGGCTACATTTGGTGGCTGTAGGCCATTTTTCCTATTTCGGAGCCCGGTTCCCGGTTTTCAGAGCCGTCAGGCCGTGTGCCTCGGTTCGAGACCACTTAACCATCTCCTATTGCTCCGGTTTTTGGCGTACTTCTTTTTTGCTCCCTTTTGAGGGACACTGAGGTCTGAAAGACCCACTTCGTGGCCGAATGCCACTTTCGGTGCTTAACAGGCAATTTTCGGGGCCCCGAACTGCGTGTTCTGGCCCCCGAACATTCGTTTTGCATCGGTTTTCACTCATTTTTGGCAGGTACCTTTGTTTCATCACCAGGAAGGCCGTAGAAGGGTGGGAGGCCAGCAATTGTTTCAGCAACCAGTTATATATCCTCCGGCGCCCCTCCGACGCCCGTTTTTCTCACTTCCAAGCTAATGTTGAACACCCTTAGGCCATTTTCTTGAACTTTTAACCACATATTTGTGATGTATACGCATGGGAGGACCCTAAAAGTTAGTGGCCGGCCACTAATTCCACTTGACCCTTTTGAACCCTTCCTAAAATTGGCTTATTCTCTCTCCTGTTTTACAGTTGACAATTTTGAACCATAGGGTTGTGTTGAGGGAACCTGGGAGGACAGCATTATGTGGTGGCCGGCCATTAATTCAACTTGGCCCTTTTGACCCTTGGCCGGCCGGCCATGGGGGGTGGCCGGCCGGCCACCTGCAGCTCTAATAAGTGGCCGGCCATGATCCTTGCAACATGTACATTACAGCTATATACTTTTTTCCCTCCAAAAATCTCTATCCGGGGGGACAACTTTTGGGGGGAAACTTGGCTTATTTTCCCCTCATTTATTTCCCTCCTTTTCCCCCCTCTTTGGTCCATATACTTGGCTGGCCAGGTCTGTCATAAGGGTGACAAAAAATTCCCTTAAGAGTTTTTGCATCATAGCTCCCTCTATCTCTCTCATTTCCTCAAAAATTCCTAAGTCCTACACCTCATTTCTTCATCACCACCAAGCACCACCACCACTACTCCATTTCCAGCAGCTTAGAGAGCTTTCTAGCAGCTAGGAGACATCACTTCTCAAGCCAAGAAGCATCCAAAGACTTGTTTTTAAGGGTAAACATCATTTCCCCCTCTTTTGAGCTCAATTTTGCAACACTTTTCTAGCCTCTTTTCTTACTATTTTGAGCTCCGACCAAAACTGAAAAGGTCATTTTTTTGAGCTCATTTTCTTATTTCATTAAGGGCTCAACACTGTTTGAGCCCCCCATATTGCACTTGCTTCATTATCCTTCTTATATACCGTTATCTTGCATAGTATTTTTAGCCTATGTGTGATCTGTTTTGGAGCATGATGTAAACTGTAGATAGAATTATTTTGAGCCTTTATTCAACATTGAAGAAGGGCTCATCACTGTTTGGGACCCCCACGTGCCACTTGCCATTATACCCCTCTTTGGTCCCCATTTTTGTATGCTTTGGCAGCCCATTGTGATTCTGTTTTTGGTCTTTTTACAGAACTGAAAATAGTCTTATTTTGGCCCATTCTTCATGTTTCATTAAGGGCCTTTCATGGTTTGAGGCATCTTTTATACACTTCATGTTATATCTCTCTTTTGGGCCTCATTTTTGCATAGCATTTTGGACATATTTGCATACTGTTTTGGGTCCGGACATCAACTGTAAAATGCATTATTTTTGGCCCCTCTTAAACATTGTTGAAGGGCCCCTTTGTGTTTAAGGCCAGCAACCACCACTTGCTTCTTTGGCCACCTTTTGGCCCATTTCTTGCATGAGAGTTTAGTCATACCTGTGCTGGTTTTTGTGGTTTTCCATAAACTGTAAAAGATCATATTTTGGGCCCCTCTTCAACTTTGTTGAAGGGCCTTAATCTGTTTGGGGTCAGCAGCTGTGAGTTGTTTCATTATCTCACATTTAGGGCCATTTTTGCATGCTATTTTTGCCCTATTTGTGTTTGCTGTTTGGCCATGCTTTGAACTGTAAAAATAAATGCTTATCTAGGGGCTTCCTTGCTTCTGTATTTTCATCTCATGTTCAAATTATGCATGCATTGCATAGCTATAGGCCATTTCATGCGCCAAAATTCATGTTTCGGGACTTGTTCCATGCATCGGGTATCATTTCGCTTTGTTTCGGGGCTGTTTTCCCCCTCGTTTTGCTACTTATTTTTGCATGTTTGCATACCATATTCCATGTCTTTGCCATGTCTCATTAGAGTGGCATTTCGGTGCCTGAGGGTCGGTCCTCGGTTTGCGTGCACGCGTGCACGCATTTCGAGTTGTCTTGTTTTCATCTGATGGCCTCCTGTGTGAGTGTGGCTGAGGCTCTCTCATGTTGGTGTAAGCCCATTATTGCATTGCGTATGCCATTTAATCCATAGCATTGTGTATGCTCGGTTGTGTATTACCTGATTGCATTATGTATGTCGTTCCATAACATTATGTATGCTAGGATTGTATATTAGTTGCATTTCATGCATGTCATGCATATTGCATCGTGTTCGGGATAGGAGTTAGCCCGGGCACGGGAAACGAGGTGCGTTCCGTACTCCGAGTGACGGAACGTGCCTCAATTCCAAGTCACCGACACTCTGGATTACCCATGATGGAGTTAGGTTTTGTTGTGTTTATATGTGCATTCATTCTATATTGAATTGCACAATTCGACCCCTCGGCCATCATGCATCGATATGCGTGATTGGTGACACGAGGATCGAGGCATGTATATATCTGTGAAAATACATTGCTATGCCCCTTTCCTGCTCTCTGTTGCAGCAAATGAAGAATCAGCAACTTTTCAGAGTTTGGCACGCATTTCAAGAACAGGTGCAAAGAGAGGCTACTTGGGGCATCGTCATGGATTTCCGCGCAAAGGCAACCCGGGCATGCATCATTCATCAGAATCAAGGCAGTCCCTGGCTTGCATGCCAGTTTCTTTATTTTCTTAGTTAAATTGTTAATTAAATAGGAATTTGTACATTATTTGGACTGTATTATTTGGACTGTAATATTCTTTTATTCGGGACTGTATATTTATTTGGACCCTCTGTACGAGGGCATAATTGTAATAAGTGTGGGTGAGTGTGATGTATGTCTTCCAACCCCACGTCTTTCTTCCCTTTTATTTACCTGCTTATGATGGTTAGATTAGGGCATATTTCAATTAGCATACAGTATGACAACATGTTTGCATCATTCATCTGTTTTGCATGCACCGGGCTCGGCGCATCATACTAACTGCATTTGTATTTAAATTCTAAGCTGAATACATGTTAGCCGTAGCATTCCATATGCCATGTTTAGAATAGCCGAGCCTGCTATAGTTGCATTTTTGCATGTGTTGCATTAGGCATCTCTGTATACTTAGGGTTCATGCATGGATTTCTAATGAGTTTCTGTTTTGGCTTGGAGTACTCGGTGAGTTTTTATGCTTTAGCATCCTTGCATACGTGTGAGTGACTGCCATGAATAGCACGCTTACCATGAGGCTAATTGCTTATGTGATATAACTGCCTGAATGCCTGTGGGTGAAGGTTGGGTTACTTGGATTGGAATAAGTCATCAAATGTTTGTTTTAAGCCCACTAGATAGTGGCAAAACCATCTTTTCTAAGCCCACTTGTGGGTGGCAAAATCTGCATTTTAAGCCTACTTGCGAGTAGCAAACCATCTTTCAAAAAACAAACATGAAATGTTTTGTTCCAAATCAGGCGATCCAGTCTATATTTGTATGCTGTGCGCATCACATAGTAAACTAGGCTAATAACCGGAATAAGAACACACAATGTTTTCAAAAATTGATATCATGGTTAGTAGAGGCCGATCTTTGATCGGGCGAGCGGGGGTGCTCACGAAGTGACCTTCCCCAATCATACCCAAGTTCCCGAGCCGAGGCAACTTTGGTGATGACGGACATGTGGCCTTTGGCACCGAGTCAGGGTTTCCTAAATTTCCCATTAAAAAACATTTAGGTGGCGACTCTGTATCTGGCAAAGCAGTCCATGTTTGGCACTTCTTTCAAAGATCTGTTTTCTCAAAACGATTTGCCGGATTTGGACTCTTTGGTTCAGACTTAGAACCGTGACAATTTTAAGAGTCCTGAGCTGTAGTGACCCCAAATGAACAGAACGGGAGCTCATTCCTCCCGGGGCGTTCGGGGACGTCTACAAATGGCTTATCCAAAGAATACCACATACTTCCCAACAACCAAAGTACCAAAAGCTATGTTGTGGTTCATGAGCAAATATGAAGCATGAGAATAAAAGCAGAAAAAGAAATGAGCTAGAAACAAGGGAAAATGAATAGCCAGATAAGTTAAAAAAATGAAATAAAGAAGAAGAAGAAGAAGAAGAAGAAGAAGAGAACCACAAGAGGAAGAAGAAGAAAAACAAATAAGAGAATTGAAAATAGCAGAGAAATAGAGTAGTAGACAAAAAAGAGGAAAAGAGAAAGAATAATAGAGATAAAGAAGGAGAAGAAACAAGGAAACAACTAACTAGGGTGTCCAATGTGAAAAAAAAAAAAAAAAAACTATCGAAGATCATAAACTAGGTCCTCTTGCTTGGGGGGTCAAGACATGTAATGCCTTACCCACTTAGTCCCAAGGTGACACCCATCAAATCATGACTTGGGCTTCAGGCTTGCCAGCCCCAATTGTGTACTTGGCTAGTTCTAGCAAGCTGAGAGGCTTCTAGGCCGCCAATGCCACCTACCAAACATGGCCTTAATTAAGTTGGAGTTCATTGACCTTCCTTAGTAGTATAATTAGCTAGCTTAATACAAGACTTAAGAGGGTTAGTGGAGCAATCCAGTAGAGGAATCTAAATGTGTAAATGTGGCCAACGCAGAAGTTGCACGCCAACATATCTTGAGTATTGTTGTCAAATCATGAATCGTTTTATTAAAATAATGAATCGTATCGAATCATGAATCACAAGATTCATTTTATTTGATATAATATATAATTTTATATATCTATATACATATAAAAATTCACTTAGTGTGTTTAAAATGATGTAAATATCAATATAACTAAATTTTATATATGTATATATACATATAACATCATATATATATATATATATATATATCAATATAACTAATTGATCTCTTCTACATATCTTGTTAGTTTAGCGAAAACGACGTCGTTTCACGCATAAAGTAAGAAAAAACAAAAATAGAATTGAAGTGAATCGTATAAATCGTAACGATTCACTCAATTTGTGATTCAATAACACAATTCGAATTGTTTTTGTTGAAAATCATATCGAGTCGTATGAATCGAGTTGTAAATCATACGACACTAACAACCATGGTCTTGACACCTCACCAAGCCAATTGTCATGACCCAACCCGCCCCTATGGATTAGAGTCATAATCGGCCAGTAATCATGAGATTACCTGCGGCCTCAGTCAGAAATCAAATCATATTTAATAATAATGGGCCAAATTGCGGAAGCAAAATTTACAAAGATTGTCTAATGAGCTGTGCATACATGGCTCAACCAAAAAACATTCTCAAATATGAAATAACTCACACTATACAAGCATCCATATTATGCACGTATTACATAAGTCCAGGATCATTCAAAGCTAGTATTAACAAAAACCAAAGTTATACATAGGGTTGGTCATACGTGACCACAAAAGAACAAAAGGAAAAGCAAAACAAAGTAAGGCCTCTTGCGTGAGGTGACCTTGGTTGACTCCTCAAAACTTGGTTTCTCATTGCTCATTGGGGTTGAGGCTGGACATCCCGCTGCTCACCTACATACATATAAATAAGGGGTTATCTAACGCCCAGTGAATACTACCAAAGCAAAGGAGTTCATGAACAAAATTCTTACAATCATAATTCACTATTACGTTTGGAAATCAATAATAAAGCAAAACGACCTCAGGTCTTTTCTATCATTTCTCAAACACGAAACGACCTCGGGTCCATGTAGCATACAAAATGACCTTGGGTCCATCATGGGCAAAACGACCTTGGATCCAACTTACACACAGAACGACCTTAGGTCCAATACACACAAAATGACTTTAGGTCCAATGAACACAGAACGACCTTGGGTCTAATTCATATACATATTTGTGTGCACACATTTAAATCCATGATCATATACATATTCATTCTTGTATCTAAACGACCTTAGGTCCATTCAATTCCTTATCCCGAACGGCCTTCGACCCATTTAACAATTATACAGAATGGCCTTAGGCCTAATCCACATCCTTACAAAATATATTGAACGGCCTTAGGCCCATTTCATACCCATACGTCGATCACTTCGCATATTCCATTCCAAATTAATGATTAGAATATTCATTCATAATATCACTTCAAAAGTTTAGAACCTTACAACATAGGCATCATTTAGAAAATAGTGCATATACAAAAATATATTTGCTAAGATATTACTTACAGTGTTCTGGTGCTTGATTTGTCCTTGCACTTGACCCTACATAATTCATAACACATTGGATCATAATACCATTCAATCCATTTTTTAGTTTGCCTAATGTTCTTAGACTTCTTTCGTGACCTTTAATTCATTTACAATGTTCAATGCATGCCTAAGAGTGCTTAGAAATGAAAGAGAACAGAAAACGAATCATAAAACAACTTTTCAAAATTTCTGAAACAGGGTTCTTCGCTCGAGCGCAGCTTTTCTCACTCGAGCGGACCCCTTTGGTCTGCAAAAGTATTGGTTGCCTCATTTTTTGCGCTTGAGCATGATTTTGGTCACTCGAGCCAATAGTCAAAACATGTGAGTGGGCACTCGAGCGCAATTCTTCTCGCTCGAGCGGACATCAATGTTTGCAAAACTTCTGGGAGCCTGATTTTTACGCTTGAGTGACACTTTCCTCACTCAAGCGGACATGACGAATTCTGGAATTCCATAATTGTATTGAAGCTCAAACTTCATGTTCAAAGGTCCAAAGCTCGTGTTTTTGGTACAAAAACATGGAAAGACAGCATATAGCATGAGAACATGAGTAATTTGAGATCAATTGTCCAAAACCATGATCCAATTCTCAAATCATTTCATATTCATCTTGACAACTTCAAAACATATGCAACCAAGCTTCATAACTACATGGATTATGCATGCATGTGTGATATGGATTCTAATACCATTTCAAATGGTAGAAATGATGGTGAAAATCATGTGGCTTAACAAAATTATGCATGCATGAGCACTTTGGCACCAAATTCTTCATATTAAGTTTGTATTCTACAACAATTCACCAATTCTTCTTGAATACACATATTCATGAACATATTCATGAACTTTAACTTATGAATTAGAGTCCAAATACTCACTTGGAGCCTTCAATCCTTCTAACTTTATCAAATTCTTGAGCCTAGCTTCCCAATTCTTCAACCTTGAAGTCAATTCTCTAAGAATTTGGTCTCTCTCTCTCTCTCTCTCTCTCTCTCTCTAAATCAAGTATTTTCCCTCTCTAAAGTGTATAGACTCAACCAAGAGGTGAGAAATGAGCTCAATGATATGAGTCAAGCCCCTAATTAGCACAAATATAGGTTTCACTAATTATATTGACTAATCAAGGCTTAGGCCTAATCAAATGAACTTAATTAAATCGAATTAATTTGATTATTTTGATTCGAATCAATTTTTAATTAAATTTCATCGTAGGCTCTAAAAATTAGGCTAATTGCAATAATACAGTCAATTTCGGTTTCTGTCGCCTCTACGGTCTTTAGTTTAAATTTTATAATAGAAAATCAAACTTCTTATGGTGAACAGATAGAAATTCAAAAACACATATAATCATATAATTAGCATTCAAAATCATATCAAGCTCAAAATTATAAGCATAATTAAGATTAATTAGCATAATATAGAGTAGGGTTGTCACACCAATGTTCTCTATGAGTGATACCTATTACATGGATGCACTACACCATGCACTCTTGGCTGATCACAACAACAATAATGGAAGTGGGAGGAGTAAGGAAGGGACATTGCAAGCAAAAAAAAAAATAAACAAAAGGAATAAGGTCAGGGAAAGAAATGGGATTCTTGACATATATAGAAGAATGTAAACTTAAATAGTAAAATTTCTTCTTGCTTTGCATTCTCCTATAGCAAGAAACTACACACACGCACACCCCTTGCTAGCACTCAGATGGAGAACCTTAGAACCTATGTTACATGAACTAAGGAGTCTATTGCATCAGACACATTTTGTAGACCCAATGTTCTCAATCATAAAAAATAAATAAAAAATTAAAAAAATTCCCCATATTGAAAGTGTTCATTTTCTTTCTTTATTCTGCAATTATTCTTTTATTAGAGAGATTAATTTAATATCCAACCAAATTTCACACACTGAATGAATATTGACTGAGACATTTGTTCAAACAACCCTTAAAACACGACAGAACAGAAACTATGATAGAAGTGCATCAGAATTGGTAGGCCCAAACTGTAAAACTAATATATAACAGAATCTACGCTATGAATACCTAAGAGCATCTCCAATCCTTACTATTTTCTTCATTGAATTTGATTTGAGGAAAAAGTGCTCAAAAATCATCACAAATTTTTTTTAATCAAATGTTCATCAAAACAAAGGACACACATTTTTTTCATCAAACTTTAATTTGATGAAAATTTAAAAAGATTAAACAGCAAGGGGTTGGCCTGTTGGCAACTTGGTCTTGGTTGTGCTCCCTCCAAAGTTTAGGGATAGAATTCTTTGGGGGCATTGGACTGGGAAAAATATTTAAATTAACCGTGGTACACTTACGAAAAACTCTTGCCGAGGGTAGTCGAGCTTTGGTCCAGACAGCCAGTGCCAATCAAAACATAAATAAATAAATAAAGCATTGGAGATGGATTTTTTTTTTCATCAATTTGATGAAAAGGGAAATTTGGGATAAGGGATAAATTTTTAGTAGGATTTGATGAAAGGGTTTGAGTTGAAAAAAGTAGTGAATTGTTTGGAGATGCTCTAACTGATCTGAATAATTAACAAGAGCAGCAGTTACATTGATCAATATCTCAAATATTTGACAAACATCAACTTCCACTTATTCAAATTACAAACGCAATTAATTAGTTTTTTTATTTTATGTTTTGGGAGAAAAAATAATCAAAATGACATGTTACAAATATACATATAAATTGACAACATGCAAAGTAGCTAAAAAGGTGTTGAGAAGCATATAGTATATGATATATGCCTTAGAGAGAAGAGTAATTACCATTGTGAGAGAGGCTGAGGGGACGAGTGAGAAAATAGCAGAGAGGAGGGAGAGAGAGAGAGAGACCAAGGCTGTGTTTGGTGCAGGGAGTTTCTATTTGGATAGTCTCGCCCCAAGGCCAGGGAGTTTCCATTTGGATAATCTGTTTTGGATTGAGTGATTTAGATAAAATTAGGATAAATGAAAAAGAAATACATAGAAAATTAAAATTTCTTTTTAAAACAAATTATTTTTTTACAAAATTAAAGAGATTGAGAAAGGGGGAAAAACCTATTACTACAATCGTTTAATTAAGCTTCTCTCATGCTGGGATCTCAACGTGATATAACTTGAAGGGTCCGTAGGGCTCAACACAGGTCTCATTTCGATGATTCGAATTGTACATTTTGTAAGACTTGAAATGTATATTATCTATGAAAAAATTTAGAGTGATTCGATAATCGTAACTTTTTCATTTTATCACATTTATCTCTAAAAAAATAGTTGATAAATACAGACCATTTATTTTTTTAGAAACAAATGTAATAAAATGAAAAGCTTATGATTATTAGGTTGCTCTAAATTTTTATAGGGACAATATACATTGCGAGCTCTACAAAATGAACGGTTTAGATCATCGAAACAAGACCCGTGTTACGCCCTATAGGCCTCTTAATTTCTATTATGTTGAGATTTTAACATGAGAAAAACCTAACCCATGTCAAAATAAGACAAAATTTAAATAAATCTTCAGTTCAATAAATTATTTAGTGTTTTTGAAGCACGTTAACACTCAATATTATGTCTCTTAAAATAATTATTATTTTAAAATGCTACTTGAACTTCTTCTAAAAGTATTTGATAATTCCTTATTGGGGTACTATTTTTTAAGGAAGAATCACAATACAATTTGATGAGAAAATAAAAAAATAAAAAAATTACCCAAATAACATGGGTGCAAACCCCTCCATGTTTATGTAAAAAAAAAAAAAATTATCTATCCCACTACTATGTAATTCCCTCATTTTTTAACAATCCATGCTCGCTATTGTTCATCAGTATAGTTGGCTTGCTTTTATGATTATTGTTTATATACCTTTTAGGTCAAGATTTGTGAGTTCTTTAAATCATTTCTATATAGGTCTCGTAATTATCTTCATAATATAAATTGAATTTGGATTAAATTTTTATGTCTTGAATTATAAACATAGACATGATTTTTATTCAACATGATTTTCTTGTTAAAAACTCGGGCCCGTTCCTATTACGATGATACAATGCTTTGTAGCACTTTGACTTATCTCTCATGTTATTTGTGTATTTCGTTTTTTTTTTAAAATAAAATTAATTAATTTATTGATTAAAAAAAATGCCTATAAATTTGTCTCATTAAAAAAAGTGTCTAACCCTTAATGTCAATCCCTTAGTCAAAGGAATTGACCTCTAATTAGTTGATTCAGTGGAATGAATATCAAGTCATCACAATAAAAGGGATCTCAAATTATATTGAGAGAACAATTTTCATCCCATACACCACAATGAGTAAGAGATGACCAGTTGAACTCGAAAAATCCAATTATATATTGGATAATATATATATATATATATATAAAGTTTGAGCTCTCTTTTTGCTATGTTTGGTTGGGGGATTTAAGGAGGAATTTGGAAAGAAAAAAGAAAAATGTGTGTGAAACTAGGTGAAATATAAGTATGTTTTATTCACATTTCACCTACTTTTTCCATTTCATTTTCCAAATTTCTCATCAAATCTCCCAACCAAACACAACATTAGTGATTTAATTTTAGAGAATTTTCTAAGCAGATAATTCATACAAAATAATAGGTTGATCCGATATCGATAGTTATTGGATTGCATTTGTTTTTAAAAAAAATAAAATAAAAAATAGATGGTTTTAGTATTATACTTACTATCCCTTTTGTAATCATAAATATGTTTCAATTATGTGATTATTGATATTCAATCAATTTAATTTTTTATATAAATCATCTATTTGATCCTACAAATAAAAAGGTTAATCACCATTGTAGGTCCAAAGTAAGCCCACGACATCTCATAAAATGAGTTTTTCGCTCCAATTAAAATGTCAAATTTAAAGATTTATGTGACAATTTAAAGTTTTGTAATTTGACATTTAAAAAAAAAAAACAATATATTGAAATTATTATATCTTAAAATAACTGACTTTATGAAAATAAAATTTACTTTATCGAAAAAAAAAGAGAGTAGAGAGTTAAAAAAAATTGAGACAAATACAAAAAAAATCTCAGGATTTAAAGCTTCTAACAAAATAAATTATGAGTTTTGAATTTTATCAATTTAAATTTAAATTTTTTGATTTGTTTTCAATCTAAATCATTCGTCTATTTTTGTTAAGTAAAATTGACATAAAATAGTATTTTAGTTATTAAACTCAATGTAGATATACATAAAATGTTTAAAATACCATTTTTATTGAGTTTAATGACTAAAATATCTATTTTTCATCTATTTTACTTGACGAAAATAAGCAAATATTTATATTGAAAACTAATAAAAAAATTTAGGATTAAAATTGACAAAATAAAAAAAAAACTCATAATTTACTTTTGGTTTGCATTTTCAAAAATTATTTTTGGACCAGTTTTCATTTGTCTTTATTGATTTTTTATTTATATTTTAGTCATTTTTTAATTTTTTTTTAGATACATCAGGATTAGATGCATCAAAAAAATACAAGATTTAACTAAAATATGAAAAAAATAACTAAAAATAAACGAAAATTAGAACAAAAATGCAAACAGGTTTTTGTTATAATTTTTGTTTATTTTTAGTGATTTTTTAAAAATATTTTAATCAGTTTATTTTACTTTTTAGATATATCTTGATTAAATTCATCTGCAAAATATAAAGATTGACTAAAATATAAAAAAAATTCAATAAAAATAATTTAAAATTATTTTTTTAAAAAATCAAACTAAACAAGTATTATTTTTTTTGGTAGTTTTTTTTTTTAAAAAAATAAATAAATAAATAAGCAAAGATTCCAAATAATTGAATTGAGTCCAAAATAATCAGAATTCTCCAACCTCTCCATTCGAAGCCATCACGTAATAATGTCACAAATTAATGATAAAATATGACATCTGGTCCCATTTCATGTTATCTTCTCAATCATTTAACATAATATATAGTGAACTCGATTACAATGATCAATTATAATCCTTATGGCCTACCATTCAGCCATGTTAGCTAATGGGTAAGGGTTTTTTTTTTTTTTTTTTTTTTTTTGACATTACACAATAACAAGATTTAAATTGTACATAAGTTAAGGGGTTATAATTGATCATTTTTCAATATGAACACGACAATGACACAACTTAATAATACAAGTAGTTTTTTTTTTTTTGATCAACAAAAGAAGAAATTTTATTAATGAAAAAGATTACATCAATCAAAAAGACAAAAAGAGAGGGTACACAAGCATCATAGCGAACAGAGAGATCCCAACTAGGTTGGCACTCAAGAGCACGCCTAATCATATGCTAACACGCCAAGAAGTTGATGAGAAACAAACCTCCACAAGACTACAATCAAACCCAACTACAACTCCAAAGTAACAAATCAAATGCCCCAGATGAATTGCCCCAGCAGCAGCAACAGATTAACAGAGCCAAAGCAACAGAGTCAAAGCAGATCAGCAAGCTAAAGAAAATAGAACAACAACTAGAGAAGAACAGATCATAAGCAGATCAGCAAACACCTCAGATACCAAAACAATCGGAAACCCAAAACAAACTATCTAAAGCATAGCAACCCAAAACAAACAATCCAGAGCATAGCAAAACTAGTAGCACAGAACCCATCATAGCCCTAATAACCAAAACAAACAGAGTTAACCCATCATCTCCAACCCTTAAAGGTGTTGACTCACCCATTTAATATTTGAGACAATCCCATGAATGGAGTAGAAACAACCCAAATCATAAGACTTCACCCACATGACCACTCTAACTTTTATTGCCTCACACAAATCTTCAATATCAGGCTGAAGCTTCGTTTGACATTATTTACGGTAGCCAACTTTTTTGTGTTGAGACTTTTTTAGCTTGGCTTTTTTAGCCTCATTTGGTTTTTGTCTTGGGATTTTTTTTGACTTTTGTGAGAGAACAAGTGTAATGATTATGATTTGGATGTGACATTTTGTCTTATTGGCTTATATAACCTATTTTGTCTTTTTGTGCTTTTTTACTACCAAAATGTTTACCAAACGAGGACTGAGTATTATTAAAAATGCAATCATTTCTATATAACCATAGAGACCAAACTACGGAGATGAAAATAACTCTCCAAACTTGCTTTGCCTTTTTCCTGAACTTCCACTCCAATCACCAATGCATCAAGTCACATAGGGCATGATTTTAGACCAAACATCCCACGCAAAGAAACAAGATAGAAGAAGGTGATTAGCAATTTCCACATCAGCTTTACACAACACATAGGGCAACACTGCAGGACCTGACAATACACCAATTCTGCTAAGAAATGAAGAAGTTTTTAGCCTACCCTTCCAAGCAAGCCAGGTAATAAATTTAGCCTTAGGAGGAGCAAAATTATTCCACACTAAATCTGGTAAGCTATACACAGGGCCAAGACTTTGCATGCACCAGTTATAGATAGCTCCAACTTTAAACAACCCTGACTGCTGAGCTTTCCAACTAATGGAATCCTTTTGATCACTATGTGGGCAAGGCCCTGATCCCAACATATTTTGCAGCCTAAGCACCTCATCTAGCTCCCAACCAAGAAGGGGCCTTCTAAAATTAAAGCACCGATTATTGGTGCTGTCCCGATAAGAAGCTACAATTTCAGAGTGATCTCTTTGTCTAAAGTCAGCTGGTACAACCTAGGAAATTGGGATTTAAGACTTAAGAATCCCCTCCAAATATCATCCAAAAACTTCACCCTATTCCCATCACCAATCCTAAGCTCCACATTTTCCACAAAGAAATTATACAACCTAGGATTTACATGTACCACAGCAATAATATCTCTCAAAATAATAGAAATAGACCCAAAACCATTCAATGAAGGGAACCAACCTCCTCCGGATACACCGTATTTGGCACAAATCACTAATTTCCGCAAAGCTTCATATTCCAAGGCATATCTCCATCACCATTTAAGCAACAAGCACTCATTAGTCACTAGGAGATTTCGGATACCAAGACCTTCTTGAGTCCTAGGCAGCTGCACCTCCTTTCATGTTACCAAATGAATTTTCCTTTAAGATTCATCTCCTCCCCAGAGGAACCTTCCTTCAATCTTATCAATTTCTTTAGCCACACACATCGGAATCTTAAATAAAGACACATAGAAGATAGGTAGGGAAGACATAACAGACTTAATTAGAGTGACTCTCCCGGCATAAGAGAGCATCCTACGCTTCCAACCAGATAATTTCTTTTTAATCATTTCTGCCACTGGCTGCCATACTTGCTTTCTACCTGGATTGGCACCAAGTGGCAATCCAAGATACTTTATAGGAAGATTATGACTTAAACAATTCAGTTTAGCTGCAAATTCTTCCACCAACCCATCTTCAACACCCACACCACAAATCAAATTTTATGAAAGTTTATTTTCAATCCCAAGACCATTTCAAAGCATCTCAAAATGTGATTCACAGCCACAATCTCAGACCAATTAGCCTCACAAAATATGATAGTGTCATCTGCGAACTGGAGATGAGATATATTAACCCCTCTACCCACTACCACTCCTTTTATAATCCTCAGCTCCTTAGCTCTTGACAGCAAAATATTCGGCCCCTCAGCAACAACATTAAACAAAAAAAATGAAAGAGGATCGCTTTATCTAAGTCCTTTTTGTGGACAAAATTCAACAGACGGTGAGCCATTGACCAAAATAGAAATTCGAGCAAATTCCACACATTCTTTCATCCAGCGAATCCATCTTGATCCAAACCAAAAACTGGATAACATCTGCAGCAAACAATTCCAATTAACCGTGCCATAAGCTTTTTGGAAGTCCAGTTTGACAATGAGGCCATTCTTCTTTGATTTTTTTCACCAATCCACCACCTCATTTGCTATAAGCACTTCATCCAAAATATTCCTTCCCTCCACAAAAGCAAACTGAACCTTATCAATCACACTAGGCAGTACTTGCTTGAGTCTATTAGCCAACACTTTGTAGGGAGAATTTATCAAACTAATAGGCCGGTAATTAGTAAGAGAATTAGGGTTTTCCTTCTTGGGGATAAGAGTAACAAAGGAACAATTTACCTCATATCCCAATTTACTGTTACTGTAAAACTCCTCCATGAACTTCATGATGTCATCTTGCAAAAATTCCCAGCTTTTTTGAAAAAAAGCATATTAAACCCATCTGGACCCGGGGCTTTGTTGCTATCACAATCTTTAATAGCAGCCCATACTTCTTCCACTAAAAACTCTCTCTCCAAAATGTCAACTACTTGATTAGCTCCAATCTTCAGGAGCTCTCCTCCAATTCTTGGCCTATACCTCCATTGTTCTGTAAATAAACTATGGAAATGGTAGCAAGCTGCTTATTTAACCTCATTGGGTTCTTCAACCTCAACCCCATTAACCTCAAGAGAAGCAATCAAGTTTCTATTATGTCTCTTTGTAGCTATAATATGAAAAAATCAAGTATTTCGATCACCTTTAAAAGCCCAATCCATCCTAGACTTTTGCACCCACATCCACTCTTTCCTTTTCCTAAACTTCCAAATCACACACCTTACCTCCTTTTTTCTGCCCTTCTCCACCTTATCTAACTCCCTCAG
Source organism: Camellia sinensis (assembly GCF_055761805.1). Taxonomy (NCBI): domain Eukaryota; kingdom Viridiplantae; phylum Streptophyta; class Magnoliopsida; order Ericales; family Theaceae; genus Camellia; species Camellia sinensis. Next base: position 190,873,490 of record NC_138961.1, on the reverse strand, counting down.
ATCAGATTGTAAATCTAGAGAGTGTAGTTTAGGTTTAGCTTCTTGCAATTTTGAGTCTACATCACCAAACACTGTCACATTCCATCTTTTTAAAGCAACTTTCAAAACTCTCAACTTCTCCATAATTACATAGCTTGCCCAACTTTGTACCATTGTTGAATCCCAAACTCTTTTCACTTCATCAAGAAAATTAAGGTGTAAGACCCAAGCATTTATGAACTTAAAATGCCACGCCCCAAAATTTGGACAATTAAATATTAAATTAGGACTAAACCCCAATCAATATTTCATCATCCAAATCCTAGGGGTGAAACAAAATCTCAACGTTCTCGTTTCCATAAGGTTTAAGTAAATTTCTATGCTCAAAAGATTACAAGGGATAAAAAAAAACTAACAAAACGCCAACCAAACTATCCACCATAATTTCATAACTATCCAATACTTCCAACATTAAAGTAACAATAAATAGTCAAAACAACTTAAATAATGTAAAGTTATAAATCATGACAAATTATCAAAATACTAAAGTCATAAAAAAAATAATAAATACATAAACTAATATTAACCCTAAGCTCAAGAAAACAAAGAAGTCCAAACGACATGTCCAACAACTCTAGTTATTTCTCGTCACCACTATAGTCCCAACTAATATTGCAAAAGAAGCTCGGTTGCGCTCAAATACAACACACCTGAGTTGTCAAGAGACAAAATGGGTCAGTATACAAGTATATTGGTATGAGTACAAATATTTGACACCCACGTGTCCATCAGACACAAATAAAAGTACATTTAATTCTTGTTATGGGATAAGACAAGTAGTTCCACCCGCACTGAGATGAATGTGTAGTTTCCCGATATACGGTGGCATTTAATATCTTACCCGTACACAACTAAATATAAATTGAGTATAGAATAAACAAAATAAACGTAAAATTATGGTGGGTTAGCCCTGCATAAAAATTTAGTAAGACCCACCATTCTGCCAAAAAAAAAAAGAGTTAGTATAATTTAATCATAAGTAAATTACTGAAACAGTATAAAAATACATTGTTTCATGCTTAAATCATTCGAATTGACCAAAACTCAAAGAACAAAAGTTGTACAAAGTCAAATTTTCTAAAAGGTAACGTAAACGAATTTAGTAGAAACTGAATAGGTTGAGAGAAAAACTTAATAAAAGAACCTAAATGAAATTCGATCGAAAAAATCTAGAACTGAAAATGAAAAGAATCTGCTCTAAGATGATTTTTTTTGAAAAAGTTCAAAACATAAAAAGTGTTCAGAATAATGTTTTGCTTCAATTTACACCAAATTAATAAAAAGAGCTCGTTTCGTGAGTTAAAACAATCTCTAAAATCAGCATTGCTAAAATGAATAAAAACTACTATAATCACGATCATCTGATTACAAGTTCTAATCGATCTTTTTAGTACAAAGTTAAAATACAAAAGTTGTCTAGAGTTACGTATACATGCCTCTGCCTAAATTTCATAATTTATCAAGGTCGTTTATTATTTTTCAAGATGTACAAATCAATACAATTTACACTATACCAATAAACTCATATTTAATTATTTGTACCTTAACTCTACCACTTCGACCCTTCAATTCCGACCTACACATGTAAGAATCTGAATTTTTGGACAACTAATTAGTTTGTTAATCATAATATTAAGTCAATTCATAGTGATTATTAAATTATTATGTTAATAGCATCATGATTAATACCAATATAAAATTCCTTTAAATAAAATTATTTATCTTTCTGTGATTAAATTTTTATATCTAAACACAGTTGTGGACACTAAATGAGTTAAACAAATAATAACCAAGTTGGTTAGAGGATAGAAGGGAGGAAAAAACATTTAGTGATTAGGATATATATATACATTGATTTTCAACAAAAAAAAAAGAGAGAAGTCAAATTTGTTTTTTTGGGCAGAACATTTCTACTGTCTTTCTTCTCAATAAGGCTGCTGTTAAGGCATGCCATCGCATGCAAACATACTCTAAGTCTATTCTTGTAGATGATAGTTCCCAAGCCAAAAAAAAAAAAAAAAAAATTGCCTCCAAGCTCCTATATATAGTGCACTATTCACCCATTTTCATTTCCACGGCTAAGGAAAAGAAAAAGAGAGGAATAGTAGAAAAGAAAAGTAAAAGAGAGGGAGAAGAGAAGGTCCTTGGTGGTTACCAATTCAAAAAAAGTTTTGAGAATTCTTTGTAAAAGCTTTTGAGGTAGGAATACTCAACCTCTATCCCCCCTTAGATATTTTTCTTAACTGAATGTATATATTAAAAATATGCAAGAGTGTGCATTGTTAATACACAATAGCTCAATGCATGTTTATATTTTGATAGAATGATAATCTTATGATTATATGATTTCTATCCTTCTTGCAAGCATGGATTAGATAGTTTAGCTATTGATTTTTTTCTTCTTATGTGTTCAAATATTCTCCATTGTTTGAATTAATCTTGCATGTTTATGAATTTGTGTTTACTCTTCATAAATATTATTTTCATCTATTCACTGTTACCACTAATGAAAGTAAATATGAAGGATTAGAGTTTCACATGGGAATAGTAGCAAGAAATAAATTTTATAGTCTTACATATGATTCATGGTGAATACAAAGTGTGTTTTTCACAAAATAATGAACTTCCTGTAAAATAGATTTTTAATTCGTTTTGAATAACCCAAACAAACTCATGAGAACACTTTCATAAAATCTGAAACTACTGGAGTTAGTTTAACATGTTTTCATGGTGCTAGAATATAGAAAAAAAATAAAAAATAAAATAAATTATTTGACAACGTTTTGTGGTCAAAACATATTTTTAACTTCATTGTTGTCTGGAGACAACAACAATGCTGAATTTACCAGGTCACTGTTTGTTTTATAGAATGAGTTTTCAAGTGATTCAAATTGGAAAATTTATATCTTTAAGTTACCTTTCAAATACCTCTAGTTTCATAATTTTTTTTTAAGCATTGAGAGAGAAACGCCAATTTTTCCAAAATGTGACAGAATCTGTCCAGTTTTCTTAGAAAAATTATTTGACCATCCTCCATTGGGTTTTAGTCTTCAAACTCTTCTGAAAATATGTTCTAAACTTAAATATTTAGCAAACCGTTTTGACCATACCTCTTTTTGACACCTTTTGAGGCCCCTTTTTATTTTTCAAATGCAAATCACCTGTGCTGCAAGTTAATAGAACTCACTGTCCAAAAAAAACCAGTTTTCTTCCAAAATTTATTTCTCCATTCTAAAATCGTTTTTAGCCATGATATTCTCTCAAAATATTTTCCTAATTCGATGAACTAGCACCAATTAAAATATTGTTACGGTTGAACTTCGTTTGGTATGGGTTTCATATTTTTTTTTATCTGACCATACAGTGCTGAAAGAAGAAGTGTGTGAATTTTTAAAAAAATTTGTGATGATTCCTAAGACATTCTATCATATTTATTTTGGTTGCCATACATGATTGTGTTGTGCTATATAAACATTAGGTCACTGTGATTTTCAAACTAAAACTCGCATATCACTACAACAAAGTGCACCTTTGGCAACTAAAAAAACTTTAGTTGCCAAAAGTTATGGAATTGCCGACCAATATTTTTTTTAGTCGCCAAAAGTAAAATATTTAGCTAAAATTTTTTTTAGTCGGGGTATATTCATTATTGGCGACTAAAAAAAAAAATTAGTCGCTAAAAAAGCTAGAATTGGCGACAAAAAAAAAACTTAGTCGCTGTATATTGACTTTTGGCTACTAAAATATTTAGTCACCGAATGGAAAATAAAAAAATTATTTTTTCTCTTTGGCGACTAAAGTTTTAGTAGCCAAAAACTTACTTTCAGTGACAAAAAAAAATTTAGTCGCCGTATACTGATTTTTGGCTACTAAAATATTTAGTCGCCGAATGGAAAATAAAAAAATTATTTTTTCTCTTTGGCGACTAAAGTTTTAGTCACCAAAAACTTACTTTCTGCGACAAAAAATTATTTTAGTCGGCTTTAGCTGACTTTTTCCGACTAAAATGTTTAGTCGCCAATTGTAATTAAAATTTTCAAAGAAAGGTTTTGAATTTTTGGCGGGTTTCTTACTTAATTAACGACGAAGCTATATTTTAGTTAGGGAAAATAAGTTAAACAAGGATGTAAAATGTATGGCTAAGATCGATCACTTGAAGAACCAACAGATGGAGATCAATACCTCACCAATAAAATATTAGGGTAGGTGAAGAGAAGAAGAGAAGATGAAGGGGGCGAAGGAGTCTCGCTGCGTCGCCATCCCACCGCCGCTCCTCCTCACGTTCACCGGCAACCGGAGCACCTCCTCCTTCTCCGCCATCGCCATCATGACTGCTGCGATCACCATTGCCGCAGCTACCACCTCCGTTGCTGCCCTCTTTTCACGCCGCCGCCTTCCCCTCCTCTGCCGATCTTCACAGATCCACCGCCATCGCCGCGAGATTTAGAGGCTTCATCGCTGAGAAGAGACTCCATTGATGCTCCGTCTCACATATGCTTTCTCTCTCTTTATATATATATATATATGTTTTATGGAAATGGAGTCAATACAGTGGCATTTGATAGTTAAGCTGCTTTGTAGGCTATGGAAAAGAATGGAATGGAAGGAATTGTGAGGGTTGAGAGGTTTGTTTGACATTATACATGTGGTATTTGTCAATTCCTTTATAAGTGGTGTCATTGTACCTTAAAGCACAGGATTCTGCTGCACCACCATACCACACATATTAATATTGAATTACCAATTCCCTCTTGCCTCCTCCCCTGAGGTACTGCTGGTGGTGGCAGTTTAGAACCCATAGCAAACATTTTCGGAATACTTGTTTTGGCATTGGGAATATTTGACACCATGCAGCTTAGTTGCATTTGCTTTGCTAATTTGTTGATCCACTAGCAGATTTTTACAAATTCTGCCATCCCATTCTTGATCAATAAAAAATAAAAACCATTTAGCGTAGGCATGAGAAAATATGTTTTTTGGTTTTCCTTGCCTCCCAAATATTAAGAGTTATATTAGTGGGATATTTCTATCAAATTTGTTTTTTGTTTTTTGGTTTTCCTTGCCTCCCAAATTCTTCTTCAAATCTTTAATCTAACTCTTCCTACAAGTCTTTTATTAAAAAACACTTTAAATATACGCATTAATATGTTAATGCATATTAAATTATGATTAGGATAGGAAAAAGCACATGAAAATAGTAGTTTTATATTCATCTCAAGTATATTGATGAAATATTTGAGTATTCCTCTAAAGTTATAATAATACTTAATTGTGTAAATTACGTTGATATTTTCTATATTTCGGTCCTTATGTCATTTTGATATTTATAATTTCAGTTTTTATAATTTCAATTGGCTCAATTGACTCAGGATTCATGATTTTGTCTCGTTGATTAAGTTGTTAGTGTTTTTCGATTGATTAAAATGTAATCGGTGTTATCAATTTGATCAAAAGTGACACAAAATTTAAAACTAATGATCAAAGTTGATCTAATTGAAATTACAGATGCTAAAATTACACAATGTGCAAAATGCAAAGATTATAAATATAATTTTTCAAATGAATTTGAAATCATGAGATGAAAATAAAAATTTATGATTGTATAAAAAATAATGGAGATAAAACTTTATTTTAATAAAAAATATTCAATATGTCAGTTAGGACTATACAGTCTATTGTGACTTCCTCTCACTCCTTTTTATCCTTATGTTCTATTTATAAAAAGTTGAACATTGCTTAAAGAATTTAGCTACGTTAACAAGATGATTGTAGAGTCATAAATAACCACCACAACCATACTTCTTAAAATATAAAGATATTAAATTCTCATGACACATGTAAACTTAAAATATATATACTAAAGCCTTTTAAGCCATAACAAGAATAGTGAAATGTCATTAGTTATAATGTGAGAAGTTTCTAAGTCTTATATTAAGCTAGCTATGAAATTTTTGTATAAGATGAAAGGAATAGAGAAAATGTCAAGTTAATATAGGAATTCTTATCTAGAACTAATCAATGGACCTTCGCTCCCATTCATATCCAAATTGACTTAAATAAATAACCATTTATTCATGAGAAACTAACAATTTTAGGCCTTTGATTAAGAACAGGAAAAAAAAATTCAACAAAATGAATAACATGAAAAAGATCCATCAATTAAATAGAATATTTGTTAGGTTTTTATTCTTGGCAACCCCGTTTGACAAAACTCCTTTCAGATGTATTTATTTTCGCACTTTTATTTCAGTGAGGCTATGAGTTTATTAGATGCGAATCCAAACCCGAATCGAACCATGCAGAGAAGTTTGTGATGTTAATGCTTTCAAGATTGCCACTTCGCTCGCGGCCGAAGCAAAATGCAAAATTACATTCAAAATTGCATGTCCGTCGTTGCTCGCTCGAGCCAAGGAATTCTCGCTCGAGCTAGGGCTTGCTCGCTCGAGCCACAGAATGCGCGCTCGAGCCAAGGATTGCGTCCATACAAAAACCTGAAAGAGTGTATTCCTCGCTCGAGCCAAGGATCCGTCGCTCGAGCCAAGGCACTAGTAGAAATCATGAAAAATACACTCCTCGCTTGAGCCAGAAAATCTTCGCTCGAGCGAGCCTCAGAATCCGAATTTCTCAAGGAGTTTGTTTTCATCCCAATCTAGGATTACTTTTGGTTCTCTATAAATACTTGGTTTTCTCCCAAAACTAAGTTATATTGATTGAAGTTCTCCAGATCTTATTTTTTGGATCTTAAGGTTTATATCTGGAGATATTTTGTTTGTTTTCTTTGATGCTTTTATTGAGTCTTCAACTCATGATTTAAAGAGAGTACATCAAAGGTTTGTTTGTTATACACAAAAGAGAGAGTTGTTCTTCAGTTGTGGATTCTGAAGAATTCGAGCCTGAAGCTTTGGTGGAATCCAGAGTGGCTCATCAGAAAGACAATTTCGTGGTGAAGATGGGGTTGGAAGAGGCACATAGAGGTTGGTTCAATTAGGCGTTGTGGATTCGCTAGGTAATTGAGACTATACCCGTGTAATTCCTTTAAATCTTCTTAGTGGATTGTTTTGTGGCTGTTGCCCGTGGTTTTTTTATCACAGTTGGAGGTGTCCAATTGTGGTTTTTCCACGTAAAATCGTTGTGTCTCTTTGTCTTGATTGTTTGATTGGGATTGTTATATTCTGCTTAAAATTGATACATAATCACAAATCAACATCTAGGGGATTTCTAGATTTTTCAAGATTAAATAACAGAGAAATTGATTCTAATCTCCTGTGCAAAACATGTATTACAGGATTACCAGTTTATTAGAAATAATGGTGAATAAAGGGAAGAAAGAGAGTTAAAAAATTAACAGTAAAAAAAGAAGGAAAAACAATGTGAGATAGAGGAGGGGGGGAACAATTACCATTTTGGAAAGGACAAGAGCAAAATTAATGAATATTTGTTTTGGAGTTTCAAAATACAATGGCTTATGGGTAAGTTGGACCAATGGCATAATTACTTTACAAATAACTTCATAGTTTAGAGCCATTTAGCTCGTCATTCAACTACTCAAACAATCATTAACAGTATCCTTGTCTTCCCATTTTCCCCCTCATAGCTATTGTTTAAGTCTACTAAACAAAATTAGTCAAGAGGTTGGGTGAACTGTAAATACTTGAACTTGAGTTTGAATCTCTCAAGATGTCATTAAAGGTTTGTCCGATCTGTATGTTATTTGTTAGATTACCCAAACATATTGTTTGTCTTGTTCTTTACTTAGTTTAGTAATATCGATCTTCAATTCAACAATTCTGTGTTCCAATTTTTTATTTTTTTGAGATGTTTTCTTCAAGGGGTAATGGAGCTAATGGTGTTTAAGAGATAGTGTTATTGACATATATTGGTTAATCCAACTACTGCTCTGAAGTTCTTTGTCTGTTTAATCTTATGTTATTGCCATTTATGGTCAATCCAACTACTTATGCATTGCTTATTTTAAAGTTTGTGCATTTTATCACATCACATCTATGTATTTTTTTTTCTTGTGTTGCCCACAATTTCTGCTGATGAGTTTTGGCATTCATTATAAGAATTCTAAGTGTTGCTCCCTACCTTTTATTTTTTTCTTTTTATTTACTTGTTTATATCAATTAATAAAATTCTTAAAACTATTCTAATTTGGGATCTAATTAATAGTTCAAAACTTTTTTTTTTTAAAATGCTTGTTGGATTTATTTATTTTTCTCTTCATGACATACTTCTCTTCATGTACCAAAATAACTCAATTTTTTTTTATGTACATACCTTGCAACCTAGACTTATTCCACCCCTACCTGCGTGGTTAATCTTTATTTGTTCATTTTTTTTCCTTCTATGTTTTGATTTTATGTTATATGTAGAACTGTGGACGCATTACTTGGTTGATGAGGAGATGTAGGGATTTAAGTATTTTTTTTTTTGAGAGGGGGGGGTTACTGTTTGGGTATTTAAATGTGGCCTCCTTGGGTATGTTGGTTGCTGAAAAAAGTGATTGAAAACTTTAGTATTACTTTGGAGAAATTAGTTTTTTCACTCGCTGAAGATTGATGAAGATTCGTTTGAGTAAAATTTGTTTGGTTCATATTCCTCTGCTTTCTTAGCAATTCCCATGGGAATTTGAAACCTTAAAGTTCGAAGTCGTATGGAAAGATTTGATTGAGGTTTTTACTTGTAGGATTTGTTCCTCTTTGGTTGGAAATTAAATCTTTTTGAAAAAGAATTTGTTGCTCTTACCATCTAAACTGCAGAATAGTAAAGATAATTAAATAAGGTTTTGTCAGTTGGATTTTTGTTTTTGAAGACAATGGATAGTGGAATTAGGAATGGCAACGGGCCGGGGCGGGGCCGGGGACCCCACTCCCCGTCCCCGATCCCCGAAGGTTAAAATATCCCCGTCCCCGTCCCCGATCCCCGGCGGGGGGAAACTCATCACTCCCCATCCCCGTCCCCAACGGGGATCGGGTTTCCCCGACCCCGAAAAATTCCCGAGGTTTTTTTAATTTTTTTTTTATTTTGTTCAAGAACAACAAATCAACATAGCAGATCTGAGTACCAACAATCATCATCAACAGATTTAAATTAAAAAAACAATTAATCTGAAAAAAAAAAAATGTTTTCATTATCATCAACAGATTTAATTTATAAAAAAAAAAAACAATCTGAAAAAAATATATATATACATAATCATCATCTCAACAAATTTAAACTAAAAAAAAAATTGAAAAAAAAAAATAGATGTACCAACAGATCTGAATCTGATACAGATCTAACAGTAACAGATCTGATCTGAGAGACCGTGGCTGTGGCGAGATCAACGGCGGCTGTGGCGAGATCAACACAGGTATTAGCGGCTATGGCTGTGACCGGCGGCTGTGGTTGTGGCGAGATCAACGGCGGTGGTGGGACACGCCGACTGTGAGAGTGAGAGAGTTGAGAGAGAAGAACGAGAGGGTGAGTGAGAAGAACGAGCGGCTGTGGCGAGATCAACGGCAACGGTGAGACACGCCGACTGTGAGAGAGAGAGAGAGTTGAGAGAGAACGAGAGGGTGAGTGATAGAGTTGAGAGAGTGATAGACTTGAGAGAGTGATCTTTTAACACAGGTATATATTATAATGATATACTAGATATATATTATAATATATATTATAATACAACTAGTGAATCTTTTAACACAGGTATTAGCGGGGAAATTTCGGGGAAAATTCGGGGCGGGGCCGGGCCGGGGCCGGGGCTCAGGAGCCTATCCCCGTCCCCGGCCCGAAATTGATCGGGGAGTGATTTTTTAATACCATCCCCGTCCCCGTGGGGATATTTTTCGGGGAAAAACCACTTATTTCGGGGTCGGGGGATCGGGTCCCCGTCGGGCCGGGTTTAAATTGCCATCCCTAAGTGGAATATCTACATTTTCACTGTGAATAAGCAAAGATAATCGCCTTGATTTGTCAATCATTCATGTGAAAGTTCAAAATTAAATTTGATGCATGATAGATGACTAACTACTCTACTGTGATCCCATTGAGCTGAAATAATTTCAAGGGCCGCGCTTGGTGTACTGTGATCCCATTAAGCTGAAAGAATTTTTATTTTATGAATGATTTCATCTATTTGAGGTTAGTTTGATATAATTCTAACTTGGGGAGGGGGGAGGGAATTGAATGACCTCTTCAAATAAAATTCCTAAGAGTGTCGAGAGTAGTCAGTGGTTGTGGAAAGCCAGAATTGCTATTTAATCATCATAAAAACCATCTTTTGCATAATTCATGTAACTAACTAATTGGAATAATGATCCTTTTGCCAACTCTTGATATTGGTACATATTTATATGTATTAGAGATGGTGATTTGAGTGAGAAACTCAAATTTGCTTTCATCAGAAATTCATGATGTGGAATTTCCAGTGATTATCTTGTCTTTTTTTTCTTTAATTTTAATTTTTTATAACTTTCTATAGTTTCATTTTGGATTTTATTTTTTTACTTAGGGATGGTTTGATTGAATCCCCAAAGTTGAAGAGCTCAAGGATTTATGATAAATTTCAAACATGATGTATAATATATGCAGGTGAATGTGTGTGTATATATATAATGCTGTGTGGATATGTATAATAATGCTGTGTGTATATATAATGCTATGTGTGTATATGCAAATGTTTAATATATGTATGTGGCCCTAAATTAATGAGCAACATACACAAGTTCTCTGGTAAGAAATGATCCAATCATTTTGTCATTTCACAGAATACAAGTGAAGTAGAGGAATACATAAGGTTGATTAGGAGACTTAATTAATCTCAGATTTACGTGTGTTATACATAGAGAAACCTGATTTTATTCGCAACGTACCATTGTTTTTTTAATAGAATCCACTAGGTTTTTGAGTCCCCTCTATTGCATTTGAATGCTCCAACTTTGCTTACTGGTTACCACCCAGCTTTAGCCCAAAGTGGATATGAGGAAAATGTGCCCACTGTTAAACAACATACACAAATCTTTCCGTCTTTGGAAAGGTAATTCAAGTTATTTGGTTTAGTTACCAGTGAGTGATAGTTCAATATGTTTTGATACAATGCCTTCCTGCTCACATGCACTATTTTTTCTCTGCTTCAGAATCGTTCCTAGCTGTTACTCGTGAACTTCAACATATATATGGAAAGGATGAAGGGAAACAATTGTCGTAAAGTTGCCTTGTTCAAATATAAAGATAGGAAAATCTTTTCCTTATTTTTGTGCAGATAATTATACATCTTTTTGGTAATTTTTTGTTATTAATCATAGCAATGTAAGTATTACGAGGTCGAGCATCCTTAGAGATGAGTTTTTGTTGTGGAACTGGAAATCAACATTATTGGCACAAAAAGAACCTTATACTTTGGTCACTTAATGTAAGTTTGAACTGCATCATCTTAAATATTCTAAAGGAGAAATGAAAATGAAGCTAGTTGTTATTGGCTAGTTAGTTTATGTGATACTTCGTCACATGTTTGGTCCTTGTGATTAATCTTTCATAAACCATACGCAATTTTGAAGCCTTTTAAGATAGTTTATGTACTTTGTCACGTGTTTGGTCCATGTAGTTAATTTGTGCGAGCGTGCATGTGTTCATTTTTACTCAAACTTATCTATTTACTTTGACAACTTTCTTTAGTGTTTTTGGGTCAGTTTTCATTATTTTTATAATTCCTTTAAGATTCTTATTTGAACTAAAATCACTTTTTACTTTATGTTAGCCAACTTTTTTATAAGAAATCATTTAGCTGTCTGTTTATGTGGTGCTCTTCCTCTATAGCTTTCACTACCAACTAGGAGCTCCCTTAACTTGGAGAATGAGAATTTTCTTTCAGAAATTCTAAATTAGATTTCACATGCATTAACTTCTCATCTGGCACTCAATCAACCCACTAGGAATGTTTATGGCTTTACCATAGTTATAACCGAATATGGCCTAAACTTAGTCGAAATAGGGTTTTGGGAAGAGAAAATTCAAAACAGCCTCCAAATCATCGTGTGGCTCTCACGGACAGCTTCCCTATGACAAATAGGACTTGTGACGACTGACGGAATGTAATTCGGACCTGTAGGTTGGGAGTTAGAGTCGAATAAGCCCTAAACTTAGGCCTCGTTTGGCAAATGGCTTTTTTAGTCAAAAAGTCAAAAAGTCACTAAAAAAACCAAAAAGCCAACAACCCATACCAAAAAGTCAAAGATTCCCTTTTCTCTCTACTTTTTGTACATCTTTTCGTAAAAAATCAAAAATCCATCCCAAACATACTAGTTTTTTTTACATCACATTTTAGCCAAAAAGTTACTAAAAACGTTTGTTCCCAAACGAGGCCGTCGAAAAAAGGGATTTTTGGGGACAAAAATTCAAAACAGTCCCTAAACTACCATGTGGCTCACACGGATAGCTTTGCCATGACAAATAAGACTTATGAGAACTGACAGAATGTAATTCGGACCCGTAGGTTGGGATTTAGAGCCGAAAACGCTTTAAACTTAGTCGAAAAAGGGCGTTTCGGGGGCAAAAATTCAAAATAGCCCCCGAATGACTGTGTGGCTCACACGGATAGCTTCACCATGACAAATAGGACTTGTGAGAACTGATGGAACGTAATTCAGACCCGTAGGTTGGGAGTTAGAGTTGAGTATGCCCTAAACTTAGTCGAAAAAGGCATTTTGAGGGTGAAAATTCAAAACAACCCCCGAACGACCATGTGGCTTACACGGATAGCTTTGCCATGACAAATAGGACTTGTGAGAACTGATGAAACATAATTCGGATCCGTAGGTTGGGAGTTAGAGCCGAATACGCTCTAAACTTAGTCGAAAAAAAGCATTTCGGGAGCGAAAATTCAAAATAGCCCCCAAACCACCATGTGGCTCACACGGACAGTTCCCCTATGACAAATAGGACTTGTGACAATTGACGGAACGTAATCTGGACTCGTAGGTTGGGAGTTAGAGCCGAATACGCCCTAAACTTAGTCGAAAAAGGATTTTCCAGGGCGAAAATTCATAACAGCCCCCGAACCACCATGTGGCTCACACAGACAGTTCCCCCATGACAAATAGGACTTGTGAGAACTGACAGAACGTAATTCAGACCTGTAGGTTGGGAGTTAGAACCGAATACGCCATAAACTTAGTCGAAAAAGGGCATTTCGGGGGCGAAAATTCAAAACAGCTCCTGAACTATCGTGTGGCTCACACCGACAGCTTTTCCATGACAAATAGGACTTTTGAGAACTAACAGAACGTAATTTGGACCCGTAGGTTGGGAGTTAGAGCCGAAAACACCCTATGTTTAGTCAAAAAAGGGCGTTTCGGGGGCGAAAATTCAAAATAGCCCCCGAACAACCGTATGGCTCACACGGATAGCTTCGCCATGAAAAATAGGACTTTTGAGATATGATGGAACGTAATTCGGATCCGTAGGTTTGGAGTTAGAGCCGAATACGCCCTAAACTTACTCGAAAAAGGGCTTTCTGGAGGCGAAAATTCATAACAGCCCCCGAATACGCTTTATACTTAGTCGAAAAACTTATAACGCTTAGTTAAAAAAGCAACAACTTTATTAAAATATTATCTACATGTTCTAATAATTGCCTTTATATATTTATAGGACGAATAAATTACATATTACATTGTTTGTACAGTTGGTTGGAATAAATTTTGCATGATACATATATATATATATATACTTTCTATAATTTTCAAGAAGACATTTCTCGATTGTTCTACCTCAAATGCAAGTTAGAACATGTTCCATATGGCTGACTGAATTGATATTTTGTAACCAATTCTAATGTTTCATTTTTTGTTTTTCTTTGTAGATGGCTTTGTTACGTGGACTTGTGGATAATCCATATTCGTGTGTGGAGAAGAATTTTCACTTTTGTGTAGAACTAATATAACACTTTTGTCGTCCTCAGCTTTTGTGTAGTTCATTATTACTGATACAGAAAACTTTTGACAATCAACAGATAATGACTGTCGTGGTACATAGATCACCTTTTGTCGTGGTACATATATACCATTTGTCGGCGTATATATAGGACGTTTTGTCATGGTCCATTGAAAACTTTTGTCGTGGTACATATATCACCTTTTGTTGTGGTACAGATTACGATGGTAATTTGTACCATGCCAAATGATAATTTCGCTTGGTAGTAAATGTATTTTTTTGTATATAGAGGGCTTTGATTTTTGTATGATATATTTTGTATGGAATAATTATTTTAGTTTGGACAATAGTTGATTTGTATGGACTTTGATATTTAATGTTATTTATTTTTGGTATATGGATGCAGATTGTGGAATGATTGATGGTATGTATCATTTTGTTCTTATACATATTACAGGTTGCATTGTATATAGACAGGGATAAAACATAATATCATGTTTTTGGCGACTAAACAATTAGTAGCTAAAAATAAATTGGGAAAAGACATTTGGCGACTAAAAGTTTTGTAGCAAAAAAAAAAAAGAAGACATTTAGCGACTAAAAGTTTAGTAGCCAAAAAAAAAAAAAAGACATTTGGCGACTAAAACTTTAGTAGCCAAAAGAAAATCAAACATTTGGCGACTAAAATATTTCGTAGCTAAAAACAAAAAACTGAATCATAAACACACTTTTGCCGACTAAAATTTTAGTAGCAAAAAATGTAAAACTTTAGGCGACCAAATATTTAGTAGCCAAAAGAGAAACTATTTGCCGACTAAACATTTAGAAGCCAAAGATGGGGACTTTTGACGACTAAATTTTTAGTAGTCAAAAAAGAACTCATTGCCGACTAAAATTTTAGTAGTTGAAAAGGTGGGACTATAGGCGACTAAAAGTTTGGTCACCGAAAAGGGTCTAATTTAATTTAATGTCCAACATTTTGGCGACTAAATATTTAGTCGGCAAATGAATTCATTTGGCGACTAAAATAATTTTAGTCGTCAATTAGCTTTCCCGACTACTCTTCAGCTACTAATTTTGCGACCAAAAAATTTAGTCGCTAAAGCCCTTCGGCTACTAAAAATTGACTTTTGGCGACTAAAACCAAAAGTGAAAATTCTTGTAGTGTATGCATCAAAATATGAATTCGACGAAGTAAAGAAACACGAAATTGAACCGATGATATATTAAAATTTAAAAGTGATGGGGTGAGCCCGATTTAGAATCTTGCGTAAGTGAGTTGCGAACCCTAACATAGCACGGGAAGGTATTTTGGCTCTTATCGGTGTAGGCGATATAAGGTTGGTGGTGCGGGTGTCACAACATAGACCGTTCCTTGGGGCAGACTGTGATATCACAACTCAGGTATGAAACCCTAATGTATTGGCATCATTGGTAGTTACAGCAAGTAACATTTGAATATTTAACCAAGGGGGAGTTAAAATTGTCCGTGACTATTGCTTAGCGGTTGAGTGGAAATAGTGTTCCGCGAGAAGTTACTTAAACTTATCTGATAAACTAAATTTATGAGAATTTAAAAAGAAATGTTGGTATTTTTCTTATGATAAAATACTACTTCTGTTTGCCATTTTTTATTATTATTATGTATTGTTATTATTTCAATGGATAGCATTCATGTTATGCTTATTAAATGCTACTTATCATTCTGTTACTACACATTATTCATTAATTGTAAGTATTATTATCGAGGTGGGTATTTTCAGGTTGTAGTATCTTATTGAGCTCGTCGCTCATTGCATTCCCATTGCGCTGGCGTTTTATGCCAGGTACCGAAGAAACCGAAGGGAACACCGAGGCCTTGCAAGGCGACATCAACCTTGGTTAGCTTGAAGAGTGCCCAAGTTCCATGAACTATTTTCTAAATTTTCTAGTTTTTCTCTAGTTTTCTTTTTATATTTGTGTTTTTTTTTTATGTACTAAGACTAAGTTGTAATTTAAGAACTTTAATTTTCTGGGTTGTTAATTAATGGATATTAGTAATATTGATGGCAATATTGATTTTAAATTCTAAATCTTATTATGATATCCTTAAATTTTGGGGTGTCACAACACATATATCCCATGTGCCTCCTGTATACCTAACACTGCTTCGAAGCCAAACTTGCATGGGGATATCATCCCGAGTTTGACCCACACTCCCCGGATAGTTAGCATATACGTACGCGCATAAATTAAAGCACTCGTCTACTCATGAGAATGAAGCAACAATCTCTCATCTACTCATGAGAACAAACATAACAATGCCAAGCCTAAGGCATTCAAATAAATCTCAAAATACTCATTTTTTTTTTATACACTCTTTCTCACCAACACTCAGATAAAATAACAATCCATGGAGTCATGGAGGAGTGTAAGGAATTTATCTATGAGTTCTAAATTTATTTTAATTTCATATAACCATGAGTGTGATTACAATTATAAAATAAATACATATAAAAACTCTAAACCTGACCTACACAACTATTTAAAATAATTAAAATCAATCTATCATCATCATGTAAATACAAAATCAAACTAACATCACATAAATAAAAATAAATAAATAAAAACAACGAATTAAACATAAACCAAGGGAAGTGGGTTTTGTATTCACAATATTTTTTTGAAGATCAAAGAATCACTTAAACAATTAATAAAGCCACCAAAATAAAACCCTAATCTTTTTATTTTTTCTCTTTTCCTCTTCTTCCCCACCTTTTCTTTTCTGTTTTCTCAAGATGCACTCTTTGTTTGATTAATCTCTCTCTCTCTCTCTTTCTCTCTCTCTCTCACAGTTGGCCGCACACAGCACCGCCCTCTTTTTTGTTTGATGATTACTTATGGTATGTTTGGTAACGTTTACGTTTTCAGTTTATATTTATAAAAATTTTATAAACTGATTTTTGTTTATTTTTAGAAAAACATAAACTACAAACACGTTTGGTAATTGAAAAAAATGTTTTAAAAAAATTAAAAATATAAAAAAGAATGAGAAATGGCAAGTGGTGGCAAGTGGTGGTGGAAAGTGGTGACGGTGGGTGGTGGGTAGCTGGTGGTGGTGGGTGGTGGCGGGTGGGTGATGGTGGTCGGTGGGTGGGTGACGGTGGCGAGTGGTGGGTGGTAGCGAGTGGGTGGTGGTGGCGGGGGGTGGTGGGTGGTGGTGGGTGGTGGTGGCAGGTGGGTGGCGGATGGTGGGTGGTGGTGGGTGGTGGCGGGTGGGTGATGGTGGTGGTGGTGTTGGTGGCGGGTGGTGGGTGGTAGGTAGTGATGGTGGGTGGGTAACAGTGGCGGGTGGCGGGTGGTAGCGAGTAGGTGGTGGTGGTGGTGGCGGCAAGTGGTGGTGACAGGTGGTGGTGGCAGGTGGGTGGCGGATGACAGGTGGGTGGTGGTGGCGAGTAGGTGGCTGGTGGTGGTGGTGGGTGGGCGGATGGTGGGTGGTAGCGAGTGGGTGGTGGTGGTGACGTGTGGTAGGTGGCGGGTGGTGGTGGGTGGTGGCAGGTGGGTGGTGATGGTGGGTGGGTGGGTGACGGTGGCGGGTGGGTGACGGTGGCGGGTGGTAGTGAGTAGGTGGTGGTGGTGGTAGTAACAGGTGGGTGGCGGATGGCGGGTGGTGGCGAGTGGTGGTGGTGGTGGTGGTGGGTGGGTGGGTGACGGTGGGGGGTGGTAGATGGTAGCGAGTGGGTGGTGATGGCGATGTTGGTGGTGGGTGGTAGGTGGCGGGTGGCGGGTGGGTGATGGTGGTGGTGGTGGTGGGTAGTGGTAGCAGATGGGTAGCAGGTGGCTGGTGGTAGTGGGTGGCTAGTGGTGGCAGGTGGGTGGTGGGTGGTGGTGGCAAGTAAGTGGCGAGTGGTGGTGGTGGCAGGTGGTGGATGGTGGTGGCGGGTGGTGGGTGGTGGCGGGTGGATGGCAGGTGAGTGGTGGTGGCAAGTGGTGGTGGGGGGTGGGTGATGAGTGGTGAGTGGTGGTGACGGAAGACGGTGGTGGAAAATGGTGGCGGGTGGTGGCTAGTGTTAGGTGATAAAAAAAAAAAAAAAAACTCAAAACAGAAACACATTTTTTGGCCAAATTTATAAACTGAGACCACTAATTTATAAATCTAAAATTTTACCAAACAAGTTTTTATTTGATTTTTTAAAATTTTTATAAATATAAACAGAAAACTGAAAACGTAAGTGTTACCAAACGGCACCTTAGATAACCTAATTTACATTTATATTATATTATATTATACAAATACAATATATCCTTATAAATGGGGATTGACCTTCAAATCCCATTTGAATGACTTGTGAACCTTTCAGTCCTAAATGTATTATAATACTCTCAGAAGTCCTAATTTGTGATGATTTACGTTTATGCCCATAAGGTATGATATTTAATGGTGACTAATGAAGATTGCGTATGTTACGGCCTGCCACATTTGAAAAAAACGCACTATAGTCCACATTCAATTGGGTCATGGTTTTTGCCAACTCCAGGTGGGGTTTTCACTATGGACGTTGTATTTGCAAGTGGTGACCACATATGTGGGATCCAAAATTCCGAAAGTGTCATTGTAGGTTCGAATCTGACCCAAATGCATCCACCACAAAATTAAGGAAGCTAATAGCTTCATTGGTTGTCTAGGATTTCGCCGTAGATTATTCTCATTTGGTTATTTCACACTCGTGTGGACCATCGATTCACGTTCAAATCTTCATCCGAAATGTGGCAACCACATCTCCATACTGTAAGTCAAGATTTCGAAATAAGTTTCATTTAGTTTTTAGGGTTTTAAAATTGTTGTGAATCTCACTTTGAGCAGAATCGGATCTCACATTACACAATGTAGTCAAGGAAAATCCCCATCTCACATCACACAATGTAGTCAAGGAAACTCCCCATCTCACATCAACCAAAAATACAGAATCTCCCACAAAAAAATCTTACCAATGGTCATGTGTTTTTGTGTTCTTTTTTTAATAGGTTTGTGTTGGGTGTTGTTTGGGGTGTAAATATTGTCATGTGGTTCATGCAATTGGTCATTGTGTGATGTTATGCGGCGATGTGGTGTCGGTGAGCCACATTTGAAAATTTGTGGCACCAAACACATGGTCACGTTGCAATGGTCATACATACTAACACCTATTGTGTTGATGCGATTTCGCAACAAATCATTGTATTATTTTTTTGGATTTCAATTTTCAACATAAATGGTACGTTCATACAGTCAATACATATGGTTGCTACATCACACATTCACATCGTTCAATAATGTACATGCAACGTGACCTCAGAGAACGTTCAAGTTCACTTTCACATTTAATTACAGTTTTCAAAATTTAAATACTCATGAACTCTAGAAACCCACAAAATCCTGCCCATATTTGATCTTTCCAAAAATATGCACATCAAAACAAATGTAAGCAATGGAATTCAAAAATCATTTTAAAAACGTTACATGAAGAAAGGGTAAAAATGTCACGAAATCCATTCCAAAATTAACAAATGGGATCTTGTGGATCATATTACCAAAAAGAAAGGACTTTCCAGAGTATTAAAAAACAAGGAGAACTCCTTAGACTAAAACTCTCTCAAATGGGATTTTTCAATAATTTCCCCATATATAAATAGGTTATATATGATCAGTACATATATATATATGTATATATATATATATATAAAACACCTTTTATATACATATATAAAAAATAAATATAAATATTCAAATTAATTATATATAATTAAATATCACATTAAATTAATTAAATTACACATTAAATTTTCATGTAACCACGCAATTAATAAAGTCAAAAATAAAATAAAGTAATAATAATAATAAAAAATAAATAAATAACGAATTACGAAAAAATCAAGGTCACTACATAAAAGGTTTTGGACCCCAATCCCTATCGTTCTCTATCAGCAAAATGGGGCTATGATTAGAAAAAAATCTAGATAACCCCCAAACTTTATATTTGTTCCATTCCAACCACTCAGGGTTAACTAGAAATTGATCAATTCTACTCCAACTTTGAGAATTTCCCCAAGTGCACTTCCTACCCAACATGGGGATGCCAACCAATTAAAGGGTACTAATAAAATTACTGAACTCTCTCATACCTCTATCTCTCCTGACACACCCTTTTCTTTCACTAATATTTTTAACTTCATTAAAGTCCCCCCTAGACACCATGGATCAGGGAAAACAGACTTCAAATTAACTAAAATTCTCCACAACCTCCTCCTATTTATATCTTCATTTGGTGTATAAATATTACCAATAACACAATTAAGAGAAGAGTGCATAGTACCTCCTAAAAGGATGAAACTTCTAGAGCAGCAACACTCTTTTAAGGAGAAAACCTCTGGATTCCAGATGCATAGAAATCCTCCAGAAGGGCCAACCACATCTACAACCATGAACTCCACCGAATCAATAGGTCACAAAGATCTAACAACATTGGCATCAACACTTGAGCGCTTTGTTTCTTAAAGAAAGACCATGTCTACCCTTTTCAACCTCAACAATTCCTTAACCCTTGAACGTCTCTCTGCCTTACCAAATCCGCGAACATTCCAGGAAAGAATCTTCATAACAACATAACAATTTACCAAAAAGCCCCTTAACAAGTGCTACACTTAAGCACCTGGCCCCACCCCTTGTCCTTTCACTCTATCAATGTCTTCGTTTTCCATATGAATTAGCCAGCTTCATGCCCAGTCAATGCCAGTTCCAACTTGATTCTCATCTGCACTGTGGCCTCAGCCTCTTTTCTAACTTTCTTTTGCTTACATACGTCATTGTTAACAGAGAAAAATGACAAAGAAGCCATTACTGCAACCAATGCACCTCGTTGAAAGCCACTTCTGAATGGAGCCCCTCATTTTCCCTTTCTTCCCCAGAATCTGCCTTGAACATCAACAGTGTTAATCGTCTCCTTCTCACTGAGCTCCTTTTTTGTTCTTGTCCTATTACTTTCCTTAACTTGGGCCGCAATTCTATTGGCCTAAACATATGCACCAGGTTGGGACACTTCTCCTTCATCTTCACTTGGGCTAAGCTCATCATCACTATCTCCCATTTTCTCAATTGGGTTTTCCTTCTCAGCAGAAACTGCCTTATCATTGTCATGCCCTTTACTATGCCCATCAAAATGGGCTTCATCCAAAATCACTTCCAACGATATGTTGGGCTTAAGTAAATCATTTTCACTTAAACTTTTCATAAGCCCATTCAGTTCAGATGATGCCTCCACTGCCTCAACTGCTCGACTTCCACTCCCCTTAACCTCCTGCAATAATGATGTCTGCATGCTCACATTGGGTAGTGGATTAACCACAACAGTATTACAAATTCTCATTTCTACACCTATCTCATTAACCATAGAAAGAGAGGCAGAATTAGACGTGTGCTCAGACCCTACCCCTACTGACACATCATTACTCCTCTTACTATCTTCCATGTCACGACTTTTCGCCACATCAGCCATAAGGTTGGCCACATCATCATCCTTCTTTCTGCTTGCATGGTTCGTTGCAAAACTAAGATCACCATCACCCATGGACTTTTTTGGCACGTCCACAATTTCGACTACATGAACATGATTCATACTGTCATCTCTTTCCATAAGCACAGTTTTATCGATACGTTTCAGTTGAGATGTACAAATTCGAACTTGCCTACACTTCAACGGCTCCATGCTTAAAACATTATGATCCAGCTCAACAACTTCACCGCAAGCTTCACCAATTTTTCAAAAATTATTAACATTCCACAGATGTAGAGGCACACCAAAACAACTTACCCACACAACTCATTCATTATCCAGCTCACACCTTTATGCCATTCAATGATTGACTCGCACCACTCCATAATCCAATCCCCAAAGCTATGCATCAATTGCATCATGTCTTCTTTTGATTTGACAGTAATCAACGCATTTCTCCCACCACCCTCTGAGTTGAATATCCTTTAATCCTCTAAGTTGGCATCCTACTTTGAGGTCAGCGAAGCTGCAATGGGTTTTAATTTTAATAACTACACTCATTAGTAGCCAACTGGTGGCATATTCTTCCACCTTAATCTTGGTATTAGTGCCACTAACATCCATTCCTCCTTTCAAAACCACACCGTAAGAGCTTCTCCCTTCAACACCTGCCCCTATTGATGTCAGTATCCTAATTGATTTCTGAATTGCTGCTCTTGAATATGTTGGTTCCTTATCTCTCCCAAAATCTGTCTTTTTTACCTTTAATGTTCTATCACCACACCATACTCCATTAGCTTTCTGAATCACTATTCCTGCTGCAACAGAACGATCATACCTTACAAGTTCGAATCTGATTCGCGTTGCTTTTCTCCTTTTGTCAGGGATATAGACATCTTTGATGACACCAAAATTTGAAAACATAGTGAACAATCTTTTAGGGTTCATCGATTCCGGAATCTCATCCACAAAGATTGTGTGGAGCTTTGCTACCGGACCCTTCCTACCTTGTCTTTGTCGGAACACCGGCTTCCAACCACCTTCGTTGGAACCCATCTTTTTGTTTTAATAACACAAATAGTTAACGGATCAAGTTATTGTTGAACCTCATAATACAAATTTATCAATAATAATTCATTTAATGAATAATTAATTACTTATTTTATATTTACCAAAAAAAAAGTTATTTACTTTAATATTATTTTCACTAAGAGATACCATGACATTTTTTAATCCTTTAAGTAATTTCGTTCAAATGATTTAAAAAGTATATTTATGGCTAATATGATTTTTTTTTTTAATTTAAGATAATGTATTGTTGTTCATTATTTTTAATCAATTTATTAAAAAAATATAGTAATAGAATATAATTTTATAAATTAGGAAAATAAAATTAAGTTAAAATTTAAAAAAAATTATAAATAATTTTATTAACTAGAATTTAGTTTATAAAATTTAACTTGTAAACATAAATTTTTTTTTCAAAATCTTGGTATTTTAATTAAGTTTAAAAAAATTTCACATGATAAAAAATGACACATCTTGATAGTACCAAAAAAAAAGGAACTAGATTTATGTGAAGATAATTTTGACATAAAATTAAAGATAAATTACTGTAAATCTTTTTAAATTATGACTTATTTGCATTTTACTTATCTGAACTTCAGAACTCAACAAATTAACCCCTTCAAAATATTATTTTATTACAGTTAATCTTTTTTGTTTGGATTTTATTACAATTTACAAAAAATCAGATTATGTGTCAAACACACGACACATTATTAAATTTTTAAAACAATAATATCCATTGTTAATTGTTTTAGGATAATAATATTATTATTTAGTGATTTCGTTTGCACTTTATTTTCTTCATCTTAGTGACAAAGTATAAATGCGTTCACTAGGATAAGAATATTTTTACTTTAAAAATTTATATCATATATTTTACACATTATCTTATTTTCTATAAATTCTTAATAGCATCTTAACCACAAAAAAATAAAAATAAAAATAACTATAATGAAATAGTACTTTTAAGGCAAATGGTAAATCAACCATAAGTGAATTAGAATGTCATGATAGAAATAGGACCAATATCATACAGACCCTACCATGTGGTGGCATGAAATACCTGGTCGTCAAGAACACTGTTTTAATGAGAAAACAGCAACCGAACCAAGTCAAGACTTGAGAGTAATAGTTTCAGTTTTTGAATGAATCGATGCAAAGCTAATTGGTACCAAACACAATCGTTCCTCTCTCTCTCTCTCTCTCTCTCTCTCTCATACTGCGTTGGCGTGCATCTGGAAGTAAACTAACAATATATATAATCCTTTAGTTCTTCATCAATTCAGATACAATCATACAACGACAACAAGAAATAAACCAAAAAAGAAAGAGAAAGAAGGAGACAGAGAGAGAAAGCAGAGCACGCCTCGGTAAAGAGCAACACTTACCCTCCCTCTATAATTCCGTGCATGTGTCTTAAATTCCAAAAGACCCCCAAAAAGATAAATGATACAAATCAAAGCAACTATATGCAAATTATGCAATATGAAAGTAATGAAAACATAGTGAGAGAGAGAGAGAGAGAGAGAGGGGTAGGGTTGTGGGTTTGGTATGAACAGTAGAGAAGTTTTTGCCTATCCATAAAGGACCAAACAAAACCCTATCTTTCTATCTTTGTTTCTACCAAACAAACATCTTTTTTGCATAAAGTGGAATTATATCAAACACATTGTCATGGCCTCTTCTTCCAAAACCAACCAAGATTTTGATCCAGCAAAACAACAAGAGGATGAGAAAGAGAGAGATTGGCTTGAGTTAGGTTTAGGGTTTGGCTCAGTCTGCAAAAACCCAGTAGATATGTCAAGCTCAGCTTCGTCATCTTCCACTTCTTCTTTGCCTTTACAACAAACCCAACAAAGATTAGAATTAGGGTTAGGGTTAGGGTTAGGGTTTGGTAATGAGTGTGTGGCTCTACCAGCTGGAAGTAACTATGATCTTTATCATCATGATCATAACATGGTGTCATCATTAGGTTTGTTCACCTCACCATCATTGTTATCTTGGCCATTGCATGTAGATGTAGATTCATCAAATAGCTTTCTCGGCCTTCATGACCGGTTAATGCCGGTTCCAGATGATACCTATCATAGACCCCATCCTGGATTGTGGTTCACACTGCGCTCCTCAATCAACAGGTAACCAGTCTCTCTCTCTCTCTCTCTCTCTCATCATAGTAGTAGTAATTCATAATGATGATGTTGAATGAATGGTGTTTGTGGAATTGCAGGAATGGAGAAGAGCTGCCCCAGTTAGCAAAGGCGTACATTAGAGTGAAGTAAGTGGTGCACGTTAGTAATCACGCATGATCATATCAAAGTGTCATGTTATAGTCGCTTTTTTTTGCCCTTTTTACTACTAGCAATCTTTTTAATTTCTACATGGTAATGATGGTGTTCAGTGAAATGAGTGAAAAAGCTGACGTTGCTTTTCTTTTCTTTTATTTGCTTTTTTTTCCTTCTTATTTCATTCTTTTTTCTTTTTTCTGTTTTTTTTTTTTTTGGTACAAAAGAGATGAGAACGTGACAGTTTTCGTGGTTAAGACATACCTGGTTAGAAAGCTTGGTCTCTCCAATGAAGCTGAGGTAATCACACCCCCCTATTATTTTAAATAATGTTATTAAAAAAGTTAACTATATGATTGTATATCGATTAATATTGAATAATAACAATTAATATGTCACAAAATATTAGTGTAATAATTCTAAAACCTTGATCTATATATGATCCCATTGTTAAAATTTTGATTAAAAAAAAAGACACAATGCTTAAATGAATAGAATTTTAAAAGATCCATATTAATGTTCATTTTTTAGAAATCTAGCTTATTAACAAGATCCAGATTTTGTATTTAGTTTTAGTGTTACTATTTTTATTATGTACTTTTTCAATAATTATTACAAAAATTATACAAATTAGAAACTATGACAGAAAATTTACCTAAAAAGTGAATAAATACTTTGGATGATACCCAATATAATCTCATTCATACAATTCAAATTCTAAATAAAATTCTGATTATTATTTTTTTAATTTATAGCATTATTGTTAACTTGAAATTACGAAACTTGCATGGAAGTGTATATCTTTGTTTAGAGGAAATGACAAGATTTTCTTGACGTTGATCAGTTTAGGCTAATGATGTGCCTGCCTTTTTAGCCTCCTGCATACATGCAAATCATGGGTATGGCCGCTTGCTTTAGGGTTTTTGATGGGTTGGAGTTTGAATTTTGAACTCACTCACTCATAAGTTTTAAAAAAATTATTAAAAATATTCGTGACATTATTTATGTGATATTCTTAATCAATGAGTACAACATAAATATATTAGCATTGTTTTGACAACTTATTAAAAAGTCAAAATATCACTACCAAAAACTCAACTAGTCTTTGTATTTTTCTGTTCATTTTTTAATAAAAAATCAAAAAATCAACAAAAATAGCTAATTCTTAAAATAACCGTAAGTGAATCATCATTTATTTTCGTATTCTAATCACATAATAAAGTTGAGTTAATATGTCTCACTTGCAAAATTTCTTATTGTGGGTGTTTGGAAAGTTGTTATTTTAGTAGGTTATTTTAGTTTTCGACTATTTTAGTAGGTTAAAATTTTTGTATTTGGAAAAATAGTTAGATTTTTTTTATAATTGAATATGATATTTGTAAGAAAAAAAAAAAGAGATAATTATGGGTTTGATGTGACATTGTCTTATTTTTTATTTTAGTCTATTTTGTCATTTTGTGAGTTTTAATCCAAAAAACTAAAAAAAATCTTTGCCAAACACCCCCATTATATGACTAATTGTGACATTGTACGTCGGTAAAATTTTAATTACTTATCAATAAAAAAAAAAGCTTATGATTTTATAGTTTAATGTATATATAGTTTACCATTAATTTAATTTAAATTTTTTTTTTCAAATCTACACTGTAATGATTCCCCTTGAATAATTATATTAATTTAAAAATAATTTTACAAATCTACACTGTAATGATTCCCCTTAAATAATTATATTAAAAGCTGTATAATTGGATGCTATCCTAGGTGGAAAGTAATAAGGGATAGTTACAATTCAGCGGTCTTTTAAACAGTATTTACACGTACATGAAAAAAAAATAAATTTTAATTATTAATGTTATATAATCTACCATTATTGTGTAATTTGTTTTAAAAAAAATTACATTGCGTTAATAAAGGAAATTAAGAGTACGGTGAGATTGAGTGAGAATATTATTAATATGGTGGTATTAAGTTAGAAATGTAGTATAAAGAGTGTTTGTTTATATATTACCGGATTAGTATAATATTAATATATAAATTAATATTTTTAAATTTTTAGTATTTTTTTAATATTGTAATTTTTTTGTCTAAAAGATATAAATTTTGCTTAAATATTATTTAAAATTTTACTAATCCCCTCACTTAATTTCTAATCCCAACCCTCTATGGGATTGGTAATCCTTCTAATTTGAGGAATTACTAGTTCAAGGAATAGTTTAATCTCATTACTCATATTTCTAACTAAATACTCTTTAGATAGGCCCATCCGCGATTAATCTAATTCTCCCAAAGCCAAACAAACATGATCATTCAGTCTAGTCTCTGATGATAAAGTATACTCTACATTATGTATGTATATATGATGATGAAATGAAAACACAGAACATTGCTAGCTAGTAGTAGTAGTAATCCATTTAACTTGTTGACCCTTATTGGCACTTTTACGAAAAGTATAGTTCTTCTTTCTGACTACCCCAAGATTCCTAATAGGATTATTCAGTGTCACAAACACATCACATGAAACCTAGATGAGTCCCATATCATGTTTTTTTTTTTGTTTTTTTTTTTTTTAATATTATTATTATTATCAGGAAAAGACAATTTTTATTGATGTAAATCACTAGTACAAGGAGTACAATCCAACACACATCAATAAAAAATAGACCTTGCTACAACATTATGCTTAAATAACATATCCCAACTAAGTTATAATCATGTGCTAAAGCTACAGACAACCAAAACAAAAGAAGATAACTAATGGAGAGAAGACTGGCTGGAGAGGAAAGGAGGTGTTTTTTTGAATAATCATCCAATCTTAATTTATTGAATTTGAGTTATGATTAGTATTATAGTCACGATACAATGTAATTAGATCCTAACTTCTAAGTAGGGGAGATGAAGGGTATATGCGGTGAGAGGAACGGCAAGGGAGGAGAGGAGAGGCAAACGAGGGTTGAAGAGGAGGGAGAAGAGCGAGAGGAGGGCCTTGCAAGTTGCAAGTGAGGGTAGTTGTTGAGGGAGATGGCACATCAAGAGAGGGTGAAGAAGAGGGTTTGGCATCGGCGGTTGGCAGTTCCAAAAACTATAGTGGAACTTGACACCATCTTATGACTAAGGTTTCGTTTGGGAACATGTTATTTTAGTAATTTTTTGATTTTTTGATTAAAATATGAGGTAAAAAAAGCTAGTATATTTGGGGTGACTTTTTAGCTTTTTACGAAAATATATGCAAAAAGTAAAGAGAAAATGAAATTTTTGACTTTTTGGTATAGGTTATAGGTTTTTTTGGTTTTTTTAGTAACTTTTGGCTGAAATGTTAACTTGCCAAACGAGACCTAAAATATGTTTTACAATTGCATCCAAATTCTATTATACTGTTGTAATTTAACTTTATTAACAAATTGGCATTTTATAATCTCGACAAAAAAAAAAAAAAAAAAAAAAACTATTAAAATGTGGTTATAAGATACTCCACCTTGTACTTGGTGAATGATAAACAAGAATAAAGATCGAGAGTTCTAGAAAATGAGTATTAAAGAGAGCTCTAATAGTAGGTCTCATCATGTGATATAGGGCTCGTTTGGTTTGATTTTCTGAAAAAAATTTGGGAAATTTTCTCTACAAATAAGTTTTCAAAAATAACCAAACCAAACAAATTTTCCCAAAAAAATTTCCCAAAACTTGTAAACCAAACAAGTTTTCCAAACAAATCTCTCTCTCACACACATCAAATCAATCACTTTTTCCAAAACTCTATCTCAAAATAATTTTCCAAAACATCTTTTAAAAAAAACCAAACCAAACATGTTTTCGTACTTTTTATCTCTAAAACACATCTCTCAAACACAAACCAAACATACCCATAATATTTTGACTTGTGCTTTTGTGTTTTTTTTGTTTTTTGTTTTTTCACGTCAGTAGAGCTCTAAATCACTGCTGGTAAACAATAATCACAATAATTAGGCTTGCATGGAATATTGCTGTGAGGGTTTTTTTTTTTTTTTTTTTTGGACTGACCTTTTGGGTAAAATAGAAATTTTAAGTTTAGGTTTTATTATGCTGTGTACCTCTCTTCTGGTATGTGCATGTCTAGGCCTGTTTTAAAGTAGTCGACCAGCACTGCCTGCCTACTCAAGTGTTTATAGAAAAAGTAATGACACATCTCTTAATTTTAAAATTTTAATTGAGTTTTAATAATGTGACAAAAAATAAAAAAATAAAAAAAAAATAAAATAAAAACTAAGGCATCACCATCACTATGTAACCCACACACTTAGAGCTCCCAATTTAGAATTCCCAAACATTTTCTTATAGGAATTGGATTGTCTCCTCCAATATACGGTGGACTTGTACATTCAGTTCTGGTCTGGATTCATCAAAAGTCTTCTTTGATTTTTAGTATTTGTTTAATTTATTTTGTAAGTTTCTATATAGATGATTTATTAGTTATTAAACTGATAGTAGTAGTAATATGATTTAAACATTTTTTAAACTAGACACTAGAATGATTTTGAAAATAAATTGTTTTTGTTTTTTCAAAAGCAAATATGATGAAATTATATGTCTACATTTATTGGATCAATGTGATTTTATTTATTTTTTAATCAAAGTAACCTAAAAAATAAATAAAACTTAGACTAGACATGACAGTCTATATAGGCTTCGTTTGAGAAGTGGGTTAGTTTTTTAATTTTTTAATTTTTTTTGGGCTATTTTAACCTGGGGTTAAAAAGCCTGATTTGGGAAGGGCTTTTGGCTTTTTTAATTTTTTTGTGAGAAAAAGAATGTAATGATTATGAGTTGAATGTGATGTTTTATCTTATTAGGGCTAAAAAGCCTATTTTATTTTTTGTGACTATTTTAGTCCCAAATCCACTTCCGGCATAGTGTACTGAAGACAATTTTGTCCCAATTATATTAGTGGAAAACTGTATTTTTATGTACTCTCATGTTTATAGTTGCTTGCTTATTTTTGAATAGTATTTACTGTGCTTAGTTTGAGTTTTCTGGATTAAGTTTTTTTTAAATTGACTTTTTTGGTTTTTGCGTTTTTTTGTTTTTAGTGAATATTTTTTAAATTTTAAACATTTTTTTTTACATTTTTAGATGCACCTTACTTAGATGTATCTAAAAAGTAAAAAATTTATGAAAAAATATTTTAAAAAATTAATAAATACATAAAAATACAACAAATGTACTGAATTCCTGTATTTTTTTGTATTTTTAGTATTTAGTGAATTTTTAAAAGATTTTTTTTATAATTTTTTTTACTTTTTAAGTGTATTTATGTTAGGTGTGTCTAAAAAGTAAAAAAAATTGTTTAAAATATTAAAAAAATTCAGTAAAAACAAAAAAATACGAAAAATAAGAAAGTAGAATTTTTTGAAAAGTGTTTTAGAAAACTGAAAACCAAGCAGGTGATTCATTTTATCTAATGAAAGTAAAAGCTTTACTTAAACAATACACAACACAACAAATAAAGATGAAAACATATTGATGCTTGGTGCATTCTTATCGCTATATTGATATCTTTCTCTATATTTCTATACTTTCTTCCATCAATAAAATTTGTTACTTTACTAATTCGAAAAACATACACAACACAACAAAGAAAGGTGAAATAAAAAAAGTTTCCAGCGGGCAAATGAAAACGAAATTAAAGTTAAAATAGTAGTTTCCAAAAATTTAATAGGAAAAATAAAGAATTATAAAACTTTATATATAGATGCAACTTTTTAAAACTTTTTATTATTTAGGGTCACCCTCACACTTAATATTATTTTTGAAGAAAAGTTATATCTCTCACCATGTTGACTAGATTAGATTTGCATGTAGGTTGATATTTCATGCATGGGGCAGAAGTTGTGGCAGTGGCAGACTTTGAAGCAAGTAAGAGATGCAATATGGTTTCCAGGGTTGGTTGAATCTCTGAATTATTCATCACAGAATTCAGAATCAAATGCCATGTTTCTATATCAGCATCATCATCTCATGTCTTTAAATTATGGAAGACCATGCTTCTTCAATTAATTAATTAACAATAATTGTGCTTATGCCTAATTAATTTTACCACTTTTTTATTTTTTTATTTTTGGGTCGGGGAGGGGAAGGGGAAGGGGAAGGGGATGGAGGGAAAGCAGATCCTGAGGCTCAATCCAGATTGATGAGTTAGCTTAATTGAGTTTGAAGCTTTTTCACTGTATCACTTTTATTTTTGCTCTCACTCTAGTTCTCAAATTGTATAAATGTGGGAAATATTGCTTCGTAATGTTTTATATATTATTGTCTTTCGGCGCATAATTTATTGGATGCAAATAAGGTACCGCGTGGTAATGAGTCTGTTTGTTGCAGTTTCTTATAAATTAATGTTGATAATCAAAAAGCACAAGTCGAAAACACCATTCTTCCTTTATTTAGATAATTCGTTTTTTCCGATCTATTTTAGCTAATCCTACCTAATAATAAGTTGTAAAGCATCCGTAGTAGAGCCCCTAAATCACTCCCTTACCTATTTTAAGGGTTGGGACTCCCTTTATATCACCCCATCAGCTTCCTTATAAGTCATTCAAAATTAATATTTGTTACAATGACTCCTTATTTGTAGAGAGTTACTGTAACTCTCTCATATTTGACACTAGTCGTCCATTCAGATGTTCCAGACGAGTGATCTGAGCAAAACTTGCTTTGCCGGTTGTCCACCTAGATGTCCAGCTGGTCGACCGCCCCGTCACTGCTCTGCTCTGTCTGCTCTCCATTTTTGTCAAGCTCTTTATTATGATCATCATCATCTTCTTTATTTGGGTCATTGTTCCAGAACAACGAAGGCAAAGTTTGGGACTCAACAAAGGCTTCATCAAAGCTACGTGGCTCAAAGGGTCTGAACCCTTTCATGGGATTGCTTGGAAGTGCAAGTCCAAGTGGAAGCTCCATAATTACCATATATATATTCAAGAACAACAATACAAAAGTCAACACAAACTTGTATGTATAAAAGATGGGTTTGATTTGATCCGATCACACTAGAAAGTAGAGATATGGATTTTAAAAGGAAAAGTGAAGGAAGATGATGAAAAAGGGAAAGAATAGGAAAAGAATATTTTAATAACATTTTATGAAAAGAATAAGGAGTTTGATGGGAAATTAAGGGCTAGTTTGGCATGTACTAAATAAGTCAAAAAGTTAAAAAGTCACTATCTTATTTAAGTCTCATCATCTTATTTAAATCACATCACCTCTCTAACACATCACATCAAACCCAACCCAAACCCAACCCAAACCCACCAATAAGTCAAAAAGTGCACTTTTTTAGGACATCCCAAACCAACCCTTATGAAAAAGTGATTTTGAAAATAGGGAATGAATTTTTTAATAATATTTTAAGGTAAAATTTAAGTAAACTGATAGGAACGCTAATAAAAGTTGCAAAAACTTTTTTTGACACAAACTGTAAAAGTAAAAATAAACTATACACATTTCATAAAAATTATACAAAATATCCTTAATGTCATGTGATGCCTTCCTCTATTATGAAAGACGAACAAATATTGAAACTAATTAGCTTGTTTGGTTTGAGTTTTCTGAATTCACTTTGTAGAAAATTAAAACTTTTATTTTTCGTATTTTTTTGGTTTTTCATTGAATTTTTTTAATATTTTAAGTTTTTTTAAAAAAATTAAATACACTTAACATAAATATACTTAAAAAGTATAATATTTGTGAATATTTTTTTTAAAAAAAATTCACTAAATATAAAAAATACAAAAAATATGAAAATTTAATGTATTTTTCATATTCTTGTGTATTTATTAATTGTTTAAAATATTTTTTTACAAATATTTTACTTTTTAGATACATCTAAATAAGGTACATTTAAAAAAGGTAAAAAAATGTTTAAAATTTTAAAAATATTTACTAAAAACAAAAAAAATAAAAAAATAAAAAATTTAATTTTTAAAAAATTAAATCTAAAAAATTGAAACCAAACCTAGTGAATAGTATGGGGATTGGTTTGACAGATGCCTTTTTATTTTTTATTTTTTATCTTTTACTTTTTTAAGAATAAACTTTTATTATAAATAGTTGATGCAATGGTGGTAAAAAGCATTGTTTTGAAAACCGGACCGGTGAGCGAACCGGAAAAGGGACCGGGTGGATGGGTCACTGGTTCAACCGTCGGGTCGAAGCGGTCGAACCGTGACGTCATAATTAATATTATATAATTAAAATTATAATTATAAATTATAAATAAATAAAAATATATATAATTACTGAAATAATAAAAAAAAGTGTTGCATAATATTTACTAATAATATTTAATAAAGTCATAATTGTTAAAAAAAAGTCACTAGTTTTAAAGAAATTAAAAAAATTTAACATTCCCTCCAAACAAATTGATTGAATGCTAGATTTAATTTTGGAGGGAAATAAAATTTTCAACTTTCCCTCCAATCAAATATGATTCAAACAATTTGATTGAATCCCACATTCAATTTTTAGGTTCTCTTTGAACAATTGTTTTCCTATAAATAGGAATAGACTTTCATTATTTCTTCAAGCTTCCAATGAGACTCCTCCTCATGAGAGGAGACTCTTGAAGTAAGAATTTTTAGTCAAAATTTTGATATAATATATATATATATATATAAGAAAGAAAGAAAGAAAAAAAAAACCAACCGGGTTGGTCCACCGAACCGGCGCCGGTTCACCGGTTTTCCCGGTTGGACCACTGGTTATTCCGGTTTTCACTAATAACACCGGTTTTTGGCCAACCCCGGGTCTTGAGGGTTTTCCGGACCGGAGAGGGGACCGGTTCCCGGTTACACCGGTTCGACCGGCCGGGCCGGTCCGGGTCTGAAAACCATGGTAAAAAGGATACTATGAGCAATTTTGACAACACGATAGTAAGCCGCGTCCAATCATTGAATGCGGATGCTAGACGCTTGTTATTTTTGCCAAAATTGATTTGGGATTGTGGTTAAACTGATTAAATTGATTTGGAATTGTGGTTAAACTGATTAAATTGATTTGGGATTGTGGTTATAAGCCACAGGTGAAATTAAGGAACTAGCTTTCATTTTTTGTCAATTTAATTTAGCCATGTTGACAGATAACATAGATAAATGTTACGCAAATAAACACACAAAAAAATAATTTTTTATCAATTTCTGACATGAATTTTTGAAAAAATAAAAAAACTTAGAAGTTATTTGGGATGTCTTACATAAATGTACTTTTTGTCTTTTTAGACTAAAAAGTTGAGGAAGAAAATATGGTTATTGGGTTAATTTTTTGATTTTTTATGAAAAAATATATATTAAAAAATTGTATAAACTAGTGTGTAGGGAAAAATTAAAATTGAAAATTGTGCAACCATAATTTTTTATTTTTGATGAATAGTGATAATTTTTTAACTTTTTAAATAATTTTTTTACTTTTTAACTTTTTTTTCCACTTTTCAAACTTGACCTTAATTAAAAATAAAAAAAAATAATTTTTTACCATCTTCCTAAACCTTCCAACATAAGTTCAAGAGTTAAAGAAAAAAATGGGGACCGACTGTTTATCAAAAGTACTTTCCCAATAGCGCATGGCCCACCTTTTGACTTGCTTTTGTTGTTGAAAAGTTTGGTTCGATTTGGATTTTTTTTTTTTATTGAATTTTTAAAATTATATCACTTTGTTTGGCTCTCATTTTTTAAAAACAGTTTTTAAAAAATTTTATACTCTTATTTTCCGTATTTTTTTGTTTTTATTGATTTTTTTTTTAATATTTTATGCAAATTTTTTACTTTTTAGACACACCTAACATAAATACACCTAAAAAGTAAAAAAATTGTAGAAAAAATCTTTTAAAAATTCACTAAATACCAAAAATACAAAAAAAATATTTTTTATATTTTTATGTATTTCTTATTTTTTTAAAATATTTTTTCATAATTTTTTTACTTTTTAGACACATCTAAGTAAGGTGCATCTAAAAAAGTAAAAAAAATGTTTAAAATTTTAAAAATATTCACTAAAAATAAAAAAATACGAAAATCAAAAAACTTAGTTTCCAAAAAATTTAATCCAGAAAACTCAAACCAAACACATTATTATTGTTGATTTTTCTTTACTAGCTTATATATGAAAAATAGTAATACAATACAACCAATAAGAGCACATTTAAATTTCAATTCAGTAATAATACAATTTATTTCATAAAAAATAAGTATACGTAAATAAATAATAATAATAATAATAATAACCGAAACGACAAAAGTTGACTGATATGGGCTATGCCCAAATGTTATGTTTCACTGGAGGATTCTATTTGTATCAACAAAAAACAAAAAAAAAAAATTATAAAATAGATTCAATTTTTTAATATATTTTATTAAATTATTTATAATTATAATTTATCGTTAATATACCTATATTTTTTTTTACAAATTGTCCATAATACACCGAAATGATAAATAAATCAAAAATCTTAAATTACAACACTTTAAAAACCTAAAACAAATTTTTCATTAGAGTTTTTCCTTTTGTTCACCTACAGATTTCTCGGTATCAATTAAACCCATCGCTATTAACGATGCATAATTTGATATTTATTGTTCTTTACTGCTTCAATTGGGATTTGCGGAAAAAACAA
This sequence comes from Camellia sinensis, assembly GCF_055761805.1. NCBI lineage: Eukaryota > Viridiplantae > Streptophyta > Magnoliopsida > Ericales > Theaceae > Camellia > Camellia sinensis. The sequence continues at coordinate 190,838,046 of NC_138961.1, read as the reverse complement.
AAACAAAAGCTTATTCTTTATATTATATACGTTCCAGTTGAAAACTTATAATGTTGTTTTGTTTTCTTGGCTTCTTTTGAGAAGCTAATTAAAAGTCACTATTCAGTTTTTAATTAATTTTAGATCATATCATTTCTTTTATTTTTAATATATATTTTTCAAAAAAAGTTTAAAAAAAATTAAAAAAAAATAATTTTTAACTATCTTCTTTTTAGCTACATATTTTGTACAAGTCAATCATAGTTCGGCACGTGGCAGAATAAGGGCAGTACGGAAAAATAATTCAAATCTTCAATCATAATCACACACGTGACAGTTAGCATTGGTTTGTTATAGATCTGCATAACACTGAATCAGCAAAGAGATGCAAGATGACGTGACCTTAACGATTACTCACATATTTAAATTCACAATCAGGAGGGAAGCCTAACTGCATGTGACATAGTTAAGCTAGCTGCAATGAAGCATAATCAGTGATCGTGGAGAGATGGTTCGACAGTTAGAAATCCATTTCGACGGTTGTCATTAAAAAGTATAAATAGCAGAGAAGGCCTGGAAAAACGTCCAGACTCAGATCCAAAAAATCAGTTTTATTCTACTTTATTTCTTTTCCAGTTTTACATTTATTGTTCTTTACATTTCTGTACTTCAAATTCTCGTGCTGCATTTCGTTCATAAGAATAGTTTTCAAATAGCTTGTTGCTGTAAACTTCTACGAGGCTGATTTGGATTGTTGTAAGTCTTTCATTTTGCTCAATGAAATACTACAATTGTTCTTCATTTAATCATTGTTTGCTTAATTCTCTTAAACAAAGCCACCAATAAAAGCCCTCTTCATTGAGGTTGAAAAGAATTAAAACACAATCGTCTGATAATTGGTTGGTAATTAATATTCTATAAGGACTGATTGATCCTTGCTGGCACGCTCATAATTACAAAAATAACCTTTGAAAGTCAAAAAGCCAACACTTCTCAAAGAGAAATGTTACGTATCTCAAATATTCTACCAAATATTTTACAAAACCTCTCACATAGGGTGAGACTCACACAAATCCACATGTGTGTGAGTCTCATACCCATTTGAGAGGTTTGATAGAATATTTTGGGTCCCCAGCATAACTCTATCCCAAAACATCCATTGTTTCTCTAAGTTTTTGCTATGGTGGATACGATGGAGGAGAAGCTCTGGAGATCACTGTGTATGATTATTTTACCAATCATTGTAACATTGAACTTATGCATTCATGCCATGTCTTGATGTTGGAAAACCAAAAGTGTAATATTAGGAATCATGAAAAAAAATCATAAAGATGATTATGGAAAATTTTTTATCTTTACACATATAATAAAATATCACACACTAATTAAATGATGAAAAATCTTCACAATGCATATTATGATATTTTTTTCACGATCCCAAACATTATTCAAACCAAAACGGCCCAACTATTTCCCGCCACTCCCATTCCTTCTGCACAAGATTTTGATATTGTTTTTGTTCTGGTATTCGAGCTTTGCACTTAATTATTATTTTCATTTATTCTTTTGTTTTGCTTAAACTTTTTTTCTATTTTGTAAGTAACAACACCATAAGAAATAATTATATTTATGATAATTGAAAAGTTTTGATGGGGTGAATTGGAGTTTTTGAGTGAAGAAGAAAATAAAGAAAAAATAATTAAAAATTTGAGAAGAAGATAAAGAGAGTTAAATATAAATAATACGTGATTTGGGTGTACCATGATAAAAATATTTTATTTTAGGGTTTATTGTGTATTGTCCATATTATTAAGGCCTCGTTTGGGAATATTTTTTTTAGTAATTTTTTAGTTTTTTAACTAAAATATAATGTAAAATATGTTTGGGATTATTTTTTAATTTTTTACGAAAAGATGAGTAAAAAATAGAGAGAAAATAGAATATTTGACTTTTTAGTATAGATTGTTAATTTTTTGATTTTTTTAGTGACTTTTTGAGTTTTAAACTAAAAAATAATGTTGTCAAACAAGTCCTGAATTTATGATATAATAAGAATTAAAATTTTAAATAAATTATTATTTTGGTGCAGATAAAATCACCCGTTTCACTCAGTTGGAAGTTGGGAAGATTTGAGGGCCTTTAGACCCATGACAAAAAGAGAATTGTGGGCCAGGAACGTTATGCCTGTGGTATAGATTTGGGCCGGCGAAGTTCATTCACCTTGGGCTGATGATCCAAATTGCATAGTATAAAGTAAATTACAAATAGTACGTAAGTAAATTACAAATAGTACGTAGTTTAATATTAGTTTGCTAATATTAATTGATTTTATAAATTATATTTCACCCTTTTAAATTTATAATAACATAAGAAATAATCTCTTTCATTAATTAATCATTAAGTCAATTAACAGTTTTTAATAATACAAAAAATATATTTTGATTAACAGTTTTGATAATTTTATTATTATATATGAGGGCATTTAGGAAATTTTAATTTATTTTTATGTTAAATAACAAATGTTGACAATGTGTCATTTGAAAATTTTAGAATCACAATAAACAATTTATACTTTAAATAAATATTAGGAAGTTTATTTGTAATTACCCAATATAATATTATCAATCCTATTGATTTCACTAGCTTTAGATTATTCACAAATATATAATTATTATTTATATCTTTGCTGAAATAGATGCCTTCAAATGGTTAAGATTCTAGTCATATGGTTAGGTTATAGGTAAATTATACTTACCTCTTCCCAGAGGTTTTAGAAAAATACTGTTAACCTCATACTTTTGACATAAATGCACTAATTTTTCTTAAGATTTTAATTCACGTAATAGTTATATTATTTTTATCAATAATTAATTAATCATATAAATAAAAAAAATTATATTATCATATTTTTTTCAATAAAAATATATATTTATTTTTGTTTATTCGACATGCCAAATGTAACTAATGCTCCCTTTCACTCTAATTCATAGTAATTTATTCTAATATGAAATTTATGTATTTATATTTATATAATATATATGTCTCCATACATTTTGTGCGTTTGTATATTATGAAAACCAAGCTCTTGGAAGTAGTGGAAAGGAGGGGCACCTTTGTGAAAAATAATGAGCAACGGGTAAAATATATATATATATATATATATGGTTTTTTTCATCTACTTTTAGAATTACTAATAAATAAATTCCTATACGTATAAGTTGGAAGAAATATTTTCATTTAATGCACTTATCTTTAATAAATTTATTATATCTATTAATATATCAGTTAGTACATTAATTCATATATATATTTTAATTATTTATTGTCTTTAACATAATGATTCTTAAAAAAGTTAATAATAAGTAAAATTTTAAGAATAAATCATCGATTAATTTATCTTATAAATATTATACAATCAATATAAAATTATAAAATTTATTTATAAAGCGATACAATATAAACAATTAAGTTCAGATCAGTCATCCTTTCCCAAAAATCAAAATAAATTTTCAATTTTTAAGGTTTTGGGCCATTCAGAAATCTTGGGCTGCACATATCTCGGGACCGGACCACTAATCCGACGGTAGGGCTCACTCTGTCTGGTACCATCTTGGAGCTCCATGCGCACGTTAGAACGCATCGCTTCACTCGAATTCCTCATTGTTCCCAAGTTGACACCTTGAGAGCCCCAAATTGTTAAATTATTCAAAAAAAACAGGAAAAATCCATGGTTTCAGCCGCAGTTTTGAGCCTCAATAGCAACCAATTCTCTCTCCACTGACTGTTCCTCAGTTCAAAAGCCGAAGCCCAAGAATCGCTAATTCACTCCCAAAAGGGGAATATATTTTCTCGCTCGGGAAAACCGGAAGGAAAAGAAGGGAGCTGGTCGGAAAATGGAGGAACTTGGTGGGTCTGACGAGAATGTTCAAGAACAAGGGGTTTCAGTGAACGATGAAGGTGTTCCTGTGAGTAAAAAGCGGGGTAGGGGTCGTCCGAAGGTGAAGAGGGATGAGGGGAATAGTGATGCCGTGATGGCGGAGAAAGGCCAAGAAAGTAGGGGCGAAGATGAAAATGGTGGTTGTTCTGTTGGGGAAAGTGGGAAGAAAAAGAGGGGAAGGAAGAAGGGTACTAAGGTTAGGGTTTCTGAAACTGATACAAAAGATGAAGAACACGAGGAAGGCCAAGGAGGTGGAGGTGACGATGAAAATGGTGGTTGTTCTAATGATGAAAGTGGGAAGAAGAGGGATAGTAATGTTAGGGTTTCAAAAACAGATACAAAAGATGAAGAACATGAGGAAGGCCAAGGAGGTGGAAGTGAAGATGAAAATGGTAATTGTTCTGATGAAGAAAGAGGGAAGAAAAAGAGGAGAAGGAAGAGGGGTAGTAGTGTTAAGGTTTCAAAAACAGATACGAAAGATGAAGAACATAAGGAAAACTTAGATCAAACCAAGTCTAGGTATTCTCTCAGGGCTGAAAGAGCTATAAAGCCAGTCAATACAGAATCCAAGCCAGTGAGGGGTGCAAGGAAGGATGAAAATGTACTAATTAGTACTCTCTCTATCTCTCTTTCTGTTTTGCTTTAATTTTGATGCTTTTTGATTTCAATTGATTGAATATTTTGAATTGTGTTGTTGGGGTTTTCTGCTTTCTGACTTTGGATTTTACAGGGTCAATTGGTGTCTAATATGTGTCATCAGTGCCAGAGGAATGACAAAGGACGGGTCGTTCGGTGCACCAAGTGTATGAGAAAGCGATATTGTGTTCCGTGTATGACTAGATGGTATGATTTGAATGTTTTACTCATTCTGCTAGTATTTAATTTGTTACAATTGCTTTATTTTGTATGATTTGAATGTTTGTTGATTTTTTGAGTTTCATCTGAGGTTACTTTGTAATGAAACTTTGTGCAGTTTATTCACCCAAAAAAAACTTTGTGCAGTTGCCACTGCTATTTCTTTTCAATTTAGGGTTATTCCTACATTTTCTTTCCCTAAACTGTCACCATTTTTTCTCCATCATTAAATTACTAATTTCATCCATTTAGTCCCAAAAGTTTATAATTTCATTTCTAATTTCAGCTAATATAGTTCCATTGAAGACAATTGTCCAAATCGGTAAGTGTCAAAACCTACTTAAACCATACCATCAAACACTCATAGTTTGAAATGACGGTTGGAGGAGAAGATGGGTGTTTGGTTGCAGGGTGTAAGTTGTCTAATATAGTGTGAGTAAGTAGGTAAGTGTTTGATTGTATGATATAGGTTGTCCAAATTGTAAAATTATTTTTTTTGCTCACTAAGCTAGGTTTTTTTACCATTATTGATTGGGATTTGGATAGATTGTCTCCAATTAGACCTTATGAATCGAAATCCAAAATTTTAGGAGCTAACTTGATGAAATTGATAGTTTAGGTTTAGGGGTGATAAAAAAAAATGACAATAGTGTAGGGGATAAAAGTGAAATTAACCCACACTTTTGCAATAATTACGTTGAGCTCTCTTTTAGTAAGGCTAATAAAGTGTCCAAAACTAATGCAAATGGTGAGTAGGTACTGAAATGAACAAAAATGAATATATATATTTTAGTAGAAAAGAGATAACAACATCATTTTTTCATTCATACGACTAACAAAATTAGGGAAATCCTATGGTACACACCCCTCCAAGGGTGTGTACCATATGCACCCTATCACAATTGGTGTAACTTTATCATGAAATTTCGTAACATCAATGGCAAAATGCTTAACCTCGCCACAAATTAGCCTAACAAAATGTCCAAAATTTTGTGGTTCATGTAACAAAGTTTGTGGCTTGGTTGTGACATTTTTTATTACCCCAATTTGTGGCGAGGTTATGTATTTTGTGGTTGATGTTATGAAATTTTATGGTAAAGTTACACCAATTTGTGGAGAGTGCATATGGTACACACTCTTGGAGGGGTGTGTACCGTAGAATTTCCGAACAAATTATTGATGAAAAATGGTCTGATTGTTGCGTAAATTAAAACCTCAAGAGAGACCACTGTAATTATGTAAGAAGTGTGAGGTTAATTGTGTTTTTTTTCAAACTTCAAGGGAGGTGAGTGTAATTTACTCTCTCTCTCTCTTCTCTGTGTGTGTGTGTGTGTGTTAATATTTCATTTCTTGAAAGTAACCATTATCTTCTCTTTTTGTTATAATTCTATTGTTGTTATCGTGACTTGTTTAATGGTATGTAGGTACCCTAAGATGACTGAGGATGATTTCGCTGAGGCTTGTCCTGTTTGTCTTAAGATTTGCAATTGCAAGCGATGCTTACGTTTGGATGGACCAATTGTAAGTTGCTTCAGCTTCTTAGTTTATGCTTGCCTGGTGTCTCTTTTTGATGTCTGTACATGAAATACCATATCTTTATCCCTTTTGGTGCAGAACCTGAAGAATTTAGAAGTTAAATACAATGATAAGGAAAAAATTCAGCACTCCAAATATATACTACTAGCACTTCTTCCATTTTTGAAAAATTTCAATTGGGAACAAATGACGGAGAAGGAGGTGGAGGCTAAGATTCAAGGTATTTTCTACAATTATGATGTTAGGTGGGCTTCCTATTTCAATGGGATTCAAGTTCCTGCTTTGTTATTTAAACATCTTAATTACTTTCTACTCTTGAATCAAAATGGATTGTTTAAGAAAATTTTGTGGCATTGAAAAATGAGGGGATATAACGCGCAGGTGGATTTTGGGCTAAATATTGCAAATGACTAGGAATCTTCTCAGAATTGCACCACAGGCTGAAGGCTGAAAATAAATTACAAATCCATGGAATTAAGATGAGAATGTCCTTATTTTTGTCTCTTTTGCAAACCTCCCCAAACCTCTTCACGTACCCTCCTTCGCCCTTTGCCGCCACGCCCTCCACTTCCTTTGCCCTCCCTCGCACACCTACCATTTCCCCACCGTTTGCCACTCAACCCCTCCACCCTCCACCTCTCCCCCACTGTCTGGTGCCCAACCTCTCCACCCTACACCTCTCCTTCATTGTCTACAGCCAAACCCCTCCACTATTCACCCCTCCCCCCACCTCCGTTACTTCTCCACGCCCTCCTCACCTCTCTTTCACCCTTGCCACTCCCCTACCCACTTATGCCAACCCCAGTCCATCCCCACCCAACCCAACACACACTAGCTACCAGCACCACCTAAAACTCTCCAACTCCTCCCCATTGCCACCCCACACCTCCTTTCTCTCACTGCTGCAAATCTTGCAGGGTGCAAGTGGAAATCGTGTGGGGTTGTGCACCAGTGTTGTACCATATACGTACCCAACACAGCTTGCACTTGCACCCTTCATATATTAAACTTGTAGTATATTGGACTTGCACCCTACAAATTTTGTTGCATCAGGGGAGAGGAGGTGTGGGGTGGCTACGAGAAGGGTATGGAGGGTTTTGGGCTGTGTTGGTGGCTTGGGTTTGGGTCGTCTATGGTTTTGGGTCGGGGAGTGGCGGAGGTGATTGGAATGGGTGGAGAAGTGTCAGGGAGGGTGAGAGGGGTGGAGGAGTGTTAGGTGGGGGTGGGGGTGGGCGGTGAAGGTGGGGAAGTGGTGGGGGTGGTGTTGCAAAAGAGATGAGGGCATTTTCGTTCTAATTCCATAAATATATATATTGGCAGTCTTTCACTTGTGGCATTATTTTGAGAAGATTGCCATTGATTTACAATATTTAGCCCCAAAATCCACCTGCAAGTTATTTTTCCAAAAATAAATCACTTTGCTTGGTTTAGGTTTTCTAAAAACACTTTTCAGAAAATTTTACTTTTTTGTTTTCCGTATTGTTTTGTTTTTATTGAATTTTTTTAATATTTTAAGCAATTTTTTAAATCTTTAGACACACCTAACATAAATACACTTAAAAAGTATAATTTTCGTGAAAAAAAATCTTTAAAAAATTCACTAAATACCAAAAATACAAAAAAGAAAGAAGAAGAAAATTTAGTATATTTTTCATATTTTTGTGTATTTATTAATATTTTGAAATATTTTACTTTTTAGATACATCTAAGTAAGGTGCATCTAAAAAAGTAAAAAAAAAATGCTTAAAATTTTAAAAATATTTACTAAAAACAAAAACAAAAAAACACGATAAACAAAAAATTCAGTTTTTAGAAAACTGAAACCAAACACAATGACTATATTTTTCAATGTCTGTGAATGAGAATTGTTGTGTCAACTATATTGTTCTGTAGTTTACTTATTGTCTGGTTGGGCAGGTTTATCATTGTTACAGACAAAGCTACAACAGGCGAAATGCAGTAAAACAGAGCGTGTCTATTGGTAGGTTTTTGTGAATGATTTCAATCTGTTTTTATTAGTTTGCTGACAGATTAATGTAATTGCTTGTTATATGCAGCAACAATTGCCAAACTTCTATTGTTGACTTCCACAGAAGCTGTCCTCACTGTTCTTATGACCTATGTCTGATATGTTGCCGGGAGTTCCGCGATGGCCACCTACAGGGAGGTGAGGAGGAAGTTATCATGCCGTATGTTTATAATGAACTGGGTTACTTTCATGGTGGGGAAAGCTGTTCTGAGTCTTTGAGGAATACAGAAAATTCAGATATACCTGTTGGAACTAGCAGAGTGGATAATGTTAAGTCAGTGTCTGAATGTACGGCTAATAAAGATGGTAGCATTCCTTGTCCCCTGGGAACCATGGGTGGGACTTCAATGAAAACAGAGACTATAGATATACCTGTTGGAACTAGCGAAGTGGATAATGTTAAGTCACCATCTGAATGGAAGGCCAATATAGACGGTAGCATTCCTTGCCCTCCAGAAACCAGGGGTGGTTGTGGTCAGGGCATCTTGGAATTGAAGTGTATGTTTGCAGAAGACTGGGTTTCAGAGTTGTTAGTGAAGGCCGAAGAGATAGCCAAAACTTATGACCTTAATGATGAGCCTGAAAGTTTTCCACAATGGTGCCCCTGTTCCAATGAGGCTGGTGAAATTGACGTTGGCAGTAGTAATTTAAGGAAAGCATCTTCTCGAGAAGATTCGGCTGACAACGATTTGTTCTGTCCAACCGCTAAAGATATTCAACATGAAGATTTGAAGCATTTTCAGTGGCATTGGTATAAAGGTGAGCCGGTGATTGTAAGTGATGTGCTTGATACTACATCTGGTTTGAGCTGGGAACCGATGGTTATGTGGCGTGCATTCCGTCAAATTACAAATCTCAAACATTCCCAGCTTTTAGATGTGACTGCCATTAATTGCTTGGATTGGTGCGAGGTTAGTTTATTTTTCTAACTTTGTTGTGCCAGTTATAAATCTAGTTTGCTGAATATAGTTGATGTGTCAATTGATATTTCTAGTCCATCAGATTATCTTCTCAGGGTTTGGTAAGATTTATTGACGCAAAATTTTTATATGAGGTGTATTCGTCAGCCATGGTAGATTTTTGCTATTGTAATAGTTGCTAAATGTTTTGATATTGCTTCATGATTTCATTAGGATATGTCTACAAATTCTGAATATGCCTTTGTATTTCAAATGGTTTCTTGCTTATTTTTTAATTCTGAGTTGACTGCTTTTTGATATTTTTTTTTTTGCTTTTAGAAAAAGCTAGAGTAGTTTAATGCATTGAAGTCTTTCATCCTAAATGTAAAGAATTAATAACTAAAGATCCTTTTTTCCACATGCAAAAGATTAGCCAGTGTCAGTCACGATAGTAAATTTGATAATCAGCGTGGCACTAAGAATCCCCTCTGGTACTGATGAATGATTATTATTGTTACATCATTTTTAGTTTTGTTTTTCCTCCTTACACTATACATGTTTAAAGACACAAATATGTATTTCTGCAGCAAGTAACTTCCCCCTGGACTGATGTTTTAATTTATTTATCTTTTCCCCCCTTCCGTACTATCTTCATGAGAAAACCATCCGTTACTTGCTACCTTCTTTCTTTGTTTCTTTTTAATTTGGAATTTATCTTTTCAAATATTCCCAACTGCTAGAAAATTTTGTAGTCTTGATGAGTTGATGTGCATGCCGTGAATTAGTGTAATATCAATTGGTTGTTCTTCTGTGCACTGATTATAATTGGATCTAAAGTTAGCTTTTGATGTGGCTGCACTTTTACAGTGTTTATTGTATTAGTATCTGATTTTGTTTTTTATTTTTCTACTTGTTCTTTTTATATTTTCCATTTTAATGGAGTCTGTTGTTGTTGTTGTTTTTTTTTCTTCTAGCTTATTATTATCTGATGCGTAAAATTTTTTCAGCTATTGGTTGATTTTGTTACTCTTGTGATGAAATGCAGGTGGATATTAATGTCCACCAATTCTTTAAAGGGTATTTGGAGGGTCGATTTGACAGTTATGACTGGCCTCAGATTCTTAAGTTGAAAGACTGGCCCCCATCAAGCTTGTTTGATGAACGCTTACCTCGGCATGGTGCTGAGTTCACCAGTTGCTTGCCCTTTAAAGAATATACACATCCTCGCTGTGGCTTTCTAAACCTTGCCACAAAATTACCTGAGGCAACTTTGAAGCCAGACTTGGGACCAAAGACTTATATTGCCTATGGAGTTGCTCAGGAGCTGGGACGTGGGGATTCTGTAACCAAGCTTCACTGTGATATGTCTGATGCGGTATGCTTTGTTTCTTTGAGTTTCTCTGTACACTTCAGTGCCATTCTTTGTTGGAAATTCTCTGTAGGATGGGATGGCTGCTTGGATTTTTTCACGTCCCTTTGCTTGTCTGTTTTTATTTTTTCCTGATATAATAGTCTGTTGTGTTCATATAAGCAGGGGAAAGAGTGTTATCAATGCATAACAATTTGGATCAGCGGTAGTGTTTAAAAATTCTATTGTTGGATTTGGCCTCCTGCTGCGTGTTAGAAATAAATTATGCCTTGGGGGATTAAGAGGCTCAAGCTTTGTACTATCTTTGCCTGAAGATTTTGAAATACTTATATGCACATACATAACAGGGTAGTTAAGTAGATGGAGATAAATTCAAGTATACAAAGTTTTTGAATTTAAAATATGTAGTAATCATGTAGAAACCTCTAGCATTCCAAATTTGTGGCATAAAATTGTTTAAGATTTTAAAATTTAACTAATTATTTAGAAAGTCCAAGGTTTCTTGGCAGTGTTAATTTTATTTTTTAATCATATACTATAATAGTAGTTAAAATGTAAAGAGTGTAGAAATTAGGGTTGGGATTAAGTAGAGAGAGAGAGAGAGAGAGAGAGAGAGAGAGAGAGAGAGAGAGAGAGAGAGAGAAGAAAAGAGGTTACGGCAGAAAATAGGTTTTTTGGTTCTTAATCCAACCCTTCACCTCAGCATTTATTTATATTAAACTCAATTGTTGCACATGTCTATTCTAACAATAGTAATGTTAAGTATAAAATGATTTTGATCATCCCTGGTTTAAAAGTTCAACTAGCATATATAAGCCAGGTTGATGGGTATCTGGATTAACATTAAATCAAGTGTAGACCAGGCAGTTATGTTGTCAGTTTGACTTTGTTATCTTCCAAAATTTTAGGTTTAGATGAATCTGAATTTATTACCTTGGCATTCTGAGCCATACAAGGTCACTCACTCAGACATGCAAACATTTGCCAGTTCAATGGGGCCTTAATCATGTTCTGATCACTGAAGATCAGCAGTTACATTTGTTGAGATCGAGTGTCCTATAAGTTTCATATGATTGAGATACTTTGCTGTTCTGCCCATCCTTCTACATTGGTCCAGAATAAGTGCTATTAACCAGCAGAAAATTCCCCAGATATTTCATTTGCTAAGAAGAAGGCATGCTGTAAAATTGGTTTTTTGGCAAGGAAACAGCTGCCTCACAGCATTTCTAACTTCTCTGTTTTCTCCCTCTAGCTCTTATTAGTGATTGTTTGTGGCTGTCTGGTAGACACGTAAAAACACATCCAATAAAAAAAACAGTGAGTCTGAACTTAAAAAACAAGTTCTCAGAATGAGATGTTATATGATTTGAAAATACAGTTACTTGTTCAAAAATTAGTTCTCTAAACTTATTACTTTTCTTTAAATTGTATTGGCTTCAGGCTTATAAGAATTATGCCTTTGCAATGTGTAATGTTAATATAGCATATCATCCTACCAACTTAAGGTTTTCTTCTTTATGCTTAACGTCATCATAATAAGGGTTTTTAATTATATATATATATTTAATGCGGTTAACAAATATTTGAACTTGCTGTTTCAGGTGAATATCTTGACGCATACTAACGCAGTGATCCTTTCTCGGGAACAGCTTACCAAAGTGCAGAAGTTAAAGAAAAAGCACAATGCCCAGGATCAAAGGGAATTTATTAAAAATAGTCAGATATTGGACCAAATAGTTGAGGAGAAGCCTCTGTTGCCATCTATGGAGAAGGACATTTCATTTTCCTCTGAAATTAAGTTGGACACAAATTTTACTGCTGAGGCATCTAGCTGTTTGCAAGTTTCGACCTTAGATGGTGGTAGGGATCAAGGTTTGCCTGCAAATATAAAACAGTATGTTGATGGTGTCGAAAAGGGCGATCCAACTGCCGAAGGAATTGTTAATGCAGCTTGTCAGCAACATGGTGAAAATGGCGTGTCTGGGTTGAACATGCAAGATTATTCATTAATGTCTAAGTCAGAAGATTTTCCGGGTGTGAATGAAGAAGCCAAAGGCATGAATGTTTCTTATACCCACTCAAGTGGAAACATGCTAAATACTGTAGTTAAGGTGGAGGTCAGTTCAGAAGGTGTGGCTGATGGAGAGAAAGTGAATGAAATTGCTGAAGGTAGAGAAAATGCAAATGGATGTGCCCCTTTAAGTGCTTTTGGAACTCAAAACAAAACTGAAGCTAAAATTGCTGAGACATGCAGTGCGGATGAAGCATATAATAATTGCTATGGAACCACTGGTAATGAATTAAATGAAGTTGTGTTAGACAAACAAGATAAAGAATGTTGTTCTGATATACTATCTGAAGAGAAAAGTTGCGATGGTGAGACTGACAGAAATGGAAGGAGAAAGAAAGGTTTTCAGGGTAAGAGGAAGAGAGGGAAATTGCATGCAGGTTTGTCTAGGAAGTGTAAGAAGTTGACGGCTGAAAATGCTATTACAGAACCTCCAATAATAGGAAAAACTGGCAGTGGTGAAGAAAGTCACAGGGATTTTATCTGGGGAAATGGTGAAACTGATGTTTCTGATGCACAAGAATTTACTAATGAGGCTGAAGCTTCTGAAACAAGTGGAGAGGCAAAAGTGGATCGAGATGATATCATGAAGAATGGTGGCCCTGCAGTTTTGGGAAAGGATTTAGATGGATTTGAAAATGCAGACGGAGGTGCTGTCTGGGACATCTTCCGGAGACAAGATGTTCCTAAGTTGCAGGAATATCTAAGGAAACACTTCAAGGAATTCAGGCATATTTATTGTTCTCCATTGCAGCAGGTTATAAACATTCCAGTAATATCCATAACCTTACATCATGTTATATTTTTGAAATATAGAAAGGCCATATTATATTAGAAAGGAATGGGTTGTTGTAGGAGAGCACCTGAAAATGGCAATAGATGTAAAAGTTCTTTCCTCTTGCACCCCCCTAAATGGGTAGCACTTGAAGTTCCTCCTTCCTCCCCCCTCCATGTCCTTTTCACATTGGCAATAGTGTAAATTTGAAGTTTGAATCTGCCAGGTTAGGTAGAGAGAGAAGAATGTGTGAAATACCTGGCTTTTATAAATATTAAATGGCTAGAAAATTATTACAAATTTCACAGCTGAAAATCTATCGATCAATGGCTTGACATTCTGGCACATGCAAATAATTGATGGCTAAACAAGTGCCACTCCTTGAAGTTCCTCCTTCCTCCTCCCTTTATGTCCTTTTCACTTGGGAAATAGTGCAAATTTGAAGTTTGAATCTACCAGGTTAGTTAGAAAGAGAAAAATGTGTTGAATACCTGACTTTTACTTATGTAAATATTAAATGGCTAGAAAATGATTGCAAATTTCACAGCAGAAACCTTATCAATCGATAGCTTGACTTTCTGGCGCATGCAAATGTTTACCATTAGTATTACATGTTTTGTGTTATTTCTTAGTTTCTAACTGTATTATCCATTGGCTAATTAATTATTCTTATCTACTGTTCAAGTGAAATATGTTGCTGACCTGTTGAAATGAAAGTAGGGGAAATTGTGTTTCAGTAGGAACGGCTTAAAATAATTGCAATTTTCATGGAGATGGAAGTGTCTGTGTCCAGTGCAAGTGAAAGCTGCGACATGGGACAAAATGCCCACTTGCACCTAGTCTCACCTCAATGAAATGCATTTATCTTGAGCTGTTTCCACTAAAATGCTTTTTCTTCATGAAATTGTCCTTTTTCTTCCCCAGAATTCTAAGGGTTGAAATGTTTGGTTTGTTTTTCAGAAAAAAAAATTCAAAATTTTTTTGGAAAAAATAAAACTAATTTGATAAAATTAAATATCAAAAAGATATTTTTAAATTTTTTAAAATTAGTTTTGGCCTTCCAAAAAGTAAAATTATATAAAAATGATAAGTGTTATTTATTTATTGCACCAAATCAAATTTTAGTTTTTTAAAAAATATTTATGAATTAAATGTCAGAAAACCAAACCAAACATGACTAGAGCAATCATTTTGAAAAGGTAGGGAAGGAATTGTTGAAAGCGATTCTTGTATACCTAAAATCTATTCTCTTGGATGAATGTTACTACTGTAGAGCATCATTATAAAATCTTTCAGTGCTTTTAAAAGCAATCACTGATATCATTTTCTTTGTTGTGTCTTGATGCACCTAAAATTCTTAGTTTGGAGAGACTATTAGTTGGTTTAAGATACATCTGGCAAATGGTAATAAATAGAATTGCTGAACTTCGAAAACTAGGAGATGAAATGCATGGATTGTGTTCACTAGAAAAATGCACAGATAGTTGGTGTCAAATGTGTGTTCTTCTGCATGGTTTGTTCAGCTGTTTCATTATTGGGGAAGAATTGTTCTTAATACTCCCTGTTAACATTGACCTTTTCAATTTAGCATTTTATTATTCTTTTTAGTTTACAGTATTTTATTTTTTATTTTTGTGATAATGACGTTACAGGTTGTTCACCCTATTCATGACCAAACATTTTATTTGACGCTAGAACATAAAAGGAGGCTCAAGGAGGAATATGGTTGGTTTTTAGTTTTTTCAATGCGGGTATTCGATTTATAATTGCAGTTCCTTTGATCATGTAAGCTTTTGTTTGTGTTGTAGGAATTGAACCATGGACTTTTGTGCAAAAACTAGGGGATGCAGTTTTTATACCGGCTGGCTGTCCCCATCAAGTTAGGAATCTGCAGGTAAAATAGATTGTCCAAGTGGGTTTTCTTTTATGCCTATTGCCCCAGTCTAGAAATATGTTTTGAACTTGTTACTACTGTGTGGGTTATTGATATTCCATCACAGAGTGCTGTGTTTTCTGCTTTATATTATCAAGTTAACAGTATATTACTGAATTTAATTGATAAGAAATTGGAGGTTAGGTGGAAATGTCAGCAAGAGAATGGTGTTTAGGTTTTCATTATAATGCCACATCACATCTATCTACTGTGCTTTTATGTTTGACCTGTTTTCATAAGCTGGTGTAGATTATGCTGTGAACTAGCCTACTGGAGTTTTGCACATGAAACAAAACAATTCGCTACTGTATGCTAATCAAACCCAAAAGCATTATAATGTCAAGAAAATAAGAGTCGTTAAGAAAAAAGAAATCTAAACACCACTCTAGCAGGTAGTGTATTTTGGGTATCTAATCAAAACCTAATACAGCCATATAGGAAAGGAACTTGTTTTCAGAGATGAAGTGTGGGATTGGGACCCACAAAAATCATGTTTGTTTTGGAAAGCTGCCACGAGATTAAGAGTCCCATGGGACTATGAAACCCCTCCAAGTAGGGGACTAGCAATCCTATGGGGGACTTGGGTTTGCTAATTCAATCCCATGAGATTGGAGGTGAAAAGATCTCATTGCTCCCCATTTTACAAAAACAATAGTCACATTTTATATAATGAGAACTTTTACATAATTTCATAGATTTAATCCCAACCAATTAATACTATTACACTAGTGTACAAACAAACCCAATTTATCTTATATCTGCAACTTAATACCAACCACACTAGTAATCCCCTTACTCAATAATCCCATCCAACCTAGTCTGGAAAAAAAACAGGGCCATTGTGTTTATTTATTTATATTTTAATGATTGGTATTTGATCTTAAAAAGCATGGACATTTCTAAGAAAACTTCGTTGTTAGACAACTATGCAGTTCATCCTTAGTAGTTTACGATCTCCTCTCTGGAGATGGTACCATTTTTTGTGGGTTGAGGCTCAACAGTTGGGCTATCTCTCTGCTGTGTTATTCTTTTGCTTTGAGACTGTTTCAGGCTTGAAACCAAAGTTGGGGAAATCTTCTCTCTTTCTGGTGATTTAGGGGCCCCATGTGGGGCCCTTGGCGAGTATTGTTGGGTGTAAACAGTGGAACACTTGGGATTACATCTCAGCTCTTCCTTTTTAGCTGGGTTGACCTGAGACTTGGTGGTTGAGAGATTTTAGAGACGGTTGGCTGGTTGCAGGGTTTAAAACAATGGGTGTTACGTAACAGAACGACCATTACATAACAGAAAATGAAGTCTACGTTTCGGATGCGCATAGCATTGCAAGTGTTAAAAAAAAATTCACACCGGAAGCTGCCGTTATTGTCCTGTTACTGTTATGAATCATGACGTAACGTTAGCTTTTTGTTTTGTGTAACGCTCGACAAACATACATTAATCATTATGACGGCAAAAAAGCAAACCTGACTCCATAGATTCACTGTGTAGCTTTGTAATTTTCTTGGCCCACCCAGATTTCCTCTCTTCTTCAAGTAAAAACCTATATCTACGCATTTGGAGGAAGATCGAAGGTTGATTTTCAGTTGGGGTTGAATATTCGAAAAAGATTGAAGCTTGCTCTACTACTGTTGAATGTGACAAAATAGTAGGATTGAAGCTTTGCAAGATTTGACGACTGGGTTGTGTGAATCGGTGATTGATCGCTTTGGTAAAATGTTTTGTCAATTTTTTTGCTATTTCATTGTCTTCTCTGCTGCTTTGTTGGGTCGGTGGGTCTCGGATGACCGAACGGCTGTTCTAGTTGGGTTGTCCAACTCTTTTTTTGTTTTAATATAATAAATTAACATCATATGGGTTGGAAGCACTGCTGCTCCTACTCTATTTTGGTTTTTATCATATTATCAGAGAAATGGATTGATTGAATGCCACCTTGTTAAGTTTTTATTTTTTTCCCTTATTGAGTTCGTAATTAATTACTACAGGTTGAGACCCGTGTGGGTCAGTCGGCATTTGTTTTGAGTCTTTGAGATCTATTAAGTTTTATAATTTGTTCTAATTTTTCTACCATCAGTGACTCAATGGGCAATGAGTGGTTGTGTGATACTCTCAATTTAATTTGAGTAATTTTCTTGAGAATTGTGAATGTAATTGCAGAGTAACTAGGACATCAGGGGAAACATTTGGTGGTGATATTCGATGGAGTTTTGCAGATCCAATGCCAGATAATAGGCATAAATTGTATTGCAAGTTAGGTGTGTGACGGGTTTATTATAGGTGGAATCACTAGATGAAAGCAACAATCAACTCATTTTGAAGGGCATGTTCTACCATGTCCCAATGTTACAGCAGAAATTAGAGAAACAATGATGAAACACCTCTTGGCCTACAAGGAAAAAAAATTGAAGGGGTGAAAAGGATGAAGTAGCAGAACATATTAGAGTTTCTCAAGAACAATATGGTAGTGATGATGATGTTGACAACGAAGAATATGCTGATTTTGAAGGTATTACTGTTGCTAGTGATGACACTGATCTTGAGTTAACAATGGCAATACAGGCAAGTCTAAGGGATCGGAAGGAATGGGAAGAAAAATAAAGGTGTAGAGCATATGCTGGAGTGATGTATGAAGTAGGGGCAGCTCATCCGAATTGACAGGATCACCTTGAGCTACTATGGGACGTCGATCTGCTAGTGTTCGGGAGACGAGGAGTACTCGTAATAGTAAGTGGACTGATCGAAACTCACGAAAAGCAAGATTAGACACAATTGATTTAGTCTTGCATTGGAGTAAAACTTCCAAGCAGCCAAAGCTCCCTACAACAACGATGAACACTTTGAGAGCAAAGTTTCTGTGGGACAGTGAGCCAAGTCATCATATACATTTGAATATCTGCAAATGTAGTTCTTAATCCTTCGTTTGAACCAATGTTGGATGTTGCTAGAGAAGTTGTACCAAATGTAGAACCCCCAACTCCATATGAGGTGACCAAAGTATATTTGCTCAATTAGTGACATGTTAAAGAAATGGATTGAATCCCATATGCCTATTTAGGAGGAGAGAGCGGTATCTATAATGTGTGAAGAATGGATAGGGCCTACTAGGAAGCATATAATCAATTTCCTAGTTTATGTCAATCGGGGAACAGTTTTTCATAAGTCTATGGATGCCACAGATGTACCTAGAAGGTATGCAGATTATTATTTTGGTTTAATGGACAAGGTTATTGAAGAAATTGGAGAGAAATATGTGGTCCAAGTTGTAATAGATAATGAACCTGCAATGAAACTTGCAGGTAAGAAGCTTATGTTGAAGGGGTTGAATTTGTGTCGTACAGCATGTGTAACACATTGCATTGATCTTATGTTACCTGACACTGGAAAGTAAAAGAGTGTGGCGAAAGTGTTGGATGATGGAAGACAATCACAAGTTTTATTTATAACTCTACTTGGCTTGTTTATTTAATGAAGCAATTTACCAATGGTAGAGAATTATTACAGCCCACCATCATAAGTTTTTGCACAAATTTTATTATGTTGGGAAATATTGTGTGACATAAGATTGCCTTGAAAGATATGTTCAACTCTATTGGGTGAAGAATCTTTAAATAGGCAAATAAATAGAGAGGAAAGGGACATGAAGTAAGAAAGATAATACTTGAGCAAGAATTTTGGAATAAAGAAGGAACTTATGAAAGTGTAAGAACCTCTTGTCAGGGTACTTCCACTAGTAGATGGAGATGAGAAGCCTACCATGGGCTTTCTATATGAAGCTATGGATATGGCAAAACATGTCATTTAAAGAGACTGACAGTATTATAAAGATTATTGGAAGATCATTTTTTTTATAAAAGTTAAAAAGCAGTTATATTAAAATTAAAGTTAACATCATACATAGCAAAAAAGAAAACAACAAAGGACCAAACAAGAAAACCTATTGAAACTACAACAACAAACAATAAAAGCTGCCGAAAAACTAGCAGCAGTGAGGGAAAACCACTATCTACTCAAAGATGTGGTTTGGAAAACAAGATCTACAATTAAAAAGAACTCAGTCCCACCATCGTCATTGATGTTGTCCCTGCCGCCGTTGCTC
Source organism: Camellia sinensis (assembly GCF_055761805.1). Classification (NCBI taxonomy): domain Eukaryota; kingdom Viridiplantae; phylum Streptophyta; class Magnoliopsida; order Ericales; family Theaceae; genus Camellia; species Camellia sinensis. The sequence goes on along the minus strand of NC_138961.1, from coordinate 190,818,573 downwards.
AATTTTGCTGTTGTTGTCGTTGCTCAATTTCGCCGCTGCCGCCGTTGCCTTCTTGTAGATTGGTTACTGTCAGAAGCCAACGTTCAAGAAGAACACCCACAATAGTAAGGGAGGAGGATTGAAAGAAGAGGGGACCATTGTGGGTGTTGAAAATCCAAAAATCTATGCTAGAATTCGGGGGAGAAACTCTCAAAGCCCTCCCAAATCTACACTTTGGAAGTGTTTTTACTTCTTGCTAGAAAGTTGCCGAGGAGCGCTAAAAATTGCCTGAGCGAAACCTGGGCTCCTTTCTGCTAGGTCTATAGTAGTTTTCATTGATAAAAGGTGGAGTTTTTAGCTACATCTTGATTTACATGCAGCTGGTGAGTATTCACATTTATTCAATACGTTATGAAATACTTGGTAGGTTATTTTCTCAATTCCCAATTCCAATATGGTGGAACTCTTTCTAACCATATGGAAGTCGTGGATGGTGCTAAGAATGGATTCGGATCCTCCACCATCCAGCCACCATCCAACACTTGATCTAGACGCCACAAAATATGACAATGACTAGTATTAAATTGTGGCCTTTAGATCAAGTGTTGGATGAAAGTGCTGGAAATGATCCTCTTCCATTAAGAAGATTATTGGAGGTTGGAGTCTAACATTGATAATCAAATTAGAGCCATTTATCAAGTAAGTTGATAATTTTATTATGTATTACAATTTTGAATAATATTATTTAGTAAAAATATTTGCATTACTTGGTAAATTTGTAGATTTTACTGTTTCGGGATAAACCAGATTCATTTGGTAATGTAATAATAACTTCGAAGGCGGTGCAACATTCTAATCCTGGTAATTGGATATTGCACAAATTTATTTAATCTTTCAAGTTTTATATTACTTATTGCAAATTTTAATTGTTGGTTTCCCCATGTAATGTAGCTGAATGGTGGATTCATTATGGCACATATGCTTCTGAGCTTCAAAGAATTGCAAAGTGTTGAGCCAAACTACATCATCCTCTAATTTTGAGCAAAATCGGAGCTTTTTGTACAAACACAAGGAATAGGTTGAAATATAAAAAATTAAAAGAGCATGTCTACGTTTATTACAACGAGGCTGAAGATCAGGCATGCCACAAGGAGAAGCCAAAGTGACAGAGGCTCATTTTATCCAATCAACTTGGATTATATTTTTGAAGAAGATGAGCCATTAGCTTGTGGTTAAAAGAGAGAACAGCCAATATTAGATGGGCAAGACAATTATGATTAACTAATCCTTAATGATGATGATCACGATGATGCAACTAGTCAGGCACAAGGGAATGTGCAACATTCTTGTCCTTCTGCAAGTGGATCTGATGATGGTTTGAGTCCACGTAGTTGTAGTCACACAATGATACCAATTCACTCTTTGATGAGGGGGCAATGCTTGTGGTGGCCAACATGAAATTGGAGTGTCTGGACATGGTGATAGAAGCAGTTCACCTTTGGGATGCATAGCTTTGGTGATAATGAAGAAATTGGTGAAGTGCAATAATTTCCACAACATACTAATATAGCTGATATGAGGAGACGTCGTCGTCATTCATCAAATGATACATTTAGGAGAGCTTGGAATTAGAGAATCTAATTGGATTACTCAGTGTTATCAGAGGCGAGCCTAAGTGCTAAGCGAGGCGAGGCGAGGCTTTAGCGCTTCACGCACCCTGAGGCGAGGCAAAATGGTGAGGCGATGAAGAAGCGCCTGAAGCGAGGCTTAGGCGATGAAGCGTGCGGCGAAACGAAGCGACGCTTCGCCTGTTTTTTGCCTGATTTCAGTTTAAGTCATCTGGGCCCTTCATCAACTCGTTCGACTCATCTGGGCCCTTCATCGACAAAGTTAATTACTTTTATAGTTGCTTTCTACTAAATGTGAAGTCCAAACCCTAGATCGCAGTCGTTACAGTTGAGTTCACCTCCTGGGTCGACATTGAAAGGCATACCGAAGTCGACTTCACCTCCTGGGTCTTCGTCTTCCTTCTTCGGACGTCGTTACAGGTGAGTTCCTTCTTCTTCTTCTTCCCTTCGACTCCACCTGGGTTCACTGTCGGACCCCCCTTCTTCCCCCCTGTTCTTCCTTTGTTCATTTTTTTCTGCTTCCCTTCGACTTTACTTGGGTTCACTGTTGAACCCAGTGTTAAAATTAATTCAATTATTTTTTTAAATTAATTGTTAATTCGCAAAAATTAATTAATGTTTCGAATATTAGATTTCGAACATCAGATTAATGTTTCGAACATTAAATTGATGTGCAAATGGGACTAAATGGAGCATAAGAAAACTTTTAGGACTAAATGGTTCAACTTTTCAGAAACTAGGACTTATGGGTAAATTTTCCTTAATTCAATTATTTTAAAATTAAATTTTTTTTTCAATTAATTCAATTATTTTTTTTCTGTGTTAACATTTCAATTAATTCAATTAATTTCCTAGTTATTTTAATTTCCTAGTTATTCAATTAATTATTTTAATTCAATTAATTTGTTTATTTTAATTCAATGAATTCAATTAATTTCTTAGTTATTTTAATTTCCTGGTTATTCAATTAATTATTTTAATTCAATTAATTTGTTTATTTTAATTCAATTAATTTCCTGGTTATTCAATTAATTATTTTAATTCAATTAATTCAATTAATTTCAATTAATTTGTTTATTTTAATTCAATTAATTTTCTAGTTATTTTAATTTCCTGGTTATTCAATTAATTATTTTAATTCAATTAATTTCAACTATTTTAATTTCTTTATGTTCTTTAATATTGTTAAAATATGTTCTTTAATTTCTTGATGCTGAAACATTGAATTGCTTGTTTATGGATATTTAGTATTTGGAATGATAACTGCATGATGGTTCTTGAAAATATTTGTATTTTTGTCTATACAATTTATTTTTAAAAAATATCATTTTTGGTCGTCTCGCCTCGCCTCGCCTCGTCGCCTCGCGCTTAGGCGTTAGGAGACCTTGTCGCCTCGGTTCGCTTTTCGCCTTAAAAAACACTGGGATTACTCAACTTTACCTACCTACCTATATCCAAAACCTCATGTGCCTCTAGCTCTATACTATCTCCACCACCATCCTACTACTACCAACTACCTCCTATAGCTTTTTTTCCACCTCAAAGCTATGGATATGGTATACTTGTGCTACCCATTTCTTATGGTTATGTTTGTCAACATCCAAAAAATTCCAGTGGTAGTGTTGATGGTTGTAGTAGAATCAATAGTGGATAGGGATGGCAATGGATACCCTACCCTGTGGGTATCCATGGAGACCCAACCCAAATACATGGGTTTTCCCCTCTTTTTCTTATCCATTGGGTAGGGTAGGTGATATTCTTTAAATATCCACAGGGGATGGGTTGGGGATGGGTACCCACTAATTTCCCCATATGTTTTTTTTTTTTTTTTTTTTTTTTTTTTTTTTTTTTTTTTAAGATTCACAACTAAAACTAAATATACATTCAATCTTTTTTCTTTTTTTTATTTATTTATTTTTTCAGGTTCACAACCAATTTTTTTTTTTTTTTTTTTTTTTAAGATCCACAACCAAAGCTAAATATACCTCCAATCTTTTTTTATTTTATTTTTAAGGTTCACAACCATTTTTTTTTTAATTTTTAAGATTCACAACAAAAGCTAAATATACATTTAATTTTTTTTCCTTTTTTTAATTTTTTTTAAGGTTCACAACCATTTTTTTTTTTTTTTAAGATTCATAACCAAAGCTAAATATATATATATTTTTTTTCTTTTTTTTTTAAGGTTCACAACCATTTTTTTTTTTTTTTTTAAGATTCACAACCAAAGCTATACATTCAATCTTATTTTATTTTATTTGGCTCAACAATAAAATGAAATACACATTAATTAACATTGTCACATTATTCTTGTCAAATTTTATGCATATCTAGAATTTTTTAAATTTATTTAAAAAAAATTAAGGACATTGTCTAGTGTAGGTTTCGGTTTGCTTTTCTATGTTATTTTATTTTGTTGTGTATTGTAATTTTCAGAATGGTTTGCTTGTTCTGAAATTTCAATTAACGAGTATGAATCTATTTGTTTTATGTTATCACACAATTTATACAATATATATATATATATATATATATATGAATGTATTTGAAAATAAGGAAATTGTAGAGAATCAAAACAAGCATGAGTTGTGGTTGGTTAGAAATGATGGGTACATAGATTTATTTGCTAGAAAAACAAAAAGGGGATACAAAGTCATACTAAATAATTTTTTTTAAATTAAAAGAATTTTTCTTAGTTATGAACAGATTTAACTGAAATCAACTTGTTTCCCAATGTTATGCTTCATTTATTTAGATAGAAAATATTTTTTAATGAAAAATATTTTTTATAAAAAAAATTCAAAATATATTTTTTTTATATTTGGTGGTGGTGGTGATGGAACGAAGGTGAAAGTAGAAATTGTTACATAGTGGTGGGGTGATGGCGGCAGTGATGATGGTAGTGGCTATGGTGATGGTAGTGTGACAGTGAAAGTGAGAATAGTGGTGATGGTGTTGTGAAATTAGTAAAAATTTAATTGAAAAAATATTTTTTGTTTTTTAAAAGTAACAAACAACAAAATTCGTGGGGGACTAAAGGAAGAAGATGGAGGATGGATTGGGTGTGGTAATGCATAGATATCTTAAAATGAGTGGTTCAGATTTGTTAAAGGTATAATTAGATTTTGGATAAATTAAAATGAATTGTTTAAATTTGCTAAGAGAAAGATGGTTTAATGTCTAAATTGTCCGTGGCTAACAATTCCTTGTTTATGCCCTGATGCAATTTAATATGAGTCTTATAACACTTTCTTCAAACAAACTTTTTGATTTTCTCAAAATTATATATTTGATTATTATAAAACAAACTTTTTAATTAATTAATTAATTTGTATTTGATTTTGTTGTTGAATCAAATAAAATAAAATAAGATTGAATGTATATTTAGCTTTTGTTGTGAACCTTAAAAAAATAAAAAATAAAATAAAAAAATAAGTTGTTAACATTAAATATATTAAAAAAGAAAGAAAAAAGATTGAAGGTATATTTAGCTAAAACCTTTATAAAAAAAAAAAGACAAAAGAAAAACAAGAAGGTTGTTAACATTAAATATATTAAAAAAGAAAGAAAAAAGATTGAAGTTATATTTAACTTTTGTTGTGAACCTTAAAAAAATAAATAAATAAATAAATAAATAAATAAAAATTGTTAACATTAAATATATTAAAAAAGAAAGAAAAAAGATTGAAGGTATATTTAACTTTTGTTGTGAACCTTAAAAATAAATAAAAAATAAAAAATAAATAAAAAAAAAATTGTTAACATTAAATATATTTAAAAAGAAAGAAAAAAGATTGAAGGCATATTTAGTTTTTGTTGTGAACCTTAAAAAAAAAAAAAAAAAAAAAAAAAAAAAAAAAAAAAAAGTGATTGTTAACATTAAATATAAAAAATAAAAATGGGGATTAAAGTGGGTTGGGGAAAATCCATACCCATTAAAAAATGGGGAGGGTGGTACCCATGGGGAATGGGGAATGGAGAATGGGGAAAATTTATTATAGGGGAATGGGGATGGGGAATTAATATCCACCCCATTGGCCCCCATTGCCATTCCTAATAGTGGATTTGCAAACTCGAACTACTTTTTGAACATCAACAAACTTATGATGATGATGATGACAACATGAGCGAGGGTTACCAACATTCTCTAAGCCTTTCTTTTTGGATCTGATGATGACGAGTGGGAGTCGCACATCCTTCATATTTTTTGGGTTTGATATGTGAACATCAAAGAGGGAAGTGTTGTTGGTAGGTTAGTTTGTTAGTACTTAGTAGTTCCCAAGTTAGTAGTTTAATACTATATTAGAGCATGTTCCATGTAATATAAATGACTAGACTCACTACTTGCATTATTGTTGTGTAACTTGTATGAATATCATTGTAATGATTGTACTACCAACGTATATTGAATTATGTTTGTTTTATTGTTATGAATTATCCATTTTAATATCATTTTTAATTATCCTAGATAGTGAAAATACGGTTGTTAAAATCGGGATCTTACGTAGGATTAATGAGAGAGTCTCATGGATTGGATTGTAGGATAGGATCGAGGATCGTAAGATTTTACTTTTTATTAAAAATATGGTAAAAATATAAATTAGGATGATATATATTAAAAATAACGTGAAAAATCACAAATCTAGCAATTCTACTATGATCTTATATGATCCCATACGATCCTGTTATAACACTGATCCTACAATAATGCAAACAAGGAAAGAATGCAAACAAGAGAACGAATGCAAACGGGGGCCGAACGTAATTGGAGAAACTTGAACCCAAGATCTCCTTTTGCTAGAGCTCTGCCACCATGTTAAGTCATTAATTTTTCCAAAAGCTTAAGCTATTAGGAAGTGGGGCCAACAATGTATATCAAGATATCTAACACTATGCTATACGATCTTGCGTAGAACTAAACTCCAAACAATAGGTATTAAGGTAAGGGTACTCTCACACTTATATACCTTATATTATTTTAGTATTCAGGAGATATGGGATTTCGCTTCACACCCTTCCTCATGCTCAGCGTGCTCACTTGGCAGCATTTGCGCAGTGCATGCCAATGGCACGCACCCTACCCATCCTTGATACTCCGGCTCTGATACCATGTTACATGGTCATAGGTAGAACTCAACCCCAAAAACTAACTATTAAGATGAAGGTGCCCTCACGCTTATATACTTCATATTACTTTAGTACACATGCGACGTGGGACTTAGCTTCACAGTAGGCTCCTACGATCCGGATCGCGATTTTATTAACCATGAGTGAAATTTTTTCACTAGATGAAAACTCTCCATTCTCTAGCCTTAAAACCAACATAAAATTCAATATTTGTTTACAATACATGTTTTAGATGTTACAAAAAAATTCAAGAGTGAGAAAAAGCAAGAGTCCTCCAATTTGGATTTGTAGCCTTATCTCCATTAAGGGACTTGAAAGCTACAATAACCTCTGTTGTAAAACAACGCTCTTTGGCAGAGATGGCTAAGCAATATCCCATCTAATTTAGGTCTCCAATTCATAGAATCTAAACAGATCCCCCCTTTAAAACTTGCAATACCACTCTTGATTTCCTTTTTTGAATATAAGATTTAATCATTAGAATCTTGTTGGTGAAGTTACTCCTATGAGTATTAGCTATCTGATGAAAAAAGTGAGTGTTCCTGTACCTTTCTTGAGTAGTTGCTTGGATTTTTGTCTTCAACCTATGAAACACTGGCACTTGTTATTAAACCATTGACAACGTAACATAGATCTAACCATAGTTGTGAATTTGAGAGTCTGGTTTCCAACGATCCCTAGAGCCCTAACACGACAAAGATCTTGTCTCTTAAATTTCAATACACAGCATAGGCGTAAGTTATTAGATCACCACAAGGCTCAAAATCTCAAGTTGTTAGGAAATAGGTCCTACAATGTGTACTAAGCCATCCAACATCCTCCTTCGTGCAATCTCTTCTTGCATGCAGAGAAGACATACATAGAGAGAAACAAAATGCAAATGTGAAGCAAGCACAAACAAAGACACTTGAACCTAAAACCTCCCCTAACTTGAGCTGATACTATGTTTTTCAAATAGCCTCATACCTTCTTTGTTGTGTCATACATAGAAAAGTTCAAACTAGTACTTTCTCGACGGGGTTGTGGACTAAGTAAGCACTTGAGCATTTTCAATATCCCATGTTGTTGTAGATTTCTCAAATCCTTTAAACCTAGGATCGATGGGCTTAACTACTGAACATGTCACATAACCCCACTTTCCTTTACATAGTCAAAAATTCCTTGCGACATTGGACCAATAAGAGTAATTATTCTCATTCAGACGAATACTGATGGGTTGCTACATGACCTCGGACATAGTGGGAATAAAAACAAAGAACCATTGGTGGAAGAAAAGCATTTGTAGATATCTGATTATAAAGGGTTTAGGTTGGGTTGAGTGTTTGTAGGTTGGTTTTAATCTTTAAGTGGGTCAGCAATGTTGTTGCATATGACTCTGTTGCGACAAACAAAAGTTGCAATTGCTTGGTTGCGATAAACTTTGATGAGAGATACCCCGATTATCTCAAAGGGTCATGGAGATGTCAAACGAAAATTTGCGAAGAAATCAAAGATGTAGTGATAGAGAAATGGTTGTGGGCTACAGATAAGGGATACTAATATGATACAATATGGATATGGCAATATGACAAAATCCATATTTATTTTTTTTAAAAAAGGTACGAACTTGGATATGTTGAATTTTTTTAATAATTTTTAGAAATATATTATACATGAGCTCAAACTATAGTGAGAAATCCTTTTTTAGGGATGAGATATTAGTTTTAGAGTCAATAGTCAATTTCCCCTTTTTTCCCCAATGCATACTTTAATTTGATAAAATCTGAAAAAGTAGAGTACTATTTTAATCTTACTCTTTTCTTCTTTGGTAAATTATAAGAAAATATTGAAAAACTTTTTTTTTTTTTTTTTTTTTTTAATTCTTGCAATTATACTCTTGTAATATGAAAAATTATTACCATTTTTGGATATGTGACTTAAGAGTGTCTGAAAAGTATCTGATACTTATCAAAATTAACATAAAGTATTGGAAATGTTCAGGAAGTATTTGATATGTATCTGCAAGTATCCCAAGGAGCATTGGTATCCGATTCGGGTATGATATGGATATGACTCTTTTAGAAGTATCTGTGATTCATAGGTTGTGGGACTTCAACGATGAAGCAAAATATACTTCTAACAAGAGAAGGGTTGACAAAACCGAGAGGAATTGTGCAATAGTGTATGTGATGATGACAGGCTGCTATTGACAACGGTCAAAAACATTGACTGGGTTCGTCAACTGGGTTCAAAAATTGGAGAGACTTTTATCTATGTTGGCGACTGAGACAGCTCTAGCTAGGTTTTGCAACTAAGGAGATGATGTGTGGCAAGTTAACTATGGGGCGACTGAGAAATGATGTCTGATCGTTAGGGGGCTTTGATTGTTAGGTCACCACTAGTCCCATAAGTTTATGCTGTTTGGATTGGTCAAATAATGTATATCAAGCTATCCAACATGAGCAAGGTGATCATATTGGGTTCAGACACTGCCAGTAGGTTTAAACACTGGAGCTGATAATATCACTTTGTATCCATGAAATCAAATAACTTGGGATCTAATGTCAAAAGAAAAACAATGCATATTTATACTTATAAATCTCTCCTGTAAACTTTAGAAATTAATGTTATATTGTATTTTTTTGTATCGTCTTTGAATGAAATATTAGTATATATGATACATAATAAATATATAAAGCTATATATGGTGCACTTGTCTCCCACATGTGTCTTATATTTTTTTAAAAATTCCTGTCATCGTGGCTGTGTGGTGATTTGATGTGTGTCTGTGTTGCGTATGTGACCAGAGTTCAAGTTGAGTACTTTCCTAGGCAAACTTTTGTTTTTATTGTTCTATATATATATATATATATATTTTACCGAGGTAAGCTGAAGTGATAGCTATTTTCTTTCTAATACTTTGCTGGTGATCTATGAATGTTTTTGTGTTGTGTCATTTCAGAAATGATTTTCTAATGTTTTTTTACAGTCGTGTATAAAGGTTGCCCTCGACTTTGTGTCACCTGAAAATGTTCATGAGTGTGTCCGTTTGACAGAGGAATTCCGTGTACTTCCAAATAATCATAGGGCTAAGGAAGACAAGTTGGAGGTATACCATCTCATTTCTGTCTGTTGAACTCTTTGATGGTTTTCGGTATATTTTCATATTTCCATGTTTTCAATGCCATTTCCTGTACAATCCAGTATTGGGCTTTAATGGTTTCATGATACTCATTTCTCTTTATCAAAGTGGTTGACTTTGGAGTTAATTCTGCAATCAGAATCTCCAGTTTATTCTCACTCCATGTAATGTATTGAGTTAAATGTATTTTTGTCCACTTGATCACTTGTGTCATTTGACATTGCTGCTTTCTGTAATTTAAGTAAGAGCATTAAGAAGTAAACAAATCAAATCTATGCAATCTTGCTAGGTGATTGCTGGTTTCAGTTTGACTGTTTGTTTTAATGATACTCTCTCTGTATTTGGAAAATATTCTGAATTATTGGTTGGGGAATGATTACAATCTGAATTATTGGTTGGTGAATGATTACAATATTAGTTTCAACCTAGGCTTTGTTTGATTCGAGGTAAAATATTTTACTCAATTATTCTGTTTGGTTGAACAAAATCTATGAAAAATATTTTTGTAAAAAAATAGCTTTCCTCAAAATCAGGTAAATTGACTTTCGTTCTCAAACTCGGTAAGTCAATTTTGGGTCATTCAATGTGACGGTTGGAAAGCTTGAGAGTGAAGCTCAAATCATCATACGGCTAATCAAAATGCAAATTTGTTTGTACATGGTGTATCATTATATATTATACGTATATATAATTTGAAATCTACTATCCTTCTCCATCATTTTGAAATATCTAGACTTCTCACTCTATCCCTATTCAGTTACATATGATATATACACACGTATATATATATATCCCCATTCAGCTTAGTGTTTTGGTGTAGGATTGCAATTGTTGCACTGTGAAATGTAGGATAAGGATAGGAAGTATCTGTATAAGAGACCTGTATTCTGTAAGATTTTTGTTGTGCAAGTGCTAAACATTTGGGCCTTTGAATCAGGTGAAGAAAATGAGTCTTCATGCAATGAAACTTGCCGTGGAGGAGTTGGAGACAATTACTAGGTAAGTTATGAGAAATAGATTATGTTGGTTCTTAGTTGCAGCACTGTCGAATTCTCATCTCGGTTGTAGTTGTATACCATGTGTTGTTGTCCTAGTGGACTGATGAATCCTGAAAACAATGTCCATGTGCATCTAAATTGTTGTAGAAAGCGTGAATAGGATCCATGTCACTAGTTTGAACTGTGATGGGACATCATTTTGACTCCATAAATGTAATGAGATTGATAAAGCATCGTTATTGGCTTATTAAACTAGATTAATTTAATTTAAAATTTGAAAAATAAAACACAAACTTACAAATTGGAAAAGGATTATCTTGTTGTATCATACCCTTTTCTGCATGCTTTTAGAGTATGATTAGTCATACATTTTTAACAAAAGCCAATGAACCCTTTCTATAAAGGACCAGAAAGTGTTCCATTTTGTTAAAAATTTAACTTTTGGTGATAATTGTTTCCCCCTTTTTCTATTCAAATTTAAAGATCGTTTCTGTCTTTTAACAACAAATATATATGTATACATATTTGAATTGGAACTGAAACCATATTCTACTAAAGTTGGTTGATGGATCTGTTCTTACCTGCAGTTTTTTGATTTGAAAAGTTGTGTTAAGTAAAAGCTTTTGGTGCATGTTCTATTTAGAGCTCATTTGGCAACCAGCTAAAAAATTCACTTGTTTTTTGAACTTTTTGTCTTTAGTAATTGTTTTTCTAATTTGTGTCTATTTTTTATTTTTTACTTTTCCGATCCGTCTAGTGAAAAAGAATCTAAAAAGTTAAAAAATTCAAAAAAAACTCAGCATAGACACCCCCCCCTCCCCCAAAAAAGAAAAAACCAAGAAAGCCGACTTTTTATTTTTGTTTTTGTCTTTAGTGGGATTTTTTTAATTATTTAAAAAAAATTCTTACTTTTTTGGTTTGTCTAGTCAAGTAAAACCTAAAAGTCTAGAGCCTTAAAATGGGTTTTTAATGTATAGGTGATGCATATATTTTTGTACATGGGTGTGCGCCCTTGGTGCTTTTTAATATTTTTACTTTTACTTGATAAGAAAGATATTGGTTTGTCAAAAGTTAATAATTAATAGATATTATTCAATTATTAAACATCAATTGTTAGAGGGTTAACATTAATAGACAGATGAAACTCCAGTAAGATGTTAGAAGATTACCTTGTCCTCATCTACACCCCCCCAGAGTCACTTTTCCTACAGGTTGAAATTTGAAATCCTGCCGTGCATCTTTCTTTGAATTGTTTAATTCGTTAGTGGATTCGCAATGTAAAGAAAATGTCTCTACATCTGCTGATAAATTGAATGATGGCCTAAGATCGCCACTCAATCTCCTCTAGTAATCTCATTATATTTGATGAAGAAAGTAGTATAAATGAGGTTGATAACTCTAACTAGTTGTTTGATCATCCTCTTAGAAAAATTTCTACTTCTAAGTTGAAATGCTTGGCATGTCTCCAAATATCACTGGTACGGCCCATTGTGGGTCTCATGATCTTGTTGGGGATTATATGCTGTGATTACTTTTTGGAGTTTCTAGCTGAATTTGTACAATTATATTAAGATTTTCTAAATTTGATTTATGTAAAGTGAGAAAATACGATGCTTTTTATGCCTCTTGCGAATTTGCAGTGTGTAATAAAAGAGAATAAGATGCTTTTTATGCCATTTATGACTCCAGTTTGGGTGTGTTCTTTAGGTTGGGGGTCTACTGCTGGCCTTGTTTGGTAACCCTTCTGTTTTCTGTTTTCATTTTGCATTTTTTTGTTGCGAAACTAGAATAAAAAACTGTTTGGTATATTATTTTCATTTTTAAAAAAGTGAATTAATTTTAAAATTTTGGAAACAAAAAAGGTGTTTTTTCACTCTCTCGTCCCTCTCCCACCACCCAGTGCCCCTCCAACCACCTCTTGCACCATCGGTTGCTCGGCCAGCTGACTGCCGATGAGCCCCAATGAACTCTGGTCACTGCCCATGACCTTCGACAGCATTCTGCCCACCACCTCTGGCAATTCACCAACATGTTTATTTATTTTTGTTTTCGAAATTTTTTATACACCAACTGATTTTTGGTCATTGTTTTTAAAGTTTCCCATATATATATATAAACAGAAAACTAACAAAGTTGTTTTGTCAAACAACACCTTGGATTCGCCGAATCTGACTAGGAATTAATCTGCTGAATCCAACTATTTTTTTGTTTTGTTTGCTTGATCCACCACAGGCCTCAGTTAAAGAAGAAGAATAGCAAATGAAATTGGGAAGAAAGCTTCCTTGTTCTGCATCAGCTTTGAGGATACTTTTTCGCTGGTGAATAACGTTTATCTGAACTGTTATTAATTTCTGCATTTGTATTATTACGCATCGCTTTTCAAGATTCACCCCCAACTGTTGATCATGTTTTGTTGCTGTGGTGTCATATTAATCGCTCTAATGAACACATGCTCTTCCATCATGCTTTTGGCTGCTGAATAACTTTTTATTTTTGTGTGGACTGTTACTCTCTGTGCAGCTGTACTTTTATACATCGTGATGATTCGAGACTCAACCCAACTCCTGATCTTGTTTTGTTGTATTGTAGTGTAGGGATGTAATCATGTAATTTTATTTTTAAATTTGTACTTTGTAACGTGATGTTTATGCTGACATTACGACGTTGGTAAAGTATTTTAGGATTGTTTTTCGGTCCTCGTCACTCGGAAATTGGCCTCAAGTTTGTGATGTTTACAAATAGAGCCGCTGGTGTGAAGAGCAATTTATCTCATTTTATTATTGCAGTTTTACAAATAGTCTTATCCTTGGAAGTTTTAGAATTTGATATTTTAGACTCACTCGTTTTTTAAAATACCAGTAAATTCTCACATGCATTGGACATGAAGTTAGTTTATTCAAAGATTTACCAAATCATGAGCTGCCTAACTTATTTGGGTTAACTTTTATTTTTAGTGAATTTTTTCAAATTTGAAATAAAATATCCACTCTGCATTTTCAAAAAAAAAAAAAAAAAAAAATCAGTACTTTTAAATTTGCCAGTCTAGACAGATTAAAAATGAGTGGTGTTATTAGCATTCTGAATTATTTTGGACGTTTCATTTCTTTGGGTCTTCAAAATTTATTTTTTCTTTTCAAATAATATCAAAATTGTCTTTATGAAAACATTCTACTTATTGAATGAATATTTACACACTAAAAAAAAATCTCCCTTCCAAAAAATTCTAACAAAATCTATCAAAAAGAAGTCAATGTGATTACCGTCTCTATTGTCTTATCCACCAATCTTACAGTTGATATGTGCTCTCTCTATATATATATATATATATATACACACATAATTTCTTAATTTTTTTGTAATAATTTATTCTCTTGCAGAAAAAAAAAATTATAATAATTGGTTTGGTTGGTAGATATTATAAAATTGTGAGTTCAGCAGAAAATTATATTGTAATATTATCAAAGTTATGCGATGAAAGAATAATTTTTGAACTTGATAATAGATTTGGGCTACTTTCGATAATTTTTGGAAGTATTAAAAATTTTGACCATTCAATGTGTAAAGAAATTTCTGTGTTCAGACTTGCATTCTTGAACATTACTTATTTGTTCAGGAATACTTTCCCGAACAAATAAGTAATGTTCGGATCTGTATTCCTAAACTTGAAAAAATGAAAATTTTTGTAAGCATTAACAATTTTAACTGTTTAATGCGTTAAGAAATTTTTATATTCGAACCTTTCGTGAACATCACTTATTTGTTCGGGAGCGCCGTCTCAAACAAGTAATGTTCGGGCTTGTATTCCGCCAAAGGGTTGTCACTGTTACCGTTGGAATATTGCCATTGCCGGAGAAGTGTAGGTAATCAAATGGTTGCCAGTATTACCGCCGGAATATTGCCACTAAAGGATTTTCAAAGTTTTGAGGGTAGATAGGTTTTGAATGAGAGATTTAGGGAAGATGGATGGGTGGTGGTGGAGGTGAGTGCTCTCATAAATTCTAATTCATGATGTAGTAGGTGTGTAGGTTTAATTGTGAGATGGGGGTGCCCCGAAATTAATGATGTCATTTTTAATAATTTTATTTGAGATTATTATGGTAATAAAAAAAAGTTTAAAAATTAAAAGGGTTTAAAATAATTTATGGAGTGCTAATAACAGCACTCTTTAAAATTTATATTAAAAAAAATTACTAAATATGAAAATAAGGCAATTTGTAGGCTACAACTAAAAGAATTCTTTCTAGTTTATTTGTGTTAAAGTAATCCAGTTGTTGAAAGAAAATGGAAAAATGTTGTTATGTTGGCACATTTTATTGTCCTGCCCCTATGATTGTCAATTATTAATAATTTACCACAGTTTCTCTTGAAATTCAAGAAACTCATGCAATGACGAAGTTGCTTTGTATGACTAATCCAATTTATATTTTACTATTTTAAAATCATCATTTTCTAGTTGAAAATGCTCAAATCATCATCATTTAATAAAGTCCTGGTGTGAAATTATTAAGTTTAAAAAGCAAAGTAAACTCTAGCTATCCCTCCATCTTAAAAAAAAAAAAAAAAAAAATAGCTATCCCAAACAATAGGTGCCGTTTGGTAACACTTATGTTTTCAGTTTTCTGTTTATATTAACAAAAATTTTAAAAACTCAAATAAAAACTTGTTTGGTAAAATTTTTGATTTATAAATCAGTGGTCTCAGTTTATAAATTTAGCCAAAAAATGAAAACACAAAAAATGTGTTTCCATTTTGAGTTTTCAGTTTTTTTTTTTTTTGCCACCCAACACTAGCCACCACCCGCCACCATTTTCCACCACCGTCTTCCGCCGCCACCACCACCACCACTACCCACTACCCACCACCCACCACCCACCTGCCATCCACCCGCCACCACCCACCACTCACCACTACCATCCACCGCCCGCCACCACCACCTACTTGCCGCCACCACTCACCACCCACCTGCCACCACCACCATCCACCACCTGCCACCACCAGCCACCCATCACTCACCCGCCGCTACTACCTACCACCCACCACCACCACCACTACCATCACCCACTACCCACCCACCTGCCACCACCACCCGCCACCCACCACCACCACCCACTCGTTACCACCTATCACCCGCCACCGTCACCCACCCACCACCACCATCCGCCACCTACCCGCCACCGTCGGCCATCCGCCATTCACCTACCACCACCACCTACCACCCGTCACCGCCACCACCACCGCCACCACCCGCCATTGTCACCCACCACCCACCATCACCCGTCACCACCCGCCATCCGCCACCCACCTGCCACCACCATCCACCACCCGCCACCTTTACCACTACCACCCACTCGTTACCACTCACCACCCGCCACCGTCACCCACCCACCCACCATCACCACCCGCCACCACCTAGCACCACCCGCCACCGTCACCCATCCACTCACCACCTACCTGCCACCACCACCACCACCACCACTCCACTCGCTACCATCACCCACCCACCCACCACCACCAACTACCCACCATCCACCGTCACCACTTTCCATCACCGTCTTCCGCCACTACCGTCACCCACCCACTCACCACCACCTACCCGCCACCACCACCCACCTGCCACCACCATCCACCACCCGTCACCACCACCACCACCAACTCGCTACCACCCGCCACCATCACCCACCACCACCCACCACCCACTGTCACCACTTTGCACTACCGTCTTCCGCCACCACTTGCCCCCACTCGCCATTTCTCACTCTTTTTTATATTTTAAATTTTTTTTAAACATTTTGTCAATTACCAAACGCGTTTGTAGTTTATGTTTCTCTAAAAATAAACAAAAAATAAACAAAAACCAGTTTATAAAATTTTTGTAAATATAAACTGAAAACGTAAACATTACCAAACACATTTTAGGTTGAAAATGCTCATTTAATTTCAAAAATCAAATCTAATGATGTGAAATTATTAAGTTTGTGCAATTATATTGACCAATGGAATTAAAAATGGAATATAAAAGGTAATAATGCTCATAGGCTTTGTTTGGAAAGTTGACTATTTAACTTTTTAGCTATTTTCGCTTGGCTAAAATTATTGTATTTAGAAAGTTAATTTTTTTTTTTTTTGTAGTTGATTTGATAGTTGTGAAAGAAAAAATAAAATGATTATGTATTGAATGCGATATTTTATTTTATTAACTATTTTAACTAATTTTTTTAATGAGTTATTTTAATCCAACCGTCTTCCCAAACAAGACCTTAGTAAAATCTTATTGTCCTAAATAGTTATATCTAACTGTTATGTGATCCTTGAAATTTTTGATTTTTGATTTTTGATTTTTTTTTGTTGTCTTTTACAAAATTTCATATTCAGGTCTTGCTTAACTTTAAGGGGAAAAAAAATGATTCTAAATGTATATATTTTATTAAAAATATAAATATAAAGTTAAAATTAAAACATTTTCAAATTTAAACAATAAAACACATAAAGACACACACACACACACACACAAACATTAATAATAATATTATTAAGGTCTCGTTTGAGAACTAAGTATTTTAGTCAAAAATTCATTATAAGTTGTTATATCACTGTCTTTACTTTTCTATATATCATTTTATAAAAAATCAAAAAATTACTAAAATAATTTATACTCAAACTTAATTTTTCAAAAACGACAATGCTACGTAGCTCAAATTTTGTGGCTCAAAAGTAGCTCAAATGGCCAAAACGACGTCGTTTTGGCCATTTTTATGTTATAATGTTATATGCATATTTCAAGGTAGATATAAGGCCAATTTATCCTTATATAATCACACAATTTCATTGTATTTTAGGAATAATATAAATATATTTTTTAAAATTTATTTAAAATGCAAGTCGTCTATTGTAATTTTAAAAAGTATAAATATTTTTTTATCAAAATTTTTTATTTAACAGAATTAATAAAAAAATAAAATTTTTAATTATTCTTTCATATAACAAAAAAATTACTTGAATTATTGATTAAAATAATAATTTATTAATAAAATAAATAATTTATTATGCGATTAAAAATTTGAAACATCATCAATTGATGTGGGATCCATAAATTATAAAAACATACAATTTTAATTTGAAAAAAACTTGCCAATAGGCATGTTCCACTATAAAAATGTACAAATTTAGACCACGTTCATTTGGAATGTGGGTTGGCTTTTTAATTTTTCAACTATTTTAGCCTGGGACTAAAAATTTTTGTTTGGGATAGACTTTTTGGTTTTTTTGACTTTTGTGAGAGAAAATGAAATAATTACAGTTTAAATGTAACATTTTGTCTTATTTGACTAAAAAACCTATCTTGCCTTTTTGTAATTATTTTATCTAAAAAACCCTTGTTTAGCTTATGCCAAACGAGGGCTAAGGATAAAAGTGAAATACAAGTTCAAACTTCATTAGGGTTCGTTTAGGATGTGGGTTGATTTTTTGACTATTTTAACTTGGGGCTAAAAAAATCTTGTTTGGAATAAGTTTTTTGAATTTTTTTGACTTTTGTGAAATAAAAAATAAAGGTTGTGTTTGGCTATGTGTTCCCAACACATTTTCACCCACTCATTTGAGTGTAGTGTTTTTTTTGAACTTTCAAATTATAATTTCACACATACTTTTGAAAACTCCTTTTCAAGCAGAAAAATTTGACTAATCTGGTTGTACTATAGGATGTCCCTCGAACGTTCGACCGGTTGACCGGAACAGTGTTCATTTTTTTTTTTCCTTCTTGGGTACATGTTATTTTTATGTTGTAAATAAAAAATATTTTCGAAATTTTTTTAATTTTTATATGAGCTTTGAATAGGATATTGGATTGTGTGTTTGCTTATGAGTTATAAATTTTTTAATTAAATAACTTTTCTAATTTTAAAAACTCAGAATTTCCTTCAAAACTCACAACCAAACAAATTTTTCACTCTCAAATCGTAATTCTAAAACTCACAAACTCAAAATACAACTCTATTCTCAAATCATATTTAGAAAATTCTACCAAACGTTACCGAAATGATTATGGTTTGGATGTGACATTTTGTTCCATTGGATTAAAAAACATATTTTGTTTTTTTTGACTATTTTAACAAAAAAAACTCCTGTTTAACTTATGTCAAACGAGGACTATGTAAATTTCTTAAGTTTATGTGCATATAAATCAAACATAGATGTGACACAATTTTCTTATAAAGTAATACGAGGAATATCAAATTTTTTATCAAATAAATAACTAAATATTTGACATAAACCCACACCCATATAAAATATTTAATTATTTATTTAATAAAAAATTTAAAATTTATAACATTTTCCTATTACAAAAATTACCTATGAACTGTTATTTTTAAATCATCGGAATATGCACTGCCACAGAATCACGAGTTCAAACTGTGCAGAGAGAGAGAGAATCTCATCCCAATTTTCACTTTCCACTCCAAAAGAGTGGTTTGCAGATGGATCAGAACAGAGTGTGCAGACAAATAACAACAACAAAACAACAACAAAACCGAACAACCATCTTTTCATGAAAATTTTATATTATGTTAAATTACATTATATCCTAAAAAAAAATTATATAAAATTAAAAGAAAAACACAAAACATCATCAAAACCCATGTGATGTGATAAAGAGTGTAATAAAATGTCAAAATAAATGTTGATAAACCCATTAAAGAAACAAAAAAAAGGAATCAAAGCTCGTCTCTATTTCTTGAAAGTGATTCCCTTTTATTGGCATTCAATTCTCATTTCATCCATTCCTTTCTCTCTTTTTCCATTCATTCACAGCTTGTATGTGACATTTTCTTCATTCAACACAGATCCATCTCTCTCTCTCTCTCTCTCTACATTTCCCCCTTTTGTCCCTTGTTTTCTCTCTCATTTTGTCATACTGGGTTTCAAGAAAATGGTGGGTATACAATCTCCAAGGATCTCTGGCTGTTTGGGTTCCTTCGATCTCTCAACTCTTTCTTCTTCGCTTTACTCTTCAGACAGGTCTTCACAATGAAGCTAGGTCAGTATATATATATATATACATTTATGTATGCTTAAAATGGTAAATTTAAGTTTTTTGTGTGTTAGTTCTTTATTTTATTTATTTATTTTAAAATAATTAATTAAAATAATGGGTTAAGGTTGGATTTGGGATTAGTATGACTTTAAGTCAAATCTACAAAAAGTTGCTTGACAATGGTTTTGATTTCTTTTGTGGAATATAAAAAATGTCTGAATTTCTATAACTGCCAGTCTACCATTTTAGTCTGTTTTGCATAGCTATGCTCAATCTTTGTTTCCTATTTTGTTTTGTTTTGGTTTATTTTAAATGGTTGAACCCATGAAGTGATGGGGGGCGAACAAATACAGACCAAAGGAAGAGACAGAAAACAAATAAAATTATATGAAACAGTTGTCATGGAACAGTTGAAAATATGAATTATTTGTCAACTTTAGCAGAAAGTGAACTTTGGGTGACAATTTGTTTTTTGAGTACGTTAGTCTTGTTTTTTCATGTTCCTAATTGATATAGACATCCAGTATTTTTCATACCTGTTTTATGACCACTGACAATTGTTGGCTCTTCAAAAGAAGTAAACATTGAAATGGGTTTAGAAAATGATTTGACAAACTTTGAACAGTTTTATACTTTTAGTTGAGCTTGTAAAATATATCAAGATAACTGAAAAGAACAAAAATAACCATATTCCACAAGCATATAATATAATTTGCAAATTGGTTTTAATGTTAGAATTTACCACTCACCTACTACCTCCACTATATTTCTCCACACCTACCACCTCCACTATACCACTCACCTACTACCTCCACTATTTTTCTCCACACCTACCACCTCCACTATCACACACTCCACTACCATCTTCTCCTCTATATATAGGAGTTGTAATATACAGAATATATCAATCTTGTAATATAACAATCATCAATCAATCAATAATACATAAATTCTTACATGGTATCAGAGCGAGGTTAACAACTTAGTACTTCCGCTTCACCGGCGGGCGGCAGCCTCGCCTTGGCCGCCCGCTGGACCTCTACACATACCTTGATCACTCTGCATGTGCTTCCTCCACAGCTCCGAATACCAGAAAGTTCTTCTTATAAACCCGGTCCTCTTGCCTCTACTCCGCCCACGTCCTCTTGCAATCTCCGGTGGGAAAATAACATTGTATACTGGACCAGTGGACGCCCTTCTCAATCAATCCTCCGAGCTATTCTCAGCTCTGATGGAACCCTGCAACTTCTTGATCGATCACAGATCCAAAGTGGTTTGGTCTGTGTTTGGAGAAGATCACAATGATTCAGATGTGAAACTCCGGTTTCTGAGGCTAGATGTCGATGGAAATCTTCGGCTGTACTCTTGGCACGATGTTTCAAGGTTATGGAGACCGGTTTGGCAAGCTGTTGAGAATCAGTGCAACGTCTTTGCAACCTGTGGCCTCTGTGGCATCTGCATCTTCAATGCATCAGGCTCCTCTGTTTGCAGCTGTCCATTTTCCTCTACAATGGAGTCTAACTTGGAATGTTTGGTTCCATATGGGCAGGACTGTATGTCTGGTTCCTTCATGACTACATACGAGCACACCTCCCTGTATGGGGTTTACCCACCAACTGAAACAATCACACGAGCAAGTTTGCATCAATGTAAGCGTTTGTGCCAAGAAGATCTAGGAGCCCTCGTCCCAGCAGAAGCCCCAAGCCAAACAGGGCATCACCCTTGCCGTCACCACACACACCGTTTAGAGAGAGAGAGAGCCCACTTAACAAAACAAACATAGGAAAGTCCAAAGAATCAAACCCAGCTTATCAACTTTCTTTTTCTTTTTATTATTTTACTCCATCTTTTGATTTCACCAGCTACATATGCACAACCACCCACATGCCTTCTCTCTCTCATCTTTTCACTTTCCAACCCACTTTGCATCCACCGCCACTTTCCCCACTTTCTATATTTTATATATATATATATATCTCTTTTTTATTATATATTAAAAAAAAAAAAAAAAAAAAAAAAAAAAATCATCTCTCCTCCGTTTAATTTCACACTCCATTATTTTTATTTATTTTCTCCAACCCACTTTCCTTGTTTCCCCCATCTTTCATTTTTGATTTTAAATATATTTTTATTATTTCTTTTCTTTATTTTTCTTTCCCATTATTTTTAATCTCTTTCCAATTCCATTCATCCCATATAGCTTTGCACACCAACCATATTTTATTCATCTCAGGGATCAACCCCGATCCCAATTTTACACACAACCAAAAAAAAAAAAAAAAAAAAAAAAAAAAAAAAAAAAAACACATAGCTTTGTTTTCTTTTCTGCAGCCGGCCACACACCGACATTCCTTCTCTACTCTGCCGCCGGTCTCTTCTTTTTGCCTCCGTCCTGGGCGGTCCTTGACGATGCTGCCTCCGTGCTTCCTAGGCCACCCAGCCAGTTGCCTCCTGCCTGCTCCTCCACTGCAGCATATGGCGGCCCTCCAAATCGGAACATCACGGTGGCCTTCCGCTTCAGCTCCTTGTTTTCTGTCTTTAGCACACTTATCTCTGCTCGCGCATCCTTATACATGCGTTGGAGCAGAGCCAGCTGGGAGTTTAAATGCTGCACCTCATTTGTTCTACTCTGCAGCCGGTTCGACAAGTTTGTGACCGCCGTCATGCTTTCCACACATGCCTTCAGAGTATACTGATTGGCCTCCACATCCGACTGCACCGCCATTTTTTGCTCCACCGACCGCATCGGAAAGTTCAATGGAGCAAAACCAGAGGTGTTTGGTTGCGGTTCACTGGACACCGCACCAGTTATTTCTCCTGTGGGCTCGTTCAGTTCTGGAAAGAGCGTGAGCAGGTTCTGGGTAGCTGGACGGGAAGACGAGGCCATGTTTTTTGGGTTGCTAAGTGTTTCAGCGAAATAGCAATTTCAGACTGGTAATGTTCGGAAGGGTTGGTGACAGAATGGCAACAGAGTGTTCCAGAATCTCTTTCTCAGAAACGGGAGAGTTTTTTCAAAGGTTTTTCGGCGGTTTCAGACTGGTTTGCACAGCCTCCGCCTCAACCTTGGTTAAATAGTCGAGGCAGCCACGCGCATCGCGCGCCTCTTACCACCAGCCGACAAACGGGCACGCAAGCCAAGGCGCCCACGTGCCTCGCCATCATGTCCGGCACACCTTTTGATGAATTGGGCACGCCTTTTGATGGCACGCCTTTTGACAAAATTGGGCACACCTTTTGAGGGTGCCACTTTTACAAGGGTCCGACAAGACTCTATAAACTGTCCCGACATTTGATACCGGTTAGCTTTTTTAAGGGTCCGACAAGACTCTGTAAACTGTCCCGACATTGATTCCGGTTAGCTCCTTTATGGGTCCGACAAGACTCTGTAAACTGTCCCGACATAGATTCCGGTTAGTTTCTACAAGGGTCCGACAAGACTCTGTAAACTGTCCCGACATTGATTCCGGTTAGTTTCTACAAGGGTCCAGCAAGACTCCGTAAACTGTCACAACATTGTCTTCTACAACGGTCCGACATGACCCCATAAACTGTCTTCTACAACGGTCCGACATGACCCCATAAACTGTCTTCTACAAACGGTCCGACATGACCCCATAAACTGTCTTCTACATCGGTCTGACACCACCATACAGTGTCCTCTACAACGTTATGACACCCCATACAGTGTCTTCACCAACGGTCTGACACGACCATACAGTGTCTCCTATCTTTTTTTATTTTTATGTATTTTCTTGTTTTGCTCCTCTCTCCAAACTCAAGTTGGTTAGTTTCTATCCTCCTTGAGTTTGCGGGGGGCTGTTAGAATTTACCACTCACCTACTACCTCCACTATCTTTCTCCACACCTACCACCTCCACTATACCACTCACCTACTACCTCCACTATTTTTCTCCACACCTACCACCTCCACTATCACACACTCCACTACCATCTTGTCCTCTATATATAGGAGTTGTAATATACAGAATATATCAATCTTGTAATATAACAATCATCAATCAATCAATAATACATAAATTCTTACATTTAAGATAAGCAATTTTCTTCAAGGACTTAGAGGAAAGCAATTAGGAAGGACCCAAAAAACTCATGGTATGCAAAAAAAGAAAAAGAAAAAGAAAAAAAGAAGTATGTTAAGAGTTCAAGTAAATATGTGAAATTAGAACTTAAAGATTTGGAAACAAGCAATATATGGACCAATGCCACCATTTCTTTCTAGTGGACTGCCATGAGCAAAGAAATGAATGTCCTATGAGACAGTCAGTCTCTGGTTTTCTTGGAAATTTGGAAGGGCCTATTGTTTGCTAGGGCATCTCTCTCTCTCTCTCTCTCGATATCTTCTCCCATCCCAGTTTTAGGTTCTTTCTTTGGTTTCCTTTTATTCTTAGCAAATTCTGCTCTGTGAAGCAGATTCTGCTCCCCAAGTTCTGTAAGACACAAGGGCATATCTATTGTATTGTATAGATGGTTCATTGGTTAAGAAACAATATATTCAAAAAATGTGTAGGCGAAATGAGCATTAGATTTATAAGTGCTGTTACATTTGAAGACAGAATGTGAAATAAACAATTGTCCAAAAAGTGAGTGTAGTTCAAATGAGTTGCTTGAGACTTTGAGGGATCTTATGAAATGAATGAACTAGTGCTAAGTTAGAAGTGACTCTGAATTGAAGTAAAATATGAAAAAGTTGACTGAGATAGTTTGGCCATGTGTAATGTAGATAAATTAATGCAGTAGGACAAAGGAGTGATTTAATCCATTGTACTATGTGTTAAAATATATTAGTGTTAGTATCTTTAGTATATTATGTACATCTAGTAGTGTTAGTCATAATTGTTAGTGTATCATTATGTCTAGCTTTCATAATGAGTGTTCCCCCTTTGCTTTATGCTTTCAGTGCTAATTGGCACCCTATGTATCTTTTCCTCTCTATAAAAGAGAGTGCACATCTCCTTGTAATATATACAATACACATCAATCAATAATATAATTCTCTATTTCTCTTTATACATTGAATTTTAACATGGTATCAGAGCTATAAGATTTAGACCTATATTTCTTTCTCACCGGCGGGCAGTCGGCCGGCAACCTTGCCTTCACTGCCCGCTGGAGTTTTCTACACATACCTTCACTCCGCTGCATCTTCAACTCTCTCTTGAAATTCAGGGAGAAAGACAGACACACACACATGGGCTAGTCTCTCATGTGTGCAATCTGTATGTCTCAGCCGCCTCAAGCACCGCCTACGGCGTCGAGAGAATTTCGTGATTTCATCAATTGTTGTTTGCAGAGAGATCCATCCCAGAGATGGCCTGCCGGAAAATTGTTGAACCACCCTTTCATTACACACAACACCACCACCCCCGGTGCTGCTGCCGCCGTGAATAGCAGCAATCAGGTTCATCAGCCTCACTGTTCGCTGCCAACACCACTCCATCAAGGTTCGCCGCCGACACCACCCCCTCCCTTCCTCATTCTTCCATTTGGAGAGCTCATGGTGTCGCTGAAGCTTCAGAAGCGGCTCGCCGCCAGCGTCCTCAAGTATGGCAGAGGCAAGGTTTGGCTTGATCCCAATGAAGTCAACGAGATCTCCATGGCCAACTCTCGGCAACCCGTAAGGAAGTTGGTAAAGGATGGCTTTGTCATCAGGAACCCAACCAAGCTTCACTCACGATCTCGTGCCCGCAGAATGAACGACGCAGATTCACGGCCTGTGGTGGTCTTCTCTACTATGAGAGCCATGTTTGTTTAACAGCAAAAACACAAAAAAAAAAAAAAACAAAAACAAGTGGATCTGACACTCCACTCTCACCCACGGCACTCACAACCCACACTCACACACACACCCACGGGATTGACAGACACACATGCACTTTCTGATGCCAACATTTTTTTTAATCAACCCCACTCCACTTTCTCTTATTTTAATATATCTCTATATATATATATATATCTATGTTTATTTTATTATATTGCACAGACCATCATCCTCTTCTCTCTCTCTCACTTTCACGCCCACGGTTTTGATCAAACCCAGCATATAGTTTCCAAGCCACCCATGTGGGCTTGTCCCCTCTTATTATTATTATTATTATTATTATTATTATAAAAAAAAAAAAAAAACAGGCAGACGACGAACTTGCACACCACACTCCTTTTATTCATGTCGGGGTTCCCCCCGTTCACAATTTTACATCCAAAAAAAAAAAAAAAACCACACAAACAAAACAACCACACCCACAGGTGGGATTTTTCTTCTCTACTCTGCCGTCGGTCTCTTCTTCTTGCCTCCGTCCTGGCCGGCCCTTGACGGTGTTGCCTCCGTGTTTCCTAGACCACCAAGCACGTTGCCTCCTCCCTGCTCCTCCACTACAGCATATGGTGGACCTCCAAATCGGAACATCACGGTAGCCTTCCGCTTCAGCTCCTTGTTTTCAGCCTTTAGCACACTTATCTCTGCTCGCGCATCCTTATACATGCGTTGAAGCAGAGCCAGTTGGGCGTTTAACTGCTGCACCTCATTTGTCCTACTCTGCAGCCGGTGCGACAAGTTTGTGACCGCCGTCATGGTTTCCACACATGACTTCAAAGTATACAGATTGGCCTCAATATCAGTTTGCACCGCCATTTTTTGCTCCACAGACCGCATAGGAAAGTTCAACGGAGCAAACCCAGAGGCGCTTGGTTGAGGTTCAGGGGCCACCGCACCGGTTCTCTCTCTTGTTGACTCGTTGAGGTCGGGAAAGAGAGTGAGCAGACCCCGGGAAGACGAGGAGGCCATTTTCTGGGCTACAAAGTGTTACAAAGTTTCTCTTTCCGAAAACGCAGAGTTTTTCAGAGAAGGGTTGGTTACAGAGTGTTTCAAGATTTGCAGCTCTTAGAGACAAGCTCTCCGAGAGTTCAGAGGTTTCAGACTGGTTTGCACAGCCTCTGCCTCAACCTTGGTTTAAATAGCCAGGGCCGATCCGCGCATCGCGCGCCACTTGCCGACAGACGACAAAACGGGCGCGCAAGCCAAGGCGCTCACGTGCCTCGCCATCATGTCCGGCACACCTTTTTATGGATTGGGCACGCCTTTTGATGGCACACATTTTGACAGATTGGGCACACCTTTTTGAGGGTGCCACTTTTACAACGGTCCGACATGACCCCATAAACTGTCCCGACATTTGATTCCGGTTAGCATCTCCAACGGTCCGACATGACCCCATAAACTGTCCCGACATTGATTCCGGTTAGCATACAGTGTCCTCTACAACGTTATGACACCACCATATAGTGTCCTCTACCACGTTATGACACCACCATACAGTGTCCTCTACAACGTTATGACACCACCATCCAGTGTCCTCTACCACGTTATGACACCACCATTCAGTGTCTTCACCAACGGTCTGACACGACCATACAGTGTCTCCTATCATCTTTTATTTTTTATGTATTTTATTATTTTGTTCCTCTCTCCAAACTCAAGTTGGTTAGTTTCTATCCTCCTTGAGTTTGCGGGGGGTTGTTAAAATATATTAGTGTTAGTATCTTTAGTATATTATGTACATCTAGTAGTGTTAGTCATAATTGTTAGTGTATCATTATGTCTAGCTTTCATAATGAGTGTTCCCCCTTTGCTTTATGATTTCGGTGCTAATTGGCACCCTATGTATCTTTTCCTCTCTATAAAAGAGAGTGCACATCTCCTTGTAATATATACAATACACATCAATCAATAATATAATTCTCTATTTCTCTTTATACATTGAATTTTAACACTATGTGTGTCTACAGGAAGAGCTTCACCGCCTCAATATTTTCTACTTTTGTTCTACATATAAGCAAATAAGGATGTGCGCCTGTCTAATTCCATGGTGCATCCTATTACATACGGAGCCTTCTCTTCTGGAGATTGGAGTTTTCCCATCTCGTCTTTTGTGTTCTCCCATTCTTTTGTCTTCAAAATATTTATTTTTAAAATCATCTCTTATTTCCCTTTTATGAATCGCATTTCTTGACCTAGATTATCAACAGATTTTACAACCATTAGTTCTAGTGCTGTATTAATTGGATGGCACTCTGCCAAATATGATTAATTTGTTGAATATAGAAATTAGAGTACATAAAATCTTTTTATTTTTAATATTTATGTATATAATTTGTGATTGTGTCAATCACTGATTTAGTATTGTTTCATTATTTATATCGTTTTTTAAATTGTATCATAAATCTATTATATATATATATATATATATATTTGGCCTCTACCTCATTCATGGGTAAGTCAAATCATTCTTTTCATCTTTTTTGGTATCAGAGCCAGAGCACAGAAACCCTAGTTCTTTGCCCAGCCACTGTCTCATCTTCTTCCTGCTTCCTTGAGTGCCAACAGTCTCCTTCCAGCCCTTTGTTTCACTTGACAGCCCCACCTAGCCAGCCTAGACCCCTCAAAACCACCTACCCAATCCTCTACACCCCTCGACAGGCTGCCTTAGTGCTGCCGAGTGTCTTGTTGGCTATCAACCAGGGTGTTTTCAACCGCTCTTCTAGGACAGTTCAATCCCTATTTTTTTCCTTTCTAGGGTGTGATGCTGATGTATTAAGCACTTTTTGGCCTTTTTATTTAGTGGACTACCAGATTTGTTCAGTAGCATTTATTTGGACTAGCCGTTTAGTTTTTTCCGGCTTCTTGTATTTTTCTGGACTATGTTGCTGTGATTTTGTGTTTTCTTGCCCTTATTAATCCACCGTGACTGACCCATCCCATGTTGTTCCAATATGCCCACCAAACCATTACCTGTGACTTATGATTTTTCTTTTCTCATCACACTCCTGTTCATCACATTACGAGTGTGGTGTTGAATGAGAAAAATTTTGCTGCTTGGGGCCACTTCCTTAAACTCTATTTAGGGGGAAAGGGAAAGGCCCATTGGCTTTCATTTTTTATTCAGCCTGCTGTGACTAATCCTACATGTCCCCAGAGGGATATAGATAATTGCACTATTCTAGGATGGATGTTCAACTCCATGGAGGACCATATTTACCACATGTTTCTTTATTGCGACACTATTTCGAGTCTTTGGTGTGCCTTGTCTCAGATGTATGCCCATGCTCATAATGATGCTCGTATCTTTGAGCTTTATCAAGACATTGCTCGTGCCTCCCAATCTGCTTTGGGTATCTCTATGTCAGAGTTCTTTGGATACCTTTAGGCTCATTGGGAGGAATTGGCTCAATATGAGCCCTTGACTGAGTTACCAGTAGACGCCGCCGTTCTTGCGTCCAATCGCCTTGCCTGCCAGCACACTTACTAGTTTTTGATGGATTTAAACTCTGAATTTGAATCTCTTTGAACTCAAATTTTAAACACATCGCCTGTTAAAACCTACCATCACCTACTTCACCTACTACACCTACCACTACCTACTACCACCTACTACACACCTACCACTACCACCTACTACCACCTACTACCACCTACTCCACTACATCTCCTATATAAGGAGCCCCTCACCATTTGTAATTGATAACATTATATCAATCAATAATACATTAATTTTTTACATGGTATCAGAGCAGGTTTAGAACCTAATATTTTCGCTTCACCGGCGGGCGGCAACCTCACCTTAGCCGTCCGCTGGACCTCAACCAAATTCCGCTAAAGTTTTCTACACGCCCTCACTCCGCCGCCGTATTTCACCGCCGCTCATCTTCCTCCGGCCAAATTCCTCTCAAACTCCATGTCTTTGCCACTGCTAGGCAGTCGGTCTATGCTTACAGGAGTAAATGATGTCAACACCTCTGTATCAAAAGGAACTTGTGATACTGTCCATACACAAGTAGATTATGACACCACTCTGGAAGACTTAGTTGCTCAGGTGATGGTTCCTGTAAGATCCCCAGCCGTGGCACTTATTGTCACTAATGCCTTGATGTTGCGTATGCCTTTTGAAGCTCTGGCAAAAACATGTGAGGCTGATAGATCTGCTTTCGACATGCCCTTACTGCTATTTGTAGCCCTTGTAGGGGCCACAGTTGGAGGACTGCTTGCAAGACACAGGAGAGGAGAATTGGAACGGCTGAATGAGCAGTTGCGCCAGATCAATGCAGCACTAAGAAGGCAAGCAAAGATCGAGTCTTATGCCCCCACTCTGAGTTATGCTCCTGTTAGTGGTAGAATACAAGAAAATGAAGTAATTGTTGATCCAAGGAAGCATGAATTGATTTCCCATTTGAAATCTGGAAAGAATTTTCTGAGGAATCAAGATCCAGAGAAGGCATTTGTGGAGTTTAACGCTGCTGTGGCTGTTCCATCGCCATGGGAAGTACATGGCTGTGGTTGTTCCAAACAGATTCATCTCATCTCTCTCTCTCATCTTTGATGTGGTGCCCAAGGATGTCAACACTGCTGTGTTGTTTTTGAGAAGAGTCAGAAAACTTGCAACGAAATTCCTCTCTCTCACTTTACTTTTTCAAACCCACAGCTCCTTTTTCTTTCACCACATGATCCCCTTTCTTTTCTTTTCTTTATTTTCCACTTTCAAACCCACAATCCTTTTTTTAAATCAACCCACTCAACTTTCTTTTATTTTAATATATATCTATATATATATATGTTTATTATAACATATTGCACAGATTCACAAACCCATTTTCTTTTCTTCTTTTCTTTCTTTATTTATTTCTTTCTTTTCATTCCTTTATTACATCTATACCCATATCCATTATCACACTCTTTCTTTATTTATTTCTTTTAATCACCTTTTGCACCTCCCTCACCGACTCCCTCACCACAAAATAGAATTTTTATTTATTTATCTTATCTTTTTTTTTTGTGTTCCATTTTTCACAATAAAAAAAAAAAAAACAAAAAACAAAAAACAAAAAACAAAAAACAAAAAACAAAACACAAAACACAAAAAAAAAAAAAAATATATATATATATATATATAGCTTTGCACACCAAACCATATTTTATTCATCTCAGGGATCAACCCCGATCACAATTTTACACAAAAAAAAAAAAAAAAAAAAAAAAAACACCAAAACACAAACACCCAAAGATTTGTTTTCTTTTCTGCCGACGGACACCCACCGACCTCACTTCTTCGCCTATTCCGCCGGTCTTTTCTTCTTGCCTCCGTCCTGGGCGGTCCTTGACGGTGTTGCCTCCGTGTTTCCCACTCCACTGGGCACGATCACTACTCCCTGCTCCTCCACTGCAGCATATGGCGGACCTCCAAATCGGAACATCACGGTGGCCTTCCACTTCAGCTCCTTATTTTCCGCCTTTAGCACACTTATCTCTGCTCGCGCATCCTTATACATGCGTTGGAGCAGAGCCAGTTGGGCGTTTAACTGCTGCACCTCATTTGTCCTACTCTGCAGCCGGTGCGACAGGTTTGTGACCGCCGTCATGGTCTCCACACATGACTTCAAAGTATACTGATTGGCCTCAATATCAGTTTGCACTGCCATTTTTTGCTCCACCGACCGCATCGGAAAGTTCAACGGAGCAAAACTAGAGGCGCTTGGTTGAGGTTCACTGGCCACCGCACCAGTTATCTCTCTTGTTGACTCGTTGAGGTCGGGAAAGAGAGTGAGCAGACCACGGGACGAAGAGGCCATATTCTGGGTAGCTGAACGGGAAGACGAGGCCATGTTATGGGTTGCTGAGTGTTTCAGAGAACGGTTGGTTACAGAATGGCAACAGAGTGTTCCAGAATCTCTTTCTCAGAAACGGAAGAGTTTTTTCAAAGGATTTTCGGCGGTTTCAGACTGGTTTGCACAGCCTCCGCCTCAACCTTGGTTAAATAGCCGAGGCAGACACGCGCATCATGCGCCTCTCGGCGCTCGCCGACAACATGGGCGCTCCTTTTGATAGGCACGCCTTTTGATGGCACGCCTTTTTATGGATTGGGCACGCTTTTTGATGGCACGTCTTTTGATAGATTGGGCACACCTTTTGAGGGTGCGACTTTTTAAGGGTCCGACAAGACTCTGTAAACTGTCCCGACATTGATTCCGGTTAGCTCCTTCATGGGTCCGACAAGACTCTGTAAACTGTCCCGACATTGATTCCGGTTAGCTCCTTTATGGGTCCGACAAGACTCTGTAAACTGTCCCGACATTGATTCCGGTTAGCTCCTTCATGGGTCCGACAAGACTCTGTAAACTGTCCCGACATTGATTCCGATTAGCTCCTTTATGGGTCCGACAAGACTCTGTAAACTGTCCCGACATTGATTCCGGTTAGCTCCTTCATGGATCCGACAAGACTCAGTAAACTGTCCCAACATTGATTCCGGTTAGCTCCTTTATGGGTCCGACAAGACTCTGTAAACTGTCCCGACATTGATTCCGGTTAGCTCCTTCATGGGTCCGACAAGACTCTGTAAACTGTCCCGACATTGATTTCGGTTAGTTTCTACAAGGGTCCAGTAAGACTCCGTAAACTGTCACAACAACTGTCACAACATTGTCTGCTACAACGGTCCGACATGACCCCATAAACTGTCTTCTACATCGGTCCAACACGAGCCAGTGTCTTCTACATCAGTCTGCCATAAACATACAGTCTTCTACAACGGTCTGACACGACCATACAGTGTCTCCTATCCATTTTTTATTTTTCAGATTATTTTCTTGTTTTGTTACTCTCTCCAAACTCAAGTTGGTTAGTTCCTATCCCCCTTGAGTTTGCGGGGGGCTGTTAAAACCTACCATCACCTACTCCACCTACTACACCTACCACCACCTACTACCACCTACTACACACCTACCACTACCACCTACTACCACCTACTCCACTACATCTCCTATATAAGGAGCCCCTCACCATTTGTAATTGATAACATTATATCAATCAATAATACATTAATTTTTTACATCGCCCATGCCATTCCTTTATGAGGCCTTTGCCACCATTAATAGTGATGAACGTCGTTGACGTCTGGTTCTGCACACCACTACTCCAGTGACTCCTGTTTTATTTGACCATATGGCCCTTTCCGCAAACTCTAGTTCCTGGGGTTCTACTGGTTCAGTTACCTATCATCGTTGTGGGGCTCCTCATCATGTTAGGGCTCACTGCTTCAAATTTCATCCTGAGATGAGGCAATGATCTTCTCTCGCCCTCATGGCTCTGGCACACCTCGCACTGCTGCTTTAGTGGAGGCCTCTCAAGCTTCTGGGTCTTCGAGTATTCCTATTTTACAGCAGTTACAGACTCAGATTGGCCAGCTTTAGACTCAACTTGGGACTTTGACTACTAGTTCTTCTAGCCTATCCTCCTTTACTACTGCTACTCTTGCTACAGGTACTTTTATTGCTTTTCATGTTCGGTATGCTAGTCCCTCGTGGGTTTTGGATTCTAGGACTAATGATCATATGATGGATAAGTTTTCCCTTCTTTCATCTCCAGTTCCTACTACTATAGACCAATCTGTTTGTCTTGCTGATGGGTCTTTCTCCTCAGTTCGTCATAAAGGTCAAATGTCTTTATCTCCTGATATTACTCTATCCTCTGTTTTGCATATAATCTACTATTCATTAGTTGGCTTGCCAAGTCCTTCGATTGTGCTATTATTTTCTTACCTTCTTCATGTTTGTTACAGGACCTGAGTTCAAAGAGGATTTTTGGCAGGGTATATGAGCGCGATGGACTTTACTACTTTGGAAATCCACCAGACCAACCTCTTTCTCCTTTAGCTAGTTTCCAGGTGTCTGTTTTGCTTGTTTCTATATCTTGTGTTTTTCATGTTCAAACTTTAGAATTATGGCATGCACGTATGGGTCATGCTAATTTTCAATACTTATGTCAACTTTTTCCTTTATTAAATAAAGTTTGCAAAGATTCTAAGTTTCCTTGTGTGGTTTGCGAATTATCTAAACATACTCATACCAATTTTTGACCTTATACATTTTGATGTTTGGAGTCCATCTTCTGTTCCTGCTTTTTCTGGCCATCGATATTATGTCACCTTTATTGATGACCACACTAGATGCACTTGGGTATATTTGCTCTGTCGTAAGTTTGGCGTGTTTTTCATTTTTGTTCAATTTTTGCAAATGGTTAAGACTCAGTTTCGTACAGTTGTTAAGAATATTTGTTCTAATAATGGTGGGGAATATATGTCTAATACTTTTTGCTCCCATCTTAATCAGACTAGTATTCTTCAACAACCTACGTGTCCACGGACTCTTGAGCAAAATGGCGTAGCTAAACGTAAAAATCGTGATATTATGTCTGTTGTGCGGTGTCTCCTTTGTGGTATGAGTGTCCCTAAGTCCTATTGGCATATGGCTGTCCTCACCGCTGTCTATCTTATTAATAGGACCCCTAGTCGTGTGTTGCAGCGTCTTACTCCGTTTCATGTTCTTATGCCCCATACTACTCTATTTCCTCTCCTATCCCGTGTCTTTGGGTGTACCTGTTTTGTTTAGGATCGAAGTCCCGCTCGTACCAAGTTAGATGACACGTCTATTTGTTGTGTCTTTTTAGGGTATTCTTCCATGTCAAAAGGGTATAGGTGTTTTGATCCTGTGTCTCGTTACTTTCACCACACTTTGGATGTTACTTTTTGTGAGGATCTCCCTTTTTTTGGTACTTACCCTCATTTGCAGGCTTCCACTCTTGTTCCTTATAGTGTTCGCCCTATTCCTATTTTGGACGATATTACGAATGAGGTTGTCTTCTCTCCTTATTCTCCACCTTTGCCTCCTTCACCCCCCATTGCTGGTATACTCTCGTCGCCCTTGCTCTCAGCTTCCCCCTATTGCCTCTCTGGTCTTTGGGTCAGGTACTTCTTCTCTTTTATATACATCCCCTCCACCTCCTTGTCATAATCCCCCTCAGGATTGACATCCTCTAAACCGTTGGGTTATTTGAGTAGTACTAATCATCCCATTTCCCAATATCTTTCATATGGCAGGGTCTCCTCTACCTATTGCTCTATTCTTAGCAAGCTTGAATCCGAGGCCATTCCTCGTTCTGTGTTAGAGGCCCTTCAAAATCCAAAATGGGTAGAGGCTATGCAGGTTAAGATAACAGCTTTAGAATAGAATCACACTTGGGATCTGGTTCCTTTAGCTTCTGGCGAGAGTACTGTGGGTTGGAAATGGGTATTCACTATTAAGTATCTAGCTGATGGCTCCGTTGACCGTTACAAAGCCCACTTGGTGGCTAAGGGCTTCACCCAGGTTCTTGGCAAGGATTTTGGAGCCACTTTTGCACCTATTGCCAGGCTTATCTCAGTTCATTTTCTCATCTCTCTTGCAACATCTCATTCTTGGTCTCTTTATCAGCTTGATGTCAAGATTGCCTTTCTTCATGGGGATCTTCTTGAGACAATTTATATGGCACCTCCTCTTAGTTTTCAGGCTGAGGGAGAGTATTCAGGAAAAGTGTGTCGATTGCGCAAGTCTTTGTATGGCTTGAAATAGTCTACACGAGCTTGGTTTGGTCATTTCAGTTTTGTCATCATCTCCATAGGGTTTGTTCAGTGCCACTCCGATCATACTTGCTTCATTCGTTGTAATTCAACTGGTTAGTGTATAGTCTTGTTAGTTTAACTTAGAAAATATGAGGAAGAAGAACTCCGATAAATATGAGGAAGAAGGAATATATTTCTGTTATATTCAAAACTTCTTATCTTACAAGACCAAATGACACTCCTTATATAGGAGATATTACAAACATCATTATAACCCATTATATGCCACTTACATATTATATATTACCACTATCTACCACTAACATATTATATACATGCCACTATCTACCACCAACACCACTATCACATATTCTATACATGCCACTATCTACCACCAACACCACCATCACATATTCTATACATGCCACTATCTACCACCAACACCACTATCATATTATATACATGCCACTATCTTATTATTAACACAAATTTCCAGCACTCCCCCTCAAGCTGGTTTGAAGATATCTTCCATAGCCAGCTTGCTAGTCAGCTTATCAAATTGCTTCTTGTGTAGTCCTTTCGTTAGCACATCAGCTAATTGTTCACCTGTTGGAAGGTAGGTCATACAGATTATGCCAGCATTGATTTTCTCCTTGATGAAATGTTTATCCACTTCTATATGTTTTGTGTGATCATGTAGAACTGGATTATGAGCTATAGATATAGCTGCTTTGTTGTCACAATAGACCTTCATAGGTGTCGGGTGAGAAAGCTTTAATTCTTTAAGAATTCTTTTAATCCACATTACTTCACAGATTCCATGGGCAACAGTTCTGAACTCTGCTTCTGCACTACTTCTAGCTACCACATTCTGTTTTTTACTCCGCCATGTAACTAGGTTCCCACCTACAAAGGAGCAGTATCCGGATGTTGATCTCCTGTCTGTAACACTTCCTGCCCAGTCTGCATCTGTGTATACATTAACTTGAAGATGTCCATGTTTCTTGAACAGTAAGCCTCTCCCTGGAGTTCCTTTCAAATATCTTAAGATCTTATAAACGGCCTCAAAGTGCTCTGCCCCTGGTGAGTGCATGAACTGACTTACCATGCTAACTGCAAAGGCAATATCAGGCCGCGTATGAGACAAGTAAATCAATTTCCCTACAAGTCGCTGATATTGTTCCCTCTCTTTGACTTCTTCAGCCTTAGCAGCTTGTAACTTCAAGTTAGGCTCGATCGGAGTCTCCACCATCTTACAACCAAGCATACCTGTTTCTCCAAGGAGATCAAGAACATATTTTCTCTGATTAACGAATATACCTTCCTTGGATCTTGCAAATTCCATTCCGAGGAAATACTTGAGGGCTCCCAGATCCTTAATGTGAAATTCTTTTGCGAGTTTCTCTTTGAGGGCTGCTAACTCTGCTTCATCATTACCAGTTAAAATAATGTCATCAACATAAACAATCAAAATTGCAATTTTACTGTCTTTTGAATGTTTATAAAATATTGTGTGATCTGCTTGACTCTGCGAGAAGCCACAACTGATAACTGCCTTTCCAAAGCGTTCAAACCACGCTCTTGGTGATTGTTTGAGTCCGTATAATGACTTGTTCAATCTGCATACTCTGTTGCTTCCAAGTCTCTGCTCAAATCCCGGCGATAGGCTCATGAACACCTCCTCTTCAAGATCACCATTGAGAAATGCATTTTTAATGTCAAGTTGATGTAGAGGCCAATCTGAATTTACTGCAAGAGATAACAGTACTCTGATGGAATTTATTTTAGCAACAGGAGCAAACGTCTCCTGATAGTCTATCCCATAAGTTTGAGTGAAGCCTTTAGCCACCAGTCTCGCCTTGTATCTCTCAACGCTTCCATCTGCGTTACATTTTATCGTAAACACCCATTTACACCCAACTGTTTTCTTGTCTTTGGGTAGATCAACTATCTCCCAAGTACCACTTCTCCTTAAAGCATTCATCTCCTCTATGACTGCCAATTTCCAATTCGGATCATCTAATGCTTCCTGTATATTCCTTGGAACAAACAAGTGTGAAATCCTAGATGTGAAAGCTCTATGGTTTTTAGACAGTCTTTGATAGGAGAGGTAATTTGCAATAGGATGTTTAATGCAATTTCGGACACCTTTCCTAATTGCTATAGGAACATCAAGGTCGGAAATAGAAGGAATAGGATTACCTAAAATTTCGATGCCAGAACTCGGGTGGACATTCGGGTCATCAGGATGGACATTCGGGTCATTATTCCTCAGATGAAATCGCTTCCTAGTATAAACCTGAAGCTCAGGATTTAGATCATTTTGTAGTACTTCTCCCCCTAAACAAGAATCTTCTTGACTAGGCACCATAGAACTTGGTTCTCCTAAGTGATCATTATCAGACAGATGTGGTTTTTGTGTAGGATAAATGACATTGGGGAGCGGGATAGAAATATCCCAAAAACGGTCTTTTACTCCACTTGTCTCCCCCTGAAGAGAAGTGTTGGGGAAATAGGATTTTGTTTCCACAAATGACACATCCATACTCACATGAAATTTTTTGGTTTGAGGATCGAAACACTTATACCCCTTTTTGTTTGAGGAATAACCCAAAAAAACACATTTTATAGCACGGGGGTCAAGTTTTGAACGAAATTGACTGGGAACATGAACATAGGCAGTACATCCAAAAACTTTGGCGGGTAAATCAGAAAACAACCTCGTATCAGGAAAAAAAGTTTTGAGACAATCAAAAGGTGTTTTGTATGTTAACACCTTTGTAGGCATCCTGTTTATCAAATAAGAGGCTGTTAAAATTGCTTCACCCTATAAATATTTAGGAACATGCATGTAAAACATTATAGCACATGCTACTTCAAGTAGATGTTTATTTTTTCGTTCTGCAATGCCATTTTGTTGAGGAGTATCCCGACATGTAGATTGATGAAAAATTCCCTTTTTTTCCAAAAACTCACCCAACTGCTCATTGAAATATTCTGTTCCATTATCAGAATGTAAAATACCAATTTTGGTTTGAAATTGGTTTTCAATCATATTGTAAAAATTTGTGAATAAATTTTTCACGTCAGATTTTTTATTCATCAAATAAATCCAACATAAGCGGGTATGGTCATCAATAAATGTAACAAACCATCTTTTACCAGAAAGAGTAGTGATTTTAGAAGGGCCCCAAACATCACTATGAATCAAATAAAAAGGTTTGGAAGCCTGGTAAGGTTTTGGCAAATAAGTAGAGCGATGAAATTTTGCAAAAATGCAACTTTCACAATGAAAAGAAGAACAATCAATCCCTTTAAATAATTCTGGAAATAAATGTTTCAGATAAAGAAAACTAGGATGTCCTAGCCTATAGTGCCATAGCATTATTTTTTCTCGAACAGAGATTGAACTAGTACTATTAAAGCTTTGAGCTTTTTTATTACTAACAGGTACTTCATCAAAGTAGTAAAGACCTTCAAGCATCCTAGCACGCCCAATCATCATCCCCGAGTTCTGGTCCTGAAATTCACAATGGGATTCAAAAAATGTAACACGACAATTAGAATCCTTAGATAGTTTACTGACAGACAAAAGGTTACAGGCTAAGTTGGGGACGTGAAGAACATCATTGAGATTAATTTTCTCAGTTAGTTTAATAAATCTTTTTCCTGCAATAGGTGAAAAACTACCATCGGCTATTCTGATTTTGTCATGACCAGAACAAGGGAAATAGGTACTAAATAAATGGGAAAAACTAGTCATGTGATCGGAGGCACCGGAATCTATGATCCACGGAGAGAAGTTTAGACAAGAGAAGGCTTTAGGATTTCTACCTGTTTGTGCCAACAAAA
The DNA here is from genome assembly GCF_055761805.1 of Camellia sinensis. NCBI lineage: Eukaryota > Viridiplantae > Streptophyta > Magnoliopsida > Ericales > Theaceae > Camellia > Camellia sinensis. Next base: position 190,779,394 of record NC_138961.1, on the reverse strand, counting down.
CACTAGGAGTACCGGATGAGGAGTTGGATTTTATCAGCTTTAAGAGTTGATCAATCTGCTCTTTGTTGAAGGGACCTGAATCGGCTTCATTAGCGGTAGGAAAGCCACGATTCTTCTCTCCTTGTTTGCTGCTTTTCCAGTTGACAGGTTTGCCATGGATCTTCCAACACGTTTCGCGTGTATGGCGAGGCTTGTTGCAAAAATCACACCAGACCCGTGGCTTATCATCAAACCTGCGCTGGTAATTTGCAGCCTTGTTGGCCGCAGCATCGCTAATTAAAGCAGAAATTTCAATTGATTCACCAGTACCTTTTTTCTTAAGCATGACGCTCCTTCGGCTCTCTTCCCTTCTGACTTCGGCAAATACTTCGCCAATGGATGGGAGAGGAGGTCTGCCAATAATTCTTCCTCGCACTTCATCGAACTCAATGTTGAGGCCGGCAAGAAACTTGTAAATACGGCTGTCTTCCACAGTTTTCTTGTGGTGGTTGCAGTCGTCAACCGATTTCCATTCGTATGTGTTGAAGATGTCAAGATCCTGCCACAACCTTTTCAACGAATTGAAATATTTGGTGACGGAATCATCTCCTTGACGAATCTCTCCCAACTTCAAAGTTAATTCGAAAACTTGAGATTGATTTCCTAGGTCAGAATACATCTGACTAACATTATCCCACAACTCTTGTGCAGTAGTATAGCACATGTAATTAGAGCTTATATCCTCCTCCATGGAATTGACCAACCATGTCATAACCATGGAGTTTTCAGCGTCCCAACTGTCGAATAGCGGATCATTAACAGCAGGAGCCTTCTTGTCACCAGTGATGTAACCGATCTTTCCTTGCCCACGGATATACATCCGGACAGATTGTGACCAGCGGAGAAAATTATCACCATTTAGGCGGATGGTGGTGATTTGGACAGAGTGAGAGTTGGACGTTTTCACCGGAATGACAGCGGCAGGGGTTGAAGTGGTTTCGGACGTGACTTCCGACATGGCTATGACGGTTTTAGGGCTGCTGTGTTTTTTGTTGCTCTGATACCAACTTAGAAAATATGAGGAAGAAGAACTCCGATAAATATGAGAAAGAAGGAATATATTTCTGTAATATTCAAAACTTCTTATCTTACAAGACCAAATGACACTCCTTATATAGGAGATATTACAAACATCATTATAACCCATTATATGCCACTTACATATTATATATTACCACTATCTACCACTAACATATTATATACATGCCACTATCTACCACCAACACCACTATCACATATTCTATACATGCCACTATCTACCACCAACCCCACCATCACATATTCTATACATGCCACTATCTACCACCAACACCACTATCATATTATATACATGCCACTATCTTATTATTAACACAAATTTCCAGCAGTTTATGTGGATGATATTATTCTCATAGGTGATGATTCTGTAGCCATCGATCAAGTAAAAAGGGATTTGGGGCATACCTTTGATATTAAGGATTTGGAGAGTCTCAAGTATTTTCTTGGGATTGAGGTGGCTCTCTCACGGTAAGGAATTTCCTTATCTCAGAGAAAGTACACTCTTGACTTACTTCAAGATACTAGTATGTGTTAAAATCCACCTACTCTCCACCTACTTCACCCACCTCACCTACTCCATTAAACCTAACCCACTACACCACTACCACCTCACCTACTCCACTAAACCCACTACACCACTACCACCTCCACTTTACCTACTCCATCTACCACCTACTACCACCTACTTTTCTATATATAGGAATCATTGTAGCATTCAATATTTCAACAATTACAAACATCAATCAATAATACAATTCTCTTTTTCTCTTTATACATTAAATTTCTACATGGTATCAGAGTAAGGTTAAGCACTTAGTATTTTTCGCTTCACCGGCCGGCGGCAACCTCGCCTTGGCCGTCCGCCGGACCTCAACCTAATCTGCTAAAATTTTTCTACACATACCTTGAAATTTCCTTTCTGAGTGCACTACTGTTCAGTCGCCGGAGACCACCACCGCTTGCACGTCGATGTCCCTTTGCCAAAGCTCCGTCGCGACACCGGCCTTCCTTGCGTCTGGTTTCAATCCCCTGCTATTCCAAGCCACAAAATAGGGCACGACTTTTGAGGGCTCGATATCTATATCCATGTATATCTTTTGGGCAGTCTATATACACACTCATACAGTGTCTTCTACACCGGTAACATGGTACAAGGGCCCAACCCTTCTTGATGCCCTCGACATGATTACAGAGCCCAAGAGGCCATCAGACAAGCCTCTTCGTCTCCCACTTCAGGATGTCTACAAGATTGGCGGTATTGGTAATTTGGCCCACTTTTTTGATCAACACCAGCATATAGTTTCAAAGAGATAACTATATTATATAATTTTTTCTATTTTAAAATATTTTTCCACCGTCCAAACCTTTTTTTTTTTATCTTATATATATAAAAAAAATTGGATGGAACTCACGTGGGTGCTACTTTTTCTTTTTCTTCTTTCCACAGCCCAACTTTTCCTTGAACCTCAATTTTTTATTATTAAAAATAAAAAAAATTCATTCCATCTAATTTTTCTGCTCAGTCTTGTACCTTCAAGCCATTCGGATTTGCACAATACACTCATTTTATTTCTATCGGGATTTCGCCCTGATCACAATTTTACACCAAAAAAAAAAAAAAAAAAAAAAAAAAAAACAACAACAACAACAACAAACCCAAACAACCACATCCACAGGCGGGATTTTTCTTCTCTACTCTGCCGCCGGTCTCTTCTTCTTGCCTCCGTCTTGGCCGGCCCTTGAGGGTATTGCCTCCGTGCTTCCTAGACCACCAAGCAAGTTGCCTCCTCCCTGCTCCTCCACTACAGCATATGGTGGACCTCCAAATCGGAACATCACGGTGGCCTTCCGCTTCAGCTCCTTGTTTTCTGTCTTTAGCACACTTATCTCTGCTCGCGCATCCTTATACATGCGTTGGAGCAGAGCCAGCTGGGAGTTTAACTGATGCACCTCATTTGTCCTGCTCTGCAGCCGGTGCCACAGGTTTGTGACCGCAGTCATGGTTTCCACACATGACTTCAGAGTATACTGATTGGCCTCAATATCAGTTTGCACCGCCATTTTTTGCTCCACCGACCGCATCGGAAAGTTCAATGGAGCAAAACCAGAGGTGTTTGGTTGAGGTTCACTGGCCATCGCACCAGTTATTTCTCTTGTGGACTCGTTCAGTTCTGGAAAGAGCGTGAGCAGACCACGGGAAGAGGAGGCCATGTTCTGGGTAGCTGGACGGGAAGAAGAGGCCATGTTGCTGAGTGTTTCAGAGACGGGTTGGTTACAGAGTATTACAGAGTTTCTCAGCAAAGGAAGAGTTTGTTTCAGAGGATTTTCAGAAGTTTTTTGTCAGCCTCAGCCTCAGCCTCCGTCTTGGTTAAATAGCCGAGGCAGCCACGCGCATCGCGCGCCTCTTGCCACCAGACGACAAAACGGGCGCGCAAGCCAAGGCGCCCACGTGCCTCGCCATCATGTCCGGCACACCTTTTGATGAATTGGGCACGCCTTTTGATGGCACGCCTTTTGACAAAATTGGGCACACCTTTTGAGGGTGCAACTTCTACAACGGTTCGACATGACCCTATAAACTGTCCCGACATTAATTCCGGTTAGCTCCTTTATGGGTCCGACAAGACTCTGTAAACTGTCCCGACATAGATTCCGGTTAGTTTCTACAAGGGTCCGACAAGACTCTGTAAACTGTCCCGACATTGATTCCGGTTAGTTTCTACAAGGGTCCAGCAAGACTCCGTAAACTGTCACAACAATTGTCACAACAGTGTCTATTACAACGGTCCGACATGACCCCGTAAACTGTCTTCTACATCGGTCCGACATGACCCCATAAACTGTCTTCTACATCGGTCTGACACGACCACACAGTGTCTGCTACAACGGTCCGACATGACCCCATAAACTGTCTTCTACATCGGTCTGACACCGCCATCCAGTGTCCTCTACACCGTTATGACACCACCATACAGTGTCCTCTACATGGTTATGACACCCCCATACAGTGTCCTCTACAACGTTATGACACCACCATCCAGTGTCTTCACCAATGGTCTGACACGACCATACAGTGTCTCTTATCCTCTTTTATTTTTATGTATTTTCTTGTTTTGTTACTCTCTCCAAACTCAAGTTGGTTAGTTCCTATCCCCCTTGAGTTTGCGGGGGGCTGTTAAAATCCACCTACTCTCCACCTACTTCACCCACCTCACCTACTCCATTAAACCTAACCCACTACACCACTACCACCTCACCTACTCCACTAAACCCACTACACCACTACCACCTCCACTTTACCTACTCCATCTACCACCTACTACCACCTACTCTTCTATATATAGGAATCATTGTAGCATTCAATATTTCAACAATTACAAACATCAATCAATAATACAATTCTCTTTTTCTCTTTATACATTAAATTTCTACAGTATGTTAGGGTGTAAACCTACTTATGCTTCTATGGATCCCAATGTTAAGCTCACATCAAAGTCTGGCGAGTTATTAGAGGACCCAGGCATGTATCAACGTCTTGTTGGACGTCTAATTTATTTGACCAACACTAGACCTGACTTGATATTTGTAATCAGTGTTGTTAGTCAAATCATGCACGCACCTCGTACAGATCATCTTAAAGCAGTTCATCACATTTTGAGATATTTGAAGACCCCTCCTAGCTTGGGATTATTCTTTACAGCCAATCCTTAGTCTGGGCTCTCTTGTTTCACTGATGCTGACTATGCAGGATCTAGAACTGATCGGTGTTCTACTTCTGACTTCTGTGCTTTCTATGGTAATCATCTTATATCATGGAAGAGTAAGAATCAGGAAGTTATTTCTAGATCTTCTGCAAAAGCTGAGTATCGAGCTATGACACAGGGAACATGTGAGATTTTATGGCTTTGTTCTATCCTAGCAGAGTTGGGTTTTGAGGAGACTAGTCCTGCCTCCTTATTTTGTGGCAACTAGTTTGCTATTATGTTGTCCTCTGATTCTGTCCTTTATGAGCATACTAAGCATATAGAGGTTGATATTCATTTCATTCGAGAAAAGGTTTAGACTGGTATTGTGAGTCCATCCTTTGTCTCTTCCTCTCAGCAATTAGCAGATATGTTCATAGTCTGTAGGACCAACATTACTCCAGTCATCCATTGACAAATTGCAATTGTTAAATATCTTCTCACCAACTTGAGGGGGAGTGTTGAATATGGAAATTAGAGCACATAGAATCTTTTTATTTTTAGTATTATTTATATAATTTGTGATTGTGTCAATCACTAATTTAGTATTATTTCTTTATTTATATCGTTTCCTAAATTGTATCATGAATCTATTATATATACATGGTCTTTACCTCATTCATGGGTAAGCCAAATCATTCTTTTCATCCTTTTTAATTTACAAGTTTTTTGTTCTGAATCAGGTTTTCAACAAGATGATGTTTACTCATCATCCCCAGGGCAAAGTTTGGATGGAAGTTTTAGGAAGTGTAAATTTCATCCCTCTCTCTCTCTCTCTCTCTGCTACATGTATTCATATTTCATTTTCTGTTTCTTCTTGATGCTTTTGCATGAAATTTTTTGTACTCTATACTTGGCAATTAGGAATGGCTATGTCAAGTCAGGAGTCTATAGTTTATAAAAATTTGAGCAAATTTTGGGATAGGCAGTGATGAGCACTACCTTGCACTAGAAAGGTTCAGATTTCCTCTTACGTCTAAGTCACTATTGTTGGATATCTTGATATACATTAATGGGTCTAAGTCACTATTGTTGGATATCTTGATATACATTAATGGGCCCATTTCCTAACCGCTTAAATTTTTTGGATAATTGATGACTTAACATGTTATCTGAGCTCAAGTTGAGAGACGTGTTCAAATCTCTCCGTTCGCATTTGATAGTTAGTCCCCGTTTGGTTTCTTCTTCTCTGTTTGGTTGTTTGCTTCACCTTCTTTTTGGTTCTCCATTTGTCTCTCTCTACGTGCAAGACGAGGTTGCACGTGAGGGAGGGTATTGGATAGCTTGATATATATTGTTGGACTCATTTCCTAATGGCTTAAACTTTTTGGATAATTGGTGACTTAACATTAAGACGTGGTTTTGGGTGTTTGCAAAGTACGATCCTGTAGCGAGGTCTCTCTCAATAGGATTAGCATAAGGCAACCTGACAAGCACGGTGCAAGATACCATTGACAAACCTCCATCTGCAGCCTCTGTGCTAGAAAGTCCTAGAGTCTTGTGGTGCATGCCGGAGGACATGGTACGACTTTTGCATGGACGAAATGGTTCATGCGTTGTAACTATCACAATTAAGCCATAGGATGTGCAGTATAATCACTGTAATATTAAGATGCATGATTTGACCACCGTAGTAGTAATGTTCAAATTGAAGTCTAGGTCTTGGGCACATATGAAGGGTTGTAGGACCTTTAAATTCATTCGATTATGATAGAACACATGGACCAAATGTCTGTGCCTTAAAGGCTAACACATGTATGTCCTTTATGTCTACGTGAAAGGCATAAGTCATTGCTTGTACGTCTATGACACAAGGCCGGTTAGGAGGCATTTACAACATGTAACTGCAAATTATTCCTTTTCCCACAACAAATAAACTTCTATTTATGATATGAAAATAATGACAAGTAATTTATTTTTTACATTTATATATTGGAAAAGAGGTAATAGAAAGCCTATTATCTTGCTGTTGGAAGACTGAATTATTCATAATTGGAAGCTGTAAAGAATTTTGTTTTCAAATGCTAAAAAGCTAAAAGGAGGGATTAATATTTAGAAATCCATTCCATTTTATTTTCTTTAAACTAGTGCCAAGACCCAGTTGCAATCATGATTTGAACAAACATGATCATTATCAGAATATGGTGTAATTTTTTTTTTATTTTTTGGATGAGAGTAAGAGTAGGGAAAGTATAAAATTGAGAACATTTGTACAAGATTTGATAATCCAAATTGATGTTTGTTTGGGATGATGTAAATAAGTGCACTTTTGACTTTTTACAAAAAGATGTGCAGAAAAGTAAACAGGTGGTGTGACCCAAAAAAAATAAAAAGATAAAAAGTGTGCTTATATAGCATATCCCAAACTATACTCGGTGATATAATATGCATTTTTCTTTCTTCTTTTTTTGGTCATTATTTTGTTTATTGTCTTGTTATCTTTAACAAGTAGGGTAGGTTTGATTAAGAGTTTATTGTTCCCTTGCTATTGTACATCTACTTGTTTGCTACCATACATCTACTTGCCTTACTTTTGAGGAGTTTTTCATTTTGCTCCATGTCAATGAGCAAAATCCATTTTACCTCTTTTGGTTTGGCCCCGGAGAACTTTTACCTGCTGTTGTTTAAAAATAGCCGAAAGGCCCTATGTGATTTTGGATTGAAAGGCAATGCATACTCCATAATGGTTGGTGAAAATGACCTTAATATCCCTATGCTATTTTCTCTTTCACTCTCTTCTGTTATGCACATGATTTTTTTAACTTAATCACATATTAACCAATTAAACAACATATTAACCCAAATATCCCTAATTTTATGACATAATTTTTAGTTTAATTACATTTCCAATAATACCTATATATGTACATATGCATATATATACAGACCATACATATACATAATATACACTGTTATACTCTTTTTTCTTTTTTTTGGATAACAGTGTATGTACATATACACTGTTATACATATCCATATATACCACACTTGTTTTAGGTTTTGAACAGATTGTGATTGAACGAATGGTGGGTATAAAAATCGTACACCTAGTCGATTGTGGTTGAACAAAACAGATTGTGGATGGGGATGTGTGTGTGGGGAATGAGGTGGCGAGGGATGTGGTTGGGGGGGAAAGGAGGCAGCGGGGTGCCATAGGTAGAAGGGGTAGCAGTGGGGGTTGGGAAGGGAAAGCAGATGGTAGCGGGGGAAGGGGATGGTGGAGGAGGAGGGAGGGGGTGGAGAAAGTGGCTGGATGTGAGAGAGGGTGGCTGTGGTGGAGGGGGAAGAGGTAAGGGGTAATGGGGAAGATGGTTGGGGTGGAGGGGGATGAGGATGGAGGTGGTGGTAGGTGGTGGGTGTGTCAGCGTTGAGGTTCTAAAATGGGAATAAGATGAAAAAGGGCATATTTGTCCTTTTGCTATGGAAATTGACTTTTTTTTTATACCAACTCTCAAGATTGGTGCGTATTGATTCTTTTAGTTTTGACAAAACTAATAATGGTAAGGAGGTAAATGCCAAAACACATGAAGCCTCTTGGGCTATTTTTCAATGATACGGGGTAAAGTACTCCGGAACCAAACCACCTGGGACTAAGTGGATTATTTCCCTTAGTTTGCTGAGAAAGGTGTGCAATTTTAACCATGTGTTTCTTTTACTATTTCTGCATTTCTTTATTTTTATTGTTTTTTCCTTCTGATTTTATATGATCATAAATGTATGTGATAATTCAAAAAATGTGGTTATTCATTCAATCTTTCTGTATTACATTATTCAGGTTTTCAACAAAATGATATCAACTCATCTCCAAGGCATAGTTTAAATGGAAGTATCAGGAAGTCTAAGTCTGGTTTGTAAATTTGGCTGATCTTCCTTCTTCTTTAAATTCTCCTTAAACAATTTATAATTAATTTTCTCTACCTTCAACTATTAAATTTGTGTTTAAGTCACATTATTGTTTATCTATGTTATTTCAAATTAAATTATGTTTGATGAATGTTGAATAGCTTGATGTATATTGTTGGGCCTATTTACTAGCAGTTTAAGCTTTTGGGGACAACGGGTGATCGTAGTATTAGGCCATGAAGGTTCTGAGTTCAAGTCTTGTGGTAGACATTTGTTCTTCCATATTGTTTGTGCACTCAGTTTTTTGTGTTTGTGTAACATGTGCAGTTCATTTATTCATTTGGTACCAATCCATAGTGGGGTTGCACAATAGGGTCAGTGTTGGATAGCTTGATATATATACACTATTTGAGGTCTTATACGTGACAGTGATGAAACTTTCACTGTTCAACCTTATGCAGAGCCATATTTTCTGTTTTTATCATTCAAACCCTCTCTTACAACCTCAATCTATGTTAACCTTAATGTTCATTGTTAGATTGTGAATTCCCCAAAAGCTTAAGGTGTTAGCAAAAAAGGTCAACAATATATATATATTCTGTGTTCATTTTGCTTTCCCTCCGTCCCTAGGTTCTTGTATTGAAAATTCTCCAACAATTATGACAAGGTGGGAGGAATCAATATTTCAACAAAGACTGCTTTTTTATTGTAGTTCATGTCTTGTGGACTACACTAATACTGATATCTTTTATCTTGTTATTCTATGTGTTATGACTAGGAAATGGGTTGTTAGATTGCAAATTCCCGAAAAGCTTAAGGTGTTAGCAAAAAAGCTCAACAATATATATATATATATATATATTCTGTGTTTATTTTGCTTTCCCTCCATCCCAAGGTTCTTGTATTGAAAATTCTCCAACAATTATGACAAAGTGTGAGGAATGAATTTTTCAACAAAGACTGCTTTTCAATTGTAGTCCGTGTCCTGTGGACTACACTAAGACTGATATCTTTTATCTTGTTATTCTATGTGTTATGACTAGGAAATGGGTTTTTTTGTGCTTTGAACTAAGTTAATTGTTAGAATTTCCCATCTTTACCTTCACCTACTCCACTACACACTCCACTTCACCTACCTCCACTTCACCACACACTCCACTTCACCTAACCCACTATCACCTCCACTACACCTACTACCACATTTTCTTCTATATATAGATTGTGTAGGAATTGTAATTTATCTATCTTGTAATACATCAATCAATCAATAAATACATAAATTATTACATGGTATCAGAGCGAGGTGAGCAAGGTTAAGAACTTAGTGATTCCGCTTCACCGGCGGGCGGCAGCCTCGCTTTGGCCGTCCGCCGGACAAACCCAAATTTTCTGAATTGCAATGCCCCGGTTGGTATTTTCTTTGTGTCCCACACCGCGCCATAGTTTCGACTCATGGAAGTCCAATCTGGTGAACCAACCTGAGCCACATCAACTGCTACAATTTCTGTCTGTCCACCTTAATACAGGAACTTAACTGCTAAGAAATTTGGTTGGGTCATTTCTTCCACTCGGACTGCCAAATTCTGGTTTTTTGTATTCACAGGGTACTCTCTTGTATTCCGCGTCGACAACCCCAAGTTTCTTTAAGTCTTCCTCCATGCCCTTGTTGGCCATAGCCATGAAAGCCCTGCTGCTTAGAACCAAATCTGTCTGGTCGCTCAGATTCAGATCAGTAACTATCACTTGGGTCCCCTGTTTAGTACACAGACTTGGGTTCTTGCATCTTATCTTAAAGCATGCACCACAACCAGCTCCATTTTTGTAAGACTGGAATCAGAACCTGCAAGGAGCCCATTGTTGAAGCCTAAAGCCAGGGAACCATACCCACAAGCCCCATATGAAAGAGCAGATTCTTGGGAGAAGTAGGCAACTTTGCCTTGATGCACACAACGATCACAAGCACTTGCTGAGGAGATGATGAGAAAGGAAAGGAAGCAAAGCCAGAGAGCCACTCAACTTTCTTTTTCTTTTTTTTATTCTTTTACTCCATCTTTTTGCAAAGCACACGACACACCAATTGATTTGCACATGCACTTTCTGATAACATTCTTTTTCTTTATTTTTTTTATTTTTTAATTCAATCCACTCTCTCTCTCTCTTGGCACGAACTGCTTTCCATTCATCTTTTATTATTACACCCAGCCATCATCACATGCTTTCCATTCATCTTTTATTATTATTATTATTAAAACACAACAAAAAAAAAAAAAAAAAAAAAAAAAAAAAACATTTCCAAATTTGCACAACACTTTGTTTTATTTATATTAGGGATCAACCCCGATCACAATTTTACACAACCCCGATCACAATTTTACACCAAAAAAAAAAAAAGAAAAAAAAAAAAAAAAAAAAAAGACACACACACACCCACACCCACAGTGGGATTTTCTTCTTTACTCTGCCGCCGGTCTCTTCTTCTTGCCTCCGTCCTGGGCGGCCCTTGACGGTGCTGCCTCCGTGTTTTTCACGCCGCCGAGCACGTTCACTCCCCCATACTCCTCCACTGCAGCATATGGAGGACCTCCAAATCGGAACATCACGGTGGCCTTCCGCTTCAGCTCCTTGTTTTCTGCCCTTAGCACGCTTATCTCTGCTCGCGCATCCTTATACATGCGTTGGAGCAGAGCCAGCTGGGAGTTTAAATGCTGCACCTCATTTGTCCTACTCTGCAGCCGGTTCGACAAATTTGTGACTGCCGTCATGCTTTCCACACATGCCTTCAAAGTATACTGATTGGCCTCCACATCCGACAGCACTGCCATTCTTTGCTCCACAGACCGCATCGGAAAGTTCAACGGAGTATACCCAGCGGTGTTTGGTTGAGGTTCACTGGCCACCGCACCAGTTCTCTCTCCTGTGGACTCGTTGAGGTCGGGAAAGAGGGTGAGCAGCCCGCGGGAAGACGATGAAGCCATTTTCTAGACAACAGAGTGTTATACAGAATCTCTCTCAGAAATCTCTCTCAGCACAAGGAACTCTCTTTCTCAGCAACACGAAGGATTTTTCAGAGGTTTCTCTCAGTTTTTCTTTGCCTCAGCCTCTGCCTTCGTCTTGGTTATATAGCCAAGGCAGCCACGCGCATCGCGCGCCTCTCGACGCCCGACAAACTGGCACGCCTTTTCATGGCACATCTTTTGATAAAGTAGGCACGCCTTTTGATGGCACGCCTTTTGAAAAATTGGGCACACCTTTTGAGGGTGCGACTTTTTAAGGGTCCGACAAGACTTTATAAACTGTCCCGACATTGATTCCGGTTAGCTCCTTTATGGGTCCGACAAGACTCTGTAAACTGTCCCGACATTAATTTCGGTTAGCTCCTTTATGGGTCCGACAAGACTCTGTAAACTGTCCCGACATTGATTCCGGTTAGTTTCTACAAGGGTCCGACAAGACTCTGTAAACTGTCCCGACATTGATTCCGGTTAGTTTCTACAAGGGTCCAGCAAGACTCCGTAAACTGTCACAACATTGTCTTCTACAACGGTCCGACATGACCCCATAAACTGTCTTCTACAACGGTCCGACATGACCCCATAAACTGTCTTCTACAAACGGTCCGACATGACCCCATAAACTGTTTTTCTACAACGGTCCGACATGACCCCATATACTGTCTTCTACAACAGTCCGACATGACCCCATAAACTGTCTTCTACAGCGGTCTGACACCGCCATCCAGTGTCCTCTACACCATTATGACACCACCATACCGTGTCCTCTACAACGTTATGACACCCCCATACAGTGTCCTCTACAACGTTATGACACCACCATTCAGTGTCTTCACCAACGGTCTGACACGACCATACAGTGTCTCCTATCCTTTTTTATTTTTATGTATTTTCTTGTTTTGTTACTCTCTCCAAACTCAAGTTGGTTAGTTTCTCTCCTCCTTGAGTTTGCGGGGGGCTGTTAGAATTTCCCATCTTTACCTTCACCTACTCCACTACACACTCCACTTCACCTACCTCCACTTCACCACACACTCCACTTCACCTAACCCACTATCACCTCCACTACACCTACTACCACATTTTCTTCTATATATAGATTGTATAGGAATTGTAATTTATCTATCTTGTAATACATCAATCAATCAATAAATACATAAATTATTACATTAATATAAATACAAAAGGATGAGGAAGAGAACCCAATTATGTCACTCTCTCTCCCCTTTTTGTCATATATGACTCTCTTCTCTTTTTCTTGCTACTTTTTTTTCTTTTTTCTTTTCTCATTTTCTTCATTCAAATAAATATCCACTCGAATCATATTCAGCCTTAAAATTGTGGAGAATCCGCTAAGGATTGTGAATCATGCTGACATCAACACAGACCTACACTAGTTTTGGTTTGATTCTTCATGTGTAATATATTTGGGATTTTTTTTAAAGCCATTTAGTAGGTGTTTTTCATATATATGTTTTGGATTTTTTGAGCCATTTTTTGGATCTGGGTGTTGAGGCTTTTGGGTCATGTTTGGTTCCACCCAATCCACTCCAGGGGTGTCAAGTAGCTATTCTAAGGGATTTTTGGGGGTGATTTGATCTAAGGCCATGCTCTTTTTTTTTCTTTTGTGTGTGTGTGTGTGTCTAAGAAGCACAGATACGGATGCGGACATGGACACGGACACGGATGTGGACACGGGACACAATGATTTTTAAAAAAAGGGGACACAAACACGGGAGGGACATGACAATAAAATATGCTTTCATATATTTTTATTTTCTATCTAGATTAATATTACATCCACAAACAATCAATATTAACAAAAATAACTCTAATTCTATATTTTTTTAAAAAAAAAAACTTTTAAATTAACACTTACAATTTATATCTTTTTTTATGGATGATATAAGTATTTAAATCTAAGAAAAAATTAATAAACATTCACCATTCAACATTCATTAAAAGTACTAAAGAAAATGGGAGGAAAGACAACTTGGAATGTCCCTAGTGTATCCCCCAAAAATAAGTTAATTAAATAAGGGGACACGCCACATGTGTCCGCGTGTCCTCGAAGTGTCTGTGTGTCCAACACGGATATGGCATTTGTTTTGAAGTGTCGGTGTTTCATAGGTGTGTGATTTTGGAGGTTTGGCTTGGGCTCCTGGAGTATTGTGCTGCTACTTCTTGGTGTTGTCTGGTTTGTTCTTGGGTATCATTCAGCTCTGTAAAAGCATTTATTCAGTGATTTGGAGCATTTTTTGTTGAGATTTGTGCCATTATAGTGTTCAATAGTCAGGTGGAGCCTTTTTTTTGGTTGTTTTCAGTCACTTATGGAGGCATTTTGGTGTCTTTTAGCCTTTGGTTTGTTGGGTAATTGTTGATTTTTTGTTTTATTTTTATTTTTTTGAGAAATTTCAATCAGGCCATTGCAGATTGCAGTTTTCTCAGTGACTATTGTTTACTTGTATTATCTCTGTTTCGTCAACATTTTGGAGGCTAGTATACATATGACAAATCTCAATAAAAGTGACAAGATTGGTCAAAACTAGTTGAAGTGTAATTATTGTGGGGAAATTTAACATACTAGAAAGTTTTGCTAGAATTTAAACGGTGGTCTTGCCCATAGGCATGGTGGTAGCCGGAGTGACTTGTGTTCACATGCTCACATGAAGTATCATAAGAGACTCAATCAGAGTCTAGTGGTAGTGGTGTTCTTTCTACAGCAGAAATGCACACCCTCGGGTGTCTAATGACCAAACTTACTACATCTACGGTAGATGATCTACCACAGCTTCTACCTTTTTTTCCCCATCCACCTTGCTTATACAGGTGTTGCTAGAGCTCTTGGTGCATCTTCTCCTTGTACTCCTTTGATGATAGATTCTAGAGCTGGTCACCGTATGACAAGCTCTTCAATATCTTCCACTCTTAGTTACTCTACGTGTTCAGGTAAGGTTAGAGTGGTTGATGGTTCTTTCTCTATAACTGGGAATGGTTTTATCCATTGTTCTCAATCTATTTCTCTTTCGTTGTTTTCCATGGTCCAAATTTTTATACTAGCCTACTTTTGGTTACTTGTCTTGCCAATTCCTTGAATTATTCTATGATGTTTTCCTTACACATTGTGTCCTTCAGGAATTGGAGACGGAAAAAACGACTGGCTGTGGTAGGGCACATGGTGGTCAATACTTTTTGGATACTAAGCATGATTCTTGCTCTTAGCTTTTGTCTTCTGGTTAGGCCCTATAGGCAGATAATGGTTCTTCTCTTCAACTGTTGCATCAGTGGTGTAGGCTCTTGGGAAATCCTTGTTTTGGCAAATGAGAAAGAAAAATCCCTAGTTTAGTAAGCATTGTCGTAGAAATAGCTTTATTTGTAATGCTTGTGAACTTGCCAAGTACAAATGCTCTTCTTACCCTCTTGCTAATCACAAAAGCCCTTCTTTCATGTTTATTCATTTTGATGTGTGGATGGCCTCCTGTATTGTTTCTACTTGTGGCTATTGTTGATTTGTAACCTTTATTGATTGTTACCTTTCTTGTTACTTGGGTTTATCTACTTAACACTAAGGCCACGTTTGTTTGGCAGATTAGGTTGGATGGAATTGTTAGTGAGAGGATGGTTAGTGAAGAGATTGTTAATGTGAAAACTGTTAATGAGGAGATTAAGTAAAAGTGTGTTTGTTTTGATGATAGTGTGGGAAATGGTTAGTGATGGGATTGTTAAATTGTTTTTATATAAAATAAATTAAAAAATTATTTCTATATTAAAAAAAAAAACTAAAACAAATATTAAAACAAACAATTGCACTTGATAAATAAAGATAAAATTGAAAAAATAAATTTTTTATATAAAATAGACTTAATCCGCTCACTATTTTTCTAATCCCACCCAAAATTTAGCCAGGTTAATCTCTCTACTGAGGGGGATTACTAAGCCCCTCGCACTATCAATCTTCCCTCGTAAATCATCACCAAACACGATGTGGGTGAGACCCATAGCCATAGCAATCCAATCTGGTCACCCACGCCGGTAAACAAACATGACCTAAAAGTGGAGTTTTCTCATGCTTTTAGTCTTTTCATAATATGACAAGTAACCAACTTGATGCCAAAATTTAAGTCCTTTCAAGTGACTATGGCACTGAATATTTTGATGGCAATTTTTATGCTTATCTTAATGATCATGGCATTCTTCATCTGACAAGTTGTGTGGTTACCCCTGAATCCAATGGTGTTGCAGATAGAGCAGGAAATTGTCATCTCTTTGAGGTTGTTCATTCTCTCATCTTGGGGCAATGACGTATCTCATCAATTACATGCCTTTTAGTGTATGTATCCATGGTTGATATTCAAGATATGTATCCATAGTATAGGATTAATTCCCACTACAGTACCAACTGAAATTGCATTGTTAGCAAACATAAACAAACATTGTTGGAATTTTGACCTTTTTTACAGGTTGAGAGCAGTAGTGCATTTGTCATTTTTTTGAACTCTTTGGTTTTCTGAATAATTCTATTTTTAGCCTTTAGTTCTAGTGTTCTACATTAGCAGTTGCTTGGTTTAATTTCATCTTTTTTTTATACCTGCTTATGTTATATGAACTTTTCTTTCTTTGTCATCAAAATTATTCTTTCCCCTTTTGCATTCAAGTTACTACTTTTAGTAACCACATGGAATGCTACTGAATGCAGATATCTCGACTCATAGGACATCCAGTACTTCGGCTTCAACAAAGTCCATTCGTAATTCAAAAAGGGTGTTCAAGGTGCTGAATGATTATGCAAGGAAGCTTGCCGATCTTGATTTATTTACAGGAAGTCTTGAAGATTGGGTTCTTGAGAATTTACATGTTGATACTACAAATGAGGGACAACAGTCTTTCAGTTCTCCATTTACGATCGATGAATTGCGCACACTTGATTTTGCATTAGAAGGGGGGGGTTTTCAGCAGCTATTCCGTATGCCTTGCTCGCCTTTTGCTTCTGATGATCTGAAAGAAGATGAGTATCTAGCACTTGAAGATTTCCTTCACACTATGGCAGATGGCTTGTGGCGTACATTTTGGCATAAAGATGCACCATTGCCCTACTTTGTATCTTGCCCACACTATCCGGGATTCAAGTTTTATACTGTGGAAAAAGCAATATCGAGAGAAAGACTTGGAGGGCTCTGTGGTGCGGCTTTGATATCGAAAACAAAGGGCAATCTACACGTTCACTGGGATGACGTGGTTGAGTTAGCATTGTTCAGACCGAACATTTTGATGGAAAATGAATTGGGACTTTCTTCTACTGCTATTTGTGAAGCCCTCTTCTATGGCGTTCACATACTTCTCTCAAGGAGTTTGAACAAGTACAATTCTGTTACCAGTGATTCTGTTTTTCTTTTAGTTCTTGATTCTAAATTTGGTGGGGTCGTCAAACTCGGGGGTGATCTTGGCAAACTCGAGCTTAATTTGTCGAACCCAAATCAGTCTATGGTAGATTGGTTAATGTGTCACGCTGAAGTCAGTGTCTCTCAAGTGGATTGTATATGGAACAAGCTAGGAAACCCAAATTGGGGAGACTTAGGAATGCTGCAACTACTTTTGGCGACGTTTTACTCCCTTGTTCAGTGGAACGGCCCACCAAGAAAGTCGATTGCCTCACTTGCGTCAGATCACAGCCTCCGTCTTCACAAGCGAAGGATGGAGTACCACCTCTTTGAAAATAGAAGCGCTCTAGTCCCCTGTCAACAAACTCACCACCAAGGAGAAATTGTTGAACTTGACCAGAACAATAACCCGTCTTCGAGGAAGCAATCAACACATTTAAAGCTTAAGCGAGGTGATATATTACTATTAGAAGATCAGCAAGACGGGCAAAAAAGTTTTCAAATACAGGAGTTTCTCAGAGACAGAGGAATCAACTGTTCATACAGCGCTGTCGATTTAGATTATGCGAATGAGCTGTTGAATTTATATGTTGGTGCTCACCCATCAAGACTCGAGCCATCTTGGGAGGATATGAGTCTATGGTACCATGTTCAAAGGCAAACAAAAGTACTAAACATCTTCAAACAGCATGATATTTCAAAAAAGTATCTGCCGGAAATAATCGCATCAGGCCGAATTTTACATGCCGGTCCTTGTAAGAAACAGACCCCGGTGGGTTGCTGCGATCATCCTTTGTGTGGGACCCCCATACTTGTGACATATCCAGTTGGTGAGCCACTTTCATCCACAGTAGCACGAGACGGCTCATTTTCATCTGCGGAAGTGCTCCGTTGCTGCAGGGACTGCTTAGCAGCTCTGAGAAACGCAAAAACAGCCAACGTTCAGCATGGTGACATCTGTCCTGAAAACATAATACGTTTTGTAGGCACAGCTGGCAGTTTTTTGTACATTCCCATTTCGTGGGGACGTGCAGTTTTGGAAGAAAAGGACAGCCCGGGTATAAATTTGCAGTTCTCGTCAGCTCACGCACTTCAGCATGGAAAGCTGTGTCCGTCATCTGATGCAGAGAGCCTTGTTTACCTACTTTTTTTTCTTTGTGGAGGTACTAATACTATGCAGCAACTGGATTCTATTGAGTCGGCATTGCAGTGGAGACACAGATGCTGGGCAAAGCGTCTGATTCAGCAGCGATTAGGCGAGGTTTCGGCTCTGTTGAAGGCATTCGCTGATTATGTCGACAGCCTCTGTGGGACCCCGTATCCGGTTGATTATGATATTTGGCTGAAAAGACTGAACCGGGCTGTCGATGGCTCAGCAGATAAAGGGAAGCTAAATGAAGAAGTATCTGTGTTGACATTGAAGGATGTAGGTGAGTCTTCAGGAACCTCATCTATGGTATAGTTGGGAATTCCTTCATTAACCACCCTCCAAAAAAAGAAAAAAGAAAATGTTCAAACATATTTTTGCTAGCCCCTTGTTGGGGTTGAGTTTTGATTGGAAAGGATGAAAATCTTTTCCTTTATTTATTTTTATTTTTTAAAATTTTGGATGAGATTCTATTTTTTTTTTAGAACAGGATGAGATTCTATGAGCTCTTGTATTTAGTTGTCTCTTGAAACATCCCATTTTTATGTTGAAAATTTGCACAGTTAGATGTAACTGTGTTTATTTACCTCTTTTAACTGTGTTTGATATTGCGAAGTTAGGTCTAACTGTATTTTTTTTTTTGTTGCCTTTGAACCCTCCATTTTGATGTAGAAACTATGCAATTAGATGTAACTGAGCTTTAATTCCTACTTTTTACGTTTAAATTGCACGGTTAGATGTAACTGTATTTTTTGTTAGTTCAATGTTAAATCTAAGATCGACAATTAGATGTAACTATGTAAATTTTGACGTTGAAATTGCCTCTTTATTTATGTAATTTATGTAATTTAATTGATCAACAATTATATGTAATTTAATTGCCTCTTTATTTATTGATTTTATTAGCCTTTTCAACCCCTCCTTTTCATGTTTAAATCAGTCAGTTAGATGTAACTGTGTATTTTTGTTGTTCTTACCCAATTTTCACTGAGTTGAATTGTTGTGTTAAGTCTGGTTTTGATATCGAAATTGTATGGTTAGATTTAATTGTGTATTTAATTATCGATAATTCAATTTAACTTTGTTTTATATTATCAAGTTTAATATGTCATTGTCATTGTGAAACTGAACACAATTAAATTGAACAGATGTTGTCATTCTTTGTTGACATTTTTGTAGGACAATCTTCACTGTATTTAAACAGATTTAATTCTGTTGTGTACAAAACAACAACCAGAATATAAAGAAATAAAGAAAAGGAGAGAATATGTTTGATTACAAAAATCAAACTCGAAATAAAAATAAATAAATAAAAACAAAACAGATTTTATTTTGTTACAAAAACAAAATTAAAATCTGAATAAATAAACAAATAAAAATAACACTGAAAGTAATTAAATAACTTACTTGATTTAATTTCTTCGAATTATTTTTGTGATCAAGTCCAGTGTTTAACACTGTCTCCTTAATGTTTACACTCTTTCTTTTGAAAATAAAATGCAGCAAGATGAAGAATAGAAAACAGAAGTGAAATACGAAATTTCTGAATGTAAAACATCAAATGAGGGTGGTCCTATTTATAGATGTGAAGGTGGCTCTTCATTTTGAATTAAACAGGTATGTAACTCTTGGTTTTGAATTGAACAGGTATGATACCTGTTGGATTTGAATTCAAACAGATAGCAAAACGGGAAGGGCCCTGTTTGGGTGTGCATTAATTCCAAAACAGTTTATTTCTGTTTGAAACCGGGAAGGGCCCTGTTTGGGTGTGCACTATTTCCAAAACAGGTTATTTCTGTTTGAAACCGGGAAGGGCCCTGTTTGGATGAACAAAAAATCCAAACCAATTTAATTTGAATTATGGATTTTATTTTAATAAAAAATAAAATTAAATTCAAATGTTTTTGGCCCAAAAAGATTAGAAGCCACACACCCAAGCCCAGCCCGCCCGACCGACCGGACGGCGGCGCGCGTGTGTGGTGATTTTTTGGGTCCAATGGGTCTAGCCCATTTTGCCCATAACCTCTCCCTCTAAAACACTTGGGTACCCCTTGGGGCACACCCCAAGTATCTCACCCTAAGCCTTATAAACCCTTTCAAAACCTCCCACCAAATCAATGTGGGACAAGCCAATTTACAACCTTAAGGAATTTCCACCAAAACTCCATTTCCATGGAGCACACTTTGGCTTCAATTTCCCATTCACTCGGTAATGGTTTTGAGCAACCAAATATACCACGTGAATCACAACGCGGCATAGAACGCGTTACCACTTTGACCCGAGTAAATCGACACTCGGGGCCCACCTAAAAAATAGACCGAACTTAGGAAAAAATTCTGGTTTTATCCAGAATTTTATAACCATTCCAACAATTTTCTCAGCAATGTTTTTCATATGTAACCAATTAATGTTTTGGTCAACAACCTATTCAATTGTGTCAACGTCTCCATGATGAGGTTTTCATAAACAGGCTAAGGCTTTGTAGGTTTCAAAACACAGGGCAACTCCATACTCGTAACAAGCTCCTCTACCAAACACCGTCTACCAAAGAAATATATATATATATATATATATATATATATATATGCGTGTGTGTGTGTGTGTGTTACAACTAGTAAAAGAAGCTTCTAAATGATCCCCACAAAATTTCTTTAAACCCTCCGCATATTAAATTTTTTTATTACAAAATATCCATTTTACCTTCACCCTTAACCTTCCACAAACCTAAACCTTAACCCTAATCCCTTCTTACTTTTGGCTACCAACTTCCATCACTCTCTTTTGGGTACTTGGCTTTTAGCCACGTTTGTGAGTTTGTAACAAAAGTCAAAACTTAACTTTTTTGTATTTAAAGACATTTGGAAAGTTAGTTTTTAACTACTAGTGAAATTACAATTCTACTCCTCATGGATCAAAATATGCTACATAGGTGAAGAAGTAAATATTTTAAATTGAATGGGGTAGTTTGGTTATTTTATTGTGATTTGACATCATAAACAAATATTAATAAAAAAAGTCAAAACTAACTTTTTACCAACTTCTCAAATCAATTGTCTAAAAAAGTCAAAAGCTTGGTTAAAAACCAAAGTTACTTTTTACCATCTTTCCAAAACACCCCTAAGAGTGTAAAAATGGCTCGTGGGCCGCTCGCGGTCTCAGCAGGCCCGGCCAGACTAAGCCTAAGCCTGAGCCCAATCCGAGACCCTGGGCTTGGGCCGTGTGTTTTGGAACCCGACCTATGGCCCAGCTCATGGGTCTGCTCAAAACCCGGCCCGAGACCCAGTGTCATTTTTTGTAGAAAAAAAATAGAATTTTGGTAGAAAAAATAAAATAAAAGGTCTGACACAAGCCCGAGCCTAGGCCCAACCCCACCTGCCCGCCCATGGCCCGAATACCCCATGGTCCTTAGCCTAATTTTTTGGCCCATGAGCCAGGTTGACCCGAATTTTGGCGAAAGCCGCACGGCCCGACATGGGCCAGCCCTAGCCCTACCCATCAAGCATTGTGTAATTGGAGGTTAGGAATGCATCGGACCGTGCCAAATTTACACATCTACCTGTCACCACTAGCTATATCTCCAGTGTCACCCCCAACACACATTCACAAACAAACATTGTGTGATTGCTAAAGAGAAAGAGAGGTGAAATGATGGTGCTAGAGGATATAGGGTGGTAGAGAAAAGTTGGTTTGAGCTATCAAAAGTGTGTAGGGGTAAGGAATAGTTTTTGAAAACACTAATGCTTCAAGCCTCGAGAGCTTCAAACACGAATGACGTGAATTTGTTGTCACCGGTCGACCGGCCGGACGACCGGGTGAAGCACTTGTTTATTGCGATTGTCACTTTGTCGACTGTAGCTGTCGTTCGAACGACCAGTTAAACAAATTCGAGACAAATTCACACCTCAATATTCGAGGCATGTAGCACGACTCTTTTAAAAAGATAGAGGTTAGTTTTGGTATTATATGTGGCGTGCATAGAACTTTTACAATTAAATGGTAGGGATCCAAAAAAAATTAGAGGGCATTTAAAACCTTTCCTACTAAAATTTTGGATAAATGTCATTTTATCACTCTACCTTTTAATGATTCTAATCAACTTCCTAAAATTAGAATGAGGTTGTGACTAGGCCCATTTCTGTAGAACTGTTTCGAAAACTAAAAGAAAATAATCACATGATAATAGTAATTGTACTTAGTTCCCATGTACTTTTACAATAATTTCGTTTTAGTCTTTAATATATATATATTTTTTTATTAAAATTTCATTTTAAGTTTTTTAATTTAATCCTTCCATCAATTTTCAAAATAACATTATAAGATTAGACTCAATTGCAATTCAATTCAAAATCTAAGAAGTTGACTTAGCCTCCGTTTGGGAAGTGGGTGGACTTTTTGGCTTTTTGGCTTTTTTGACTATTTTAACCCGGGGCTAAAAAACCTGGTTAGAGAAGGGCTTTTTGGCTTTTTTAACTTTTTGACTTTTTGGTGAAGTGTCTTCCTGTTCATTTACCAAAGTGCCCTTATTGTTGTTGTTGTTGTTTTTTTTATTATTATTATTATTATTTTCGGTTTGGATTTGGCTTTTTTTGCTAACTTTTTTTTTTCTTTTTTTTGGGTTTGGATTTGGCGTATTTTGCTTAAATTTTTTTATTTTTATATTTTGGGTTTTGTTTTGGCGTATTTTGGTAAAATATTTATTTTTTTTTATTTTGGGTTTGGATTTGCCGTATTTTGCTTTGTTTTTTTATTTTTTTTTAAATTTATGTTTTTGTCATTTTTATTTTTATTTTTGTTTTTGTCATTTTTATTTATTTTTGTTTTTGTCATTTTTATTTTTGTTTTTGTCATTTATATTTTTATTTGTTTTTGTCATTTTTATTTTTGTTTTTTTTTTGTTTTGGGTTTAGATTTGCCGTATTTTTATTTTTTTATTTTTTTAAAATTTATTTGTTTTTGTCATTTTTTTTTTTCTTATTTTCAGATTGGATTTGGCTTTTTTTGCTAACTTTTTTTCTTCTTTTTTTTGGGTTTGGATTTGGCGTATTTTGCTTAAATTTTTTTATTTTTTTATTTTGGGTTTTATTTTGGCATATTTTGGTAAAATATTTATTTTTTTTATTTTTTTTATTTTGGGTTTTATTTTTTTATACATTAATTAGTTCTTGTTTTTTAATTTACATTTTTTGCCTTATTTATTTTTATTGGTAAACAATAACATTTTTTTTATTTATGTGTTTCATTTATTTGTAAATTACGTGGCGAATGGTAATTTATGTTTTTATGTTTTTTTTTAATATATTCTTGATGTGTTTTATTTCAAAAATGGGTTTTAATGTGTTTTATTTATTTATAAATTACATGGCAAATGGTAATTTCTATTTTTTTTCTTTTTGGATGAGGCTTATTTTTGTTGTTCTTTTTTTTTTTTTTGAATTTATGTTTTTGTAATTTTTTAAATATTTTTGAATGAGGCGTATTTTCATGTGTTTTTTATTTTATTGTTATTTTAATTTTTTTTTCATTTTCTGTGAAATGATAAAAAGTGAGGTTTTTTTTACGTTTTTGTCATTTTTTTATTTGTAATTTTTTTTTATTTGTATACATTAATTTTTTTTTTCATTTTATGTAATGACATGTATAAGCCCATAAAGGCCATGAATCACCTATGGCCCATCACTTGAAGCCCAGTGCATAACCCAGCTAACGAGGTCCAGGACAGCTGGAGTCCAACATGGCATAAAGAGCCAATGACATTCAGACACATGGCAAGAGAAGGATGAACCACATTAGTAGACAAAGATCTGCAAAGTTATTGCCACTGCACATCACCATTAATGCAGCCCATCACAGCATTTATTACGACAACACCTCTCCGCCGGAACAGGACCCCCTTACCCTGAGCAAGGTAAGCTACAGCATAGGCTTTCGGCAAAGAGAGCAGGTCGGAAGGGACAACGAAATGATTGCCAAAGGATATAAGCGAACGTTGTAGACAAGAAAAATGTTAAGCTTTCTATCTCTAATCTCCTCCCATATACTCTACTTCTCTTTCTAACTTGATCGTCGGAGGGTTCACTGGGGGACTACCCCGTTCCCCGTTGAACTTGTTTGCAGGGTATCCGGTGGGCTCGATCATTTGGGCTTGGGCTTGAGGAGCTTGGACCAGTTCGCTCCATTCACCGAGGATAAATTGTATCAACAGTTGGCGCCGTCTGTGGGAACGCTTTGCTCCTCGCGCCAGTTGTGTTCACTATCGCCGGAGGCCCCGTTCCAACAACCTTTTTCTCCTACCCGTCAAAGTGCATGGTCATGACTAGATTCATGGCTTCTCACAATAATGCCGCCGAACATTAAGCCGACCCCCCCAATCCAAACAACCCACCACAGTATTTTATCGAGCTTACCAACAGCATTAACCGCATGGCCGAGCAAAACCAGGCCTTGATAAATGCTTTACTCCAAAGGAACCTTCCAATGCCTCCTCCCCCACCTCCAGATATTCCCCCCAACCAAGAAAGAGCCCCGAGCCATACTGCTCCACAACTCCATCCACCAAACTTGGAAGGTTTGCAACCTCCCCACCCGCATATAAATCCACCACCACCCCCACACCCGTCGGTCGTAGCACCAGCCCCTGAAGAGGAGGCTAGCAGCGTCCAGCCTCCATTGACTGACCATGGTGACCACGTTCCCCTCTGGGACGCTGAGCTCCGCGCAATGAAGCTCCAACTCCAAGGGGTCATGCAGAATATTCAGCATAAACCCTCTACCACGGCAAATTCACCATTTGTTGCCTCCATCCGGGGCAAACCCTTGTCCGTCAAGTTCAAGATGCCCACCATTGACTCCTTTGACGGTACGACGGACCCAGTCGACCATCTGGAGACCTATCGTACCCTCATGATCCTCCATGCCTTCCCTGACGAGATCATGTGTCGAGCTTTCCCCGTGACACTGAAGGGGTTAGCTCGACTGTGGTTCAGTCAGTTACCAGCAGACTCTGTCTCCACTTTCTAGTATCTCAGCGACTCATTCCTCAGCCATTTCATTGGAGCCCAGCGCCAACGCTGCCCTGCAACCCAACTCCTCAATATCCGTCAGACCGAGGGGGAGTCGCTGCGCAGCTTCGTTACCCGCTTCAACACCGAAGCCCTACAAGTAGCGGAGAATGACGATAAGGTCATCCTCACGGCTTTCATGGCCGGGCTACGATCGTCCGATTTCCTTTTCTCCCTCTCCAAAAACCCCCCGACCTCCATGGCAGCCCTATTATCCAAGGCCCAGAAGTATATGAATGCCGAAGATTCACTAGCCGCTCGGCAGGATCCAATATCCAAAAACCCGACCCCCAGAGAAAAGAGAAAAGACTCGGAACCCAGAAACACCCAGTATAACAGCCAAACACCCCAATATACCGACCGACCTCCTCGCGCTGAAAGGTCGGCACCAGCCCGACCTCCCGGTCAGTTCAAGCGGTACACGCCCCTTAATTCTCCCATGGAACAAGTCCTCCACCAGATCCAACGGGATTACCCTCTCAAATGGCCCTTGCCCTCACGAACCCCTTCCAACCGAAAAGACCAGTCCAAATTTTGTCGTTTCCACCAGGATCATGGCCACAACACTGATGACTGCATCAACCTGAAGGATCAGGTCGAGACCCTCATTCGCCAAGGGCGTCTCAGCCGGTTCACGGACACCCGCTCACAACAGAGGCAAAGAACCGAGCTCCTCAGAAACAACCGCGCGGCATACCCCACCCCGGCAGCCAGCCCAACCTAACCAAGGTCGTGACTGTCCCCCATAACAGCCTCGGCCCCCAGGTAATCCCCCTCCGCCAGTTGGTGAAATCCGAGTCATTTCTGGTGGCCTTGCTTGTGGTGGACCATCCCGCTCCGCTCAGAAGGCAGAGCTCAGGAAGATAAGGCAAGGCTCGGACAGAGCAGTGGACACGGTAGACCGACCTTTCAAACAGCCCAAGCAGTGGACAGAACCCATCACCTTCACGGACGCCGACTGTACTGGCATCCGTTATCCTCATGATGACCCTCTCGTCATTTCTGTCCTTCTCTCTAACTATAAGGTCAGACGGGTCCTCATCGACAACGGCAGTTCTTCAGACATCATATTCCTCAGCTGCTTCCGCCAGCTCAAAATTGGAGAAGAAAGCCTGTCCCTCCTCCAAACCCCTTTGGTCGGTTTCACTGGAGACCGGGTGACCTCCATCGGCTCCATCGACCTCCCCATCACCATCGGCAAATACCTACGGCAGACTACCAAGTTGCCCACTTTCCTTGTGGTCGACTGTCCCTCTGCCTACAACATCATCCTTGGTCGCATCGCCTTCAACGCCTTTCAAGCTGTCACTTCAACCTACCACCTCGCCATAAAATTTCCCACCAACCAGGGGGTCGGGACTGTACGGGGGGAGCAGACCATAGCCAGGGAATGTTATGTCGCCTCACTCAAGGAAGTCAAGCTGAAGGAGGCCATGATCATTGAAGGACTTGACGCCCGAGATGAGGACGAGCTGGTTAGAGGCGAACTGGTGGCGGACCTCGTTGAGATTCCCATCGATCCCACCAACCCAATGAAAACTGCTAAGATCGGCAGCCGGCTATCCCCCCAAGCTAAGGCCGACCTTACCGCCCTTCTGACCGAGCACAATGATGTATTCGCCTGGACTCACTCAGATATGCCAGGCATCGACCCTTCTTTCATAACTCATCGCCTCAGCATTGAACTTCATTTCCGACCTTACCGCCAGAAGCAGTGCGTCTTTCATCCAGAGCGCAATACTCTTATAGCCACAGAGGTCGACAAACTCCTTGAGGCCCAATCCATCAAAAATGTCGACTACCCTAAATGGTTGTCAAACGTGGTCCTCGTCCGCAAGAACAATGGCAAATGGCGACTTTGTGTCTATTACTCTGACTTGAACCGAGCTTGCCCCAAAGACAGCTATCCTCTGCCCCGCATAGATCTGCTGGTCGATGCCACGGCCGGTTATCAAATGCTCAGCTTCATGGATGCTTTCTCTGGCTACAACCAAATCCTGATGCACCCGTCCGATTGGGAACATACATCCTTCATCACCGACCGAGGTACCTACCATTACCAAGTAATGCCATTCGGATTGAAGAACGCTGGGGCCACCTACCAACGGTTGGTCAATGCCGTCTTCCATCACCAAATAGGTCAGAATATGGAAGTATACGTCGACGACATGCTAGTCAAGAGCAAACTCTCCACTGATCACCTGATCGACCTGCGGGAGACCTTCGCCACGCTACGCAAGTACCAAATGAAGCTTAACCCAGAGAAATGCGCCTTCGGCGTAGGATCTGGGAAGTTTCTGGGTTTTATGGTCAGTCAGCGGGGCATTAAAGCTAACCCTGAAAAGATCAAGGCCTTGATTGAGATGCAGTCTCCCAGGACGGTCAAGGAGGTTCAAAGACTCACTGGCCGAGTTGCAGCCCTCAACCGTTTTATTTCCCGCGCAACAGATAAGTGCCTACCGTTCTTCAAAGTTCTTCGGCAAACTTTTGAATGAACAACTGAATCTGAAGAGGCTTTTTAGCAGTTAAAGCAGTGCATGGCCAATCCACCCCTCCTTTCACAAGCGATTACGGGCGAGTCCCTCTTCCTCTATTTAGCCGTCTTAAGCACCGCAGTCAATGCAGCTCTTATCAGGGAAGACGACTCTGTCCAACGACCGGTCTACTACATCAGTCGGGCTCTCAGGGGAGCAGAGCAGAATTACCCCCTGTTAGAAAAATTATCCTTGGCCTTGGTCACCGCCTCTAAGCGACTCCGTCCTTACTTCCAAGCCCATTCCATAGTGGTCCTCACCGACCAACCCTTGAAGAAGGTCATGCAGCAACCAGAACTTTCCGGCAGACTTATGCAGTGGTCAGTGGAACTTAGCCACTTAGACATCTCTTACCGGCCTCGAACAACAATTAAGGGACAGGCTATCGCCGACTTCATCTTGGAATTCACTAATCCTACCCTAACCACTGCCTCTCCACCCTGCCAGCTCCCATCGAGCCAGAAGACCCTCACCTTTGGACTCTCAACGTCGACGGATCATCCCACAGGCAAGGTAGTGGGGCTGGCCTCATTCTCACCAGCCCTGAGGGTGGTTATTTCAAATGTGCGCTCTGCTTCTTGTTTAAGGCCAGTAACAATGAGGCTGAATATGAGGCATTGATAGCGGGCCTTCGCCTAGCCAGGGACATTGGTGTCAGCCACATCCGAGTGCTCAGCGACTCTCAGCTCATCATCGGACAGATCACGGGCGAATTCGACGCCAAAGAGGGCACAATGCGGACTTACAGGGATTTTGCACTTCCCCTTGTTCGCCTCTTCAATACTTTCCATATCAAGTACATTCCTCGAGCGGAGAACTCTAAGGCAGATAAGATGGCCCAGTTGGCTTCCGCAGACTAGTCTGCCCTCAGCAGTGGTGTCCGCCTCGAATACTTATCACACCCCGCCATTTCCCCCGACCAGCATGAAGTACAATTCCTCTAAAATGAGCCCATCCCTTGGGCGTCGGACATCTTTCGATTTCTGACAGCGGGGGAACTTCCAGATGACCACCAGCAAGCCGCCAAAGTTAGGGCACGATCGTTCAATTACATCCTTGTCGACGGCATCTTGTACAAACGTGGTTTCTCACGCCCCTATCTGCAGTGCCTCAATCCGACTCAAGCAACTTATGTGATGCAAGAAATTCATGAGGAGATCTGCGGCAATCACTTGGGCGGCAAGTCCCTGGCCCACAAGATACTCCGTACTGGTTATTTCTGGCCCACTCTTAATTGTGATGCGACCGATTTCGTGCTCAAATATGATAAGTGTCAACGTTTTGCCAACATCTCCCATGCACCCCCCACAGAGTTGATCACACTTTGCAGCCCTTATCTATTCGCCAAATGGGGGATCGACTTGGTCGGTCCACTCCCTACTGGTCGAGGCCAGACCAAGTTCGCGATCGTCGCCATTGATTACTTAACCAAGTGGGTAGAGGCAGAACCCCTTGCCACCATCACCGAGCGGAACACAACCAAGTTCATCTGGCAGTCGATCGTTTGCAGGTTTGGCATTCCTTAGGCCATCATCTCCGACAACGGTAAACAATTTGACAACGCCAAGTACAGGAAGTTCTGTGCCGACCTCCAGATTCAACCTTGTTTCTCATCCCCTGGCCATCCCCAGGCCAATGGCCAAGTTGAGGTCACCAACCGCTCTCTCCTGAAGATCATCAAAACTAAGCTAGAAGCTGTTAAGGGACTTTGGGCTGAGGAGCTACCGAATGTACTCTGGGCTTATCGAACTACAGCTCGAACTCCCACTGGGGAAACCCCTTTCCACTTAACATACGGCGCTGAGGCGGTTATCCCAGTAGAAGTCGGTTTGCCTACTCCCAAGGTTTCACATCCGGATCCAGCACTAACCGAAGAACTCTGTCGGGCTGACCTCGACCTAATTGAAGAACTCAGAGAGACCACCGCTGTCCGACTGGCCTCATACCAACAGAAAATGAGAACACACTACAACCGCAAGGTCCGACCGAGGGAGTTCGCTGTAGGGGATCTTGTCTTGAGAGAAGCAACTCTTGCTACCAAAAATCTGACTGAGGGTAAATTGGCAGCCAAGTGGGAGGGACTTTACATTGTGAAAGCCCGACCCCGACCAAGCACTTACCGACTTCAGGACATGGAAGGTCGAGACCTCCCCCACCCATGGAACGCCGAACACCTTAAACGTTACTTTCAATAAGCTCCTATTTTTGTATTGCTCAGTTATTGTATTTTCTTTTCGGGAAATTCACACATTCTTGATATTCCCCCACGCAATGTAACTTCTTGATTATATATCTCAGCTATCTATGTGTTGTCTCAGTAACATTCTTATTTGCAGCATTAAAAGCCTCAGCCAGACTGAGCACTACAAGCCTCAGCCAGACTGAGCACTAAAAGTCTCACCCAGACTAAGCACTTAAAGCCTCACCCAAACTGAGCACTTAAAGCCTCACCCAGACTGAGCGCTACAAGCCTCACCCAGACTGAGCACTACAAGCCTCACCCAGACTGAGCACTTAAAGCCTCACCCAGACTGAGCGCTACAAGCCTCAGCCAGATTGAGCACTAAAAGCCTCAGCCAGACTGAGCACTAAATGCCTCAGCCAGACTGAGCATGAGCCACCTCGGGTAGTCCGACCATTAACACCCTCAGCCAGACCGAGCGTTAAAAGCCCCATCCAGACTGAGCGTGAAGCACTCGGCCAGACCTAACATATAGGGCTCTGTCAAAACCACCCATGCAAAACTTCATACTTGTGGAATTAATAGACACACTTAGTCACAATTCCAGGTCCAAGTCTTCACACCACTCTTTGCTTAGTCAAATTCCAAAGACGTTCTTATCATTTTATTACATTTTAAATTTCACAGGCTTACCATTTTATTACATTTTAAATTTCACAGGCTTATCATTTTATTACATTTTAAATTTCACAGGCTTATCATTTTAAATCTCACTCTGCATTGTGGAGTTCTTAACTTTACTCTGCATTGAGTCTTTATTACAGGCTTAAATTTCACTCTTATTAACAAGGAGTTCTACACACATTTCGCCCACGCCTCATTCATCTCAAATCCACAAGCAGAAACAATCAAATGACAAATGACAAATGACAAGCACAACTGAAATTTTATTCATTAGCAATTCATGTACAAAAAGTTCATTACAGCAATTCAAAAAAAAAAAAAAAAAAAAACAACAACAACAAAGTATCTCTTTTTCCTTCCTCCTCAGTTACTCCTCCTCACTAGAGAGGAGGTCTTCTTCTTCAATGCCCTCATCCAGGGGGGTTTGGGCCACATCGTCTTCGCCAATCGTTACACTACTAAGGTCTAAGTTTGGGAACAACTCTTTAGCTTTACGTTCAAACATCTTCCAGCCACTGTCCTAGTACTCAGCCATTTCGTGCTTATAAAAGTCTGACTACTGGAAGCTCTCAATAACTTCTGCGTCAGTTCTACCTCCAGCGGTCGTCCTCGATGGGCCCGCCCCCCCAGATTCTTGCCCAGCCAGGCTACTCGCAACCGCGGCATCAACCGCCGTCTGAAATTCGGCAGACCCTTTGAATTGCTCCACTGCTGCGACGCACAGATCGGGATAAGCCGCCCTTTCAGAGGCTGCCTTTGCCTTCTCTTCGTCCAGCTCTTTCTGCAGGGCCACCCTTTCTAACGCAACCTTTGCCCTTTCCGCCTCCAATTCCTTCCTCAGGCTCTCATTCTCCACCGTCGCCTGCACTTTCTCTGCTTCCAACTCCCTTTGAAGCCTCCTTTTCTCCTTTACCGTCTTGGCGCGCTCGCCCACCAGTTCCCTCTGGAGATCGCCCACTTTGCCATATGCCTCATCTTTTTGCCTAACCAGCTCTTCATTACTGCTCATAGCCTCTTCATGTCGCTTGACCGCGACAGCGCAGGCTCTTTGGGCCTCCTCCAACTTTTTCTGCTCGCCAAAAAGTTGGAACTCGAGCGACACAACCTGGTGGCGTGTGTCCTCCAGCTCCGCCTTAACCGATTGCAGCTCAGTGTGGGCACTCTCCCAACCTGCACTCTTCTTCTTTAACTTTGCAAGCTGAGCCTTGGCCTCATCTGCCTTGAGTTTGGCAGTCCCCGCCTTCTTCAGCAGGGCCCCTGTTAAGGTGGTTACCTCCATTTGAGCGGAGTATAACCCCCTTAGCAGTTCAGCCTCATTGAATCTAGAGGCCGAGCGCAAGGCTGCCTCTTCTACAATCCCTACCAGGCGGTCTGCCCCTGCCCTGGCTGGGCCTTCTTCTCCCTCCAGCCGCCCCGCCACCGCACGAGCATGGTAAATCGCCGTGGCCAGACTGACTCCCCCTTCTTGAGGTGCAAGACCCCCTGGGGCTGTTCCTCCCTCCTTGGCCCAAGGCCAGCTGCCTCATCCTCCACTTGCCTTTCGGTGGCGGCCTTTGCGACCCCTGCTGCGATCGCCGCCACCACTGGCACCACCTCCATGCCTTCTGAGGCAGCATCCACCACTTCTGGGCCACCTACCTTTCCTGGGGCCCCCTCCACTTCTTCCCCCTCAGCCCCCTTGGCAGCACTAGTTTCCTTCACACTCGTCTCCCTCTTCCTCTTCTGGGCAGGCACTTCCTCACTCCGACTCACTCTCTTCTTCTTCTTCCCCACGCCCAATGCCTCCATCTCCTTCAAGGACCTCTCCTTCAAAGGGTCTGTTAGGGGCGGCCGCGGCACAAAATCGTCTAAGTTTTTCTCTCCCAAGGGTTTGGGGCGAGGTCGAATCCTCTCCCTCGCAACCGATTTTGGTGGTCAGTCGGCCTGGGACTCTTTGAATTGTTGGGCTTTAACAAGAATGGCCTGATCCTCCACCTTCTGAGCCCTTCTCCTCGCCTCCAACTCCGCTCGGTCGAGGTCCCCACTATTTGGCTTTGGCCCCAACCCCGCCTCAAACAATGCCAACGGCTGAACGAGCTCGTCCCATTTGGCCTTTTCTCTCTCCCTCCACTCCTTCACCCTCTTCACCCTCCCCTCCGCAGCTGCCCCCTGTTTCGACTCCACTGACCTGATGGGTACTTTCCAAATGGTGCACACTCCAAGCCCCCCATTGGCAGACACGTAGAACCATCGTGGTCGCCATCCCTTGATCGATGACGGTAGTCCCGCCACCAACCCTCTCCCCACTGATGCCTGCAGAGTGACCCACGTCTCCTGCTGTCCCGAGGCCTTATAACATGCAAAGAATTCGTTTACTGTCATGGCCTCCCCTCCATTCGCTTTCGGCCACGCACTTGCGCAGGCCAACAGGATCTTCCATGCGTTGGGCCTTAGTTGCCTCGGTGCTACCTCCAGACGGTTGAGCACATCCACCACCACTTGCGACAGTGGTAACCTCAGTCCACCTTTCAGAGCTTTCTCATAGAGAGAAAACTCTCCTGGCCTGGCGTCAGACGGCCTTTCCGTTGATGTCGGCAGCAATAGCTCCACCTCCCCAGGGATCTGGTATTTTTTGCGGATAGCCTCCAACTCCACCCCAGTTATCGTGGATTTGTCAGCCTTCGTATGCCAATGATCTGGTTTCGCCTAGCTGATTGGTTTTGGAACTGCTATCATGGTGGAACCGTAGGGTCGTACCACCGACTCCCCCACCCTCTCTGTCTTATACTGCGCCGCTAGCTCCACAGCATCGTCATCTTCAAGCGGGTCCACCCTGACAATCGCACTCCCTTCTTCGGCCATTTCTGTGGTATGTTTGCGAATCGCTTCGGCGGCAGGAACAAGGAAATTGAAAAAGTGTTGCAGAGGTGTATTGTGAGCAACAAAGGAATTCACGCTTGGAATATTTTGATTTTTCGTAAATAGGTAGGTAAATCGAATAATGCCAAAAGCCTACAGTTTGCCCGTATTCCAAGGATCCCAATTAATTTCCGCCAGTTTGAAAACTTTTCAAAATCACCCGCCAAAACTGTCTCCTCAACACCCATAATGACTTACCGTTTCATTTCTGATCCAACGCCTAATCTCCCCCTTACGGGATGCTGCCACGTGTACGTCTGTGGACACCCCATTTTTGACCGACCTTGAGACTCAGACGTCACCAGTTGAGCGCTCGGTGATATTGCATATTGTGCTCGTTCAGAAGTTTCAGAGTCTCGGCTGCGAGCCTTGCCTCCGGACTTCTAGACTCTTTTGTGCTTTGCCTCGGTTTGCAAACCAGGCTCCATTTTCTCTGTTTTCTCTTCCCGAAGGGAGGGAGAGGTCTCGTAGATCATCTCTCAGTGGCCGTAGGCTACGTTTCGTGGTCGTAGGCCGTTTTGCCCGTTTGGAGTCCAGTTTTCGATTTTTCGGAGCCGTTGGCCGTGTGCCTCGGTTCGGGACTGCTTAACCACCTCCGTTTGCTCCAATTTTTGGCATGCATCTTATGTACTCCCTTTTGAGGGACACTGTGGTCCGAGAGACCAATTTCGTGGTCGGACACCACTTCCGGTGCCTAACAGCCCACTTTCGGGGCCCCAAACTGCGTGTTTTGGCTCTCGAACCTTCATTCTGCATTTTTGGGCTCCGACCCGAACTTGAGATAGTCATATTTTGAGGTCCTTTTCATGTTTGATTAAGGACCTTTTGATATTTGAGATCTCCTACTGCCACTTGCTTCTTTACCCCTCTTTTAGGCCTTTTTTTGCACAGTATTTTAGGCTTACTTGTGAGCTGTTTCGGACTTGATCATAAACTAAAAAGTGTCTTGTTTTGAGCCCTTCTTCAATTTTGTTGAAGGGCTCTCAGCCATTTGGGTCCAGCAGCTACCACTTGCCTTTATATCCCACTTTTTGGCCTTTTTGGGGGGAAATTTCAGTTTCAATTTCCCCCCCATTTTCCCCCCGTCTTTTCCACCTCTTTTGCTTATAAAACTAGCAGCTCCCAGCTGTGTTTGAGGGTTAGAAAAAAAAATTTAGAGCTTTTTACATACAATCCCCTCTCTCTTTCTCATCCATGCTCTAAAACCCTAAGCTTCTTGCACTATTTACCCTACAACCCCTAGCCTATCACCTCCATTACTCATTTCAGTACCTTGGAGGACATTTGAAGAGGTTGAAAGCTCAGATTTTTGGACTAAAAGCTGCTGGAAAGTTGTTATTCAAGGGTGAGTCCCTATTTCCCTTAAACTTGCACTTTTTTGCATGATTGTTTAGCTTTACTTGCAAGTATTTTTGGACTTCGATCCAAACTGAAAAAGATCATATTTTGAGGTCATATTCATGTTTGATTAAGAACTTTTTGCTGTTTTAAGTCTTGTTCTCCCCCTTTGTTCTTTACCTCTCTTTTAGGGCCTATTCTTGCATGATATGTTAGCCCTATTTTTAAGCATTTATGGGCTCCGAGCTAAACTGTGAAGTAGCTTATTTTGAGCCCTTATTCAACATTGTTGAAGGGCTCATCACTGTTTAAGGCCTCATTTTGGCACTTGCCTCTTTATCCCTCTTTTGGCCTCATTTTTGCATGATTTGTTAGCCCCTTGTGGTTGTGTTTATGGACTTTGGTCCGAACTGAAAATGGCCTTATTTTGACCCCCTCTTTATGTTTCATTAAGGGTCTTTTGCTGTTTGGAGCATCCTTTTTACACTTTGTGTTTAGACCTCTTTTTAGGCCTTATTTTGTATAGTATTTTGAGCATGCTTGTGTACTGTTTTTGGCTCGGCCACCAACTGTAGAATACCATATTTTGGGCCCCTCTTCAACATTGTAGAAGGGCCCTTCTCTTTTTAGGGACAGCAGCTGCCACTTGCTTCATTATCTCTCTTTCGGGGCCATTTTTGCATGCTAGCTTAGCCCCATTTGTGTTCACTATTTGGCCTTGCTTAAAACTGTAAATATGCTTTTTTTGGGACTGCCTTGAATCTGTCTTCATGCTTCATGATCAAATAATTTATGTTTTGTATAGCTATAGGCCATTGCGTATGCCTAGTTCTGCATTTCGGGTCTTATTTCATGCATCGGGTGCCATGTTTCCATGATTCGGGGCTGTTTCGCATCATATTTCTGCGCTGAAATTTGCATGCTTGTATTCCATATTCCATGCCTTGCCATGTCTTGTTAGAGTGGCATTTCGTGCCTTAGGTTCGGTCATCGGTTTGCGTGCATGTGTGCACGCATTTCGAGTTTCACATTTTCATCTTATGGCCTCTTATGTGAGTGTGGCTGAGGTCCACTCATGTTGGTGTAAGTCCATTTTGCATTGTGTTTGCCATCTCATTTCATAGCATTACGTATGCTAGGTTGTATGTTAGCGCATTGTGTATGCCATGTTACCTCGTGCATCGTGTATGTCGTTTCATAGCATTGTGCATGCTAGGTTGTATATTAATTGCATTCATGCATGTCATGCATATTGCATTGTGCTTGGGATAGGACTTAGCTCGAGGGCGGGAAACGAGAGACGTTTCGTACTTCGAGTGACGGAACGTGTCTCAATTCCCAGTCACTGACACTTCGGATCACCCATGATGGAGTTTAGGTTTTGTTGTGTTCATATGTGCATTCATTTTATATTAAGTCGTGCAAATCGATTCCTCGGCCATCATGCATCGAGATGCGTGATTGGTGGCACGAGGATCGAGGCATGCATACATTTGTGAAAATACATTGCCATGCCCTTTTCGTGCTCTTTGTTGCAGCAAATCAAGAATCAGTAGCCTTTCAAAGGCCTTGCAAAGCATTGCGGCATCAATCGCAAATAGAGGCTAATTGGGGCATCGTAGTGGATTTCTGCGCCAAAGCAACCCGGACATGCATCATTCATCCTTCGAAGCAGAGTCGAGGCAGTCCCTAGCTTGCATGTTAGTTTACAGCTTTCTTAGTTAAATTTGTTAATTAATTAGGATTTTGTAATTATTTGGACTGTAATATTCATTTGGGACTGTATTATTCTTTCGGACCCTCTGCGCGAGGGCACAACTGTAATAAGTGTGCGTGTATGTGATGTATGTCTTCCAACCCCACGTCTTTCTCCCTTTTATTTACCCGCTTATAATGGTTAGATTATGGCATGTTTCAATTAGCATACAGTATGACAACATGTTTGCATCATTCATCTGTTTTGCATGCACCAGGCTCGGCGCATCATACTAACTACATTTGTATTTCAATTCCAAGATTGAATACTTGTTAGCTGTTGCGCCTCATATGCCATGTTTAGAATAATCGAGCCTGCTATAGTTGCATTCTTGCATGTGTTGCATTAGGCATTTCAGCATATTTAGGATCATGCATGGATTTCTAATTAGCTTATGTTTTGACTTGGAGTACTCGGTGAGTTTTATGCTTTAGCATCCTTACATATGTGTGAGTGACTGCCATGAATAGCATGCTTACCATGAGACTATATTCTTATGTGATATGACTGCCTGAATGCCTGTGGGTGAAGGTTGGGTTATTTGGATTGGAACAATTCATCAAATATGTGTTTTAAGCCCACTAGATAGTGGCAAAATCATGTTTTCTAAGCCCACCTGAGGGTGGCAAATCCACGTCTTAGCCTACTTGCGGGTAGCACCATCAAACCATTTTCAAACAAATAAACATGAAATGTTTTGTTCCAATTCAGGCGATCCAGTCTATACTTGTATGTTGTGCGTATCACATAGTAAACCTAGGCTAAAAAATCGGAATAAGAACACACAATGTTTTCAAAACCTGATATCATGGTTAGTAGAGGCCAATCTTTGATCGGGCGAGCGGGGGTGCTCACGAAGTGACCTTCCCCAATCGTACCCAACTTTGGTGATGACGGACACGTGGCCTTAGGCAACGAGTCAGAGTTTCCTAAATTTCCCCAAAATAAAATATTTAGGTGGCGACTCTGTATCTGGCAAAGCAGTCCATGTTTGGCACTTCTTTCAAAATCTGTTTTCTCAAAACGATTTGCCGGATTTGGACTCTTTGGTTCAGATTTAGAACCGTGACGATTTGAGAGTCCGAGCTGTAGTGACCCTAAATGAACAGAACGGGACTCACCCTCCCGGGGCGTTTGGGGACGTCTACAACGTCCACGATCCACTTCCCCTCCCCTTACCTTGTCTTTTCCACTTGAACTCACCACGTGACCCACCGCGTCTCGAGCTCCACGCCCCTCCACCTTACCCTTCACGGTCGGCCCTCCTCGCGGTCGGCCCTCCCGCTCAGTCAAACGCAGCGGTCAGCCCTCCCCGCGGTCAGCCCTGCCGCTCGGCCAAACGCCGCGGTCGGCCCTCCCAGTCAGCCCACATCGCGGTTGGCCCTCCTCGTGGTCAGCCCTCCCACTCGACCAACACTGCGGTCGGCCCTCCTCGTGATCAGCCCTCCCGCTCAGCCAAATGCCGCGGTCATCCCTCCTCGTGGTCAGCCCTCCCACTCGGCCAACACCGCGGTCGGCCCTCCCGCTCGGCCAACCACCGCGGTCGGTCCCCCCCTCGATCACCCCTTCCGGTCAACCTCCATCCTGCCAATCCCTAACACACTCATCTATGTCACTAATATTCCCTTCGTTGGACTGAAGCTGCACTCGGGAATGGGGGACTACTGACATGTATAAGCCCATAAAGGCCATGAATCACCTATGGCCCATCACTTGAAGCCCAGTGCATAACCCAACTGACGAGGTCTAGGACAGCTAGAGTCCAACATGGCATAAAGAGCCAATGACATTCAGACACACGGCAGGAGAAGGACGAACCACATCAGCAGACAAAGATCTGCAAAGTTATTGCCACTGCACATCACCATTAATACAGCCCATCACAGCATTTATTACGACAACACCTCTCCGCCAAAACAGGACCCCCTTACCCTGAGCAAGGTAAGCTACAGCATAGGCTTTCAGCAAGGAGAGCAGGTCGAAAGGGACAACGAAATGATTGCCAAAGGATATAAGCGAACGTTGTAGACAAGAAAAAGGTTAAGTTTTCTATCTCTAATCTCCTCCTATATACTCTACTTCTCTTCCTAACTTGATCGTCGGAGGGTTCACTAGGGGACTACCCCGTTCCCCGTTGAACTTGTTTGCAGGGTATCCGGTGGGCTCGATCATTTGGGCTTGGGCTTGAGGAGCTTGGACCAGTTCGCTCCATTCACCGGGGATAAACTGTCGTTCGAACGACCAGTTAAACAAATTCAAGGCAAATTCGCGCCTCTATATTCAAGGCATGCAACACGACTCTTTTAAAAAGATGGAGGTTAGTTTTGGTATTATATGTGACGTGCATAGAACCTTTACAATTAAATGGTAGGGATCCAAAAAAATAATAAAATTAGAGGGCATTTAAAAGCTTTCCTACTAAAATTTTGGATAAATGTCATTTCACCTCTCTACCTTTTAATGATTCTAATCAACTTCCTAAAATTAGAATGAGGTTGAGACTAGGCCCATTTCTGTAGAACTGTTTCGAAAACTAAAAGAAAATAGGGGAAATTACCCATAGGTCCCATGGGAAACATGTGATCTCCATTTAATCTCATAACTTTTTCACTACACCCAAAAGTCCTTTCCTCTCTCTCTCTGCTTTTTGCTTCCCTTCCTCTCTCGTTTTTTTTTCTACATTTTTCTGTCACCGTGTTTGTCATGGAAGAGGACCACCGGTGATCATATCTTTCTCCATTGATCGGGGTTCATTGATAACCACCAAGCATTGAAATCAACTCCGACGAAGAAGATGATATATTTTCCGACGAAGAAGATGAATGGATCTACTTAGATCTGATATAGATCTACATCAAATCTGAGTAGATCTACACAGATTTGGTTAGACATCCGTCTTTCCCCTTCGATCTCTTTTTTTTTTTTCTCTCTCTGCTATACACTTCTGTTTTTCTGTTCTAATGGAGAAAATTTTCGAATTCTGAACAAGCAGTTTTCGAGTTTTAGTTACAGGCGGTGAAAACTGTAAAATTTTGCAGTTTCAAATTTTTTTTTTGGTGCTGGAATGAATCATGGTTTAAAACTGTAAAATTTTGCAGTTTTATAACATTTTTTAGAACTGTAAAATTTTACAGTTTCATAACATGTTTTTTAATTTTTTTTTTTCCGGCAATATTCTAGACATTCCGGTGAGTCTCCGGCGACCGTTAAACGGAAGTCCGACAGTAGTAAGATGTGAACAATGTCTATAAATTTAAAAAAAAAAAAAGGATTTTTTGGTAACAATTAAAAATGTGTTGGACTAATTGGTGCAAGTATTTTGTTTTGGGATTAGTTGGGTTTTGAACTTGTTACATGGGACTTATCAGTAAGTTCTCCAAGAAAATAATCACATGATAATAGTAATTGTACTTAGTTCCCATGTACTTTTACAATAATTTCGTTTTAGTCTTTAATATATATATATATATATATATATATTTATTAAAATTTCATTTTAAGTTTTTCAATTTAATCCTTCCATCAATTTTCACTATAACATTATAAGATTAGACTCAATTGTAATTCAATTCAAAATCTAAGAAGTTGACTTAGATAATTGAAAAAGTTAGGAAGTAAAATAAAATTGGGTGTAAAGTAAAGTAGGTGCAAAATAAAATTTAACCTAAAAATTTTTACTCAATCAATACATTCTTAAACAAAGATCCAAAAATTATTTTCATAAAATATTCTAGGGTGGCTATTGATGGGAGGCTTCAATTATTATAATGAGTTAACATTAGGTCACTTGTTTTGGTGCAATATTAGGTCACTTTCAAATGACCAAAGAAAACCCATCAACTTTGTTTGGGGGGGTTTTCTCTCTCATAAAGTCGTTAAGATGATAGGAGATGAAACAAATAAGTTAGGTGGGGAGGAAGGAGTTTTGATTTGTCTACTTGTCCGGCCTTCTAGAAGTTCTAAAAAAAACAAATCATTCATTAATATAAATTGAAAAATATTAAAAATAATTCTTAGAGCTAATGTTAATGTTAAAAATGTATAAAAAAATATAAAAAGTGTATTGATATTATAAATATTTTGACATTATGTTTTTATTGATAGTGTTTAGAACTGTCATTAACAGAATTCGAATAAGTAGAAAAATATTTATGAATTTTAAGAAAGCTCCCTTAATTTGACTCTAACATAATATGTATCAAATTTTGATTTATTATACATTTAATTATATAAATCTTACTTTGTTGCTACATTATTATGATATTTTTCATAAATTAAATTAAATTTATCAATCAATTTGTTACATATGTGAGAAAGAGAATCGCTTTCAGAACCATAAATTTATAAAGCAATTTATGGAGTAGGCCAGCTGATAGTTGGCTCCATGACGTCATCTCCCACCTACCAGTACCAACTCTCATGCACTTGTGCTCTCTCCTCTATCGTAAATTAATTAATACACTTTATAAATACTTTTTTTAAAATATTTTGAAATATGAAATAAAATGCATTTAAAATGATAGAATAAATTACACAAATATCCCTTTAGACTTCTATTTAATACAAATCTCCTCTTCATATTTAAAAAATTACATTTACCCCTCCTCACATTTGAAAAGTTACACTTACTCCCCTGCCAAATTAAAATGACATATTTATCCCTTAATCTTTATACATATAAAATAATAAAATAATATAAATATTTTATTCATATAATTTCAAGGGAAATAACAATCATTTTCTTTAGTTTAACTCAAACAAAAATTTTAATATTTTTATTTTTCATGTTTTTTATTTTTAATAAATTTTTAAAAATATTTTAAGTAATTTTTTTATTTTTTAGATACACCTAATCTAGATATACTTAAAAACTATAATATTTTGTATTATTTAAATCCAACAAATACCAAAAAAAAAAATACAAAAATGCAAAAATTTCATATATTATCTTATTTCGTTGTATTCAATGGATTTTTTAAAAAAATTTGTATATCTAGTATTTAGTCTAGATATAATGGTGAAAATAAAAATGAAAAATTATATTCATATATAAAAATTTATACAAAAAATATTATAAAAATATTGTGATAGTGATATTGTTAAAAATATAAATCATATTTATATATGGATGTTTTGTTTTAAAGTGAAAGGTTATCATTAAGCTATATCATTGTATTTTTGAAAATTTTATAAAAAATGTATGTTTGTATATCATCACTCAGTAAGAATATGTTCAGATATAATTTAATGATGGAAAGTTGTAGAATGTAGTCATAATGATAGAAATAAGAAAGATAGAAAAAAATGGCGAGATAGTCATTTAAAAAAATTTAGGACATGACATTAGCAATTTAGGAGGCAATTTGTAACTAGATTACATACTTTAGGGAGGGGAATATGTAATTTTTCGAATGTGAGGGGTGATCTATATTAAATAGAAATTTCAGGGAGTATTAGTATAATTTACCCTAAATGATATAATAGAGATAACTCATGAAAATAAGAAGAAAAAAAAAATTGTATAATATTATTATTTTTAATTGATTCATAACTCAAAAATTTAAGAAAAAAATATCATATAAATTAGCAAATGTGGCATATGCAAGGATAAACTTTGAAATTTTAAACATGACTGAAATATATGAGGCGAACAATTCATGTGAATAATCAGTAACCGATTACCTAAATAATTTGGTTATAAGTTGTTCAATTTTATTTTTTTTAAATAAGTTTTT
Organism: Camellia sinensis; assembly: GCF_055761805.1. NCBI lineage: Eukaryota > Viridiplantae > Streptophyta > Magnoliopsida > Ericales > Theaceae > Camellia > Camellia sinensis. The sequence continues at coordinate 190,737,009 of NC_138961.1, read as the reverse complement.
TGCCCATCAAATCAAATTTCAATTATTATTGATTTGTACACTATCAACAATAGTATTGGACCACATGAATTTTAGGAACTAAGTGGTGTTTTGAGAAGTTGGTAAAAAATTAATTTTTTAGATTTTTTTAATCTATTTTGTCTTTTTGTGAATAAAAAATGTGAGAAGTGATGTGATCTAAAATCAATAAAAAGCTAAAATTTGACTTTTTTTGACTTCTCAAAAGACCCCTAAATAAATAAATTTATAGAATGAGAGTTATAAAAGTGAAATTAACCCTATAAACATCTAAATTTGAAATTATTTTTACTAGGAGATGTGATATGTAATACTAAAATACTATCACATCTATTAATAAAAATAATTTATGAGATTTGAATATTTGTATATTTGTATATCTTTGTCAATAAGATTTGTTGTGTTGAGTGCAAGTCTGGCATTTAAGGAATAAGGCCAAAGTGAAAGTTGTTGTGGTTCAAAACATTATTATATACTCTTTTGAAAATATGGATTAGGTGAGACGTGGAAGTAACGTTTTTAGCTTTGACATTAGTGTTTCCTTTTGTCCATTTTGTTTTGTGGTGTCAAGAGATAATTGAGGTCTCTCAAGTTGGGTCATAATTCAGTGGATTGAGCAGCTTGGTTTGGAATTTATGAAAGCACTACAACCCATTAACTTATTAGGTTAACGATTCTTTGTCTTCAAAAATCTCTTTGCTCTCCTATTTGAAATAGTCCCTCTTGTTAAGAATCTCAATGTATAAAAATTGCAATGCATAATTCAAATTGTAACACGTGAAAATTTCGAAATACAAAAATCTGCATGTATAATTCAAATAATCTTGAAATAGAGAGACATCAATTTAAAGACAAAAAAACCATGTTGACTATATTACCATCTTATCTTTTTCTCGACCCTTTTCTTTATTCTCAACATTAATCCATAATTCGAAAACAGTCTTAAACTTCTAAGAGTTGTAGCACTCGAATACATAAACATTTTATTTCCAGGAGATACCATTTGATGCAAATTTACCCCTCTCAAACCCCATTCAATAGGGGACTAATTGTGCGTATGTTTTCTTGCTTATAAAAAAATTGTATTCTTTAATGAAAAGAAATAAAATTATATCATTTTTTGTGGCACAACTTATCAACCTAGTGAGCTCACTCCGCCCACTTATTGTGAACATGTGTTAGAAAATGGTGTGTCCGTAACTAGACTCTTTCTCAATACCATAACATATGATTTCCGTGCTTGAATTAACAACTATTTTGTTAGTAGTTGGATTCATTTCAGTACTTCTAGAGAGCAAGATACATGTATGAAGAAGAGGGAGGGTGAGAAAGCTTGAACATGACCTAATTAAAGAACCAACTATTATTTTCTAGGAGTTACAAGTCCAAAGGCATGTAATATATCCGGGAACTCTTTGAAACCAACTTTGTTTTCATGGATAGATGATCTAGTAATCGCCAATGATGATGCCCCGAAGAGCCGCTCATAAGCGAGCTGTTGTTGTTGTTGTTGTTGTTGTTTCTGGTGTTTCGATTCATTTGAATTGACGATGGTGAAAGAAGCAGAAGAAGAATAAGCGTGATGATGATGATGATGAGGTGGATTTGGGAGACTTATAGAGAGCTCGAGGTCGAGTTCTTTGTGTACTACTTCTTGTTGCTGTTCATTAATCATACTGCTGCTGCTGCTGCTGCTGGCGTCGTCAATTGAACCATTCTGGTTGTCAAGGAGTGGTATTGTCAATGGCATGGAATTAAGTGATGGTTGGTGTGGAGATTTCGTGGCGGTGGTGGTGATGGTGGTGGCGTTGATGATGTAATTGGTGGTGGTGGTGGTTGTAGGTGTGTGGTTGAGTGGGCGGTGAGTTTGGGGGTCGATGCCACGGATGAGGAGCTTCCTTTTGATGTGAGTGTTCCAGTAGTTCTTGATCTCATTGTCTGTTCTTCCTGGCATTCGCGCTGCAATAAGGGACCATCTGCAATAGTAATAATTGATTTTAAGAACCAAAAAAAAAAAAAAATTTTGTTGAATAACGGAATAAGAGACGGCCAACCGTAACAATTCTTAATAATCGCGATCAAAGGATCTCCTATTAACAAGGAGTGAAACAGGAGGGGTCTAAACAGACCTAGCAAAACGCAGAACCACAAGCCCTCAACCATAGTTTTTCATCAGGATCCTATAGAGTGTTTTTTTTCTAAAGTTTTCTAAAGTGGTCCACTTTAAAAAATTTTAGAAAAAAAAAAAAACTCTAAAAAATTTTAGAAAAAAAAAAAAACTCTAGAGGATCATTGCTCACTAGACTCTTTCTCAATACCATAACATATGACATCTAAGAAAATAAAAATGTGGAATGAGTGAGAGAGAGAGAGAGAGGGGAATACTTATTTCCAATCAAGCCATGGAGGTGAATGATGAGTTCATCTTCTTCTTGAGTGAAGTTTCCTCTCTTTAGATCAGGTCGAAGGTAGTTTATCCATCGGAGTCTACAACTCTTTCCACATCTATGCAAACCTATTATAATAAATAAAATTATAAAAAAAATAAAATCAAACACTCCATTTTATGCTCGATAATTACTCAATATATATGAAAATTAGTCAGAACAAAATCCCGAATACTTTCTCACAAAAAAATAAAAACTCTATAATTTAAGAGAGAGAGAGAGAGGGGGGGGGATTGGTTTACCAGCAGCTTTGGGGAGAGATCTCCAACAGCCTTCACCATGAGCTTTGATGTAGTTGATGAGGCGTTCATCTTCTTCTTTGGTCCATGCTCCTTTGTTTGTGTGTTCTTTCTCACAGCAAGGAGATCTGCCCATGGAACTTGGACGAAAGAGAGAGAGAGAGAGAGAGAGAGAGAGGAATTGAGGACAAAAAGGAGGGGAGAGTATTTAAATAGAAGGGGGGAGGGGGGCAATTGACTCGGGACCTCAGTAAAGAATGGAGGGGAGTGGTGGGGTTGAGGGGTGAGGGTGGTGGTTTGACCAAGTTGGTGAGAAAAATAAATAAAAGAGAGAGAGAGAGAGAGAGAGAGAGAGTGGTTGCAATTAAGTTAGTGCTGGATTTGGTAGGTAGCTCTACTTTTCATGTTGGTGTTGGAGTTACTTTTTTGCCCTTTAATTTTTTTATTACCCATAGGATGGGTTATTATTGTGGTCATTCTATTTATACTGTAGGAATGATAGAGATTTCCTAAAACATAATTTTATAATTGATCTGAATTATTTATGTTATTATTAGATATAATTTTCAAAAAAAAAAAAAAAATTCAAACACAAGTCAATATATCAGTAATGGTCATAGAAATATTCTTTTGTGGGGGTATCAAACACCGTGTACATTTATTCATTACACCTTTTTCACAATTTAAAATTTATATTTGATTTTATTATATTAATATCTTTATTATCGCCAAGTATACTGAATTTATTTATTGTAAGTTTTTGTGATCTCATATATATTTATAGGAAGGAGTCATTTTTGTTTAGGATGCTGAAATTTGAAATTTATATTTGATTTTATTATATTTTTTTATAATATTAAATATATCTTTATTCTTAGCATTTCATCTTTTTTTACACCTCTAAATGGAAAGTGTGAATAAAATTATCACAATAATAATCTATATGATGGTGAATAACTATTTAATATATATTGGATAATTATCGTGCATGAATTCAAATAATCCATAGGAGGCGAAAGAAAACTTCACTCAAGAAGAAGCCAATGCTACTGCCTCATTCACTCACCACCACCTCGATATCTTCACCTCACCTCTTCAATTTGCGGAACCCTAGCCCCTCTCATCTATCCCTCTCGAGATCATGGTAGTATAAGTGACTCACCACTCGTAATGATCTAATCTCAATCACATTTTATTTTATTTATTTATTTATTTATTTATTTCAATTGTAAATTGTTTTGGATTAATTGGTAAAAAGGCTATTCCTATAGGATCATATGTTATTTAGTCCAAAGTTTAATCTTTTTTTATGATAAAGACACACGTTGAAAAGTTGGTCATGGTGGAGATTGGTGGTGGTGAGATATGCGACATTGAACAGATAGGTAAATAAACAAATAGCACGTATAGACATTTGAACAAATAAGTAACACATGTACAGATAAGTAACTTTTGAATAGATAAGTGACATTTAAATAGATCAACAAATAGCTAAACTTTGAACAAATAAGTATCATTTTAATTCAAAAACATTTAAACTTAACCCTGTTAATCCAATAATTTCATAAATAGATTTCTAATCTCAGTGCCCAATTATTTAAATGTCATTCATGTATTTTGAGCTCGATGGACATACTAATTGAACCAATTGGATATAATGAAGAGACAAGCACTACCATTACGCAAGGCGTGTGCTTCACCTCTTCGCATCTTGTGTTTTACGTCTAATTTTTTAATAATGATATGTTGAACCTTATTATGAAATAAAATTGAAAATATTAGTTATTGGATTCTAAAACCAAGTAGTGAATCTATGGAATGTGAGTAGATTTATATATATATATATATATATTATTTGCACTGGAAGGAGTTTGGTTGGTGCAACCCCAAACCGAAAGACACAAATTCTCACATCACATCCCACAATTAACCTTTGATCCAATCATAACCCATTTTTTTGTTATTGTAAGCTCACAAGTTTGGAAGACCCTCTACATATAAATTTAGGTTAGTGTTTTCAACGAGTGAAGCTACTGACCATGAAATATTAAAATATATATACTTTTTTTATATTTATATATTATAAATTACACCAACTTTTCTTAAGATTTTGAGAAAATAAATCAAGTTTTACAAGTTTGATATAATTATACTTAGTTCGTTTAAAGTTTAATTCACATAACATTTTGTCCCATTTTGATCATTATTTTGTTAGTTATATGATTTAAAAAAATAACTCTATCATCTTTTTCACATGAAATATATATTTTGTCATTATTTAGCCTTGTATCTACACATTATCGGCATTAATTTTAATAACTTTAACCTTACTAAAAAAATATGTCCGTATAATTATATCAAATTTGTAAGATTTATTATATATTTTTAAATAGAGTGCTTTTTTATTGGGATTTTTTAAAATTTGATTATTTTTTTGAATTTCAAGTTCATCTAATGTTGAAGAACACAAAAATCAAATAAATAAATCAATCAAATATTTTTTTTTTAAAATCCAAATAAAACGAAAATATGCCAATTCCCTTGGCAAATATTGACTTATTTTTTATCTTATTCAAACTTTTCAAATTTTGTTAAATTTTCAAATTATGCTTGTGAAGACATTAAATTTCCAGCTTTTGAAATTCTACAACTATAAGAAACATCTCCGCTTTAAGTATCCTTCCTTAATTGATAGATACAAATCTGCAGTCCAATGTCATAAAAGCAAAAAATAATTAATTAATTAAATTATTATTATTATTATTATTATTATTAATTGAATAAGCACTTACAGGACAATCTCAAATTCTGACTTCAATTTTGGGTAAAAATGGGCTTTTCATAACTGGATCCAACAAATCCAGTCTATCCCAATGGACCCAACACAAGGCCCGTTCCAATGATATGTTCCGTTCAAAACCTACGTTTATATATATATAATAAAATTGATTTGATAATTGTATTCCCTTGATTTTGCTCATATTACTTTCCACCAAAAAAATAGGCTGCTTTTGTAAAATTGTACTTGTTATTCATTTAATACCGGTGATGGTAAAACTTTACTGTTTAACTGTTGAATTAAATTCAAATAGCAAAATTTTATTGTCAAAGCATAACTATACTACGTACAAAATGGTAACTTTTGAATTTTTTTATTGTTTGCTAGGTGATGATGGTGTGATTTGAAATAGGTCACCAAAAGAGGCAGGTATTGCCTGAGGGTTGTGGTGACTAGTTAGAAGAAAAACTTTTATAATTTCACAGGGGCATTTTTCTTATACATTGACCTTCGCTCAGAGGAAAATGCTCAAAGGAAAACTTTTAAACCGAGTCCTTTATGCATGGAAATTTGAGATCGAGACACCGCTCACTAGGATAGCCATTTTAATCCAATTCACAGGATCCGTCCATATCCACCTGAATGAGGCGGATTTTACCCACCCTGACACTTATGTAGGACAGGGATAGATTATATTTTGATCACCCGGCAACGGGATCTTGTCGGCGGGAGCAGGGAATGGCAAACCCATCCCGTGGCCATCCCTACCGCTCACCGACACTCCCTTAAATCAATTTAATTCTTTACCTATATGATCGACACAATTATCCAAAAAATGACCAACCAAATTATCTTGTAGCCGGCTTAAACCACCAGACTAAAAGGTCCCATCTTGATGTTAGGACCGGATTAAATCCACCAACCGGCAGCTCTTCTCATGCAACAAAAAACCCACTTGGTTTGGTTGGCCTGAGAAATTGCTAGCACGAGAAACAAATGTTGGCAACTTACAAAACATTGGATCTGTTTTTCTGTGCTCTTTGCATCCAAATTGAACAAATAAATCTGTATAATATGAAAATGTAAAAAATATAGCATATGGAACAAAATTCGGCAACTATATGCCGGTCTATTTTTCTAATGCCGAACTAGGTCACTTACAAAATTCGAGCCTCAATCACAATTACACGCGACCATTGTCATTAGGGGGGGCTGGGAAAAAAACCAAAAAATTGGGCTCCACCCCACCATGGCCCCTCTATCCACCCGAGTATTCGACTAAAGAAATAATGAACAGGCTCTTCAATTGCTCCAAAATAATTAAAAAAAAATCTTTTCTCCTATATCCCAGTAATAGTTAAATTGCAGCCAATATAAAACACCACTTTTGAGATTATAATGAAGAGCAATTAGTCTTAGTCTTCCTTCCACTTGTTAACGTACCTAAGGAAAGCAACAGCAGGGTTGTCCCTAGGCGGGGCACGAACACGAGTTGACCTCCGAAGAACAGCCTCATCCATTGCAATCTCTCGAGCTACCTCCTTCGATCTCTTGTGCAATTTCAAGCTGTAAAAATCCATTTGAGTGGCATGAATTAAATAAATTCATCATGAGACAGCAGCACAAGTAAAAAGAATTACATTAGTGTCAGAACCTCACATTTAAACCAAGTCCTAGAACAAGTCTAGCTTCAAATTGCAAAATCCAAAGATTCACCATTGAATACCAACTAATTAACCAAAAACTCAAATTTCTCATTTAGATTAACAGCAGCAGATAATACCAGAAAGTAGAATAGTTTGTATCGTCCAGCTTTCAGAAGAGGTGGTCACTACTTGGAGAAATCCAAGTGTATCTGCTCCTTCGGAAGAGAAGGTCACTACTTGGAGAAATCCACTAGTAAGTTTGGTGCACAGGTCCCTCATTTTCAATAGAGCTTCACCAAATTTTTATCACAAGGACCCCTACTCCATATGTCCAAACACGCACACACATACCCAGGGCCCAACTTTTGGAGTCTTGATAAGGGACATATAATGCTCACAAGGGTTGAACACATGCTTGATATAGGATGAGTTCTTTTGATCCCAAAATAATAGTAATACCTCCTCTATTTTTTTAAAGAGGCCTACAAGTCCAAACCCACGCAACTCACCACAACAAAAAACTTTTGAACTTCAACATTTGAATCTCAAACTCCTACCTATGCTGATACAAAGTTCAATTTATTTATTAACTGATATCTATTTATGTATTTATTTTGGTAAGATGAAAGTTTAAAGTTCGATTTATTTATTAACTGATATCTATTTATGTATTAATTTTGGAAGATGAAAGCTTAATTTATCCAATATACATGACTTTATTTTTACTTTGGAAAGAAGGTTCACAGAAGGAAATCTTGGAGGCTTTGAAAAGTTGCAATGGAGATGAGGTGCCTGGTTTGCGATGCGGACATTGAAAAAACATATGATCATGGCAATAGGGGTTTATTTGGTCTGTTCAAGTTAGAGAATGAGGTTTGGATTGTAACGGATGAATGGGATCAGCTAGTGCATTTGTTCAGTTAAATTATCTGTCCTGATCAATGGTTCCACATCAGGCTTCTTCTCTTGTTCTAACAAGTTGAGATTGTCAGATCACCAATTGTTCCAAAAACTCAAATTGTTAGGAAATGGGCTCAACATTTTATATCAAGCTATCCAAAACCCTCCCCTCATATCCAACCTTGTCTTACACATGAAGATGCAAAGAGACAGAGAGAGAGAAGCTAAAAGAAAACAAGAACCCAACCCCGAAAGCAAATGAAGAGACTTGAACCCAAGAACTCCCCCAAACTAATATCATGTTATATAGGTTATAGGTAGAACTCAATCCCAAAAGCTAGCATGTGAAGTGAGGATACCCTTGTGCTTATACAGCACATACCCTTTGTACCCACAATGTGGGACTTCACAAATATAGGATGATCCATTATCTCCTTTTTGTTCTCATTATCTTTCTGTGAGGGTGGATAATGAGGAACTTGTTCAATTCTAGGCAGATCTTTGGATGGGCTCCTCCTCCTTTGCCTCTGATTTTCCACATTTATATCGAGTGTCTCAATCTCATAATTGCTCTATTGCTTCTATGACTTGTTCATTTTTTGCTCCCATCTATTGGAATTTCAGTTTCTCTAGGAATCTCAATGATAGGGAGACTGTACAGTTGACATCTTTGTTGTCAAGACTTGATCATTTCTCCTTTTGTTCCTCTTTAAGATAAGAGGATTTGGGCTCTTCATTCATTGGGGTATCGTTTCTTGCATGTCTTTTTTTGACAAAATTATCGATAATCTTCAAGTTTCTCAGTTTTCTTTCTGTAAAAGAATTTAGAAGGCTTGTGTCCCTCTTAAGGTAAAGGTGTTCATGTGATCTTTGGTTCAAGGAGGCATTTTGACAAATGATAGAGACCTAATCATTCTCTAAACCCTCAATGGTGCATTATGTGTTGTAAGGATGGTGAATCCTTGGATCATTTATTTTTGTACTATCCAGTTGCTTTGGATTTATGGCATAGACTGTTTCCTTTGAGGAACATTATGTGAGTGGCCCCAAAAGATAGTGCGCATATGCTTCTAATCGATTTTCGCGTTTTGGGAGGATCAAAGAAAGCCAAAGTGCTTTGGTTTTGCACCATCTTTGCAACTTTCTAGGTTTTATGGTTAGAAAGGAATGTACGGATTTTCGAAGATAAATCTCGAGATGTGGATTTTTTGTGGGATAAAGTCTGCCACTTAACTTCTTTCTGGACTTTGGTGAATCCTCTTTTTAGGGGAATTCCATTGTTTTTGTAAGCTAGAGATTGGTTGTCAGTGTATGATTTGTAATGTAGTCTTTGTTTGGGTTATGTATTTTCTTTTTTTGCTTCTCTTACGTAGAGAATGCCTTATCCTCATTTCTTCTTTTTGATTAATCAATAAAATTTTGTTGTTGATCCTTAAAAAAAAAAAAAAAAAAACAAACAAACAAACAAACAATGCAAGGCAGAGTGATAAAAGGTTTTAAGGTGAGTGATAGAGGAAGGTAAGCGGTGGTGTATTCTCATTTTTTATTTTTTTTTTGCAAGTGATACCTTAGTGTTTTGTGAGGCAGAAGTGGAGCAGTTGAGGCATTTGCAATATGTTCTGATCTACTTCAAAACAGCGTCTGGGTGCAAATCAAAATTAGGAAGAGAGAACATATTCTAGTGAGAGGTTTGGAATGTGCAAGATCCAGTCAATTCTTTGCGTTACAAAGTTGGAAATCTTCCATTCGTGTACTTGGGGCTTCTTGTTGAATCATCTTTCAAGGCCACAACAATTTGGGATGAAGTTGTTAAATGTTTCGGAAAGAACCTTGCGGGATGGAAAAGACAATATATGTTCAAGGAGACAAACTCTCATTAACAGTCCTTCAGCTAGTTCTCCTAATTACTTTAAGTCTCTCTTTACCATACCTACTTCAGTTGAGGAAAGGTTGGAAAAAAATATGTAGCTAATTTTTTTTTTGTGGCGAGGCTTATGGAAGAAATTTAAATTTTACTTTGAGGGTGAGATAAAATATGTACTCCTATTGAAGATATTGGCTTGGGGATTCATCATTTTCTCCATTTTAATCAAGCCCTACTGGGTAAAAAGTTACGTAGATATGCTAAAACGGAGGAATGGTCAATTAATAATAGCAAGTTTGAAGTGAATTAGAGGGGTTGGACATCAAGGGAAGTTCGAGAGCCATATGGGAAGGGTTAGTGGAAAGGAATCGAGATGGGTTGGTTAAATTTTGTAAATATGCGGTTTGAACTAGGAAACGGCTATAGAATCCAATTTTGTATGATGTGCGGTGCAGGGGTACTCCTTTATTGGCAGCATTTCCAAACCTTTTATAGCAACCGCTAATAAGGATGCCTTGGTTGCAGATTGCTAGAGACTTTGGCCATGTTTGGTTTGTATTTGTCAAACAATTTTTGAAAAATAACTTTCTAGAAAGAGTTCACAAAATTTGAAATTTTGTTTGGTTGTATGTTTTGATAATAATTTTGGAGTTTGGGATGATTTAATTTTTTTTTTTTTTTTTTTGAAGTTCAGCAGATGGGTGTGGGAGAAAAAGTGATTGATTGATGTGCAGGATGTGAGAGAAAGCGAGGGAAGAAAAAAAAATGATTGATTGATGTGTAATAGAGAGAGAAGTGATTTTGAAAAAAAAAAATTCAAAAATTTTCAACCAAACAAATTTTTGAGATTTTTTATCAAAAATTATATCTCTAGATACAAACCAAACAAGGCCTTCATGATTTTGGGATCATGGGAACCTCTCTTTATTAGATCTCTATGTGATTAGAGGATCAAGGCATTGAGCTCTTAAATTTTTTTATTTTTACTTTTTTGTTGATAACTTGGTATGTAGTCCAATGGACTGGCTATCCCAGGGGACCAATCCCACCGTCCACTAGTGGGGGGCCAATTAAAGACAAGACAAAGCCCTGAATGGATTGGCTCCAAGAAATTATTTGCACCTAGGAGATTTTGAACCTAAGATCATGAAGGGAGCACACCCTCAAATCCCAAACCTTGACCACTAGACCAACCCCTTGGGGTTGCAATAAGCTCTTAGATGATATCGTTGTTCTTATAAATGGGACAAATTAGATGAGATGGAAGCATGGTAAGGGGATATTCTTGGTAAAATCCTATCATTCCTTGAATGGTAAAGAGTTGAGGAACCATTTCCCTACAAAAATTGTTTAACAATCCGGTATGCCAACAATGGTGGCATTATCTGTTTGGACCACTGATTTAGATACCATTCTTACTACTGATAATTTGATAACGACAGGATATAGACTCCCAAATAGGTGTTGCATATAATGTGGAGTAGAAAATACAACAGATAACCAAACTAAGCCTTGTATCCCACTAAATCTTTTTTTAGAGTGAGTCCATCTCCAAGTAACCCCAGTAATGAAGAGACTACAAAGGAGAATAATAGAAGAAAACTCAGAGTGAAACTTCATAACTTGAAGAGTGCTAGAGGGAAATTTTGAATTCTTTTTGCTGTGAATGTTGTTTTTGTCTTCTATAGACTTAGTTTTGTTTCTTTTGATGAGAGTAGTTCGTTTTTGTTTAATTTTCTGCTCCCTACAAAAGATGTGTATTAAACTTCATTGTATATCTTTCCTTTCTAGGTTACAATATGACTTACTTATCAAAACAAAAATGTCAAGGGTTACATGCTCAATTATATTAAATAGATTCATATCTTTTTTACCTACGACACCCCATATCAGTTTAGGTCTTCCCATTCTCCTAACATTTTCATTTATGATGATCATCTCTCTTTCTTACCGTTACATCTATAGGTCTTCATTATACATAACCAAACCATCTTAGCATGCTCTCTCTCAACTTATCTTCAACTGGTATTTTTTTTTTTTGGCCCGGGGGGGGGGGGGGGGGGGGGGGGGGGGGGTTGTTGAATAATCTTCGAGTGGTATTACTCCTACCATTTCAAGAAAAAATAAATAATAAAAAATAAAAACAAAAACAGCATCATCAGAGTAAATGAAGTTACAATGCTACCCTCGTGTTTTAAATTATTTTATTGGAAAAATATGTCCATTTCCTTTTGAATTGCGAAATTCAAATAAATAAATTTAAACAGAATAGCATACCCCAAACCCATTTGCATAGTATTGTCTGCTTTGGACCCACCATGGTCCTGCACAGATTTGTCATCTGGTGCACCCATACACGCCAAAAGCACGTTACAGAGGAGGGCAGAGCTATATTAGCCCAAGTTCAAATGTCTCTCAAGCAATGTGAGACTCTACGTTCATAGAAGCTATTCTTCAAAACCTATGAAGAAGTAGGTATGTGCATTTTTTTCCCCCAAACAAGAGGGTATCCCTTGTAGGCATCAAATTCCTTAGGGGAGCTAAGAGTGACTCATCATTGATTATACTACATATTTAATCATATGTGAATGTCTATACACTAATACATGTGGGGGAGTGTTCTGTGATTAAAAAGATACAGCAGCTGTAGCCAAGAAATAGAAAATAAGAAAAAAACTAACTTCAAAAATAGAAAGGACAAAAATCAGCGTTCTTCTAATCGGCCTTTCAACAATAGGGATACTTTGTGTCAGCACATACTTGCACTCAACATCAACGAAAAAGGATTGTTTCCCAACAAGCAAACAAACAAAAGAAATTAAAGCATATGAATTCTTGATAAGAATATTCTAAAGGCAATTCAAAATTTTCTTGGGAACAAGTTCTAGATTAACTCACCATATTCTATCGTAGTACTTGTCCAGCTGTTTCTTAAGTGCCCTCTCTCGCTCACCTTTTCGGTTCAGTGAGCCCATAAAGGCGTCGAGCTGTCAAGAAAGGGAGGTAAGAATCACCAAAACTACAAAGACATCAAATAATTTGGTAATTTTTATTACATGCAGAATCAATACCTCTTCCTTCGTATTGTAATAGCCCCACTCTGCTGAGTCTGAACTCTCAACAAATATTCTCCCATCACGTTTAAAAAACCAATACCTGTTATAATATCTGTCTTTCCCCAAGCTATTGGTGCGTATGAATCTTTTCTCCATCTCACGTTCAATATATTCTTTCTGTGTTTTACATGGTGTTAATACAGATGAATAGAAAACGTGCATTCATAAAGGTGGATTAAGTGTCTATCTTTGTGAACATACAACCTAGTCTATGCACACACACACACATATATATATGTCTATATATGTATGTCTATAAATACATAAACACAGCCCTACCCACACAAACATGCACACAAACACAAAGAGAAAGAGTACCCTCTGTTCTTTACTCCTTTTTTGCTTTGCACCCATTCTGTCATCAGTAGTCATTTTTTGAGCTCCCTTCCTAGCTGAATCTTTTGTATTTTCTACTGGAGCTTTAGCTTCCATCTTCTGTTGCTTCCCATACCTTTTCTCCTCGGTGTCTACTTGCTTCCTGTATTTTGTAGGAGTGTCAACTTTTTAAAATATATACAAAATTAAATAATAATTAAAAAAAAAAAAAGGCCTAAAAACCAATGCAACTCATGGGGGTAAGAATATTCACTGAAAAATATTCTCCAACGTATGTTTTTCTCAAGAAAATAGAGCATTCGCATACCATTTATCTGCAATATCTCCATTCTCCCTACTGTGATTGCCATTCACTAAGGCATTTAAGCTGCTTCCTGCAGACTCTACATTACGCCCTTTTGTGATTTCCTTGCTATCAGACTCTGCCTTCAGACGTTCTTTATCTTCTCTCTTTTTTCTTCCTTCCTCCAATGCTTCCTCCCTTCTCTTGGCTGCAAGTACTTGCTGCTGTTCAATATACTCATCCAACTTCTCCCTAACAAAATCTGTAGTAAGGGCTTGAGCAACCAATTCTCGTAGAATTCCTAATTTAGCATTAACATCCAGAAGGCCATAATGACCCCGCTTAATGGTTGATACGTAAGTGGATAGCTCAGCAACATCAACCATTTCTAAGAAATCACACAAATACTCCGTCCAAGTGACTAATGTAATCTGAATTAAAAAAACAAAAAATCAAAATCAGGGAATATCATAACTAGGCAAAAACAAACCAAAATGCCACGGAAGATAAGAAAGTCTGACTTCAAGAACATATATACTTTTCAGCAAAAAAGAACTTTAAGTATCTAGTTTTATTGTTTAACCTTTGGCTTCCTTTTTTTCTTCTCTATAGTCGTAGTATAGTTCCTGTTATCCTTTATAAGCATGCGGAGAACAGCTGAATGAGTTTCTACAATAAGGACCAGATTACTGTCTTTGTGGCACAGAGCATTTTCAAAATCTGCAAGGGAGAACGGCCACAAGTGCAATAGGCTGCTAAAAGAAGAACAGAAATCCCAAACCATTAAAAGATCCCCCACACAATTCATGGGAACATTGAAGTCCCTTGACAGAGAAGGGCGTTCAGTGAAAACTGGATCATCCACAGCAGGTTGCACTAATAGATCATCAATTGGATATTTAATGGGCTCGTCCGTTTGGTGGTCTTCTGCAAATTCCAAAATAAGGAAAGAAGTTACAAGATCAAATGAAAATTATTAGACTTGAAACATACTCACCACATTGAAAAGCATTGCAACCCCGTCAAAATAAGTAAATAAGAAGAAAAGATTAAGAAAATAAAAGGGCTTACCTTTCTCAGCATTTTCCTCAGAGAACAAGCCTTCTGATTTTTCCTTCCCCAATTTCTTTCGTTTACATTTTCTGAGCTCTTCTTTATTTCTTTCCTGAATATGATAAATATAGAAAACCAATAAGAGCACACACTTCCAGAACAAAACAAAAATAGTGAACCACGATAATTACCCCCGTATTCTGTCTATCTTCCTCATTTCTACTTCTCTTCCTATTGTTGACTACACGTCCATCCTGGAAGGAAAATTTGCTTCTCAACTCTTCAGGAGGATCAATTGAGATTCCATGCTTCCTTGCCAATTTATCATGGAGCACCCAAGGGACACTTCGATATGTTGATTCTCTAATAAAAGACTTGAGAACATCTCTAGTAAAAGGCAGTTTCTTCCGTACCAAATCTTCTCCATTCACTACAGCATTTCCAGTTATTTTTTTATCGTTGTCAAGCCACACTACCTCATATTGGGTTTTGTCAGCCTCTTCCACTATAACTTTTATTATTTTGCAAGGATATACACGACTATTCCTCTTTCCATATAACTCAGTACCCTCTGACACGTTCTCCTGCAACTTTGTGGCAATTTTGTTTACAAGATCTTTTAACGTGAGCATGCCTGACAAAACAAAAAATCATCAAAAAAAAGATTGTATTGATTGAATTGGATGTACTTGCAACTACAAGGCAACAGCAACTCAATATTGAAGAAAGCAAACAATAACTAAAGATTAAAGTATTAATAGAGCAAATAAGTTTCTTGTGGGTCATGGTCCATACAAACACTTTAGTCTTAAAACCAATACACATGCACTCCAAATTAACGTGTGAGACAAAGATTGCTTACTTCTACACCCAAAAATCTAAATGGCTTCGACATTATTTTTCATAAGCACGTCGTTCGTGCCAATTTTAGTACCTGCTCCCCTAGTATTGTGTTTCTCATAAGATGACTTTAATCAACCCCCCTTTCTGTCTCTGACATGAAGATGCTATAATGTAACAATTTCCTAATTGATCATCTTTTGCCATAATAAAATCAGATGATCTAATTCAGAACTAGAAACAAAGAGAGAGCAAAACAAAAGCTGCAAAGAAATCCCCACCAGAAATCTCAAATACAAAAAGAGAAGTGGCACACATCAATGTCTGAAGGGAAAATATGTAAACAACAAATTCTCCTTTTATGGACACCTTGGTACCCTCTTAAGACAGCATATTTGAAAAAGTCACCGCCTTTCATCAAACTAGCAAGACTGAATCTCTATTTTGCATTCAAGGATTTAGCTGAAGGCTACCATATGCTTATGACAGTCTCTCTTTAATACAACCAATCCATTAACATTTAAACATATCCGCAACTCAGCCCCGCGTTCAGTTCATGTCATATGTGCACAACAAAATCAAAATAGATAGCAAATAGCAAATAGAAATATTGGAAACTCCCTTTTTCCCTGTTTTTCATAACTATAGCATACCATAATAATATATACAAAATGAAACTGAAGCACATTTTACACACGACACAAAGTTCAGAAATGGAGTTCTTACTGAATTGGACATCACGCAGCACAGGCGCCACTAATTCTTTGGGGAACTGTTGAACCTTTTCCGTCGCCCGTTTCTCCGACACCAATGCCTCTTCATAGGTCAAGTTAGTCTTTGCAGTAACTTTACATGTCCAAACTCTCTGGCGATATAGATTTATCCGATTCAAGTATTCACTAGAACATCTCAAGTTAAGAATTGCAATACAAAGTGATGTGATGAGATTACTAATACTAACAGTTCATAATTCAACAACAAAATCCTGCAAACATTAAGTCCCGTCTGGCTCTGTTTATTTTCATTTTCAGTTTCATTGACATGATTTCAAAAACATAAAAAAAAAAAAAACACCATTGTAAAAAGCATTTTTTTAAAATTCAAAAAAAAAAAATGGTTCCTAAAAAATGGGTTACTTTCAGAAATTATAAAAAAAAAAATCATAAAACAATTTGAAGAAATAGTCCACCAAATTCTCGCGAGAGAGAGATCAAAACTCAAGCAAACATGCAATTAGATTCAAATTTTCAGGAAACTGAAATAGAAGGATACCCATAATCCCTAAAAATCTCTTTGGTGAACCGAACTTGAAAAACGAGCTCGTGGGGCTCCAAATCCTTGGGCCTTTCGACCAGAGCAAAAGGTTTTCTCTTATACAAAGGCATTCTCGGGACTCAACCAGTCCACACACCTTCACCAACAACCTAACCCACAAACACACACAAACAAAGAGAGAGTTCACGATTCAGATCAGCGTATAAAAATGTAGCAATAAAGAAACCCTAGAAGCAGAACACAACGAGAAAACCCTAGACTGTGATGCATTGACGATCCTAACAAGTACAAATCAAACACAAATAGCATTTCATAGCCCGAAGCAGATACACTAGTACGGAGCAGAGAGCAAGAGAGAGAGCGAGGGGTTACCACCGCAATCTTGATTCATGGGTTTGCAGGAAGGCGTGCCTGTAGAGGAGAAAGAAGAAGAAGAGAGTGGGGTTTTTTTTGACACGCTAGCCGACGAGGAGAGAGAGAGACTCACTCTCTCTTTCTCTCTCTTCTCTCTTTCTTCGAGCGTCTCTCTCTCTCTCTCTCTCTCTCTGGTCGTGGCCTCGCGTCCCTTGTTCTCGGAAGACACTTGGTTCATAATTTACTTTTAAAAAATAAAAAATAAATTTTGTTTTTTTTGTATGTTTTTAAAATTTTTGTTAAATTTTTTTAATATTTTAAATAATTTTTTTAAAAATTTTTAGATACACTTATGTTTCGTTTAACAACAAATTTTTTAATAATTTTTTAACTTTTTAATTAAAATATGATATAAAAAAATAATATATTTGAGATAATTTTTTGATTTTTTATGAAAAAATATGTAAAAAATAAAGAAAAAATAAAATTTTTGACTTTTTTGTATAAATTGTTGACTTTTTAATTTTTTTAATGATTTTTTGGCTTTTTGACTTTTTAGCAAAAAAATCACTTGCCAAACGAGACCTTGGGTCATGTTTATTTGTACGTTTTAGTTAAAAAGTTACTACAAATTATTATATCACTCTCTCTACTTTTTTTTATACATCTTTTTGTAAAAAATTAAAAAATTGTTGAAATAAAATATTTTCAAATGAGGCATTAATATAAATATATTTAAAAATTATAATATTTGTAAAAAAAAATTAAAAAATTTACTAAATTTCAAAAATATTAGGGTTGGTTTTAGATGTTCTAAAAAAATGCACTTTTTGACTTATTGACTTATATGGGTTGGGTTTGATGTGATGTGATAGAGAGGTGATGCAATTTATATAAGATGATGTGACTTAAATAGGATAATGACTTTTTGACTTTTTGTATTATTTAGTAGATGCCAAACTTGACCTAAAAAATACGATAATTTAATATATTTTTCGTATTTTTATGTATGTATTGATTTTTTATAAATATTTTATTTTTTAGATACACCTAAATAAGGTAGATCTAAAAAAAGTAACAAATAAATACTTAAAATTTTACAAATATTCACTAAAAATAAAAAAAATTAATTTTCAAAAAATTAAAACCAGACACACTAAATTAAGGGTTGGTTTAGCATAACCTATATAATTTATCTTTTTATCTTTTTATCTTTTTATCTTTTTTTCATCACATCACCTCTCTATTTTTCTGTATATCTTTTCATAAAAAAATAAAAAATACATTTTTTTAGGACACTCCAAGCCAACCCTAATTTGGAACATAAGAATCCCTTGTTTTTTGTTTTGCACTCGTGTCCTCAATATCTGTTAGCGTCAAAGTTTGACAAATACACCCCCTAAATGGGCTCTGCTTTGAAGTAATTCTAACTTACTCTACTAAAATTTATCTTTTTGTACCTTCTATATGGGAATTTTTTTTTTTTCTTATTTTACGTGAAATTATATTTAAGGATAAAAAGCTAAAATTAAATATATTTTATTATTTGCTTACATCCATTGTTCTTCAATCTTTGTTGTTCTTCTTCATTTCTCAGTTTCTTCCCTGCTACATATCTCTTTTTAAAAAGTGATAATTTTGATCATAAAATAAGACAATGAATGAAGAAACGATAATGAAAAACTATCAAAAAAGTGAAATTGTGAGTTTTTTTATTTATTTGGTAGGTTTTCGTTTCATTTTTTTAGAGAAGTTTTTGACTTTTGTTCGATGTGTCAAAATCAAACAAAATCAAATAGTCCGTGATTACATTGCCGAACAAAAAATATATGTCCGATAACCACCGCCGAATAAAAGATACATTTTCAATACCCAAGGCCAAACATTTTTTAAAAGTTGTTCCTTCAATCCTTGTTGTTCTTCTTCATTTCTTAGTTTTTCTCCCCTGCTACATATCTCTTTTCAAAAAATGAGAATCATTGTGTTTTGATCATAGAATAAGACAATGGATGAAGAAACGGTAATAAAGAACCATCAAAAAAGTGAAATTGTGAATTTTTTTTTATTTGTTTGGTAGGTTTTCGTTTCGTTTTTTAGAGAATTTTTCAAATTTTGTTAAATGTGTCAAAATTGAACAAAATAATATAGTCCAAGATCACATTGTCAAACAAAAAATATATGTCCGATAACCACTGCTAAATAAAAAATACATTTTTAGTAACCCAAGGCCGAACATTTTTAATTTGTTCGATTACTCATTACCGTACATTTCCAATTTCATTACATGTGTATATATATATATATATATGGAATGATTATGCTTCTATTCATTGCAACAATGCAAATACAATCACCCTGCTACTAAACATCTTGAAGGACACTCATTTGTTGGTAGATTATCTAAGGAGGAAGCATCTTTGTTAGTTGGTATGTTAAAGAGTATGATGCAACTAAAAGAGATGCTGATTAAAATGAAATGAAGGGATGCTTTTAATGTTACAACAATGAAGACAATTCACAACGTTGGAGTAATCTAATTTGTATAGCAATGTATCAATAAATATGCACTTCACAAACGGGCTCCAACTAATTTCCTATTAAAGTAAAGTAAAATCATCTAATCGAACGACAACAAATGGCTGGAAAATATTAGTTTGTCTAATAACATGGCGCAAGAGTAATTCAAATTTATATTACCAAAAGCTATCAGTATAAGAGACAAAACTAAAAATGTTTTGAAGAGTTTTTAGTTTAGTGTTAGTTTTGGTAGTATAATAGATGTAATGAAAATCACATTTTTTTTAATGGTGTAATGAGCTGAATGGTGTAAAGAGATAAACTAGTAATGTAATTGAAATCACTCTATGCTTTGACCTAAAAGCACATTTCATATGATGAAATGTCTATTATAGTTTTGTGTTTTATTTCTCTTGTTTGGTACGATATATTTAAGTAGAAATAATTATTTAAATGGAATGGCTATTCCAACAAAATGTGAAAATGCATTTATTTCCTTCAATCTAATGAATAGTCATTTCATTCCATCATAGAATCACCATAAAACATTATCAATTAGCTACCACTACCATTCCCTTCTACCATCACCACCATTACTACTACCGTCAATGCCATGAGAATCACCTTATTGTCACCACCACTACAACCACCACTACCACCGCCACAACCACTCTAACCATTTCCACAACCACCACACCATTACTATCTTACTATTGTCCATGCTACCACTACCACCACCACCTTACTATTGTTGTCGTTATTACCATCACTATAACCATTACCATATTACCACCACTGTTATTGACTTTGACCCCAAAACCACTTTCTTACCCCCACCTTCACTAAAATCATATTACTACCACACTACCATCGTGAGAATCACCACTCTACTAACACTGCCACAACTACCACAACACCACCTTACCACTGCCAACAAAGCTACAATGACTTATCATTACCACAATTCTGCTACCACAGCTATCACCATCGCCATTGTTATCACCACTACCACTACCATCATTATCATGACTTATATTATTACTTCTATAACTATTAATGTCACGACCCAAACTCGGTATCCAAAGGCTAGGCGTCGTGACAGGACAAAACATAAGTCAATACCAAACGTAACACATTAAAAACACAGCACAATAAAATAAAAAGGGTACCCAAATCTTAATTATAACATATACATTGGAGTTTCTATTCATTTACATTGTCAAAGCTGAACTACGACTACAAAGTGCCTTGTACCTACCCCACACACTGATCCTAGCACGTCACCTAAAAGTGATTAACAACTATAAGCGCATGGTAGAGTGTGAAATATTATACTGGGAGCACAAAGGGTATAAAAATCACCATGGATAATTATTTGGCTAAACATAACTCAGTTTAATATTAAAATACAGAGTATATAATACAAAAATCATTTGAATAACAGACATATAATACATCATA
Source organism: Camellia sinensis (assembly GCF_055761805.1). NCBI lineage: Eukaryota > Viridiplantae > Streptophyta > Magnoliopsida > Ericales > Theaceae > Camellia > Camellia sinensis. The sequence goes on along the minus strand of NC_138961.1, from coordinate 190,715,881 downwards.
ACCATTGTACAAAACAAAATAGAACAGATGTATGGACTCAAGATGTGGCTTGTACGAATTCTAAAGGTGGCTTCCCCCAATAGTGTAGCACTTAGCTCTGCATAGTATTTTGCGCCATACTAGATAATAGAATAGAATAGATGTATGGACTCAAGAGGTGGCTCCCACAATAGTGTAACACTTAGCTCCGTACAACACTTTGCTCTATACCATAAATTAAAGGGTCAATAAATCCATGATAAACAGAGGGTCATTTAAAGTGACAATGCAGAAGGCTAATGGTTATTTAAGTCCCCCAAGGCATGGGACCTCCGTGGTGGTACTTACAAAATAATTATGCAAAATACATTTAATAAAACAGTTATATCACGCGTTTCCCCTTTTAAGCAAATATGATTCATTTAACAAATAATACTTTAAAAACTAATATAATTTGCAAAACATATTTACATAAAGCAGTTTATGGTAGCTCAAAATATAATAAAACTCACCTCAAATTTGATCCTTTACTCTCACTTTTGATTTTAGCTCACTCTTTCAAATACCCTTCGTTTGTTATTCTTGTGATTTCATTACTATGCAACTCACCTATTTATAGGTGAGAAAATCCTTATTATGCAACACTATGCTACACTATTTAACACTGTGTAACCATGTGGTGAAACCACATGGCACACCATGCAATTCATGAGGTTTCTTGAAACAATGTGCACCAATTCCCCCATATTTCCACTATGGCCCAAAACATGTTATAATCACATTATTTGGTAAAGCACAATGACTCTTAATTAAGTTAAATTACATTTTAACACATACAATTATAAAAGTAAATATAATTTTTTAAGTATTAATTTAACTATTTGATATTATATAATAACTAATTTAACTTCAGGCATTTCAAAATAGATCATCGTATAAGAGGTATTATTCAAGGTGTTACAATTAACACTAGGGGTGCTCGCATATCGGGTTGGGACGGGTGGCCTCTCATCTGACATCCATTAAAACTTAGGTGGACTGAGAAAAATCAATCCACATTCATCCTCTTAGTTAGCAAATGAGAATTGAGCGAGTTGTGTAGGTTGGGAGATGGATGCGTATTAGACATTTTTCAAACTATTTTATTTGCGCAAAAAAGTTTGGATTGTTCATTTTTTAAATAAAAATAAAATCCCAACTTTCATATTTTATAAATAGCAAATATAATTATTGAATAAAACGTTTTATTTTTTTAAGACATAAATCATAAAAGCATAACTTTATTTTCCTATAAATGTTTGCGGATCGGATTGGGTCGAGTGACCTCCTATCCGCCATTCATTCAAATTTAGATGGATTCAAAAAAATACATCCATATCTGTCCACTCTAACTATTGAAATGCCCATTATATAACGGATTGGTTTAGGTTATTCAGTGTTGGTGAATTAGGTGGATGATTGCTCACCTTTAATTAACAATATAATGATTTATATGAATTTTTAACTTGTTTGTCACTAACTTATTAAACAAAATAATAAAAAATAAAAATTTATTCAATTCCATTGGTTTAATAGGTATAACCAATATATGATAAAAAGAATTATATTTATATGTCATTCAATGTTGGCAACCAAACAATTGAACGGGAATGAATATTCCATTTCATTCAACCTTATACTTGATTTTCATTATCATTCTATCACCACTTCATTCCATGTAAGAATAAATTTAATTATTTAACCATTATAGTGACCCACATGATATGACAATATGAATTACAAATTTAATAAGATTATAGTTTCATATCTTGAACCGCAATTTATTATCTAATTGGTCAATAGATGGAGTAGTTTCCAAGTTTCCTACTTTGATGGGCAAGTAGAGTCATAGTTATATTAGGAAACTGGTTCTCTCTCTACCTAAAAAAGTATATTTAGATCACCCATCAATTATTTTGAATATAACATTTTCTAAAAAAGGTCAAGAGAGAGAAATATTTTTCCACTAATATTGTTATTAAGTTTATGTTTAATCAATTTTAGATCACTTGAAGGCTTCACATAATTGATTCGGGTACGTTATTTATTTTTCTACATTATGTTCTTATTTGTAAAAATCATTATAGTTTATGATTTTGAATTATGAAGGTTGTTATATGCATAACACTATAAAATTATTTACATGTGGTATCAAAGCAGTGGCTAAAGAACATCATGATTTTTCATTAAATAAAATTAATGAATTTTAATTTATGTCTGTAATTGATTGTTTGTATATTATTATTAATTGTGAGACATGATTTGAATGGATTACAATTTCGAAATTGTGCTCAAGTTTGATTACGATTTTATTGTATGTGTGTATATATCTTTCATGAATAATATTTATGAATCTACAATGCACATTTTATGATTACACTTATTATTTTGATAAAGTTATGTTCTTCATCAGTTTGTGGAACACTTTTGATTGATGCCCCATCCATGATCATCTATGTTGGTGATAAAGATTATGTTGAATTATTATTTTAAGATAAATCGAATAAATTAATATCTAAATAATTGAATACTTTGTATGGGTGTTGATTTCCGACCACACAACCAAACTGGGAACTCAGCTAGAAAGCATCGCCAGAATAGATTAAGCCCAACAACCTGCACAAGAAGATGAGAATCTGGCGGTGGTTCTTCCACCCGGGAGCACTCCGATGATCAAGTCAGTAATCAATATCTCTTTAAGATAACAAATTGTGCTTAAACTCACAAGAAAGAACTTACCTCAGACTTATGAGGGTGTCTTGCTTTTATAACCAGCAGTGATTTGATCCCATTAGAAGCCTCACTTCAATGGACTCAAGCTCAATGCTCATCCTGGACCTTTATCTAGATAGAAATAAACTCTTTTTGAGCTTTATCTTTATCCAAAATGAGATCCTCCCTTGTTCTGGGACTCTTGTCCCTTATCCGCTCATCTCAGATTTCGATATCTCCGCAAATAACCTTGGCCTAGCCGAGATCACCTCATCACATGACCAAGCCACGTGGCACCTTGGCTAACACTTTGGTGTCACCTTAACCACGTGCCATCATTCACAAAATACGTCCCTACAACTACTCCTTAGGTTCTATTACCTAAGCAACCTAAGGTAATGGAAAATGGAACCTATATCGTTTTATCCATATAGTATGTCGGCTAAATTTACATTTATTCTTCATGACCGAGATCATTTCGTTGGCTTCAAGTACCCAGGACTCAAATGTCCACTTTGCCAAGGGTTAAGAACCAAGAATCAAGTTCTTTAACCGAGGTTATTGCCTCATTACTTCAAGAATTTCAAGAGTTCTAACTGCACATGAGCTGTCACACATGGTTCGTTTCAATTGTTTCTTCCATGTGTCCCATAGCTATTGGTTCATACCTGACACGTGCTATTAGGTTTTGCGCACGCCGCCTAACATGCACGTCGTCCAAGGCGCCTCATTATGTTTTGCCGTCTTTTCGTATATTTGACAAAACTCTTTATTCTCTCTCCGTCTTTTCACTTTTGCAATCCACAATTTCCCTCATCTCTCAAACTTTCTTTCTCTAACACTTCTCAAAACCTCTATTTTCGCATTTTCAAGCTCATGCAACTGCTCCACCCACTACTCCCGGCGAAGCATTCGTTGGTCTGTTTCAGTGACTGTCATCGTCTAATTTCGGTGATCATTGTTCCAGCATCATTTCCTCGGCTATAACTGGTGAGTTCTTAGTTTCATCCTTTTTAACTTCCAGTCTTCCACTGTTATGAATACGCCTCTACTTTGTCACGTGTTCTTTATGCTGCATCTGTGGCTGTACTTTGTCTTTTTTCTATTATGAATCAATTTTATTGTTCCTGAATTTGTTTTGTGCTGTTTAATTTGCACACACATATCATAAATTTTGGTTGCTCTATGTATGCACATCTATTTTCTATTTCTTTGCTTCATTTCTTGATCCCTAAATCATGTTTTTGTTTCTGGTTTTCTTGCTTGGTCTCCAGATTCTTGCATTCGATTCTTGTTCATCCTTGTAGATTCTAGGTTTAGGACTTGCTAGAAACCTTTTCAGTTTAGGAAAATTGAAATGAAATCCTCCCCTTGATCTTCAAAAACCCTTACCCTAGTTTCTTTTAGGTTTGGCCGAGGTCTCCAAACCTATTTCAACCATTTTTCTCTGAAATGTAGTAACAATTACACCAAGCCGACACTATGGGTATGTTTAAGTGGAGGGTAAACACCCCTTCCAAACTTGAATACTTTAGGCAAGAGTTTTTCATTCCAGCCGATGTTCAACTTCGGTGGCTGGAAAGGATGACTCCATTATGCCTGGGAAGGATTACATGTCTTTTTCGATGGTTTCCATTATTGAGGGTGGAGTTAGATTTCCCCTCAACATCCTTTTTATGGAGGTTTTTCATTACTACAAGCTGAACCCCATACAACTGGTCGTTAACTCCTTTAGGATCATTAATGATATTGCTGAGTTGGCACGTCAGCAAAATGCCAGAATTATCCTATCTGATATCCAGTACTGCTACACGATGTGTGGCCTTAAGACCAACTCTGGCTACATATATTACCTCAAGCCGAGATCCACATAATACAAGTTGATAGCCGACATTCCAAACTCAAATAAAGGCGCGGCAGATGACTACCTGATTGTCTCGGGCAATTAAAAGTTCGCGCCAAATGATGAGCTCTAACTTTTCCCACTGCGCCGCGAAGTATTTAGAGATGACAAGGGTAAGGACTTAGTCCCTCCCCAAAGTCCCTTTTCTAGTGCCTCATTTAATAATCCCTCTGCTTTGTATATTTTAACACTCTCTCTTTATCCTTGCTGTTATCCCTCAGCCAGAGAAGAACTTTCGGTAATCCTACGTGCCAAGCAAAGACTTGATTCGACTTCTTCGCCTTCTCATTGACGACCACAAGGCCCCACTCTTCCTCAATTACATACCAACATATTGGAGCCCTTTGTCCGACATTCCTCAAAAAAGAAAATCTCCTTCTTCTGCCACAACTCCCCCAGCTACTTCATCTCTTAGGCCAGATCAGGCCTCCACATCAGATCCAACAGAAAAACTATCAACTTCTGCCCCTTAGTTAATTCCTCCAGCCCAACACCAGCGCCGACGCCGAGCTCCTGTTAACACTCTTGCCGGCAAAACTTGCAGCTGCAGAAGCTAAAGTTCTATTTTGTCAGCCACAGAACCATCAAACCCTTAAATCGCCCTGCCAACAATCCATTTCAGCCCCAAAGTCACAATTGACACTACCGCCGACAAAATGGGCCATGCAAAGATTGTTCTAGATAACCTTCTCATCGATATCCCTAGCGTGGTGTCGGTCCATTCTTCTTTTCCTTCCCGATCCCAGCCTAAGCCTAAAGCCAAAAGGGTGAAAAGAGCTAAGGCAAAGGCCACAGCTACAAGCGTGAGTCTGAAGATACAGTGCCAATTTCTAAGTTGGCTAAAATAGAGAAGACTACTTATGCATCCGAGAAGAGGCCTGCCAAGTCTGAAGCATTTGACCAACAATCATAAAAAAAGTTGAGGTCCAATGGTGCTGCTTCACCTAGTTCTTTTCGCGCCGATGAGCCCTAGACCTCGGCAGTCATGGTCGGAGACCGACCTTTGCTAGTCGAGGACAGTGCGCTTGACTCTGTGGAAGTCGGTGTTGCCCTTTTTACTGCCAATCGACATCAATCGAATGGCCAAGCTTAATAAATACGAAAACTATGCTTTGATGACGTAGCATTGTGTTTTTGGTAAGCTTTCATTTAATTACTAGTTTATTATTTTTTTGCTTGTACTTTAGCCAAAATCTCTCTGATTGTCTTTTTCTTTTGTAAGCTATTTAGCAAGGTCACTCCCTTGCAATCAAAACTGAGGAATTTAAGAAGAAGGTAACCAAGAAGACCAAGGAAGTAGCCAAACTCCTTACTTCTCTGAACCAAGCCGAGGTTTGTATCCAAGGCCTAATGAATCAAAACAAGGTTGTTTTGGCTGCCCAAAGCAAGGTCAAAGATCGAGCCGAAGCCGCCGAAAACGTTGCTGAGGTTACAAAGGCTGACACAAAAGAAGCAAAGGTTAAGGAGGCCGAGGCTCAGACCGAGCTCCGAACAGCGCTTGCTACAAAAGATGCCGAGCTCAAAGTTGCCGATGAAAATGCGTACGTCGAAGGGGTAGTCGATATCCGAGATGCCTATAAAAAGTAAGTCAACGAGGCATGCAACAAGGGTTATACCCTTGGATGGATGGCTACGTTGAAGGAGTTGGCCATCCCTGATGACTCGCCTCTTCATGACGCCAGCCAACTTACTTTACCATTCCCTTCCACACCAAGCCACTCTAAGGACGAGGTTGAAACAGAAGAAGATGCGAGACCAACAAGTCCGAAGAAGTGGCAGTTTCTAAGGTCAAGTGCCCAACTCTGAATGAGTAAGTCCTGGACTTGAATCAAGATGATGAGAAGGATGAAGACCCCAAAACACCTCTGCTGATAAAGACGCATCTGAGACGAATATTGTTACTGCCGAGAAGAGCCTAGACAAGACTCTTCTTGAGATTGACGCCGAGATCCAAGTCGAGAAGTTGAAACAAATGTCTGCCGCGGCCGAAACAACACAGACAGCCGAGGCTGATTAGTTCGAGACTACTGCAAAAGATCATAGTGCTTAGTGTTCTTCCTTATTTCCTTTGAACTTTTTCTCTATTCAGTACTTTTTCCTTTCACTTTTGAATACTTGTAATAGTTTGTTTGTTTTGGCCGGAGTGCCATTTCTTATCGCTGTACAAGTAGTCTTTTATGCCAAACTGATGTGCCTTTTGTATCTAAACAAGTTTCTTCTTTGAATGCATGCCTCTAAGTGTTAAATGCTTCTTTTTATGTATGCATACTGCTTTCTTTCTATGCTTTGCATGCTTCTACACTTAGAATATTTTTGTAATTTTCTAAGGACACTTGAACTGTGTAATGACTTTGGGTAAGAACACATCTAACATGCATTATCTTGGATACTCTTTATCTCGGGTGTGCCCTTAGTTGGTCACCTCGGGCTAACTTGCCTTGGGTTCCATTATTTGCTGTGATTTCGGCAGATTGATGCTTCATAAAAATTCATTAAGTACCTTGCAACAAGTGTTACCTCTTTTACTTGTGCTTGTTGTCCTTAATCAACACGTCATTCTTTTAACCCTTCCAAGTCTTGACAAACTATTTGGTTATCTCGAGTAACAAATATCTCAGCTGACTCCAACTTGTAAATTATTGTCAAAAATTTCAATAAGTGTCAAGCCTATTCCTCATTCCTACTTCTTGCCCCTTAATGTGAACCTAAGCAGTACTTATGTTCACATTAAGCATGTATCTCCAGTTTTTCCTGAAGTCTAATTCAAACAAAAATTAGCTGAGTATTGCGACCTCGGCCTCTATGTTAATCTAACTAGACCAGACTTGGCTTAACTATGTCGTAATGGCAAGTCCAAATTACCCTACATGTTTCATTCAGAAACATCGCAAACTTAGTTTAACTCTATCGTATGGCAAGTATAATTCAACTCTATCATATGATAAGTCTAAGTTATTTGTCATGTTTCAATTAGGAACATCGCAAACTTAATTCAACTTTATTATATGGCAAGTATAATTCAACTCTACCATATGATAAGTCTAAGTTATTCTTCATGTTTCATTTAGAAACATCGCAAACTTAGTTCAACTCTATCATAGGGCAAGTATAATTCAACTCTATCATATAATAAGTCTAAGTTATTCGTCATGTTTCATTTGGAAACATCGTTATAAGACTACTTCAGTCTATCGCACAAATTTATAAAAGCAAAATCAAACTAGTATTAAAACTTCGGCTAATAAAATCATGACATAAATGTCAAAAAAACAAAAACTAATGATAAAAAAAACTTCAGATTGCAAGTGTTTCATGGTCTTGGCAACTCTTTGCCATCACTGTCTTCCAAACGATATGCCCCATTGCCAACAATTGAGATAATTCTATAAGGCCCCTCCCAGTTTGGGCCAAGTTTGTCTTTCCTAGGATTCTTCTTGTTGGCAACAACTTTCCTCAAGACGAGGTCCCCAACCTTGAAGTTTCTTAGGTTGACCTTTTTGTTGTAAGCCCTAGCAAGCTACGGCTGGTATGCCTCCAGTCGAATTGTTGCTCTCTTCTTTTTTCTTCCAACAAGTCCAAATCTCGGGCCAAGAGTGCCTCGTTAGTTCCATTTTTGTCACAACCCAAACCCGGCCCTATGGGTTTAGCACCGTAACCGGCCAGTAATCCGAGATTACCGAAGGCCTGCAGAACAGTAATACAGTAAAACAGAGTACAGGGCCTGGCGGAAGCCAATACAGTAAATAAATAATGTCCATTGAGCTGTGACAGTCTATATGAAAAAGACTTTCATACGTGTATATATAACCAGTACAGAACAGTATGTACAATATTTACAATCATTCAGACTAGGGACTCAACCCTATATAACAGTACGGTAAACATTCAGTCTATACAAAACAGTGGGACGGTACAGAAGGGGGAATTGTAAAACACCCCTAAGCCTTAACACGATAGGCACGGAACCTCGCAGTGAGGCACAGTAGTTGGCTTGACAAAACTGGAGTTACCCTGACGCTCCTAGCCGCGGTCTGGTGCCTGTACACCTACATATATATATGAGCAGTGAGCTAAAGCCCAGTGAATAACATAATGCGTAAAGAGGTTAAAGAATGAATGTCCTTACAATATGAAAACAGTCCATTTAAACAGTATTCAGTCATTCAGTCGGTACAGTCATATGTGGTACACCCATTAGCATAACAGTACAGTAAACAGTAGGTCTTAAAAGACCGAACAGTAATGATGGCCATCAGTCAGTAAACAGTAGTGGTTCTAACAAGGGAACCGACAGAGAATTCTGTCGCAGTAACAGTAAACAGTAGGCGCTAAGGATGCCATAATACAGTTCAGAATATAGGACATACATTCATTCAGTTAACAGTAATCAGTTCAGAAAACAGTACAGTTCAGTTGTTCAGAAGATAATCATTTGTGAACATATCTTTACACAATCGTTACTCACAGAGTTTGGGCTACAGTATGCTAGAGCGTCTCCTCAGTCGCCAACCCTACACAGTTAACAGATTGAACACACTAAGCTACACAGTTGGAAAAGATAATAACTTAATCCCTAATGCCTCGGTGTGTTCTACATCTATATCCTCATTAAGATGTCTTAAACTAGGCCTAAGAACGCCTAGAATGGGATGAGGATGCAAGGATGTGATCAGAAAATAGTTTCAGAATTTTCAGAAAAACAAAGTCCCGCTCGAGCGCAGGTTTCCCCGCTCGAGCGGTAATGCAACAAAGGTACACGCTCGAGCGTAAACTTTCCCGCTTGAGCGTACTGTAAAAGTACTGGATGAGTGAAATCTCCGCTCGACGCCCGCTCGAGCTTGAGACATGACTCCGCTCGAGCGCCCAATCCTCCGCTCGAGCGGACTGTAAAACAGTGCAGAGAGATGCTGGATGCTCGGATTCCACGCTCGAGCGCCACTTACCCCGCTCGAGCGTAAGTGCAAAATCTAGGAATTCCAGATTGCACCTCCAAGCTCAAACTCACATCCAAATGCATCAAAACCAATCCTCTTGGGCCCATTTTCTGGAAAACATTTATAAACACATAGAATAACATGGTTCAAAGCTCAATTTGAGAAATCAAGCCCAAGGGTGTTTAATTCAAACTCAATTTCAAACCATTTTTCAAGAATATGAAGAACATGCAAACATGCATGAATTCAAACCAATTCAAAGCTTCAATTTGATGCTCTAAGGAGCCAATTGTTTCCAAAACATGATGAAATCATGGACTTGAACATAATTGTGAACATGCATGCAACATTTTGCCATGAACTCAACTCAAACTCCAACAACACTAACATGCATGCATGAATTATGCTCTAATTCAACACCAAAGAACCAATTCTAGACTTGAATCACTAGAGGCTCAAGAATCTTGCATGAATAAGCTTAAACACAACAAAGAGGGGTTGAATTCCTTACCTAGAGCTTTAGTTACAAGGTGAGGAAGCTTAATTTGCAACCTATGTTCCAATTCCTTCAATTACCAAGCAATTTATAAGCAAAATGAGATGAAATTCACTCCTCTAGTTCCTCTCTCTCTATGGTCGGCAAGAGCAAGAAAATGGCTGATGAATTGTGTGCTTAAGTGTAACATAAGGCTCAAATATGTTATTTTGAGTGGGCCACTTAAGGGTTAGTTTGGTAAATAAGGCCAACTGTTTAATTAGCTTATTTTTAATCATACCTAATCAGTTTTCAGATAATTATACCACAAAATCACATTAATCATGATGATCATAAAACATCAATCACTTCCGGATTCGGCCGCCGATAAGGCCTTCAATTAGCAGTTTAAACATAAGACATGAACAGGTCAAACAAACAGTCAACAGATAAAATGCAATTCAAACAGATGTATTCATTCAATTCAGTTTCAATTTCGGTCAGTCAGTTCAGTACTTTTAATCAGTTCAATTATCAGTCATGATCAGTTCAGTTTAACGGTAATCAGTGTTTATCGGTAGGCAGTGGTGAGGGTTATTAAAATTTTCCACTCCTTGGGTTCTGATTCTAGGGATGCTGACTTCTAGTAGGATGGCGACTTCAGTGCCAAAAGCCATGGCAAAAGGTGACTACCAGTTGATTTCCTCGGCGTAGTCTGATATGCCCAGATTACATTGAGCAACTCTTCTACCCATTTTCCCTTTGCTGCTTCTAGCCTCTTCTTGATTCCATCCAAGATGGTCTCGTTGGATGCTTTTGCTTGACCATTACTCTGGGGGAAACTTGGAGTAGAGTAATAGTTCTTAATTTTGTACTTGGCATAAAAGCCCTTAATCAATTTACTATCAAATTGGGTGCCATTGTTTGCCACAATGGCTCTTGGAATCTCAAACCTAGTGATTATGTTCTTCTAAATGAAATTCTTTACATCCATATCTCTGATTTTGGCCAAGGGTTCTACCTCTACCCACTTCGTGAAATAGTGTTTGGTTACCAGCAAAAACTTTCTCTATCCAATTGTCTTGGGCAGTAGTCCTAGCAGGTCCATGCCCCACTAGGAAAATGACCAAGGACTGGAGACTGGGTTCAGATCTACTGCTGGTTGATGTATCAAAGGTGCAAACCTTTGACACTTCTCACACTTTTTGACATAGGCTTCAGCATCCTTTTGCATATATGGCCACCAATACCCCTGGGATATGGCTCTATGTGTAAGTGACCTGCTTCCAGCATGGTTTCCACATACACCTTCATGTATTTCATACAAGAAATCCTCAACCTGGGATGGATGCACATATCTTAGAAGTGGCCCAATGAAGGATCTTCTGTAAAGGTGGCCTTTTGCTGTTAGGCTGAACCTGGTTGACTTCAATCTGGTCTTATGCGCCTCTTTCTTATCTGCTGGCAGCCTGCCATCTTTGAGAAACATCAATATGGTATCCATCCAGCTTGGTCCCATTTCCATACACATTGCTTCGTATTCGGTGATCAATGGTTCCACACTTGGGCTTGACAAATAATCAACCATTATTGTCCTTGCCTCTCCTGATTTCATTACACTAGCCAGGTTAGCCAAGGTATCGGCGTTACTATTATCATCTCGGCTAACCTGCTGTAGCCGGCAATCCTAGAACAATGTTAGCAGTTTGACAACCTCTTTGACATAGGCTATCATTCGTTCATCTCGGGCTACGTACTCGCCCATTGCTTGGTTCACAATAAGTTGGAAGTTGCAGAAAACTGCCACTTCATCAGTTTCCATTACTGCTGCTAACTTTAACCCTACAATCAGTGCCTCATATTCTACTTCATTATTTGAGGCTTTGAACCCCAAACGGATAGACTGCTCTAACATTTACCTATCTGGCGATACTAACACTACTCTTGTCCCCGCTCCTTGACGATTTGAACTTCTATCAACAAACAGGCGAAAGGAGTCGCCGATGTAGATATCGCAGGACTTTGGTTTCTCCACCTTCTTCTGTTTTGCTGGAGTGAGGTTTTTGGGCCCAAGTTGGGTTTTTTCCTACTTCCCTGGGCATTCCAAGTCACGGCTTATCGGAGTCCAACGCGAGATGGCACCAAGGGTGAACTCAGCCATAAAGTCGGCTAGAACCTGGCCTTTAATTGTTGTTCTGGGCCTAAACTCCAAGTCATATTGGCTGAACACTACTATCCATCTGGCTACCATGCATGTTAGATCTCCATGCTGCAACAAGGACTTCAAAGGATGCTCAGTAAGCACCACAATCTTGTGGGCTTGGAAGTAGTGATTCAGTTTTTTGAAACCATCACCGGGCTAGTGTCAATTTCTCTAAGGGCAGGTACCTGGTTTCTACACCTGCTAGGATCTTACTTACATAGTATTTCACATTTTGTTCTCTCTCCTCTTCTTGGATTACTACCGCGCTTACTGCATGTTCTAGGAACAATTCTTCTCTAGGTACTAAATTTGACAGAACTGGAGCTGTTGTTAGGTACTTTTTCAAGTTGACCAAGGTGACTTCACACGCTTTTGTCCATAAAAAATTTGTGGAATTCTTTAACAAACTAAAAAATGGTTTACACTTATCTAAACTTCAGCTAATGAACATATTCAGGGTTGCTTCCTTGCCGGTCAAAATCTGTACATGTTTTAGTTGATGTCAGGTTCTTTAAGTCAAGAATGGCCTTGATTTGATTTGGGCTTGCCTCAATGCCCCTCTAGTGACCAGGTATCCCAGGAACTTACTAGACTCGACTCCAAATGCACATTTCGAAGCATTGAATAGAAGTTGATATGTTCTCAGGATATCAAAAACTGCATTCAAGTCAACCAGATGATTCCCAGGTTCTTTGATCTTCACGACCATGTCATCAATGTACACTTCTACTTTCTTGCCAATCAGATGTCTAAACATTTTGGTCACTAACCTCTGGTAAGTTACTCTTGCATTTTTCAACCCGAATGACATCACTTTGTAGCAGTACAACCCTTTTGGGGTGATGAATGCAGTTTTCTCCTCGTCAGGGGATACATTGCTATTTTGTGGTATCCCCTGTAAGCATCCAGGAAGCTCATCCTCCCATACCCTGAAGTGGCATCCACCAGTTGATTAATTTTAGACAGAAGGAAGTTGTCTTTGGGACATGCCTTATTCAAGCTAGTAAAGTCCACGCAGGCCCTCCATTTTCCATTCTTCTTTTTCACAACTATTGTGTTGGATAGCTAGGTGTAGACACCCTATTTTTGACTGTCTTTACGACTTGGGTGCCACCGATTGCGCACCCAATAATGAATTTGTATATGCTTGTCAAATGCTTAAAGTCCTCAACAGAATGCCTCAACTTTAAGCCTTAAAACACATGAACCTTTTGCCTTGTTTTTAGACCAAAACAACAGTTTTTCAAGCCTAAATATCTTGGGACCTGCCAGCCACTACTGTGGAACGCCGGCCACTACTGTGGACTGCCGGCCATTAATGTGGCCTACCGGCCACTTGTGTGTTTTTTCAGATCTTTTTGCCAACTGTGCCAGTTGTTTCCACACATGTATGTACCAGTCTATACGTGTCTATATAAATATGTGTAGACACCCCATTTTTGACCGACCTTGAGACTCAGACGTCACCAGTTGAGCGCTCGGTGATATTGCATATTGTGCTCGTTCAGAAGTTTCAGAGTCTCGGCTGCGAGCCTTGCCTCCGGACTTCCGGACTCTTTTGTGCTTTGCCTCGGTTTGCGAACCAGGCTCCGTTTTCTCTATTTTCTCTTCCCGAAGGAAGGGAGAGGTCTCGTAGATCATCTCTCAGTGGCCGTAGGCTACGTTTCGTGGTCGTAGGCCGTTTTGCCCGTTTGGAGTCTGGTTTCCGATTTTTCAGAGCCGTTGGCCGTGTGCCTCGGTTCGGGACCGCTTAACTACCTCCGTTTGCCCCAATTTTTGGCATGCATCTTATTTACTCCCTTTTGAGGGACACTGCTGTCCGAGAGACCAACTTCGTGGTCGGACACCACTTCCGGTGCCTAACAGCCCACTTTCGGGGCCCCGAACTGTGTGTTTTGGCTCCCGAACCTTCATTCTACATTTTTGGGCTCCGACCCAAACTTGAGTTAGTCATATTTTAAGGTCCTTTTCATATTTGATTGAGGACCTTTGGCTGTTTGAGATCTCCTACTATCACTTGCCCCTTTATCTCCCTTTTAGGCCAATTTTGGGGGGAAATTTGAATTTCACTTCCCCCCCATTTTTCCCCCTCTTTTCCACTCTCTTGTGTCTATATAACAGACCCCCTAGCTGTGTTTTAGGAGTTAGAAAATTTTGGTTTGAAGCTCTCACATTAAATCTCTCTCTCTCTCTTTACTCTAAGCCTTAAAAAAACCCTTTGATTCTTACACCATTTCCTCACCATCACCATGCACCACACCACCACTCCATTCCAGCAGCTTGGAGGGTCTTCTCAGAGCTTAGGAAGCAACATTTCTTGGTCCAAAAGGCTGTCAAAGATTAGTCTTCAAGGGTAAGTCCTCTTCTCCCATTTTTGACCATTTTCTTGGTTCACATCTTAGCTCTTTGTGCTTGCATGTTGAGGCTCCGACCCTAACTGAAAATATCATTTTTTTGAGCTCTATTTCATGTTTGTTTAGGGGCCTCTCACTGTTTGAGGCTTCCTTTTTGCACTTGCTTCATTACCTCCTTTGTATGCCATTTTCTTGCATATTATTTTGGGCCTATATGTAAACTGTTTTGAGCTCTAGTCCGAACTGTAAAGAATCTTATTTTGAGCCCTTCTTTAACATTATTGAAGGGCTCATCACTGTTTGTGGCTTCCATTTTCAACTTGCCTTTATATCCCTCTTTTGGCCTCATTTTTGCATGATTTGTTAGCCCCTTGTGTTTGTGTTTCTGGACTTTGGTCCGAACTATAAATGGCCTTATTTTGACCTCCTCTTCATGTTTCATTAAGGGTCTTTTACTGTTTGAGGCATCCTTTTTGTACTTTGTGTTATAGCTCTCTTTTTGGCCTTGTTTTGCATAGTATTTTGAGCATGCTTGTGCACTGTTTTGGGTTTGATCATAAACTGTAAAAGGTCATATTTTAGGCCCCTCTTCAACATTGTTGAAGGGCCCTCATCTGTTTAGAGCCGGCAGCCATCACTTCCTTCTTTGTCTCCCTTTTGGCCCATTTTTGCATGCTAGCTTAGCCCCATTTGTGTTCGCTTTTTGGCCTTCCTTAAAACTGTAAATATGCTTGTTTTGGGACTTCCTTGAATCTGTATTCACACTTCATGTTCAAATAGCGCATCTTTTGTATAGCTCTAGGCCAATGCGTATGCCTAGTTTTGCATTTCAGTTCTCATTCCATGCTTCGGGTGCCACGCTTTCATGTTTCGGGGCTGTTTTACATCACTTTTTGCTGCTGAAATTTGTATGCTAGTATTCCATATTCCATGTTTTGCCATGTCTTGGTAGAGTGGCATTCGTGCCTTAGGATCGGTCCTCGATTTGCGTGCATGTGTGCACGCATTTCGAGTGTCTCATTTTTCATCTCATGGCCTCTTATGTGAGTGTGGCTGAGGTCCACTCATGTTGGTGTAAGCCCATATTGCATTGTGTATGCCATTTCATTTCATAGCATTGTGTATGCTAGGTTGTATGTTAGCGCATTGTGTATGCCATGTTATCTCGTGCATCGTGTATGCCATTTCATAGCATTGTGCATGCTAGGTTGTATATTAGTCGCATTCATGCATGTCATGCATATTGCATTGTGTTTGGGATATGAGTTAGCCTGAGCACAGGAAACGAGGGACGTTTCGTACTTCGAGTGACGGAACGTGTCTCAATTCCTAGTCACCGACACTCCAGATTATCCATGATGGAGTTTAGGTTTTGTTGTATTTATATGTGCATTCATTTCATATTGAGTTGCACAATTTGACCCCTCAGCCATCATGCATCGAAATACGTGATTGGTGGTACGAGAATCGAGGCATGCATACATTTGTGAAAATATATTGCCATGCCCATTTCCTGTTCTCTGTTGCAGCAAATCAAGAATCAACAGTCTTTTGGGGCTTGGCGGCTTTCCAAAAAATACTGCAAAACAGAGGCTAATTGGGGCATCACAGTGGATTTCCGTGCAAAAGGCGACCCGGACATGCATCATCCATCATCTGAAGAAGAGTCAAGGCAGTCCCTAGCTTGCATGCTAGTTTATTGTTTTCTTAGTTAATTTGATAATTAATTAGGATTTTTTTTTTTTGTAAATATTTGGACTGTATTATTTGGGACTGTATTATTCTTTCGGACCCTCTGCGCGAGGGCAATGTTGTAATAAGTGTGCGTGTGTGTGATGTATGTCTTCCAACCCCACGTCTTTCTCCTTTTTATTTACCCGCTTATGATGTTTAGATTAGGGCATGTTTCAATTAGCATACAGTATGATAGCATGTTTGCATTCATTCATCTGTTTTGCATGCACCAGGCTCGGCGCATCATACTAACTGCATTGTATTTTCAATTCCAAGTTGAATACATGTTAGCTGTAGCATTTCATATGCCATGTTTAGAATAGCCGAGCCTGCTATAGTTGTATTTTTGCATGTGTTGCATTAGGCATTTCCGTATAATTAGGATCATGCATGGATTTCTAATTAGCTTCTGTTTTGGCTTAGAGTACTTGGTAAGTTTTATGCTTTAGCATCCTTGCATGCGTGTGAGTGACTGCCATGAATAGCATGCTTACCATGAGGCTATATGCTTATGTGATACAACTGCCTGAATGCTTGTGGGTGAAGGTTGGGTGATTTGAATTGGAACAATTCATCAAATGTGTGTTTTAAACCCACTAGATAGTGGCAAAATCATGTTTTTCTAAACCCATCCGAGGGTGGCAAATCCACGTCTTAGCCTACTTGCGGGTAGCACCATCAAACCACTTTAAAAAATAAACATGAAATGTTTTGTTCCAATTCAGACGATCCAGTCTATACTTGTATGCTGTGCGCATCACATAGTAAATCTAGGCTAATAACCGGAATAAGAACGCATAATGTTTTCAAAAATAGATATCATGGTTAGTAGAGGCCGATCTTTGATCGGGCGAGCGGGGGTGCTCACGAAGTGACCTTCCCCAATCGTACCCAAGTTCCCGAACCGAGGCAACTTTGGTGATGACGGACACGTGGCCTTAGGCAAACGAGTCAGGGTTTCCTAAATTTCCCCAAAATAAAACATTTAGGTGGCGACTCTGTATCTGGCAAAGCAATCCATGTTTGGCACTTCTTTCAAAAATCTGTTTTCTCAAAATGATTTGCCGGATTTGGACTCTTTGGTTCAGATTAAGAACCGTGACAATTGAGAGTCCTGAGATGTAGTGACCCCAATATCGAACGGAACGGGGGACTCATTTCTCCCCGGGGCGTTCGGGGGACGTCTACAGTTTCTGGCGACTCTGCTGGGGAGTTAAAGAACTTGACTCGAACTCATGATATCTGGTTTTGACTACACTTATGTGTTTCTTTGCATTGCATTTGCATTGGTGCGCCTAGGACACCGTGTTTGCCATCTGCTATTCCTGAACGGTTTGCCGGAGGCTTGTCTTGTCAAGGCATGACCATAAGGCTGACCGGTTGTGGGCTCTGCCAGTATGGGAACACAAACCCCGATTTTACCGGGGCACCCTTTTTGACCATTCGACCTAGTGCATATTCGGAATCCATAGTGACCATTCCAAGCTAGGACAGGTTGCTTACCCGATTGTAGGTTGTTTGAAACCGCTGCATGCGTAGTGAAACCCTAGCTCCTGACAAAACAGGACAGGGAAACCCTACCCCAACATAGGGGTGTTTTGACTCTCACTTGCTTGTTATGTGCTTTTAGAGTGCGTCTCTACAGGAATGCATGTATCAGTTTGCAAGTCTAGGTATCAGGTCTGCGGGCATTAGAATCTGAAGAATCAGTTTTACCCGAGGGTATCAGATTTGAGGCAGAATTTTGGGGGCAGAATTCAGTAGAGGGCACAGTCATCCTACTATGCTCGTATCTGTTTTGGTGAAGTTAGGCTGAGATGCTGCATGTTTTCTCTTTTGCTAGGTAGTCTGGGAACCATAGCTTCAGAAGGCTCCGATATCCCCCGAGGTTCATAGAACTTGTGCTGATAGACTTTGTCAGGTCAGAGATTCAGTTCAAGGGCAATCAGTGTTCCTTTGCCAGAGGCAAGGTAAAAGGGCCAGTCAGGCACAAATCACCAGTTCAGCAGTTACCAGATCAGTGGCCCTTATCTACCTCACCAGTGAACAGTCAGGCTGAGGTCTCAGTTTCTACTGCAGGGATAGATACCAGTCAGTTAGATGGATCAGCAGAACACATCATGGATGGAGGCAATGATGCGCCAGATGCAAGAAAGTATGAAACTCATGCAGCAAGATGCTGTCCGCCAAGCTGAATTCGCCAAACAGCAGGCAGCGGTCATGGCCCAACAGGCAGAGCTAATCACCAGATTGCAACAACAAAACGGAGCATCTGCTTCGCATCAAGCTCCCCCCCACCAGTAGATCCAATACCCGGGGAGACGCCAAATGTCCAAGAAGGTGCGGACATTTTGACAGGGCCGGCTCCGCCCCCAATCTTACCCCAGCTGTCTAAAGTACCAATTAACCCATCGGACTCTCCCTTTGAGTTTGAGGTAGACCATACAGCGTTAAAGTTGAGCAAGCTTGAAAAGTTGTTCAAGAAATCCCAGACGGTAAAGTCCATCCCGGACATTGAGGACGGGTACACCGACGCAGTTGTGACACTGCCGGACAGGTTCAAGATGCCTCACATCGACCATTTTGACGGGTCAGGAGATCCCATGGTCCACCTGAGTTTGTTTTCAGATGTTTTGCGCCCAATGGGCTTGACAAGGTTATAGAAGCTTTCCCTTTTTGGCAGGACCCTGTCGGGTATCGCAGCCATCTGGTACACCAAATTGGAGGATTCAGTGAAATGAAGCTGGGAGGAGATGGCCGAGGCCTTCGTCGCACAATATTCATACAATACCCAAATCGAGATTACGACCCGTGATCTTGAGACGACGAGACAGGAGCCTAAGGAGAGCTTCTCAGAATTCGTGGCCCGCTGGAGGGCCAAAGCCTCAATGATGACCATTAGGCCAACGGATAAAGATCAAATACGGATGGTTGTGCACAACGTCCAGCCCAAACTAATACAGAAAATGATCATGCTCCCCTTCCCTACCTTTTCAGATTTGCATGAGATGGGAGTACAGATCGAAGATGCCATGAAGCAAGGCCTGATTGACAATGACAGGGAGCAGCCCGGGAAGGCATTTTTTCGCAATTCGAATGCGACCACCAGCGGTGATGCAGTTGCAAGATCTTCTGAAGTGGGCATAGTCACCGCCACCGCACCAAAAATAACCACCCCATTCACCGATGCATTCGGGAGTAGCTCGCAAGCAGCCAAATATCCACCCCAAGCCAAGAAGGTTTTCACCCCACTTTATATGCCTTTGTCAAAGGCTCTAGGGGTTTTAATCAAGAAAGGGCATCTGAAGCCCCTAGAGCCACAGCCATTACCAAAGAACCTCCCTCTCTCACACAACCCAGCCGATTACTGTGCCTTCCATCAGCGAGCTGGCCATGACACTGACTTGTGCTTTCGTCTCCGCCACGAAATACAAGATCTGATCGACAACGGGTCATCGTCGCACCAAGTCCTGCAAAGTCTATCGGCACTTGATCAGTGAACTTGGGGGGAATAATGTGACTATGTGATCGGGGGATGAACCACCTGCAGATGGCACTCGATTTACTCCAGATATAGAGTATGGCACGCACCATTTTGAGCAGTTGGCGAATGCTACATTCTGACTTGGGTATTGGGTCAGTCTTGTTGTTTTGTTTTTGAGTCTGTCTTTTGTTTTGAGTCAGTCTCTTTTGTTTTGGGTTTGTCTTGTTGTATCGAGTCAGTCCTGTTGTATAGGAGTCGGGTGATCCCGGGGGCGTTACCTCGGATATCACTATTTTGTTTTGTGTCTATCTTTTCGCTTCCTTTTGAGTCTGTTTCTGCCGGGGAGCCAGTAACACCAGAAGATTTGAATGAAACAATAGTGGTTTTTCATGCTTTTGTGCTTGTTTCTGCCGTGTGCCAGTTGTACCAGAAATTCCAAATGAGATGGCAGTATCTGACTAGAAGCTGTGTCTTTTCTGTGCCTTGAATTCATTGCATCGACCTAAGTTTTCCAAAATTTTTTGAACACTGCGGTGAAAATGAAGAGGAAGGAATTCCTCGGGTTTTGCAAAATTTTGATCAATTGAGAGAAAGAGAGGCGTGCTAAGCCCCTTAATGAATGAAATCATGCTTGTTAGCGTGAGTACTGAGAAAGACCCTGGCTTGATCCAGACTGGTTTCACACTATCTTCAGCGCGAGCGATTTGTCGCTTTCTTAAAAATTTTCAAAAAACAAAATGTTTTGCGCGGTCCTGCGAAGACTTGTGTGGAATCGCTCTTGAGATTGTGCAGCTTAGGATCGCTCTCAGCCTCGAGACTTGAGCCCTTGCTTTCAAACCTTGACCTTGGATTCAGAGTGTTCAACGGTCAACCGCGCTATGAGGTCTGTGTGGCCAGATTTGAAACAGCCCTCGAACAAGAGGCACCAAAGTCAGATCAAGAAGATCAGACCTCATCAGAAGAAGCTTGCGAAGCTAGAACAGAAACACCCCTCGAACTAGGGGCGAAAACGTCCGATGTGCTCGAAGAGCCGAAGATGGATCCTTCTGCAAATCGATATAACAGCCATTCTCCTGGATTCAGACGACTTCAGGATCTCAAAACCATTTGACATGGACAAAGCTACACTTTTACCCTTTGAGAGGCTCGCTGGGCCGAAAACCCGGAAGGGCGGCCCAGGCAAAAGTTAGAGCAAGAAAAAAAAAATGAAGAAAGATGCAAAGAAAAGAACAAAAAAAAAGAAAATCAAAAAAGAAAAGAAATGAAAAGAATTGAAAAGAAAAGAAAAGAAAAACAAAGCTCGCAAGGTCGAAAACCCGCGACGGGCGCCTTGGCAAAAGTTAGAGCCTAAAAATGAGAGGTTAATACCCGAGTGTACCTTAACCCCGAACTACGTAAGTCTTGATTCCCATCTTTGGGATACGTAGGCAACTTCATTCTGAAGTCCAGCCGTAAAACAATTCGATTGTGTCCATGCGATGGTTCTGGTCATCTTTGTCTTCTCTGTATCTGAGAATTTGGTTGTGTTCGTCACTCTGAGGACTGCCTACAATGCGCTGCGGTGCCATCCAAACAAGGGGCAACTTTTCGTTGCCATTCAATGCGCCGCGGTGCCGTTCAAACAAGGGACAACTTTCCGTTGCCATGCAGTTCCCCTCAAGCAAGGGGCAATTTTCCTTCGAATCTGAAGTTGTACATCTCAAGAGCGGGTTCCGTGCTCGTTGAGCAGTGGCCGTTTGCAAAAATAGTTTTTGAGAATTTTTAATGAAGTTGACTAATTTTCTCTCAAAAATTATTCCATTTTCCCAAAACTGGACCATTTCTTGGACCCCAAAAAGGGAAAATTTTCAGTGCTCACAGCCTAACTTGCATGATTTCAAATCAGAAAATCGAACAAGCGCATTAATCTAACTCTCATTTTGATCAAAATTGTTTTAGAAAGCCAAAACAAAAAATGGTCAAATTGATGAACTAGGGGCACAGTTGAGTCAGGCTTCCTGTCTTTTCCTCGTTGTCAATGTATTTTCCAGAAAGGGCACTCTACTTGCCAGAAAAGGCATCGTATTCGCCAGAAGAGGGCACAACTGAAGTTAGCAGAAAAGGGCTGAAAGCTCTCAACATCCTCCGAGCAGCGAGGTATCAAGCCAAGTGCAAAGCACGAACTGGAATGATCTGATCACGTCCAAACTCCCCGGTGGAGCATCATTAACCAATGTCAATTACAGATCTGCTGCACATCCAGCCGCATCACAACCCCTCTGTGGGAGAAACTCACTGTTGTGAACAAGAAGAAGAATCTATCGGAATGCTAGGGGCAAGAGCCCGTAACTTTCTGTTTGTCCATCAACCACCTAGGGGAGGGATAAAAGATGAGAGATTGAAGAATAGAGAGATGTGCGCTGAGAGAAAAAGTGAGGAAATGGCTTTTTCAGAAAAACAGAGCCTGAGGGCCGAGTGATGTGAGAGACACAAATGAGAAAGGGTGGGAAACAATATCCGGAGAAACTGGCTCCTCACGATCTGAGAGGTCTGTCGTCTTTGTGATACGTCTGTGTGTCGTGTCTTTTGTTTTGTTTGTCTCGATTCCTGCTTTGAGTCGTCCCGAGCGTGTCTCGTTGTGTTTAGGTTGTTTATCTTTTTGTCTTTCGTTGTTGAGTCTTTTTCGCTGTGTTCAGTCGTAGGCTCAATACCCAGTTAAGAACTCATTTCTTAATTTCAAAAATAAAATCGTTTTGTGCTCAGAGTGCTGTGCTATTCTTCATGATTGTGCAAAACAAGATTCGTTCTTTTGTAAAACCGCACGGTTCAACCCAAGTCATGTGAGAACAGTAAAATCAGGATCTATCTGAAGCTATATAGGTTCCAGACTGTGAAGCAAAAGAAAAGAGGGAAAATTGGAGCATTTGAGTTTGTTTCAGTTTCCGTGATTATACTCTCTGTTATTATACTCCAGATGTACCTCTTCAGGCCTTGTCAATGCTCCGAAGTATGAGTGTGCCTCTACTCCCAAACTCAAGCCTACTTCAATGCCAGAATGGCAATCGAAGTGCTCCTTCAGAAAACCAGCCCCTGCCAAATGCATCTTGGCTGTGTTTGCAATGAGTTCCTAGGAGACCAACTGCGACGGTGGAAACTAGAGTTCGGACGGCTATTGCCTAGAACGCAAAGGTTCGGAATTTCCGAGACTAAAGTCTGGTTTAAATACCCAGGGGTCTATCCTCAGCTTGAAATCTGTATGGCAGCCCCATAGATTGAGATAGCATGTGGATGCGCCTCGATTCTGGATACTGAATCAACCTAGTTTGTCACCCCGTTGGAGAATAAGGAAAGTTGTGAACATGGCCAGGAAGGAAAGGTAGTAATTGCGGTTTGGAAGTACAATCAAGAAAGTGCAAGAAGAACCCACTCTTTTCAGCTCAAAATGTTTTTGCAGAATTTCAACTCATGTCTTCGATGTGTAGCTCATCGTCAGTCGGCATGCACGAGATGTATCCTTTTTGGAATGTATCGTGACCCCTCCGAGAGGTAAATCGGAGGTTGCGTTTGGAAATTGGTCTACTTAAGGCTTGTATTCCCTTATTCGGTTTTTTTTTTTTGTTTCAAAGAGGTGTTGTCACGCGCGTTCCACTGGCATTATTATGCTCGTTCGTTGCATTGTTATGCACATCTATCTAGCATTGTTATGCTCATTACTTGCATTGTTATGTACACTTCACCTGCATCGTTATGCACCTTTTTTACTTGTAATTGTTGTCTTTTCTCCTCTCGCATGCGGTGTGTTAGGACATCTTCAGTTTCGAACATTCGAACGAGTTCCGGTGTTCATTCATACCTTTTCTCTCTTGCATGTGATATGCTGAGAGGTTTTCTCTTGCGTGTGATACGTTGAGAAATTTCCTTTTTCTCTCTTGCATGTGATATGCTGAGAGGTTTTCTCTTGCGTGTGATACGCTAAGAAATTTCCTTTTCCTCTCTTGCATGTGATATGCTGAGAGGTTTTCTCTTGCGTGTGATACGCTGAGAAATTTGTCTTTCCTCTCTTGCATGTGATATGCTGAGGGGTTTTCTCTTGCGTGTGATACGCTGAGGAATTTGCCTTTCTTCTCTTGCGTGTGATACGCTGAGAAGTTTACCTTTCCTCTTTTGCGTGTGATACGTTGAGAGATTTACCTTCTTCATCTCCTATGTGTGATACGCAGAGAGATGTTGTGTGTAAGACTCCGGGTATTCTCAGTAGTCGCTTTTAGCCTTCTCCGCGTGAGACGCAGTGAGAATTGCATAATTTTCTTACATCCTTTCTGCATGAAATGTAGTTAGATTTGTATTCACTTGCTTAAAACTGTTGCATGGTATGCTTCATTACAGTTTTCTTTGCATGATCATAAGTTATGTTCAGCTTCTTGCATTGGCAGTTGCATTTTGCCCCTGCCTGCGGGCACATCCGTGTTATTTTGTATGTTTGTCTAAGTCTTCGGCCTTGTCAAAAATGGGTCGTCTCTGGGCTTTGACATTCACTCCCGTCACTTATGACTTTCGAGTTCTGTCAAAGAGGGGCAACTGTAGACACCCCATTTTTGACCGACCTTGAGACTCAGACGTCACCAGTTGTGCGCTCGGTGATATTGCATATTGTGCTCGTTCAGAAGTTTTAGAGTCTCGGCTACAAGCCTTGCCTCCAGACTTCCGGACTCTTTTGTGCTTTGCCTCAGTTTGCGAACCAGGCTCCGTTTTCTCTATTTTCTCTTCCCGAAGGGAGGGAGAGGTCTCGTAGATCATCTCTCAGTGGCCGTAGGCTACGTTTCGTGGTCGTAGGCCGTTTTGCCCGTTTGGAGTCCGGTTTTCGATTTTTCGGAGCCGTTGGCCGTGTGCCTCGGTTCGGGACCGCTTAACTACCTCCGTTTGCTCCAGTTTTTGGCATGCATCTTATTTACTCCCTTTTGAGGGACACTGCGGTCCGAGAGACCAACTTCGTGGTCGGACACCACTTCTGGTGCCTAACAGCCCATTTTTGGGGCCTCGAACTGCGTGTTTTGGCTCCCGAACCTTCATTCTGCATTTTTGGGCTCCAACCCGAACTTGAGTTAGTCATATTTTGAGATCCTTTTCATGTTTGATTGAGGACCTTTTACTGTTTGAGAACTCCTACTATCACTTGCCCCTTTATCTCCCTTTTAGGCCAATTTTGGGGGGAAATTTGAATTTCACTTCCCCCCCATTTTTCCCCCTCTTTTCCACCCTCTTGTGTCTATATAACAGACCCCCCAGCTATGTTTTAGGGGTTAGAAAATTTTGGTTTGGAGCTCTCACATTAAATCTCTCTCTTTCTACTCTAAGCCTTAAAAAAACCCTTTGATTCTTACACCATTTCCTCACTATCACCTAGCACCACACCACCACTCCATTCCAGCAGCTTGGAGGGTCTTCTCAGAGCTTAGGAGGCAGCATTTCTTGGTCCAAAAGGCTGTCAAAGATTAGTCTTCAAGGGTAAGTCCTCTTCTCCCCTTTTTGACCCTTTTCTTGGTTCACATCTTAGCTCTTTATGCTTGCATGTTGGGACTCCGACCCTAATTGAAAATATCATTTTTTTGAGCTCTATTTCATGTTTATTTAAGGGCCTCTCACTGTTTGAGGCTCCCTTTTTACACTTGCTTCATTACCTCCTTTGTATGCCATTTTCTTGCATATTATTTTAGGCCAATATGTAAACTGTTTTGAGCTCTAGTCCGAACTGTAAAGAAGCTTATTTTGAGCCCTTCTTCAACATTATTGAAGGGATCATCACTATTTGTGGCTTCCATTTGCCACTTACTTTTATATCCCTCTTTTGGCCTCATTTTTGCATGATTTGTTAGCCCCTTGTGTTTGTGTTTCTGGACTTTGGTCCAAAGTATAAATGGCCTTATTTTGACTCCCTCTTCATGTTTCATTAAGGGTCTTTTACTATTTGAGGCATCCTTTTTGTACTTTGTGTTATAACTCTCTTTTTGGCCTTGTTTTGCATAGTATTTTGAGCATGCTTGTGCACTGTTTTGGGTTTGATCATAAACTGTAAAATGTCATATTTTGGGCCTTTCTTCAACATTTTTTAAGGGCCCTCATCTATTTAGAGCCGGCAGCCATCACTTCCTTCTTTGTCTCCCTTTTGGCCCATTTTTGCATGCTAGCTTAGCCCCATTTGTGTTCGCTGTTTGGCCTTCCTTAAAACTGTAAATATGCTTGTTTTTGGACTGCCTTGAATCTGTCTTCACACTTCATGTTCAAATAGCACATGTTTTGTATAGCTCTAGGCCAATGCGTATGCCTAGTTTTGCATTTCGGTTCTCATTCCATGCTTCGGGTGCCACGCTTTCATGTTTCGGGGCTGTTTTACATCACTTTTTGCTGCTAAAATTTGCATGCTAGTATTCCATATTCCATGTTTTGCCATGTCTTGGTAGAGTGGCATTCGTGCCTTAGGATCGGTCCTCGGTTTGCGTGCATGTGTGCACGCATTTCGAGTGTCTCATTTTTCATCTCATGGCCTCTTATGTGAGTGTGGCTGAGGTCCACTCATGTTGGTGTAAGCCCATATTGCATTGTGTATGCCATTTCATTTCATAGCATTGTGTATGCTAGGTTGTATGTTAGCGCATTGTGTATGCCATGTTATCTCGTGCATCGTGTATGCCATTTCATAGCATTGTGCATGCTAGGTTGTATATTAGTCGCATTCATGCATGTCATGCATATTGCATTGTGTTTGGGATAGGAGTTAGCCCGAGCACGGGAAACGAGGGACGTTTCGTACTTCGAGTGACGGAACGTGTCTCAATTCCTAGTCACCGACACTCCGGATTATCCATGATGGAGTTTACACTACAATAAAAGTGGGTTTATGAGACGGAACTATTTACGACGGCACACTTGCCGTCTCAAAAAGTCACTTTTTGCGACGGCAGAAAATGCCGTCTCAAAAAAGCAGAGCATTTGCGACGGCACCATTTGCCGTCTCAAAAAAGCAGAGTATTTGCGACGGCACCATTTGCCGTCTCAAAAAAGCAGAGCATTTGCGACAGTATTTTCTGCCGTCGCAAATACTCTCATTTTTTGAGACGGCAAATTGTGCCGTCGCAAATGCTCTGCTTTTTTTAGACGGCAAATGGTGCCATCGCAACTGCTCTGCTTTTTTGAGACGGCATTTTCTGCCGTCGCAAAAAGTGACTTTCGTGTTTTTTTGTTTTTGCTTTTAGTGAATATTTTTAAAATTTTAAATATTTTTTTTAGATACACCTTACTTAGATGTATCTTAAAAAAAAAATTATGAAAATCTTTTTTTTTGAATTAATAAATACATAAAAATACAAAAAACAAATGTATTGAATTATTGTATTTTTGGTATTTAGTGAATTTTTAAAAGATTTTTTTTGCAATTTTTTTAATTTTTAGGTGTATTTATGTTGGGTGTGTCTAAAAATTAAAAAAAAAATACTTAAAATATTAAAAAAATTCAGTAAAAACAATATAACACGGAAAACAAGAAAGTATAATTTTCTCAAAAGAGTTTTTGGAAAACTCTAACCTAGCATAGTGATCGTGATTTTGAGACAGCTTCATATATATACAATCACAAAATGGTTTGAATAAATTCAACGGTATTTTTCT
The DNA here is from genome assembly GCF_055761805.1 of Camellia sinensis. Taxonomy (NCBI): domain Eukaryota; kingdom Viridiplantae; phylum Streptophyta; class Magnoliopsida; order Ericales; family Theaceae; genus Camellia; species Camellia sinensis. The sequence goes on along the minus strand of NC_138961.1, from coordinate 190,688,423 downwards.
GTCGCAAAAAAAATTAAAAAAAACAATGTCGTCTTATTCTTTTGATATAACATTTCTCTTTTCATTCATTTTTTCATCTTCCTGTCTCCTTGTCTCTATTTCTCTCACTTCTCTTTATCTCTTTCACTCATCACTCTTCTTTCTCTGTCTGTCTGTTTCTCTCTGTGTCTCTCGCCTATCTCCCTTTTCTTTATCTCTCTCATCTGTTTCCTCTCTCTATCTCTCTCGCTCATCTCTCTTCTCTCTATCTCTCCCATTTCTTTTCTCTCTCTCTCTTATCTTTCTATCTCTCTCTATCTCTCTCACCCATTTCTCTTCTCTCTTTGCCTCTCTCTTTTTTTGTGTCTCTCTCTCGCTCATCTCTTTTCGCTCTATTTCTCTCTCTTTTTGTCTATCTCTCGCTCATCTCTTGTTTCTCTCTCTTTTTCTATCTCTCCCTCTATCTCTCTCTCTCTCTCTTTCTCTCTCTATCTCTTTTTCTGTCTATCTCTCTCTCTCTCTCTCTCTCTCTCACTCATCACTCTTCTCTCTCTCCCTCTCTCTCTACTTGTCTATTTATCTATTTCCCCCTCACTATGTTCGTCTTGCTCACTTTCTTACTCTCATCTTCTCTATTTATCGAGCTCCTTCTCGATTTATCGATCCACTATAAACGACGTCGTCTTACTCTTTTGAACATTTCTCTTTTCATCCATTTTTTCATCTTCCTATCTCTTTGTCTCTGTCTCTCTTCTCTTTCTCTCTCTTACTCATCACTCTTCTCTGTCTGACTGTCTCTCCCTTTCTTTATGCGTCTATGTCTCTCTTTTCTCTCTCTCTCTCACTCATCACTCTTCTCTGTCTGTCCGTCTCTCTCTTTCTCTCTGTGTCTCTGTCTCTCTTTTCTTTCTCATTCTCACTCATCACTCTTCTCTGTCTGTCTGTCTCTCTCTTTTTCTCTGTGTCTCTCGTCCATCTCTCTTCTCTCTATCTCTTTCATATATCTTCTCTCTCTGTCTCTCTTCTCTCTCTCTTCTTTTTTTTTTCTCTCGTTCTCTCACTCATCTCTTTCTGTCTCTCTCTCGTTTATCTCTTTTTGTTATGTTTTTCTCTCTCTGTCTCTCTCTCTTTGTCTATATCTTTTCACCCATTTTTTCATCTTCTTCTCTCTTTTTTCTTTCTCTCTCTCATTCATCACTCTTCTTTCTCTGTCTGTCTATTTGTCTCTCTCTCTCTGTGTGTCTCTCATTCATCTATCTCTTCTTTTATCTATTTTCTCTCTTTGTCTCTTTCGCTCATCTCTCTTCTCTCTATCTCTCTCACCCATCTCTCTTCTCTCTATCTCTCTCATCTCTCTCTCGCTTATCTCTCTGTCTCTCTCGTTCATCTCTTTTCTCTCTATGTCTCTCTCGCTCATCTTTCTTCTCTCTATCTCTCTCTCTGTCTCTCTCGTTCATCTCTCTTTTCTTTCTATCTCCTTTTCTGTTTTTCACTCTCTATCTCTTTCTCTCTCTCTCTCTCTCTCTCTCTCTCCCACTGTGTTCGCGTTGCTCACTCTCTCCCTTCCGTCTTCTCTATTTACTGAGCTCCCTCTCGATTTATCGATCCACTACAAGAAAATGCAGTTTTAGCGATCACTTTGTCTCTCTCTCGCTCACCACTCTGTCTCTGTTTCTCTCTCTCGCTCTCTCGCTCTCTCGCTCTTTCGCTCTCCTCTATCTGTCTCTCACTCATCTCTCTTTCTCACTACCCATCTCCTCTACCACCTTCACCACTACTGCAAACGCCATTTCACTACCACCACTACTACCATGGTCACCATTTCACCTCTACGACTACCATTACTACTACCATCACCACCACTCCACTACCACTATTGCCACTACTACTACTACCATTACTTCTCTTTCACCCCTGCCACTTCATCTACTCTGCCACTACCACAACTTCACCACTAATCTCCTTCGCCGCCGCCACCACCACCACCACCACCACCACCATCATCTCTTATCCACCACCTTTACCATTACTGCCGCTTCCTCTCCTCTACCACAAAATATTACATCTCTTCTCTCTCTCACTCATCACTCTTCTCTGTCTGTCAGTCTTTGTCTTTGTCTATGTCTCTGTCTCTTTCTCTTTCTCTCTTTGTCTCTCGCTTATCTCTTCTCTCTATCTCTATCATCTCTCTTTTTCTTTCTCAATTTTTCTATTTATCTCTCTCTATCTCTTTCTCTCTCTGTCTCTCTCTCTCTATCTTTATATCTCTTTCTCTCTTTGTCTCTCTCTCACTTATCACTCTTCTCTCTCTCTTTCTCTCTCTATGTCTGTTTGTCTGCCTCTCACTCTTCTCTCTCTCTCTCTCTTTCTCTCTATGTGTATGTCTGTCTATTTGTCTCTCTTCTCTATTGTGTTCACCTTGCTCACTCTCTCTCTCATCTCTTCTCTATTTACCGAGCTCTCTACTACAAGAAAATGCACTTTTCACGACCACTTTGTCTCTCTCGCTCATCACTTTGTCTCTGTCTGTCTCTCTCTCCCTCTTTCTCTCTCTCTTTATCTCTCTTCTCTATCTGTCTCTCATTCATCTCTCTCTCACCACCCATTTTCTCTACCATATTCACCACTACTACAAATGCCATTCCACTACTACCACTACTACCACTATTGTCACTCCACCTCTACAACTATCATTACTACCACCATCGCTACCACTCCACTACCACCACTACTACTACCATTACCTCTCCTCCACCACCGCTACTCTATCTCCCCTACCACTACTATAACTTCACCACTTATCTCCTTCACCATCACTACCACCACCATTATTACCCCTTATCTACCACCTTCACCACTACTGTCACTTCCTATCCTCTACCACAAAAAATTAGTTCTTGATTTTTAGTAACAAAAAAAAAAAAAAGAATTGCAAAAAATTATTTTTCATTGACCACAAAAAATTAATTTTATTTTAATGGAAAATATTATCCCTACTTCTATCAAATTAAAGAAAAAAAAATTTATTCAATAAAATAAATATGAAACAAATAAATTTTCAACCTTACTAAATGAAAAAAAAAAATTCATTAACTATAAAAAAAATTATTTTAATAAAAAATATTTTTTTGACTACGACATCTTCTGTTGCAAAAAAAAAAAATCATTTTATTATTTAAATATTCATTTGTAATGAAAAAAAAAAATCCAAAAAAATTTCCGTTCCCCCCTTTTTCCATTCTCGCTTGGGTTCCCCCCACTCCAAACCCAAAATCCCCAATCTCAAAAATCCCTAATCTTTTCCCCCCTCCTCTCTTGTTTCATTCCCACTTGGGTTTCCCCCCATCCCAAACCCAAAATCCCCAATCTCAAAATCCCTAATCTTTCTTACGTCTCTCTCTCTCTCTCTCTCTCTCTCTCTCTCTCTCTCTCTCTCCGTCTCAATTTGTTTCAGATGCTGATTTAGATGATTCACGGTCGAGGAGGAAGAGGAAGAGCAGGAGTTCTAGGCGTAGAAGTAGGAAATCAGAATCAGTCGGTGATAGTGAATCGGATGAGTTGAATCAGGGTGCTGATGCTTGATCTTCATGTATGTTCACTACTTTCCTTTCATTGTTTGTTTCTTTTGTATTTTTTGTCATTTGGATGTAGGAGGAATATCAATATGCTTCTATGTTTGATAAAGTTGAGCTTATTACATGCATAAATTTGTTTTTAGGGTTGTTTGATTTGTTAACTTTTCATCTTTGATTATTTTGCTCTGTCCATTTTGTGTTTTAGTATGTGAAATAGTTTTGTTTTTTGTTTTTCTGGGCAGAACAATTCAGATGGAAAACGAATGAAATTATCCAGATCAAGAGTTGAAAATGGTGGCTCAAACTCAAAGTAAAAAATGGAATCAAATTCAGGGCAAGGAAACATGGCAGTTGAGAAGCATACAAAGCCAAGTGAGCAGTCTAATAAGCAAGATTATATCCATGTGAGAGCAAGAAGAGGTCAAGCTACTGATAGCCACAGTTTAGTAGAGAGAGTAATTTCTCTTCAGAGTTGTTGGAATTACTATTTATCATTTGTTGAATTTATTTGTAGATTTCTGTTTGCATATTGAAACTTGTTGTTTGTCAGGCTAGGAGAGAAAAGATCAGTGAGAGGATGAAGATTTTGCAAGACTTGGTTCCTGGATGTAATAAGGTAATCAAAATCATTTGTCTATTTTCGTTAAATAAAATTGGCACAAAAAATAATATTTTAGTCATGAAACTCAATAATGTAGGTGTATAAAAAAATGTCTAAAATACTCATTTCCATTGAATTTAATGACTAATGTACACGTTTCTAACAATTTTACTTAACAAAAATAAATAAATAGTTTAGATTGAAAATAAATCAAAATATTGAGGTTTGAATTGATAAGATTAAAAATTCAGAATTTATTTTGTTAAAAGGCTTAAATCTTAAGGGTTTTTTTGTAATGATCCTAACTTTTTAAAAAAAAAAAAAATTAAAAACTTTTCATATTCAAGCCTCACTAGACTAGACAGATCTAAAAACTAATATATATATATATATATATTGGGAAAAAAATCCACTAAAAAAAAATTAAAAAGCTAGTGGTTTTTTTTTATATAAAAAAAAAATCCACTGAAAATTTACTTTTTAGATTCCTTTAAATTATACAGACTTGAAATAAAATAAAATAAAAAAGTTTGAAAGTAAAAATTAGAACTTTTTATAACAAAGATACTCCCCAATTTGACTATTCCTCTCATAGCTTCTAAGTCACTTCTCTTCTTTGCAGGTTCCTCATGTTACTTGTACTGATTATCAACTGATTGATATTTCTGAAGATGGTTTTGTAAGTAATTTCGTGTGAACATCTTGAATATTTCTGAATCCAATGGATCTCACTGGATTAATTATTGGTAGATAAAAATGCCATGTAATTTAATTGGGTTGCTATAGACATTTGGAAATTTAGACTTGTTATTATTCTATTGACAAGAGATGATGTTGACAGCAATATTTTGTGTTTGTAATTTTGGCCATGGGTAATTTCCGCTGTTTTATTAGTGCTTTGTGTCCAGCCAAGAACTATCCATGTCTCTTTGTTAGAAATGTGTAAGATTTTATGTTATTATTCAGAACTTAATAAGTTTGGATGTAGTAACTTCCATTTTCAGATCCAGCTTTAGGCTTTTTGCCTGTTAGGGGTTGCCACAATTTTTGAATTGTAAACCAAATAAACTTTGATCTGCAGGTGAGTCTTTTGACTGAGAATGGTAACACCAAGGATGACTTGAAGCTTCCCACCGATGAAAGTCTGCTCAGACAGGTACACAAATGTTCTGCATTCTTCAAAATGCAACCTGTGCACTCTAAATATATTTTGAAATATTAGTAAGATGAATACATTGTATTTCAATATTGCTTTGCATAATTTAGAAGCATTGTTACGTCAATGATATCTTGATTTTTAAGTTATTGAATAAATGACTTTTTAATTTTAATTACTCCAGTGTTATCTCATTTTTTGTTCATTATCTTTGAATAAACTATTTTTATATTTGGCACACAACAAAATTAAAAAAAAAATAAAAATAAAATATGTGTCCCAAGCATATTGTGATTTGTATTTTTTAAAAATCACTGAGTCGGTATGTTTGTGTCATGTACGGATTGTGTCATTCGTCTTTGTCTTTGTGCATTGAAAATTTAATGCTGCCCTTCAATAGTCCACAATTAATATTATGTTCTTTACTTTATATTTATTTGTCTGTGCTTTGTGTGTTCAGATTAAAGATGGGTTTGCTGAAGGGAAAGACCTTATTGTATTAGTTATGTGTGCTATGGGGGAAGAACATATCAATGCCCTCAAGGACATTGGCCCAAAGAACTAAAATTCTTGGGGTCTCTTGTATAATGTCTACGCACATATTATTTATATAAATGATCTAATAATTGGATTAAAACCACCCTAAAATTCAGAGACTCTTTTCACTTAATTCGTCTGTTACTCATCAGATAATGGTTTGGATTTACTAACACCCACGAAACTACAATCGATTGTCTATCTGATCCCTAGATTTGCTTCTATTCCAAGGTAAACAAAGCCTCTGATTTTTGAAATCCGATTCACAAGCACTATGTTTTCTTGACTTTCTTGTTTTTTTTATTACTGTTTGTTTAGTGTTAGATCTGATGGCTGAAGGGGGAGTTCAATCTCGTTATGTGAAGTTGACCAAAGATCAAGGGCCTCGGAGGATATTAAGCCTGAAGAAAAACATTTAATTTTGATTTATGTTATTTTGAATTATGAACAAAATCATGTATTTAAATATTATATATGTATTATGAAACATTATGTAGTGGGATAATTTTGTTGATGTGTAATTATGAATGGAAGAATGTTTTATTATGAAGAAATTGTTATTTTTATACTGGAATTTTTATATTATTATGTAATTATTATGGAGAAATTTTAATATTTTTAATAATTTTATCGGATATTTTTTTTCTTTTTTGTGACGGCACTACACCGTTGCAAAAAATAGAAAATTTTATTATTTTTATTGATTTTGTTACAGGTTTTATTTTTTGTGACGACACTAAATTGTCGCAAAAAATAGATATTTTATTATTTTTTAATACTTTTTGCGACGGTTGTACATTGTCGCAAAAAAATAAAATTTTTTATATTTGTAATACTTTTTGCGATGGCACCACACCGTCGCAAAAACAGTGTTTTTGCCGTTGCAAAAAAAAAAGACTATTAGTGACGGCATTTTTTGCCGTCTCAAATAACATTTTTAGCGACGGTAAAATAGTGCCGTCGCAAAAAGTCAAGAAATTTCAAACACTATTAGCGACTGCAAAGTGCTGTCGCAAAAAGGCAAAAATGCCGTCGCAAAACATTAGCGACGGCACTGTGTCGTCACTAAAACTCTTTTGCAACCCCCGCATTTGCGACCCCCACTTGCCGTCGCAAAAAGTCATTTTGCCGTCGCAAAAAGTTTTTGCGACGGCATTAAGAGTATTAGCGACGGTATTTTACCGTCGCAAAAAGTCAATTTTTTTGTAGTGTTAGGTTTTGTTGTATTTATATGTGCATTCATTTCATATTGAGTTGCACAATTCGACCCCTCGGCCATCATGCATCGAAATGCGTGATTGGTGGTAAGAGGATCGAGGCATGCATATATTTGTGAAAATACATTGCCATGCCCCTTTCCTACTCTCTGTTGCAGCAAATCAAGAATCAGCAGTCTTTTGGGGCTTGGCGGCTTTCCAAAAAATATTGCAAAACAGAGGCTAATTGGGGCATCACAGTGGATTTCCGTGCAAAAGGCGACCCGAACATGCATCATCCATCATCTGAAGAAGAGTCAAGGCAGTCCCTGGCTTGCATGCCAGTTTATTGTTTTCTTAGTTAATTTGATAATTAATTAGGATTTTTTTTTTTTGTAAATATTTGGACTGTATTATTTGGGACTGTATTATTCTTTCAGACCCTCTGCGCGAGGGCAATGTTGTAATAAGTGTGCGTGTGTGTGATGTATGTCTTCCAACCCCACGTCTTTCTCCATTTTATTTACCCGTTTATGATGGTTAGATTAGGGCATGTTTCAATTAGCATACAGTATGATAGCATGTTTGCATTCATTCATCTGTTTTGCATGCACCAGGCTCGGCGCATCATACTAACTGCATTATATTTTCAATTCCAAGTTGAATACATGTTAGCTGTAGCATTTCATATGTCATGTTTAGAATAGCCGAGCCTGCTATAGTTGCATTTTTGCATGTGTTGCATTAGGCATTTCCGTATAATTAGGATCATGCATGGATTTCTAAATAACTTCTGTTTTGGCTTGGAGTACTTGGTAAGTTTTATGCTTTAGCATCCTTGCATGCGTGTGAGTGACTGCCATGAATGGCATGCTTACCATGAGGCTATATGCTTATGTGATATAACTGCCTGAATGCCTGTGGGTGAAGGTTGGGTTATTTGAATTGGAACAATTCATCAAATGTGTGTTTTAAGCCCACTAGATAGTGGCAAAATCATGTTTTTCTAAGCCCACCCGAGGGTGGCAAATCCACGTCTTAGCCTACTTGCGGGTAGCACCATCAAACCACTTTAAAAAATAAACATGAAATGTTTTGTTCCAATTCAGACGATCCAGTCTATACTTGTATGCTGTGCGTATCACATAGTAAATCTAGGCTAATAACCGGAATAAGAACGCATAATGTTTTCAAAAATAGATATCATGGTTAGTAGAGGCTGATCTTTGATCGGGCGAGCGGGGGTGCTCACGAAGTGACCTTCCCTAATCGTACCCAAGTTCCCGAACCGAGGCAACTTTGGTGATGACGGGCACGTGGCCTTAGGCAAACGAGTCAGGGTTTCCTAAATTTCTCCAAAATAAAACATTTAGGTGGCGACTATGTATCTGGCAAAGCAGTCCATGTTTGGCACTTCTTTCAAAAATCTGTTTTCTCAAAACGATTTGCCGGATTTGGACTCTTTGGTTCAGATTAAAAACAGTGACAATTGAGAGTCCTAAGCTGTAGTAACCCCAATATCGAACGGAACGGGGGACTCGTTCCTCCCCGGGGCGTTCGGGGGACGTCTACAATATGTCTGAGGTGGTCTCATGTTTTTCTATATATAGAGGACCCTTTCTCACATTTTGAAAGGTTAGAAAAATTTGGGAACAAAAATATTTCTCTCTCTATAATTCTCTCTCTCTCTCTTGCAAGTTCTTTACTCCTTGTCTATACACTCTAAACCAAACCTTGTGATATTTGTGCTAAGGTGTTTTTAAGCTTGCATTTAGCTCTTGAGGGTGTGTAATTGTTGGTTTGTAACTCAAAAAGGGTATCTCTTTTCAAGAGGTATAATTTTTAACTTGTTTCCCTTCTTTATTTGCCATCTTTTCTACTATTTTTGGATTGTTTTTACACTGAATTTCTGAGCTGAATCTTATGGTTTAAGGCCATTAAGGGTGGAGGGGTGGATCACCCTTCTTTGCACCTAACTTCTTAAGCCTTTGCCCTTGTGTTTCCCACCTTTCTATTATCACTTTTTTGAGCTTTTTACTACTAAATCTCAGAGGCTTTTCAAAAGCTAAAATCATGTTTTGAAGTCTTAAAAATTGAGGGGGTAGCCTCCCATTCTTGTGCTTGTTTACTCGCTTAACTTGCTCCATGTTGTAGTTTACTCTTTTAGCTCTTTTGACTTCAATTCCAGCACTACTTTAGCCTATTTTAGGACCTTTTTTTATGTGTTTGTTTCAATCATGCTTTGTATTGTAGGCTTGTAATGTAATGGTCCTCGTAGGCGTGGTGGTTTAGGCCTTAGCCACCAACCTATTTGAGTTGATAGTATTTATTTCTTGCCTTCCATACTTGTATTCATCTCTCATCACCTCTGCAACTCCTCTCATTTCTTGGCTTTTTCTTTTTTTTGAAAGTTGTTTCAAGCTAATTGCTTGTTTAAGATTGAGATATGGGTATCATGCTTAATGGTTTAATCTCTTTAGGGGTTCATTACCAACAACATAGTGTCTCTCTCATGCCTAAAACAACTCTTTATTTGATGATCTTTTCCATTAGAGGACGTAAAGCTCATTATTAGACACAATTGAATTAAGGAATGAAAGGTAATTAAAATGAAGTAATTAAATCAAGACTAAAAGTGATGCAAGATAATAAAAGGTTTTGTGTTCAATCAGACATTAATTGAATACATGGAGACTTGAGTCATTTCATACTTGTCAAGTGATGAAATGGTTCAAGTTTCCAAGGTCAACCACTTCCCTTGATCAATCCATGATAGGGAGGAGGTTTTGTTAGTCTTTCCTTACCATTTATTAAAATTGTGACCTTTGATTCATTAGTCATCATGCAATGCAATTGCACTGATTGATAGCTTGCGAATCAAGCTTACCCCTCATTTGACCTATTTGTTAATAAGGAGAGGCAGGGTGGACAAACATCTCCTGAGAATACTTTGGTTTGTGCTCTATTTGTTCTCTATTGTTGCAGAAAAGAACCAACATTAGTGGCCGACAGGCCACTTTTACTAGACAACAACCCACTTTTAGTGGGTGGCCAACCACTACTTCTGGGTTGTTGGCCACTTTTTCCAAGCAGACAGTGTCCTTTTTCCAGTAGAGTAGAGCAGAGGTTGAATTGAAAAATAGTGCAATTTTCTAACTATGCAACAAAGGCATTCTAGCAGCTAAACGGAGAGCATTATCAGGTGAAAATTCACATCCATACGTGAGCCATCCCTCGATCCTCGGGATCTGTAAAATGATGTTGTAATATTGGCATGTTATGCTTAAAGTAGCGAGTTTGTAACTAATTAGTTAGAATAACTAGTTAGTTTTGTGTTGTATTTATTTAATTAGTTAGAGTAGTTAGTTAAATTTGTTGTTGTAATAATTAGTTAATTAGCTAGTGTAGTTAATTTATTTCATTTGGTTTGTAATAATTAGTTAATTAGGTAATTAATTAGCTAGTCCATTTATTCGGATCCTCTTACGCGAGGGCAAGTATGTAATATTTGTGTATGTCTTCCAACCCCACGTCTTTCTCCCTTTTATTTATCTGCTTATAATGGATAGTTTAGAACATCATATTTCTTTTAGCATTTCCCATGTTTGCATTCACTTGTCTTGAATGCATCAAGACTTGGTTCATCATTTTAAACAAAGCATTGTAGTTTACATACTTCGTTGAATATGTGTTTAAACCGCATGCTATCAAGTTATTTCAAATGACATAACTAGTAGCCAAGCTTATTAGTTGCATATCGTATGTGTTGCATTAGTCATATCGCATTAGTTAGGAACATGCGTTTTTCTAATTATTTTACTTTGTTTGGCTCACCTTGGAGTACTAGGTGAGCATTTTTGCTTTAGTATATTGCATGAATGTGGTTGTTGCCATGTCTAGCATACTTACCATGAGGCTAATTGCTTAAGTGCTAAATCTCTTGAATGCCTGTGGATAAAGGCTAATTGTTTGAATTGGAATAATTTGAGTAATGCATATGAGATCACTTTTTCAAGTGGTACATATTCGAAACAATTTTCAAAACAAACATGAATCAAAGTGTTTCAATTTATGCAAATTAATCTATACTTGTGTGTTCATCACATAATAATGTTAGCCTAATAACCGGAACAAGAGCATATAACGTAAATAAGATTCACATCATGATTAGTAAAGGCCGATCTTTGATCGGATAAGTAGGATGCTCAATTCATGACCTTCTCCTCTCGTACCTAAGTTCCCAAGCTGAGACAATCTTGGTGATGACGGACACGTGGCCTTTGGCATGAGTCATGGGTTTCTTAAATTTTTCAAAAATATTCAGGTGGCGACTCTGTATCTAGCAAAACAGTCTATTTTTGGCATTTTGATTCAAAATTGATTTCCCAAAAGATTTGTCGGATTTGGACTCTTTAGTGTTATTTATTTCACATTACACTTGTGGAATCAGATTCAGAACCATGGGAGTCCGAACTGTAGGGCTAGTCGTATCCAAAAGGAGCACAAAAAATCGAGTTATACTAGGTTAGGTAGTTTACCTCCCAAATGGCCTTGTCTTCTAACAGTTTGTCTATTTCCTCATCTACTGCCTCCACATGAATCAACGTTGGCCTTCTTGCCCGCTGAATAACAGGTTTAGCCGACCTGTCTACATTGAGTCTATGGCAAGTGACCTCGGGGTCAATACCAGGCATCTCGTATGGCGTCCAGGCAAACACTTTTATGTTTGCTCGCAAAAAAGTCTTTAACTCCTTTTCTTCCTCCTCGGCTAAGCCTGAGCCGAAAAGGAAGAAGCGCTCTACATCATCTTCTTTTACCAGAATCTTCTTCAAGGCTTTCTCATTCTTATTGGCCAGCTTTTTGTCGACGTCATCTAGGACCTCCATGTCCTCGTCTTCAATTTCTACTGTTTCAGCCTCTCACACGTTGTAGGTGGATTTCATTGTTGCCATAGAGCAATTTTTTTCCTACACCCGATCCCCTTTGGCCTCCTCAATTCCATGCTTCGTTGGAAATCGCAATAATTGGTGCAATGTTGAGGGAACAACCCTCATTGTGTGCAACTACGGTCTTCTCAAGATAACATTGTAAAGGGAGGGGGTGTCAATTACTGTAAACTCTATGCTTACCTTCTTCGTGTCTGCCTACACTTCCAAATTTGTGACTCCTAAAGGCCACATCGGTGTTCTATTGAATCCAACCATCAGGTTGTTGGATTGGTCCAGATCATCTGGGTGAAGGCCAAGCTCCTTGTAACATCTAACATACATGATGTCACAAGAATTGCCTTGATCAACCAATATGCGCCTTACCTGGCAGTCCCCAATCTTCAATGTTATCACTAAGGCATCATTGTGTGGATGTTGCACCATATCCAGGTCTGCCTCTGTAAAAGAGACCATTGGTCCCTGGTACTCATTGGTCCTCGGTTTCTTCTGTTGGACCTAATACACATGCTCAGGTGCCTCACTCTCTAAGTCTCCCTATGCACCTTATTCTCATTGACCTTTGAGTGAATAATATTGATCACCCGAGGTCCATCTGCTTATTGTGGTAGCAGTGACGGAGGTGGTGCTGCCAGTGCTTGGGGCAACCTTACCTGCTCTTTCCTTGTACTGGCCTCATCTACTAGGTCTCGCAGATGACCCTGTCTGACCAGATCCTCCAAGTGTGTCTTCAGAGCCCTGTACCCCTGATTCAAGTGCCTATCCTCACTATGGTAGGCACAGTGCTTCCCAAGGCTCCTTCCCATAAACTCGCTAAGGACCTTCTTCGGCGCTCTATAATACAGCTGGTTCCTGATTCTTGCTATAACTTTGTAAGCCGAGATCCTGAACATAGTGGTGACTGCTTGTACAGCCCTCAACCCTGTCTCCTGCTTGTTAAAAGTGGTGTTACCTCGGTCTCGCTTCGATGAGTTATTTTTTTTCTCTTGCTTTGGCGCCTTTGTTCTTGGTGTATCCTCTTCTACTCTGGCATATTTTTCAATCCGAGCCATAAGCTCCTGCATACTTTTTGGTAGAGTTTTCACCAATGACTTCCAAAAAGGGCATTCATCCTCCAGGTCATTCTTAAAAGACACAACGCCAGCTCCTGGTTGCATTCTGGTATTCGGTTGAACACCTCATAATATCTTTTAGTATATGCCTTGAGGTTTTCACCCTTAATGGCTGCAACTTGTTTGTAACAAACCAGGCTACGAACATCTCGGCCAGGCCTTCTCAACTCTTCACAGTTCTTTTCGGCAACTTATGGAACCAATCCGATGCAATTTTCCCAAAGGATAAGGAGAACACCTTGCATAGCAACTGCTCGTTCCTGGTATACAAAGCTGTACGGGGAGAAAATATTCCGGCAAACCCGTACTCCTTTCTTCCGAGCTCTGTCTCTGTCCGATTACCTGCGTACACAACGGCGGTGAGCTACCCGGCGGTGTGTGGTCGGAAACCCCTCCGACGATCGAGTTAGCACACACCTTGGGATAGAGAGAGAGGAGAGAGTTGAGTGTCAGTATTTTTCTTACCAAATGTTTATCTCCCAATGTATGGAGGGCGCAGACGTTCTTATATACCTTCTGCGCCCCAAATCTACTCCCAGTGACCTCTCAACACGTGGCACTACTATCCCATCTGTCAGCATAAACCTTGCTGAGCACCACCTAACCCAACTGCCTGCCCATTCTCCTGGGAGCTCGGCAGCCGGACAGTACCATCTCAGCCATCGTCTGCCATGCTGCGCTTCATGCCCAAGTACTCCAACAGCTAAGCTCAGATGAGGACCGGACTCGGGGGCATCTCAGCAAAGCTGAGCTCGGGACAACTCATGCTTGTCTGCAGTCGACCTACCTGCCGAGCAAACAGGTACCTCAGTCCAACCTTGCCTTTCCTGGCGCTGGACTTTTCACCTGACCGGCTTCGTAACGACGGATCCTTGCAGCTCGGTCAATCTACGCGCTGCCTTAACAGAGCAGCTTCCTTTAAGGCCGGACCACACAACTTGGCCCAACACCTGTTCGGCCCAAATCTGTCTGGCACAACTCTGTCCGGCCCAAATCTGTCCGGCCCAATTCCATATCATTAATCTCCCTCTCAATTGCCCCTTAATTCCGTCTGCTGATGCGTGACTAGGATTACCTATCCTGACCGGGATAATACTTCCTCGGTCCTCAGTATGCAAAATGGCGACCGAGCTAGTTGATATTCCTGTCTTCAAAACTTGCCCGGTTCAACTCCTTGGTTGACATTCCTGTCTCCAAAAATTGCCCGGTTGACCCCTCGACTCTTCATCCTGTCTTTTCAGTTCTAATGCTGCCATAAATGGGGACACGTGTCAATCCTCTATTGGTCCTCGAGCAGCCAACCCAGCCGTCCCCTCAATTTTGAATTTGGGCGGCCACACTACCCCTATAAACATGCATCTTCCTTCTTCCTTTGATTCTTACTGACTCTCTGGCATTCCAAGCACTTCGAAGCTGCTGTGCCCTCGCCAAGCTTCCATTCTCGTTCTTACTCTGTGTTTGCGTTGGAAGGAACTGCATTTGCACTAAATCTTGGTAAGTCTCTTCGAGCTTTTGCTATTACATTTGTTATTCTACACTTTAGGGCACCTATTCCTTAGGTTTTAGGATTTAGGCATACAGAATCATCCCAAACCCCTTACTGTTCATGGTGTTCTTCATTTTCCTTGATGAACTTTGAAGATTTGGGGACGACCGGGCTCCAGGTCGTCCTTAGATCCAAAAAACCGCTTAGACCGAGCAAAGAACCTGTTCGCCCCAACCTTAGTAAAAACCGGGATAGCCAAAGGACTTGGTCGCTCGACCGGGCTAACATCTGGTCCGCTTGGGCGACCGAGCTCCTTGGTTAGTCTTTACGACCGAGGTGGTTTGGCACTCTTCATGACCGAGCTAAAATCAAGCTCACTTTGCGCGACCGCGCTTTCTCTTACACTTGCCATCCTTTTCCTGCAGAGTCCAAGTGGACCACTGACCATTACCGAGGTTAACAAAGACCGATCAGCCTCCAATCACCACTGTGCCAAACCTCCTGAGCTGAGCTAACTTAGGCCGGCCGCACATGGGGAAATTCTGATTCCTGGTAGATACTCTGGCTGCTCTGGCTGCGTTCAGGGAGAAGTACGGCATCCCGGCCGACGTCCACCTTGAGCTTGCAGAAATTGAGACAACGCCTTGGGGCAGAGAGCAGTGCCCCTTTACCGTGCTGTCAATCATCGAAGGAGGCCTTCGTTTCCCCCTTAACCTATTGATTACAGAGTTCCTGCGCCACATCGGGCTAGCATCCACTCAAGTGTCCACCAACACATACCGAATAATAAACGGCATGCACGAGCTTAACAACCAGCTAGGCACTAACTTAGGTTTAGCTGAGATACTGCGGCAGTACACCCTGGGGCACACCGGCAACAGCTTTGCCTATTACCTTAAGATTAGGCTGGGCAAAGAAAAAATCGTGACCGGAACATCAGACAAGGACTTGCACGATGACGATTTCTTTTGGGTAACCGGCAATTATGAAACAGCCGAGGTATCGGGCTGGTTCATAAGCAAGAACTTCGGTTCCACATGTAAGTCGTGCTATCTTGTTCGGTCAATTCACTTTATTATTCTGCACTTAACCATTCTTCATGTTCCTCTTGCAGCAATTCAGGCCTTGCAAGCAAACTACCAATACCCCAACGTAGAAGCAATCCGAACTGTGCTCCGCTACAGCCACCGAGATTGCAACGAATTGCTCGGCTACGTTCCAACTTCCAGATACTCAGCACCACACCGGAGTAAAGTTACTGACTTTCTTCGTGCTCCAACTCCTCCTCGAGACTCAACTCTGCCAGACGTCCCGTTTATCCGGTTAACTGAAGCCGAGGAGATGGCGAAAAGAAGTCGCATCAAGAACTTGCTCACCGCAACCACGGGCGAAATACCAAGCATCGTTCCCCATTCCCAAGCTGTCGGTCAATCTAGCGGCCCTGTGGTTGCCTTGACGTCTCTAGCTGCCGGGCAATCCAGGCAAGAAGCTCGCTGGGCTAGTAAAAGGCCTCGCGCAGACTCATCTGCCGAGCTGGTTGCCGAGCTCACCATCGAGCAACCCACAGAAACCGCAGACCCAATTCCAGCATGGCAGCCGCAGCTTAAGCACCGGGGAAAAGACATCCCGGCGAACGCTTCGATCAAGGGTGACAAAGAGCACCTGCTTGCCTTTGATCTCTCAAAAGCCCTGCTCCTACCGAGCGATGTGGTCGGCAGCGACCACGTTCCGGACACTTGGCTTGTGAAGTCTTCAGTCAAGTCCATGGCCAGGGTAAGTCTCAATCCTTTGCTGAAATTTTTACCAAGTGTTTGGACGGTTTCTAATTTGATCCAGCTTTCCCCTTGCAGGCCATCCAAAAGCAGCACCTGGTCATGGAGCGCATCCATCGACTTCGGCAGAAGGCGAATGACACCGCCAGCCAGGTCCAAAGCCTTCAGACCGAGCTCGGCCGAGCAAAAGCTTCACTCCAAATTGCTAATGCTGACAACAACCGGTTGCTCGGTCAGCTTAACGAGGCCGAGAAAAAGTGGGATGAGCTCCAGGCCGAGCTGGATGTGCTCAAACAGTCAAGGGAGAAGGACTACGAAGATGCCAACAATGCCGGCTTTAAGGAAGCCGAGGACAGTTACAAAAAGCAACTCTTCGCCACCCAGGACATTTATTTCAAGGCCGGTTGGAAGTCTGCCTGCCAGCAGCTCGGTCAAGGTTTTGACACCGACATATTTGCCTCTCCACCGGCTGTCTTCCTACCGACCTACCTTGTGCCTTATACCAAGGATGTCTTTAGTGCGTTGCAGGCCGAGGCTTAGGAAGGGCTTGAAGAAGAGACCGAGGCAGATGCTGAGGGAGAAGATCGAGAAGAGCAACCGCAGCCCGGCGAGACTCCAACCGTTGCGCAAGACCATTCTCCCATAGTTGACTTGGAGACGAAGGGGATGAATTCACCAATCTCTCCTCCTTAGCTTAGTTTCTCTTTTTTTTTTTTTTTTTTTCTTCGCTTGTGTAATCGGGCTGTCAGCCCCCTTTTGTACTTGCTTTCAATCAATGAAACACTAAATTTATCACAAGTGTTTGCACAATCTTGAGTCTTCATCACTTCAGCCGAGGAAAATACATCCCAGTTTTCATAATAATTGGACAAAACCTCAACATTTCCAACCGGAATAAACAGCTCGGTTGGAATCTGAGTTGAACAAAACACCAACTCCTTCAACTCTTGCAACTGGAACAAACATCTCGGTTTAATTCTGAGGGTTGAACCAGGTATGACCAGCTTCAACTAGAGTAAATCATCTCGGTTGGATATACCCGGGTGAACAAAACATCAACTCTTGCAACCGGAATAAACATCTCGGTTTAATTCTGAGAGTTGAACAAATCATCAACACCTTCAACCGGAGTAAATCATCTCGGTTGGATACACCTAAGTTGAACAAAGCATCAACTCTTGCGACCGGAGTAAATATCTCGGTTTAATTCTGAGAGTTGAACAAATCATCAACACCTTCAACCGGAGTAAATCATCTCGGTTGGATACACCTAAGTTGAACAAAACATCAACTCTTGTGACCGGAGTAAACATCTCGGTTTAATTCTGAGAGTTGAACAAATCATCAACACCTTCAACCGGAGTAAATCATCTCGGTTGGATACACCTAAGTTGAACAAAACATCAACTCTTGCGACCGGAGTAAACATCTCGGTTTAATTCTGAGTTGAACAAATCATCAACACCTTCAACCGGAGTAAATTATCTCGGTTGGATACACCTAAGTTGAACAAAACATCAACTCTTGCGACCGGAGTAAACATCTCGGTTTAATGTCCCAATTTTAAAAACAGCAATCAAAATGCTAAGCCAAAGATGAGACACTTTTATAAATTGACAAAAAGAATTACATTCTGAAGTGTAAGGCAAAAAATTCCTTTGCACAAAAAGAAAACAAAAGCTAGAAATAGTACAGTTTGAGGTTAGCCGCATTCCACGGCCAGCGTATTGCTTTACCATCCAGATCTTCCAAGTGGTATGCCCCCTTGCCCGCTAGACTGGTGATTTTGTAAGGTCCTTCCCAATTTGCCCCTAGTTTGCCTTCACCTGGCACCAGGGTATTGCCCAAGACTTTCCTCAAGACCCAATCACCCACCTTGAACGGTCTGGGGTGCACCGTTTTATTGTACTTCCTTGAAAGCTCTTGTTGGTAGGCAGCGACGTGGATGAGAGCCTCTTCCCGGCGCTCTTCTACTAGATCCAATTCCAGAGCAATGGCCTTGGCGTTTAGCTCGGGCTCAAAACTTTCACTTCTGAGAGTGGGCATGCCTACTTCCAAAGGTATGACCGCCTCCATGCCATAAGCCAAAGCGAATGGAGTTTCCCTGGTAGAACGCCGCGGGGTAGTTCGGTATGCCCAAAGGACGCTGGGAAGTTCCTCGACCCACTTTCCCTTGACTTTCTCAAGCCTCTTCTTCAGTCCGTCAAGAATAGTCTTGTTTGACGCCTCGGCTTGACCGTTGGACTGTGGGTAAGCCGGAGTGGAGTTGTAGAATTCAACCTTCAATTCTTCACAAAACCCTCTGAATAGGCGACCGTCAAACTGGATGTCGTTATCAGAGATCAAAATTTTAGGGACGCCGAACCGTGTTACCACATTCTACCAGACAAACCGCTTCACGTCTTTCTCCTTGACTGTTGCCAAAGGCTCGGCTTCAACCCACTTGGTGAAGTAGTCTGTTGCCGCGATGAAGAGCTTTCGGTTGCCTGGTGCTGTTGGGAGCGGCCCCACTATGTCTAATCCCCACATTGCAAAAGGCCAAGGGCTGGTTAGGGGAAGAAGTTCTCTGGCCAGCTGATGGATCTGGTGTGCAAACTTCTGGCACTTCTCGCACTTGCGAACATATTTCTGTGCGTCGGCTTGCATGAACGGCCACCAATAGCCTTGTGAAATAGCGCGGTAGGCCAAGGACCTGCCCCCTATGTGACTGCCACAGATGCCTTCGTGAACTTCGTACAGGAAGGCTTCCACGCTGCTCGGGTGCACATATTTCAGGTAAGGACCGGTGAAAGACTTCTTGTACAAAGCACCTGAATGAGAGAGCCAAAATCGCTCTGACTTTACTTGCACCTTGTGTGCCTCCTTCTTATCAGCTGGAAGGGTCCGTTCTCTGAGAAAGATGATGATAGGGTCCATCCAAGAAGGACCTAACTCGGCGCAGTGTACATCTGTCTGTCTGGTGAAAGACTTCTTGTACAAAGCACCTGAAGGAGAGAGCCAAAACCGCTCTGACTTTACTCGCACCTTGTGTGCCTCCTTCTTATCGGCTGGAAGGGTCTGTTCTCTGAGAAAGATGATGATAGGGTCCATCCAAGAAGGACCTAACTCGGTGCAGTGTACATCTGTCTGCCTAGTTTCCTCAATGCTGGGCCTTGGAAGGAATTCAATCAACAGAGGGTTCGGAGATGTGCGGTCGACCATAGAAGCAAGGCCGGCCAACTCATCGGCCTGGTCATTCTCTTCTCAGCTAATCTGTTGGACCCTAATCGCCTGGAATCGCTTGATATGGTCCTTGACCAGAGCTTGGTACTTTACCATTCTGTCGTCCTTCGCATCGTAAACCCCAGAAACTTGGTTAACCACGAGCTGGGAATCACTGTAAACCATTAGCTCGGATGCTTGCATTTGAAGCGCGCTCTTGAGACCGGCCAAAAGCGCCTCGTACTCGGCTTCATTGTTGGATGCTGGGAAGCCAAGGGTGATTGAATGTTCAATTGTTAGACCGTCTGGCGAAATTAAAACAATACCTAGCCCGGCACCGTGACGGTTCGAGGCTCCATCAACGAAAAGTTTCCACATCTCCCCCACAAAGAGCTTCCAACATTCTGAGGGGTCCTGGGAGGCTTGAAGATTGATGGGATCACAGTTGCTCGACAGTGCGGCTTCAGGTTCTGTGCTGATTAGTTCCACTTAGCCCCCCTTGGTGATTCGGCACCGGACTCAGCAGGTTGAACTACGATGCCCAAGTCCGTAGGTGAATCACCAGGTTGCGGTATTATACCGGCTGTAGACTCTGCACTGAGTAGTTCCATGCCTTCCCCCCTTGGTGATGCGTTACCGAACAGAGCAGGTTGGGCGGTGATATCCAACTCCGTCATCGCATCACCGGGAGGTGTCGTTGTATTAACTAAAGGTGTGTCGGTGGGGAGGGCAAATTACGCGTCGCCAACTCCACCAAGTTGTTGTATTTCGGTCGTGCTCGCGTTCACCTCTTGATCTGCCTCGGCAATATCGACCAGGCAGATCGGGTGAGTTCCAGGTGAGAATTCGGCAACAAAATCGGCCAAAGTCTGTGCTTTGATGGCAGTGCACAGCTAGAACTTCACATCAAACTGTCCCAACTCGACTGCCCATTTAAGAACTCAACCAGAGAAGTCCGCTCGTTCGAACAAAGCCTTAAGGGGGAACTCGGTCAGAACGATGATGGTATGGGCGTGGAAATAGTGTGGCAACTTCCTTGAAGCCATCATCAAGGCCAACGCAAGCTTTTCCAGTGGCAAGTATCTTGACTCTGCCGGTAGCAGGGTTTTGCTGACGTAGAAGATGGGGAGGTGTTTGATTCCTTCAGCCCGGACAAGCACCGCACTGACTGCATGCCGCGATACGGCCAGATAAAGGTAGAGTTCCTCTCCGAGCACTGGTGTGACCAACAATGGTGCAGAAGACAAATACTCCTGAAGCTCGGCCAAAGCCCGGTCACACTCTTCGTCCCACGAGAATTTCTATTTCAAGGATTGAAAGAAAGGGTGGCAACGATCTGATGGCCGGCTTATAAATCGATTAAGCGCGGCGGCCATTCCGGCCAGATGTTGCACATTCTTAGCCGAGCTGGGCTGTTTTAACTCTTGCATGGCTCGGATCTGTGTAGGGTCTGCTTCGATACCTCGGTTCGTGACTAGGAATCCCAAAAATTTCCCGGATCCCACACCGAAGGCACACTTGGATGCATTCAGGCGTAGCTTGTGTGTTTTAAGAATGGCGAACATCTCGGCCAAGTCAGATAAATGGTCTGCTTGATACCAGCTCTTAACCACTATATCATCAATGTAAGCCTCAATTGTTCGGCCTAGCAGAGGAGCGAACATCTTGGTCACCATTCTTTGAAAAGTTGCCCCGGCGTTCTTCAAACCAAAAGGCATGACTCGGTAGCAGAAGAGTCCCCTTGGTGTAGTGAACAAGGTGATCTCTCGGTCGGGTCCATGCATCGCAATCTGATGGTAGCCGCGGTAGGCGTCCAAGAAACTGAGCCTGTTATGTCCAGCTGTTAAGTCCACAAGCTGGTCTATTCTAGGCAGAGGGAAGCTATCTTTTGGACAAGCTCGGTTGACAGTCTTGTAATCAACGCAAACTCGCCACTTCCTATTCTTCTTAGGTACCACAACTGTATTTGAGATCCACCGAGGATAGTGCACTTCTTGAATTGCTCGCGCCTCAAGCAAATTCTTAACTTCCTCTGCAACCACCTCGGCATGATGCAGCCCCGATCTCCTTGTTTGCTGAATGACCGGCTTGGCACCGGGAAAGACATTGAGATTATGGCATATGAAATTTGGATCGAGACTGGGCATATCGTAAGGCGACCATGCAAAAACTTCGATGTTGGCCATCAAAAACTCAACCATCTCGGCCCGTTCTTGGACTGTAAGGCTTGAGCCGAGCAAGAAGAACTTCTCAGGATGCTCTGTATCTATTCGCACCTCCACCAATTCCTCGACAGCTTTGTCCTCGGC
Organism: Camellia sinensis; assembly: GCF_055761805.1. Lineage (NCBI taxonomy): Eukaryota > Viridiplantae > Streptophyta > Magnoliopsida > Ericales > Theaceae > Camellia > Camellia sinensis. The sequence continues at coordinate 190,666,553 of NC_138961.1, read as the reverse complement.
CTTAATGCCCACATCGTCGAGGACTCCGTGGTCCTCCGGTCCCTCAATCATCTGAACGAATCCTTTGGCAGCTCGGCTCCCGTTGACTGCCACAAAGCACTGCTTTGACATGACCTGATCGCCTCAAATCTCCTCGATTGCCCCCATAGCCGAGGGGAATCTCATCACCTAATGGTAGGTCGACGCCACGGCTTGCATTGCGTGAAGCCATCCTCTTCCAAGGATCAAATTATACGTGGACGGCACCTGCAACACCCAGAATTCCACTTGTTTGACCACGAATCCCGCTTTAACCGGCAGGATAATCTTTCCCAAAGGCCACTCCGGCTGTGAGTTAAAACCAACCAGTGGCGAAGTTGCCGAGGCCAAATCTGTGTCTCGGAGCTTGAGCTGTTTGAAAGCGTCGTAGTACATGATCTCAACCGAGCTTCCCTAATCGATCAAGATCGGTTTGACATCAAAGTCCTTAACGCGGAGTGTAACTACTAGGGCATCGTTGTGCGGCATCTGAATGCGCTCCAAGTCCCCTGAGGAGAAACTGATCACATCTTTCACTTCTGTCTTCCCCTTCTTGAGCGCAGGCTAAACCGACAAGACTTCCCTCATATGTTATGCCTTCTTGATCATACCCGGAGCTCACATACCCGCGCCGGTTCCACTATGCCGTGGATGACATTTACAACCCCTTGCGAAGCCGCATCTCGGTCGCCCTGTCCCCTTGGGTTTATAGGAGCTTGATTTGCTTTCATGCCCCCATCAATGTAAAGGTCCAGGTGTCCGGCTGCGACTAGCTCTTCCAAGTGTTGCCGCAAAGGCAAACAGTCCTCTGTTCTGTGGCCTCGCTCTTGATGGAATGTGCAACGGTAACTCGGATTGAAGCCCTTCTGTTCGTCGTCCAACTTCGCTGGAAACCGGACATACTCCTTGTCACGGATTTCGCTAAGTATGCGATATATTGGAATCTTAAAGACGGTGGTAATGCCTGTTCTTACTTTCAACCTTCTGTTTGCATCAGCTACGTCATCTCGGGGGTAGTCATCCCGGTCATTATGACGTCCCCTACCCCGATTTTTGCGATTCGAACCTTGGTCTGATTCCTCAGCACAGTCATTAGATCGGCTGGACTCTTGTCCGACCACGTGCACCTTCCCTGCCGCCCTCTTGTCTGTTGCTACCGGATTTGTCTTCACGGTAGATACTGATGCGTCATCTTCTACTCGGATGTGCTCGTTGATGCGTTGCATGAGCTGACCCCATGGTTGTCGGTTGTTGCATGGTAAGTGAGTCCCGCAGTCTATGTCCGACCGGGAGTCCACGCTTATATTGAACGATTGCAAGGTTGACCGGGCAATCCAATATCTCATTGAAGATCTCCCAATATCTGGTGTTGTATGCTTTGAGGGTGTCGCACTATTCCATCTTGACGCTCAGTAGGTGGTCAACTTCCTTTGGTGTTTTGGTGTTGGTTGTGAAACGCGTCACAACGGCTTCGGCCAACTGCTGCCACCTTTCGATACTCCCCTCCGGCAGCCTCCCGAACCATTTCAAACCCAACTCGCCCAAGCTCGACGGAAAGATAAGGCACATAAGAGCATCATTCCGTCTATGTCCGGCCATAACCTGTCAGAAATGACTTACATGCATATACAGGTCGGTTTTTCCGTCGTAGAGCGTGAACTTTGGCTGGTGGAAGCCCGCCGAAAGCGGCGCTGTTTCTATCTCCAGGGAAAAAGGAGTGGCGCTTAGCCTGGCCAAATCTGTATCTAGAAGAAGTGGCGCTGCTTGGCGGGATGGAGGCATTCCAACCTCCTCGCTGGCATGGACCCCATAGGATAGCCGCTGGAGGGCCGGCACCGTCTGAGCCTCCCGCCGGCGAGCCCATTCCTTCAAAACTGCCTGCAAATCCTTTGAACAGGCGGAGTAGGAGTATCTTGACGTTGTCACTGGTCGTGAGGGCTGGTAGGTGCTGTCTTGCGTGCTAGACTTCTCTACGCGCACATCGGAATCGCCATCTCTGTAACTCCTGGTAATAGAAATGGCCGGAGTGTGCCGCTGGTTCTGATTGCCTGAACGGCGAGATGGGGTGCGCTCACTGTGGTCACCCACTCCAGCTACACCCTTCCCTTTGACATGCCGCTTGTGCTCTTCCATCTTCGCCGCCATTCGCCGGATGACGGCGTCTTGGTCCCTCAACTTGTGTTCTAAACGTCTGGCGTGTGACTCTCTCCGCCGCCGATGACCGTCTGGACTTCGCGAATGACCATAACTTCTCCCGCGCTTATCCCGTGCGTCCCCCGACTGCCCTCCGGGGAATATCTCCAAATCTGCCATTGGAAGGATGGTGGGATGTCCCTCTCTCCGTCGGATAAACTCCAGGGTGGCTCCGTCGATGGCAGACAATGGAATCTCATCGTTGTTTGCCATGAACGGCGATCAGATGAGCCTGGAAGACAAGGTTTTGTCTGTCAAGTTCCCACAGACGGCGCCAATTGTACGAGGAGCAAATATTCCGGCAAGCCCGTACTCCTTTCTTCCGAGCTCCGTCTCTGTCCGATTACCTGCGTACACAACGGCGGTGAGCTACCCGGCGGTGTGTGGTCGGAAAACCCCTCTGACGATCGAGTTAGCACACACCTTGGGATAGAGAGAGAGGAGAGAGTTGAGTGTCAGTATTTTTCTTACCAAATGTTTATCTCCCAACGTATGGGGGGCGCAGACGTGCTTATATACCTTCTGCGCCCCAAATCTACTCCCAGTGACCTCTCAACACGTGGCATTACTATCCCATCTGTCAGCATAAACCTTGCTGAGCACCACTTAACCCAACTGCCTGCCCATTCTCCTGGGAGCTCGGTAGCCAGGCAGTACCATCTCGGCCATCGTCTGCCATGCTGCGCTTCATGCCCAAGTACTCCAACAGCTAAGCTCAGATGAGGACCGGACTCGGCGGCATCTCGGCAAAGCCGAGCTCAGGACAACTCACGCTTGTCTGCGGTCGACCTACTTGCCGAGCAAACAGGTACCTCGGTCCAACCTGCCTTTCCTGGCGCTGGACTTTTTACCTGACCGGCTTCGTAACCACGAATCCTTGCAGCTCGGTCAATCCACGCGCTGCCTTAACCGAGCAGCTTCCTTCAAGGCCGGGCCACACAACTTGGCCCAACACTTGTTCGGCCCAAATCTGTCTGGCACAACTCTGTCCGGCCCAAATCTGTCCGGCCCAATTCCATATCATTAATTTCCCTCTCACCTGGTATACAAAGCCATTGAATTCAGATATAAGTTGACATGAAAGTTCAGATCGGACTTACCGTCATAAATTTAGAACCTTAGCATATGGAACCTCTTTAGGGCCTCAAACCTATCCAACTCCACTAAAAATGGTATTTTCAGCTTGACGGGAGATATGACCTCGGCGTTTTGTCGCTTCCTTTGAAGGTAGTCCCTCAAATCCTCCTTCGGTCATCCGGGAGCTTGGTTATCAATAGATTTCAACCTTTTTGGCGCGCTGTTCTTAGCGTCGTGGTGTGTCCTCTTGGATTTTTCTTCATTTGTTGTATCAAAGCAAAATCCCTTTCACTGGACATACCAATGTTCTGTAACATAAGTTCCCTTCGTATGAGGCGTCCTCTGAGACTCACCTCTCGCTGACTCTGCTCGCTCGACATCCCGTGAAGGTTGATGTGAACGTTCCTTTTCTTTGTCATGCTAAGGGACCATTGGGATTGCTTTCTGCCCTCCTTTCTGGGAGTCGGTCTTGGCTGCTGGTGTCGGCGTGTCCTGCAACGGGTACGATGGTTACATTACGTTGTTCTACATCATAAAGTTAACAACTAATTGCAAGTCTGCCAACTTGTTTATCATCCCTTTCAGCTCGCCGTCCCTCCTTAGACATCTGTCATTCCATACCTGGAGGTCGCTTTCATTATAATACTCATCTCAACCTACTTTCTTTGGGACGTCTCCCTCTTTGCCAACATCTTTCTCCCCGGGATTCTGATCACGTGCTCCCTCATTATGGTTTTTTTTCCTCGATGTTAGGATCAGTATGTTTACCACTTCCACATGAGATGTCGTCTCCGATCTTTTCTCCCTGCTCGTTGTTAGCCATCTATTCTCCTTAAGTTCCCATAAACGACGCCAAATTGTGGATGTTGATTTTCGACCACACAACCAAACGAGGAACACAGCTGGAGAGCACTAGCAGAATAAATTAAGCCCAACAACCTGTACAAGAAGCTGAGAATTCGACAGTGGTTCGTCTACCCGGGGGCACTCCAAAGATCAAGTCAGTAATCAATATCTCTCTAAGATATCAAATTATGTTTAAATTCACAAGAAAGAACTTACCCCAGACCCATGAGGGTGCCTTACTTTTATAACCAGTAGTGACCTGATCCCATTAGAAGCCTCACTTCAATGGACTCAAGCTCAATATTCATCCTGGACCTTTATCTAGATAGAGATAAACTCTTCTTGAGCCTTATCTTTATCTAGACTGAGATCCTCCCCTATTCTAGGACTCTTGTCCCTTATCCGTTCATCTCGGATTCCGGTATCTCCGCAAATAACCTCGGCCTAGCCGAGATCACTTCAGCGCATGACCAAACCACGTGGCACCTTGGCTGACACTTCGGCGTCACCTTAGATATGTGCTGTCATTCACAAAATACGTCCCCATACTTTGCATAATTTAATTGTCTTTATTATGAGAATAAATTTGGTCAATAATAATCGTTGTATTGTTTGATTTAGTAATGTCTAAAGATATCGTATTATATAATAAATCATTATTATTAATATTTTGCTGAATTTTATATTATCAAATTTTACTGTGAGGCACATTAAAGTGTTATTATGATCTTTATAGTACTAAGCATATTGCTATTTATGAATCTAACTGTAACCTCTAAAAATTATTTCAGTATGACGTTATTACCACCATTATGTATAAGCTTGATTTTTATATGTGGTTTGATGACGTACAAAAGTATATATTCTTATGTGACATAGAATATGAATTGTGTTAATATTTATTCTCTTAATATTATTCTTATGATTTAGTAATATACATTATGGTTATGATGATGAATAATTGTGAATAAATTATTATTTATTCAATAATGCCCATGCAAAATTTTATTTTGATTTAAAATCTAAATTATGATATGATTAGTAGTTGCAAAGTGACCCAATCTGAATAACACATACATATCAAATCAAATAATTAAAATTTAATAATCTTTCCAAGTATTAAAAAATAATGACTTTGCAAATCGCAAGTCTTTAATTACAAAGATATTAGGTTGGCCCAAAATGTGCACTACTTCTAAATAATTGTTGAATTAGAATATGACAATTGATGAGTATTTATAATTGATATTGGAATGAATATTGAAAGGTACTAGACCTACTTAATTATGAATATTTTATCAACTAATTCCATTGGTGAAAGTGAATAACTATAATTGTTAAATAGTATGCCATTATATTATCCCAAAGGTAGATCACGGTGATACTATTAGTGATAGTTTAAACATGTGTTTATCTTGACTAATTGTCAATTATTGATTACTCTTAGCATTTATGTAGTGAACATAAATTATTGATTAAAGTTTTATTTCGTTATATTTGTATACTTTGTTTGTTTCGATTTTAAATGAAAAAGATTTCTCAAAATGAATAGAACAAGTTTAGTTTCATGTTGATAATTTGAATTTTGACTTATTATTTGAGAAATTTACTATTAAGGATCGAACAAATAAAAATTTTATGTTTTATGCGAATGATTATATCAAATATTAAGTTTTAACTTCCTTAAACTAATAATGCTAAAAAATGTGAAAGAACGTTTCTGAACTGCTAATAAGTTTTTTTTGCTAGGACAGTTATGATTACACTTACCATCATAAAGTTCGATGGTATGCATAAGATGTATGAGTATGCTATTGAATTGTCTAACTTGACTGCTAAATTAAAGAATTAAAGAATTTTTATGAATGAATTTATTTTCATGCAATTTATTTTAAACAATTTGTCTCTTTAGTATGGGTCATTCATATTAACTATAATCATATGAATAGTAAGTACAAAGTTAATGAATTGATTAGTATGTTTATTTAAGAAGAGACAAAACTTAAGTAATTGAGATATCATTTATTGATTTCGTAATTCAAGGAGCCGAAAAGAAATGATAAATCTTAGAAAAGGGCATAAAGAATTAGCTACCTAAAGAAAATGAGTCTGCTCAAGATTTTCAGTTTCATAAAAAAGAAAATAGCTACTCATGTTTTTAATACGATACAAGATTATTTTCAAACCGATTATGTTAAAATCTCAATTGAAATTATTGAGAGTTATTGTTTAGTTTTTAGACATTGATCATTATTTATACTTTGTTTCAAAATTTTATGTTCATTCTAATTTTGAAAATTATTGATTTGTCTAAAATTTATTAACCTTGATGGTTATTTTCAAAATTTAGAATAAAAGTTTAATTTATTAAAAATACATCTTTTGTTAATTTTGGTATTATATATGATGGTTCATATAAATTAAAATTTTAATGATTTCTCAAAAATTTAATTTATCTTGCATCATTAGGTTGGTCTTAAATATAACTTGATAAATGAAAACTGCTCAAACTTGTGGCATAAAAGATTATACTATTTTTTGGAAAAAAGTTATAAAAACTAGTAAAGATAAGATTATTTTAAATTTGTATTTTATTATTGTTAGTGGAAGTGTGGATTGCATTAAGAAAAAACAATTCAATCACATTAAGTAAAGTGCCATAAGATATACAAGACTTCTTGATATTACCTAAATAGACATTAATGTGCCCTTTTGACACTTCATGTTTGGTAAATAAAATTATTTTATCACTTTTACAGATGAATTTTCATTTTATGATTTTGTTTATTTATTGCATAAAAAATTTCTAGTAAATAGACACCATTGAGGGGTACATTATCAAAGGAAGAGAGGCAATTAAACAAAAATGTGAAAATTATAAAGATAGTACAAAATACAAGTCTATTTGCTAAACTCTATGAAAGGCAAAATATTTGTGAATGCCTTAGCAGAATGATATAGTTGAGAAGCATTACTATACTCTAATGAATATGACTAAGAGTATGTTAAATAATTTCTAAATACACATAACATTGTAGATGTATGTCATTATGATCTATTGTTTTCATATAGAATCAGGTTCCTAGTAAGGTATTTTCAAACACTCATTCTAAACTATGAACAGGAAGGAAACCAAACTTAAGACACCTGCATGTTTGGAGTTGTCTACGAAAATTAAAATTATTGATCCACATGAAAAAAAATTGGATTTTAGAATAATTAGTGGTTATTTTGTTGATTATCTTGAAAATTCAAAGGGTATTAGTTTTACTATCTTGGCTTTGATACATGAATTGCAGGAATCGATAATATCAATTTTAATAAGGATGGTGAAATCAATGGAAGTGATAAATCATAAAATGTGATTATTCAATAAGTTTGGATACAAGTATCATTACCCATAATTTTGAAGGAGATTGTTGTTCCTATAGTTGTTAAACAACTTAATGCTATGGAACAACAAATTAATAATCAATTACTCCATAACGTAATTATCAGCAATGAAAAGTTGTAGAAAAACCACAAAAAATAATATTAAGAATATCTAAAGAGATTTGTCATTTAGGATAATTATGTGGTATATTTATAACAATCTTATCATGATAAGTAAAGATTCGGTTTTGTTTTCACAAGCCATAGAAAGTGTTGATTCTACTAAGTAAATTGATGTCATGAATGATAAGTTGAAATCAATGGACCATAATGAAATTTGGGATCTCATTGAATTGCCTAAAGATACAAAAATATTTATTGTTCTAAGGGTAATATAAAATGATGTAATGCTAGATATGTGACCAAAGATTTTACTCAGAAAGAATACATTGATTACAAAGAGATATTTTTTACTTGTTTCTTAAATTGCTAATTCAGAATCATTATGTCATTAGTAACTCATTATGATATTGAGTTGTATTAAGTGTATGTGAACATTAATTTTCTAAAAGACAGTTTAGATGAAGAATTTTGTATAAATCAACCTAAAACATCTCTATTGAGAAAAATGAAAATGTGACTTGCAAATTTAAGAAATCAATTTATGAACTTAAACAAGCTTTCTAAAAATTGTATCTTATGTTTTATGATACTATTTTTCTTTTGGAAAATATTTTTTGATTAATGTACATATCCAAAGATCAGTGGGAGTAAGCTTATATTTATGATTTTTTATGTTAATGATATTTTGTTTGTCAATATTGTCTTTGATTTATTATACGAATTAAGAAATTTCTCTTTAAGAATTTTGAAATAAAATATATTGTTGAGACAACCTATGTTATAGAAATTGAAATATTTCAAAATGAATCACATTAATTGTTGGGATTGTCTCAAAAAGTATATATTAAAAGTTTTATACAGATTCTATATGAAAGAATATTCATATAAAGTTATTCATATTCCGAAAGGAAATAAATTCAATCTTATGCAAAAAAATTTATAAAATCAATTGGAATGGAAACGATTCTTTATACATTTATTGTAAGAAATTTAATGTTCAGATAAGGAGGTGATAATATAATCATAAGGAATAAAAGATTAGTTGCTCACATTTATGAGGTATGATAATCTTGAATTGATTGGCTATGTAGATTCAAATTGTGGGGATATAAATTTTGAATGGCAACACGTGGCCGAGGTGGCACCGAAGTGTCAGCCAAGGTGCCACGTGTCCTGATTATGGCACCGAGGTGATCTCGGATAGGCCGAGGTTATCTCCGAAGATACCAGAGTCCGGGATAAGCGGATAAGGGACAAGAGTCCTAGAGCGAGAGAAGGCTTCAGTTTGGATAAAGATAAGACTCTTAGAGAGTTTATCCCAATCCTACTAGGAGTCTATGATAAGCCGTAATCCAGAATCTATTGGAGCTAGGCTTCTAATAGGACTAAGATTGTGTTGGCTATAAAAAGAGAGGCACCCCCATGAGTTTACGGTACGCTTTTTGTATTCTGAATAGTGAGTTAAGCACTTTTGCTATCTTTGAGAGATAACTGACTTGATCGTCAAAGTGCCCCCGGGTGGATGAACCACCGCTGGAATCTCTTCTTTCTATTACAGGTCATTCAGGCATCATTTATTCTGCCAGTGCTCTCTAGTTGAATACTAATTTGGCAGTGTGGTCAGAAATCTACTCACACAATTTGGCGCCATCTGTGGGAAAGAAAGAAGAATAAATGGCCAGTAACGGACAGAAAGAGAAGGTTGGGAACGACACTCCTACTGGGAGTGGAAAACCTATTAGCCTTGATGTTGAAGAAGACAACAACAACAAAGAGACTAGTGATAAAAATTACAGAGAGAATGACGTCGGTTAGGAAGGCGACGTACCAAAGAAATCAGACCGAGGTGGGTATTATAACGAAGATGACCTCAAGGTATGAAAAGATAGATGCCTGCGGAGGGATGACGAGATGAAGGAACTAGCAAACAAATTGGCGGACCTACAATCGGTCGTCAATTTCATGATGCAAAACAACGTTATGCAACCACTGTTTCCGTTACAAGATATGCCGATTCCAGCAGCCAAAAAAGATGCCCAGCCAGGGGGGCAAAGGACAATTCTTGCGGCTTCTCAGCGCGATAGAGCTGAAAAACATTCTCACTGGCCTTCAAGGGAGGTCGGGCGAGGATAATCAAGAAGGGGAGATTCATGGAGGATGCATCGCACCAACGAAGCTAACCCCAAAGAATATCGGCATGTTCAGGGGAAGGAGTTGTGTTTCGACGTAACCAACGGAGAAAGGTCCAAACAGACTCACAATGATACTGGGAGCAGCATACCAAAAAGGCTGAAATCCGTTGATAGCCGAGCTCCTGGAAGGACCAAGGAGGATCTGTGGGGTTACATCCAGAGAAAGCAACAAGATGCCAAGGTAACCTCTCCGGTCAAGCTGAGAACACCCTTCTCGGTGGAGTTGGAGAAATTTGAAGCTCCGAAAAGGTTCAGTATGTCAAGATTATAGATATACAACGGTCAGTCAGACCCCAACTTTCACGTCGACTTGTACCTGAACTCGATGGCATTGTACATTGGGAACGAGTCGTTGCTCTGTAAGGTGTTTCCCTCTTCCATCGGGGAAATTGCATCAGATTGGTTTCACAAGTTGCCAAAAGGAACTGTGAAAACCTGGAAAGGCCTGGCCAAGATGTTTGTGGCCAGGTTCATGGCAAACAAGTTACAACCATTAAGGGTGGACGCCCTGACGGCCTTGAGAATCAGTGAAGACGAAAGCCTTAGGGCCTATGCCAAAAGGTATTACAAGGTATTCAACCGAATACCAAGATGCAACCAGGAGATGGCAATTGTATCATTTAAGAACGGATTGAAAGATAACTGCCTGCTTTGAAAATCATTGGCAAAGGCATTGCCAAAAGCATGGAGGAGCTTATGGCCAGGATAGAGAAGTATGCCAGGGCCGAGGAGGACACGCCAGGGACAAAGGCGTCGAAACCAAAGAAGAAAAACGGCTCGCCAAAGCGAGGCCAAGGTGATAGTGGATACAACAAACCAGAGACAGGATTAAGGGCTGCATAGTCAGTCACAACTGTATTTCGAATCCCTATCTACAGCGTCTTGGAAAAAATCTGAAATCAGCCCTACTACAGAGCACCAGCAAGGGTACCAGGCAAATTTATGAGAAGAAGCCTTGGCAAACACTATGCTTACCACAATGAGGCTGGACATCTGACTCAGGGGTGTAGAGCCCTAAAGACATATCTGGAAGAGCTGGTAAGACAGGGTCATTTAAGGGACCTGGTGGACGAGGCCAGGACAAGGGAAGAACAAGCAAGACTGCCCTAGGCACCAACAACACCACCCCCGCCAGCACCACAACCGCAGGAATGCGGACCTCAAGTGATCAATGTGATTCACTCAAAGGTAAATGAGAATGAGATAAGGGGAGAAACCCAAAGAGTAAAACACCTACAACATGTGTATCAGATCGGCAAGAAGAGGCTCAGGGCAGACAAAAGCCAGGGACCAGTGGTGTCTTTTACTGAGGAAGACCAAGAGATGGTGCGGCATCCACACAACGATGCCTTGGTAATATCCCTCCAGATAAGAGAATGCCAAGTGAAGCGCATCTTAGTTGACCAAGGCAGCTCTTGCGACATCATGTATGTCAGGTGTTACAAGGAGCTTGGCCTTTACCAAGATGACTTAGAGCAATCCAATGGCCCAATGGTTAGGTTCAATGGAACGCCGACGTGACCCCTGGGGGCAGCAAGTTTGGAGGTGCAGGCTGGCACCAAGAAGCTAAAAATAGAGTTGACCATAATTGACACCCATCCCCATACAATGCTATCTTGGGAAGGCCATAGCTGCATGCAATGGGGGCTGTTCCTTCAATATTACATCAGCTATTGCGGTTCCCAATAGAACATGGAATAGAGGGGATTAACTGCAGGCAAAGAATTGCTCCATGGCAGCAATGAAGTCTACTTGCAACATAAGAGAAGCAGAAACAACAAAGATCGAGGATGAGAATATGGAAGTCTTGAATGATGTCGGCAAAGAGCCAGCTGAGAAGAGTGAAGAAGCCCTAAAGAAAATCCTTGTCCAGCAAAGGGATGAGGAACGCTTCTTCCTTCTTGGCTCGGGCTTAGCCGAGAAAGAGGAAAAAGAGTTAGAGGCATTCCTAAGAGCAAACCTTGAGGTGTTTCCATGGACACCATACGAGATGCCTGGCATTGACCTCGAGGTCACTTGCCACAAGCTGAATGTGGACAGGTCGGCCAAACCTGTAATCTAGCGAGCAAGGAGGCTGACATTAATGCATATTGAGGTAATGAAAGAGGAAGTGGATAGACTTCTAGAGGCCAGAGCCATTCGAGAGGTAAATTACCCGACATGGCTATCAAACACAGTGGTTGTGAAGAAAAAGAATAGTAAGTGGAGGGTCTGCGTGGACTTTACCAATCTGAATAAGTCTTGTCCCAAAGACAGTTTCCCATTACCCAAGATTGACCAATTGGTGAATGCCACTTCAGGGCATGGAAGGATGAGCTTCTTGGATGCCTACAGGGGGTACCATCAGATAGCTATGTACCCCTCAGATGAGGAAAAAACTGCATTCATTACTCCAAAAGGGCTATATTGCTACAGAGTAATGCCTTTCGAGTTGAAAAACGCAGGAGCAACTTATCAGAGGTTGGTGACAAAGATGTTCAAACATCTAATTGGCAAGACTGTGGAGGTATACATAGATGACATGGTCGTGAAGACCAAGGAACCCGAAGGTCATCTAGAAGACTTGAAGACAATCTTTGACATCCTTAGGACATATCGGCTCCGACTCAATGCATCGAAGTGTGCATTTGGAGTAGGGTCTGGTAAGTTCTTAGGATATTTGGTTACTAGAAGGGGCATTGAGGCTAGCCCGGATCAGATTAAAGCCATCTTAGAGTTAAAGAGCCCAACATCAACAAAACAAGTGCAGATGTTGACTGGAAGGGCTGCAGCCCTAAACAGATTATAAGCAGAAGCTCCGACAAGTGTAAACCTTTTTTTAGCTTAGTAAAGAAAGCCACAGACTTCTTATAGACAAAAGAGTGCGAAGTCGCCTTGGCCGACTTAAAAAAGTATTTGACCACAGCTCCAGTTCTCTCAAATCCAATGCCTGGAGTAGTTGTTCTTATACTTGGTCGTGTCAGAGCACGCAGTGAGTGCAATAGTAGTCAAAGAAGAAAAGGAAGAGCAAAGGGTAGTCTACTACGTGAGTAAAACCCTGGCAGATGCAGAGACCGGGTACTTACTCTTGGAGAAGTTAACACTGGCTTTAGTAATGGCCTCCAAGAAGCTGAATCACTACTTTCAAGCCCACAAAATTTTGGTGTTAATTGAACATCCGTTGAGGTCCATGTTGCAACAGGGAGATCTGATAGGCAAAATAGCCAGATAGGCAGTAATGTTGGGCTAATACAACCTGGAATTCAGACCCAGGACAGCAATCAAAGGACAAGTCTTAGCCGACTTCGTGGCCGAGTTCACACCAGACGCCGTTATACATCGGGCTCCGTTGAGCCAAGGTATACAACGTCCCAATGAGCAAGGAAAAACCCAGCAGGGGGCAGCAGAACAAAGGAATGAACAAAAACTAAGGCGCTGCAATATTTACATCGGCAACTCCTTCCGGCTGTTTGTTGATGAAAGTTCAAACCGAGAAGGAGCGGGGGCAGGAGTAATGCTAGTATCTCCAGATGGACAGATACTGGAGCAATCCATTCATCTGGGGTTTAAGGCCTCAAACAATGAAGCAGAGTATGAGGCACTAATAGTAGGATTAAAGCTAGCAGCAGTCATAGAAGCTAACGAAGTAATAGTCTTCTGCGACTCCCAGCTTATAGTCAACCAGGCAACAGGCGAGTATGCAACCCGAGATGAAAGGATGTCGATCTATGTAAAGGAAGGGGACAGACTGATGGCATTGTTCCAAAATTACTGACTACAGCAAGTTGGCCGAGATGACAACAGCCATGCCGATGCCCTGTCCAACCTGGCTAGTGCAATGAAACCAGGAGAAGCAAGAACAATAATGGTTGATTACTTGCCAGGACCAAGTATAGAACCACTGAACACAGAGCATGAAGCAATGTGTGTGGAGATAGGACCAAGCTTGATGGATGCAATAATAGTATTCCTTCAAGATAGAAAGCTGCCAGACGATCGAAAAGAAGCTCACAAGATCATATTAAAGTCGGCAAGGTTCTGTTAGACAGCAGAAGGACATCTCTACAGAAGATCTTTTACTGGACCCCTTCTGAGGTGTGTGCATCCTGCACAAGTTGAAGACTTCCTGTACGAAATACATGAAGGAGAATGCGGAAGCTACACTGGGTGTAGGTCATTTGCTCATAGGGCCATTACTCAAGGGTACTAGTGGCCCTACATGTAGAAAGATGTTGAAGCCTATGCCAAGAAGTGTGAGAAGTGCTAGAGGTTTGCACCTTTGATACATCAACCAACAGCAGACTTGAACCCGGTGCCCAGCCCTTGGCCATTTGCCCAATGTGGCATAGATCTTGTTGGAAAACTACCTTAAGCAACTAGACAAAGGAAGTACCTGCTGGTGGCAACAGACTACTTCACCAAGTGGGTAGAAGCTGAACCCCTCGCCAAGATTCGGGACATTGATGTAAGAAACTTCATCTGGAAGAACATCATCACCAGGTTTGGGATCCCGAGAGCAATAATAGTCGACAATGGAACACAGTTTGACTGTAAGCTAATCAAGAGCTTCTGTGTAAAGTTCAAAATCAAAAACTATTTTTCCACCATGAGTTTTCCTCAAAGCAATGGAGAAGCGGAAGCATCCAACAAAGTTATCCTGGATGGTATTAAGAAAAGGCTGCAAGCAGCAAAGAGAAAGAGGGTGGACGAGTTGCCCAGTGTACTCTGGGCATATCGGACTACACCGAGAAGATCAACGAGGGAATCCCCATTTGCCATGGCTTATGGCATAGAGGCAGTAATCCCATTGGAGGTCGACATCCTAGGGACCAGAACCAAAGCAGTAGAAAATGGGACCAATAAGGTATTTTTAGCCAAAGATCTGGATCTGCTAGGGGCACGAAGGGAAAAAGTAGCAATTCAGCTAGGGGCATACCAGCAGCAGCTTGCCAGGGCTTATAATAAGAAGGTGAACCCACGAGAGTTCCAAGTTGGTGACCTCGTCTTGAGAAAGGTTGTCGGCAACAAGAAGGATCCTAGAGAAGGCAAACTTGGCCCAAATTAGGAATGACCCTAGAATCATCTCGATCTTGGGCAACGGGGCATATTGGCTTGAGGATTGTGAAGGCAAAGAGCTGCCAGGATCCTGGAATACTTGCAATCTGAAGTTTTTCTATCACTATAACGTATTGTTTTTTAAGCTCTCTCTTGTTATTAGCATAAGTATTAATAAAAGTTTTTAGATTGATTTTTAAACTTGTGTATGGTCACTAAACAAGTACTTGACGATGTTTCTGATTGAAACATGACGAATAACTTAGACTTATTATATGGCAGAGTAGAAACCTTACTTGCATATAATAGAGTTAAACTAAGTTGGCGATATTTCTAAGCGAAACATGACGAATAACTTAGACTTATTATGTGGCAGAGTAGAAACCTTACTTGCATATAATAGAGTTGAACTAAGTTAGTGATGTTTCTAGGCGAAACACGACGAATAACTTAGACTTATTATATGGCAGAGTAGAAACCTTACTTGCATATAATAGAGTTGAACTAAGTTGGCGATGTTTCTAAGCAAAACATGACGAATAACTTAGACTTATTATATGGCAGAGTAGAAACTTTACTTGCATATAATAGAGTTGAACTAAGTTGAGTTAACTTGAACTTGTGATTTCAGCAAAATCAGACACAAATTGGAGCCAAGTGCATGCCAGTTAGATTAACAAAGAGACCGAGGTTGGTAACCTCGGCAAGTCTTTGTTTGAATCTGACCTCGGAGACAAGATCAAAAGCCACATTCTTAATGAGAACCCAAGTGGAACTTAAGTTCACATTAGGGATAAAGGGCTGGAGAAGAATGCAGAGTTGGAATCCACAAGGAAAATGGTTTAACACTTGTTGAAATTTTTCTCAAAATTTACAAGGTTTCCCTGTCCTATTTTGTCAGGAGCTAGGGTTTCACTACGCATGCAGCGGTTTCAAACAACCTATAAACGGGTAAGCAACCTGTCCTAGTATGGAATGGTCACTATGGATTCCGAATATGCACTAGGTCGAATGGTCAAAGAGGGTGCCCCGGTAAAACCGGGGTTTGTGTTCCCATACTGGCAGAGCCCACAACCGGTCAGCCTTATGGTCATGCCTTGACAAGACAAGCCTCCGGCAAACCGTTCAGGAATAGCAGATGGCAAACACGGTGTCCTAGGCGCACCAATGCAAATGCAATGCAAAGAAACACTCAAGTGTAGTCAAAAACAGATATCACGAGTTCGAGTCAAGTTCTCTAAATCCCCAGCAGAGTCGCCAGAAACTGTAACAAGCCCGCGGGGGGACCTCGCTACAGCTCGGACTCGACTTTCGCAGTCACGGTTCTAAATCTGAACCAAAGAGTCCAAATCCGGCAAATCGTTTTAGGAAAACTGATTTTTGAAAGAAGTGCCAAACATGGACTGCTTTGCCAGATACAGAGTCGCCACCTAAATATTTTATTTTGGAAAATTTAGGAAACCCTGACTCGGTGCCAAAAGGCCACGTGTCCGTCATCACCAAAGTTGCCTCGGCTCGGGAACTTGGGTACGATTGGGGAAGGTCACTTCGTGAGCACCCCCGCTCGCCCGGTCATAGACCGGCCTCTACTAACCATGATATCAATTTTTGAAAACATTGTGAGTTCTTATACCGGTTATTAGCCTAGGTTACTATGTGATGCGCACAGCATATAAGTATAGACCGGGTCGCCCAGATTGGAACAAGACATTTCATGCTTGTTTTTGAAAATGGTTTGCTACCCGCAGGTAGGCTTGAAACATTTGATGATTTATTCCAATTCAGATAACCCAACCTTCACCCACAGGCATTCAGGCAGTTATATCAGATAAGCACATAGCCTCATGGTAAGCATGCTGTTCATGGCAATTCACTCACACGCATGCAGGGATGCTAAAGCATAAAGCTTACCGAGTACTCCAAGCCAAAATAGACACTCATTAGAAATCATGCATGAATCCTAAGTATGCAGAAATGCCTAATGCAACACATGCAAAATGCAACTATAGCAGGCTCGGCTATTCTAAGATGGCATATGGAATGCTACAGCTAACATGTATTCAACTTAGAATTGAAAGTGCAATGCAGTTAGTATGATGTACCGAGCCCGGTGCATGTAATACAGATGAATGATGCAAGCATGCTGTCATACTGTATGCTAATTTAAATATGCCCTAATCTAACCATCAAAAGCGGATAAATAAAAGGGAGAAAGACGTGGGGTTGGAAGACATACATCACACTCACGCACACTTATTACAACATTGCCCTCGCGCAGAGGGTCCGAATAAATATACAGTCCCAATATTACAGTCCAAATGAAAGAATATTACAGTCCAAAATATTACAAAATTCTAATTAATTAATGAATTAACTAAGAAATCAAATAAAACTGGCATGCAAGCCAGGGACTGCCTTGCTTCTGATGGATGATGCATGTCCGGATTGTCTTGCACGGAAATCCACCGGAATGCCCCAATTAGCCTCTGTTTACACCTGTTCTTGAAATGCGCGCCAAGCCCCGAAAGGTTGCTGATTCCTGGTTTTGCTGTAACAGAGAGCAGGAAAGGGGCATAGCAATGTATTTGCACAGATATATGCATGTCTCGATCCTCGTGCCACCAATCACGCATACCGAGGCATGATGGCCGAGGAGTCGAAATGCACAACTCAATATAGGATGAATGCACATGAAACTACAGCTAAAACCTAACTTCATCATGGATAATCCGGAGTGTCGGTGACTGGGGAATTGAGACACATTCCGTCACTCGGAGTACGAAATGTACCTCGTTTCCCGTGCCCGGGCTAACTCCTATTCCGGACACGATGTAATATGCATGACATGCATGAAATGCAACTAAGATACAATCCTAACATATACAATGCTATGGAAATGAAATGCCTCGAAATGCGTGCACACGGGCACGCAAACCGAGAAAATGACAGAATTCTATGAAAAATACAACCTAGTATGTCTTATGCCATGAAAATGATATGTCTCGAAATACGTGCATACGGGCACACAAACCGAGAAAATGCATGAATGCAATGAAAAATGAGGCGCCTTGGAATGCGTGCACGCGGGCACGCAAACTGGGACGATGGCAAAATGCTACGAAAATGAGACGTCTTGAAATGCGTGCGCACGGGCACGCAAACCGAGGCAATGGTAAAATGCTATGAAAATGAGGTGCCTCGAAATGCGTGCACACGGGCACGCAAACCGAGGCGATGACAGAAACAATGCGAATGACATGAAAATGAGATGCCTCGAAATGCGTGCGCGCGGGCACGCAAACCGAGGTGATGATATGTGTCTCGAAATGCGTGCATACGGGCACGCAAATTGAGGCGATGATATGCGATGAAATGACATGGAAATGACAAATGGGCTTATACCAACATGAGTGAGCCTCGGCCACACTCACATAGGATGCCGTCGGATAAAAATGGAGTGCCTCGAAATGCGTGCACACGGGCACGCAAACAGAGGCAATGGCAAAATGCGATACAATGATATGGAAATGACAAATGGACTTATACCAACATGAGTGAGGCTCAGCCACACTCACATAGGATGCCGGCGGATAAAAAAAGAGTGCCTCGAAATGCGTGCACACGAGCACGCAAACCGAGGCAATGGCAAAATGCGATACAATGATATGGAAATGACAAATGGACTTATACCAACATGAGTGAGGCTCAGCCACACTCACATAGGATGCCGGCGGATAAAAATGAAGTGCCTCGAAATGCGTGCACACGGGCACGCAAACCGAGGCAATGACGGAATGCGATGAAATGGCATGGAAATGACAAATGGACTTATACCAACATGAGTGAGCCTCAGCCACACTCACATAAGATGCCGGCGGATAAAAATGAAGTGCCTCGAAATGCGTGCACACGGGCACGCAAACCGAGGCGATGCAAAAAAGTGATGAAATGGCATGGAAATGACAAATGGGCTTATACCAACATGAGTGAGCCTCAGCCACACTCACATGGGATGCCAGCGGATAAAAACAGAGTGCCTCGAAATGCGTGCACACGGGCACGCAAACCGAGGCGATGCAAAAAAGTGATGAAATGGCATGGAAATGACAACTGGGCTTATACCAACATGAGTGAGCCTCAGCCACACTCACATGGGATGCTAGCGGATAAAAACGGAGTGCCTCGAAATGCGTGCACACGGGCACGCAAACCGAGGCGATGCAAAAAAGTGATGAAATGGCATGGAAATGACAACTGGGCTTATACCAACATGAGTGAGCCTCAGCCACACTCACATGGGATGCCAGCGGATAAAAACGGAGTGCCTCGAAATGCGTGCACACGGGCACGCAAACCGAGGCGATGCAAAAAAGTGATGAAATGGCATGGAAATGACAAATGGGCTTATACCAACATGAGTGAGCCTCAGCCACACTCACATGGGATGCCAGCGGATAAAAACGGAGTGCCTCGAAATGCGTGCACACGGGCACGCAAACCGAGGCGATGCAAAAAAGTGATGAAATATGGCAAAAATGATATGCAAGCATGCCAATGGGATTTCAGCAACAAAATAAGGGGGAAAACAGTCCCGAAATGAAGCGAAATGACATGAAATGCAAGGAAATGTCCCGAAATGCGAATTTAGGCACCCGAAATGGCCTATAGCTATGCAATGCGTGCACAATATGGACATGGAATGTAAAGACAGAAGCAAGGCAGCCCCAAAATTAGCATTTTACTAGTTTATAGCATGGCCAAACAGTGGACAAAAACAGGGCAAAACAAGCATGCAAAAATGGGGAATAAACATGAGATTAAGAAGTAACTCATAGCTACTGTCCTCGAACAGGTTCGGGCCCTTCTACAATATTGAAGAGGGGCCAAAAATATGCACATTTACAGAACTGTAAAATCCTCAAAAACAAACATAGATAAGGCTAAGCTTTTATGTAAGAAAACGGGCCAAAAGATGGCCAAAGAGGCAAGTGGTATATACAATGCCCAAACTGAAAAATTCCCTTCCACAACATTGAAGAGGGACCAAAAATAAGCATATTTCCAGAACTGTAAAATGGCCAAAACAGTATAAAAACATTCTAGAAATGCAATGCAAAATAAGGCTCAAAAGAGGCTATAACATGAGGTATGCAAAATATTCCACAAATGGCCAAAGACCCTTAATGAAACATGTTAAGAAGGTCAAAATAAGACTATCTCTAGGCCTGCAAATCGTCCAAAAATGGAAGCATAATGGGCTGCCAAAGCATGCAAGAAAACGGTATTTAAGGAGGACATTGAAGCAAGTGCAACATGGAGGGCTCAAACAGGATTGAGCCCTTAATGAGACATGAAAATGAGCTCAAAATAATGATCTTTCCAGTTTTGGTCGGAGCTCAAATGTACAAGAAAGAAAGGCTAAGAAATGTTGCAAAAAATGAGCTCAAAAGAGGGAAAGTGGACTTACCCTTGAAGATCAATTCTTTTGTTGCTTCTTGGGCCAACTTTGTTGCCTCTTAGCTTCTGGAATTCCTCTCCTTGCTCTTGGAATGGAGTGGTGGTGGTAGAGCTTGGTGTTGTAGTGTAAATGGTGGTGTAGTACTTGAAGCTTTTTAGGAAAATGAGAGAGATGGAGGAGGATTTGTCTCTTGAGGCTTGAAGAACCAATTTTCTAACCTCCTAAAGGGGAGGAGAGGTTCTCTTTATATAGAGAAACCAAAGGGGCAAAGCTTCTCTTGGAAGCTTTGACCAAAAGGGCCAAGCTTCTCTTAGAAGCTTGGAGCAAAAGGGCCAAGCTTCTTGAAGAAGCTAGGCAAAAAGGGTCAAGAGGTTCAAGCTTCTTGGAGAAGCTAGCCAAAAGGGTCAAAAGGTTCAAGCTTCTTGGAGAAGCTAAACAAAAAGGTTCAAAAGGGTCAAGCTTCTTGGAGAAGTTTTGAAAAGGGGTCAAAAGGTTCAAGCTTCTTGGAGAAGCTAAACAAAAATGTCAAGCTTCTTGGAGAAGCTAAAAAAGGGGTCAAGCTTCTTGGAGAAGCTAAAAGAGGTCAAGCTTCTTGGAGAAGCTAAAAAAAAGGTCCAAAAGGGTCAAGCTCCCTCAAGAAAAGGTCTCGGTTAGGAGAAGTGGCCGATTGATCAAAAATAGTGGCCGGCCATGAACTTTTAGGGTCCTCCCAAGTGTGTAGATCACAGATATGTGGTCGAAAGTTGGCAACACTAACTCCAAGGTGTTCAACATTAGCCCGGAAGTTGGGAAAACGGGCGCCGGGAGGCTCCGGAGGAGAGATAACTGGTTGCTGCAACAATTGCTGGCCTCCCACCCTTCAGTGACCTTCCCTGTGATAAAACAGAGGTACCTGCCAAAAATGAACGAAAACCAATGCAAAACGAATGTTCCGGGGCCAAAACACGCAGTTCGAGGTCCCGAAAATGGGCTGTTAAGCACCGAAAGTGGCATTCGACCTCGAAGTGGGTTTCTCAGCCCCCAGTGTCCCTCAAAACGGAGCAAATAGGAAGTATGCCAAAAATCAGAGCAAACGGAGATGGTTAGGTGGTTCCGAACCGAGGCACACGGCCTGACAGTCCCGGAAAACCGGAAACCGGGCTCCGAAATGGGCAAAATGGCCTACGGCCACCAAATGTAGCCTACGGACATTGAGAGATGGTCTACCAGACCTCTCCCTCCCCTCAGGAAAAGAAACCGAGAAAACCGAGTCTGGTTCGCAAACCGAGACAAGGCACAGAAGAGGGTTCGGAAGTCCGGAAGCAGGGCTCACGGCCGCAACTCTGAAACTTCTGAACGAGCACATTACACAACATCACCAATCGCTCAATCAGTGACGTCTGAGTCTTAAGGTCGGTCAAAAATGGGGTGTCTACACAAGGTTATGTTAAAAGAAGATGGTTTAACACTTGTTGAAATTTTAAGAAAAATTTACAAGTTAAAGTTAAACCAAGATTATGCTGCAATAATAGAAGACAGAGGACTTGAGTAAAGTGGCAAGTTATGAGTAACACTTGTGGAAATATTATGATAAATATTTTCAAGTGTTAGGTCAAAGTCGAGGTAAACCGATTAGTGGGTACAACCGAGGTGTTACACCCCGAGGAGATTGCACAGTTAAGGTGTATGTTGAAAACATGGAAATTATCCGAAGTATAAAAGTCTTACAAGAGTGCAAAAAGGACAAGCATGCAAGCATTCAAAGGAAGAAGTTCTATTCATGCTCAAAAGAAAGGGCACGACGCCTACAAAAGGTAACTGTTCGGATTACAAAATAGGCACGTCGGCCAAATTGAAGCTTACATTGTTCCAAAAAGAAGAAAAATAAAAGTACAAGGTACAAGAAGCAAAAGGGAAACATTAAAATAAACTACTCGGCGTCAGCAGCAGGTTGTGTCTCACCCCTAGAAGACAGTTAGGAAGACTTCTCAGCAGCCTTCTCAGCCACGAGCTCAGCATCAATCTCCTGAAGAGTTTGATCGAGGCTCTTCTCGGCGATTGGCACCTCGGAGTTTCTCTTCTGAGAGAAGGCATCTTTAGAGACCTCACCCTCCTCATCCTGAGACAAGTCTACAACTTCCTTATTCAGAGTAAGGGACTTGGTCCCAGCAGCTTCCTTTTTTTTCCTCACCAAAGCTCTCTCCTCAGACTCAAAATTGTCTTCGGATTGGTTTGGAGTAGGGGGAAATGACAGAGGGAGGATGTCTGTATTCTTGAGGGGGGAGTCCTCAGGGACATCAAGCTTTTTGAGGGCAGCCATCCAACCAAGGGTGAAACCTTTGTTGCATGCTTACCTCACTTGCCTTTTGCAGTCCTCTTTAACGTCGGCCGCCCCCTCAACATATGTCTTTTCATCAGTGGCCTTGATCTCGGCCTCTTTTGTGGCCAAGGCATCCTGAAGTTCTTTTTGGGCCTCGGCCATCTTTTCTTCGGCCTCTTTCTTTTGGGCCTCAAGAACCTTCTTAACGGCCTCTTGTAGACACCCCATTTTTGACCGACCTTGAGACTTAGACGTCACCAGTTGAGCACTTGGTGATATTGCGTAATGTGCTTGTTCAGAAGTTTCAGAGTCACGGCCGTGAGCCCTACCTCCGGACTTCCGAACCCTCTTCTGTGCCTTGTCTCGGTTTGCGAACCAGACTCGGTTTTCTCTGTTTCTTTTCCTAAGGGAAGGGAGAGGTCCCGTAGACCATCTCTCAATGTCCGTAGGTTACATTTGGTGGCCGTAGGCCATTGTTCCCATTTCGGAGTCCGGTTTCCGGTTTTCGGGGCCGTCAGGCCGTGTGCCTCGGTTCGGGACCGCTTAACCATCTCCTTTTGCTCCGGTTTTTGGCATACTTCCTATTTGCTCCCTTTTGAGGGACACTGGGGTCCCGGAAACCCACTTCGCGGCCGAACGCCACTTTTGGTGTTTAACGGGCAGTTTCCGGGGCCCCGAACTGCGTGTTTTGGCCCCCGAACATTCGTTTTGCATCGATTTTCGTTCATTTTTGGCAGGTACCTCTGTTTTATCACCAGGAAGGTCACTGAAGTGTGGGAGGCTAGTAATTGTTGCAGCAACCAGTTATCTCTCCTCCGGAGCCTCCCGGCGCCCGTTTTTCTGACTTCCGGGCCAATGTTGAACACCCTGGGGTTAGTGTTGCCAACTTTCAACCACATATTTGTAATCTACACACCTGGGAGGACCCTAAAAACCCATGGCCGGCCAGTAATTGTAAAATTACTTTTTTACCCCTCTCTTCCGGGCCAATGTTGAACACCCTGGGATTAGTGTTGCCAACTTTCAACCACATATTTGTGATCTACACACTTGGGAGGATCCTAAAAGTTTATGGCCGGCCATTAATTTTTCTTTCCATTTTTGCCCCTCCTCTTCAAATGCAATGTTGAACACCCTGGAGTCACTGTTGCCAACCCCAAACCACATATATGTGATCTACACACATGGGAGGACACCAAAAGTTGGTGGGAGGCCAGTAATTTTGCCGAAAAGCCAACTTCTTTTTGGTCAAAAGTGGTTCAGCATGAATCCGGGAAGGAGAAAAAGCTGCGCGGCTTCACCGAAACGGGCGTAACTCTTTGCACAAGAGGAATTAAGATATGAGGCCACCACCATTGTAAAGCTTACTTCCGGGGCTTCATTTTGCACTCAAGAATCTCCCAAGTCCAAGTCCGGGGGGGAGAGATGTGGTTGGTTGAAGTCCGCTTGGACTGAATCTGCGCGGCTTCACGGAAAGGGGCATAACTTTTTCTACAGGAGGAATTTTAATGCAAGGTTTGCGCCATTGGAAAGCTAACTTCTGGGGCTTCATCCTAGGGGGTGGCCGGCCACTTTTTATGGCCGGCCGGCCGTTTTTTTCTTTGACCTAGCCAGCCGGCTATGTTAAGTGGCCGGCCGGCCACCTGCAGCAAAAGTACCTGGCCGGCCTGCTTCTTCAGGTTGAGTGCATTCCAGCTGTGCCTTGGTTTTCTCCCAAAAATATCTACATCCGGGGGGACCCTTTTGGGGGAATTTTGCTCTCCTTTTCCCCCACCTTTACAACCCCTTGTTGGCCTATATAGCAAGCAAGCCTTGTAGTATTTTGGGGTTAGAAAAACTCTCCTTCAAGTCTCCATACTCAACTCCATCTCCATAGCTCTCAATTCTTTGAAAAACCCTAAGTCCCTAACCATCATTCCTTCTACACCACCAAGCTCTACCACCACCACCTCATTTCCAGCAACAAGGAAGGTTTCTCAAAGGCCAAAGAAGCTGCAAATTCATCCAAGAAGCAACAAAAGTTTGAGTCTTCAAGGGTAAGTAATACTTTTACCCTTTTGACCCTTTTTCTTGATCTATTTGTAAGCCCCACTTCCTTTTTGTTTCAAGCTCCGGACCTAACTGAAAAGGGCCCTCTTTTGAGCTCATCTTCACTTTCCATTAAGGGCTCAACCCTGTTTGAGCCCTCCATGACACACTTGCTTCATTGACCCTCTTGTATGTCATAGTTTTGCATGCTATTTTTGACCCATGAGAAATTTATTTTCGAGCATGTTGTAAACTGATATTAGGCTTATTTTGAGCCCCTCTTCAACATTGAAGAAGGGCTCAACACCATTTGGGACTTCCATGTTGTACCTACCTTTATACTCCCCTTTTCTTCCCCATTCTTGCATGCAATGGCAGCCTACCATGATTTTGTTTTTGGCCATTTTACAGTTCTGAAAAAGTTCTTATTTTGGTCCATACTTCATGTTTCATTTAGGTCCTTTCATGGTTTGGGGCCTCCATAGGTCACTTCATGTTATATCTCTCTTTTATTCCCCATTCTTGCATGTTTAGTTAACCTACCATGCTTTTGTTTTTGACCATTTTACAGTTCTGGAAAAGTGCTTATTTTGGTCCATTCTACATGTTTTATTAAGGGTCTTTGGCTGTTTGGTGATTATTTTGCATACCTCATGTTATAGCCACTTTTGAGCCTTATTTTGCATCACATTTCTATCATGTTTGTATACTGATTTTGAGGCTGCCATATACTGTAAATATTCATATTTTTGGTCCCTCTTCAATGTTGTAGAAGGAAATTTTTCAGTTTGGGTTTTGCTTATACCACTTGCTTCATTACCCCTCTTTTGGCCCCTATTCTTGCATGCCATTTTTGCCATACCTATGCTTGCTGTTTGGCCATGTTTATAACTGTGAAAGTGCATCTTTTGGGACTGTCTAGCTTCTGTCTTTGCATTGCATGTCCATATTGTGCATGTTTGGCATAGCTATAGGCCATTTCGGGTGCCTAGATTCGCATTTCGGGACAATTCCATGCATTTCATGTCATTTCGCCTCATTTCGGGGTTGTTTTCCCCCATATTTTACTGCTGAAATTCCATTAGAATGATTGCTATCATTTCCATGCCATTTCATCGCATTCCGTCATTGCCTCGGTTTGCGTGCCCGTGTGCATGCATTTCGAGGCACTTCATTTTTATCCGCCGGCATCCTATGTGAGTGTGGCTGAGGCTCACTCATGTTGGTATAAGCCCATTTGTCATTTCCATGTCATTTCATCATTTTTTGTCATCGCCTCGGTTTGCGTGCCCGTGTGCACGCATTTCGAGACACTTCATTTTTATCCGCCGGCATCCTATGTGAGTGTGGCTGAGGCTCACTCATGTTGGTATAAGCCCATTTGTCATTTCCATGTCATTTCATCATATTTTGTCATCGCCTCGGTTTGCGTACCCGTGTGCACGCATTTTGAGGCACTTCATTTTTATCCGCCGGCATCCTATGTGAGTGTGGCTGAGGCTCACTCATGTTGGTATAAGCCCATTTGTCATTTCCATGTCATTTCATCATATTTTGTCATCGCCTCGGTTTGCGTGCCCGTGTGCACGCATTTCGAGGCACTTCATTTTTATCCGCCGGCATCCTATGTGAGTGTGGCTGAGGCTCATTCATGTTGGTATAAGTCCATTTGTCATTTCCATGCCATTTCATCGCATTCCGTCATTGCCTCGGTTTGCGTGCCCGTGTGCACGCATTTCGAGGCACTTCATTTTTATCCGCCGGCATCCTATGTGAGTGTGGCTGAGGCTCACTCATGTTGGTATAAGTCCATTTGTCATTTCCATGCCATTTCATCGCATTCCGTCATTGCCTCGGTTTGCGTACCGGTGTGCACGCATTTTGAGGCATTTCATTTTTATCCGCCGGCATCCTATGTGAGTGTGGCTGAGGCTCACTCATGATTGGTATAAGCCCATATCGTGTTTTCATGTCATTACTTCAGCATTTTGTCATTGCCTCGGTTTGCGTGCCCGTGTGCACGCATTTCGAGGCACCTCATTTTCACAGCAT
The DNA here is from genome assembly GCF_055761805.1 of Camellia sinensis. Taxonomy (NCBI): domain Eukaryota; kingdom Viridiplantae; phylum Streptophyta; class Magnoliopsida; order Ericales; family Theaceae; genus Camellia; species Camellia sinensis. Next base: position 190,639,861 of record NC_138961.1, on the reverse strand, counting down.
TCCGTCATTGCCTCGGTTTACGTGCCGTGTACACGCATTTCGAGGCACCTCATTTTTATTACACATACCATCGCCTCGGTTTGCGTGCCCGTGTGAACGTATTTCGAGGCACCTTATTTTCACAGCATTTTGTCATTGCCTCGGTTTGCGTGCCCGTGTGCATGCATTTCGAGGCACCTCATTTTCACAGCATTCCGCCATTGCCTCGGTTTGCGTGCCCGTGTACACGCATTTCGACGCACCTCATTTTCATTACACATACCATCGCCTCGGTTTGCGTGCCCGTGTGCACGTATTTCGAGGCACCTCATTTTCACAGCATTTTGTCATTGCCTCGGTTTGCGTACCCGTGTGCACGCATTTCGAGGCACCTCATTTTCATTACATTCTGCCATTTTCTCTGTTTGCGTGCCCGTGTGCACGCATTTCGAGGCATATCATTTTTATAGCATTATGTGTACTAGGTTGTATCTTAGATTGCATTCTGCCATTTTCTCGGTTTGCGTGCCTGCATGCACGTATTTCGAGGCATATCATTCCATAGCATTGAGTATGTTAGGATTATATCTTAGTTGCATTTCATGCATACCATGCATATTGCATCGTGTTCGGAATAGGAGTTAGCCCGGGTGCGGGAAACGAGGTGCATTTCGTACTCCGAGTGACGGAATGTATCTCAATTCCCCAGTCACCGACACTCCGGATTATCCATGATGGAGTTAGGTTTTAGCTGTAGTTTCATGTGCATTCATCCTATATTGAGCTGTGCATTTCGACTCCTCGGCCGTCATGCCTCGGTATGCTTGATTGGTGGCACGAGGATCGAGACATGCATATATCTGTGCAAATACATTGCTATGCCCCTTTCCTGCTCTCTGTTGCAGCAAAACCAGGAATCAGCAACCTTTTGGGGCTTGGCACGCATTTCAAGAACAGGTGTAAACAGAGGCTAATTGGGGCATTCCGGTGGATTTCCGCGCAAGACAATCCGGACATGCATCATCCATCAGAAGCAAGGCAGTCACTGGCTTGCATGCCAGTTTTATTTGCTTTCTTAGTTAATTCATTAATTAATTAGGATTTTGTAATATTTTGGACTGTAATATTCTTTTATTCGGGACTGTATATTTATTTGGACCCTCCGAGTGAGGGCACAACTGTAATAAGTGTGCGTGAGTGTGATGTATGTCTTCCAACCCCACGTCTTTCTCCCTTTTATTTATCCGCTTATGATGGTTAGATTAGGGCATATTTAAATTAGCATACAGTATGACAGCATGTTTGCATTCATCCATCTGTATTGCATGCACCGGGCTCGGCGCATCATACTAACTGCATTGTAATTTCAATTTCAAAGTTGAATACATGATAGTTGTAACATTTCATATGCCATCTTAGAATAGCCGAGCCTGCTATAATAGCATTTTGCATGTGTTGCATTAGGCATTTCTGTATAGTTAGGATCATGCATGATTTCTAATGAATTCCTATTTTGGCTTGGAGTACTCGGTAAGCTTTATGCTTTAGCATCCTTACATGCGTGTGAGTGACTGCCATGAATAGCATGCTTACCATGAGGCTATGTGCTTACATGATATATCTGCCTGAATGCCTGTGGGTGAAGGTTGGGTTACTTAAATTGGAATAAATCATTAAATGTTTTAAAGCCTACCTACGGGTAGCAAATCACTTTCAAAAACAAGCATGAAATGTTTCGTTCCAATTTAGGCGACCCGGTCTATACTTGCATGCTGTGCGCATCATATAGTAACCTAGGCTAATAAACCGGAATAAGAACTCACAAAGTTTTCAAAAATAGATATCATGGTTAGTAGAGGCCGGTCTATGACCGGGCGAGCGGGGGTGCTCACGAAGTGACCTTCCCCAATCGTACCCAAGTTCCCGAGCCGAAGCAACTTTGGTGATGACGGACACGTGGCCTTTTGGCACCGAGTCAGGGTTTCCTAAATTTCCCAAAAATAAAATATTTAGGTGGCGACTCTGTATCTGGCAAAGCAGTCCATGTTTGGCACTACTTTTTCAAAAAATCAGTTTCTCAAAACGATTTGCCGGATTTGGACTCTTTGGTTCAGATTAGGAACCGTGACAAGAAAATCGAGTCCGAGCTGTAGCGAGGTCCCCCGCGGGCTTGTTACACCTCTATAGCGTCTGCTTTTTCCTCAGCCGCGTCCTGAGCTTTGTAGCTACCTCGGCCTGATCTGCCAAGGTTATCATCTTGTCCTTGGCCTTGTTAAGGGACTTCTGTAAAGCGGCGACCTCCCTGATCTTGTCGGCCAACTCTTTCCTCATTTCAAAAGCTTGCATAGAGAAGGAGTGGCGCGTGCTGAATCGCCTAAAAGAAAATGGACAGAACAAAAGTTAATGAAAATTCTCTAAGTATAGAAAAATAGAGAAAGAAAAAAATCAAGTGTAAGGGACTTACTTGAACGGAATGCTGCAGCATCAAAGCAAAGTTTTCGTATTCACTCATCCTGGCGTTGCGATTGAGATCGTTGGAAGGAGCAAGGCGGTAGAGAAGGCAGTGCCGACTTCAACGCCATCGGCGCTGTCACCAGCTCTTACTGGCTTGTCCTCGATAGTGATCGGGGAAGCCCAGTGGGCATCTGGTTTCATAGGCCTCGAGGTTGTGGCCGACTCGGATCTCGACCTTTTTGACCGAGTTTATTAGAATGGTTCGGCCTCGGCAGGCCTCTTCTCGGCAGTAAAGGAGGTCTTTTCACTCTCAGCCAATTTTGAAATTGGCAAGGTGTCCTTAGTATCAATTTGAGTCACTGTTGCCTTGGGTTGGGTTTTCTTTAGTCTTTTTTGTTTCGACTTTGGTTGAGGCTGAGATGGTGCTGGTTGAGCGTCAACAGTGGTAGGGATGTCGCCCAAAAGATCTTCTGCAACTGCCTTCTGGTGACCTATCTCGGTAGCGATTGCATTACGACGTCGGCGTTTGCGTTGAGATGGGGGGATCAGATATGGAGCCGAGGTTGATGGTTACTTAGCAAGATCAAAAGTTGAGTCCTGATTTGGCCGATATGATGAAGTTGCTGGTGGGAAGGAGGGGACTTGCTCTTCTTCTTAGAGATGTCAGGAAGGATTGACTTGTATGTGGGGATATAGTTAAGTAATAAGGGAGCTCTCCGCTTCTGAACGAGCAGATCCAATAGCTTCTTTGTTGGGAAAGAAGGACTTGCGGAATTCTTTTGTTGGCTATGGAAGAGCTACAAGAAAAACAGACGTTAGAACATACTAGTAAGAACGAAGTATTAAAAACTAGAAAAACAAGTAAGTGTAAACACTTGGTTCTTATCATTACCCTCTACAAATACTGTTCGGCTAAGAGGGTAGAGATGAAGGTCCTCATCCGAAGCAAACTCTCAGTTGCCTGAGACAATGAAGTTATCGTCCCCGGCTTCTTTGTTGGAGTCTGGGAGGTCGGCAACAATTTTGTATTCTGTGGACCTCAGTTTTAGGTAGGAGATGTAACCTTTTTCTAGCTTGAGGCCACACATGGTGTAGCAGTATTGAATATCGACTGAGGTTACCTTAGCTTTCTCCTATTTGGCTAAAGCTATTATGCCATTGATAACTCGGTAAGAATTAATGGCGAGTTGCATTGGGTTCAATTTGTAGAAATGGAGGATTTTGCGGAAAATGATGTCAAGTGGGAGCCTAAGTCCACACTCTATGAAAGCTACAACAGGGAAGGGCATGAAGTCATCTATGGGCATAATAGAGTCATCATCTCCTGCCAACTTGAGACGAATGTCGGCAGGGATGGAAAACTCCTGCCTGAAATATTCCAACTTAGTCGGGGTGTCCACTCTATACTTCTACATACCCATAACGTCGGCTTGATCAGAGAAGTTGGATTTCAAAAGGAAGTATTTGTAAGGGTTTGAGGGACCTCAGACAAAACCTAAATATATGTCGGGGTAAGGATGTTCGTGGATCTAAGGGGAATTCAGTTCAGTTTTCCCTAAGATTCGTGAGTTCTACGACAAATCCCAAGCCTAGGACTAGGCAAACAAGGATTGAAGGCAAGAATCTGGAAAAAACACAGAAAAAAGAAACAGGAACGTGATTCAAAATCAAGAACAGTGATGAATCGTCAGGAGCACAGTGACAAAGTTTGTGCAGGTGTGTGAGGCCAAGAACAGTGGCAAAGATCAACAGATATGTAAGCAGTGTGTGAATAATCAAGAGTGGATTGGGCCAAAAATAAAATCACGATGTAAATATGCCCAAATGCATGATTGAGTTCACATACACAGATTTGTAATCAAAAAATATGAACGAAGCCACAGTGATAGAGCACAAATGTAACAGAAATCAAAGAGAACCAAGAACTGAAAACCAGGAGGAAACAGTAGCTTACCAGAGGAGTGAAGCTGGTGTTGAGTACACCGGAGTCAGGTGATGGTTGCGATCGGAAGAGATCAGTGAAAGCTTCACCGGAGGGGAAGAATGAGAGTGGATATAGAGCTTGAAGGCTTGAAACAATGGCAGATTTGGGAGTGAGAGTTTGCACGAAGATGGTGGTGAAAAAGTGAAGAGACAGAGAGAGAAAATTGATTTTGATCAAACGTGGAGAATGGCGACAAAATACCCTCAATGTACCTAGGACGACGTGCCTGTCAGATGGCGCACGCACGAAGTGATGCGACTTGATGGCGTATGTCGGGTACGGCTTAGTAGGAGAAAAACGCGTGGCAGAAACGGTTGAAATATTGTGCGTGACAGCTCACACGCATGATAAAACTCTTGAAGTTCTTGATTTAATGAAGCAAATACCTCGGCTACATGGGCGATCTCGGCTCAATGAACTTGAACAGATTTGGTTAGTGGTTTTAAAGGCGTTAATGCAAACACACAGAAGTGTTTATTATATGGAAGCCGATGTGTGTCAACCTCGGCAGTGAAAGATAGAGCAAGTTTAGCCGACGTGCTAAAGGGAATGATATAGGTTCCATCACCTTAGTATGCCGAGGTAATAGAACCTAGGGGGCAGTTGTGGGAATATAAATTTTGAATGGCAACATGTGGACGAGGTGGCACCAAAGTGTCAGCTGAGATGCCACGTGTCTTGATCATGACACCGAGGTGATCTTGGATAGGCCGAGGTTATCTCCAAAGATATCGGAGTCCGGGATAAGCGGATAAGAGACAAGGGTCCTAGAACGAGAGAAGGCTTCAGTTTGGATAAAGATAAGACTCTTAGAGAGTTTATCCCAATCCTACTAGGAGTCCAAGATAAGTCATAATTCAAAATCTGTTGGAGCTAGGCTTCTAATAGGACTAGGATTGTGTTGGCTATAAAAAGAGAGGCACCACCATGGGTCTAAAGTACGCTTTTTGTATTTTGAATAGTGAGTTAAGCACTTTTGCTATCTTTGAGAGATAACTGACTTAATCGTTGGAGTGCCCCCGGGTGGGCGAACCATCGTCGGAATCTCTTCTTTCTGTTACAGGTCATTCAGGCGTCATCTATTCTGCCAGTGCTCTCCAGTTGAATACTAATTTGGCAGTGTGGGCAGAAATCTACTCACATACAAACTTTAAAGGATGTATTGATAGCAAAAAGTTCACTTTTGATTATTTATTCTTATTATGTGAAGAAGAAATATCATGAAAAATGTGAAATGAACTATAATAAATATCTCTTATGAAAGTTGAATTTGTGGTGTGATTCAAGACCACAATTCATGAATTATTATTGCGGAAGTTTATCTCAGGACTTGGAATTGTTGACTTTGTTATCTAGTCGCTGAGAATTTGTTGTGATAATTTTACAATTGTTTTATTTTCTTTGAATGACAAGTATTCTAATGATACTAAACACATAGAATTGAAATACTTTGTCGTTAAAGAAGAGTTTCAGAAATAGAAAGTGTCAATAAAACATATAAATACATAACTTTTAAATGCAGATCTATTGATGAAGAGATTACTCTTAAAGACAATTAAGAAACTTGCCAATTGAATGGGTCTTGAATGTAATCCATAACAGTTGTTTATGATTGATTGTATTATTTGACACATTGAGATCTCATTAACTATGTTTCTGATATGTTTCTGATATATTCCTTATTATGAATGGTGTACGTACATATATGAGAATGAATGAATAATAACATGAATAGTTTTTGATAAAAAGACATTATTGGACTTTTTAAATACACTCCGCACTTAAGAACTATATTAAACTAGTTGCTAGTGTTGTAGTATATGAAAGAGACTATGTCGCACTATTAGTGTAGAAGCGTCATGACACGCATTAGTGAACTATTTAATTATAGTATTATGATGATGACCAAATTAATGTAATGTTGGATTCAATTTATTGCGCACTTAATGTTTGTATTATTAAATCTTGATGTATGTTATCATATGAGCCAAGTGAGAGAATGTAAGACTAAATTTAATTATTTAGTCGTTATAGTGACCACCATAATATGGCAATATGAATTATAGATTTAATAAGATTATAATTTTATATCTTGAACCACAAGTTATTATCTAATTGGGAGTAGTTTCCAAGTCTTCTACTTTGATGGGCAAGTGGAGTCATATTTATATTAGGAAACTAATCCTCTCTCTCCCTATAAAAGAATCTTTAGATCACCCATCAATTATTTTAAATATAATGTATTCTAAAGAGAGTCCAGAGAGAGAAACATTTTTCCACTAATATTGTTATTAGGTCTACGTTCAATCAATTTTGATTCACTTGAAGGTTTCACATAACTGATCTTGATATGTTATTATTTTTCCTCATTACGTTATTATTTGTAAAAATTATGATAGTTGACAATTTTAGATTATGAAGATTGTTATACCAATAACAGTATAAAATTATTTACACTCATTCATTCATACAAACACGTTTAAAGGAACTGATGAAATGAAGAAAACATGAGGAAGAATACAGACACAAAAGAGAGATAAAAAGAGACGATAGCTAGCTAGATAGTGAAGAATGAAGAGGTATAAGTTTGTGGATCATAATGTAGAGACACAAAAGAGATAGATTTTTTTTTTTTTTTTTTTTTTTGTTGGCATCAACAAAATCAATTAATCAATCTAACATTTGATTAATGGCTGAGAGTATTTGTTATGTAATTTGAAACTTCAAGGTAGGACTACAAATGAACAAAGTCGTTTGTGAATAGGTTTGAGCTTGACTCGATAAGAATTCATTCGAATTTGGTTCGTTAATTTTTTTTTTTTTTTTCATTCGAGCTCAAGCTCGTTAAATTTTTAATAAATAAATCCAAATATTCTAAAACTTGGCTTGTAATAAGATAAATATGTTATATACATATTTAAAAAAATATAAATGTAAATAATATTTGACTATACATAATTCATTTATATACTAGTGGTAGTAGATATTATTATTTTGGTAAATATTGACATTTTTTTAGTATGTTTATATATATCGTATATATAATTATATAATCAAAATTTTAATTGTAACTTTAATCTCATACGTAAGTATAAATTTATAAATTTTTTTGCTCGTTAAGACTCGTAAACTGGTTCGAGCTCGAGTCAAGTCTAAGCCAATTCGGTTCGAGCTCAGTTTGTTAAATTTTTATTAAGTTCGAGCTCGAATTCATTAAAATTTTAATAAATAAGTCCAAATATACTAAAGTTATGCTCGACTTGTTTACAGCCCCACTCACTGAATAAAGTGTATTTTTCAATTTAAATAAATCTAATGGAGTGTATTTGATTTACTCTTCAAATTTATAGCCCGTATTTTACTTCTATGATAAAATTTTGATGAAAAAAAAAAATTTAAATCCATATACCCTATGTCTTACTCTAATGGTAGAATTTTTATTAAATTATAATGACAAAAAAATATTCATTACTTAGTCTTTGTCAAACGAAGTGCCGCCTAACCGGCACAGTGCATTACTAGGCCTGATTTAGAGAGTGATTTTTTAGTGAAAATATAATATGAAAAAAATTAAATATGTTTAAAAATATATATATATAAAAACATGTGAAAAATAAAATTAATGATAATAAATCTTTTACTTATGATGAATGAGATATTTTTAATAACTTTTCAACTAAAACACTAGTCCTTGCCAAACAACCTTGGAAATGATTGTTGAGCCCATGAAACTATAAACTAATCCATTGGAGTTGGACTTTGTGAAGGCTAAGCCCAATTTCTATGAAGCAGCCCCAAATATTCAGAAGGCCCATATTATGGGCCTTTGACATGTAAGCCCAATTATTTGCCACGGTATATCACTTGGCAAGCCTTTTAATGGGATTTTTGGTGAAAAGCTCCTCCTATTGGACTTTTTTTGTGTGAAGATTACGTAATAAAATACTGATTTTAAAAGTCCCTCAAATAAAAAAATATGGTGAAAAGACTGAAATACCCTTCCATATAAATGGGCAAATATCAAACGATAGAACTGTTTGTCTCTCTCACTCTGTTTCATCGCTTAAACTCGTTGCTTTAAAAATAAATAACAGAAGTGCACAATAACAGAGTAAAATTTTATTGTCATTGTATCCAACAACAAAAAAAGAACACATAATACCAGAGTAAGATTTTATTTTATCAAACAAAAACAGAGCACATATCAGAGTAAAATTTTACTCTCATTCTGTCAAATAAAAACATAGCACATACGAGAGTAAAATTTTACTCTCATTCTGTCAAACAAAATCAAAGCACATACTAGAATAAAATTTTACTCTCATTCTGTCAAATAAAAACAAAGGACATACCAAAGAAAAAAAAATAAAGAAACAGAAAGACAGAGAGAGCACATATATTGTCTTAGATCTGGTTCAAACCAAAATAAAATTTTACTGTCTAAAAAACAGAGCATGATGAGGAGACAAAGAGAAAAAGAGGGAGAGAATATAGATCATAGATAATAGCTCTCAAATCTGAGGCCGTCAATCTTAGATCAGAGATAATAGATCTCAAATCTGAGGCCGTCAATCTTTGATCTAAGGTCTTGGATGCTAAGGATGACGATGGTGGTTGCCCGTGGTACAATGGCATCGAATGGCACTACTGGTTGAGATGGTGGTGGTGAAACGGTAGTGGCGGTGGCGGTGACGGTGACGAACGACGTCGGTGGTTAAGACGGTGTTGGTGGAGACAATAGAGGTAATGGAAATAATGGTAGTCGTGGTAGTGGAGATAGTGATGGTGGTAGTGGTGTAGACGGTGGTGATGGCAAAGATAGCTCTTAGAAAGAGATAAAGAAAGAGAGAGGTGATAAACTAATGGAGAGAAATAAGAGAAAGATAGAGAGTGTGTGTGTGAAGGGGTAAATTTGTCACATAAAATATAAATCTAAATTTTTTTGTCCTTATAAGATTTCTTTATTTTAGAGGAGTTTATAAGCCAAAAAATTATAGCTTATCTTTTTTAAGAAAAACGGACTCTCTAAAGGAGTTATGACCAAAAATTCCTTTTTTTAATTTTAAGATAGCAAATTATGATATTTGTAATGTTAATTATCACAAATATTATATAATTAATGAGTTATTTTGGAAATGAGAAGTTATTGGTTGGGGGTACTGTCACATGGTGCCCCAATGGTGTTATGATTAGTGGAAGATGTGCGATCTACAAATTTGTGTTAGATAATTGAAGAACATGAGGAGTCACGATGAATTGTGATTAGTGAAGAGTATGGTCACGTAGCGCCCTTAGACCAACTAATACTTTTTTTTGGGGAAGTGACTATTTTTATTTTTTTATTTTTATAAAGATACGTGTAAAAAAGTAGGAAAAAAAATTAACTTTTTAGTAATGACTTTTTAACTATTTTAAGTTGTTACCAAAACAACTCTAAAATTGTTTTCAACCAAACACGTATAACTAAAGATTTTTTGAATCATAACTAACATAAAAGTCGCATATGATATACATCTAAAAAAGAATGTGTTCTTACAACAATACTGAATCCCTTAAATTATCACCCCTAAATGACCAATAATAATGTGGCATTGAGGTTGAATCTCACATGATGGAATGTTTGATAAGTCAAAATATTACACTTGTCAGACACATCATTAGAGCACCTCAACCCGATACTTCAAATATGATGTGGCACTCTAATAGTTATATTTTGACATCAAGTATCAACTTCACCCGGTGTGTCAAAAGTTGATGTGGTATTTGGTATCACCCCTTTATGCCAATTTTAACATGTTCCTACTTTATGCATTTTTTGAAAATAACATTGTTTCCATGTTCCTACTTTATGCATTTTTTGAAAATAACATTGTTTCCATGTGAAATAAAATAGTTCAAATTAAAAAAAAATTTAGAATAATAGATTTAACATATCAGGTAAAGAGTTTTTATGTCAAATTTACATATATCTATTTGTCACCTACCCCTTTAAAAAAAAATAAAATTGACATATCAAATTTTGAAGGTTGGGATAAAGATGCTCTTAGTGATGATTTTTAGGGTGATAAATTAAATATTTCAAGCATTTTTCGTATTTTTATTGTAGGTAAAAAAATATATATATATAAACAAGGATGAGGATTGTCTTTTGTCTGAAATTGGATTGGAGTATATTGTTAGGCATTTGGGGCCACCATGGATCCAATTTTGATAATCTAAGTCGTTCAATGTGTAAAGTTCATCGAATATTTCATCCTTAAAAAATCATGTTGATCGGATATCGATTGTCATGTGATCATATCATATTTTTATCAATGGTAAATATGATTTTAAAAATAAATTATTGACATAAATATATTTCGATCAAGTGACTATCGACATCGGATCAATATGATTTTTTACAAAAATAAAATGCTCAACGAGCCCTACATATTACTTCGGTTTGAATTATTAAAACTAGCCTGTCACCCGTGCTATGCACGGGATAATTATAGTTATTTATATTTGTTTTAGAATTTTTTTAATATATAAATTATGTTTTTTAAGATTTTTTATAAAAAATAATTTAACAATATTATCACTAACCATAGTGTATGAGAGAAGTTGAAAAAGGTACTGCAGTAACTATACACAGATTATATTTATAATTATTTGTATGAGAGGATTTTAAATGTTGATTAGGAAATTTTGACCAAATCAATAAATGCAGGCATGTGGAAAGACAAGTGGATTGAAAAAAGTTAATAAATGCTGATCAGTGGATTTTGACCAAATCAATAAATATTGAGTTTTTTTTTTTAATAAAAAATTTAGAAAATTTAGATTGAGATATTGAAACTCCCACAGGGCTTGGGGGTTAAAAACCCCATTTTGCTTAATATATAGTAAATATAGATAGATAGATAGATAAATATAGATATTTATATTTGTTTTAGATATTTTTTTAGATATTTATATTTGTCAAAAAAAAAAAAACTTAAAAAGGATGTGTATATAGGAGAAGCCAAAAAGACTTTGGAGAATTTAATAAATGCTGAGCTAAAATAAAAATTTTAATTAATGGAAACTACATTTTAATGGGCCAAGACATATATATATATATATATATATTTTACATGTGGAATACACGTAGACATCATAATACCATGCTATGCACAAGATAATTATAGATATTTATATTTGTTTTAGATTTTTTTTAATATATAAATTATGTTTTTTTAGATTTTTTATAAAAAAAAAAATTTAACAATCTTATCACTAATCATAGTGTATGGGAGAAGTTGAAAAGGGTACTGCAGTAACTATACACGGATTGTATCTATAATTATTTGTATGAGGGGATTTTAAATGCTAATCAAGGGATTTTGACCAAATCAATAAATACAGGTGTGTGGAAAGACATATGGATTGAAAAAAGTTAATAAATGCTGATTAGGGGATTTTGACCAAATCAATAAATGCTAAGTTTTTTTTTTTAATAAGAAATTTAAAAAATTTAGATTGGGATATTAAAGCTCCCACAAACCTTGGGTTAAAATATCCCTATTGCTTAATATATGGTATAGATTAAATCCACTAGAGTGGATTGAAGACCACCTTAATCCTATAAATAAATCATTCATTAATAAGGTGCATTGTTATGCGATAACTAGCTATCACTCTCTTTGGTATTTTTCTATATATATATATATATATACCGTCGTCTTTTTTCTAGACTTTATATACTTGAGAGGGAGATTTATGGTTTGGTTTGGGCCGTGGTAATGGCTAGGCAGATTTGGGCCGAACAAGTTTGGGCCACGGTGAAACGGGCTTATCCTGAAAGGTTTTGCTCGGTTAAGGCAAGGCGTGGTCGGCCGAGCTGTTTTGCTTCATGGTATAGAAGTCGGTCGAGTGAGATGACCGGCACCAGGCAAGGTGTGAAGGTTCCACGGTGCATGATTTAGCTCGGCAGGAAGGCCGGTGGCAAACTAGTATGAGCTGTCCCAAGCTCGGCTATGCTAGGATACAGCCGAGCTCAGTCCTCAATGAGCTTGGTTATTTGGGCTTGAAGTGCAGTATGGCCGTTGGCAGCCAAGATACTGCAATCCGACTGCCGAGATCCCAGTAAAGTGGGCTGGCAGTTGGGATTAGGTGATGTTCAGTAAGATCTGTGCTGACAGATGGGATAACAGTACCACGTGTCGAGAGACTAATGGGCGTAGATTTAGGGCGCAGAAGGTATATAAGCGAGTCAGTGTCCCTCATACTGAGCATGACACATTTTTTGTGAGATAGACACTAAACACAACTCAATCCTCTCTCTCTTTCTATCCCTGGTGTGTGTGTCTAACTTGATCGTCGGAGGGGTTTTCTGGCCACACATCGCCGGGTAGCTCACCGCCGTTGTGTTCGCAGGTCGATCGGACAGACAGGAACTTGGAAGAAAGGAGTGTGGGCTTGCCTGAATATTTGCTCCCTGCACCATTGGCACCATCTGTGGGAACATTGCAGACAAAACCTTGTCTTCCAGGCTCATCTGATCGCCGTCCATGGCGAACAACGAAGAGATTCCGCTGTCCGCCGTCGACGGAGTTACCCCGGAGTCAGGCAGTAGGAGAGAAGGATATCCCTCCATCATTCCTCCGATGGCGGACCTGGAGACTTCTCTAGAAGGACACTCAAGAGACGCGCGCGATAAGCGCGGAAGAAGTTATGGTCATTCACGGAGTCTAGACGGTCGTCGGCGGCGGAGAAAATCGCACACCAGACGTCTGGAACACAAGCTAAGGGACCAGGACGCCGTCATCTGGTGAATGGCGGCGGAAATTGAGGAGCTGAAGCGGCATGTCAAAGGGAAGAGTGTAGCTGGAGGGGGAGACCACAGTGAGCGCACCCAACCCCGCCGTTCAGGAAGTCAGAGTCAGCGGCACACTCCTTCCATTTCTATCACCAGAAGTTACAAGGTTGGAGATTCCGACATGCATGTAGAGAAATCCAGCGCACAAGATAGCACTTACCAGCCCTCACGTCCGGTGACGACGTCGAGGTACTCTTATTCCGCTCAATCAAAGGATTTGCGGGCAGTTTTGAAGGAACGGGCTCGCCAGCGGGAGGCTCAGAGGGTGCCGGCGTTCCAGCGGCTATTCTATGGGATTCACGCCAGCGAGGAGGTCGGAATGCCTCCACCCCGCCCAGCCGCGCCTCTCCCTATCGACACAGACTTGGCGAGGCTCAGTGCCACTCCATTCTCTGTGGATATAGAGACAACACCACTTCCGGCGGGCTTCCACCAGCCAAAGTTCACGTTCTACGACGGAAAAACTGACTCGTATATGCATATAAGTCATTTCTGACAGGTTATGGCCGGACATATGCAGAATGACGCTCTTGTGTGCTTGATCTTCCCGTCGAGTTTGGGCGAGCTGGGTTTGAAATGGTTCGAGAGGCTGCTGGAGGGGAGCATTGAAAGGTGGCAGCAGTTGGCCGAGGCCTTTGTGATGCGCTTCAAAACCAACACGAAAACACCAAAGGAAGTTGATCATCTACTGAGTGTCAAGATGGAACCGAGCGACACATTAAAGGCATACAACTCCAGATATTGGGAGACCTTCAACGAGATCTTGGATTGCCCGGTCAACCTTGCAATCACACAGTACAAGCGTAGTCTCCTGGTCGGACATAGACTGCAGGACTCGCTTACCATGCACCAGTTGACATCTATGGGCCAGCTAATGCAGCACATCAATGAGCACATTCGAGTGGAGGAGGATGCGTCAGCATCTACCACGAAGGCAATTTCAGTAGCAACTGACAAGAGGTCGGCTGGCAAAGTGCACATGGTCGGACAAGAGTCCAGCCGTTCAAATGACCGCGCTGAGGAATCGGACCGTGGCTCAAATCGCAAAAACCGGGGTAGGGGACATCGGAATGACCGGGATGACTACCCCCGGGATGACGTAGCCGATACAAACAGAAGATTGAAGGCCAGGACAAGTCTCACCACGGTCTTTAAGATTCCAATCTATCACATACTTAGTGAAATCCATGAAGAGAAGTATGTCCGGTTTCCTGCTAAGTTGGGCGACGGACAAAAGGGCTTCAATCCGCGGTACCGTTGCACGTTTCACCGGGAGAGCGGCCACTGGACGGAGGACTGTTTGCCTTTGAGGCAACACTTGGAAGAGCTAATCGTAGCCGGACACCTGGACCTTTACATTGATGGAGGCGTGAAGGCCAATCAAGCTCCGGTTGACCCGCGGGGACCGGATGACCGGGATGCGCCTCCTCAAGGGATTGTTAATGTCATCCACGGGATAGTGGAACCGGCGCGTGTATGCGAGCTCCGCGGCATGATCAAGAAGGCAGAACACATGAGGGAAATTTTGTCGGTTCAGCCTGCGATCAAGAAAGGGAAGACCGAAGTAAAAGATGTGATCAATTTCTCCTCAAGGGACCTAGAGCACATTCAGACGACGCACAACGATGCCCTAGTGGTTACACTCCGCATCAAAGAATTTGATGTCAAACAAATCTTGATCGATCAGGGAAGCTCGGTCGAGATCATGTATTATGACGCATTCAAACAGCTCAAGCTCCGAGATACGGATTTGGCTCCGGCAACCTCGCCATTGGTTGGTTTCAACTCACAACTGAAGTGGCCTTTGGGAAAGATTATCCTGCCGGTCAAAGCGGGGTCCGTGGTAAAGTAGGTGGAGTTCTGAGTGTTGTAGGTGCCATCTACTTATAACCTGATCCTTGGAAGAGGATGGCTTCACGCTATGCAAGCCATGGCGTCAACCTACCACCAGGTAATGAGATTTCCTTCGGCTATGGGGGCAATTGAGGAGATATGGGGCGATCAAGTCATGTCAAAGCAATGCTTCGTGGCAGTGAACGGGAGCCGGGCTGCCAAGGGCTTCGTCCAAAAGATTGAAGGACCGGAAGATCGGGGAGTCTTTGATGATGCAGGTACTAAGGCCGAGGACAAAGCCGTTGAGGAATTGGTGAAAATGCGAATTGATACAGAGAATCCGGAGAAGTTCTTCTTGCTCGGCTCAAGCCTTACCGCCCGAGAAAGAGCCGAAATGGTTGAGTTTTTAATGGCTAATATCGAAGTCTTCGCATGGTCACCTTACAACATGCCCGGCCTCGATCTGAGTTTTATTTGCCATCGCCTCAACATCTTCCCCGGAGCCAAGCCGGTCATTCAGCGAACAAGGAGATCGGCGCTGCATCACGCCGAGGTAGTTGCCGAGGAAATAAAGAACTTGCTGGAGGCACGCACAATTCAGGAAGTGCACTACCCTCGGTGGATTTCAAACACGGTCGTGGTGCCCAAGAAAAATGGAAAGTGGCGAGTCTGTGTGGATTACAAGACTGTCAACCGAGCCTGCCCTAAAGACAGCTTCCCTCTGCCCAAAATTGACCAACTTGTGGATTTAACGGCTGGACATAACAGGCTCAATTTCTTGGATGCCTATCGCGGATACCATCAGATTGCCATGCATGACTTAGACCGAGAGATCACCTCATTCACTACAACATGGGGACTCTTCTGCTATCGAGTTATGCCTTTCGGTTTGAAGAACGCCGGGGCGACTTTCCAAAGAATGGTGACTAAGATGTTTGCTCCTTTGCTGGGCCGGACAATGGAGGCTTACATTGATGATATGGTGGTTAAAAGCCGGCATCAAGCAGACCACTTGTCCGACTTAGCCGAGATGTTCCCCATTCTCAAAAAAACACAAGCTACGCTTGAATGCGTCTAAGTGTGCCTTTGGCATGGGATCCGGAAAATTCTTAGGCTTCCTAGTCACGAACCGAGGCATCAAAGCAGACCCCACATAGATCAAAGCCGTACAAGAAATGAAGCAACCTAGCTCGGCTAAGGACGTGTATCATCTGGCCGGAATGGGCACCGCGCTTAATCGATTTATAAGCCAGTCATCAGATCGTTGCCGTCCTTTCTTTCAAGCATTGAAGTCAAAGTTCTCGTGGGATGAAGAGTGTGACCAGGTTTTGTCCCAGCTCAAGGAGTATCTGTCTTCGGCGCCACTGTTGGTAACACCGAAGCCCGGCGAAGAAATTTACCTTTATCTAGCCGTTTCACAGCATGCGGTTAGTGCAGTGCTTATCCGGTCGGAGGGAATCAAGCACCTCCCTATCTTCTACGTCAGTAAAACCTTGCTACCAGCAGAGTCGAGATACTTGCCATTGGAAAAACTCGCGTTGGCATTAATGATGGCCTCAAGGAAGTTGGCGCACTATTTCCATGCGCATACAATAACCGTTCTGACCGAGTTCCCCCTCAAAGCTTTATTCGAGCGGGCGGACTTCTCCGGTCGAATTCTTAAGTGGGCGATCGAGTTGGGACAGTTTGACGTCAAGTTCCAGCCGCGCACAGCCATAATAGCCCAGACTTTGGCCGACTTCGTTGCTGAATTCTCACCCGGAACTCATCCAGTATGCCCGATCGATATTGCCGCGGCAGATGAAGAGGTGAATGCAAGCTTGACAGAAATACCATAGCCTGGCGGTGTTGGCGATGCGAAACTTGCGCTCCCCGCCGAGGCACCTTCAGTTGACACGATACTACAGCCCGGCGATGCGATGACGGAGTTGGGTATCACCGACCAACTTGCTCTGTCCGGTACCGCATCACTGCAGGGGAAAGAAATGGAACCGCTCAGCACAAAGCCTGCGGCCGGCATAATACCGCAACCTGGCAATTCGCTTACGGACTTAGACATTGTGGATCAACTTGCTGAGTCCGGCGCCGAATCACCAAGGGGGGGTAAAGTGGAACCGCTCAGCACGGAACTAGAAACCGAACAGCCGAGCAACCGTGATCCCATCAATCTTCAAGCCTCTTAGGACCCCTCAGAGTGTTGGAAGCTCTTTGTTGGCGAAATGTGAAAACTTTTTGTTAATGGAGCCTCAAACCGTCATGGTGCCGGGCTGGGCATAGTTCTGATTTCGCCAGACTGACTGATTATTGAACATTCTATCACCCTTGGCTTTCCAGCATCCAACAATGAGGCCGAGTACGAGGCGCTCTTGGCCGGGCTCAAGAGCGCGCTTCAGATGTAAGCATCCGAGTTGATGGTTTACAGTGATTCCCAGATTGTGGATAACTAAGTTTCTGGGGTTTATGAAACAAAGGATGACCAAATGATGAAGTACCAAGCTCTGGTAGGGGACCACATCAAGTGATTTCAGGTGATCAGGGTCCAATAGATCGGCCGAGAAAAAAACGGCCGAGCAGATGAGTTGGCCGGCCTTGCTTCTATGGTCGACAGCGCATCCCCCAACCCTCTTTTGATTGAATTCCTTCCGAGGCCCAGCATTGAGGAAACCGGGCAGACAGAAGTACTCTGCGCCGAGCTAGGTCATTCTTGGATGGACCCTATCATCCTTTTTCTCAAAGACCGGATCCTTCCAGTCGACAAGAAGGAAGCACATAAAGTGCGGGTGATGTCAGAGCGGTTTTGGCTCTCTCCATCTGGCGCTTTATACAAGAAGTCTTTCACCGGTCCCTACCTGAAGTGTGTGCACCCGAGCAGCGTGGAAGCCTTCCTGTATGAAATTCACGAAGGCATTTGTGCTGGTCACATAGGGGGCAGATCTCTGGCATACCGAGCTATTTCGCAAGGCTACTGGTGGTCGTGCATGCAAGCCGATGCGCAGAAGTATGTTCGCAAGTGCGAGAAGTGCCAGAAGTTTGCCCACCAGATCCACTAACCAGCCAGGGAACTCCTTCCTCTCACCAGCCCTTGGCCCTTTGCGATGTGGAGGCTAGATATAGTGGGGCCACTCCCAACCGCACCAGGCAACCGGAAGTTCTTCATCGCGGCCACAGACTACTTCATCAAATGGGTTGAAACAGAGCCTTTGGCAACAATCAAGGAGAAAGACGTCAAGCGGTTTGTCTGGCAGAATTTGGTAACCCAGTTTGGCGCCTCCAAAATTCTGATCTTTAACAACGGCACCCAATTTGACGGACGCCTTTTCAGAGGATTTTGTGAAGACTTGAAGATAGAATTCTACAACTCTACCCTGGCTTACCCACAGTCTAATGGTCAAGCCGAGGCGTCAAACAAGACCATCCTTGATAAGTTGAAGAAAAGGCTGGAGAAGGCAAAAGGAAAGTGGGCTGAGGAACTCCCCAACGTCCTTTGGGCATACCGAACAATCCCGCGGTGATGTACCGAGGAAACTCCTTTTGCTTTGGCATATGGCATGGAGGCGGTCATACCATTGGAAGTTGGAATGCCCACCCTCAGATGCGAAAGTTTTGAGCCCGAGCTGAACGCCGAAGCCATTGCCCAGGAATTGGACCTCGTGGACGAACGCCGAGAAAAGGCGCTCATCCATGTGGCCGCCTACCAACAAGAGCTCTCAAGGAAATACAACAAAACGGTGCACCCCAGACTGTTCAAAGTAGGTGATTGGGTCTTGAGGAAAGTCATGGGCAAACTAGGGGCAAATTGGGAAGGACCCTACAAGATAACCGGTCTGGCGGGCAAGGGGGCATACCACTTAGAGGACTTGAATGGTAGAGGAATACCCCGGCCATGGAATGCGGCCAACCTCAAACTGTATTATTTCTAGTTTTTGTTTTCTTCTTGCATAAAGGAATTTTTTGCGCAACACTTCAGAATGTAATATTCTTTTTATCAATATATAGAAGTGACATTTTTACCTTAGCTTTATTATTGTTGCTTTTTAATTGAGATTGCAACCGAGATGATTTATTCCGGTTGATCGAGTTGATGATTTGCTCAACTTTGAAGATTCTCAACCGAGATGATTTACTCCGGTTGATCGAGTTGATGATTTGCTCAACTTTGAAGATTCTCAATCGAGATGATTTACTCCGGTTGATCGAGTTGATGATTTGCTCAACTTTGGGATTCTCAACCGAAGGTGGGTCACATGGTTAAAGACTGCCCCTCTGCCCCACAAGCCAGTAGTAAAGCTGCACCAAGCATGGCAGCATCAACTGTAGCACCAAAGCCTAACCCCAAAGCTACCGGGAAAGAGCCCATGAGGCAGGGCCGAGTGTTCGCCCTAGTACCGGGAGACGTGCAAAATACAGAGGCCGTTGTGTCAGGTATCCTCTCTATTTGTACACAAAATGCATATGTATTGATTGATTCGGGGTCTACACATTCTTATGTATCGCATGCTTTCTCACGGAAATTGAATAGACCCTTAGAACCCATGAACTATCTGCTAGCCGTGTCATCACCCGTAGGAGGATCCATGATATGTGCTTATATGTACCCCGCATGTGAAATCATTGTTGGGGATATGCATCTGTTTATTGATTTACTACCATTGAACATTGATCATTTTGATGTAATATTGGGGATGGATTGGTTACAAAAATATCATGCCACTATTGATTGTGTGACCAGGCAAGTTGTTTTCCGTCCACCTGGTTTGCCTGAATTCGTGTTTAATGGGAGTGGAGTAGTACCTCCTCCGTATTTGATTTCGTCAGTGAAAGCCGTTAAATTAGTTAGAAAGGGATGTAAGGGATATCTGTGTTATGTACTGACTGTATCTACTGATGATAATGCTAATGTGAACTGTATTCCTATAGTCAGAGAATTCCCAGATGTCTTTCCAGACAATTTGCCAGGAGATTTGATTGACAGGGAGATCGAGTTTACTGTTGATGTGGTTCCCGGAACACAGCCGGTATCTAAAGCTCCGTACCGAATGGCTCCAACTGAATTAAAAGAACTGAAAGTGCAACTGCAAGAACTGTTAGACAAAAAGTTCATCAGACCCAGTACCTCACCATGGGGTGCGCCTGTTTTGTTTGTAAAGAAGAAAGATGGCTCATTGAGATTGTGTATAGATTACCGTGAACTGAACAAGGTAACTGTGAAAAATAAATACCCATTACCGCGCATTAATGACTTATTTGATCAGTTACAGGGTGCTCAAGTGTTTTCTAAGATCGATCTCAGATCGGGATATCATCAACTGAAGGTTAAACTGGAAGACATTGATAAAACTGCTTTTAGAACAAGGTATGGCCATTATGAATTTTTAGTTATGCCATTCGGAGTCACGAATGCCCCTGCTGCATTTATGGACCTTATGAACAGAATTTTTAAACCATACCTTGACAATTTTATTATTGTATTTATTGATGACATATTGATTTATTCCAAGAATATAGAAGAACATGAACATCATCTGAGACTTGCCCTACAAACCTTAAGAGAACAGAAACTGTATGCTAAACTGTCTAAATGTGAATTTTGGCTTGACCATGTTATGTTTTTGGGGCATGTTGTTAGCAAAGATGGGATTTCTGTTGATCCGCAGAAAATTGAAGTTGTAGTGAACTGGCCTAGACCGACAAACGTGACTGAAGTCCGAAGCTTTTTGGGTTTGGCTGGATATTACAAAAGATTTGTCAAAGATTTCTCCAATATTGCTTTACCGTTGACTCAACTGACACAGAAGGGGACATCATTTGACTGGACTGACCAAAGAGAATCTGCTTTCCAGGAGTTGAAAACTCGATTAGTGACTGCACCGGTTCTTACCTTACCTTCAGGTACGGATGGTTATACTGTATTTAGTGATGCTTCTCATAAGGGTTTGGGCTGTGTTTTAATGCAGAATTGGAGAGTCATTGCTTATGCTTCCCGACAGTTGAGACCACATGAAAAGAACTACCCGACCCATAATCTGGAACTTGCTGCAGTAGTATTTGCACTGAAAATCTGGCGTCACTATCTGTACGGGGTGACATGTGAAGTATACACCGACCACAAGAGTTTAAGATATTTCTTCACACAGAAAGAACTAAATATGAGACAGCGCAGATGGCTAAAACTGATCAAAGACTACGATCTACAGATACTGTACCATCCGGGAAAAGCCAATACTGTGGCCGATGCATTGAGCCGAAAGTCAATTGCCAACTTAGCTTGTTTGCTCACCGGACAGAAAGAGTTGCTTTGTGACCTTGAAAAATCTGAAATTGAAATTGTTTTGAGAGACCAAGGTGGAACCTTAGTTGCTATTTCTGCCCAACCGGCACTGATTGAAGAGCTTAAAGAGAAACAGCAACTGGATGACTTCTTGAAGAAGATCATCTAAGAAAGAGAATCTAAACCGAGACCGGGATTCAAATTTGAGAACAATGTACTGAAATTTCAGGAAAGACTGTGTGTACCGAATGATATTGAACTGAAAAGACGAGTTCTGCAAGAAGGCCACAATTCGAAATTGTCTATCCACCCGGGGAATACGAAAATGTACCAAGATCTGAAACAGAATTTTTGGTGGCCGGGGATGAAGAAAGAAATTGCCAACTTTGTGTCCAAATGTCTTCATTGCCAACAGGTCAAAGCTGAACATCAACGACCTGCCGGATTATTGCAACCCCTACCCATACCAGAGTGGAAATGGGAGCATATCACGATGGATTTTATCGTTGGGTTACCTCGCTCCAGAAAAGGTATGGATTCAATTTGGGTTATTGTTGATAGACTAACCAAATCTGCTCACTTCTTGTCAAGACAATCTATAATGCGGACAAATTGGTTGTTATCTATATTGATGAAATTGTGAGACTGCATGGAGTGCCTGTGTCTATTGTTTCTGACAGGGATTCAAAGTTTACATCGAGGTTTTGGCAAAGTCTACAGACTGCATTGGGTACTGATTTGAGGCTGAGTAGTGCCTATCATCCTCAGACAGATGGCCAATCAGAAAGGACCATCCAAACTCTGGAGGATTTACTGAGAATGTGCGTCCTTGATTTTCAGGGAGATTGGGAAAGTCATCTGCCATTAGTTGAATTCGCCTACAACAACAGCTACCATTCGAGTATTGGTATGGCGCCTTTCGAGGCATTGTATGGCAGAAAATGTAGATCTCCGATTTGCTGGGCAGAAGTTGGAGATGGGCCTTTGCTTGGGCCCAAGATTGTTTATGAAACAACTGAGAAAGTGAAACTCATACAACAGAGATTGAAAATTGCACAGAGCCGTCAGAAAAGTTATGCGGATGCCAGAAGACGGGACAGAGAGTATGAAGTGGGTGATCACGTTTTTGTGAAAGTGACACCAATGAAGGGCCAGACTCGTTTTGGAGTCAAAGGCAAGTTAGCGCCAAGATACGTCGGACCATATGAGATTATTGAGAAAATTAATCCGGTGGCGTATCAAGTCGCGCTCTCTCCTAAAATGGAGCACATGCATAATGTTTTCCACATTTTGATGTTAAGAGATTATCTCCGGGATCCCTTCCATGTGATTGAGCCTACTCGAGTAGTGTTGAGTGATGACTACACTTACAAGGAACAGCCTATACAGATTGTAAATAGACGAATCAAGAAGTTGAGAAACAAAGAGATCCCGTTGGTGAAAGTCGACTGGCAGAACCATGGTGGCATGTATGCCACTTGGGAAAGGGAAGACGACATGGCTAAAAGATATCCTGAACTATTCCCACTGAACCCTGTTTTCTTCCAGAATGAAGGTAACTCGAGTTTAGAGGACTAAACTCTTTATAAGGAGGGGAGACTGTAACAACCCTCATATTGTTTACCGATTAATGACTGATTATGACTGATAATTGGACTGATTAAAGTACTGAACTGACTGACTGGAATCTGGAATTAATTGACTGAGTCTATCTGTGTAATTGTGTATCTATCTGTTTGATTGATTATTTGATCTGTTCATGTTTTACATTTAAACTGCTAATTGAAGGCCTTGTCGGCGGCCGAACCGAGAATTGATTGATGTTTTAGGATCCTCATAATTGATGTGATTTTATGGTATAATTATCTGAAAACTGATTAGGTATGATTAAATTAGATTAATGGTGTTAAATTACATGAACTGGACTTATTACCAAATTGCCACCCTTAGTGGCCCACTCAATATAACACATTAGAGCCCTTACATGCTTGAATCATGAATCAAAACATTTCATTAGTTCCTTCTCCTTGTTCAACCGGCCTTAGAGAGAGAGGAAGGGAGAGAGTTGAATTGTTCTAGTGAATTGGCTTGAATTGCTTGGAATTGAAGTGCAAATTGTCAAATTGGGCACCTAAACCTTGAACACAAGACTACGGTAGGACATTCATCTTCTTGTTGTTGTCATAGACTTGATTCTTGCATGATTCATGCTTCATTTGTAGAGTTAAGCCATGTTTTAGTTCATACATATAGGATTAGAACATAATTCATGTATGCATGTTTGAATTGATGAGTTTGAGTTGAATCCATGGTGAAATGGAACATGCATGTTCATAATTTTGTAATGGTCCATGTTTTCAACTTGTTTTTGGATCAATTGGCTCCTTAGAGCATCAGATTGGAACTTCCAAATGATTTGAATTCATGCATGTTTGCGTGTTCATATTGTTCATGAAATTGGTTTGAAATTAAGTTTGAATTAAACACCCTTGGGCCTTAATTTCTCAAAATTGAGCTTTGAACTAGGATATTCTATGTGTTTATAAATGTTTTCCAGAAAATGGGCCCAAGAGGATTGGTTTTGATGCATTTGAATGTGAGTTTGAGCTTGGAGGTGCAATCTGGAATTCCCAGATTCTGCACTTCCGCTCGAGCGGGGGAAGTGCCGCTCGAGCGTGGAATCCGAGCATCCAGTATCTCTGCACTGTTTTACATTCCGCTCGAGCGGAGGATTGGGCGCTCGAGCGGAGTCATGTCTCAAGCTCGAGCGGGCGTCGAGCGGAGATTTCACCCATCCAGTACTTTTACAGTACGCTCGAGCGGGAAAGTTGACGCTCGAGCGTGTACCTTTGTTGCATAACCGCTCGAGCGGGGAAACCTGCGCTCGAGCGGGACTCTGTTTTTCTGCAAATCTTGAAACAGTCTTCTGATCACATCTTTGCATCCTCATTCCATTATAGGCATTCTTAGGCCTAGTTTTAGACATCTTGTTGAGGATAGATGTAGAACACACCGAGGCATTAGGGGTTAAATTATGTTATCTCCCAACTGTGTAGCTTAGTGTGTGTTCAATCTGTTAACTGTGTAGGGTTGGCGACTGGGGAGGCGCGCTCTAGCATACTGTAGCCCAAACTCTGTGAGTAACAACTGTGTAAAGATATGTTCAAAATGATTATTTTCTGAACAATTGAACTGTACTACTTTCTGAACTGTTACTGTTAATTGAATGAATGTATGTCCTCTATTCTGAACTGTATTGTGGCATCCTTAGCAACTACTGTTACTGACTGTTACTGTTACAGAGATCTCTGTCGGTTCCCTCGTGGAAACACTACTGTTTACTGATTGATGGCCATCATTGTTGTTCGGTCTTTAAGACCTACTGTTTACTGCTATGCTAATGGATGTACCACATATGATTGAATAACTGTTCTGACTGAAAGACTGAAGTATTGTTAATGAACTGATTTCAATACTGTAAGGACATTTCATTCTTAACCCCTTTACGCATTATGTTATTCACTGGGCTTTAGCTCACTGTTTATATATATATGTAGGTGCTCAGCCACCAGATCGGAGCTAGGAGCGCGGGTTAGACTCCAGTTTTGTCAAGCCAGCCTTTGTGCCTCACTGCGAGGTTCCGAATTGCCATGCTATGGCTTTGGGGTGTCTTGTTTTTCCCCCGTCTATCTCCGTACTGTTTGGTTTACTGTATAGACTGTCAGCTACTAACTGTACTGTTATCAAGGGATTTGGTCCCTGTACTGTGTGACTGTAAATTTTGTGTGAATGCTTGAAAAATCTTTTTGGCATACAGACTGTCACAACTCAATGGACATTATTTATTTACTGTTTTGGCTTCCGCCAGGCCCTGTACTCTGTTTTACTATACTACTGTTCTGCAGGCCTTCGGTAATCTCGGATTACTGGCCGGTTACAGTGCTAAACCCATAGGGCCGGGTTTGGGTCGTGACAGCTTGCAATGCGCTGAAAACGTTGTTGGCATACGGCACGAGATAGGTCGGTAAGAAGACAGCCGGCGGAGAGGCAAACACGTCGGTCCTTAGGCCTTGGGCGAGTTGATCGCAGGCAGACTTCCAACCCGCTTTGAAGTATATATCTTGGGTGGCAAAGACTTGTTTTTTGTAGCTTTCCTCGGCCTCCTTGAAGCCGACATTATTTGCGTCATCCAACTCCTTCTCCCTTGACTTTTTGAGTGCATCCAGCTCGCCCTGGAGTGCATCCCTCTCTTTTTCGGCGTCACCAAGTTGGCCGAGCAACCGGGAGTTGTCCGCGTTGGCTATCTCCAATGAAGATTTTGCTCGGCCTAGCTCGATCTGAAGGCTTTGAACTTGGCTGGCTATGTCATTCGCCTTCTGTTGAAATCGATGAATGCGCTCCATGACCAAGTGTTGCTTCTGGATGGCCTGCAAGAAGAATGATTGATCAAAGAGGAAACCGTGCAAACACTTGTGAAAATTTGAATAGAAGTTTGACTCTTACCCTGGTCATGGACTTCACGGTCGACTTCACCAACCAGGTGTCTGGAACATGGTCGCTGCCGACCACGTCGCTCGGTAGGAGAAGGGCCTTGGAGAGGTCAAAGGCGAGAAGATGTTCTTTGTCGCCCTTCACTGAAGCTGTTGCCGGGATCTCCTTACCCTAGTGTTTGAGCTGCGGTCGTCATACCGGTGTTGGGTCGACGGTGACGGCGAGTTGCTCAGTTGTCAGCTCTTCAATTAGCTCGGCAGAAGGGTCTGCGCGAGGTCGTTTCCCAGCCCGGCGGTTATCTTGGCTGGCTTGCTCGACAGTAGGTGACGCTAGCGCAACCACGGCCCCGTTGGATTGACCGGCAGTTGGAGAGCGGGTGATTACGCTCGGCATCTCGGTAGAAGTTGTTGTGAGGAGGTTCTTGATACGGCTTCGTTTTGCCATCTCTTCTTCTTTCGTTAACCGGATTAGGGGCACGTCCGGTAGTGTTGGGTCGGGATGAGGTGACGGAGCACGGAGGAAGTCAGTGACCTTACTCCGGCGCGGAGCTGAGTATCTCTATGTTGGGACGTAACCGAGTAGCTCGTTACAATCCCGGTGGCGGTAGCGGAGCACGGTCCGGATGGCTTCTTCGTTAGGGTAGTGGTAGTTGGCTTGTAGGGCTTGGATCGCTGCAAAGGAAAGAAGAAAAATGTTAAAATATAGAATATAGAACAAAGGCAATTAACCGAGCCAATTAGCATGGCTTACATGTCTCGCCGAAATTTTTGCTAATGAACCAGCCCGGTACGTCGGCCGTTTCATAATTGCCGGACACCTAGAAGAAGTCGTCGTCGTGTAAGTCTTTGTCTGGGGTGCCGGTCACTATTTTTTCTTTGCCCGGCCTAATCTTTAAGTAATAGGCGAGGCCATCACCGGTGTGCCCAAGGGTGTACTGTCTCAGTATCTCGGCTAAACCTAAGTTGGTCCCTAGCTGGTTATTTAGCTCATGGATGTTGTTGATTATTCGGTAGGTGTTGGTTGATACTTGTGTGGGTGTTAGCCCGGTACGGCGTAGGAATTCGGTCAGCAGAGGGTTGATCGGGAAGCGGAGGCCTCCTTCAATGATGGAAAGCACGGTGAAGGGGCACTGGTCTAATCTGCCCCAAGGGGTTGTCTCAATTTCGGCGAGCTCTAGGTGAACGTCTGCCGGGATACCGTAGTCTTCCCGGAACACGGCCAAGGCAGCCGGAGTGTCAACAAGGAAGCGGAAGTGCCCTATGTGTAGCCGGCTGGATTAGCTCGGCTGAAATGATTTGGCAGACTGGTGTCTTGATGGTTGCTTGGTCTTTGAGAGCCTCGGTAATGGTCTGTGGTCCCCTTGGACTCTGCAGGAAAAGGATGGCAAGTGTAAGAGGGAGCGCGGTCGCGCAAAACGAGCTTGACTTTAGCTCGGTCATGAAGAGTGCCAAACTACCTCGGTTGTTAAGGCTAACCAAGGAGCCCGGTCGCTCAAGCGGACCAGATTTTAGCCCGGTTAAACGGCCAAGTCATTTGGTTACCCCGGTTTCTACTAAGGTTGGGACAAACTGCTTTATTTTCTCGGTCTGAATGATTTTTTGGATCAAAGGAAGACCTGGAGCCCGGCCCGCCCCAGATCTTCAGTGTTCATCAGAGAAAATGAAGAACAGCAAGGAGAGTGAAGGGTTAGGGACGGTTTTGGGTGCCTATGTCCTAAAACCTACGGATTTAGTGCCCTATTTTGCGAAATACCAAGTGAAATAACAACAAAAGGGGTTGACGAACTTACCAGTTAAAAGCAGTGGCTATTTCCTCGAACACGAACTCAGTAATGGCAAGAAAGGAAGGACAGAAGCTCTAGATCAGCAAGAATGAAGAAAAATCAGTAAAGTCGAAATGAAGAAGGAAATGGCGTATATAGGGAAGGAAGACCGCCAAAAATTTGAATTGAAGGGACGTGACTGTTGGCGGCTCAAGGCCAATCAGCACATGACACGTGTCCCTATTGATGGCAGCGTCAGAGCTGAAGAGACAGGAAAGTCAGACGAGGCGTCGACCGAGCAAGTCAAGACACAGGAAGGTCAGACGAGGCATCGACCGAGCAAGACAAGGAACCGAACGCAGAAATTAGCCCGGTCGACTTCTTGCAAAACTGAGAACCGAGGAGTGTTTACCTCGGTCATAACAGGTAATCCCAGTCACGCTTTGGCGGACGGAATTAAGGGGCAATTGAGAAGGAGATTTATGGTTTGGTTTGGGCCGTGGTAATGGCCGGGCAGATTTGGGCCGAACAAGTTTGGGCCACGGTGAAACGGGCCTATCCTAAAAGGTTTTGCTCAGTTAAGGCAAGGCATGGTCGGCCGAGCTGTTTGGCTTCATGGTATAAAACCCGGTCGAGTGAGATGACCGGCGCCAGGCAAGGTGTGGAGGTTCCACGATGCATAATTTAGCTCGGCAAGAAGGCCGGTGGCAAACTAGTATGAGCTGTCCCGAGCTCGGCTATGTCGGGATGCAGCCGAGATCGGTCCTCAATGAGCTTGGTTATTAGAACGCTTGGGCTTGAAGTGCAGCATGGCCATTGGCAGCCGAGATACTACAATCCGGCTGCCGAGCTCCCAGTAGAGTGGGCTGGCAGTTGGGATTAGGTGATGTTCAGTAAGATCTGTGCTGACAGATGGGATAGCAGCACTACGTGTCGAGAGACTAATGGGAGTAGATTTGGGGCGCAGAAGGTATATAAGCGAGTCTGCGCCCCCCATACTAAGCATGACACATTTTTGGTGAGATAAACACTAAACACAACTCAGTCCTTTCTCTCTCTCTATCCCTGGTGTATGTGTCTAACTTGATCGTCGAAGCGGTTTTTCGGCCACACACTGCCGGGTAGCTCACCGCCGTTGTGTTCGCAGGTTGATCGGATAGCCAGGAACTTGAAAGAAAGGAGTGCAGGCTTGCCTGAATATTTGCTCCCCGCACAATAATGATATTGAAAAAAATAATTTTCAGTGGTATTATATGTATTAATTAGTATACTACCTAGTATACCAATATATATTATAACTTACTCATTATATAAATTATAAATATCAAAAATCTCTTAAATTATACCACATCATCAATTGGTACATTAGTTAGTACAATAATTAATGCATATAGCATTATTCAAATAATTTTTATACACTCTTGAAATTTACTTATAGTATGAATTATCTTTTATAATTTTAAAAATTATAATCCGATCCTTTGAAATTTATTATTTTATAACAAATGACTTATTTTATTAATAAATTATTAAGTTAATTAATAATTTTTAATAATGTCAAAAATATATTTTCATTAATAATTCATTTAATTTTATTATTATATAAAAAAACAATTAAAAAAATTGTTTTTTAAATTAATTATTTTAAATAAAAAATTCTTATAAAAGAATATTTATAATTTTATAAATTACAAAAAAATAATACATATGTACTTATAATTTATTCAATTATTAAATAAAAAATGCTCCGTAACTAGAATTCTTGAGCATCGATATATATTGGTAGAAAAATGCTCTGATATAATTTTAGAACATCGGTCTACGTTGTTTCCCTGTTCGTTCTCACTTTTTTCTCTCTTTCGTTTACTTTCGGTCCACCTCCTTTTTTGTTTTTTAAAGTAGAGCCGTGTAAAACAATTATGCTGAGTATTTACTTTAATACTATGTTTAGTTGGGAGGTTTGGAAAGAAATTTAAAAAGAAAAAGAAAAAAAGTGTGTAAAATTAAGTGAAATGTAGG
This sequence comes from Camellia sinensis, assembly GCF_055761805.1. Classification (NCBI taxonomy): domain Eukaryota; kingdom Viridiplantae; phylum Streptophyta; class Magnoliopsida; order Ericales; family Theaceae; genus Camellia; species Camellia sinensis. The sequence goes on along the minus strand of NC_138961.1, from coordinate 190,610,232 downwards.
TATATTTTATTTACATTTCACTTAATTTTTCTCTTTCTCTTTCCAAATCTCTATTCAAAACCTCCAATCAAACACAACGTAACAAAATTATTAATTTTTTTGTATATTTTATATGGGTGTTGATTTATATCACATAGGATCTACACTTATGAGAATATTAACTAAAATATTTAATATTTTTTTATACATCTAATATTTTTTATTTACAAGAGAGTAATAAACAAAATTATATATACAACAAATTTGTACAAAATAATGTAATTTTTTGTAGTCAAAACAAATAACTAAATAAATAGACTGTTAATTACAAATATGTCACGGTTATGTTATTTTATTGACAAACTTTATTTATTTATTTTGTATGAATACAAAAAAAAAATAATATTATACATAATCATATTTTGTACTTATTTTTTCATTTCTATACGTAGGAATAGGTCTATGTAAATAATAAATATACATGAAATTCGTTTACTTGTATCTAAAAATAAAAAATATATATAATATTTTTTAAAATAAATTATGAATTTAAATACTCTATATCACTAGTATCTTGAATGCCTACACATAACCGGATTAAGTCGAGAGGATTAATAAATTGTTAAAGTTCATATGAAAATTTGTATAATGAGATCAGTTTTAAGTATATATGGAATGATTTTAAATAAGTTCTAATTAAGTAATTCATCTATCAAATTTGAGTAGTTTAATTTTTCGTAACGTATAATATAGTCAAGTAGAGTTGAGTAATAATTATTAAAGTTTGAATTAATAATTGAATAAGTGTTAAAATTTAATTTATTTATTTAACAAGTCAATATTAAACAAAATTTTATTAATGTACTGCACACAAATTCAACGTGATTAATTTTTATTAACAAGTGAAATTGAGTAAAGTAGTAAATTGTTTGATTCTACTTCAAAAATTTTGAAATTTTAAAACGTGAAAGTCTTGCATATTTGTCCTTTGAAAATCAATGTGAAACGAATTTTAACCATTTATAAGCCAAACAAAAGTATTTTATTTTATTTTATTTTGATAGTGCATATAATTAAATTGATACATGTAATAAGTTGCAAAAAAATAACTCAAAAAATTTTAAAATAAAATTAGAAGAACCAAAGAAAATAGAATGAAATTGAGAGAAACTTTTATTATAAAATCAACTTTTTAAATCTCTCCAATATATATATATATATAAAGATTTGATTTGATGGAAAATATAAATGAAAGTGATTACTCATATCAAAATTATCCATCTAGATATATATAAGAATATTTTAAAATAAAACAAAGGATAAATCAGTACAATTTGTTTTATTTATTTTCTCCATTAAATTTAACAAATCATTCAACAGAGAGAATCTCCAAGTGGCATTTTTACAAACAGCTCACTGACAAAACATCAGCTCTGAAAAATTTGGGCATTTTTGGCCAGCCAAGACAGCTCAAAAAGAGTGTTAGCATTTGATTTGCTGTGTGCTTGCTGGGTTGTACGTCTTGAGAGAGAAAGAGAGAGACAGAGCCACCCAAACTCAAGCCTCCCAGATTCATAGATTACTTCATCTTCTTCTTCCTCAACGATCTGTGAGGCTGTGATCTGCAAGCTATGGAACTCTCTCAAGCTCTGTAACGATCTGCAATCTATCAAACGATCTGAGCTCTCCAGCACAGGTATGTAAATCTCTCTCTCTCTCTCTCTCTCTCGGCCTAATACTGATTTTGTCGATTTGATGTTACTTTGATGTGGTATGAAAGGTAGTGTAATGGGTTCGCGGATTTGCACTTGTGGTTTGCTTCCAATTTGAAAGATTCTTCTTTTAACATGAATTATGTTTTGCTGATTAAATTTGCTTTGTCTGCAATGAATCGATTTACTGATTGAATTGAGTATCAAGATGTTTGTTTGATATCCTATATTCCCAATTTATGCTGTTGAGCGCTATGTTTGGATTGAGTGATTTGGAGAGAAAAGAAAAGAGATGGGGAGATATGTATTTCTCTTACATGTTTGGATAGAAATGAGAAGAAATTGAGAGAAATAGAGAGAAACTCATTTGTCTTGTCACCCTCATTTTCAATATTTTCAAAAGTAGAGAGATTATGAGAGAAAAGAAACTATATTATTTTTATAATACTAATTTTGTCCCTATAAAAATAAAAGAAATAAAATGATTGAAAATATAAAAAGGTTATTTTCGTAATATAATATAAAATAATTTCTTTTTTTTTTTCTTAATGAAATTTAACCAAACAAGAATGAGAGAAATTACAATCATTTCTTTTCTTTTATTTATTCCTTATCCAAACAAAAAAGAGAGAAATCACAATCATTTCTTTTCTTTTATTTTCTCTTATAACTTAAGTAATCATTTCTTTTCTTTTCTCTCCTAGGTTTCCAAACGCAGTATTGTTTGGGGTGTCAGGGTAGTAGTAAGGCCTCGTTTGGTAACAAACTTTTTTGGTAACTTTTTAATTTTTTGGCTAAAATGTGATGTAAAAAAAATTAGTATGTTTAGGATGACTTTTTGGCTTTTTACGAAAAGATGTGCAAAAAGTAGAGAAAAAAGGGAATTTTGACTTTTTGGTATGGGGTGTTGGCTTTTTGGTTTTTTTGTGATTTTTGACTTTTTGGCTAAAAAATTCACTTGCCATACGAGGCCTAAGTATTCCTCTGTCAGACACAAAAAATTAATCTTCAGATTGAAGAAACTTTTTGTCTTGCCAATTCAATTGTTGTTGGTGCTTGCTATTTTTTGCTGCAAATGATAGAATATAGATTTGGCTTTCACATGTTCATTATTTTTGCTTCTCAGTAATATATAAGAAATAGTGATTCTTTGATTAGGTGCCTGCCTACATGGCATTCCATTTTTTTTTTTTAATTTATTTTTGTGTTGAAATTTTCTTTTTATGTTTGGTTAAGTGAGTTTGAACGTCTAGTTAAAATAGAAAGTCTTGTTGGAATACACACTGGCTAAGGTGCTTAGGCAAAATGGAGTGTATTTTTGTGCCTACTTTTGATAGGCAAAATGGCTAGTGGTGTTGGAGTTGCTCTTCGTCCATTCATTTCTCACCTATTACCTTGCTTGCGTTCTCTTCACTTTCGGATACACATGGTTCTGTTTTGTATCCTTCATCATCCTTGTCTCTGCTGACATTTGGATGGTAATCTCAATTCATGCGTCTCCCCCTATTTGTTCTCACTTTTATGCTGAGTTCAATTTAATAATATAATAGAACCTTGAAGAGATTCACTTTATTCACTACTGTCTCTTGGCTTGGTGTGGCTTAGAGGTAGGCAATTCCTTGATGTTTGTAATATTTGTTTGAGATATGTGTTTAATGTTTACAAATTTGTGTAAGTTGTGTCATCAAGAAAACTATTTGAGCTGAAACCACTTGGATAAGTTTCACTGCAACTTAGCTGCCTATCAATGTGATAAAGTGAGGATTAAATAAGTAATCAATTACACAGTTAATTAATGCATATACTTCTTGGGTCCAGTTTTTATTTTTTGTTGCTCCTCACGGTTGTTACCTGTGTCCTTACTTTCTTCCTCTTTATTTTTTTGGCAGATCTAGACGTAAGCAAAATATGGCTGCTGACCTTGTCAATTCCGCAACAAGTGAGAAGCTGACTGAAATGGATTGGACCAAAAACATTGAGATTTGTGAATTAGTAGCGCATGATCAAAGGTACATGTTAGTGATAACTTTCAAATGTTCCAAATACAATTATGTATATCTTGCTTGTGGTTTTTAGTGATCCACATTGTAGTTTTTTATCTTGGTTGGATAATGCTTCAACAAAATTTTAATACTTCAGTTTGGAGAAGATATCTTCTGCTGTTTTTTTTTTTGTTTTTTTGAGGAGCAATAGAAAAATAATACTTAAAAATAGGAAAAGGTACAAAGTAGAAGTACATCAAGGAAGACAAGAGGTCCACCAAGAAAAGAAAAGAGAGAGAAAGGTAATACAGGCAAACAACCTTACAATCTCTAGAGATCAAAAAACAAAGGCACACCCTAAAGGGGGAAGGATCTGAAACTCAAAATGATAACATAGAACAAATCTTGTCCAGTGGATCATCAACATCTTCAAACTTGTCACAAAAAGTTATTGCATTTGTTTCCATCCAAATATCGACCACAACACATAGTGCCATTCTATAGAAATCGAGCCCTCTTAGTAGAAGCAAAACATCTATAATCCACAACAAACATATGGATGCATGAGGTTGAAACTACCCAATCAATCTCCGCCAATTGAAATGAATGGTACCATAATGCCTTGGCCACATGACAATGAAGTAAATGATCAATACTTTTTTGACTTTCTCCTACACATTATGGACCATTATTGAAACAAGTAGCAATTATGAGCATTCCACCACCACAACTGCAACTGCTCTCTTCCTCCCTTCTCTATTTGCTTCTCACAGTAGTGAGTGCTACCACCTACAACAACCATCACTACCTGCCATTGCCAACCTGAGTGCATGTAACATAGATCATTCACTTGACTTCACTAACATAGTCATTATTGCCTACATGTAACTATTGCACTAATCAGTAATGCGATTGCCATCCACGAATTGGGTGATTGAATTAGGAGTTTGAGTTGCTCCTTACCTGTCAGCATGAAGTTCATTTGAGGGATGCCAATTATATTGGCACATTGTGGTGGTGTTGATAGCAATGCGTTTGGTGTGGTGGGTGATCGGCTATGAGGAGCTTGGTTTGATGGTGACCAGTGGTAGAAAAAGGGTAAAGGTGGAATTGTGGAGGGGAAGTGGAGGCCTAGAGCTGTGTTTGATTACAGAGGTGGAAGTGGCTATGACTGGTTATGCTGTGGGTAGTTCGTAAGTATTTAGTTAAAGGTATAAGTAAAAGGAGGGGAAGAACATCTGATGTCATGGAACTGTAAATTTATAGCGGGGTAAAACAGTTGAGTGTATTTGTTGTCAACGGCTGTTAATTAACAACTCTGATGGTAGAGGTCAATGTAATTTTAGAAACCATGTGGAGCACCTTGTACTTGTTAGAAACCTCAAGGGAGGTGAGTGCATATTGCAACACTCATTCCATCATGACTCGTTGACTTCGTTATAATTGCAATCTAGTACCAAACTTTTGACAATTGTACATCATATCTCAACAACTTTATTGCATGTTCCCTTTGGGTGGATCTGCCAACAGTTCATGCCATTGCAGTTGAACCAAAGCCCGTTTTGTTAGGAATTGAGCTTTGAAAGCTAGTTATGGCTTGATACAGCTCATAAAACTTATTCAAAGCCAGGCTTGATCTTTCTCTCTCTCTCTCTCTCTCTCTATATATATATATATATATTTCAATTAACAAATCCATCCCATTTATTGCATTTATCATTTCCTTACAATGTTCACATGTTTGTACAGGCAAGCTAAAGATGTCATCAAAGCTATTAAAAAACGCCTGGGTAGTAAAAACTCAAATACTCAGTTATTTGCAGTTATGGTGAGTATAGACTGGTTTTGGATATTTCTGCATTTTAGGGTGCAAAACAAGGGATTAAAGATTCTTTTATTTTGCCTTGGCCTAGCTTCACTTGGAGCTATTATACAGTGAATACCAACGTCTAGATTTCGTCATCTATCTTTGGCCAACTACATATTTTGTACTTATATACATGTAAACACGTGTATTCGTTGTATTGTGAATTTTTTTTTGGCCTTCTTTTTGTACTATTTATGTATAATTTTTTATTTGGAATGGAGTCTTAGCTTATAGACAAGGTAAGCTTCCAAAGCAACTGTACAGGTCCAATGTGTTTCTTCTTCTGCTGGTCTGTGGTCATAGAGTCATTGAGTAATGATCTGTATTTGCAGTTGTTGGAGATGTTGATGAATAATATTGGCGAGAATGTTCATAAGCAGGTGATTGATACAGGGCTCCTCCCTATTCTTGTGAAGATAGTAAAGAAAAAGGTATATGATTTCTCCAATTGTAATTCCTACTTGTTGGTTGAATTCATTTTGCCAAAAGGCTAATTTTACTGATCTCCCTTTGATAGACAGACTTGCCCATAAGAGAGAAGATATTTCTTCTTCTTGATGCCACACAAACATCCCTTGGTGGAGCTTCTGGGAAGTTCCCTCAATATTATTCTGCATATTATGATCTAGTGGTGAGTACAAAAACTTTGGAATCAAATCAAGCTTAGGGATAGCTCAAGCGTAGCTCACAGGCTGATCCATGGGCTCGTGAGCAGCTCGACTTGATAAACTTGTAATGGCACATTCAACCACCTGTCAATGCTTTGTAGTTGCTGGAATTTAATATATATATATATATTTTTTAAAAAGTAGAAGAAAGGACAAGACTTTTGACAGACATGTCTTGAAATGGAGACCCACGTGTAAACTTTGTGGTTAATGCTTTATTATTGCAATATGTTTACATGTGATAAATTTTAAATTTAATAAATGACCTTTGAGGTGCATAAATCTTGTTTTGTTCTTGAGCTGATCAAGCCAAGTTGGGCCTTGTTCGAGTTCAGCTCATTTATTATTCAAGCTTGTAAACTGGTCTAGAGCTTGGTTCATTGACTTACTAAACAAGCTTGAAAAAGCTAAAACTTGAGCCAAGCCCTAGCTGTTCATGAACAGTGTTTGTTTGCAGCCCTACTTTGGATGCTATACTGATATTGGAATTTTCAGAGTGCAGGGGTACAGTTTCCTCAGAGGCCTCATGTTACTCCATCAAATCATCCTCCTTCAAATGCAAATAAAAATAATTCACTTGGCGGGGAACTTGCTTCTTCTAGACATGAGAAACCTGCAGTAGAAGCAGACCCTCAGACTGTTCCTGAATCTAGGTATCCTTCTTCCAACACAAATGCATCTTTGCCACTCTGTCGCTCCTGCATAGGCTGTCTTTTTCCCTTTCATGAATTAACTAGGGGTTTATGTTGTGTCTGCATCCTTGTAAGGTTGCTTACTTCCATTGAGAATTAATATGTAAATCAACTGTTTTGCCTTGCACACTCAATTGGATTTATAATGTGATTGTTTGAAATGAAATTGAATTAGCTAAATAAGACAGCTAAAAACATGATTAATTATCTTTGTTTTAAGGCTTGATTGGGTTTAAGACACCCATAAAGCTTATCACATTTAAATATAATAAGCCTACCTTGTTCTCTTATGTAAGGAAATCAAGTACATTGAAGTTTATTTGGAATACTTAAGATGCGCATGCATGCTACCGCCCCTTGTATTAGATTTCAAATCATAACTATAATATATTTAAAATATGAATTTTCAAAAACAAGGTTGCATATTACTCCATTTCAGAATTTAATAATTCAATTTAAATGTCTTTAAATAATGATTTTTTCAAGATTTTGTTTGAAATTTGCTCATCGTGATTTTGTTAACAGTGGGCATAAATTATTATTAACAAATCGAATGTGAAACTTGTCTGGCAGATTAATTAGTCTTCTAATGCAGCTCTAGGTTTACAGCACATGCATGCCAAATGTTTGAAGACTATATGAAAATAAGTTTAGTCACCTCCAAATCAAGCAATTATACCTCAAAAAATGAGGAAAATAAGGTAAACTGGATAATAAAACAACCATGCAATTTGCAGAGATATTGAAAACTATTTAACCATGGTTAACTAATAATTAAACTACAAGTAGATCATTAGATGCAATAAAAAGTTTGTAGTCAAATCTCTGTGACTACAGCTGGTAATTCATTTGTACCATTACATATTTTAGAAAGCATTTGTTTAAATCCCCCTTTGTTGGAAGACTGACAGCCAGATCAACTTTATTAGTTTTGTACAGCAACCTTGTCCATATTCAGTGCCTGTGTTAATTCATTCCATTATAAAGGCTTGAAGGTGAAAATTCTCAATTAAGACGACTGGAGTATGTCTATATCTTAATATCTAGACGGTGCTTGCGAGCTTTATCAAATGTTTCAAAGAGAGTCATTTGCATGTTTTTGTTAGTAGAAAGAGTCATTTGGATGTTTTTGTTGTTGGAAGTTTGAATTTCATATGGTATTATATCTTTGTTTATAAATGTCACTTGTTACCTTATTCCTGTTGCTAATTTTTCAGAACACAAGGGCGACCTCATATCTGTTACAAATATTTGAAAGTCATACTAATGGCTAGTTAGCCTAATAATATATATTAATTATTATTTTCCCTAGACAATAATTGAAAAGTGTTTGGTTCTCTTTGTGAAAAAATTCTCAAGTCTCGTAATATGTGTGCAGTATTGTTCAGAAGGCTGCTTCTGCATTGGGGGTTTTAAGAGAAGTCCTTGATGCTGTTGATACCCAACATCCTGAGGTTTGTTGGTGAATTGATACTCTGTATTATGATATCAGTTTATAACAAATGATTTAAATTGAGGTCTTGGAAAATGCATGGTTGAGATGTTTGACATTTCTGGCATAATGAGTCTATCTGATTTTCTGTTTTGGGCTTGAGATTATGTTGGAGAGGTGAAGTATGTTATAGCCGATCAGTTTGAGTAAGTATTGGCAATACAAAAGACTAGGTGCTTGATGGTTGATACTGAATATGTTCAGAATTCTACGTAAGGGTCAATATTCTTAACAGTATCCTTTCCCCTTACAAACAAATAAGCTGTATTGATGTCTCTGCATTGCTCAGGTGATGTGGTTAACATATTTTGCCTAAACAATTTTACCTGATATGCTTTCTGAGGTTTAGGCCATTGTGGAGAGGTTAAGTGTGTCAACATAATTAACTTAATAATTGGAAAGTCAGAAAACTGAGCGGTTGATTATGGATTGTGTTTGTGTTTAGTGGGAAGGTCTACTGTTGTCTTAAGTTCATATATTATACCTGATGGGTAGAATTCTCATGAGCTCCTAATAACATCTTCAAAGGCCAGCCACACGCTTTGTATCATCATACTAAAATTTGCAAACTTTCTTCTATATCAGCTGCAACCTGCCTTCTCTCTCTCTCTCTCTCTCTCTCTCTCACACACACACACACACATACAACAACAACAACAACAAACATCATTATAGAATTTAAGGTTGCATACGACTTAGTATGGATTGACTATCATATTTTGTTCATTTGAAGACATTCTAGGCTTTGAAGTTGCATACAACTAGTTTACCTACCTACACTACGCATTGTTTCTATATGATTTCTGAATGTTTCTGTATATTCAATTGTGTTTTATACAAAGATTACAACCGATATATATAGTAATCCTAAACCTAATCTAAAATAGGAAATAACCCTATACAATCAATCTAATATATACAATCAATCTAATTGATATATTTCCATAAGTAACATAATATTCTCACACCCCCGCTCAAACGTAAGGTGTTTTAGTAGAAAACACTGAGAGTTTGCCAAGAAGAAACTGAAATCGAGCTGTAGCGTAAGTCTTCGTATAGAAATCAGCAAGTTGCAATGTCGAAGAGACGAAAAGAAGTGAGATGGAGTCAGACTGCAGATGCTGACATACAAAATGACAATCAATCTCAATGTGCTTCATCCGCTCATGAAAGACAGTGTTATGGGCAATCTGAATAGCACTGCGGTTGTCACAGTAAAGGGAGGTCAGAGAAGATTGAGGAGCACCCAAATCAGTCAAGAGACAACGAAGCCAAACAATCTCAGCAGTGGCATGAGCCATAGCACGGTACTCAATCTCGGCAGTGGAACGAGCAACAACAGTCTGTTTCTTGCTCTTTCAAGAAATCAAGGAATCACCAAGAAACATGCAGAGGCCAGAAGTGGACTTGCGATCAATGACATCACCAGCTCAATCAGAATCAGCACAAGCCAGCAAGTCCAAAGAGGAAGTAGAAGACAACAGTAAACCCTGAAATATAGTACGTCGGAGATAGCAAAGAATCTGAATCAAAGCAGCCTAATGTGTAGAACAAGGAACAAAAACAAACTAACTAGCCACATGAACAGCATAGGCAAGATTAGGGCGAGTAACCGTCAGATAGACTAAGCGGCCCACAAGCTCGCAATACAAAGTAGGATCATCCAGTGGGACACTATCAGTAATGTTAAGCTTCACATTAAGCTCAATGGGGGTATCGGAAATTTTAGTGTCAGTAAGACTGGCACAGTGAATAACCTCATTGGCGTATGTGGCTTGAGACAGAAAGTAGCCATTGGGAGAAGAAGCTACCTCAATATTAAGAAAATACCGTAATGGTCTCAGATCCTTCATTTCGAAAGTGCGGAAGAGATGCTGCTTGACCTCAGAGATAGTAGAAGTGTCAGAGCTAGTAATGATCATATCATCCATATACAGTAAGAGAGCAACAAAACCAGCTGAGGTATGTCTCAGAAATAAAGCAGAGTCGGAAGCAGAAGGATGAAATCCAAGCTTAATAATAGCAGTCTGAAAGCAATCATACCAAGCATGAGGAGATTGCTTCAAACTACACAGAGCATGCCGAAGACAACAAATTTGCCCAGAGGAGTGGGGAAGGCCAAGGGGTGGACGCATGTAGACCTACTCAATGAGATAACCATTAAGAAAAGTATTCTTAACTTCCATCTAATAGAGAGGCCAATGGCGAATAGCGGCAATAGAAATCAAGGTACGGATAGTAGTCATCTTGGCAACAGGGGTAAAGGTCTCCTCATAATCAAAACCATACTCCTGCAAGAAACCCTTGGTAACCAGGCGAGTTTTGTATCACTCGAGAGAACCATCAAAATGAGTCTTGACTTTATAGACCCATTTGCAACCAATTAAATTCTTGCCAACAGGCAACGGAATCAACGCCCAAGTGTTAGTCTTCTGCAAGGCAAACAACTCATCCTCCATAGCTCGAACCCAATTGGGATCCTGATAGGCCTCTTTATAAGACTGAGGTTTTGAAAAACAATGAATAGCAAACAAAAAAGTACAATAGAAAGTAGAAAAACATTTATTAGACCAACCCAACTTGTTTGGAGGATGATGCGCTCGAGTGGGATATCGGTGTGTAGCAGGATCAGAGTCGTCAGAAATAGGAGGATCAGTAGTACGGGCAGAGACAATTGGTGGAGGGAGAACCTGGCGACAAGAATAAACTAACAATGGAGGAGGAGAAGGAGTAAGCCGGGGAGAAGGAAGAGAAGAGGGAGCAGATTCATAGGGTTCAGTGGAGAAAGACTCAGCAAGAGTGTGGTAGGAGGAGAATAGGCAACAAGGTCATAGGGAACAGTAGAGATGTACTTATTATGACCTCAGAAGGAAATGGATCAATATGAATCAAATCCTCTTTGAAAACCGGAGCAGTGATAGGAGGAAGCTAAAAGTAAGGCTGATGTTCGAGAAAAGAAACATGACAGGAGACATAAAGACGACGAGAAACAGGATCGTAACATCAATAGTCTTTCTGAGTAGGACTATAACCCAAAACGATGCATAGGACAGATCGGGCATTAAGTCTGGTTCAATCTTCGCAAGGAAAAAGGACAAAACAAGCAGACCTAAACACACGAAGGAGAAAGTAATTAGGAATTTGGGAGAACAAAGCCTCATAAGGAGACGGACCAGAAAGAAGGGAAATAGGCATGTGGTTGAGAAGAAAAGCAGCAGTAAGAAATGCCTGCCCCCAAAACGGAGCCGGAACTGAGGCAGAGAGAAGAAAAAACCTAGCTGTCTCAAGGAGATGACGATGTTTATGTTCGGCTCGACCATTTTAGGCAGATGTATCTGTACAGAAAATTTGGTGAATGATACCCAAATTGGCCAAATACTCACAAAACTCATTTTTAAAATATTCCCCACCCAAGTCAGACCGTAACACTTTAATTGTAGACTCAAATTGAGTAGTAATCATAGACTGGAAGGTACGGTATATTTTATAAAAATCGGACTTATGAGTCATAAGATAAACCCAAGTATAACGGGTGCAGTCGTCAACAAATGACACAATAGTATGCAGAACCTTTGGTGAGAACAGGAGAAGAGCCCCAAACATCAGTATGAACTAACGAAAACGGTGTATCGGATATAGAAGCACTTTAACGAAAAGGTAAGGTTGTCATTTTGGTAAGTTTATACCCCCGACATTTAGTAAGTTCGCTAGGAGAAATTTTACCCAATATACCTGATTGAACTAAAGACTGTAAGCGGTTAGCAGACAAATGCCCTATGAAGCACGGACACAGACACACGACACAGACGCGACACGCGGACACGTAAATTTTCAAAAAATAGGGGACACGACACGCTGGGGACACGTTCAATATATATAATTAATTTTATTTATTATATGTCATAAAATTATAAAAAAAATCGTTAAAAGGTATAAAATATACAAAATAACACTATTAAAATTATAAAAAATAAACATTTAATTGATTTAACATCATATGTATCATTCACAAATAACATAAAATTAATAAACATACATTATTAAAATTAACAAAATTAATCCAAAAAAAAAATTTATATACTCAAATAATAGAGGCATAGCTAAGAGAAAAAAGAAAAAAGAAAAAAAATGAAAGACAGGAAGAGAGAGAGGGATCAGTCCTATATAAAAGAAAAAATAACTATAACTCATTATATAAAAGAAAAAATAAAAAATAAAAGAAACGAAATCAGACAGAGGGTGCGAGAGAGAGAGAGAGAGAGACATCGACTGAGAAGATCGGAGAGGAAGAAGAAGAAGACGAAGAAGATCGATGACGAAGAGCAGTGTGTACCTTAACGACGGGCGACGACGAGACACGAGTGACGACCAATGAGGAGAGACGATCGACGAGGAGCGACGACTGACAAGGAGCGAAGACGAACGACGAGCAACCAAGTCCTCTCTTTCTCTCCCTTTCTCTTTTGTTCTCCCTTTCTATTCTGTGCTAATCAAATTAGGGCATATATTTCTGTTTTACTTATTTACAAATTGCCCCCAAAAAAGTCTTGTAAATTGTGAAATTACCTCGAACGTGTCCTGAAAGTGTCTATAACGTGTCCGGATGTAAAAAAATTTTAAAAAAAAGGGGACACTCTTTGCTGCGTGTCGGACACGTGTCCACCGTGTGTTCGACACGTGTCCACCGCGTGTCTGACACTGGTATGGAGCCCTCGGAGAGGTGTCCGTGCTTCATTGCTAGAATGCCATAAGTAGAAAGGACTGGACAGAGAATCTAACTAAAAAGAGGAAAAGACAGTAGGAGAGGTGGTCATAGGTAGATGCAAGCTCTCCACCACATGGAGGTCTCCAACTCTACGTCCAGTTCCAATCTGCTGCTTGGACATCCGATCTTGCACAGAACAAATAGAAGAAGAAAAGATAACATCAAAACCGGAGACATCAAGCTGACTGATAGATAATAAACTGACAGATAACTGAGGAACAGAAAGGACAGATGAAATAGAGACAATAGACATAACAGATGATAAGACAGACCCAACAGATATAACAGACATACCAGATCCATTAGCAGCATTAACAGTAATAGGAAAGAGAGAAGGAGTTCAATTTTGAAGTAAGGAGAGATAAGGAGTCATATGATAAGAGACACCAGAGTAAAAAATCTAGACAGACGATGAGATACCTGAAGAAGACCCAAGCAAATTTGAATGAAGAGAGGAAACAATAGTGGCAGATGGAGATGGTTAAGAGGTAGACAGTATATGCTGAAGCTGACTAATCTGAGTACTCAAGGAAACTAAGTTAGGGCCAAGAGTCGAGGGAGATGCAGTATAAGGGGTGGCGCAGAATTGGGTCTGAGACTGTTGAGAAGATGAGGCAGGCAAACATCCCTTCTGAGGACAGTGATACTTCTAATGCCCTCGTTGATGGCAAAGGCACACTCATCAGAAGGCAAAGACATTGTAATAACCAGAAAGCTAAGGGATTCAAGTGGAATAAATCCTAAATAGCCAAACAGAGGTCGAAGGGTAACAGAAATAATGGGTCAAACAGTAATAAGGAGACCTGAGGTTTGAGACTATAATAAACCAAGAGCAATATCAAATGCTCAAGTACGACCCAAGCAGAACCACATAGAGAGAGAGAGAGAGAGAACCAGAGCCAAAGTCGACAATGGACTGCAGCAGCCGACACAGAGCAAAAGTCGAAGTCAAAGCCGATCGAGAAGAACAAGGGCAGACACCTCTTTAATCTCGCGAACCAGAGAGATCACACTTGCGAGTCTGAGAGAGGGAGGTCACGACCAAGTGAATCCAGTAAGAGAAAACTAGGGCCCGATTTTGGTGAGAACAGAGGCTGATCACGATGCTGGTACTCTTGTGACTTTGGAGAATAGAGATGTATCACAGAGGAGATGGGTTATTCGAATCACAAACCAGACTAAGCTTCAAACTGAGAAACGACAACCAACAAGACTAGGGTTTCGCACACGGCTCTGATACCATGTACGATTTTTGAATATTTTTGTATATTCAATTGTGTTTCATACAAAGATTACAACCGATATATATAGCAATTCTAAACCTAATCTAGAATAGGAAATAACCCTATATAATCAATCTAATATATGCAATCAACCTAATTGATATATTTCCATAAGTAACATAACATTCTCACAGTTTCAACATATTTTTTTCTGCACATAAAAACACAAAAGAGGGGCTGTCCAATCTGCAAGTTCAAAGAATCAACAAAATCAACCAAATTCTTAAGGTAGGCATGGTTCTCCTAGAGGTCCAGCTGTACAAAAATGGCCAAAAAACTTATCGTTAACTGGAAAGTTCCTATTCCGCTTCATCCAAAGAAGCCATATAAAGCACAAATGATTGGCCTTTGTGTGATTGTTTCATCAATGAATTTGTAGTGCTGATATGTAACATATGCATTGTTCATTCATTTTGACTCTCACAATATCATTATTTTAGGGAGCAAAGGATGAGTTCACACTTGATCTTGTGGAACAATGTTCGTTTCAGAAGCAACGACTAATGCATCTTGTAATGACTTCTCGGTAAGCCCTCATGTATTCATTTATGCCCTTTGACTGAATGCCCTTTTTGTGTTACCTCGGCTTCTGCATGTTATGCCATTTAATACTAAATCTGGTTATGAAGTAACAATAGTGCAACAAAATTAAGAAAATGCATTGGTTAATCTCTCCAAAAAAGAGAGATATTCACGTTACATGGACTCTTCTATTTCTCCCGGAGTACCTTGTGCATTGGATACAACAAGGGTGAGGGTATGGAATGTGTCTAACACCTGTACCCAATTTAAACACCTAGATCCTTAATTTTTTATGATGTTTGAAGAAGAAGAAACTCAGATTTTAATCTCTCATATAGATGTGGGAGAGAAATTTCATATTTTTCTAATGCTATTTAATTTCAAGGACAATTCTACCTAATTTACAATAGAGCAATGCTACATCCACCGAATTTTTCTTGCCCGAATTTGTGCATGCCAGTCGTCCTGCCGGTCATCCGGCAACAAGGGTGGCAGTTGTGGTTGACAACCACGGTTGATAAAGATTGCACTAGTCGTCCGGGCGGTCGACCGGTACGCACAAATTCGGGCGATTTGGGCGAACTCAAATTCGGTGGACGAATCATTTTTCTTCACAATAACCTATCTAAGAATATTATAAAATTGTGTTGATGATGAGTCCCCATACCTATATCCAACTTTTGAATACATATCTCAATATACTAAGATTTAGGTTTATTAAGGTCTGATACTTGGACGTGCACCTGATACTCATACATGAGTCCATGTAAATATCATCTATTTATATGGGTGCTTCACTTTATTATAATCACCTGCCTTCATTGCTTTTCTCATTTCAATTTAATTTAATTTGGGAGGGTGTTTCTCTGAAGGGAGTTTGAACATAATTACTTAAAACGGATATTAGTTTGATATTGAAGTATGTGAAGTGGAGCTTGGTATTTGTAATTTTAAGTGGTGCTTGTTATATTTTCCAGAGATGAGAAAGTCGTTTCTCGAGCAATTGACTTGAATGAGCAGCTCCAGAAACAACTTGCAAGACATGATGTTCTTATTTCTGGTAGGCCAACATCTACTTCAACTCATTTTGTCCATGAAGAAGCCGAGGGGGAAGAGGAAGCTGAACAGCTGTTCCGAAGGTATACATGTTCATATTTGCCCTAGGTTTCTGCCTCAAACATGAGATTTACCTGACCATTATCTGTTGGGCATGAATGATCTGTTCTTCGTAAAGTCATAAGTTGTCAATAATTTGAGAGGGGTTGACTCTCTATCACTCGTCTGTAATATGGTCGAGGTTTTTAAAGGCGAATGCGTAACATGAGGCAACGTGTAAGCCTAAAGACGTTGAGACATAAACATTTTGAATTTTTATATTGAATAAATAAATAAAATCACTTAAAATATAAAAATATATATTAAAAATTAAATGTAAAGGTGTAAATACTTTTTTTTCCTCAGTGTCAAATATTTCACTGCAAAGAAGAAAGTTTGCCCTCATCAAAGGTGAAAATGGCATTCTCAGCTTCAGTTATCAAGCTTCTCACTTGAGCTTTAGCTTTGTGTTTTTTCTTGATTGGTCATTTACTTTAACTTTTATGTTTAGACCATGTAATAGAAGTTTAATAACAACCCAGACAAGCTCTTCATATACATTACTCTTCGTATGTTTATGTATGCATACAAGGCGCACGCCTTAGACGGTGATGCGCAAGCCTTTGGGAAGTGTTACCTAAAAATCCAAATCTTGATGCCTTGCTTCAAGATGAGCCTCAGTTACGCCTGTTAAAACTTTGAATATGGTTGTTGATATCGATTTGCAATTTGTATTCTCGAGTTTCTAATGTGAATTGACTTTTGAATTGAAAGGATAAGAAAAGGGAAAGCTTGTGCACAGCCTGAAGATGAAGAGCGTCAAATAGAGCGACCCTTTGAATCTCAGATTCCTCCAGAAAGACTGAACCGTCCACTTATACGACCATTGATTTCTGACCCATCTGAAGAATCCAATGCACTTCGTCCAGCCGTCGTAATTCCACCTCCGCCTGCAAAACATATTGAGCGAGAGAAATTCTTCCAGGAGAACAAAGCGGATGGTTCTGGTCTGGCTGGTCATGTCAGAGGCCTCTCATTGCACAGTCGCAATGGAAGTACCTCTTACAGTGGAAGCATCGACAGTGACTGAGCAAGCACACTAAAAATGTCTCCCATTTTTCATTGCAGTTTCTGAATTTCGGACCTTACTGATTGTGCCCTTCTCCTGTGAAATGTGGACATGACTTATTTGCTATTTGCTGTGGCTGCTCAATTTGCCGTGATATCTCTTTGATACGAGTATTGGGGCAATCTATGATCTACCAAAGTTCTGACTGGTGGAAATTGGATATATATATATATATGATAATAAGTTTGTGACATCCTAGAGTTTGTGGTTTCAGGCTTTGCCAATTCTAAACTAATGCAAATTTGTCAGCCATTCTCTGGCCTCTTACTTTATAATACACAATTCTTTAGTATAGTCATGCACCAACAAAATGGCTGAAACTTTGTAGTTTATTGGTATTGTTTGTTAACAGTTTAAATGGATTGTTCATGTTATTTTTGGTCATGCAGCTACAAAATGATTGAAACAGTGTAGTTTATTGGTGTTGTTTGTGGGCTTATGATTTTTTGTTTTGTGGAATTCTGTGCTAGGTCATTTATTGTAACTTTTATTTACAGCTATTTTTTTTAGGGTTTTTACAGCCATTGTGGTAAACACAGTTTATCCTGAATTTACAAGAGGGTTGCTATTAGATTCTGTAGTAGATTATCAGCTTTCAACATGGAATAAGTTACAACAAATAGGCCGAATTTGTATTGCCGAGTGAAATCAAATAGTTTCTTAGGGTTTTAATGGTTTGAATGGCTGAGATCTGCCTCAAGAAGTGTATATCACTGAATTTTACAACACTAAAGTGGAGGATTGATTAGGATATATATTTGAATGCTGAGATTTTAAATGAAGGTATTATTTGAGATTGAATTTTATGACACTAAGGTAGAGAACTATCTCATGTAACATGCGAATAACTTGAGGCTATGAAATTTTAAAAAAGAAAACATGCATCAAAAGGACATATCATCTGCGTTTTTCTATCTTCAAAATGAGTGTCAACATTATGGAACAAGAATACCATACAAATAAATAAATAAATTCCACATCACCATAATAAAAAGAAATTTTAAAAAATAAATGTTACTCTATTTTACAATGTACTCATATTAAAAGAGTACTGGTGTAACTACCATCTGGTGTGACATGTACAAAATTGAAATTAATATTGTGAATACAAACATCATACTATGCCCCAAAAACAAAAAACAAAAAGGAAAAAAGAAAAGGGAATGAATCACAATAAATGTGATCCCCCCCACCTTGCTCCCTCTCCCCCAAACTGGGTCACGCAGGATGCAGCGCCATTCCCTCATGAATAAATTTAAGAACACAGAAACAGATTATAGAACTGGATATAACCTTCTCACATGAGATGAGTCCTACTTTTTTTGTGAGTCTCGCACCCATGTGAGATGGTTTTGTGTGGTTATATAATTAGTTTCATAATAACTGTTCCCTCATAGGTCCAGCTTGATAGTAATAATGACTAATCCATTTACTTACCCTCAGACCACCAGATCAGTCCTAAGCTCAAATACTTGCATTTTTTTTAATATATTTAAAACCAAAAAGTCATATTTTCAATTTCTTTTCGTATCATTTCTCTGCAACCAAACAGAATAGTGAATTAGAGGGTGAGAGAGAGGGAGTTGCATAGATTCCTTTCAGTGAAATAGGGGCAACACACCCCATTGATGCAGAAACCCCTCGCCGGTAGTCACTTCTAAGACCAGTAGAACAAGCACTGCCAACATAGCTGCTCTCCCATTCCAAGTTTCAGCACTTTTTGTCCATCCCCATTCCCACACCGTGACCAGTGGTGGAAGCTCCCGACGCTGCGAATCATACGCTGCCAATAGTTCTTCAACGCTTCCAAGAGGAACTAGAGACTGCAAAAGGCATACCCACAACGTCCAGTCAGAACAAAATAAATAAATAAAATATGGCACATCAGTAAAGCCAAGATCTTAATAGTTCCACATTATAACTAGCATTCCACATTAGTTCCATGTTTTAAATATAAATGTCCAAAGTCGGACCTGTCGAGCTTCAAGATTTGAGACTGCCATCGCTCCAACGTATGGAAGACTTTCAATCACAGCATCCGCCAAATCTGAAATGAAAGTGGGTTCACAACCCAGTGCAGGAACACGTCCCCATTTCTCTATACCAGATTTCAAAGCCAACTCTTTGTACTCAACATCAATTTCTTCTAAAGTTTCAATATGCTCACTGACAAAGCTGTATCAAGGACAAGGGTGTAAAGCATAAAACTCTAACCAAGAAAATTTATGAAAATTAACATGCCACACTATACAGCTCATTGACAGTAAAGTATCTGAAAACATCACACCAAGACTAGCAGTGACAGTACAACATACCTAATTGGGACGGCTAGAAGATTTTTTACTCCTTTCTGCCCTAGCTCAATGATAGTGTCATCGGTGTACGGTTTCAACCATTCCACTGGCCCAACTCTGCTCTATATATACATTTAGAACCAAAGTTATACAAAATTCAGTATAATAATCATAAAATATGCTCAAGGAAAAATATGAAAAAAATTGGAGTATTACCCGTTAAAAGAAATCAGTGCACAATTAAAAAAAGTATAAACTGGGGAAGAAACAAAATTTTAATTATGCAAGGAACAAAATTTTAAATAATTGATGCCCATATTTGCTCTTAATAGAATAATTCAGCTTTCTCAATGAAAATAAATTTATATACAATCTTTGAAGGAAGGAAACTGAAAAAACAACTAGACAAGATATGTTACTAGAAGATAATGCACATGACACAATCATTTTTTCTTTTAAGTTTGTTGAATCACACGTGCTAATAACAGCAATATTCTTTTAACTTCTGGTGGTCATACTCTTCAATAAAATGGGATTAGTTGACAGGAACAATAGATGAAGTAATTCAAGCTGTCTTGATTCAGATTAATATGGCAAAGTACACCTTCAGCACTGAGGTACTGAGGACATTGACTTATAACCATAGTAATCAAGATAAATTTTCTGTTATTCAAAAAATATCCCCTTTCTGTCTTTCGACTCTTTTTAGGTATTTCTCTTGTCCTTTTGCTATGTGAAGACTGTTAGAATATAATATGTAAAGTGCTGCTTTAATAATTAGGTTAGTATAATAATTAGTATGCTTTAATAATGTACCTTTAATATTTGTGCCTCTACTTTCGGTTGTAATTGTTCTCCCTCTCCTCTATAAAGGAGAGAGCTCAACATAACATACATCAATCAATAATACATCAATTTTAACATGGTATCAAAGCAGGTTTAGAACCTAGTATTTTCGCTTCCCCGGCGGGCGGCAACCTCACCTTAGCCGCCCGCCGGGCCTCAACCTAGTCTGCTAGAATTTTGCTACACATACCTTCACTCTGCTTCACCACCAGTGCACCACTTACCACCAGTGCACCACTTACCACCACCACATCCGTATACATACCAACCATTTCCACCACCAGGGAAACCCACCAGATCGGATGTCCATTGCCCATGTTGGAGCTGATTTGGGATTGCCTTTCAGTAACTGGTGTGCATGTGCATAAGCCATTACTCTCTCTCTTGAAGATTGCTTCCATTTTTCTATGCATCCTTGCCTCTATTTCCTCTTTTGTCAGCAAGCTATCATCCCATTCCTCCTGGAGACCTGCCTCAGACTGGGTTGCAGTCCATTTGCCCGAGCTACTGTCCAAGTCCTTGTCATTCTTGCAAGCTTGGCGGCGTTGGATAGTCTGGTTTTCTCCATCCAGCATGTCATCGCCTCCGCCGTCCGATCCAAACCCTCTCCCTCATCATCATGTAACCATCTCTCTCTCTCTTAAGGAGAATAAAGAAGAAAAGAGAAAACAAAACAGGGAGGGCTCTCTCTATCTCTCTCATCTCTCCCTAATCAAGATTGAACGTCGAATTGCTGTAAGCAGAGCCATTCGTGATGTGGAGACTGACCAGTTGCTAACTGGATTGCGTCTGCTTCGATCATATTTCAAGAAGGCACAGCTGCAGACTCCTGTGCTGCAATTTTTCAAGGAAAACCTTCTGAATCTGTCAATTGTAACAAAAAAAAAAAATGGAAAAGATGGACAATATGCAGTGCAGTGGAGGGATAAAGAAGGTAACTTATCAATGAACCAGGCTAGAAGAGACATGCACAAACAGAAACAGCACAAGTCTCCAACCCATACTTTTTCTTTTTCCTTCTTTCCACGCACTCTTGTTCCCCACTCATATTTTTTTTATTATTTTACTCCTCCTTTTGACACGGACACGAACCACACACTGTTTTGCACACCCATCATCTTCTTTTTCCCTTAGTGGTAGGACCCGCCCCAACACCTTTGAATCTCCCCTTTTTCTTTTTTGTTTTTATTTTTTATTACTTTAACCTTCCGAAATTTTTCTTTACCTTTATCCCACACTTCATTTTATTTATTATTATTATTCTTATTATTAATCTTTTTTTTCATTATTATTTCTTAAAAAAAAAAAAAAAAAATGAAGCAGATGAACTGCACACCAAACTCAACCTCATTTTATTCATGTTGGGGCTCACCCCGATCACCATACCAAAAAAAAAAAAAACAAAACAAAAACAAAAAAAAAAAAACAAAACAACCACATCCACAGGCGGGATTTTTCTTCTCTACTCTGCCGCCGGTCTCTTCTTCTTGCCTCCGTCCTGGACGGCCCTTGACGGTGTTGCCTCTGTGTTTCCTACGCTGCCGAGCACGTTCACTCCCCCATACTCCTCCACTGCAGCATATGGCGGACCTCCAAATCGGAACATAACGGTGGCCTTCCGCTTCAGCTCCTTATTTTCCGCCTTTAGCACACTTATCTCTGCTCGCGCATCCTTATACATAAGCTGGAGCAGAGCCAGTTGGGCGTTTAACTGCTGCACCTCATTTGTCCTACTCTGCAGCCGGTGCGACAGGTTTGTGACCGCCGTCATGGTCTCCACACATGACTTCAAAGTATACTGATTGGCCTCAATATCAGTTTGCACCGCCATTTTTTGCTCCACCGACCGCATCGGAAAGTTCAACGGAGCAAAACCAGAGGCGCTTGGTTGAGGTTCACTGGCCACCGCACCAGTTATCTCTCTTGTTGACTCGTTGAGGTCGGGAAAGAGAGTGAGCAGACCACGGGACGAAGAGGCCATATTCTGGATAGCTGAACGGGAAGACGAGGCCATGTTATGGGTTGCTGAGTGTTTCAGAGAAGGGTTGGTTACAGAGTGGTTACAGAGTGGTTACAGAGTGGTTACAGAGTGTTTCAAGATTTGCAGCTCTTAGCGACAATTTCTCAGAAACGGAAGAGTTTTTTCAAAGGATTTTCGCAGGTTTTTTGTCTCAGCCTCTGCCTTAGCCTCCGCCTCAACCTTAGTTAAATAGCCAAGGCAGACACGCGCATCGCGCGCCACTTGACGCCAGACGACAAAACGGGCGCGCAAGCCAATGTGGTGACGCGCCTCGCCATCATGTCCGGCACATCTTTTTATGACTTGGGCTCGCCTTTTGATGGCACACCTTTTTATGGATTGGGCACGCCTTTTGATGGCACGACTTTTGAAAGATTGGGCACACCTTTTGAGGGTGCGACTTTTTAAGGGTCCGACAAGACTCTGTAAACTGTCCCGACATTGATTCCGGTTAGCTTTTCCAAGGGTCCAACAAGACTCTGTAAACTGTCCCGACATTGATTCCGGTTAGTTTCTACATGGGTCCGACAAGACTCTGTAAACTGTCCCGACATTAATTCCGGTTAGCTCCTTCATGGGTCCGACAAGACTCTGTAAACTGTTCCGACATTGATTCCGGTTAGTTTCTACAAGGGTCCAGCAAGACTCCGTAAACTGTCACAACAACTGTCACAACATTATCTGCTACAACGGTCCGACATGACCCCATAAACTGTCTTCTACATCGGTCTGCCATAACCATACAGTCTTCTACAACGGTCTGACACGACCATACAGTGTCTCCTATCCAATTTTATTTATCAGTTTACTTTCCTATTTTGTTACTTTCTCCAAACTCAAGTTGGTTGGTTCCTATCCTCCTTGAGTTTGAGGGGGGCTGTTAGAATATAATATGTAAAGTGCTGCTTTAATAATTAGGTTAGTATAATAATTAGTATGCTTTAATAATGTACCTTTAATATTTGTGCCTCTACTTTCGGTTGTAATTGTTCTCCCTCTCCTCTATAAAGGAGAGAGCTCAACATAACATACATCAATCAATAATACATCAATTTTAACAAAGACCATCTATTCCAGGCTTCTAGCTGCTTCTCTTAGTATCCACACTGTAGCCTTGCAGATGATGATCTTAATCCATAAGCATTTTCTCAGGCTGTTCTCACAACATACAGATATCAGTGTTACAACCCTGTGCTTTAAGGGTTATATAGATGCTAAGAACCACGCTATTCAGGTAGTGTCTCCATTTTTATCTACTTTTAAAAATAATAGAAATTTCTGTAAATAATCTGCTTCAACAGGGATATCGAGAACATGACTTTTGTACTTCACACAAAACACAAATGTGAATGAACAACAATAGCAATTTAGAATTAAAACAAGCTCCAATAAGTATCAGATTAGAAAATTTGAAGATCGCACATGATAAAACATAATGAGGCAGATCACTCAGAATTTAGCTGATAAGATTCTCCACGGGATACATCAATACTAATCATCTAAAAGTGCTGGTGCTAGAACCGGTGGCCAATTTTAGACCACTGAGTTTTATATAAAGGGTTCACCTTTCTAAGAACCAAAGCTAAGGTTCAAGTATAATTGAATCTTGGAATATTAACCAAATGAGGACCTTGAATGGCCATGGTTCATGTATAATATGAAGCCAGCAAAGCTACTCCACGGGTTACAACCAAATTACAAGTTTTGACTGAAGGAGTAGCTCAGGAGATTAATCAACCCATTGCAAAGTTTGGCTCACTCTTATGAATAAATCACTTCACTTAGCAAATTGAGTTCAGTCAATCTAGTAGCTTCCGTCCAAGGTGCATTCTAAAATGTTTCATGACAACCTGCTCTCACCATGGAACAAAACATTGAATCATGAACTCACTGTTGACCCTATTACGCTTTAGTTTAAAAAACTACCACTAACATAAGGAATAGCAATTATTAGTTAAACAGTACTTTCTTTTTTAACTGAATTCACATCTTAAAATTTTAGACCAAACAATCCGTCAACAGATATTGGATTCCACTTTTTTGCACAACCACCTAGTTCAAATGCCTTTGATGGTCAACTTTTGAGTTATATGTTATCAATGGATAATTCTGAAGTTAAACAGAGTTGCCCAAGGCTGAAACAACTTTCAAAAATAAGCACCTGATAAGCAAGCGTATATGCATTAGTTATCCCTCTCTTTTCTAGTTCTTCCATAATCAAATCCACGCATTCCTCCATCTCAGCCTTGTATGGATCACCAGCCTCTTCCACATAAGCAAGTGGCACCCCATGAGCACTGAAAAATATCATCACCTGTAATTCGTATTTTGAAATAAGATTGTTGGCAACTAACCACCAAATTGAATGATGCCACAAGATAAATGTTGAAGCTATCAACTTCAAGACAAATAAAAGCTTCTAAGGGGGTACGAGAAATAGAAATGATTCATAAAACCATTGTCATCGAAAGTGCCCAAAGGCACAACACTCAACAACTCATTCCCCATCCTCAATTATATCAGAAAGTTTATATGAATGCAGATTCATCATAAACATAAGGACCTTAATTTACTTGTGCATAGAATATATGAGATCTAACACCTTGGCCAGACCTTGACCTTATATGACATGAAAACACTATGGAAAAGGAGACACTTGCTGAATTCTATAGAAATATTAAAATTCAAACCTTGTCACAAAGTATATGCCACGTTGAAGCAAAATTATCATGCTTCAAAAGTAATAGGCAGTCTCCATTCCTCTCTCAGTCTCTCCTCCTAATATCCTCTCACCAACCTATTGTTGGTGGCCACATGTCTACCATACTTCCCAAAAGGCTTCCACAACCAGCCTACTCACCTCCAACCTTCCATGGAGAGAATGAAAAATCACTACCAGCCCACTTCTTTGGTTTAAATAAATAAAAAATGATTGATTATTTATAATTTTCAAATAAATAGCTATAAGTTTTTCAACTTCTTTTTTTTTTTCATTTTATAAAATCAATGAAAAGTTGAATATAGTGTTTTAAGCACGTTAAAATGCATCCATGACTGTCCATAAAGGAGCCACATGCTTGAAATGATATAACCATGTAGTATAACACTCAACCATATAAGCTTGTGATGTGTAGACAATATTTGAAGTACAAGACATTCACAAAATAATTGAACTAAACGAGATGATTCAGCTGCAAGAAATGTCATACCTTATCAGGGTTGCCAAAATTTCTTAATTCCTTTTCAATCAAATCTGCCATGGCCTTTATATATCCTTCACGCTGGTACCAAGAAGGAATTACTGTGTGCTGCATGTTTACTAGATATTCATCCTCCCTAACAATGAATAATTTCACCATCATTAGCAAGTAATATTTTAGGTCAATATAAGAAAGAAGCATATATCCATATTAATTACCGGAATATACTCTCCAACAATCGAAGGCTTGAACCACTAGTAGAAATTGAAAATTGTGGATATAAAGGAAGCACTACAAGCTTTGAAATTCCATCTCTTTTTATCTATAGAAGCATAAATCAAAAGAAAATGCAATTGTTAGCAAGCCAACAAATTTGGTATCAATTGTTAAGTTGGGGAGTTCCACCAAAGAATAAGTATTCTATGCTATGTATTATTGAAACAAAATGTATTTCCATACATCTGTAGAGAAAGTAGAATCATTGATACTTGATCAATAAAACAATAACTAGCAACACGTTTTATTATAAATAATAAAACTTAAGTAGGTCAAAAGAATTATTAGGGAAATGATGGTGAATGGGAATGACAATTACCCTTCCAATATTTATTTGAATTCACTTACCAAAAGGAAGTATTTGGAACTAGGATCAAACCAAACCAAATTTAATATCATTATCTTAATGATGTATGAAGTTAGCATAATAAAGCATACAAAACTTAGGATTCTGTGATTTGTATGAATGTGATGTTACCCATGTTGACATTCCAATATGTGCTTCCAACATAAAGCATACAGAACTTAGGATTCTATGATTTGTATGAATGTTATGCCACCCATGTTGACATTCCAATATGTGCTTCCAACAATTTGTCGTGTGCATGAATTTTTCCATATAATAAACGGAAGTCATATCTCCAATACTTTTGGGAATAAGTACAAATACCTTACCCCTATATCGACATCATCATCTACAAGTACTACTTGTCAGCCTAGTTAGACCAGCTTTGAAAAACCATATGGTTTGTGTTAAATTTTAGTAGAGTTAGATAGAAGTTGATCTTCCATTCGTTGAACTAAATTATTTCTTTTTTCGAGATAAAAAAGGAATCTCTTTTGTTATAACTAAAAGTAGTAGTGAATAATATTTACTTGTAACATATAAATTACAAAGAAAGAAGGGTGAAGTAAAAAAGAAAAAAAATGAAACTATAAAATCTAGTTTTAAATTAAATTTTAGAACGATATCACAGTATCCCACAATATTTCAGCAATGCTATCCCTAAACAAGAATGTTATGTAAAACTAAGTACACAACATGAAAAGAAAAGAAACTCCATTAAAAGTAGTGTCTTAATAATTAGATAATTTGAGGCAGCACTAGAAACTAGGACTATAGCTATCCAATCCAGGTACCTGCTCAATAGCTTCTTCAGTAAAAGGATGCCAATAACGCATGCCAACATACACCTTTGCTGGGACATTCTTCTCGCAAAGGGCCTTCCTCAACTCTTCTGCCTGAACAAAGAAAACAAAAGCCAATGAAGCAAAAGTGTTAAATAGAAAGTCCCACAAAGTAAGCAATTTTTAAGAAACCCCCCAATGTATGCTAGTGCTACATAACATAGGAAGTTTCTCCAACCATCAACCAAAGAGGATGATGGCATTGCTTGAGGATTTTAATCAGATCCACAGAGAGGAGATTCTGATATTTTTGCAAGTGGGTTATTCTTCTGAGTGAAAATATGATTGGAGATAACCTATGAAAAAGAACGTATATTCCTATTAATGATCATGCCTGTGCATCGGTTATCTGTCGAAGGGGAGAGCCACCACCTATTGAAGCGTAACCTTCCTTACTCTTGGGTGCCCTTAGAACAGATATAAGTTGAGCTAATGGCTTTTGAAGGAAACGAAACAATCTTGGCAATCGAATAATATCCTGTTCAAATGTATAAAGTCAATTAGACATTAACATAATCACACACACCACCATCCATGCGTAAAACATTTATAAATTTTAACACATGAAAACTTGCTATGCAACTAGACATAACAGATATAAGCAAAGAAAAAGAAAGAAGAAAAACACACACACACACACACACATTTTATTTTATTTGGTAAAAATAAAAGGCACTACTATTTAAATATTTTAAAATGAAATTGGTGGAACCAGACAAAAGAGGTGCATTAAAATGCAATAATACATTCTCTGATAATGGCTCAGACAAAGATCACAAGATGCATAAAGCACGAAAGAGCACTTTACCGGGTCAGCAAAAAGGTTAAACAAAAAAGGCTGCACATCATCCAGCGTCTCTGGACCTCCAAGGTTTAGCAACAAGACTCCTATCTTCTCATCACCATTAAAAGCCATAGTAGATACATCTTGAGTTTTAGAAGTCAATAATGCTCCCAAAGGCAACGAATAATTGTTGACTGTTTGCTTTAAAAATAAAGATTGTGTTTCAGTCCACCCTGAGGAAAATTTTGCAACTAGGGAAGGTTTTGACATATTAGAATTAACACGGGCTTCCATTTGGCCAAAGCAACAATATATCCTCTGTGAGGTACACATTGCCTGTGGCAATACCCTAGGAAACAAAAAATAAAGCACATGAAAATCCATTTGAGTATAACTGCTCCATGTCATAGTAAACTACATCATATACATAGAAATATATCTGATAATCAGTAAATCAGTCATCTAATAGAAACACTGAAGTCAAAGACTATATAAATTTTACTAGTACAACTTTTTATGAGACAATGTTAATGGACTCATTGTACTGCAGCACAATGCACGCTAAATAAATAGAACATAACAAGCTGATAATAGTTTTCAAAAACGTAAAAAGGATGACATCATTATATTAATGCAACCATTATAGACAAGAGATAGTGAGGAAAGAAGCTTAATGAAAACAAATCACGATGGGTAAACTTGAAAAGAGGAACAAATTCATTGTTATGATGAGGTGGAAAACCCACAGAAACAGCAACAAACATTATAACAATTATTACACTTCCAAGGCATTTGGACATGATAGATAGGACTGACAATCACTGATTGAGCTAACCAATAGCATAACATTTATTTTTTTGGCTTTTATAATCAACAAAATAGAGTGTTAATCAACAAAAGACCCCTCACTATTTTTTTCTTTCCTTTTTTAAAAAAAAAAAAATTGGACATGGGCAACAAAGGGATTATGGTAATGTGTGCAATTTTCTTCCATATACTGGATAAGCAATACATGCCTGTTTGGTAAAGTTTCTTGTTAGTCGAAATTTGATAATCAAATAGCAGAAGCTAAAAGCATATCTCTCAAGCTTCCCAATAATCAATTTTTTCTCAACTTATTTAAACTATTTTCGAATTATAAGCTCTAAGCAGAGTTGCACCAAACACAGCTATGAGCAGCTCCATTAAGCTGGACCAAACACAGCCAATCTCTAGATAACTGATTTGATCCAGTGCATATGCTAGGAAATGTATATACACAAACACACACACACACACACACACACACACACACACACACACACATATATATATATATATATATTGATTAAACATTTTCAAGGATTACCAAAAGAATCAGAAAATAAAATGGGTATTCAGTCACTAACTACACATAGCATAATCAAAAAATTGAGCTCAGAATGCCCACAAGCGCTGCACAAAGTGATGATTAAAGTCATAGCTAATAATAGTAATAGATTGGTTCTTTCCATAAATGGGTTTCCAACAAAATATAAATAAATAAACAACTTACAAAGAAGGAGGAGGAGGAGGCTGTGACAATGGAGAAGGGGTTTGCGTTCTTATCATACTCATTGACTGATTCATTGTTTCTTTTCTTTTCTTGGGTGTTCTTGAATCAGTGACTCACTGAGCATACGCACTTGCTCGACTACTAAAAGTTCAAAGCTCTCTCTCTCTCTCTCTCTCCGAGGCTGCTTCTCCCTTCTCCATTGTCTTTACAATTTGCCACGCCTCCCACAAATTATCCTCACAAATTTCTTTCCCTTTTATTTTTGACCTTTTTTTTTTTTTTTTGGTTAGGTTTTCAATTGGCTGATGTTGGTCGGTCAACAACTATTTTATCTCCTACATTTTTTTTTTTCAGATTTTTAAAAAAAATTGTATTTTATATATTTCTAAACTAAAATACTCTAAAACCAAAAAAATGCAATGGTTTCTGTTTTTTGAAAATTAAGTTTTTGTTTTTTATATTTTTTTGTTTTTAATAAATATTTTTAAAATTTTAAGTAATTTTTTACTTTTTTAGATATTTAGATATATCTAGATAGTAAAATATTTATGAAAAAAATTAATAAATACATCAAAATATGAAAAATATGTTATAATTTTCTCTTTTTGTTTTGTATTTTTGGTATTTAATTAATTTTTAAAAAAAATTACAAATATTATATTTTTTAAGTGCATTTATATTAAGTGTGTCTAAAATTTTTTAAAATTGCTTAAAATATTAAAACAATAAATAAAAAAAATACAAAAAATGACAAAGCAAATTTTTCTGGAAAATAAATTAAAAAAACTGAAACCCAATAGAGTGAATAGTTTTAGAAACAAATGTCACTAATAATTTTTTTAGCCAACGGAAAAAAACAAAATTGGATTTAAAATGTTTAAAAAAAAAAAAAAGAGGATAAAATGTAATAATTTTGAAGACAAAAGTCATTAAAGATCAAAACAATGAATAAAAAGCAAATCTTTCCTTTGTATTTTGAGTTGACTCTTTTTTAAGAGGTACATATTAGGGAAAATTTGTGTCACGATTCAAACCTGTCCTTATGGGTTTAGTACCGTAACCGGTCAGTGATTCGAGATTATCAAAGGCCTGCTTAACAGTAATACAGTAATACAGAGTACAAGGGCTGGCGGAAGCCAAAACAGTAAATAGACAATGTCCAATGAGCTGTGACAGTCTGTATGTAAAAGACTTTTCATTCAAATATATATATATATATATATACAGTCAGACCAAACAGTATGTACATATATACAATCATTCAGTCAGAGACCTAATCCCTATTAAACAATACAGTACAGTATAGTACAGTAAACAAAACGGTTACAGAGACGGAAGGGGGAGCTAAAACACCCCTAAGCCATAACTTGGCAGGCTCGGAACCTCGCATTGAGGCACATAGGTTGGCTTGACAAAACTGGAGTTTACCCCGACGCTTCTAGCTGCGGTCTGGTGCCTGTATACCTACATATATATATATATATATATATAAGCAGTGAGCCAAAGCCCAGTGAATAACACAGTGCGTAAAGGGGTTAAGAATGAATGTCCTTACAGTAATGAAAACAGTTCATTAAATCAGTATTTTAGTCGTTCAGTCGATACAGTCATATGTGATACATCCATTAGCATAACAGTACAGTAAACAGTAGGTCTTAAAAGACCGAGCAGTAAATGATGGCCGTCAATCAGTAACAGTAGTGGTTCTAACAAGGGAACCGACAGAGATCTCTGTAACAGTAACAGTCAGTAACAGTAGTTGCTAAGGATGCCACAATACAGTTCAGAATAGAGGACATACATATCTTTACATAGTTGTTACTCACAGAGTTCTGGGCTACAGTAAAGCTAGAGCGCGTCCCCAGTCGCCAACCCTACACAGTTACAGATTGAACACACACTAAGCTACACAGTTGGGAAAATAATAACTTAATCCCTAATTTACCTTGGTGTGGTTCTACATCTATATCCTCAATAAGATGTCTTAAACTAGGCCTAAGAATGCTTAGAATGAGATAAGGATGCAAAGATGCACTTGAAAAAGCATTTTCAGACTTTTCAGAAAACAGGAGTCGCGCTCAAGTGTAGGTTACCCCGCTCGAGCTGACATGTAGACAAAGGTTTCCGCTCGAGCGTAGACTTACCCGCTCGAGCGTTCTGCAAAACAGTCAAAAGTGCTGGATAGGCGAAAATCACGCTCGATTGGGCGCTCGGCACCCGCTCGAGCATGAGACACAATGTCCCGCTCGAACGTCAATTATTCCGCTTGAGCGGACTTCAAAACAGAACAAAATGCTGGAGCACGATTTCCACGCTCAAGCGCCAGTCACCCCGCTCGAGCGTGAGTCCAAATTCTGGAAATTCCATATTTGAACCTCAAGCTCAAAACCAAGTTTTAAGCCATAAATTTCGATCCTCTTGGGCCAATTTTCTAGAAAACACATCAAAACTCATACTTTAACATGATTCAAAGCTCAATTTGCAAAATCAAAGCCCAAGGGTGTTTCAAATAAATCCAATTCAAACCAATTTCCATGAATACGAAGAACATGCAAACATGCATGAATTGAAATCATTTCAAAGCTCAATTTGATGCTCTAAGGAGCCAATTGTTCCAAAAACAAGATGAAAACATGGACTTAACATAACCATGAGCATACATGAGACAATTCTCCATGGAATCAACTCAAAATTCAATAGTATAGGCATGCATGCATGAATTAAGTTAAAATTCATCAATTAAGAGCCATAACTTGGCTCTAGACTTCAATTTGCTCAAAACCATGCAAGAATCAATTCAAAACATACACAAGAGGCAATGAATCTACCTTAGGTCTAGTAGTTCAAGATGTACAAGCTCAATTTTGCAAAGAACTCCTTAATATACTTTAATCCTCATAATTTCCAAGCAAAATGAGATGAAATCCAATTCTCTCCCTTATCTCCCTCTCTCTAGTCGGCAAAGGCAAGGAATGAGCTGAGCAAAAGTGTGCCTAGGTGTTTACCAAGGCTCAAATGTTGATCATGGTATGGGCCACTTCACGTGGCAAAATGGTAAATAAGGCCAACTATGCAATTTAGCTCATTTTAATCTAATTTAATCGTACCTAATCAGTTTTCAGATAATTACACCATAAAATCACATAAATTACGATGATCATAAAACACTAATCGGTTTCCAGTTCGGCCGCCAATAAGGCCTTCAATTAGCAGTTTAAACACAAAGACACGAACAGATAATCAAATAACCAAACAGATAGAATTACAATTAAACAGATATACTCAGCCATTTCAGTCAGTCAGTTCAGTATTTTATTCAGTTTACTTATCAGTCATAATCAATTTCAGTTTAACGGTAATTAGTGGTTATTTGGTAAACAGTGACGAGAGTTGTTACAATTAGTCTAAGGTTCCTATTCTATTTTCAGTAATGAAAGAGATCCACAATGTTATTTTATAATGTGTAAAGCCCCTCACTCCCGCTCTCTCTCTTCTCTCTTATTTCTTCTCGTTCTCGACCTCTACACATCGTCTCTCTCTAAAACTCTTTCCCTCATCTCTTTTATATCTAGACCTTCTACTCGCTTCTCTCTCTGCAACCACTCTTATTTCCTTTCTCTTGGTACCGCCAACCACTACCGCCTCTTCAATCTTCTCTGCCGCGTTGTTTAGCCCCTCTCTCTTCTACCATCACCGTCGTCCCTTTCGTCTTCCTCTCTCCTTTTGGATCTATCGCCATGCTTCATCGCTGTCGAGCCATCGCAGGAGATTTGTAGATCAACCTTAGATCCATAGATCTACATGTTCATCGTCTTTTTTGTTATCGTCACAAGTAGTGATAACACTAAGTGGTTTGTTGAAGAGGATGTTGTGAAAGAAATTATCAGTTTCCATCAATTTTTCAAGAACAGATATATGTATAGTTCCACCGTAGCATAGTAATCATATTTGTTTTGAATACTGTCACTCACCACTGAATTCTCTATAGCCAAATTTTTAATTTTTGTGCTTCAAATAGTGTTATTAGTGCCACTGTATCAAAAGTTTTGGTTCAATGTATCAAATACATTTTGTGCACTACTTTTTAATGAAATTATAGACATGCAAATCAAAGAATTTTTTTGAAGAAACTTAGATGATGGCTAAAGAAAATCACTGGGGTGAGTATGTGATTTAGACAGAGAAATTTGGGAATTTCTCTGATTTGGAGAGAATTTCTCTATGAAGTCACTAGAGAAATTCTCTATAAACCAGAATTCTCTATGAAGTCCAGAGAAAATTCGACTAGAGTGAATTTCTCTGAATTGAATTTTCTCTGGTTTGGAGCAGAGAATTTCTCTCGATTAAATTGAATTTTCTCTGGTTTTGGACCAAAGAATTTCACTGGATTGAATTTTCTCTGGTTTGGACCAAAGAATTTCTCTAGATTAAATTGAATTTTCTCTGGGTTTGGACCAAAGAATTTCACTGGATTGAATTTTCCCTAGTTTGACTTGAGGGACCTTAGACATTATGAAAATGTTAGATGTCTTTTATGCTATAAAGTCTTAATATCAGGGACCTTAAAAAAAAATCTCCTAAATATTAGACCCACTTTATTTTTACAAAATAATATATGTTTGGTTTAATTTTTTAAAAATTATTCTAAAATAAGTTTTTATTTATTTTTAGTATTTTTTTATATTTTAATCATTTTTTGTGCTTATTAGATGCACCAAATTAATATGCATCTAAAAAGTAAAATAAATTGACTAAAATAGTTTTTTAAAAAAACACTAAAAACAAATGAAGATTCAAAAAAAAAAATGAGTGCATTTTTTTTTTGGGGAGTTTTCGTTTGTTTTTAGTGATTTTTTTTTTTTATTTTATATTTTATTTAAGTATTTTTTACTTTTTAGATGCATCTAATCTTGGTGTATCTAAAATGTAGATAAAATGACTAAAATATGAAAAAAAAAATCAGTACAAACAAACGAAAATCCAAACAAAAATAATTTCTAAAAACTCAAACCAAACAATTTTTTTTGGAACATTTTTGATAAAATCTATCAAATGCAATCTATATTCAATACAAAATTTTGAATAAAAAATTGTGGATGAATTTTGCCATTGTTAAGTGATAAATTTATTAGTTACATAATTTTTTCTACAATTCTTGTAGACAATTGTGAACTGTGAAAGTTCATACTTTGTAAAACACAAAAACTAAAAAAAAAATCGTAATTTTCAACTGAGAAAATTTTCAATTAGTAAAAAAATTATAATTTTTTCAATTTTCATAACTATAAAATTTTGTATTTTTCAATTGATAAATTTAACAATTAACCAAAAAATAAATCTCTCAATTTTGATCAAATTTCAATTTATGAATAAATTTGTAAAATTTCACAATTTATACACATTTCCTAGTTACTAAAATACAAAAATATTAAAAATAAATAAACGAACTTCATAGCTCAACACACACCATAAAACGATGTTAAATTTATGCACCATAAAACAATATCAAATGAAACGTCACAAAAAACTTATCGAAGAAAGATATCATTTCAAACTAGTTGATAGAGTAACCAAATGGAACGAAAGTACTTATCTACTGTGAAGTGACACAATCTTCATTATCAACTCTTCAAGAAGAGAGTCGAAAGAAGCGTTAAGCCCTTGTGTAATCAAGTGAAACTATTTTTTTTTTTTCTCCCTTTACTAACATCAGTTTCGACAACAAAAATACAGACAAATAAAATCTTACAAGTTTATCTGCTTTCTCATCTCTCCTATTAATGAGGGCGCAATGAAACGACAGAATGCATCTTGGATGGCAGCAATTGTAATTTTAAAAACAGATCATTTTTATTTCGAAGACAACCATTAATTATTCAATCAATTTGATTTTTTATAAAAATATATTTTTTTAACGAATCTTACAATATAAACAATTTAGATTATTAAAATGACTGTGTAATGAGACGAGAGCCTCACACCCCTCCATGTGACAAAACCAATGGGAAAGAAGCCTCTCCAAAGATAAAATACATCAATACAAGTATCCATCAATCCCTC
Organism: Camellia sinensis; assembly: GCF_055761805.1. NCBI lineage: Eukaryota > Viridiplantae > Streptophyta > Magnoliopsida > Ericales > Theaceae > Camellia > Camellia sinensis. The sequence goes on along the minus strand of NC_138961.1, from coordinate 190,574,844 downwards.
TACAAATTCAAAACCAGTGAATATAGCCACAAAGGCAGGGACAGAACCAAAATTTAATGTTCAGGGGTCCAAAATATAGATTAAAAAGTTTTGGCTATTGGGTACAAACTATCATGGATAATGGTTAGCCAATTAATAGAGTCGTAAATCTCAAGAAGTCGGAGTTGGATTCATCTCTCCTATCTAGTGTATCCAAAATATAAATTAGTATATTTTTTTAATACACAAAAAAATAAAACTAGTATTGGGCCTTAACAAAAAATTACAAATAATTGTTTCTTTCTTGCTACATTTCAACTCAATCATTTATCAAAACAGGAGTTAATATTCTTTTAAAAATCAAGTTTTTTTTTTTTGTAATTGACTCTACATTAAAATTTTAAGTAATTTCTTTTGCAATGTACACAAACAAATACTTTGTGGGAAAATTATTCTCTATTTTGTTTTGAACTCGTTTGGCAACAGATTAATTTAGTAATTTTTTTGCTATTTGGCTAAAATATGAACTAAAAAAAATTAGTATGTTTGAGATGATTTTTTGACTTTTTACAAAAAGATGTGCAAAAAATAAAGAGAAAATATAATCTTTGACATTTTGGTATAGGTTGTTGACTTTTTGATTTTTTTAATGACTTTTTGACTAAAAAAATCACTTGCCAAACGAGACCATGTTAGCAATATTCATATAGGTGAGTTGTTTTTTATTTTTTCCCCCTTTATTGCAGTGAAATGGTTGTTTCTACAATAATATAACATAATATTAATATAAATATAAGTATACAGAATGAGGATAGGGGTCAAATGAAGTGAAATGACCTTATTTTTGGTGAGCAGTTTATATAATCTGTGGCTTGAGAAAGGGGCCATACGTGATACATACGAGAAACTATGTTAATTAGACACCGTTTGGGAAGCAAGATTTGAGATTTTTTTTGTTATTTTAGTCATAAAAAATAAAATAGGTTATTTTAGTCACAACAAACAAAACATCACATCCAACCCATAATCATTACACTCTTTTCTCACAAAAAAAGTCAAAAAAGTCAAAAAGCCAAAAAGTCCTTCCCAAATCAACTTTTTTAGCCCAGGCTAAAATAACCAAAAAAGCCAAAAAATCAAAAAGCCAATCCGCTTCCCAAACCAAGCCTTAGTGTAATATTGGGGCACTTTGGAAATAAGCTAAAAAGTTAATTTTTTGATTTTTTAATAAAAAAAAGTAACTTTTTTAATTAAAAATTTTTCCAAAACACTACAATGTATTAAGGGCTTCTTATAAAGGCATGGCCCCTATTGTGTAAGTGTAGGTACCTCCCTGCACAAAGGAGGACTGGTCTTCCATGTCATGTGCATATACATTTGAACCTACCTCTGACAGCTGTGCATGACTCATCACAAAATAAAAAATGGCGCCAAATATTTGAAATCACAACTACTTCTCAATCTCATGCTTGACCACAACCACCTTCTCACCAACAATCCCAATAAGCAACACAACAAATTGAGTTTTGCAAGTAGTGCTTTCCACCACATAAAGAATCCTCTCAACACACTAAGGTGGTGTTTGGCAAGTTGGGTTGGGGCTAAAATAGCCACAAAAGACAAAACAGGCTATTTTAGCCACAACAAACAAAACATCACATCCAACCCATAATCATTACACTCTTCTCTCACAAAAAAAATCAAAAAAGCCAAAAAGCCAAAAAGTCCTTCCCAAACCAAACTTTTTAGCCCAGGCTAAAATAGCCAAAAAAGCCAAAAAGCCAAAAAGTCAACCCACTTCCCAAACGGAGGCTAAACTAACCGGCATCACAAACCTCTTGTCATATATGGACTGTTTATTTATTTATGTGGGTCTTTTGTAATTTTATATAATAAGAGATTTGTTAGAAGATATTTTAATATTATGTGTTATAAGTTTGATTTTTTTTTTTCCTCCAAGTTTTCTTTTTTTTTTTTTTCCTCTCAAAGTCTTTGCCTAAGTGAAGTCTTTTTCTTTGTCTCCAAGTTTCCTCCAAGGAACTTTCTCACCAAGTTTCCTCTCTTATACTTATCCTCCAAGAAACTTCCAAGAATCCTCTAAGAAACTTATCCACCAAACTTTCATCTGCTATAAATTGAGCTAACCTCTTATCTTGAAAAATAAAAGAAATTTTGTTTTTTTATTAAATTTGTGTGAGATTATCAGGCAAAGAAATAAAGAGGTTGTTTGGGGTGTCCTAAATAAGTGTACTTTTTGACTTTTTAAACTAAGAAGTTGTAGAAAAAAATATGGTTGTTTTGGTTAATTTTTTGACTTTTTATGAAAAAATATATATTAAAAAATTGTATAAATTAGTGTGTAGGAGAAGATTAGGAGTGTGAGTTGTACGGCTGTGCTATCTGCGCAGGTTAAATAGATGCTAAGAAGTAATTATCTACTTTTTAGGCATTGCACTAGACGGTGTTGTTCGGCTCGTGGAGGCCATCACGAGTCCCGTTTTGATAACCGGGACCGTTCAATGTGTAAAAATTGTCGAGTAATATATGCCTATAAAAAATTACGTTGATCAGATATCGATAGCTATGTGATCAGATTTGTTTTTTTCAACCGTTAATAGTAACACCATCCATTTTTTTTATACAAAATTGATTTGATCATGTAGTTATCAATATCCGATCAATGTTATTTTTTACAAACAGGTAGTATCCGACGAGTTCTACACATTGACAGTTTAGATTATCAAAACGGGACCCGTGATGGCCCCCACGGGGCGAACAAAAGTGTGTTAAAATTGCACCATAATTGTGCAACTTTTCTTAAAAAACGCAGGATCTAAACCGGTTAGATTTATGAGTTGTAATTTTGTGTGTAAAATTATTTTTTTAATATTTTGTTTTTGTGAATAGTGATAACTTTTTAATTTTTTGAGTAACTTTTTGATTTTTTATCTTTTTTAAGACATGCCAAACTTGGCCTAAAGGGTGTATGTGATGAAACTTTCAGTTTAACCAATTGTGCAGTATTGATGAACCATACGACTTAGTTAGACTGTTGTATCCTGGGGGACAAGTCTAGGTTTTTTCTGCCGCACCGGTGTGAGACTTTGCCTAACCGCAGAGGCCTTGAATTTCCTTAAAGAGAGCGAATTTTCCGCGCCTCAGCCCTTTCAATAGTTATTATAATTTTTATTATTTATATTTTCTGATATTTTATTTTTAATTATATTTGTAATTATCACCAACACAATCTAAATGTATATTTTTTAGTTATACCTATCTTGATATTTGTCGACTTATCTCTATAGTTGATTATAACTTTATCTATTCATGATGAGTTATTTTGATTTGTCTGTCTATTTTTTTTGATAATTAGATATCTAGACTAGTTTGATTGTCTCTTTGTGGGGATATATATTGAATATTATTGAGCCACAAATTGCAATTCACAAACAGGACCAAACTAGAGTTTGGAACGAATTGAGTTTGTGGATTAGAGACTTACAGTCCATATTAAGGCTTTAAACGAGCCAAATTTAGCTGGATTTTAGTTCAAGCTTGACTTATTAGAAAATTGTCCAGCTCAAACTGATCTTTAAAAATCAAGCTTGAGTTGGACTCAAGTTAACTCAATTATAAAAATGATTCAAGTTTAAGTTGGAAAATCAATCCAAATCTACTCCAACTACTAAAACTTGCAACATTGATTTGGACTCAAGTTAACTCAATTATAAAAATGATTCAAGTTTAAGTTGGAAAATCAATCCAAATCTACTCCAAATACTAAAAATTGTGACATAACAATAAAATGTAAATCTTATGAATTAAAAGTCTTAATTTTATGTTATAATCTATCTAATATAAAAAAATGTTAAAGCCTTCGTTTGTAGTTATTATAGTTTATTTATTATGTCAATTTGATCATTATAATTTTAATTGTATCAATTTTATTATTTATTTATTTTTATTGTGGCAATTTAGTCAAATTGACAACACTTGTTTAGAAATTAGACTAAGAAGGGATGGCAATTTAAAACCGGTCCGACGGGGACCTGACCCCCCGATCCAGAATGAGACGTTTTTTTCCCGAAAAAAAACTCCCCACGGGCCGGGGATGGTATTAAAAAATAAACCCCCGATCATTTTCGGGCCGGGGACGGGGATAGATTTCCCAACCCCGGCCCCGCCCCGACTACTCCCTGTATATATCCTCGAATATATATCCCTGAATATATATACCGCATATATATGTGTTTAGGTTATTTTAAGACTCATTTCACTCCTCTCTCCCACTCATACTCTCTCTTCTCTAGGCATCTCTCTCCCTCTCTCTGCTGCGAATCTGCGATGCTCACTGCGATGGCGATGGCGTCGGTGTCGGCGTCGGCGTCGGCCACTCCTCCTCTCTCCCTCACGGCGTCACTCCTCGCTCACGGGGTGTGTTGTTGACCAGATCTGGGTGTGTTGTTGAATCTGAGTTTGTTGAATCTGTTATTAAATCAGATTTGTTATTAATCTGTTATTAAATCAGATCTGTTATTAAACCAGTTTGTTGAATCAGATTTGTTATTGAATTTGTTGAATCTGTTATTAAATCTTAGTGTTGCGTTGTTAAATCCGTTGTTGTTTTGTTTTGTTGTTGAATCTGTTGTTGAATTTGTTATTGAAGCTCTTTTTTTTTTTTTTTTTTGCCGGGGACTCTTCGGGGTCGGGGAACCCAATCCCCGTTAGGGGGCGGGGGCGGGGGCGGGGTGGTGACAGGTTCCCCGTCGGGGATCGGCGACGGGAAGGGCGATCCCCGGTCCCACTCTGCTCCGTTGCCATTCCTAAGATTGAGGGGTTGTTTTTTAATTTTTTACGAAAAAACGTGAAATATGAGTTGAGTTTGAAGTGATGTGATAGAGAGACTGAGGGGTTGTTTTTTGACTTTTTACGAAAAAACGTGAAATATGAGTTAAGTTTGAAGTGATGTGATAGAGAGACTGAGGGGTTATTTTTTGACTTTTTACGAAAAAACGTGAAATATGGGTTGAGTTTTAAGTGATGTGGTAGAGAGATGATGTGATTTAAATAAGATGATGTGGCTTAAATACGATAGTAATTTTTCAATTTTTTGACTTTTTTAGACTATGCCAAATTAGACCTAAATTAATAGATAAAATAGTTCATTCACTATATTCATAGAGATCGAGGCAACATCTAGTTTCAAATGGTGAATTCCACTCTAAATGTACTATTTTATCATTGATTTTTATATAATTTTTGAACATATATTATCAATTAAATTAAATTGAATTAATATAATATAAAAATTTTAAAAATAAAATTTATACAATTAGAATGCCAAATTGGCATGCGCCCGGATCCTCTAGAGTAGGATTCCCTGAAGTGATCCCTAAAGTGAGTGATCCAATGGCTCAAAATAAAACTAACCAAAATGACGTCGTTTTGGTTAGTAATTATAAAAAAAAAGAACTTTAATTCAAAATTTCTGCAGATGAGATATGACGCAATACAAAGACACAGAGAGACAGAGTGAGAAAGAAAAGGGTTGAGTTTCAGATTTCCATCTATTCACTCTCATCTTCTTTTTCTTCTTCTTCATGGGTATTGGTGTTCTTGATCTACTGGTTTCTTCAATGGGTTTTAGTTTTTTGGTGGAAAATGAAGATCTAATAAATCCATGGTTCTTGATTTGGTGGGCTAGCAAGTCTGATCTTGGAATACACATTCATTTTCCTTGGAATACAACTATTCTATTTATTTATTTATTTTGTTCTTTCTTGAATCTATAGTTGGGTTGTTTATTGTTTTGATTGGTTGAAATGTTCTTTGGATTTCTCTAGATTTCTTGAATGTATAGTTGAGTTGTTTATTGTTTATTATTCTCAGGAAGTTCATGGCCATGGATAACACCAAATCCATTTTCATTTGGGTTTTTCTACAAATCCACCCATTTTCTTCATTGTCTCTCAAACCCATCAAAACTTTTGCAAAATCTTTGTCCTTGAAGCTTCTTGAAGAATAGAGATTAAAGTGAGTTTTTTTGAAGAATAGAGATCCAAAAACTAGAGGACATATCTCTGCAAAAAAAAAAAAAATCAATCTCTGCAAAATCTTCTATTTCCTCAACTCTCTCTCCTCCTCCCTCTTGATTTGCAAATTGTAAAAAAAAATTTTTTTTTTGGAGGGTTGGCCACAAAAATGACATCGTTTTGGAGAGGGATCATCTCAGCCATTAAGGCCTCGTTTGGGGACTTACCTTTTTAGTCAAAAAATCAAAAAGTTACTTTTTTAGCCAAAAAGCCAACAATTCATACCAAAAAGTCAAAGATTCTTTTTTCTCTCTACTTTTTCACATCTTTTCGTAATTAGCCAAAAAATCATCTCAACACATATAAGTTTTTTTTACTTACTTTTTTAGCCAAATAATCAAAAAATTACTAAATTAATCTATTCCCAAACGAGACCTAATTCTATTAATAGAACACGTGTTGGGCCATAAAACATCACTCTAAAAGATCACAGGAAATAACTCTAGGGGATCCGGACGCAAGGAAAATGATTGGTGGCCCTAAAAAATTTGCCCCTAATGTCCCTAATTTCTATTTTTGGAAACTGTTTCTTTTTTTCTTTCTTTTTTCCTTTTTTTTTTTTTTTTTTTTTTACTTAAAGTGGAATTTCGGGGCATTCGAGCCCCGAAATTTAGGGCCCTCAATCACTTCCGCGGACGCAATTGGGATGATTAATTTTGTCTGAATTTGCAGCTCAACCACTGGTTATAATTAAAAGTTAAAAAAAAAACTTCACACCACTAGTAAAAGGACTACTATTCTAGTTTGACCATTACACGTGTGTGTACTTTAGAAAGGACGTTCGCTTCATCCTTCTCCGTCCGCCTTTCATTTTTTATGATATTTCTAAGTACATTTTTCAAAATTTATCTAAAATACAATTTTGTTCCTTAAAATTTTAGAAATTATAAATATTTTTTTATTAATTTTTTTATTTAATAAATAACATAAAAATAAAATTTATAACTACTCTCATTTACAATTGTGAGAGTCCAAAAGATACTAATTTATTGGGATAACTCAAACAAATTTAATAATCAACAATAATAGAGACCACTAATTTTGGAGTTCTAAAAAGACCACTAATGACATAACACTCAATAAAAAAAAGAGAAAAAATACAACACCAATGCCAAAACATTAAATCATTCCTGATGAGGCCCATTGCTACATCATTAATGATAGCACTAATTAATGCTCTCACTCATTTTCCTTTAATAATAAACCTAGACCAAACAAAGAAACCCATCATGTAAATATCACACCCGCATATATAAAAGGAGGACTCCAAGGAATAAAGTTATGTCTGATCTTTGCAACACAACACGTACAACACCTTGATCTTTTACATCTTCCTTATCTGATTCAAGTTCCTAACTTTGTCATTCCGTTTGAGTGACGTCGACTATGTCCATTTTTGCAGATCAACAGGGGTCAAGTTGATCTCTTTGTTGAATCTTTTTAACAATCAATGTGAGAGGCTTTTATGGATCTCACAGCAACAATAAAAGTACTTAAAGAATTAATTAAAATATATTTATGACATAATTAAAAATTATTCACTGTGTTTAGTTTGAGTTTTCTGAATTAAATTTTTTAAAACTGAATTTTTTGATTTTCGTATTTTTTTGTTTTTAGTGAATAGTTTTAAAATTTTAAACAATTTTTTACTTTTTTAGATGCACCTTACTTAGATGTGTCTAAAAAGTAAAAAAATTGTGAAAAAATATTTTAAAAAATTAAGAAATACATAAAAATATAAAAAATGTACTAAATTCTTGTATTTTTGGTATTTAGTGAATTTTTAAAAGATTTTTTTATAATTCTTTTACTTTTTAGGTGTATTTATGTTAGGTGTGTCTAAAAAGTAAAAAAATTGCATAAAATATTTAAAAAATTCAGTAAAAACAAAAAAACACGAAAAATAAGAGTGTAGAATTTTTTAAAAACTGTTTTTAAAAAATGAGAACCAAGTAAAGTGAATAATTATTTTGATAATTTGTTAATAGAAATAACCATTTATTATACAATTAAAAATTTTAAAAATTAAAAATATTTTTTAAATTATAAAAAACAATTTGTATTTTACAGGGTGTTTATAATTATTTTATTTTTAACGACTCCGGCCATATCGCAAGACGGACTCTTCGGAGTCGGCGTTCCCGATACACCCCCACCCCACCCATACACTCACCTGAATTATCTTATTCAATTTTTTTTCCGTTAAAAAATAAGATATATTCATCAGACTAAACGCCCAAAACCAACCTATACTATACATAGATATATATATATATATATATATATGTATTTCACTCAAATTATATCCTAATGTTTTCTCAAATATAAAAAAATATTCCCCGATTCCTCCGGCGTAGCACCACCCCTTCTCTCCCTCTCTCATCATCATGATATGATATGATATGATATGATTATTTTTTTATTTTAATTTTTTTTTTGGTATGACCCAATCCAACAATTAAAATCCAAATAAAAATCAAATGCATCCATTTTGCTGCATCTCCACCGTATCGGAGCGGAACACCGCCCCTCCGCATTCGCCGTTGGCCGAGCTCCTCATCATGACGCCGCCGCAACCACAACCTCAACCTCCTATTCCTCCGCCGTCCCGCTCTCATTCCGCCACCCATCGCCACCACACCAACAACCTCCACTGTAACGGCAATAGCGACGATCACGGCCGCCTAGCTCTCCGATCGCTCTCGGCGTCCTTGGAATCGCTTTCTCGATTTCCGTCTCTTCGTGAGGTGAGGATCAACGACATCGTCGGCAATGGAATCTCCGGCGTTCTTTATAAGTGGGTCAACTATGGCAAGGGTTGGCGACCGAGGTGGTTTGTTCTTCAAGACGGTGTTCTTTCGTATTATAAGATCCACGGTCCTGATAAGATCTTGATTAATCAGGAAACAGAGAAAGGTTCCAAGATCATCGGAGATGAGTCGTTCCGCCGGATCAGCCGATCCAGAAGTAGCCACTCGCCGACTCTCCGACACCGCAAACCGTTCGGTGAAATCCATCTCAAGGTCATCATCCTTTCCTCGCATTTTTACCAATTGTGTTTCTCAACAACATTGAATCTACATTTCAATGAAAATTGATATGGAACACTCCAATCCTTAGTGTTTTGAAAATTTAATCAAATTCGATTGGAGCTCACTTTTAGCTCTTTACTCATCAAATTTCAATTTAATGAAAGAATTGGCGATGGATTGGAGATGCTCTAGGATGATGAATTGTATTGCTGTTGAATTGCATGTAGGTTTCATCCATCCGAGAGAGTCGATCGGATGACAAGAGGTTTTCGATATATACGGGAACAAAGAGATTGCACTTGAGGGCGGATACCAGGGAGGATCGGATGGCATGGATGGAGGCATTGCAGGCAGTGAAGGACTTGTTCCCTCGGATGTCGAACAGCGAGCTCATGGCTCAGGTGGACAATGTGGTTGTTTCCACAGACAAGTTGAGACAGAGGTTGTTGGAGGAGGGCGTGAAGGAAACTGCAATCCAGGACAGTGAGCAGATCATGAAGAGCGAGTTATCCGAATTGCATAACCATCTTTTGCTTCTTAAGCATAAACAGCTTTTGCTAATTGACACAATGAGGCAGTTGGAGGTATGCACAATACAACTGAGCTGATAATTAGCAATTTTTAGCTTGTGCAGAATTGAAATAGTGGAGGGCGTAAATTGTACTCTTTTAGAGTATTTGTGTACGATGTTGGAAGATGTGTGTAGCTTCAGACAGATAGCATTCAAACATGCCTTGCTTTTCTGCCATGTTGTGCTTTTCTGTTGCTTGACAATAACATGCCACCACTCTTAACAATTGAACTAAAGGTTGGAATTCTGCCTTAAATAAACCAAATCTTAGAAATTGAAACATATGTTGATACTGAATTTGTGTAGTGACCCATTGGTTTGCATTTTTTAGTCTTTCGTTTATTCAACTTGTGTAAAATTATGCGTCCATTGTAGGATTCTGAAAGACGTTGTATAAGTTTTTTTTGTTTAGGTACTTTCTTACGCTTTATGTGCTTCTTGCCACGAGTTGAGTGCATCTTCATATCCTTCCATGTAGATAGGGTTGCAAATGAACCAAGTTGTTCATGAATAGCTTGAGCTAGGCTTGTTTGCCAAATGAATGAGTTCAAGCCAAATTTTTAGACTCACTTCGTAATCGAACTGAGCTTAAGCAGAGCCAAATTCTGATCAAATAGGCTCGTTAAAACAAAGATATAAAAAATATTTAGTTTTAATAATATATCAAATATATTTCCATTAATTTATTTTATTTCTCTGTTTATGTTTGATGTTTGTGCAAATTTATGTATTTGATTGACAAAATTTATTTATAATATGAGTTTTTTTTTTCCCCCCTTCATATTTTGCTCATAATCTTTAATTTTTCTCTTAATGTGCATATTAATTCAAGTTTGGTTTTTATTTCTAAGCTCGAGCTCTACTCCTTTTATGTAATCGAGTGGATTTTAGCCAAGCATAAGTTTCTCAAATACTTGATGAGCCAAGCTCGAGGTTGCACTTGATTCTTTAAATTTGACTTGAGCTTGTCTCGAGCTCATGCTCGACTAATTTTCAGCAAGCCAGGCTCATACATCCCAAAACTCGGCTTAGCTTGACTTGTGAGCAGATGTACACGTTGATAGCAGTTTAGGGACAATATTATTGAAAGAGTAGCGAAATGAATGACAGTGTGGAAAAGACTACCTTTCGAAGGAAAGGGAAACTCGTATCAAGAGTCCTTTAGCTATTTTGCCTGTTATTTTGCTCTTTATTATTCTGTTTTCGGTGTTGAAGAGGCTGTAGAAGCTTCAAATAATTTTTTGTGAGAAGGTCTTCAAGACGAGTTCAAGAACCATGTAGTTGATTGGGACAATGTGTGTAGTCCAGTTCGGAGCAAGGTTTTAAAAACCGGACCGGTGAGCGAACCGGAAAAATGATCGGGTGGACGGGACACCGGTTCAACCGGTGGGTTGAACCGGATCGAACCGTGACGTCATAATTATGTCATAAATAAATTTTTTTTAAAATATAAATTAATAATTTAAATATTAAATTTTCAATTTTTTTTAAAAAAAATCTTAAATATTTTTAGTGATGTTTTTCTATAATTTAAAAAAAAAAAATTCCTGAATATAAGCCATAACACTTCACATACTAACAACAAATAAAATTAAAGATGAAAATTTAGCCATTAAAAACAACAATCATAGTAAGAAACATTATGAAAGTATCCAACTAAAGCAATCCATAAAACATAAGTTACAAAAAAGACAAAACTAAGTTCAAAGTTCACAGACAACACAACATAACATCACAAGCAATCTTTGATTTTTGCCTAAATCTCCTAGGGACGATAATTTAGCCAATCATCATCATCATTCTCATTCGCATTTGCACTAGAGCTCGGATTGTTTGATCTATTATCAATGTTCACGTCACCAAAAGATCCCAAGTCGATATCATCTCCAAGAAGTTCTACCTCCATATCATCCTCAACATCATCTACAATAGTTAAAATAAAATCATTAAGCTATCATTTTGATAATGATTGATAAAAAAAAAAAAATTTGTTGCATAATGATGAAACAATATTTTCTAACCATCTTGTAGACCATGACATTGCTTCTTATATCGTGGAGGCTCATCTTCTTCATAAAGCATTTTTTCGAGCTCATCATAATCAAGCAATGGAGGCTCCTCTTGTTCTAGTCTTTCTTCTTCAATTATCCAAAACTCGGTTTTGTCAATGCTTTCAACGTCAATGGGATCATAATTCCTTGTTTTGTAATACATCCTATATTGATTCAATTATAAGACTAAATAAACGAATAAAATAAAGAATCCATTAGTTACTATATGAGAAAGATTAATTTACCTATTCTTCAATCGCAAGTTGTAATGAACATACACAAGATCATTAAGCCTATGATGTTCTAGTCTATTCCTCTTCTTTGTATGTATGCGTTCAAAGACGCTCCAATTCCTTTCACACCCAGAAGAGCTGCTAGTTTGACTAAGAATTCGAATGGCTAACTTTTGCAAATTTGGAGCACTGTGTCCAAACATCTTCCACCATTCATCTTATTATCACGAAAGAAAGAAAAATATTATAAAAAATAAAAAATAAAAAGAAACAAGAAATAGATAAATGAGATAAAATATTCTAATCAAAAGCATATAATAATGATAATTACTATTAAAAAAAAAGAGAGAGATTACCAGGTTGTGTTTTCTTTGATGTAACAATGGCAAGCTCTCTTCCAAAACTGTCTTGTCGATCTCGAAACAATCTAAGTTCATTCATGAGCTTCGTTTTACTTGATGTGGCTTTAGTTTCAATCACATCAAGTACACTATTCATAACCTCTGGCTTTTTGCAAAATGAAGCTTGATCATATTGAAAAGCTGGGTTCAACCAATAAACAGCCGCATGTATATTCTTTCGCAATTGATTATCCCAACGAGTTTTAATGATTGTTGTGTAAGGCCTATACAACCTCTTATTTCTCTTGAAAATATCTTTAATACCTTTGATTGCCCTATACATGCCTTCATAAACATATCCCATGGACGGTTTCTCATCCCCATCAACAATACGCAAGAGACGCATAAGTGGCTCAACAATCTTAACAATGATGAAGCAATTCTTCCAAAATTGTTTATCTAAAATGATATCCATGGCATCCTTTCCTTTCTTCTCTTTGGCAAATCTTGAACTTGCAAACTCCTTACTTGTCACCAAAGCTTGCAAATCATGCATATGCTCATGAATACTATGCAATGCAAGGAAAGTAGTGGCAAAGCGCGTTGCTCCTGGGCGCACAATTTCAGTCCAACTCTTCTTCTTTCTCAACCGAGCTAACAACCATGAACGGTTATATATGTACCTTGTCACCGTTGATGCCTTAATAGCAAGCTCATGCACGTGATTCATCTTGGAAATTTCACTTAAGATTAAGTTCAAGCAATGAGCTGCACATGGAGACCAATTTATAGATTTGTAAGTAGCATTTACAAGTCCTCCAGCAGCTTTATAATTTGCTCCATTATCTGTCACCATATGAACAACATTCGACACTCCTACCCACTCAATAACCTCTAGAAACAATTTAGAAAGAAGAGTAGCATCTTTGACAGCATCAGAGGCATCAATTGATTTCACAAAAGCAATTCCCATAGGGCTATAGACAAGAAAATTTATTAGATTTCTTTGTCTAACATCAGTCCAACCATCACCCATAATAGTACATCCACAAGCAGCCCACGAACTCTTCAAAGTGTGAATATACAATTGAAGCTCTGTTTTTGAGTCTCCCAATAAAGGAACTCGAAGTTGATGGTACGTAGGGACCTTATATCCTGGACCAATGGCAATTGCGGCATCAAACATGGGCTGAAAATAAATGGAGTTCACAGCATTGATTGGAATACAAGTATCATAAAAGAATTTGCCAACAATCATATGTGCTCTATGTATGGCTTCTTTAGTTTGGAGGGCACTTTTGATAGTTGGTTGAGAACCAGGAGTGGTCCTTGGTGCAAAATAATCACCGATTTTTGTTGATTCATGTCTCTTCCCCTTCCCTTCTGTGTCATTGGTGGTCTACTCGTATTCCCACTTCCAGCTCCTTCATTGATTGAAATGCCCTTATTGTTCTGAGGAATTGTTCTCACAACCTCATCATCCTCATCATCAACATTGACATAAACATCATCACCCTCAAATTGAAAGCCACCTGGACCATAAGGATTTAATTGATCATAATTTTCTTCACTTTGTTTCTTCTTTTCATCAAATGCTTTCAAAGATTCATGCATTTGATATTGAATATCTGGGGGAACTTTTTTACATGGCCCAACCTCACTTGACTTCTTTGCAAGATGTTGCTTCATTCTATTAATCCCTCCACCTTTAATAGTTTTCCCACAATACATACATGAGTAAGTCTTCTTCCCATTGGCATCTCGTCCCTCAATAACATGTGCCCATGCAATATCATGGGCTCGTTTGGTTTGATTTTCTGAAAAAAATTTGGGAAATTTTCTCTACAAATAAGTTTTCAAAAATAACCAAACCAAACAAATTTTCCCAAAAAAATTTCCCAAAACTTGTAAACCAAACAAGTTTTCCAAACAAATCTCTCTCTCACACACATCAAATCAATCACTTTTTCCAAAACTCTATCTCAAAATAATTTTCCAAAACATCTTTTAAAAAAAACCAAACCAAACATGTTTTCGTACTTTTTATCTCTAAAACACATCTCTCAAACACAAACCAAACATACCCCATATTTTCCCCTTGTGGCTTGAGTGGAATTAGCTGTTGAATTCTGGCCCGATGACATCTCTCACAACTACAACTTAGAATAAGAACAAATGAAAAAAAGAAAAGAGAAAAAAGAAAAAAAGTACTCCTATTCAAATTAATAATTCAGAAAGTAGGATCATAATTATTCAAATTAATAAAAATGGTGTAAAATCACAATTTAACTTCATGGGTATCCAAATTATCACCACTGAATTCATGGGTATCCAAATTATCATCACTGAATTCACAAATCAAGAAGCAACCCAAAACAACATACCCACCAAATCACAATTTAACTTCATAAATATTTGAAAATTAAGGTCATTTAATATTAAATTGACTGGTAATATGAATATTGACCCGTTTCACAATCTGGTGCAACAGGCATTAAAGTAAAATCAAAAACTCAATCAAAGTGAAAGCATGAGAGAGATCTTCAGATATTTAGGCAGGAAAAATAAGAAATTGATAGAAAATATCACAATAATATCAACCTGTAAAACAATGAGTTGCCACAAAAAAAAAAAATAAATAAATAAAATAAAATGGTGTAAAATGTTTGAGATAAAGAGATAAATTAAAAGGGATGAGAATACATACCTTTTGGGTGAAGATAATGAGATGGGTTTCTTCACAAATGCACTCTCTGCTTCTCTATACCCCTCTCTCTCACTTTAATCTTCACTCTCAACTGAGAAGTAGTCGTTTGACATTGGGAAATTAGTGCACCATTTCAATTGAAAATATGTTTTCTATATATCTATGATTTATCTATAAAGGGGGGAAAAAAATTCTGAAGGAAAAAATAGAAAATAGAAGAATAAAAAATCTGTATATATTTTTCAATCTGAAATTTTTTTGTGAGAATCTCTATACATTTTTCATTTTGTAGAAAAAAATAGAGGAAAAGGAAAATGGAAAACGGAGAAGTGGAGTGGAGAACAAAGAAAGAGATTCAAAGATTCATCAAAATAATACCTAGACTGGAGGCTGCTGGCGGCTGTGATTCTTGGCAGCAATGGTGGTGAATCAGTGTGAAGTTGAGAACCTTGCTTGATTGATTCGTTAATGGTGAAAAAAAAGAGAGAGATAGATCGGATAACAGAGGGAAGGGAGGAAGAGACCTGTGTGAGTGTGAAGAAGCCCTAGATCGGATGCTCTACAGCCGCTGAAGATAAGCAAAAAAAAATAGAAGCAGATCTAATTTTTTTTTTTATATATATATATAATCAAACCGCCCCGGTTCAACTAACCCGGAACCGGTTCGAACGGTTCACCAGTTGAACCACCGGTTTCACCGGTTCTGTGAAAATACACCGGTTTTTTCATTTGACTGGTTTTAGGGGGTCAACCGGACCGGAAACTCACCCGGTCACCGGTTCAACCGGTTGAACCGGCCGGTCCGGTCCGGGTTTCAAAACCTTGGTTCGGAGGACGTATGGGTGTTTGTCATGTTAGACTCTTTAATCAAACACTATTAAGTAAATGGTTGCGGAGTTATGCCATTGAGGAGGAGTGTCTTTGGTGGAGTTTTGATTCAATGCATGTATGATTCAGAAGTAGGTGTATGGACTACCAAGGAGGTAAGAGTATGGGCTTGGTTATGGAAAGGCATTAGAAATGGCTCTTTAGATTCAAACTATCATGTGAAATTTTCTGTTGATTATAGTAGGTGATTTAAATTCTCATTATATGTGTGGTGTTTAGATGTTCCACTTTCTGCTGCTTTCTTAGACTCAATAGTAGTAGATAAAAATGCTTGGCTCTCAAATTATATTACAGTCTCAAGCATAGTGTGGGATCCTTGTTTTATTTGAGAAGTACAGGATTAGGAGTGGGAGACAAAGGGGAGTTCTTGCGGCTTTGCTACAAGGAGACAGGCTCTGGGATGAGGGTGATATGATGGTTTGTGAAGCTAAAGGCAGGAGATTCTCTGTTAAATCCTTTATCACTTGGAAAAGTGATCAGATGGCTGGGGTGCCCTTTTGGATTATACCCTTATATGCTATCATAAGTGTGGACAATTTGGGAAATAGGGAAAGATGTTTCCCAATTGAAGCTGTATGCGCAAGAAGTGTAGGAGTCGGTGAATCACCTTTTGTTGAATTGTCATGTGGCTGGAGAGCTGTGGAGCGTTCTTTTCTTGTTCTTTATTTATTTTTTTTATATATGTTTTTGGAATTTGTTAGGTTATGTTGGACTCTGTAATTTACCTTTATGAGAGTTGGGCAGGATGCTGCCAATTGAAAAGGATCAAGAAGGCTTCGAAGGTGGCTCCTTTATGCTTGATGTTGTGGTTTTGGATGGAGTGAAACTGACACACTTTTGAGATGTTGATTAGGGGTTCATAAGCTTAAATTGTCCCTTCTCCTTTTTTTTTTTGGTGGATTATATTGGAGATCTTTCTTTCATAGATGTTGTACAGGTAATATTTTGTACACATGTACACAGGTTCCGTCGGTTTTTGATGCATTTTAATATAATTAGTTATGGTTTTGTGGTTGAAAGAGGGGATGTTTTGTGGTATGAAGGGTAATATGAGAATAGGAACTTGGGTTTTGCAGAGAAAAAGAAGAGCTTCCCTTGAAAGAGCTAGGAAAGTTTAAATTAAACAAACATAATCTTTAATTCTCATTACTCAAAACTCCGTTGAATAAAATGACTAGATTATTGGACTTCATTCAATCGTACAAGGGCTATGAGAAATTAAGGAACTTGAACTATTAGATTATTCTGAACCTAATAAAAAACACATGTAATGACCCTAAGATTTGTAGAACCATATTATTGGCCATGTCTTATAAATGTTGAAATTAACTAAATGACCCTGACTAATAGAACCTATATATATGTATGTATGTATGTATATGTTTATGTCTGTCCCACAACACACTAACTTAAAATACGATTCAAATTAACGCCGAACATAATTACAAATGCCCATGATGATTGGAAATTCCAAATTTTCTCGTCACGTGCTCTGTATTAATTAGAAAAAGTAATTGTATAGTTTATAGTCACAGTTTTACCCCCACTTGCAAAAATGACATAGCAGTGGCATGGGACTGCCATTAATATGTATGGTGTCATCACCCTTCAAAAGTCAGCCTCAAACCCTTTTGGTGGCGGTTCTGGATTGTGCATCATTGTTCTTGGCTCTACCATATGAACTTTCTCTCCCTGTTATGTATATAACTTGGTGAAGAAAAAGGATTAATCATTGTAAAAATTTTTTTGCTATGGTTTATAATCACAGATATGGGTTTTGATTGTTGATACAAACCTATGGTGTTTGATATGGATATCTGTTTCCATACATAGATGTTTACCTTAGTTTTTCATTAACAGTGGTTTAAGTTTCTTTTTCTTCTGGTAAGTTGTCTTTGTTTGTGGTCAAACTTGTAGTTACACATCAGCCACTTCAAGTGGCGTTGCTTCGAAAGTACTGAAAATGGTAGGCGAAATTAGGAATGGAATGATTTTAAGGCAAAAGTGGATTAATGGATTAATGGCCCTCAACAATAGTCAAATTTAGAGACATGAACTTAGAGAAAGAGGTAGTTAAAAGCGATGCACTTCTGAAATTTGACGTGGATTTCTGTGGCAAATTTCAATTGCAAAAATGCGTTTAATTTTACTTCTAACAGTTTTAGTCTGCCTGTTTTATCACCAGAAAGTGATAATATGCTTTCCTTGTGCAGTGTTTGCACAGTGAATTTCAAGAACTGCACCGAACAGTTTTGAGCATACAACTGCCTAAAAAATTCTTAATGTTGTGGATTGCCTTGCGCCTTTAAAATCTATGTTTTTTAAGTTTCTCATACTATAGTATTTCTGTGAATATCTTGCTTAGGCATCAGAAATTAAAGTTATACCTTATATTTTGAATTATTGTTTGGCATTGACTGCACGATGTTGACATATGCATGCACATGTATGTTGTTACAAGGCATGATATCTAATGAGTGAAATTTGCAAGTAAAATATTTTTTCTTGAGCTAAAACAGTTTTTTTGGTGCTGCTTCTGTAGACAGAAAAGGTTGATTTAGAGAACACAGTTGTTGATGAAAGCCAAAGACAGGCAAAGGATCAAGAGGCTTCCTCTAGACTACAATACAGTGGTATGCTGTTATTAAAAGTCCCTATCCATCGCAAAAAGTGCCTTTTTTCCCAGCTATTATTACTATTGACTATGCTCGTGTATTTTGTTAGGAAAATTGTATTACAAAGGCACTAAAAGGGGAGCTTCTAAATGCACCACAAAAATTTCGATACACCCACAAGAGAAGGGGACATCGGGTAGGGGGATGCAGTTGGGACATAAGGGGGTGGGCAAAGAGGGAAGAGGAAGAGAGGGTGGGACATTAAGGAAGGAGGGGGTTGAGTTGCATAGGATGGGTATGTGAGACACATTCCAATAGTGCATACATTAGTTGAAGGAGGTAGGATAAGAATTAGGACATTGGATTTGTTTAACAATGTGTTGTTAGGTAAGCGCTAACAAAGATTTAAGGAGAAGTCTGAACTGGACTTTTCAATTTGGTATTAGAGCTTAGTTGGGCCTGTGATTGGTGTGCCGTTTGTTCGGCTACTGTATATTGTGGTCCAGGAGGCTGTGTTGAAATGTGTCCCACATCACCTCAAGTTGCTCCATTTGTACTGGTTATAAGTCTCCAGTTTCCCTCTCCTTAATACTTGAGTTTTAAGGAGAAGTGTGGACTGAACTTTTCAATTTGCACCTGCTTGTAGTCAACTAGATCAATACTTAAATCCATCCCCCAATGCAAACCATGAGAAGTTTCTCACCATCTTCTCAAGCCTCCTAACCATAGATATAGGCATAGTAAAAGGAGATATAAAACAAGTTGACTAGTTGGACTGGGTGCTTTTGATAAGAGTTCCTTGTCCTCTCTTTGACAAAAATGGTATCTTCTAGTTATCCAGTCTTTACTCAAATCTATCTACAACTGCAACCCACACCATCTTAGCCGTAAAGGGAGACCCCATTGGCAAGTCCAAGTAACTACCACGCAAAAGCCCCAATCCTGCATCCAAAATAACTGCAAAACCGTCAATGTGCTTTAAAGGGAGACCCCATATGAAGTCTAAGTAGCAGGTAAACCCCTTAATCTTGCATCCCAAAATAACAATTAGACCATTCAATATTTTTAACTTCATCCATTGGAATTAGCTAACTCTTAACTGAGTTAATGCGAAGTCCAAACATTTCCTTAAAGCAGAGAAACATACATCTCAAGTATCTCAATTCTTGTGTCATCGGCAAAATAAGATACAACTATGGCTTTTCTACCCCTAATACCCATCCCAAAGCCTTGCAACATCCTTCCCTCCTTAATCCTACAAGCATAGGCTAAAAACATACACGACACTATGATAGTGATGAAAAAAAGAGGGGATAGTGGGTCTCCACGCCTCTATTAGTGAGCATGATATGTATTGTTGAGCGACTTTCTTAACAACTCTATTTTTTTTGGACTATTGGTGATCTAACTTGATATTAGAGCTCAGGCTAAAAGAGATCTTGGGTTCAGTCTCTCTATCTGCACCCTTTTTCTAACAACTTGAGCTTTTGGGACTAGTGGTATTCTCCTCAAACTCTTAGTAGTGTGAAAAAGCCCTTTAGGACCTCTAATCACAGCGATGGAAAGTCTCAATGTGGAAAATTAAAACCTATCCATTTTCTCCATCTCTCCTCAAGTATGAAGAACCCTCTCTCTCTCTCTCTCTCTCATGCAATTGCTCTAGGGTTTTGATCGGGGCCCTTTTGGGCTTCAATCCCCATTTGTGCTTTCTCTTCCATTTACTTTCTTCTCTTAGAGTGTCATTCTTTTTCCCAAAGGCAAGAAGAGAGGAAACCTTTTCTTAGCTTTCTAACGTCTACTGCTGTGAGGCTCCCTGCTGCTGTTTTTCTGGGGGAAACATTGTTCTAGATTCACAAGAGAATAAGGCATCTGAGAAGCACGGACACGGACACGGCACAGACACGCCAACACATAAATTTTCTAAAAATGTAGGACTTGACACGTGGGGACACGTGCAAATTTATAATTTTATATATTAATTATATGTCAGAGATAAGGATAAATAATTATTATGTATCATATATATATATATATGAATATTTAAGCAAAAAATGATAATTTTTTAAGTCTAAAGGAGAAGAATATGTATAAAATTACATTTTTCGTTTTATCTTTGGATTTCAAGTTATTTTATTCAAACTTGTAATGTGTTTCATATATATCTTAAGTATTGGACACAGTAACACTTCATCTTCTTAGAGAAATGTCCATGCTTCTTAGGAAGACATTATACCAAGATGGATTGCTCTTGCTACTAAAATGATTTCTTTAAGTACTCCTTAGTCAGGTGGTAATAAGTTTATGGTATAGCAGAAAGCATCATCTTAAGGTAGTTTCGCAATTGATTGTGAGCTACTTGATCTATGCTGACTTAACTTCCTTGTGAGGGGTTTGAATCCTGCTAGTGTATATGTTCTTTTGTGACATGCATCCTTTTTTTTGTTTTTGAAAAGTTTTTCTGGTTTTTAGCATCCATTCTTTTGGTCTTACATTGTGACGGCATAATGTGGATGTCCAGCACATATCACTGAAATTTTGAGGGTCCATTTTCACTCTTTCAGAAAATTAACTTTTCCCTTTTCTTATATGTATTCTAGCTTATTTTTATGTTAACCACTTTCTTTCTATCTTTTATATTTTTATTTGATTTACTGATTGCTTTGATGTCTGTTGTTCCCACAGTTCTTGCCTTATATTAGAAGGGTTTGAATGAAATATCTTGCTTAATCCGTACTCGTGGGTCAATACATATAGTGTCCATTAAAATTTCCATGGAAAATTGAACACCATATGGATGAAGGAATGAAAATTTGGGAAAACTTGCTTCTGTTTTATGTTGTTTTTTTCTCCACTGGTTCTAATTTTTCATGATTTCATTGGGATATATTTCAGAGGGAAGCCGAAGTGATTCCGATGATGACAATGATAGACATTATGATGCTGTGGGGGAAGAAACAGATGACGAGGATAATGCGTTTTTTGATACTCAGGATTTTCTCTCATCAAGTTCTATTAAAAGCAATGGATCTGATATGCGGTTATCATCGTTTGATTCTGAGGATGAAGCATCTCTTGACTCTGATGATGGTATTGATCCTTGCATTAGATCTGTTGGAACTAACTATCCTCATGTTAGGCGGCGTAAGAAATTGCCTGATCCAATTGAAAAGGAGACTGGAGTTAGTCTCTGGTCAATGATCAAAGATAACATTGGGAAGGATCTCAACAAAGTTTGTCTTCCAGTATATTTTAATGAGCCCCTATCATCTTTACAGAAATGTTATGAAGATCTTGAATACTCATACCTTCTTGACCGAGCATATGAATGGGGTAAAATGGTGAGTTTGTTGTCAGAATATTATGGTGACTTATATTTGGAAGTTTTGTATCTCAATTTTTTAAATTAGTATGAAATTGAATATTATTCTTTACTAAGACTTTAGCTAGTAGCTGTATGCTTGAGAGATTTCTAGCATAAGGTGATGCCATTCTATTGCGGGTTCTGTTAACACTATCAAAATGACATATTTTTTGTCCTCCGTCATTTGGGCAACTTATAATGAAGTTGTGTACAATCTGCTAACGTGCAACTTTTGAATGTCAAGCCCAAACTATCATTTTACTTTTACAAATCCTAGAAACTTTCTTCTCCATCATAAAACCCTAACCCTAGAAATCGTCCATAACCAATACCCACCACAATACCTATTGTAAGCTGTGATAATCCCAAGTTCCCTAAATACCTCCTGCATCAAATTTTCTGTCCTAGAAATCAACCAATCGTTCCATTATGGAATGCACTTCACAAGCCAAGGTTAGTTGAATGTATGCCTTTTATTTTCCATTTTAGTTGAGGGAGCAGACCTTGACTAGCTGGGCACATATCTAATGTTATCAATCTGTCTTTAGGAAGTTTTCAATGGATGAGCTTTTTGTTATATTTTTTTAATCTTTTGTTAATATTTTGTGTTTACCATGTTGTTGTTTTAGTTGACCCTAGGAAATCAAGCCTAAGGCTTGTTAAAGTTGAGTTGAGTTGAGACCATGTTCTTGTCTATGTTTTGTGTTGTTTAGAGCGTCTATATGTGCATTTTTCATACGATGAAAGTTCTGATGGTTTGTAAACTAGGTTTAAATTTTGTAATGTTACTATGCTCATAGAATATTTAACTTGTTATTGTGTTTTGAGTTAGCCATGTTTTAGAACTAGGAATACTCAACGTGTTTGGTTTCTTAACTCAGGATTCACTTTTCAAAAATTGAAATTTTTTGTTTTCCTTGTTATTTTGTTTTTACTAAATATTTTTAACATTTTAAGATTTTTTTTTTAGTTTTTAGATACACCTAACGTAAATACACTTAAAAAGTATAATATTTGTGAAAAAAATCTTTAAAAAATTCACTAATACCAAAAATACAAAAATTTAGTACATTTTTCATATTTTTGTGTATTTATTGATTTCTTAAAATATTTTTATATAAATATTTTACTTTTTAGATACATCTAAGTAAGGTGCATTTAAAAAAGTAAAAAAATTGCTTAAAATTTTAAAAATATTCACTAAAACCAACAAAATACGGAAAGCAAAAGATTCAATTTCTAAAAAATTGAATTCAGAAAATTGAAAACAAACACAATGACTATGTCTTGGTTTTCCTCATCTAATTTGCAGTATTTGCCTTTTTTTGTTTTTGTTGTTATTCCGGATATACAACTGAGTTTTATGCACTATGCCTTTTGCCTCTAGGAAAACCACTAATTTTTATGTTAAGAAAATAGAAATACTTAATAGTGAGGGAGTGGACACCAAATACTGTACTCTAAACATTAGATTCAATTTAGAATTTCATGCCTTGGAAATGTCTGAGAGGGGAACCAATGAACAAAAGCAACCATTTAAGAAATGCTTTCACTCCATGGGATATTATGGTGGTCTCTTTACATCAAAATTATTGCTACAAATGTGACGTTTGATTTGGAGACTTCTGAAGACTGAAGAGACCTCAAGAACTAAACGCATACATGGATGATTGAAGATTACTTCTGTAATTAGCTCTGTAAATAAATTTATCCTAAATTGTAAGAGAAATTTTGTCTATGATTTTTTTGTCACTGTTTTGTATCATCTCCTAGGTGGACAGTCATGATTAGCTCATTGTTTGAAAATAATCATTAAGGAATTAATGAAGACGAACAATATCTCCCTATGTGCCCCCGGCGATGTTAAAACAGTGAGAAAAATATGAAATATATAGCAGTCCTCAATTTGTAAATGGCAGAAACTTAAATGAGCCAATTTCTATATACATGTTTGGCAAATGTTGTAAATGAGTGAAGTGATAAATCAGTATGCTCTTTCTTGATATTGATGCTACCATGATTGTTATTATTATTCTTGTTATTGTTGTGGTTATTATTATATTGTGAGAAGTAGAGAACGTAGCTAAAGGGGTCCACAACAAATTCTTTTTCTTACTATTTTTACATACTTTGACTCACAGTTTGGTAGGTTAATTGCAGAGTATCCATTTCTGATTTTGTGTTTTGTTCCATATTTGTGTGGTTATGAAAACATTGGAGATTTATTCATTCTTTTGTCTAGAACCTGCAAGACTTTACATTTGAAGTCTCTAGCTAAAGAAAGCTTTAAAAAGGAAAATAACAGAAAAAGTATAAAGTTTATCTGGAATTGACATAAAAAAAGTTGAGGAATTGATCTTCTTAAGTTATTGATTACCTTCTCGGTATGACTTTGTAGGGTAATAGCCTTATGAGGATCCTTAATATAGCAGCATTTGCTGTGTCAGGATATTCTTCTACAGAGGGAAGAAATTGCAAGCCATTTAATCCATTATTGGGGGAGACATATGAAGCTGATTATCCAGATAAGGGCCTCCGTTTTATCTCAGAGAAGGTATTTTTAATTGTTGCTTGAAGTTTTAAATGTTAAGTTCTTCATATGTAATATATTTTTTCCAAGTTTGTGATGTTTAAAGTTGTATATGATTCACTACCTTCCTGATCCTATTCTGTGAGAAGAGATTTATAGAAAAATACTGTTATGCTTATCTGTAACTAACATATATAGAAAATGCTGTAGTTTTTTATTTTATTTTTTATACTTTAAGAATAGATTTTTGAGTCTCCAAACTAGGGGTAAGGTTGACTACCTATTACCTCTCCCAAACCCTTATAAATCAAGAATTGCGTACTGGGTACAACCTTTGAAAATAGATTTTTACCTGTGTGATGTGTCACTCAATTGTTTTTTTTTTGAACAACCAGATGTTTGATGAAATTGAAAACTAACGGATGTTAAATTAATTTGTCACTTGAGATCTAAATTTAAAACCATATTTATCACATTTTTCAAGCTTTCTAGGATAACTTAGGTCTCTTTGACTTGACATTAAGACTCTTTTTAACTGCTTTATCAAATGCACTTAATAAGAGATACACTGAAAAAATTTCAGACCTAAGCAGTTAATGGAGTCACAAACAACCACTTAGGATGTATCTGGACCATACACTGTTTTTCTGGGTACTTTGTTGTTTCTGTTCTTAGAATTACTGGAATAAGTACTTATCATAGACAGACGTGCAACTTTGCTCAACAATGCGAGCACTTGATGGTCGATCACATGCATTTTTCTATCTTATTTAGATGTGTCTAAGGTTATGTCCTTTAAACATATGTATATATACATATATATATATATGTGCATGTATATTGTGATTACTAAAAAAGCAACGCCCAATTAGTACACATTAATGTGTGTTTGGGATGTATGTTATGATTACTCCCTTAAATAATTTATTTTCATGTCTTTGTAACTTGCTCAACTCATTATTTTCAATCTCCCTCTAGTTCCTTGTGCGTTCATCAGTTTCTTTGCACATCACCTAACTATCTTGGATGGATTTCTCTTTCGTCATGGAAAATTATATTTGGTTTGCCATCGTTGTGCTCTGTGGAGCCTTTTGATAGTCTTATTTTATGTTTATTTTTTTCTCTTTTATTTTTTTGGAAGGTTTGAGCAATGGTGTAAGAGAAACAAATCCCCAATAGAGTGCTTTTTGTAGAAATTTAATGTATAAAGAGAAATGATTGTATTATTGATTGTTGTATATTATTAATTACAAATGGTGAGGGGCTCCTTATATAGGAGATGTAGTGGAGTAGGTGGCAGTAGGTGGTAGTGGTAGGTGTGTAGTAGGTGGTAGTAGGTGGTGGTAGGTGTAGTAGGTGGAGTAGGTGATGGTAGGTTTTAACAGCCCCCCGCAAACTCAAGGGGGATAGGAACTAACCAACTTGAGTTTGGAGAGAGTAACAAAACAAGAAAATAGACGAATACATAAAAGAAAAGAGGGTAGGAGACACTGTATGGTCGTGTTAGACCGATGGTGAAGACACTGTAAGGTGGTGTCATAACGTTGTAGAGGACACTGGATGGTTGTGTCAGAACGATGTAGAAGACAGTTTATGGAGTCATGTCGGACCGTTGTAGCAGACAATGTTGTGACAGTTGTTGTGACAGTTGACGGAGTCTTGCTGGACCCTTGTAGAAACTAACCGGAATCAATGTCGGGACAGTTTACAGAGTCTTGTCGGACCCATGAAGGAGCTAACCGGAATCAATGTCGGGACAGTTTACAGAGTCTTGTCGGACCCATATAAAAAGTCGCACCCTCAAAAGGTGTGCCCAATTTTTCAAAAGGCGTGCCATTAAAAGGCGTGCCCAATCCATAAAAAGGCGTGCCATCAAAAGGCGCGCCCAAGTTATAAAAAGATGTGCCGGACATGATGGCGAGGTGCGTCACCACATTGGCTTGCGCGCCCGTTTTGTCGTCTGGCGTCAAGTGGCGCGCGATGCGCGTGTCTGCCATGTCTATTTAACCAAGACGGATGCTGAGGCTGAGGCAGAGGCTAAGACAAAAAACTGGCTAAAAACCTCTGAGAAACTCTTTGTTGTCTTGAGAGAGATACTCTGTAACACTCTGTAACCAACCCTTCTCTGAAACACTTAGCAACCCATAACATGGCCTCGTCTTCTCGTTCAGCTACCCAGAATATGGTCTCTTCGGCCCGTGGTCTGCTCACTCTCTTTCCCGACCTCAACGAGTCAACAAGAGAGA
The DNA here is from genome assembly GCF_055761805.1 of Camellia sinensis. NCBI lineage: Eukaryota > Viridiplantae > Streptophyta > Magnoliopsida > Ericales > Theaceae > Camellia > Camellia sinensis. The sequence continues at coordinate 190,548,198 of NC_138961.1, read as the reverse complement.
TAACTGGTGCGGTGGCCAGTGAACCTCAACCAAGCGCCTCTGGTTTTGCTCCGTTGAACTTTCCGATGCGGTCGGTGGAGCAAAAAATGGCGGTGCAAACGGATATTGAGGCCAATCAGTATACTTTGAAGTCATGTGTGGAGACCATGAGGCGGTCACAAACCTATCGCACCGGCTGCAGAGTAGGACAAATGAGGTGCAGCAATTAAACGCCCAACTAGCTCTGCTCCAACGCATGTATAAGGATGCGCGAGCAGAGATAAGTGTGCTAAAGGCGGAAAATAAGGAGCTGAAACGGAAGGCCACCGTGATGTTCCGATTCGGAGGTCCGCCATATGCTACAGTAGAGGAGCAGAGAATAGTGATCGTGCCCAGTGGAGTGGGAAACACGGAGGCAACACCGTCAAGGGCCGCCCAGAACGGAGGCAAGAAGAAGAGACCGGCGGCAGAGTAGAGAAGAAAAATCCCGCCTGTGGATGTGGTTGTTCGTTTGTATTTTTGTGTGGTTTTTTTTTTTTTTTTTGGTGGTTGATGTGTAAAAGTGTGATCGGGGTTGATCCCGTCATGAAAAAAAAAGGGACAAGTTTGTGGAATGAAAACCGAGATGGTTGTGGTTTTTTTTTTTTTTTGTTTTTGTTTTTGTTTTTTTGTTTTTTTTGCAGTCGAATATATGGAAATAAAAAGAAAAGAAAAGAATGAAAAGAAGAGAAGCATCCGGTGGAAATATTAAAAAAAAATGTGATGGATATGTATGTGAAAGATGTTTGGGTGGAAGAGATGATTATGATTTCAAAAAAGAAGATAAAAAAAAAATAATAATAAATAAATAAATAAAATAAAAAAAAAAGAAGATTGGTGTCTGAGTAGAAAAAGTGGAGCATCTCTGTGCCTCTTTGAAACTATATGCTGGGTTTGATCAAAACCGTGGGTCAAATTACCACCCACGTGAGTCCACTTCCCAAGTAGGAAAAGCAGATATAAGATACGATAATAGCATGGGTGGGGAACATGGATTTGATTAAAGAAATAGCTATGACAAGCAAAGATGCAAAAATTGATGAGTTTTCAATAAAGGGATCGACATCTCACCACCACATATTCAATCAAAGTGGGCCCAAGTCCAAAACTTCCTCCGCACCCTTTTTTTCCCAAGCCTCACCTTAGAAGCAAAGAATTATCATATTATCATCCTCCAGGGGCGCTTATCATATTAACAAGTGCATGAGGGCAATACTTGGCGATCGCAGTGCACAGTGATTTGACAATGCCAGCGGTGATGTTAAAGAGATCATCGCGAGTCATACCAGGTTTTCTTGGCACACCAGCTGGAATGATGACAATATCACATCCCTCCAAAGCCTTCCCTAGCGGATCCTCACCCATGTACCCATTTACCTCAGATCTGGTGTTGATGTGGCGGATATCGGCGGCGACGCCGAGGGTTGAGGCGATAGAGGGAGAGCTTGGAGACGAGTGGGTTCAGCTTCATCAGCAGCGCAAGCGGCTGCCCGATGCCGCCGGCAGCTTCCAAGACGGCTACCTTACGCTCCGGAGCCGAGTCCGATGAGTAGAAACGACGTAGGAGATGAGTTGATGAGGCACCTGTTGTGCTTCGTCTCAGAGAGGATTGGATTTGCTTCGGCGAGGTGGTAAAGAAGAGTGAAGGTATGTGTAAACAAAAATTCTAGCGGACTAGGTTGAGGTCCGGCGGGCGGCTAAGGTGAGGTTGCCGCCCGCCGGGGAAGCGAAAATACTAGGTTCTAAACCCGCTCTGATACCATGTAGAAATTTAATGTATAAAGAGAAATGATTGTATTATTGATTGTTGCATATTATTAATTACAAATGGTGAGGGGCTCCTTATATAGGAGATGTAGTGGAGTAGGTGGTAGTAGGTGGTAGTGGTAGGTGGTAGTAGGTGGTGGTAGGTGTAGTAGGTGGAGTAGGTGATGGTTTGGGATGTATGTTATGATTACTCCCTTAAATAATTTATTTTCATGTCTTTGTAACTTGCTCAACTCATTATTTTCAATCTCCCTCTAGTTCCTTGTGCGTTCATCAGTTTCTTTGCACATCACCTAACTATCTTGGATGGATTTTGTAGAAATTTAATGTATAAAGAGAAAAAGAGAATTGTATTATTGATTGATGTTTGTAATTGTTGAATTATTGAATGCTACAATGATTCCTATATATAGAAGAGTAGGTGGTAGTAGGTGGTAGATGGAGTAGGTAAAGTGGAGGTGGTAGGTGGAGTAGGTGAAGTAGAGGTGGTAGTGGTGTAGTGGGTTTAGTGGAGTAGGTGAGGTGGTAGTGGTGTAGTGGGTTAGGTTTAGTGGAGTAGGTGAGGTGGTAGTGGTGTAGTGGGTTAGGTTTAGTGGGTGAAGTAGGTGAGGTGGTAGTGGTGTAGTGGGTTAGGTTTAGTGGGTGAAGCAGGTGATAGGTTTTAACAGTCCCCCGCAAACTCAAGGGGGATAGGAACTAACCAACTTGAGTTTGGAGAGAGTAACAAAACAAGAAAATACATAAAAAATAAAAGAGGATAGAAGACACTGTATGGTCGTGTCAGACCGTTGTAGAAGACCGATGTAGAAGACACTGGCTCGTGTCGGACCGATGTAGAAGACAGTTTATGGGGTCATGTCGGACCGTTGTAGAAGACAGTTTACGGAGTTTTGCTGGACCCTTGTAGAAACTAACCGGAATCTATGTCGGGACAGTTTACAGAGTCTTGTCGGACCCATGAAGGAGCTAACCGGAATCAATATCGGGACAGTTTACAGAGTCTTGTCGGACCCATAAAGGAGCTAACCGGAATCAATGTCGGGACAGTTTACAGAGTCTTGTCGGACCCCTGAAGGAGCTAACCGGAATCAATGTCGGGACAGTTTACAGAGTCTTGTCGGACCCCTAAAAAGTCGCACCCTCAAAAGGTGTGCCCAATTTTTCAAAAGGCGTGCCATCAAAAGGCGTGCCCAATCCATAAAAAAACGTGCCATCAAAATGCGTGCCCAATCCATAAAAAGGCGTGCCATCAAAAGTTGCGCCCTCAAAAGGCGCGCCCACTTCATCAAAAGTCGTGCCCGACAGAAAGCGTCGAGCCATCAAAAGGTGAGCCGGAGACGCGACGAGGCACGTGAGCGACAGAGCAGCGTGTCGGCCGCGTCGTCAGTGTCAATATAAACCAATGCGGAGGCGGAGGAAACCAAACCAGACTGAAACCTCTGAACTTGTCATTCTGAAACAATCTGTAAATACTCGGTATCCAACCCTTCTCGGAAACACTCAGCAACCCAAAAAACATGGCCTCTTCTTCCCGTTCAGCTACCCAGAACATGGCCTCATCTTCCCGTGGTCTGCTCACTCTCTTTCCCGACCTCAACGAGTCAACAGGAGAGATAACAGGTGCGGTGGCCCATGAACCTCAACCAAACACCTCTGGTTTTGCTCCGTTGAACTTTCCGATGCGGTCGGTGGAGCAAAAAATGGCAGTGCAAACGGATATTGAGGCCAATCAGTATACATTGAAGTCATGTGTGGAAACCATGACTGCGGTCACAAACTTGTCGCACCGGCTGCAGAGTAGGACAAATGAGGTGCAGCAGTTAAACGCCCAACTGGCTCTGCTCCAGCGCATGTATAAGGATGCGCGAGCAGAGATAAGTGTGCTAAAGGCGGAAAATAAGGAGCTGAAGCGGAAGGCCACCGTGATGTTCCGATTTGGAGGTCCGCCATATGCTGCAGTGGAGGAGTATGGGGGAGTGAACGTGCTGGGCGGCGTGGAAAACACGGAGGCAGCACCGGCAAGGGCCGTTCAGAACGGAGGCAAGAAGAAGAGACCGGCGGCAGAGTAGAGAAGAAAAATCCCGCCTGTGGATGTGGTTGTTTGGGTTTGTTGTTGTTGTTGTTGTTGTTTTTTTTTTTTTTTTTTTTTTTGGTGTAAAATTGTGATCAGGGCGAAATCCCGATAGAAATAAAATGAGTGTATTGTGCAAATCCGAATGGCTTGAAGGTACAAGACTGAGCAGAAAAATTAGATGGAATGAATTTTTTATTTTTTTTATTTTTTTAATAATAAAAAATTGAGGTTCAAGGAAAAGTTGGGCTGTGGAAAGAAGAAAAAGAAAAAGTAGCACCCACGTGAGTTCCATCCAATTTTTTATATATATAAGATAAAAAAAAAGGTTTGGACGGTGGAAAAATATTTTAAAATAGAAAAAATTATATAATATAGTTATCTCTTTGAAACTATATGCTGGTGTTGATCAAAAAAGTGGGCCAAATTACCAATACCGCCAATCTTGTAGACATCCTGAAGTGGGAGACGAAGAGGCTTGTCTGATGGCCTCTTGGGCTCTGTAATCATATCGAGGGCATCAAGAAGGGTTGGGCCCTTGTACCATGTTACCGGTGTAGAAGACACTGTATGAGTGTGTATATAGACTGCCCAAAAGATATACATGGATATAGATATCGAGCCCTCAAAAGTCGTGCCCTATTTTGTGGCTTGGAATAGCAGGGGATTGAAACCAGACGCAAGGAAGGCCGGTGTCGCGACGGAGCTTTGGCAAAGGGACATCGACGTGCAAGCGGTGGTGGTCTCTGGCGACTGAACAGTAGTGCACTCAGAAAGGAAATTTCAAGGTATGTGTAGAAAAATTTTAGCAGATTAGGTTGAGATCCGGCGGACGGCCAAGGCGAGGTTGCCGCCCGCCGGTGAAGTGAAAAATACTAAGTGCTTAACCTTGCTCTGATACCATGTAGAAATTTAATGTATAAAGAGAAAAAGAGAATTGTATTATTGATTGATGTTTGTAATTGTTGAATTATTGAATGCTACAATGATTCCTATATATAGAAGAGTAGGTGGTAGTAGGTGGTAGATGGAGTAGGTAAAGTGGAGGTGGTAGGTGGAGTAGGTGAAGTGGAGGTGGTAGTGGTGTAGTGGGTTTAGTGGAGTAGGTGAGGTGGTAGTGGTGTAGTGGGTTAGGTTTAGTGGAATAGGTGAGGTGGTAGTGGTGTAGTGGGTTAGGTTTAGTGGGTGAAGTAGGTGAGGTGGTAGTGGTGTAGTGGGTTAGGTTTAGTGGGTGAAGCAGGTGATAGGTTTTAACAGATTTCTCTTTCGTCATGGAAAATTATATTTGGTTTGCCATCGTTGTGCTCTGTGGAGCCTTTTGATAGTCTTATTTTATGTTTATTTTTTTCTCTTTTATTTTTTTTTTGGAAGGTTTGAGCAATGGTGTAAGAGAAACAAATCCCCAATAGAGTGCTTTTCTTGCAAATTGGATTGTTTAGGCATAGAGGAATGTCAGTGGCACCACCACTGAGAACAAATGATGGAAATATTTTGGAAGGCACATGTCACCCTAGAGATTGGCTAGATTAGTGGGACAGACTTTGGCCCAGCTTCAACCTCATGAGAGGTGATTGCTCCAGTAGAAACGAGATCTTGAGATACAGAGGTGCACCACATCATTTGTGTAAAAATAACGAACATGATACAGAAGGGCATACCTGGTGAAACTTGCAAGAGTAATTTCTGTTCCTGTAATTGCAGAAAGCAAAGACTGGGGATAAAGATAAACTTAGTATGCTGTTCTAGAGAACTGTTTTGAGGAAATTGAAATAGAAATAACCCATGCTCTAAAAACAACGAATTGTTGCTTTCATTTCTCTGTTTTCTATTTCCCAGTAAAAAATAACAGATTGTGTTTTCTCTATATTTTTATTGATTTGTGCTTTCAGAAACATGTTAGAGAACTCATTTGGAAAACTATTCGATGATTTCTCCAAGTATTTCTGTTGGGAATATGCGTTGAAAATTTTTTTCTTACCTTATTTTGGATCTAAAAGATTTGATAGGGCTTATATGGGGGTTTTGACAAGTGATTTGGTGGCAGGTACCTTATTTATTTAAGAAATGTTATTTGTTTTCTTAAAGGTTTTGTATTTTTTTTAAAAAAATATGTAGTGGTCGTACTCTTGGTACCATATGTTATGGTGTGATGGTGTCCAATGTAACAAGGCTGCTGACAAGGTGCTGGGTGTGGATGGTTTTTTTGTCAGTTAAATGTGTCCTCAATTTGGAATAGTTGAATTGTTTCTTCAGATTCTTTTATTAAGCCGTTCATTTTTGGTTTCATATTTGTGGTTTTATATCTATATTTTGAGAGAAAAAGCAAAGCTTCTGTGTTGCCAATGTCAGAGATTGCCGTATAACTGTTTATGGTACTTTTAACTGTGAATGAGTTAGAGATATTTTCATTGGTATTTATCCCTGATTTTCATTGGTTCAATGGTAAAACCTTAGCCTAATAATCTTGAGATTATGGGTTCAAGTCTTGGGGCAACCACTTTGTGCACTATGCATTAGGTGTACCCAATCTTTCCGCTCACAAACATACATTAATGTATACTAATTGGGCGTTGTTTTTATAAAATGGTTTCTAGTGTATTGTAATAAAGACCAAAAGCATTTATATGCCTTTCGGATTAAGTCACTGGTTAGTTTTATTCGTATATTGTGGGCTAGTAATTGATTACAATGCTATGATTTCTTTAAATTTGTTGACGTAAGCAGGTTGAATACATCTTGCATATAAGGTTATTATCGGACTACCCTTAGGTTCATGTTTCATAGCTAATACTTGCTGGGAAATTTCTTTTCAACTTTGAAGCCAACAAGTCATCATTCAGTTTATTTCAGCGATATTCCTTCTGCAACTGATGCTTTCTGACTTGTATAAATGTTAATTGCTAAAAATTAGACTGGTTTGTGGCATGCCAGTATAATTGGTGAGGAAACTTCTCATCTATTGAAGATAATAAACTGATTTAAAGTATTTAAATGCTGATGTATGACATGATCTCTTTTAAAAATGAAAAACATGAAAATATTGCTTTTCATTTGTGTACTTGTTAAAGAGTTCATTGTACAACTGTAGCTTTCTTGTTTTTTCTTTTATTTCTTACCGTGGCTTTGGTTGAGCATTTTGGTGTGGAGGTGCTGTTTGAATATAACTCTTTTTATTTGGTACTAACAAATGCCTGCTCTGTAATTATTGTTCTACTTCTCTCCATAAGCATATTCAAGTATGTCAGTGCATATACAAGACATGAATACATACTTACTAATGTCTTTGTGACCGATAAAATGTTTGATTGATTTATAGTTTGCTTTTTTCATTTTTCTGCCTTTAAAGTGATTTGTTTACCTTGATATAGGTTAGTCATCACCCCATGATTGTTGCATGCCATTGTGAGGGACGCGGTTGGAAATTTTGGGGAGACAGTAATCTAAAGAGTAAATTTTGGGGTCGTTCAATTCAGCTTGATCCTGTTGGTGTTCTCACCTTGGAGTTTGATGATGGAGAAGTTTTTCAATGGAGTAAGGTATGCTACTAGCATTAGGAAGAACTTGTCTTCTTTACTGTGCCGCCTTATTTTTTGAACTTGATACCATCAGGTAACAACATCGATCTACAACCTTATTTTGGGAAAGCTCTATTGCGATCATTATGGTACGATGCGTATACAGGGAAATCATGACTACTCTTGTAAGCTAAAATTTAAGGAGCAGTCAATCATTGATCGAAATCCTCACCAGGTGCCGTTTTCTCACTTCAAATATGTAATGACTATTTGCACTGCATGGCTGTTAATATGATTCCATTTATAAAATATATTTTGTTTTTTATGTGTAGTCGTTACATACTATATAAAATTAGTTATGGTTTTTGGATGAAAAGGTTTGATGTTTAAGTAGATTAAACAATTGGCTTGGAACATCAGTATCATCATGAAACTGCAACCATTTTGGAATTTTGGATTTAATTCACGGTAAAAATGAAGTCAAATTGTGGATGCCAATGAGGAAAATTCTGGGAATAATTTAGAGATAATTCATAAATAATTGCCTTCAGAATCATTTTCAATAAGGTGTAAAAATACAACTGAAGTCGTGGAAGCTCTGACAGATGTATACACATCTATAAAATAAGATTAGCATTAAAGTAATTTTCTCAAAACTAATTCATCGGATGAAGTACAATTAGGAAGGAGAAAAGAAGAATAATGAAGAAAGAGAAAAGAGGAACCAATGTATGGCTGTTGAAAAATAGAGCAAAAAATTAGGGTCATCTCTTTTAGTCACAAATTTATATTAATAATATGATTGAAAGTGCAGAAATATCCCTCGGACTACAAAATCAGGGTTATCTCTATCATGAATTGCATATATGATTAAGTTGTGTTTCAGGTACAAGGCGTCGTGCAAGATAAGAATGGCAAAACAGTGGCATCATTAGTTGGTAAGTGGGATGAGAGCCTGCATTATTTTAATGGAGACTGTTCTGGGAGAGGAAAAGGATTAGATATGTCAAGCGCGTGTTTGCTTTGGAAACGCAGCAAGCCCTCCAAATTTCCAACCAGATATAACTTAACACACTTCGCCATCAACCTAAATGAGATCACTCCCAGACTAAAGGTATCGGTGGGAGACCATTTTATAGTTACTTTCCTACTGATTTTTTTTTTTTTTTTTTTTTTTGTCTCATTTTTCTCGGTTTATAATATCTTCTTTTTCTTGCACCCACGTTGAAATTTGTATGCAGGAAAAGCTGCCACCAACAGATTCACGACTCAGACCTGACCAGAGATGTCTAGAGAATGGAGAATATGAAATGGCTAATTCAGAGAAGCTGCGGCTGGAACAGAGGCAGCGTCAGGTGAGATACATAAGCATTTTTTGTGATATTTTCTTTATTTTTCGTTCAAAATATTTTCTTCTTGTGCTGCTCATTCATGTATAATCGATCATTTGCATGGAAAAAAAAAGTGATAGAAAATGTGTTTATATAAAATTGCAGTCACGAAAGATGCAAGAAAGTGGGTGGAAGCCTAGGTGGTTTGCGAAGCAGGCAGGTAGTGATACATACTGCTATGTTGGAGGATATTGGGAGGCCAGGCAAGAAGGGAAGTGGGAATCGTGTCCTGATATTTTTGGCCAAGTGCTTAATGATACAGAATTTTGACTCGTTTAAAATACCCATTTCAATACCCTGATTTTTTCTCCATTATTCCATTTACTGCATACATGGTGGCAGAGGTTTCGTGCACTGTATTGCACTTCAAATTTTTTTTTTTTTTTTTTTTTTTTTTCTTCTTCTTCTATTAAAGATATAGGAAAGTTTGGATGTCATGCTCGCCATTTTGAGCAGATGAAAGGCTGAAGCATGAAAATTCATGCAGATGATATCGTTGGTGATTAATAAGAATTTACTCTCTCTCTCTCTCTCTCTCTCTCTCTCTCTCTCTCTCTCTCTCTCTCTCTCTCTCTCTCTCTCTCTCTCTCTCTCTCTCTCTCTCTCTCTCTCTCTCTCTCTCTCTCGTATATGTGTGCATTTGCCTGTAATGCGGTGTTTGATTCACTAAAATGAAATAGGATAGAATGAAATGGTCATTCGGGGTTCTTGGTGTGTATTCAGAGTCCATAGGGTTCAGATAGATTGAATCCTTAACGCAATATTTTTAGATGATTTGCTTTGAGTGTAAACGACAAGGTGGATGAATCCATTTAATTAAGTAAAGAGTATTTCTTTAGTGGGTTGATTTTTTATTTTTATTTATTTTTAATAATTTAGAGGGTTTTGTCTTGGAATGTTGCTTCATTTCAACCATCCCATTGTAATAATCTACGGCATATGATTACTCCAGTTAATGTTGTAGAAAAACTCTGTTAAGCTGCGTTTGAATGTCGGCTTTTTTCATTCTTTTTTTTTTTTTTTGGTCCTCAACAAATTCAAATTCTAAACACAAACTAAATTTTTTAGGGTTTGAGAGCTGGCAACTAAGGCCATGCTTGTTTAGCCTCTTCAAGGATAGGGTATTGGATTAACAATGTGTGGGAAACTATATTTGAGAAAATTTCATTTTGTCCTTCAATTTCTTACATTTGTGTCACTTTATAATTTTAATAATCTGTATCTTAAATTATTGAACTTATTTACTTTGTCCCAATTTGAACTTATTTTAGTTTGTCCCAATTTGATTATGGCATCGATGAAAATTTTCACTTAAAACCTAAAACTACTACTCTAGTTTTATTTTATTCCGAAACTATCAATTTTAACAAGTAAGAACCTTTAACTATTAAAATTATTTATTAATGACTCACAATTTCTGACTGGTTTGAAGGGTGATTTCTGGTGTGACCTAAATATACTTATTTGTTGTTGTCATTGGCCGACTTCACCTCTCTCCATTTTCTCATCGCCTCCACCTCTACATTTTCTTGCTTGTTTTGTTGGGGACTTTTTGTGTGTATTTTTCTTTTTATAGTCTATTTGTGTGTCTTAGCACCATTTGAACTACCACCATTCTTTTCGTAAGCATTTCTTGACTACTTGTAACTTCCAACTCTAACCTAGATTTGCTGCTGACTGTCTTCCTCTGTCATTTTATGGCCTAGATTTCTCTTTTCCTTCAGCAACTCAATTGTACTTCGATGTTTTTGATTGATTGATTTATGGTTGGGTATACCATATATCGAGGCTTCCAGGCTATCACATAAAAAATAAAAATAAAAATAAAAAAAGTTTTTTTGTTTTTTAGAATGGAAAAAAAGAAAAAAAGTTAAAAACTCTTTATTAGATATCGTTTGGTAACACTTACGTGTTCAGTTTTCTATTTATATTTACAAAAATTTTAAAAATTCAAATAAAAACTTGTTTGGTAAAATTTTTGATTTATAAATCAGTGGTCTCAGTTTATAAATTCGGCCAAAAAATAAAAACACAAAAAATGTGTTTCCGTTTTCAGTTTTCAGTTTTTTTTTTTTACCACCCAACACTAGCCACCACTCGCCACCATTTTCCACCATCGTCTTTCGCCACTACCATCCCCCACCACCACCTGCCACCACCACTCACCACCCACCTGCCACCACCACCCGCTGCCACCACCACCCACCACCCGCCACCACCACCCACCACTATCATCCACCGCCCGCTACCACCACCCGCCACCTACTTGCCACCACCACTCACCATCCACCTGCCACCACCAGCCACCTGTCATCCACCCACCACCACCACCCACTCGCTACCACCTACCACCCGCCACCCACCTGCCGCCACCACCCACTCGCTACCACTCACCACCCGCCACCGTCACCCACTCACCCGCCACCACCACCACCCGCCACCTACCCGTCACCACTACCACCCACCGCCACCCGCCATCTGCTACCCACCACCCACCACCACCGCCGCCACCACCACCGCCTGCCACTGTCACCCACCCACCTACCACCACCACCACCCACCCGTCACCACCCATCAACACCAGCTACCCACCCACCCACCACCACCACCCGCCACCTACACACCACCACTACCACCTGCCATCTGCCACTCACCTGCCACCACCCACCCACCACCCGCCACCGCCACCCACTCACCCACCCACCATCACTACCACCCACTACCACCCATCACCACCAGTTACCCACCACCCACCGTCACCACTTTCCACTACCGTCTTCCGCCGCCGCCGCCGCTGCCACTTGCCACCACTTGCCATTTCTCACTCTTTTTTATATTTTAAACATTTTATCAATTATCAAACGCGTTTGTAGTTTATGTTTTTCTAAAAATAAACAAAAAATAAACAAAAACCAGTTTATAAAATTTTTGTAAATATAAACTGAAAACGTAAACGTTACCAAACACATTGTATCTCATCTTTGACACCCACCTCAAGCTTCTAGAACTCTCTTCTCACTTTGGATTGGTGTTTAGAAATCAAAATATTATCATCCCTTAATTATTGTTATATTATTATATAAAAGTTGAATCTGAGTCATATATTTTTTTCATAAATGAAATTCCAAATAATTTTTGTAAGCACCTAAAGTAGGTTTAGGCCTCGTTTGGGAACCCTTCTTTTTAGGCAAAAAGTTAAAAAGTTACTAAATTGGTCAAAAAGTTAACAACTCATACAAAAAAGTCAAAAATTCTCTTTTTTCTCTACTTTTTGCACATCTTTTCGTAAAAAGTCAAAAAATCATTCCAAACATATTAATTTTTTTTAACTCATATTTTGGCTAAATAATCAAAAAGTTACTAAATTAGTCTATTCCCAAACGAGGCCTTAGTAAAGAAAAACAATTAAAGCATTTTTCCGTAAAAGAAGTTGTCATGGTCAATTAATGAAGCTTTTCCTTGATGAGAAATGAAAGAGAGAAAGATTAGGGATAGACAAAGTTGTGGTTAGAAAGATTAGGGATGGACAAAGTTGCTCTTTTTTTTGGGGGGGGGGGAGGGGGTGAAGTTTGTGATTGGAGAGATTTTGTTATCGAAATTTTTAGCTTTTATTTTTACTTTTATTTTTATGTTTTGTATTGTGAAAAATTTTGCTTTGAAAACTTGGATTTTATATATAGATATTTATTTTGCGGTGGTGTTACATGTGTCAATTAGTATGTTAATTAGTGTATCAGTACTAGTAATGACATTATTATTGACTCCACTCATTAATCATATTATAAATACTAAAAATCTCTTAAATTATGTCATATTATTAATTAACACACTAATTAGACCATCTCCAACGGTGAACCAAACCCAGCATCAAATTCAAATTTTGATGAAAAACCTACTTTTTCAAGCTCCAACCGTTGCACCAAAGTCATATCAAAATGAGAATTCAGCAAACAAAACATCAAACTGAGACCAAGACACAGATTTTACCAAATCACTGTTACTGACCGTTGAAAGTGGTACACCGGTCAACCAACCGGTTGCCCGGCCGGTTGACCAACCGGTCAACCGGTTCCTTTTGAAATAACTAGGTTCAAACCGGTCAAAAAAGGTTCAAACAGGTAAAAAAAAAATAAATAATAAAAAATTTGCCCAAACCGGTCGACTACTTCCCCAATTCTGCTTTGATGCTCACCATTGGAGCGCCTCATATCAAATTGAAAAAATCGTCATTTTTTTCATTAGATTTGATGAAAAAAGAAGTTAAGCGTTGGAGATGCTCTTAGTATATTAATTGATGCATATAGTATTATTCTTTATTTTTGGGGTGTCTTCTCAAACATGTAATGGTAATCAACCTTTTGACCTTCCATCTAAATACTAATGAAAGTAAATGTAAGATGTTGATTATATTATTTAATTTTGATGATATTTAAAATATTATTTGTAAAAATTTAAATTTTTTTAATATACATATTATTTGACACAAAATATTATATTTTTTAAATATATATATTTGTTAAATATTATTTAAATAAAAATATTTTTGAAAACTCTATTATTCACTTTTTGAAATTTAGGCTGATCACTATTCACTTTTTGACAAAATTAAAATTGATTAATTATATTATTTTGACAAAATTAATTGATTGGTTGTATTATCTTGACAAATGTGCTATTGATGAGTTGTCTTCTTTTGATAAAAATGATATATCCAAATATAGTGGTAGGATATATTTAGTTTAAAATTTCTACAACATATACAATATTTTAAAGAGGGCATATATTTTCAGATCCATCATAAATATTATTTAAAGAGATTTTTCTGTATGCAAATATTTGATTAGAACATTATATATACAATGCATATAATATAAATAGAATACATCACGTGCGCTATTAAAGTTTTTACACTACATTGATTATATTATATTATAATAAAACAAGAAGAAAAAGATTGAGTTTTATATATATATATATATATATATTATAATAAAACAAGATGGAGCAAATCATTTGCTTATTTGAAAGTTGTGAACTTTATACTAAATTGTTTACAAAAACGGTGGCTCCATGTTTGAAAAAATAAAAAACGAAAAGAAAAAATTAGTCATACTTTTATCTTTTTAATTATTAATATTTGCTGACTATTTAAAATCAATGAGCGTGCTTATGTAAGCCATAACGTCAGCATTGACTATTTAAAATTAAGGAGCGTGCTTATGTAAGCCATGACGTCAGCAGCGTGCTTATGTAAGCCATGGCGTCAACAATGAGCGTCCAACGAGTATATTTTTATATATAAATAGAAGTGTTGTGTGTGGAGAAAAATCAAGAACTTGAAGAGAAAAATTTATGTGAGCTCCAAAATTCTGAGTATATTGTATTATGCTCTTTCATTTTTAGATCTAAGTCTAGCCTTTGTTCTTACACTTTCATATCTACTATTTGTGAGAGAATTATTGTAAAAGAAGGTTTAAGTACCACTTATTCTTATTCCTTATTTTTGTGAGAGATTTTATAAGGGCGAGACATTTATTGTTGAGTGAGGCTCAATAGATAAGAGTAAATCCTGTACCAAATCCACAAGCTTGGTGGTGTATTTATTCAATTGATAGTAAGGAAATTCTCAAGGAGGTTCCTTGGGGAGTGGACGTAGGCCTGGCGTGTCGAACCACTATAAATCCCAGTGTTTGATTTTCTCTCTTTATCTCTCTTACTTTTATATTGATAATTATTATTCTGTTTTTTTTTTTAATTTGTTAAAATTCTAAATATTGTGTTAATTTTAATATTGTAAAATTTTTAATAACCCAATTCACCCCCTTCTTGGGTTGTCTACCTGTGATAACATAAGGTTTTAACTACTATTGAAATTAATGATATTAAATGTTTAGGGGTTGTTTGGGGTGTCCTAAATAAGTTTACTTTTTGACTTTTTGGACTAAAATGTTGAGAAAAAAATGATTGTTTGGGATAATTTTTTGACTTTTTATGAAAAAATGTGTATTAAAAAATTGTATAAATTAGTGTATAAAAGATTGGGATGGAATAGGCAGTACGGTGGGATGAATTCAGGACAGCGTGTGCAGAGTGTAGGCTGGGATATGATTCCTTGCTTTTTGGGCATTGAGTTGGAGGTGTTGTTTGGCTCGTGGGGGCCCACCATGAGACCTGTTTTGCTAATCAAAACCGTTAATGTATAGAACTCGTCGAGTACTACATGCTTATAAAAATCACGTTGATCGGATATCGATAGCTATCTGATCGAATTAATTTTTTTCAACCGTTAACTACAACACAATCCATTTTATAAATTTTAACTGATTGGATCATATAATTACCGATATCCGATCAACGTGATTTTTTACAAGCATATAGTACTCGACGAGTTCTACATATTGAACGGTTCAGATTATTAAAACGGGACCCGTGATGGGCCCCCTCGGATCGAATAGCACCGCGTTATTTGTGCACCTAAATAAGTGTAATTTTTCCAAAATGTCAGCTCCGCCTGTGAGATGTCAGAGTTGTTTGAAATTTAATTATGTGTAAAATTAAATTTTTAATATTTTTTTTGTGAATAATAATAACTTTATAATTTTTTGAGTAACTTTTGACTTTTTATCTTTTTTAAGATATGTCAAACCAGGCCTTAATCATGGACACCTCAACATGGTTTTTCAATGTGTAAAAGGGAGAAAAACGAAAGTGCAAAAAATGGTAACCCAAAATAAAAGTTACTTACATACTACTTTGAATGTACTTTCTTAAATGTAAAGGGGAATAATTAGAAAGGTGAAATAAAAAAATGTTAAACACCCCATGTTATATGCCTTTGGGTTGTTAGTTTATAGTCCAAATGCAATAGCCATGGAAGTGGCGATAATGAAACCCTTGATTGCGTTCATCACCACTCTAATCACCCTTTGGATCTTGGAAGTTGTTGATGGTTGATTCAGTGGTGGCTAAGATGGGGAGGGGGTAAAAGTTTGTGAGTCGGAGGTTAGAAAATAGTGGTTTTTCGATAATTTTAATTTGAAATTAAAGTGGGACCTAACCACCGGTTGAGGTGGGTTTGAGTGATTTTGTATTCTCTTAAGTGAGAAGATTGCAATAAAAAAATAATGAGTCGAAACTATTGAGTTAAAAATGAGAATTGACTCATAAAGTAAGCATCAATAAAGTTGGGTTTAGATTTAGACTTAATTTTGGTATGGACTGGACCTAAACTTGTACTTGTGTATGTGTTGGGTTTGATCTTAGACTTGAACTTGGACTTAGTCTTGAGTTTTGGGCTGAGCTGTATTGAGCTTAGTTTGTGCATGTGTTTGATATTGGACTTGAATCGGGTTGCAACCCAACACCCATATCTATTTTGCAACCTATCTAGTTTAATTCTTAAAACTTATGCATTATATACATTTTATGATTTATATAATAGTTTAGGAGTTTTGAACCTTTGTAATTCTGGCCCTAATGGCTAGAGTTGATAACATTTGATAACCCCATTAAGTTAGCCTTCATGGCTAAGGCTCTCCCCTACTAGTATAAATAAAGATTTTTCTCCTCCAACTTAGTAGGTTAATTTTGGGAGAGGTTTTGATGAAAAATAGAGATGGTATTTTGAGATAAAAAGTTTGAGATGTTTTTTACCACCAAAGAAATTTTCCTATCTTCTTTTGCTAGCCTATTCTTTAGTTCTTATTAGAGAGAGTGCAACAATTATCAAGTTCGCCGAAATTATTCAGAAGGTGCTTTTGCATTAACTGGTTTCAACTGTTGTATCTTGGAAGATAGACACCGACGTACCTCCAGCACCCACCGGGAGGGAGTGAATTTGTTTTAAGGAAACTGTGGTATCACACAGGTTTCGGCTTGCATCTTTATCTTTTGTTCTTCAAAATTTTAAATTTAAATAATTTCTCGTATATTATTTTATATGCTCATTCGAATTCATATTGTAATATGTTCCATGGTGTAATTTAGTTCATTCTTGTATTTTTTTTTTTAATTCTATAGTTTATTGTATATTTCATTCTTTAATTATAATTAAAAAAATATATTTTTTCATTTCTATTTAATTTATTTTATATATTTTTCTTATATTATTATGGAAAGATACCAACATTAGATTTACTAACCTAACCCTTAATGAGTCCTTCATTGCATTGATTAACAACAACGGTAGGTTTGAGGGCTTTATTGAATTATTGAGGACTTATGTCGAATTATTGGTGGCGAATGGTGAAGACAAGTTAAAATCAACAAAATGGAGCTCTATAGCACTTACATAACTTCTTTTGGATCATTAATCCCAACTATACCTTTTCTTTTGGACCCTCACCTCCACGCTTCTCTTCCTATTGCAACCTCATTCCTCCGCTACTCCCACCTCTGATAGCTTCATTCCAAGCCTCTATACCATCCATCGCCATTCCACAACCTTGGCAGCTCCTTTTCCACCTTATCCATTCCAACAACCCTAATTTCTCTATTTTGCAAAACCTTAGCTACAACCATTCTCACTACTACCCAACTCTTTATTTTCCAAAACACACCCTCTAAGAAACCTTAGTTATAAAACCTTTCCCTTTAGATCCTGTTGCCTCCCATCATTCTTCTTTTTCTTCATTGCAATCACTCTTTTTTTTCCTTCTCTCTTGTTCCTCTCCCTCTCTCTCTCTCTCTCTCTCTCTCTCTCTCTCTCTCTCTCTCTCTCTCTCTCTCTCTCTCTCTCTCTCTCTCTCTCTCTCTGGGTGAAAAGGACTGGAGTAGTGAGTAGATTAAGTAAATGATGTTGGCTAAAGTTGGTGGTGGAAAATAAAGACGGTTTAAGTAACGAAGAAAATAAAAAGATTAAGATAACAAACTAAGGTCTCGTTTAGAAACAAGTTATTTTAGTAATTTTTTAATTTTTTACCAAAAAAAATATGTAAAAAATAAAATAAATGATGTGACAATTTATAGTGATTTTTTAACTTTTTAATTAAAATTGAAAGTTGATAAACAAGACTTAATTGTCTTTTTTATATAAAAGGTTAATTAAATAATTAGTATATATTTTTTGTTGACATTTTTAAAAGATAAACTCTATAAATTATTTAAACTACACCAAAATTCTGTAATTTAGACATACAATACAAAACCTAAAAATATTTATAATATTAATTATTATGGGTATTGGAAGACATCACTCCCACACATAACATCCTACCAACAACGACATCAACTACAACTAGCAACAACGTTTCCTGCGGAGAAAGGTCGGCCTCTCTATCTCTCTCTCTCTCTCTCTCTCACTTTATTTCCCAAATTTTATTTTATTTTATTTTTTTCCTTCACTCTCTCTAACATTGTTTGTTTGTAGGATTCCATACCAATGTTCAAAGCAACAGTTCCTTTGTTGTCCAGAGCTGGATAGAGAGAGAGAGAGAGAGAGACAGACAAAGGCATATACCCTCAATTCACACAAATCCCAGACAACAAAATCTCAAAAAGAACTAAAAAATTAAAAATAAATAAAATAAAAACTAAGATCTGAGAGAGAAAGAGAGAGAGTCGCCGGAAATGCAGCCGCCGGTACGGCCTCCGTCGACATTCCGGCAGTAAACCCATCATCCAAAATGCGAGAAAGTGAAAACGAAACCATCATCGAAGACAACAAGAAGAAGCAGCTAGATGATGAAGAGAGTGATGAAGTCATTATACTAATCCCACCACCACCGTCTACGGCGGCTGGCCGCCCCCGATCACGGCGAGTCTCCCCAACAACCACCACCACCACCGGAGTGAACCAAGTAGAGAAAGCCCTACCCAACGGGGATCTCTACAGAGGCACATTCTGGGGCAAAGTCCCCCACGGCAAGGGCAAGTACCTGTGGTCCGACGGTTGCATGTACGAAGGCGAGTGGAAGCGAGGCAAAGCCAACGGCCATGGGCGCTTCTCCTGGCCCTCCGGCGCCACCTACGAGGGCCACTTCAAAGCCGGCCGAATGGACGGCATCGGCACCTTCTTCGGCTCCGACGGCGACTCCTACATCGGCTCCTGGTACTCCGATCGCAAACACGGCTTCGGCGAGAAACACTACGCTAATGGCGATGTCTATGTTGGTTCATGGAGGTCGAATTTGCAGGATGGTGATGGTAGGTATGTTTGGAGGAATGGGAATGAGTACATTGGGGAGTGGAGGAATGGGGTTATTTCGGGTAAGGGGGTTTTGATTTGGGCTAATGGGAATCGATATGAAGGGAATTGGGAAGATGGTGTTCCTAAAGGAAATGGGGTTTTTGCTTGGCCAGATGGGAGTTCTTATACTGGGATTTGGGGTGATAATTTGCATAATCGGCAGCCTGAGCAGCCGTGTTTCGTGTTGCCGCCGTCCAGGAAGAGATCGTCGGTGGACGGTGGGAGGGGTAGTTTGGCTGAGAGGAATGTCAATTTTCCCAGAATTTGTATATGGGAATCTGATGGTGAAGCTGGGGATATTACTTGTGATATTGTAGACAATGTGGAGGCTTCAATGTTTTATAGAGATGGGATTGGGGTTGGGAGTGAATCTCCTTGTGGAGGAGCTCCTGCTGGGCAGTTGAGGAAGAGTCCTTGTTGGTATGAAGGCTCTGATGTCAAGAAACAAGGGCAGATGATATCCAAGGGACATAAGAATTATGAATTGATGCTTAATCTCCAACTGGGTATCAGGTTGATTATTGGATTGGATTCTTTTGCTTTTGCTTTTTCATCTGTTGCATCTGTTGACGTTATTTGGGTATTGGGTTTTTGTTGGTTGGTTTTGTGTTTTGTGAGATTCTTATTGATTTGTAGATACTCTGTTGGGAAGCATGCGTCCATTACACGGGCACTTAAGCCAGCGGATTTTGATCCCAAGGAGAAGTTCTGGACTAGGTTTCCAACTGAAGGATCGAAATGCACGCCGCCACACCAGTCAGTGGACTTCAGATGGAAGGACTACTGTCCCATGGTGTTTAGGTATATACTTTATAAGAAATTCAACTGAGCATGTTGTAGGTTTTTTTCCCCGGATTTTGATTTGAAATTGATTTGGTTTACTTATTTTTTGGATTGCTGAATTTTGGAAGATTGAACTCTCATTATTTCATCAACATCATTGTGATAATTGCATTGTTGGATATTTAGACATCTTAGGGAAATGTTTGCAATAGATCCTGCGGATTACATGCTGGCTATTTGCGGAAGCGATGCCCTTAGGGAACTGTCTTCCCCTGGCAAGAGTGGATGTTTGTTCTACCTAACACAAGATGATCGATTTATGATCAAAACTGTGAAGAAATCTGAAGTTAAGGTTAGTTGCCCATACCCCACATGTCATTTAACCAATATCTGAAATAGAGAGATGATAGAGCACTCAAATATAGAGATTGAGATTGGCTATTCTTAATTTAACAAAACATTTGAATCTGGATTTATTAGATTGTCACCTTCGTTTTGTCATCCATGTTCAGGTGCTTATACGTATGCTTCCAAGTTACTACCAACATGTTTATCAGCACAAAAACTTCTTGGTGACAAAGTTCTTTGGCGTGCATTGTGTTAAACCGGTGGGAGGTCAAAAGGTATGATTTGAGAGATTGATACTCCACGTAGTTTCTAGACTCTACTTTTATGTTCAACAAGTGATTGATTGCCAATCTTTAATTTATCATGCATGGAAACTAGACCCGATTTGTTGTAATGAGCAATCTACTCCACTCGGAGTACCGTATCCATAAACGGTTTGACCTGAAGGGATCATCATATGGCCGCACAATTGATAAACCTGAAGGGGAAATTGATGAGACTACCACACTCAAAGACTTAGATCTGAATTTCGTCTTTCACCTGCAACGGTCTTGGTTTGAAGAGCTTATCAGGTCAGTTTGATGCATTGCAAGTGAATTTCCTTCTTTCTAAATTGTTTAGATGAAACCTTCTCTCTCTATGACAACCACTCTGATTCCGTATTTCTTTTCAGACAAATTGATAGAGACTGCGAATTCTTGGAAGCAGAGGGAATCATGGACTACAGCCTTTTGATTGGTATTCACTTCCGTGATGACTACTCCAGTGATGGCACGGATGTGTCACCTTTCAATATGCATTCAGGTAATTAATTTTGTCTTCCAAATCCTTATATGGTTTTAGTGAAGTACTATGTAGAAATTGGTAAGAGATCACTCAGCATACCTTACTTGCTTTTATCAGATAAAAATGACACACATCAAGATGATAAGTTAAATCGAGGATGTGATTTTAAAGAAGAGCTGCAGGATAAGGATTGGATTCTAGATGGATGGTATGTGTTTCTCTTTCTCAACCAATTCATTCGGAAAAAATGTCTGCTATGACCAACTAAACCAAGCAATATTGTAGAATGACTTTCAGTCTCTTTTTTCCTTTTGTTCCCCAGAGAAAAGTTCTGGTTAACGGGGACTGACATCATAATGCACCTCTATGATATCTTCGCATGAATTATTTATCACTAAGGTCATGTTTGTTTGGGTGGACATGAGCTTGGGATTGGACTAATAGTCCAATAAAATTATTAATCCAATGTTTGGTTAAACAATTGAAGTACGGATTAATTATTTTAAACTTGACTATTAGTTAAGATAGGATACATAATCCAACGGATTGGTAGTCCTAGGACTATTAGTCATGGGAATACTAATCCAGTCCGCCCAAACAAACATGGCCTAAGGGTTGAGCCATTATTGACATCACAAGCTGTCCCAAAAATATGGGGAATTAAAGGATTCTTGACTATTTGATTTTCTTATTTTATATGCTTGATTTTATGGGGGAAAGTTGTGGAGGATCCAACTCAGATTTACTACATGTGCACCACCATAATTTCATGGGTAGGTTTGTCCATTGGCGAATCCAAATATATTGAGTCTTGTGATTTGTTCATGATCTACAAAAAATCAAGCACAATATGTGTGGAGTCCTGTCTTCTATAATTTTTGTGTTTGAATATGGTTCTTGTTTGTTGGGAATGATAGAAGTGACTCATGTCATCAAGGCATAACTTGCGATAGGTTCTTAGACAACTAAGGCAAGTGGGGTCGTCTTGTTTCCATATATCAACAAAAGTTAGTTTCATGACTTCTTTGGTTCAATTTCCATCGTTGATTGAGCCATCAAAGACGAGTTTTGTTTGTTGTTGACATCGTGGAGGGCTCTTTCCATTTGGTCAACATGAAATTTGATCTTTCGAATTCTAAGCTAAAATTTCTGAATTTGCTAGCTGACTCTTGGTCGGTCATTTGCTCAAAAATTATAGAAATAATATACATATACATATATATATATATATATGCATTAATTCAGGATAGGGATTAGTGATTCCTATGATTGATTTCAAATTCAATATTTTAGATGGAAAGGTGGTCATGTTTTGAGGGTGTTAGGTGTGGTCATATTATTGGTATTTGGATATTACTCCAAATTTGTTATGAATGTATGTGTATTCATGTACTAAATTCCAAATCTTTTCATTAATATTCAGGAAGCCATTTATCCGGTTAGGTGCAAATATGCCGGCAAGGGCTGTCCGCGTGTCGAGGATGGAATTTGATCATTACACAGGCAGTGGAAGTAGCAGTTCAACCCCTTCACCGGGTGGTGGCGGTGGTGAGATCTGTGATGTAGTCCTGTACTTTGGTATCATTGACATCCTCCAAGATTATGATATCACCAAAAAACTAGAACATGCATACAAGTCCTTGCAAGTGGACCCCACCTCCATTTCGGCCGTTGATCCAAAGCTCTATTCAAAAAGATTCAGAGATTTCATAAACAGAATCTTCGTCGAAGACCATCAATAATGGGGGAAAAAAAGTAGAACAACATCAAGCTGAATCGATTGCCATTAAATTTTGGGTTATTCCCCAAAGAACAGGATGGTGGGATTGTCAATCTCCGGGAGGCCATGAAAGCCAGCAACTACACAGCCAAGCGTCTTGTTGGCTTTTCATAAGAATTGGGGTTTTTTGTGGCTGAATTTTTGAGATCAGCCATGATGATGGAGAGAGAGTGCGACTTCTGTAATTTTTTTAATTTTTTTTTTCTAATATATTGTTTTGTGGGGGAATGAACAGCTGAATATAGGAAACATAGAAATGCTTCCCTTTGGAGGGAAAAGAATAATGTGTACAGTTAAGAGAAAGATGGGTAATGAACTGAAAAGAATTTTTTTGATGGATTTTTTTTTATTTTTTATTTTTTTTTTGGGGATAAAGAAATTTGAAAAGAAAATGGTCCCTACTTGTGCAAGAAAGAAAAGAACATCTCAAGAGTCTGAATCTGAATTCTGTGTATGTGTGTGTGTGTCTGTGTTGCAGAATTGTTTTGTTGTTTTTTGGTCTGGGCTCTTTAGCGCATTCAAATTGGGTCTTTAGCTTTATTTTTTTGTTTGGCAGCATGGAAAGCATGAAAAGAAGAGAAAGCACAAGAGGAGAGATGTGGAAGGGTGTTTCCTTGTATTCTCTCTCTTTCTTTCTTCTGTTGAAGTTTGGAAAGTTGGGGCTGTAATTATTGAATTTAAGCTCTCTTTTTTTTGCTTCTTTTGGACCATACCAAAGCAGTGACTGTACGGTAAAGGAGAAAAAAAAAAAGTAAATCAATAATTTAATATTGTTTTTTATTTTTTTATTTTTTTAACCATAGGTAAAAAAGGGTGAGTAATGGAAGTCCACCTCACACAGTAGGTAAAACTCAAACCCAATGAATCTACTCTTGTTCTTAATATATATATATATATATATATTTTTTTTTCATAGTAGTGTTTGAGTTGTACAATCATATTTCTCATGTATATGTTTTGAACCAATCTTTTCAAACTCCATATTATTTTGTGAGATCGTATTTTCAAAGCACAATTCCAATTTCAATTTTAATTTAATTTTTTTTTGTTAAACTTCTTGAAATCATATCATCGACTTTTATGTTGTGAAATTGTATTTACATGATTTCACAAAACATGGGTTTAAGAAATACATTTAAAACAACTATACATTTTTTTATATAATTAAAAAAAAAAAAACTTAAAATTTCTTACTACATTTATTTTTATTTTTATTTTTGTTTGTGTTTTTATTCTAATTTATTTTATATAACTTTTTTCAAAGAACAAATTTTAGACTGCCAGATTTGTCTAGTTTTGAAAGATATTTAATGTCCAATCCATGCCTTCGGCCCAAATTTGCCCCATCTTAGTCCATTATCTATTCATATTAGGTAGCAGGCCCAAATTTTGACCCACAAAAGCAAAGTATTAAAGTGGTCAAATGTGGACTTTAACCGTTTGGATTGAGGCCTCGTTTATCAACTATACATTTTAGTTAAAAAGTCAAAAAATTACTATAAGTTATCACATCACTCTCTCTCTATTTTTATGCATATCTTTTCGTAAAAAGTCAAAAAATTACTAAAATAACATGTTCCTAAACGACGCTTGAGATATAAGAATTTTGAAATTAGCGGTGTACTAAGTGAGGGGAAAAAAATTATTGTAGTTTTTTCATCTTTTTGTTTAGATAGACTATGATAAAAGGAGTAATTTTATTTTCTCATCAAACTAGCAGTGTACTCGTGTTACACATGCTTTAAACAAATAATTAAAAATTAATTTTGCAATTAAATAATAACATAAAATTTGTTTGACATGCATAGGAAAAATAATTTAGAATTAATTAAATTTTAACCATTTTTGTTGGAGGTTTTTTTGTTTATTTATGTATGTTCTAAGTTTTTAAGGGTTGTTTGGGATGATCTAAATAAGTGTACTTTTTGACTTTTTATGAAATATAGATTGGATTTGGGTTGGGTTTGAAGTGATATATTAGAGAGGTGATGTGACTTAAATAAGGTGATGTGACTTAAATAAGATAGTGACTTTTTGACTTTTTTACAACTTGCCAAACCAGCCCTTAATAAAAAATAAATGTCATAGTTTAATTGATAGAAATAAAAAAATAAATAAATTACAAAAAATAGAAATACATTATGTTCTATAAGTTTTTCAATTATAATTTATCCTATGTCAAAATTCGCCCAATAATATATTAAATCATATTGCATGGGGTATAGTTTTCCTACTTTCATGTAAAAATGGACAATGGTTGGATTTTGGAATTAAAGTTGAGCTAGACATGATATAAAATCCAGTTAAAAAGTTGCTATAAATTATTATATTACTCTTTCTATTTTTCTGCACATTTTTTCGTAACAAATTAAAAAGTTACTAAAATAGTCTGTTCCCAAACGAGACCTTAGTTCTGATTAAATATGTAAATACTAAATATAATTATGGATATACGCTATTATAAACTCATTGTCACCGTCATGCCACCGATACCACCACCATCACCATGTCACCGCCAACATTACCACCATCATCACCATCATGCAGCTACTAATACCACTACCGTCACTGCCACAATTAACACCACGTTCATCACCATTGTCATTGTTGTCATAAGCACCATCATCGTTTTACTACCACTAATATTACTATCACCACTATCATTACCACCGTTGTCGCCACCGTCACTATCACTGTTGCTGTTGCCACTACCACCACCATCAACAATACCATATCACCGTTGCCGCTACCACCACCACCACCACCACCACCATGTTGCAAATCACCACCACCATTAATGCTATCACTACCATCACTACGACCACCATCAACGCTACCACCATCACCACCACCACCATGCCATTGTCATTGCCACTGCACGACCACCGCTATCGCTGCCGCTGCCACTGCCACTACCACCATCATACCATCACCGCCACACCATATGTGTAATTGTACCACCACCACCATCTCACCACCAACGTCACCATCACCGTCACCGTCACCGTCACTGCCACCACCATCATATCATTTGTGTAATTATAAATATTTTAATACCACCGTTATTGACGGGTTGTTAAGAAATTTATGTTGCGCTAAAAATATTATATGAAGACCAAATATTTGAAGGCTCCTAATTTAAAAATAAAAAAATCAAAGATACTAAAATATTAATATGATTTTGCAATATAAATTCCCTACCGTTTAAAAATATTTAGGAGTTAATTTAAGATATAAATTTAAAAGGTTAGAGTATCTATATATGTATCATAAAACTGACTATTTGAACATTTGAAAAAGATAATTTAGGAACAAAAATTAGTTATATTAATGATATTAAAAAAATTTAATGAACCAATCATTTTAAAACATGTCTTTTTTTCTTTTTTTTTTACAATAAGTCAAAAATTTTGAAAATCCATATCGAAACTCTCATATCCATTCTCATTAGAAACTTTATCTTACTTAATATATAGTATAAATCTCACAATTTTTTTTGTGAGAAACAAAATTTAAAAGTTTGGTATGATTTGCCATTTTCACAATTTCTCATATTTATTTAGCTTATTAATCATCCAAACAAGTGATGACAGACTCATTCTCCCCGTTTTTTTTTCTTTTTGCACCAAACTCCTTAATCCAAGCGGTTAATGAATCATGGGAAAGCTAGTTTGACTTTGTCATTGAGGCATGGGTGTTTGATAATCAATTAAGCTCATTTAATAATCGTAGTTGATATCATCTAAAATTTTAAATATTTTTTAAAATATAGATTAAAATTTTAAAAAAAATTAAATCATATAAAATTTATTTAATTCTGACTTAATTTATAAATATTAAACATAAATATCGATATATTATTATTATAAACTTACTATCACCACCACCACCACCACCACAACAACTATCTTGTCACTGCCACCACTACCACTATGCTACTGCCACCGCTATTGCTACCACTATCACCGCCACAACCACCACCATCATGTTATCACCACTGCTACCACTATCACTACTGTCACTACCACCACCACCATGCCACTGCTACAACTATCACCGCTGCCACCAACCATTGTGTCGTCGCCACCACCACTGCTATCACCTTCATCACCATTTTTATTATTGTCATGAATATTATCATTATTTTATTACTACTATCATCACTACCACCACCACGACGCTACCGCCACCACTGCTACCGCTGCCGCCGCCGCCACCACCACCACTACTATCACAATATAAAAATTAAAACATATAATTTAAAAATAATAAATTTTAAATTTTATCTTACATATATCAAATAATTTATTTTTAATTCAACATTTAAATTTTATTAAATAACTTTTTAACTTAAAAAATTTAATATTTAATTTTTGATTTTATCAAATACCACAGCAATGGGCACTTATTATTTTTTACTTCTAACAAGAAAAAATTATGATATTGGATTAAGAATTTCAGTGTGAGCATGTGCCAGTCAAATAGCACGTGGTCAAATGGAAAACTTTTTAATATGTTCACATGGCTATGTATATTTTTAATATGATCATATGCCTATGTATATGGCACCATTGAAGAAGTTGAATATTTTAATAAGTAATTTTAGTAGGTTGAAATAATTGTGTTAAGAAAGAAGATTATATTTTTTGTTGTTGTTGTTGTATTTGGATATAATATTTGTAAGAAAAAAATGAAATGATTATAGATTTGATATGAAATTTTATCTTATTAGTTATTTTAACCTATTCGTTTGGGAATAAATTATTTTAACAATTTTTTAACTTTTTACAAAAAAAAATATAAAAAAATAAAATGAATGATATAATAATTTATAATAATTTTTTAACTAAAATACCTGACCTCTAAACGAGGCACTGCTATTTTAATCCAAAATGTCCAAAAAGTCTCATTCCAAACACCCTCATAATGCTCATGTGAAGTTTACATAGATAACTACACAATTTGATTTTGAATAAAGCTTCGTAGCTCGAATCTCTCTCCCCCGAATCTCCCGACCGTCCAAAACGACGTCGTTTTGGGCGGTTTTTTTTTCCCTTATGTCTGAAAACAGTTAGAGAGCAGAAGAGAGAAAGAAGAAGGGAACAGGGGAAGAGAGAGAAAGAGAAGAGAGGGGAAGAGGGAATGGAGAGAGAGAGAGGGTCGGCTATCGACCACCGCCTCCGCCTCCGATCGTCGTAGCCCAGCCCGGTTCGCTGATCGCCGCCGCCTCCGCCTCCGTCGCAGCCCAGCCCGATTTTCTTTTCTTTATTTATTTTTTTTTTTCTGGATCTGAAATGAAGGGAATGGGGTGGGTTTGATGTTTGGTTGATGATGAAGCTGTGTTGATGATGATGTGTTGGGGTAGGTTTGATTTTTGGTTGATGGTTGATGATAAAGATGATGATCTCTTTCTCTGCTCTGATCCTTTCTTTTCTTCTTCTTTCTTTCTTTCTTCTTCTTCTTCTTTGCCCTTTTCTTCTGCGTTGTTGATTTCGAGGGATTCGGGGGCTTCAAATTTGGGAGACGTAGCACGGTTGTTTAATTTTTTAGGAGTATCTCTATCAAATTAATTAAAATTATGTTATATCTTAATTTAAAATAATATTTATTTAATTTAGTTTCGTATCATTTTAAATGCATTCCCTAAGAACTTTTGTATTCTTTTTCTATACTATTTAAATATTACTTTTATTCATTTTAATTTAAAATTATATTTTATAATCTGAGTATAATTAATTTCTAAATATAAAAGTAATATTTTTTAATGTTTGATTACCAATAGCTACACTTGTTTAGTCAAAATCACAAAAATTAAAATGACTAACTTATAATAACTGTTGGAAAATTTGGTTTATTAAGCTTATTTTGGGCCGACTTTGAGCCCAAAATTGAGTGGGCCCTAAACATCTTTTGGGGTGGGTTTGAAAAGGTGAAGTGTTCCTTGCCGCGTGGCAAGTCACACGGTGAAGACGGTTCGTCAAAACCATTTATGAGTGAATGGGAACATGACGTCGTTTTCGAATTCGTGGAATAGGAAATTTAAGGAAGTAAATGTGGATTTCTTTGGAAAGGGTAGTCCCACATTGAAACTTTAAGAGAGTTTTGTTGAGTATATAAGCTCTAGCCTACAACACTTGGTTGGGCCCCGAGTTTGTAGAAGGGAGGAATTATGGACAAAGTGAACCTTAGCCCAAACCACCACACGCGCGCACCGTCGCCATCCGTCCGAGCCGTGCTGGTTGTGGGGTCAATTCTTTTATTAATTTTTTGGACGAAATTCATTTGAATTTTTTCAAAAATTATTGCGGGAAAAAAAATTTAATTTAAAATTCGAATTTGACTTTGAATTCAAATTTATTGTCCAATAATTGTGCTTCTAATCTGGTCTGAATTCCATCTGTTGAACAGAGTAAACTGCCCAGACAGTTTCGAAACTGTCCAGCAGTGCTACAGTCCGAAACAGTGCAGCAGTTACAAACATATTTGTTTGTATTTCAAACTGTATCTGTTCAGTTTAAATATTGCATTTGTTCACTTCCTTGGTACCTGTTCGGGTCAAACATTTTTTGCCTATAAATACCAACATTCCAGCAGTGTTTAGGGGATCCAAAAATCAATCTGTATAATATTCCTTTTGCTGTCCAACTTTGCTTTGTTTGCATTGTTCTTCATTTTAGTTATTTAGAGAAAAAATAAAGAGAGTATAGAACACAGGTTCGGTTCGCGCGTACAAATTTGTTTGAAGTGCTTCTACAAGTTTGTGAAGATCATTGTATCTTGGGAGAGACGCCGCTCAACCGTAAGCACCATAGTGAGGCGAATCTTTCTTAAGGACATAGTGTCACACACTCGACTTGGTCTTTTAATTTTTTTTTGGTTCGACAAAATAAATTTTGTAAGTCTTTATTTTGTTTTGTTTGATTTAATTTCCATTTATTTTATTTACACAAAAGATTGTTCCAACAATCTTAAGACATATTCGAATTATTCTGTTTACAGAATTTTTTCGTTTGTTCCCTTTTCTCTTTCTTCTTTTAAAGAAAATTATTTTTTGCGGATTTACAAAATAATATTCTGGTTGGAAAAATAAATAGTGATTATATGCTATTTGATAGATAGTAGTAATATATTGTCTATTTTCTTTGACAACTAGTAGTAATACACTGGTGTCATTAACAATTCAGAATATATTTTTGTGGAATTTTGTCAGAAAATTAATTTTGATTTTTAGAAATTATTTTCTGAGTTTTCATTAATTAAAATTCTGTTTCAGTATTTTAATTATTGAAGTATTACAGAAATTTAATTTTTTGTGTGGAATTAATTTGGTTAAATAAAATTTATTTTATTTCCAAATTAATTAAAAAAATAAAAGTTACATTATTGTTTATTTTATTTTTACTGAATTTAATTCTGTGAATTTGGATTAATTTTTTGTGTAGAATAAATTCTAATTCTAATTTTGTTTTATAAATTAGAATTAATGGCTACTGAAACAAATACTCAAACAAGTACTACTGTGGTGGTTGCAATGACGCCAACCCCCTCTCATGTTGTGACAGTACCGGTAAATCACGATGAAAAGCCAGAGAAGTTCTCAGGAACTGATTTTAAAAAATGGCAACAGAAAATGTTGTTCTATCTTACAACTCTGAACCTGGTTCGTTTTCTCTGTAAGGATGCTCCTATTTTGAAAGAGGATGAAACCGACCGGCAAGTGGTTGCTGCGGTCGATGCCTGGAAATATGCTGATTTCCTTTGCCGAAACTACATTTTGAACGGACTTGACAACGCATTATAAAACATCTACAGTCCTATCAAGACAGCAAAGGAACTTTGGGAGTCTTTGGAGAAAAAAATACAAAACGAAAGATGCCGGCTTAAAGAAATTTGTGATTGGCAAATTCCTGGATTTTGTAATGGTTGGTTCAAAAACTGTGATCAGCCAAGTTCAAGATCTCCAACTCATTCTGCATGACATTCACGCAGAAGGCATGTCTCTCAGTGAATCTTTTCAAGTTGCAGCCTTAATTGAAAAATTACCACAAGGCTAAAAGGAATTTAAGAACTACCTCAAACACAAGCGCAAAGAAATATCTATGGAAGAATTAATTGTGCGTTTGAGGATTGAGGAGGAGAGCCGCAATTCTAAAAAGCAGGCTGGTAAGCATCCTACGGAGTCTAAGGCAAATGTGGTGGAACATGCTTCAAAAACCAAGAAACGAAAGTCTTCTGGAGAAAGTTCATCACAAGTCTCAAAGGGGGGGGGGAAATTAAAAAGTACAAGTTTAATGGCAAGTGTTACATCTGTGACAAAGAAGGACATTGGGCCAAAGATTGCCACAGCAAAGGCAAAAGCAAAAGAATAACAAGCAAGAAGCCTGCTTAAGCCCATATGACTGAAGTGTATAATATTTCCAATGGTGTAGATGACATCAATCTTTCTGCGGTGGTTTCCGAGGCAAATCTTGTTAGAAATCCGAAAGAATGGTGGGTGGACACTGGTTCTACTCGTCATATCTGTGCCAACAAAAAGTTGTTCACATCTTATTCTACAGTGGACAATGGTGAACAACTTTTGATGGGCAATTCCTCAACTTCCAAAGTTGAAGGACAAGGGAAGATTGTTCTGAAGAAGACATCTGGAAAGGAACTCACTCTCAATAATGTGCTGCATGTACCGGACATTCGCAAGAATCTTATTTCCGGATCTTTGTTAAGTAATAATGGGTTTAGGCTAGTGTTTGAGAATGATAAATTTGTACTTAATAAGAATGGGATGTATGTAGGAACATGTTACATGTCTGATGGTCTTTTCAAGATGAATGTAATGACCGTTGTACCCTCAGTTATTAATAAAAATACATCTTCTTCTTACTTGCTTGAGTCTTCAAATTTATGACATGGTAGACTAGGACATGTTACTTATGGATCTTTACGTAGATTAATTAATATGGAATGTTTACCTAAATTTGACATTGATTCAAATCATAAATGTGAAATTTGTGTTGAGGCAAAATTATCTAAAACTCATTTTCATTCAATTGAAATAAGTACGGAATCACTTGAATTAATTTATAGTGACATTTGTGATTTTAAATTAATTCAAACCAGAGGTGAGAAAAAATATTTTATCACTTTTATAGATGACTATACTAGATATAGTTATGTTTATTTAATTTGCACCAAGGATGAAGCTTTGGAAACTTTCATTCAATATAAGAATAAAGTTGAAAATTAACTTGGTAAGAAAATCAAGAAACTTAGAAGTGATAGAGGTGGTGAATATGAATCACCTTTTGGTGAATTCTGTAAAGAACATGGAATAATTCATCAAACCACCGCTCCTTACTTACCTCAGCAAAATGGAATTGCTGAAAGGAAAAATAGGATTTTAAAAGAAATGATGAATGCCATATTAATAAGTTCTGAATTACCTCAGAACTTGTGGGGGGAAGCAATTCTCTCTGCAAATTATATTTTAAATAAAGTACTCCGAAAGAAAATGAATCAAGCACCTTATGAATTGTGGCATGGAAGAGTACCATCCTACAAATACTTAAAAGTATGGGAGTGTTTGGCTAAAGTGGCTATTCCTAGTCCTAAAAAGACTAAGATAGGTCCTAAGACCATTGATTGCATTTTCATTGGTTATGCCAAGAATAGTAGTGCATATCGGTTTTTGATTCATAAATCTGAACATTCTAAAATGCATGTAAATACTATTATTGACTCTCGAAATGCATCTTTCTTTGAACATGTATTTCCAAATAAGACTGGACAAGAGACTAGTAACAATAAAAGATTTCATGATGCTATTACTAGTTAGGATTAATAACAAAATCAAGAACAAGAGTTAGACCAAAATGAGGAAGAGGAACCTAGGCGTAGTAAACGTGCTAGAACCTCAAAATCTTTTGGTCCAGATTTCCTAACATTTTTGTTAGAAAATGAGCTTTTAACTTTTAAAGAGGCTATGTCCAGTCCTGAAGCTCTTTTATGGAAGAAAGCTATCAATAGCGAAGTTGAATCCATCTTGCAAAATCACACTTGGGAATTGGTGGATTTGCCACCAGGTTGTAAACCTCTTGGGTACAAGTGGATTTTCAAAAGAAAATTGAAAGCAGATGGATCAATAGACAAATACAAGGCAAGGCTTGTGGTCAAAGGTTTTAGACAAAAAAAAGGTCTTGATTACTTTGACACATACTCACCGGTTACTAGAATAACATTCATTAGAATGTTATTTGCCATTGCATCTTTATACAATTTAGGAATTCATCAAATGGATGTAAAAATCGCTTTCTTAAATGGTGAGTTAAAGGAAGAAATTTACATGGAATAACTAGAAGGTTTTTCTGTTCCAGGAAAAGAAAAGAAAGTGTGTAAATTGGTTAAATCATTATATGGTTTAAAACAAGCGCCAAAGCAATGGCATGAGAAATTTGACAAGGTAATGATGTCAAATGGATTTAAAATTAATGAGTGTGACAAATGTGTTTATATTAAAAACACAGACAAAGGTTATGTCATTGTATGTCTTTATGTAGATGATATGCTCATCATAGGTAGTAATAATGATATGATTAAAGCTACCAAAAAAATGTTGAATAAACATTTTGACATGAAGGATATGGGCATTGCTGATGTAATTCTTGGTATGAAAATTACCAAAATATCAGAAGGTTATGCTTTGTCACAATCTCATTAAATTGAGAACATACTTAACAAATTTAGAAAAGATGATGATCATCTTGCTAGAACACCTGTAGATGTTAATTTGTATCTTTCTAAGAATGTACAGGAAAGTATTTCTCAATTAGAGTATGTCCAAATTATTGAAAGCTTAATATACTTGATGAACTGTACTCGCCCGGATATAACTTATGCAGTAAGTAAATTAAGTAGATATACGAGTAACCCGGGAGTAGAACAATGGAAAGCAATTATCAGGGTTCTAAGATATCTCCGATTTACTCGTAACATTGGACTTAATTATACTAGATATCCATCAGTACTTAAAGGATACTATGATGCAAATTGGATATCGGATACTAGAGACTCAAAGTCCACCAGTGGGTATGTCTTTACTCTTGGTGGGGCGGTTGTATCTTGAAAATCTTCCAAACAGACTTGTATTGCTAGGTCTACTATGGAATCAGAATTCATATCTTTAGACAAAGCAGGGGAAGAGACATAATGGCTTCGCCACTTCCTTTAAGATATTCCAATTTGGCCAAAATCGGTGTCTGCTATATGCATACATTGCGATAGTCAATCAGCAATAGGTAGAGCATAGAGTCATATGTATAACGGTAAGTCTAGACACATTCGTCGTCAACATAATACCGTAAGACAACTACTCTCTGATGGAATTATTTCCATTTAATATGTGAAGTCTAAAGACAACATAGCGGATCCACTAACCAAAGGGTTAACAAGAGAGTTAGATGAGAATTCATCGAGGGAAGTAGGACTGAAGCCTATTAAATAAGAGTTACCACAACGGCAACCTAACCTAATTGACTGGAGATCCCAAGATCTAGGTTCAAAGGGACAACCGAGTTGTGAATGACTTAGAAGGATCACTGGGAAGTCCAACTCCTACCCATTTCTATGATGAAATAAGTGATGTCTGCAGCATTTTAGGTTAAGTAAAATTTTAATGATTTTTATATCTAGGTAAACCTAGTGGAATATGGCAGGATACTCTTCATAAGAATCACCTATATGAGTGTGAACTAGGCTGGTTCTATGAGAATTGTGAAGGGCTACAATTCTCTAGAGCACTCATGAAAGATCAGGGTGTTCAGGGCCAAAATGAACACAATAATGAGAACTAAATTGTGTCTGAGATATACTGTGTGAGTTCTATTGTATTGGTTTACACAAACGGCTGAACAGTTCAAGACATCATGTTTACTGGTTAGCTAGTAAATCCGATAGTGTCTCACAAAGGAAGGTTCAAAGCCAAAAGCTACCTATCATTTGCAGAATATTTTCAATTTCTGTACTCTCTGTAATTAGATCATGTTGTTGCATTTTCTCTTCGTCAAATTCCATTCATGTGGGGGATTGTTAGAAAATTTAGTTTATTAGGCTTATTTTAGGCCGACTTTGAACTCAAAATTGAGTGGGCCTTAAACGTCTTTTGGGGTGGGTTCGATGAGGTGAAGTGTTTCTTGCCGCGTGGCAAGTTACACAATGAAGACGGTTCGTTAAAACCATTTATGAGTGAATAAGAACATGACGTCGTTTTCAGGTTCGTGGAATAGGAAATTTAAGGAAGTAAATATGGGTTTATTTGGAAAGGGTTGTCCCACATTGAAACTTTAAGAGAGTTTTGTTGAGTATATAGGGGGTGTTTGTTTCAGCTTTTCAGAGCCAACTTATGGCTTTTAGCTTTGAAAAAGTTATTTTGGACTGTTTGGTTAAACTTATTTCAAACAACTTCTGATTCTAACAGCTTATTTTAACTCAAAAAAGCTGATTCTGAGAAGCTGCTTACCTCTTGCTTCTGATTATCAGCTTCTGCTGTGGACATGTTAATTTATGGTTATACTCTTAAATTTTTTTATTTTTTATTTTTTTAAAAATAGAAAAAGACTCAAATGGACTATAGATTATTATTTTTATTTTTTATGAGAAATGTAGACAAACAAAAAAAAAATAAAAATTGAAAAAGCTATTTCACAGCTTATTTAACAAATACTACTCAGCAACTTAAATCTATAATCCAACAGCTACACCAAACAGATTAATAGTTTCTGATTAAAGTCATAATCTATAATCTGTTAAGCTATAATCTATAAGCTGTTTTAACAGCTACACCAAACGGGCCCAGCTCTAGCTTACAACACTTGGGTTAGGTCCCAAGTTTGTAAAAGGGAGGAATTATGGACAAAGTGAATATTAGCCCAAACCACCACACGCGCGCGCGTCGCCGCCGTCCGTCCATCCGTCCGGTCGAGCTGAGCCATGCCGTGCCGGGCGCAAGTGGAGGTGTGGGTTGTGGGGTCGGTTCTTGTATTAATTTTTTGGACAAAATTCATTTGAATTTTTTCAAAAATTATTGCGAGAAAAAAATTAATTTAAAATTTGAATTTGAATTCAAATTTATTGTCCAATAATTGTGCTTCTAATCCAGTCTGAATTCCATCTGTTGAACAGTTAGTAAACTGCCCAGACAATTTCGAAACTGTCCAGCAGTGCTACAGTCCGAAACAGTGCAGCAGTTACAAACAGATTTGTTTGTATTTCAAACTGTATCTGTTCAGTTTAAATATGACATCTGTTCACTTCCTTGGTACCTGTTCGGTCAAATATTTTTTGCCTATAAATACCAACATTCCAGCAGTGTTTAGGGGATCCGAAAATTAGTCTGCATAATATTCCTTTTGTTGTCCAACTTTGCTTTGTTTGCATTGTTCTTCATTTTAGTTATTTAGAGAAAAAATAAAGAGAGTATAGAACACAGGTTCGGTTCGCCGTACAAATTTGTTTGAAGTGCTTTTACAAGTTTGTGAAGATCATTGTATCTTGGGAGATAGACGCCACTCAACCGTAAGCACCGTAGTGGGGCGAATCTTTCTTAAGGACATAGTGTCACACACTTGACTTGGTCTTTTAATTTTTATTTGGTTCGACAAAATAAATTATGTAAGTCTTTATTTTGTTTTGTTTGATTTAGTTTCCATTTATTTTATTTACACAGAAGATTATTCCAACAATAACTAGTTTAATGAATGTGAAGTTTTGTGATTTACCCACTATTTTAACAAAAAAATGAAAATAACAAAACTACATGATTTTTTTTTTTAATGTATTTTGTTTAACCATTTTATCTAGTGTGTCTCTTAAAATGAGTTTGTTTAGTTTCTAATACTTTCTAAATGTAGCTAGCCAATAGAAGAGTAGGCAAAATACATGTCTTCTTGTATCTCCATTATGTGATGAAGTTAGGCAAAATGTATAAAATGCTTAGGTGTCTAAGGCAGGATTATTTATTTTTATATATTTTTTTAGACTTTATATATATATTTTTGAGTTATGCTCAACTAAACGGACCGAAAAAGGTTTTTTTTTTTTAAAAAAAAAAATCCCAAAAAGACAGAAAAAAAATTATAGGAAGGATAAAAAAAAGAGTAAAAAAACAGTTGATTTTTTTTTTAATTTTTTAAAAGGTAAAAAAAATTAACATAATTTTAAGGAAAAAAATCACTTAAGATACAAAAAAATTGGAAAAAAAGAAAAGAAAAGTGTGTTTGGTTTGAGTTTTCTGAATTAAGTTTTTTTGAAAACTTTTGATTTTTGTGTTTTTTTGTTTTTAGTGAATATTTTTTAAATTTTAAATTTTTTTTAGATGCACCTTACTTAAATATATATAAAAAGTAAAAAAATTGTGAAAATATTTTAAAAAAATAATAAATACATAAAAATACAAAAAATGTACTGAATTTTTGTTTTGTTTTGTTTTTTTTTTATATTTTTGGTATTAGTGAATTTAAAAAAAAAATTATAATTTTTTTACTTTTTAGGTGTATTTATGTTAGGTGTGTCTAAAAAGTAAAAAAATTGCTTAAAATATTAAAAAAAAAAATTATAAAAACAAAAAAACAAGAAAAATAAAAAAGTAAATTTTTTTAAAAAGTGTTTTTGGAAAAATGGAGCCAAGCAAGCTGATCTTACTTTTTTAGTTACATGAGGTGATTTGAAAAGTTAGTTAAAAGTTGACTTTTTGACTTTTTTTTGTTATTTTGTATGTAAAAAATATGAGAGGTAATATGATCAAAAATGAGTTAAAATATAAAAACTAGCTTTTAGAGCATCTCCAACCCACTAGGCATATGATGCTTATTAGTCAAAATGCCTAATGTGACTTACTTTTTTCAACTCCAATGCACTAGGCATATGCTTAGGCATTTTGGCTCAGCTCACATTCACTAGCTACATGTAGCTAGCTTTCAAGGCTAGGCAAAATGCATTTAATCATTAAGATTATTTCCCTCCATCTTTGTTGCTGACGTGGCATTCTATAAAGTTAATAATATTTTGATGAATAGCTAAAATAAAGAGTATGGTTGGAGCAGAAACATGAAATCGTTGATAAGCAAAATAAAATGTATACTTTATAGTAATATTTAGATAGGTAAAATGCCTACTACCATTGGAGATGCTCAACATCCGCATCATCCTCGACAAATTTTGAGCCAAATTATAATGCAAAATCCGCTTTTATATTTTAGCTAACCTTTTTTTTATATACACACTCTATCAAATTCTCTATTTTAAAATTTTATTCCATTAAAATATTATTTTTTATTCTTTTATCTTTTTTCAATTTAAATATAATTTTTCTAGTGCAAAATAGCAGCAGTCGAATGAGGCAAACCCACTGAGGGGCAGTCGACCGACAGAATGACCGATCAGGCCAACATTCAGCAAAACTTATTTCTTTGCAGCGACATCGGGGAGAATGCCCGATGGATAGGAAAATATAATAAAAAATATATTAGCCTATCTCAAAAAAATAATAAAATATTGAATAACTAATGAATAGTACCTCAACAAATTTGTTGAGTAACTATAACAAATTCAACCAAAAGTTAGTTTAAAAATAATTTGTTGAGATTGATAGAGCAAGTAGATTATGACTTTCTAACTATGTTTCACTTTTTTGCTATTTTGATGGGACTAATGTGGATGCTCTTACAAGAAGATTTTAAAATCAATTTTATAAAAAAATAGATATCTACATAAAAAATTGAAAGTTTAAAAGAATAATAAAATTATAAATATTTTAATAAAAAAGGTGTCTTTTGCGTGCCAAATACGTTGCCTTTTAAATGATATATTTTATGAATGTCATATTCACAATTTATCCACTATCTACTACTATTATGCGTGAAAAATTATTATATTTTTTTACTTTTTACATATTTTGAAAATACAGTCTCAAATTTATTAAGGGTTTGTTTGGCATGCTTCTTAGGGCTAAAATATCTATATGAGACAAAATATGTTATTTTAGTCAAATAGGATAAAATGTTATATTTAACCCATAATTATTTTATTTTTTCTTTTACAAAAGTCAAAAAAATTTATTCCAAACGAGACTTTTTAATCCCAAATTAAAATAGTCAAAAAGTCGAAAAGCGAACTCACATATCAAATGAGCTCTAACGCCAAGTTTGGTAAGTTGAAAAAAAATTAAAAAGCCAAAAAATTGCTCAAAAAGTTGAAAAGTTATCACTATTTATCAAAAGTCAAAAGTACGGTTGCACAATTTCCAATCATAATTTTTTCCTGCACACTAATTTATATAATTTTTTAATATATATTTTTTCATGAAAAGTAAAAAAATTAACCCAAACATTCATATTTTTTGGGTAATGATACATCCCACTAAAAGTGGTGCTCTAAGGCCAAGTTTGGTAACCCATAATTATTTTATGGGTAATGATAACCCATAATTATTTTATTTTTTCTTTTACAAAAGTCAAAAAAATTTATTCCAAACAAGACTTTTTAATCTCAAATTAAAATAGTCAAAAAGTCGAAAAGCGAACTCACATATCAAATGAGCTCTAAGGCCAAGTTTGGTAAGTTGAAAAAAAATTAAAAAGTCAAAAAATTACTCAAAAAGTTAAAAAGTTATCACTATTTATCAAAAGTCAAAAGTACGGTTGCACAATTTCCAATCCTAATTTTTCCCTACACACTAATTTATACAATTTTTTAGTATATATTTTTTCATGAAAAGTAAAAAAATTAACCCAAACATTCATATTTTTTAGGTAATGATACATCCCACTAAAAGTGGTGCTCTAAAGCACCACTAATGAGTTGGCAAGCATTTAAAAAAAAAAAAAAAAAAAAAAACAAGACACAAGGAGCAGGCCCCGTCCGTTGCCACATCACTAATGGTGCTTTTAGAGCACCCAGCATTAAATTGTCTAGTTCTCTGTTTTAGACTTATGACTTATGCCTAATTATATTATTTGTATTATGCTATTTGTATAATAATATGCATCATCATTCATAATAATACCATAAATATCGTCACTTGATTGAAAAGGGTCTTACACCACTCAAAGGTATTACCTAAACAGTACAAACCCACAATCAATTTGAGTGGGTGATTCTGTTAAAACCACTAATAATGGGTTGAGTACCCTCGATTTTATTTATTTATTTATTTTTTTGAGCTGATTCATTATTCTGAATTATCGTAACATCTTAATTCTTTGTTACCCACTCTATTTCAGATTTCATAACCAAGCAGTCGATTGCATTGTCTCTCAATCAACTCTATTTAACAACCCAGTGGTTGTACAAATAGATAAAAATATAACAAGACACTCTAATTCGTAGACAAACTGCCCACTTATAAGGTTAGACTTCATACAAGTAGTAACCTTTTTCGTTCATATATGCATAAAGAAAAGCAAACGACTCTTTAGGATATTTTTATAGGTTCAGGCTTTTCTACAGTTAGGTTTTCTAATTGGAGCATGTTGTTGGGTATCTGTGGGCCCAATACAGAGTTCACATCAACAATCTAAACTGTCAGTACGTTGGATTCGCGGACTACTTTATTCTTGTAAAAAATCACGTTGATCGAATATTAATAACCACTTGATCAAATCAAAGTACTCAGCGAAGACTACAAATTGAACAGTTCATATTATCAATGTGAGTTTTATGGTAGGTCCACAGAGCTCAATAATATGCTTCTGCCCGATCGGACTGGAGAAAAGTTATTCTTTATTTTATACTCCTTTTGTATACCAGTTATAAATTGATTGATTTTTTTTTTTTTAGTAATTTAAAAGGTTGTGTCAACAAATTTTCACTTTCTATGGTTTGAAATTTTCAAAATTAATTTTTTGAGTTTTTAATTTTAGATCGACTTATTTTTTTTATTTTTTAAACCTATTTTGGGTTAATTTGTACATATGTTAACTATTTTTTAGACCTTTAACGGCTGAGTAAATTTTTAGTGACTTCTTAAATTTGCTTATGAAAAATGCTTGAGACCCCCATTTTGTTGAGATCTCCATAACCTCCTTGAATCTCAACCATTAATGTATGTGTGGAACTCACT
The DNA here is from genome assembly GCF_055761805.1 of Camellia sinensis. Taxonomy (NCBI): domain Eukaryota; kingdom Viridiplantae; phylum Streptophyta; class Magnoliopsida; order Ericales; family Theaceae; genus Camellia; species Camellia sinensis. The sequence continues at coordinate 190,507,447 of NC_138961.1, read as the reverse complement.
CATATATGTATGGAGCCCACACCATCAGTGATTGAGATCGTAAGGGGGTTGTAGGGGTCTCTAAAAAATGAGGGTCTCAATCATTGTTGTTTACTTATTATAGACATTCAAACATTTAAGCTTCGTTTGGCATTGGCTAATATAGCCAATTTTTTTTTGTGTTGAGACTTTTTTAGTCTCATTTGGTTTAGATTTTTTAATTTTTTTGACTTTTATGACAGAAAAAGTGTAATGAGTATGGGTTAAATGTGATATTTTTTCTTATTAGCTTACTTAGTATATTTTGTTATTTTGTGCTTTTTTAGTCCCAAAGTGATAGCCAAACCAGGGCTTATATGTGTGATTTGGAGTTTTGACTTTTTTATTAATTTATTTTTTTTTAACTTTACAGCTGTGATTGGGGCCTCGAATTTGAGGCTCGAAATTGCCTCAAATGCTTTTTTTTTTTTTTTTTTTTTTTTTTGGGCTTATACATTAAAAAAAAAAATAAATAAAAATAATAATAATAATAACAAGCAAAACATCAACCCAGCAAAAAAAAAAAAAAAAAAAAAAAAAAGAAAAAGAAATTCGAGCCAAATTTGAGCCAAAAATTTGAGGGCTCAATCTTTTTCCTTAACCTTATTATGAGATAAAAAAATTAATGCATTTAGTAATGACTTTTTTAATTATATGATAAAAAGGAGACATTTTCAATTAGATTTCTCAATTAGAGGGTGTTGTTCGGTGTTGTTAGGTCTATTACGAAGTTTATATTGATGATCAGAATTGTTTAATGTGCATGACTCATTGAGTACTGCATTCTTATAAAAAAATTATATTGATTGAATATTAATACTTATTTAATCAGATTATATTTATATCAATAATTTATTTTTAAATCATTGAGAATTTTTATTTTATTTTATAATTTCTCCAAAAATATATTAGCAATAAAACCGGGCGAAAGCACTTACAAATATATCACAATTTTAAATTTTAAAAATAGGAGAATGGGCGGGTCAAAGTAGAAGTCACATGCACACCGACTAGAGACAATCCCGGTTGACAAAGACACTTCACCCATTTTTTTTTTTTTTTTGTCTTTTTCATCACTCTTTGTAAAAATGTATTTTCATTCATATTTAGGGGTGGTTTGAAATGATTTAAATTAGTGTATTTTTTAATTTTTTATAAAATATGAGTTGAGTTTGAAGTGATATAATAGAGAGGTGATATGACTTAAATAAAATGATATGACTTAAATAAGATAGTAATTTTTTGACTTTTTAATTTTTTCAGAGTACCCCAAACAAACCCTTATAATTAAGGGGTTGGGTGATGTAGTCCCAATAGTTTGTTTGAGGGTAAAGTTATAAAGTAAATGGCAGATTAATAAATTGACAGATTGATATATTGTAATTTGAGCAATTTTAAGTGAATTGACAGATCAAGGGGTTGTGGCATTGTGGTAAAGCCTTGGGGTTTAAGCCCCAAGGTCACAAGTTCAATTCCCCTCCTTGGGCCAATCTCCTGGGCGAAGCACTGTTGGTTAGGAGGTTGGACCTCAAGGATGCCTAATCAGCTACTTGGTGTGGGTTTAATGCTCCCCCGCTGTGCGAGTCCTGACTTAATCGGAGCTTGCCTTGGGAGGTCGGGACAAGCTTCCAGGTTATAGTGGAGGTTGGACCTCAAGGATGCCTAATCAGCTACTTGGTGTGGGTTTAATGCTCCCCGCTGTGCGAGTCCTGACTTAATCGGAGCTTGCCTTGGGAGGTCGGGACAAGCTTCCAGGTTATAGTCTCTTACTCGGAACGGACAAGGATGCCTAATCAGCTACTTCCCGCTGTGCGAGTCCTGACTTAATCGGAGCTTGCCTTGGGGGAGCTTGCCTTGGGAGGTCGGGACAAGCTTCCAGGTTATAGTCTCTTACTCGGAACGGACAAGGATGCCTAATCAGCTACTTCCCGCTGTGCGAGTCCTGACTTAATCGGAGCTTGCCTTGGGGGAGCTTGCCTTGGGAGGTCGGGACAAGCTTCCAGGTTATAGTCTCTTACTCGGAACGGACAACAGGACACCCTGGTGATCTCCTCATGGGGCGCTGGGAGGATTTCCCTGTAACAAAAAAAAAATAAAAATAAAATATTATAATCAATTATTAAATCTTTTCATAATATATAATACTATTTTATATAATATTTTTCATTTATATAATATAAATTAATTTTATATAATATTTTTCATATATATAATTATTAATTTATAATAAATTTTACACATTAGTTCTCTTTCACACTTATTTTTTTCTTTAATATTTTATTATAAATTAAAAAATATATATGTATTAATTATAATATAATATAGCAATTTTGAAATAGATTATAAATTTTAAAAATTAAATCACAATAAACATAGTATGAATTAATACGAATAGGTGAGATTTTAACCGATTATGCAATGTTTTGCATAATCCTACTTACAACCCAACAAATACAAAAAAAAACAAAAACTACATATATAAAACCACAATTTATTATTTTTGTTTTTCAAAATTTGGCGGAGATTTCAAAAATTGAAACCAAATCTATAAAACAGCTCCACAAATACTCAACAGCGCTACCGACCCCAAATGAGCTGTCCAGCTCTCATTCGCTGAAAATATTAAAAAAAAAAAAAACTGTTTTTTTCGCTCAATCACAGGGCGCCACCTCCCTGGATCGACCCCCAGTGGTGCATGAGGCATTTCTGACAAACACTACTGCGAAAAAAAAAAAAAAAAACATATACACGTATCTATGTATGTAGTGATGGTAGATTTTCTTCTTTTTGTTTTGCGATTTTGAGCGGGAATTCATAAAGCGATCGACACACTGCCTTTTGGGGCAGTGAAGTATTCATGGGTCGGAGTCGGATCAACTCCGATTCTCCCTCCTCCTCTTCATCTTCTTCTGCTGAATCCAGCTTTCGCGAGCTTGACGACGTCTTCTTGCAGGTCCTCTCTCTCTCTCTCTCTCTGTATATATATATATAAATAATATGCTCTTGCTCATGGCAACCTAGGTTTTTTTTTTTTTTTTTTTTTTTTTTTTTTTTGTTTGTAAATTTCAAGTGTGTGGTCTGTATTTCAAATGATAAAAAAAAAAGAAAAAAGAAGTCAACTTCGCAATTTTGGTTTGTTAGGATAGCCAAGTTGGAAGGTTCTTAAATCCAAGCTATGGAAACAATTAGGTGATGATTTATCTGTGGTTTAATGGAGTATTAGAGTTGCAGTGTTGACTTATTTAATTTCTTGCAAGTTACAGGAATTTTAAAATAAATGAATTTCAAATTTCAAATTAAACAGATAAAAGAGTGTTTGTGTTCATTCATTTTGTTATATGGGGGGATTTGAATGATTCGGTGGCCAATCAAAAGGAAATATTGAAATATGCACATAGCCTCTACTATTGAGCCCTTGTGCTTAGAATAGAGCATCTCTAATCCTTTACTTTTTCTTTCATCAAATTTAAATTTGATGAAAAAGTGCTTAAAAATCATCTCCAATCATTTCATCAAATGCTTATCAAATCAAGGGACAGTCAAATATTGCTCACCCAGAGGTCTAGCAACTTCTTACAAGAACCAGAACCCCCCCAAAGCCCTCTAAGCTAAGAAATGTGCCACTTGCTCATTTACAGATAGAAAAAGATTGATGGCAATTTTTCACATCTTCCATGATAACCTCCCAATCCAAATGCATAGAGATCTTGTTGGTCATGCTAGAAATAATTTGTTGACAAGTGCCCTCAAATTTTCAACTTTTTCAAACCCAGCTCAGTTGCCAAGAGAAGTCTTCCTCTGCGGCCATCACTTCTTACATCCCCGGTTCTGTCTGTCCATCCAAATGTATCCCTCTGCCCATTACGTTCACCCTTGCACTATGTTTTGATTATGGAGTTGGATAGTGATTTGGAAGGATAAGGGAAATGGAGAAAAAATTTAGTATCGATTCCATTCACATTTCCCTCACCTTCTTCCCTTTCCTTTCCAAATCCCTGCCCAAATTCATGAGCCACAACCAATTGCTATTTTATTTTTTTATTTTATTTTAAATTTTAATAATAGGATCAGGTGAGTTATTTATTTATTTGAGTCTTTACAGTGACATCTCTGCTCTACTCTTCTTCGCTGTCGGACCTCAGTGACTTGAGGTAGTCAATTTGGTCCATAAAGTGGGTTGCCCTTCTTGCTGTCTCTTGATATTCTGAAATTATATTTGCCTCTGATGGGCCTATTGCATCTATTTTGGACTTGACACTGAAAACATCTATGATAAATTCTACCTCTTATGCTTTCTACTGGAGTAAAGCCTTGGAAGCAAAAGATCTTGTAATTCATGTTGTCCATGAAAATTGCAAATTGAAATTCTATTTCCACCAAAGAAGTTAAGAGCTAGTCAAAACTGTATTTTACTATTTCATAACTTAATCTCAATAATGACATATGTTTGGCTTGGATTGTAAAAATATTAAAGGAATGTAAGTTACACTTTGGTGTGGGTACCCACTAGCTTGTCAATGAGAAAGATAAGCAGAAATTGAATTTTCTTCTTATTAATTCACAACTGACAAGAATGCTTGGATGAGGAAAAAATGAAACTATAAGAGGCAATCAAAGCTAAGATAAAGACTTATTTGTCTGGACTTTTCTCATTTCCTTATTAGTGGATTAATTATTAAATGGTAAATTTGTTTCCTGATGGACGTCCCTTATGACCTTGAATGTTATTTTCGTTAGAAACCAGTTCTGAGTACTTAGTTTTTCAAGGCTTGAGGCGAAACAAATTTACAAAGTCAATGATTGTAATTGTATTGGTTCTCTCATTTTATTTGTGCAAGCCTGATTTTTCTCCCTCCCAATCATTCAGACTCAAACAAGAATATGGCTTGGAGAAGTCCTGCTCAAGCGATTGGATGACCAGCTGGCAATTTCTGATTTACTTGCTGATGGGGAACTGCTGTATGTTCTTTTCTCTTATGTATTGTGATGCTGCATAGATACTAGATGTGCATGCTTCCATCTCTTATAGTGTCTGTGCATTGTCAGCTATCCTATAAGATAAAACAGTGTTCCTTTTCTTGACACATGTTACTATATTTAGGAGAAGCATATTACCTAATGCCCTGCATTTACACTGTGTTTTGATGTATTGAATAATATCTACCACAATAGTCTTTTTGTCGTGCTTTGATAATATTATCCGGACTGGTTTTGAGTACGCCCTACCTTTTGAAAAATCTAGATGCAATGTTTCTATTAAAAACCAAATATGAGTAATATGCCATTTCTATTTTCTTTTACCTTTTGGCTAGAATAGTTAGATTTGTAATACAAAATGATCTCTACATATAGGAAAGTATGTTGGACAAATTTTTAGAAAAAAAAAGGAAAGTATCTTTCATTGTTGTTGTTTTTAATTTTTATATAACTATTTTTAATTGATTTTAAAGGTTTGAAGTTTCGAAAAGCATATGGACGATGTTGTTGGCAAAGTGCAAGGAACTAAGGCATGTCAAAGGTCATAAATATAAACCAATTGGTTCTAGGAAGAGCAGTGGGAGATATAGGCCATATTCTAATGTTGACTCATTTTTGAAGGTACATTTCACTCTGTTCCTCCTTTTTTTGCGATTGTTCAATATATTGTAGAATTCAGTTGCACTATTCTTTATATGAGTGATTTTTTTTTAGTAATTGCTTGCATACGATGTTAATACTAATTTGCCCTCATAATGGCCTTGAATAACCTTTCATTGCTTTATCTTGACAGAGACACAATAATCTCTAAGATTAGAGGTCAAATTTCTATTGAATATGGGTCAATGAAAGAAAACCTAATAGATAAATTTATTAAATTCATTTAGCATAAGTTTCTGAATTCTGAATTTGTAATTTAATGTTCATTTGAGTTAGATACTCATGCTGAAATGAGATTTCAACATTTTGATTTACTAAATGCCAGTTTGGAATATCTGCTTTGAACCTATTTAACATGTTTGTGTTATTTGTTGCATTGGATACCCTGGCGCCTAGTAATCTCTTATCTGTCATAAGAACAAAAATAATTGAAGCATTCTGATTTTTGAGAACAAAGAAGAAATTAATATTGTTGGAGAGCTTGATATACTTTGTTGGGCCCATTTCTGAACAGCATAAACTTTTGGGACTATTGGTCTATGAAGCATGGAGACGCCAAAATGGAAGCCGTGGGGGTGTCGGATACGGGGACACGCCGGGGACACGGGGACACGCCGGAGACACGTACGGGACACGGCATCTGGCGTGTCCCCTTAATTTAATTTATTTTTTTACAGGGGATACGGAAGAGACACTGCGGGGACACGCGTGTCCAAATCTGGACACGCCATGGACACAACGACACAGCGACAAGAGTAAAATGAAAGGAAAAACGAGTACAAACCTGATCAGCGACGATCCAGAGCCCCATTTGACTTCGACGAGCTCTGTCTCTCGCCTTTGCCTTCTCAGATCTCTCTCTCTCTCTCGCCCCTTTGTTGTCTCAGAACTCTCTCTCTCTCTCGCCTTTTTTCTCTCCCTCGCGATCGCGATCCTCTCTCTCCATCGCGATCGCGATCGCCTCCCTCTCTCTCGCTTCTGTCTTGCTTCCGTCTGTCTCTCCCTCGGTTCTCTCCCGTCTTTATCTTCTCATCTTTTGATTCATCATATATTATATAATAACTATTATTATTATATAATAATACTCATATATATTATATAATAACTATTATTATTATATATTATAACTATTATATAATAGTTATTATATAACATAGTATAAGATAATATATACTTATACATATTAATAAATGAAAAAAATAAACACATGTATGAAAATAAAATAAAAAAATTAATTGGAACACATTATTTAAAAAATATAATAAATAAATAAAATAATTAATATGTATTAAAATAAAAATATTTATAAAAAAAATTAAAAAATTTGCCGTGTCCCCTGCCGTGTCCGTGTCCCCATTTTTTAGAAATTGCCGTGTCCCGTGTCCGTGTCCGTGTCCGTATGCCTGTCCGTGTCCGTGCTTCATAGCTATTGGTGACTTAACACAGTATCGGAACTCAAGTTGGGGGAGGTCTTGGTTTCAAGCCTTTCCAGTTGCATTTGGCCCCTGTTTACATTCTTTCTTTTCTATAGGCATGGATGTTTGCATCTCTTCATACAAGATGGGGTTGCATGTAAGGGAGGGTATTGGAGAGGTTGATATATGTTGTTGAGCTCATTTCCTAACAGCTGAAGCTTTTGAGACAATTGGTGACTTAACGAATACAAGTTGCTTTCTCAAGACAACTAAATCAAGACTTTTGTAGCCGAGTATGAATGTTTTGTCACTCTGAAATAGCTGTTTTTCTATGATAAGTATTCGAATATCATGTAACAGATTCTGCTTCATTGTGTAACTGAAAGAGCTTGCTCACTGAATTTCTTTGCTGTTGTTAAACTTTTACAACTAGTGAATCCTGTTGCTTGAGTTGATAATCCATGAATGAATAATTAAACAAGTTTTTATCTTGTCTCTCCAATAACTGGATCTAATATCTGACTAAATGCATTGTGTATGGTTCTAACTGCAACTCTTTTTCTTGTTTTTTTGTAGATATGCAAAATTTTGGGATTGAATGGCATTGATCTCTTCTCCCCGTCAGACGCTGTCGAGAAAAGAGATACCCGAAAAGTTTGTATGTGTATACGTTCCCTCTCAAAGAGAGCCAGGTCTAAGCAATTGAATGTAAGAAAGAACACACATATATGCATTTTTATTTCAGTGGAAGTACGTAGAATAGCTACTTTGTATTCATTATGCTAAGAGTAATTGCAAACTATGCATGTTGTAGGTACCTGATTTTGATATTGTGACCTATGCGGTAGCCATGCCCACCAACTTGGTGGGTTGCCTCCGTAGAACCTTGGAACTGTCACAGTGCAGCTTCAAAAGTTCTGCTAATGACAACCCATGTAAAAATTCAGCTTCAAAAGTTAGGCAGGTAAGCCAATATTGTGTATTTCTTGATTAAAATTGAAATTATAGTTGGTGAGTTCTAGTAGTCAATTTATACTTCTTGAAACTTCTGTTTATTAATCTGACTGGCTGATATATTTATTGTTGTTTTTGCTGCAGAAAAATCAAGTTGCAGCCTTTAGAAAACATGATTCTTATTTTGAAGCATCTGATGATTCAGAAAGCATTTATATGGAAGGGCCGTCTTATAGCTCATCAACAAACTATTCTCATGATACTGCTTTGCTGAGCAATTCAGATGAAGAAAATTCTTCACCCGGAGTATCTTCAGTGGTAAAGAAGTATGCTTCACCATTTAGTGTATCACAAGAAGATTTCCAAGGCCAAGAAAAAGAAGAATATGAACAAGGTCAACACAATTCACCTTGTTCAGCCAAACCATGTGATAATTCTCAAAAGATATTATGTGCTAGGGTTTCACATTTAAACAATGAAGAAAGAAATGTTCATGAAATGGCTCAACTGCATGTCGTTGATGTTGATTTTGGTATTGGAAATGATGCTTCCATTGTAGGGGATTCTTTGGATGACATATCCAATCAGTTGACATATCCAGATTTGGATGTTTTTGGCACTGATAACAAATATCCTTTTCTATTTGATGGTGAAGACAGCATGTTTAATATATTAATGGGTACTGATTCTCATGGATCTAACTCAACTGGAAGGACTTTTCAGAATGGACCTGGAAGGAGATCTTCTGATAATTTTGAAGATGTGGAAGTATCCTCCTCCTCGAACAGCTTCAGCTCTGTATTAGATCGGGCATTGAACTTGGATTTTGATGATCAATCCAATGCAGATGATTTGACAACTGCCAAAACTGAATTGATTAACTTGCAGAATTGTGAGGCTGACAGCATGGATAGTAGTTCGACAAGAGGGTATGAATTTCAGGGAAGCGCTGAGTATGAAAATTCTGTGGATGGTTTAGTTTGTGAAACAAAACTCAATGAGGATCATCATGCATGTATAGATCGGAATGAGGATCTTCTTAATTCAGAATATATAAATGAGGTGAGAATCTCAGGGGAACTTTATTCTTCTAATGTTTTGGTTTGTCTCTCACTGGACTCTTTTAACTTCAAACATGCATCACTTTGGTTTATTTTTGTCGGGATTGATTCCTTTCAATTTGTCATGTCTGATCTGATAGGATGAAAGTAAGCGTGAATTTGTGGATAATGTAGCAGAACATTCAGGTGGGAGGAAATATAGAAGTGCGAGGGTCCCACATGGCAAGCCTCACAGAAAGCCACTGCTGAGGACAGTTGTTGAAGGCACTACTCTTTTTGGTATATTGTGTCTCTTGCTTCATCTCAGGTGTGTACTCTTATAAGGATCACCTGTGTATAGTCTTAATAATACCTATCTTTTGCAGTAACTGGTTCTATTTTTAAAACTCTGTTTTCTTATTTGTCTGTTTGTCGACACTTAAAATTAGCTTTTTAGATTGACTTTTTAGGTTGTGGGCTTAAAAAGCTTTGAATAAGTTGTGACATTGTTTGGTGTAGCTTTTGCTTAAGTTGTGGAAAAAGCTGAACATGTTTGTTTAAGTGTGCAACCAATTACTCCCACCAGCTTTCATTGGACTCCTTCCTCAGCACCTTCCCAGCCACCCCCCCTCCCTCTACTCCTCTCTCTCTCTCTTGTGTGCACTGCACGCTTGTTTGCTTGCTTGTGCAATTTCTCTCTTTGTCAAGGGGGCTGGAGCTGGGTGTTGTGACCGGAGCCAGTGGTGGTGGGTAGTGGCTGGGCTGGGGATAAGGTTAGGGTTTGGGAGGGTAGGGATGAGGATACAATTGGAAATTTAGGGTAGGGTAAAATTGTAATTAAAAAAAGTATGAAGGGGTGGATGTTCAAAAGAAAAAGTGGGGGGCTATTAGTAACATTTTCGATAAATAAGTTGTGAAGCAATTTTTTGATGTGTAGATCAATGTTTTCAAACCCAGACCGGATCGGCCGGTCGGACTGGTTGAACCAGGAACCGGGCCTTGTTCTGGTCCGGTGAACCTCCTAAATCCGGAGTGGGAGCAAAATCGGGAAAAACCGGTGACCTAGTGGTCGAATTGGGAAAACCGGTGACGCGGACCAGGTCAAGAGGGTCGGACCGATTTGTTTTTTCCGATTTTTTTTTAATTTATTTTCTTTCTTTCTTTCTTCTTTATATATATATATATATAAATATATTTTAAAATTTTGACTAAAAATTCTTATTTCAAGAGTGTCCTCTCTCATAAGGAAGAGTTTCTTTGAAAGCTTGAGAAGATTATGAAAGTCTATTCCTATTTATAAGAAAATATTTTTCAAAGAGAACCCACAAAATTCTATGTGGGATTCAATCAAATTATTTGAAACATATTGATTGGAGGGAGGGTTGAAAATTTCATTTCCCTTCAAAATTAAATCTAGCATTCAATCAATTTGTTTGGAAAAAATGTTTAAAAAATTTAATTTCTTTAAAATAAGTGATTTTTTTTTTTTATCAATTATGACTTTATTAAATATTATTAATAAATACTATGCAACAATTTTTATTTTTATTTGATTATTTATATATATTTTTATTTATTTATAATTTATAGTTATATTTTTTTAATTATATAATATTAATTATGACGTCATGTGAAAATCCTACGTGATTTGTGATTAGATCAAGATTAACTTATTCCAAATCCCAATAAATCAAAACACTCAACCTAAAATCATCAAACACTTACGAGAGTGATTTTAGTTTGTTTGTTTTTTGAGAATAAACAATAAATAGACACAAACGATTTTTTACGTGGAAAAAATCACAATTGAAGAGCCTTCAATTGTAATCAAAAACCACGGGCGAACCGCCACTATCAATCCACTACTGAAGAACAAAAAAAATTACAAAGATACCATACAGATTACCCAACCCAGTCAATTTGTCTCTGAATCTTCTGTAACTCTTTCACCACGCCTTCGTCACGGAATTGATCCTGAAGTTGATTCCACACCACAACTTCTCTTGTCGAATTAACGACTGCGTAGAATCAAACGCCTTTTGGATTCTACGCTTTAATCTTCGGAATCCACCGAAGAACTCTCTCTCTTGAAATCAAAGTCACCAACTCCTTGATGTATGTATTTTAGATCATGAGTGAAGAACTCTTCTCAAAATATCAAGGAAAAAAACTCACCAAACAACCCAGAATAAAACCTCTGAACAAAACCCTAGAATCCTTGAATAAGATCTAGAAAAAGTAAATCTAAAACAGACCCAATCAGCGAATTTATAAAATCTGGGATCGCGCGGTCCGCTCGATCGAGCGTCGGTCTTCCCGCTCGAGCGGAGACTTCAACTTCTGTGATTTCATACAGACTCCACGCTCGAGCGGCAGTTTCCACGCTCGAGCGTCGAATCACACCATCCAGTACTTTGTCAGGCGACTGCAGAGATGCTGAGAACTGCCAATACCCGCTCGAGCGTAACTTTCCCCGCTCGAGCGGGGAGAACAAAATTTGAACAACTGGAAAACTGAAACCTGAACAACCTTGGTTTTGATCCATGGATTTTGACAACAAAGGGTCCTAACATCATGGTTCAACCGCTTAGACTCGACGGTTGAACCGGTGACCTGTCCATCCGGTCTCTTTTCCGGTTCGCTCACCGGTCCGGTTTTGAAAACATTGGTGTAGATGTCCCAAGGAGTTGTTTGGCATAATCTACTTTAGCATATTTTTTTTTATCTTATTTAGGTCACATCATCTTTTTACCACTTTGTATATATTTTCACAAAAAATAAAAAATATACTTATTTAGATCATCTAAAAAAGCACTTTTATGGACATTCTTGTCCAACACATAAAAGTTGAAAATTGCAATCTAAAAAAAGCATCTATTTGGTAGCTTTAAAAAAGCCAGCTTTTTCTGTAAAAATAATTGATTAAGCTAATCAAAGTTCCGAGAAACAGCCTTTTTAAAGTTATAATCCATAAATAAAAAAAAATTAAAAAAGAAAAAACTTATAAGTTTGCCAAAATGGGATATATATATATCAGCTTTACCTTCCCATTTCTGTGGTGGTTATTATTGTTGATGTTCCCACTTCCTCTGCAGGAGCAAAAATGGACGAGAGAAGACAGGTGATGGTTGCAAGCGATCTAGTTATGTTCAAAAGACAAATGGCATGGAGTTCACATCAAGGAAGGAGCGAAATGGAGGTAGAGTACATGGGATTTATCCAGCTGACAAGCTTAATTAGACTCAGTTCTAGCGGATATGCACACAAGCCAGACACAGTTTTTTGATCTTTGAATTTGCACCAAAAGCCGCATTGGTTAGTTCTTCTGAGTACAACAAATATTTATAGTTTACTTTCACAGGTTAATATTATTATGCTAATGTAGTATTATTGTCCACATTTTTCATGTAATTTATGTTTGGGTAGGTAATGCTCCTTGTGCATTGGCCGCCTTCTTGTTTTAGTTTAAAATCCCGCCATATGAATGGTGATGGAAGAAATATTCTCTAAGCTTTGTATCATATTCTTTTCGCATTTTGCATACTGTGAGTGCGATTGTGTGTATGTTGCAATTTTTGTACAAATACTGATGATGTGTTTGGTAGGAAGGAAATGAAAGGAAGATTAGGGAAAGTTTGAAACTTTTTCTTCACTTTGGTTGGTTTAGGTGGGAGGAAAAAGAAAAGAAAAAGGGTATAGTTTGAAAAAAATGGATAAGTAACATTATTAAAAAGCAATGGAAATGCTCAGATTAATGTTAATTTTTAAAAAGCAATGGAAAAGGCAGGGCTTAATGTTAATTTTTTGGTCTAGGCTCTAATGGAAATGCTCAGATTTTAGCATTCGTTTGGCAACTTGAGTTGGGTTGGGTTGGGTTGGTTTGGGTTTGGGGCTATTTCAGTTATAAAAAAACAAAATATGTTTTTTAGTCTAAAAAGATAAAATGTTACATTTAGGCCATGTTTGTTTGGGCGGATTGGATTAGTATTCCCATGACTAATAGTCCTAGGACTACCAATCCGTTGGATTATGTATCCTATCTTAACTAATAGTCAAGTTTAAAATAATTAATCCGTACTTCAATTGTTTAACCAAACATCGGATTAATAATTTTATTGGACTATTAGTCCAATCCCAAGCTCATGTCCACTCAAACAAACATGACCTTAATTCATAATCATTACATTTTTTTTATAAAAAGTCAAAAAGTTTATTCCAAATGAGATTTTTTAACTCTAAACTAAAATAGTTAAAAAATTAAAAAGTTAAAAAGTTAACTCAATTTTCAAACTGTCTTCTGTTTATCTAACAGAGGTCATCGTTGAATTCTTTCCTCCACAGTTTCTGTTTTTGTGTTTTTTTACATAGAGCTCTATAAAAATCACAGTATTTAATGTAATGGAGATTTTAAACAAAGAATTTTAATCCGAGTTTTTAAACATAAGTGGATAAGTGTAAAACAACCACAGTTGAGGGGTTTATTGTAACATATTCTCAAAATACAATAAGATCTTAAAAGTGTAAAAAATTTTGAAATTAAAAAAAAAAAGAAGAAGTTTACTAAAAACAAAAAGGTTAACCCCAAACAGCCACTTTTGTATCAAAATCATTTTTTTGTAAAAGCAAAATTTAAAAGCAAATAAATGTTGAAACAAAACCACTGACAATAAATAACACTTAAATTATACTCGTAGCAATAATACAGAAAAAAATCCATGTAACTACTAAATATAAACCCCTCACTCTCCATACAAACTTTTAAAAGTTTTTTTTGGGGACTTCTTTTTTAAGGTCCCTCAAATGACGATTTTATTACATAAATGACATGAAATACTTTCATAGCAGTTGGGGTCCCTCAAATTTTTATAGAAAAATTTCGAAACAAAGAAATTTCGATCCAGAAAAATTTTGAAGCAGAGAAATTTTAATTCAGAAAAATTTCAAAACATAGAGAAATTTGTCTGAAATTTATTGGGTTTGCTTATAAATTTCTCTGTGTTTTGACCACTTTTGTCTGGTGTGGCTTGTTTGATTTTCACTGGAATTTCTTGGGAATTTCTATGGGCAATTTCACTGGAATTTCTCTGGACACATCACAATCTCCTTAGAATTTCTCTAAGTGTGTGTGTGTTCATATTTGGAATTTCTCTGGGCATTTTCATTGGAATTTTTCTGGACACATCACAATCCCCTTGGAATTTCTCTGAGTGTGTTTGTGTGTTCATGTTTGGAATTTCTCTGGCATTTTCACTAGAATTTCTCTAGACATATCGCAATCCTCTTAAAATTTCTCTGAGGGTGTTTGTGTGTTCATGTTTAGAATTTCTTTGAACATATCACAATCTCCTTAGAATTTCTCTGAAGTTGTTTGTGTTCATGTTTAGAATTTCTCTGGGCATTTTCACTGGAATTCTCTCTAGACACATCACATTTCCACAATCTTTGAAAAAATTCACACAGTGACCATAGTCAGAGAAAATTCATACAGTCATCACAGTCAGAGAAAATTCACAAAATTACAAACAGTGACCACAACCAGAGAAAATTCATATAGTGATTACAGCCAGAGAAAATTCATACAGCTAGAGAAAATTCACAAAATTACAAACAGTGATCACAATCAGAGAAAATTCACATAGTTCCCACATCTTGAGAAAATTCACACAGTCTAGAGAAAATTCAATCTGATTTGCTCACACAACTTTCAATTTGATTTGCTCACAAAATTCACACAGCCTCTACATCCCCAAAACACTCAACCTAGATCACAAACTTCATCTTCTTGTCTACTTTCATGGTATTAAATCTAAAATTTGATGTCATATGAAAAAAAAAAATGCAAGTCCATTGTCACCAACATTGATTAACTTTTTAAATCAAAATTCAACCTTATCAACAGATTATTATTTCATTCAATAGACAAAACAAAAACAAAATCTAAACAAAATTGTTCCTTAATTAGACTTTTTTAAAAAAAAAAAGAAAAAAAAAGAAAGAAAACAAAGTTATCTGTGATGGAAAATTCGGGTGATTAACAGTCAGGAACCCCTGAGACTCCAAACACAATGCATCATGGGCTAAGTAAACAAACCTGCCTTTTCCCTTCACATTATCTAACATATTGCTCGTATAAAACTGGACTTCGGGCTGATTACTCCACGACTCCATCTTCCTCCCCGATTTACTATCTTGCACCACCGCGAGCTTCTTGAAATGTTTGTTGTCACCTGTCAAAATATTTTTAATAAAAATATATATATTAGTTATTGGATTTATGTGAACTTTTTTTATAAAAAAAAAAATTTAGGATAATCCAATGAGACGGGTCTAAAAAGTAAAAAAAAAAAAACTCAATTCACTTGTGGCCGAAGCAAACATCGTTGTCATTTCTGTTGATTACAGAAGAGCCCCTGAGCACCCTCTTCCAGTGGCTTACGATGATTCTTGGGCAGCTGTCAAGTGGGTTGCTTCTCACTACACCACTAATGGTGGTTAGGTATGGCTAAAGGACTACGTTGATTTTGATCATGTTTTCTTTGTAGGAGATAGTGCAGGTTCTAATATAGCACACAACTTGGTCATTCGGGTTGTATTTGAATAGAGATGGCAATGGAGAACTTACCCTATGGGTATTCATGATGATCCTACCAAAATATATGAATTTTTTCCTTTTTTCTTATCGGTCGGGTCAGGTAAGTGATGTTTTTCAAATATTCATAAGGTCTGGAGGGAATGGATACCCACCCATTTTCCTCATATGTTGTGTTTAGAACTAGGTTCTCATTCTCACAATGAGCCTAAGCAGATCAAAGTCTCACTTTGTGCCTGTTTGGCAGAGTTTAATTACAGCTTATTTCAGCTTTCAGCTTAATTTAAGCTATTTTGATGTGTTTAGTTTAGCTTATAGCTTATAGCTTATAGCTTATAGCTTTTTAGAAGTCAGAAATCAGCTTATTTTTTGAGTGGGGCAGGAGATGCTTTAAGAATAAGCTGAAAATCAGCTTAAGCTGAAAGTTATAAGCTATAAGCTGTTGAGCCATAAGCTATAAGTACTTTCCCACAGCTCTACCAAACAGGGCCTTTCTCTCCGTCCTTTCTCTTTCTAAAACTATCACCGCTTTCTCTCTCTCTCTCTAAAGAAAAATACACGTGCAGAGAGGATCAACGGTCGAGTCGGTAAATTTCGATCCTGACATTTCTATCAATCAGCGAAGAAAATCGAAAGTTCGTTGTTTGTGAATTATATATAAATCTCTCAACTTTACCTTGTTTTCTTCTTTGATTTGTATATTATTTTGTTGAATTTAGGTAATGATCTCACCGAAACTGTGGAATATTTTGTGTGATGAATTAGGGACCGTTTGGTTGCCGAGAGAGCTCGGGAAAAAGAGATTATTGTTTTCTTTTTTTTTTTATGGTTTTTCATCAACTGAGGTACGGGTGGGCGCGAGTCGGTTGCGGCTACAGAACCTCTAATCCGCCATCCGTCCGCCAAATTGACGGATTAATTGGAGAAAATCAATCCGCATCTGTCCGCCAATCCGGCGGATGTGGGTTGAGCGGATTGACGGTTTGGCGGATGGATGCGAATCGGTTTGGCGGTTTAAAATTTTATAAATTTTCAACATAATTCAACTTGTGTACTTCTTCAAAAAAAAGAATAAGAAAGTATTACGGTCAATGACTTAAAAAAATATTACAATCACTGCATGCCTCATCCACATACTACAAGCACAACATGTCTTATCCATATAAGGTATTACAATCTGTGATTCTTAAAATATAAAAACAATTCAAACCACCAAAACCATGAACAGAGCAGTAGTAGAGATTGCATGTCTCTGTATTGTTACATCTATATCTGTTTTTGAAAATAAAAATCAACTAGCATATATCATTATTTCTATTTATTATTTTTAGAGATAGATTTATAAACCAAAAAATATAGATAAATAATATGTTTATTTTTTTCAATTCAAAAAAGATATTCAAGTTGAAAACTTTTTCTCAACAGAATATTTAAACTTTTTTTAATTGAAAACACAAACAGAATATTTAAACAAATTGAAAACACAAAATCTTATAAATTACTAGGAGTGCTCGCGGTTTGGCGATTCGGTTGCGGCCAAAGGAATCTCAAATCCGCCATCCGTCCGCTAGATTGGCGGATTGGAGAAAATCAATCTGCAACCGTCCGCTCGTCATCACGCATCCATCTAAAATGCGGCGGATCGGTTCGGTTCGATTGGTTTTGGCGGATCGATATATCCGCTGCTCACCCCTAAACTGAGCTTGGTATCTTGTTGCATTTGATTTGGCTTTCTTAGGTAGTAAGAGAAGATAATTGAATGGGTGTAGAAATTTTTGACTTTTGGATTATTTTCAAGCATTTATTTAGATGCCGTTTGATAACACTTACGTTTTTAATTTTCTGTTTATATTTATAAAAATTTTAAAAATTCAAATAAAAACTTGTTTGGTAAAATTTTTGATTTATAAATCAGTGGTCTCAGTTTATAAATTTGGCTAAAAAATGTAAACTAAAAAAATGTGTTTTCGTTTTTGAGTTTTTTTTTTTTACCACCCAACACTAGCCATCATCCGCCACCATTTTCCACCACTGTCTTCCGCCACCCCCACCCACTTCCACCACCACCTGCCACCACCACTCACCACCCACCTGCCACCCTCACCCACCTACCACCTACCAACCACCACAGCCACCACCCACCTGCCACCCACTCACCACCACCACCCACCCCTCGCTACCACCACCACCACCACCCACCTGTCATCCACCCGCCACCACCCACCACCCGCCACTACCATCCACAACCCGCCACCTACTTGCCACCACCACTCACCTGCCACCACCATCCACCACCCGCCACCACCAGCCACCAGCCACCACTACCACCACCTACCACCCACCACCACCACCACCACCCACCACCTACCACCCATCGCCACCACCACCCACTCGCTACCACCCACAACCTGTCATCGTCACCCACCCATCCACTACCACTACCACCCGCCACCTACCCGCCACCCACCTGCTACCACCACCCACCACCCGCTACCATCACCCACCCACCCACCCACCATCACCACCCGCTACCTACCCGCCACCATCCACCACCACCCGCTATCCGCCACCCATCTTCCATCACCACCCACTCGCTACCACCCACCACCCGCCACCGTCACCCACTTACCCACCCACCACCACCACCACCACCACCACCACCACCACCACCACCACCCGCCACCTACCCGCTACCACCACCACCCGTCATCTTCCATCAACCTGCCACCACCACCCACCATCGTCACCCACCCACCCGCCCACCACCACCACCACCTACCTGCCCGCCACCACCTGCTACCCACCACCCACCGTCACCACTTTCTACCACCGTCTTCCGCCGTCACTTGCCACCACTTGGCATTTCTCACTCTTTTTTTATATTTTAATTTTTTTTTTGAACATTTTGTCAATTACTAAACACGTTTGTAGTTTATGTTTTTCTAAAAATAAACAAAAATCAGTTTATAAATTTTTTGTAAATATAAATTGAAAACGTAAACGTTGAGTATGGATATATATAATATCATATGGATAGGAATTTTTCAAAATATTTATACGTAAAATATGAGTTTGACTCTAATTCAAATTCCTTCATCAAATTTATATCCTACTTAAAGATATTTCATGAAATAATAATAAATAAATAAAACTATAAATCTCAAAACCTTGCTTCCATGATAATATGAAATAGGGCAAAAATATTGGCCTTCTCTCATTCTATTTTCCTATTTTTTAATATATTTTATTTCACTTTTTAATTACTTAGGACATGGATATATATAATATCATATGGATAGGAATTTTTCAAAATATTTATAGATAAAAGATGAGTTTGACTCTAATTCAAATTCCTTCATCAAATTTATATCCTACTCAAAAATATTTCAAAAAAAAAAAAAAAAAAACTATAAATGTCAAACCTTGCTTCCATGACAATATGAAATAGGGCAAAAAATTGGAGAACAGAAGAACCCTACAGAGAAATTGAACAGATGATTTAATCAATTTTGCAAGATTTTTCTTATGTGAAAAGAAATATATATCGAAATTCTCAATCCTAACATCTCATTAAACTCTTTCTTAGGTGGCATATCTATTCTTCTCTCATTCTATTTTCCTATTTTTCCTCTTTTTTAATATATTTTATTTCACTTTTTAATTACTTGGGGTATGGATATATATAATATCATATGGATAGGAATTTTTCAAAATATTTATGGGTAAAAGATGAGTTTGACTCTAATTCAAATTCCTTCATCAAATTTATATCCTACTCAAAGATATTTCATAAAATAAATGAATAAATTAAACTATAAATCTCAAAACCTTGCTTCCATAACAATATGAAATAGGGCAAAAATATTGAAAAATAGAAGAATCCTGCAGAGAAATTAAACAGTGATTTAACCAATTTTACAAGATTTTTCTTATGTGAAAAGAAATATATATTTGAAATCTCATATTTGTTCTATTTTTTCTTTTGTAGATTTTTTTGTTTGGTTTAGTTTTGGTTTATTTTGTGTATTTAATTTTTTTTCTTCATAATCTAAGTTAGTTGTTGAAATTATAATAATGTAGCAGATTTGCTTATACCTCCAAAATTTATTATTCATTTTTTAAAAATTTTACAACTATAACATACAGGAGAAAAGTAACAAAGGCAACAAAGGCTAAAAGACCAATACAAAGAGTGATGTTTTGTGATGTAGTTGGAGTTCACCCATTTTTTTGAGAAAAATTGTACCAATCGTGAAAAGTATTTGGAACACATTCACGAGTTTGAAAAAAGTTTTTATTTAATCTCATTTATTTTTTATTATATTTTGTTCTTCAATTATATTAATTTATGTGTTCAATTTTGTTATAATATATAAGGAGGGTTGTAACAATTCAGATTTTAATTATTCTTGAAATTTGATACTAATATTATTTAATTATAGTTAAAAAAATATATGATTTATTATTATGTGTAATTTGTAAAACAATATAATTAGTACGAAATTTAAGGCCAAAGTATAATTAAAGGTTAATAGGATAAGGATCAATCTACGGCAAGATTGGATCAATCTGAGGAAGATTCGTGTTGGTCGATGGCGTGATTTGCCTCCCTATAAGGAGGAGTAGCTCAAAGATTCGTTAAGAAAAAAAAAAAAAAAAAAAAAAAAGGAGAAAACACGAAAGAGATATTAGAATTAGGAACTATAGTACGAAGGTTTGTGATAGCGGAAAGTAAATGTTAAGGGTTAATATTAAGGTGAATTATATTATATCTTGAGTTATTATAATATATTTTACGTATGTTTTGATTTATCATAATTTATTTTATACAAGTTATGTTTTATAAATTATATTAATATTTTAATTACGTGGATTATTTTTTGAACCGTATTTGCTTAAAATGAAATCTATAGATATGTTTGTTTAACTTTTAAAGAATATTTGACTATAACCTTATAAACAATTATGTTCTGTAAGTACCACCACGGGACTTCTACGCCTTGGGGGTCTTAAATAACCATTGGCTTAAATAACCATTGGCTCTGTTTGGTCACTTTGTGGCCCTCTGTTGTCATGGATCTATTGACCTCTGTTCTGTGCGGAGATAAGTGCTACACTATTGTGAGAGCCACCTCTATGATCTGTACGAGCCACCTATTGAATCCGTACTTCTATTCTGACTGTCACTCCTGTAACCTCTGTTCTATTCTGTTCGATACTGTGGTTATAGTTATTTATTTACATAATCTCAGTTTTGGTACTTAAATGATTATTTGTTCAGACTAAGTTATCTTAAATATTTTAGTTATATAACTATCTATGGTTATTTTGTATCTCTTATACTCTTGGCATAATATTTCTCACTCTGCTATGTGCTTATAGCTATTTACCAATTTTCAAGAAACAATGCAATTCAGAAATAGCTTTTGGAAAGTCTTAGATGCAGAGCTGCGGAATAGACACACACAACAATTTTAAGATATTTTTATATGTAAATATCGGCCATTTTGATCAATAAATTTTGTAATAAAAATAGAAACTCCGATGATTATTTTGGTACCCTCACTTAAATATTATTTCTGCTCGCGTTTATTAATTTGTTTAAGAATTGGCTGGCGGTAACTTCAGTTACTGACCATCACGATGCTTAACCTTTAGGTACGGGCAGTGGGTCATGACAAGGGCGCTCAATTTAAATTCAGACGTAAATAAACTTAATTATGCAGTAGCTCTAAAATATTTTTGCTTATATTCTAATTTTTTTATTTGAGATCTTCATGAGTTTAAATTTGTTTCTTTGCATATATGTAGTGAGTAAGATTAAGTTTTTAAATGATAAATTTCTCTTTTGCAGTAAAAAGCCAACTGCACAAAGGAATATTTGAAGCACAAGATTGGATTTCAAGATCCTTAATGAATTTACAAATAAATTACTTCGTTTTCAACTCATAATACTCTTTATATATATATATAGATATATACGTATAACGAAAACCAATTGTAGACAAGGTCATTTGGATCCATTCGAAGAGCAAAAACTCAATATACATGTTTTTTACTTAATTAATAGTTAATAGTTACTTTCAATTACATTTTGGATGCCATATAATTTTTAAATACATTGAATTCAATATATGGGTATTTCAATAAAAGTTTGGTTAATTGCTTATAAACAAAATTATTATTCAACTATGTTTCTGTTGAAATTATAAACACATTACATACTAATGATCAAAATTTTAAAATTTGATTTGAATAAATATGTTTTATGCATTTAGACAAAAATACATCGCAACATCATCTCCCGAACTGCAGGGATGTTAGAAAAAAATAATTACACATCAAGAAATTTATAATTATAATTATTAATATTTAAAATATATTACCTTTTGGTATTAATCTTTCAGATTCCCACTTCACTATTATTTCCTCTTCTCAGTAACAACTTGTGTTTCACTTTGGAGAAGTCTATTATCTATCACGGATTTTGATTCTCCCTATTTCATGTATGTAATGAGATTTTTCATTACATGTTTAATGGTTATAAAATATAAATGTGAATTTAAAATTAATTTAAATAAAAAATTATCATTTACACTCATTATTAAAGGATCATTAAATGATATAAATAAAATTTTTTCATTATAAATATGTAATATTGATAATCACAATCATAAGGCCGTTAGAAATTTTCAATTATATGGAGACATGTAGAGAGTCGTACACATTTCTACTTAGATTTTTCTCTTCTATATTCTAGACTATCTCATTGGGCAAGTATGTAAAATTTCCACCGTTGGATTGTAAACAATTAGATACATCTACACCATAAATTGCGTTCTTAGACCCTAACTCTTATAGATTTGTACTCTTCTATATTCTAGACCATTACATTGGAAGAAGTATCTGGAATTTCCACCGTTAGATTGTAAACACTTGGAAACATCTACACCATAAATTGCATTCTTGGACCGTATATAAGGGTGTCTGAAGTGGATAAAAATTAATCAAGTCTTGGTGCGAGACCCAATGCAATGCTCACTCTGAGGTTGAACTAGGTTGGACCTCAGCCTTATGGCCAACACTTGCTCCGAAGCAAGACAATCATAGGAGCTCGGCCCAATGTAAGAATGTCACTCTAAAGTGGGCCGAGCAACATGGTGGACCTCCTGGATGGGCAACCAACCACTCCGAAATAGGTTGAGTAACATGTTGAACCTCCTGAATGGACAGACAACCACTCCGAAGTCGGTTGAGCAACATGTTGGACCTCTTGGTTGGACAACCATTATGCAGTAGACCAACTTAAAGAAGGCCAATTCACTGAAGATCTTTCTTGGGCCCACAAGAGACAAACAACTCTGCTCCTCTCCCACTATGTGAACAAAACGCGGAGACATGGAGGTGCAGAGGGATAAGACGCACACATGACAGACCTACATCTGAGTGTCAGGTGAGTGGTGTCCTCCTCCAATAAGAAATGACCGCTAATGAGACAAACAAAACAGACCTGCACCCGAGTGTCAGGCGGAGTGGCCGTCCTCCTCCAATGGAAAACGACCATGAATAAGACACATTAGACAGATGACGGAGAGAGAAGGTCTTGGAGGACAGGCAACCTTCTCCTATAAAAGGTGAACACTATTCACCCTCAAAGGATATGAAAAATCCACACACTCAACATATACACACTCTTAGTATTCTCTCATCTCTCTTTTTCCTCTCCCTGAGTCCCTGACTTTACCATCGGAGGGGTTTCTGACCAAACCCCGGTCGGGCAGCCTCACCATTTGTTATTCTGTGCAGATCTTCAATTTCCAAAGCACGCTGTTTATCCACGAAGTTCAACCCTTCTTCATAGTGCGAAAATCACCCCCGCATAGTGTCTCTTTTGCCCAATTTATAAGCAATCCTGTAAACTCTCAAGTTCTCTACAAGGAAAGTCCACTTCATTGTTTGGTATTTTCAACAAAATTCAATAGAAAATACCAAACAAATGTGGTCTGATAATAAAATTATGAATATTTGATTTTTTTATATAGATGATATATTTAATGAATTCTAAACTCTATGTGTAATGAGTTTATTGGCTAAAATAGTAGACTTTTATATTAAGGAAAAAATGGTTTCTAATCAGAAGTTTTGTGGGAGCTCTAAAATTTCAACCTAATTATATTGATTTTTTTATATTTTTAAATAATTAAATTATCCTCTGAGTTTGAATTTCAAAATTCAGAAAATTATTAACCTATCACATATATTTGTCTCTCTCTCTCTCAACCTTTCCAAATAATGCCCATCAAAAATATAAAATAAAATTACAAAACAAAAATTTTTGAAAACCCTAAACAACACAAATCAATTCAATAGCAAGGGCATTTCAGAAGAAGGCAAAATCCTACACGATTGAACAATTTAATGCAACATGTATTTTAGAAGAGGTTAGTCTTATACATATTCATATATTTGTCTCTTTTTATTATTGAGGATTGGTATAAATATTTATATTTAAATGAATGTTTAAATATATGTTCGTTTCGTATTCTCTCTCTGAGTGTTTTGCCTTGAGTATCAATATGTAATGTTGAACATATGTATCTATATTTAATGTATTTATAAAAAAAAATATATGTATGTGATGTTAAATATATGTGCATATGTATAAATATATATTTTTTGTATGTATGTATATGTTTGACGTTGATTATGTATAATATATCATAATCTATGTTCATACTTTTTTTTTTTTTTTGATAAATAAATATATTCATACCTTTGCTTTTAAATCATTGTTCAATGTACTTTGGATGGTTGTTTGATTGACCGATCGATCCTCCATACATTACTAATTCACAAAATTTGTTCTTGAAATCCTTCTTAACTATCTTGATATTAACTTGGGTAAATTACACTGACTTTTCGTGAGGTTTGCCTTAATTACAAATACTTCTCCCGAGGTTTCGAAAATGACACATACCTCTTTTATTTTTGAAACTAATATACAAAGATCCCCTTCTATTACCCATTTGTCCAAATTCAAATAGATTCTGCTAATGTCATCCATAATTATTCTGCAAATTTCAATACTATCCTTAACCTTTGCATATATATATATATATACTAGCATATGCCCGTGCCTAAATACACGGTGTAAATAATATTAAGATTAAAATAGAGTTATAAAAATATATTTAACAAACTATACTCTACAATTCCAAACAAATCAAATATAAAAAAATTAAATATCAAATAATGCACACAAATCAAAAGAAATCAAAAGAAAACTCTTCTATCATTAAAACATTGCAAAATCAATAAACATTGTGATCCATTGACAAAGATTAAGGGAATAGAATACATGAAGCAAAACCCACATTATAGCCTCCTTTCTATTTACATTACATTAACAAAACAATTAACACATTTCACAGCACCAACACTTCAAAGATTCCCCCCCCCCCCTCAAAAAAAAGCATGAAATTGAACAAAGAAAACCATACACGACGATTAAAAAAAAACGATTGAAAATAATAAATTTTAAATTTTATCTTATACATATCAAACAATTTATTTTTAGTTTAGTACTTAAATTTTGATCAAACAACTTTTTAACTCAATAAATTTAACATTCAATTTTCAATACTTAATTTTTAATTTTCAACTTTATTAAACATTACCTGAGTCCAAACCTTATCATAAGATATAGAACTAAAGTCGGAAAATATAAATAGAGTAATCTATCTAAAACTCTATCTTTTATGTAGTAAGTTTGTATTTGTAAACTTGTTACAAATCTTTTATAGGTTAGGGCAAATTACCGTGCGTAAAACTGATAGCTTGAACTGCCCTCAATTATGTATTCATTCGGTGGAAAGATGTTGCTATTGAGACTGGACCAACCGCAAGATTAAGCTTGAGTCTGCATAAAAACCCAATTCAAGTAAAATTAATACATTAAAGACTATCAAATCTTGTGAATTTAATAGTTTGTTGAACTTAATTAGCAAGAAAAACAGAATAAGGGTATTGAATACTCACAGAGGCCGACTATAGGTGGTAAATTCGCAAGCTTTGAATAACTTATTCCCTGCAGTGTGAGATAAAATCGACATGAGATCTGGAAAAAAGGTATAGATTTTCTTCTTTGCTATATATTTTTCTGGGATAGTATATGACCCCGATATGTGACATAGAACAAATAATTTTCCTAGCCGTTTAGTTGTGTTTCTGTTTGTAGTTTTTTTGAAAAACGAAGACAATGAAAAATTCTAAAAACGGCCATCATTTTAATATTTATGATTATAAGTACTTGTTTAGTTGTGTTTTCATTTTCTGTCATCTGTTTTTCATTTTTGGAAAAATACCCAGAAATGTGACATAAAACTGGATAATTTTCCTACATAGCCCTGTTTGGTTATGCTTTTGTTTTCTTTGTTTTTCATGCTTTAAAAAAAAAAAAAGGAACAATGAAATGTTAAAATAAAAAATAAAATAAAAAATTAGTTTTTTTCATTGATAAGCAAAAACCGACTGCTATGAAGAATGAATAATGCCTTGCTCTCATGAGTCATATCCCCAGTTTAAGGTGAATACACAATGAAATCTATTGAAAATTCATATGCCAAAGATTAATGTTTAGGTAAATTAGAAAGAAATAGGATTTCTGGTGCAATATCTTTATATGACTTAATAGATTGGGGTGTTTCTATAAATGTTAAAATAAAAAAGAAAATAAAAAAGTGGTTTTTTTCATTGCTAAGAAAAAATGGTTTACGAAAATTTGAAAAATGATTCCTAAAAAGTGGGTTTTGTTCATTACAAAAATTTATGACCCACCACATAGGTTTGACCAGCCAACTAAAGGTGTATCTTGGTATGTATCTGCAAGTCAAAACAGGAATCGGGCTCAACCCTTGTGGGGTGACAAGCACACTGTGCAATTCCCAAAGATGATATGAAAAAAATTTATTGATACAAAGAAATTTTGTTTGATAAAATTTGATATGTATCAGCAGATTTTATTTTATAACAAATCAAATGTTGATCAAAAATAAAAACTACATAGAGATTAAAGAGTGAACTTCGAAAGATGACTAATTTTACAAACATAGTGTACATGAATTTACAGAGATATTGGGTAACTTGTTCTGGGTCTCTCCCAACTTTGTCTCAGACAATGTAACATTGGGATCAATAAATGAGAACTTTATTTAGATTCTGGAAGTAAAAGAAGGAGTAAATGACCAAACCTTTGAGCCTTGAAACCTTTCATAACTTCAAGAAACTCATCCTATTTATCCCTTTTATCTTGAAATTATGTCCTTAATTGCCTTGAGATATGCCAATGCATCATTGGTAGTTAGTTTCTGTGTGCTCGCTCCACCCATCATCTGGGATTGCCCAGAGCTTCATTACCCATACCAAATAAAAAAAAAAAAAATCAATATACTAATTTAATCAGGTGAGAGCTTTCATTAAACATTAAACTTAGGGCAAAATATATTCTTTCAACAAAGGTGGGTCTTAATTCCTATTTTTAGCTTCAACCCTAGATATATAATCAAAATTCAGACAGATTTTATAAAGAAAAATTCAACAAAAATCAGATCTTTGTTCTCCTTGAAGGAACAACATACTGAGTAAAAGAATGAAAAACAAAAATACTGAAGTTTAAAATCCGAAGCCAAACAAAATACCTAATTAGTAAATAACTAACAGACTCGCACTCAACAATTTCAAACATGATTCACCAAATTTTCAGAAATTTTACTTGCTTATAATTTTTTATTAAATAAAGAAGCACTCATAATCACAGCTTACAATATCACAATATTAGAAAAATGAGAGTTAAAAAAAAACAAACTAAGAGAGAGATAGAGAAAGGACTCACGATTTAGTGCGAGAGGAGACGATGGGACGTTTGAGTTGAGAAGCCATGTACATTTCATCTCTAGCCCTCTTCATCTTCGTAATCAAAACTCTCAATCTTCAAAAACCATGCTTTGTCGAGACTTTAAATAAATAAAAAATAGTTCGATTAGAATCACAATCCTAGCCCAAAAAAAAAAAAAAAAAAAATTTAAATTAGCAAAAATTACACACCAGATCTGGGAAAAAAACACAAACACAACACAATAACCACAAATTTTAAACTCACAATCCAAAAACCTCTAAACACAACAAACTTCAACTCAACAAACAACAACGGTGGAGGAAAATAAGGGACTGATACAATACACCAATTTATTAGTAACCCAAATAAACTCCAAATTCAGGAAAATCGAAATCAAAACAAACAAAAATCATACCTTGCCAAGCATCGGTAGCAAAGAGGCAAAGAGGGTTTCGGCGAGATCTGTTGCGAGGAAGAGAGGACTGAAATGATAAAGGGGGATGAGGAAGAGGCTGTCATGATGGCGGTGGTCGAGGGATCTGTTGAAGAAGGAGAAACAGAGAGGGTCCTACGAGGGAGGAGAGGTGGTTGCGATAATGGTGGTCGAGAGGGTTCTGTTGAAGAATAAACAGAGAGGGAGAGAGGGACAGAGAGATAAAGAAGGAAGGAAGAGACGTGGGTGAGAGCAAAGAGGGAGAGAGAGACGTGGGTAGGTGGTTAAGGAAGAGAAGTGTTTGGGCGGGAAATAAATAATTCAGAGCCGTTGATATATACTGAAGATTGATCTCAGTCGTCCAAATTAAATGTATCTCTGAGACATTTCTATACATTTTCAAAAAGCCTCTTGCCTTATTATATAGATAAATAAAATCAGAGATGGATATAGATGATTTACTGTCTTTGGGTCCATGACAATCTACAGGGAACTTCTCCACCTTATGGTCACTCATCATCCTAAAAAAAATATCTATAGTAATCAACTATCTCCGTCAAAAACAAATATAATTGTGGGATTTCAGAACTGAACTATTAAAATATCTACAAATCTTGCAGTAATCTACAATGACAGAACTGAATTGAAGCACAATTATAACAAAAAACTGAATTGAAGCACAATTATAACAAAAAATTATTAATAATAATAGTGCTTAAAATAAAAAACCCAACTATTAAAACAGAACTAAACTAAACTCAAGCACAATGACAGAACTAAACAAAACTAATTAAAACAAAAGACAAAAATAATAATAATAAACTGAACTCAAGCACAATGACAGAACTAAACTAAACTATTAAAACAAAAAATATCTACAATCCCATAAAGCACAATTATCCTAATCAAAACCCAACTATAATAATAATAATAATAATAATAATAATAATAACAAAAAAAAAATTAATGGAAGAAGAAGAAGAAAAATATATATATATATATATATCTACAGTAATCAACTATCTCCGTCAAAAACAAATATAATTGTGGGATTTCAGAACTGAACTATTAAAATATCTACAAATCTTGCAGTAATCTACAATGACAGAATTGAACTCAAGCACAATTATAACAAAAAACTATTAATAATAATAGTGCTTAAAACAAAAAACCCAACTATTAAAACAGAACTAAACTAAACTCAAGCACAATGACAGAACTAAACAAAACTAAACTATTAAAACAAAAAACAAAAATAATAATAATAAACTGAACTCAAGCACAATGACAGAACTAAACTAAACTATTAAAACAAAAAATATCTACAATCCCATAAAGCACAATTATCCTAATCAAAACCCAACTATAATAATAATAATAATAATAATAATAATGGAAGAAGAAGAAGAAAGAAAAAAAAATATATATCTACAGTAATCAACTATCTCCGTCAAAAACAAATATAATTGTGGGATTTCAGAACTGAACTATTAAAATATCTACAAATCTTGCAGTAATCTATAATGACAAAACCGAACTCAAGCACAATTATAACAAAAAACTATTAATAATAATAGTGCTTAAAACAAAAAACCCAACTATTAAAACAGAACTAAACTAAACTCAAGCACAATAACAAAGCTAAACAAAACTAAACTATTAAAACAAAAATAATAATAATAAACTGAACTCAAGCACAATGACAGAACTAAACTAAACTATTAAAACAAAAAATATCTACAATCCCATAAAGCACAATTATCCTAATCAAAACCCAACTATTAAAATAATAATAATAATATAAAAATTCAATGCTCCATCACAAAAATTTGACAATTCAATGGAGCATTTCGAGCATTGAATTGATTCCTGAAATATATTATATTTTCAAAAACCCTTATTCTATTTTCAAAAACCCTCTTCCCTGGGGATAACAATTCAATGCTCCATCACAGAAATTCTTAGATGGAGAGATACAAAAAAAAAAAAAAAAAAAATTGACAGGAAGTAGAAGCCATCGAAACCATCACAGATTCTTGGGCAAAGACACACACTCACACCATCTACTATTGTCAAATTTTAGTTCCAAAACTGAATTTAAATGCCATTTCTTTTGGCCATTTCTTTTGAGGCACCGTTCTCTTGATAGGCCAAATGCTTTCCATCCCTAAGTTTTATTCTAGGTGCCATGATGGGTGGGCTGCCCGGGGACCACATATATTGGGTGGCAGAGGGCGGGTGGCTTGAAATACCTAGCCTAGAAACCCAATCGACAGCACCGATGTTATGGCCTTAAACATCCCTAAAAGAATTTTCAAATTGAAAAAGAAAATATTATTTAGGCATTCAAACAAATAGCTTGGTGACAATGTAGTAAACAGGCCACCTTTCCCCTCTTCCCCTACCCATCAACCTCCAATGTTTCTTATAGATTATGAAATTGATTAGTTGCAAGTGGAGTATTGGCATGACCACTGATAAACAATAAGCCAAAACAACATACATTCCGACAAAAAATTGTTTTCTGAATGTATTTTGTATTTTTTTTAAATGGAAAAATTTATTGTTTAACATATTGTTTCTAAAAACATGAAAACTAAAACTAAAACTTTTAAAAAAATAATTAAATTAAATTTGAAAATACAACTAAACAGATTGAAAAACATATCATTTTCTTATCACAACTTGTGAAAATTTCTTAATCATCACAAATAAGAAAAACTGTGTTATTGCCTCAAGAAAAAGGTCATTAATCATAATACCCTCATCCACATAACATGAAACATGCTCATTCTAGAGGTTAAGATGAACAATAGGGGCTCAAATTCAATCAAGTCAGTTGGCCACCTTGTACAATCTCAACTGAGAGATTAGAGAGTCAATTCTTGTCATTTGGCAAAGATTGATTATTTACTCCTTATTATTTGAGGGTCTTTATTTTGTTGTTCATTTATTTCCTATTACGATCTAATTTGGACTTTCATTGTCCAGTTTAATCTTCCTCGTAATGATTGTTGGTATTAGCTTTGTTAGAGTTTATATGATTATCTAATTTAATGTAATTATCTTGATCTATGTAAGATCAATTGACCACCAAAAAAAAAAAATTACTCAATTCAAATGCAGAGGAACCAAAATAATAATAATAATTTTTTTTCTTTTATCAGTTTTTGCTGCCCAAAAAAAAAAAAACCTCTTAATTGAACAAAGAAGGAATTAACTTTAACCCATTATTAAAATTCGTAAAATTGAACAAAGCATATCAACATGCAATAAAAGAGGGAAATAAAAAAACTAAATGTGACTAAACCCTTCAAAACCTTCAATTTACCAACATGCAATTTACCAGCACTTCAACTAAACCCTCAATTTTGCCAACTGCCCCACCCAAGAGCTTCATAGTAAAACAATCCAATTCCAACCCCAAAATAGAATATTTCACAACACCAACACTTCAAAAAAAAAAAAAAAATCATGGAAGAAGTCAGACTTCACATACAATTACTCAATTAAATCTTGTGTGTACATCATTACCCTAATCAATATAGCCACAAAAAGAAACAATAAAAACAAATTTACATAGACGATGCTTACCGGTATGGCTTCAGAAATAAAACCAGCTACATGCCCTGAAGTTCCAAAGGTAATGAGATCTTCAACATCTCTTGCATACTTCTCCCCGTCTGAACCAAAGACTCCTTTGTATGGATCTGGGTTAAGGGCATGGTGAACTCCGCTCTGTTGACCAATCCAAAAAGAATACCAGGATTAGGGAACTGGATTATCTTTAATAATAATTTGGTTGCATTGCATTTGTGAATGCTAATTTATGATTACTTGGTTCTTTAGTTAAGGATAAATGCAGTATAAGGTAAGATTAGAAGCTTCACAAAATAATTATTCTTCAATATGTTTAGTATCTTTAGCAATATCAACTGTAAAGTGTAAATGTTAACATAAAGCTACCAATCGTAAAATAAGAAAGTAAACAACACAACAATCATGGCCAATACAGACTTACAGGTTAAAACAATATCCCTTACTTTCCAGGGTGGAGAACACATAACAGTCAAGGTGATTAGATGCATACCCTTTGCATATTGTTTTGCTGCAAAATGCATTGCAATGATGGAAGAACAACAGCAGCTGAAAGGGTAGGGGTTGTTGGACTGGCAGAACCTTCAGAAATTGGATTAAATAAGCAGTTTGTAGGACCCTGAATGTGATAAAAAGAAAGGCAATGGTTACAAAGCCAATGCCTAAAAGAAAAATTACTAAGTTCCATAAAAACAGTCAAGTCAAACATTAAATAAATAAATCATAAATAGCAAAGCATTCTTTCAGTAGCTGTAGACACCCCATTTTTGACCGACTTTAAGACTCAGACGTCACCAATTGAGCGCTTGGTGATGTTGCATAATGTGCTCGTTCAGAAGTTCCAGAATCGCGGCCGTGAGCCCTGCCTCCGGACTTCCGAACCCTCTTCTGTGCCTTGTCTCGGTTTGCGAACCAGTCTCGGTTTGCGAACCAGACTCGGTTTTCTCTGTTTCTTTTCCTGCGGGGAGGGAGAGGTCCCCGTAGACCATCTCTCAATGTCCGTAGGCTACCTTTGGTGGTCGTAGGCCATTTTGCCCATTTCGGAGTCCGGTTCCCGGTTTTCGGAGCCGTCAGGCCTTGTGCCTCGGTTCGGGACCGCCTAACCACCTCCGTTTGCTCTGATTTTCGGCATACTTCCTATTTGCTCCCTGTTGAGGGACACTGGGGGTTGAGAAACCCACTTTGAGGTCGAATGCCATTTTCGATGCTTAACAGCCCATTTTCGGGACCCCGAACTGCGTGTTTTGGCCCCGGAACATTTGTTTTGCAACGGTTTTCGTTCATTTTTGGCAGGTACCTCTGTTTTATCACAGGGAAGGTCACTGAAGGGTGGGAGGCCAGCAATTGTTGCAGCAACCAGTTATCTCTCCTCCGGAGCCTCCCGGCGCCCGTTTTTCGCACTTCCGGGCTAATGTTGAACACCCTAGGGGTAGTGTTGCCAACTTTCAACCACATAACTGTGATCCACACACCTTGGAGGATCCAAAAAAGTCATGGCCGGCCATTAATTGTTATTTCCATTTTTGCCCCTCCTCTTCCGGGCCAATGTTGAACACCTTGGGCCCATTTTCTCGAACTTTCAACCACATATCTGTGATGTACACACATGAGAGGCCACTAAAAGTTCATGGCCGGCCATTAATTCAAATTGACCCTTTTGAACCCCTCTTTCCGAGCCAATGTTGAACCACTTGGACCCACATTCTTGAACTTTGAACTACATGGTTATGATGAGGAGACCTAGGGGGACATCACCATGTGGTGGCCGGCCACCAAATTTGATTGAACCTTTTGACCCCTAGCCGACCGGCTAGGGGGGGTGGCCGGCCAGCCACCTGCAGCCAAAGCAATGGGCCGGCCTGCTTCCTCACTGTGTGTGCTTTACAGCTGTCCAGCTGTTTCCCCCCAGAAAATATCCCAATTCGGGGATATTTTGTGGGGAAAGATTGCCTCCTTTTGGCCCCACCTTTACACCCATCTTCTTGTCCATATAACCAGCTGAGGTCCTTCTTGACAAGGGTTAGAAACTTTACTCTTCAAGCTTCCATAGCCAATTCCATCTTCTTCCTTTTCAATTCTTCAAAAAACCCTAAGCCCCTAACCATCAATCCTTCTACACCACCAAGCTCTACCACCACCACCTCATTTCCAGCAACAAGGAAGGTTTCTCAAAGGCCAAAGAAGTTGCAAATCCATCCAAGAAGCAACAAAAGTTTGAATCTTCAAGGGTAAGTAATACTTTGACCCTTTTGACCCTTTTTCTTGATCAATATGTAAGCCATGCATGCTTTTTGTGTTGAGCTCCGAGCCTAACTGAAAAGGGCCATATTTTGATCTCATCTTCACTTCTCATTAAGGGCTCAACCCTGTTTGAGCCTTCCATAATACACTTGCTTCATTGACCCTCTTGTATGTCATGATTTTGCATGCTATTTTTGGCCCATGAGAAATTTATTTTCGAGCATGTTGTAAACTGATATAAGGCTTATTTTGAGCCCCTCTTCAACATTGGAGAAGGGCTCAACATTGTTTGGTGTCTCTATGTGTCACTTGTAGTTATATCCCTTATTTGGCCCCATTTTTGCATAAATTAGTAGCCCTCTTTGCTTCTGTTTTTGGACCTTGGTCTGAACTGAAAGTGGCCTTGTTTTGGCCTATACTTCATGTTTCATTCACACTTTTTTTCTGTTTGGTGATTATTTTGTATACTTCATGTTTTAGCACCTTTTGAGCCTCATTTTGCATCATATTTTTAGCATGTTTGTATACTGATTTTGAGGCTGCCATATACTGTAAATGTTCATATTTTTGGTCCATCTTCAGTGTTGTAGAAGGAAATTTTTCAGTTTGGGTTTTGCTTATACCACTTGCTTCATTACCCCTCTTTTGGCCCCTATTCTTGCATGCTATTTTTCCCCTACCTATGCTTGCTGTTTGGCCATGTTTATAACTGTAAAAGTGCGTCTTTTGGGACTGTCTAGCTTCTGTCTTTGCATTGCATATCCATATTGTGCATGTTTGGCATAGCTATAGGTCATTTCGGGTGCCTAATGTTGCATTTCGGGACATTTCCTTGCATTTCATGTCATTTCGCCTCATTTCGGGACTGTTTTCCCCCATATTCTAGTGCTGAAATTCCATTGGCATGCTTGCATATCATTTTTGCCACATTTCATCACATTTCATCATTGCCTCGGTTTGCGTGCCCGTGTGCACGCATTTCGAGGCACTCCGTTTTTATCCGTCGGCATCTCATGTGAGTGCGGCTGAGGCTCTCTCATGTTAGTATAAGTCCATTTGTCAGTTTCCATGTCATTTGCATTGCGTATGCATTGCCTCGGTTTGCGTGCCCGTGTGCACGCATTTCGAGGCACTTCATTTTCTGCCAACGGCATCTCATGTGAGTGTGGCTGAGGTTCACTCATGTTGGTATAAGTCCATTTGTCATTTTCCATGTCATTTGCATTGCGTATGCATTGCCTCGGTTTGCGTGCCCGTGTGCACGCATTTCGAGGCACTTCATTTTCTGCCAACGGCATCTCATGTGAGTGTGGCTGAGGTTCACTCATGTTGGTATAAGTCCATTTGTCATTTTCCATGTCATTTGCATTGCCTCGGTTTGCGTGCCCGTGTGCACACATTTCGAGGCACTTCATTTTCTGCCAACGGCATCTCATGTGAGTGCGGCTGAGGCTCTCTCATGTTAGTATAAGTCTATTTGTCATTTTCCATGTCATTTGCATTGCGTATGCATTGCCTCGGTTTGCGTGCCCGTGTGCACGCATTTCGAGGCACCTCATTTTTTTGCCATAGGCATCTCATGTGAGTGCGGCTGAGGCTCTCTCATGTTGGTATAAGCCCACTTGTCATTTCCATGTCATTTCATCATATTCTGTCATTGCCTCGGTTTGCGTGCCCGTGTGCACGCATTTCGAGGCACCTCATTTTTATCCGCCGGCATCCGATGTGAGTGTGGCTGAGGTTCACTCATGTTGGTATAAGCCCACTTGTCATTTCCATGTCATTTCATAGCATTCCATCATTGCCTCGGTTTGCGTGCCCGTGTGCACGCATTTCGAGGCACCCTATATTTATCCACCGGCATCCCATGTGAGTGTGGCTGAGGCTCACTCATGTTGGTATAAGCCCACATCATGTTTTCATGTCATTACATTGCATTCCGCCATCGCCTCGGTTTGCGTGCCCGCGTGCACGCATTTCGAGACACATATCATCGCCTCGGTTTGTGTGCCCACGCGCACGCATTTCGAGACACATATCATCGCCTCGGTTTGCGTGCCTGCGTGCATGCATTTCGAGACATATCATTTTCTCGGTTTGCGTGCCCGCGTGCACGCATTTCGAGACATATCATTTTCTCAGTTTGCGTGCCCGCGTGCACGCATTTTGAGACATATCATTTTCTCGATTTGCGTGCCCGTGTGCACGCATTTCGAGGCATCTCATTTTCATAGCATTGAGTATGTTAGGATTGTATCTTAGTTGCATTTCATGCATATCATGCATATTGCATCGTGTCCGGAATAAGAGTTAGCCCGGGCACGGGAAACGAGGTACATTTCGTACTCCGAGTGACGGAATGTGTCCCAATTCTCCAGTCACCGACACTCCGGATTATCCATGATGGAGTTAGGTTTTAGCTGTAGTTTCATGTGCATTCATCCTATATTGAGTTGTGCATTTCGACTCCTCGGCCATCATGCCTCGGTATGCGTGATTGGTGGCACGAGGATCGAGACATGCATATATTTGTGCAAATACATTGCTATGCCCCTTTTCTGCTCTCTATTGCAGCAAAACGAGGAATCAGCAACTTTTTGGAACTTGGCACGCATTTCAAGAACAGGTGTAAACAGAGGCTAATCGGGGCATTCCGGTGGATTTCCGCGCAAGACAGTCCGGACATGCATCATCCACCAGAAGCAAGGCAGTCCCTGGCTTGCACGCCAGTTTATTTGCTTTCTAGTTAATTCATTAATTAATTAGAATTCTGTAATATTTTGGACTGTAATATTCTTTTATTTTGGGGACTGTAATATTTGGACTGTATTATTTATTCGGACCCTCCGAGTGAGGGCACAACTGTAATAAGTGTGCGTGAGTGTGATGTATGTCTTCCAACCCCACGTCTTTCTCCCTTTTATTTATCCGCTTATGATGGTTAGATTAGGGCATGTTTAAATTAGCATACAGTATGACAGCATGTTTGCATCATTCATCTGTTTTGCATGCACCGGGCTCGGCGCATCATACTAACTGCATTGTATTTTCAATTCCAAGTTGAATACATGTTAGTTGTAGCATTTCATATGACATCTTAGAATAGCCGAGCCTACTATAGTTGCATTTTGCATGTGTTGCATTAAGCATTTTTGTATACTTAGGATCATGCATGATTTCTAATGTAGTTCCTATTTTGGCTTGGAGTACTCGGTAAGTTCTATGCTTTAGCATCCTCGCATGCGTGTGAGTGACTGCCATGAATAGCATGCTTACCATGAGGCTATGTGCTTATGTGATATATCTGCCTGAATGCCTGTGGGTGAAGGTTGAGTTGTTTAGATTGGAATAAATCATCGACTGTTTGTTTTAAGCCCACTAGATAGTGGCAAAACCATCTTTTCTAAACCCACCTGCGGGTGGTAAAATCTGCATTTTAAGCCTACCTGCGAGTAGCAAATCATCTTTCAAATAAACAAGCATGAAATGTTTTGTTCCAATTAGGGCGACCCGGTCTATACTTATATGCTGTGAGCATCACATAGTAACCTAGGCTAATAACCGGAATAAGAACTCACAATGTTTTCAAAAATTGATATCATGGTTAGTAGAGGCCGGTCTATGACCGGGCGAGCGGGGGTGCTCACGAAGTGACCTTCCCCAATCGTACCCAAGTTCCCGAGCCGAGGCAACTTTGGTGATGACGGACACGTGGCCTTTTGGCACCGAGTCAGGGTTTCCTAAATTTCCCAAAATAAAATATTTAGGTGGCGACTCTGTATCTGGCAAAGCAGTCCATGTTTGGCACTTCTTTCAAAAATCAGTTTTCCTAAAACGATTTGCCGGATTTGGACTCTTTGGTTCAGATTTAGAACCGTGACTACAAAGTCGAGTCCGAGCTGTGGCGAGGTCCCCCGCGGGCTTGTTACAGTAGCATTGTTCTGTACTGAAGACATTAAATAGCAAATCATAAATACGAATGGAAGACTTAGTGTACACACCAAAGTTCTGTACACACCAAAGTTCTGTACAACAAACATTCTTTCAGCAGCATTGTTCTCATACAACAAACATTAAAAAGTTCTGCACTGAAGACTTAGTGTACACTGTTTTATACACAAATTAACCTATTGTGGTTCATTTGATTGGTTTGACACCAAATTGTGTGCTGTGAAGTAGTTGTTTTCATTCACATGCTTCATGCTATTTTCACCTCTTAGATGCGAAAAGAAAGTCTTCTATATGTAATCAATCTTAAATCTCAATTTATGGAAGATACTAATTTGTCTTTTGTCTCCAGCAGGGTTATGTATTCTAGGTTCTTGTTCATAATTTGTTTGAAATTTGTATTCTAGGTTGTTAACCACTTCCAAACCCTCCTGTTTAGGTAACAAAATTCCAGAATTTCTTTTTCTTTCTCCTATTCTATCTCTATTAAATCTTAGGAAAGAAAAAATAACAGATCATCTTAAAAACAACAAAAATGGCTTACAATTTTATACAATTAACTTTGTTTTAATGTTTCTCTATCTAAAAGAAAATTTAACATTAAAGAATGGTCAATTAAATTTTGGCATCTTTTCTATTTGTTAATTCACTCAAAAAGTAGCCTACAATTTTATATAATTAACTCTGATTTAATGTTTCTCTATCTAAAAGAAAAATTAACTTTAAACAATTAAACCATTGATCAATTAAATTGTTACAAACTCTTCAAGGAGATAGCTTATGCTTTGAGTTTGAATGGTAATAGAGTAAGAAATCATGTATGTTTGTTA
This sequence comes from Camellia sinensis, assembly GCF_055761805.1. NCBI lineage: Eukaryota > Viridiplantae > Streptophyta > Magnoliopsida > Ericales > Theaceae > Camellia > Camellia sinensis. The sequence continues at coordinate 190,468,852 of NC_138961.1, read as the reverse complement.
ATTCACTCCAAAAATATCCTAAAATATTGTGATAATTAACTCTGTTAAACTCTGTTTTAATGTTTCTTTATCTTAAAAAAAATTAACTTCAAACAATTAAACGAATCGTCAATTGAATTGTTACAAATTCTTCAAGGAGATAGCTTAGGCTATGAGTTTGAATGATAATAGAGCAAGAAATCATGTGGGTTAGGAGGGAGTGAGAGAGTATAATTAGGAAGCATACTTTATTTTTCATTGCAGGAGCCAACAGACAGGAGCCAACATGCAGTGAAATCTTGTGCTCCAACATCTCAATTTGGGGCTGAAAGAACCACCAGTCGCCTTCTTGTGTGACCATGTCATCGCATCGAAACAGCTCCAACAATGGCCTACCCTTGCTCAGCAGCACCACTTTGGTCCTCCCCTCATTCTACCTTCTTATCAGCCTGCCCCTAAGGAAGTTTCCATTAGAACTGACTCCAAATTGAAATTTGACGTTGCTAAATGTGTTTTTATATACTAAGTTACCACTTTAGATCTAAAATGATTTATTTATGTTGTAGAGGTGTGGATCATCGTAAATATCGATGGTGATGATGGACAAATTGTGAAGCCATTTTTTTTTAATGCTTCAAAAAGAAATCGTGAATGTGTTTGATAGTATTTGTTTGGTGGTGAATTTTTTTTTTCCATAGAAGTTTCTTCCCTTCATAGAGGCTTTCTATTTTGACAACTGAGAAGAAGCAACTTAGAAGTCTCTCATAGGCAAACTATCAAACATGTTGTGGCCATGGCAGTATAAGCCAACATATTAGCACTTTTCTCATATCTAACTAATGTACTTGAAAAAAAAAAAAAGAAGTCAGCGAAACCGAAGCCTAAAACCGAAGCCTCAACTCTGATTGATACAAAAATTAGCCGTAAAACCGAAGCCATCAACTTTGATTGATACAAAAATTAACCCTAAAACCAAAGCCTCAAAGAACTGAATAAATGTAAAATACCTCTGATGTTGGGAGGATGGGAGCCGAAAGAGAGTGGGTGTCAATCAATGGCGACGGTGATGATGAGCAACGGTGGTGGTGATGAGCCCTGTTGAGACCACCGTCTCTGTTTGAATCAAATTGTTGGAAGATGTTTCTCTGATCTGCTACCTCTGTTAGCCAGTTTCAGAAAAGAAAGAATTTTGAACATGAGAGAGAGATCATAGAGGGAGCTGAAGAGAGAATGTGAGAGATAACGTGTAGAGAGGGAGTTGAAGAGAAGGTGTTTGGGCAGACATGGGAGAGAGAAAGAGAGCAGAGAGTGTTTGGGCGGGAATAGAAGTGATCTCAACCGTTAGATGGTATATAAGAATCATCTCAACCGTTGGATCAAAATGTATCTCACATACATTTTAAGACATTTTCAAAATCCCTCTTGCCTTATTATATAACTAGCGTATGCCCGTGCCTGAAGGCACGATGTAAATAACGTTCGATGTAAATAATGTTGGGATTAAAATGTAGTTATAATTTCTATGTATAATGTCAATTAATTAATTAATTTAATACATCCTCAACGTTTAATTAATCACGGGGAACATGAATATATTAGAAACATTGTATGCTGCCACCACACATAAGCCAATTTTGTTTGAATAATTTTAGGTATTATTAAAATTTAGGAAAAATTACTTAAAAAAAAAAAAAAACTTAGAATTTAATGCTTGTAACAAAATAAACTATTGAGTTTTCAATTTTATAAATTTAAATATTAAATTTTTGATTTATTTTCAATTTAAACTATTTTCATGTTTTCAATCTAAACAATCTGAGATCTTTTACGTATTTTACTAAATAATAAATAATAAATAAATACCATTAACAATCCAAGCAATTTGTCGGTAGAAAGAAGTAGCCATCGGTACTTTGCGGGGTCTATCTTTCACATATTTTTTTTGCATTTCTATGGAAAAAAAATAATAATATATCAACACATTTTGCATTCCTATTGAAAAAAAATATATATATATCAACACAATTTGAATAGCACATAAAATATATAAAGATGTGATAGTGGCCAAGCATTTGAATGCGTAGCACAATTAAGAAAACCAACCACTATCTCTTTTCTTACTCTGTTTCTTTTCAAGTTCTTCACCATGTCTTCAACAGGAATGAAGAAATAGTCCATGAATTATGAGTGAAAATTTAAATTGGGTTATAGAAATAAAATAAAATAAAACAAAAATAATGACCTGTGAGAGACATGCGGGTTGAAGAAAAAAAAATAAAAAATAAAATGTTGAGACCCAAACCAATGTCAACAGTCCCACAAACCAATGTCAAGACCCTCGCCTGACAATACAAAAAAGAAAAACAAATACATATCAGTTTAAGATTTAGAAACACCAACCCAAATACATAACTTAACACCAACCCATATAAATTGAAAACTGCATAAATAAAAAAATGAAAAGAAATAGAACACAAAAAAAGAAAAAGAAACCCAAATACATATCAGTTTAAGGTTTAGAAACACAAATCCAACACAAACACATCAGTTTAAGGCTTAAAAAAACAAATCCAAATCCAAATCCAAATCTTAGAAACACAAACCCAAATTGATGGGTCTCTTTTGCTTTGATTGAAAAGAAACAGAATGATTTTCAATGCTCTGTTCCAATGCTTTGTGTCTCTTAAGCTTTGTTTCCAACTTTTTCTGTGATTCCATTGAATGCATACCTAATCACACAAACCCAAACAAAAATCTTAGAAACATAAATATTAGAAACACAAACACAAATCGAAACCGAAATCTTAAAAACACAACCTAATCAACAAAAATAAATAATAATAAAAAAAACACAAATCCAACACAATGAAACATTGAAAACCATTTGAAAAATCACTTAAGAATATCTTAAAAACCATTTGATAACCATTTTATGAGGATCAATTATTATTTCAAACCCAAGGATCAGCTTGTATACCATACTACAAAATGAGTCCAAAAATAAAATAAAAAATTGCTCTTTCAACCCACCTAAATATTTCGATAAAGTTGCTCTACTAATTTTTTAGCAACTTCACATCTCCTTTCATTCTTACCTTCGTAACACAAACACAAAGTTGCTCACCAGTTTGGAAACACAAACACCAATCCAAATCATACCCAAACACGTACCTAATCCTATTATGTGACCAAAAATAAAAAATAAAAACTAAACACCATATCCAAACTTCACCTAATGACGTAAAAGTTTTTTTTTTTTAAGTTGTAGAACATGGTATTCATAATACGAATTTAATACGAAATGGACTTTATGTCCAGCAACCTAACTTCCTTTATTGCTCTAAAAAATAAAATAAAGCCCAAAGTAATTGTTGCTCTAAACTGATAGCAACTGATATGCGTTTCTATATTTATTTCTACATGTTTTTCTATATTATGTTGGTAATGAACTGTACACCATTTCTTACTCGTTCTTCTCAATTCCCAACCACTCTCCTCCCTTACCTAACTACTATACATATCTTACATTATCTCTCTGAATTGCTCAACATTCTCTCTCTCTCTCTCTCTCATACCCTTCTATGGGATGTTTTTGGAAAAATGGTAAAAAATAATTTTTTTTTACGTTTAATTAAGTTTTTGACTTTTTTAAACAAATGATTTGAGAAGTTGATAAAAAGTTACTTTTGACTTTTTTGATTAATATTTATTTATGATATCAAATCACAATGAAATGACCAAACTATCCACATTTAATTTAAAATATTTACAACTTCACCTATGTAACATATTTTGACCCATTAGAGGTAGAATTGTAATTTCATCAATTATTAAAAACCAACTTTTCAAATGTCTTTAAATACAAAAAAAGCTAACTTTTAGCTTTTATAAACTCAAAAAAGTGGCTAAAAACCATATACCCAAAAGAGGCCTATGTCTCTGAAACCAAAACAAAAAACAAACACCACCACCACATAGACAAAAGTTTGTTCTGTTTCTCATTCTTCTCATTTCAGGTAATTTAATCTTCTCTCTCTCTCTCTCTATATATATATATATCTTCTGTTTTTTTTAGATTCATTCTACATGTCTACTTCAAGTTCTTCTTTTTCTTCTTCTATTTTGGATTTTAGGAACCCTTCCAAGCATATAGCTCAAGAATTAGTATAGTTAATTAGGAACCCTTCAAAGCATATAGCTCAAGAATTAAATATTTTAGCTTAATGAATTTGTTGATGTGCAATCTCAATATTTTAGAATTAAATATTATAGCTCAAGATTATTAGAGGGATCATTAAATATGCCATATCATAAGCAAATGATTACAGCAAGAGAGGAGAGATCAACTATACATACCAATTTTTGTATGACAGATAACAACTATCACAATCAAAATCCTCACCTGTAAGTGAACTGAATTTTATATTTCATAAAGCTCCTTTCCAAAATGCACTTGCAAGTAATGAAAAAATAAATAAATAAAATTAAAAATTAAAAATAAAATAAAATAAAAAATGAAATAAAAGGACATGGATGATTACATCAAGAGAGGAGCGATCAACCATACATACCAGTTTTTGTATGACAGAGAACAACTTTCACAATCAAAGTCCTCACTTGTAAGTGAACTGAATTTTATATTTCATGAAGCTCCTTTCTAAAATGCACTTGCAAGTAATGAAATAAATAAATAAATAAATAAATAAAATTAAATGAAATAAAATAAAATAAAAAATGAAATAAAAGGGCATTGTTAAGTGATGGTCCCAAATTCTACTTAATCGAGTGTGCTACTGGATATAGATCTAATGTCAAGACTCATGCCTCAACACAAAAAAGAAAAACAAATACATATCAGTTTAAGGTTTAGAAACACCAATCCAAATAAATTGAAAGCTACATAAATAAAAAATGAAAAAGAAACATAACAAAGAGAAGATTGTGAAGATCATCAAACCTGCAAGAGCTTCGAAGCAAAATTCAAAAACTCAGAACTAAACCCATTGCTAACTGAAAGAAGTCAGTAATTCCCTCAATTACTCAATTACTCTCTGGAATGTTTAACCAAATATAAAAACACATCTCACAATTTGAACACACACGCACTCTATACTAACTATTAATAAAAAAATTAGCTTATACAAAATATGTTATTAATCAATCAATAAAAACAAATAATCAAAAAGAGAAACAACCTCGCGAGAAGCTCAAAATGGTGATTTCCAAGAAGTTAGGTAAAAATTGTGTTATTAATAAATCACTACTAAACAATTCTCAAAATGGTGATTTCCAAGAATGGTGATTTCCATTGATTTTCAAGAAGTTACGTGTAACAAAATAAAGAAACTGAAATTCTATCATGTTTTTAAAATGGGAGACGCTGGTGTGTTGTTGGATATCATGGAGCCCATCATAAGTCATGTATTTGATATTTGAACTATTTATTTTATTAGGTTTATTTATAGATTATTCACACAAAAAAATCAAATTAATTTGATAATCATAACTATGATCTGATTTTTCTTTTTTCTTTTTTTTTTTGAATGATCAATACATAAATCGGCAAAATGGATGCAGTTCACGTAAAATATTGTAAATACTTCTCACACTGAAAATGCTTAACACTATCATGTTTAAAATCTATGAAAATGAGAAAAGGGAAGTGGCAGAGGCAAACTTCAAATCTATATAATATAGTATAAAGGAAAAGTTAAGAAAATGACCCGACAGAAATGTTAAAGTCCCTGAACTTCTTTCTTGAAGTAAAACTTATTAGTATGTAAGCCATTCCTCTCCCATAATAAAACAAAGAAACTGAAATTCTATCATGTTTTTAAAATGGGAGACGCTTCAAATAAAGAAACTGAAATTCTATCATGTTTTTAAAATAGGAGACGCTGGTGTGTTGTTGGATATCATGGAGCCCATCATAAGTCATGTATTTGATGTTTGAACTATTTATTTTATTAGGTTTATTTATAGATTATTCACACAAAAAAATCAAATTAATTTGATAATCATAACTATGATCTGATTTTTCTTTTTCTTTTTTCATTTTTTTTTTGAATGATCAATACATAAATCGGCAAAATGGATGCAGTTCACCTAAAATATTGTAAATACTTCTCACACTGAAAATGCTTAACACTATCATGTTTAAAATCTATGAAAATGAGAAAAAGGGAAGTGGCAGAGGCAAACTTCAATTATTAGAATATAGTATAAAGGAAAAGTTAAGAAAACAACCCGACAGAAACGTTAAAGTCTCTGAACTTCTTTCTTGAAGTAAAACTTATTAGTATATATGCTATTCCTCTCCCATCCCACCACCACCCCCCTCTGTCTGAGTTTGTGTTGGTCGATGAAAGGTTAACGAAAAACTAAACCACCATCAACAATGAACAAAACATGTAGTAAACACTGCAAACTCAATGGCAAATAAACTAACAATAATTTTTTTTTTGGTTTAATTTCTAGCTTTCTATACAGAGGAGGGAGCACATTACATTTCTTTCTGTCTGCGATTCACATCGGTTAGATGAGAAAAAGCAAAACAAAGCAACTACTGCAGACCCAACTGGATCGCAAAAACAAAACAGAACAAAAATACAAAAACATTAGTCAATAGTACTGTGTCCAAAATGGCAGAGCAAGAAACCCACTGCTCTTCCTCTTCTCCTAATCTATGATTATGTACATATACAATTCTGATCAAGATCAATTGATCAGAAATCTGAATGAGCTAATTGTACTATCAAATCGATTAGAACAGTTCGAATGAGTAATCCAATATATGAATACAACATAAAATTTGAACAAAAATAAAAAATAAAAATAATAGAAATTAGAATCAAACCCAAAGTAGAATGTATGTATTAATGAAATGAAGAAGAACAGAGAGAGAAGGGAAAAAAAATATCAAACCCAAATGCACCAATCAAACCCAAGAATGTTATTAACAACCCTAAAAATGTATATATTCATGAAATGAAGGAGAAGAACAGAGAGAGAAGGGCAAAAAATATCAAACCCAAATCATACCGATTTGACGATTCACATGCGGCAGATCCATCAGGGGGCAGCGATCTCCTTTGAGGATGAAGCGGTCGTAGTCGACATCTCAGGCGTTGTGAGAAGCACGAGTGATGAAGGATTGGACGAAACCAATGCCGAAAAAATCGAGGAGGTAGATGCAGGAAGCGATGAGGGAGGCGATGGCAGCGAGTTCGGAGAGAGTGACGACGTGGAGAGGGGTGGAGGATCGGATCCGATCGCGCTAACAATGGAGGAGGTAGTAAGTCATAGAGAAGAAAATGCCATTGGTCAGAAAATGCCGTTGAGAGGTAAGACATTAGAGGGCTTTGGGATGAGGAGGATGAGAGAGACTGCGTAGAGCAGATGTGTTTGGGCAAAGAGATTGATCTGAACCATTGGTATATATTTAGGATTAATCTCAGTCATTAAATTAAAATATATCTCACATACATTTTACACATTTTCAAAATCCTTATTATATATATATAAACACATACATATCTTATATATATATATATATATATCACTGTACGGTCAAAACCCAGCCATTCCGTCTCTTTTCCCTCTCACTCTCTCTCTGTGCTCTGCTTCTCTTCCCCCGCTGCACAACTCTGCCACTCTTCTTGCTCCTGCGATCCACCCTTCCCCTCTCTCTCTCTCTCTCTCTCTCTCTCTCCTGCGATCGTTGCTGCAAAATGATCTCTTCTGCAAACGATGATGACTAGAGAACCACCACTGCAACATCTCTTCCTCCGCCATAGCACCTCATTCTCTATTGTCCGCTGCCGCCAAAGACCTTCACATCGCCTCCTCGCTGTCGTCGATTCGATGCCAACATCTGTAGATCTGTAGATCTTCCTACTTTAACCCTAAATCTGAACCACTACCGTGGTCTGGAGGCGAAGTCGAAGATGAAGGCTTCGACGATGATCTAGTTTTGTACGGTCGAAGAGGTTGGGTTTGAATCTAGAAATGGTTGAGAGATCTGAATCGACGACCTCAAAACCGTTTCCCTATTTCCTCCCGTGATATCTCCTGCCGTCACCTTTTTCCACTCTCTCTCACTTTCATGCTTATTAATGATCTATGATGGTTCTGAATGGTGTTGTATATCTATACTATATATATATATATATATATATATTCATATATCGTGTGTTTTCTTAGATTTAAGAGTCTGAATGTGATTAATTTGGTTTAACTTCGTAGAGATCTGGAACGTTGAGAGGTCTGGATAGAGAGTTCCATCACAAGCTAAGTTAGTGATTTGGGTGTGTATAAGAGGGGTTATTGTTGGTATGGGTTTTGGATTTTTGATGAGAGAGGTTTGCAAAGAGAGTGTTGAAGAAGGCAATGGCGGAAATGGATAGTAGAGTGAGGAAGAAGATGATGATATAGAATGGGTTAGGTCTTGAAGGGTATTATGATTAATTTCACTGTTAAGTTAACATGGTTAAGGCTCTTTTGACGGAAAGGGGGAATCTGACTATTAGTTTTAAAAGTCAGGAATGTCTGTGTTATTTTTGAAATCACAAGGGAGGTATATGTAATTAAGGCAAACCTTAGGGGAGGTCAATAGAATTTACCCTATTAACTTAATTTTAAGTTAATCTTCTCTCCAAATATTTATCTTTCAAAATATATAAAATATATCATTCAAAATCTCAAATTTCATTAAAAAAAAAAAAATTGTGGTGCTGGAGATGAGGATTTTTAAAACTGTGGCATAGTTAGAAGCACCATGCCTTATATTCATTGAATTCATTTGATGTTAAATGATTTTCATTGTATCAGCTTAAATCATACTTTATGTGGAATTGACAAATCTATATTTATATCCGTATATATTAAGCAAAATGGATTTTTCATTAGCTCCAAAGCATTAATCTAAATATCTTAATTTTTTTTTTAAATTTGTAAACATTAAGAAATACACATGGCATGGAAATATTAGTCTATCTGATCATATCTATGATTTTAGAATTTAAAAATCTTAATACAGAAAGTCGCAGACACACACACACACAAAAAAGAAAAAAAAGAAAAAAAAAAAAATTAGCCATATCCAACTCATATCTAATTTGAAATTCAAAAATCTTTGAAAAGAAATTTCAAATATAATTTTAATCTAATATAATTTTGAAATTTAAAAATATTTACTTCAAAATTTTATATTTTTATTTTTAAAAACTAAACAATACATGTGGTGTCTAAAAAACTTTTGTAGGCTCAAAATATTTATAGCACATTTATTAATTAAAAACAAATTCGCATGGCATATATAAACATAAATTAAAAAAATGTGTAGTGCATATTTTTATGCCACATAAAAAAATACATGCGTCGTGTTTAAAAACACAATTGTATATTTTGACCATATCTAAGCATTCTATTATTTTTTTAAAAAAAAATTTAAAAATGTGTGGCATAAAATATACATGGTATAAAACTGTCGGTCGATCTATTTATTTTTTTTAAATTTAAAAATTTTTAGATGAAAAATTAAAAATAAAATTTTAATCATATCTAAATTGCATCTAATTTGAGATTTAAAAAAATAGTCCAAATAAAATTTATTTATTTGTAATTTAAAAATATTTGAATAAAAACTATGAATGAAATTTTTAGCTATATATAATTAGACAAACTTTAACATAGAATAAACTAAAATTAAAAATTTATAAAACGAAATGTATTTTTATTTTATCATAAATATAATTTTTGTAACTTATTCTATTACTTTCATCTTTGCCAATTAAATTATGACATTTATTTTTGTTGTGAACTTAGAATATATAATTAATGACATAACAGTTGCATTATATACATTCTAATAAAATGGTTAAAATTATTTATTTAGCCCGTGTATAACATGGGTTCATATGCTAGTTGGTTCATATGCAAGCTTATTATAAATTAAAAAAAAAAAAAACAAAAAAAGGCAAGGGATGAATTTGAGCTTAATCAGAAAGTTACTGAAAGGGTTTATGGGTTGAAATCAAGGTTGTTCTATGAATAGCTCATCTCATGAAGAAGTTTTGACTTTCCAACGGTTGGACAGTATTTACACAGATTTTGTGTAATCAACTCTATTGAATAGGAGAGAGGAATTTACAGGGGGCTATAAGGTGTATTATTTTTTTATTAAATTTGAGTAAAAATTTGAATAAATTTTTTTTTTGATATCGTCTACTTCAATGGAAGGATTTGACTTTTTATCAAATTACCGGTCAATCAGGTGGATGATCAGGCAGTCGACCGGCCGATCAACCAGCCAATGTAAAATTTTCACTATGGGACAAGGAATAACATCAGTGATCAAAATGACAAGGGTCCATTTGGGGGGTTGATTGGGAGGTCAACCTTCTAGTGTAAAATTTTTAGAAAATTTTGTCTTGAGGTAGTCATTTAAGAGAACATCCGGGGGACATCTAGGGAGATATCCGGTGGTGAAAATACAACGGTAATAAATAGTAATTTGATGAAAGGCACAAAGCATCCTCAGTTTGGTAAAATATTTTATATATTCTCAATTTGATATAAATTTGATGAAACTATTAGAATAGCAAAAAAAAAAAAACTTTTTTTACCAAATTTAAATTTAGTTTTAAATTTGGTGCAACATTAGAGATCGCCTTAGAAGAACTTCACCTTCCAAAAACCAGGAAATATGCAAACCTTTACCTAAAAGAATATTCTAGAGTAGCTAAAAATCTTGTAAGGCACAATCTAAATTACAATCCATGGGTACGTTATTGGCTTTTAACTCCCACACACTAGCAAAAGCAAGCCTAGGGTAAATTCATTAGAGGCAGCTTGCCTCTAGTCTTTAATCGAATTGGACGATACTGTTCGGTCCTTAAAAGTACACTATAGGTCCCATTTTGATAATCTGAACCGTTAATATGTAGACCTCGTCAAGTACTATATGCTTATAAAAAATCACGTTGATCGGATATCGATAGCTATCTCATCTTATCAGTTTTTTGTCAACCGTTAATTTGTACATCATCAATTTTTTTTTATACAAAACTGATTTGATCACATAGCTATCGATATTCGATCAACGTGATTTTTTACAGCCATATATTACTCGACGAGTTTTATACATTGAATGGTTCAAACTATTAAAACAAGACCTGTGGTGGGATTCCACGGACCGAACAATACCATTTAGTTTGATTAAGGATTGGATACAAGCTCCTTCCAATTCATTAAGGTACAAAAGGGGTACCCTATCAGACTAGCAATGCGGAAGAAAATGTTTCTCTCTCTACATGAGAGCCTCTCTCTTTTCTTGAGAGTTCTGCTTACCCTAGGGTTTTATTCTGGGCTCTCCATCTAGGTGGACCTCAGCTTCTCTCTTTCCTGGGGCATTTTCACAGCCTTGTCTTCCTTCCCTCTTCGTTTCTGCTTGTATTTCATTTGCTTTTACACTAGCCTCTGGTTTCTGGGTTTGCTCTATTTTTTCAGTCTGGTAGGTGATGGGTGACTCTGTGACCATCGACTTGGAGGAGGGTTCGGGCGAAAGCACGGACAACTCTCATTTGTGTTTGGTAGGGAAGGTTTTAGCCTCTAAGATTTTGAATCGCTCAGTTATCTCCAAGATCATTCAGAGTGCATAGAAGACCAGGGAGGAAACTGCAGTTTCGCCTTGGCCTGACAATGTGTTCTTATTTCGGTTCGGCAATCTGGAGGATAGACTCAAGGTTCTTAGGGAAGCTCCGTTGTCCATTATGGGAAATCTTCTTGTCTTACATCCTCTAAAGATGGGTTGCTCTGTTTCTGAGATGGACTTTTCTTTTTGCCCTTTCTGGGTTCAAGTCCATGGCCTCCTAATGGATCGTCTAACCTATCACAACGGTCAAATCATTGCCGAGAGTTTGGGTCAGTTGATCGGTATTGAAGCTCCTCATGATGGTTTACTGCTACATAGGAGTTTTTTGTGTATTAGAGTGGAACTGGATATTTCTAAACCCATTCTCAGAGGTTTCATGATGAAGAGGAAGGACCCAAACACTCTCAATATCACGGAGAAATGGGTCGACTTCAAATATGAGAAACTTTTGGATTTCTGTTATGACTGCGGCAGAATTGGGCATGATAACAAATCTTGTAAATTTACTGGAAGAGAGGCAGGACGTAATTCTGGGTATGGCCCTCACTTGAGAACTGGGGTAGCTCCGAAGCTTAATCTACCGGTGGATTTTTTCCAAAAGCAAATCGATGAAATGGAGGCCAGTATCCGACCCTTTCTTGGCCGGAAAACTCAGGCGGTGACGGTGGAACCGGAGGTACTAGTGGCGCGTGAGTATGATGCTCGTGTACATTCGTCCCAAGGACAATTGGGTACATTAGAGGGAGTTGTGCAAGGGCCACCCTCCTGCTCTGTTGGAGCAGAGCCAGACCCACTCGTCCACCATTCGAGGTTGCCACGTGGCCTTGTACCAACTTCTCCTGAAATCCCCATATCCGAAGTTTTGTCTAGAGATACACCTCAGCACGAGGTCACACCTTTTCGGAAGGAACTGGGCCCGGATACCACACCTCTCTTAGCCCATCAGGGAGTCGAGCCCTCTACTAATCCACATCTTGTTGGGCCTACACAACCTTCCCCATCAGGTAATCCACTCCAAGCCCCACTTGGTCCCAACCCTTCTAACTTAAACAGTCAATCCCTTCTCTCCCAACACTAAAAGTTCCCTCTCTTACTGGGCCTGCCTACTATGTCACTGAACTTGCTGATAGCCCAGACTCACTCAATAGCCCCTCATCAATGCAGTCCAAATGTTCTTCCCCTCCTAATAATTCCAGCCCCTTTATAGCCTAAAATCCCTCGCCTTGGACTCAAATATTCTTGATACAGGGTTGCCCAACATGTTCAACAATCTCTCTCTTCAAAGAAAGGCTACTGACTTCCCTCCTCCCCTCATGCCCACCCCAAAGTTTCTAAAACATAACCCCATCCCATACCAGATGCCATTACTCTCGTCCTCTCCAACCCACTGTAAACCCAAGAGCAAAACAATTACCCACCCCAGAAAGACACGTCAGGGATCTCCACACTTGAGGAGTAACCAACCACTGCTATGCCTTGAATTGGTGGACGTGGAAATTCAACATGTTGACAATGCGTAGCAAACTTGGCCTTCTCTCTTCATGCAGGGAATGCATGCCTATCTCCCTGGTTCTGTTGATGCTGATTTGGGTTCGAGTAATCCATGCACGTCCCCAATTGTTACAAATGCTGAATTCACACAAGCCGGACTAGTGGCTGGTCCTATACAGCCACAACCCCCATGTTTATAATTAGCTGGAATTGTCAAGGGCTGGGGCGACCCCTAACAATCCAGATCCTCCGAGGGTTGTGCAAAACCCATCGTCCTAGTGTGGTTTTCTTAATGGAGACAAAGAATAAATGCTCTGTTTTGGAGCGCCTTCGCCGGCGTTTGCGTTTCAACAACAGTACCTATGTTGACCCAGTTGGTCTTGCGGGGGGGTTGGCTTTGTGGTGGATGGATGAAATAGTCATTGATGTTCGTTCTTGTAATTAGAACTTGCTCCGCTGCGTCTTATCTCATCAGGGTATATCTTGGCTTGCCACTTTCATTCATGCATCGCCCAGGGAGCAAATTCGCAACATGTTTTGGGATTCTATCCGAACCATAGCCTCTGAAAACCAAATTTCCTGGCTTTGCATGGGTGATTTTAATGAAATAGGGGCCTTTTGGGAAAAAACTGGGGGCGCTGGACCTATAGCTAGGAGAATTTTGGGCTTTCAACAATTGCTCCAGGAGTGTGCTCTAATGGATTTGGAGTTCAAGGGTCATGATTTTACGTGGACAAACAACCAGTCGGGGAGGCATAATGTCAGGGAAAGAATTGACCGAGCAGTGGCAACTGTGGATTGGCGGGAACTTTTCCCCCATGCGCAACTTCTTCATGAGCTACTTATTAGTTCAGATCATTGTCCACTTATCCTTAACACTTGTCTCCCCCCTAAAAAAGTGCCTCGTCTGTTCAAGTTTGAATCAATGTGGACAACTTCTCCGGACTGTCTTGAAGTTGTTAGAGCAAAATGGGAGGGGGTTAATAAGGGCTCTCCCATGTTTAAATTGTGTCAAAAATTGAAAGGCTACAAACTGGTGCTGAAGTCTTGGAGTCAGAGTGAATTTGGAGACAATCGAACCAAGTTACCAGAGCTTAATTCCAAGTTGTCTTATCTTCAAGCTCTTGACTGGTCGGAATTCAACGTAGTTGCCCAAAAAAAGACTCAATATGACATTTTGAGAGTGCTTCTCCGTGAGGAGATGTTCCTTCATAAACTTTCTCGGGTGAATTGGCTAAAGTCGGGAGACCGGAATTCTGCATTTTTTCATGCCATTTTAATCCAGCGCCGTCAACGGAACTAATTGGTTAAATTGCAAATGAGGATGGACAGTGGTTATCCACTGATGAGGCGATTAACTCACACCTCCATGATTACTTCTCTCATTTGTTCACAAGCATTCTTTCCCGAAACTTTGACTCCCTTTTGTCAACTTTCCAGAGGGTTATTTCTGAAGAGATGAATGCCTCTTTAATCAACCCGATGTCCAACGCCGAAATCTGATCTACAACATTTCAATTGGGACCTCTGAAAGCACCAGGACCTGATGGTTTCTCTGGCATCTTTTTCCAAACTTGTTGGGAGGTGGTGGGTGATGATGTCTACTCGGCGATTCAAAGCTTTTTTACTATGGGCATCTCTTGAGAGAACTCAATTATACCAACTTGGTCCTCATCCCCAAAGTGCCTAACCCAGAAAAACTTACTCAATTCCGGCCCATCAGCTTGTGTAATTTCACCCTCAAAATCATCTCCAAATTTTGGCCAATAGATTGAAACCAATCTTGAAACGTGTGATCTCCCCACAACAGTCAGCATTTGTGCCAGGGCATTTGATCCAAGATAACATCTTGGTAGCTTATAAAGCTTTTCACCATCAAAAATTGAAGAAGACTGGCACTGGTTATGAGATGGCAATCAAGTAAGATTTTAATAAGGCATATGACCGCATACAATGGGATTTCTTAGAGGCTTTTCTTCTCAAAATGGGGTTTAGTTCAGTTTGGGTTAAGTGGATCACGGCAGTGGTGAGTACGGTGTCCTTCTCAATTTTTGCTAATGGGGAGAAGCGAGCTGCCTTCATTCCTCAAAGAGGTCTCCGTCAGGGCGATCCAATTTCACCTTACCTGTTTACTTTAGTTGCTGATGTTCTCTCAAGAATGATTTCCAGGAGCACTTTTGATAATCGGTTTCATGGCATAAAGTTGAGTGGAGATTGCCACATCTTGTCCCATTTAATTTTTGCAGATGATGTCCTTCTTTTTTTCTACTGTTTCTGTGGCCCAATGTCAACATTTGAAGACTTGTCTGGAGGAGTATTGCCTTGCCTTGGGCCAAATGATAAATTGGGAGAAGTCTAGCATTCGTTTTTCAACCAACACTCCTGTGCCAGTTCAACAAGAGATCTGCTCGTTTATGGGCTTTGCTCCCATGTTGCACAATTCCAAATATCTTGGTCTTCCTTTCTTTTGGGGCCGATCAAAGACGGAAGTATTTGGGTATTTGATTGAAAGGGCTGTTCAAAAAATGCAAGGTTGGAAGCAGCATCTATTATCTCAAGCGGGCCGTGAAATCCTCCTTAAATCGGTGGTACAAGCCATCCTAACCTATGCTATGGCTTGTTTCACCTTTCCCAAAAAATTCTGCGATCAACTTAATGGTTTTATGAGTAATTTTTGGTGGGGAGGAGATCCGGATGGTCGTAGCATTCATTGGGTTGATTGGAAAAGTCTTTCAGTTGCTAAGTCGTAGGGCGGATTGGGGTTTCGAGACTTCAAGGCATTTAACTTTGCTCTTCTGGCGCGGCAAGCTTGGCGGATCTTGAAATTTCCTCATTCCTACTGCGCGAGAATTCTGAAAGGGATTTACTTCCCTCACACGGACTTTATGAAGGCACATAAAGGAAAGAAGGCCTCTTGGGCCTGGGCTAGCCTACTTCAAGGCAGGCAGTTGCTTGAACATGGTGTTCGCTGGCAAGTGGGCAACGGTAAATCCATCAAGTTCTGGGAGGACAAGTGGATACCCAGTTTGCCAGGGTTTCAAATTCTGAACTCCCGACCTCTGGATTGCAATATCTCACACGTCTCTGATGTTATTGTTCTTAATAGCACTGAATGGAATATCAATAAATTGGGAAATGTAGTTAGTGCAGAGGTTCTTGATCATATTCGGTCCATACCCATCTCATGTGAAGACCAAGCTGATGCGGTCATCTGGCCTTACACTCCGAAAGGTCACTATGAGGTTCGCAGTGGTTATCATATTGCAATTAAAGACTCTCTCCAGTTTGACTCCAAGCTAGCAGTCTTTCCCTTTTTTTCCCCCCCGGCGAGCATGTGGAGTTTGATTTGGTCTCTTAACATCCCTCCGAAAGTTCGTCATTTTTGGTGGTGTGTGTGTAAGAATAAGTTAGCTACAAAGGAAAACCTGTTTCGTAGGAAATGTGCTCCATCTAGTCAATGCCCAGCGTGTGTTTGCCCGGTTGAATCCATTGAACACCTTCTGTTCCATTGCCCTTGGACTAGGACTATCTGGTTCGGTAGCGACCTTGACATTCGAGTTGATATGCATGTTTGCAATTCTGTTGCTGAGTGGACTTACTCTCTTATGAATATGTGCTCCAACAAATCAGAACAGCTAGAAATCATTGGGAAAGTGATGATGTTGGGTTAGTGTATTTGGAAATCCCACAACGACTGGGTCTTTAACCACACTCCTCTAAATCCCACGGTCACTATGCATCAAGCCACAGCTGCCTGGAGAGAGTTATATGTGCTAAATCACCTTGGTGCTCAACAGCCGAATGCAGCAATGTCCGAGCCCCCTAGCCGCAGATGGAGTCCACCAGGCCTGGGCCAATTTAAGCTTAATTGTGATGCGAGCTTCACTAAAGATGGGTCAAAAGCTTCCTTGGCTGTCATTCTTCGTAATCGGGAAGGACAGCTGGTCGATGGTCGCACTTCTATTGTTCATGTTTCGTCAACCTTGCAAGGAGAAGCCCGAGCAGTCCGAATGGCTTGTGCCTTTTCTCAAACCCTCAACCTCAGACAAGTCAGTGTGGAAGGAGATAACAAAACCGTCATTGAGCTGAGTGTCTCTGAACTAGTTCCTCCATGGGACTGCATGGCTGTTATACATGATATTCGTTCTGCGAAGTCTTGGAGCAACATTTCTTTTAGCTGGTCGCCAAGAAGCTCCAGTCGTGTGGCCTACTGGGTAGCTTCTCGCAACTTGACAGGCATGCTTCCCCTCCACTGGGTTGCCCATCCTCCTCTGGCGCTTAGGGCTATTTTATTTCTGGACTCTTTGTAAGTCGGTTGGTATTTTCTTGTTCAAAAAAAAAAAAAAAAAAATCAGACTAGCAACATAATCCAATTCAAGAGGCACATTAACAATTTCACCCAAATTGGGACACACTCCTCTTAGGATAATTTAATTCCAGGGGAATAACTTTTTGAGGATGATTAAACGATTTCCATAATAAGGACCTTCATCAAGCACTCTTCTCAACTCTTCATCACTATTAAACTAAAATATGGAAAAGCCATTATCTTTTCTATTTTTTTTTTTTTAAGGACAACATAAAAATATATATATTACATAGAAAAATCATTTACACAATGAGTCAGATCATGCACTAACTTAACAGTCTTCTTATTTACCTTTGTTATACTTGGAAAATTAAAAAACTACAAGAGTTGCAGAAGACTGAAATGGAGCAAATCTAGTACAAAGAGTAGTGTGCGCGGTGTGGTTCGAGCAGTTTTGAGCAGATTGAAGAATATTTTAATCAATTATCAAGCCTTTTCATAATATACAATATTAATTTGTATAATATTTTTTTTATATATATAACACAAACTAATTTTACATAATATTTTATATATATATATAACTACTAATTTGTAATAAATTTTACATATTAATTTTTTTTCACACTTATTTTTACTTTGATATTTCATTGTAAGTTAAAAATACATATATATATTAATTATAGCGGAGCGGAACGATTTCAAAAATGATTTATAAAGTTGAAAGTTTAAACTGCTAAAGTGGATAGAACGGTGCGATTGGACGATATTTTATACAATCTTAATAAAGAGCATTAATCAAAATTTGGGAATCAGTGCAAATTGAAATACTCATCGATCCCTGCTCTTTGGCCCATTGTATGTATTGCTTGCATATAAGCTACTTCTGCCACAAAAGCGGACGGTAGTTTGAGCTTCATACCCTTTTGTGCCACTTGTTAATGGTTGCCATTAAAACACACCCATGCCATTCTCCTTCCTCCACGAGCCATCCACAACAAACTTGTAATTCTGAAAATCCACATCATGAGGATAAAATTTACAATAATAAATGTATGATTGAAATGGAATTTTGAGGCACTCGAATTTGAATCCGGTGAGGTGCTATCCTCGGATTCTTGCATCGTTGTTCTTACATTAATGTTGTATTGGGTTGGGGGATTCGAAGAAGAATTTGGAAAGAAAAAGGGAAAAAAGTGTATGAAACTAACTAAAATATAAGTATATTTTATTTACATTTCACCTATCTTTTCCATTCCCTTCTCAAATCCTCCAACCAAACCTAACATAATTGAACAAAATAAATCTTATGCAAGAACAATAGTTTGATGGCAATTTAAAGAAGGATAGTCAAACTCATTGACATTTGTTGAAGAAATAGGCCCACTAGATTCAATACTAAGTGTGGGGATATATTTTCTGAGTACCTACACGTGGCTAAGGTGACGCCGACGTGTCAGCCGAGGTGCTACGTGTCCTGGTCATGACACCGAGGTTATCTCGGCAAGGCCGAGGTTACCTCCGAAGATATCGAAATCTGAGATAAGCAGATAAGGCACGAGAGTCCTAGAAAAGGGGAAGACTACAGTTGGGAAAGGATAAGACTCTTAGGGAGTTTATCCTAATCCTACTAGGAATCCAAGATTGATAGTAATCCTAAGTCCATTAGAGCTAGGCTCCTGTTGGGACAAGGATTGAGTTAGCTATAAAAGAGAGGCACCCCTGTGGGTCTAAGGCACACAATTTATATTCTGAATAGTGAGTTTGCATTATTGATTATCTTTGAGAGATATACTGACTTGATCGTCAGAGTACCCCTGGGTGGACGAACCACCGCCAGAATCTTCTCTTTCTGTTGCAGGTCAGCCAGGTGTCATCTATTCTACCAGTGTTCTCCAGCTGAGTACTAAGTTGGGCAGTGTGATCGGAAAATTACTCACACAATTTGGCGTCGTCTGTGGGAAAGAAAGGAGAATAGATGGCCAGTAACGCACAGAAAGAAAAGATTGGGGACGACACTCCTGCTGGGAGTGGGAGACCAATTGACCTTGATATCACAGGAGACGAATGCAACGCAGAAACTCGTGACCAGAATCACGGAGTGAAAGACGTCGGCCAGACTGGCGACGCACCAAAGAAACCAGATCGAAGTGGGTACTACAACGAGGACAACCTCCAGGTATGGAAGGATAGGCACTTGCGGAGGGACGAAGAGGTAAACGAGATGGCAAACAAATTAGCAAACCTGCAGTCGGTCGTCAATTTCATGATGCAGAATAACGTCAGGTAGCCATCGTTCCCGCTGCAGGACACGTCAATTCTAGCGGCCAATACCCAGAAGGGAGGACAGAAAACGATTCCCGTAGCCCCTCAGTACAACTGGAGTGAAAGACACTCCCACCGACCCTCTAGGAAAGTC
Source organism: Camellia sinensis (assembly GCF_055761805.1). NCBI lineage: Eukaryota > Viridiplantae > Streptophyta > Magnoliopsida > Ericales > Theaceae > Camellia > Camellia sinensis. The sequence continues at coordinate 190,449,001 of NC_138961.1, read as the reverse complement.
GGACAAAGAGAGTCAAGAAGAGAAGAATCACGGAGGACGCATCACACAAAGGAGGCAGACCCCAAAGGACATCGGCATGTTCAGGGGTAGGCGCTGTGCTTCGACACAACTCATGGAGAAGGATCGAAAAGGGCTCACCACGAGGCCGAGAGTAGTATACCGAAAAGACTGAAGTCAAAAGATAGTCGAGTTCCTGGGCGGAGCAAAGAAGACTAGAGATTACCTCAAGAGGAAGCAACAGAACGCCGATGCCGAGGTAACTTCACCTGTTAAGCCGAGAACTCCATTCTAGGTAGAATTAGACAAATTCGAGGCACCAAAGAGATTCAGTATGCCGAGGTTTCAAATATACGATGGTAAGGCAGATCCCAACTTTCACGTTGGATTATACTTGAACTCAATGGCATTATATAGTGGGAACGAGTCGTTGCTCTGCAAAGTGTTCCCCTCGTCCTTCGGGGAGATTGCATCAGATTGGTTTCACAAACTACCAAAGGAAAGTGTGAAGACCTGAGAAGGCCTGGCCGAGATGTTTGTGGCTAAGTTCATGACAAACAAACTTCAGACATTAAGAGTGGACGCATTGATGGCTCTGAAGATCAGCAAAGATGAAGGCCTTAGGGCCTACGCCAAAAGATACTATGAGGTGTTCAACCGAATACCTGAATGTAATCAAGAGGTAGCAGTCGTATCTTTCAAGAACGACCTGAAAGACAACTGTCCACTACGAAAGTCTTTGGCAAAGACATTGCCAAAAAGTATGGAAGAGCTCATGGCGAGAATTGAGAAGTATGCCAGAGCAGAAGAAGATACGTCAGGGACTAAGGAGATAAAGTAAGAGAAAGGAAATGGCTCGCCGAAGCGAGGCCGAGGTAACAATGGATCAAGCAAACAAGAGGCAGAACTGAAGGCCACACAAACAGTAACAATGTGTTCCGAATCCCAATCCACAAAGTCCTGGATCAAATTCGGAACCAGCCCTATTTCAGAACGCCGGAAAGGACTCTAGGAGAGTTTATGGGAAGAAACATTGGCAGGCATTGTGCCTACCACAATGAAGATGGGCATACAACTTAGGGTTGTAGAGCCCTGAAAACACACTTGGAAGACCTGGTGAGACAAGGACATCTGAGAGACCTTGTCGATGAGACCAGGACAAGAGAAGAACGGGCAAGATTGCCTCAGGCACCAGCAGCCCACCTCTCCCAGCACAACAGCCGCAGGCAGGAGGACCTCGGGTAATCAACGTAATCCACTCGAAGGTCAACGAAAATGAAATCCGAGGAGAGACCCAGAAGGTAAAACACCTACAACATGTCTACCAAGTCAGGGAGAAAAGACATCGGGCAGAAAAGTGCTAGGGACCAATGATAACCTTTACTGATGCCGACCTAGAGATGGTCCAACATTCGCATAATGATGCCTTGGTAGTATCCCTCCAGGTTGGGGAGTGCCAAGTGAAACGCATCCTGATTGACCAAGGTAGCTCTTGTGACATCATGTACGTCCGATGTTACAAGGAGCTCAACCTTCACCCAGATGATATGGAACAACCCAATGACCCAATGGTTGGGTTCAATGGAACGCCGACATGGCCACTGGGAGCAGTAAGCTCGGAGGTGCAGGCTGGCACCAGAAAGATCAAGACATAATTCACCATCATCGATACACCCTCCCTTTACAACATCATCTTGGGAAGGCCATGATTGCATGCAATGGGGGCTGTTCCCTCAACACTGCATCAACTATTGCGGTTCCCAACAGAGCATGGGATTGAGGAAGTCAGAGGCGATCAGCTGCAGGCGAAGAATTGCTCCATGGCAGCAATGAAATCTACTTGCAGCATACGAGAGCCAGAAAAAGCAGAAATTGAAGATGAGGACGTGGAAGTCCTAGAAGACGTCGGCAAGGAACTAGTTGGGAAGAGCGAAGAGGCACTGAAGAAAATCTTCGTCTAGGATGGGGATGAAGAACGCTTCTTTCTTCTCGGCTCGAGCTTAACCGAAGAAGAGGAAAAAGAATTGAAAGCTTTTTTGAGAGCAAATATTGAGGTGTTCACGTGGACGCCTTACGAAATGCCAGGCATTGACCCCAAGGTCACTTGCCATAAGTTGAACGTTGACAGGTCAGCCAAACCTGTAATTCAACGAGCGAGAAGACCGACGTTGGCACACGTCGAAGCAGTAGAGGAAGAAGTAGACAAACTTCTGGAGGCCAGGGCCATTAGAAAAGTTCACTACCCGACATGGCTATCCAATACAGTGGTGGTAAAGAAGAAGAACGGTAAATGGAGGGTTTGCGTAGACTTTACCAGCCTCAACAAAGCCTGTCCCAAAGACAGCTTTCCTCTACCCAAGATTAACCAGCTAGTAAATGCCACTTCAAGGCATGGAAGAATGAGCTTCCTAGACGCCTACAGGGGGTACCACCAGATAGCCATGTACCCCCCAGACGAAGAGAAGACCGCGTTCGTCACCCCAAAAGGCCTGTACTGTTACAGAGTAATGCCTTTTGGGTTGAGCAACTTACCAAAGGTTGGTAACCAAAATGTTCAAACACCTGATTGGCCGAACAGTAGAAGTCTACATCGATGACATGGTCGTTAAGACCAAGGAGCCTGAGGGTCATCTCGCAGATTTAAAAGCAATCTTTGAAATCCTTAAAACATATCGACTCCGACTCAATGCATCGAAGTGTGCATTTGGAGTTGGATCTGGTAAGTTTTTAGGATACTTGGTGACCAGAGGGGGCATTGAGACCAGCCCAGATCAGATCAAAGCCATCCTAGAGTTGAAGAGCCCGACGTCAGCAAAACAGGTGCAGATGCTAATTGGAAGGGCCGCAGCCCTGAACAGGTTCATAAGCAGAAGCTCAGACAAGTGCAAACCTTTCTTCAACTTAGTGAAGAAAGCCATGGACTTTCTTTGGACAGAGGAGTGCGAAGAAGCATTAACCGATCTGAAGAATTTGAAGAAAGCCACGGACTTTCTTTGGACAGAGGAGTGCGAAGAAGCATTAATCGATCTGAAGAATTACTTGACCACAGCTCCAGTTCTTTCGAATCCAGAACCTGGGGAGGAACTGTACCTGTACTTGGCAATTTTAGAACATGTGATAAGTGCAGTACTAATCTGAGAAGAAAAAGGGGAGCAAAAGGCTGTTTACTATGTAAGCAAAACCCTAGCCGACGCAGAAACGAGGTATCTACCCTTAGAGAAATTGGCACTGGCTTTAGTAATGGCTTCAAAGAAGTTGAATCATTACTTCCAGGCCCATAAAATTGTGGTACTGACAGAACATCCATTGAAGTCCCTATTGCAGAAAGGAGACTTAATAGGAAGAATAGCCAGATGGGCAGTCACCCTAGGCCAGTATGATCTGGAGTACAGGCCTAGAACAGTAATCAAAGGCCAAGTTCTGGCAGACTTCGTGGCCGAGTTCACGCCAGATTCCATCGTACATCGAGCTCCATTGAGCCAAGATGAACGATGTTCAGACAAGCAAGGAGAAGCCCAGGCAAAGGTGAAAGAACAAAAGAAAGAAGAAAAACTCAGACCCTGCAGCATTTACATCGGCGACTCCTTTCGACTGTTCGTTGATGAGAGTTCAAACCGACAGGGAGCGGGGGCAGGAGTAGTATTGATATCCCCAGATGGGCAGGTACTAGAACAATCAATTCGTTTGGGGTTCAAGGCCTCAAACAATAAAACAGAATATGAAGTACTTATTGCAGGGCTGAAGCTGGCAGCAGTAGTGCAAGCAGATGAGGTAATAGTTTTTTGTAATTTACAACTGATAGTTAATCAGACAACAGGCGAGTTTGCAGCCCGAGATGAACGAATGTCGGCCTACGCAAAGGAGGTCATCAGGTTGTCAGCCTTGTTTCAGAACTGCCGACTACTCCAGGTAAGCCGAGATGATAACAGCTACGCCGATGCGTTGGCCAACCTAGCTAGTGCGTTACAACCTGGAAAAGCAAGGACCATAATGGTTGATTACCTGTCGGGCCCGAGCATCGAGCCACTGACCACAGAGCGCGAAGTGATGTGTGTGGACATGGGACCACGCTGGATGGATAAAATTGTTGCATTCTTGAAAGAAGGAAAGCTGCCAGACAACCACAAGGAAGCACACAAGATCAGATTGAAGTCGGCAAGATTCAGTCTGACAGCAGAGGGGCATCTCTACAGAAGATCCTTCATTGGACCCCTGTTAAGGTGTGTACACCCTTTACAAGTCGAAGATTTTTTATATGAAATACATGAAGGAATTTGTGGAAGCCACGTCGGGGGCAGATCACTCGCTCATAGGGCCATCACCCAGGGGTATCGGTGGCTTTAACATGCAGAAAGATGCAGAAGCCTATGTAAAGAAGTGTGAACAATGCCAAAGGTTTGCACCTTTGATACACCAGCTAGCAGCAGACTTGAACCCTATATCCAGTCCATGGCCATTTGCCCAATAGGGCATGGATCTCGTCGGGTAACTGCCCCAAGCAACTGGACAAAAGAAGTACTTGTTGGTAGCAACAGATTATTTCACTAAATGGATAAAAGCTGAATCTCTTGCCAAGATCCGAGATGTGGACGTAAAGAACTTCATTTGAAAGAACATTATCACAAGGTTTGGGATTCCAAGAGCAATTGTTGCAGACAATGGAACTCAATTTGACAGTAAGCTAATCAAAAATTTTTGTGCAAAATTCAAGATCAAGAACTACTTTTCAATCCCAAGCTTTCCACAAAGCAATGGACAAGCAGAAGCATCCAACAAAGTAATTCTGGATGGGATAAAGAAGAGGCTGCAAGCAGTGAAAGGAAAGTGGGTAAACGAATTGCCCAATGTACTCTGGGCATATCGGACAACGCCGAGAAGATCAATAGGGGAACCCCCATTTGCCATGGCTTATGGCACAGAAGCAGTCATTCCGCTGGAGGTCGGCATCCCTGGGATCAGAACCCAGGGGGTACAGAATGGGACTAATGATGTACTCCTAGCCCGAGATCTAGATCTTCTAGAAGAACGAAAGAAGAAAGCTGCAATTCAGCTCGCAGCATACCAGCAACAGCTTGCTAGAGCTTATAACAAGAAGGTTTACCCAAGAGAATTTCAGATTGGTGACCTCGTCTTAAGAAAAGTGGTCGGCAATAAGAAGGATCCCAGAGAGGGCAAGCTTGGCCCAAATTGGGAAGGACTCTACAGAATCATCTCGGTGCTGGGCAATGGGGCATATCGGCTTGAAGATAATGAGGGCAAAGAGTTGCCAAGGCCTTGGAACACTTGCAATTTGAAATTTTTCTATCATTAGAATTCCTTTGTTCTTTGGTCATTTGCCGAAGTAAATAAATAAAGATTCAACTTGGTTTTCTTTTCAAGATACTTGACATTGTCTCTAGAATACATGTATAATGAGAACCCAAGTAGAACTTAGGTTCACATAAGGGGGCAGAGAGAGGCGAAATCATTGTTTAACACTTGTTGAAATTTGTGGACAATTTACAAGTTGAAGTTAAACCGAAATTATTGTTTAACACTTGTTGAAATTTGTGGACAATTTACAAGTTGAAGTTAAACCGAGATCATTGTTTAACACTTTTTGAAATTTGTGGACAATTTAGAAGATTAAAGACTAAGGTTAAACACTTGTTGAAATTTAATATTTACAAGGTGAAACCAAGATTACGCCGACAAAGGTAGTTAGGTACTTGCCGAGATAAATCATCAGTTTGTGCAACCGAGGTGTGTCACCCCGAGGAAGTTGCACAAGGATTGAAGTGTATATTGAAGACATGCCAAAACTTCTAAGTATAGAATCATGCAAGAGCAGTAAAGAGAAAACAAAGATACAAGCACTCAGAGAAGGAAAATTGTATTAATATTCAGAAAAGGCACGTTGGCCAAAAGCTTACAATCGTTTCCAAAAAAAGAAAAACAAAAGTCAAAAGAAAATAAACATCAAAATTAAGAGTCTTCAGCAGGCTTGGTTTGGACCTCAGAGGATTGCTGAGAAGACATCTTGGCAACCTTCTCGGCCGCAAGTTCAGCGTTGATTTCTTGCAGGGTTTCATCTAGGCTCTTATCGGCAAGAGGAACATCGGATAAAGCTTTCTCAGGAGCAGCATCTTTGCGAACCTCCTTATCCTCCTCATCTTGAGTCAAGTCCAGGACTTGCTCATTTTGAGGAGGAGACTTGGCCCCAGCGGCATCTTTGGACTTCCTTACCAAAAGCTCCTCCTCTTCGGACTCAGAGTCGTCGTCACCAAATTGAGCTGGAGTTGGTGTTGGAGGGAATGGAAGAGGAATGGCGTCGGCATTTCTCAAATGCGAGTCCTCAGGGACATTAAGCTTTTTTAGAAGGGACATCCAACCAAGGGTGAAACCCTTGTTGCATGCCTCCTTCACTTGCTTTTCGTAGGCCTCCGTGACATCGGCCATGCCCTGGGCATACGCCTTCTCGTTGGCATCCTTGATTTCAGCCTCTTTGGTAGCCAAGGCCTCCTGCAGCTCTTTTTGGGCCTGGGCCATCTTCTCCTTGGCCTTTTTTTTTTGGGACTCAGCAACCTTTCTAATGGCCTTAGCAGACTCAAATTTCTCTTCGGCACCGGTCTGAAACTTGATGGCAGCTTCGGCCTGGTCCTCTAACTTCTTCATTTTTGATTGAAGGCTTTTGTTGGCTTTTTGAAGAGTAGAGAACTCCCTCTTCATCTCGGCCAACTTCTCCCGATTTTCAAAAATTGAATAGAGAAAAAATGGGCATGCTGGATAGCCTGAAAAAATACAAGACAAAAGTTATTACAAAATCTTCTAAAGTACAGGAGAGGAAAAATTACCAAGTAAAGATACTTAACTGAATAGATCGCTGGGGCATCAAAGCATAATTTTCGTACTCACTCAACTCGGCGTTCCGGTCGAGATTGCCGAGAAGAAGTAGAGTAGTACTGAGGGCGACACCAACGTTGATATCATCGGCGCTATCACTAGCCATAACAGGCTTATGTTCTAGAGTAATCTTGGGGGGTCCAAGGGGCATCAGGCTTCTTAGACCCCGAGGTTGTTGTAGAAGATGACCTCGGCCTTTTGGATTTGGTGGATTCGGATGGAAGTGTTTCAGCGGACCTCTTCGCAGGGACAGAGGCAGTTTTTTCACTTGGAGCCAGTTTGGAAATTGGCAAGGTATCCTCAGAATCAATCTGAGGCACCTTTGTCTTTGGCTGAGCCTTTTTGATTCTTTTTGGCTTTGAAGGAGGCTGGGTTTGTGTCGGCTGGGCGTCAACATCAGTTGGAATGTTAGCCAGGATATCTTTGGCAACTGGCTTTGGGCGACCCATCTCGGCAGTAGAAACTATTCTGCGTTGACGACGGCGTTGGGATATTAGAATCAAGTATGGAGCTGAGGTTGACGGTTGCTCAGCTGGATCAGAGGTTGACCCTTGGTTTGTCCGAGATGTGGATGCGATTTATGGAGTTGTGGCAGATGGTGGAGAAAGGCTTTTCTTCTTCTTTCTAGGGACGTCGGGCAGAGCTGACTTGTATGTTGGAATAAAATTGAGAAGCAGAGGCGCCTTCCGTTTATGGACTGGCAAGTCCAAAAGTCTCTTCAAATCCTTGCTAGGAATGAAGGATTGTCGAAAGTTTTTTGGTGGCTTAGGAACAGGTGCAAGAAAACAAACATTAAGAAATAGATAAAGTATGAAAGAATTTAAAAAACAAGTAGGTATGAATGCAAGGCTTTTACCATTGCCCTCTACAAAGACTGATCGAAGGAGAGGTAAGAGATGGAGGTCTTCATCTGGGGCGAACTCCCAGTTCCCTGAAATAATGAAATAATCATCCCTAGCGCCCTTATTGGAGTCAGGGAGGTCGGCAACAATTTTGTATTCAGTGGACCTCGCCTTGAGGTAGTAAACGTAGCCGGTGTCTTTTTTGAGGCCACACATAGTGTAGCAATATTGGATATCGGCTAATGTGATCCTAGCGTTTTCTTGTTTGGCTAAGGCTATGATACCATTGATGGTTTGATAGGAATTGATGAAAAGTTGCATTGGGTTCAACTTGTAATAATGAAGTATTTCACGGAAAATGGTGTTGAGTGGGAGCCGAAGTCCACACTCAATGAAGGCTACCACAGGGAAAGGCATGGAGTCATCAGTAGGCATGATGGAGTCATCATCCCCAACCAACCTCAGATGGACGTTGGCTGGGATTTCAAACTCTTATCTAAAGAATTCTAGTTTGGATGGGGTGTTTACCCTATATTTCCACATACTCATGATGTCGGCTTAAATGGAGATATCGGATTTCAGGAAGAAGTATTTTTGGAAGGTTTAAAGGACCTCGGCCAAAAACCTAAAAGTACACTTTGGTAAGGGTTTGTATGGATATAGAGGGAGTTCGTTTCAGTTTTTCCTAAATTGTGGGTTCTACAGACAAATCCCAAACCTAAGTCTATGGAAACGAAGATTGAAGGCACAAATCTGGAAAAGACACAAAAAAATAGAAAACAAGAATAAGTCTCAGAATCAAGAACAAAGATGGACTATCAAGAACATAATGAGTACAAGGGTTACAAGGTCAAGAACAGTGGCAAAAGTGCAAGAAAGTGGTGAACAATGCATGTGTTCAAGACATGGACAAAGAGCAAAATTATGAAATAAACATGTTCAGATACATGATTCGCAAATCAAATATTTGAGTAAAACAGCAATGACGACTAAATGATAAAACAGAATTTCATGAAACACAACAAAAACTGAAAAACCAGGAGGAATGGTGACTTACCAGAGAAAGGAAGCCGGTGTGAGGATCGCCGAGATCAGATGACGGTCGTGAAGGCAACGGAACAATGGAAAATCCGCCGGAAGGGATGAATGGAACGAGTTACAGAGTAAGGAGAGCTTAAACAATGGAGGATTTGGAGAGAAAAGCTAAAGAGAGAGAGAGAGAGAGAGAGAGCAACAGAGACAATGAAAAGTGAAGGGGCAAAAAACGGAAGCAAATTTTGTTAAAAATTGGAAACGGCGGCAAAAAGGCCATCAATGCGCCGAGGAAGACGGCTTTGTCAGACGGTGCACGCAGGCGTGAGACGGTTTTTTGGCGCGGCGCAGGTACGATCCAATTTAGGAAAGATACGTGTCGTAAACGGTTGAATTATTGTATGACAGCTCATACGCGTGAAAGGGTTCTTGAAATTCTTGTTCCTTAGCGAAGACATATCGGCCAACATAATGATCTCGGCTAAGATACTGTAAACCGACGTACTGGAAGAAAGGAATGATATAGGTTCCATCACCTCAGAATGCCGAGGTAATAGAACCTAGGGGGTAGTTATGGGGATATATTTTCTGAGTACCAACACGTGGTTAAGGTGACGCCGACGTGTCAGCCGAGGTGCCACGTGTCCTGGTCATGACGCCGAGGTTATCTCGACAAGGCCGAGGTTACCTCTGAAGATATCGGAATCCGAGATAAGCAGATAAGGCACAAGAGTCCTAGAAAAGGGGAAGACTACCGTTGGGAAAGGATAAGACTCTTAGGGAGTTTATCCCAATCCTACTAGCAGTCCAAGGTTGATAGTAATCCTAAGTCCATTAAAGCTAGGCTCCTGTTGGGACAAGGATTGAGTTAGCTATAAAAGAGAGGCACCCCCGTGGGTCTAAGGTACGCAATTTATATTCTAAATAGCTAGTTTGCACTATTGATTATCTTTGAAAGATATACTGACTTGATCGCCGGAGTACCCTCGAGTGGACGAACCACCGCTGAAATCTTTTCTTTCTATTGCAGGTCAGCCAGGTGTCATCTATTCTGCCAATGTTCTCTAGCTGAGTACTAAGTTGGGCAGTGTGATCAGAAAATCACTCACACACTAAGGTGCTCTCTTAATTCTATAGAACCTAGTAATTGCCAATATCATTTTAACCTTTTATTTAGGATATGAATATTTATGCCTCATCGTTGGCTTTTCCTACCATCCTCTAGAAGGGGAGTATCTATAAGATTTTTATAATTAAAAAGGTCAGCATGTACAAATTTACAGATTTGGAGGGTAAGATAATATTTATTAATAATTGAGGAATTTTTTTTACTATAATTAACCCTAAAATTAATTCAAAAGAAACAAACTCTAGTTGTCCATCTTTGGCTTTTGCTAAATGTGAACTTCTTATCACATTCAAAAGAACAAATGGTGGAAGGGGTGGTGTGAATTAGGGCAGGGTGCATCCAATCAATTTACCTTCTAAAATAATAAAAATATTATAATTTCAGACTTAATTATTCAAAAATTATTTTAAATTGGGTAATACACCCCTTAAGATTTAATTAAAATATGAATTACCCCCTATAATTTTAGAAATTACATTCTACCCCTTGAGATTTTTAATTTCATAACAAATCGCCATTTTTATTAATAAATCATTAAGTCAATTAGCAGTTTTTAATAATGTTAAAAATATGTCTCAATTAATAATTTAGGTAATTTTATTATTGTATAGGAGAGCAATTATGAATTTCATTTTTTTAGTTAATTCTGTTAAATAAAAAATTCTAATAAGGGGTTATTTGTAATTTTTCAAACCATAGGGAGCAATCTGTATTTTAAGCAAATCTCAAGGGGTATATTTGTAATTTACCCCTTAAAATTATTATTTTGTGATTCAAATTTATTTTACATATAGATCTCATATTATATAAATTTAATCTCTACCCTACAATCACGCCTCCCAAAAAAATCGGGGTGATTTTGTCTAGTATTTAGACTTTTTCCTAAAATAAACTCCATTTATTTGATGAAAAATATTTTTTTTTAAAAAAATTCTAATTAAAATTCATACTTAAATCTAATTAAAATCTTATATGTCCAAAAATCCAATCGATAACACATAATTCACTTTAATTTTTATCAACAAGTTACACAAATAAAATAGAGAAAATTGTTGAAAAGTCTACTCTAACGATTGTTTACGGCACTAGGTTCAAGGGATAAGTACTTTTGTTGGTTTTAGAAGACATTTTGTTTTCAATTTTATCCCTTAATTTCTCTATTGATCTTTTTTTATCTGTTGACTTTTTTTGACTATCTGTTCAAATTTATATCGATCTATTCAAACTATTTCTATCTGTTCAAATTATTTCTTATCTGCTGAAATTATTTGTTGAATTTTTTTATCTATTAAAACTTAAATTTGAAAGCCCATTTTCCTATCTATTTGAAATTTCACAAACTTGTTTTCTATCTATTGGAATTACCCATTGCTACAACAACAACAACATACCAACACAAAACACATTAAAAAACAACATTTTTTTAATAGATATGAACAGCTAAATCCAACATATATCTGTTCAACAAAGAAAAAGAAAAAAATAATTATCATTAGGGAGGAATGATTAACAACAACAACAACAAAAAAGACAAGTAATTATATGTTGTTTTATTTGTTCAACAACAACAAAAACACAGAAAACAAATTATTTGTAACAATAGATCTATATTCTAGGGTTTTTGTCCAATAGATATGTATTCTAGGTTATTTTGTAATTAAAATTCGAGTAGCCAAAGACCTCTCCAAAGCAGATCTACCTAGGGGTGCAATTTGGGCGGACTCAACCCGAGCAACCCGAGCCTATCCCGAATTTTTTTAGGGCTTGGACAAAATATTTTCAAATTTGGTACGGGCTTGGGCAAAAATTCAGAAGCCCGAATTAAATTTGGGCGAGCTTGGGCAATGACGTCAAACAACCCGAGCAACTCGAAGCTCGAATTATACATATATAGATATATAAAAATTTAAATATGCATATAAATTATTAGCCATTACATGATATTAAAGTAATTTATATTATTAAATTATGTTGAATATATATTATATATATAAATAACATAAAATCTTACTTTTTTTCTTTCTATTTTCTCTCATAAATTGTAAGGACTACTATAGTGACATCTCTCTTAAATTATAGAAATTATTTGTTTTGATGGTATTAATGATTTTCTAAAAAAAATAATAATAATAATGATTGTAAATAGAGTTAAATTTTAATAATTTCATAGTGTAGTTGCAAAAAAAAAATTAAAATTCATTTACAATTCGAGTAACTCGGGCAATTCAGATTTAACTTGGGTCGAACAATTCAAGTTTAACTTGGGTCGGGTTTAAGCAGACAACCTCAGATTACAATTCAAACTTGGGCAAGTTTCAACATAACTTACACTGAACTTAGACAACCTCTTAACCCGATTAAACTCGCCCGAATTGCACCCTAGATCTACCGATGATCCCTAAAACAAGCCCACAGCAACGCTTTATTTCACGACATAGTGACAAATTTCATTATTTTTGAAATGAATCAGAGAAGTCAAATTTAATCATTAGAAAACAAAGAATCCAAGGAAAGTACAGATATATCCATAAATATAAAAAGACAGTGAGATTTTTAGAGAGAGAGGATTCATATGGAGAAGGAAACACATCTTCTAGAGATCATCTTGATCTCCGCTCAAGAATATATATATATATATATATATATGTTAGTTTGATTCACACAAAAAGATACATGCTCACGCATATACATATAATATGTATATATTGAAATCTAAGAAATGTCTAGTGACAGTGACGACCTAGACGAAGACTAGTTGCTTCAGATCACGCTGAATAAGCAATCTCAACGATATCTTAATTATCACAAACACTCCTTAAAGCCTTTGAGGCCGATAGCCAATTTCGTGCAGCCACCGCTGTATTTGGCGAAGTATAGGGGTTTGGCGCTGCCGGGAAACTCTAGGTTGAAGCTCTCCAATATCAAATCTACGGGGAAATGGTGATTCAAAGTCTTTCTAGCGAGCCTTGCACCGCTATCGGGGCGACCGATGATGCTCTTGATCAAGACTCGCTAAAACTGTTAGGATTAAACACATCCAGAAAAATATCTCACACACACAGAGAACACAATATTTACGTGGTTCGGCCCAATGCCTACATCCACGGACAGAAATGAGAATTATCACTAAAATTGAGCAAAAATACAATTACAGAGGAGGAGATGAAACTCACTTAACTCACAGCTCTCACTCTCCAATTTCTGATGATACAAACCCCTCCTCACTCATCTCAATTTATAACCAAGAGAGGAGGAGTAGGTGAAGTGCTAGCCATAATTGGCCAAGGTGGTGCCACCCCCACTATCTTCCATTAGTGAGTTAGTGTTGCCCTCCACCACCTTCTTTTACCACCTAGTGCTACCTACACTATGTGAATGGTGGGCTCATTACCATGTGGGTAGTGGATGGAGCCAACAAAAAGAAGTGGGCCTCTTCGATGGCATCAGAGAGGGACACGATGAGAACAAAGGCGATTAGGAGAAGAGAGAGAGCCGATGCAGCGGCGACTTTCCGATCGGATTTGGAAAGGTCGATGGTGGAGGAAGCCGGAGGTGATTTTGTGGTGGTGATGGAAGAGAGAGAAGCGGAGGAGAAGAGAGATAATGAGCACTAGGCTGTCTAAAATATCGTTTAATCCGTTAAAATAACATTAATTTTCATTAATTTATATTGTTTCAACCGCTAACAGCGATTTGAACTTTAAAATTTATAATTCGTTTTTTCAAATCGCTTTACTTCGCTATAGTTAATACATGTATATTTTTTAACCTCTAATAAAATATCAAAATAAAAATGATTGTGAAAGAGATTTAAGATATGAAATTTATTACCAATTAGTAGTTATATACATGATATATAAAGTAAAATTATTTTGTGTTATATATATATAAATATGAGACATTTACACACAAGTCTTAATTTATGAATTTATACTCTATTAAGTCCCAATTAAGATATTTTAGCCTTTTAAGTCCCATTAAATTTTTAATAGCCGGAATTATCCTTCAAACAATGATTGCTTATCATATATGATTATCTATAAAAGAACATGATGATTTGATATTTATTTTAATCTTCAAAACTTTAAAATATCAACTTTCATATTGAAAAAAAAAAAATTAAGGGCAAAAAACAAAAACTAAATTTTTTTTTTAAAAAAAAATTGAATTATTTTGTTGTGCAAAACTAAAAAATTTGTATCTATAAAGGAGCATGATGATAGAAGATTGATGTGCAAAACTGAAAAAAAAAAAATTAAAAATGAACAAACTGATAATGTTCCTAGTTTTAAAACTGAAAAAAAATGTTAATATTTTCGATTTTATTGAATAGTTGAATTAAACCAATAAGTAGAAGGGCAAAAACGTTTAATCTCATACTCTGTTTTTTTTTTGCTCATTAGTTAGTAAAACAATTATTTAGAACATTACTATACAAAATTGATAATGTTTTTAGTTTTAAAAATTAGAAAAATTGATAATATTCTTAGTTTAACTAAATAGAACTTATTGGTTCAAATTTTTTTAAATAGAACCTGAACTACCATAACATTTGTAAATCGGACTTTTAGATAATAAATTCATAAAATATTATACAAATTAGTATTGTATATTATAAAAATGTATGATAATTAGTTAGAATATTTTTTAATCCTCCAAAAACTACCTAAACCGCAATTTGTTAATTCACGAATCGGCCAAAACGCCATTCAATTTATAATTTTATTCTCAAACCGTCCGAACCGCACCGCGTACACTTCTAATAAGCATTACGTTGGTTGAATTGTTGGATTAGGATTTGGGAACAATATATGTAATTGGTAGTGTGATCATTTTGAAAGAACTTACCCTTATAAACAAAGTTTTTTAGAATATAAACCTACGGGTAATGAAAATCTAAAATTAAATTCATAGATCGAGTACCCAATAAAATAACTGTACCTGAGAGAATTCCCTTGCCATATGTATAGTTGTACAATTCACAAAGTTCAACATCATTAAAAATTGTTATATTAAGTGCAGTTTGGGGAAGATTTGTAAAAAGTAACGTTTTTGATGCAAGGGAAAAAAAGGAAGGCAGCCAAAATGCAACAAAAATTATTTGGGGAGAGATAAAAATGTAAGCGTTGAAATTATGTAATCACCCTCCATGTTAACAAATTGGGGCCTAGGTTAAAAAAGTAAATTTTTTATGTTGGGTAAGGATATTTTGATCATTTTAATTTGATTTGATACTATAAATAAATATTAAATCAAAAAGTGAAAAGTCAACTTTTTACCAACTTTTCAAACCATTTTTTAAATAAACTAAATATTTTATATAAATAGTATCTAGTTGATAGACATTTTGATTTGGGGCTAATCAACTAAAAATGGCCGATCAAGTGTGAGTTAAATATAAATGAGATAAGTGACGGTAGTATAGCAATGGTATGTATGTTAGAGTGAAAGAAAATTAAGTATAAAATATCGAATTTAATAATTATTAGTTATAATCAAATAAGAATTTGAGTCTAATATGATATTTGTTTCTAATTTTTAATTTGAAAATTAAGAGAGAGATTTTAAGATGACAAAAATTTCCTTATTATATTTTCATGTGTATGGTAATTAATATCATGAAAAAAAATATGTAAGCTAATGGATTTACAAATGGTTCAGCATAGAGGAAGTGTGATGTTGCTGCGTGGGTTGCATAGTAGCGGCTGCTGTGCAGTGAAATGGATTCATTTCGGGGTTCATTTTGATAATTCAAATCATTCACATTTTAGATTACATCAAGTAGAATATGTCTGTAAAAAATCAAATTAATCGGATGTTGTTTACCTATTCATCCACTCATATTTGTATCTATAAAAATAAATAATAATTGTGATTTAAAGTACTAAAATAAATATAAATGTGAGTGAATGAATAAGTAAACGACATCCGATTAACTTGATTTTTTATAGATATGTGTACGGGGAGCAAATATTCCGGCGAGTCCGTACTCCTTTCTTCCGAGCTCCGTCTCTGTCCGATCACCTGCGAGCCAATAAGGGTGAGCTACCCGGCGGTGTGTGGCCGGAAAAACTCTCCGACGATCAAGTTAGAACACACACACAGAGGATAGCTAGAGAGAAGGGAGAGAGAGTTTTTGTGTAATAATTCCTTACAGAGATGTTCGTGTCTTGCGTATGGGGGGCGCAGACATGCTTATATACCTTCTGAGCCCCATATCTACTCCCAGTCATCTCCTGTCACGTGGCTCTACTATCCCATCTGTCAGCATAAACCATGCCATTCATCACCTAACCTCAACTGCCTGTCATCACAGCTGGAGCTCGGCAGCCGAGCTGCTCTACCTCGGTCATGCCATGCTTCATACTTCAAGCACCTAACCGGATAAACACACGGAGGACCGGGCTAGGCGGCATCCCGGCTGAGCCTACCCCGGATACTTTGATCGGCCTTCCTGTCGGTCAAACAGTCTCCTCGGCTGACCATGCCTTTCCGGGCATCGGTCACTCAACTTCCTCGGTTGCCCACGCCTTCCCAGGCGCCGGTCACTCGGCCAATCGAGCTTTGGCCATCTTCGGACCGAGCATCCTGGTCCGACCGAGCACTGCCTTACCGAGCAGTTTCTGTCCGGTCCGGGGTGACACACTCAGCCCGAACTCTGCCCGGCCCAAGTCTGGGCAGAAAGTCGATCATCTCGGACCCACGCATCGTTGGGCCCTCAACTTGCTCGGCCGTTACCTCGGCCCAACTCCAGATCACAAATCACCCTTTAAATTGCCCCTTAATTCCGTCCGCGGAAGCGTGACTGGGATTACTCACTTCGACCGAGATAACATTTCTCCGGTCTTTAAGACGCCAAGCTTCGACCGGGCTAGTCGACGTAGTCTGCAGACTTGACCGGTTATATTCCCCGGCTGACCTCCTCTTCGTCGAAAGTAGCTCGGTTGGCTCTTCGTCTTTTCAACCCGTCGCTTCAGTCCTGACGTAGCCATAAATGGGGACACGTGGCGGCCTGCCATTGGTCATCGGGCAGCCAACCCGCCGTTTTTGCCAGAATTTGAATTTGGGCGGTCTCTTTCTCCTATACATACATGCCCCCCATCATTCCATTTCTTCCCACTGCTGCTTCCATTTCTGACGATTCTGAAGCTCTAGCCTTTTCCTCAAACTCGACTGCCATTCTTCGTGATTGTGGGATTAGGCCCTGCCCTTCTCTGGTAAGTCATTCTACCTTTATTCTGTTGCCATTTTCTTTTATATTACACACATTAGGGCACAAAAACGTAGCTTTTAGGGCATAGACCATAGAAAACGTCCTAAACCTCCCACTGTTCTTGGTGTTCTTCGTCTTCCTGAAGAACGCTGAAGAACTGGGGTGAACCGGGCTCTGGGCCTTCTTTTGATCCAAAAAACCAACCAAACCGGGCAAATAACATGTTTGTTTCAACCACAGCAAAAACCGTGATAACCAAAGGACTTGGTCGCTCAACCAGGCTAACATCAGGTCTGCTTGGGCGACCGAGCTCCTTAATTAGACAACCGAGGTGGTTTGGCACCCTTACTGACCGAGCTGAAGTCTAGCTCCTATTGCAAAACCGCGCTCACTTACACTTGCCATCCTTTTCCTGCAGAGTCCAAGGGGACCACTGTCATTCCTGAACCTCTCAGGACCGAGCTGCAGCCAATTACCACCGTGCCTAACCCATCAACCGGGCTATAGTAAGTCGGCCACAAATGGGGAAATTCCGCTTCCTAGTGGATACTCCGGCCGCGCTAGCCGCTTTCAGAGAGGAGTACGGCGTCCCGGCCGACGTCCATCTTGAGCTGGCCGAAGAAGAGACCACGCCTTGGGGTAGGGAGGAATGCCCCTTCACCGTGCTGTCCATTGTCGAAGGGGGCCTTCGTTTCCCTCTTAACCCACTGATTACCGAGTTCTTACGCCGAACCGGGCTAGCGTCAATCCAAGTGTCCACCAACACGTACAGGATAATAAACGGCGTTCATGAGCTGAACAACCGGTTAGGCATTAGCCTAGGTCTAGCCGAGGTCCTACGCCAATACACTTTGGGCCACACCGGCGACGGTCTCGCCTATTACCTCAAGATTAGACCGGGCAGAGAGAAAATCGTGACCGGCACACCAGACAAGGATCTTCACGACGATGATTTCTTCTGGGTGTCTGGTAACTACGAGACAGCCGAGGTACCGGGCTGGATGATTAGCAAAAATTTTGGGAGCACATGTAAGCCGTGCAAATTATCTCGATTTATATACTTGACGTTTCTGTAGACTAATGATTCTCTTGTTTCTTTTGCAGCCATCCAAGCCTTGCAAGCCAACTACAATTTCCCCAACGTAGAGGCAATCGGGACCGCGCTCCGCTACCGCGACCGAGATTGTAACCAGCTGCTCGGCTACAATCCCACATATAGATACTCTGCTTCCCGCCGGAGTAAGGTCACCGACTTCCTCGGAGCTCCAACACCTCCACCGGATCCTACTCTGCCAGACGTGCCCCTCGTTCGCCTGACCGAGGAACAAGAGATGGCCAAGCGCAGCAGAATCAAGAACCTGCTCACCACCACATCCGCCGAGCTGCCGAGCGTTGCAACTCGCTCACCCGTCGCCGGTCAATCCAATGGCGCTGTGGTTGCCCTTGCCTCTCAACCGACCGGTCAATCCAGCCGAGAACCCTCTGCACGGCGCGCCGGGAAAAGGGCTCGGGCAGACCCATCCGCCGAGTTGGTCGCCAAGCTAACTACCGAGCACCCGACTGACGCCCCCGCTCCAATACCGGCCTGGCGTCCCCAGTTGAAACACCGGGGTCAGGACATCCCGGCAACGGCCTCGATCAAGGCTGACAAAGAGCATCTGCTCGCCTTTGATCTGTCTAAAGCATTCCTACTACCGAGCGACGTGGTCGGCAGTGACCACGTCCCTGACACTCGGTTGGTCAAGTCATCCGTGAAGTCCATGGCCAGGGTAAGTCAATGCAGCTCTGAAAATTTCCCAAGTGTTTGCCCGGTTCCGCTTCTAATCAACTTTGTTTTTTGCAGGCCATTCAAAAACAACACCTGGTTTTGGAGCGCATCCACCGGCTTAGGCAAAAGGCAAACGACACAGCCAGCCAGGTAGAGAGCCTTCAAGCCGAGCTCGGCCGGGCTAAGGCTTCCCTCCAGATAGCAAACACTGACAATAACAAACTGCTCGGTCAGCTGAACGCAGCCGAGAAAAAACAAAGTGAGCTCCAGGCCGAGGTTGACACCTTGAAGAAGACGAAGAGGAAAGCTTGCCGGGCTGCCAACAACGCCGGGTTCAACGAGGCGGAGCAAAGCTACAAGAAGCAGGTCTTTGCAACACAAGACATCTACTTCAAGGCCGGTTGGAAGTCCGCCTGTGAACACCTCGGCCAAGACTCCGACACCGACGTATTTGCCAACCCTCCTCCAGCTTCTCTACCGGTCTACCTTGTGCCTTACGCAAACGACGTATTCAGCGCTCTGCAAGCGGAGGCCGAGGAGGGACTTGAAGATGGAGAGGACGACACAGATTCGGAGGCAGAGGAGGCCGAGGTGCCAGAACAGCCTGGCAGTGCTGAGCCCGGTGCCCAAGAAGTCAGCCCTACCATCAACCTTGATGCCGGCGAAGACGAGTTCACCAATCTCTCCCCCCTAGTTTAGTGTTTTTTTTCCTTGTTTTTGTATTTTTGCTTCCAACTCTTTTGATGTAACCGGGCTCTGTTCCCTCCGTTTGTAATGTGTAGCGCCCTCAAAATAATAACAATGAACCCATCAGATAAGACATGCATTTACATTTAAACTAACCGCATTCCTTTCATTCATTAGAATTCCAAGACATAAGTATTACATGATAACCTCATAACAAAATGCCCTACGGGCTTACAGCTTTCCAAGTTAACACTTGGTTACAACAAAGAGTTCTAACTCGTTTACACATTAAGCCCTTGGCTTGAAATTACATGTAATACATCAAAAGTAAAACGACAAAACTATGCCCGCCACTAGCCTCCCAGCTATGTCCTTGGAGGTGGCATGCTTCCTGTACCTGAAAATGATATTCCCATATAGGGTGAGCCACAGCCCAGTAGAAATACACTAAACCAACCATGGACAATGACTAAAACATTAGCAATTGATAGTTGGTCAACACTGATACAATCACATAAATTACATACTTATGTCAACGACTTACAAGTCCCAATTACTTTTCATTTTCCCTTTTTCAACAGATAAGCATGCTAGCTCTATCATCATTTCCACAGATATGTATAAAAACTATATCTCACATTCAGATAAGCATAAAAGCTATATCCACATTCTCTCAGATATGTATATCAACAATATCCACAGATAAGCATACAAGCTGTATCCACACTCTACAACAGATATGTATAACCACAATATCCACACTTCACAACAGATAAGTATATCAACAATATCCACAGATAAGCATACAAGCTGTATCCACACTTCACTTCACAAAGATAAGCATATGAGCTCTATCTTCACTTCTCTAGACAAGCATATGAGCTCTGTCTACGGAGTACATCCCCTATCTCCTCCAAATACCTATCCGGTTTAGAGGTCCATCCCCTATCTTCCCCTAAACCGCGGAGTACATCCCCTATCTCCTCCTCTACACATAACGTATATAAACACATTGGTTCTATATACAACCACACAATACAAACAATTAATGTATTCTAGCAACTGTCAAGTTCCATAACACATTCCATTGATTAGTTTCAGTTTGCCTAATCAACATACATTGTCTACAACAATCACGACTATCCTCCACCGATAGCCCCAAGCAGTTATTTCTAAAACAGAAAATAAATGCACAAATGGATATTCAATCAACATTTCATTTCCTCATTTCTCACCAATTAATTATCCCAATTAATTAAACAATGTAATTAGGCCATTTTCCATAATTACTATTTCAACCCTTAGGTCCCATTTTCATCAATGATTCAACAATCATTCCTTTTTTCTATGCCAAACATGCATCTAGGTTTATTATGAATAAAACCCCAACCTTTGTAAAAATTACACAAAAGCCCCAAACCTTTACAAGATTACCAAACCAAGCCCAACATCTCAAAATACCAAAATTTAAAGACAAAACCCATAGAGAGGAGTAGGTTATCCCTACCTCAAATTCGGAGCCCCAAAGGAGATGAAGACCAAAACCAAAATGCTCCAAACCTCAAAATTTTCAGATCAAAAGGAAGCTCTCGACGATCAACACAACATTTGTGAAGACAAAAGGTGAGTAAACGATCCTTACTAGATCAAAACTAAGAGAGAAGGGCCGATTTAGAGTGAGAAGCTCTGAAAATGGCTTTTTGGAAAAGTAAGAGAGAGAAGAGAAAGTGAAAAAAGTGATTTAAAGAGTCACAAATTCGGGACTTTAACCCAGGTCTCCGCTCGAGCGTAAAACACCCCGCTCGAGCGGCCACTCACAGACTTCCGCTCGAGCGGCCAACCTCCCGCTCGAGCGCAGAATGCACTCGCTCAGCACTTTTGCAGAACCAGACCTCCGCTCGAGCTCCCAACCCTACGCTCGAGCTCACAACACTGCACAACAAGATACTGGATGGACGTAATCTACGCTCGAGCGCCAACACCTCCGCTCGAGCGTACAGGCCAAAAATCTGGGCAACTAGTTTTGGTTTCTAAACTCAACTAACCTGTAACAAACCCGCTCAACACATCCTATAGCTCAAATACAACGTAAGAAAGGATGTAAACAGGATAATAAACAACTACCAACATCCACGGACACATGTCCGGATCACTATACAACAAGGGTAAATTCGGGATCGCTATAACCTCCCCCCCTTAAAGAATTTCGTCCCCGAAATTAAACACAAGTTTTCAAAAACAAGTTTTCCTCCATTTTAAACAATGTTACATTTTAACATTCAACAATTCGACCCATTACCGGTCATCCCATCCCTTTAACAAGAGACATATCACAATATGTAAACAACATATGTATTTTCAACATGCATCAACATTATGCACTATCCTTCCAATTTCAACAATATATTTAACACATATAATGTCACTTTCAACTTCCATATGAGGCAAGTTCCAAAACATACTTCCACTAACCAAAACATTTTCAATGTTTCACAACTTAAGACATATATCCAAGCTCTTAAGTTCAACAAAATGTAAAATTTAAATATAAGATTACATAACAACAAACAAGTCCGGATATTTCTCTCGGACTTCCAACTCACGTTCCCAAGTGGCTTCCTCCACTCCGTGATGTTTCCACAAGACTTTCACCAAAGGAATGGTCTTGCCACGCAGGACCTGATCCCGCCTATCCAAGACCCGAACCGGTCTCTCCTCATACGAGGCATCCTCATCTACCTCTAAATCGCTCCAATCCAGCACATGTGATGGATCTGGCTCATACTTCCGAAGCATACTCACATGAAACACGTCATGCACTCCGGACAACTGCGGTGGTAAGGCCAATCGATAAGCAACCTCACCAATCCTCTCAAGGATCTCAAAAGGACCAATAAACCGAGGGGATAACTTCCCACTCTTCCCAAACCTCATCAGGCCTCGCCTAGGTGATATCTTCAGAAAGACATGATCACCTACCTCAAACGCCAAAGGCCTCCTCCTACGGTCGGCATAACTCTTTTGTCGACTCTGGGCTGTAACAAGCCTCTTACGGATAAGCTCAACTTTCTCCGTCGTCTCCCTAACCAACTCCGGACCCAACAAAGGTGCATCACCCACCTCGGCCCAACAAACTGGAGACCTACACGGTCGGCCATACAAGGCCTCAAACGGTGCCATACCGATGCTAGACTGGAAACTGTTGTTGTAGGCAAACTCTACCAATGGCAAGTGCCTCTCCCACGTCCCACTGAAATCCAGGACACAACCCCGAAGCATATCCTCGAGGATCTGAATAGTACGCTCGGACTGCCCGTCAGTCTGAGGATGATAAGTCGTACTAAAGGTCAACTTAGTGCCCAAGGCACTCTGCAAACTTTGCCACAACCTAGCAGTAAAACGAGGATCTCTATCTGAGACAATCGTCACTGGGACCCCGTGCAATCGTACTACGTCCCGAACATACACATCAGCAAGATGATCTACTGAATCTCTCACGCGCATAGGAATAAAGTGCGCCGACTTAGTCAACCGGTCTACAACCACCCAAATAGCATCACTACCCCGCTGAGTCCTCGGAAGGCCTACAACGAAGTCCATAGTGACATGCTCCCACTTCCACTCGGCAATAGGCAAGGGTTGCAACAAACCCGCTGGCCTCTGATGCTCGGCCTTCACTTGCTGGCAAGTAAGGCATTTCGATACGAAAACAGCCACATTTCTCTTCATACCCCGCCACCAAAACTGGCGACCCAAATCCTGATACATCTTAGTACCTCCCGGATGCACCGCAAGGCGCGAATGGTGAAACTCTCGGAGTACTTCTTCTCGGCAAGACTCCGGTACAAACAAACGGTTTCTGTATCTCACACTCAGGTCGGGATACACCGTCAAACCCTTCTCAACTTTCCCACTGGAGATCTTCTCTCGGAGGGATTCTACCTCAAGGTCACCTCTCTGTGCCTCTAACACTCTACTCACAAGTGTAGGCTGCGCAACAACAGAAAACAAGGCCGCAGCCTCGACAGATTCGCCCAGTAGCAAATCAAACTCGCCAAGTGCTCCCAACATCTCCCATTCCCGGATGGCTATACTAGCTACATCACTAATGGATTTCCTACTAAGGGCATCGGCCACAACATTGGCCTTTCCCGGATGATAATGCAACTCAAAATCATAATCCTCGATGAACTCCATCCATCTCCTCTGCCTCAAATTCAAGTCTCTCTGTGTAAACAGATACTTCAAACTCTTATGATCCGAGAATACTTCGAACTTCTCACCATAAAGGTAGTGCCTCCAGATTTTCAAGGCAAAGATCACAGCTGCTAACTCTAGGTCGTGTGTGGGGTAATTCTTCTCGTGTATTTTCAACTGACGTGAGCCATAAGCTACCACTTTTCCCTCTTGCATCAACACACAACCCAAACCCTCTCGTGAGGCATCACAATAAACCGCATAACCCAACCCTCTCTCCGGAATAATCAATACCGGAGCGGTGGTCAATCTAACTTTCAACTCTTGGAACGACTTTTCACAAGTCTCACTCCACACAAACTTGACTCCCTTCCGAGTCAGTCTAGTCAACGGTGACGCTAACCTGGAGAAATCTTTCACAAACCGACGGTAATACCCAGCTAATCCCAGAAAACTGCGGATCTCAAACACACTCTTAGGCTGTGCCCAATCTTGCACTGCCTCAACCTTGGATGTATCAACAGACACCCCTTCCCCGGATACCACATGGCCTAAGAACTTGACTTCCCCCAGCCAGAACTCACACTTCCCGAACTTGGCATACAGCCTATGAGCTCTAAGCAACTCAAGCACCACTCTCAAGTGTGCCTCGTGCTCCTCCTCAGAAGACGAATAGATAAGGATGTCGTCCACGAAGACAACCACAAATCGGTCTAAGAACTCCCGGAAAATCCGGTTCATCAAGTCCATAAAGACTGCTGGTGCATTGGTAAGCCCGAATGGCATCACCAGAAACTCGTAATGGCCATACCGCGTACGGAATGCCGTCTTAGGAATATCTTCCTCCCTGACCCTCAACTGATGGTAACCCGATCTCAAGTCTATCTTAGAGAAACAACGGGAACCCTTCAACTGGTCAAACAAATCATCTATACGGGGCATAGGATACTTATTCTTAACCGTAGCCCGATTCAACTTCCGGTAGTCTATACACAATCTCAAGGCACCATCTTTCTTTTTAACAAAGAGGGCCGGTGCTCCCCACGGTGAAACACTAGGGCGAACAAAGCCCTTATCTAGCAATTCCTGGAGCTGAACTTTCAACTCAACCAACTCTGCTGGAGCAAAACGGTAAGGTGCCATAGAAATCGGCGCCGTACCAGGCACTAAATCAATAGAGAACTCTATCTCTCGGTGAGGTGGCAAACTAACAAGATCTTCAGGAAAAACATCCGAATACTCACAAACCACCCTCGGTAACACAACCTGGGTCTCACCACTCTCACCACTCTCAGAGCTAGCAAGTAGACTACTAAGCTCACTTCGCCCTCGCGAATCATACCCCGGTGGCAAAACACTACCAACCCGGTCTCCCAAGAAATGGAACCACTCCCCGCTCAAGGTACACAATGTAACCCTCTGGCGGTAGCAATCAATAACAGCCCGGTATGACGATAACCAGTCTATACCCAAAATAACATCAAAACCCTTCATGGGCATGACAACAAACGGAAAAGGAAGCCTATAGTCGGCGACCTCTATATCACATCCTCTAACACCCTGTTTCAGAATCAACTCACCACCCAAAGGTGATACCACACAAATAGGAGATGCTAACTGTGCTAACTCCAATTCCAAAACAGATGCAAATGCAGCAGATACAAAAGAATGAGATGCACCCGTGTCTATCAACACATTAGCAACTGAGTTGCAAAACAGAAAAGTACCTCTCACTACTGATGGAGCCGGTACTAAATCCTGCGCGGTAACAGCATACACGCGCCCCGTAGGCCCCTGGTCTACCTGCTCACCTCTCGGAGCAAAAGATTGCTGCACAGACTGGGATGACGAAGCTCCCGGATTGGCCCTCGAGGCCTGCACAGACTGAGCTGGCTGAAAACCCTGCGTCTGCCTAGAACCAGACGCTCCCGAAGTGGCACTCAACTGTGGGCAAAACCTCTTCATGTGCCCAGGTTGTCCACACTGATAACAAATCAAGAGCTGCCCCCTGCCCAAACTCTGACTCGGCGGTCTAGCTGAAGAAGAAGCAGCTTTCTGACCCCCACCCTTCTGCGGGCAAGCAGAAACCTTGTGACCCAGCTGGCCACACTTGTAACAGGTGAAATCCCCCTGACCACCTCTCCCGGAGCCTGCACTCGGCACTGGGAAGGTCGATCTAGCAACACCACCCTGCGACTGCTGAGGGTTAGAACCCCTCTGCCTCCTGCCATCACCCTGACTATCTTGGCTCCTCTTGGAGCCTCTCTGGCCCTCATCCTCCTCCTGCATCATAAGCTCCATATGAGCTGCAGCATCCACTAGGTGTCTATACTCTCGAATATAAGACCCACCAATTCTCAACTTGAGGCCCCGCCTCAACTTCCGCTCAAACTCATAGCAACGGCGTTCCTCAGACGCCACCAGTTCAGGTGCAAACCTAGACAGACTGGTAAAAGTAGCCTCAAACTCGGCCACTGACAAGCCCTGCTGATTAAGCCGGCTAAACTGATCCCTCAGCTTCTCCCTAGCTGCTGCTGATAAAAACCTCTCCTGAAAAGCATTCACAAACGCCTCCCAAGTACCACCAACACGAGCTTTCTCGTACTTCCACCATTGACCCGCATCTCCCTTCAGTTGGAAGGATGCCAAGGTCACTTTCAGTGCTCCGTCCTCGATGCCAAGCATCTCAAACGTCTTCGTTGTCTGTTCGAGCCATTCATCTGCCTTAAGCGGCTCTTTAGGATCCCCGATAAACTCGTCCGGATTACACCGAAAGAACTCCCTCTTCAAGAAGGAAGGCCCTGTCTCAGCTGCCTGATTCCCAGCTCTAAGAATACCTAAAGCTCCTGCTATCTCTCTGGCCAAGGCACCCATAGCCTGCTGACCTACTGGCTCAGCCACATTGGCCTGCCCAACTCCCTCCTGCACTGCCGGAATCTCACCCTGTAACGGTACTTCCTGCCTCGCAGGTCTACCACGCCTAGCACCTCTTCCTCGTCCTGACATCCTAATAAGGGCAACACAGAACGTTAGCACATTCATAAGTGTGCCGAAACTAAACACTCACGTCCTAATGCATGGACAACTGTAATTCACTCCACATAAGCACATAAACACATAAGCACTTACGAACTTCATTTCCGGATAATGATAGTCCCGAGGCGTTACTAGAGTTCCGGTTAGAAATAGCATTGATCAAGTACTTTTCCAACAAGACTCCCAGAAACTCAAGGATCCAATCAACATCCCAGAAATTAAATCCCATACCCACATAGTCACATAAGCATGTTATCACTTAAGCACATAGCCTATGATACCACATCTAAGTCTCTATCAAGCGAGACAAACCCATTGTGATCCTAATCACTTCCCACGTACCCAAAGTATTCGAACCCGGTACGCTCTGATACCAAGTTGTAGCGCCCTCAAAATAATAACAATGAACCCATCAGATAAGACATGCATTTACATTTAAACTAACCGCATTCCTTTCATTCATTAGAATTCCAAGACATAAGTATTACATGATAACCTCATAACAAAATGCCCTACGGGCTTACAGCTTTCCAAGTTAACACTTGGTTACAACAAAGAGTTCTAACTCGTTTACACATTAAGCCCTTGGCTTGAAATTACATGTAATACATCAAAAGTAAAACGACAAAACTATGCCCGCCACTAGCCTCCCAGCTATGTCCTTGGAGGTGGCATGCTTCCTGTACCTGAAAATGATATTCCCATATAGGGTGAGCCACAGCCCAGTAGAAATACACTAAACCAACCATGGACAATGACTAAAACATTAGCAATTGATAGTTGGTCAACACTGATACAATCACATAAATTACATACTTATGTCAACGACTTACAAGTCCCAATTACTTTTCATTTTCCCTTTTTCAACAGATAAGCATGCTAGCTCTATCATCATTTCCACAGATATGTATAAAAACTATATCTCACATTCAGATAAGCATAAAAGCTATATCCACATTCTCTCAGATATGTATATCAACAATATCCACAGATAAGCATACAAGCTGTATCCACACTCTACAACAGATATGTATAACCACAATATCCACACTTCACAACAGATAAGTATATCAACAATATCCACAGATAAGCATACAAGCTGTATCCACACTTCACTTCACAAAGATAAGCATATGAGCTCTATCTTCACTTCTCTAGACAAGCATATGAGCTCTGTCTACGGAGTACATCCCCTATCTCCTCCAAATACCTATCCGGTTTAGAGGTCCATCCCCTATCTTCCCCTAAACCGCGGAGTACATCCCCTATCTCCTCCTCTACACATAACGTATATAAACACATTGGTTCTATATACAACCACACAATACAAACAATTAATGTATTCTAGCAACTGTCAAGTTCCATAACACATTCCATTGATTAGTTTCAGTTTGCCTAATCAACATACATTGTCTACAACAATCACGACTATCCTCCACCGATAGCCCCAAGCAGTTATTTCTAAAACAGAAAATAAATGCACAAATGGATATTCAATCAACATTTCATTTCCTCATTTCTCACCAATTAATTATCCCAATTAATTAAACAATGTAATTAGGCCATTTTCCATAATTACTATTTCAACCCTTAGGTCCCATTTTCATCAATGATTCAACAATCATTCCTTTTTTCTATGCCAAACATGCATCTAGGTTTATTATGAATAAAACCCCAACCTTTGTAAAAATTACACAAAAGCCCCAAACCTTTACAAGATTACCAAACCAAGCCCAACATCTCAAAATACCAAAATTTAAAGACAAAACCCATAGAGAGGAGTAGGTTATCCCTACCTCAAATTCGGAGCCCCAAAGGAGATGAAGACCAAAACCAAAATGCTCCAAACCTCAAAATTTTCAGATCAAAAGGAAGCTCTCGACGATCAACACAACATTTGTGAAGACAAAAGGTGAGTAAACGATCCTTACTAGATCAAAACTAAGAGAGAAGGGCCGATTTAGAGTGAGAAGCTCTGAAAATGGCTTTTTGGAAAAGTAAGAGAGAGAAGAGAAAGTGAAAAAAGTGATTTAAAGAGTCACAAATTCGGGACTTTAACCCAGGTCTCCGCTCGAGCGTAAAACACCCCGCTCGAGCGGCCACTCACAGACTTCCGCTCGAGCGGCCAACCTCCCGCTCGAGCGCAGAATGCACTCGCTCAGCACTTTTGCAGAACCAGACCTCCGCTCGAGCTCCCAACCCTACGCTCGAGCTCACAACACTGCACAACAAGATACTGGATGGACGTAATCTACGCTCGAGCGCCAACACCTCCGCTCGAGCGTACAGGCCAAAAATCTGGGCAACTAGTTTTGGTTTCTAAACTCAACTAACCTGTAACAAACCCGCTCAACACATCCTATAGCTCAAATACAACGTAAGAAAGGATGTAAACAGGATAATAAACAACTACCAACATCCACGGACACATGTCCGGATCACTATACAACAAGGGTAAATTCGGGATCGCTATATAATGAATTTCTTATCAATGAAAAATTCAAATTTTTGCAAGTGTTTGCACAGTTGTAATCAGTTCTGTCTTCAGCAGAACATCTCGGTATAACTCATCGTTTGAACACTTTATCGACCGGAATACATAACACGGTCGAAGCACTTCAGCAGAACAAGACCAATTTATGAACCGAAATAGCCACCTCGGCTGTAACAAAGTCGAACAAATCAACACTTCCAACCGGAGTACATCATCTCGGTTGGGAATCCAAAGTTGGATAAGACACCAACTCTTCCAACCGGAGTACATCATCTCGGTTGGGAATCCTAAGTTGGGCAAGACACCAACTCTTCCAAATCCTAAGTTGGACAAGACACCAACTCTTCCAACCGGAGTACATCATCTCGGTTGGGAATCCTAAGTTGGGCAAGACACCAACTCTTCCAACCGGAGTACATCATCTCGGTTGGGAATCCTAAGTTGGGCAAGACACCAACTCTTCCAACCGGAGTACATCATCTCGGTCCGTAACATTAAAACAATAATCCAAGTGTTAAAGCAAAATTACTTCTATAATTTGACAAAAAGAATTACATTCTGCTTTGCAAGCCAAAAAATTTCTTTACAAAAAGAGGAAAGTAAAAGCTTAAAAATAATACAATTTCAAGTTGGCCGCATTCCATAGTCGGGGTATGGCTCTTCCCTCTAGATCCTCCAAGTGGTAAGCCCCCTTGCCAGCCAGACCAGTGATCTTGTAGGGTCCTTCCCAATTTGCCCCTAGTTTGCCTTCTCCTGGCACCAGGGTGTTGCCCATAATCTTCCTCAAAACCCAATCTCCAACTTTGAACGGTCTGGGGTGCACTGTCTTGTTATACTTCTTGGAGAGCTCTTGTTGGTAGGCGGCCACATGGATGAGGGCTTTCTCCCGGCGTTCTTCCGCTAGGTCGAGCTCCAAGGCAATAGCCTCGGTATTTAGCTCGGGCTCGAAACTTTCGCTTCTAAGGGTGGGCATTCCAACTTCCAAAGGTATGACCGCCTCCATGCCATAAGCCAAAGCAAATGGAGTTTCCCCGGTCGAACGTCGCGGGGTTGTTCGGTATGCCTAAAGGACGCTAGGTAATTCTTCAGCCCATTTGCCCTTAGCTTTTTCCAGCCGTTTCTTCAACCCATCTAGTATAGTCTTGTTTGATGCTTCGGCTTGACCATTGGACTGCGGGTAGGCCGGGGTGGAGTTGTAGAATTCTATCTTCAAATCTTCACAAAATCCTCTGAATAGGCGACCGTCAAACTGGGTACCGTTGTCAGAGATCAAAATCTTGGGGACGCCAAACCGCGTGACCACGTTCTGCCAGACAAATCGCTTCACGTCTTTCTCTTTGATGGTTGCCAAGGGCTCAGCTTCAACCCACTTTGTGAAGTAATCTGTGGCCGCGATGAAGAATTTCCGGTTGCCCGGTGCTGTTGGCAGTGGTCCCACTATATCTAGCCCCCACATGGCGAAAGGCCAAGGACTGGTGAGGGGAAGAAGTTCCCTGGCAAGCTGGTGGATCTGATGGGCGAATTTCTGGCATTTTTCGCACTTGCGGACATATTTTTGCGCGTCGGCCTGCATGCACGGCCACCAGTATCCCTGCGAAATAGCTCGGTAGGCCAAGGACCTGCCCCCTATGTGGCTGCCACAAATGCCTTCATGAATTTCAAACAAGAAGGCCTCCACACTATTCGGGTGCACGCACTTGAGATAAGGACCGGTGAAGGACTTCTTATACAACGCGCCAGATGGAGAGAGCCAAAACCGCTCTGACTTCACCCGGATTTTGTGTGCTTCTTTCTTGTCTGTTGGAAGAGTCCGGTCTCTGAGGAACAAGATCAAGGGGTCCATCCATGAAGGACCCAACTCGGCGCAGAGTACATCCGTCTGCCCGGCGTTTTCAATGCTCGGCCGCGGAAGAAAGTCAATTAACAGGGGGTTTGGAGACGTACTATCTATCATGGAAGCGAGGCCGGCGAGTTCATCAGCTCGGCTGTTTTCTTCCCGGCCAATCCGTTGGACTCTGATTGCCTCAAACTGCTTGATATAGTCCCTGACCAGAGCTTGGTACTTCGCCATCCTATCGTCCTTCGCTTCATAAATCCCCGAAACTTGGTTAACCACAAGCTGGGAATCACTGTATACCAGGAGCTC
Organism: Camellia sinensis; assembly: GCF_055761805.1. Lineage (NCBI taxonomy): Eukaryota > Viridiplantae > Streptophyta > Magnoliopsida > Ericales > Theaceae > Camellia > Camellia sinensis. The sequence goes on along the minus strand of NC_138961.1, from coordinate 190,417,578 downwards.
GGCAGCCTTCATTTGAATTGCGCTCTTGAGCCCGGCGAGAAGCGCCTCGTACTCAGCCTCGTTGTTAGACGCCGGGAAGCCAAGTGTGATAGAATGCTCAATGGTTAGGCCGTCCGGGGATATAAGAACAATACCTAGGCCGGCACCATGGCGGTTGGACGCTCCATCAACAAAAAGCTTCCACATGTCCCCCACAAAAAGCTTCCAGCAGTCAGATGGGTCCTGAGAGTTGCGAAGGGCAATGGGATCACAACTGCTCGGCTGTGCGGTGACAAGTTTGGTGTTGACCGGTTCAAATTCAGTGCCCCTTGGTGATTCGACACCGGACTCAGCAAGTTGGTCTGTAATGCTCAAGTCCGTAGGCGAATCATCAGGTTGCGGTGTGAAGCCGGCCGCAGGTTCTGAGCTGTCTGGAACCATTCCTTCCCCCCTTGATGATTCGGCACCGGACTCAGCAAGTTGGTTCAGAATGCCCAAGTCCGTAGGCGAATCATCAAGTTCTGAGCTGTGTGGAACCATTCCTTCCCCCCTTGGTGATGCGGTACCGGACAGAGTGGATGGGTTGGTGATACACAACTCCGTCATCGCATCGCCGGGTGGTATGACCGTGCAAACTGAGGGAACTTCGATGGTGCGCACTAACTCCGCGGCGCTTCCTTTTTCAACTGGTTGTTCCTCGGTTGGCATTGCGTGCGTCTCATCATCTGCTTCGGCAATGTCGACCGGGTATACCGGATGAGTGCCAGGTGAGAACTCGGCAACAAAATCGGCCAAGGTTTGGGCTTTGATTGCGGTGCGCGGCTGGAACTTCACATCGAACTGTCCCAACTCGACCACCCATTTTAAAATTCGGCCTGAAAAGTCTGCGCGTTCAAACAAGGCCTTGAGGGGAAACTCGGTCAGTACGATGATAGTATGGGCGTGAAAATAATGTGCCAATTTCCTCGAAGCCATCATCAGTGCCAACGCAAGCTTTTCCAGCGGCAAGTACCTCGTCTCAGCCGGCAGCAAGGTCTTACTTACGTAAAAAATTGGGAGGTGTTTGATTCCTTCAGCCCGGACTAACACCGCACTTACTGCGTGCTGGGAGACGGCAAGGTAAAGGTAGAGTTCCTCACCTGGCTCTGGTGTAACCAACAGCGACGGAGAAGACAAATAATCCTTGAGCTCGGCCAAAGCTCGGTCACACTCGTCATCCCATGAGAACTTTGACTTCAATGCTTGAAAGAAAGGGCGGCAGCGATCTGATGACCGGCTTATAAATCGATTAAGCGCGGCGGCCATCCCGGCTAGATGCTGCACGTCCTTAGCCGAGCTGGGCTGCTTCAACTCTTGCACGGCTCTGATCTGAGTAGGGTCTGCTTCGATGCCTCGGTTCGTGACTAAGAATCCCAAAAATTTCCCGGATCCCACGCCAAAGGCACACTTCGAGGCGTTCAAGCGCAGCTTGTGCTTCTTCAGAATGGCGAACATCTCGGCTAAGTCGGACAAATGGTTTGCCTCATGTCGGCTCTTTACCACCATATCATCGATGTAAGCCTCCATTGTCCGGCCGAGCAAAGGAGCAAACATTTTGGTCACCATCCTCTGAAAGGTTGCCCCGGCGTTTTTCAAACCAAAGGGCATAACTCGATAGCAGAAGAGTCTCCTTGGAGTCGTGAAAGAGGTGATCTCTTGGTCAGGCCCATGCATGGCAATCTGGTGATAGCCGCGGTACGCATCCAAGAAACTGAGCCGATTGTGTCCAGCCGTCAAATCCACTAGCTGGTCAATGCGCGGCAAAGGGAAGCTGTCTTTTGGACAAGCTCGGTTGACTGTCTTGTAGTCGACACAAACTCGCCACTTTCCATTCTTCTTAGGCACCACTACCGTGTTGGAAATCCACCGAGGGTAGTGCACTTCCTGTATTGCTCGTGCCTCAAGCAAGTTCTTTACCTCCTCTGCTACTACCTCAGCGTGATGCAGCGCCGATCTCCTTGTTCGCTGGATGACTGGCTTTGCTCCAGGGAAGACATTGAGGTGATGGCAGATAAAGCTTGGGTCAAGGCCAGGCATGTCGTAGGGCGACCATGCAAAGACTTCGATATTCGCCATCAAAAACTCAATCATCTCGGTTCTCTCCATGGCCGAGAGACTTGAACCGAGCAAGAAGAATCTGTCCGGCTGCTCGGCATCAATCCGCACCTCAACCAATTCTTCAACAGCCTTGTCTTCGGCTTTGGTGCCAACATCATCCAAGACACTCTGGTCCTTCGGTCCCTCGATCATTTGAACGAATCCTTTGGCAGCCCGGCTCCCGTTGACCGCCACGAAGCATTGCTTGGACATGACCTGATCACCCCAAATCTCCTCGATTGCCCCCATAGCCGAGGGGAATCTCATCACCTGGTGGAAGGTCGATGTTACGGCTTGCATGGCGTGAAGCCATCCTCTTCCAAGGATAAGGTTGTACGTTGAAGGCACTTGTATCACCCAAAACTCCACTTGCTTGACCACGGATCCTGCTTTGACCGGCAGGATAATCTTTCCCAATGGCCACTCCGGCTGCGAGTTAAATCCAACCAGTCGCGAAGTGGCCGGAGCCAAGTCTGTCTCACGGAGTTTGAGCTGTTTGAACGCATCATAATACATGATCTCGACCGAGCTTCCCTGATCGATCAAGATCCGTCTAACATCAAATTCTTTGACGCGTAGTGTTACTACAAGAGCATTGTTGTGCGGCGTCTGGATATGCTCTAAATCCCTTGAGGTGAAACTAACCACGTCTTTCTCTTCTGTCTTCCCCCTTTTGATGGCAGGCTGTACTGACAAAACTTCCCTCATATGCTCTGCCTTCTTGATCATGCCCCGGAGTTCGCAAACACGCTCCGGTTCCACGATGCCGTGGATGACATTAATAACTCCTTGTGGTGGTGCATCTCGGTCATCCTGTCCCCTAGGATCGACCGGAGCCTGATTCGGTTTCACGCCGCCATCAATGTAAAGGTCCAGATGCCCGGCCGCAACCAGTTCTTCCAAGTGTTGTCGCAAAGGCAAACAATCCTCAGCCCGGTGGCCCCTCTCCCGGTGAAACGTACAACGATACCACGGATTGTAGCCCTTTTGTCCATCGCCCAACTTAGCAGGAAACCGGACATACTCCTCGTCTCGGATTTCACTAAGTATGCGATAGATTGGAATCTTGAAGACCGTGGTTATGCCAGTCCTCGCCTTCATTCTTCTGTTTGCGTCCTCAACGTCATCTCGGGGGTAATCATCCCGGTCATTCCGACATCCTCTACCCCGGTTTTTACGATTTGAACCTCGGTCTGATTCCTCTGCTCGGTCATTTGAGCGGCTGGACTCTTGCCCAACTGCGTGCACTTTGCCTGCTGTCTTCTTGTCTGTTCCGACCGGAGTGGCCTTCACGGTGGAAGCTGACGCATCATCCTCTACTCGGATGTGCTCATTGATGCGCTGCATGAGCTGGCCCATGGAGGTCGGCTGGTGCATGGTAAGCGAGTCCCGCAGTCTATGTCCGACCGGGAGACCACGCTTATATTGCGTGATTGCAAGGTTGACCGGGCAATCCAGGATCTCGTTGAAGGTTTCCCAATACTTTGAGTTGTATGCCTTCAGTGTGTCGCACGGTTCCATCTTGACACTCAACAAGTGATCGACTTCCTTTGGTGTTTTTGTGTTGGTTTTGAAGCGCGTAACAAACGCTTCGGCCAACTGATGCCACCGTTGTATGCTCCCTTCCGGCAACCTCTCAAACCACTTTAAGCCTAGCTCACCTAAACTGGACGGGAAGATTAGGCACATAAGTCCGTCATTTCGCCTATGTCCGGCCATGACCTGTCGGAAGTGGCTCACATGCATATAAGGATCGGTTTTGCCGTCGTAGAGCGTGAACTTAGGCTGGTGGAAGCCTGCCGGAAGCGGTGTTGTTTCTATTTCCAGGGAAAAAGGGATGGCACTCAGCCTGGCCAGGTCTGTATCTTCAAATATTGGCACTGCTTGGCGGGGTGGAGGCATTCCGACCTCCTCGCTGGCGTGAACCCCGTAGGAGAGCCGCTGGAAAGCTGGTATTCTCTGGGCTTCGCACTGGCGAGCCCGCTCCCTTAACACTGCCCGTAGGTCCTCTGACTGAGCAGAATAAGAGTACCTCGACGTCGTCGCCGGACGTGAGGGTTTGTAGGTGCTGTCTTGCGCGCTAGACTTTTCTGCATGCACGTCGGAATCACCAACCTGGTAACTCCTGGTGATGGAAATGGACTGAGTACGTCGCTGACTCTGATCGCCTGACCGGCGGGATGGGGTGCGCTCACTGTGGTCTCCCACTCCAGCTACACCTTTCCCTTTGACATGCCGCTTAAGATCCTCCATCTCCGCCGCCATCCGCCTGATGACAGCGTCTTGGTCCCTTAACTTGTTTTCCAGTCGCCTGGCGTGCGAGTCTCTCCTCCGCCGGTGACCGTCTGGACTCCGTGAATGACCATGACTCCTTCCGCGCTTATCCCGCGCGTCTCCTGACTGTCCTCCAGTGGGCGTCCCCAAGTCAGCCATTGGATGGACGGCATGAGGTCCCTTTCTCCTTCGGGTATACTCCGGGGTGGCTCCGTCGATGGCGGACAACGGAAACTCGTCGTTGTTCGCCATGGACGGCGATCAGACGAGCCTGGAAGACAAGGTTTTGTCTGAAAATTTCCCACAGACGGCGCCAATTGTACGGGGAGCAAATATTCCGGCGAGCCCGTACTCCTTTCTTCCGAGCTCCGTCTCTGTCCGATCACCTGCGAGCCAATAAGGGTGAGCTACCCGGCGGTGTGTGGCCGGAAAAACCCTCCGACGATCAAGTTAGAACACACACACAGAGGATAGCTAGAGAGAAGGGAGAGAGAGTTTTTGTGTAATAATTCCTTACAGAGATGTTCGTGTCTTGCGTATGGGGGGCGCAGACATGCTTATATACCTTCTGAGCCCCATATCTACTCCCAGTCATCTCCTGTCACGTGGCTCTACTATCCCATCTGTCAGCATAAACCATGTCATTCATCACCTAACCTCAACTGCCTGTCATCACAGCTGGAGCTCGGCAGCCGAGCTGCTCTACCTCGGTCATGCCATGCTTAATACTTCAAGCACCTAACCGGATAAACACACGGAGGACCGGGCTAGGCGGCATCCCGGCTGAGCCTACCCCGGATACTTTGATCGGCCTTCCTGTCGGTCAAACAGTCTCCTCGGCTGACCATGCCTTTCCGGGCATCGGTCACTCAACTTCCTCGGTTGCCCACGCCTTCCCGGGCGCCGGTCACTCGGCCAATCGAGCTTTGGCCATCTTCGGACCGAGCATCCTGGTCCGACCGAGCACTGCCTTACCGAGCAGTTTCTGTCCGGTCCGGGGTGACACACTCAGCCCGAACTCTGCCCGGCCCAAGTCTGGGCAGAAAGTCGATCATCTCGGACCCACGCATCGTTGGGCCCTCAACTTGCTCGGCCGTTACCTCGGCCCAACTCCAGATCACAAATCACCCTCTCAATATGTTTTACTTGATGTATTTTAAAATGTGAAAAGTTTAAATTATCAAAATAAGTCCCAAAATGAGTATTTCACCGCGCAGCAACCGTTGCTGCGCAGTAGCATCTCCACTCCCAGCAGGAATAGAGATACAAAACTAGATTAGTGAGACAAAAAATTTCTTACAATTTTCATGTGTAGTAGTTAAAACTGATTATGATAATCACATGATAATTTGTGTTTAATATAAAAAAAATGTTAAATTTCATTTCAAGGGGCAAGTAATTTTTAATTTAAAAGTTTTTGTTTCTAAATTTTGATTTAAAAATTATGGAAGAAATTTTAAGATGAAAAAAAGAATTTTTTTAGTGTATATATAAGGAAATTTATCAATAAATCCTACCATAATCCAATTAGTCCCATAAGATGCTTAAAATGAATTTCATTCAACTATATATTTAAAAAAAAAGAAAATTATCAAATATCTAAACAGTTCCCACTTTGCACAAATAAATTAAATTTTAAAGATTTATAATTTTAGTTTATTTCATCTCTTTTATATAAAGAAAATTCCAAGAATTTAGTAACGGGTAAATCCAATTTAATTTTCAGAGTGATCAAAACCTAATTTTCATTCATGACTGACTGCTGCTGTGGCTCCAAACCCAAACCCAAACCCTAATATGCGTGAGGACTGTTCTGGTTACCAGTAAGCAACACAATACAAACCCTAGGAAGATCATCGCACTCTTTCTCTCTCCTTCTGGTGAGTCAATTTCGTTCCTTTTTGTGTTTGATTCATTCTCTAAATCTTTTCTATATTGATTGATTGAGTTCGTATAGGATCCATATGAGCTTGTAATGCATGTTATTCCCGAATTGTTTTGGGATTTAATTCTTTATCAGAGTGAGTTGAGAAAATCTTCAAGGGTTAATTTTAAAGATACTCGTAAACTGTAATATTTTTATCTCTCGATTTTAAAATAATGCATTTGGACCATCACTTTTACCCTGGGTGGGCTAACCTGAGAAGCTCGAGCCCGGTCTGAATTTTTTTTTTAAGATTTGAATAACATATTTGTAAGGCTTGGGTAGTAATTCAAAGCCCGAATTGAATTTGGGCTGGGCTGGGCCGGGCCGGGCTGGGCTAGACAGATACACCGGGCAATTTGAACCACTCAAATCTTAAATATGTACAAATATTAAATATATAAATAAAATATTAGCTATTAGATTATGCTAAAATTATCTAGACCATTAGATTAATTTAAGTATTATATTGCACATAAAGAAACACCAATCTCAAATCAGTTAGCCACTCTTTACACTCTTCTCTAGAGGTCGATTATTTCTTCTCATTATGAGAGTTGTATTAGGATTGTATTGAGTTGTTTATGTCTATCCATTGTGAGCTATTCTTTGTTGTGATTGTTGGGCTTGTAAATATGCAGGATTATATAATTATATTCTCATATTTGTAACTCCTACGATTGGCAAAACCTAAAAATAAAACTCTAGTCTCATCTTTCACATTTGCAGCACAACTGTCTCAACTCTCTCTCTATTATCTACTCTTTGTCATTCTGTGCATTGCTACTGTAATGTTTGTTATATTGTTGGGTTATTTTGATTTTTTTTTTTTGGTTATAAAGTTCAATTTATTGAATTCGGATTGGGCTTGGACAGACAAACTTGGTTGGAGGTTGGGCTTAGGAAACTTTACGTTGGGCTAGGGCAACCCCTCAAACCTGCCTGAGTTGCATCCCTGTAAAAGGAATCATTTGTATGTTTTTTTTATAGTTGAATGATCTAAATTGTGTGGTTTTTTTTTATAGTGATTGTTGATGGGTGTCCGTGTAATTAACCTTACTGTGAATAATATAGGTTTGGCACTTCATTTTTTTTTGGAGAATTTAATACGCACCCCCGAAGATGCTTTTTGAGAAAAACTATATCGGTATCATATGTCTTAGTGTGAAAACCTTTTGGTAGCATATACATTTGCCCTTGAGGTTAGAATCTTGCATCCATCCCTGAGTTGAAATAACTTATGAACTATTCTGTCATTTGATTGGCTTATTACCGTAAAGCTGCCATTAACCCTTCTCCTTGCGTTGTGGATCTTTTGTGATAAGAATAACAAAATAGCCTTTTATTATCGTAGATACTGTCACATTTAGCAATTAGCACCTCCTTGTCTTATGAAGGTCTTTTGTATTCCTGTAGATAGTATTATGATCTGCTGCATCCTTTGTCTGTTTGAAAAGTAGTCACTGAGTATTATGATCCATCATTTAGAAAGTGATGCCTTTTTTGACAATGGTGGATTGGGCTAGGATATCCTTAGTCCTCGGATTACCCATCTTTGGGATAAACTTCGTTATAACTTGATGGATAATTTATAACTTCGTTAGCTTATGGATGCTGAAGTGGTGTTTGAATGACCATAATTGTATCTAATTTTGTTGATTTACAGGATTTTGAAGTGAACTTTTTCGTACTTCTGGCCTTTTTGTTATGTCTTTAATCAATTTCATTAGTTGATTCCTTCATGTCACTTCTTAATAAATGATATTAGGATGAATCAGTTGATATTTCTAATGTGATCACTTGATTCCTATTAGTAGAGAAATTCAGAAATGTGATTGTCAGATTGCATTGTTGGGTGAATAAGCATTAACAGTAATTCCTGCAGTATTAGCTATGTACATGTATTGTGAAATTGTCTACCAGTAGGGAATGAAGAAATAGGTGAAAGAAGAATAGTTACTGACAAGGAAAGAAAAGAGGAAGAAGAATAGACTGAGAAAAGAGAATCCACTTAGTGGCAGAGAGATATGTATGCTAAGGTCTGAAAATTCAATATTATCCAAATATCTTTAATAATCTTGCCATTGCCTACATTTCAGTCTTATATTTATATGTGTTCCAATAATCCCAAAATAAATCAAATTAAGAAAATCAAATTCTAAAGAAACTCCAATAATTAAAATCCTAATAAATAAAAAAATATCTAAACTTTCTATTGTCTTCGTCTATGCCAATAATACATGTGTAGCTCTCCTCTTTGTGGTAAATGTGTTGGAACCGCTTTCGATAGTACCGTTGTAATACCTAGTTTTCTTTTATTGTTATTAGAACCACCATGGTACATTAACTAGAGTTATATCTCTTGCCAAGTTGCTACCTCCAAGGAGAAGATGCACAAATCATTGTTAGTTGGGATACGGGTATGTCTTACTTATCAGAAAGCAAAACAGATACTATTGTTACTTCTTTTGCCACTATTATTACTTCGTATGTTCCATGGACTCGTCTTACTTTTTTAAGTGCCCATCAGTTACTTGATACTTGGGCGATGGTATGGGATATGCATTGGACAATTCTAGATTGGCGGTAATGCACCCAACAAGTATGAGTGGATAGTCAAGTTTACTATATCATACTTTCATTTTATGCATAACATGCTTTATGCTAGCATGTGAGCACTATTTTCACTCTAAATAATTAGTATTTAATAAAAACAAAATCTAGCGGTGGCCTAGTGTCCTTAAATATGAGAATGAATATGACATTTAGACGCATACACGCAACTAAAACCATATAACCAAGTCCATGCAATATAGATGAGGGCTCAACCCTTGACTGGTCAGTCCACTATTTGCTTTGGAAGCCTAGGGCTCAACCCTATCGGTCCATTGCATGGACACAGGACTTTTTTGTCCAAGAAATGTAATTGGTAGATTTTTATTAATTATTATTGTAAGAATTTATGTATTATTGATTGATGTTTATTGATAGATTACAAGATGCATTAATTACAATTCCTATACAATCTATATATAGAAGAAAATGTGGTAGTAGGTGTAGTGGAGGTGATAGTGGGTTAGGTGAAGTGGAGTGTGTAGTGGAGTAGAGGTAGGGGAAGTGGAGTGTGTAGTGGAGTAGGTGAAGGTAATGTGGTAGTAGGTGTAGTGGAGGTGATAGTGGGTTAGGTGAAGTGGAGTGTGTAGTGGAGTAGAGGTAGGTGAAGTGGAGTGTGTAGTGGAGTAGGTGAAGGTAAAGATGGGAAATTCTAACAGCCCCCCGCAAACTCAAGGAGGAGAGAAACTAACCAACTTGAGTTTGGAGAGAGTAACAAAACAAGAAAATACATAAAAATAAAAAAGGATAGGAGACACTGTATGGTCGTGTCAGACCGTTGGTGAAGACACTGTATGGGGTGTCATAACGTTGTAGAGGACACTGTATGGTGGTGTCAGACCGATGTAGAAGACAGTTTATGGGGTCATGTCGGACCGTTGTAGAAGACAATGTTGTGACAGTTTACGGAGTCTTGCTGGACCCTTGTAGAAACTAACCGGAATCAATGTCGGGACAGTTTACAGAGTCTTGTCGGACCCATAAAGGAGCTAACCGGAATCAATGTCGGGACAGTTTACAGAGTCTTGTCGGACCCATAAAGGAGCTAACCGGAATCAATGTCGGGACAGTTTACAGAGTCTTGTCGGACACTTGTAAAAACTAACCGGAATCAATGTCGGGACAGTTTACAGAGTCTTGTCGGACTCTTAAAAAGTTGCACCCTCAAAAGGTGTGCCCAATTTTGTCAAAAGGCGTGCCATCAAAAGGCGTGCCCAATTCATCAAAAGGCGTGCCATCAAAAGGCGTGCCATCAAAAGGCGTGTCCACTTTGTCAAAAGATGTGCCATGAAAAGGCGTGCCAGTTTGTCGGGCGGCAAGAGGCGCGCGATACGCGTGGCTGCCTCGGCTATTTAACCAAGACGAAGGCTGAGGCTGAGGCATACCATTCTGAAACCTCTGAAACCAACCCTTCGCTGAAAAAACTCTGCCTCTGCGGAGAGAGAAACTGTGGAACACTTTGTTGCCATTCTGTCACCAACCCTTCCGAACATTACCAGTCTGAAATTGCTATTTCGCTGAAACACTTAGCAACCCAAAAACATGGCCTCTTCTTCCCGTCCAGCTACCCAGAACCTGCTCACGCTCTTTCCAGAACTGAACGAGCCCACAAGAGAAATAACTGGTGCGGTGGCCAGTGAACCTCAACCAAACACCTCTGGTTTTGCTCCATTGAACTTTCCGATGCGGTCGGTGGAGCAAAAAATGGCGGTGCAAACTGATATTGAGGCTAATCAGTATACTCTGAAGTCATGCGTGGAAACCATGACGGCGGTCACAAATTTGTCGAACCGGCTGCAGAGTAGGACAAATGAGGTGCAACATTTAAATTCCCAGCTGGCTCTGCTCCAACGCATGTATAAGGATGCGCGAGCAGAGATAAGTGTGCTGAAAGCAGAAAATAAGGAGCTGAAGCGGAAGGCCACTGTGATGTTCCGATTTGGAGGTCCGCCGTATGCTGCAGTGGAGGAGTATGGAGGAGTGAACGTGCTCGGCGGCGTAGGAAACACGGAGGCAGCACCGTCAAGGGCCGCCCAGGACGGAGGAAAGAAGAAGAGATCTGCAGCAGAGTAGAGAAGAAAAATCCCACTGTGGGTGTGGTGGTTTTGTTTTTGTTTGTGTGGGTTTTCTTTTTTTTTTTTTTTTTTTTTTGATGTAAAAGTGTGATCGGGGTTGATCCCCTGATATGAATAAAATGACAAGGTTGTAGAATGTTGTTGGTGTTATTTTGTGGTGTTGTTTTGTTTAATAAGAAAAATAAAATAAAAGAAAATAATGGATAAAGAAAATAGAGAAAAATATTTGTGGATGGAATAAATTAAGAGAAAGGAGAGATATGATTAAAGTGGGTTTGAAAGTGGGAAAAGATGAGAGAGAGGGAGATAGAGTGGGTGCATGATGATGATGTTGGGTCCATGGAGAGAGAGAGAGAGGGATGTCCAAGAAGCTTGTGCTTTTGATAGTTACACATTACCCAAGCTGTATGTGAAGATGCATGTTACTGTCGTACACTTCTGCAGGCTTGGTATTCTTTGTGGGGCACTTGCAACACGTGACATTGAAAATTGTATTCGAAAATGATGACATCTCCAACATGAAACGTCTTGGAAGCAGCCCAGGCCTTGTAATCAATATTCCCAATGATGGTTCAACCAGCGGAGTCCCCAACCTTGTACACTGCTGCCATTGAAACCTTCAAGCCAGCAAACATGGCTACCAACAACAGAGCCACAGCTCTACACCCCACACCCAAATCCATGGCTAAGAGAGAGAGAGCAAATCGGGAAAAAAAACAGCAGTGACGAGCAGAAAAGCAGCGCCAGAAACGCCAACGACGACGACGAGTAAGAGTAGAACCACGGATATGTGAGAGGCAAGGTGAACGGCGATAGAGGCTAGACGATGATGCGGGTGCCGCCGCCGACATAGCGGAGGAGGGGTGTAAGAAAATGTTGAAGAAGTCAAGGTATGTGTAGAAAATAAGCGGAATAGGTTGAGGTCCGGCGGGCGGCCAAGGCGAGGTTGCCGCCCGCCGGTGAAGCGAGAAATACTAAGGTCTTAACCTTGCTCTGATACCATGTAAGAATTTATGTATTATTGATTGATGTTTATTGATAGATTACAAGATGCATTAATTACAATTCCTATACAATCTATATATAGAAGAAAATGTGGTAGTAGGTGTAGTGGAGGTGATAGTGGGTTAGGTGAAGTGGAGTGTGTAGTGGAGTAGAGGTAGGTGAAGTGGAGTGTGTAGTGGAGTAGGTGAAGGTAATGTGGTAGTAGGTGTAGTGGAGGTGATAGTGGGTTAGGTGAAGTGGAGTGTGTAGTGGAGTAGAGGTAGGTGAAGTGGAGTGTGTAGTGGAGTAGGTGAAGGTAAAGATGGGAAATTCTAACAATTATTATTTAGTTAGAATTTAAATAATGATTAGTTAGATTATTTAATTATATATTATTAAGGTTTGGTTTCTTATTTTAATTAGGGCTATTGGCCTAAAAATATAAGGCTTTGTATTATATCAATCATATTTGGATTAATAAATTGTGTTAAAGGCTGTGGCCTCGGTGTGAACAGAAGCTTGCCACAGTTGCTGCCTCTCCCTTGCACCCTGTCTCTCCCTCTCGCTTGCGACTAGCTGGAACACTAGCTAGCATCACGGTAGAAGCCTGTTTGTTGCAATTTGGTTCATCGTACCCCTCTATGGCATTGTTGGTGGTCACTACCACGACCCTAAGTTCCTTGTATTGGCATTGTTACAACTGCCATCGGAGAGTTCAAGCACTGAAACCAGCAAACACATTAGCACCACTGTGACCTCTTGTCAGAAACCTCGTTGACCCTTTGTGATCTCTGTCATAGTCACAAGGAACGCTCAGTGAAGTTGTAGCTGCTGGTGGAAGACGATTAAGGGCAAGATTCTAAAAACCCAAACTAATTGACACAGGTACAAGTTACCTGAGAGAAATTAACCACTTCTTTGGTAGATAAAGGAAAAGACGAGGTTATAACTAGTGGATCTTTAGGTTTTGGGTATGGAAACCAATAAATACCAGAGGATCCTAATGTACACAGAGGTGCCAAGCTTGAAATTCCAAATTTTAGCAAAAATATAAGCCAGAGGTTTTTTTTTTTTTTTGATAAATAAACAGACTTTATTAGAAAGCATCAAAATGACGCAAAGAATAGCACAGACCACAAAAGGAATAAACCAAACTAACTAATCAAACTCTCCACAAAATCTACAAAGACCAAAACATTGGGATCAATTGTACTCGTAATCCAACTATGCAATATCATCAACAACCGGCTCTCTAACCAAAAAACGGAATGACACTCATCCTAAAACACTCACCTATTCCATTCTAACCGAACCAACCAAAGCAAACAATGGGAAGTAAGCACCCAAGCCTTCCGGCACTGCTTCCGCACCCTAGCCCACCCCAACTCTGTAACACTCCCATTAAAGACCTCGGCTGCACCCAGACTAAGCCAAACGAAGCCAAACAAAACAACGAGAAAATTCTAAAGTCTGGACACAACCGGGTAATGAAGAAGCAAATGATCCACCGTTTCCGTGTCCCTGCAATACATACAACACTAATTTACCCACCGCCAGATCAAATTATCAATAGTAAGGATACGTCCCAAAACAACTGTCCAAACAAAGAACGCAACCTTAGAAGGAGAACCAGTAGCCCAAATACATTTCCAAGGAAACACCCCACCACCTCCCCCTTCAAGTACCCCATAAAAAGAGGACACTGAGAAAACCCTTTTAGAGCTCCGGACATTGTGCAATCCATACAAAAAGCCGAGAAGATCCACCAATTGGTCGAGCTCCCAATCCTGTATATCACGACGAAGACGAACATTCCAACCAACTGATTCCCCATATTTCTCTCAAACTGAAGCAACTAGCTCCTCCCCAGCAGCAGCAATTTCTTTTGTTGGTACCAATTGAACTAAAGAATCCATCCCATCCCCCACATTGTGCAATCCATACAAAAAGCCAAGAAGATCCACCAATTGGTCGAGCTCCCAATCCTTTATATCACGACGAAGACGAACATTCCAACCAACTGATTCCCCATGTTTCTCTCGAACTGAAGCAACCAGCTCCTTCCCAGCAGTGGCAATAGCAAAAATCAAAGGAAACATTCTTTGATTAGATACACAATTTAGACAGTTTCTTTTGTTGGTACCAATTGACCAATGAAAGGAGGTGAAATAAGCGAAGGTTTTTCATCTTGGTTGACTATGTTGGGGAGCATGTCAACTATAGGAGTTCTAGAGAGTAGTACAAGGAAGTCCCACAAACTGTCACAATATGGTTGACCATCTTGATGGATGTGGTTGACCATTGTGGATGTCTCAAGAGCCCAGAAGGGTAGACAACAACTAGTAAGTCCAACTACAATCAAATAACAACCAATAAAATTTGAACTACAAAATATCAAAAAAACATTTTCTCACAAATAACAAAAGTCAAACAAACAAATACAAAAATTCAGGACAAATGCGAGCTATGTGGACTTTGATTCTCCTCTTCTTGGAGAGTGAGAAAGGCGGAAAATTATTGCTAATAAGTGGCAGGACCAAGTTAGGACAATCTAGGTGAAATAAGTGAAGGTTTTTCATCTTTGTCGACTATGTTATGGAGCATGATCAACTTTAGGAGGTCTAGAGAACAGTATGTGGAAGTCCCACAAAGTCCCTCAATATGGTCGACCATCCTGATGGATGTGGTTGACCATTGTGGCAGTCCCAAGAGCCTAGAAGGGCAGGCGACAACTAATAGGTCCAATTACAAGTAAATAACAACCACCAATAAAGATAGAACTATAAAATATCAAAAAACATTTTTTTACACAACGAAATTCATGCAAATTAAAACAAAAATTCAGGACAAAATTGAGCTAATAAGTTTATTTCCACAATGGATTTCAAAATTAACTTGAATCATTTGCTAACTAATTTGTATGTAAGCCACAAAAACCATATCAATAACACTGCAAACAATGAGATGAGACTAAGTGTCAAAGATTTTTCCAAACAAATATCATATCAACATTTCGTCACCGCAAACATTATTGTACCCATTTCCTAACAACTCGAGCTTTTGAAAATAGTGGTGATCTAGCATGGTATCAAAGCTCAGGTAGAGGGAGATTTTGGGTTTAAGTCTCTTCATTTGCATTTGTTTTCCATTTGCATTCAGCTTTTATATATGCATGCTTGCATCTCCCTGTGCAAGACAAGGTTGCATATGAGGAAAGGTGTTGGATAGCTTGATATACATTGTTTGGCCCATTTTCTAATAAAACTTTTGGGACTAGAGGTGATCTAACAGATAACACGATAATGCCAAGGGAGGTCAATAATTGATGTAGGCACAAGGGGTGTGCCAAACCACTTTGGTCTTCATCTTTTACATGCACTTCATCTTTTACTTATCTTATATGCCTTGAATGTTTGAGATGAATGCATGACTGAATATGTTAATCTTGAGTGAATGAATGTTGAATAATGATTAGTTGAGATTAACATGTGGATGAACAACCTTGACCATAAAACTTGGTGAATGATATAAAAGGGAAGTAATCTAACATCACCTCCAAAAGAGATCGGTTTAGGAATGTATATGTTAGTCCACTCTAATGTGAACAACTCGACAATAATAAAAACTTAGTTACAAGGTCTAGATTGGGGTTAAGGACTTGAAAACAAAAATATTAGAATTGTTCTATTTATCTTTCACTATAGGACTATTTCAATAATTGTAATTTGTATGCTTAATGTAGTATAAACCAAACTAGGTATTTAGTTTCTATATGCACGCATACACACCATTCTGTGAATATGTTGGGGGGGGGGGGGGGGGGGGGGAAGAGAGACTTGTGGTGGTGAGAGCATACTTAAAATGCACCTGATGATTGACGGTTGCTGGTTGCCAGCCGAACTAGCGGATGGGGATGTACCGTTGTTTAATTAATTTTGGCCAGCCTCCCTACTGGCTGGGTTACAGACAGCCTTTAGCTCAGCCCAAATTCTGCTTAGGGCTTAAACTAAAGTCCAAGGTTGGATCAGGCCATTTTAATTGAAGTCTGAGCCTGGTCACATTGATAGCCCTACTTTTAACTCTTATTTTTGTGGTTGCCTAAGGTTTGTGACGTTGTATGGGCACCATGTACTTGACATATTAACTCCTTGAAGATGTCCCTCTTAATTGTGATTGGCAATCAAATTATAACCTAATAGAATGCTGATTTAACAACTTTAGACACACAAATTTCATATCAAAGATAAACCAAGTCTAACTAAAACCAATCTCTCTTCTTCTTCTCTTTTCTTTTCCTTCTTTTTTTTCCCCCATAAATTTGAGAAGTCAGCCGGTCATTTCATTATAAGGTGTCAAAAAAGGGGTGCAGGGCGTATACAAAACTTCATGATAGTGGTATACATTACTTTATTTGATCGAATATATTTGGTGCTTTATGTAACCATTTTGCAGTTTAAAAGCCTATTTTGGTATGTTTCTTTTTCTCTGATTCAGTTATTACCCATATTTGAGTCAAAATGAGGTTTTTATTTTTCTTTATTTTCCCCAATTTGTTGGAACATTGCGTTCCTGCAAAATAATTGGGCAGCCTAATAGTTTTCATTTTATGTTGTCTGTCTTTATGAATGTAATCTTTATTTGGTTTTTCAGGTTCGGAGGAATGAGAAAGAAAAAAACCACGGTTAAACGTAGACCTGCATCGCGACAATGCAGGCCGGCTCTGTACCCATCGCAGTCTTACCATGTGGCGATTCCCAGGAAGAAGATAGATCAACTGAATAAATATTGTTCCAAATCTTTGGAGAAGGAAGAGGACTATCATGAGGCAACCTGTTCTATTTGTATGGAGTATCCTCACAATGCTATTCTCCTACTTTGTTCTTCTCACAACAAGGGTTGTCGTCCCTACATGTGCGCTACCAACCATCGATATTCAAATTGCTTTGACCGATACAAAAAGGGTGAAAGTAAGTTAACGGAACTTCTATGCCCACTTTGCCGGGGACAAGTGAAAAGTTGGACCGTGGATGAACAAGTGCGTCAATATTTGAACAATAAAGTGAGAATTTGCATGCAAGATGACTGCTCATTTGTGGGTACTTACAAGGAGCTTAGGCAACATATGAGAGCAGTTCACCCATTAGTGGGACCCCGACAAGTGGACCCCGTGCATGAACAAAACTGGAAGAAGATGGAACATGAGAGAGAGCACGATGATGTGATAAGTACGATCAGGTCATCGATGCCCGGTGCGGTGATTGTGGGAGATTACATCATAGATAACCGTGGCCCGGTCCCTGGATTCATCTGGCGTGGTACGTAATCTTATCCCTAGGGAATGTTTAACTTAAAAAAAAATTAATGCAGGAGCTTTCTAGAGATCGATCATACCTAGTAGCCTGGATGTGGAGTCCTGAAGAGAGGCTTTGACATTTCTCAATATGCATTTCAATTTTTAGCCATGATATTCTAATCAAAAGATTGATCTAGCTGCTTCTTGTTTTTTTTTTTTTTTTTTTTTTTTTTGCTCTTTCTTCTAATTCTTTCTTTGTTGGCATTTAAATATGTTTGTTATTCATTCACGACCTTATATTACATCCCTAATATGTTAGTTTGTTGGATTTACATAATTGATCTCATCATAGGGACATGAAGATTTATTGGTGACATAGCAATTAATAATAGTAGAACTTTTATCGTTCATTTGGTAGCAAATGAGTGTAAATATGGGAAAGAGTAAATCAATTTTGTTGTGGATGAGAACTAATTTTTAGTGATTTTTATCTTTAATTTTGACATTGCTCTTCTAGTATTTGTGAATTGTTATTTGTAAAGTTGTAAACAAATTGAGTTAAGTAGTAAGTTGTTTCTAATTGACTTATTTACCAGCCAATAATAAACATGCATTTACAAAATTAATAAATTTTAAAATGTATTTAATTTGAATTTATTTACATAGTAAGTTGATTTTAGATGAATTTTTTAAAAAATCAAACAAAAGTTGAGTTTGAAGAACTCTTTGCCATGTTTCTTTCTTTTTTGGGTGGAGTATGTTTGTCTGTTGAGTTTGAAGAACTCTTTGCCATGTTTGTCTCCAGGGAAAAATTGATTTTGAAAGTAGAATTATATTAAAGAGAGAGATTGTACACAATTATTACACTGTATGGTATAACAAAAGGCCCAAATTGATATCAAAGGCGTAATTGTCAATTCTTTTGCATCCCGTCTGGCTACATAATTCACACTTCATCAGTATCTATTAGGACTCGAATTATAATTGTTAATTGGGACTTGCATCTAAAAAAATTTTCATGTAAATTAATTTTTCATTTCAATGGTTTTTTTTTTTGTTTTTTGTGTTTTTTGGATCAAGCATTTCAATGTTGGGTTGACAACGACAATTTTCTATTATATGTATTGGATAAAAGCTAATGAATATGCTGAAAAAACCGAGTTGGAAGTCAGCTTTCTATAACAACAAATATATATTCTTTTTAAATATTTTACTTATTTTTCATTCAATTGTCGAAACAAACAGAGCTTAAAAAATGAAAAAAACCAAGATATAAAACGGAGACGTAGCATTTCACTTCTTGAAAAAGCAAAGCAAACTATTTTGCTACTGTGAAGGAAGAACATGATGAATACTAAACAACCACACAGAAAGAAAGAAGAAAAAAGGGAAGAAAAAAAAAACAGAAAAATGACTAGTAATGTGCTTGATAACTTCACAAAGTTGACCTCAAACAAAAGTTGCAGCTCTACATAACTGGCCAGTTCATAGCCCAATCAACATTTTTATTTTTCATTTTTCATTTTTTTGGGTACTGTTCATCAATCATTCTAGGGAATGAAGCAGTTGCAGTCAGCAAGATTCAAACCTTCAACCCAGTGAGCCGGCTTAAAAGGTCCCGGCCACCGGGATAGGCTGACCTCTGAAAGTCCAGTCAACATTAGAACCAACTTCAGTAAACCTGCAGCATTATCAGCGGAAAAGCACCAGACCCTTTAAGGGTCAGCAAAATCCCAGTTCAAACCCCAAGAAAAAATTCTTTCGATGAAAAAATGTGCGAGTATACAGATTGCAAAGGTAGAAGCCGATGCACTTACTTGCCTCAATGCTTTGAAATGATATCTATATATGCTTTGGTGTTGGATTCAGTTGTTTGCAACTTGTCAAAGGTTTTACATGCATTTGAATTGCTAGACAAAGCTGTCTGCTTCAAACTACTAAACACTTGCTTGCTTGAATCTTTTCCCACAAGAAATTTAGCTTTTAAATGTATGTACCTGTCGATAGACAATAGTGTCACAAGTTGTGTCAACTAAAATTGATCACAACACCTCCTTCTCCAGTTTTAATACAGCCATGAATGCTTCTTGAGGCACATCGACTTTGCCAATTGCCTTCATTCTCTTCTTTCCCTCAGCCTGATACAAAACAGAGACAGAGACAGAGACAGAGAGAGAATCAGTTTGCAAGAAGATATCAACAGGTTCTCCATGTTTTAATGAAGAGTAATGAATATACAAACAGAAAATTCATACAAAATTTTCATACACAGAATTATGTGGCTCACTATGAACCTTTTACTTTAAAACAAAACATCCGTGAAGATAATTTTATTTACAAACTGCTATTGCCACATTATTATGAATAGAGTTTTCCTTTAATGAGAATGAAAGAGAAGAGAAATGCAAAAATCAGTAGTTTTGGTCATTAACTATGATCAGATGTATTGAATCACACATTTCAAGTTCAATCATAATTGAGATTGAAAATTTGAAAATATATTGTGTATTGTAGAAATTTAATGTATAAAGAGAAATAGAGAATTGTATTATTGATTGATCTAATGTTATATCTATTACAATGATTCATGATTCCTATATATAGAAGAGGGTGAGTGTGTAGTAGGTAAGGAGTAGGTGAAGTGGAGGTGGTAGTGGTGTAGTGGGTTAGGTTTAGTGGAGTAGGTGAGGTGGTAGTGGTGTAGTGGGTTAGGTTTAGTGGAGTAGGTTTAAGTGGGTGAAGTAGGTGGAGAGTAGGTGGATTTTAACAGCCCCCCGCAAACTCAAGGGGGATAAGAACTAACCAACTTGAGTTTGGAGAGAGTAACAAAACAAGAAAATACATAAAAATAAAAGAGGATAAGAGACACTGTATGGTCGTGTCAGACCATTGGTGAAGACACTGGATGGTGGTGTCATAACGTTGTAGAGGACACTGTATGGGGGTGTCATAACCATGTAGAGGACACTGTATGGTGTTGTCATAACGGTGTAGAAGACACTGGATGGCGGTGTCAGACCGATGTAGAAGACAGTTTATGGGGTCATGTCGGACCGTTGTAGCAGACAATGTTGTGACAGTTGTTGTGACAGTTTACGGAGTCTTACTGGACCCTTGTAGAAACTAACCGGAATCAATGTCGGGACAGTTTACAGAGTCTTGTCGGACCCATGAAGGAGCTAACCGGAATCAATGTCGGGACAGTTTACAGAGTCTTGTCGGACCCATAAAGGAGCTAACCGGAATCAATGTCGGGACAGTTTACAGAGTCTTGTCGGACCCATGTAGAAATTAACCGGAAACAATGTCGGGACAGTTTACAGAGTCTTGTCGGACCCTTGTAGAAACTAACCGGAATCTATGTCGGGACAGTTTACAGAGTCTTGTCGGACCCTTGTAGAAACTAACCGGAATCTATGTCGGGACAGTTTACAGAGTCTTGTCGGACCCTTAAAAAGTCGCACCCTCAAAAGGTGTGCCCAATCTGTCAAAAGGCGTGCCATCAAAAGGCGTGCCCAATCCATAAAAAGGCGTGCCATCAAAAGTTACGCCCTCAAAAGGCGCGCCCACTTCATCAAAAGTCGTGCCCGACAGAAAGCGTCGAGCCATCAAAAGGTGAGCCGGAGACGCGGCGAGGCACGTGAGCGACAGTGCGCGTGTCGGCCTCTTTGTCATGTTCTATATAAATCAATGCGGAGGCTGAGGCAGAAAACTTGCTAAAATCTTCTGAAAAACTCTTCCTTGACTGAGAGAGAAACTCTGTAATACTCTATAACCAACCCGTCTCTGAAACACTCAGCAACATGGCCTCTTCTTCCCGTCCAGCTACCCAAAACATGGCCTCCTCTTCCCGTGGTCTGCTCACGCTCTTTCCAGAACTGAACGAGCCCACAAGAGAAATAACTGGTGCGGTGGCCAGTGAACCTCAACCAAACACCTCTGGTTTTGCTCCGTTGAACTTTCCGATGCGGTCGGTGGAGCAAAAAATGGCGGTGCAAACTGATATTGAGGCCAATCAGTATACTCTGAAGTCATGTGTGGAAACCATGACTGCGGTCACAAACTTGTCGCACCGGCTGCAGAGCAGGACAAATGAGGTGCAACAGTTAAACTCCCAGCTGGCTCTGCTCCAACGCATGTATAAGGATGCGCGAGCAGAGATAAGTGTGCTAAAGGCAGAAAACAAGGAGCTGAAGCGGAAGGCCACCGTGATGTTCCGATTTGGAGGGCCGCCATATGCTGCAGTGGAGGAGCAGGGAGTAGTGATTGTGCCCAGTGGAGTGGGAAACACGGAGGCAACACCGGCAAGGACCACCCAGGACGGAGGCAAGAAGAAAAGACCGGCGGCTGAGTAGAGAAGAAAAATCCCACTGTGGGTGTGGTAGTTTTGTTTTTGTTTGTGTGGGTTTTTTTTTTTTTTTGATGTAAAAGTGTGATCGGGGTTGATCCCCTGATATGAATAAAATGACAAGGTTGTGGAATGTTGTTGGTGGTATTTTGTGGTGTTGTTTTGTTTAATAAGAAAAATAAAATAAAAGAAAATAATGGATAAAGAAAATAGAGAAAAATATTTGTGGATGGGTGATAAGAAAAACAGTAGTGTGATTTTTTTTTTTTTTTTTTTTTTGGTGGAATATAAAATAAATAATAATAAGAGAATGGAAAACGGGTGATGCTTACTAACAAGGGATAGGGAAAATATATTATAATAATATATATATATATATATATATATTAAAATAAAAGAAAAGGGTGAAAGAACGTGGATGAAATAAATTAAGAGAAAGGAGAGATATGATTAAAGTGGGTTTGAAAGTGGGAAAAGATGAGAGAGAGGGAGATAGAGTGGGTGCATGATGATGATGTTGGGTCCATGGAGAGAGAGAGAGAGGGATGTCCAAGAAGCTTGTGCTTTTGACAGTTACACATTACCCAAGCTGTATGTGAAGATGCATGTTACTGTCTTACACTTCTGCAGGCTTGGTATTCTTTGTGGGGCACTTGCAACACGTGACATTGAAAATTGTATTCGAAAATGATGACATCTCCAACATGAAACGTCTTGGAAGCAGCCCAGGCCTTGTAATCAATATTCCCAATGATGGTTCAACCAGCGGAGTCCCCAACCTTGTACACTGCTGCCATTGAAACCTTCAAGCCAGCAAACATGGCTACCAACAACAGAGCCACAGCTCTACACCCCACACCCAAATCCATGGCTAAGAGAGAGAGAGCAAATCGGGAAAAAAACAGCAGTGACGAGCAGAAAAGCAGCGCCAGAAACGCCAACGACGACGACGAGTAAGAGTACAACCACGGATATGTGAGAGGCGAGGTGAACGGCGATAGAGGCTAGACGATGATGCGGGTGCCGCCGCCGACATAGCGGAGGAGGGGTGTAAGAAAATGTTGAAGAAGTCAAGGTATGTGTAGAAAATAAGCGGAATAGGTTGAGGTCCGGCGGGCGGCCAAGGCGAGGTTGCCGCCCGCCGGTGAAGCGAGAAATACTAAGGTCTTAACCTTGCTCTGATACCATGTAGAAATTTAATGTATAAAGAGAAATAGAGAATTGTATTATTGATTGATATAATGTTTATTCATATCTATTACAATGATTCATGATTCCTATATATAGAAGAGGGTGAGTGTGTAGTAGGTAAGGAGTAGGTGAAGTGGAGGTGGTAGTGGTGTAGTGGGTTAGGTTTAGTGGAGTAGGTGAGGTGGTAGTGGTGTAATGGGTTAGGTTTAGTGGAGTAGGTTTAAGTGGGTGAAGTAGGTGGAGAGTAGGTGGATTTTAACATGTATATAACCAAACAACTACCATTTCTTTAAAATCAGAACTGCACACTAAAATAACTCAAAATAATGAATTTCGTATAACATCAGCCTTTCCATACGTGGGTGTGCGGTGGAAAAACTAGTCCCTTGGTCCATGCATATGTAGCATCAGTTTCTATGTAAAATCGCATTTGTACACTTCAAAAACACATTCAATTTACATTATTTCAGGATTGCATATACAACTGCAATCCTAGAATGGAACTAAGACTAACTAGAGTTTTGTAACAAGGCCAAATGATTCTCATTTAATGGATCAATAATTGTTAAGAGTCTACGATAGGAAAAATTATTCGGTGCTCTTGGGGCGCCACGTATTCATGCTTCTCACCAATCACCATACATCATGCCCCCTGTTGTTCCCCAATCACCTACCACAAAATCATGAGCCCCACCTCCTCCACCAATCACAACACCCCTGGGACACTGCGTGGCCATGCCCCAGATGGTTACAAAGCATTTTCTTGACTTCCTATCCTAGAGCTATGATTATTAAATTTTATAGCCCATCCGTTAGAGCATTAACTAACATTTATAATGGATATCACTATATTAGCTCATCATTGTACACTATGTTGGATTCTTCAAAATAAATCAAGTACGCATGTCAAATACTTGATGTTTGGATAAGGGTATGGGATATGTATATCTGACACTTGCCATCAGATACATCCTTAGCATGCAAATCCATTGATTCAATTTTGTTATATCATTTTATTTAATATTGTCATTATATATATATATATATATATTTTGGTTGCATAATTGCTATAAAATGCGTAGAGTGCATTTTTTGACACTTCATGTTACAAAACCATTTTATCCCATAAAATAGATTAAAAATATTATCCTTTTTTTTTTATAGTCTGTATATGCTTCAACAAGAGAATTGATGGGTTGGAACCCTAGTTACACATCCACACCCGACACCCATAACCACGTCCATCTAACATAGATTGTATAGAGAAATTTTGTAAGAGTTTCAAGAATATATTTGGGGAAAAAATTGCACCTGTTTCTTGAGCAATTTCTTTTTCCTTGTAATGTCCCCACCTACAAGAATAATCAAGAAGTGATTCAAAATTTAATTTGAAAAAATAAGTTGCATTTGACATAAACAAATTCCTTATCACTTCTATCAATTGAAAAGACGCTGCTTTCTACTGTATGACAACTTTAGGAAACTCGAGTAAAGAAAGTTACGGTTGGCTTTATTGTTAGGGCTTAGATTCTATTAGGACTGTTAGAATTTCCCATCTTTACCTTCACCTACTCCACTACACACTCCACTTCACCTACCTCCACTTCACCACACACTCCACTTCACCTAACCCACTATCACCTCCACTACACCTACTACCACATTTTCTTCTATATATAGATTGTATAGGAATTGTAATAAAACAATCTTGTAATCAATAACAATCAATAATACAGTATTTTTAACATGGTATCAGAGCAGGTTTAGAACCTGATATTTTCGCTTCCCCGGCGGGCAGCAACCTCACCTTAGCTGCCCGCCGGACTTCAACCTATTCCGCTTATTTTCTACACATACCTGCCATCACTAGCTATTACAAAGTCCCTCTCTGATTGACTTATTTTCTACACAGCAACTCGGTCCACTCGGTCCGGTTCAATGTCCGCCGACTCGGCGTCCTCCGCTTCTCTCCTTCGCTGGAGCATCCCCAATGCCCTCACCAAACGACTTGCCACCGCCGCCGGCAAGAGAAGACTCGCCGGTGGTCCGACGCCGTCGTTTCTGGAAGCATTTGGAACCACCAGTGGCAGTGCTTATATAGCTGGAAGCACTAGGAAAAATGGGTTTGACTTCAATTGCTCTCTCTCTCTCTCATCAAAAAATGCAGTCACAGATCCTTCCTCTGTCAAACCCATGTGGGACAATGGCAGTGGAGAAGATGTTACTGAGATCGGCGGAGGAAGATGTGTCGGTTACTCGGCTTCTGATTTCTCCTACTTTGAAAAGTTCCTTCATGTCATAACACTGCCCATGGATATCCGGCGAGTTCCTTACTCGAAACCTCCATTCACAGTTGGCGAGATCAAGAAGGCCATACCACCCCATTGTTTTCGTAGATCTGTTCTTCACTCTGCTCTCCACAGCTCTTTCTCTCTTGCGGAAGAATAAAGAAGAAAAGTAAAAAAAAAAAAAAAAAAAAACCAAACAGGGGGGCCTTCTTCTCTCTCTCTAATAATCACCCACACACCACCCACGTTATTGCCCACATTTTTTTTTATTTTAATATATCTATATATTAAACTAATGCCTCATAAAACCATTAGTTTAGCTCAGTGTTTGGATGGTGGGGGACACAGCATGCTTTTTCAGAATAAAATAAAAAAAAAAAAAAAAAAAAAGTCGCACAACCCCTTTCTTTTCTTTTCTTTATTCTCCACTCACACACAATTATCATCACCTATTGCACCTCACCCGTTGCTCCACTTTCTTTCTTTTCTTTTATTTTATTTATTTCTTTATTTATTTTATTAAAAAAAAAAAAAAGGCAGAAGAAGAAGACAAACTGCACACCAAACTCATTTCCTTTTATTCATGTCGGGGCTCACCCCGATCACCATTTTACACAAAAAAAAAAAAAAACAAACCAACCCAATACAAATCGGCACAGTGGGATTTTTCTTCTCTACTCTGCCGCCGGTCTCTTCTTCTTGCCTCCGTCCTGGGCGGCCCTTGCCGGTGTTGCCTCCGTGTTTCCCACTCCACTGGGCATGATCACTACTCCCTGCTCCTCCACTGCAGCATACGGTGGACCTCCAAATCGGAACATCACAGTGGCCTTCCGCTTCAGCTCATTGTTTTCTGCCCTTAGCACGCTTATCTCTGCTCGCGCATCCTTATACATGCGTTGGAGCAGAGCCAGCTGGGCGTTTAAATGCTGCACCTCATTTGTCCTACTCTGCAGCCGGTTCGACAAATTTGTGACCGCCGTCATACTTTCCACACATGCCTTCAGAGTATACTGATTGGCCTCCACATCCGACTGCACTGCCATTCTTTGCTCCACCGACCGCATCGGAAAGTTCAACGGAGCAAACTCCGGGGCGCTTGGTTGAGTTTCCAGTGCCACCGCACCAGTTCTTTCTCTCGTTGACTTGTTGAGGTCGGGAAAGAGGGTGAGCAGCCCGCGGGAAGACGATGAAGCCATTTTCTAGCCAACAGAGTGTTACACAGTATCTCTCTCAGAAATCTCTCTCCGAAAACAGAGTGTTACAAAATCTCTCTCAGAATATCTCTCGCAGGTTTTCTGCCTCAGCCTCAGCCTTCGTCTTATAGCCGAGGCAGCCACGCGCATCGCGCGCCTCATACCCCCAGCCGACAAACGGGCGCACCAACCAAGGCACTCACGTGCCTCGCCATGATGAATCCGGCACACCTTTTAATGAATTGGGCACGCCTTTTGATGGCACGTCTTTTGATAAAATTGGGCACGCCTTTTGAGGGTGCAACTTCACCAACGGTCCGACATGACCCTATAAACTGTCCCGACTTTGATTCCGGTTAGCATACAGTGTCCTCTACACCGTTATGACACCCCCATACAGTGTCCTCTACATGTTATGACACCACCATCCAGTGTCCTCTACACCGTTATGACACCCCCTTCAGTGTCCTCTACACCGTTATGACACCACCATACAGTGTCCTCTACACCGTTATGACACCACATCCAGTGTCCTCTACCACGTTATGGCACCACCTTTCAGTGTCTTCACCAACGGTCTGACACAACCATACAGTGTCTCCTATCTTTTTTTATTTTTATGTATTTTCTTGTTTTGTTCCTCTCTCCAAACTCAAGTTGGTTAGTTTCTATCCTCCTTGAGTTTGCGGGGGGCTGTTAGAATTTCCCATCTTTACCTTCACCTACTCCACTACACACTCCACTTCACCACACACTCCACTTCACCTAACCCACTATCACCTCCACTACACTTACTACCACATTTTCTTCTATATATAGATTGTATAGGAATTGTAATAAAACAATCTTGTAATCAATAACAATCAATAATACAGTATTTTTAACAAGGACAAAGGAAAAACTGCTAAGATTTTCATATCCAAGTTGGTTTCCAGATGTTGCAAGTTGCTGGATTTACAGATTTTTATGGTCACTAGAAGTTTTTGACAGTAGCTATTTATGGTATTTTGGGCTAATTGAAAGACCCAAGTGTAGGAGATGCCCATGATCAATTTAAGACTAAGACTAATGCCCAATCTCATTAGAAGATGGCCATGATCCATCCAATATTTCTTCTTTCCATGCTCTATATTATTCTCCCCCACAATCGAGAAACCCAAGATCAAATTTTGTGGTATTATGATGTAAGAAACCACAAGTATCTACACCAATGGGATCAAAATTACTTCAATGCTGTTAGAAGTTTGTCACATTCAAAGGGAGCAGATTTGTTCATCGTACCATAGCATTTGGCTAGAACATCCTTCTTAATTGCGGACAAAGATTCACTTGCTATCACTTTGGTACCTATGGTTGCCTGTCATGAAAGAAACAACATACGGTGTTAAAACCAAGTGTACCAAGGAAAAATTACAGTGGTGCAAGAATTCCCAATTTATATGCATTAATCTGTTAACAAAAGAATATTTTAGATTATGTATAGACATATCTTGTAGTTGGGAATCAAATTTTGACAAACAAAATGAATTAACTTCACATCAGCAATGATGTGCTCAATATGAAAAAAAGAAAAGAAATAAAGAAACAACAGGTGTTTAGTACCAAGGACTCTCAGTTGCAAGGTTTGAAATGAAAAGATATTTGGCAATTGAAGCAATCCTGTTTAAAACATGTGGGTATGTTCGTTTATCTTTTTATATGGCATTAAGGTCACACTAATCTTCAAAAATCAAACATTTTTTCAGCAGAAGTAAAAGCCCTAAAAAATTTAGTCTCAATAAAGAGCTCTATAAATAGAAATATAGCAATGGTCCTTCCATATCGGACAAAGGAAAAAAAGAAAAGGACTTGAATCCATCAATTTAGCCTCCACAATAAAGAGAGCAGTAAAGAAAAACATAGTTCTGGTCCTTCTGGACTGGAAAAGGGAAAAAAAATAAAATAAAATAAAAAATAAAGGTGAAAATTTAAATCCATCTTACGTGGAATCTACATTCACCAAAAAATCTATTGAGTACGTCCTTCTAGATCTTTTTGAGATGATATTTATCGAATAATAAATGACCCAGCTTCCACTGATTGGGAAATATGGTTTGCCATACTAAAAAAGGGAAACCTGCAGGCTGAAACTGATCTTCATAAATTTTGGAGTGTAAAACTCAATAGAAAGAAATGCTACAAAGGTCTTCTTGGGCTTTTTGAAACAGCATTGCAAAACAACTCCTCTGGTTTGGTCGATGCTGATGTAAAAATACAGTTAATAAAAAAAACTTCTTTTGCCAAAGTCTTCTCATTCATTTTTTTTCTTTTTTGTATTTACATTCTTCTAGTTTTCTGCTTGGCAATGTATGGAAAACCCATAGGAAGGAGTCAATAAATTTAGCCAATTCAAGAAAGGTACTAATTATATGCAAGGCTCAAGCATGATGAGCATTACAGTTGACACAACAATTTCTCGTCCAACTACAATAGCCAACCTCTTATATATATATATATATATATATAAAAAATAAAAAAACTAAGTTCAACTTGTAAGGTAAATATATGCACCATCACCTCATGCTGTCGACCTTCCAAGTCTACTAATGAAGAGAAAGTTCATTAAAACATGCTATAATTAAACATGGAGCTTTGATGTTCCAACAAGAATTACATTATAATCCCCAACATTGAATTTAGAGATATGTCAATATAGTACTCCACACAATTGGTGGGTGTGCTCCCCACACAATTGCTCAGGGCTTGATTCTTGGGGCTAGGTTGCAAAAAAGTAATTTCTCGCAATTTCTCTAGCCCTGGCATGGATGGCCTGCCTTTGACTAGACCGGGGAGAGGATTAGTCAACGGGCATGTAAGTTGGCCTGGACACCCCTGACCGCTGAACCAAAAGAATATATACATAGTACTCCACCTTGTTACAAACTGCAGCTAAATCCCTATAGTATACTATAGTAATTAAACTCCAAAATGATCAAAGTTTTACAATAAAAATATAATTTTCCCTCACAGATACTTTTTCTGCCCGTTTGAACTGTAAAATTTGAAGTGCTATGTTACATGGAGAGTGCTACTAATTGCCCCCACCAAATTTAATTGACCCCCCACCCTTCTTTGGATCCCCATCAAGTTGATGGTTACATTATGCAATTATATTTATGTCAAAAAGAAGAAAAAGGCAGATATGGAAGCTTCAACAGTCTCCAAGATAATACAATAGTTTCAGATAAACTAGTTTCATGCTTGAGGGAGTGTCATTTCTTGTTATTTTTTCATCTTAGTCGACGGTATTCTTGTAATCATATCATGCTAATTTTATTTTTAATTTTTAATACATAATGACACTTTTATTAGCTAAAGAGCATCAAGCTGATGCTAAAGAATACATCTGACAATATCAAGAAAACCAACTCTAAACACAGAGTATTGATAAAATCCACAATCACAAACAAATCCGGGGACACAATCCTTGTCACCCAACTATATAGAATCACTAGAAATTGAACTCTAATATAAATACATGCTAAGGTGAAGGGGCTGATCAATTTTTAGCCTTTAACCTATTTAAAAAAACTCTCTTCCAATCCATTCTTCTCACCTAACCCTAATTTTCCATACTCCACGACATGGTTTTGAAAACCGAACCGAACCGGCTGGTTGGACAGGTTGATCATCAACAGGTCCTTGGTCCAGTTCGGGTCTATGCTAGAACTATTCTGCACAAAGAACCGGAGTATTTTATGAAATTCACTTTAATTCGCAGTTAAACCACCAAACTAGTTGACCCAAAACCGGCCCAGTTATGTTGTTGTCTTCCTTGCATTAAAAATTATGTACCAAATGGTTTTGCCAAGGTTTGAAACCATGACCTATGGTATAAATAAGGCCCATGTTACCACTGAGCCACTCCACTTGTTTATATAACTAATTGTAATAGTAATATATATAATATTCATATCAAGAAACTATATCTAATATATTATATAGTTATATATTACTTTTTTTAAATTTAAAGTGTTAAAATTACTAATCAAATTTTAATTCATAATATTTAGCTTAAAAAAATTATTGCCAACATTTGTATTTATATATTATTTTTAAATATTTATGAAATAATTATGATGTCATGTTTCGATCCGGTTTGACCCAATGATCGAACCAGTGACCCGTCCACCCAATTCATTTTTCATTTAGCTCAATGGTACGGTTTTCAAAACATTGCTCCATGATTCAACTGCTCCAGACAAAGCTATGAGCCAATTGAAAGGGGCTCTAGTGGATGCATATATTGCAGATTGTTCCATTTCATAAAGAGAAAAAGGACAAAGATTTGTTGCAAAGGAGGATCACAAAACAAGAAACATATGACTTGAAGCTCACATCTAATCCGTCAGTAACTAGAATAAAGGATATTATGTGATTAATAATTTAATGTACCACACAAATTCTTATAATCTCAACTTAGGATGTACCCAAAAGACTCCTAAATTTTTTCTTTATCATTGTTGTTGCTGAATTCCTGGTCCATTTATCTACTAAAGAAAGATATGGATCTTACTTGGATTGGAACTTTAAACATTTGTCGTGGTATAAGTTCTTTCAGCTTTTGAGTCAACGCCCTCCCCACTGCATATGACTGAAAAAGGCATCAAGCATTAATCTCACAACTTTGTCAGTAAAACAATTTTAGGGGGAAAATAAACATAAGAGTGCATAAACATTGAACTCAAGAAACTACAAAGGTGGAAGGCTAAGAATCAAATATTTATTTCAAAAAAAAAAAAAAAAAGAATCAAATATTTATAAATTTTATGTTTAGCCACTTGTGAAAATTCATAAATAGCCAAGAGCAAACCTTCATATCCCACCAAGGAATAACTGAAAACAAACTCCAAAGAAAAGTACCCATTTTCCAATAGACAAAAAATACTTTAGACAGATATAATTATCCAGTTATTTGCTCAAGACCTACATCTTCACCACAAATTCTCAATTATGTATCAATTACAATTTGATGTATTCATGGGAAATCTGATGGAATCTTTAACAGATATTGGTTATTAATGTTACGAAGATGAACAATCAAATATCACGATAGAGCCAATTTCTCTACTGACATTGGAAGATATATCTAACTAATGTCCACAGCAACAGCACAAGTCCCTCCCCTTCTCCTCTCTGCCTGTTCAGCATATATTTAGCACCTACATATAGTGTTTCCTACAGTTTCATATGATTTGGAGTTTCGACTGACTAACGATATTAATACAAACGTATGCATCATTTTTATTTTTTTTCAAATTTACAGCAATTAATAAGAAGGGCCATTGCCCACAAGATAGTCCCATGTTGATTTTGAGAGCAGTGGACTGGGTGTTGACTTAATTTCTGGCTATGATTCCACAAAGTGGTGGTCCTGATACTCAACCTGAATTTCCACACTAACGAAATCACCAGATAGTGTGGCACTTTTACTGCAGCCATCACAAGTAAAACATTATTAACCACGTGTCGACATCATTTTTCCATTGATATTTAAATATAAAGGGAAAACTACCACAATGTCTTTGAACCTTAATACGAATAGTAATTACCAAAGCAAACCCAAACTTTACATTACTTTGACATACCTATTTGGATAAACCATTCATCCATCTCAAAATAATCATTTTAGGGGGGCTCATTTCCTTAAAAAAAATAATTCTTTATTTTCCATCATTTTGTACCATACAACATAACTGGAATTACAATTGTCCTATAGAACTTTGTTTTCAACTTATCAGGAATTCTATAATCACATGACATTCTCTAACTAGTTTCCAATAAATTGCTTTAGCAATAAGGCCTCCAACATTCATTAATCTCATATTCCTTTACTAGCACTTTATCATCATCATTTCTAATATGTTTAACATAGCTTAGGTCTCTACTTTTCTTTCTCTTATCCAGGAAAGTTCATATATATGTAGATATTTAATATTTCCCATCTTTTGTATTTTTAACTCAAGATACAGATCATCACAACCCCATGTTTAGCCTCCCTAATGACTTTCTTAGCGTCGTTTTAGCTTTTCTTTACATTTCAATGTTTTTTTATTCCTACATGTATGTAAATTTCAATGTAAGCATCATTCCTTTAATTGCATTTTAAACCTCTACACTCCAATCCCAAGTTTTCTTAGTTTAAGGCCTACAACCCTTCAATTCTTCAAGCCTTGTTTCCTTTTTATGTGTACTTTTTAGAATTAGAGTGACGAACTCAAGAAAACGAGCTAAGTTACCTTATCTCTGTGCACAATTGTTGCCAAAGGTTCCACGCAATCACCATTTATCAAAATGTCAAGTTTTATCAAATCACTTTCCTTGTACCTGGCAGTTAAGATGATGAATGGAAATTATTAATGGTATGATGAATTCGTAAAAACAAAAACCCTGTAATCATAAACATAACACAAAAAAAAAAAGCAAGAAGGTATAGATGCATGCATGCCATGTAAAAAATAATAATAATAAATTTAAATATAAAATAATAAAAAAGGAAAAAGAAAAAAAAGAAAGGCAAATTTAGATGACATACTTTTCAGGTGGGTTAGGTTTTTATTCATTAACCCCAGAAAGACAAAAGAAAACTAAGAAGAATGGACATGAGCATAGGACATAGGTACAATACAATACAATACAAATACATCAACAAAATAATTTTCTAATAAGTCCATGCATATATATTATTATCTATATAAGTGTTACATGGACTTTTCTATTACCTTCAGTGTACCTGTGGCCACTACATACGATAAGGGTAAGGTATGGAATATGTGTCTGACACTTAAAACCTAAATTAAATACTTGGATCTTAATTGCAAGTAGGGACAAGAGCGGAAGCGGGAGACAAGGTAGAGGGTGGGGTGGGAACGAGAGCATATAAAATTTTCTAAGTTTGAGGGCGCCTAAGGGAGTGTGTATAAATTTTATATATTAAATATATAAATATATTCTAAAAATCATTTTTTTCGCTTAGTTGTAATATATGTGTCAACATATGAATAAATATTTGAGATTGATGTCGATTACAAATTGTCTTTGTCAAATATATGTATATATAAATATTACGTAAATAAAAATATTATAATAAGTTTTTTATTTGTTTATTTAAGATTGGTATGTTTAAAAATTTCTATCTTAGTTGGGAGCGAGTTTCTTCCTCGACCGGAGGACTTTCTTACAAGTTTTATACTTGGGAGCAAGGAAATGCATTCTGAGTTTAAAAAGTCAACCAAGTAGAAGTTTTCTGCTACTAAGGCCCAGTTTGGCATGTCCAAAAAAAGACAAAAAGTTATCACTATTCACTAAAAAAAAAATATTAAAAAATTAATTTTACATACAAAATTACAAGACAGATCTGACCGGTTCAGATATGTGGTTGCGGTTTTTAAAAAAAATTGCACAGTTGGGATGCAATTTTAACACACTGTTGTTCGGCCTGTGGGGATCCATCACGGGTCCGGTTTTGATAATCTGAACCGTTCAATGTGTAAAACTCGTCGAGTACTATATGTTTGTTAAAAATTACATTGATCGGATATCGCTAACTACATGATCAAATCAGCTTTGTATAAAAAAATGGATGGTGTTATAGTTAACTATTGAAAAAAAACTAATCTAATCAAATAGCTATCGATATCCAATCAACGTAATTTTTTATAGGCATATAGTACTCGACGAGTTCTACATATTGAATGGTTCAGATTATCAAAACAGGACCCGTGATGGCCCCCACGGGCCGAGCAACACCGTCCAGTGCAATGCCCGAAAAGTAGCCAATCATTTCTTAGCATCAATTTAGCTACGCCGATAGTACGGTTGTACAACTCACACTCTTAATCTTCTCCTACACACTAATTTATATAATTTTTTAATACACATTTTTTCATAAGAAGTTAATCCAAACAACTATTTTTTTTTCCTCAACTTTTTAGTCCAAAAAGTCAAAAAGTGCATTTATTTAAGACACCCCAAAACAACCCCTAAGACTTGGATCCTCTAAATTTTTATGATGTCTAAAAAAGAAGCTCACATTTGGTAGCAAAGAAAACTTTTTGACATGCATGAGAGATCAAAATATCCCTTTTTCCTTAAATCTCATTTCATTTTAAATGCATTCCTAATAATTTACAACATCTTATGTCATAATATCATACAATACGCAACGTATTTAAATGTTGAAGATGTGTTTACGTACCCATACTCCACTTTCGGATACATATCCTAATATTTAGGGTTTAGGAAGTCTTGGCATTTGGACACACACCTACACCCAATAATCGTATCCGAATCCATGTAACATATATATGTATCTATTAACATCCACAAATCAAAAATTATAATAAAATTTTATTAAGTCTTTTAATTGGTGCGTTGTTTTGGGTCTGTTTATTTTTTTCTTCATATATCATGTCAAGTGAATGGCGATCATGTCAAAATGTGGAGAGAAAAAAAAAAGGGCACAGTTTAAACAAAAAGAAAATGGGTGGAGTTTTGGAGCCTGAAGATTCGGTGGGGCTTAAGATCAGGTAGGTCTTCTTCTACATCTCTTGACTGGTCACTGGTTATCGACCGCCAGATCTGAGTTTTAGGGCTCTCTCTCTCTCTCTCTGGTTTTGGTCACCTAGATCAAAGAACACATCCTTACTTTTCTTCATTAAAACTACAAAGTTATTTTTATGATTTTATCAAACATAAATCTACAAAGTAAATTTTTGTAAGGAAACTTTTCTTATAAAAAGGAACCCTGCCATGTCCATGAGACGACCTGAAAAATGGGCATGTGTTCCCAATGTATCCAACATATGCCCAGCTTAAACAAATATAAAAAAATAGGACATGGATAGATGTGTATCCAACACATGTCTATGGAAATGAGCACGCCCTTTGGGGGATATGGCCATGCTTCCCCTCCCCAAAAAAAAACAAAAAAAAACTACAAGTAGACTTTTCTTTTTTTACTAATGAATGACTCTTTCCAGTTGAGAAAACTGAACACTTGAGTCCTGAAGTCCACAAGACAACTTTAACCATTTGTTTCCTTGTTTCCATCTGTCTTCTTTTTCAGATGGTGGATTTCCATCTGTCTTCATACAATACATTTTGTGAGATGAGAATTGAGGCATGATTTATTGCAAAAGCCAAAGCACATCAACGTACCCGATAAAAGAGTATTCCATGCTAGCATAACCCTTACTTCTGGACTTAAGCTGATCAAAAAAATCCCCTACCATCTGCAAAACAAATTCACAATGCAACTTACCTAATGCAAAAAAAATAAAAAATCAAGAAAGAAAAAAACATAGCCAACCTATATAGAAGAGACAATCAACAAAAAATTGAACATAGCATTCACGTAATGTTGTCAATAAACAAGGATGACACAATTGCCTACGGGTACCTCTGCCAGAGGCAACTCATAGGTGAGTGAAGCTCTAATCTCAGTTATAAATTTCATTTCTTTGAACTCTCCTCGTCGTTCTTGGGCAAGCTCCATGAGAGGGCCAATATAGTCTTTTGGAGTGAGCATCTCAATCTGCGCATATTTTGCAGAAGCATAGAATACAAGCTTCAAAAAGAAACTTCATTACATCCAACAAATCTAAAAATGGAAATCATCTAGGGAACAGTCAATAACCTTGACAAATGGCTCTTCAATTGACCTCCTTTTTCCAGGTTCAGGAAGTACAGATGGATTAGAACATTCAACCTAGATCAGCAAAATAAGAATTCACACTAAATAAATTGATAGCAATAATATGGCATGTATAATAGGAAGGAAAAAAGTAAGTTTCTGTATTCTACAAAAGAAAATAAAGGAAAAAGTTACAGTGAAGATGAAGAAAATAACTAATAAAAAGCTAAAGGAAATATATATAATGGTGTTGCAAAACTGCGGAAGCTTTGAACCTTGTTAAATGAAAATTAAATTGAGGTTCTATCTCAGTCTTATTCTTTTGTCTTTTTTATAGGATATTATGCTGGTGGACATACCCATTTTTCTCTTTGCTGGAAATTGTGTTCATGTATATAATATGATAGTGGTGTTGGTGGTAGATAGTGGCATGTATAGAATATGATAGTGGTGTTGGTGGTAGATAGTGGTATGTATAGAATATGATAGTGGTGTTGGTGGTAGATAGTGGCATGTATAGAATATGATAGTGGTGTTGGTGGTAGATAGTGGCATGTATATAATATGATAGTGGTAGATAGTGGTAATATATAATATGTAAGTGGCATATAATGGGTTATGATGATGTTTGTAATATCTCCTATATAAGGAGTGTCATTTGGTCTTGTAAGATAAGAAGTTTTGAATATAACAGAAATATATTCCTTCTTCCTCATATTTTTCGGAGTTCTTCTTCTTCATATTTTCTAAGTTGGTATCAGAGCAACAAAAAACACAGCAGCCCTAAAACCGTCATAGCCATGTCGGAAGTCACGTCCGAAACCACTTCAACCCCTGCCGCTGCCATTCCGGTGAAAACGTCCAACTCTCACTCTGTCCAAATCACCACCATCCGCCTAAATGGTGATAATTTTCTCCGCTGGTCACAATCTGTCCGGATGTATATCCGTGGGCAAGGAAAGATCGGTTACATCACTGGTGACAAGAAGGCTCCTGCTGTTAATGATCCGCTGTTCGACAGTTGGGACGCTGAAAACTCCATGGTTATGACATGGTTGGTCAATTCCATGGAGGAGGATATAAGCTCTAATTACA
The DNA here is from genome assembly GCF_055761805.1 of Camellia sinensis. Lineage (NCBI taxonomy): Eukaryota > Viridiplantae > Streptophyta > Magnoliopsida > Ericales > Theaceae > Camellia > Camellia sinensis. The sequence goes on along the minus strand of NC_138961.1, from coordinate 190,380,512 downwards.
TGTGCTATACTACTGCACAAGAATTGTGGGATAATGTTAGTCAGATGTATTCTGACCTAGGAAATCAATCTCAAGTTTTCGAATTAACTTTGAAGTTGGGAGAGATTCATCAAGGAGATGATTCCGTCACCAAATATTTCAATTCGTTGAAAAGGTTGTGGCAGGATCTTGACATCTTCAACACATACGAATGGAAATCAGTTGACGACTGCAACCACCACAAGAAAACTGTGGAAGACAGCCGTATTTACAAGTTTCTTGCCGGCCTCAACATTGAGTTCGATGAAGTGCGAGGAAGAATTATTGGCAGACCTCCTCTCCCATCCATTGGCGAAGTATTTGCCGAAGTCAGAAGGGAAGAGAGCCGAAGGAGCGTCATGCTTAAGAAAAAAGGTAATGGTGAATCAATTGAAATTTCTGCTTTAATTAGCGATGCTGCGGCCAACAAGGCTGCAAATTACCAGCGCAGGTTTGATGATAAGCCACGAGTCTGGTGTGATTTTTGCAACAAGCCTCGCCATACACGCGAAACGTGTTGGAAGATCCATGGCAAACCTGTCAACTGGAAAAGCAGCAAACAAGGAGAGAAGAATCGTGGCTTTCCTACCGCTAATGAAGCCGATTCAGGTCCCTTCAACAAAGAGCAGATTGATCAACTCTTAAAGCTGATAAAATCCAACTCCTCAACCGGTACTCCTAGTGTTTTGTTGGCACAAACAGGTAGAAATCCTAAAGCCTTCTCTTGCCTAAACTTCTCTCCGTGGATCATAGATTCCGGTGCCTCCGATCACATGACTAGTTTTTCCCATTTATTTAGTACCTATTTCCCTTGTTCTGGTCATGACAAAATCAGAATAGCCGATGGTAGTTTTTCACCTATTGCAGGAAAAGGATTTATTAAACTAACTGAGAAAATTAATCTCAATGCTGTTCTTCACGTCCCCAACTTAGCCTGTAATCTTTTGTCTGTCAGTAAACTATCTAAGGATTCTAATTGTCGTGTTACATTTTTTGAATCCCATTGTGAATTTCAGGACCAGAACTCGGGGATGATGATTGGGCGTGCTAGGATGCTTGAAGGTCTTTACTACTTTGATGAAGTACCTGTTAGTAATAAAAAAGCTCAGAGCTTTAATAGTACTAGTTCAATCTCTGTTCGAGAAAAAATAATGCTATGGCACTATAGGCTAGGACATCCTAGTTTTCTTTATCTGAAACATTTATTTCCAGAATTATTTAAAGGGATTGATTGTTCTTCTTTTCATTGTGAAAGTTGCATTTTTGCAAAATTTCATCGCTCTACTTATTTGCCAAAACCTTATCAGGCTTCAAAACCTTTTTATTTGATTCATAGTGATGTTTGGGGCCCTTCTAAAATCACTACTCTTTCTGGTAAAAGATGGTTTGTTACATTTATTGATGACCATACCCGCTTATGTTGGATTTATTTGATGAATAAAAAATCTGACGTGAAAAATTTATTCACAAATTTTTACAATATGATTGAAAACCAATTTCAAACCAAAATTGGTATTTTACATTCTGATAATGGAACAGAATATTTCAATGAGCAGTTGGGTGAGTTTTTGGGAAAAAAGGGGATTTTTCATCAATCTACATGTCGGGATACCCCTCAACAAAATGGCATTGCAGAACGAAAAAATAAACATCTACTTGAAGTAGCACGTGCTATAATGTTTTACATGCATGTTCCTAAATATTTATGGGGTGAAGCAATTTTAACAGCCTCTTATTTGATAAACAGGATGCCTACAAAGGTGTTAACATACAAAACACCTTTTGATTGTCTCAAAACTTTTTTTCCTGACACGAGGTTGTTTTCTGATTTACCAGCCAAAGTTTTTGGTTGTACTGCCTATGTTCATGTTCCCAGTCAATTTCGTTCAAAACTTGACCCCCGTGCTATAAAATGTGTTTTTTTGGGTTATTCCTCAAACAAAAAGGGGTATAAGTGCTTCGATCCTCAAAACAAGAAATTTCATGTGAGTATGGATGTGTCATTTGTGGAAACAAAATCCTATTTCCCCAACACTTCTCTTCAGGGGGAGACAAGTGGAGTAGAAGACCGTTTTTGGGATATTTCTATCCCGCTCCCCAATGTCATTTATCCTACACAAAAACCACATCTGTCTGATAATGATCACTTAGGAGAACCAAGTTCTATGGTGCCTAGTCAAGAAGATTCTTGTTTAGGGGGAGAAGTACTACAAAATGATCTAAATCCTGAGCTTCAGGTTTATACTAGGAAGCGATTTCATCTGAGGAATAATGACCCGAATGTCCATCCTAATGACCCGAATGTCCACCCGAGTTCTGGCATCGAAATTTTAGGTAATCCTATTCCTTCTATTTCCGACCTTGATGTACCTATAGCAATTAGGAAAGGTGTCCGAAATTGCATTAAACATCCTATTGCAAATTACCTCTCCTATCAAAGACTGTCTAAAAACCATAGAGCTTTCACATCTAGGATTTCACACTTGTTTGTTCCAAGGAATATACAGGAAGCATTGGATGATCCGAATTGGAAATTAGCAGTCATGGAGGAGATGAATGCTTTAAGGAGAAGTGGTACTTGGGAGATAGTTGATCTACCCAAAGACAAGAAAACAGTTGGGTGTAAATGGGTGTTTACGATAAAATGTAACGCAGATGGAAGCGTTGAGAGATACAAGGCGAGACTGGTGGCTAAAGGCTTCACTCAAACTTATGGGATCGACTATCAGGAGACGTTTGCTCCTGTTGCTAAAATAAATTCCATCAGAGTACTGTTACCTCTTGCAGTAAATTCAGATTGGCCTCTACATCAGCTTGACATTAAAAATGCATTTCTCAATGGTGATCTTGAAGAGGAGGTGTTCATGAGCCTACCGCCGGGATTTGAGCAGAGACTTGGAAGTGACAGAGTATGCAGATTGAACAAGTCATTATACGGACTCAAACAATCACCAAGAGCGTGGTTTGAACGCTTTGGGAAGGCAGTTATCAGTTGTGGCTTCTCGCAGAGTCAAGCAGATCACACAATATTTTATAAACATTCAAAAAACAGTAAAATTGCAATTTTGATTGTTTATGTTGATGACATCATTTTAACTGGTAATGATGAAGCAGAGTTAGCAGCCCTCAAAGAGAAACTCGCAAAAGAATTTCACATTAAGGATCTGGGAGCCCTCAAGTATTTCCTCGGAATGGAATTTGCAAGATCCAAGGAAGGTATATTCGTTAATCAGAGAAAATATGTTCTTGATCTCCTTGGAGAAACAGGTATGCTTGGTTGTAAGATGGCGGAGACTCCGATCGAGCCTAACTTGAAGTTACAAGCTGCTAAGGCTGAAGAAGTCAAAGAGAGAGAACAATATCAGCGACTTGTAGGGAAATTGATTTACTTGTCTCATACGCGGCCTGATATTGCCTTTGCAGTCAGCATGGTAAGTCAGTTCATGCACTCACCAGGGGCAGAGCACTTTGAGGCCGTTTATAAGATCTTAAGATATTTGAAAGGAACTCCAGGGAGAGGCTTACTGTTCAAGAAACATGGACATCTTCAAGTTGAAGTATACACAGATGCAGACTGGGCAGGAAGTGTTACAGACAGGAGATCAACATCCGGATACTGCTCCTTTGTAGGTGGGAACCTAGTTACATGGCGGAGTAAAAAACAGAATGTGGTAGCTAGAAGTAGTGCAGAAGCAGAGTTCAGAGCTGTTGCCCATGGAATCTGTGAAGTAATGTGGATTAAAAGAATTCTTGAAGAATTAAAGCTTTCTCACCCGACACCTATGAAGGTCTATTGTGACAACAAAGCAGCTATATCTATAGCTCATAATCCAGTTCTACATGATCGCACAAAACATATAGAAGTGGATAAACATTTCATCAAGGAGAAAATCAATGCTGGCATAATCTGTATGACCTACCTTCCAACAGGTGAACAATTAGCTGATGTGCTAACGAAGGGACTACACAAGAAGCAATTTGATAAGCTGACTAGCAAGCTGGCTATGGAAGATATCTTCAAACCAGCTTGAGGGGGAGTGCTGGAAATTGTGTTCATGTATATAATATGATAGTGGTGTTGGTGGTAGATAGTGGCATGTATAGAATATGATAGTGGTGTTGATGGTAGATAGTGGTATGTATAGAATATGATAGTGGTGTTGGTGGTAGATAGTGGCATGTATAGAATATGATAGTGGTGTTGGTGGTAGATAGTGGCATGTATATAATATGATAGTGGTAGATAGTGGTAATATATAATATGTAAGTGGCATATAATGGGTTATGATGATGTTTGTAATATCTCCTCTATAAGGAGTGTCATTTGGTCTTGTAAGATAAGAAGTTTTGAATATAACAGAAATATATTCCTTCTTCCTCATATTTTTCGAAGTTCTTCTTCTTCATATTTTCTAAGTCTCTTATTACATTTTTTAATCAAGGCTTATTTCATAATTTCAAGATTTACAGTATGTGGATTATAATAGGGTTTACTTCAGGGGGGGTCAAGTAGTTTTAATTCTTTTACATGGTTATTGGGTCAAGAATATTCTAGTTAGTCAGAATTTCTTACTTACATATTTACAAGTCCCAATCATAGTATAAACTCTTTTTTAAAAAAAAATTTATAATCCCAATCATATTATAATTAGAAGTCTAACAGTCTATAGAGTTGGGTTTTTAAAGAATACGAGATTGTTTGTGTGATTTTATTTGGCCCAGGTGTCGTTCTATGCTCGCATCAGCAAGACATGAAAGTTTGTATGATGCCATTTCCACGTTCGCATCGGCAAGATGTGAGAGTTTAAATGCCAATTGCTGCCTTTTCCATGCTCGCATCGGCAAAACATGGGGATTTTAAATGCCAAGTGCCCTACTTTTTTTCACAAAGTTGCAGAAATCCATTCCAGGGTGCTAACTATTACTTTACCAATATAACAGAAACTAAGGCTCCTCAAGTTTCAATTATCTTGGATTAGTCAGGTTGTACCATATTTCGGATCATGCACACCAAAACAAAAATTGCTACGTCATTAACATTTTTTGGTAACACAACACGTTGACAGTTTCAATAGAGAACCATTCAAAAATTGATTTCCATAGGAAAATTAAAAAAAATATTACCAATTTCAAATAGTCTATTAATATTAGAGCAATATTGGCAATTTCCCATGAGCAAAAAGCATCAAAATTACCACTTGGGAGAGATCATAACTAGAAAATTTATCTAGCCTTTATCACAAGGTTAATTAAAAGATAAGCGTAGGTTTTTTATCTTTGAGATATTTGTGTAAACCTTTATTACTCTTATATTGTTGAAATTGAATGTATAAAGAGAAATAGAGAATTGTATTATTGATTGATCTAATGTTATATCTATTACAATGATTCATGATTCCTATATATAGAAGAGGGTGAGTGTGTAGTAGGTAAGGAGTAGGTGAAGTGGAGGTGGTAGTGGTGTAGTGGGTTAGGTTTAGTGGAGTAGGTGAGGTGGTAGTGGTGTAGTGGGTTAGGTTTAGTGGAGGAGGTTTAAGTGGGTGAAGTAGGTGGAGAGTAGGTGGATTTTAACAGCCCCCCGCAAACTCAAGGGGGATAGGAACTAACCAACTTGAGTTTGGAGAGAGTAACAAAACAAGAAAATACATAAAAATAAAAGAGGATAAGAGACACTGTATGGTCGTGTCAGACCATTGGTGAAGACACTGGATGGTGGTGTCATAACGTTGTAGAGGACACTGTATGGGGGTGTCATAACCATGTAGAGGACACTGTATGGTGGTGTCATAACGGTGTAGAGGACACTGGATGGCGGTGTCAGACCGATGTAGAAGACAGTTTATGGGGTCATGTCGGACCGTTGTAGCAGACACTGTGTGGTCGTGTCAGACCGATGTAGAAGACAGTTTATGGGGTCATGTCGGACCGATGTAGAAGACAGTTTACGGGGTCATGTAGGACCGTTGTAACAGACACTGTTGTGACAGTTGTTGTGACAGTTTACGGAGTCTTGCTGGACCCTTGTAGAAACTAACCGGAATCAATGTCGGGACAGTTTACAGAGTCTTGTCGGACCCTTGTAGAAACTAACCGGAATCAATGTCGGGACAGTTTACAGAGTCTTGTCGGACCCTTAAAAAGTCGCACCCTCAAAAGGTGTGCCCAATCTTTCAAAAGGCGTGCCATCAAAAGGCGTGCCCAATCCATAAAAAGGCGTGCCATCAAAAGGCGTGCCCAATCCATAAAAAGACGTGCCATCAAAAGGCACGCCAGACACGCGGCGATGCACGTGATCGACAGTGCGCGTGTCGGCCTCTTCGTCATGCGCTATATAAATGAAGGCGGAGGCGGAGAGAACATGTGGAAATCAAACCAGTCTGAAACCTCTGAAAAAACTCTTCGTGGGCTGAGAGAGATACACTGGTAACACTCTGTAAACACTCTGTAACCAACCCATCTCTGAAACACTCAGCAACCATAACATGGCCTCTTCTTCCCGTCCAGCTACCCAGAACATGGCCTCCTCTTCCCGTGGTCTGCTTACACTCTTTCCAGAACTGAACGAGTGCACAAGAGAAATAACTGGTGCGGTGGCCAGTGAACCCCAACCAAACACTTCTGGGTTTGCTCCTTTGAACTTTCCGATGCGGTCGGTGGAGCAAAAAATGGCGGTGCAAACTGATATTGAGGCCAATCAGTATACTCTGAAGTCATGTGTGGAAACCATGACGGCGGTCACAAACTTGTCGCACCGGCTGCAGAGCAGGACAAATGAAGTGCAACAGTTAAACTCCCAGCTGGCTCTGCTCCAACGCATGTATAAGGATGCGCGAGCAGAGATAAGTGTGCTAAAGACAGAAAACAAGGAGCTGAAGCGGAAGGCCACCGTGATGTTCCGATTTGGAGGGCCACCATATGCTGTAGTGGAGGAGCAGGGAGGAGTGATCGTGCCCAGTGGAGTGGGAAACACGGAGGCAACACCGTCAAGGACCGCCCAGGACGGAGGCAAGAAGAAAAGACCGGCGGAATAGGCGAAGAATTGAGGTCGGTGGGTGGCCGTTGGCAGAAAAGAAAACAAATCTTTGGGTGTTTGTGTTTTGGTTTTTTTTTTTTTTTTTCTTTTTTTTTTTGGTGTAAAATTGTGATCGGGGTTGATCCCTGAGATGAATAAAATATGGTTTGGTGTGCAAAGCTATATTTGTGTTTTTTTTTGTTTTTTTTTTTTATTGTGAAAAATGGAACACAAAAAAAAAAAGATAAGATAAATAAATAAAAATTCTATTTTGTGGTGAGGGAGTCGGTGAGGGAGGTGCAAAAGGTGATTAAAAGAAATAAATAAAGAAAGAGTGTGATGATGGATATGGGTATAGATGTAATAAAGGAATGAAAAGAAAGAAATAAATAAAGAAAGAAAAGAAGAAAAGAAAATGGGTTTGTGAATCTGTGCAATATGTTATAATAAACATATATATATATAGATATATATTAAAATAAAAGAAAGTTGAGTGGGTTGATTAAAAAAAGGATTGTGGGTTTGAAAGTGGAAAATAAAGAAAAGAAAAGAAAGGCATGTGGTGAAAGAAAAAGGAGCTGTGGGTTTGAAAAAGTAAAGTGAGAGAGAGGAATTTCGTTGCAAGTTTTCTGACTCTTCTCAAAAACAACACAGCAGTGTTAAACTCCACAAATGCCTTCTCTGGATCTTGAATCCTCAGAAAATTCTTTCCAGATTTCAAATGGGAAATCAATTCATGCTTCCTTGGATCAACAATTACTTCATTTTCTTGTATTCTACCACTAACAGAAGCATAACTCAGAGTGGGGGCATAAGACTCGATCTTTGCTTGCCTTCTTAGTGCTGCATTGATCTGGCGCAACTGCTCATTCAGCCGTTCCAATTCTCCTCTCCTGTGTCTTGCAAGCAGTCCTCCAACTGTGGCCCCTACAAGGGCTACAAATAGCAGTAAGGGCATGTCGAAAGCAGATGATGCCTCACATGTTTCTGCCAGAGCTTCAAAAGGCATACGCAACATCAAGGCATTAGTGACAATAAGTGCCACGGCTGGGGATCTTACAGGAACCATCACCTGAGCAACTAAGTCTTCCAGAGTGGTGTCATAATCTACTTGTGTATGGACAGTATCACAAGTTCCTTCTGATACAGAGGTGTTGACATCATTTACTCCTGTAAGCATAGACCGACTGCCTAGCAGTGGCAAAGACATGGAGTTTGAGAGGAATTTGGCCGGAGGAAGATGAGCGGCGGTGAAATACGGCGGCGGAGTGAGGGCGTGTAGAAAACTTTAGCGGAATTTGGTTGAGGTCCGGCGGACGGCTAAGGTGAGGTTGCCGCCCGCCGGTGAAGCGAAAATATTAGGTTCTAAACCTGCTCTGATACCATGTTGAAATTGAATGTATAAAGAGAAATAGAGAATTGTATTATTGATTGATCTAATGTTATATCTATTATAATGATTCATGATTCCTATATATAGAAGAGGGTGAGTGTGTAGTAGGTAAGGAGTAGGTGAAGTGGAGGTGGTAGTGGTGTAGTGGGTTAGGTTTAGTGGAGTAGGTGAGGTGGTAGTGGTGTAGTGGGTTAGGTTTAGTGGAGGAGGTTTAAGTGGGTGAAGTAGGTGGAGAGTAGGTGGATTTTAACATATATGCATTAGCCTATATACATTAAGCTATGACTAGAGTCATGCTATGAGCCTGGTAAAATAATAAGAATAAAACAACAGCATAGCATGGATTTCTTTTGAACCTTGAATCCTTAGGCCTCTAGTAGGTATTTATTGTCAAATATGAAATATTTTATCAGTTCAACATTCTTAGAAAACCAAGAAAAAAAAAAAAAAAGAGAGAGAGAGAGAGAAGAATATTAGTTATAAGAATGTGCATGGAGTTTGGGATCAAGCAGAAATTACAGTATCACCATTTACACAGATCACTCGGTATACAACACTTGGAGCAGTAGTTATTAGCGTCAAATTGTATTCCCTCTCAAGCCTTTCCTGTGGGACCAAAACTTTATCAGAGCAAATATCTCAAGATATTACAATTAATAGTAACACAAATCGATATCACCAAGAGAGCGAGAAGGACACGGTTAAATGCCAACCTGAACAATTTCCATATGTAGAAGCCCCAAAAAGCCACATCTAAAACCAAAACCCATGGCACTTGAGGTTTCAGGTTCAAACTGCATTAACATTAAAAATGGGGATAAGAAATCTCACCAGTGAGTAACTTATAAACTCATCATATACCGCACTGAAGTTACAAGTTATACAATGGAAACCAATAAGACCAATTTCAGGGATTTAGAAGCAAGTCCGTTCTAGTGTGGGAAATGGATATTGTATTCATAGGCATATAAGGCTAGTTCCTTGACAATTGCCTCTCAAATAGAGAAATCTTATGAGAGGCAATCTTAAACTAGAAGACATCAACAAAGCATCAGGATAAATAATTTCAGGCACACAATTCTGGGTCATGGGAGTGAAACAGAAAGCAGTGGGAAGAGCCCAAGGCTCTGAATGAGCTGGCAGCTGATAGGGGCTTCCTTGAGGGAACCCACCGGAGCTGTATTAAAGGCCAGTTCATAGGCTGATTTTCAGGACAAGAACCAGGATGATCTCTCCGTGACCAGTGTGAAGCATGGTTGAAACTAAGTAAATATGCAAAGAAAAAATACTGGTTTCAGAGAAAAGTAAAGCCAAGAAAATTTCCAAATTTCATCTCTCAGAATTAAAGTTCGGGCTCAAATACAGAAACCAAAAATGTAGCTGCCAAATGTTCTCAAGTTGTTTCCGTAGAAAACAAAGCTTTTGCATTTTCAAATTTTTCTAGTATAAAATTTTGAACTGTAAATTTTTTTTTTTAAAATGATTGAAGAAAACTTTATGCCAAACCAAATAGTAAAATGCTGAAATCTAAACGAAAGACATTAGACCATGTCTTTAATTTAAAAAGGGGAGGGGGTGGCGGGGAGGAACTGGGAATGTCAGGAAGGGGAGGTATGGTGAGGGGGGCTAGGGGTGGCAGAAAGGGGAGAGGGGGTAGTGGGGGAGGGGTGGCGAAAGGGGTAAAGGGGCTAGGGGAGGGGAAATCTGAGGTAGGGGGTGGCTGGGGTGGGCAGGAGAGGGGCTGGGGTGATGGCGACAGCGACTGACAAGGTGGAGGAGGGGAGGCGGCAAGCGGTGAAGGGAATGGAGGGGTGGTGCCCATGAGCAGCAGTGGTGGTGGGCCGGTGAAGATGGTAGAGGAAGGGATGGGTGGAATGAGAAATTAGGTTGTTGAATGTCTAGGATTTGAGTGCTTCTTGGTAATTTTAGATGGGGATAAAATTATAATGAAAAATGAGGGTGTATTGAGATGATTTAATGTTGTAAATTGAAGCTCCCATATAAACTAGGGCAATTCAAATTGCTCACCATAGAAAATCTCGATGGTACACCATTTATGTTGTTTGGATATAAATTTCCAAACAAAAGTCAAATATTCGGACATAAACATCTGAACAAAAAATCAGTTGTTCGGATATTAACATTGGAATGGAATGTATATCTAAACAATTCATTTTTGTTCAAAAGTTTATGTCCGAACATTTGACTATTGTTCAGAAATTTATATCCGAACGACAAATGGTGTGCTAAGATTTTATTTGGTGTACGAATAGAATTTCCCTATAAACTATTAATTGCAAAAGCAAGACTACAATTTTACCCTCCTGACTAATGTTATTTCCCAACTTAATAGAAATACAATTACCTTTAATGCAGCATCGTTGAGTTGCAGCTTCTCCAATGCATCACGTAACTCGGGAAACCTACAATAGTCATAGATTACATGCCAGCAACATAGGAGTGCACAAGATTTCAATATAGAATTTGATAAAATAAAAAAAAAAATAAGAATGATTAAGGAAAAGATCAGTACTGGTCCGCATCAACAGGAAACAGGCCACAGAACACCATTGGAGTGGCTTCTTTATATCCAGGCAATGATTGGTCTGCCCTTCTACTGTAGTGTGTTATAGTGTCACCCACCCTAGCATCTGCTACAGATCTTATGGAAGCTGAAAGGTAACCCACCTGTATCGGTAGAAGATAATATAGACCAACAAGACATATGTTAGCATTAGCAACTGCAAAAGGAATGGCGAATAAATTCTTGCCACAAGTTGGATTGACAAATCTCTCTTCTATCAACATTGCTTTTTCTTTTTCTTTTTCTATATGTTTTGGTGACAAGAAGTACCATACACCCAGAGTGTTTTTTTTCCTTTATAATATCCATCTGACTAACCTTCTGTACTTTCTACATGGTAATAAATGAGGCACTAATAAATGGTTTAGATACAAACAACAATAAAAATAGTGGAATAAAGTAAAATTTGCATATCTGATGCTACATTCTAACATACACATTCATATTTAGAATATTATAAGATTTCAACAAGTTTAAGCCTTTTCTTATCACAACCTCGGGTTTAGGCAAATTTTCAAAATGTTACCCACCAAGAGAGGGAAAGAGGAGAAGTGATTATGGATTCCATGATGCCTTATGTGGATAATGTGGGGAGCTAGGAATCAAAGGCCTTTTGATTGTATAGAGACTCCAGTTCCATTGTATAAGCTGAAGAGTTCTTCAATAATTTGTATGGTTGAGAATCAGGGGTTGTGAACCCCTCTCTCGATTAGTTCATTCATTTTGTAAGGGTTTTTGATAAATATGTAGGTGTATTGGGTTTTGTATTGATTGTTGCTTCCTCTTTGTATACAGGGTGGCATTCCCTTAATGAATTAAGAAATTGAATTAAGAAAGTGGAAAGGGGGCACCACCTTATGAGAGAGAGAGAGAGAGGAGAACAAACAAGAAAAAACATTCTCACACACAGCAAGCCACCACTGCCAACACTACTTAACTACTCAACCACCAAACCCTTACCCTTACCACAACCTCCACTTCCTGCTAAATAATCACTCTCTAATCTACGATCACAATTGATGGAGCATTGCAACAATCAAGGCCATCTTAGAAATTCCACATATTAGGAATATTTTAGTAGTTTAATTTTTTGCTTGGAATCCCAGTTTAGTGGCCATTTGCCTTTTGGTTTATTATTCCATTACTTGTTTGCTATTAGTAATTCTTTTGGTTTATGATTGTGTGGCCTCTCCAATCACCCAAAGTAAAGCACAAAATTTTCTTTTATAAGCAATGATATATGTTGATTTCAAACCATTTGAAGAATGCAGTAGGTCGAGAAGAAAAGCAAGGGTGGAACTCATCAATTGTTGATCCATCCATGCACGGCCAACCAGACAGGATATTGTTGGTCTTTGTCTGACTTATGAAACTTGAATTGGTACTGCAAGCTGTAGTACATCATAACTAAGATGAGCCAAATCCTTATCTTAAGACCATATCATGGATTCCAATATGGTTATTACCTTAAAGTGCTGAAACATATTCATTATATGCTCTGTACATGGTTGTATAAAACAAAAGGTTCTATCAGTAACATGTATTTTGAGACCATACCTTCTTCATCCAAACAGTGAAATACATGTGTCATAAACAATCAATAGGAATTTTAGGCTTCAATTAAAAATTTTAGGAGGTGAAGGACATGAGGTTCTAAAAGTATAAGCACCAATTGGCTGCAAAAAGTTTCACAAGAATAAAGATGGCATGGAAAAATCCAAACGCCAGTCAAAGAAAACCACTGAGCAAGAAGCAACACTAATAAGAAACCAAGAAAAGAAATTTTGTTCAGAACTAAATCATTGGATGCTATTATCTACCTCACCAGCATATAGTTCATCAACTTGCAACTGATTGGGAGATAGAACTCCAATTTCATCAGCAAAATAATCCTGCATTATCCAAATTCGTTGTTTCCAAGTAAGCAGAAGAATGTTGTGTGTTCACAGGCTGCTGAGAGAGAGAGAGAGAGAGAGGGGACTTGCAGAAAGTAGTTCACCTTCTTACTGGCCATAAAAATGATTCTGTCACCTTTCTTTATAGTCCCATCAATGACTCGAAAATATACAATAACACCCCTATATGCATCATAGTAACTGCACAAAGAATTTGAGGAAACAGAGAGATAAATGGCAATGAGTGGTAACTTGTGTATTAAATAAAGTTAAAGACAAACATAAGCAAAAAAATAAAACACTCTTTATATAAAATTGAAGATATAATCATGTAGGTAGTATTTTCTAGAAAAATTGAGAGAACAACAGCATTTAATTGGTCGAGTAGAATCAGTTCTGCAGATGAACAATGCAAAAGGCATCGAATTTTGGTAATACATGGATACAAATGGATAGATGCTTCTGAGATGTGCTCAAGCTTATTGTTTTAATAAAATGGCCCGCCCCTCTTGTGTTCTTGCTCTCACTCCAGTAACCAAGGACATACATACATCTGAAGAGGAGGAGATGGCCCTTCATCAGTTTTCCATTCATTAAGAATGTAAGAGCAGTCATCCAGCCAAGTAAAAGAAATTATCCCAGACAACTAATTTTCATTCTAATTCTAAGGAATTTTTTAAAGCAAATTTCTTCGTGTGTTTTTTTAGTAAATCCACAATAATCAAGGTTAAAATAAATATCTGATGTTGAACTTGGTGTTTTAGTCTCATCAATAATATAAACAGACAACATCTAGGAAAGACACAAAATCAAAGCTAATCACTAATATGAGCCTCTAACCACTCCCAACAACGTCCTTAGTATTACCAACATTCTCCCATGGAATTTATCACTCCCATACACTGCCATTTTTAGGATTACAGAGCTTTTCTATCAGCTAAAGGATCAACTCAACTGCCATCACATTTATCTTCTCAGTAAGTAATGATAAAAAAGATCTTCATATAGAAGGCTTGCCTCAATCACAATCCCTTACGCAAGAAATTAGCAAGATCTTTCCGAGTGGAAATCAAATTTCAAAATAAATTATACAAATAAGCTATTAAATATATGAAATCCATTCAGACAAAGTTCAACCATGACAATTAGGTTAGGTACCTATCAAATATTAGAGCCCTCAAAGGTTTTTCAGCACTGTCACGAGGTGGGGGAATCTTTTGAACAATAGCATTCAAAATTTCAGTTATACCTATCCCCTCCTACAAAAGAAGACAAGGCCCAGTTAAAACATCAAATTCCCTACTTTATCGCGATAGAACCATAAGTAGAATAAGTCCATTTTCCTATACTACTTATCATGTACAAACATGGAACACATTCCCTAAAATACAAATTAATCAAAACAAACCTTTGCTGAGCAGTAGATTGCATTGCTACAATCCAAACCTACAACCTGCACAGAAAGTGGTTCAATTTAGAACAAAGTTTCAAAAATAAACCACATTGACATCTTGCATTATTTTATTTATATCCCAACAGCAGCACTTTCCTTCAGAATGAGGAAACATGCAAGTATACCAGTTCCAGGTGGTCTTTTGAAGAAATGCAATACTAAAGTTTAGAATACTTACTTATCTTTACATGATACAAATTAACAATTTTAATTGGATTTCCTTGAATCCAGTCCTCATCTACAACCACACCCATCAAACAAATAGAATTGATTTTTTGTCTTTCTCACGGGATGTATACCAACCTCTTCAATCTCCTGGGAAACACGACTTGGTTCAGCACCTGGCAAATCTATTTTGTTCAAAACCTGCAGCAGTCATGAATGTTCTGTTTAATAATATTCTAATTCGGGAGGATAAATTAAAATAACATTTGAATTTAGGAGCATGATAAGTATGAAATGCTGACCATAACAAGAAAACAGGCGACACAAATTATTTACCAAACCAAACCAAACCAAACCAAACCAAGCCAAGCCTTAAGTCCCATCAAATGGGGTCGGCTACATGAATCCCTGTTCTCCATGCGGCCCTATCAAAGACCATTTCGTTAGTCAAATTAAGTAAATCCATATCTCTATTTACAACGCTAATCAACATTAATCTAGGCCTACTCCGTCCCCTAACACTTCTATCTACCGTTACAGCATCGCATCTTTTCACTACTGCCTCTGTTGGTCTCCGTTGAATATGACCAAACCATCTCAATCGATTATCTCTTAGCTTATCTTCTATCGGTGCTACTCTTACCCATTCCCGAATACACTCATTCCTAATTCTGTCTTGTCTAGTCTTGCCACACATCCACCTTAGCATTCTCATCTCAGCCACACTCATCTTATCTACATGTTGTTTCTTGGTTGCCCAACACTTCGTCCCATACAATATCGCTAGTCTAATAGCCGTTCTATAGAACTTACCTTTAAGTCTAGTGGGTATTCGTCTATCGCACAGTATCCCAGACGCACTTCTCCAATTGCACCATCCCGCCTTAATCCTATGGGCCACATCCGCATCAATCTCCCCTGCTGTTGTGATAATCGACCCTAAATAACGAAAATGTTCACTCTTAGGTAGTTCTTGATTCTCAATCTTCACTTCTCCTCTGCTTTTATTGTTACTGTTACTAAATTTACACTCCATGTACTCTGTCTTAGTTCTGCTTATCCGGAATCCTTTAAATTCAAAAGCTTTTCTCCAATCTCCAACTTTGTATTAATTCCTTCTCTAGTCGCATCCACTAGCACTATATCGTCTGCAAAAAGCATACACCATGGCACGTCATCCTGGATATTTCTCGTCAACTCATCCATAACTAAAGCAAAAAGATAAGAACTTAAGGTAGATCCTTGGTGTAGCCCTACACTGATAGGAAATTCATTTTTATTTAAAGAACAAAAATGGAGTTCAAAGCTTTTATGGCATGATGCACAAGTTTGATAATGCCAGAATGTATTCAAACATATATATTGCAATATGCAAGAGCAAAAATTACCCAACAAATCTTTGCCCACAAACTCAATCACAAATTCAGGCAGCATATTAATTTTTTTTTTTGAAATTTGTCAATTCCACCTACAAATCCATTATACCATTTGCTTTTAAATGTTTCTCTTTAATTTGTTTTGAAATGAGCCACTTATAATTTGATATATTTTATACAGGCTTCAGTTTTTATTTGCTACACGAAAGTGGCAATACCATGTGGGTCAATTTCAGTATCCGTGTAAATATGTACATCCTCAACCAAAGCCCAGTTCATTTTTAAGGCTAAGATAAATAAGGCCATACCCCACCAACTTAAATAGCCATTCAGTAGTTGCAGTTTACCGAGATGGCAACAACGGATCTTATGGATGGCAATATAAAAATATTGAGAAGTCCTTTTTCGTATACCCGTAATTATAAAAAAATCAATTGAGAATGTGTTCCATGTTTGTATCCAGGATTGAAAGTATAAGTTGGCCGACAAACATTGAGTCCAGAGAATGAATTTCATGCAGTTGTAGGTTAGGCCGACCAAATAATGCTTGTGAGCTGATCAAATTAGAAATCTAGAAACAAGTCCTCAGGCATCGATCGACCCAAACAAGCAGTTTGGTTGGCCAAACTCGGCTTAATTTGAAAAAACTAGTGTTTATAGCCATTGGGAACCTTGTCTATATATACTCCAAGCCCCATTTGGGGTTTCTTGCCGAGAGGAAGATACCTAGAGAGTTTATATTTCTCTTGTAACCCCACAAACACTTCTTGCATGTTGTTCCAACCTTTGGAGATTGGGAGTACACTTCAACCTTCAACATAAGTTTGTTCAAGAGCATGCTCCAATGGAGTCTCGAAGTTCTTTTGCTTGTAGAAGGTATAAACCTCATCCCTGCAGTGTAGAATATACAAAATTGTCTATTACACCACACTTTCTCATATAATAGAGACATCTTGGGCTTGATGAATTTTGCTCCCTTTTCAAAGGCAAATATTCTAACCTTTATATCTAACGAAGCGTTTAGTTTTGTTGTTTGGAGGTTATGGTTTTGGGTGGGCCCAAACCCACTTTATTGATCGTATATGGAAGAGGTTAAGGGTGGAACCTAGTGAAAACCCTCGAAGGTGTGATTGTAAAAGTTTTGGGTCACCCTAATGAAAACTCGTGTCTGTGTTATTGGCGTTAAACTAGTGAGAAACCACGAGTGGATGTGGTCAAGTAGCCAAACCACTATAAAATCTTGTGTTCGTCTCTTTACTTTATGTGCTTCATTTTGTTCTTGTTGGTAATAGCAGTCAAAGCTTTGATACCACCGTTGAGGAATCCAGGGCCCACAAACAGCGCATCATCAACATGGCCCAATTTGTTGTGGAGAAACTAATGAGTCCATGTACGCAACACTAGGATCCAACACCAATGTATATTATTTAAGACCCATTAGGACTCCACTCATTCACTCATGGTTCATCAAAGATCATAGACACGCCCCCTTAATTGTGATCTATTGCTCTCCAACACCGTGCCCATACTGAGCCACTAGACACACTCCATCAAAATATCACTATACTTGATGAAGAGCTACCATGCCACAGTTCTGTCAGCTGGGTGCACTTTAATTTTACTTGCTCCATTAAGAATATCTGTGCAAGCCCACTATATAGTCTGCCCACAGATCATCAACCATTAACTCTGATACTACTTTTGGGAATAACAGCCAAAGCCCTTATACCATGCTAAATTGTTGAACACCATCGGCTCTGATACTTTTTGGCAAGTTTGGAATGGAAGAAAACCCATCTTCACAAGAAACATATAACGCATTTCACTCAAATAATATGTGTAGATCTATTGTATTCAAGTGAATCAAAACCAAATCCTACAGTTAAACAAGTCTAGCAAGTAAAGCTATTGATATTCACTATCATGAAGTGTGTCTCAAAGGAGCATAATGAACACCAAAGAGGCACAATCTAATTAAATAAACAAAAAAACAGCATCAATACCCACTTACTGGGATTATTTCTAGGTTGTTTTCCAAGGCCAAATAAACATTAGCCAGCGTCTGAGCTTCCACTCCCTACAAGACAAGGTTTAGTTCACAATGAGAAATTAACTGCCATCAAGAAGACATAACCCAAACTAAACCAAACCAAACCAATCCAAACTAAGCCTTAAGTCCCATCAAATGGAGTCAGCTACATGAATCCTTCTTCCGCCACCAAGAAAGACATAAAACAAAAAAATAATAGTAATACTTCAATACAATATTAATTGCACTTTTGGCACTAAGAAGGATGCTTCTAACTGCAATCATCAAAACCAAAGTTCAACATTGCCAATAGCATGGTAAGACTTTCATCTAATTCTAAATGCTTGGAAGAAAATGAAAACAATAACAATGACCAGGAAAATCCAAATAGATGATTGAAAATAATTACCTGAGAAGCATCTACAACAAGAAGAGCACCCTCGCACGCAGCAAGAGAACGAGAAACCTAGACATAAATGGAAGAGTATGACAATAAGGCCTCATTTGGGAACATGCTAATTTAGTAACTTTTTGGCTATTTGACTAAAAAGGTAAGTAAAAAAAACTTGTATGTTTGGGATGACTTTTTGGCTAATTACGAAAAGATGTGCAAAAAGTAGAGAGAAAAGAGAATCTTTGACTTTTTGGTATGAGTTGTTGGCTTTTTGGCTAATTTAGTAACTTTTTGACTAATTGACTAAAATAGCCTCTTGCCAAACGAGGCCTAAGTAGCATAAAAAAAATTGCAGCAGAGACTTCTACAAATCAGAAATCTTTTTTGTTTAAACTTGTTAAACTGACAACAAATTACAGACAACCTAGAGTGGGTGATCAAATGGCAGTTATATTGTAAATCCTAACCAATTTTGGATTTGGCAAAAGATAAGGTAAAGAAAATCAGTTCAAGAGATCTACAAGAGGCAAAATGCAATCCATAAACTCCAGTCATGCCAAGATATCAGACTAACTAAAGTAAGAACTACCTAAAATGAGAAATTTCTAAAAGTGATTGTCAAATATCTTGGAGGTGATGAATAGATGACACCACAGAGCTTCAACTTTTTTTGAATTTTGAATATTCTAGACAAAGCAGAATTACAGCATTGCCACATTCCATAGAAGCATGTCTAAATACCATGTGCTCTCATGCTGCCACGTGATTGTTGGATATCAGCATAACTGACATACCTTAGCTTTTCAACCATGGTTATAAAGCATTCAGAAAATTCTCATTAACAAATCAAGTCACAACATCTATTCCAAGGGGCACAAACCATAAATCTGAAGAATGAAATGCAGAACACCTTTTGTCTACTTCCAGAACAAAATTGCATTTTAGTAACAAGCCAGAACATAAGTGATGTTACAGCCCATAAAATCCATGCAATATTGATGATCTGAATGTTCCTTATAAAGCAATATGGAGTGCAAATGTGCCACTTTAAGTAAAGTTTGTGTGGTCTATGGTTCACAAGAAACTTTATGAGGCCTACTTGCCTTTTACTTGCTCTTTTGGAATGGCCATTCCCAAACAAAACCTAATGAATCAAGTTCGTCATAACCAACCATCCTTATGCGTGAAATCTCAATGGAATGCGATGATATTAGCCTTCTTTTGACCACCTACCCACATCAAAAACTCAAAAAACATCCCTTTTATTTGAAAATTTCTCAGCCCATAACATGAAACTACTACCCTTATGCTTCTTGAACAAATATCCATCCTTCAAAAGTTTCACAGCCTCCTTCAAATTTGGAGGCATCCAACAAATCAAACCCAAATCTACAATGAAGTCATATCTATGAGTCTTATTCCATTCAGTAATATTATTTAACTCACCTTTAGAAGCCTCATGCCAAATCTTCAACTCTCTTACACTATCCTTAAACAACATCATCTTTAGACACCGCAGAATAAGGAACATGCAATGCAGACAATAAGAAACAGAATGGAAGAAATGCAAGTGATATTTGAAGAAACAAACAGACTTGCAAAAGAACATATCCAAATGAATATGATGAAAGGAATCAAAATGAACAATCAAGACAAGAGAAAAAGCAAGAAAAGATGATGAGAGAGACAAAAAGAGCAATTGAATCTGGAATTAATACTACATTTCAATTACCTTGTGCCTATGGTGTTTTTCCGATCATGTTAAATCTTTTGTAGAGCATGTAACCATTGACATTGTGATTCAATATGTTTCGTTTGATAATCAACTACCAGCAAAATAAACTTTGCATGATGTTATTACATTGCAATTAAAAAAAATCAATTTCAAGTAAAATAAGGGTATAACAAAATTTTTTTTTTTTCCTACTAAAGCAATCATGATCCAATTTTAAAATAAGAAACTCTCTATAAATTGTAGCAGACTTTACAATATATATATATATATATATTCTTGTGAATCATTTTGTAGCACTTGAAACATGTACATCCTAATGAAAGCCAGTAAATCATCAACTAGTCGTTACTGCAACATGCCATGAGAACTTTCTTGAATCTACAATATAAACACATTACAAAGCAAAATGTTTTCCTCATGTTTTCCTCATGACAATTGAAACGTTATTCACTAAAAGTGACAGTAATGACTGTTAATGTATAATGACTCACAAATTTATTTATATTTTTGATAAATGACTCACAAAATCAAATTCCCAGAAAAAGAAAAATGTTCCCAATTACACCACTGCCATATCAAATTATTGCACATCTTACAAGCCAGATTCACATACCTCATAAGAGAAGTCTACATGCCCTGGTGTATCAATAAGATTTAGGCAATAGGGTTCCTTTTCGTACATGAAGCGCATTCGAGCTGCCTGCAAAAAACACAAAAGATAAAGAGAAAAAAAAATTACAAGGTTAGTTCCTTTGGATGACTAATCAATATCAATGTGAGGCATAGGTCTCAAATAAGAGTTTCTAATTGCAAAGCATGTTGCGGATGTGCAAAAGATATGGCATATAATTCACGTTTCATATGGATAAATATGGGAGTGAACAGTTTAACAAAGAAAAAAACAGAAACATATAGAAAAATTTTAGCAATGTGATCACAATCAAATGAACTTTTGCCCTTGCATTTGTTAGAGTCAACTGGATGACAGCCTAATATTACATTTTACCATAAAAATTGTGTTCTTTCTAAAATGCCAGAAATTTTTTCTTTCTAAGTACCTATAAAGTCATATTTCATACACTGTTGAATGGATGCCAAGTGCCAACCAAACACAAGTACTTTATGTGACATTAAGGTTGTGTTTAGATCATGGATTTGAGTAGGATTTAGAGTAAAAAAATAAACTTATATTTCATTCACATTTCCCTCACTTCTTTCTTTCCCTCCACAAATCCTTACCCAAATCCTAGATCCAAACACAACCTAATCATATTGAAACCTAAGAAGCATGGTCACGGACACGGACACGGACGCAAACACGGTGATTTCAAAAAAATAAAGACACAGGCATGGCAAAGACACGGCAATAAAAAAATATTTTTTAAATTTTTTTTCTATGTAAATTAATTCATAAACAATAAAAAAATTAACAAAAACTAACACTAATTCAATATGAAGATGAAGAAGAAAAAAAACTCATGACTAGGGATGGCCATTTTTCCCCGCCCCAATGAGGAAGTGGGGCGAGGACGGATTTTGCTTCCCCTGCCTCATTTATATTTACTAAATATATATCATTTAATTTTTTTTTTTAAAATTTGATAAAAATAAAACCAAAATTATTACACTTTAGTATTCATTTTCACTCATTTCTTTCACATCTTACATCTTTTAACTTTCATTAATTATAAATCATTATCTATAATAAACTATATTATTTATAATTTTTATTAGTATTTCTATTTTTTAAGTTATAAAATTAATTGCCCCAGCCCCAAACCCGCCCCGTTAATTCTTACCTTTTTGTCATTTTATGGGTGATTAATTGATTATTTAAATTTAAGCAAAAAGTAAAAAAAACATTCAATATCCAACTTCCATCAAAAGCACTAATGAAGACAAAGAAAAAATGAAAAAAAAAAAAAAATACTAAACTAGTTGCCGTGTCCCCATTGTGTCACTGGCATGTCACCTAAAAAAAAATTAATTAAATAAAGGGACACACCATGTAGCGTATCCCGTACATGTCCCCATGTCCGACACCACTACGACAATTGTTTTAAAGTGTTAATGCTTCATTGGTTTTGAAACATATAAAAAGTTTGTTGTAATTGGGGGTGGAACTATATGAATGATTTCTCACTAGAGTATTAAATTCAAATTTAGATTTTGTTTGGAACAAAAAATACATTCAAATTTGGGAATTGGGAGAAGTTGATGATTTCTTTGAGGAGCTATATGGCACTCAATCTAGGGGGCACTATTAAGTTGAAGGTAAGAAGGGATGAGTTTGTTGTGATACCATTTCATACAGTGTTCTCTGGTGATGTGACCCTGTTTTAAAGTGGAAAATAATTTAGCAAGTAAAAGTGCCTTCAAAAGTTTCCATTTTTCCATTTTATTGAATTTATCAACAAATTTTTTTTTTTTTCCATTTTATTGAATCATGGCATTAGAATCTATTTCAACCATTGATAACTTGAGGGAAAGGAGGATGTTGCTACTAAATAGGTATTGTACGATCAAGAAAAGAGGAGATGATAAATCATCTTTTTCGCATTGTGATGTTTCTGAAGTCTTCTAGTGTGCTTTTCTACCAATTTGGAAATCTCTACATTATGCCATTTTAGGTGGAAGAAATGCTGACTTGTAGGTGTTAGAATACTGAATTTTGTTCTTTTGTTCTATTATTAATATTTACTTAAGTTGAGGGTACGATGGTCATATTGCTATGTTAGGGTTTTGTATATATATTTGACTGATGTAAAGTTGAGGCTAATGCTTATTTAGATATATATAACTTCTTCTTCTTCTTCCTCCTAAATCCCAATCCTAAATTCTTTCATTTTACATTCTAACTTAGTATCAAAGGAACTGATTCTTCATCAAAAAGGTTTCTACAGACTCTGGAGATCGATCTGAAGTGACCGAAACGTGCCGATGGCATCAGCCGTACGACGACGTTAGCATGATGTAAGCACTGTACGGACGAATCCTTCAGCCCTATACTCGAAATTGCCTCCTGATATTTATGGTGATTTTTTTTGAAATTTTTTTATCATCTCTGATGTGAGTTTTCGATTTTTGAAAGTATTTTCATGTTTTTGGGACTGTTTTTCAAATCTGCTATTGAGATTTTTTTTTTTTGTTTTTTCTTGCTGGAACCTCTTCCTTAGGAGCCAAAAATCATCACCCTAGGGTTTCTTGATCTTAATTTGAGGTTTTGCTACTGTTGGGTTGATGTTTTGTTCGATTATTGGCTATTTTGTGGTTCAACAGCATTGTTTCTTCACTTCTACCTATTGAAGGTTCCTATACTACGTTACACGGACTCGGGTGCGGATGTGTATTTAAGGGTCGGACACTTTAAAATTAAAAATTAAGGATACGTGGATATGGATCCAAATTAGGATACGGGTACGGGGATACGTTAAATAGTTATTTTTAAATATATTTACTATATGAAGATGAATTTAAAAAATTTAAGGAATAACAAATTTTATTTTTAAAAAAAAAACAAATAAATAATAAATAAAAATTATAAACATTATTTTAGACATAAAATAAATTATATTATATATGACAAAATAAATTATTTTAATTTTAGACATAAAAGTTATGTTATTTATGATATGTTATATTATATAATATTTTTTTGAATAAATAATATTATATAATATGAATAATATTATATTAATATAGTTTATATTATATAATTCAAATTATATTAAAAAGAAGAGATAGAGAGAGACTGATCAAAAAAGAAAAAAGAGACAGGGAGAGCGAGAGTGACGAAGAGACGAGAAGAACAGAGATCGAGATCAAAGGGGAAGACGAAGAAGCACAATAGATCGACTTCGCAAATCGATCAACTTCGCAGATTAAGCTTCGCAGATCGATCAACTTCACAGATCGATCAATGCTCTCCAACCAAGTCAGATTGAAGTCAAAGGCCAAGTTCTCTCCATGCTCTCTCCTCTTTCGATTCTTCTGCCGTATCCGTTTCTAAGGAGTCGTATCCCGCATCCGTACCCGTGTCGTGTTCGAAATTTCAAAGAATTCGTGTAACATAGTTCCTATATAAGAGCTGAAATCCTTCTAGCAAGGGATATTTGTCCTCCATTTCTTGATTTTTGCTGTTGAGTTGGTGTGTTGGTCTAATTTGGGTCCAAATCTGGTGGCAGACCTGTGCTCTCCTCACTCTTGCCTATTTTTGCTGTGGATTTTTGTTTTTTTAAGCTAGTTCTATGTCTATATTGGTAATTGATCATTATGGTTGAGATTGAGGCTAAGGCTATAACTATGGGCAAGGATGATGACATGCCTAAATCTATCACTACCAAGAATTTGAATGGTGCCAATTATTTGGCTTGGACCCACACCGTCAAGATTTTCCTACGTGGTAAGAAGAAGTCCCTTCATTAGCGAACTCCCTCCTACTGATGATCCAGCTTATGCTGATTGGTGTAGTGAGGATTGCTGTGTTATGGGTTGGATTTGGCATAGTCTGGAACCACATGTTGCGACTACCGTGGAATTTTGTGATACCTCTAAGGACTTTTGGGACTCCCTTGCTGAGTCTTTTTCAAATCAAAGTAATGTCTCTCAGGTCTATAAGTTATATGAACAGATTTTTGCTATGCGTCAATCTGGTCGGCCTCTCCCTAATTATTATAGTAGTCTCAAGACTTTGTGGAATCAATTACTGCAGCATCAACCGTTCACTACTGATGTGAACAAGCAGAAGCAACATTGGGAGGAGTTTATGATGGCTTCTTTACTTTCTGGCTTAGATCCTGAGTTGCGAGGGTTCAAGAATCAGATTCTTGCTAATGAGACTTTACCTTCAGCTGCCAATGCTTATTCTAGGCTGTTACGCTCTTCATTAGGACAAGCACAATCCACTTTTGGGTCCTCTAATTTATCATCTTCTGCATTGGTTTCTAGTAGTGGTGATCATGGGTCTACTCGCGAGGGTTTTCATGGTTCATCTAGTTCCTGGGGCTTTTATTCTGGTTCACGGGGCTCTCGTGGAGGTGGACCTTGTAGTGGTGGCTCACATGGTGGTTTCCGTGGTGGCGGTAGTAGTGGACCTAGTTTTCGTACACGTGGTGATCGCCAGTGTACTCATTGTGGTTTCCAAGGTCATACTGAACCTTGGTGTTGGCAGAAATATGGCAAACCTGATCATGTCCATCATGTTATGGATGTCCCATCCTCACAGTCTTCCTTGTTGTCCACTGGCTCGAATGCTTCTCCGGCTAATTCTCATGAGACACTCACTACTCAGATTAGTGAGCTTACTGCTCTTATCCAGTCTCTTCGGCCTAGTCTACCTTCATCCTCTACTGCTACCATGGCTAGTTCAGGTAATATTGCATGTGTGGCTAAGTCCCCTCAGCCTTGGCTCCTAGACTCTAGTGTTAGTTCCCATGTCTTTGGTAATTCCTCTCTTTTTGACACTCTTAGACCTATTGATTATACCATTATACTGGTTGATGGATCTTCTCGGCCTGTCTGTGGTCAAGGTCCACTCCATCCCACTCCATCTCTTTCTTTACCTTCTGGTCTTTATGTTCCTAAATTTCCATTTAATTTGCTTTCTGTTAGCCAATTAACTCAAGCTCTCCATTGTTCGATAACCTTTTCTCCTACTTCATGTGTTTTGCAGGACCTCCAGACCAAGAGGATGATTGGTTCGAGGCATGAGAAGGATGGCTTATACTTTTTGGACACTGAGACCTCTCCTCATCCTCCATCTGTTGTGTTGAGTGCTAGTATATCTCCTCTTCAGTGATATTTTCGCTTGGGTCATCCCTCCTTGGCCAAGCTCAAGTTAGCTGTTTCGGACTTGAATCATGTTTCTCAGATTGAGTGTGAAGCATGTCAATTTGGGAAGCATCACCATAGTTCTTTTCCTAGTCGTAGTGTTAGTCGTGTGTCTGAGTCGTTTGCTCTTGTCCATTTCCTTCATTTTACATTCTAACTGTTGGAACAGAGGATATACAAGCAAAAGCGTGAGGAAGCTTGGCAAGCTATTCCTTTGTGACTCTTATAGGAAGGAGGAGCAAAATAGGCACAATTTTGAGAATTTTGAGAGGATTGTACAAGGTTAAATTTAAATACATATTTTTTTTATCATGTTACAACTTTACATGTCAGGAAGATCCTACATATTATTTAGTAGATTTCAGAGGTGATCTATTTTTGGGCCATGGCATAGCTGTTTGAAGCTTTTGTATACTTTGCACTACACAGGTTCATCCCCATTGATTCTTCTTCATTGAACCTTTACTTCTCGAGAGAGGGAAAAAAAATAATACATTTGTGATTTCACACTTGACACAGAGAAATCTTCTTTTTATTTTATTATTATTATTCTGAGAGAACTACAAGAAATTCCATACAACTATATTTATCAAATATATATTATGTTAAAGGCAATCTCAAAGAACCATTTTCTCATTTTATTACTCTTTTACCATCATAAATTGCCAACCTACAGTCAAGAGATACCAGGAAATCCCAAGTAATATCCTAAAAAGGGTGTTTGCTTTCTTCATGAATCATTATATTATATGTAAACCTGCAGCTTGATAGTGATGCCCCTTTCTCTCTCTAGGTCCATGTTATCAAGAAACTGTTCCTTCATCTCTCGCTTCTGCACTGTACCAGTCATTTGAAGCAACTTATCTGCCAATGTTGATTTTCCATGATCAATATGCGCAATAATGCTGAAATTTCTAATTTTTGACGTAGGAACCTGCATATTTAAAACAAAAAAGAACAGTTTTGCAAGATTTCTGAACACCAATACCTCATGATTCAACGCAAAACAATTTATTGACAGAAATCATGTTGATACGAAAAACAGAGGTTACCTTCCTCCTACAGACATCAAGCAACAGTGAAGGAAGCTATATAGTTTACATACATAAGTTCATATAAATTTGATCATCTTCTGCATTAAACGTGAAAAACTTTTTATTCTCATTAATTGGGTTTTTTTCCATAGTAAACAGTCTCAAATTAGAGTAATTATTGGTTTGATATCCTTACAATCATCTCTATTTTTGGAAGAAAAAAAAAAGTCCACTGTAAGAACCCATTAGGAAGGGGAGATAGAGAAATTTCATGGTGTTACTTCTCCAACATGAAGATCCACATGTGAGGGAAGAATTTTATCACATCTTTTCGTTGACAATATATTTTGCCTCCAAAATTTACCATATCATGCATTTCCCCAGTAATCATTTCACTCAAGCTATGTTTGATGAGAGAAATGGAAAGGGAAAAGGAAATTCAATTCCACTTTTTGTTTGGTTATAATGGAAAACACGGAGGAAAAGAAAGTGAGAAGGAAATGCAACACCACTTTTTGTCTTTGGATTCACTCACGCTCTTTTCTTTCTGTATTTCCCAACTCAACTAAAAATATCTTGAAATTCGAATCCTATCAATTATTTCTCCTTTTCCCTTTCCACTTCTCTTGTCAAAACCTCCAACCAAACACAGCCTCAAGCAAAAGCACAAAGAACTAAATGCCAGGTGTGCCAAGACTCTTTTTCCCTAAAGCCAGGAGCTTCTATTTACTCACATAACTTTCTTTCCGTTCCCAGACCATTTTTCATTACGAAGTCGATTTCGAAACAAAATTACATGATTTGGAAATCCGAACAAAAGTCAATGGTACGAAAATTAACTTCCAAACCAAAAAAATGTGTGAACTGAGATAGTGGTTGTGTGTGGAAACGGCAGCTCCCAACAAATTCATATTCCCCCAGGCAAAAGGAATTACTTACTTTCCAGGGAAACAATCAGAGTAAACAGAAATTCCACACTAGTCTCGCACCAACAATCACAAAACATCACTCATTCAAACATACCAGAGCAAAATCAAATACAACCAAAAAGAAGAACAAAATGCAAAAACAATGAAAGCGAATAAATTGAACCTTGAGAAGACGATCTTGGCCAACACTGATATTGAATTCGATGTCGGATTGGAGTTCCTTGGGTTGAATGTCGGTGGTCTGGCAAAAGACACGGAAGCTCGGACGATGCCTTGAGCTGACATAATAGTGTGTAGAGTGAGAAGGAATAGGTATATTGGTTGGGAAATGGTTTCGGTAGAGAGAGAGTGAAGTGGTACAAGAGGAGTGGCGCTGCTGCTTCTGCCGGTGGTGGTGGTGCAGGGTATTTGGGGATAAGAGAAGTTTGAGGCGGCAAAAGTCCGAAGTGGTCATTTGGAGATTTTTTGGAAAGAACTTGCGATTTCTCTCTCTACATATGCAAGCTCATAAGTTATTTACAAATAAAAATAAAAATAAAAGAGAAAACCAAGCCTAGAGCATCAAGTTCACCATCAAGAATTTAAGATTATTATCGAGCATCTACAATAGTAAGTTATCTATGGGTAGTTTTATTAAGAACTTAGCCAAAAAATGACAATAGTCAATATAATTATTTGAGTTTGGTAGAGATAAGATTTTCTCATCACTCCCAAAAATATGTGTCAAAATTCACATAAAAAAATAATAAAAACTATTGTGATTATTTACGATTGGATTTTCCTTCACTCATTATTTTAATACAGTAATCGATCCCTACTCTACTACACTCCATTAAAGAAAAACTGTGAGAATTTTTACACGTATTTTATTTTTATTTTTTTTGTAATATTTTATAAATAAAGAACCAATAGAGACGATTGAATGATGTACAATAGGGCTCAAAGTAGTACCCGGCATTATTATCTTAATTATTGACTGATTCATTCAGTAGTTTGTCTTTAGGAGTGTTTACTACTATAAATAAATAACACTCTTCGATTATAAACACGAGTAAATCACAAAACAAGAAAATCACTCAAGTCTTTTTCCTTGTCCAACTTTCAAGGATCTCAACTTTTGTCTTCCAAGTTTTTAGCTATCCTAGAGTATGTAACATAATTCTTATAAGTATTTTGTTATATTAATATGAAGTGAGAGTAATTTTTCTTTTTCCTTGGGAATTTGAAAAGAGTAACTCTTTTGTTTTAAAAGTTATTTTCTTTTTGAAAAACTAAATTTATGAAATGATGCTGGCTCATTAATATTACATGCTTTGAACCTTCATAGTATCTTTTTTTTTTTTTTATTCCATTACTAAGTAAAACCTATGGAAGCCAAGATCAGGCATTAAATGGAAATTGTAGGCAAAAAGGGAAAGTTAAAGAATAGGAAAATAAAAATATACTATGTCAAACGAGACTTAATCTCAAGGTAGGAATACATGTAATAAAAGCAAATATCACTTAAAAATAGTTTTTCAAAGTAAAGGAAATAATTTTAGAATAAAAGGAGAGTAACTTAAGTATAAATACCAAAGTAATATTTTCAATATAATATTTTTTAAAGCCAAATTTTCATGCTTTTGGAATAAGAACTTAGAGTTAAAATTAAAGTCAGAACTGAACATATATAAGAATTAGAAGATCAAAAACAAAGATATCAATTTCTGATATCATTAGCTATAGATAGATCTCTAGCATAATATAGTTTGAGAATCACACAAATTGACAGACAGTTAATAATAAAACAAGAAGGGAAATTTGGCTATAAACCCACTTTACCTTCCTTTCATTGTTAAAAGGATTAAGAAAAAAATTATACTTTCTAAACCCCCTCATAATTATAAAGTCTTGCATAAAGGACAAAATTTATTATTTAAATATTTTATTAGACTATTATACTCTCAACTAAATTTTCCCACATTTTCCACCCACTCTCTCCCCACCTTCTCTGTCTCTCTCCTCCCTCTTTCCCTTCTGACTTCGTTTTCCGCCGACGTGCTCCTCCTTCCAGATCTGAAGCTCTGTTTCTCGACAATTTTGGTAACTTCTTCTTCTCCGGCGATGATAGCAACGTCATGGTCATCACTCTCCTAGCCAAGTCCGGTAGTTATCAGGCGAAACTCCGGCGATCAACAATGCCGAAACCAATCTCTACGATGAACTCATCAAGAACATTGGGAACGAAATCAACTACAGGTCGGAAAATTGTCCTTCGATGTCGGAATCGAAGGAGATCGTCTACGAGGAGAAACAGATCGTCTCTAAATTGAGGCATGTTTGGTGGAGTTGTTTGGTTATACATATTTTTTTAAACACAGATTTGAGTTTTGAATATATGTATATATATATATTTGTGTGTATGAGTGTTGTTGAACACATGTATTCTTTTCATTGAGATTTGTGATTGTTGATCGAGTTTTAGAAGTTTTTCTTCTCAATTAGATATGTTGATTTGTTGATTAATTTGTTTTGTTTTTGTTTGTTCGTTTGTTTGTTTTTTATTTTTGATTTATTTTTGTTGTTTTTGATCTAATTTCATTTGACAAAACCAGAGTAGAGTAAAATTTTACTCTTGTTCTATTGCTCTGCGTTTTGTTTGAGAGAATTAGTGTAAAATTTTACTCTGGTGTTAGAATGACAGTAAAATTTTACTGTCAAGAGGTGGTCATTGCCAAACACTTCAGCCGCCACAAACACTGCATTCGCTTTTTTACTTTTGTGCAGAGTAACATTTTACTTTTAGCTTCAGAGTCTCATAGTTTACTCGTTTTTCAGAGTAAAATTTTACTTTTATATAGAGTAAAATTTTACTTTTGTGTAGAGTTTAACATTTTGCTAGTTTTTCAGAATAAAATTTTACTTTTATACAGAGTAAAATTTTACTTTTAGCTTCAGAGTCTCACAGTTTGCTCGTTTTTTAGAGTAAAATTTTACTTTTATACAGAGTAAAATTTTACTTTTAGCTTCAGAGTCTCACAGTTTGCTCGTTTTTTAGAGTAAAATTTTACTTTTATACAGAGTAAAATTTTACTTTTGTGTAGAGTCTAACATTTTACTAGTTTTTCAGAATAAAATTTTACTTTTATGCAGAGTAAAATTTTACTTTCATACAGAGTAAAATTTTACTCTAAAATACACAGTAAAGATGGCTTAATAGGAGAGTTGATAGATATGAGGGTAATATAGTAAAAGAAACAAGTTTTAAAATATTACGGGGTTTTGAAAGTATTTATATAATTCTTGTCCTTTGAAAAGACAAATTAGATAGTGAAGGGACTATCACCAAATCTCCCAAACAAGAAACGTTAGAGCAATTAATATAACAACTTATGAACTTAATAGTAGAATAACTATGGAAAAATAATTTGAAACAGTTATTACATATGTATGTAAAAATTTATAATTTTAATTATTAATATTAATAAATTTAATAATTATTTTTCAAATTCACTAATCTGAAATTTCTCCCCATTTATTTGCGCGGAAAAAATAATACCCCATGCATTTATAATTTTTTTTTTATCTTTTACATTTATTTTTTATTTCTCTAAATAAAGATACTAATTAAACGCATGGGCATGACTACAGTTTCGAACCGTGACATTTATTTATTTTTCTTTTATATTGATTTTTTGTAGCTTCCTTGGCTAGAAAATAGAGGTTTTTTAAATTATAATTTTATTTTTTATTTTTGTTATCCCAAGTAGGCAATATAAGAGGGGGTGAATTGGGTTATTAAAAAATTTTACAATGTTAAAAAAATAATAAATACAATATTCAGAATTTTAACTAATAAAAAATAGAACAATAATTATCAATATAAAAGTAAGAGAGATAGGAAGAGAAAAATAAACACTGAGATTTATAGTGGTTCGGCACGCCGGGCCAACGTCCACTCCTCAAGGAACCTTCTTGAGAAATTCTTTACTATCAAAATGAATCAATACACCACAAAGGCCTCACTCAACAATAAATTCCACGCTCTTACAAAATTCCTTCACAAAATGATAAATAAGGATAAAAGGTACTCAACCCTCTTTTATAATAATTCTCTCACAAAGAGTAGATATGAAAGTGTAAGAACAAAGACTACACTTAAATCTGAAAGTGAATGAGCAGAATACAATACACTCAAAATTTTGGAGCATACAGATTTTTCTCTTCAAGTTCTTGATTTTTCTTCACACAAAACACTTCTATTTATACCCAAAAATATACCCGTTGGAGAGGCAGACGCTCCTCTGACAAATCACGAGGCATCTATTTGTTTTCAACTTTTCATCATGTGGCACCCTTTCATTTTGTCAAACATTCTAGCTGTAAAGTTAAACAAAACCTACTAATATGTGAGTTTTGACTAATATATATTGCATATATATATATAAAGAAATGAGATAAAAAAAAAATGTGCCTGCAAAGTCCACGTTAATTTATATAAAGATGTAGCTACGACATTTTAATTTTAAACTTCAACATGTGAAATATGCTGCAATTTGCAACAATTTCTTTTTATATTATATCAAATGTGTATGTATATATATACCCCTGCTAAAAGTTTTGTAATTGTTGAAGAGATTATAAATACACTCAAATAAAAATAATCAATCATCCCATGTGAGTATATCAAAAGAAAACAATTCAACAATATCATATTTGTCAAAATAATACAACTAATCAATCAATTTTGTCAAAATAATACAATTAATCAAATTTAAATTTGTCAAAAAGTGAATAGTGACCAGCCACCAATTAATCAATTTTGTCAAAAAGTGAATAGTGATATTTTCAAAATATTTTTATTTAAATAATATTTATAACAAATATATCATACAACTTATATTTTAAACAGATAATATTTTGTGTCAAATAATATAGAATATGTATATTAAAAAATCCAAATTTTTTAAATAATATTTTACACATCATCAAAATTAAACAACATGATTAACAATCTTTTCCTTTTTGATGATGGCAATATTTGTATGGATTTGACACAAAATAAAAATATATAAAATTATTTGATAATTTTGCAACATAAAATATTTGATAATTTGCAAATTCACATTTTAAAATAAAAACTGATAATTTTCTCCCCTTTGATATCATCAAAATAAAATATGGAGATAGGAAGATTTTAGAGGAAGAAAAAAAAAATGCAGTGATCAAAACAAAAATCAGACAAACACATTTGCGAAAATAATCTAAGATGCAAAAAAAAAGAAGAAGAATAATGGTTCTTATGCCTTGTCGTGATCATTGTGGGGATTTGGGGCATCTCCTGAAAAAATGGTGCATCGGTGCCCAAAATGTTAACAAACAAAAGATTTGATCAGATATGCATCGAGTATTGGATCGGAGGAGTGTATAAAAAGTAACGAAGATGATAGGCAGAGATACGAAATCGTCAAGTGTTGTTAACGAAAAATTTGTTTTACTTTCTTGTATAATCATGTCATTTCTTACCTTAGTTATCAATGGTTCTGACATGCATAAGGTGCCTGTAATGCAGGTAAATAAGAGGTTACCA
Source organism: Camellia sinensis (assembly GCF_055761805.1). Classification (NCBI taxonomy): domain Eukaryota; kingdom Viridiplantae; phylum Streptophyta; class Magnoliopsida; order Ericales; family Theaceae; genus Camellia; species Camellia sinensis. The sequence goes on along the minus strand of NC_138961.1, from coordinate 190,347,097 downwards.
ATGGTGCAGCCACACGCTATTCCGGTAACTGAGAGTCCTAGTATTTTTGGTAATTGGAATGATAACAATACTAATAATAACACTATGGCTCTTAGTACACAAGTAATGACTGCGGTTTTCAATATGGCTCGACAACTATAAGCAAGAATACAAGAAAATCAGCAATGGAGAGACAAGGTGTGCTTGTTAAAACAACAACTGGCTAATATTCGTCAGGAGAAAAGAGAGCTAGAAAGGAAAAATTTGTAGTTAGAGAATGCTATGCAGCGGTTATAATGCCAAGACTCACAAAAGTCGAAAATAGAGAGATGCATGTAAAGGAGGCTCATGAAAAGTTGTTAAGAGAAGTGAAACGCAAAAAATCTACAAAGCCTTCTCAACTCGTACATGCAATCGATCACTAGTTTCTCCTTTTAAAATAAAATTGCAAGCATTTCTCTCTAAAAAATTATCTGTCTTTGCTATATATATATATAAAAAAAAAATGCAGATAAGGAGAAAAAAAAATTGATAATGATATATACTCCCCCTAAAATTATGCATAGAATATACAAATGCCCTCTTAAGATTATTTGTATTTTTATTTGTTTATTTTATTGATTTAATCTCAAAAGATTACATAATACGAGTCTCTCCCTAAATTAATGCACAAAAGAAAATTACACAAATTGTAAGAAAATGATTATCAATTTATAAAACCAAGGGCCATTAAGATCTGGCCATAAACAACTACACCAAGTGCACTAGCATAAAAGGAGAAAATACAAATAAAAACAATTTCTTCATACCAGGCAAAAGCAATTGTTATTAAATACAAGAGAATTTGTACCGCATACAACCATATAAGAAATATAACAAAGTGGAAAAATAATTTTAACATATTAATGGGGGAAAAGATATTGGCGGATGTAAAATTTGTCGACGACGATGAAGATTGGTAACAATGGTGAAAAACGGTGATGATGATGTGGATCTGCCTCGATGAAGAGGATCAGAAAGAACAGTGAAGATCGGTAGATCAGAGATAGATCTTGGTAGATTGGTGATAGATTTATGTAGATTTGGGATGGATTTTGGTTAGATCGGTGAGGAATTTGGGTTGATGATGATGGTGATGAATGGAAATGATAGAGAAGATTGGAGATGGATTTGTGTAGATCGGATGCGGATGTATGTAGATTGAAGATAGTTGTGATGAAGTTTATGGATGATGTTGTGGAGGGTGGAGCTGGTGATGGACGATGATGAGGATGAAAATGGTGTCTAAGGATGAAAGAAAAAGAGAGAGAGAGAGAGAGAGAGAGAGAGAGAGAGAGAGAGAGAGAGAATATATAAAATATATTTTTTTTAATTTTAATTATTTATTTATGTAAAAAAAATAAACATCATATAGGAGTATTTATCATACCAAGTTCATTTCTAATATAACAAAATTGTTCTTCATTATGAGGTTTGGTAAATATGTTAGCTAATTGACGTTTTGTAGGCACAAATTCGAGTTCAATGTCACCTTTGAGTACATGATTTCTTAGAAAATGATGCCTTATTTTAATGTGTTTAGTGCGTGGGTACTGAATATGATTTTTTGAAAGGTTGATGGCATTTATGTTGTCACATTTTATAGGAATATGATCATAGTGAAGTCTAAAATCTTGAAATTGTTGTTTCATCCAAAGTAATTGTGCACAACACCCAGCGGCGGCAATGTATTCTGCTTCAGCAGTTGATAGAGCCACTGAATTTTGTTTTTTGCAAAACTAAGAAGTAAGTAAGTGTCCAAGAAAGTGACAAGTACCACTTGCGCTTTTTCAATCAAGTCTACATCCTGCAAAGTCGGCATACGAGTAACCAAAAAGTTTAAAGGTACTTTCCTTAGGATACCATAGTCCCAAATTTGGAGTGCTAACAAGATATCTGAAAATACGTTTGACTGTGGTGATGTGTGACTCCTTAGGTGCGGATTGAAAGCATGCACACATACAAATACTAAACATTATATTGGGTCTACTAGCAGTAAGATAGAGTAAGGAATCGATCATACCTCGATATTTCTTTTCATTTACCGGTTTACCTTGCTCATCTTTGTCAAATTTTATTGATGTGCTCATTGGAGCTGCTGCAGGCTTTGATGATTCCATTTCAAACATTTTAAGTAGATCCTTGATATATTTTGTTTGATTTAAATGGATTCCATCCTTGGTTTGTTTAATTTGTAGACCGATGAAGTAATTTAACTCCCCTATCATACTCATTTCGAATTCACCCTGCATATCTTTAGCAAACTCTTTGCACAAATTTTCATTAGTAGCACCGAAAATGATATCATTAATATAAATTTGAACAATTAGCATATCCTCCTTTTTGGTTTTTATAAAAAAAGTTGTGTCAATTTTTCTTCTAGAAAAACCTTTGTTAAGTAGGAAATTACTCAATCTTTCATACCATGATCTAGGAACTTGTTTTAAGCCATATAAGGCTTTTGAAAGTTTGGAAACAGGATCCGAGTATTTATGATTTTCAAAACCCGGAGGTTGTTCAACATAAATTTCCTCCGAAATGTACACATTTAAAAAATCACTTTTAACATCCATTTAATATAATTTAAAATCTTTAAAACATGCAAAAGTAAGTAACATTCTAATAGCTTCAAGTCTAGCAACTGGTACAAAAGTTTTATCAAAATCAATGCCCTCTTCTTGATTATAACCTTGAGCTACTAATGTAGCTTTATTTCTAGTAACAACTCCGGATTCATCCATTTTATTTCAAAAAACCCATTTTGTTCCAATAACGGGATGATCCTTAGGTCGAGGGGTTAAAAACCAAACTTCATTCCTTTCAAATTGATTTAATTCTCTTTGCATTGCTAAAATCTAGTTTTCATCATTTTTAGCTTCTAAAAATGATTTTGGTTCAATTTATGAAACAAACGCTAAGTTACCACAAACATTTTTAATAAAGGAACGAGTTTTTATACATTTCGCTGCATCACCTATAATAAGGTCTTTGGGGGTGGACATGAGCATATTTCCATTCTTTTAGTATATTTGAGTCATTTTTTGGAAGAGCGTATATTTCTTGAAGTTTTTCATTGTCATTTTTTGCGTAATGGGTTTTCTTCATTTTCTTTTATTTAAATGCTCTCCATGCTTGGTTGATTTTCTACAATATCATTACTTATAAGATTGTTGGAATTAATGTTGTTAGATTCATCAAAAACAAAATGCACAAATTCTTCAACAAGTATAGTTCTTTTATTGAATACTCTATAAGCTTTACTAGAAATTGAATAACTAAGAAATATAGCTTCATCCGATTTAGTATCAAATTTTCCTAAGTTATCTTTATTGTTATTCAATACAAAGTATTTACAACCAAATGCGCACAAGTGACTATTATTAGGTTTTCTACCTTTTCAAATTTCATAAGGGGTTTTCTTAAGTATAGGTCTAATCATAGCTCGGTTTACAACATAGTATGCAATGTTAACGGCTTCCACCCAAAAATATTTAGGCAAATTATTTTCACAAAGTATAGTACGGGCCATTTCTTCAAGAGTTCTATTTTTTCTTTCAATCACACCATTTTGTTGAGGAGTTCTAGGAGCAGAAAAATTATGATCAATTCCAAACTCATCACAAAACATAATAAAATCATTATTTTCAAATTCTCTACCATGATCACTTATAATACTACAAATATTAAGATTTTTTTCATTTTGAATTCTTTTACAAAGTCTTGAAAAATTAAGCTTCATTTTTGTGTGTTAAAAATAATACCCATGTATATCTAGTATAATCATCAACACAAATAAGAGCATATGATTTTTCTTCTAAACTTAATGTTCTAGATGGTCCAAATAAATCTATATGCAAGAGTTGAAGCGGTTTAGTAGTTGAAACGATATTTTTTGATTTAAAAGAAATTCTAGTTTGTTTTCCAAATTGACATGCATCACAAAATTTGTCTTTTTCAAAAACAATTTAACAATTTTTGGTAAACCAATAACTAACTCATTTTTTGAAAGTTTGGAAATTAAATCAAAATGAGCATGTTCTAATCTTCTATGCCAAAGCCAACCATTATCATTTATAGCAGATAAACATTTAATATTAAAATGAGAAGACAAATCATGCAGATCAAACACATATACATTCTCATGTCTATAACCTACAAATAAAATTTTGTTTTTTAGGGTGTTCTTAATAGTGCAATGAGTTTTTTCAAAAATAACTCTATAACCTTTATCACATAATTGACTAATGCTAAGCAAGTTATGTTTTAAACCTTCAACAAGTAAAACATTTTCAATAATAGGAGAAGGATTTTTACCAATACTTCCTACACCAATGATTTTACCCTTGCTATTGTCGCCGAAAGTCACATATCCACCATCCTTTGGTTGGAGTGTGGTAAACATAGCTTTATTTCCGGTCATGTGCCTCGAACATACATTGTTGAGATACCATCTATCATTAGTGAATTTTGTCTTGAAACACACCAACAAAAATTTGATTTTTCTATTGGTACCCATATTTTCTTGAGTCCATAAAAGTTAGAATTTGACACTTTTGAAATGTCCTTAGGGACCCACATCTTTTTTATTTTAGCAAAAGGATTTTTTTTAACAGGACATGACGGTGAAATATGACATTTTGTACCACAAAAATGACATGTGAGATGAGAGTGACTAGAAGATGCATACACAAAACCATTTTTGACAGTTTTTACTTTTGAAAAAGGTTTATATCCAATTCCGGCTTTACCAAAAGTACGATTTTGATTTTTAGGAATTTTATCTAAAGTCTCTCTAACTTGAGTGAATTTTGAAAGAGTATTTTTCAAGTCTTCAATATTTTCTTTCAAAACAATTTGCTCCTTTTTTAAAAGACTCATTTTCTTTTTGCAATACAACTAATTTTTTTTTTCCAGAAATTGAAAACTCTTTTCGAGTTAAAATCTCATTTTCCTTTTTTTATTTTCTAAAGTATTTATCTTTGAAGTTAAGGATTCATTTTCTTTTGATAAACTTGAAATCACTTTCTTCTGATAGTTACTTTTCAAACTAAGTTTCTTAAATTTAGCATGTAATTCATCAAAAACTGATTGTAATTCATCAAATGTAAAAGATTCTTCATTTACCTCATCTTTGTTTCCAAGTGCCATTAAGCATAGGTTAGCAACCTTATTTTTGCAAATTTCGGTTTTTGAGTCACTTTCATCGTTATCTTCTCCTCATGCTGCAATCATGGCTTTCTTCTTGTCTTTTTTGTATTGTTTCTTAAGTTTCGAACATTCTGATTTGTAGTGTCCAGGTTTGTTGTATTCGTAGCAGGTAACTTCAAATTTTTTGTGCCCTTTTGAAAATCCCTATTGTTGAAGTTTTGTTGGAAATTTTTTTTCATACCTTGTTTCTTTTTCACAAACCTTTTGAACTTCCTAGTGATGAATGTCATTTCCTCCTCATCATCTGAATTATCTTTCTCATCCGCTTGATGTTTCGAGGTGGATTTGAAGGCTATTCCTTTCTTCTTGTTATTGTCCTCCTCTTCCTTTCCTTCTTGCATTATGAGCTCATGAGTTAAGAGAGATCCCATTAACTCATCTAGACTTAGCTTTGATAAATCCTTGGCTTCGGTAATGGCAATGATTTTTGTCTCCCAACTTTTTGGAAATGACTTAAGCACTTTTCTTACAATTTCAGCATTAGTATATATTTTGCCAAGAGAAGTTAAACCATTAATAATATTAGTAAAGCGAGTAAACATTTGAGGAATAGTTTCATCAGGTTTCATTTTAAAGAGTTCATAATTATGGACTAGTAAACTGACTCTAGATTTTTTAACTTGTTCGGTTCCCTCATGAGTCACTATAAGCTTATCCCAAATTTCTTTTGCGGTTTTACATGTGAAGATTCTGTTGAACTCGTTAGCATCTAAGGCGCAGTACAACATGTTTGTGGCTTTGACATTAATTTGGGCCATTCTAGTATCTGATTCATTCCACTCATCTTCAGGTTTTGGTACCTTAAGGCCATCTACGGTTTTGGAAGGAATTTTTGGACCATTGCAAATAATTTTCCAACATTCATAATCACTAGATTGAACATGTATGGTCATCCTAGTTTTCCAATAGCTAAAATTTGTACCGCTAAACAATGGTGGCCGATTGGATGCTTGTCCCTTAGGTAAGGAATAACTAGGGGTTGCCATGATCTACTATAAGACGGTTAAGTCACACAAACTAGAGTCTAGGCTTTGATATCAATTGTTATCCGAGGTAGGCAACTCAAGAGGGGGGTGAATTGGGTTATTAAAAAAATTTACAATGTTAAAAAAATAATAAACACAATATTCAGAATTTTAACTAATAAAAAACAGAACAATAATTATCAATATAAAAGTAACAAAGATAGGAAGAGAAAAATAAACACTGAGATTTATAGTGGTTCGGCACACTGGGCCAACGTCTACTCCCCAAGAAACCTTCTTGAGAATTTTTTTACTATCAAAATGAATCAATATACCACAAAGGCTTCACCAAGCTTGTGGATTTTACACAGGTCTTAGTTTTATCTTTTGAGCCTCACTCAACAATAAAGTCCTCACTCTTATAAAATTCCTTCACAAAATGATAAATAAGAATAAGAGGTACTCAACCATCTTTTACAATAATTCTCTCATAAAGAGTAGATATGAAAGTGTAAGAACAAAGACTACACTTAAATCTGAAAGTGAAAGAGCAGAATATAATACACTCAAAATTTTGGAGCACACAGATTTTTCTCTTCAAGTTCTTGATTTTTCTTCACACAAAAACATTTTTATTTATACCCAAAAATATATCCGTTGGAGAGGCAAACGCTCCTTTGACAAATCATGAGGCATCTATTTGTTTTCAACTTTTCATTATGTGGCACCCTTTCCTTTGTCAAACATTCTGGCTGAAAATTTAACAAAACTTACTAACATGTGGGTTTTGACTAATGTATATTGTATATATATATATAAAGAAATGAGGTGAAAAAAAATGTGCCTGCAAAGTCCACATTAATTTATATAAAGATGTAGCTACAACATTTCAATTTCAAACTTCAACATGTGAAATATGCTGCAATTTTGCAACCATTTCTTTTTATATTATATCAAATGTGTATGTATGTATATACCCCTTCTAAAAGTTTTGTAATTGTTGAAGAGATTATAAATACACTCAAATAAAAATAATCAATCATCACATGTGAGTATATCAAAAGGAAACAATTCAACAATATCAAATTTGTCAAAATAATACAACCAATCAATCAATTTTGTCAAAATAATATAATTAATTAATTTTAAATTTGTCAAAAAGTGAATAGTGACCAGCCAGCCAACCAATCAATCAATTTTGTCAAAAAGTGAACAGTGATATTTTCAAAATATTTCCATTTAAATAATATTTATAACAAATATATCATACAACCTATATTTTAAACAGATAATATTTTGTGTCAAATAATATAGAATATGTATATTAAAAAACCCAAAATTTTCAAATAATATTTTAGACATCATCAAAATTAAACAACATGATTAATAATTTTTTAAACTTATTTGAAACCCTTAAATATATGTGAATATAATAATCTCATATCTTTCGTCTTAGTAATAATTTTGGAGGCATTATGAATATTTACACAACAAAAATGTTGTATGGATTATCAAAAGTTATACCGCACCAAATAAATTTACAACTTATTTGGAGTTAATAATCTAAAATGTTACTTACAATTTATAACCATTATATGGGTCATGCCAAACATTAAACAAAGTTTAAGAAATATAAGGTGCATTTGGGTTAGAACCTAAGTTACATAACCTTTATAATGACCGTAAACACGGTGCGCTAGCATGTGGATAGTTTTTCTAAATAAATATTTGCCAAAATTTTGAATGAAAAAATTCTGCTTAAAAAATAGGCTGATGATTATATTTAAAGCATATTTGATAAAACTTAATTATTGATTTTTTAAAACTAAAAGTTTTAATAAAGTATAAAATTTTCAAATTACATAAATTTATTCATAAATATTAAATGTGAAAAATGCTAGGAGTATTTGAAAATATTAAAATTATTCATAACTATTAAATTTTCAAATGCTAGAAGAACTGTTTGATTAAGTATAGAATTTTTTAATAAAAATAGTTTATTAGTAAGTGTGATGACCCAACTTGTACTATGCTTAATTATGCATGTGATTATGTGTTTGATATGAATTTGAAAATCTAAGTATGTGAAATATGTGAATTTGGAAGAATATCTATTGAAAGTAGGAATGTCTATTGTAATTACGACTTTGAACTGAAATTGAAAGCTTTAGAAACGCGATAAACAAAAATCGACTTCATATTTGTGATAGGCATGCTTTATAGAGCTTATAGTGAAATTTTCAAAAATTACGATTCATAATGATTAAATTGAAATTTTAGAGTTAAGTCATCTACGTGCTAGTCCTCTTGTGTTCTTCATTCTTGTTGAGAACTTGCTAGAGTGAGTTAGAGAGTGAGGAAGAGAGAAAGCTAGGGATTTTGAAGAGAATTAAGGGGCATACCTTAGATTTGAGTTAAGGTATGTTTAATTACTTACAATCTTTGTCTTTAACTCATCTTTGTCATGGAATCAAGAAGAAATGGTGAACTTTGGGCTAGGGTTTTGAGTTATGTAATGGCTAGAGCTACATGTATGAAATTGAACCATAATCTCTTCATCTTTGTTTGATTTGAGTTCATTCTTGTGATTGAGCCAAGGAATAACCCTAATTATTTCATGAAAACAAGATTTGTTGGAAGATCATTCATGGATATATGTATTTTGAACGTGTTTATGTAATGTATGAATATGAGAAAGAGATGAGGCCACGAATCTAAAGTTGAAGCAAGATTGATAGGTTTAATGTGGAATTACCCTTGAATCATGCTAGTGTATCATGTTTTTGAGTTATTTTTGCATGAATTTGGGCTTGGAAATAAGGTGGGAGAGTTTGCATTTTTGTGTCATTTTTAGACTATCTAGGTGTGCCCAGATCGCTATTGCGGCCATGGGCTCCGCATGAGTGGCCCATGAACCAAGCCAAGGCCAAACCATTCTGTGCGCTCGAGTGGCTCAAATTTCCGCACGTGCAGAGCCAGACTGCCCGAGCGGTTGGACCAGCCGCACGTGCGGCCAGGTAGGGGGAAAAATCTATTTTTTTTGTGTGTATTGATACTCCCGATCTCCAAAATGCATTACCAACCTTATTTAAACCCTTTTGGGAGTGAAATGATGACTAGAAACTTGTTAAAGAAGGTTGTGAATTATGGAAGATAAGTGTACTAATTGAAGCAAATGATTTATCAAATGTGTGTGTGAAATGTTTATGTAGGTCGTATGGCAGAGGAGACGCCATGAGATCAAACACACTATGAGTAATAATATTGTACATACATGTTCTTTATTGTGTACCTCGAACCATGAACAGTGAACGGTGCCAACATTGCAATTTGATCGAAATGAAGAAACTCATTTATATTATTTGACATGTGCAATGTGGGCTAAAGACCGTTTTGATAAATGATTGGGTCCGAGGTCGTTTTGATATATGATTGGGCCCAAGGCCGTTTTGATATATGTTGGGCCCGAGGTCTTTTTGATATATGATTGGGCCCGAGGCTGTTTTGATATATGATTGGGCCCGAGGCCGTTTTGATATATGTTGGACCTGAGGCCGTTTTGATATATGATTGGGCCCGAGGCCGTTTTGATATATGTTGGGCCCGAGGCCATTTTGTTATATAATTGGGCTCAAGGTTGTTTTGATATATGTTGGGCCCGAGGCCTTTTTGATATATGTTCGGCCCAAGGTTGTTTTGCTATATGGTTGGGTCCAATGCCGTTTTGAAATATGATTGGGCCTAAGGTCGTTCTATTTATATGATTATAGATATTGTGAGAATCTAATGATTATCTATTTACACTATTTTACTGTATTATTACTCATTGAGTTTCGCTCACCCAGTATTATATATGCACATGTAAGTGATTCGCAGTATGGAGCACACCCCTACAGTCCGCTTCAGAAGCTATTTTTTTGTTGGTGACCCAATCGAGTCATGCCTCTGAGATGGAGTTTTGTCTTTGACTCACATCATACCTTGGCTTTATTTTGTTTTTGATAACGTGGTCTTGGGTTTGTAAACGATATGCACAAATTTCCTTTGATACTTATATTCTTTTTGCATGGGCATGTAAATACGTGATTGTGTTACATTTTGCTCATATTGGCACAGCTCAATGGACTTATTCTTTTGTTGTTTACTTCTGCTTTTGACCATATTTCTATAATTACTCTGTATGTTTGTTTGAAGCTGAAGGTAATTGTTAGTAATGGGCGCCCATGTGGCATGACCATTAAAATTTGATTTTGAATCCTTATCCAAATAGTTTTTGATTTTGAAATCAAACCTATTTAGGATAACCACTCTTGAAACAGACGTTATCAGTTTGAACTGATATAGATAGATATAATATATTAGATATTATCTGTATCTTAACTGATATGGATAGATATTATAATATATTAAATATTTGTTATATGGTTATGGGTAATCTAAGAGAAAAAAAAACGTTGAGTCTGTTTTCAACCCATACACTGACTCTCTCCCAAAAATACAACGATCAAGTCTTTGACACTGTGGTTAGTGTGGGTGATATTCACCATTGTAATATCACCCCACTGCTGGGATTGATTGATCTGATTCTGGAAGCACGTGATTTATCCACGAGGTTCAATCATCAAAAGGTATGATCTGATGATTTTATTCCGCTGCATGTTTTGTGTTTTGATTTACATTGGTATCAGAGCCATTAATGGATATTTTCGTGCTTTCTTTTATCATATGTATATTTATAAAAGATATTGAGATCCAAAATATTTCATTTTTATGATCATTAATGTCATTTTTTAGAGCATAAATGTTTTTATTGTGAAAAATGGAGTCCGTCAGTACAAAAATCGGACCGGAAAACACCCGGGAAGGCGGCGTGTGTGATTCACGCGCTTTATGACGCCGAGCAGCAGCCCCACGCGCCACCACGCGCCTCCACGCGCTGAGCGCGTTAGGCACGCGCCCCCCACGCGCCACACGCGCGATCTGTCAGCTTCCTTCCACACGCGCGCGTTAGCCGCGCCGCTTCCAGCCGCGCCACGTGTGCGACACACGCGCGCCATGCGCCGCGCCGCGCCGACTCGCGCCGAGTTGCGCTGAGCCGCGAGCCGAGCCGTTTTTCCCCCTGGCTTGGCTCTAAGGCTCTGTTTGTTTGTTTTTTAATTCTGAAGTGCGTTAATTGGCCATAATTTATTAGTTATAGCTTTGTTTTAAGCATGGTTGGTACCCTTAGACTCAGAATTAATTTTTCTACATTCTGTAAAATTTTGAAAATTTTACGAAAATAAAAAATATTTTTTCTGAGTTAATAATTCATTTTTTATGCTTTAAAATGATTCTGGTATTACATAAATAATTTTCTGGGGTTGAAATTTTTATTATGGACTTCTGAAATGTTTTAATATCTACTGGTAATATTGTCTCATTTTATCAGTTTCTGGATTTTTTATTTCTAATTTTATGTGTTTAATTAGTTATTTAAAATTCCAGAAAATACCAAAAAATTCCAGAAAATTTCAGGATGATGTACTTTCTGTTATGGCATAATTTAAATATTGAATACAGCATATTTTTTTTTGGGTTTGTAATATGTTGTAATTAGAAGAGCATGATTATTTATTTATTTATTAGAATTCCATTATTAAATAAATATAGCATGAGTTATTTGTAGATTTACATTAAAATGCTATTGTATGGAATTTATCATGCTTTGTATATGCCATAGTCAGTGGGAGGTTATTCGGTTGAGAGAAATCTTTGTAGATTAACTCCCGAAAACCAATATTTTGCGCATAAATTAAACTAAATTTTGGATAATTGTCACTTGTGGCGCAAGAGATGATTACGAGCATAGCGGATTTTCGATCTTGCGACTTGTGTAATATTGTCACTATTTAATTTAGATTTTTGCGGCAAAATTATATTATGCTAATCAAATTAATCCCAATGCGAATTTCTCTCTAAATTGATTTAGCTTATGGAAGTTAATTTGGTTGACCTAGACTTAGTAGAGATGTTCAAATGTGAACAAACTAATCCCATTCTTTAGATGAGCAAAAGTCTTGGAGACTTTAGGTCAAACCTTAATTGAGCCAAAGTAAGGAAACATGACTCAAAGTCGCCGTGGTTTTGTTGCCTTGTTTGGCACAATAAAAACTAATGTGTGCGCTATAGTTAGCGGCACGCTACATAGTTTTGGTTGAAGAGTTTTGGAGTTATGATTTTAGTAAGCCCTCAATAGATCTGTATATGATCTTGACTAATGAGCTGCGCGGATTGACTTTGTAATTTGACTTGTAAATAATGTTACATCATTGGATGAAGTAACATTCAAGAGTCACGTCATCCAAGAAATGCGAGCTTAAATAAATTAGTCATTAAGTGTAAGACGAGTAGCCAGTACGAGCAGTGTTTTGCTCTCTACCCAATTATTGGGAGTGGATTGAGCGAAATTTCATGCACTATAATAGTGTGCGTTGAAATATCACGTGAAGTTAAAAGATTAGCGCTTAGAAGCTGCAAAATCTATTAACACTGAGTGAAAAGATTGGCGCTTAGTGGCTGCAAAATCTATTAGCATTGCCAACTTGTCTAAGTGTGTACACTTACTGTTTCCACACTTGAGTGTGAAACATGGATGAGGTGCTTCTTTGTGTGATTCCTTTACTAGGCTAACGTTTTGAATAACATTTACCACTAAGCGCAAACGTTGCAGCATAGTAATGAAAAGGTTAAGGCTGACAAGGTTGTTATGACTCTAAGAATTTAACGCATCGCTTGTAAGAGCATTGTGTTGAATTAGACTCTTTAGCCGAATTCGCGCTTAAGTTACTTCAGGAGCTATCATAGTTGATAGCTTATTCTCTCCTTCTTGTGGATAGTAGAATTAATTGCAAGTAACTATGAAGCGAGAAATAGAGATGGCAACAGGAGTATCGTCATCTTTCAAATAGATGTATTAAAGTGTATGGAGAATAAAATTGACTTGAAGGTGCAGGGGATTAGCACTTACTAGTTAAATTTGCGACTTAGGCGCACTTGATATCTCCATGACATCCCTTTTATGATCTAGTGAATATGACTTTGTCGTGAGTCATTACCTAGTTGGGCCTAAACCTTTAAAACTTGTCTTCGAGAACTCACACATTAAGATGATTGGAATTAGTTTATGACATTGGTCATGAACCAGTGGCTTATTATACTTAATCACATTAATGAGATGATGACATGATGGTTTGAGTAGGCCTTCTCGGGCCCACTCGCTTATGACATCCTGCTCTCATGTGAATGTGTAACTTTGTTCGCAATGGGTGCGCACAAGTAAGTAGGAAAGCCGCAGAAGGTCATTTGTTTTGGCGCATTTAGTCCACTATGATATTTTGTGACTAGATATGTGTGAGGGTACAATAGCTAAGCCTCAATCTCAACACATTTATAGATTACGATACGCATCTGAGTCAAGACTATTTGATCTCCCATAAGTCAAAAGTTTTGAGATGATTTTTGACATTGCACATATGAGGTCGAGATCAATTAGATAAGAGTTTTTTGTGCTTTTAGTTTTGACCAAGGTGGCGAGTATCTATTTGAGTTATTTTTTCAGAAAAACTCTGTGAAGAGAGATGGATGCTTAGAACATTGATTATTCCTAGTACTCAACAACACACTGGTGTAGTAGAGATAAGGAATTAAATATTGTTAATGTTAGGTAGATAATGGCGCAAAATGTTTCCCAATTGGGAATTGCACTAGTTTGTTGCCTATATCCCTAACTAAGTGCCCTCCATATCAGTTTTTACACTCCATTTTGAGTAATGGGTTAGCAGAGAGCCATCTATGGGCGATCTGTAACCATTAAGCAGCTTATCTTTATTCTACTTCTCATAAGATTGCGAAGTTAAGACCTAGGGTTCTATAGCGCATTATTGTATGCTGTCTTGTAAACACAAAGGGTCGTGTGGCGCATTATTGTATGCGGTCATGCAAACCCTCCGGGTCATGTGCATATAGGTAAGCAGCTTTGTGGTAGTGTAACTAAGTCACATAAAGTTTTATTAGTAAAGGTGACGTGAATAGAGTTTTCGGAACTCTATAAGATGGAGAATTCCAAGCATAGCGCTCTATGTAGCCTAGTTGAGAATGGAAAGAAATTTCCAATATCCTAGGGACAGTGGGAGCGATGTGTCTACTAATGGATTACTCCATTAGAGCAGAATACTCTACATTCTTAGTTGCGTGGTAGCAAATGTGAAAATTTTCCACGTCATCACTGGGTGATTGAGAGGGAAACATTCATGATTGCTCCGCAAGATGATAAAGAGCCTAGGATAATGCCTAAGGCTCTAGTCCCCTATTTTTTGAAAGTGGATCAATGTTGCGCAGTTTAAGACAAAGTCTTTGAGGATTAACCATTTTTTATAATTTGGTTGACTTTCCATTATGACGCAAAACTGTTATAAAGTTATGCGTAATTTGGATAGTCATTTTTGAGGCATAAGGCTCGCTAGATACCGAATGGTCGCACCATTGAGGAAAGTGTAGACCATGAGAAGACTTCCTCCTGGGGAGTGAGGTTATTTTGACTTAGGCTATAATTGACATAAGTTCGGAACATTGATTTGTGGACACTGTGACCCGATTTCTCATTAGAGAATTGGATAAGTAGATCCGTAGGGATTTACCTTCTGCTTTTATGGTGAAAAGTTAGGAGCGCAAAAAGGTTGCTAGTTCCAATAAATCTTTTACAGCCTAAAGCAGTTATCCAAACAGTGGTTCTTAGATTTCGTCAAGCCATGATAGGGCAACGATGATCGATGAAGACCACTGAGGCATGATCAATGGTCCAAAAGAAGTTTTTCCTTACTTAGTCATTATGAGCCAGGAATTTATAAGGTAGTCGCCATCTAGGGTGGGCAGTCCTCTATTTTAGATATGATGGACATGGGTGATGTAATTTATATGCTCGGATGTACGATCCTTAGGGATTGTTTTAGGAAAATCCTCGGTTTGTCTTCGATGACTTACATAGAGAATATCCTAGAATGATTCTAGATGCAAAATTGCAAATCCATTGACTTACCTATCGGTAAAAGCCAGAGCCTTAGCTATTGAGTGAATCCTCAGATTGTCTTTGGGAGAAACAGATGACCTATATTCCTTGTTTTTTTCTTTGTTGTGGGAGCCTAAAGTACGCTATGTGGGCGTATTCGGCATGATAAGTTTTATCTTTGATAAATGGTTAACTGAGTTGTTTAGACATTGACCTTGCTCATTAGACTGTGGATAAAATGCTTTATTAGAAGTATATTAATTTGCTCCTTGTAAAATTCAATGCGCTAGTTGGGCGCATCTGCGCTAGTTGGGCGCATTAAGAATGAACGCAAATTGGTCACCAAAAATATCTTTAGAGAGGTTATTGCGCAAGAGGTAGTGATCTTAAATCATTTCATGTGAGGCACATGGTGGATTCCGTTGTATATACTTATCGCAAGAGGTGCTGATAAGGCTTATGTTTGGAATCTATAATTGCGCAAGCTGTGGTCAATTTTTTTTTAAATCGATCACTTATTTTGAGATGATGGGATGTTGACACTATTATGGTTTGTGTCATAATGATTAGCAAATGATGATGTCAGCAGGCAAGATTGGCTCACTCACACGAGCAATCGCCCTTGGCGCTTGGGAGCGAGCAAGGATGAGACTGGTGGTTTATTTTTATTCGGAGCCAAGAGAGGCTTAAATCATCCACTATGTATGTCGCCTTGGTTATAACCAAGATGAGGTCGTGTTAAGGACCAAACATGGATGTTAGTACCCACTTTCCATGTTGTGCCTGTTATGATTAGCCAGATGCGAGATCTCATTTGGCGCCTAGAAGGCGAGCAAATAGAGAATTCGGGTTAAGCGCTAGAAAGCGACTAGACTAATATCTGTACGGTGTATCGAGTATGACGTCACTCTTTATGGAAGAGTTACTCCACCGTAACATATATTCATACTATATGTGCTTAGCGACCGAGTAATGAGGTGAGAGAATGGATCCCTGCTTCCTCACCGTGTGAGTCTTACGAGTCATTATTGATATGACTTTCATTTATGTACCCTTTTGTGACTTTTGACTATGTCATAAGGTAAGGGGTTGATGTTCTGCTACTTTGGTATGTTGCCTGCGGTCATGCATGATTCGGCCTTAAGGGACATCACTGGGAAAGCGGTCAATCCTAAACTAAATGGCATGAGTGCAAAAGGAAGATCATCTAGTATTACACCACTGTTGTATATTCACTGCCGGCAACTCACATCGCTCTGTATGAGAGGCGAATTGAGTGTGAATATATTGCAAGAATTGAGAGGGTCAAACATGCTCTTTTTGAGGGATTAGAGATGTTTTTTGGACCGGTGTAATTAGATGGGTCTGGGGTATATGAGACACTATTTCTTTTCTTTTTGGGTTGATGTCTCTATGCTGGCTCATTTTGAGTTTCTAGTATAGAGCTCCCACATGCAGGTGTTCTCAGCAGTCGCACGGTGCAGTGGCTAGTATGAGATTGTTCGTTTTTGGGGAGATTGAGATAGAGATGTGGCAGTGTCATGCCAACTCATGTGCGAGTGGGAGATGTTAGTAATGGGCGCCCATGTGGCATGACCATTAAAATTTGATTTTGAATCCTTATCCAAATAGTTTTTGATTTTGAAATCAAACCTATTTAGGATAACCACTCTTGAAACAGACGTTATCAGTTTGAACTGATATAGATAGATATAATATATTAGATATTATCTGTATCTTAACTGATATGGATAGATATTATAATATATTAAATATTTGTTATATGGTTATGGGTAATCTAAGAGAAAAAAAAACGTTGAGTCTGTTTTCAACCCATACACTGACTCTCTCCCAAAAATACAACGATCAAGTCTTTGACACTGTGGTTAGTGTGGGTGATATTCACCATTGTAATATCACCCCACTGCTGGGATTGATTGATCTGATTCTGGAAGCACGTGATTTATCCACGAGGTTCAATCATCAAAAGGTATGATCTGATGATTTTATTCCGCTGCATGTTTTGTGTTTTGATTTACAGTAATCAAGTAATTACTGGCCGGTTATGATCCAAACTTTTAGGGGCGAGTTCAGGTCATGACAGTAAGGTTATGTCATATCCATTTTTATTTTTTTTTAAAGTTTATGATTAACTCTTAAAAATTTATAAAATCCCTATTTGAAATGTGGATTATGCATAAATTTATTACCAAATGAGGAAAAAAAATTATAAATTCACTTATAGTACATACATTACCTTTTATTTGAACTATGTTAACTATAGGCCAGATAGTCATTCTGCCTCAAGTTACGTACTGTATAAATATCGAGGTTTAAGTACTTTTCATTAAAATGGTTCAACACATTTTCAATCAAATACACAATAAAAAAACTTAAGCCTATGGGTTAGAGTTAAGTTGTTTTACATATATATTCAATTCAATTTCTCGATTAAAAAAAAAAACAATTTATTTGTTTAGTATATTAGTTATAGGTTTTTTTAATATAAAACAATTAAAAAAATATAAAAAATCAAAAATAAAAAATGATCTATAGTGGTAATCAAATTAAGAAGTGGCTTTAGGGCTTGCAAAATGTTCAATTGGTCTAATCTCCAAAAAAAATTAGTAAATATAAGGAGTACTTACGTGTAGGTCCTAATAAGTGGACTTATTGTCTAATAGTTAACTAATATTTAATGAGACTGTTTTAGAGGTTATACCTAACAACCTAGCAGGATTGAAGTCTTATTGGAGAAGTGGGTTAAGGATTGAGGTCATCGATACTTTATTTTTAATTTTATTCTTCAAACTTGATTGATTGAATTCTACAAAATAGATAAGGTATTGATTTTACATAATAGATATGATATGATTGGTAAGTTGAAAAACTAAATTACGAAATTCATCAAAACGAAATGTATTTGTATTTTATCATAAATATAATTATTGTATGGGAACTAACTAATGTTAAATCAATTTTCTTTTCTATTATAAACAAAGTTTTTGTTATAATTTTTATTTATTTATGGGTAAATTATACAAATAGTCCCTGTAGTTTACATGATGTGTCAATTTGGTTCATATTGTTTCAATTTGCTCGATTTTACCCCTTAATTTAATGGATTGTGTCATTTTAGTCCAATAAATAACGATTGTTAAGTTTTGTGGACAGAAAGTCAAACTATGTGTCAATTTGGTCTCTATGATTTACACAACGTGTTAATTTGGTTCCTGTCAAAGTTGAGCAAATTGAAACAATAGGGACCAAATTGACACATTGTGTAAACTACATAGACTAAATTGACACATTGTGTAGACTTTCGGTCCACCAAACTTAACAACCGTTATTTATTGGACTAACATGAAAAAATCTATTAAATTAAGTGGCAAAATCGAGTAAATTGAAACAATAGGGACCAAATTGACACATAGTATAAATTACAAGGACCATTTGCATAATTTATCCTTTATTTATTATAACTCGTATAGTACAAATATTATGCTACTTTTTTTTTTCATTTTTATTTCAAATAGAAAAATGAGGACACGTGACATCTAGAAAAATTGCCAAAATTTGAATGTTGTTCATTTTTAATAATAGTATAGATATAGATAGTATAGATAATAAACCGACACTGCTCCATTTAGGGTGTTAATCCCTAAATCATAAAGCCAATATATGCATAAAAAAAATTAAGGACAAATTATCAACACCCCCCTCGAGGTTTGACTAAAATATGGATTTTCCCCTGAAGTTTGAAAAATTACATCCCATCCCTTGAGGTTTATATTTGCATAACAAATTGCCTCTTGAGATTTATATTTGCATAAAATTTGTTATGTAAATATAAACCTCAGGAGGCAATTTGTAATTACCCAAACCTCAGGAGGGAATTTGTATTTTAGTCAAACCTTGAGGGGGGAGTTGGTAATTTGCCCTAAAAATTAACTACATTTTAGTACATTAGTACCCGAATATCATTTTTTTTTGTAAGATTATTATATAAAAAAAATTAATGTGAAAATTTAATAGGTTATTTTTATGTTTTTCAAATTATTAATTAAATTCCATTGTATAATTGATTAAATTACTATTTCTAGAAATATTCATTAGAGGGGATTGACCAATAAATCTCACATCATGAATTTGTGACCCATGTAGTCTTATATTTAGTCGCTGAAAATAAATTTTTGCTGACCAAACTTTTGGTCTCCAAAGATAAAAAATAAATTTTTATTTTTCAATCAGCGACTAAAAATATTTAGTAGCCCAAACTAATTGTACAGCAACTAAAAAATTTTTTAGTCGCCAATTGTGGCATTTTTACCGACTAATTTTTTTTTAATCGCCAATAATCAATATACCCTGACTAAAAAAAATTAGTAACTAAATCTTGTATTTTTGCTAGCTAATATAATTTTTGGTCGCCAATTCCACAACTTTTGGCGACTAAATTTTTTTTAGTTGCCAAATTTGGTAGCCAAAAGTGTAATTTCCTGTAGTGGTAGAATGACTCATTTGTCATTATTTGATAATATGAGTAACCGTATCAAATCTCTTTAATTGTTGCTGTTTGTTGGAGTATTATTATGTTTGGTTTTAGTTTTTTGAGAAGTGATTTAAAAACTATTTTGAAAATGATTTTATGTTTGGTTTTCAAAAATTTGACTATTGCAGAGAAATTCAAATTTCCCTCCACACATAGAGAGAGAGAGGTGGTAGCCAAAATGATGTATTCAAAAATAAATTAAAAAAGAAAAATTTATTGTCACATCAAAAATACTACCATATTTGTTTTATGTATATATATACTGTATACGTATCAAAAAATAATTTGGTGTGTACCCTTTTATGTGTGCATACCCTACAATTACTTTGTATAGCGACCCCGGTCTTTTCCCATTTGATTATTGTATCCAGACTTGGGTTCCGTTTATTCTGTCATTGTATATTTGTTGTTGTCGTCCTTTATTGTCTCATTTGGAGTTATAGGATGTGTTGGGCAGGTTTGTTTCAGGTTGGTTGGGTTCGTAAACCAAGTGTTGCTGTCCAGTTTTTGGGTTGGTCGCTCGAGCCAGGATTTGGTCGCTCGAGCGAGGTTTGTTTTGTGTCCTCTGGCTCGATCCAGATTTGCTTCGCTCGAGCGAGCGACTACGTCTGGTATTGACCTGAGGGCAGTGCTTATTTGCTCGAGCGAGATTTTCTTCGCTCGAGCGAGCGAGGTGTTTGTTTTCGAGTTTCTTGCTCGAGCGAGCAATCTGTCGCTTGAGCGTGCTCCAGGGTTGCAGACCTGAAGCATTGCATTCTTGGCTCGAGCGAGCTTTTCTTCGCTCGAGCGAGGTTTTCGTGTGTCTGGTTGCTCGAGCGACAAAGTCTTCGCTCGAGCGAGCCTGTCAGATTTAATAAGCAGCAGCGTGTTTCAGATCAGTTTTTCATACACTTTCAGATTCCAAAACCCTAGTTACGAGTTCTCTCTCCCTCTACACACCTTCTCTCTTAGGATTGATCTACTAAGAGTGAGTTTCTACCTTAGATCCTTTATTAAAAAGATAGAGTGAGTCGAAGGCTTCCATTTAATCTAAACATTTAGTGATTTGGAGTACATTGGAATTTGGGTATTCATCTCTGTCTTCTCCATTCGGGTTATTTTCTTCGAGGTAGGGATTTCCTACTCCATTTTATAAGTTTTGTTCTAAGTTTTGGTATATTAATATGTTGGGGTTACTTTGATAATTTTGGGAAAAACCCTAGTTGTATTAATTAATTAATTTGTATAATTAATTTAAGGGAATTGGGAATTTGGTTAAATTCATGAAATTGGGAAATTTATTGATTAAATGGTGTAGTTGGATAATGTAAATCACTCGCCTATTGAATTGTTGGTATATTTATTTCCAAGTCTAGAAATAACTGTTTTGGGCTATCGGTGGAGGATAGTCGTGCTTGTTGTAGACACTGCATGCGGATTAGGGATAACTGAAACTAATCATTGATTAAGTCATCAATTTTGACTGCTGAATTAATACAGACATTATGTGTATTGATTGTGTGTTGTATATGTTATGTGTTTGCATACATTGTTTTGTGTGGGAGGAGATAGGGGATGTACTCCACGGTTTAGGGGAAGATAGGGGATGGACCTCTAAACCGGATTTTGTTTGGGAGGAGATAGGGGATGGACTCCATTAGCATCACTTTTATGTGTGCTTATTTATATTGAAGTGTTTTATTGATACAACACTAAAATGTGTATCAAACTGGAAGTATGAAGTGTTTTGATTTGAGCCTGAGTCTCAATTGTTTGTTGACATTGGAAGAATGTGAATATGAGAATGTGAATATGATATATATATAGTTTACTGTTGTAAGTTTGGCCAGGTTCTGAGCCATATTGATAATGTTGGAAAGTAAAACGTGTTTTAGACATTAGTGTCATGAGACTGTATAATGATGTAATTGATTATCTTGGTTAACCATCTATTAAATACTAATGCTTTATTCAATGCTTATATTTGGTTTAGTATATTTCTACTGGGCTGTGGCTCACCCTTTATGGGAACATCATTTTCAGGTCCAGGTGATAAGCTACCTCCCAGGACTTAGCTTGGAAGGATTTGGATTTTGAAGACTATCTTTAGTTGTTTGTTTTTATTTGATAAATAATCAAGCCTAGGGCTTTATTTGTATTTGAGTTAGAACTCATATTTTGTGTCCAAGTGTTGGCTTGGAAAGATGTAAGCCCATAGGGCATTTAATTTGATATTACATGTAATGTTTTTATTTAGAAATACTCTGATGAATGAATTAATAAATTGTTTTCTTTAAATAATGCATGTTGATGATATACATATAATGGGTTTATTTTGAGGGCGTTACACTTTGTGACTTTATCATAAAATTTTGTGATATCAACCACAAAATACGTAATTTAATCACAAATTGACATAAAAAATAATTAAGTAACCAGCTTACAAACTTTTGCGACATCAAATACAAAAATAGTTTTGAATTTTGTTTTATTTTTAAATTTAAAATCCCTCCACATTGAATATTGGGTCAACGTAAAATTCAAAATCTTGTCACATTGGACTTTTCGGTCAACTTGCTGGAACCATTCATCAACACCCAAAAAAAAAAAAAAAAAAAAAACAAACAAACAAACAAACAAAGCAACACAAAATAAAAGAGAGCAAGTCACATCAAAATTGTAACGTCCTAGGTTTTTACTACTCGAATCCATTACCATAACTCTTAATTAAGTCCATTTTCAAGATAATAAGCAAGATTAAAATATATTAAATCAATTGAGGTTCTCTCTCGTACAAATACACAATGGTGACATGACCAACACAAATAATTTCAAGTGCCCTTGGGCTTACATTGAGAAAAGAAAACTAGAAAAATGAGATGAGAGAGACTAACCCTCTTACAACAAAATAGCATCCCGCCTACAGGAAACGGGCCCTTTGGCCACATTAAATGGTGAAACAAGCTCCAACTTTCTACCTGAAAAAAAAAGATTAACAACATGGAATGAACAATAATGTCCAGTATGAATCCCAATGATCTTAAACAATAGCAGTGCATAGATAGGTATGATCATGAATGCTATAAGTCATAATTATATACATATAACGTGACTTTTTATATCCAAAAATATATATATGCATAGGTATATCCTTTCTCAAAAGAATCCTTCTTTTATCATTTCACAAAAATTCATTTCTCCATCCTTTTAGTCACCAATTTTCTTTGGAAAGATTCAAAAAAAAAAAAAAAAAAAAAAACTAATCCACATCTCGAACATCATGCACGTTAATTATTTCTTCATTTCTATAATTCATCTCTGATTATTCAAATAATTCTAACCCGTTGTTTATTTTCAAAATCAATTCACATTTAACCCTTGCACTCTCGTGCTACTCATTTACATCAAACAATATGCACATTATTCCCGAACTCAATATTCATCTCTGTGAAAACCCATATTTAAATTATTCTTGAAAGAAAATAAATAAGTAAATTAATTAATTAGTTTTAAATTAACCAAATCCTATTACTAACAAAGACCCTATTAAGAATGATAATTTTGTGAGTGTTCAATATTTGTTGTTTATAAATTAGTTTAATTAGGATTCAATATAAGAATTATTCTTACTAAATACCTTAGATAAAAATCTTAGGGTATCAATTTTCAGAACCCCTACAAATACAAAAAAAAAAAAAAAAAATACAAACAAACAAACAAACCGTGGGCAAACAACCCACAGCTCCTACCAAACCCACCATCTTTTAGAATTTAGGATAACCATAAAATTTAGGGAAAAGCTTATAAAATTTAGGGAAAGCTTGCTCTTAGAAATTGGAGAAAGGGAATGGAATTTTTTGAAAAAAATAATAATAATGGAAAGTATGAGAGGGAGAGAGAGATGTCTTCAACTAGCTTTATATATATATATATATATATGCATGCAAGCCTTCCTTGTGCATGCAAGCATTCGGTAGAAGAAAAAAAAAAAAAAGAGGATAGAAATCTCTTAAGCAACCAAGTTTAGTAGTAGGAGAGGAAGAAGAGTAGGAGATTAAGGAAGCCAAAATTCTCAACCATTTTGTCACCCTACAACTAAGTAAGAAAACCCTCTCAACCCTCTCATTTTTTTTATATAATTGAAATTTTTTAGATTATGTACATTTGATACATTGTCTAAATTGTTTTGAATCTGCCAGCATGTTTACCCGAATTTTTAGATAATTTTATACTCAAAATTTCGAAATGATTTCTTCTACAAAGTTGTTGATAATGATGTCTAGTTTGTCCAGAAATTTTTGGAAATAATTTTTGAGCTTTATACAAATTTATACAAATTTTTAACTAAATCTGAAACTGTGAGACAGATTTTACCATGTATTTGAAAATTTATTTAAAATTCTATACTAAGCCAAATCTGGTAATTTCTAACTAAAAGATGAAATTTGAGAAGTCTAGTTTCATGATAAATTTTTAGATTATGGGTTTGATCTATAAATTTAAGCATGGAATTAATGTAAGGAAATGTGACAAATCTGTGTCATAAACACCCTTGGAATTTGTTTAGAATTATTTATAAGTTATTTTTGGAAAATGCTTTCTGAAAAATAACCATAACATGTTTATTGAGTATCATGTAGATTGATATGAATTTTAGAGTTGTATAAGTAATGTATTTATAATTTTATTTGCAAGATATATACTCTGAAAATTTTTCTGGACAGAATAAAATCACCACTTTAATATTATGCTAGTCTAATTTTGTAAATCAAAAATTTGTGCATGTGTGTATTTAGGGTTTAATTCTTGTATCTAAGTTATTATTTCATACCATGGTTTAAATAAATTGTTTATTTAAATTCTGTACTTTTATTTAGTATTGTGTGACACATGCAATATTTTATGATTGGGAGTTTTAATGAGTTGGTATAACATTACTTGTGATTAAAAATTTGGAATTATTTGTGATTAATATCAAAATTAACTGAAATGATTAACGGCATATACAAAGTTAACAATTGACGGTTAATACCAGTTGTTCGGGGTGAGTCTTGGTTTAAAGACTGTACGGGATTAAGAGTTGACGGTTAACACCGGTTGTTCAAGGTGAGCCCTGGTTTTGAGAATTCTCACGTAAATTGGGTTGCGAAACTCTAAGATGGCACGGGACTTATTTGACCCCTTTTCGGTATTCGGTTTTGGAATAAGGGTGGATGTGCAGGTGACACACAGGGAGGTTACTTACCCCTAGCAGACCGTTTCCTTGGGGTAGACCACGGATGCCACTACTTGGGTATATAACTCCGGACGTGGGCATCCCTGGTAGTTACGGTTGGTAACACTTAAATATTTGACCAAGGAAGGGTTTCAAATTAATCGTTGCCATGCTTAGTGGTTGGTAAGTTAAATCTCTTTGGTGAGATTTCGAGTGTCACCTAATTTATAAAAATTACTGAAATTATTCTAATGGTTGTAAATTCTGTGTATAATTATATTGTTATCTCATGTTTAGAATATTATTATTTTTCTCTTAAAAAGAATGGTAGGTTGGTTACGTTTTCTTACTGTGTTGCAAAACTCATGGCATATATTTTGTTGCCCTGGCGTTTCATGCCAGATTATGTCGAAGAAGGGACTGAGGCTGAAATTGGAGCTGCTGTCAATATCGAACCTTGGCTGACTTAGAGTCAAGATTTTATCAAAATAAAATCCTGTTATCCCTTGTATTAGGATTTAACTATGTTGTGACGTTGTGTGTGAACTTGTAGTTTTATTTTGTCGTTGGACTTTGACTATGTAAGAACTTAAAAGTTCCTAATTAGAAGTTAAAACTTTATCTAGCAAGTTATCGTTATTTAAATCTTATGACGTTTCAAAAAAAAAATTTTGGGGCGTCACAATCTC
Source organism: Camellia sinensis (assembly GCF_055761805.1). Classification (NCBI taxonomy): domain Eukaryota; kingdom Viridiplantae; phylum Streptophyta; class Magnoliopsida; order Ericales; family Theaceae; genus Camellia; species Camellia sinensis. The sequence continues at coordinate 190,321,428 of NC_138961.1, read as the reverse complement.
AATACGTAAATTTAACAATATCCTCAATACATATATTTATCAATAATTATTTGTATAGGTATTCGCATTAGCAATCAAAATTCACAATCAAATGAACAACTTAAAGACTTGTCAAGCTTCACATCACCGCTGTGGTCTCATCAAACCCCACGTCTGTCTGCTTTACCGGTTGCTAGCTGGAAGGAACGCATTACCTCTATCTAGCACAATCTGCTTTACCGGATGCTAACCGGAAGGAATGCATTACCTCTATATAGCACATCCGCCTGCTTTACTGGGTGCTAACTGGAAGGAACGCATTACCTCCATATAGCACTTTCATCACTTCATCACATGACACATTATTCAAAGTTGTACCTTTAAACATTACACAAAACACGTGTATTCCATTCAATACAAGCAACACCATCCTCCACTGATGGTCAAGGACAAAACCTCTAAACAATAAAGACATAATTTCCGTAGATAACACAATATGATTATCAATCCATTTCCATATTTCATCTTTAGCAAGGTTTGTTTAGAGCTAACTCAACTATCACTTTTTCTCAAAAATCTCATTTAGGACAATAACATTCTCATAAAAATTTCCATTTTTGACTCCACTATTACCAATCATCAATAGTTTCGACATAAGGCAAATTTCAAAGCCATTACATGTTTCTTTTCCTCCCCCGATCATACATTCTTAGCTCACAGCAAATACATTACAAAATCCTTAATCTTTCATTGTCTCTTTATATTTCACAATTTCAATAATTTAATTTCATTAAGTCAATAGCCCAACAAATTTTATATTGTTATATTTCATGGCAAACCATTCATTTTTCTCTTCAATCAATGTGGTTCAAATATTAAAATCTCACCACTTTACCTCATTCTCAAGATTGTTAAACAAAAAAATAATTAAGATTAGGGCTTTTCATCACAAACCTCACGAATATATTTAATTAGCTCAAAACTCACCAAATTAATAACAAAACAAGAAATCAAACCCAATGAACGTGAAACCGTAACTCACTTCAACATGCTTTTCAAAACTCTCAACAAAATCATTTTTTTGTGCAATAGAAAAAATATCACATAGCTACCTATAGCAAAGTGTTATAAAGAATCAAGAAAATCCCTACCTTTAGAAGATAATAGGAGAAAAGCCCAAAAATCAATCTTGCCGAAATTCAATCTCCACAGTCAAAACGATGTCCTCATGACACGCCCTCAAAATAACAACATTAAACCCATCCATATAGAGACATGCATTGATACATAAAAGTCCACATTCATCTATTCATCAGAGTATTTCATTACAAAAGTATTACATGGTTACAACAGAAGCAAATGCCTTACGGGCTTACAGCTTTCCAAGTTAACACTTGGTTACAAAAGAGAGTGCTAGCTTAAATACACATTAAGTACACATTAAGTCCTAGGCTCAAATCTATATGAAATACAATCAAGAAAGAATAAGGCGACAAAAGTATGTCTGCCTCTAGCCTCCCAAGCTATGTCCTCAGAGGTGGCATGCTACCTGTACCTGAAAATGATGTTCCCATAAAGGGTGAGCCACAGCCCAGTAGAAATATACTAAACCAACTATGAACAATGACTAAGAAATTAGCAACTGATAGATGGTCAACACTGACACTTCCATTTACATCTTATTACGTTTCCATGACAGCCAAGTCTATGTTACAATTCACTTCTCATTTTTTTTTTATTCAACTTTGAGTTTGAAAACAAGCCTCAGTGCTCTGGCCAAAACATTTGATGAGATTATAGTTCATCACTAGAACACTTTCAAAATCCAAGGTGGATACACATTTTGGTGTTGTATCAATAACACATTAACTACTTCCATATTTCGCAAACAATGATGATATACATTTTAGTGCTATATCAAATCAAACAAACTTTTCAATAGATAAGCATATGAGCTATATCACTACTACGACAGATAAGTATATGAGCTATATCAATACTTCAACAGATAAGCATATGAGCTGTATCAATACTTCATTAGATAAGCATATGAGCTGTATCAATATTCCAATAACCAGTTTAGAGGTACATCCCCCATCTTCCCCTAAACCATTAACCGGTTTAGAGGTACATCCCCCATCTTCCCCTAAACCGTGGAGTACATCCCCCATCTCCTCCCATACACAAGTAATGCATATAAACACAGAATCACATATGCGATCAATCAATACATAAAATTAGTGTATTCTATCAACCGTCTACACAGAATGCATATAAACACATTGGTCACATGCACAACCCACAGATACATAAAGTTAATGTATTCTATCAACCGTCATACTCTATGACACATTCAATTGATTAGTTTTAGTTTGCCCAATCATCATGCATTGTCTACAACAATCAACACTACCCTCCACCGGTAGCCCAAAGCAATTATTTCTAAGCAGGAAATAAATGCACACGTGGATAAAATACCAACATTTCGACTAGATGAGCAATAAAAGATTTGACTACACTCTTTAGTCTCATACATTCCCAACTTCAACATTCTCAATTCAATTCCTCGTTTTCTTCAATTAATTAAATGCATTAATTAATTAAACCAATTAGGGCAAATTACCATAATTCACAAAACAACCCTAAGGTTCCATTTCCATCAATGTCCCAACATTAATCTCATTTCTCTCTGCCTAACATGCATATAGGTTTATATACCTAAAACCCCAACTTTTGTAAAATTTTACAAAGGCCCAAACTTTCTCAAAATTACCCAACAACCCCCAACATATCAAAATGCTAAAATTCAAAGACAAAGTTCATAAGATGGAGTAGGTTATCCCTACCTCGAATGATGGGACGCAACGAAGGAGATGAAGAAACGAAAATGCTCCAAATCCCTAAATTTTCAGATTAAAAGATAACCCTCGACGATCAACACAACTTTTGTAAAGGCCCAAGGTGAGAAAACAACTCCTACTAGATCAAATCTAAGAGAGAAAGGCCGGTTTTAGAGTGAGAAGCTTTGAAAATGGCTTTTTGGAAAAGTAAGAGAGAGAAAAGATCTTGAAAAGTGATCCAAAAGTCGGATCTCAGATTTATATAAAAGTCGCCCCGCTCGAGCGTCAAACTCCCCGCTCGAGCGTCAGTCACAGACTCCCGCTCGAGCGTCAACAATCCCGCTCGAGCGGCGGATACACACTCCCAGAACTTTTACAGACAGGTCTCCCGCTCGAGCTTCCAACTCCCCGCTCGAGCGGCACTTACACAATCCCGCTCGAGCGGCCAATCCCACGCTCGAGCGTCGAACACTGCACAGGAAAAAATTGGATGGGTGAAACTCCCGCTCGAGCGCCAAAACCCCCGCTCGAGCGGACAGGTCAAAATCTGGGCAACTAGTTTTGGTTTCTAATCTCAACCAACCTGTAACAAATCTGCCCAACACATCCTATAACTCAAATACAAAGTAAGAAAGGATGCACACTAGGTAATAATCAACTACTATCATCCACGGACACATGTCCGGATCACTGTACATCAAGGGTAAACCCGGGGTCGCTATACCTCAACACGCTCATCATTTTGGCCTAAAGGACTACGGTGGGATTCTAACTCTAAATGTGGTGGATCAAGAGTTTTGTGTCTTAAAAGTAAAAAAAAAAATTGAAAGAGAGAAAGCAACCGAGAGAGGGAGAGACAGAAAGTGTCTCTGCCAAAACAACCAAAACCAACTAAAGAAGAAGAAAAAAGGGAAAAGGAGTAAGGGAAGAGGGATGGGGGTAACCAACGTGGGTTGCCTCCTTTATTGCTTCAATTTAGTATGTATATATGTATACATCTATCAATCTACACATACATCTATACATACATATATATATGTATATATCTATTAAAATTTTATTTTAGCATCTTAATATTTTATAATATAAAATGATATAATTTTTTTCTCATTACAAATATACATTTCGTTTGGCGGTACACACCATAAATATTCACAATCTTCTCATAATAACTATAGCAAGTAATTACAGATGACACATAATTTAATCAATTGGATACAAAATGAATGAAGTTTAATAATTTAAAATAAATTTTCAATTGAGACAAGACTACAAAATATTTTAGATGGACTCAAGATGGTCCCCACTATTTATATAATTAAATAAGATCAAACAGGTAAGTAAGACTTAGATACATAAATCCAAATTAATATGTCATAGGTCTTAAAACCCAAAACTTCAACACCAAAATTCTGCTAATCCGTCAATTTTGGAAAATAAAAACCCATCATTGAAATTCTAAATTTTATTTATTTATTTATTTATTTTTGGTCTGTACAAAAATGTAGAAAGAAAACAAAAAATAACAAATCACATCAAGTCACATCTCTATTTCCCAAGTGTGCATCCGAAAAAAAAAGTTTTAATTTTTTTTTTTTTTTTTTTTTGATTTTTGGACTTAACCAAACAAAAACTCTAAAATTTTCCAAAAAATGAGTTTGGAAAACTAGAACCAAACATTACTTTTTGAAAAAATGCACTAAATGATTTTTTAGCAAACCTTCTAGATATATCTATTGTCACATCAAACCACCCCCCCCCCCCCCAAACATAACTCATTTATAGTAAGAAATTCCCAATTTCATACATAGACAAAATCTTGAACAACTCATATACTGTGAACAACCCATGTTCAATGTGTGCTACAACGAACCCTAACCCGAGAACGTTTGAATTTGAATGTAAACGTGAACATGAATATGAATAATCACCGTTGTCCATGTGTCCCAACCAAGCCCAACCTCGTGATTTTGTTGCGGATGTGAATGTGAATAACACATTTCCAAAATATGTGTGTTTTATTGCTTATCATTGCGAAAGTGAGTGACGTAGGCATTGTTAATTCCCGCTGACATTTTGGTGGCATAATATTGTAGGGTGTATTTTAATATTTGGAATGCAAAATCCCTTCAGTGATTTTAATAACTGAATCACCATGAACTCACCCATAGACAAATCTATGAGAATCCCACAAATCAAGGAATTTGAAAACAGATAAGTGAAATTTGAATCCCTCAAATGGGGGTAACCCAAATACAAAGAAAGGGGTAAAATAGTATGAATTTGACGACCACAAATATTAAAAGGATCTCATAAATAAAATTTACAAGAAAGAAAAATGGAACCTTCAGGTACATAGGTCACCCAAATAGGATTTACTAGTAAATTTTCCTAAATATGAAGATAATTGCAATTTTGATAAATCTGGAGTGGGCCACAGCCTATTCGTCTCTCTTTAGGTTCATCATGTACTCCTTGTCTCAAAATTAAGGGTTATTTACCAGCCGATCCCAATAATTGAATCTATTACCCATTAGGTCCTAAGTTTTTATCTCATGTACGAGGAAGTCCTGCTATATATTTTTTTTATCCTGATTTTGCCCCTACTGTTATACTGCCAGAGGCATTGATGAATTAGTGGTGTTGGTGAATTGGTGAACATGAGAACTACCAGAGCCATTGATGAATTCGTTGGTGTTGGTGAACATGAGAACTACCTCTGTGGCCCTTGGATTTGAGAAAGATGGTGTTAGATTTGAGAGAGATTAAGAAAATCGACATGAATGGAGATGGGGTGTGTCGACATTGACAAGTTCCAGAGCCATTGATGAATTCGTTGGTGTTGGTGAACATGAGAACTATCTCTGTGACCCTTGGATTTGAGAGAGCTGATGTTAGATCTCGGAAAGATCAAGAAAATCGACATGAATGGAGATGTATTGTTTAAACCAGTGATAAATTTGTTTGAACCAGTGATAAACTAGTGATAAATTTATCACTGATGAATTTGTTAAAAAAATTACAAATAGCAGACTTGATTTGAGAGAGAGAGGGGGGGCATCACAACAGATTTATTACTAAATCAAGTAACAAATTTATCACTGAATTAAGTAACAAATTTATCAGATCAGTTACACGTCTGTAGAAGATTAACAACATCTTTCAATGCACTGATTGGACATTTTGAATCCTAAACCAGTGATGGAGAAAGATGATGGCAACGATGATGTCGAAGATGCTAGATTGGTGATGGAGGAAGATGATGGCAACCGCGATGTCGAAGATGGTAGATCGATGATGGAGGATTAAGGTGTTGAAACTAGTAGATGAATGATGGGGTAGGAGCAACGGTGATGGCAACGAAGGAGAAGAAGATAATGGTTAATGATGGAGGAGGAGGAGGAGGAGGAAATGGTGTGCCAGTGACAGAAATAAGAGAGAGAGAGATAGGGGTGTGTTTGGGTTTAGGATAAAATCACTCAACTGAATATAAGGGGTAAAAATGGAAGATGGGCTAAATTATTTTGGGTCAAGACTTCCTAGGAATTAAGTCCGGTCCAAAGGACCGGCCTGTAACTCACCACAAAATTAAAGAGTGATGCTATTAGCACCCTATGAATTTTTTTGGACCCCCACTTATAAATTTTGAAACCCTTAAAATTTCTTTTTCCCCCCAAAATAATACCAAAATTATCCTTGTGAAAACATTTCACCCATTGAACGCATACCCCCCACACCCCACACCCCACACCCCAAAAAACCCCCACCAAAGCCCACGAAGAAGAAGAAGAAGAAGAAGAAGAAGAAGAAGAAGAAAAGACAATATGATTATTGTCTTTGCCGTCTCATCCACCATTGTCACAGTTGGTATGCTCTTTCTCTTTATATATACACACACACACACACATGTAATTTCTTAGTTTTCTCATAATAATTTATTCTCTTTATTCTTTTCTAGAAAAAAATTATAATAATTGGTTTAGTTATTGAAAAAACTAGAAACCCCCTAGATTTTGATTTGTGATTATGAATCAATTATAATCAGTAAATAGCAATCCCAATCAAACAATCAAAGATAAATCAACACAATGATTTTACGTGGAAAAACCACAATTGGAGCACCTTCAATTGTGATAAAAAAACCATGGGAAAAAGCCACAAAATAATCCATTAAAAAGACATAAAGGAATTACACAGGTATACTCTCAATTACCTAGCGAATCCACGCCCAAATTGAACTAACCCCAATGTGCCTCTTCCAACCCCGTCTTCACCTCGGAATTGTCTTACCCAACGTTGAATCCATAATGCCGATGTCAAATCACGATGATGAGCCACTCCAGAATCCACCAAAGCTTCAGGCTCGAATTCTCTAAAATCCACCGAAGAACAACTCTCTCTTTTGTATAGAATAAACAAACAATCCTTTGATGTATACTTCTTAGACCATGAGTTGAATACTCAATCAAACATCAAAGAAAACTAGCAAAATAGCCCCAGATATGAACCCTAATATCCAAGAAGAAGATCTGGAGGCGTAATCCTAAAATCTGATTGAATCGCATATTTATAGAAAACTGAATCGCGATGCTCGCTCGAGCAAAGACTCTCTCGCTCGAGCGAGGAACCAAAAACGCGTGTTTTCCTCAAGTGTCATCGCTCGAGCCACGCTACCTGCGCTCGAGCGTACAATCATCCTTCACAGGTTTTTTATAGACGCAGCCTTCGCTCGAGCAAGAATTCCTTCGCTCGAGCGAGCAAGGCCAGACAAGCAATTTCGAATGTAATTTTGCATTTTGCTTCGGTGATGCTGCCACTCGACCCCGTTTGGGCGCTACTCCCTAGACCCCCGCGAGCTAACCGGCAGCTTGATCCCCGTCATAGTCAGCGAAATGGAAATCTTGAAAGAATTAACATCACAAACTTCTCTGCAAGGCACAATTCGTGTTGGATTCGCAAAAAACTCATAGCCTTACTGAAATAAAAGCGCGCATACAAGTACAACTGAAAGAAGTTTTGTCAAACAGAATTGCCAAGAATAAAAACCTAACAGTTTTCTCAAAGTTTTTGTGCATATCATTTGTATTTTGCCCAAAACTACACTGGTTTGATTCCTTGTAAAGGGATACATAGGCAGCCTGCGGGTGCAACCATTTCTTTCTATCTTGATTGTCTGTCCAAGTCTTACGGCCTTGTCAAAATGGGTCATCTTCGGGTTTTGACATTTACTCATGTTATTTCATGACTTTGAGTTCTGTCAAACAAGGGCAACTGTAGACACCCCATTTTTGACGACCCTTACGACTTGGACGTCCTTGCATACACACCCGATGATGAATGTATATGCTCGCCAAGTGCTTGAAGTCCTCAGCGGAATGCCACAACTTTGAGCCTTTCAAACCCTGTACCTTTGTTGTCCCAGTTTTGGACCAAGCCTAGCTTTTCCAGCCTGCAGCCTCTAGTGGCCTGCCGGTCACCCCTTTTGGGCTGCTGGCCATCATTTTTTGGCTGCCAGCCACTGATGTGGCTTGCCGGTCACTAGTGTATTTTGTAGATATTTTATGCCAGCTATGCCAGCTATTTCCACAGATGCACCCATCTATCCCCACATGTAGGGCTGGATCTCCTTGGGGGAATTTCATGTTTTCTATATATAGGAGGCCCCTTTCTCATGTTTTAAGGTTAGAAAAATTTTGAGATCTAAAATTTTCCTCTCTCTCTACCAAATCTCTACACTTTTGCCTACAAATCTTCAACCTTTGCCTATACACCCTTAACCAAATCTTCTCATCTTTGAGCTGAGGTATTCTTGAGCTTCGTTTGAGCTCTTGAGGGTGTTATTTGCTTGGTTTTGTTGCTTGAATTGCTTCTTCTCTTCAAGAGATATAAGGCTTTACCTATTTGCTTGCTTTTTTTTACTATTTTTCCTACTATTTTTCCATTATTTTTGGAGGTCTTTGTCCTTGTGTTTCCCACCCTTTTATTATCTTTTTCCAAGCTTTTAAACACTAATTTTTAGAGCTTTTTTAGTGGTCAAAATCATGTTTTAAAGTCCAAAATTAGAGGGGTTAGCCTCCCCTCCTTGTGTCTTACTTACTAGCCTAGCTTATGTCATGTTTAGGCATATTAATCTAGCCGTTGTTAGCACAACTTCAGTATGTTTTAGGACTTATTTTAGACTTTAGCACTGTTTTGGGCTATTAGTTGCATTTGATCTTCATTTTGCATGCTTGTAGTGTAATTGTCCTTATGAGTTTGGTGTTCTAGGCCTTAGACACCTTCTCCTTTGAGTTGATAGCACTTATTTATGCTTTTCTCACTCCTTTCTTGGCTTTTTGTTTTACTTTGAAAGTGATTGTTGTGATGATTTGGTTCGTTAACCGTCTCATTTCTTTTGTTTAACCTCGGATTCACCACGCTAGTGTGCCAGGTTTCACTTGAAGTCTTGTTAATCATTTAGGTTGTGGTGTCTAGAAGTTGTTTCTCAAATAAATTCGTGTTCTTGTTCATTCGGTGATGATTTTCACTTGTTTTGGAGAGTGCGAGGTTAGGTCCAAAGTACCTAGAATTGAGCTGAGGAAAATTCTGGGCTGGGGAACCAGGGCTGCACGTGCAGGAGAGGGGCCACACGTGCGGGAGGTGAGGCCGCACATGCGAAATTTAGGGGAAGTTTGGGGCAACACACTGCAATATATGCAGGTGCTGGAGGAGGTGCGGCATTGGAAGGTCGCACATGCGGGGTTGAGGGCTGCACGTGCGGGAGATAGGCTCCACACGTGTAGGGACTCGTGCCATACGTACGGGGCGCGGGCAGTCTGAGTCTCTGCTTTTTTTTCTCTTTTAGGGTTGTGTTTGTATCACTTTTAGCTCATTTCTCTCTCTCTAAAAATCATCTCCTCTCCCTTCTCTCTATATTTCATACACCAAAACACCTAGCATTTTTTATTTCTTTGGATCTAGTGCATCCCATCCCAAATCCTTTCATCAAAGTGGAAGAGCTCCTCAAGAGCTACATTGTGCACGGTGGAGATTAAGTTTGGGCATTTTTGATTTCTAGGGTTTCATCTTCTTTTCCTCATCAAACCTTGAGGTAAGGATTCTTTTGAGTTATATATACATGTTTGACAATGATGATGTGTTTTAAGGGTTTTCTTGAAGTTATTTTATCTCTTCTGATTTTATGGCACAAAAATGTAGAGATTTTAAAAGTGGGGTTTAAATCTCAACCTTTTGATCGTCAAGGGTTTCATTTTCAACAATTTGAGAAAGATGATTTTAAAGAGATTTCACCAAGGAAAAATGGGGAGATGTTTTGGCCTTGATGAAGAACCCTAGAAATTTGGGGGTTTTGGAATATGTGGGAAAAACCTATGGGTTTTCTTTCTTTTCTTGTGTTAAATGAATGAATAAGTGTAGTTTTCATATTATGTTTTGTAAAAATGGCAATCTTTTTGATGTATGAGGATTGAGAATTTATTTTAAAATTATTGTTGAATGCATGAGCATATATAATTGTGAGATGACAAATTGTTGAGTATTATAGATTATGAGAATTGTAATCTTGGAAATTGAAATTCGAAAAATTACATATAGTCTTGAAGAGACTAAATTGATAGGAATTGTGCATGAAGAGAAAATATTGCTATGTGTTGATAACTTGGGTTGAGCATATGGTTATTTTGTGAAATAACATTGGAGGGAGAAAAAATGGAGAAATATTATGTGGCATTAATCATTGCATGGCATACTCATTCAATTGATTATTATTATCATTATACATCTTGAATTGAGTTTGGAAACGCTTATATTGAGAAAAGAATATTTTGAATGAGAACTATTGAAATGTTATGGGGTAAATATGTTGGTAAGTCCAGATCGGAGGTGTAGATGAAATTGATAAGTTGGCCTAAGTGTCCGGGGTGAAAGACCGAAAACACGTGCGGAGGATGTAGGAACCCACATTTTATGTCTTCGTCATGTTCATGAGCATCTGTATGACTATGGCTTGTTAAGTTTGCATGTGTATGTTTGTGACCTGTTTCGCTTAAGTGTGGTGTGCTTGTCTTGTTCCTTCCTTGATGTGAAACTTAGGTCACGCCTTGCCTGAGTTATACTAGCCGATGTTATTCCAAGCCTAGGTTACGTTACGCCTAGATCATTCCAAGCCGAGGTCATCCTCAGTCTAGAAGTATCTTGGAACCCCTTGTTGACCTCCGTCCTTGCCTTGACACATTAGCCGAGATGTTACCTTGCACCCAAGTGATCTCGTCCTGGAGTGGTATGACCTAGGCCGAGGTGTGGCGCATCTAGGCCAAGATGTGGCACAGCTTAGTCAAGTGTTGTCCTTCCTAGCCGGGGTCATTGTCACCCCTTGCCGGAGTGCCATTCTGTGTAGCTTGTTAGATACGCCTTGTTATTAGCCGATGTCATTGCCTCGTCAGAGAGCCCATACCACTTTACTTGTTGAACACCCTTCCACCATGCTTTGTCTGGTCTGTCAGCCACCTTTTTCAGGGAAACCCAACCAGTCGTCGCCACGTGTCTTAGCAGAGGGTTAACCCCAGAACCGGGTAAAGAAAACTATCATTTGGTATCATAACCTTGCCTTGTAGAGAGAGAAACTCTAGGAGGAAGAAGGAGTTTTAGAGTGAGGAAGTAGATCTTCAAGCTTGATTCCTAGAGATCGAACCGTTAGATCCGTGTTCTAAGGTTAGATTCTTGATCTGCTCATGATGTTCTCTATGTTCATGTTATTGTATTGCATGATCGGAAACGATTTGTAAGCCATGCATTGTTTTGAAGTTCGATTTTAGAAAGAGAAAATGACATTCATGTGTTCTTCATGAAAAGTCATGTTTTGATCCGAAAGCTTTTTGCCTAGGCTCATGTTTTGTGTTTGTTCTTGCATGATTTTTCAACTATGGGTACCCAGGTCCATGTTTTCAAACTCGTAACATGAAAATCCCAGATTTGTGATGACAGATTATGATTGAACATTCACATTTTTCATGTTTTCACACTTATGCTCTTCATGTTCATCAGCAGAGGGAAACCCAGAGTTTCCCGACCTCTTTTCCTTGCATGTGGCCCTCGGGAACACACCTCGGCGAGGAGGTGTGGAACCTCGACCTAGACCTGGTTAGTGCCCAGCATGTTTTTCGAAATCATTTGTGTACATACGAAACTGTTGAAGGTGCATTCAATAGGCTTTGCCATGTGTTTGTAGGACTTGGGCTCGTCTCGACCCTGACGTTTGAAGAAACTATGTGAGTGGTATTTTTAATAAAGCTATGTTACACTTGTTTTCATAAATCTCGTCTTGCCTTGTTTTGAAAAGTACTTGATCTAGCATGAATGACTATCCCTACTTGTATATTAAACGCTATCTTGTTTTGATGACATGTCTTGAAAGTCCTTAGCTGCAGGGGACTATAATGCAACTGCACTCTTGTCTTGAAAGTCCTTAGCTGCAGGGGACTATAATGCAACTGCACTCTTGTCTTGAAAGTCCTTAGCTGCAGGGGACTATAATGCAACTGCACTCTTGTCTTGAAAGTCCTTAGCTGCAGGGGACTATAATGCAACTGCACTCTTGTCTTGAAAGTCCTTAGTTGCAGGGGACTATAATGCAACTGCACTCTTGTCTTGATATGTCATCGCACTTGTAATATGTAGATGTAATAACATCCAAGGAACTTGAAAGGCCGGCAATGAACTTGATTTCCCTCTTGATTGTAAAGTATGCTATGTATTGTTTTGAAAGAATCTTGGATATCAATCATGCAAAACCTTTATTTCTAATATCATTCACTGAGTATCCAAGCTCACCCTCTCTATATATATGTAGGTGATGAACAAGAAGGCAATGAGGCCTAGACGTGTAGCCGATGTGTTTTTGGGCGCATAGCCGACGTGTTTTGGATTAGCATTTTGTACCATCTTGAAGATTTTGCTTCTTAGTCTATATTTCATGTGTACTTGTATAAGTCGGCTTGAGAAGCCTTATGGTCAAGATGAATTTTGTATCTCATTCCCTTGTTGTATCTAAGTTGCAAGACTTGTAAAAAAATGTATGTCATTTCATTGGACGTAAGCACGGCTCTCATGGGCTATTTAGATTCGGTATATATATATTGCTTCCGCACTTGTAAGCCCCATATTTTATACTCTGATTGTGTTTGATTCTCGTAAGTCGGCCTTCGGTAATCTCGGATTACTGGCCATCACGGCACCAAACTACTAGGGGCGGTTTGGGGGCGTGACAAAATGGTATCAGAGCACAAGATCCTTATAGTACGTTGTTCACACACTTGAGTCCTAAAGAGCATAGGATTTCCCTTAGACTGGTGTTAGGATTGCATCATATTGGTTGCTACTTGACTACGTGTGCATCATTTCGGCATAGACGTTTGTTACTTGTATACGTATTATTTGTTCAGTTATTTTAAAGTCTCATCTTGCATTCTCCTAGCATCATGAGGAGAGGTAGACCTCCAGTTGGCCGAGATCGTTCAGAGGATAGATTGGAGAGATTGGAAAGGTTAGTCGAGGGCTTGGTTCGTGAACAGAGACAACCTAGGCCACAGGATACTGGTACGACTTCCACGCAGGCTGAGCAGACGAATGGCCGTTATACAGCTCCACCCCCTCCAGTGCCACAAGTGCCTCTACAGCAGGCTTTGTATGGGAACGACACGATAACCCTAATCAGAGAGTTCAAGAAAATGAAACCGCCAAGATTTCAAGGAGGTATAGAACCGATGAAAGCCGAGGCATGGGTTTTAGAGATGGAGAAGTTGTTTGAGATCTTCCCCAGTACAGACGCCCAGAAGGTATCTCTGGCAGCATTCACATTAGACGACGATGCTCGTAGGTGGTGGATGATGGTCCGAGAAAGCAATCCGGGTTTGACTTGGGCAAAATTCTTGGAGTTGTTCTACAACAAGCATTTTCCCCTTAGCGTCCGAGACCGAAAAACCACGGAGTTTCAGAATCTGGTGCAAGGGAACAAGACAGTCACAGAATACGATCGTGCCTTTACTGAACTGGCGAGATATGCGCCTCATATGGTTGACAACAAATACCGAAAGGCGAGGAAGTTCGAAAGTGGGTTACGTGGACCGATACAAGATAGGGTCAATATGCTCAATATGCCGACATACGCTGGAGTACTGGACAAGGCCATCCTGGCTGAAGCTAATTTAAACCGATACCAGAGTTCAGGTGAGGGTCAGAGGAAGAGACAGAATTATGATAATCGCCGAGTTCCGTTCAATGCCAAGAAGAGAATGAGCACAGACAGTTCTAGCAACTCAAATCAGGAAGGTAACGCCAAGCCGGTGTGTGCAAGTTGTGGAAAGCTACATTTCGGGGTTTGTCGTTGGGCGACAGGAGCTTGCTATGAGTGCGGCGAGATAGGTCATCGTGTGAAGGACTGCCCGAAGGCAGGGACTGGCGATGGAAAGAGGAATGGAAGCACCTCGGGCTTTGCACAGAACAACAGCGTCGGGAGAATACAGGCAAGGCAAGGCAGAGTTTTTGCATTGGTACCCGGAGACGCCCAAAATGCCGAGGCGGTAGTGTCAGGTACCCTTTCAATTTGTTCTCAAGATGCATACGTATTGATTGATTCGGGTTCTACGCATTCATTTGTGTCCACTATATTCGCCGAGAAGTTGAGTAGAGAATTAGAACCCCTTGATTACGTATTATCTGTGTCTACTCCATCTGGGAGAAATATGATTGTTACATCCATTTATAGGGCGTGTATTGTTATGATTGAGAGTGTAGAGTTGTTAGTTGATTTGATGCCATTAAGCATGACCCATTTCGATGTCATATTGGGAATGGATTGGTTAGTAGCGAACCATGCATCCATTAATTGTGTTACTAAGAGCGTCACATTGAAGACCCCAAGTCAAGCTGAGGTCATTTTCCAAGGTAAAGGAGTAGTACCCCCACCTTACTTAATCTCATCCATGAAGGCCTACAAGTTGATCCAAAAAGGATGTCCGGGTTATTTATGCAGTATACTAAGTGACTTGAATGGGAGTGTTGAGTTAGCCGACATACCCGTTGTTGAGGAATTCCCCGATGTCTTTCCGAATGAGTTGCCTGGCCACCTTGTCGATAGGGAAATAGAGTTTACCGTGGACATCCTGTCAGGAACACAACCCATCTCCAAAACACCCTACAGAATGGCCCCAGCCGAACTCAGAGAACTAAAATCGCAATTACAAGAATTGTTGGACAAAGGATTTGTTAGGCCGAGCACTTCACCGTCGGGAGCACCCGTTCTATTTGTTAAGAAAAAGGATGGCACACTTCTTCTTTGCATTGACTACAGGGAACTTAATAAGGTGACCATTAAGAACAAGTACCCATTGCCTAGAATCGATGATTTGCTTGATCAACTACGAGGAGCACGGGTCTTTTCCAAGATTGACCTTAGGTCAGGCTACCACCAGTTGAAGGTTAAAGCCGAGGACATCGAGAAAACTGCTTTCCGGACAAGATATGGCCACTATGAATTTTTGGTAATGCCCTTCGGAGTAACCAATGCCCCAGCAGCATTCATGGACTTGATGAACAGAGTCTTTAAGCCGTACCTAGATGAGTTTGTCATTATTTTTATCGACGACATATTGATCTATTCCGGAAGTACGAGCGAGCACGAGAATCATCTGAGACTTGCCCTGCAAACCTTAAGAGATAAAAAGTTATACGCCAAGTTAAGTAAATGCGAGTTTTGGCTTTCCAGCATTTCATTTCTAGGGCATGTGATTAATGAAGACGGAATATCAGTTGACCCCAGTAAGATTGAAGCCATTGTGAATTGGCCGACGCCGACCAACGTGTCCGAGGTTCGTAGTTTCCTGGGTTTGGCAGGTTATTACAGAAAGTTTGTGAAGGATTTCTCGAGGATTGCAGTGCCTTTGACACAACTAACTAAGAAGGGAGCAGCTTATGAATGGACCAATGAAAGAGAATCAGCCTTCCAGGAGCTGAAGACGAGGTTAGTTACAGCACCAGTTTTGGTACTACCATCGGCTAATGAGGAATTTTAGATTTACAGTGATGCTTCACATAAGGGTTTGGGTTGCGTGCTAATGCAAGAAGGTAAAGTCATAGCGTACGCGTCACGTCAGTTGAAGCCCAATGAAAAGAATTATCCCACCCATGATCTGGAGCTAGCTGCCGTGGTTTTTGCTTTGAAGATATGGCGTCATTACTTGTATGGAACATCTTGCCAAGTTTTCACCGACCACAAGAGTCTGAAGTACTTGTTCACTCAGAAAGAGTTAAATATGAGGCAGAGAAGATGGCTTGAGCTACTGAAGGATTATGACATGCAGATTCAGTACCACCCAGGTAAGGCAAATTCCGTAGCCGACGCATTGAGCAGGAAGTTAGTTGGAAGTATGACGTGCCTGACAGCGGTTTCGGTGGAACCGACTATTATTGAGGAAGTGAAGACCAGACAGAGGGAGGATAAATTCCTCAAGAAGGTAATTGATGAATTCGTCACCAAGCTGAGGCCGGGATACACCATGGAGAATCAAGTGCTTAAGTTTGAAGGAAGATTGTGTGTAGCCGACGTACCAGAGTTAAAAAGGAAGATTTTGCAAGAGGCCCACAGTTCCAAGTTTGCCATTCATCCAGGGAGCACCAAGATGTATCAGGACGTAAAGCGGACCTTCTGGTGGCCAAACATGAAAAGAGAGATAGCCGAGTTTGTATTTCAGTGTCTGTGTTGTCAGCAAGTGAAGGCAGAACACCAGAGACCGGCAGGACTTCTTCAACCCTTGTCAATTCCTGAGTGGAAATGGGAGCACATCTCCATGGATTTCGTAGTAGGTTTACCGAGGACGCAAAGAGGTATGGATTCCATTTGGGTTATAGTCGACAAGTTTACTAAGTCAGCTCACTTCTTGCCTGTCAAGACTACATTCAATGCCGACCGACTTGCCGAATTGTACATGAATGAGATCGTTAGGCTTTATGGTGTGCCGATGTCCATTGTGTCAGACCGAGATCCGAAGTTCGTTTCTAGATTTTGGCAGAGTCTACAAGGAGCCTTGGGAACAGAGTTGAGATTTAGCACAGCCTTTCACCCCCAGACCGACAGGCAGACAGAAAGAACGATTCAGACACTCGAAGACATGCTCAGACTGTACGTGTTGGACTTCCAGGGAAGTTGGGAATCGCATTTGCCATTAGTAGAGTTCGCGTACAACAACAGTTATCAAGCCAGCATAGGCATGGCGCCGTATGAAGCTTTGTATGGAAGGGAGTGCAGATCGCCGATATGTTGGACTGAAGTAGGAGACAAAGCTCTAATTGGCCCCGAGTTGGTTCAGATGACAACTGAAAAGATCAAACTCATTCAGCAGAGGATTAAAACTGCACAGAGTCGACAGAAGTGTTATGCCGACCAAAGAAGGAGGGAGTTAGAATTTGAAATTGGGGATCATGTATTTTTGAAGGTCTCACCGATGACAGGAGTTTCGAGATTTGGGAAGAAGGGTAAACTTGCACCCCGATATATTGGGCCGTTTGAAATTCTTGAGAAAGTTAACACCGTTGCTTACAGACTCGCTTTGCCGCCAGAATTGAGCCAAGTCCACAACGTGTTCCATGTTTCAATGCTAAGGAAATATATCCGAGACCCGCTGCATGTAATAGATTACTCCGGGGTTGTAGTTAATGAAGACCTGGGCTACGAAGAGAAGCCGATGAGAATTATCGACAGACAAGTGAGACAGTTGAGAAACAAGTCGATATCAATGGTTAAAATCGAATGGGAGAAGCATTACGGCGAGGAGGCCACATGGGAAAAGGAAGAGGAGATGAAAACCCGTTACCCGGAGTTATTTGTAGGACAAGGTAACTTAAGTTTGGGGACCAAACTTCTTTAAGGAGGGTAGACTGTAGGAACCCACATTTTATGTCTTCGTCATGTTCATGAGCATCTGTATGATTATGGCTTGTTAAGTTTGCATGTGTATGTTTGTGACCTGTTTCGCTTAAGTGTGGTGTGCTTGTCTTGTTCCTTCCTTGATGTGAAACTTAGGTCACGCCTTGCCTGAGTTATACTAGCCGATGTTATTCCAAGCCTAGGTTACGTTACGCCTAGATCATTCCAAGCCGAGGTCATCCTCAGTCTAGAAGTATCTTGGAACCCCTTGTTGACCTCCGTCCTTGCCTTGACACATTAGCCGAGATGTTACCTTGCACCCAAGTGATCTCGTCCTGGAGTGGTATGACCTAGGCCGAGGTGTGGCGCATCTAGGCCAAGATGTGGCACAGCTTAGTCAAGTGTTGTCCTTCCTAGCCGGGGTCATTGTCACCCCTTGCCGGAGTGCCATTCCGTGTAGCTTGTTAGATACGCCTTGTTATTAGCCGATGTCATTGCCTCGTCAGAGAGCCCATACCGCTTTACTTGTTGAACACCCTTCCACCATGCTTTGTCTGGTCTGTCAGCCACCTTTTTCAGGGAAACCCAACCAGTCGCCGCCACGTGTCTTAGCAGAGGGTTAACCCCAGAACCGGGTAAAGAAAACTATCATTTGGTATCATAACCTTGCCTTGTAGAGAGAGAAACTCTAGGAGGAAGAAGGAGTTTTAGAGTGAGGAAGTAGATCTTCAAGCTTGATTCCTAGAGATCGAACCGTTAGATCCGTGTTCTAAGGTTAGATTCTTGATCTGCTCATGATGTTCTCTATGTTCATGTTATTGCATTGCATGATCGGAAACGATTTGTAAGCCATGCATTGTTTTGAAGTTCGATTTTAGAAAGAGAAAATGACATTCATGTGTTCTTCAAGAAAAGTCATGTTTTGATCCGAAAGCTTTTTGCCTAGGCTCATGTTTTGTGTTTGTTCTTGCATGATTTTTCAACTATGGGTACCCAGGTCCATGTTTTCAAACTCGTAACATGAAAATCCCAGATTTGTGATGACAGATTATGATTGAACATTCACATTTTTCATGTTTTCACACTCATGCTCTTCATGTTCATCAGCAGAGGGAAACCCAGAGTTTCCCGACCTCTTTTCCTTGCATGTGGCCCTCGGGAACACACCTCGGCGAGGAGGTGTGGAACCTCGGCCTAGACCTGGTTAGTGCTCAACATGTTTTCCGAAATCATTTGTGTACATACGAAACTGTTGAAGGTGCATTCAATAGGCTTTGCCATGTGTTTGTAGGACTTGGGCTCGTCTCGACCCCGACGTTTGAAGAAACTATGTGAGTGGTATTTTTAATAAAGCTATGTTACACTTGTTTTCATAAATCTCGTCTTGCCTTGTTTTGAAAAGTACTTGATCTAGCATGAATGACTATCCCTACTTGTATATTAAACGCTATCTTGTTTTGATGACATGTCTTGAAAGTCCTTAGCTGCAGGGGACTATAATGCAACTGCACTCTTGTCTTGAAAGTCCTTAGCTGCAGGGGACTATAATGCAACTGCACTCTTGTCTTGAAAGTCCTTAGCTGCAGGGGACTATAATGCAACTGCACTCTTGTCTTGAAAGTCCTTAGCTGCAGGGGACTATAATGCAACTGCACTCTTGTCTTGAAAGTCCTTAGTTGCAGGGGACTATAATGCAACTGCACTCTTGTCTTGATATGTCATCGCACTTGTAATATGTAGATGTAATAACATCCAAGGAACTTGAAAGGCCGGCAATGAACTTGATTTCCCTCTTGATTGTAAAGTATGCTATGTATTGTTTTGAAAGAATCTTGGATATCAATCATGCAAAACCTTTATTTCTAATATCATTCACTGAGTATCCAAGCTCACCCTCTCTATATATATGTAGGTGATGAACAAGAAGGCAATGAGGCCTAGACGTGTAGCCGATGTGTTTTTGGGCGCATAGCCGACGTGTTTTGGATTAGCATTTTGTACCATCTTGAAGATTTTGCTTCTTAGTCTATATTTCATGTGTACTTGTATAAGTCGGCTTGAGAAGCCTTATGGTCAAGATGAATTTTGTATCTCATTCCCTTGTTGTATCTAAGTTGCAAGACTTGTAAAAAAATGTATGTCATTTCATTGGACGTAAGCACGGCTCTCATGGGCTATTTAGATTCGGTATATATATATATTGCTTCCGCACTTGTAAGCCCCATATTTTATACTCTGATTGTGTTTGATTCTCGTAAGTCGGCCTTCGGTAATCTCGGATTACTGGCCATCACGGCACCAAACTACTAGGGGCGGTTTGGGGGCGTGACAGAGGAGGTACCACTTCCCTTCCGATTAGCAATCGATAAAGTGGGATTTTTGGTAGTGCTTGTTGAGCCTACTTGCAGACACCAACCTAGGGATTACCTGAGTCGTATTTACCGTCCCTATTGATTAAAATTGGAAGTTTTGGAACTGTTGAAATTGCTAATTGTTATTGAAAGCATAGTGATTTCCAAGAAGAGCATGTGATAAGATTTTCTCTAAAAAGGCATTGCATGGCATTTGCATTGCATTTAACGTTGGAAATTTGCATAACTGTATATACTTTGTTAAGGATTCTCTACTGGGCTTTATGCTCACCCCTATGGGATTTTGGTGTAGGAAAGGATGTGGTGATCCCACCGAGTTGAGGGCATGGACATATTTTTGTGAAGAGCAGATGACTCTATTTTGTTGTGAATTTAATTGTTAGCGAAGGGCTTTAAATGTATGGGTTCGTGAAACCGTATTTGTGTAACCGGGCTCAATGCCTTGGAAGATGTAAGCCCTTAGGGGCATTTTATTTATTTTGAGATTAGATGCTCCACATGCTATAGATTCATGTATTTTCATATCGTTGAATGTATAATTCGCATATGGAACTTTTGTATAAACTTTTTGATTAATTATTGAAAGATGTGAGAATTTTTATTATTATTTAGTGCATGTTGGTCGATGTAGTTAATTTATATTGGATTATTTCGGGGCGTTACAGGCTCAAACAACTTGTTTGTTTAAAGCATGATATTGAGATGTCATGCTTAATGGTTTAATCCCTTAGGTGGTTTATTACCAATGGTATGATGTCTCTTTCATGCCTAAAATAACTTTTGGTTTGAGCCTTCTTTCCATTAAAGGACTTAATCTCACCCTTTGGGACTCAATTGATTAAAGGATGGAAAGGTAACTAAAATGGAGTAATTAAAACTTGAGGCTAAAAATAATGAAAGATAATAATTTGGTTGTGTTCAATCGGACGTTAATTGAACACATGGAAACTTGAACCATTTCATACTCATTAGTGATGAAATGATTCCAGGTACCAAGGTCACCACTTCCCTTGATCATTCATGAAAGGGAGGAGGTTTGTGTCTTGTTTTGCATTTATTGAACTTACACACTTGGTTTCATAAGTCATCATGTAATGAAATTACATCCATTGATGGTTTGTGAACCGAACTTGCTATTCCTTTTATTTGTTCATGAAAAGGAGGTGTGAGTTGTACAAACAAACCCTTGAAATACCCTGTATATGCTCTGTTTGTCCTCTGTTGCAGCAAGGAGAACTGGGCAGTAGTGGCCGGTAGGCCACTTTCCCTGGCCGACAAGTGGCCGGCAGACTACCTTTGATGGTTAGCCGGTCATCACTGGTGGCCGGCAACCTTCATCACTAGCTGACCGGCCATTGATGCAAAATTGAGCAGTGTGTTGGTAAGGTGGAGCAAAGTTGTTCTGGAAGTGGGCAACAATGTTGGTGTTCAATTGTGCAACTAAAGGCATTCAAAAGCAAAACAGTGGCTTTTCGGGTGGAAACCGAGCATGAGCATGAGCATTCTTCGCATATCGAGCCTGTTTAGCTTAAATATTTAACTTACATATTGTTGTACTTAATTAGTTGTAACTAGTTAATTTTGTCAATTGTTGTAATTAATTAGTTAGTTAATTAGTTATTCAATTTCGTTCTGTACTAACTTAGTTAACTAGAATAGTTAGTTAATTCAAGTGTTGTAATAATTAGTTAAGTAGTTTAGCTAGTTATTCATTTCGGTTTGTAAAAGTTAGCTTAATTAGCTTAGCTTTAATTAGTTAGTTAATTAACTAGCCTATTCATTTGGACTCTCCTTCATGACAGCGCAATGTAATAATGTGTATAGCTTCCAATCCCACATCTTTCTCCATTTTATTTACTAGCTTATGATGGTTAGTTTAGGAACATCATGTTTTGATTAGCATACTTCATGTTTGCATCCATTTGTATTACATGCACCGAGGCTCGGTTCATTATTCTAACTGCATTGCTAGTTTAAATACTTCTTTGAATACGTATTTAGACCGCATGCTATCAAATTCTTTTAAATGCCATGTTCAGTAGCCGAACCTATTTAGTTGCATATCACGTGTGTTGCATTAGTCATATTGCATTGTTAGGAATCATGCATTTTTCTTACTCTTTTGTTTATTTTGGCTTGGAGTACTAGGTGAGCCTTTGTTTGTTTTAGCATAATTGCGTGAGTGTTGATGTTGCCATCTTTAGCATGCTTGCCATGAGGCTAACTGCTTAAGTGCCATAACTGCTTGAATGCCTGTGGATGAAGGCTAATTGTTTGAATTGGAATAATTTGAGTAATGTTTATATGCGATCACTTTTTCAAGTGGTACATATTCGAAACAATTTTGTAAACAAACATGAATCAAAATGTTTCAATTCTTGCAAAGTTAGTCTATACTTGTATGTGTGCGCATCACATGGTAATGCTAGCCTAATAAACCGGAATAAGAGCATATAATGTAGATAAGAATTATATCATGATTAGTAGAGGCCGATCTTTGATCGAGCGAGCGGGGGTGCTCAAATGCATTCATGACCTTCCCCTCCCGTACCTAAGTTCCCAAGCCGAGACAATCTTGGTGATGACGAACACATGGCCTTTGGCACAAGTCATGGGTATCCTAAATTTTTCAAAAATAAAAATATTTAGGTGGCGACTCTGTATCTGGCAAAGTAGTCCATTTTTGGCAATTTGATTCAAAATCGATTTTTCAAAAGATTTGTCAGATTTGGACTCTTTGGTGTTTATCAATTTCACATTGCACTTGTGAGATTAGATTTAGAACCGTGAGAGTCCGAACTCTAGGGCTTATATTTCGAACTTCCGAAAGGGGGGCGCGAAAAAGTCGAGCTACAGAAATATGTGAATTTGGAAGAATATCTATTGAAAGTAGGAATGTTTGTTGCAATCACAACTTTAAACTGAAATTGAAAGCCTTAGAGGCACAATAAACAAAAATCGACTTTATATTTGTGATAGGCATGATTTATAGAGCTTACAGTGAAATTTTGAAAAATTATGATTCGTAATGATTAAGTTGAAATTTTAGAGTTAAGTCATATATGTGTTGGTCCTCTTGTGTTCTTTATTCTTGTTGAGAACTTGCTAGAGTGAGTTAGAGAGTGATGAAGAGATAAAGCTAGGGATTTTGAAGAGAATTAAGGGGCATACCTTAGATTTGAGTTAAGGTATGTTAATTTACTTTCAATCTTTGTCTTTATCTCATCTTTGTCATGGAATCAAGAAGAAATGGTGAACTTTGGGCTAGGGTTTTGAGTTATGTAATGGCTAGAGTTAAATGTATGAAATTGAACCCTAATCTCTTCATCTTTGTTTGATTTGAGTTGATTCTTGTGATTGAGCCAAGGAATAACCCTAATTATTTCATGAAAACAAGATTTGTTGGAAGATCATTCATGGATATATGTATTTTGAACTTGTTTATGTAATGTATGAATATGAGAAAGAGATGAGACCATGAATCGAAAGTTGAAGCAAGATTGATAGGTTTAATGTGGAATTACCCTTGAATCATGCTAGTATATCATGTTTTTGAGTTATTTTTGCATGAATTTGGGCTTGGAATTGAGGTGGGAGAGTTTGCATTTTTGTGTCATTTTCGGACTGTCTAGGTGTGCCCAGACCGCTTATGCGGCCGTGGGCTCCGCACGAGCGGTCTATGAACCAAGCCAGGGCAAAACCGTTCTGTACGCTCAAGCGGCTTGAATTTTCGCACGTGCGGAGCCAGACCGCTCGAGCGGTTAGACCAGTCGCTCGTACGGCCAGGTAGGAGGAAAAATCTATTTTTTTTGTGTGTTGATACTCCCGACCTCCGAAATGCATTACCAACCTTATTTAAACCCTATTGGGAGTGAAATGATGACTAGAAACTCGTTGAAGAAGATTGTGAATTATGAAAGATAAGTGTACGAATTGAAGCAAATGATTTATCGAATGTATGTGTGAAATGTTTATGTAGGACGTGTGGCAGAGGAGACGCCACGAGATCAAACACACTATGAGTAATAATATTGTACATACATGTTCTTTATTGTATACCTCAAACCATGAACATTGCCAACATTGTAATTTGATCGAAATGAAGAAACTTATTTATATTATGTGACATATGCAATGTGGGCTAAAGGCCGTTTTGATATATGAATGGGTTCGAGGCCGTTTTGATATATGATTGGGCCCGAGGCCGTTTTGATATATGTTGAACTTGAGGCCATTTTGATATATGATTGGGCCCAAGGCCGTTTTGATATATGTTGGACCCGAGGCCATTTTGTTATATAATTAGGCTCGATGCTGTTTTGATATATGTTCGGCCTGAGGCCATTTTGATATATGGTTGGGTCCGAGGCCGTTTTGAAATATGATTGGGCCTAAGGCCGTTCTGTTTATACGATTATGGATATTGTGAGAATCTTATGATTATCTATTTACACTGCTTTACTGTATTGTTACTCATTGAGTTTCGCTCACCCAATGTTATGTATGCACATGTAAGTGATCTGCAGCATGGAGCACACCCCTAGAGTCAGCTTCAGGAGCTATTTTTTGGTTGGTGACCTAATCGAGTCATGCCTCCGAGATGGAGTTTTGTCTTTGACTCACATCATACCTTGGCTTTATTTTGTTTTTGCTAATGTGGTCTTGGGTTTGTAAACGATATGCACAAATTTCCTTTGATACTTATATTTTTTTTGCATGGGCATGTAAATGACGTGATTGTGTTACATTTTGCTCATATTGGCACAGCTCAATGGACTTATTCTTTTGTTGTTTACTTCCACTTTTGGCCTCTTTTCTATAATTACTTTGTATGTTATGACCCAAACTTTTAGGGGTGGGTTCAGGACATGACAACAAGGTTATGTCATGTCCATTATTTATTTATTTTTTTTTTTTTAAAGTTTATGATTAACTCTTAAAAATTTATAAAATCCCTATTTGAAATGTGGATTATGCATAAATTTATTAACAAATGAGAAAAAAAATTATAAATTCATATATAGTACATACATTACCTTTTATTTGAACTATGTTAACTATAGGCCAAATAGTCATTCTACCTAAAGTTACCTACTGTATATATATCGAGGTTTAAGTACTGTTCGTTAAAATGGTTTACTACATTTTTAATCAAATACACGATAAAAAAACTTAAGCCTATGAGTTAGAGTTAAGTTGTTTTATATACATATTCAATTCAATTTCTCGATTAAAAAAAATAATTTATTTGTTTAGTATATTAGTTCTAGGTTTTTTTAATATAAAACAATTAAAAATATATAAAAAATAAAAAATGATCTATAGTGGTAATCAAATTAAGAAAGTGGCTTTAGAGCTTGCAAAATGTTCAATTGGTTTAACCTCCAAAAAAAATTAGTAAATATAATTAACTAATATTTAATGAGACTGTTTTAGAGGTTATACCTAACAACCTAGCAAGATTGAAGTCTTATTGAAGAAGTGGGTTGAAGATTGAGGTCATTGATACTCTATTTTTAATTTTGTTCTTCAAATTTGATTGATTGAATTCTACAAAATAGATAAGGTAACTGATTTTACATAATAGATATGGTATAATTGGTAAGTTGAAAAACTAAATTATGAAATTCATCAAGACGAAATGTATTTGTATTTTATCATAAATATAATTATTATATGGGAACTAACTAATGTTAAATCAATTTTCTTTTATATTATAAGCAAAGTTTTTGTTATAATTTTTATTTATTTATGGGTAAATTATAAAAATCGTCCATGTAGTTTACATGATGTGTCAATTTGGTTCATATTGTTTCAATTTGCTCGATTTTACCCCTTAATTTAACGGATTGTGTCATTTTAGTCCAATAAATAACGATTGTTAAGTTTGGTGGATGGAAAGTCAAACTATGTGCCAATTTGGTCCCTATAGTTTACAAAACGTGTCAATTTAGTTCTTGTCAAAGTCGAGCAAATTAAAATAATAGGGACCAAATTGACACATTGTGTAAATTACATGGACTAAATTGACACATTGTGTAGACTTTCCGTTCACCAAACTTAACAACCGTTATTTGTTGAATTAACATGACACAATTTGTTAAATTAGGAGGCAAAATCGAGCAAATTGAAACAATAGGGACCAAATTGACACATCGTATAAATTATAAGGATCATTTGCATAATTTATCCTTTATTTATTATAACTCGTATAGTACAAATATTATGCTAGTTTTTTTTTTTCATTTTTATTTCAAATAGAAAAATGAGGACACGTGACATATAGAAAAATTGCCAAAATTTGAATGTTGTTCATTTTTAATAATAGTACAGATATAGATAGTATAGATAATAAACCAACACTGCTCCATTTAAGGTGTTAATCCCTAAATCATAAAGCCAATATATGCATAAAAAAATTAAGGGCAAATTACCAACACCTCCCTCGAGGTTTGACTAAAATATGAATTTCTCCCTAAGGTTTGAGAAATTACATCCTGTCCCCTGAGGTTTATATTTGCATAACAAATTGCCCCCTCATTTGCTATGTAAATATAAACCTTAGGGGACAATTTGTAATTTCCCAAATCTCAAGGGGAAATCCGTATTTTAGTCAAACCTCGAGGGGGTGCTGGTAATTTACCCTAAAAATTAACTAAATTTTAGTACATTAGTACCTGAATATCATTTTTTTTGTAAGATTATTATAAAATAAAATAAAAATTAATGTGAAAATTTAATAAGTTATTTTTATGTTTTTCAAATTATTAATTAAATTCCATCGTATTATTGATTAAATTACTATTTCCAGAAATATTCATTAGAGGGGATTGACCAATAAATCTCACATCATGAATTTGTGACCCATGTAGTCTCATATTTAATCGCTGAAAATAAATTTTTGCTGACCAAACTTTTGGTCGCCAAAGATAAAAAGTAAATTTTTATTTTTCAATCGGTGACTAAAAATATTTAGTAGCCCAAACTAACCGTACAGCGACTAAAAATTTTTTTAGTCACCAGCTGTGGCATTTTTACTGACTGAAAATTTTTTTAGTCGCCAATAATCTATATACCCCGACTAAAAAAAATTAGTAGCTAAATCTTGTATTTTTGCCCACTAATATAATTTTTGGTCGCCAATTCCACAACTTTTGGCGACTAAATTTTTTTAATTGCCAAATTTGGTCGCCAAAAGTGTATTTGCTTGTAGTGGTAGAATGACTCATTTGTCATTATTTGATAATATGAGTAACCGTATCAAATCTCTTTAATTGTTGCTGTTTGTTGGAGTATTACTATGTTTGGTTTTAGTTTTTTGAGAAATGATTTAAAAACTATGTTTTGAAAATGATTATATGTTTGGTTTTCAAAAAATTGACTATTGCAAAGAAATTCAAATTTCCCTCCACACACACACATAGAGAGAGAGAGAGAGAGAGAGAGAGAGGGGGGGTAGCCTAAATGATGTATTCAACAATAAATTAAAAAAGAAAAATTTACTGTCACATCAAAAATATTACCATATTTGTTTTATGTATATATATATATATACTATATATGTATCAAAAAATAATTTGGTATGTACCCTTTTATGTGTGCATACCCTACAATTAATTTGTGACTCTATCATAAAATTTTGTGATATCAACCACAAAATGCGTAATTTAATCACAAATTGACATAAAAAACAATTAAGTAACCAGCCTACAAAATTTTGCAACATCAAATACAAAATTATTTTTGAATTTTGTTTTGTTTTTAAATTTAAAATCCCTCCACATTGAATATTGGGTCAACGCAAAATTTAAAATCCTGTCACATTGGACTTTTCGGTCAACTTGCTAGAACCATTCAGCAACACCCAAAAAAAAAAAAAAAAAAAACAAAGCAACACAAAATAAAAGAGAGCAAGTCACATCAAAATTGTAACGTCCTAGATTTTTACTACGCGAATCCATTCCCATAACTCTTTAATTTAAGTCCATTTTCAAGATAATAAGCAAGATTAAAATAAATTAAATCAATCGAGGTTCTCTCTCATATAAATACACAATGGTGATGTGACCAACACAAATAATTTCAAGTGCCCTTGGGCATACATTGAGAAAAGAAAACTAGGAAAATGAGATGAGAGGGATTAACCCTCTTACAACAAAATGGCATCCCGCCTATAGGAAACAGGCCCTTTGGCCACATTTAATGGGACATCTTAGTCGTGAAACAAGCTCCAACTTTTTACCTGAAAAAAAAGATTAACAACATGGGATGAACAATAATGTCCAGTAGGAATCCTAATGATGCTAAACAATAGCAGTTCATAGATAGATATGATCATGAATGCTATAAGTCATAATTATATACATATAATGTGACTTTTCATATCCATATATATATATATATATATGCATAGGTATATCCTTTCTCAAAAGAATCATTCATTTAACATTTCACAAAAATTCATTTCTCCATCCATGTAGTCACCAATTTCTCTTTGAAAAGATTAAAAAAAAGATTTAAAAAAAAAAAAAACTAATCCACATCTCTAACATCATGCACGTTAATTATTTCTTCATTTTTATAATTTATCTCTGATTATTCAAATAATTCTAACTTGTTTATTTTCAAAATCAATTCACATTTAACCCTTGCACTCTCGTGCTACTCATTTACATCAAACAATATGCATATTATTCCCGAACTCAATATTCATCTCAATATGTAAATTTAACAATATCCCCAATACATATATTTATCAATAATTATCTTTACATGTATTCACATTAGCAATCAAAATTCACAATCAAATGAACAACTTAAGGACTTGTCAAGCCTCACATCACCACTGTGGTTTCACCAAACCCCACGTCTGCCTAATTTACCGGTTGCTAGCCAGAAGGAACGCATTACCTCTATATAGCACAACCTGCTTTACCAGATGCTAACCGAAAAGAACGCATTACCTCTATATAGCACATCTACCTGCTTTATCGGGTGCTAACCGGAATGAATGCACTACCTCCATATAGCACTTTCATCACTTCATCACATGACACATTATTCAAAGTTATACCTTTAAACGTTACATAAAACACGTGTATTCACTATCTTTATAGCGATCTCGGTTTTTCCCCTTGGTTGTTTAACTGTAATCCGGACTCGGTTCTGTGGTTGTGTTGTCGTCTTATTCTCGTTTCTATCATTTACTCTTAGTGTTTGAGTTTTAGGATGTATTGGGCATGTTTCGAACAGGTGGATTGAGTTTTGGTCTCTAGTGTTATTGCCCTGAATTTTGGTGTTACGCTCGAGCGGATCATTCTGCACTCGAGCGGAGTTTGGTTTTTGGTTGTCCGCTCGAGCGGGTCTTATTAAGCTCGAGCGAGGTTTACACACTTCCAGTATTTCGTGGCCCTGCAGAACTTCTACAGGTGTGTTTTCTACGCTCAAGCGGGTTTCTTGCGCTCGAGCGAGTCTTGCTCGAGCGGGATTGTTGGCGCTCGAGCGGGTGGTTCTTTTTCTGAAAAGTTCTGGGAGATGAAAATCTGCGCTCGAGCGGACTGGTTCTTCACGCTCGAGCGGATGTGTTTTGCTTTTGTTTCTTGGCGCTCGAGCGGTCATCCTTACGCTCGAGCGGTACCAGATATTTGTGCTTGACGCTCGAGCGTTCTATTCTCCGCTCGAGCTGGTCGTGCGTATATGAGTTATCCGCTGGGTGATTTTAAATCACTTTTCACTTTTCTTTCTCTCTCTTACTTTTCCAAAAAAAGCCATTTTGAGAGTTCCTCTCACTAAAACCCTAACTTCTTTCTTAGGATTGATCTAGTAGGAGTTGTTTTCTCACCTTGGGCCTTTACAAAAGTTGTGTTGATCGTCGAGGGCTATCTTTTAATCTGAAAATTTCGGGATTTGGAGCATTTTCGTTTCTTCATCTCCTTCGTTGGGACCCATCATTCGAGGTAGGGATATCCTACTCCTCCTTATGGATTTTGTCTTTAAATTTTAGCATTTTGATATGTTGGGTGTTGTTGGGTAGATTTGAGAAAGTTTGGGCCTTTTGTGTAATTTTACAAAAATTGGGGTTTTGTTTGGAATAAACCTATATGCAAGTTTGGTAAAAAGGGGAATGAGTTGGATGATGGATTGTGGATGAAAGTGGAACCTTAGAGTTGTTTTGTTAATTAAGATAATTTGCCCTAATTGTTTTAATTAATTAATGTATATAATTGATTAAAGGAAATGAGGAACTAAATTGGAAATGTTGAAATTGGGAACGTATGGGACTAAAGGGTGTAGTTAAATCACTTATTGCTGACCTAATTGAAATGTTAATATACTATCCATTTGTGCATTTATTTCCTGTTTAGAAATAATTGCTCTAGGCTACCGGTGGAGGGTAGTATTGATTGTTGTAGACAATGCATGATGATTAGGCTAACTAAAACTAATCAATCGGACGTGTCATAGAGTATGACGGTTGGTAGAATACATTAACTTTATGTATTGATTGAGTGTATATATGACCAATGTGTTTATATGCACTATGTGTAGACAGTTGATAGAATACATTAACTTTATGTATTGATTGATTATGTATATGATTCTGTGTTTATATGCATTGCTTGTGTATGGGAGGAGATGTGGGATGTACTCCACGGTTTAGGGGAAGATGGGGGATGTACCTCTAAACCGGTTAATGGTTAAGGGAAGATGGGGGATGGACCCAGGGATGCAGCTCATATGCTCTCTCATTGTAGTGATGATACAGCTCATATGCTTATCTGTTGAAGTGTTGATATAGCTCATATGCTTATCTGTTATAGTGTGATATGGCTTATATGCTTATCTATTAAAATGTTTGTTTGATTTGATATAGCACTAAAATGTATATCACCATCGTTTGTGAAGTATGGAAGTGGTCTATGTGTTATTGGTACAACACCAAAATGTGTATCCACCTTGAATTTCGAAGGTGTTCTAGTGATGAACCATAATCTCATCAAATGTTTTGGCCAGAGTACTGAGCCTTGTTTTCAAACTCAAACTTGAATAAGAAATGGAAAGTGAATTGTAACATAGACTTGACTGTCATGGAACTGTAATAAGATGTAAATGGAAGTGTAAGTATTGACCATCTATCAGTTGCTAATCTTTTAGGCATTGTTCATATTCGGTTTAGTATATTTCTACTGGGCTGTGGCTCACCCTATATGGGAACATCATTTTCAGGTATAGGTAGCATGCCATATAGCGATCCCGGGTTTACCCTTGTTGTACAGTGATCCGGACATGTGTCCGTGGATGTTGGTAGTTGTTTATTATCGTGTTTGCATCCTTTGTACTTTGTATATTTGAGTTTGGGATGTGTTGGGCAGGTTTGTTACAGGTTGGTTGTGTTTGGGAGCCTAGTGTTGCTGCCCAGATTTTTGGTCCTTCGCTCGAGCGAGGAGTTTGTCGCTCGAGCGAGAGTGGTGTTGCGTCTGGTTCTGGACCTGAGAGCTGTCTTTCTTGGCTCGAGCGAGCTTCCTTCGCTCGAGCGGTCTGGATTTTTCTTTGCTCGATCGAGAACTTCTTGGCTCGAGCGAGAGTTTTCTGCGTCTGGTCGCTCGAGCGACCAAGTCTTCGCTCGAGCGAGCGTGTTTTATATCAGCGGACAACAGCGTCTAAAACATCACTTTTTCACTTTCTTTTTGATCCAAAACCCTTAATCCGGCACCCTCTCTCTCTAAACTTGCACTCTCTCTAAGATTTGATCTCCCTAGGGTGTGAATCTAGCCTAGGGCCTTTGTTAAAAAGATAGAGGGCGTTGAGAGCTTCGATTTAATCTGAAAAAGTTTGGATTTGGAGCAAGTTGATCTTCGAGTCTTCATCTCCTTTGTGGCTTAAACTTCGAGGTAGGGATATCCTACTCCTCTCTATGGGTTTTGTCTTTAAATTTTGGCATTTTGAGAAGTTGGGCTTGGTTTGGTAATTTTGTGAAAGTTTGGGGCTTTTGTGTAATTTTACAAAAGTTGGGGTTTTATTCATAATAAACCTAGATGCATGTTTGGCATGGAGAAATGGAATTGATGTTGAATCATTGATGAAAATGGGACCTAAGGGTTGAAATGGTAATTACGAAAAATGGCCTAATTACATTGTTTAATTAATTGGGATAATTAATTGTGAGAAATGAAGAAATGAAATGTTGATTGAATATCCATTTGTGCATTTATTTTCTGTTTAGAAATAACTGCTTTGGGCTATCGGTGGAGGATAGTCGTGATTGTTGTAGACAATGCATGATGATTAGGTAAACTGAAACTAATCAATGAAATGCGTCATGGAACTTGACGGTTGATAGAATACATTAATTGTATGTAATGGGTGATTGTATATAGAACCATTGTGTTTGTATACGTTATGTGTAGAGGAGGAGATAGGGGATGTACTCCGCGGTTTAGGGGAAGATAGGGGATGTACCTCTAAACCGGATAAGTATTGGGAGAAGATAGGGGATGAACTCCGTAGACACAGCTCATATGCTTGTCTAGAGAAGTGAAGATAGAGCTCATATGCTTATCTTTGTGAAGTGTGGATACAGCTTATATGCTTATCTGTGAACGTGGGATATTGTTGTTATACATATCTGTTGAGAATGTGGATATAGCTTTTATGCTTATCTGAATGTGAGATATAGTTTTTTTATACATATCTGTGGAAATAATGATAGAGCTAGCATGCTTATCTGTTGAAAAAGGAAAAAAAAATGAAAGGTAACTTAGACTCATAAGTTGTATGACATAAATGTGTAATTTATGTGCATGTATCAGTATTGACCATCTATCAATTGCTAATATTTTAGTCATTGTCCATGGTTGGTTTAGTGTATTTCTACTGGGCTGTGGCTCACCCTATATGGGAATATCATTTTCAGGTGCAGGAAGCATGCCACCTCCAAGGACATAGCTGGGAGGCTAGTGGCGGACATACTTTTGTCGCTTAACTTTTGATGTATTACATGTAACTTCAAGCCTAGGGCTTAATGTGTAAACGAGTTAGTACTCTTTGTTGTAACCAAGTGTTAACTTGGAAAGCTGTAAGCCTGTAGGGCATTTTGTTATGATGTTAACATGTAATACTTATGTAATGAAACTCTAAGGAATAAAGGAATGTGGTTAGTTTATATGCAAATGCATGCCTTATTTGATGGGTTTAATGTTATTATTTTGAGGGCGTTACAACTTGGTATCAGAGCGTACCGGGTTCGAATACTTTGGGTACGTGGGAAGTGATTAGTATCACAATGGGTTTGTCTCGCTTGATAGAGACTTAGATGTAGTATCATTTGCTATGTGCTTAATTGATAACATGCTTATGTGATTATGTGGGTATGGGATTTAATTTCTGGGATGTTGATTGGATCCTTGAGTTTCTGGGAGTCTTGTTGGAAAAGCACTTGATCAATGCTGTTTCTAACCGGAACTCTAGTAACGTCTCGGGACTATCATTATCCGGAAATGAAATTCGTAAGTGCTTATGTGTTTATGTGCTTATGTGGAGTGAATTACAGTTGTCCATGCATTAGGACGTGAGTGTTTAGTTTCGGCACATTTATGAATGTGCTAACGTTCTGTGTAGCCTTTATTAGGATGTCAGGACAAGGAAGAGGTGCTAGGCGTGGTAGACCTACGAGGCAGGAAGTACCGTTACCGGGCGAGATTTCGGCAATGCAGGAGGGAGTTGGGCAGGCCACTGTGGCCGAGCCAGTGGGTCAGCAGGCTATGGGTGCCTTGGCCAGAGAGATAGCAGGAGCCTTGGGTATTCTTAGAGCTGGGAATCAGGCAGCTGAGACAGGACCTTCTTTCTTGAAGAGGGAGTTCTTCCGGTCTAATCAAGATGAGTTTATCGGGGATCCGAAGGAGCCACTGAAGGCTGATGAGCGGCTAGAGCAAATGAGTAAGACATTCGAGATGCTTGGCATTGAGGACGGAGCACTGAAAGTGACCTTGGCATCCTTCCAGCTGAAGGGAGATGCGGGTCAATGGTGGAAGTACGAGAAGGCTCGTGTGGGTGGTACTTGGGAGGCGTTTATAAATGCTTTTCAGGAGAGGTTTTTGTCTGCAGCAGCTAGGGAGAAGCTGAGGGATCAGTTTAGCCGGCTTAAACAGCAGGGCTTGTCAGTGGCCGAGTTTGAGGCTACTTTTACCAGTCTGTCCAGGTTTGCACCGGAACTGGTGGCGTCTGAGGAACGCCGTTGTTATGAGTTTGAGCGGAAGTTGAGGCGGGGCCTCAAGTTGAGAGTTGGTGGGTCTTACATCCGAGAGTATAGACACCTAGTTGATGCTGCTGCTCATATGGAGATTATGATGCAGGAGGAGAAGGAAGAACAGAGGGGCTCCAAGAGGAGCCAGGATAGTCAGAGTGATGGCAGGAGACAGAAGGGTTATAACCCCCAGTAGTCTCAGGGTGCAGTCTCTAGATCGACCTTTCCAGTGCCGAGTGTAGGCTCGGGGAGAGGCAGTCAGGGGGAATTCACTTGTTACAAGTGTGGCCAGCTGGGTCACAAGGTTTCAGTTTGCCCGCAGAAGGGTGGGGGTCAGAAGCTGCTTCTTCTTCAGCTAGACCGCAGAGTCAGAGTTTGGGCAGGGGGCAGCCCTTGACTTGTTATCAGTGTGGACAACCTGGGCACATGAAGAGGTTTTGCCCACAGTTGAGTGTCACTTCGGGAGCGTCTGGTTCTAGGCAGACGCAGGGTTTTCAGCCAGCTCAGTCTGTGCAGGCCTCGAGGGCCAATCCGGGAGCTTCGTCATCCCAGTCTGTGCAGCAGTCTTTTGCTCCGAGAGGTGAGCAGGTAGACCAGGGGCCTACGGGGCGCGTGTATGCTGTTACCGCGCAGGATTTAGTACCGGCTCCATTAGTAGTGAGAGGTACTTTTCTGTTTTGCAACTCGGTTGCTAGTGTATTGATAGACACGGGTGCATCTCATTCTTTTGTATCTGCTGCATCTGCATCGGTTTTGGAATTGGAGTTAGCACAGTTAGCATCTCCTATTTGTGTGGTATCGCCTGTGGGTGGTGAGTTGATCCTGAAACAGGGTGTTAGAGGATGTGATATAGAGGTCGCCGATTATAGGCTTCCTTTTCCGTTTGTTGTCATGCCCATGAAGGGTTTTGATGTTATTTTGGGTATGAACTGGTTATCGTCATACCGGGCTGTTATTGATTGCTACCGCCAGAGGGTCACGTTATGTACCTTGAGCGGGGAGTGGTTCCATTTCTTGGGAGACCGGGTTGGTAGTGTTTTGCCACCGGGGTATGATTCGCGAGGGCGAAGTGAGCTTAGTAGTCTACTTGCTAGCTTTGAGAGTGGTGAGACCCAGCATGTATTGCCGAGGGTGGTTTGTGAGTATTCGGATGTTTTTCCCGAAGACCTTGTTAGTTTGCCACCTCACCGAGAGATAGAGTTCTCTATTGATTTAGTGCCCGGCACGGCGCCGATTTCTATGGCACCTTACCGTTTTGCTCCAGCAGAGTTGGTTGAGTTGAAAGTTTAGCTCCAGGAATTGCTAGATAAGGGCTTTGTTCGCCCTAGTGTTTCGCCGTGGGGAGCACCTGCCCTCTTTGTTAAAAAGAAAGATGGTGCCTTGAGATTGTGTATTGACTACCGGAAGTTGAATCGGGCTACGGTTAAGAATAAGTATCCTATGCCCCGAATAGATGATTTGTTTGACCAGTTGAAGGGTTCCCGTTGTTTCTCTAAGATAGACTTGAGATCGGGTTACCACCAGTTGAGGGTCAGGGATGAGGATATTCCGAAAACGGCATTCCGTACGCGGTATGGCCATTATGAGTTTCTGGTGATGCCATTTGGGCTTACCAATGCACCGGCAGTCTTTATGGACTTGATGAACCGGGTTTTCCGGAAGTTCTTAGACCGATTTGTGGTTGTTTTCGTGGACGATATCCTTATCTATTCGTCTTCTGAGGAGGAGCACGAGGCACACTTGAGAGTGGTGCTTGAGTTACTTAGAGCCCATAGGCTGTATGCCAAGTTTGGGAAGTGTGAGTTCTGGCTGAGGGAATTCAAATTCTTAGGCCACGTGGTATCCGGGGAAGGGGTGTCTGTTGATACATCCAAGGTTGAGGCAGTGCAAGATTGGGCACAGCCTAAGAGTGCGTTTGAGATTCGCAGTTTTCTGGGATTAGCTGGGTATTACCGTCGGTTTGTGAAAGATTTCTCCAGGTTAGCATCACCGTTGACTAGACTGACTCGGAAGGGAGTTAAGTTTGTGTGGAGTGAAACTTGTGAAAAGTCATTCCAAGATCTGAAAGTTAGATTGACCACCGCTCCGGTGTTGATTATTCCGGAGAGAGGGTTGGGTTATGTTGTTTATTGTGATGCCTCACGAGAGGGTTTGGGTTGTGTGTTGATGCAAGAGGGGAAAGTGGTAGCTTATGGCTCACGTCAGTTGAAAATACACGAGAAGAATTATCCCACACACGACCTAGAGTTAGCAGCAGTGATTTTTGCCTTGAAAATCTGGAGGCACTACCTTTATGGTGAGAGGTTCGAGGTATTCTCGGATCATAAGAGTTTGAAGTATCTGTTTACACAGAGAGACTTGAATTTGAGGCAGAGGAGGTGGATGGAGTTCATCGAGGATTATGATTTTGAGTTGCATTATCATCCGGGAAAGGCCAATGTTGTGGCCGATGCCCTTAGTAGGAAGACCATTAGTGATGTTGCTAGTATAGCCATCCGGGAATGGGAGATGTTGGGAGCACTTGGCGAGTTTGATTTGCTACTGGGCGAATCTGTTGAGGCTGCGGCCTTGTTTTCTATTGTTGCACAGCCTACACTTGTGATTAGAGTGTTAGAGGCACAGAGAGGTGACCTTGAGGTAGAATCCCTCCGAGAGAAGATCTCCAGTGGGAAAGTTGAGAAGGGTTTGACGGTGTATCCCGACCTGAGTGTGAGATACCGAGACCATTTGTTTGTACCGGAGTCTTGCCGAGAGGAAGTACTCCGAGAGTTTCATCATTCGCGCCTTGCGGTGCATCCGGGAGGTACTAAGATGTATCAGGATTTGGGTCGCCAGTTTTGGTGGCGGGGTATGAAGAGAGATGTGGCTGTTTTCGTATCGAAGTGCCTTACTTGCCAGCAAGTGAAGGCCGAGCATCAGAGGCCATCGGGTTTGTTGCAACCCTTGCCTATTGCCGAGTGGAAGTGGGAGCATATCACTATGGACTTCGTTGTGGGTCTTCCGAGGACTCAACGGGGTAGTGATGCTATTTGGGTGGTTGTAGACCGGTTGACTACGTCGGCGCACTTTAGTCCTATGCGCGTGAGAGATTCGGTAGATCATCTTGCCGACTTGTATATTCGGGACATAGTGAGATTGCACGGGGTCCCAGTGACGATCGTCTCAGATAGAGATCCTTGTTTTACTGCTAGGTTGTGGCAGAGTTTGCAGAGTGCCTTGGGCACTAAGTTGACCTTTAGTACGGCTTATCATCCTCAGACTGACGGGCAGTCCGAGCGTACTATTCAGATCCTCGAGGATATGCTTCGGGGTTGTGTCCTTGATTTCAGTGGGACGTGGGAGAGGCACTTGCCCTTGGTAGAGTTTGCCTACAACAACAGTTTTCAGTCTAGCATCGGTATGGCACCGTTTGAGGCTTTGTATGGCCGACCGTGTAGGTCTCCAGTTTGTTGGGCCGAGGTGGGTGATGCACCTTTGTTGGGTTCGGAGTTGGTTAGGGAGACGACGGAGAAAGTTGAGCTTATCCGTAGGAGGCTTGTTACAGCCCAGAGTCGACAAAAGAGTTATGCCGACCGTAGGAGGAGACCTTTGGCATTTGAGGTAGGTGATCATGTCTTTCTGAAGATATCACCTAGGCGAGGTTTGATGAGATTTGGGAAGAGTGGGAAGTTATCCCCTCGGTTTATTGGTCCTTTTGAGATCCTTGAGAGGATAGGTGAGGTTGCTTATCGGTTAGCCTTACCACCGCAGTTGTCCGGAGTGCATGACGTGTTTCATGTGAGTATGCTTCGGAAGTATGAGCCAGATCCATCACATGTGCTGGATTGGACTGATTTAGAGGTAGATGAGGATGCCTCGTATGAGGAGAGACCGGTTCGGGTCTTGGATAGGCGGGATCAGGTCCTGCGTGGCAAGACCATTCCTTTGGTGAAAGTCTTGTGGAAACATCACGGAGTGGAGGAAGCCACTTGGGAACGTGAGTTGGGAGTCCGTGAGAAATATCCGGACTTGTTTGTTGATGTGTGATCTTGTATTTAAATTTTACATTTTGTTGAACTTAAGAGCTTTTATATATGTCTTAAGTTGTGAAACATTGAAAATGTTTTGATTATTGGAAGTATGTTTAGAACTTGCCTCATATGGAAGTTGAATGTGACACTATATGTGTTGAATATATTGTTGAAATTGGAAAGTTAGTGCATAATGTTGATGCATGTTGAAAATACATATGTTGTTTACATATTGTGATATGTCTCTTGTTAAAGGGATGGGATAACCGGTAATGGGTCGAATTGTTGAATGTTAAATTGTAACATTGTCTAAAATGAAGGAAAACTTGTTTTTGCAAACTTGTGCTTAATTTCGGGGGCGAAATTCTTTAAGGGGGGAAGGTTATAGCGATCCCGGGTTTACCCTTGTTGTACAGTGATCCGGACATGTGTCCGTGGATGTTGGTAGTTGTTTATTATCGTGTTTGCATCCTTTGTACTTTGTATATTTGAGTTTGGGATGTGTTGGGCAGGTTTGTTACAGGTTGGTTGTGTTTGGGAGCCTAGTGTTGCTGCCCAGATTTTTGGTCCTTCGCTCGAGCGAGGAGTTTGTCGCTCGAGCGAGAGTGGTGTTGCGTCTGGTTCTGGACCTGAGAGCTGTCTTTCTTGGCTCGAGCGAGCTTCCTTCGCTCGAGCGGTCTGGATTTTTCTTCGCTCGATCGAGAACTTCTTGGCTCGAGCGAGAGTTTTCTGTGTCTGGTCGCTCGAGCGACCAAGTCTTCGCTCGAGCGAGCGTGTTTTATATCAGCGGACAGCAGCGTCTAAAACATCACTTTTTCACTTTCTTTTTGATCCAAAACCCTTAATCCGGCACCCTCTCTCTCTAAACTTGCACTCTCTCTAAGATTTGATCTCCCTAGGGTGTGAATCTAGCCTAGGGCCTTTGTTAAAAAGATAGAGGGCGTTGAGAGCTTCGATTTAATCTGAAAAAGTTTGGATTTGGAGCAAGTTGATCTTCGAGTCTTCATCTCCTTTGTGGCTTAAACTTCGAGGTAGGGATATCCTACTCCTCTCTATGGGTTTTGTCTTTAAATTTTGGCATTTTGAGAAGTTGGGCTTGGTTTGGTAATTTTGTGAAAGTTTGGGGCTTTTGTGTAATTTTACAAAAGTTGGGGTTTTATTCATAATAAACCTAGATGCATGTTTGGCATGGAGAAATGGAATTGATGTTGAATCATTGATGAAAATGGGACCTAAGGGTTGAAATGGTAATTACGAAAAATGGCCTAATTACATTGTTTAATTAATTGGGATAATTAATTGTGAGAAATGAAGAAATGAAATGTTGATTGAATATCCATTTGTGCATTTATTTTCTGTTTAGAAATAACTGCTTTGGGCTATCGGTGGAGGATAGTCGTGATTGTTGTAGACAATGCATGATGATTAGGTAAACTGAAACTAATCAATGAAATGCGTCATGGAACTTGACGGTTGATAGAATACATTAATTGTATGTAATGGGTGATTGTATATAGAACCATTGTGTTTGTATACGTTATGTGTAGAGGAGGAGATAGGGGATGTACTCCGCGGTTTAGGGGAAGATAGGGGATGTACCTCTAAACCGGATAAGTATTGGGAGAAGATAGGGGATGAACTCCGTAGACACAGCTCATATGCTTGTCTAGAGAAGTGAAGTTAGAGCTCATATGCTTATCTTTGTGAAGTGTGGATACAGCTTATATGCTTATCTGTGAACGTGGGATATTGTTGTTATACATATCTGTTGAGAATGTGGATATAGCTTTTATGCTTATCTGAATGTGAGATATAGTTTTTTTATACATATCTGTGGAAATAATGATAGAGCTAGCATGCTTATCTGTTGAAAAAGGAAAAAAAAATGAAAGGTAACTTAGACTCATAAGTTGTATGACATAAATGTGTAATTTATGTGCATGTATCAGTATTGACCATCTATCAATTGCTAATATTTTAGTCATTGTCCATGGTTGGTTTAGTGTATTTCTACTGGGCTGTGGCTCACCCTATATGGGAATATCATTTTCAGGTGCAGGAAGCATGCCACCTCCAAGGACATAGCTGGGAGGCTAGTGGCGGACATACTTTTGTCGCTTAACTTTTGATGTATTACATGTAACTTCAAGCCTAGGGCTTAATGTGTAAACGAGTTAGTACTCTTTGTTGTAACCAAGTGTTAACTTGGAAAGCTGTAAGCCTGTAGGGCATTTTGTTATGATGTTAACATGTAATACTTATGTAATGAAACTCTAAGGAATAAAGGAATGTGGTTAGTTTATATGCAAATGCATGCCTTATTTGATGGGTTTAATGTTATTATTTTGAGGGCGTTACATGCCACCTTTGAGGACATAGCTTGGGAGGCTAGAGGCAGACATACTTTTGTTGCCTTATTTTCCTTGATTGTTTTATATATAGATTTAAGCCAAGGACTTAATGTGTAATTAAGTTAGCACTCTCTTTTGTAACCAAGTGTTAACTTGGAAAGCTGTAAGCCCGTAGTGCATTTACTTTTGTTGTAAACATGTAATACATTTGTAATGAAATACTCTGATGAATAGATGAATGTGGACTTTTATGTATCAATGCATGTCTCTATATGGATGGGTTTAATGTTATTATTTTGAGGGCGTGACAATCTTCCACCGATGGCCAAGGACAAAGCCTCTAAACAATAAAGACATAATTTCCGTTGATAACACAATACGATTATCAATCCATTTCCATATTTCATCTTTAGCAAGGTTTGTTTAGAGCTAACTCAACTATCATGTTATCTCAAAAATTTCATTTAGGACAATAACATTCTCATAACAATTTCCATTTTTGACTCCACTATTACCAATTATCAATAGTTTCGACATAATGCAAATCTCAAAGCCATTACATGTTTCTTTTCCTCTCCCGATCATACATTCATAGTTCACAGCTAATACATTACAAAATCTTTAATCTTTCATTGTCTCTTTATATTCCACAATTTCAATAATTCAATTTCATTAACTCAATATCCCAATAAATTTTATACAGTTATATTTCATGATAAACCATTCATTTTTCTCTTTAATCGATTTGGTTCAAATATTATAATCTCACCATTTTACCTCATTCTCAAGATTGTTAAACAAACAAATAATTAAGATTAGGGCTTTTCATCACAAACCTCATGAATATATTTAATTAGCTCAAAACTCACCAAATTAACAACAAAACAAGAAATCAAACCCAATGAACTTGAAACCCTAACTCACCTCAACATGCTTTTCAAAACTCTCAACAAAATCATTTTTTTGTGCAATAGAAAAAATATCACATAGCCACCTATAGCAAAGTATTATAAAGAATCAAGAAAATCCCTACCTTTAGAAGAGAAGAGGAGAAAAACCCAAAAATCAATCTTGCTGAAATTCAATCTCCACTAGTCGAAACGATGTTCTCAACACGCTTATCATTTTGGCCTAAAGGACTACGGTGAGAGTCTAACTCTAAATGTGGTGGATCAAGAGTTTTGTGTCTTAAAAGTAAAAAAAAAAAAAATTGAATGAGAGAAAACAACCAAGAGAGAGAGAGACAGAGAGTGTCTCTGCCAAAACAACCAAAACCAACTAAAGAAGAAGAAATAAAGAAAAGGGAGTAAGGGAAGAGGGATGGGGGTAACCAATGTGGGTTGCCTCCTTTATTGTTTCAATTTATTATGTATATATGTATATATCTATTAAAATTTTATTTTAGCATCTTAATGTTTTATAATATGAAATGATATAATTTTTTCTCATCACAAATATACATTTCATTTGGTGATACACACCATAAATATTCACAATCTTCTCATAATAACAATAGCAAGTCATTACAGATGACACATAATTTAATCAATTGGATCCAAAATGAATGAAGTTTAATAATCTAAAATAAATTTTCGATTGAGACAAGACTACAAAATATTTTAGATGGACTCAAGATGGTCCCCACTATTTATATAATTAAATAGGATCAAACAGTTAATTAAGACTTACATACATAAATCCAAATTAATATGTCATAGGTCTTAAAACCCAAAACTTCAACACCAAAATTCTGCTAATCCGTCAATCTTGGAAATTAAATACCCATCATTTAAATTCTGAATTTTATTTATTTTCAGTCTCTACAAAAATGTAGAAAGAAAACAAAAAATAACAAATCACATCAAGTCACATCTCTATTTCCCAAGTGTGCATCCGGGAAAAAAAAAAAAGTTTTAATTTTTTATTTTTGGACTTAACCAAACAAAAACTCTAAAATTTTCAAAAAAAAATGAGTTTGGAAAACTTGAACCAAACATTACTTTTGAAAAAATGCACTAAAAATGATTTTTTAGCAAACCTTCTAGATATATCTATTGTCACATCATACCAACCCCAAACGTGTCAAACTCATTTATAGTAAGAAATTCCCAATTTCATACACAGACAAAATCTTGAACAACTCATATACTGTGAACAACAAATTTCAAGCATCCATATATTGTGAACAACCCATGTTCAATGTGTGCTACAACGAACCCCAACCCGGGAACGTATGAATTTGAATGTAAACGTGAACATGAATATGAATAACCACCGTTGTCCATGTGTCCCAACCAAACCCAACCTCATGATTTGTTGCGGATGTGAATGTGAATAACACATTTCCAAAATATGTGTGTTTTATTGCTTATCATTGTGAAAGTGAGTGATATAGGCATTGTTAATTCCCGCCAACATTTTGGGGGCATAATATTGTAGGGTGTATTTTAATATTTGGACTATAAAATCCCTTCAGTGATTTTAATATTTGAATCACCATGAACTCACCCATAGACAAATCTATGTGAATCCCACAAATCAAGGAATTTGAAAACAGATAAGTGAAATTTGAATCCCTCAAATGGAGGTAACCCAAATACAAAGAAAAGGGTAAAATAGTATGAATTTGACAACCAAAAATATTAAAAGGATCTCATAAATAAGATTTACAAGAAAGAAAAATGGAACCTTCAGGTACATAGGTCACCCAAATAGGATTTACTAGTAAATTT
This sequence comes from Camellia sinensis, assembly GCF_055761805.1. Lineage (NCBI taxonomy): Eukaryota > Viridiplantae > Streptophyta > Magnoliopsida > Ericales > Theaceae > Camellia > Camellia sinensis. Next base: position 190,277,985 of record NC_138961.1, on the reverse strand, counting down.
TCCTAAATATGAAGATAATTGCAATTTTGATAAATCTGGAGTGGGCCACAGCCTATTCGTCTCTCTTTAGGTTCATCATGTACTCCTTGTCTCAAAATTAAGGGTTATTTACCAGCCGATCCCAATAATTGAAACTATTACCCATTAGGTCCTAAGTTTTTATCTCATGTACGAGGAAGTCCTGCTATATTTTTTTTTATCCTGATTTTGCCCCTGCTGTTATACTGCCAGAGCCATTGATGAATTAGTGGTGTTGGTGAATTGGTGAACATGAGAACTACTAGAGCCATTGATGAATTTGTTGGTGTTGGTGAACATGAGAACTACCTCTGTGGCCCTTGGATTTGAGAAAGATGGTGTTAGATTTGAGAGAGATTAAGAAAATCGACATGAATGGAGATGGGGTGTGTCGACATTGACAAGTTCCAGAGCCATTGATGAATTCGTTGGTGTTGGTGAACATGAGAACTATCTCTGTGACCCTTGGATTTGAGAGAGCTGATGTTAGATCTGGGAAAGATCAAGAAAATCGACATGAATGGAGATGTATTGTTTAAACCAGTGATAAATTTGTTTGAACCAGTGATAAACTAGTGATAAATTTGTTTAAACCAGTGATAAATTTATCACTGATTAATTTGTTAAAAAAATTACAAATAACAGACTTGATTTAAGAGAGAGAGAGAGGGCATCACAACAGATTTATTACTGAATTAAGTAACAAATTTACCATTCATAAATTAAGTAACAAATTTATCACTGAATTAAGTAACAAATTTATCATATCAGTTACACGTTTATAGAAGATTAACAACACCTTTCAATGCATTGATTGGACATTTTGCATCCCAAACCAGTGATGAAGGAAGATGATGGCAACGACGATGTCGAAGATGGTAGATTGGTGATGGAGGAAGATGATGGCAACCGCGATGTCGAATATGGTAGATCGCTGATGGAGGATTACGATGTTGAAACTAGTAGATGAATGATGGGAGAGGAGCAACAATGATGGCAACGAAGGAGAAAAAGATAATGGTTGGTGATGGAGGAAAAAGAGGAAATGGTGTGCCAGTGATAGAAATGAGAGAGAGAGAGAGAGAGAGAGATGTGTTTGGGTTTAGGGTAAAATCACTTAACTGAATATAAGGGGTAAAAATGAAAGACGGGCTAAATTATTTTGGGTCAAGACTTCCTAGGAATTAAGTCCGGTCTAAAGGACTGTCCTGTAACTTACCCCAAAATTAAAGAGTGGTGCTATTAGCACCCTTTGAATTTTTTTGGACCACTAATTTTTTTTGGACTTCCACTTAAAACTTTTGAAACCCTTAAAATTTCTTTTTCCCCCCAAATAATGCCAAAATCATCCTTGTAAAAACATTCCACCCATTGAATCCATACCCCCCACACCCCAAAAAACCCCCCACCAAAGCCCACGAAGAAGAAGAAGAAAAGGCAATATGATTATTGTCTCTGCTGTTTCATCCACCATTGTCTCAAAACTCACGAAGAAGAAGAGACAATATGATTATTGTCTCCGCTGTCTCATCCACCATTGTCACAGCTAGTATACTCTCTCTCTCTATATATATATATATACACACACACACAATTTCTTAGTTTTCTCATAATAATTTATTCTCTTTATTCTCTTATAGAAAAAAATTATAATAATTGGTTTAGTTTTCTCAATAAAATAGGTTCGAACCTATGAATAATGTTCGGTCACCTATTTCCGAACAAATAATAAATGTTTGGTTACCAGTTATCGAACAAATAAACAATATTCGAGTCTGTATTCCCGAATTTCAGTCATATGTTCGGGAGTTCAATCCCAAAAAAATGACTAACAAAATTTATTATTTTTACCATTTTTTTCAAGAAACTTACTTTTACAAGGCCAATCTCCTCTAAGCTCAGAACAACATCAAAGTTATGAGCCTCCTCTAAGCTTTTATTGTTGTCCTCTCATCTTATGGAGTTGTGGTTGCCAAAAAAACTTTCACTCATTGTCATTACCAAATAAGTGTAAGTAATCAAATGGTTGCCATCATTACCACCAGAATATTACTGCCAAAGGGTTTTCAAGGTTTTTGAGGGTAGGTGTAGGTTTTGAAGGTGAGATTTGGAGAAAATGGATGGGTGGTGATGGAGGTGAGTGCTCTCATAAACCCTAATTCAAGATGTAGTGGGTATGTAGGTTTAATTATGAGATAGGGTGTCCCAAAATTAATGATGTCATTTGTAGTAATTTTATTTGAGATTATTATTGTAATAAAAAAAAGAGCTAAAAATTGAAAGGTTCAAAATAATTTATAGGGTGCTAATAGCAACATTCAAATTAAAGCCCACTCAAATTTGGGGCCTAGTAATTTACAAATGAGTTAAACAGCTTAGGCCTCGTTTGGAAACATGCTATTTTAGTAACTTTTTAACTTTTTGACTAAAATATGAGATAAAAAAAACTAGTATGTTTGGAATGATTTTTTTGTTTTGTACAAAAAGATGTGCAAAAAGTAGAGAGAAAATGAAATCTTTGACTTTTTGGTATAGGTTATAGGTTTTTTGATTTTTTTAGTAACTTTTTGACTTTTAGGCTAAAACTATTGTATGCCAAACGAGGCCTTTTGGGAAGCGTCTCATTTAGCCAAAAAGCCAAAAAGTTACTAAAAAAGTCAAAAAACCAACAACTCATACCAAAAAGTCAAAGATTCTTTTCTCTCTCTACTTTTTGCACATCTTTTCGTAAAAAGCCAAAAAGTCATCACAAACATACTAGTTTTTTTTACCTCATATTTTAGACAAATAACTAAAAAGTTACTAAAAATTAACCTGTTCCTAAACGAGACCTTAGTCAAATCTGGCCAGTTACTATTCATCAGTTATTGAAGTCCCGTCTAGCAACTAGTTCTTTCATCAAAATAGTTAAAAATAATAAAATAAAATAAAAAAGCAAAAAATAAAAAACAAAAAATTCAACTCCAATAATAAAACGTTACATTATACACATTAAAAAATTACTTATTTTCTTCACATTATCCATTAAACTAAAAAATAATTTAAAACATATTAACTTCTTTAACCTCATAAAAAAATTCTAAAAAGTCATTAGGAATCGTTTGAAAATGTTTTTTTTTTGTGACATTTTAATTAAAATATGAGATAAAAAATAATAATGTGTTGAGAATAATTTTTTTACTTCCACGAAAAATATATAAAAAGTAAAGTAAAGTAAAGTGAAATTAAAGAATCTTTGATTTTTTTTTTTTTTTTTATGAGTTGAAAATTGTTTTGTTTGTTAGTGTTTTTGTCTCCAATCTTGTTCCAAACATGAGTTTAAAAAGTCAACTTTTGGATAACAAATTTTATATTATTCTCTTTTTATTATTATTATTATTTTTTTTTTTTTTTGGTATATTAAGAACTTTGACTAATTATTTTAACTGTTATTGCTCCAAAGTCATTGCATAAACCCATATTATTTTTGGGGCTTCTTCACCAAAATATATATTTTTATTATCATCAAACTTATTTAAATGGATGGTCACCATTTCAACTTACAATTAGTCCACCTGTCTGAAAAAAACACAAAAAGTTCGTGGTAGTTTCATGGAGTACATTTTGTGTTTGTTCTGTTTGTATGTGAATTCAAGGATGAATTACTTTCACTCCTTAGGTATAATCTTTTTTTCTTTTCTTTTCTTTTCTTTTTTTAAATTTGATTCTTCAAATATTATATTATATTTTTCACTTGAGTCTAAATTCTAACCAACGTTATATTTTTTTCACAGAAAAAAAAAAAAAAAAAAAACGTCAGTCAAGTCCACCCCCTAAGATATAAGCATTTTTTCATTTGGTTCTTAAAGAAATATTTTCCCAATATGGTCCATAAACTTGATATATATAAAGTGAAGGCAAGTGGTGTTGACACATTTGTGTATTATATTTAAAATTTTTTAAAATATTCCTATTTACATAGTGAAAGCTCTTGATAGTGTTGATATATTTGTGTCTCGTATTTTGAGTTTTCTCAAAATACCCATGTTATTAATATTTATATATATAAAAAGAAGCGAATAGAAAACTTGAAAAACCAAGATGATTGGTCTGGCAAACAAGTTATTACCATTTGAACAATACATAATATATATATATATATATATTTACAATAATGATAGAGACCATTAATTTTAGAGCTCTAAAAAGACTACTAATGACATAGCATTCAATAAAAAAAGAAAAAAAATACAACACCAAGGCCAAAATATCAAACCATTGGTGTAGCTGTTAAAACAGCTTATAGATTATAACTTAACAGATTATAGATTATAACTTTAATCAGAAGTTGTTAATCTGTTTGGTGTAGCTGTTGGATTATAGATTTAAGTTGCTGAGTGGTGTTTGTTAAATAAGCTGTGAAATAGCTTTTTCAATTAATTTTTATTTTTTGTTTGTTTACATTTCTCATAAAAAATAATAATAATAATTTATAGTCCATTTGAGTCTTTTTCTATTTTTAAAAAAATAAAAAATAAAAAAATTTAAGAGTATAACCATAAATTAACATGTCCACAGCAGAAGCTGATAATCAGAAGCAAGGGGTGAGCAGCTTTTCAGAATCAGTTTTTTTGAGTTAAAATAAACTGTTAGAATCAGAAGCTGTTTGAAATAAGTTTAACCAAACAGTCTAAAATAACTTTTTCAAAGCTAAAAGCCATAAGTTGGCTCTGAAAAGCTGAAACAAACACCCCCATAGTGGGGCCCACTGCCACATCATTAGTGATAGCATTAATTAGTGCTCTCACTTATTTTTCATTTTTTATCATTATTCTTATACTAATATATTCTTTTAAATTGAACACACGCGTATACCATGCATTAGTATATATATATATACACTAGCATATCACCCGTGCTATGCACGGATTATATTTACAATTATCTATATATATGTGAATTGCGATTTTTAAATGTCTTCTTTTTTTCGTTTTTTATATTATATTAAAGTTTATTATTTTAATAATAATCATATGTGTTAAACTTTTTAAGGAATTAAATGTTTTTTTTATTATATTATATTAAAGTTTAATATTTTGATAATAATCATATGTGTTGGATTTTTCAAGAAATTTTTTTTATACTTGTTCTTAATACATTAAAGTGTTATTATGAGGGATAATAATCATATGTGCTGGGACTTTTCAAGGAATTTATATGTGTTGGATTTCAAAGAATTTTTTTTATGCGTGCTCTTAATGCATTAAAGTGTTATTATGAGAGTAAGACTTGGGGATTGGGAGAAGTTAATAAATGCTAAGGTTTTTTTGTTTTTTTTTAAATCAAAAAATCAGAAAAATTAGATTGGGAGATTGGAGCTCCCACAAGGCTTGGGGTTAAAAATCTCATTTTGCTTAATATATAGTATAGATGCGAATTTTAAATATTTGTTTACTTATTTATTTTAAATGTCTTCTTTTTTTCATTTTTGATATTATTTTAAAGTTTAATATTTTGATAATAATCATATGTGTTGAACTTTTCAAGAAATTTTTTTATACTTGTTCTTAATGCATTAAAGCGTTATTATGATGGATAATAATGATATGTGTTGGGACTTTTCAAGGAATTCATATATGTTGGATTTCAAAGATTTTTTTTTTATACTTGTTCTTAATGCAATAAAGTGTTATTATGAGGATAAGACTTGGGAATTTGGAGAAGTTAATAAATGTTAAGATTTTTTTTTTAAATCAAGAAATTTAGATTGAGAAATTGGAGCTCCCACAAGGCTTGGGGTTAAAAATCCCATTTTGCTTAATATATAGTATAGATATAGATATAGATACTAGCATATCACCCGTGCTATGCGCGGATTGTGTTTACAATTATATATATATATATGTAAATTGTGATTTTTAAATGTCTTTTTTTTATTATTTTAAAATGTCTTCTTTTTTCCTTTTTTATATTACATTAAAATTTAATATTTTGATAATAATCATATGTGTTAGACTTTTCAATGAATTAAATGTCTTTTTTTTAATTATATTATATTAAAGTTTAATATTTTGATAATAATCATATGTGTTAGACTTTTCAATGAATTAAATGTCTTTTTTTTAATTATATTATATTAAAGTTTAATATTTTGATAATAATCATATGTGTTGGACTTTTTAAGAAATTTTTTTTATACTTGTTTTTAATGCATTAAAGTGTTATTATGAGGTATAATAATCATATGTGTTAGAACTTTTTAAGAAATTCATGTGATGAATTTCAAAGAATTTTTTTTTATGCTTGTTCTTAATGCATTAAAGTGTTATTATGATGGCAAGACTTGGGAGTTGGGAGAAGTTAATAAATGCTACGATTTTTTTTTTTTAAGTAAAAAAATCAGAAAATTTAAATTGGGAGATTGGAGCTCCCACAAAGTTTGGAGTTAAAAACCTCCTTTTGCTTAATATATAGTATAGATACTAGCCTATCACCCGTGCTATGCACGGGATAATTATTGATATTTATATTTGTTTTAGATTTTTTTTAATATATAAATTATGTTTTTTAAGATTTTTTATAAAAATAATTTAACAATCTTATCACTAATCATAATGTATGGGAGAAGTTGAAAAGGGTACTGCAGTAACTATACACTGATTGTATCTATAATTATTTGTTTGAGGGGATTTTAAATGCTGATCAGGGAATTTTGACCAAATCAATAAATGCAGGAATGTGGAAAGACATGTGGATTGAAAAAAGTTAATAAATGTTGATATGAGAATTTTGACCAAATCAGTTGTGTTTTTTTTTTAAATAAAAAATTTAGAAAATTCAGATTGGGATATTGAAACTCTCACAAGCCTTGGGAGTTAAAAACCCCATTTTTAAATGTCTTCTTTTTTTCCTTTTTTATATTATATTAAAGTTTAATATTTTGATAATAATCATATGTGTTGGACTTTTCAAGGAATTAAATGCCTTTTTTTTTATTATATTGTATTAAAATTTAATATTTTGATAATAATCATATGCGTTGAATTTTTCAAAAAAAAATTTATGCTTGTTCTTAATGCATTCAAGTGTTATTATGAGGGATAATAATCATATGTGTTGGGACTTTTCAAGAAATTCACGTGTGTTAGATTTCAAAGAATTTTTTTTTATGCTTGTTCTTAATGCATTAAAGTGTTATTATGATGGTAAGACTTGGGAGTTGGGAGAAGTTAATAAATGTTAAGATTTTTTTTTTTTTAAAATAAAAAAATCAAGAAATTTAGATTGGGAGATTGAAACTCTCACAAGATTTGAGATTAAAAATCCATTTTTACTTAATATATACTATAGACACATTAATCACAATTCATCACATCAAACATAAAAGTGTGACTTTACAACACCTGAACGTTCACTGCCTTTCATTTTTCTCTCATTTTTGTCTTCTTTGTGTAGCTTTCTGTCATCTCATCTCCATAACCGACTTCATCGGGACCATCTATTTACACACACCAAATACTCTTTTTGCACATCCTTTTCACTACACATACCAAAAAAATTAATTCTCAATTAGTTTACTCACTACACACACAGTTCATTCCACATCTACCCTCACACACACACACACACACCCCCGACTCCAAACCCAGCTACACACACCCATTGAAGCTGAGCTCCATCTTCAACCTTGAGGATATACACACCCATTGAAGCTTACCGTGTGCAGATACATTGAAGCATTCCATCACATAGAAGCTTACCATGTGCAACCTAGGTGTGCAAATACATTGAAGCATTTCATCCACCAAGCTGCATCTCATTGAAGAATTCCATCACATTTTCAATCCTCATTAGGTGAGTTTACTTTTGAATCATCATTCCTATTTAATTTGCAACGTAGAGTTTTGTTTTTTTCATTTTGAAAACGAACGAAGACCCACAGATCGTGAACAAACCGTTCGGAACTGGGTTTTCGAAATTGAGGAATTTGTTCGGAAGTAGGAATCTGAAATTGATGATTTATTTCAACAGTCGATTTCCGAAACTTTTTTGATTATTTCGGCAGTCAACTTCCGAATACATTAAATTCAAATAATAATCAACTTCCGAAATTAATTTTTTGTTTCAGATTTCAACTTTCGAACAGTATATATATTTTCGGATTGCAACTTCCGAATAGTGTTTTTTTTTTTTTCTCCCTTTTTTTGTGTATTATTTTTACATTTGTGGTAATCTCAATATTTTAAGCATCCATGTTAGTACCCATTGAAGCATCCATGGTAATACTTTTGAATCATTATTATTTTTTTTAATTTTATTTTGTTTGGGTATATTAATTTTTGCAGAGAATATGGATTTTGAATATCAACAACGTGTCCCACCTACTGCTTCAAATAGACGACGTCGTGAATTGGATGTTGACCATGAACGGGGACAAGGGCGTGGGCGAGGACGAGGTCAAGGTTGTGGTCGAGGTCGTGATCCAGTTTCGGTAGAATATGATATCCCCAGTGCCAGTCAAAGTAGAAGTCGAAGCCAAAGACGAGTTGAAGGTGATGATATGCCTGACATTGCTGCGGAGGATGCCTTTTTACCCGACATTGACATACAGTCGTAGGCCTAGGCCTAGGCATACAACTGATTCGTGACATGTTATTTGTGTGTTGATGAATTTTTTTTGGTGATTTTTGTAAGATGATATTGTTGTAATGGTAACTGTGGTTAACATTTTTCTTATTACAATGGAATGGCAACAATGGTATTGTAATGACATTGTAATGACATTTTATTTTTAGAATGGAATGGTAACAATGGTTGTTGATTTTGTAAGCGATATTTTCTTATTATCAAACATTTACATTTGATGAGCAATTCAAAACATAAAATCCATGTGAATTGAGTAGTGTAATCCAACACAAAATCAGCGCAAACCTGACTTCTTTCAGTTGACACATATTCCTACATGTTTTGTATAACATTACAAATTTTTAATGGCATTATAAACATAAATTTGCAATTCGAAACTGTAAATTTAGTTTGCAGTTTACAAATTTGGAATATAAAATAGGAAAACAAAATTTTACTTCATTCGGAAGTAGTTGTCTGAATTTTTTTAAAAATTTCAGAAGTTGAATGTTGTAAAGGCTAAATTTGTTCGGACAACAACTTCCGAATTTAAATACTTTGTTCGGACAACAACTTCCGAAATTAATAACTTTGTTCGGACAACAACTTCCGAAATTAAATAATTATTTCGGTTGTAGATTTCCGAACCAAATAATACAATACGACCCTGGTTATCCGAACGACGCTGGAAAAAAAAAAAGTGATGTTCATTTGGATATCCTCCACAGGCAAATCCGACTCTGCTCATTTCCAGCGCAAATCCTCTAGAACAATGATGAATGAAGAATAAGTGATGCTCTGTGAAGGTGAGTCCAACGTGATGGATGACTGACTTCAGCTTAATGAATGAGTGCTGAACTTGGAGCTTCAACGTGATAGATGTGTGTGCATTGAAACTTTTGAATTGGGTAGATGTCTAAAATAGTAATTTCATTTAAGGATAAAATTGTAATAAGATTAAATATCATTAAGTGTGTGCAAAGAGGGTATTTGGTGTGTGTAAATAGAAGCTCCCGACTTCATCTCTCTTGCCATTTTCTAAAAATATTTTTTCCCGTATGCAACCTTCATAGACCACCTTAATTTGCCACCCATCACGACCCACGCCTGACAAATTTTTAGGAATAAAAATAATTTATTTGTAAAATTTATATTTTTAAAGATAAAATAAAAGAGTTTAAAAAAGTATATATTTAATCATATTATTACATTTTCTAGACAAATTTATTTAGTTGTAGCCATCCTTTTTCCTATAACTTTAGTTGGTCCTAATAAATCCAAATCATATATTATTTTATTTTATATATTAATTTTTGAACTTAATAGTCGGGACTAAAAAAAAAAAAAAAAAAAAAGCATCCAGGTTTCACTCACTCTCTCTCAAATCCCTAATTTCTTTTTCTCTCGCAAATGCAATGGTTCTTCTCTACGGATCTCGTTGATTGCTTCTGATCTCGGCAACAATTTCATCCTCGAGGAGTCTCATAGCATCTCTCTCCACTGTGATTTCAGCATCGAGGTTCGATCGATTAATCGATTTCAGTCTCATAGATTTGGGGTTCGTTTGGTTTGAATTTCCCAAAAATTTTTGGGAAAATTTCTCTACAAATGAGTTTTCAGAAAAACTCAAACCAAACAAATTTTCTCAATTTTTTTTTCCAAAACTTGTTAACCAAACAAGTTTTCTAAACAAATCTCTCTCTAATACACATCAAATCAATCACTTTTTCCAAAATTCTCTCTCAAAATAATTTTTCAAAACATCTTTCCAAAAAAATCAAACCAAACAACTTTTCGTACTTTTTATCTCCCAAACTCATCTCCCAAAATCAAACCAAACAAGCCCTTGGTTTTTGATCTATTATTCGTATTTGTTCTTCAAAAATGCTTATTTATCGGTGTAATGTTTGTGTTGATGACTTCACTTCGTTGTGCTGATTTATGATGTGCTGGTTCGAATACACGATCACTGAAATGTAGTATTAATTTTGGTGCTGAGATTTGATGATTCTGTTAATTTTGGTGTTGATTTGATGATTTGTGATGTGCTGGTTCGAATACTACTAGTTGTTGATTCTGTTAATTTTGGTGCTGAGTTTTGAAATGTAGTATTAATTTTGGTGTTGAGATTTGATGATTCTGTTAATTTCGGCAAACTTGAGAGACGCCTCTAGGTGAAATAGTTCTTGATATTTCCTTATAGATACTTCTACGACTAATTGAGAGTCAATGTGTTTAACATTTGGCAGGCAACATTCTTGTGGCCATCTCTGATTACATTGTTGCATCTGTATGTGAAAATTTACTACCTTGAAAGTTCGACTTTTTTTTTTTCTTTTTTTTCTTGTGATTTATCTTGCAAAACTGTATGTTGAACATATTGACTCTCAATTGGTAGCAAAAGTATCTAGTTTAAGCAAATCCATAAAAATATTATTTCTCTTGTCAAATAATTTTGCTGCAATTGATGATTTTAAATTTTTTTTTTTTAATTCCCGACCCTACCACAGTTACCCTTAAAAACTTTTTAATAGAGTTAAAAAAAAAGAAAAAAAAAAAAACATGAAATGCAAATGGATAAGGCAATCAGACGATCCACATCAACCTAACAGGCGATGACTTTTATACTTAAGATGCCTAATTTTTTTTGTGAGTTTTTTTTTTTTCCCTTCTTTTTTGGTGGATATGAAAAAAAGGGTTAAGGTGGTATTGAATTTTCTGATGGTTAAGTAAAAATTGAGTCAGAAGTCAAAATTTATAGACTGAAACTTGCAATTTCTTACACAATATTGAAGGAACATATTGAAAAAAAAGTAATGGAAAAGAATAAAGACGACAAAGACAACTATACATTTAGAGTCATGACAAAAATTTATAGCAAGTTATGACTTTTAAAACCAAAATTTGAAGTTTTGTTTGAAGATTCTAAGTCTGCATCATCTTCATTGAACCAAGTTATTATTACATTGTGAATTTCCATGCAGAGTTTTGACTTATGTGCCTAAAGTGGTGTATTGTTCAATGGGTTTTTTGTTTGTTCATCACCTTTTCAAAGCCTAATCTTATGGTGGTTTGCGAATCATTATGGCTATGTGGAAAAAAATAAGGAAAAGAAAAGAATTTGTAAGACAATTTTCTATGTTGTTTTGTGGTTGCCGTGGAAAATTTAATTTTCAACAATTTTTAGAAAAAAAAAAGAGAAGAAGAAAAAGAAGCATGATTTAGTTGATTTTATTGAGGTGAGAGAGTAGCATTTTGGGTAAAAATAGCTAGTTAATGATATCAATGTCTACTTACTCTGTGAATGATTTTTTAAGATGCATGGAAGGAATCAAATCAAATATTTTATAGATGCGAATGGATAAGGCAATCAGATGATCCAATCAAATGAAAACAAGGAAAGTTATAATTCTATTCTTCATCTATAAAATAATGGGAATGAAAACAAGGGAAGTTATAATTCTAAAATGGTATGAAGGATCTCGAGTGGTCTTGTTGGCTGTGTGTCTGTCCTAGATAATCTGCTAATTCATATACTTCTTAATTTATAATATTATTATTAATATGGAGCACACTGTTCTTTTACTGCTTTTAATGCCATGAAGTCTGTCAAATATTTTGTTTGAAATGCTTCATTTGTAAATTTCACTCTTTTGTTGTTTGTGTTTGCATGGTTTATTCTAGCTTACATGTATGCTGCTGGTGGTATTATGTTTAACCAAATTAAATATGTTCATCTTTTTCGGACAATCTTTACCAAAGCAAGTATACAAATTACTTATAGTTAGTTGTCCATCTGAAGTGCAATTATTCACTTATCAAAAAAAAAAAAAAAAATTGTAATTAAAGATATTCAGATAGCTAAAAGTCACCTGTCACGTGTGTTGCCTTTTACCAGCGTTTTATTCTTTGTCGTCTCAACTTTACATGCATATCTGGCTTCTTTGATTACGTCACACTTACTAGTGATGATTTGATTGATAATGTTCACAACATCAATGTAAATTGTGTCTATTTTATATTAATTTTTTTAAAATTTTTGTAACAAGTTGATTTAGTTTAATCTTTGTTAACTCTTGAATATTGGCAGTGAGTGTGATTGCTGCAGATATTACAATTGGCACATTAAATTGCAATTTATCAAATTAATCTATCATTGGATAATTTTTAATTGGTATGCAGGTTCTGCAAGCTTGTGTCGATTTGAAGCTTGGAAGCTCTCTGTTAGATTTTGAATGTCATTTCAACGAAACCATTGAGAAGAAGATACGATGAGTTGAGTTGTTTTGTTATGTAGGTAGATATAACTCCAATTACAATCTGTTCAGTGAATAGTTGAATGCTACAAACAATACTTATGGCACTAGCTTTATAAATTAGAAATGATACTTTTGAAATCTCTGTCAGTTTATGATATACAATCAAGATATTACATACTAATGAATCAGAACATGGTATTTGTTTGTTATTAAAATATCTTCTTTTGATTAAGCCTCTTTGAATGTGATGAACATTTTTTTTTTTATGTAGTTGAATTTTAATTTAGAGATGAACAGATGGTTTGGTGATATATTTAATGTTTTCTGTTTGGTTGTTGAAAAATCAAGAAAGGAATATAAGTTGATATTCAAACTAGTATTTTTAGAGTAATTGTTATAAAATCAAAAAGCCAAAGAAAAAAAAAATTATCAAACTTTTAGAGACCAATTTTAGTTGTCTCAAAAAAATTATAATATTTACACACCACTTTCATTTGTCCCAAAAATTAAAACTTTTAGAAACTAATTTCTATTGTCTCAAAAATTAATCTTTTGTCTCTATAACTACTTCTTTTGCGCTGATTAAACTTTTAGAAACAAATTTTTGTTGTCTCAAAATCAAAACTTTTTACAACTACATATTTTTGTCTCTAAAAATCTATTTATTAGTAACAAATGTAAAATTTTGTCTGTAAAAATTATTTTTTGACTTTTTCAAACAGACCATTTGGGACAAATTTCATGACAGAAAAAATTAATTGACTAAATTTTTTCCCAACAAATATTACACTTTTAAGAATATAATAAATTTACCCTTAAAAAATTACTTCCTTGTAGTGTTATCTCAAATTCTCATCATTCTCGTGGCATTTACTGAAGCCACTGCCACTAGTTACTTTTTACGGCCTACTTTATTCCCCTAAAACTCTCATTCATTTCTTTTAGATTCAATTTGTTTTCAGAGGTAGAATGAAAGAAATTGATGATAAAAAAATTATTAGTGAAGGGATTAATTAAATTTATATTTGTTTTGAAAATAGTTGTTAGTATAGGATTTGTTAAATTATTTTTATATAAAATAATAAAATAAATAAAAAAAATACAAAAACATTAAACATTAATGTTTTAAAAAAAATACCCAATATGTAAAAAAAATTTAAAAAATAAAAATAAGATAAAAAATTTCCAGAAAAAAATAAAATAAATAAAATAATAATTTTTACTTAACAAAAAATTCAAAAGATTAAACATTAATGTTTTAAAAAAATGCCTGACATGTAAAAAATAAAATAAAAAATAAATAAAAATAAAAAATTTCTAGTCCGCCGGACTATTTTTCTAATACCAAGTCCTAGAGGCCCATTCGAATCCCCTTGAGAAGGCCCATCCTAATCCGGAGCTCACTATCAATTCCCTCCCCATCTCTTAAAACAAACACAATATTAATGAGTCTTACCTCACTACCAATCCCAATCCCCCCTCTAACTCTTTAAACAAATGGAGCCTTAGGGGTGTCTGTTGGGAGGGATTAAAAAGAGACTAAAAGCACTGTTTTGACTTGAATCTATTGGAGGGAGATGTTCATCGTTTGGTGCAACTTTAGTTCGTCGGGCATGGAGTCCGACCCGGACTCTATATTTCTCATACGAGGGACTAGATAATCCTAGGGGGGGTGTGATTATTTCTAGGGGATTGGTATCTCATAGGACCAATGTGTAAAATATCTATTTTACCCTCATGCTATTACTTAGTAAACAATTGAAAAAGGGTAAAGTAGTCTTTTGAACATTTATAAATTAAAAATTAAATTTAATTAAAAATAATAAATTAAAAATTATATGGCCTTAAAAATTTAAAATTTTTTTAGTGTTGTTAAATTAAATGATAAAAAATTAAAAATTAAAAATATTTATAAATTAAATTTTTTTAGTGTTGTTATTACAATTTCCCCTAACCTTTTGAACATTTATAAATTATAAATTACAAAATTAAAATTATATATTAAATAAAAATTATAAATTAAATTTAATTAAAAATTATGGTCTTATAAATTAAATTTTTTTAGCGTCGTTAAATTATAAATTATAAGGGTAAAATAGTCTTTTGAACATTTATTCTTATTCAGTTCATCCAATCAAACATTGGACTCAATAAAATAGTTCAATTCAGATATTTAATCGCCATAATTAAACAAACATAAGATATAAATCCAATCTAACCAAATAGTTTGGGGACAATGTATCATAGGATTAATAATTTAGTGAATTACAATCCTTCCTTATCTAATCCGTCCGAACAAACACACATGTACTCTACGTCAGACCATCACCAATACTCCCGACCAACCTCTTTCTCACTTCCCTTCCCTTACATTATAAGCCACCACTGCTATTCACTTTGTTAGTTTCAGTTTTCAAAATTCACTTTTTAAAAAATTTTACTTTTTTACTTTTTTGTATTTTTTGTTTTTACTAAATTTTTTTAATATTTTAAACAATTTTTTTTAATTTCTAGATACACCTAATATAAATACACTTAAAAAGTATAAAATTTGTGAAAAAAATCTTTAAAAAATTCACTAAGTACCAAAAATACAAAAAAAAAAAATAAAATAAAAATTCAATAAAAACACAAAAAAATAAAATAAAAATTCAGTACATTTTTCATATTTTTATCTATTTATTAATTTTTAAAAATATTTGTTGATAAATATTATACTATCTAGATACATCTAAATAATGTGCATCTAAAAAAGTAAAAAAATTACTTAAAATTTTAAAAATATTTACTAAAAACCAAAAAATCACAAAAAATAAAAAAACTCAATTTTTTAAAAACTAAAACAAAACACACTAATTGTTTTTCACAATCACAACTCAACTAATTTTTTGTTCAACAAGTAGACCTTGGGTTGGTTTTGAAAATGTCTTTTACAAATTGTCCTTTACTCCACTAAGGATTGTTTTGAAAGTTAACAATTTTGGTGGTACTACATACACTAATTATTATATTAATTATTATACCAATTGAGAGGGTAATTTATGATCTGGGGTTGGGCCGAGATATTGACCGATCAGGTTGAGAGCCCAGCAGCGCATTGGGCCGAGATGACCCACTGTTCGCCCAGAGAAGGGGAGCCAAAACTTGGGCCGGGCAGAGTTTGGACCGAGTGTGAGCCACCCCGGACCGTACAGAAATTGCCCGGCCGGGAAGCGACCGGTCAGACCGGGATGTTCTTTCCGAGGATGGCCAAAGCCGGATTGACCGAGTGACCGGCGTCCAGGAAGGCATGGACAACCGAGGAAGTTGAGTGGCCGGTGCCCGGAAAGGCATGGTCAGCCGAGGAGACTGTATGGTCGGCAGGAAGGCCGATCGAAGTATCCGGGCTAGGCTCGGCCGGGATGCCGCTTAGCCCGGTCCTCCGTGTTTCTATCCGGTTAGGCGCTTGAGGTATGAAGCATGGTATGACCGAGGAAGGGCAGCTCGGCTGCCGAGCTCCAGCTGTACTGACAGGCAGTTGAGAGCAGGTGATGAATGGCATGGTTTATGCTGACAGATGTGATAGCAGAGCCACGTGTCAGGAGATGACAGGGAGTGGATATGGGGCTCAGAAGGTATATAAACATGTCTGCGCCCCCCATACATGAAGGACGAACATATCTGTAAGAAATCCTTACACTAAAACACTCTCTCCCTTCTCTCTATTCCCTCTAAGGTGTGTGCTAACTTGACCGTCGGAGGGTTTTTCCGGCTACACACCGCCGGGTAGCTCACCATTATTTGCTCGCAGGTGATCGGACATCGACGGAGCTCGGAAGAAAGGAATACGGGAACGCCGGAATATTTGCACCCCGTACACCAATGTATATTATAGTATTATTATTGATCTCATCCATTATACAAATTATAAATACCCAAAACTTCTAAAATTATACTATATCATCTGTTAGTACACTAATTAATATACCAATTAGTACATATAATATTATTACAATTATTTTAGTTAATTTTTTAATATGTATAAAAAAGTTAGAAAAAATAGTTGATTTTCTTTGCAGTGATTTTTTTTTTTTTTTTCAACTATTTTAGTATGTTTCCAAACTTGCCCTAAAAATAAAAATAAATAATAAATAAATAAAAAGTAGAGAAAGTGTATTAACTTTTTAGTGACTTTTTGACTACTTTTAATCATTTTCAAATCAAGGCCTTTGATTCAGATACATACCATTGCATATATATTTTTCATTTTTTTTTAGGGGTTGTTTGGGATGATCTAAATAAATGTACTTTTTAACTTTTTACAAAATATGGGTTAGGTTTGGGTTGTGTTTGAAGTGATGTGTTAGAGGTGGTGTGACTTAAATAAGATGATGTGACTTAAAAAGGATAGTGACTTTTTTACTTTTTGAATTTTTTAAGAGTTGTTGAAGCTGATTTTTGAGATTTGATGGATTGGGAGAGAAAAATGCCTGGGAGCACTAAAAATGGGACACTAGAAGGACCACTAATGATGTGGCAGTGGGTTCCGCCCACTTTCTATGCGTTGTTTCTTTTTTTTTTTATCTTTTTTTTTTTACCATTCCTAATGCATTAGTGCTATTAGTGGTGTATTTTTTAGTGGTCTAAATCATTGTTGTTTTGGAGATGAGTCTTGGGATGGGTATGGTTTTGAGATTGTGTTGTATTTGAAGTGGAATTTAGAGTTTAAAGTGTGAAAGGGTCTAAAATGAGAAAATCTAATTTTGTAAGGACCATACTTGGAAAACTAGTTTTTTCAATTTCAAAACTATTATCTAAAAAGTTGTTTTGAATATGACTTATAAATTATATTTTTTATTTATTATGAAAATACGTATAAAAAAATTGAGAAGTGATGTAACTTTAGATGAGCCAATAAATTAATCAGTTGCTTTTTTTTAGATATTGCCAAAAGAGAGTTATATATTGGACCTATGAGAATATTTTATTTAAGGGTTTGATTTCTCTAAAATTGGTCATCTTAATTTGAGAAAATGCTTGGATTTTGTAGATCTATTTTTAGACCGATTTTAGTGATTTAAATCGTGTGCTTTGTATAATTCATCAAGTAGAATATTCAGGCAAGAAATCAAATTGTTAGCTGTATATTTAAATCAAATTTATATTTTAAAAAAAGATAGCTATTCGTGAAATTATACATGTCATTCATTTTTTAAAAACAAATATGATTAAAACATATAATTATTGATGTCCAATAATATTAATTTTTTACATAAATATTCTATTTAACGAATTTTAAAAAGTGAACGGTTCAAATTATCGAATTCAATTCTACATTAGGCTTACCAAACCCAACTGCTCTTGTGCCCATAGAAAATAAATAAATAAAAACAAATTGATGGAACCAAAAAAAAAAAAAAAAAAACTACGTAAGTTTTGAATTTGAAATTTTACTTTTCCAGGGCCCATTCACCTTATAATTACGACAACTAACTTAAGTTTTGTATTTTAATGTAGTTGTTTCGTTATTACAATATTCAAAATTTAAGTAAAAATTGGAGCAAAAATGATTCAAATGAAATTTGAATAAATTTAAAGAGTGAAAATATAATTTGGTTCATATATTTTTCTTCTTTGATTGTCCATAAACCTGTTCTCAGCCATTAGATTAGGGGAATGGTTTCTGTCCAGTCCTTAATCGGACTGGATCGTGCTGTTAGGCCCGTGGAAGCCCACTACGGGTCCCGTTTTGATAATCTGAATCGTTTAATGTGCAGAATTCGTCGAGTACTATACGCTTAAAAAAAATCACGTTGATCGGATATCGATAGCTATGTGATCAAACATATTTTTGTCAACCATTAATTTATTTACCGTACATTTTTTTTATACAAAACTGATTTGATCACATACATATCGATATCTGATTAATGTGATTTTTTGTAGGCATATAGTACTCGACGAGTTCTACACATTGAACGGTTCAGATTATCAAAACGGGGCCCGTGATGGGCCCTTGGGCCCAACAACACGGTCCAATCCGATTAAAGACTGGACAGAAGCCATGCCCTAGATTAGCCCCCTGTGTCCAATTTTTTAGAAAAAAATTACAGATCAGTGGGGATTAGAAAAAAATATTTATAAATGGTGAAAAAAATTTATGATATAATTATTCATATTTTTTATTTTTTTATAAATAAATTTTTTAATTCCCCCAATTTTTTTAAGAGTGAAAATAAGAGGATTTATATTCTAAGGGTATCGAGAGGTATTTCAAAAAAATATTATTGATAGATGAAAAATTTAATGTTGCGTTTGATAGAGCTTTGTAACTATGATTTGAGAGTATGAGTTGTATTTTGAATTTGTGAGGTTTGGAATTATGATTTGAGTGTGAAAAATTTGTTTGGTACAGAGTTTTGAAAATAATGTTAAAAAGAGTTTTGATTTGAGTGGGGAATTGTTAATGTGAGATTTGATATTTGATACAAAAATTTACAACTCATAACTAAACATAGAACTCAAAATTATTTTAAAGCACATAAAAAAATTTAAAAAATTCAGAAAATGTTTTTTTCGATTTTATAAAAATTAACATATCAATTGCACAAAAAAATAAAAAAAGAATCACTATTCTGGTCAATCGGCTGGACGACCGGTTAGGCAAAATTTGCAAAAAAAAAATTATGAAAATCGCGCCTAAAACAGAGTTCTTTGCAGAGTTTTGGAAAACTGATTCCAAAACTCCTTCCAAACATCATACTCAAATATAGATGTAGAATTATGTTTTCAAAACACAATCAAACGGAGTGTTTTACGAAAAAATTGAAAAACTAAATTATTTTTTTGTACAAATTGAAAATTTTATATCTATAAATGAGCATGATGATAGAATATTGATGTGCAAAATTGAAAAAAAAAAACATAAAAATGAAAAAACTAATGTTCATAATTTTAAAATTGTAAAAAATTGATAATATTCTCGATTTTATCGGATAATTGAATTAAATCAACAAGTAGAAGGGCAAAAACAATCTCATACTCTGTTTTTTCCCCCTCAATTAGCAAAACAATTATCTAGAACATTATTATGCAAAATTGATATTATTTTTAGTTTTAAAAATAAGAAAAACTGATAATATTCTCAGTTTTACTAAATAGGACTTATTGGTTAAAAAAATTTTAGATAGGACATGAATTATCATAACATTTGTAAATAAGACTTTTAGGTAATTAACTCTTATTATTTATCCTATAAGGGGTGTTTGGAAAATAGGTTAGCTATTAACATAGCCAATAAAATAAAATATGATAAAATAGTCAAAAAGATAAAATATTGTATTTAAATCATAATCATTTTATTTTTTTTCTCTCAACTATTAAGGGCTATTTGGGGAAGATGGTTATATCAGCTTTTTAGTTAAAAGCTGATTAAAAACGGATTGTAATCAACTTTTTGTGAGAGAGAGAAGTGAGTTATAATCTGAGAAGTGGATTATAACCCACTTCCCAAAAGACCCCTAAATCAACTATAAAAAAAAAATCAACCAACTTCTCAAATATAATTTTTTTAAACAAACTAATATAATTAAAAAAAATTAAACAACCAATTAAAATAACCAACAGTTGAAATCCAATTACTTTATTTGTTATAATTAAAAATCTATATCTATACTATATATTAAGCAAAAGGGATTTTTAACGCCAAGTCTTGTGGGAGTTTCAATCTCCCAATCTAAATTTCTTGATTTTTTAATTTAAAAAAAAAAATCTTAGCATTTATTAACTTCTCCTAACTCTCAAGTCTTATCCTCATAATAACACTTTAATACATTAAGAACAAGCATAAATTTTTTTTTTGAAATCCAACACATATGAATTCCTTGAAAAGTCTCAATACATATGATTATTATCCTTCATAATAACACTTTAATGCATTAAGAACAAGCATAAAATTTTTTTCTTAAAAAGTCTAACATATATAATTATTATCAAAATATTAAACTTTAATATAATATAATAAAAAAAAGACATTTAATTCATTGAAAAGTCCAACACATATGATTATTATCAAAATATTAAACTTTAATATAATATAAAAAAGGAAAAAAAGAAGACATTTAAAAAAAAATTATTTAAAAATCACAATTCACATATATAAATAATTATAAACACAATCCGTATATAAAAATGTAAGTGTTACCAAACGGCACCTACTTATTTGTTATAATTAAAAATTAAGAGAAAAAAAAAGGTTAAAATTATAATTTATCCTAAAATATAGCTACCTGTTTTGACGATTCAACGCTGACGTTCAGCATCTTCTCTCCACCTCAAAATTTATTAACAAAGACGGCTACAGCAACTCCTCCTTCCGCCTACTCTTCTACCCCTCTGTCTCTCGCTCTCTCTATCTGTCTCTCTCTCACATCGTTTCAAAGTAAAAAAAACATTAGAATATAAAGAAGGAAGACTGTTTCCACTTCTATAATTCATTCCTATTCACTTTTTCGTCAACTTCCAATTCGAAGATTCCACTATTCGCTTCCTTTTCTTTGGTTCTAGTTCAATTTTGGTGGCTACGACGGTGCTAATTCATATCAATTGAGAAATTTTGAATCACTAATCGAACCTTCAGCTCTGATTTCTGTGAAAGATATAGACACAGATATATGTATAAGTAATATCATATATATACATATATGTAATGGCGGCATCAGGCGGAGCTAGGGACGCTGCACGGCAGCTGAGGGCGGCTGCGGAGGCGGCGATTGAGTCGATCGGGTTGGGATACGACCTTGCCTTGGATTTGAGGCTCAAGTACTGCAAAAAACACTCCGATGCCGATTCGCGCCTCATCACCATCGATCACGATGATAAGGTTCGTGATATCGCCATTCCCGGAGGTATTTTGGTCCAAAATGTCTCCAAATCCATCAAGTGCGATAAAGGCGAAAGGATGCGATTCAGCTCCGACGTTCTCTCTTTCCAACAGGTATATGTAATTGTGTATCATAACTGTCAAGAGTGTTTTTGTGATTACATATATGGATGGAATTTGTAGGTTTGAGTTTGGTCAAACTTGCACAGCCACACCTGGAGTTAATTTATGTGAATTTGGATATGTATCGAGTAGTTATGTAAATTTGCTTAATCGAATAATATTGGCATGTGCATTTATATAATTGCTTATTGGTCTAATTTTGTGAAATCCTCTTGCTTGTTATGTGTAGTTTTGAGAAACCGGTGATCGAGTTACCTAATTGATTTTCCTTGCTTCCTTAAGTTAGCAGCTATATGGCTAGTGTTTTAATGGATGTTTTGCATTTACCATAATTCGTGTGTTAAAAGTTTTCTTGTTTATGCTATGAAATTATATTTTCCGAATACTATGATGATGAAATAATGATATTGTATAGAGGATGCTAATTTTCAACTAGTTTGAAATCTTCCTTTGTGCTTGAAAGTTGCATTCACCTACTAACACCTAACTTTTGCTTAGCAGGGAAGAAAAGAAAAAAAAAACACATTCATGAACATTTGCTATAAAATCCTAGCAATGTTAGAAATTGATATGTAAATGCTTTGTTATAGTTGGGAGTAGATTCATGGGCATGAATTTTTTATGAAATGTAATTTGGTTCACATAAATTTCTCAACTTTTTTGTGCATCTTTAACCTGCGTGTAATTTTTCTTCTTCTAGATGTCAGAGCAGTTTAACCAGGAACTCTCCCTTTCTGGTAAAATTCCAACGGGCCATTTCAATGCTGCATTTGAATTTAGTGGTTGTTGGCAGAAGGATGCTGCCAACACTAAAACTCTTGCTTTTGATGGGGTCTTCATAACACTCTATAGCATTGTGCTAGAAAAATCCCAAGTAACACTACGGGATCACATTAAAGAAGCTGTGCCATCATCATGGGATCCTGCTGCATTGGCAAGGTAAGTAAACGGAAAATGCATTGGCCAAATCCTGTTTAATGCTTAAGATTGAAGTTCTCCTTAATGGGTGTACTATGGTGCTTTCTGTGACCTAAGAAACACGGACACTTTTAAGAAGGTAACGTATCCCTGTCGTGTTTGTGTTGGATACTGATACTCTTTGGACACTTACTCGACACGTATCCGATACTCTTTGAAGCGTGCCCTATTTTTTAATTTTTTTTAAAGACTCAGAGACTCTTTGGACACTTGGAGGACACACGTGTCTATCACTTAAACATACGTGTCTATCGATTAGACACATGTGAAACTAATTATAAGTTTGAACAAAAGAACTTAAGATACAATAAAACAAAAACCATATAAATTTATAGGAATCAGTGTCATATTGCATTTTTTATTCTTTGAATGACATATTCATATATATAATATTTAATAAATATATAAAATTATATATTCTTATGTGTCCCCCATGTGTCGTGTTCTGTATTTTTTGAAAATTAGCGCGTTCGTGTCGTATCCGTATCGTGTTGCGTGTCTGTGTCAATGCTTCTTAGCTCGTGACAATCTCTTAATTCACAATGTTGAACTAGCTTAATTAGTTATATACTTCTCATTTTTGGTCATTTTACACGGTAACTTGCTCAAGAAAGCTTTCAAGTTCTACTAGAAAATTGTGTAGCAACCTAAAGTGCTATAAATGTGTTGGTATTAGCTACTTATTCTTTTTTGCAAGTTACTTTCTTAATGTTTAAGATGTGCTGCTTCTTTTAGCTTGAAGTTTGGATTACTTAATTAGAGAAACTTGCTTCTGTTATCTGGTAATAACAGAAGAATGAAAGAATTGAATGGCTTAGTCTAGAATGGAGACTAGCCTGTGTATATATACTAATAAAGATTTACAAGATAGGAAATAACATAAAAAGGAAACAAAATCAAGGCCTAAATAATGGTCATAAAATAAGCCCTAATTGATTCTAATTAATTCTAATTCCAAGGAAACAAAATCAAGGCCTACACATTGGCCATAAAATAAGCCCTAATTGATTATAATTAATTCTAATTCCAACACTCCCCCTTAAGTGGGTGTGAAGACATTCAGCCTAAGAAGCACGGATACAGATACGGGTATGATACCATACGGATATGGCGATACAGCAAAATATGAAAAACTGGGATACGGGTACGGCGGGGATACGTTTGTAAAAAATATTATTTTTATAATTTTTAGTACTAATGTAGTATGTATCAAAATAAAACCTAAAGCAAAAGAGGAGCATGATCATCTTCTTTCATGGGTGTACCACTTGTTGAACCTAAACTTTCCGTACCCGAACTCATTTCCTAAAAAATTATAAATTTGGTAAAGAAATAAAACAAAACATTAATGCAGTTATCTTTTGGCATGAACATCAAAAAAAAAAAAAAAAATTCAGCAATTCAATAAAATTTCAGCAATTCCAACAGTATATCATCACCCATAACAACCATAATGCAATTCAAATTAAGGGGGAAAAAATTTACCCTTTCAATGATCAAAATAAAATACCTCACAAGGCTCCTTGATGTTGTTGTCTTTTGAGGAAATAAAAAGTGGGTACTAGTAGCTTGGCTTAGCTGCAAAAAAAAAAAAGAAAAAAAAAGAAAGAAATTCAAAGGGGTTAGACGGAGAGACAGAGAGTGAGTGAGATTGAGATTGAGATTGAGCTAAAGGGAGAGAGAGAGATCGAGAGAGAGAGAGAGAGGGACTGAGATCGAGTGACACTGACAGAAAAGTGAGAGAGTGAGAGCGAGCGAGCAAGAGAGGACAAACCTTGGTCGACGACAACGACTCAGAGTTGCTGCTGTTCGCGAATCGCAATAGAGACGACGACGCTGTTACTGCTGTTCGAGTTGTTGCTGAGCTAGGGTTTGTTTGTTTGATTTTTATTTTATTTTATTTTAGATTGCTTTTGTTAATTTACACTCTGACCCCATTACAAGTTTTTAAAATTATTTTTTTGCCCCCCGTATCCCCGAAGTATCCCAAGCGTATCCTTGAAGTATCCTTATGTATCCCAAATGTATCCGAAATTCAAAAAAATTTTAAAAAAAATTGGGATACTTCTTTGCTGTATCTAATTCGTATCTTGTCGTATCAGACGTGTATTCGTAGCCGATACGCATACGGGGGCCATTTCGGAGTATCCGTGCTTCATAGCATTTAGCAAACCCAGCTTGACAATAGATGATTGAAGTAATGTTGGACCAACAGACTTTGTGAACATATCAGCTAGTTGCTCCAAAGAAGAGACAAATGGACTCACAATGCCAGTCTGAATTTTTTCTCAAATGAAATGCATGTCAACCTCAATGTGTTTTCTTCTGCTTGTGAATACTGAATCAGTTGATAACATAATAGCATTGTCACAAAACAAAGGAGAGGAAGCATCCTCGGTAAATCCTAACTCTGCAAGAATGGAGCGAAGCCACAAAACTTCACATGTACCTTGTGCCATTGCCCGATACTCAGCTTCAACAGAAGACCTCAAAACAACAGCTTGTTTCTTACTTTTCCATGATATAAGGTGATCACCATAAAAAGTACAGAAACCAGACGTTGATCGTCTATCAGTTTAGATCCTGCATAGTCTGCATCAGTGAAACAAGAGTCCTGATTGGGATCAGCTGTGAAAAATAATCCTAAACCAAGAGAAGTCTTCAAATACCGCAAATATGATGAACCGCATCAAGATGCTCCGTACGAGGTGCATGCATAAATTGACTTACAACACTAACTGCAAATGTCAAATCAAGTCTAGTGTTAGTCAAGTATATGAGACGGCTAACTAGGCGTTGATACATGCCTGGATCCTTTAGTAATTCGATAGACTCTAATGTAAGCTTGAGGTTAGGATCCATAGGAGTAGAAGCTGGCTTACACCCTAGCATCCCAGTGTCTTGAAGAAGATCAAGAACATACTTCATTTGGGACGACGAAATCCCTCGACGTGAGCGAGCAACTTTAATACCTAGAAAGTATTTGAGAGGACCGAAATCCTTAATATCAAATGTTCGACTCAAATCCTTCTTTACTTGAGTTATGCCAACTGAATCATCACCTGTAAGAATGATAGCATCAACATAAACAAGCAAAATAATACATTGATCAGTGGGAGTTTTGCGAATAAAGCAAATATGATCTGAGTGGCACTGAACAAATCCCATGGATAAAATAACAGAACTAAAGCGACTGACTGAACCAAGTCCAAGGAGACTGTTTAAGCCTATATAAGGACTTGCGTAGTCGACACACTTTCCCTGCATACTCCCCCGCAGCTCGAAAATCGAGTGGAGGATCCATGTAAATAGTCTCAAGTAAGTCCCCATGTACAAAGGCATTCTTGACACCCAACTGATACAGAGGCCAAGAATGTGAGGTAGCAAGAGAGATAAGGAGCCAAACAAAGGTAAGCTTAGCGACCAGTGCAAAGGTAGTCCCAAAATCCTTGCGAGGTACCTGAGCAAAGCCCTTGGCAACCAACCGTTCTTTGTAGCGGTCCACAATACCATCAGCAAGATACTTAATAGTAAACACTTATTTACAGCCAACAATCTTTTCACCAGATGGAAGAGAGACGGGCTACCAAGTCTGATTCTGTTCCAAGGCTGCCATCTCTGTTTGCATAGCAGCCACCCAATTGGGATTCTGAAGAGCTTCTGACACAGAACAAGGAATAGTTTCCAACTCGAGCT
This sequence comes from Camellia sinensis, assembly GCF_055761805.1. Taxonomy (NCBI): domain Eukaryota; kingdom Viridiplantae; phylum Streptophyta; class Magnoliopsida; order Ericales; family Theaceae; genus Camellia; species Camellia sinensis. The sequence goes on along the minus strand of NC_138961.1, from coordinate 190,251,447 downwards.
TGCCAAGGAAGGAACGATAGGCAAGGGAGACACTGTAATAAGAAAGATACTGGGAAATAGGATGATTAGTTCTACAAAGATAACCAAGACGATTAGGGGGATGTCTATTATGAGGAGGGTTGCGACAAGCAGTAGTAATCAAAGGAGAGCAATTACTTGACCCATGTATCGGAGAGGCTGTTAGCAGGGGACTAGAACGACGAGAATATACTTGCAATGGAGGGAGAGAAGAAGGAGGAGCAACATCAGCTTCAACCTTAGGAGAGACAACCTCAACCTCATGAAAAATGGCAAGAGGCTGAACATCAGAGTCCACAAATGGGATAGGAGTAAAAGAGGAATCTCGCACAGAAGGGCGAGTACCCAAAAAAAAGTCTCCTCATGGAAAGTCACATGACAAGAATGATAGTACCTACGAGTGCTAGGATCATAACATTGATACGCTTTGGATATAGTAGAATACCCTACTAAGATACATCTAATGGCCTTATCATCTAGCTTAGTATGAGTAGGACTCCAGTTTTGAACAAAACAAGTGCACCCAAAACCCCGAGATAGGAGAGGAAAGAGAGTTTTAGTAGGGTGTAAGGGTTGGAGAGAGGCAAGACCATGCAAGACACGACTACGAGTACGATTAATAAGATAAACTGCAGTAAGAACAACATTATGCCAGTAAGACTTAGGTACATTCATTCCCCTGAGAAGACAACGAACCACAGACATAATGTGACAATTTTTCCGTTCAGCAATCACATTTTATTCAGGAGTATTAGGACAAGTAAGTTGTTGAAGTATACCAGCCTGATTAAGATGAGAATGGAAATCATCAGAGATGTATTCCCCACCATTATCAGATTGGATATTTCGAACAACAGTGTAAAATTGGGTTTTAACCATTTGAAGAAATTGAGCAACTATGGGAAAGACATCAGATTTATGTTTAATAAGATAAACCTAAGCACAACGAGTGTGGTTATCTATAAAGGTCACATAATGTCTATGGCCAGACAAAGCAGTAACAGGTGAAGCGCCCCAAACATCAGAATGAATAAGATCAAACATAGAAGGAGCATGATGCATACGAGGAATATAAGCAGTACGGGTATGTTTAGCTAACTCACACACATCATATTGAAACTTTTGAGTCTTACAAGCTTTATTAAAATTTGAAAATAGTAAACATAAATACTAAAAATTTGTATGACCCAGATAAGCATGCCACAATGCTAAAGTCTTAAAAGAAAAAACATAGGAGGATAATTCTTCAGATAACACAGAAGCAGAAAATTAGAAAGAAGCGGTTGATGTGGTAGATCTCCAAATTAGTATAAATCATCACGCTCATATCTCCTGCCGAAATCCTCTTCGAACTCAGGTCTTGTAACAAGCAAGAATCTAATAAGAAAATGACAGCAGAATGAAAAGCCTTGGCAAGCTGACTCACAAACAAAAGATTATACGCAAAATTAGGGACATGTAGGACAGAGAAAAGAGTAATATCAGGAGATAGAGTAACACCACCCTGATGATGAAAAGAGGTAGTAGAACCATCAGCAAGACAAATAGTTTGGGTGGTAGCAAGAACTGGAGAAGAGTGGTAGGAAAGCTCACTGGTCATGTAGTCATTAGCCCCAAAATCTAGAACCCAAGTAGGACGTGCAGAGCGAACATGGAAAGCAATAGGAGTACTCGTAGCCAAAGTGGCATCCGTAGATAATGGCCTTGAAGATATTTTAGAACCAAGCTGAGCCTGAAGCTGACCAATCTGAGTCTGAAGGAGATGCAAATCTGGAGTAGTGGAACTTGGAATAGTCTTCACAACAGCAGCAGTGCAGGAGGAGCCGAATGGACGAACATGTGAAAAACGTTGTCTCAACTCAGGATGAGTTTGAAACAGCAAGCCTTGACATGGCCCGGTTCTCCACAATGATGACAAATTACCTTCCTAGTAGAAGAATGAGACCCAGTGTGTGTAGCAAGAGCCATTTGATCAGAGGAGACAAGAGGCTCCGGGACTGGAGTAGAAGCAGGCAGAACCAACCAACGACGGTGCTCATCACTATCAAAAATAGCAAAGGCCTCATAAAGGGAAGGCAGAGGAAATGTGTTTAAAATCTAGATACAAAGAGACTTGCTCAGAGTTTAAACCCATCAAGAACTGATATGTATGCTGTTGAGCAAGTGTCTTGGTCATAAGTGAAGCAGCCTTAGCTGGAAGATCAGTGAAAGGCTCATATTGAGCTAACTCTTCCCAATGTGCCTGAAAATACCCAAAAAATTCAGCCACAGAAATATGTAAAGCAGACTGAGAAGCACAAGCAATATCCTGATAAACTTCAAAGATGCGAACATTATTACGAGCATGAGCATACATTTGAGATAAGGCGCGCCATAAACTAGAAACGGTATCATAGTATAAGAACATATGATAAATCCGGTCCTCCATGGAATTGAACATCCATCCTAAGATAGTGTAGTTGTCAATATCCCATTGATAGTGTGTAGAATCTGTAGCGTCTAGCTGAGTAGTGGTAGATGAAAGCCAATGAGCTTTCCCCTTTCCCCCCAAATGGAGTTTAAGGAAACGACTCCAGGCAGCGAAAAGTTTCCCATTCAACGCCACACTTGTAATACGATGAACCGGAATATGGTGTGAGAGGGAAAAAATAGGATTCACTGGAACGGGTTTAACAGGAACCATGGGAGAAACATCAAACTCAGTCATGGTGGCTAGAGAAACAGGTGATGTGTATAGTTAACAATCCAGAACAATACACAAATCACAGAATAATTGCTATCGAACAACCCGGTCGAACACTAACAAAAATAACGAAGAAAAAGATGCTTATTGCATCAACACCAAGTCCCGAAATAGGGACAAAACCTACCGAACTGCCCTAGAAGGGCTGTTGGCTGGAAATAAGACTGCCAAACAGCCTAGGGATGGCTGTCGGCTGTAACTTAGGTGACAGGTGGCTTGGGCGAAGGAAGAAGAAGGGCCGACTGGTGAGGAGAGGGATGGGTAAGGACCGGAAGAGAGAGAGAGAGGGGCTGTCAGAGCGTAGTGGTGGCTGTCGAAGGGTTTGGGCAAGGGTGGAAGTCAAACGGCTGAGATGGAAGTAGAGAGAAAAGGGTTAGGGTTAGGGTTAGGGTTAAGGTTAGGGTTTGGCTCTGATACTAAGAAGAATGAAAGAATTGAATGGCTTAGTCTGGAATGGAAACTAGCCTGTGTATATATACTGATAGAGATTTACAAGGTAGGAAATAACATAAAAAGGAAACAAAATCAAGGCTTAAACAATGGCCATAAAATATGCCTTAATTGATTCTAATTAATTCTAATTCCAAGGAAACAAAATCAAGGCCTAAAGAATGGCCATAAAATAAGCCCTAATTGATTCTAATTAATTCTAATTCCAATTGTAACAAATATCTAGAGTTTGTAGTATAAGAAGTAGGGATACAGACATGCAACATGGCACAAATACAACATGGACACTCCAACACAATAATTTTTAAAAAAATGGAAGACATAACATGTAACGACGTGTGCCAAATATGTACTTTAATATATTTTATTTAGGGAGAATAAAAAATGCAACATGATGCTAATTCTTGAAGTGTAAAGAATGAGAGATTAATAGCTACCAATCAACATTATTTTTTCTTTTTATCATTGGATCAAAGTTTTTTTCTTCAAACTTATAATGTGTTTCATCCATGTCTAACCGATCAATACATGTGTTTTCCAAGTGTCTGGATCTACAAATGTGTTTTGACACGTGTCGGGAAATGTTCTACAAGTGTTGATGTCTGGCACCGACACACCTCGTTCTTAGAACGTTTGTGCCTCTTAGGTTGTACTCTTAAGGTGTATTTCACTTTATAGGTTAAACAATTCCTGTGACTTAACCAAAAAGCATATATAGTCGCAATTATTTTTTGATTGAATTTTAATCTTTTTGAAAGATTAAAGAAATCAAGATTCTTTGTTTAAAGAATTTTGTTGTTGCATTAGGTATAGAAAATAGAAGATATCAATCTATCAATCAATCAATAATACATAAATTTTTTACATGGTATCAGAGCAAGGTTGAGAAGCTAATAATTCTGCTTCACCGGCGGGCGGCAGCCTCGCCTTGGCCGCCCGCCGGATCTCTACACATATCTTGAAATTTCTTCGAGTCCACCACCTTCAATAAACCCAACTGAGACTACTCTGGCCTCAAGAGGATCTGTCACTAGAAAACCTTTAACTTTCATCCCTGTGGTCCGAAACCCCGATGGTTGCATCACCCGGGTCTTCCATTTCCGAAGTTCCATTGAAAGGCTCTGAAGGTCAGTGGCGAGAGAGCGCTGCACATTTTTCCTAATATTAGAGGCCTCAGAAGGCCCACCAGCAGAGAGTATCTGTAATCTCTTCTCAGACTTTTTTTAAAAGAACGGTAATCTCTTGAGTAAGAGACTCAATCCTGCGTTGATCTTCTTTTCCATCTCCAAATGAGGGTATTAAAGCCTTGGTATGAGCCTTGGCTAGTTCAGCAATTTTCACCCGCACACGTTGCACATTTGCTGATATTTCTTCAGATACATCCACCCAAGCTGGAGGTAGATCCACTGTAAGCGCACCTTGACCGGAGCTTCCTGGATCTTCAGTATTGAGGACGAGCTTCTGGACTTTGATTTCTCTCATTGGGTTCAACAGCTTTTTCTCCGAAGCCATTGTGAATCCTGTGAAGCAGAGCAGAGGGTTTGGAGAGAGAGAAAGAGTAAACTCTACTTACAAGTCATTATTTGCTGTTTTTTTTTTTTTTTTAATCAAAGTGGTCTTACAATTCCAGCTAACACGCACCTCTCTCTCACCCACGGCACTCCAAGCAGACACACTCACACACACACCCACTTTTCTTTTCTTTTAATATAATATATTTCCACTACCCTTCTTTTTACGTTATTTCCCACTTTTCTATTAAAATAATGAATCATAAAAAAAAAAAAAAAAAAAAAAAAAAAAACCATGTGCTGGTTCCTTCTTTCCACTTTCTTTTATTTTAATATATATATATATATATATGTTTCTTTTAATATCCTACTCCCACTCTGTCCACTTTTGCATATAACCCATACTTTTTCTTTCCTCCTTCATATATTATTGTTATTATTATTATTATTATTCTTATTAACAAAAAAAAAAAAAAAACAAAAAAAAAAAAAAAAAAAAAAAAAACCAAACAAAATTCTCATCCGGGTTTGCACAACTCATTTGTTTTATTCATATCAGGGGATCAACCCCGATCACCATTTTACACCAACACAAAAAAAAACAAAAAAAAAAAAACAAAACACAACCAACCAAAACAACAACAACCGGCCACCAATCGACCTCACCTCCTCGCCTATTCCGCCGGTCTTTTTTTCTTGCCTCCGTCCTGGGCGGCCCTTGACGGTGTTGCCTCCGTGTTTCCCACTCCACTGGGTACGATCACTCCACCCTGCTCCTCCACTACAGCATATGGCGGACCTCCAAATCGGAACATCACGGTGGCCTTCCGCTTCAGCTCCTTGTTTTCTGCCCTTAGCACGCTTATCTCTGCTCGCGCATCCTTATACATGCGTTGGAGCAGAGCCAGTTGGGCGTTTAAATGCTGCACCTCATTTGTTCTACTCTGCAGCCGGTTCGACAAATTTGTGACCGCAGTCATGGTTTCCACGCATGACTTCAGAGTATACTGATTAGCCTCAATATCAGTTTGCACCGCCATTTTTTGCTCCACCGACCGCATCGGAAAGTTCAATGGAGCAAAACCAGAGGTGTTTGGTTGAGGTTCACTGGCCACCGCACCAGTTATTTCTCTTGTGGGCTCGTTCAGTTCTGGAAAGAGCGTAAGCAGGTTCTGGGTAGCTGGACGGGAAGAAGAGGCCATGTTTTGGGTTGCTAAGTGTTTCCGAGCAGGGTTTACAGAGTATTTCAGACTGCCAAAATTCAGAGGTTTCAAACTGGTTTGCACAGCCTCTGCCTTCGTCTTGGTTATATAGCCAAGGCAGCCACGCGCATCGTGCGCCTCTTGACGCCCGACAAACTGGCACGCCTTTTCATGGCACATCTTTTGATAAAGTGGACACGCCTTTTGATGGCACGCCTTTTGATGAATTGGGCACGCCTTTTGATGGCACGCCTTTTGACAAAATTAGGCACACCTTTTGAGGATGCGACTTTTTAAGGGTCCGACAAGACTCTGTAAACTGTCCCGACATTGATTCCGGTTAGCTCCTTTATGGGTCCGACAAGACTCTGTAAACTGTCCCGACATTGATTCCGGTTAGCTCCTTTATGGGTCCGGCAAGACTCTGTAAACTGTCCCGACATAGATTCCGGTTAGTTTCTACAAGGGTCCGACAAGACTCCGTAAACTGTCTTCTACAACGGTCCGACATGACCCCATAAACTGTCTTCTACAACGGTCCGACATGACCCCATAAACTGTCTTCTACAACGGTCCGACACCACCATCCAGTGTCCTCTACACCGTTATGACACCCCCATACAGTGTCCTCTACAACGTTATGACACCACCATCCAGTGTCTTCACCAATGGTCTGACACGACCATACAGTGTCTCCTATCCTTTATTATTTTTATGTATTTTCCTGTTTTGTTCCTCTCTCCAAACTCAAGTTGGTTAGTTTCTATCCTCCTTGAGTTTGCGGGGGCTGTTAGAATTTACCTACACCTACCACCACCTACTACCACACCTACTACACCTACCACCAATTTACCCTCACCTACTCCTCACCTACTACCCAAACCCTCTCCTATATAATGAGCCACTCTGATTTGTAATAGAAGATATCAATCTATCAATCAATCAATAATACATAAATTTTTTACAGAATGCATACAACCGAGCCACACACAATGTTAATATGACTATTGGGGCTTGGCTTCACAAAGCCTTTTATGCAAATATATTTTTTGTCTAGGGCCATGCTATTAACTCATAGGATATCATTACTCTTTTCGCTTACTAAAAAAATCTTTTCACATCATTGATTTCATTTTCTTTTTCTCCACCCATCTTTTCCTCTATTGCTCCTTGTCCTTTGGCATAAGTCCATTGTTCACTTAGTTGCATGAAGTGGACAACTAAGAAAGGAACATGTTCATAAATGGATATAGTTGGGATGAGAATGCCTAGATGGATGTGTGGTAAGATTAAGATAGATAGAATTAGAAATGAATATATTCGTGAAATGATAAGAGTAGCACCAAATTGAAGATTAGTTGAGAGAGAACAAGCTAAAATGTTTTGCCCATGTACAATGGAGACCTATATATGCAATAGTAAGGAAGAGTTCTATTATCACCATAAATGACAATGTTAGGGGGAAAGGAAGACCTAAGCTGACATGGGATGTCATAGTAAAAAAGATATAAATTTATTTAATTTAATTCTGTTTATAGCCACTGACACGGCAGAATGACAAAAACAGATTCATACAACCGACCCGACTTGATTGGGACTCAAGGCTTAGTTTGGTTTGGTACTAGTCATCAGCCATCGCTGCTAGTAACAAAATATCATAGTTGGTTGTCTTCTCTCTCAGTTTTTGTTGCCTCTAGCTTTTCTTGAATGCATTCAATTTACGTCCATCTAGGCTACCTCTAGCCCAAGCACTGTCACAGCAAGCAATCAGCTCCAGTTCATTTTTTTAATATATATATATATATGTCTTTTGTTTTGGTAATAATTTTCTGTGCATTTCCAGGTTCATTGAGAAGTTTGGTACCCATGTTATCGTTGGTATCAAGATGGGAGGAAAGGATATTGTATATGTGAAGCAGCAACATTCGTCACCTCTGCAACCTGCTGATGTACAGAAAAGATTAAAGGATGTGGCAGACAAGACGTTTAGTGATGTAACTGGACAGTATGGTACCGAGCCTCGAAAGGTATATGCGTAGGAAATGGTTTGCAACTGTCTAAGCTTTTCTATATGCTATATCGAATTTTTATATATGCCTATATGTAGAAATATAGACATATATATATGTTAGATAGCTTGATATACTTTGTTGGGTCCATTTCCTAACAGTTTAGGCTTTTGGGAAAATTGTTAACTTAAAATGGTATCAAAGCCTTGGTTGAATGAGATCTTGGGGTTCAAGTCTCTCTATTGACATTTGGTATTTGGTCCCAGTTTGATTTATTCTCTATGAAGCACGGACAAGAACACGTGACACGACACGGACACGCGAACACGCAAATTTTCAAAAAATGGAGGACACGACATGCTGGGGACACGTTCAATATATATATAATTAAATTTATTTATTATATATCATAAAATTATAAAAAAAATCATTGAAAGGTAATGACAAATACAAAATAACACTATTAAAATTGGTTCCTATAATAAAATTAATAAACACATATCATTAAAATTAACAAAACTAATCAGCAAGAAAAAAGGATTATAATTAAATAACAGAGGCAGAGAGAGAGAAAAGAAAAAATAAAATAAAAAAAAATAAGAGAGAAAGAGAGAGAGTAAAGAAAAAAAAGAAAAGTCGAAGAGAGAGAGAGAGAGAGAGAGAGAGAGAGAGAGAGCAATTGAGAGAGATGAGAGAGAAGATCGAAGAAGATTTGAACGAAGAAGAAGATCAAAGTTGTACCTTGGATAACAGCAAGAGTAGCGACGATTGACCACCAACCAGCGACGAGCGACGACTGACCAGCGACAAGCGACCAGGTGTGCCTGACTAGCCTTTCTCTTAGTCTCTTCTGTTCTCTCTATTCGATAACTAGGTTACAAATTGATTTGTTTGCTTTAATTTTTGTTTTTTACAAATTAACCCCAACTTGAAGTCTCATAAATTATGATTTGCACCCCGCGGTGTCCCGAACGTGTCCATTACGTGTTTGGCTGCAAAAAAAAAAAAAAATGGACACCTTCTACTGTGTGTCGGACATGTGTCCACCACATGTTCGATGCCTGTCCATGTCCGACATTGATACGCAGCCCTCAGAGAGGTGTCCGTGCTTCATAGTTTCTTCTTCTCTGTTTGGCTGTTTGCTTCTCCTTTTGTTTGGTTCTCTGTTTGTCTTTCCACGTGCAAGATAGGGTTGCACGTGAGGGAGAGTGTTATATAGCTTGATATACTTTGTTGGGCCCATTTCCTAATAGCTTAGACTTTTGGAAAAATTGATAACTTAACATTATATAACATATTTATATGTCTATATCTAGTAATCTATAACGAATTGAATATAATTTTAGGAAATAGAGGATAAGTGAGAAAAAAATGGTGGCTTGAAGATATGAAACAACTTTCCTTGTGTTAGATTGTGCAGACATAGGAAGAAAGATTGGAAAAGGATCTTGTATGGTATAAGAGTTTGATGCAAGGAAAAATGCCTTCAGTGTGTTTTCTGATTGTAGAATAACTATCAAGTTGAAGCAAAAATTGTATGAGCGGGTTAGAAGGTATGCTCTATAAAATTGGGGAATTTTGGTTAACAAAATCCTTTTTCATATAGAGGGTTAAAAACTCGCATTGGTACTTTCTAAAAAAAATTTATTTTTATTTTTTATAACTCGGTATCTGACCCATTGGACCAACCAATCCAGAAGACTAATCCCACCGTCCACTAGCAGGGGGCCCAATCAAAGCCGGGGCTTTGCCCTGTATGGACTGGCCCCAAGAAATTGTTTGCATCTAGGAGGTTTTGAATCTGAAATCTTAGAGGGAGCACACCCCTAGGCCCCAATCCTTGGCCTCACCACGCCAACCCCTTGGGGTTACATTGGTACTTCTTAACTTAGTGATCAGCACCTGAAGGTAGAAATTTTTTACTTGCAAAGTGACAATGCAGTTGCAGTTTTTACTTAATATTGTTATAAGTGAGCTCCAGCTTGGCATTGTTTTTATTCGATAGAAAGTTTCCTTTAGCTCATCTGTCATCTCTAATTTGTTGTTGAGGTAGATCGTCTTGTTTGTGGATATGGCATTGCGATGTCTGAGTTATTCTTCCGAGATTTGATTCATTGATTACTTCATGGACTACATTAAAATGGAATATAAAGTATACCGTGGGAATTCGTTGCAACTTCTTATGTCTCTTTTGTATTTTAAATATACCATGGGCAGGTGTTGCAACCTTTACTTACATCTCTTTTCTTTTTTAGCATGAGATCAAGGATGATGGGCTGAACTTCATGGACAACAGTAGCTTTAGTTCTTACTCTTCACAAGAGGTAAGATTAATTGCAAAGTCAATATTTAAGTTTATTCCTCAGCTTCTCCCCGAATTTGATCCCATGTTCATGTGAGATATTGAGACTTGTGTTACTGTGATTCATGCATGAATGTGCTATTATATGTGTGGTCAAAGTTTTAAATGACCAGTATACCTGAGTTTGCTTTCTTGAGCCTAAATATCTACTTATTTTAATTGCAGGATATTACATTCATCTGGAAGAGGAGAGGTGGAAATAATTATAAAAAATTACCCCAAGATAAGTGGTGTCAGACTGTCCAACTCGAACCTGATGTGATCTCAATGACCTTCATTCCAATCTCCTCATTATTGAGTGGACTTCATGGGAGTGGATTCTTGAGCCATGCTATTAATCTCTATCTACGTTGTGAGCAAGAAAATTTATTTTCTTTATTCCATAGTGTTACCATCATTACTATTATCGTTATTTTCTTATTGGGTTTTTCAATTAAAAGATTGAGTTAGCCTCCCATGCTGCATTGCAACGTAATTTGATGCTTTCCATGTTGGCTGGGTTTTGTAGTATAAAATTTGTCAAAAGAACAAATAAGAAAGTCCACATATATAAATCAAGATGCAGGTTTTTCCCCTTTAAATTAACTAGGAACAAGCAATATATACACATACAAATATATTACATATTAGGAGCAAGTAATTTAGTGGTGTAAGGTTCAATAGGACCATTTGCATAATTCATGACATATGATATCCAGTATGATAATTAGTCTAGCTTGATTGTTTTTTTGATCGGCAAGAAAATTTTATTTTAAAAAAATAAAAAAATAAAAATGAGAAAGATATGCAAGAAAGTTCAAGGAGTAAAAGATGTCCTCCAAGGAAAACAAACAAAACAAAATCACAAATCACATATAACCAATCCCTAGAAATCAAAAACAAAGGAACCCCTCTAAAACGGGATGACACCAAAGCCCAAAAAAAAGACCAATGACATATCTTATTCCATAATCATCCTCCATCTTCAAACTTGTCCTCAATGATGTTTGTATTTCTCTCCGACCAAATAACCCAAATCATAGTTCAAATGGCACAAGTCCGTAAAACTTGGGCCCTCTTTGTTAGAAGGAAAACCCCTATTGTCAATAAAAAGCATCCAAACACATAGAAGGCCCTATATGTTGGATGCTCCAATGAACCTATGGTAACTCAATGAAAAGGCTAAATTTAAGCTTGTTAACTTTGACATGTTTGTTTCAACTTTAAAATAGTATATATTGATTTTGGCACAACAAAAGTTTACTTAAAAAAAGCACCTAAACCCAACATTTAAAAGTTAGTTTTTTGAGTTTGTTCTACATTTTTAAGTAGAAAAAACAAATAAATTGAACCTGAAAATTGGAACCAAATACCCTACCTTTTTGAAGTACAATAGCTTAAGCACATGAATTCAAAATTTAAGCTGCAAATAAGTGGAAACAAACAGGGCCTTTGTAGCTCCTAAAGTTCTTCATTTTTTTTTTCCTTTTTTTTTTTTGGAGACTGGTTTGGCTTGGGTTTAAAGGCAACCATCTCAAGATGAATCATGGATGGTGATGAGGTCTCATGACTGATGATAATACATTTTAAAATTGTTGACAGCTGCAAGTGTCATAGCTAGTTAATGAGTGATAATGGAATCAATTAGTATTGATGAATGTAAACAGTGAGATGTGGAGTTTCATGGTTACCAGAGGGGATGATGATGTGATGGCAAGCTATCCAAGATACAAAAAATGATTCATCTTAGACATCTCCTGTCTATTAGGTTTCATCATTATCATAACTACACCTGATCAATGGTATCTAATCATTTTTATGCAATCAATAAATGTTAGCTGTCCTGCTTGATCCCCGCAATGCTATCAGTTTATCCTCTTGGAAAAGGAATTTTGTTTTTCAATGACACTGTTTTGAATGAAATATGTTGGTTGATCAACTAATATTAAGAAGTGAATCCCCTATTGGTGCATCAAGTGGTAAGCAAGCTTCAATAGGGCCATGTTTTTCTTCATTGTTATTAGAATTGATTACTTAGGTCTCATTGCCAAACAGTTCAGGCAGGGTTCCTTCTTCTCCTTCTTCCATAACCTGAGCTCGGAGAAGGAAGAGATAAGAGGGCTTCTCAGTCCACTGACGTGGTGGCAGGCAGTAGATCTCCCATATTCTTTGAACAAAAGAAAATTGACACATTTTTAACTTCCAGCAATTCTTCAACTGCAGCCTTTAGTTTATTGTTCTTCTATCACCTGAAAAAATTGGTATTTTTTGGTTCCATTCTTTGTTTTTGTAATGGGAAAGTATAGTTATATCTGCCTATGTTTTTTTATGCTTGAGTACATTCTCTGCTTGTTTGTAATGCGAGTTTGACTTATTACTGTTACTTCTTCAGTATAGCTAGTTATATCCAAGAGATGTTTATGTTGTTTTTCTGTGTGTTGTTCAGAGTAAATGATCACCTTATTCTTACTACTTGTATTCCCTTTTCAAAATACTTGTTAATTTCATACTCCAATTTTTGTTTTTATTTAAGTTCCTAGTCGTACTGCAAAATTCAAATTCCATTGACATTGTCTTTGCTTCTAATATATTTTCAACCTTTGGTCTCTGACTGCAGACAAACCTCCAATTGAAGAACTTTATCAGTTCTTGGAGTTTCAACTTCCAAAGCAGTGGGCACCAGTATATGGTGAGCTTGCCCTTGGTCCTGAGAGAGAGCAGCAAAGTGGTGCATCTTTACAGTTCAGCTTTATGGGTCCGAAGCTCTATGTTAACACGACTCTGGTAATGTTCCTAATAATTTAAACTGTTAATTTTGTTCTTTCTTCGGTTGGTTTATGTTTTTATTGACAAAGATGGTATGTGAATTGATCATCATGATCTATTCGGAGTCCTCAATTATAGTGCTTACGTTTTCCACTTCCTTTGAGATTTAAATCTTCTTCCTTAATTTTTAAAATTTTCATTTAGGAGTAAAGATAGATGAAGCGCAATGTTGTTGACTGAAGAGAAGTGTTATATAGCTTGGCATTAGCTTGGTGTTTTGAATCATCTTTAAGTTTTGCATGCCAAGACATGGACTCAAGGGTATCTTATGTTGCTAATTTAATAAAACTTGAGCTAGGCTAGGTTAAGCTGGAAGAAGTCAGGTTTATTTGGCTTGAGCCTTGAATTGATCCCATTTCTTACCAAGGCTGTCTTCAACCTAGAGTTTAGTGTATTCCATGAATACTTCAATGTCCTTGAGGCCATGCTTTTTGTAACAAACCTGAGCTTGTCAACAATGATCAGCTCATTGTGGCCAAAATTTTATGGTTCTTTAACTTGTGTTGTGTGGCATAACAGGTGTCTTGGGCCTACTACTTACTTTGGGGGGCCATTACAGGCAAGGATGTGAATCCCATTATGTAGCAATTGTTACCGGCCATTATGGGCTGTGAGCTGACCACATATTATGCACAACATTTTTCTTCTTTCTAGTATTGATATTGTTGTTGAACTTTTTTTTATTTTGAGAGATCAGGGGATTTGAACCCACTGTCCACTCCATATTAACCCTCTAGTTATCTCTATGCCAGTTGATTATGTGCGTCATTTTGACTTTTTATTGAAGAGATCTTTATCATTATATATATACCGTTTGTCTACTTTTGAGAGTTAGGATCAGCAAGAGGGGGTTGGTCTATTCGCATCCTTTGAACAGGAGCCTCTATTCACTAGAATATTTCTCTCAGAAAGAGAACCTATTGTAAGGCAATAAGTGAACCTCTATTCACTAGAATATTTCTCAGAAAGAGAACCTATTAAAAAGCAATAAGTGAAGCACACTTTTTATACACTTCTAGGCTCTCTTATTTCTCACTACGTGATGGACTGTCATAAACATGTGTAGGCAATCATTTGTCAAGATGAAGTATTGACTCTGGTTGAACTAATGAATAATTTTAGTGTTTATGAATGTACTGAAATTTTAGCAGAACCAATCATTTATGCTGAAGGTTTATTTCATAATTCATTAGAGAGATGCATGGCGTTATTAATGATTTATCCTATTTCATCATATTATTTCGATGTTAATCGTCATAGATAGATAAACAGCGTCAGTTGATGAAAACAGAGTTTGTACATCTTTGATGATCCAAACAGGGAAATAATTGGAATAACTTCTGCATAAATTTCAGAGCTAAAAAAAATTGTGCTGGCCATCTAATATAATCCCAATATGGAAATCATGTTAGTTTCCAAGGCATCTTTTCGGTTTCTTTGTTCATATTTCACCACTGTATTTGCATGAACTTCTTTGTGCTGGTATACATAGATGACAGTGGTCATATAGTTCACAATGGTGACCTATTTTTGCTTGATGCCAGCTGGAATATATTCAAACAATGATTTTGCTTGCATCTTCTTCCATGTTTGGTTAATGAGTATTTCAAAAACTAATAGATGCGATTGGAGGTAAAGAATAATTTAGTTTTTCATGCCAGACTGCCTAACTAGTTTGTTTTGTCTTGTATACCAGCAAATGCCGTGCAATTTTTAGTTTGGATGAGTTTTAGGTCATGTCGTCCCCAAAGAAGGATCAACAAAATACATTATATGAATGTATGATTATGCTACCTATTTATTGATTATTATCATGATGACGAATTTGAATTCCATGACAGGTAGATGTGGGAAGGAGGCCAGTCACGGGGCTTCGACTCTATTTGGAAGGGAAAAAAAGCAACTGCTTAGCGATCCATTTGCAGCATCTTTCCTCTCTACCAAAGAGCTTCGAACTTCAGGAAGAGCTGAACGGCAACAACTCCAGTAACTCAAACAACCGTAGGTACTACGAAAAGGTCAAGTGGAAGAGCTTCTCTCACGTATGCACCGCCCCGGTTGAATCCGACGAGGACCTTTCCATTGTAACCGGGGCCCAGTTCGAAGTAAGGGAATCCGGATTAAAAAAGGTTCTCTTTTTAGGTCTCCATTTTTCTAAGGTTATTGGCGCTGTAGTCGTGAAGGCACCTACTTGGGATGGATCTCTGGCTCTGGCTCAAAAGTCCGGAATTATATCAACCCTGATGAGCACACATTTCTCAACGCCTGCTCAAAAACCACCTCCTCGCCCATCTGACATAAACATAAACTCCGCTCTGTATCCTGACGGCCCACCCACTGCGGCACAGGTGCCTAAACTTCTGAGGTTTATCGACACGAAAGAGATGACGAGAGGTCCTCAAGACCCACCTGGGTACTGGGTTGTGTCCGGAGCGAGACTTGTGGTTGACAAGGGTAAGATATCTCTCCATGTTAAGTATTCTCTATTGACTGTGGCTTTGCCTGATGAAGAAGTGCAATTGCAGTACTAGAAAGATTAATTGGTACAAAATTGGAGAACTGGACTGTTGAAAACAAACATTACAGGAGGTGCGTGAGAGAAAATTCATTTCTTTTACAATAGTTGCTAAAAACAAAAATTTCTTTTACAAATTGTGTTCAAGAATTTGTCAGAAATGTAAGTGGGAGATTTGCTGTAGTGTTTGTATAGTGAATTTTTTTGTGTGAAAATTGCTCTTTATTCTTGTGCACATCATTCATGCTGTTGCGACTATTATGTTGTGTTAGATTTGTAAAAGGGATTTGCGGAGGCGAAAGAAAACGGTAGGAATTTGTGAAAAGTAAAAAAAAATTAAATTGTGTTGTGATTGGATGTTGGATTTGTGGAAGGAACAAAAAATCGGAAGAATTTGTGAAAAATTTTCGTTGGTATTTTCCCTTTCCTTGTCTCTCTGTTTTTATTTTTCAAGAAAAATTTCACAAAATAAGTTTAATTTGGTTGGAAGGAATGACATACTCTTTTGGGCCCACTGATAGTTTCATGCAGGATGCATTGCCTCTAACTTCATTAATTTTTTTTTATTTATTATTTAGATAACCTCATTTTAGGTCATAAACCTAAAAAATTAAGCAACACCTAAGTTCTAATCACATCTAGTCGAACTTGTGTTACACGTCTGGGAATAAATCTTTCAACACTCCACGTTCAAATTGTAACCAAATACATAATAAAAAAAATTAAAATATTTAAAAATATATTTGTATAATAAAAAAATATTTAAAATAAAAATTATATATTTAAAATAAAAATAAATTTTTAATATTTGAAAAATATTTTAAAAAAAATACAACACACAAATGTATGAAATATAGTGCACATTAAAATAAATAAATAAATATTTACCCTAAAAAAATAAAATTAAGAAATCTTTTAAATAATTTAAAAAAAATAAATTCAAAAAATTTCAAAATACTACTAAAAACTCAAAAAAATTTTTACAACTCATAACTGAACAAATTTTTTATTTTCAAAACTCAACTCAAAACGCATAACTTAAAACACAATTCCACACTCAAATTATGATTCTAAAAATAATTTTAAAAAAATAAAAAAAAATATTTTTTGATTTGTTTTTTTTTAAATAGAGTTTTGAAAATAGTTTGGTTTTGAGTTTTGAATTGAATTTTGAATTATGTGTTTGGTTATGAGTTTTGAAAATAATTTTTAAATTGAGTCTTGAGTAGTTTTGAGTTGTATGTTTGATTATAAATTTTAAATTTTTTTGATTGAAATCACAATTTCAAAAGAGCACCAAACGTAACCTTAATTTTTATTTTGATGGTATTTTCCTTTTGCTTCTCTCTCTGTTTTTATTTTTCAAGAAAAATTTCACAAAACAAGTTTAATTTGGTTAGAAGGAATTCTCTCACAGATGACAGATACTCTTTTGGGCCTCTAACTTCATTAAATTTTTATTTTATTTTATTTAAATAACCTCATTTTAGGGCATAAACCTAAAGAATCAAGCTACACCTTCTAATCACATCTAGAGCTCGATTGGGATGCTAGGATTTGAGATTTTTTGATTAAATAGTCAAAAAAAAAAAAAAAAAAATTTAGTTTAATAAGATAAAAAATCACATCAAATTTATAATTATTACATTCTTTATTGCACAAAAAATTAAAAAATTCTTTCCAAATAAGACTTTAACTCTAAATTAAAATAATCAAAAAATTAAAAAATCAACTCACTCTCCAAACCCATCCTTAGCCGAACTTGTGTTACACGTCTGGGAATAAATCCACACATGATCTAGTCAAACTTGTGTTGCACGTCTGGGAATAAATCCATTGAGCAACGAGACGAGGCAAAAATAAAGGTGGTACGTCTTTGTCAAGCTAGGGCATCTGTTTTTATGCATGCGGATATGACTTTTGCTTTGTGAATTTACTTAGCTAAAGCATTCATCATGTGCATGTACATGTACAACACATCTTTTTAATTCACCAAGCAAGAATGGAGAAGGAAAAAAAAAAAAAAGGTTGATGACCAAAAGCTGCCATAAATCACTGGTCTGAATTGCCACCTAAAAAAGACGTCCCAGAGGAAATAAATTGTTAGTCAGAAGTCACGAGTGGGGGACCAAATAAAGATATACTTGTACTGATATGCCACTAACGTATATAGTGCGTCTAGTTCTTTTATCTTCATAATTAAACGTTATATTTCAAGAATGCGACTAAGAAGAAACTACTACTAATATGTTTAATGTGTCTGACTTTTTGTCCCTTCGTAATTACACGCAAACTAGTACTAATATGAAGGTGTTTGGCCAGATTTTTTTTTTTTTATTGATTTTTTTCACTAAAAGATAAAAATTTTATAAAATCAAAAAAAAATAAATTCAAATAAAATATTACATCCAATCTCATAATTATTTTACTTTTTCTCTTACAAATATCACATCCAACCACAAAAAAATTCAACTATCTTTTCAAACACCAAAATTTTTTTATTCAATAATATTCTACAACTAAAAAAACTTACATAAAAACCCACTTTCTAAACACCCACTATGTTTAATGGCCTATTTTGAAAAGATAGTAAAAAGTGACTTTTTGACTTTTAATCAAGTTTTTGACTTTTTTAAGACAAAAAGTTGCTTTTGACTTTTTTAATTAATATTTATTTATGATGTCAAATCACAATAAAATGACCAAACTACTCCCATTTATTTAAAATATTTATAATTTCACCTATGTAATACATTTTAACCCATGAGGGGTAGAATTGTAATTTCACCATTGGCTAAAAACTAACTTCCCAAATGAAAAAAATGACAAAAAAAATCAACTTTTAACTTTTACTACAAACCTAAAAACCCCAATGTGTCTGACCTTTTTCTCTCCATAATTAAACGCGATAACATGATTAAAAGTAGAATTAAGAAATTAAACTAGAAGTGACACTTATTAATTATAATATTGAATTTTTTTATAAAAATATTTTATATAAATTTTTACGATTGATTTCAAGAAAGATAAAAAAAAATTTATTATTTGTAACTAGTATATTATGGGCAATATAAAAAAAAAAGTCATGGATATAAGTTTTAAAATAAATTATATAATGATAAAGTAATTTTTATACACAAAATTTGATTAAAATTTTAATATAACAGTAACATCACGTCATCATTAACATGTAATTTTACCAACCAATAGTAAAGAAACATAAACTCCACATGTCAAGTATAACTAACAATCCAATAAATTTTATATCTTCATTAAGATTAATCATGTTTGTATCTAAATAATGATAGATATCACAATTATATTGAAATTTTCATAGATAATAATATGACTTATCATATTCTCTTTATTTTCAATTAAAATAATCATTATTGTTTTTATAATTTTAAAAATATTATTGAGATTTCACTCTGATTAATATTTTTATAAATTTTATTATTAAAAATATTTTTTTATATTTGAATTTTTTTTTTTCAAAACCCAGGGCACATGACCCCCGAGTAGGAATGGCAACGGGGCGGGGCGGGGCCGGGGATCACCCTCCTCGTCCCCGATCCCCGATGGCAGAACTTCCCCCCGTCCCCGTTCCCATCCCCATCCCCATCCCCGACGGGGAACCAACTACCGCCCCCACTCCCGCCCCGTAACGGGGATCGAGTTTCCCCGACCCCGAAAATCCCCGGCCAAAAATACAACATCATCAAAAGAAAAAAAAAAAATCAACATCTCAACAAGAGATCATCACCACCAACAGATCTGAAAAAAAAATCAAAACAACAGATCTTCATCACCAACAGATCTGAAAGCAACATCTTCATCACCAATAGATGATCTTCATCACCACCAACAGATCTGAAACCAACGGATCCATGTGAGAGAGAGAGAGAGAGAGGGAGAGAGATACCGTGTAGAGAGAAGAGAGGGGGGTCGGGGCTCGCCGTTGGTGAGAGAGAGGGCGGTCGGGGCTCGCCGTCGGTGAGAGAGAGGGGGATCGGGGCTCGCCGTTGGTGAGAAAGAGGGAGGTCGGGGCTCGCCGTCGGTGAGAGAGAGGGGGTCCGGGGCTAGAGAAAACAACGGGAGAGTGAGAGAGAGTTGAGATGAGAGTGACAGAGGGAGAGATATATCAGAGTTAAAGAGAGTGAGTGAGAGGATACGGGTTTAGTTATATATATATATATAAGGGATATAAAAGTAATTTTACTTTGGGGGGAATTCGGGGATAGGGTCGGGGATCGGGCCGGGCCGGGCCGGGGCTTAAACACTGATCACCGTCCCCGGCCCGAAACAGATCGGGGATTGATTTTCAGGTACCGTATTCTCCCCGTCAGGGGTATTTTTCGGGGAAAAACCGCTTAAATCAGGGTCGGGGTCGGGGATCCCCGTCGGGTCGGTTTTAAATTGCCATCCCTACCCCCGAGCCCTCTATGCCACTGACTGAAAGTCTCTCTATTTTAAGAGCGTGAATAAAAAGAAATTAAAAGAGCAAGTCGAGGAAAAAAAGTTGGTCGGAGGGAATTTTTGTTTTTTTTCAAACATGGACAAAAAAGCTAGCCACCAACCCTCACGTGGCAGTCTTTATTTTACGGGCGAGCAATGATTCATACTCCCTTAAAAGTCTCATCCCTACCACCCCACACACACGTGGAGGTTGGGAATTAGGAGATCAGGAAAAAAAAAAAAAAAAAATTTAGCCAATCAAATGCAAAGGGGGTGAAGGGGGTCTCAACCTTTATTGTTCACGGGCAAGGAGGTGGCAAGATTACATAGTTAGCCTATTTTCTTAGGGTTGAGAGAGGTCATTTGTTTTAGAGTTAGGGCTGATTTGACAACTCTCATACAATTTAAAAAGTTAAAAAGTTATATAAAAAATAAAAAAGATATTACTATTCATAAATAAAAAATATTAAAAAAATATTATATATATGTTTTTATAATACAAATCAGTGACAACCGTCCTTGTGATTGAAACCAGACCATTATACACTTTTTTTGGGGCAAAAAAAAAATTCCATAGGTAAAGTTACAAAGTTTGATGGTAATATTGGGCCATTGGGGGCCCACTAAGGGTTCCGTTTTGATAATTCGAACAGTTCAATATGTAGAATTCGTCGAGTAATATATGTCTGTAAAAAATCACATTGATCAGATATCGTTAACTATATGATCAAATCAGTTTTGTATAAACAAAACGGATGGTGTGATAATTAACTTTTGAAAAAAAAAACTAATCCTATCATATAGTTATCGATATCCGATCAACGTAATTTTTTATAAGCATATAATACTCGACGAGTTGTATATATTGAACGGTTCGGATTATCAAAACGGAACCCTTAGTGGCCCCCACGGACCGACCATCATTGCCCAAACACTTTGGCCCGAATGAGGCAATTATTTTCTGTGCAGACATGCTGGGGCAACCGCAGGGCAGCCGTACGACCAATCAAATTTCTTCCACTATACACTTTATTTATACAATTTTTTATTACACATTTTTTAGTAAAAAGACAAAAAGCTAACACAAACATCCATCTTTTTTTCCTCAACTTTTTAGTTCAAAAAGACAAAAAGTGCACTTATTTAGGACACCCCAAACAACCCTTTAGATCTCGTTTGGCAAGTTAATATTTTAGTCAAAAGGTTATTAAAAAAGTCAAAAAGCCTATAACCTATATTAAAAAGTTAAAGATTTCATTTTCTCTCTATTTTTTGCACATCTTTTCGTAAAAAGTCAAAAAATCATCCCAAACATACTAATTTTTTTTAAATCATATTTTAGCCAAAAAGTCAAAAAGTTATTAAAATAGTTTATTCCTAAACAAGGCCTTAGTTAGCCTATTTTCTTAGGGGTGTAAGAGGTCATTTGTTTTAGACTTGAGGTCATTCTTGACTTTTGATTTATGTCTCACTGCCTTTGTTTTGTATATAAGAATATCTCCAATAAACTCTTTCAATAAGACGGCTAACTATTATCATATTTTAATCGCATCAACATGGTAGATATTATAATAATTATTTTAACAAAATTTTTCAAGATTAATTTATATTTGAAGAGTTTTGGATGGCTCTTTAAACAATTTGTGTATATATATATATATATAATAAAGAGTATCGTTTGACATAGGCGGGCCGAAAAGCTTTTGGCCCACCACTTAGGGCC
This sequence comes from Camellia sinensis, assembly GCF_055761805.1. Classification (NCBI taxonomy): domain Eukaryota; kingdom Viridiplantae; phylum Streptophyta; class Magnoliopsida; order Ericales; family Theaceae; genus Camellia; species Camellia sinensis. Next base: position 190,229,654 of record NC_138961.1, on the reverse strand, counting down.
CAATTCACGGTTTAAACATTAAAGTCCAACGCCATTGAAAACCTAACATTGCACTAGGAACCAATGGCATCTAAACATTTGTCAAGAGGAGAACCAGCCACGTAAGCAGACAAAGATCCTGCAGAGTTATTGTACCACACATCAGCCATTAATGAGGCTCCTGTAGCATTAAATGCGATAATCCCTTCACGGTAACCCGTCTCCAGCAGCGCCCAAAGACCGACTCGCTGGGGGGCCACCACCGATATACCCCCCCGACAACCTGCACAACCTAAGTGAGACAATGATCGGGCCCCCACCACAACCCCAAGCACAAAGCAATCCTACCCCCCCGGTCGGAGAGATTAGAGTCATTGCTGGCGGTTTTGCATGTGGAGGTCATCCCGTTCCGCCTAGCGAGCCAAACTCAGGAAAATCAGACAAGGCTTTGATAAAGAAGTCACGACATTGGATCGCCCCCTCAAACACCCCAAGCAGTGGACTAAACCCATCACCTTTACGGAGGTTGACTGCACAGGCATCCGTTACCCCCACGATGACCCTCTCGTCATCTCTGCTCTCATATCCAATTATAAAGTCAGATGGGTGCTTGTCGACAACGGCAGCTCTTCAGACATCATTTTCCTGAACGCCTATCGTCAGCTCAAGGTTGGAGAAGAAAAATTGTCCCCTCACCCCCCACTAGTTGGTTTCACTGGCGACCGGGTGACCTCTATAGGCTCCATCGATCTCCCCATCACCATCGGAGAATATCCCTGGCTGACTACAAAGCTACTCACCTTTCTCGTCGTCAACTGTCCTTCTGCTTATAACATAATCCTCGGACGAACGGCCCTCAACGCTTTCCAAGCTATTACCTCCACATACCATCTAGCCATGAAATTTCTGACCGATCTTGGGTCGGCACAGTGAGGGGTGAGCAGACCATGGCCAGGGAATGCTACGTTGCCTCACTAAAGGAAGTCAAGATGAGGGAGACTATGGTCATCGAAGGTCTCGATGTTAGAGACAAGGAAGAGTTAGTCAGAGGGGAACGAGTAGAGGAACTTGTCGATGTACCTATCGATCATACCAACTCAGCTAGAACAGCCAGGATTGGCAGTCAACTATCCTCTCAGGCCAAGGCCGATCTCACAGCTCTCTTAGCCGAGCACAACGATATCTTTGCCTGAACCCACTCAGATATGCTAGGTATTGATCCTTCTTTCATCACTCATCGCCTCAGTATTGAGCCCCACTTCCGACCTTTCCGACAGAAACAACGTATTTTTCACCCGAAACGCAATACCCTCATCGCCTCTGAGGTGGACAAACTACTGAAGGCTTAGTTCATCAAGAACATGGACTACCACAAGTGGCTATCCAATGTAGTTTTGGTCTGCAAACACAATGGTAAATGGTGCCTCTGCATCGATTGCTGTGACCTCAACCGGGCCTGTCCAAAAGATAGCTATCCTCTTCCCTGGATAGATCTGCTGGTTGATGCAACTGCCGAACATTAGATGCTTAGCTTCGTGGATACCTTTTTTGGCTACAATCAAATCCTGATGCACCCGGTCGACCAAGAACACACCTCCTTCATCACAGACAGAGGGACTTATCACTATCATGTTATGCCATTTGGCTTGAAAAATGCTGGTGCAACTTACCAACGCCTGGTTAATGCCGTCTTTCAACACCAGATAGGTCGGAACATGGAAGTCTACGTTGATGACGTGCTAGTCAAGAGTAAACTCTCCTCTGATCACTTGACTGACCTGCGAGAGACTTTTAGAACCTTACGCAAATATTAGATGAAACTGAATCCGGAGAAGTATGCCTTCGACGTAGGATCTGGAAAGTTCTTGGGCTTTATGGTTAGCTAACGGGGCATTGAGGCTAACCCCGAAAAGATTAAGGCCTTGATTGAAATGCGATCTTCCAGAACGGTCAAGGAGGCTTTGAGATTGAATTGAGAAACGACATTAACCAAGCTTGTCGAAGGACTTTGGTCAAGGAGGCTCACAGGCAGAGTCGCCGCCCCCAACCGCTTTATCTCCCGGGCAATCGACAAGTGTCTTCTATTTTTCAAAGTCCTCCGACAAGCTTTCGAGTGGAGCACCAAATTCGAGAAGGCTTTTCAACAATTGAAGCAGTACTTGGCCAACCCTCCCCTTCTCTCTCAAGCACTGCTAGGCGAAACCCTCTTCCTCTACTTAGTTGTGTCAAACACTGCGGTCAATGCTGCCTTCATCAGGGAAGACGACTCAGTACAACGTCCAGTTTACTACATTAGCTGCACTCTTAGGGGGGCCGAACAGAACTACCCTCTGCTAGAAAAAATGGGGGGCCTTGGTGATTGCCTCCAAACGCCTGCGACCTTATTTCCAAGCCCACTCCATAGTGGTTCTCACTGATTAACCTCTAAGAAAGGTCATGCAACAACCAGAATCGTCAGGCAGACTTATGCAATGGTCCGTAAAGCTCAGTCAATTTGAAATCTCTTACTGACCTCGAACAGCGATCAAAGGTCAGGCTGTCGCCGATTTTATTTTGGAATTCACCAATCTCCCTCCAAACGTGCCCCTTCCACCAGCACACTTCACCACTGATGTAGAAGACCCTCACTCCTAGACCCTCAATGTTGATGGTTCATCTTGGAAATAGGGTAGTGAGGCTAGTCTAGTCCTCACCACCCCAGAGGGTGAATACTTCAAGTGTGTCCTCTGCTTCCTGTTCGACGCAAGCAATAATGAGGCCGAATATGAGGCCTTGATAGCAGGTCTTCAATTAGCCATAGATATTGGTGTAAACCATATCCAAGTATTCAGTGATTCCCAATTGATTGTCGGATAGATTAATGGAGAGTTCGACGTAAAGGAAGAGACGATGCGAGCATACAGGGACATTGCCTTTCCTCTTGTCCACCTCTTCAATACCTTCCAGATCAGACACATCCCCAGGTCAAAAAATTTCAAGGCGGACAAAATAGCTCAATTAGTCTCGACCGACCAATTAGACCTCATCCAGCTAGAGCAACGAGACGAGACAAAAAATAAAGGTGGTGCGCCTTTGTCAAGCTAGGACATTTGTTGTTATGCATGCGGATATGACTTTTGCTTTGTGAATTTACTTAGCTAAAACATTCATCATGTGCATGTACATGTACAACACATCTTTTTAATTCATCAAGCAAGAATGGAGAAGAAAAAAAAAAGTTGATGACCAAAAGCTGCCATAAATCACTGGTCTGAATTGCCACCTAAAAAAGACGTCCCAAGGAAATAAATTGTTCAACCCCATTTCGTAGCTCGAAATGGCGTGGGTCGAAAGGCCCGAATTACTTTGTACACCCACCCATTTTTCTTTGTACACCCACCATTCCTCTGTTCATTCCCTCCTTCTGGAAAACTCTCACACACACACAGAGCTCCGTTCATCCCCTCCCTTTGCTGTCTTTTTTTTTTTTTTTTTTTTTCAGAAGAAGTAGAAAATCAGAGGAGGAGGAGGAAGAAAGGAAGAGGAGGAAGGAGGAGAAGGACTGGAAGGGGCCCAATTATTAGGGCTGGAGGCGGAGGCGGGGGGCGGAGGCACGATCGGGGCTAAGGCGACGAGCTGCGAGCTGCGACGGCGGGCGGAGGCGACGAACGAGCTGTGAGCTGCGACGAGGACGGCGGGCGGAGGCGACAAGCTCCTCGCGGCGAAGGCACTGGCCCTTCCTCTCCTCTCTCTTTCTCCCTCTGTTCTCCTGTGTTCAACGAAGAAGAAAAAGAAAAAGAAAATCACAAAACGACGTGATTTTCAAATTTCGGGCCATTCGACCCCCACTCATTTCGAGCTACCACCTATTTTCCTAAATTGTTAGTCAATTTTTCTAAATTGTTAGTCAGAAGTCACGAGTGGGGGACCAAATAAAGATATACTTGTACTGATATGCCACTAACATATTTAGTGCGTCATGTTCTTTTCTCTTCATAATTAAACGTTATATTTCAAGAATGCGATTAAGAAGAAACTAGTACCAATATGTTTAATGTGTCTGACTTTTTGTCCCTTCATAATTAAACTCAAACTAGTACTAATATGTTTAATGTGTCTGACCTCTTTCTCTCCATAATTAAACGCGATAACATGATTAAAAGTAGAATTAAGAAATTAAATTAAAAGTGACACTTATTAATTATAATATTAAAAATTTTTATAAAATTTTTTTATATAAATTTTTATGGTTGATTTTAAGAAAGATAAAAAAAAATTATTATTTATAACTAGCATATTATGGACAATATAAAAAAGTCATGGATATAAGTTTTAAAATAAATTATATAATGATAAAGTAATTTTTAAACACAAAATTTGAGTAAAAATTTAATATGATAGTAACACGACGTCATTATTGACATATAATTTTACCAACTAATAGTAAAAAAACACATAAAGGATAAACTCTACATGTCAAATATAATTAACAATCTAATAAATTTCATATCTTTATTAAGATTAAATATGTTTGCATCTAAATAATAATAGATATTATCATTATATTAAAATTTTCATAGATAATAATATGACTTATCATATTTTCTTTATTTTCAATTAAAACAACCATTATTATTTTTATAATTTTAAAAATATTATTGATATTTCACTCTGAATAATATTTTTATAAATTTTTTTTATTTAAAATATTTTTTTATATTTGAATTTTTTTTTTCAAAACCCAGGGCAGGTGACCCCCACGCCCTCTATATGCCACTGACTAAAAGTCTCTCTATTTAAGAGCGTGAATAAAAAGAAATTAAAAGAGCAAGTCGAGGAAATAAAGTTGGTCGGAGGGAATTTTTGTTTTTTTTCAAACATGGACAGTAAAGCTAGCCACCAACCCTCTCACGTGGCAGTCTTTATTCTTCGGGCAAGGAGGTGGCAAGATTACATAGTTAGCCTATATTCTTAGGGTTGGGAGTGGTCATTTGTTTTAGATTTAGGTCTCATTTGATAAGTTAATATTTTAATTAAAAAATTATTATAAAAATTAAAAAATTTATAACTTATATTAAAAGGTTAAGTATTATTTTTTTTTATTTTTTTATATTTTTTCGTAAAAAGTTAAAAATCATCTAAAACATATTAATTTTTTTTAAATCATATTTTAATCAAAAAGTTACTAAAATAATTTGTTCCCAAACGAGACCTTAGTTAGCCTATTTTCTTAGGGTTGTGAGAGGTCATTTGTTTTAGACTTGAGGTCATTCTTGACTTTTGATTTATGCCTTTGCTTTGTATATAAGAATATCTCCAATAAACTCTTTCAATAAGACTGCTAATTATTATCATATTTTAATCGCATCAACATGGTAAATATTATAATAATTATTTTAACAAAATTTTTCAAGATTAATTTATATTTGAAGAGTTTTGGATGGCTCTTTAAACAATTTGCGTATATATATATATATATATATATATGAAATAAAGAGTATCGTTTGACATCGGTGGGCCCACAGAAGCTTTTGGCCCACCACTTAGGGCCCAATTCACGGTTTAAACATTAAAGCCCAACGCCATTGAAAATCCAACGTTGCACCAGGAACCAATGGCATCTAAACACTTGTCAAGAGAAGAACCAGCCACGTAAGAAGACAAACATCCTGCAGAGTTATTGCACCACACATCAGCCATTAATGAGGCTCATGCAGCATTAAATGTGATAACTCCTTCACGTCAGAACGGGCTACCTCACCACGAACAAGGCAAGTTAGATTATAAACTTTCGGCCAACATGACAGGTTGGAGTGGACAAGAAAATGGTAAACAAAGGATATAAGGAGGCCTCCAAGACACACAAGAGGTTAGGTTCTCTATTCTTACTCTCTCTGCACCACATCATTGATCTTTCTCTCTCTTCTAACTTGGACATCAGCGAGTCTGCTGGGGGACTCCCGTTCCCTTTTGGACACTTTTCCAGGTACTCCAGTGAGCCTAGTGACTGGGGGAAGGTGTAGGAAGTGTGGATCAGCCCGACTCGCCCTTCAGGGGTCAGTAGTATCATCAGTTGGCGCTGTCTGTGGAAAGGCCACTCCGGGTAACAGTTGTGCTCATTGTTGCCAGTGACCTGTTCCCGATAATTCCTCATCACCAGCCATCAAGGTGGATGGTCACAACGAGATCCATGGCTTTTCAACACAACGTTGTCGACCCCCAATCCGACCCTCCTAACCTAAACAACCCACCTCAGTACTTCACAGAACTCACCAACAACATCAATTGCTTGGCCGAGCAAAACCAGGCCTTGATCAACGCTTTGCTCCGGCGAGACCTCCATATACCTTCTCCACCGCCACAAGATGTCCCTCCCAATCGAGAACGAACCCCGAGCCATCATTTCCAGCAACTCTACCTCTCCAATTTAGAGGGTCTGCAAGCCCCACCTCAAGACGTGAACCTGCCACTTCGGGGTTTACATCCATCAGTTCAAGCACCTGCTCCTGAAGGAGAGGCTAGTAGTGTCCAGCCCCCACTGCATTCTGGAGGTGACAATGTTCCTATTTGGGATGCGAAACTCTGAACCATGAAACTCCAGCTTCAAGAAGTCATGTAGAACATATAGAATAAACCTTCCACAACAGCCAACTCCCCATTTGTCGCCTACATCAGGGATAAACCCCTACCTCCCAAGTTCAAAATGCCCTCGATCGACTCATTCGACGGTACAACGAATCCTATTGACCATTTGGAGACCTACAGGACCCTCATGATCCTCCATGCTTTTCCTAACAAGATCATGTGTCGAGCTTTCCCTGTAACGCTTAAGGGGTCGGCTCGACTCTGGTTTAGTCAGCTCCCATCGGACTATGTCTCTACTTTCCAATACCTAAGTGATTTTTTCCTGAGCCATTTCATCGGTGCTCAGCGCCAGCGGCGCCTGGCAACTCAATTATTCAATATCCATCAGACGGAAGGGGAATCACTGCGTAACTTTGTCACCCGTTTCAACACCGAAGCCCTACAGGTGGCGGAGAACGACGACAAGGTCATCCTCATAGTCTTCATGGTCGGTTTACGACCATTCGATTTCTTTTTCTCCCTTTCTAAAAACCCTCCGACCAGTATGGCCACCCTCCTCTCCAAAGCCCAAAAATACATGAATGTCGAAGACTCTTTAGCAGCCCGCCAAGACACTACAACTAAAAATCCAACCTCTAGGGAGAAAAAAATAGAAACTTACCGACTCGCTCGAACCGACCGACCGACCGACACCTACCTGACCGCCCGGTCGGTTTGAACGATACACCCCCCTCAATTTCACTATGGAACAAGTCTTGAACCAGATCCAACGAGATTACAACCTGAAATGGCTCCAACTATCACGGTTTCCCTCCAACCAGCGAGATCAATTCAAGTACTGCCGTTTCCATCAGGACCACGGCCATAACACTGAGGAATGTGTTAACTTTAAAGACCAAGTCGAGGATTTGATACGCCAGGGACACCTCAGTCGGTTCACGGTAGCCCGTCCCCAGCAGTGCCCAAGGACCGACCCGTCGGGGGGCCATCGTCGACATACCCCCCTGACAACCTGCGTGTAATAACCCCGATCCGTAATTAGCTGCTAATCCGTAATTATTGATGCTAATGAGAGAATTAAAATAAATTATGGGTTCATTATGTGAATTGCATAATATTTGGCTTTCTATCTGTTGCCTGTAGAAATATCTGTTTGGATTTTCTGCTTTAATTTGTAAATTGAAAGCCTTATTGGCACCGAAACCGAAATTGATCACGTCAATGTGTTATTGGGAATTTTTAGAACGCTATTGTAGACACCCCATTTTTTACCGTCCTCAAGACTTGGATGTCACCGTTCGAACGCTCGGTGATCATCCATGTTCGTGTTCGTTTTGAGTTCCCGGAGGCCTCGGTCGTGCACCTTGCCTCAGGATCTCTTAACTTGCCTGTTCTGTGCTTGGTTTTGCACCAAGGACTTGTGTTTTGTGCTTCTGAGGGTGGGAAGAGACTTGTTAGCCATCTCTGAAACCCACCGGCCGTGGCATGAAACCACCGGCCTTTGCTTTTTTCCTACTGACCAAATGTTTGGTCGGTCGGCACTTATCTGAGGTGTATCGACATTTTGTGTGGTCGGCCGACCATGTATTTGGCCGGTTGTCTCTTTTTTTGGCCGGTACCTCCTTTTTGCCTTTTTCAGGCATTATTCATGCCAGCTGTGCCAGCTGGAGTGCACAGACTTGTCCTCCATATACGTGTATGGAGGAATTTGCCCCATTTGCACCCTTTTGGTCTAGCTTCTTGGGGAAGCTTGGACCTTTGTCTTAGCTTCCTCAAGAATCTTGGACCCCTGTCTCAGCTTCCTAAGGAAGCCTTGGCCCCTTTGCCTTAGCTACTTTGGGAAGTCTTGACCCCTTTTGATAGCTTCTCTTGGAAGCTTAGGCCTTTTGCCTTGTCTATATAAGGAGGCCTCCCTTATCCTTTGAGGAGGTTCAGCAAAACCAGAGATAATACACATATCTCTGATATATAAATCGCTCTCTCTCTATATCTCCCTCTCTCTCTTCATTTGTGTGTGTTTGAGAGTCCAAAAGTGTGTTTTCTTCTTAGTTTTGCACTAGGACACATAGTATTACACCACACTTCGGTTCTTGAGGTGTTGAGAGATTGTTCTTGGAGGTTTTGGGTTGGTTTTGATCAGAAAAAGGGGCTGGACTTGCTGTTCTTCAAGTGTTCTTCAAGGGTGAGTATAGTTGCTTTATATTCCCCATTCTTGCACTAGTTTTTAACCTGTCTTGCATACTGATTTAAGCTTTGTGTATAACTGAAAAAAGTCTTGTATTTGCATGCTTAAGATCTTTCATTGAGGTTTCTTTTGTGTTTGGGGTCGACCTCCCCCTCTTAGGCCTTGTTTGGCCCCTTTTGTACCTTCTTTGTTGAGCTTTGGAACCCTTTGTGCATTGACCTTCTCACCACTGAAATCCAGGGGATTTTCAGTGGTGAAGAAGAGGTTTTGAGGTCTTGCTTAGGGAAGGGACACCCTTCTCCCTTTGTGTCTCATTTGTTCATGTTTTTGGCTCATAAGGGTAGCATGCATGCTTAGTTGTTTTTGGCTCCATTTCAGAGGTTTTTGGGTGATATTTGGTCATAATAGACTTCTGTTTTTGGTCGGATTAATGCCCCCTCGCATGCATAATATACTTGCCTTATATTCCTCTATTTTGCTTAGAAATGCATCTTGCCATTAGACCAACATGCTTGCATGTTTTTGCCTAGCTTTGTGAAGCTTTTGGTCATATTTCATCATGCTTGAGGTCTGTTGGGTATTGATTTGATCATGTTTGCCATGTTTGGTATAGCCACTTTGTATTTTGGTTTGTGAGCCTTGAGTGTGTGGGTCATTAGCATGCTTTACTTAGCTCATTCTCATGATTTGGCATCATTGGAGACCATATTTCAGTCCATAATCCATGCTTGTGCACTTGCATTTGGCTCTCTTTCAATGCTTGAAAGTGTTGTAGTTTTGTGCCTCAAGAGTTGGTCATTGTGTATGATACCATGTTTAGTCTTTGGGCTGCCATATCAGTGGGTTTTGGGTGTATTTTGATGCATTAAAACTCTATTTTTGGTTGCTTAGGCCATGCCATGAGTGGTTGGGGTGGTTGTAGTGGAATGCCCCCTTTTTGTGGCCTTGAATGCCCTTTATTTTGGGCCCATTTCTTAGCATGTTTTGACCATGTTCCTTGCATATTCTAATCCTATTTTGGTCTACCCCAAGACTGTTTTCAGTTATCTTGGCCTTGCGGGGCTTGGTCGATATGGCCTTGGTTCAAGCATCTTGACTAGCTTTGAATCTTAAGCCCATTAGCATGCTTTGTTCACTTTAGGTGCATAATTTGGTAGCATTATTGACATGATTTCAGAGCTTGTTGTATTGCCATATCCTCATGTTCATCCCATCTTGTTCATGCCTGAATGTCGTGCATTGTGGTCTAGCTTATGGGCCAATGTTGTGTGTGTACTTGCCTCCCCCTTTGGTCCCTTAATTTGGGTGTTTTGGCCACTGTTTTGGGGGATAGCTGAGGCTTCCCATTTCAGTCTAAGTCCACCATTGCATGTTTTGACATGTTGCATTACTTTGGCTTCATGCTTGCATTGTATCATCTTTGCACATCTGCATGTTGTTTAGCTAGTTGCATTTCATATCCTAGCTTGCATGATAGGTTGTATTGCATTGTATCTTGCATGTTTGGCACATTGCATTTGGCATGCCTTGTTAACTTAGCTTCATGTTGCATATTTGACCCATGTTGCATACTTGAGCCACATTGCATACATGCATTACATTTTGCTTGGTTTAGGGTGTCAAACCAAGCATGAGGGGTGAGGTGTGTTCGTACTCAAAGTGACGAAACACGTCTCAACCCTCGGTTGCCGATACCCTTGATCTCAACATGATAGGGCGTAAGGCACTCATTTGTTTTGTTGCATGCATTTACATTTATTTGCAAACTTGGTGTCTTCGGCCATCATGCATCGAAATGCGTGATTGGTGGCCCAAGAACCAAGGGCCACACTCCCTTGAGTCCATAGCATGATTGGGAAAGTGGCCATGCACACATTGCTTTGAAATTTCCATGTCATGCACTGTCTGTCCTCTGCTGCTGTCAAAACAGGGTTCTGCAGGAAGTAATGGCCGGCCGGCCACTTACAGTGCCGACCGACTATCAAAGTCCAGCCGGTGGTTCAATTTTTGGCTGATGGCCACATTCTCATAGCCAGTAATGCTCTGTCATGGCCGGTGGCATCCCACAACACTCAGGGAGTTATTCAGAAGGGTCCTGGAAACTTTCATAATTTTCGGAGGAGTAAGGCAGTGTAAACAGGGGCAACAGTGGCATGGTACCGGGTTTCCGAGCAAGGCGAGTCAAGCATGCATCATCTACGCATTCCGAGGCAGAGCTGCGACGGTCTCTTTAGTTTCATATTTAGGTCTTTTTTTTATTAATTAATTAGAAGTTTTGTAATAATTAATTAACTAGGATAGTTAATTCATTATTCGGTCTGTATTATTATTTCGGACCCTCCGAGTGAGGGCACAATTGTAATAAGTGTGCGTGTGTGAGATGTATGTCTTCCAACCCCCACTTCTTTCTTCTTTTTACTTACCTACTTTTAATGGTTAGTATTAGGGCATATTTAAATTAGCATACCTTATGTTATGCATACGTGCATCCATACATTTGTCTTGCATGCACCGGGCTCGGCGCATCATACTAACTGCATTGTATTTCAATTCCAAGTCGAATACGTGATAATTGTAGCATCGTCATATGCCATCTTAGAATGGCCGAGCCTATTATAGTTGCATCTTGCATGTATTGCATTAGTCATCTTAACATGAACTAGGATCATGCATATGATTATTAACTAGTTTCTATTTTGTCTCGGAGTATGCTGTGAGTATTTATGCTTTAGCATCTCGTATGAGTGTGAATGTTAACATGACAGCATGCTTACCATGTGGCTACGTGCTTGTATGATATCACTGCCTGAATGCCTGTGGGTGAAGGTTAGATTGTTTGAGTTGGAACAACTCATTGAAATCCGTGTTTTAGCCTACTTGCAAGTAGCAAATTTCAAACCGATTTCCAAACAAACGGATATGCGATGCTTTGTTCCAAATTAGGCGATCTAGTCTATACTTTTGTGTTGTGCGCATCACGTAGTAAGATTAGCTAATTAATCGGAATAAGAACACATAACATTTTCAAAACTAGATATCATGGTTAGTAGAGGCCGATCTTCGGATCGAGTGAGCGGGGGTGCTCATAGCTGACCTTCCCCAATCGTACCCAAGTTCCTAGGCCGAGGCAACTTTGGTGATGACGGACACGTGGGCTTAGGCAAACGAGTCAGGGTTTCCTAAATTCCCTCATAAAAAATATTTAGGTGGCGACTTTGTATCTGGCAAAGCAGTCTATGTTTGACACTTCTTTCTAAAAAAATTTGTTTTCTCAAAACGAAATTGCCGGATTTAGACTCTTTGATTCAGATTTAGAACCGTGACACTTTGAGTCCTGAACTGTAGTGAGCCCAAACGAGCGAAACGGGATTCATTCTCTCGGGGCGTTCGCGGGGACGTCTACAGTTTCTGGCGACTCTGTTGGGGAGTTAGAGAGCTTGACTCGAACTCGTGATATCTTGTTTTAATTACACTTATGTGTTTCTTTGCATTGCATGTGCATTGGTGCACCTAGGATACCGTGTTTGCCATCTGCTATTCCTGAGCGATTAGCCTAAGGCTGCGTGCCATAAGATTGATCGGTTACAGGCTCTGCCAGTATGGAAACACAAACCCCGGTTTTACCAGGGCACCCTTTTGACCATTCGACCAAGTGCATATTTGGAATCCATAGTGACCATTCCAAACTAGGACAAGTTGCTTACCCGATGTTAGGTTGTTGAAAACCGCTGCGTGTGTAGTAAAACCCTAGAAATAAGACAGGGAAACCCTACCCCAACATAGAGGTGTTTTGGCTCTCACTTATCTGTTATGTGCTTTAGAGTTGGCCTCTACAGGAATGCATGTATCAGCTCACAAGTTTGGGTATCAGGCCTGCGGGCACCAGTTCAGTATTTTGGGAATCAGTTATCTGCGGGTATCAGATTCAGTTTCCGGGAACAGTGATGCGGGGACAATAATCAGTATTGAGGAACAGTGTATTCAGCTTATCAACTGTGTGTTGTGATGCCCAACTGTGTGTTGTGTGTTTATTTTACGCTGTTATGCTGTCCGTTTGTCTGGTTATTTATTTCCTTATTATTGTTTCATTTATCTTTTTACTAGGTAGTTTAGCACGATTGCTTCCGACCCAGCAGATATTCCCCAAGCACTCTGGACTAGAGGTACCCGACTTAATCGATCTGAGGATTTGGTCGACGGACAACCAGTGTTTTGTTCTCTACCCCTGGTTATCAGACGAAGGTCGAGAAGACGCAGTGTATCTGAGCAGAGATTGCCAGAGCAGTGGTCAACCCTACCAGTAAACAGTCAGGCTGAGGCCTCAGTTTTCACCACAAGAAGGAAATATATACCGGTAATTCAATCAGAGCAAAGTAGTATGGCAAGCTTAGAGGAGATGGTGCGCCAGCTCCAAGAGAGCATGAAAACTATGCAGCAAGGCGCTGTCCGACAGGTAGAGTTTGCCAAACAACAGGCCACGGTTATGGCTGAACAAGCAGAGTTAATCATAAGGCTACAGCAGCAAGCCGGGGCATCTGCCTCACATCAAGCTCCTCCCCCACCAAGGGTTCCGATACCCGAGGAGACACCAAATGTCCAGAATATCCAAGAGGATACAGACATTCGAACGGGGCCGGCTCCGCCTCCGATTCTACCGCAACTATCCAAGGCGCCCACGCCTATCAATGTACCGGATTCTCCCTTCGAGTTCGAAGTGGACCCCACAGCATTAAAGCTGAGCAAGTTGGAAAAGATGTTTAAGAAATCCCAAGGAGTCAAGACCATCCCTGATATTGAGGACGGGTATACTGACGTAGCTGTGACGCTGCCGGACCAATTCAAGATGCCGCATATTGACCGATTTGATGGGTCCGGGGACCCCATGGTGCACCTGAGGTTATTTTCAGATATCTTAAGGCCGATGGGCCTCACCAGACTACAGAAGCTATCTTTGTTCGGCCAGACCCTGTCGGGTGTGGCGGCCATCTGGTACGCCAAATTAGAAGATGATGTTAAGAGGAACTGGGATGAGATGGTCGAGGCATTCATTGTAGAGTACTCATATAACACGCAAATCGAGATTACGACCCGTGATCTTGAGACGACAAGGCAGGAGCCTAAAGAGAGCTTTTCGGAGTTCGTAACCAGATAGAGGGCCAAGGCCTCAATGATGACCCTAAGGCCCACCGATAAAGATCAAATTTGGATGATTGTGCGCAATCTCCAACCTAAGCTGATGCAGAAAATGATTGTGCTCCCCTTCCCTACCTTTTCAGATCTGCATGAGATGGGAGTACAGATTGAGGATGCCTTGAAACAAGGCTTGATTGACAATGACAGAGAGCAACCCAAGAGAACCTTTAACCGCAACACTGATGCAGGCCCGAGCGGCGCTACAACTACAAGAGCCTCAGAAGTGAGCATGGTCACCACCATCCCCCCTCCAAGAGCCATAGCAGCTACGCCATTCTTCGGTGCGTCCGGAAGCAATGCACAAATAGCCAAATACCTGCCCAAAAATCAAAGAACCTTCGCTCCACTATATATGGCCCTGTCCAAAGCTCTAGGGGTTTTAATCAGAAAAGGGCACTTGAAGCCCCTAGAGCCGCGGCCATTGCCGGAAAAACTTCCTTACCCACAACCCAACTAAATATTGCGCATTTCACCAACAGCACGGTCATGACACCGACCAATGCTTCCGATTACGTCATGAGATTCAAGATCTCATTGATAATGGGGTGATTGTGCCTCCCGAAAAACCCAATGTCACAACAAACCCTCTCCCACCACACCACCAAGCTCCGCCTCCCAAAAGAATCAACTTTATCCAGACTGGGGTCGTGTCTTACGATCCTAGCATATATATCACCCCATCCCACCTACACAAGCCGGGGGTGTTCCTTCCTAACTGCACTGACCTGTGCATGTTGGACATCTCCAGAACCTAACCTGAACCAATGGTGGTGACTGTCGAAGACAGAACAGGGGAGATTTCAGAGGAGAATGGGATTATTGAGTCAGAATCTGGGAGTTTTGCCAGAGAGATGTACAGGCCGAGTGACTACATTTTGTTGGTAGGCCAGGATAGATCAAGTGTGGAATTTCCAGAAAGGGCAGAGCTTTGTGTGATACAAGGGGATAGATTTGATCAGAGATCAGAGGACTTAGCGGCTGTGGAAGGGGACTTTGCTGACCTCCAATTTTTCAACGAACAAGGCCTAGGGGACATGGCCGTCAACTGGTCAGATTTCGAGGAATCAGAAGAGACTACCGGATGGCTTGATGACCTACCAGACGTTGTCGAAGAATTTCAGTTGGAACGGGGCCCGTTAGGAGCGAGGACATCAGTTGTGGCCGGAAGGGCCGAGGATCGGAGTACATCGCCGGAGAGCGCTGGTGTTAAGAATTTCGCTCGGGATCTGGGCACTTTGAATACGGGAATTATGGAACAGACAGCTGTACTGATGCAGTTGGAACAAGAAAGGTTTGAGGATTCTGAGAGAATCAGAAAAGCTAAAGCCCATAAGGGGACTGAAAATACTGTGAGTACAAGGACAGTAGAAACGGAGCCGGACAGGTGTCTGTTGGTTGCCGATGGAATGTGGTGGGAGGACGATGATTTATGTCTTGCCCACACGGATGAGGATTGGGGGAGCAATCAACCAGATACCTGGTATATTGGTGAAGTCGACCATATGACTAGGAGTGGACGGTATTTCAAGCCTCCACACCTAGATCAGCCAGAGGCGTCTGGGAAAGATAAGGAGGCAGAGAAGCAAAAAGAGAAGCAACTTGAAGATGAGGCTGTACTGAAACAGTTGAAAAGGATACAGGCAGACATCTCCATGTGGGGACTGCTTATGGCATCACGAGTGCATCGACAAGCTGTCTTATCGGCCATGGACAAGGCCAAGCTCTTAATAGAAACCACGCCGGAGCAGCTGGTGGGATTAGTTTTTCCGGGAGGAGCTACCCCAATGTTGACTTTTTCCGACAAGGAATTGCTACCTGAGGGTGCGAATCATAACAAGCCACTCTACATCTCTGTGGAGTGTAGAAACAAATGAATACCGGTGGTTCTTGTTGATACCGGATCTGCCATCAATGTGTTTCCGGCAAGGACTGCATATGCAATCGGTTTAAAGACCGCGGATTTTGTGCCGAAAGCCCAGGTGATAAGGGCGTATGATAACACAAGCAGAGAAGTAATGGGGACAGTAAAAATTCAGACCAAGGTTGGCCCGGGACAGCATGAGATAGACTTTCATGTCTTAGAAGTTCCCGTCACTTTCAATCTACTCCTGGGACGGCCGTGGCTGCACCAAGTAAAGGCCGTTTCGTCCACCTTGCATCAGATGGTGAAATACCCCCATGGGAAGGGAGTAACCATTATTTTTGAAAATTCGTCGATCCATCCACCACCAGAAGTATCTACGCCAGTTTTGGAAAATGAGCACGGTATAGAGGATGTGTTCATGTCAGGTTTTACACTTGCCGAGGCCCAGGTTGTACGGAACATCTTGGCTGTTAATGAGGGGGTGTATGTTAGCGCACAATCGGTATACCTCATGAACAAGCTTCAACACATCCCCGGGATGGGATTGGGAAAGAGTGGCCGGAAGGGCGTTGCAGCATTGGCCGAAGTGCCACACAACCCGCATACCTTTGGCTTGGGTTATCTGCCCACCAAAGAGGATTGAGTGAGAAAAGGTAAGGAAATGGCTTGGAGAGCCAGAGCGAAGCAGGTAGGGAAGCCTTTTGAGTTGATGCATGGCCCATTCAGGGTACCCAAAATGGACATTTCGTCCGAGAGGGGGAGGGTTTTCCGTTCTGTGGCTTCCCAGAGCTGTGGCTGAATACGGAGAGGAAGCGCGTGCCAGGTTTTGAGATCTTTTTTGACCTGCAATTATCCGGGGATGATGTTTCCAAAGAGCAGACAGACCCAACAGTTGAGGCTGAGCAGAACAAGAAAGTGGCGTCTGAGGACGCTGAATTTGAAATGGGGGTAGCGCTGGCTTGTCTACTTTCAGATCCTCCGATCGAACAGAAGTGCTTGGAGGATAACTTCTCGATGTCCATGATCGGGAATGAAACGGCTGCGGGCCTACCGGTAAACATTTTGGATGCATCCATTGCACCCTCTCTTATCTGGCAGTATGAGGAGGGATTTTTATCAAGTAGCATCGGGTCAGGTAGTGAGCCGGAATCTGATTCCACCGAGTCTTGTGAGTCAGAATCAAGTTCCAGCTCGACTGAGTCTGAGTCGGGTAATCCTGGGGATGACAACCCGGATGCCACAGTCCTGTCTAGGTCATCTTTTTCTTTCTCTTTTGAGTCTGTTGTAACAGAAGAATCGGACGGTTTGGATGTACTTAATGAGAATGATGCGAATGTGGTTTCTGAGTACTTTTCTGTGCCCTTGATTTATTGCTTATATCAGGACTTTCAAAATTTTGATGAAAACGATGAGGAAGAAATTCCTCCAGTTTTGCAACGTTTAATTGAGCAAGAGCAGGAAAGATTTGTTAAACCTTTAGTTGATGAAATCACTACTGTGAATGTTGGTACTGAGAAGGACCCGCGGTTGGTCCAGATCGGGTCCACGTTGTCTTCGGAGGAACGCGAGCGCTTAGTCGCTTTATTAAAAGATATTTTTGCGTGGTCCTACAAAGACATGTCTGGAATCGATCCTGTGATTGTACAGCATCGGATCCCTCTTGACCCCGAGGCCCGACCCATTAAACAGAAACTCAGAAGGATCCGCCCGGACTGGGCCCTCGAGATTAAGGAAGAGGTCACCAAGCAAATTGACGTAAGGTTCCTGCTGGTTTCCGAATACCCGACTTGGTTGGCCAACATCATTTCGGTGCTGAAGAAGGATGGCAGGATCAGGGAATGCGTGGATTTCAGGGATTTGAACAGAGCTAGTCCGAAGGACGACTTTCCTCTACCACATATTGATGAGTTGGTGGACTTCATAACGGGGCATGCTTTGCTTTCGTTCATGGATGGCTTCTCAGGCTACAATCAAATAGTGATGGCACCTAAAGATTGAGAGAAGACTGCTTTCACTACCCCGTGGGGGATACACTGCTACAGAGTAATGCCGTTTGGGTTGAAGAATGCTAGAGCTACATATCAACAGGCCGCGACCACGATATTACACGACATGATCCACAAAGAGGTTGAGGCGTACGTGGACAACATGATTGTCAAGTCCAAAGAAAGAGAGGGCCACTACACCGCCTTGCAAAAGTTCTTCCAAAGGATCAGAGAATTTCAGTTGCGACTGAATCCTCAGAAATATACGTTTGGTGTTACAGCAGGGAAAATGCTGGGGTTTCTGATTATACAGAGAGGTATTGAAGTCGACCCTTCCAAAATCAAGGCCATCTTAGAGATGCCACCACAAAGGACTGAAAAGGAGGTGCGAGGCTTTTTGGGTAAAGTGCAATTCATAAGACGGTTTATCTCAAAATTAACCTTGACTTGTGAACCACTTTTTGGCCTCCTGAAGAAAAGAAAGAAATTCCAATGGGACGGCCGATGCCAAGTAGCTTTTGAACAGATCAAGAAATACTTACAGAACCCACCCGTGTTGTCACCGCCAGAGCCGGGGAGACCGTTGATTTTATATCTTTCAGTAATTGAGACTACAATGGGCTGTATGCTCGCACAAGAATCAGAAGACAAGGTAGAGAAGGCTGTCTACTACTTGAGCAAGAAGATGTTAGAGTATGAGACCCGCTACACACCGTTGGAGAAGGCTTGCCTAGCCTGGGTATGGGCTACCAGGAAGCTGCGGCACTACTTGTTAGTTTACTCTATAATGTTGGTTTCAAGATTAAATCCCATCAAATATCTTTTCGAGAAACCGGCACTTACAGGTAGGCTAGCTCGTTGGTTGCTGTTGCTCTCCGAATTCAATCTAAAATATGTGACTCGCAAGTCAGTTAAAGGAAGAGCAGTAGCAGAATTCTTAGCTGATCACCCGGTGAGAGGGGGTGAAGCAGTTGAGTACTTATTCCCAGATAAGGCCATTTTGCATATCGACGATGAACCTTGGATGATGTACTTTGACGGAGCGTCAAACCAGTACGGGTATGGGATAGGAGTGTTGCTGATAGCACCCGACAATTCCCGTATCCCTCTAGCATTCAAACTCCGATTCAAAGTCTCAAACAACGAAGCAGAATATGAGGCATGCGTTGTCGGTCTAGAAACAGCCCTGGAACTAAGGGCAATACGGTTGGATGTCATCGGGGACTCGAACCTTGTTGTGTCTCAAGCAAAAAGAGACTGGAAAGTCAAAGAAGAAAGATGATAATGTATCACCAGACCTTGGACTTGTTAATTCCTCGGTTTGAGAAGCTAAACTTCGCTCATCTGTTAAGAGAGAACAACAGGTTCGCAGATTCACTAGCAACTCTATCTTCCATGATAGACATCCCTTTTGGAGTCCGGATGCGTCCAGTCATCATTGACCAGAAGTTTGCGCCAGCGTATGAATCAATTGCTGCCATAGATGAGGTTCAGGACGAGAACCCCTGGTATTACGACATTTGGAACTTCTTGGAGAAGGAAACATATCCACCAGGGTAAATGCCAAGGATAAAAGAGCAATCAGAAGAATGGCTGTTCAGTTCATCATCTGTGGAGGTAAATTGTATAAGAGAGGTCATCTGGGAATGCATAAGTTATGCAAAACACCTGATGGAGGCCATCCATGGAGGGGAATGTGGTGCGCATATGAACAGGGTAATGCTAGCGCGGAAGATCCTCAGACAAGGTTACTACTGGTCCACCATGGAAGAGGATTGTATCGGTTTTGTTCGGCGATGCCACAAGTGTCAGATGCATACAAATCGCATGAATATCCCGCCGTCGAAGCTGTAAAATATGACTTCGCCATAGCCATTTTCGGTTTGGGGAATTGATGTGATCGGAGCTGTTACTCCGAAGGGGTCAGATGGGCATGAGTTCATCCTGGTTGTGATAGATTATTTTACAAAGTGGGTTGAGGCCCAATCTTATGCTGTGTTGAAAGCGTCGCACGTTGCAAAGTTTATCAGGAACAACATCATCTGTTGCTATGGAGTCCCGAACGAGATTATCTCAGATAATGGTTCCCACTTCAAAAAGGAAGTGATTGACTTGTTGGATAAATACTATGTGGCTTTTCACAAGTCATCCACATACCGACCTCAGACCAATGGAGCGGTTGAGGCCGCCAACAAGAATGTCAAACGCATTTTACAGAAGATGGTGGAAACCTACCGGGATTGGCCAGATATGCTGCCATTCGCTCTGTGGGGTTACCGGACTTCAATCAAAACTTTTACTGGGGCGACCCCGTATTCATTAGTTTATGGGATGGAGGCCGTTCTACCTATTGAAATTGAGGTTCCATCTTTGCGAGCACTGGCTGAGTGTCAGATAGCCGAAGCAGATTGGCAGCAGAGCAGATTTAAGAAACTCATGCTCTTTGATGAAAGAAGACTGAAAGCACTGTACCATGTTCAAGGTTATCAGCGCAGAATTGCCTGGGCTTTCAATAAGAAAGTTAAATCCCAAAATTTGAAAGAAGGGGATTTGGTGCTCAAGGACAACCGAGCTCCCATCCACAACCCAAGGGGCAAGTTCAGACCTAATTGGACCGGCCCCTACATCATCAAATCTATATGGTCCGGTGGAGCTGTGGTTCTGATGGACCTAGATGGCCTAGAGTTTTCACAGCCGATCAATATGGATAAGTTGAAAAAATATTACCCCTGAGAGGCTCGCTAGGCTGAAAACCCGAAAGGGCGGCCTAGGCAAAAGTTAGAGCACAAAAAATTTGAAATTACAAAAACTGAGCTCGCAAGGTTGAAAACCCGCAAAGGGCAGCCTTGGCAAAAGTTAGAGCGTAAAAGGAGAGTGAAAATACTCGAGTGAACCCGAGCCTGAACTACGTAAGGCTTGATTCCCATCTTTGGGATACGTAGGCAACTTCATCCTGAAGTTCAGCCATAAAATTTTTCTCCGATCAACTTTGTCCATTTGATCACCTCGGTCATCTTTGTCTATCCAGCATTCAAGAGCTTCGGTAGTGATCTTTGGTACAGTGCTATTCAGACTAGGGGCAACTCTCCAGTTGCTGGAATTTGGGGTTGTGCCTCTCAGTGACAGATCTCAGGTGTGTCCAGTTCTGATCCATATCGAAAATGGTTTTGAAAAGTTTTAATAAAAGTTGACTTTGTTCAAATTAATCTTTTTACAACTTAGACCATTTTTGGACCAAAGTAGAAAATTTTCAGTACCCACAGCCTTCAAATTCATTAATTTCAATACAGAGTTCTCCTGCTCTTGCATACAAATTGAAGTTGCTTTTCATTACATTCATAAAGAAAACTTGAAAGTTCTGATTAAAGCAAATAAATCCGGGACATAGATAAGTCAGGTGTTCCTGCGCCCCCTCCTAGAGCTAGTCGAAGCCTCTGATGCTAAGCTGGGCCCAATTTGTGCCTCTTCATTAAGCCAATCTATGCACTCATCAGACAAAGTGCAACTGAAAGTGAGAGTGGGGGCCAGGAGCTCTCTAGTTCCCTACGCCGTGGCATATCGAGCAAGCTGTGCGCCTCGGATCGAAAATGCAGTTGGGTACTCTATCCCCTCTCGAGGGCAAATCTGGTCATGGCCGAACTGGCGTTGGAACCAGAATGGGAAGTAGAACACACAGTGAGTTAAGCCAATCAACTGAATCCCAGTCTGCCAGGACATACTGTAACGCATTGCCGGTAGGTTGAGCCAATGGCACCGCCAAGCAATGCGATCTGCAGACAAACTGCATATCCAGTCGAACCACCAGCCCTTATCAAGGGCATCGACTAGGCGTTGCCGGAAGAAGTAGCCGCGAGCTGAGTATGCTGGGCAAGAGTCCACAACCTATAACTTATCCATCAACCACACTTGGGAAGGGATGAAAATGAGAGAATAAAGAATAGAGCGATATACGATGAGAGGAAAGTAAGAAAAGGGTTTTGTGAGAAAAACCGAGCCTGAGGGCCGAGTGATGTGAGCAATACATATGTGAGATTGGGTGGGAAACATTACCTGCAGTAGTAGTGGACTCCCTGCAAATCTGGTCGTTTCTCAGCGATGGAAAGCGTCCAAGTCCATTAATGTTTTAGCCAATATCATGGCAATGCAGCTCTTGCCCTCCTTCAAACCTTGGGCAACCTCAATCAACCGGACACTAGATCCTCCGGAGCCCGAGACAAACAAGAAATGAGATAGTATGCACAAACAGAGGGCGTGTCGTCGAAAGCCCTGCCAATGAAGGTCGCCGCGGTCACCGGCATCAGAAAACCGGCAAATCAAACTCGGAACATCCAGCATTCCGTTACAAATCAAAGAGCGAGCATCGTGCATCGTGAACCCACACATTCGCCCTAAGGCTTGGGCGTGGCCGAAACGAAGCTGAGGCAAGACTTCTTCGTTGTGCTCAGATTCCATCAAAGCTTGGAAATCCTCGAAGGTAGGACATACCTCTTGCCCGCCAAAGCTAAAGACATGTGTAACCGGGTTCCAAAACCTTGCGACGGCATGAAGGAACGGAAAGTGCAGCGGGGTACGACTCAGAGTGAATAGTGCATTTATGTTGAAGCCCCAGAAATTCAACTTTTTCGAGCCGTCCAAGTTGGCAATCCAAGCCATGAGATTCTGGGCAAGAAACTCTTCCATTTGAAGCAAATCAGTGTTGAATTGAGAAAAACTACGAAGCTGAGGCCTTTTGTAGAGGATAATGTAGGTGGAGGACAAGTGTCAACATTCTAGTGGTTCTTGCCATTTTTGACCGGCCGGCCATAAATAGTGCCGACCGACCACCATGTTTGGCCGATTGGCTAGTTATAATGGCCGGTGGCCATTTATTCTGGCCGGTGACCTCTTTATTTGGCCGGTGTCCTTCCCTCCTATCCTCAGAGTTGTCCATCTGCTAAAAATACTAAAAACTTGTGACTGGTTCCACTTCCAGTGCCTTTAGTGATTGATTTTGCGGAGTCACGCCTATTGGCTTATCGAGTTGTTGTATATTTACTTATCGAGTTGTATTTCACTCTCTTTAAGTCTTTGCTTTGCTTATCGAGTTGTACTCGCACATGGTTAGCTTATCAAGTTTCTTTGTTTTGTTTATCGAGTTGTAAGTCGGTTCACTACCTGATTATTACGATGCAAGTGCTTAATTTTCAAACGAAGTTCAATTTCGTTCACATTGTTATGTGATGCCACGCGATGCGATGCGTAGAAAGTACAAATGTAACACCTTTTTGAACAAAATAGCTGTTTCATTTCCATCATGTCTTTGCAAAAATACACAGTCTTGAAAAAGTAAAAACTGCCTGAGGCAGTGCAATGTGCTTAAAACTAATAGTAAAAAAAAAAAGAAAAGGGGAAAATAAAGCAAAAGGAGAGCAGGGCAGCAGAGTATCGGGATTGATACCGGTAACCCACCCTTTTTTCGGACAATGCACATCCCGCGCCCTGGTTTGGGTCAATTATGTGGTTTGGCACCTTCATTACTCAAGACAGTGCAAGAAAGTGCACTTTCTAACGTTAACTGGCCTTCGTGTTGACCTCGAGCCATGTCTTCTATGTGTGATGCTCGGTGCGCACAAAGAGTATCCCTCATTGTATCCTTTTATATATCTTGCGAATTCCACAAATCGCTTCAATTATGCTATATTGCATTGCTTTGTTCTGACTGTAATTGTCGCGCACGTTTCAGGTTCCTTTTATACACATTGCATGCGTTGTCGCGTTATGCTTTACTTACATGTGTTCAAGTTCCTTTTATACACATTGCATGCGTTGTTGCGTTATGCTTTACTTACATGTGTTCAAGTTCCTTTTATACACATTGCATGCGTTGTCGCGTTATGCTTTACTTATATGTGTTCAAGTTTCCTTTTATACACATTGCATGCGTTGTCGCGTTATGCTTTACTTACATGTGTTCAAGTTCCCTTTTATACACATTGCATGCGTTGTCGCGCTATGCTTTACTTACATGTGTTCAAGTTCCTTTTATACACATTGCATGGATTGTTGCGTTATGCTTTACTTACATGTGTTCAAGTTCCTTTTATACACATTGCATGCGTTGTCGCGTTATGCTTTACTTACATGTGTTCAAGTTCCTTTTATACACATTGCATGCGTTGTCGCGTTATGCTTTACTTACATGTGTTCAAGTTCCATTTTATACACATTGCATACGTTGTCGCGTTATGCTTTACTTACATGTGTTCAAGTTCCTTTTATACACATTGCATGCGTTGTCGCGTTATGCTTTACTTACATGTGTTCAAGTTCCTTTTATACACATTGCATGCGTTGTCGCGTTATGCTTTACTTACATGTGTTCCAGTTCTATTTTATACACATTGCATGCGTTGTCGCGTTATGCTTTACTTACATGTGTTCAAGTTCCTTTTATACACATTGCATGCGTTGTCGCGTTATGCTTTACTTACATGTGTTCAAGTTCCCTTTTATACACATTGCATGCGTTGTCACGTATTGCTTTACTTACATGTGTTCATGTTCCTTTTATACACATTGCACGCGTTGTCGCGTTATGCTTTACTTACATGTGTTCAAGTTTCTTCTATACACATCGTATGCATTGTCGCGTGTACTTTACTCACATGTGTTCAAGTTCCTCTTCACACATTGTGCACGTTGTCGCGTGTGCTTTACTTACATGTGTCTACATCTTCACACATTGTGCACGTTGTTACGTGTTCTTTACTTACATGTGTTTGTGCCTTCATAGCATTGTTATGCTTCTTTCAAATCGCATTGTTATGCGCCCTACTCGATTTGCGTTGTCACGCACTTTTAATTGCATTGTTACACGTACTGCTAACAATATCGTACCTATTAAGTTTTCTTTTTCTTACAGGCACGATATTGTATGTACGGTTCATTTGAAACTGGAGTGACCAGGCGAACCGCACAGGTATTGTATTCTCCGCGTGAAACGTAGCGAGAATTACATAATTCTTTTACATCCTTTCTGCATTGTAATGTAGTTGGATTTATGTTTGATTGCTTAAACTGTTACATTTATTGTATGTATATGCTTCGTTACAGCTTTCTTTGCATGATCATAAGTTGTGCTCGGCTTTGTGCATTGTTTTGCATCTTGCCCTCGCCTTCGGGCGCATATCTTTATCTGTAGCTTGTATGCTTTGTCTAAGTCTTCGGCCTTGTCAAAAATGGGTTGTCTCTGGGCTTTGACATCCACTCCCGTCATTGTTATGACTTTCGAGTTCTGTCAAAGAGGGGCAACTGTAGACGCCCCATTTTTGACCGTCCTCAAGACTTTGACGTCACCGTTCGAACGCTCGGTGATCATCTATGTTCGTGTTCATTTTGAGTTCCCGGAGGCCTCGGTCGCACACCTTGCCTCAGGATCTCTTAACTTGCCTGTTCTGTGCTTGGTTTTGCACCAGGGACTTGTGTTTTGTGCTTCTGAGGGTGGAAAGAGGCTTGTTAGCCATCTCTGAAACCCACTGGCTGTGGCATGAAGCCACTGGCCTTTGCTTTTTTCTTACCGACCAAATGTTTGGTCGGTCGGCATTTATCTGAGGTGTATCGGCATTTTGTGTGGTCGGCTGACCATGTATTTGGCCGGTTGTCTCTTTTTCTGGCCGGTACCTCTTTTTTGCCTTTTTCAGGCATTATTCATGCCAGCTATGCCAGCTGGAGTGCACGGACTTGTCCTCCATACACGTGTATGGAGGAATTTGCCCCCTTTGCACCCTTTTGGTCTAGCTTCTTGGGGAAGCTTGGACCTTTGTCTTAGCTTTCTCAAGAAGCTTGGACACCTGTCTCAGCTTCCTAAGGAAGCCTTGGCCCTTTTGCCTTAGCTTTTTTAGGAAGCCTTGACCCCTTTTGATAGCTTCTCTTGGAAGCTTAGGCCTTTTGCCTTGTCTATATAAGGAGGCCTCCCTTATCCTTTGAGGAGGTTCAGCAAAAGCAGAGATAATACACATATCTCTGATATATAAATCGCTCTCTCTCTCTATATCTCCCTCTCTCTCTTCATTTGTGTGTGTTTGAGAGTCCAAAAGTGTGTTTTGTTCTTAGTTTTGCACTAGGACACATAGTATTACACCACACTTCGGTTCTTGAGGTGTTGAGAGATTGTTCTTGGAGGTTTTGGGTTGGTTTTGATCAGAAAAAGGGGCTGGACTTGCTGTTCTTCAAGTGTTCTTCAAGGGTGAGTATAGTTGCTTTATATTCCCCATTCTTGTACTAGTTTTTAACCTATCTTGCATACTGATTTAAGCTTTGTGTATAACTAAAAAAAAGTCTTGCATTTGCATTCTTAAGATCTTTCATTGAGGTCTCTTTTGTGTTTGGGGTCGACCTCCCCCTCTTAGGCCTTGTTTGGCCCCTTTTGTACCTTCATTGTTGAGCTTTGGAACCCTTTGTGCATTGACCTTCTCACCACTGAAATCCAGGGGATTTTTAGTGGTGAAGAAGAGGTTTTGAGGTCTTGCATAGGGGAGGAACACCCCTCTCCCTTTGTGTCTCATTTGTTCATGTTTTTGGCTCATAAGGGTAGCATGCATGCTTAGTTGTTTTTGGCTCCATTTCAGAGGTTTTTGGTGTGATATTTGGTCATAATATACTTCTATTTTTGGTCAGATTAATGCCCCCTCGCATGCATAATATACTTGCCTTGTATTCCTCTATTTTGCCTAGAAATGCATCTTGCCATTAGACCATCATGCTTGCATGTTTTTGCCTAGCTTTGTGAAGCTTTTGGTCATATTTCATCATGCTTGAGGTCTGTTGGGTATTGATTTGATCATGTTTGCCATGTTTGGTATAGCCTTTTTGTATTTTGGTTTGTGAGCCTTGAGTCTGTGGGTCATTAGCATGCTTTACTTAGCTTATTCTCATGATTTGACATCATTGGAGACCATATTTCAGTCCATAATCCATGCTTGTGCACTTGCATTTGGCTCTCTTTCAATACTTGAAAGTGTTGTAGTTTTGTGCCTCAAGAGTTGGTCATTGTGTATGATACCATGTTTAGTCTTTGGGCTGCCATATCAATGGGTTTTGGGGTGTATTTTGATGCATTAAAACTTTGTTTTTGGTTGCTTAGTCCATGCCATGAGTGGTTGGGGTGGTTGTAGTGGAATGCCCCCTTTTTGTGGCCTTGAATGCCCTTTGTTTTGGGCCCATTTCTTAGCATGTTTTGACCATGTTCCTTGCATATTCTAATCCTATTTTGGTCTGCCCCAAGACTGTTTTCAGTCATCTTAGCCTTGCGGGGCTTGGTCGATATGGCCTTGGTTCAAGCATCTTGACTAGCTTTGAATCTTAAGCCCATTAGCATGCTTTGTTCACTTTAGGTGCATAATTTGGTAGCATTATTGACATGATTTCAGAGCTTGTTGTATTTCCATATCCTCATGTTCATCCCATCTTGTTCATGCCTGAATGTTGTGCATTGTGGTCTAGCTTATGGGCCAATGTTGTGTGTGTACTTGCCTCCCCCTTTGGTCCCTTAATTTGGGTGTTTTGGCCACTGTTTTGGGGGATAGTTGAGGCTTCCCATTTCAGTCTAAGTCCACCATTGCATGTTTTGACATGTTACATTACTTTGGCTTCATGCTTGCATTGTATCATCTTTGCACATCTGCATGTTGTTTAGCTAGTTGCATTTCATATCCTAGCTTGCATGATAGGTTGCATTGCATTGTATTTTGCATGTTTGGCACATTGCATTTGGCATGCCTTGTTAACTTAGCTTCATGTTGCATAGTTGACCAATGTTGCATACTTGAGCCATATTGCATACATGCATTACATTTTGCTTGGTTTGGGATGTCAAACCAAGCATGATGGGTGAGGTGTGTTCGTACTCAAAGTTATGAAACACATCTCAACCCTCGGTCGCCGATGCCCTTGATCTCAACATGATAGGGCGTAAGGCACTCATTTGTTTTGTTGCATGCATTTATATTGATTTGCAAACTTAGTGTCTTCGGCCATCATGCATCAAAATGCGTGATTGGTGGCCCGAGAACCAAGGGCCACACTCTCTTGAGTCCATAGCATGATTAGGAGAGTGGCCATGCACACATTGCTTTGAAATTTCCATGCCATGCACTGTCTGTCCTCTGCTGCTGTCAAAACAGGGTTCTGCAGAAAGTAATGGCCGGCCGGCCAATTACAGTGCCGATCGACTATCAAAGTCCAGCCGTTGGTTCAATTTTTGGCCGATGGCCACATTCTCATAGCCGGTAATGCTCTGTCATGGCCGGTGGCATCCCACAACACTCAGGGAGTTATTCAGAAGGGTCCTGGAAACTTTCATAATTTTCGGAGGAGTAAGGCAGTGTAAACAGAGGCAACAGTGGCATGGTACCGGGTTTCTGAGCAAGGCGAGTCAAGCATGCATCATCTACGCATTCCGAGGCAGAGCTGCGGCGGTCTCTTTTGTTTCATATTTAGGTCTTTTTTTTTTAATTAATTAATTAGAAGTTTTGTAATAATTAATTAGCTAGGATAGTTAATTCATTATTCGGTCTGTATTATTATTTCGAACCCTCCGAGCGAGGGCACAATTGTAATAAGTGTGCATGTGTGAGATGTATGTCTTCCAACCCCCGCTTCTTTCTCCCTTTTACTTACCTGCTTTCAATGGTTAGTATTAGGGCATATTTAAATTAGCATACCTTATGCTATGCATGCGTGCATCCATACATTTGTCTTGCATGCACCGGGCTCGGCGCATCATACTAACTGCATTGTATTTCAATTCCAAGTCGAATACGTGATAGTTGTAGCATCATCATATGCCATCTTAGAATAGCCGAGCCTATTATAGTTGCATCTTGCATGTGTTGCATTAGTCATCTTAACATGAACTAGGATCATGCATATGATTATTAACTAGTTTCTGTTTTGGCTCGGAGTACGCTGTGAGTATTTATGCTTTAGCATCTCGCATGAGTGTGAATGTTAACATGACAACATACTTACCATGTGGCTATGTGCTTATATGATATCACTGCCTGAATGCCTGTGGGTGAATGTTGGATTGTTTGAGTTGGAATAACTCCTTGAAATCCGTGTTTTAGCCTACTTGCGAGTAGCAAATTTCAAACCGATTTCCAAACAAACAGATATGCGATGCTTTGTTCCAAATTAGGCGATCTAGTCTATACTTTTGTGTTTTGCGTATCACGTAGTAAGATTAGCTAATTAATCGGAATAAGAACACATAACATTTTCAAAACTAAATATCATGGTTAGTAGAGGCCGATCTTCGGATCGGGCGAGCGGGGGTGCTCATAGCTGACCTTCCCCAATCGTACCCAAGTTCCCGAGCCGAGGCAACTTTGGTGATGACGGACATGTGGCCTTAGGCAAACAAGTCAGGGTTTCCTTAATTCCCCCATAAAAAATATTTAGGTGGCGACTTTGTATCTGGCACAGCAGTCCATGTTTGGCACTTCTTTCTAAAAAAATCTATTTTCTCAAAACGATATGCCGGATTTGGACTCTTTGGTTCAGATTTAGAACCGTGACAATTTGAGTCCTGAACTATAGTGATCCCAAACGAGCGAAACGAGATTCATCCTCCCGGGGCGTTCGTGGGGACGTCTACAGCTATGGCAATTTTTATTAAAAAAAAAATTGATTCAGTTTAGTAAGAATCGCATATGATTAAATTGAGCCTCGAAGGGACTATTTTGGATTAACTGAATTCGTGCTAACCTGAATAAATTAAGGTTACTTATGTGTGATTAAATAATGCAAGATTGGTGCCTAATCTAAACCTATTAGTGATCCAAGATGTGATTGAGTGTATAATGTGTTGAGGCATTTTGTGGTGTTGAGTGTAGGGGATTAAAACCCCTGTGTGTGTTTGTTGGAAGTGTACATGTGTGTGCACGTGTATTGTGCTCAATGTGAGGGTGTGTGAGTGTTATGTATATCTGCTAAAATGTGAGGGAGTGTAGGCAACATTCCTCTTGTATTTTCTACTTCTTTGAGCAGAGAGTTCACCTTAAAGAGAGAGAGAGAGAGAGAGAGAGAAAGAGAGAGAGAGAGAGAAAGCTCTACATTTGTGTGGATTGAAGGAGAAGAAGAGAGCTAGGGGAAGTCTATCTCTTATTGTTTGAAATCAAAGCTCTAGGTAAGAGTCTTGAGCATATCTTCTGCAGCTAACTTCCATGCATCATGATTTCAACTCATCTTTGAGCCAATTTCATAAAATTAGCAAGAGAAGTGGGTCTTTAAGGTTGTAGATGGCTTGCATGTGCATTCTTGGAGATTAACCTTTGGTTCCATCATTTTGAGTTTGAGTTTTGAAGTCATTGCTAGCATGTGAGTCCATATCTTGCATAATGTTTTGGAAATTCATGGATTCATAGTATACTTTTCCCAAGCATTTGTAACATACAAAAACTCTCGAGTATAACTTTTTCCAAACGTAATACTGTAATGTAGAACACGAAAAAAATTCTTAGTGTATTTTTCTCAAAATTAACAACATAACATTCCAAAAAAACTCGTTAGTGTATTTTTTTTCAAACATAATACTTGAATTAATATAACACACAAAAAACTCCTTAGTGTATCTTTTCCTAAATATAACACTCTAATGTAACGCTAGAAAATCACACTAACAGAAATGCAGATTCCACGCTTGAAAACCAACACTTCAATCATCAATCCCCCAAAAAGAATTTTTCACATCTCACTTTTCTATTTTCATCCCAAAAAAGAATTAGAAAATTGATAAAATGAATCATAAAATGACATTTACTTAAACTCAAATGGCACCAAATTAAATAAATATAACTTTCCAAAACAAAAAAGACTAATTAGTTAATAAGAAAACTTTTAGGATTAAATGGAACAACATTCCCTCATATGAGATTTATGAATAAATTTTTCTTAATTTTTTTTAGAAATAAAATCTTATTTTGAAAAATATTATGCACAAACGTGGACAATATTTTTAATTTTTTGAGATTATAAAAATATAAAAACACATGTGTCATTTAATCATTGATTTTTGCTATATATGATAATTCTTTACTAGTAGTTAAACCTTTGTAATAATTTATATACTCATGCTATAAATTGAAGATATTCATAAAAAAATCATCTTTTGATTGAAGCAAAAATCATAGCATGAATTGAGACTTGTGCATAAATTTATCAACATTAAACTATAATTCATTTTTAAATTTTAAGAAGTTTCAAAATTACCATGAATTAGTCAAATTAAACTCATTGATAAAATTTAAAATAATATCATAATAAATCTAGTGTCTCCTACCTGAAGCAACACTTTGACTAAATATATTTAGAAAATTGATTTATTTATGAAATTGCAAAGAAATTTGAAATAATATTACAATTGCTAGCCTGAGCCCTCACCACTCATAATAAATTTTAAACTAAAATTTTTACCCAAAAAAAAAAAGATTTTTAATTCTTAAATGTTACACTAAAATATGAGCTGTACTAAATTAATCAAAATTAAATTATTATGTTACTCAATACGAAGCTTGCTAAGTTAAATGACATTATATTAAAGTAATATAAAGATGATATTTGAAATTTAATTTCTTTGTTATGACAAGGTTTTTAGGTTTTATTTTTATAATTATGAAAGGGTTAAATTTAAGAATAAAAAATTAAAACCCATGCACGAGTGTATAAAAATGAAGGAATAAGTCCGTAAATGAGTTTTAATTTAATGAATTTATTATTTACAAATTAAAATTCATTCTTATTAAACTCATTCCTGAATATAAATTATAGTATAATATGATTTTACTATCAATAACAAAGAAATTAAATTTTAGAAAGTTTTACTTTATTAATTTAATGTAATGTAATGTAATTTTAATTAACATAATTGTTTTGGTATGATTGATGAGATAAATATATAGTTTTGGACATAACTAATATTTTTAAATTTATCAATTTCATTAGTTACCATTATGTTTGACACATTCTTTATGACAACTTAAACTATTATACTATTTTTGGAACGCCTCAAATTTTTAACCCAAATGATAATACAACAATTATGGCTCTTTTAAGGAAAATCGAATATAAACCTCCAAACTTACATTACATGATATAATAGTTCTTCATGCAACAATACATTAATCCAACAATAAGAAAATAAACAAATAAATACCCCAAGGGTTTACAAGTTTCCAAAGCTTGTGCATGGTTACACAAAACGGTTATTCAAAACCACACACATACAGCCATTGGCTTACACACAAAGTCACAGCAAAATGAGAGTCTCGTACTCTCTCAACACACTTTTCCTCGCCTTTAGTTAAGCAACATCACCACATCTTTTCCTGCACAAAAATCTCATAGGATAAGCATAAAGCCCAATAAGAAATCCTTAACAAAGTATATATATTTTATACAAGTCTCAAAAGATGAAATGCACATGCCATGTTATACCATTTTAAAAGAAAATCACATCTTCATCTTTAAAAACAATCATGCTCAATGATGTCATGCAATTTCAATTCTTTAAAACTTAACAATTCATTTCAAGAGCGGTAAATACGATTCTGATATAATCCCTAGGTCGGTGTCTGCAAGTAGACTATACAAGTGCTACCAATTTGTCATTTTTACCGGTATTAACCAGAAGACTCGATACCTATCCGCATGGGTTTTCGGTCTTTCACCCCGGACTCTCAAACCAACTTATTCAATATCATCTACACCACCTATCAAGACTTACCAACGTATTTATCCCAAAATCATTCCATGAAAACTTGTTTCTCAACATTCTTTTCTCAATGCAAGTTTTCAAATTAATTTTTAAAGTTTAATGTAATCAAATGAATTAATATGCCAATAACACAAGATGAATATAAATAATGTTATTCCAATTCATCCAAGGAATAACATAATTCCCTCTTCTCAAGTATCCTCAACAATTAGTCATTTCAAGACTATTTTAACGTTTTGAACAATAATTTTTCAAAATAAACAATAATTCTCATATTCCCTAAAATTCATCATTTATATATATATAAATAAGAAAATTTCTAAAGATCCATTTATTTTGACACACAAAATAAATATAACAATATCATTCATAGATTTTAAGTCTCTTAAAAAAAATCTCCAAATTCTAGGTTTTCTCACCAAAGCTATACAACTCAAATCTTTTGAAAGAAAACATTCTAAAATCATATTTTCTTCAATCAACAAAGATCAAAACCTATAAGATTATTTTAAAAGAACAAGAGACAAACCCACTTTCAAAATCGCTCAACTTCTTGAATCAACAATTAATTTTCAAAACTATCGAAAGATGATTTCGAAAATCATATAGATCTTGCAAAAACACAAATATAACTCTAAGAAAATCCCAACCTCAAGTTTTGAAGAAGAAATGAGATGAAATCCCCAAAATCAACGGTGCCGAAACTCGATCTTCATCGCACACAACGAAGAACGAAGCCCTCGAGATGATAACCAACTTTGGTAAAGAACTTAGGTCTAAATCCCAATGGATTTGGAGAAATCAAAGAGAGAAGATGACTTCTAGAGAGAGAAGCTTCCGATCTGAAATTTTGGAGAGTTTTAGGGAGAAAGAGAACTGAAAAAGTGATCTAAAATATTAGATTTACAAACTGATATAACATGGTCTGCTCGAGTGTGGAATGCCCCGCTCGAGCGTCAAATACACTAATCCAGTACTTTTGCAGACAGGTCAAGCTTCTAAAACCAAACATTCTCCGCTCGAGCGCATAAACGGCCGCTCGAGTGGACAAACAACTTCGAATGCATTTTGCATTTTTGCTTCAGGGGCGCTGCCCCTTGACCCCGCCAGGGCGCTGCCCTCAAACCAGCCAAGAGGCGCTGCCCCCTGGACCCCCGCGAGTTGACCGGGCAGCTTGATCCCCGATCGGCCCAGTCGATGTGGCAAAACATGAAAGAAGAATCAAAATTGGGATCGCTACAATTTTACTTGTGATTGAATAATTTTTTTTATTACTTTCTTCCTATATAAAATTGAGTTTATATCGAATAGACTCCATTACTAAAGGATGCCAATCAAAGGTATATAAATCTTAAGCATAGTATAATATCATGAATAAGCTTAATTTAAGTAAGTATATGATAAGGTAAAAATATTCAATCAAAATTTAGCTGTGAGTGCATAGTTCATTACATTTTTCGTAATTGAAAAAACAAAAATTTAAAGTTAATTAGACTTGAATATATTTAATAAAATAAATAAATAAAATTCAAGTAATGAATTAATAATGCTATTTTTTTATGATTTGCAATTAGTAGAAATTAATTTTTTAATATTAAATAAAGAATGATAAATATTTTATTAAGATTTAATATAAAACTCACATTCAATGTATTTTAAACATTTAGTGCTAAATATCTTAATTACTAGCTTAAATTTAATTTTTTTTAGATGAATTTTCAATGTATATATAGTTAATATGTTAGCAAGTTTTAAACGCAGTAACACTAATTTCAAATGTTTATATTAAAATATAATATTTATTTTTGCAAATAATTTTTTTGCTTAACAACATATAAGATATTCTACATAAATCATATTGTTAGTGTAATGTTGAAACATAAATAATATATCACTTAAATTTTTATTTAAAAAAATATTCTTTTTTTATTATTTTTATCCCGTACATAATACAGGGCTATGCTAATATATATATATTAGACTTTTTTTAATTGGAAGAACTCAACGTACTTTCTATTTTTTAGAGTTAAGATTGTCTCCAATCTTTACAACAGACTCGACTGTCTAGTCTTTTGACGTGGGTCTATCATAATATTTATTTTGACGATCTGTTTCATTTATGTTCATTGTTTATATATGTAAATAATTTATAAAAAAAATAAATTAATTTGATAATTATAATTATATGATCTCATCATATTTGTTTTGTAATATGTTCTCTTTAATTCATTTTTCATTCAAATGGGCCATCTACATTGATGCTCTGTATGTTCGGGCAGAATTTTTCTACATTTTTTGACATTTGGTAGGATGGTCAACGACAAATGTTCTCCATTGTTGCCACAACCATGCCACCCACCATGACGACGTTTATCCCACCACTGCCATTGCCACACCACCTCTACCTCCATCCCATCACTGCTACTACCATCACTACTAATATAAATATTAGATACATTAATTTCAAGCTTGAAATCAAACAGAAAAATAAACACTACAGGAAAATCAAGTTTTAACAGCATTTTTTATCGCAGTGGCCTGGAAAATGCTGCTATAAATAGGCTATTGTAGCTGTTATTGACCGCAACTAAAAATAAAATTTTTAGTAACATTTTTTTTCTAAAACACTGCCATATATATATTTTTAGCAATGGTTAGACCTCAACCGTTACAAAAACCAAGCAAAATAATGGCCGCCAAATAAAACAAAAAATTCGCTCCAAATTAGATTTTTTTTCAAGTTCGATTTTTTTTTTTTTTTTTTTTTTTTTTTTTTTTTTTGCGTAAATAACATATCAGATCAATTTCAGTCCCAAAAAATAAAAATAAAAACCGTTCAACTATCTTGGATTACAATTTGTGCCCTAGTCTATCAACACTTCTCTCCTGCAAGTATCAGAGCCTTCGTTCATCCTCCACCGCGACGTATGATGACGACGTCAAGCTACAGCACCGCTGTGATTTCAAGGTCAGCCTACTCTCTCTGTTTCTTAAATCTTTACCCACCTTTAACACACTTCCGCATTACTGTATTTTTTTCTCCATTTGTTGCTCTTTTCTCTCTTAATGGTTGATCTCTCTTAATATGCAAATATGATCTTGAACTTTTTCATTGTAATGTTTATTTTTTGATATGTAAACCATATACTTATCACAAAAAAAAAAAAAAAAGACTTGTCGAGAATTATTTGTAGTCTAAATTTTTTTTATAGACTATTCATGAAAATGATACTTATGCTCATTCAATCATTTTTATTGCAGGAAATAAGACAATATGGAAGCATCAAACAATGGACGTCATTTCTCGATTTGAGTACTATTGTCATGTGACAAGTTTATATGTACTTTTTAGATTATGGTGTGGCTATTAGTTTGTTAGAAATATTTGATCTATTTTGGTATGACAAGCTGATGTAATGAACCTTTTAATTAAGGTGTTTTGGATAATTTGGGATTATGAAAATGCAAATGCTTTTACCTTTTACAATTATTGAGTATTGAGCCATTATAATAAAATAGTGCTTTTGTAAATATATAATGTGAGCAGGGATAAGTGAGAGACAACTATTAATGGTTAGCAAACCATTGAAAATTTCAAGCTATATATTATTAGTAATTGAATGGTAAACATAGCCTATAATCGCTTTTAATAACTGTCGCTGTAAATAAAATTCAAAAAGAATTCTATGGCTATAGCGACAGTGTAAAACTGATGGCATAGAGTCAAAATATAGCCGCGGTTCACAAAACGTCGCGAAAGTGAATGATATAGTAGCAGTCTACCCGTCGCTATAAAATTATCAAGTAATGGGTAAATTTAAGATATAGTGACATTTGTAACCGTCGCTACATCAAACGTCGCAAAAAAATAACTATACCAGCGTTTGCCGAAAACGTCGCTATAAGGATATGCCGACGGGGCTATTGTGGCGGTTTGGCTGCTGCTATTTCAACTGCGGGTAAAGGTCTTCTAGTTTTTAGCAACGCTTTTTCTTGCTTTTAGCGATAGTTTTGGCCGCTGCTAAAAGTGAATTTTTTTGTAGTGAAAAAAATAAAATTTTTTGAAAAGTATTTTTTAAAAAGTGGAAACAAACAATGTGAATTTTACTTGAAATACACAGAGGGTAATTGTAAGGGGAAAAAAAACATATATGACAATAGTTTTGGGCATTAAAATTAGGGAAAATTATCATTTCAATGTAGAAGAGAGAAAATATTTACAAACAGGTGTGGTGCAATTTCTTAATGTGTTAAAAAATACATTAAAAACTTGAACCCGCAAAAGATTTTCCCCATTTTGTAAATTTGTGTCTTATTTTTCACCGATGCGTTATTTTCCTTTAAAATTTAACTCTTATCTTCTCCATTCTTTATAAGAAATAATTCTATTAATGAGAGTCGTAAGAATTAATATTTGTTAACAAATTTAAAATATTTATACATTATTTATAAAAAAAAAAATGTGCTTTACAAATATACAACTATTTATTTATTTATTTATTTATTTTAACTAGATACTACTATTTAACAAGATCTTTTAACAGTATGATTGATTTGTAGGGTACCAAATCATTTTTCTCATTTTAAAATGTGTTTTACAAATATACAACTATTTATTTATTTATTTTTTTTAACTAGATATTTTTGGGAAGCCATACAAAAAGCAGCGTTTTTAGGTTGGGAAAAAAACGCTGAAGTTTGCAAAAAAGCTGAAGACGCCATTTAGGAAGCTCCAAAAACGCAACTTGGCTATTTACCAAACTACCCTCAGCTTAGGTAAATTTCTTCAATTGATTGAGGGTCTTTTGGTCATTTTGTAGTGATGTGACACTTTTAAAAAATATTATACCAAAAATTAAAAAAGTCAGCTTTTTACCAACTTCCCAAATCACTATCAAAAAAGCCAAAAATCAAAAGTCAATTTTTTACCAACTTTCCAAAACACCCTTATTTAACAAGATCTTTTAACAGTATGATTGATTTGTAGGGTACCAAATCGTTTTTCTCATTTTAAATCCCACCCCCACAAAAAAAAAAAAAAAAAAAATTCAGTGTACAATTCACATGGTATGTAATTTTATCATAAAATTATATAAGTTTTTCACAAATTTACACAAGTGATCTCATAAAAAAAAAGTGTAAATGCAATACAAATTTGTGTAAGTCTTAAATTTTTACAAACTTAAGCGAATTTATATTTTAGTTACGTATTTTTGTGAGATCATTTATATAAATTCGTAAAAACTTATATAATTTTGTGATAGAGTTGCATTCATTGTGTATTACACTCTATGAGCATATCCCTTTTCGGAGTTGGCATCTCTCCAGTAGACTGGAATGCACAGTTAAGCCTGTGGAGTCTATCACATGTCTTGTTTTGATAATTTGAACTATTAAATGTGTAGAGCTTGTTGGGTATTTTATACCTATAAAAAATCACATTGATTGGATATCGGTAACCCCTTAATTGAAATATATTTTTGTTAATAATTTATTTTTAAAATTATATTTACCATTAGCAAAAATGTGTTTTGATCAAGGAATTATTGATATCCAATCAATAAATTTTTTTGCAGATACAAAACACTTTCCGAGTTCCATATATTAACGATTCAAATTATCAAAACGAAACACATATTATGTCCCACGAACCTAATAGTACACATAAATCCACTATGTGGACCGGAGAGAACCTCTCCCTCTCCCTTAAATGAATTTGTTCACAAAATGTATTATTCAGTACGTCAGAATTTTGTGTTATGTCGTTTGAGGGGTCCAATCTCCGACGTTTTCCATCCCAATATTCACGCCAATGTTTTGAGCCACATACTAGCGGTTCTTGCATCTGGTGTAGGGTAATCTTCCATCTATTATTCGTTTCGGTAGCGATTGGTAGCTCGAGAGTTTTGGCTCGAAATTGGCTCGAAAAAGTGAGAGAGAAGGAGGAGGAGGGAGAGGGAGAGGGAGAGGCTGGAGGAGGGCGGAGGAGGAGGAGGAGGAGGGACTGGAGGGGGCCAACATATCGGGGTAAAGGCGGAGGCGGGGGGCGAAGGTGGAGGAGGGGCGGAGGCTGCGATGACGATCGGCCGATGCGGGGCTGCGATGATCGGGCAGAGGCGACGACGAAGGGCTGCGACGGACGACCTGCCTCCTCTCTCTCTCTCTCTCTCCCTCTCCTCTCCCTCTGGTTTCAGACCAGCACGACGAAGAAGAAGAAGAAGAAAAAAAAAAAAAACAGCCCAAAACGACGTCGTTTTGGGCTGTCGAGCCGTTCGAGCCACTGTACTTTCGAGCTACCACGCATTTTCCTATTCGTTTAAACTTAGGTAAAGTGCCTGCGGATCATCTCGTGTTGGGTAATCTTTCATCAGTTATTCGTTTAAATTTAGGTAGATTAAAAAAATTAATTTGTATCTGTCCATTTAATTAACAATATTGAAAGAGTAGATCGTGCAGGTTAATGAGTAGATGTAGATCGATTTTGCAGTTTGTATTTTACTTTTTTCTTTTTGAACTATTTTAGAATAATTTTTTATTATTTTAAGCCTTGTTTGAGTCTAATTTTTTTTAGAAAAATGACTTAGACCCCCAGTGGGGGTGCTGGGGTCTTCCCTGATTGGCCAAATTTTTTTTTTTTTTTTTTTTTGGGTTTCAGCCAGTGGCAGGCTGCCACGTGGCACCGGGGGTCACTGGGGGTGCCCCCAGCTAAGGTCGGAAGCACGGCTCTTTTTTTTATTTCTCATTTTATATAATTAAAATAAAGCCAAACTTTCATATTTTATAAGTAACTAATATTATTAGTAAATAAAATATTCTTTTTTTAACACACAACCATTTTGGCAAGTTGGTTAAAAGTAAACTTTTTGACTTTTTTTGGTCGCATCACTTCTCTATTTTTTTACATATTTTTTTAAAAAAAAAGTTAAAAAGAAATTAAAAAGCCAACTTTTAACTAACTTTCCAAAACAACTCAAAGTATAAAAACATAATATTGAGTTGGGTCGAGTGACCTCTGATTCGTCATCCATCCATCTATATAGGCAAATTTAAAAAAAATTCATCCGCATCCATCCACCATACCATTGAAACTGCTTAACAGATCAGTATGATTTGTGAGCACCCTACCTAATACCATGAATTTGTTTTGTTTGATTTTGGATTTTTAAAATTAGTTTTTGAATTTTAAAATTATATATATTTTTTATATTTAGTGATTTTTTTAAATATTTTTTTTTGCTTATAAATATTTAAAAATATAAAATTTGTGAAAATTTTCTCTTAATACTAAAAAATTACATAAATTCAATAGATTTTTTTATTATTATTTATATTTATTGAATTTTTAAAAGATTTTTTTTAAAAAATATTTTACTTTTAAGTACCTCTAAATTAGGTACATTTAAAAAAAAATAAGGACAAATTATCCAAAAATACTTCTTGAAAAGTGTATGTTTTATTTAATCTCAAAATCGTTTAGGTAGAGCCAAAAGTCCTGTGTCCATTTATGTTTTCCTCTTTCTCTACACCTTATTTCTTCTCTTTATCTCTCTTTCTCTAATATTCAGTGACGCCCACGCCCACGCCCACGCCCACGCCCACGCCCACGCCCACGCCTATGCCTTCATTCTTTTCCTTTTCATTCTAATCTACAGTCACCGACAACCATTGAGTACCGACTCCTTATTTCGTGCTTACCGAATGGTAAAGGAAATGAGTTTCCGATAGAGAAAATGAGTAAATCTACTCCAATCTGAAGTAGATCCGAGTAGATCTACGTCAGATCCAGTTACATCTAAACAAAAAATAATTGTCGGAGTACAAACCTCTCACTCTATTTGTCCTTTTCCTTTGATTTCTCAATTTTTTTATTTTTTATTTTTTCTATACTACGCACTTTTATTTTTAATGTTTAAATATAGAAATTTTTTAAGTTCTGAACAAATTGTTTTTGAGTTTTAGTTACAGGCGGTGAAAATTGTAAAATTTTACAATTTCAGTTTTTTTTTTTAGTTCTGAAATGAACCGTTTTTTAGGACTGTAAAGTTTTGCAGTTTCATAACTTTTTTTTATAACTTTCTATAATATATATTTTTTCTCATTGTTGTTGTTTATTATTGTTATGTTTTTTTTTTCCTTCTTTCAGTTTATCAATATTTAACACAATTTGCTATTTTTTTTGCTCTAATTTTTCAATTTAATATTTTTTTGGGGGGGCAATATTCTGGACATTTCGGTGAGTCTCGGGCGATATTTTTGACGTCTAACAAACATTCTAGACATTCCAATAACTTTCGGTGGAGTTTAGAACACTCCAACGAATTTTCGATGATACTTCGATGACTTCTTGGTGATGTTAAATATTTCAGTGAGTCTTCGGTAACCCTCTGACGGAAATCCAGTAGTGGTGGGATGTAACAACGTTTTTAAATTTAGAAAAAAAATAGAATTTTTCAATAACAATTAAAAATATGTAGGACTAATCCGTGCAAGTGTTTTATTTTGGGATTAGATAAATTTTGAATTTTATGTATGAGACCTATCGATAAGCTCCCCAAAAAATAACTAAAATATTTAAAATGTTAATTAAAAAAAATTTAAAACTCAAAAACTATTTTTAAAAATTGAAAACCAAACAGAATTATACTTGAATTCACCATCTTTACTTTTGACACTTCATCGATTTTTTTGACACTTCATCTTTACTTGAATTTATCATCTTTACTTCTGACACTTCAAATAACACAAAATCACATTTTTGAAGATTAAAATTGTAATTTTTTTTAAGTGAGTTTCTATATTAATTACATATGTCACATATTTTTTTGGATTAAAAGTGAAAATTTTTAAGTCAGTTTTAACATTTATCTCTGAATTTAATGACATCTATTGATGGAATTTGGTAGTTAGTCTAAATTGAAATATTTTTTACACACTAAAAATTAAATTAACACAATTTAAACACCGGATACCAAAATGACACAAATCTTATATTTTGGAGACCAAAAATGTAATTAAATTATTTTTCTTTATTCTATTTTTACATATGAATTTGGATTTTACTAAAAAAATATTTCATTTATTTTTTATATATTTATTAAATTGCATAAATAACATAGATAACATAGATTTGGACAGTTTTTCTAGTGTTTTGTTTCACCTTTCAGTTCTTTACGAAATGGACCAAAGAATTGATTGATTTTGTCCACTTTTACTAGTCCACGAAGAATTGTCTTTCAATGCTTTACGAAATGGACCAAAGAATTGATTGATTTTGTCCACTTTTAGTTGTCCACGAAGAATTGTCTATAGACGAGCTCCTACATAAATAATAGTCGTTTTCATTTAGGTTAGGTTTGGTTGAGAAATTTAGAAAAGAATTTAAAAAGATAAAGAGAAAATATGTGTGAAATTAAATAAAATATAGATATATTTTATTCACATTTTATCTATTTTTTTTTATCTATTTTTTATTTTTTTTTATCCCTTTTCAAATATTTTTCAAAATCCCCAAACTAAATACAGCCTTAGAAATCTTTGTTTGTCTTCTGCCTCATCACACAAATTTTCATTCCATAACCATGATTATTTACATTTAACTTGGGTTAGTTCACCATCATGGTGGTTTACATTTAACGTAGGATAGTGAAATTTTCATTAACTGAAAATACCAGTTAGTTCACCATCATGGTGTCTTAAATGCCAGTCGTGAATTTTCATTAACTGAAAATAGTGAAATTTTACTCTGGAAAAATTATTAAAATTTTGTTGATTGATAGCACTAAATACAAAAAAATTCTTTGAAAAATTGAAATTTTTAGGTTCCAATTGGAAATTAAGTTCTCAAATTTTCACAATTGGCCCTCAATTTCGTAAGTTCACTTACTTCTATTAATTTCACCGAGTGAAATTAACTAACTAGTAATACCTAACACAATAAAATTTTAAACCAATTGGATTAGTTTAGTTGGCTATTCTTATACATTTTTATCCGAGATATCAACAGGTTAATTCTTTTCAAAGAAAAATATTGATTATTTTTCTCTCATTATGGAGTTGTATTGTGTTATTATTTCATCTTATTATGAATTGATTTTTGTTATGGTTATTAGGCTCGAGTTATTTTTTTGTTCCCATTATGGGCTATTTCTTGTAATGGGTTGTTGGATTTGTCTAGTTTAATGTAATTAATCTTCTATCAATCGACTCCCCCCTCCCAAAAAACAAAAAAATGAAATTTTGTCAAAATTTTAAATTTATTAGGCTATAAATAGAAATTAAGTTTTAATTTTTTGCAATTGTCTTTTAATTTTGTAATTTTTAACGCTACTTTGGAAATTTCACTACACTGGCCTCAGATACAAAAAATTCTAATGTGATTGTTCTGGATCCTTCAATTTGACAATTTTAGCCTAAAATTTGAAATTAGAATCCTTAAATTTCCAAATTTTAGCTTTAAATAGAAAATTTTCACTGTCTTGAAAACAATGAACTCCGTGAATTTTTTTTTTTTTCAAAATTTTATTATAGATTTTGTTTAATAAATCTTATTTAAAAAATAAAAAAATTTATCAATTTTGTTGAAAACAAATACTTGCATCAAAAGTCAATAGATTTTACGTAGGAAAACAAGTTGAAAAATTGGAAAGAAGCGCCCCGTTGGGTTGCCCGTACAGGGTTAGTTTTGACCAAAATTAACTTCTAGAATATTAGAAAATTAGAATACCATATCTTTTGACTTCATCCGTAAATTGAAATAATTTTATATTGGGCTAATATGAATGGCATGCACCAATAATTTCACGGGTACCTACGTGTAGTCCTAATAAATAAATTTATTGTTTAATAAGTTTTATGAGAAAAAATTATCATAAAAAAGGTACTAATTGTAAGTTTTAGCGACAATTTAAAAAAAATCATGACAAAAAAAAGTCACTAATTGTTAATTTTTAGCGACGTATGTAAAAAATTTAGCGATAATTTTACCAAGATTTATTTTTAATAGGATTTGATGAGAATTAACTCTAATTATAGAACCTATTAATAGTTTACCCTAATTTTTCATATCATTATTGATGCATAATATTATCATCTAATAACATATTATTATGTAACCAAATATATATATGGTAATTACTAAATTATTATAAAATAAATAATACTTTTTATAATGTATATAATGTGTGAGTCGAGTATAAAAATTATATATTCGGCAAACATAGCACAACAAGACCCATCACTGATGGGCCCAAGTCCAACCATGTCTGTTGCCAACTAGACCCACTGCATTATAGAGGTTCGATGCCGAGTAACCCCTTCACCAACTAAGTGACACGTCGAGTAAGTAGTACCCACAGAATGAAAGAACGTTCATGCCGAACTGTAAAGAAAATTTGACAGACTATCCCAATCAAAGTGGGCCCAAACTATCCCTTCTGGAGGTGTAATAGGGACATGGGCCTTGACATCATGATGATTATGGTGAGAAATATCTACACAAAACCGGTATATAAAAAAAGTAACTGAAAGAAGAAAGGGAGGTATGATCACATGATTTTTTTTTTCTATTCTTTAGATATCTAACCCATTTTCTCTCACAATCAATCTCTAATTTGTCCGTTGGAGCATTAATTTCAGCACTCCAACCAGAGT
Source organism: Camellia sinensis (assembly GCF_055761805.1). Taxonomy (NCBI): domain Eukaryota; kingdom Viridiplantae; phylum Streptophyta; class Magnoliopsida; order Ericales; family Theaceae; genus Camellia; species Camellia sinensis. The sequence goes on along the minus strand of NC_138961.1, from coordinate 190,185,483 downwards.
GTTACCTATTTTAGACATTGGAGTGAGAATACATTAAAGGTCTGTTTGAAATAAAGGAGTATCTAAAAATCATTCCTCACAAATGGAGTTTACCATCTATATCTAAATTTATTATTAGTTGACAACATCATATATCAATAAGGGAGCAGCTTGCCTCCAATCCGAGATCAGACTGGACGGTACTGTTCGGCCCGTGGAGACTCACCACGGGTCTTGTTTTGATAATCTGATTCGTTAATGTGTAAATCTCGTTGAGTACTATATGCTTGCAAAAAATCACATTGATCGGATATTGATAGTTATGTGATCAAATCAGTTTTGTATTAAAAAAATGGACAGTAAACAAATTAATGGTTGACAAAAAACTGATTCGATAAGATAGATAGCGATATCTGATCAATGTGATTTTTTACAGGCATATAATACTCGACGATTTTACACATTGAACGGTTTGGATTATCAAAACGGAACCCATAGTGGACCCCCACCGGCCGAACAGTACTGTCCATTCCGATCTCGGACCGGAAGCAAGCTGCTTCCTATCAATAAATAACGTGTACCTCAAGTGGTTCTTAATTTTTGAGTAATGATATATAAATAAAAAATTCATATACATAATAATATAGTTCATTGTGGATTATTCACTTCAAAATAAAACACCTTTAAAGATGTATTTATTTACAATAATAATATTGCCATATCATATTTATGAAGTTTTTTATATACATTTTATAAATATACATTTATATACATTTTTAGAAATTTTATATACATTTCTGTATCTCCAATAACGTGTATCTCAGGTTTTATATACATTTTTTATATACATTTTTGAGTAATGTTATATAAATAACATTTTATGTATGTTTAGAAATTTTCAATTTTTGGTCATCCTATTATACATAATTCTTTTATTTTTTCCATGAGAGGAGCTCTGTAAGTAATGTTAGAAATTTTAAAAATTTTATTAAATTTTTTACTAAATATTTTATATGGGTGAATAATCTTTATAGGACCCGCATGGTGTGAGTCTTACGCCTATATAAAATATTTAATAAAAAATTTTAATTTTGTTTTTTTGAGATCGCTAACATTTTGCTTCGTCATTCATATTTTTTTATTTTTAAGGTCGAAGTTAAGATAAGTCACTGGCCTACTGGCCCACCATGGACGAAAATTCTGTGTCCACGAATCATCAATGAATGTTAATACAAGAAAAGTGATTCAGATCTTTAATAGCAGAGCCCTAATCAAAGCTATACTGTCATGTGATTGCCAAAAAAAAAAAAAAAAAAAAAAAATTCAAAACATCACATTAGACGCACAGTCTAGAACTCCTCTAGATTTCACAATTTAAAATTTTCATTCCTTTTGTTTAAGGCACTGATTTTTCTCCGGTCCTGAATTGGATTGGAGGATACTGTTGAGCCATTTCGATAATCCGAACCGTTATTATGTAGAATTAGTCGATTATTATATGACTATAAAATATCATATTAATCGGATATCGATAGTTATGTGATCAAATTAGTTTTATATAAAAAAATAGAGAGTAAAAATAGACAGTTGATAGAAAATTTATCCGATGAGATAACTATCGATATTCGATCAACATGATGTTTTACAGTTATATAATAATCGACGAATTTTACATATTAAACGGTCTAAATTATTGAAACGAGACTCGAAATGAGCTCCTATAATTTTAACAGCACCATCTAATCCGAGATTGGAATGGAGGAAACCAGGCCCTTGTTTAATATAAAAGTTGTTTTTGGTTTTTAAGTTGAAGATAAGATAAGTCACTGGCCCACACTCGCCCACCATGGACGAAAATTCTGCGTCCACGAATCATCGTTGAATACTAATATAAAAGATTTGTCCAAAATACACATTATTTTTTTTGGAATTTTAAAAATTATATTTTATTATTTTAAATTTCTAAACATATAATAAATGATCGCTTTTATTAAAAATTTATCAAGTTATTATATATACATCTTTTGATATTTATTTAAAATATAAATTGTCCCTTATAATTTTAAAAATTACACATTGCCCCTTCAAGTTTTTAACAGCAAGACAAATGATTATTTTTATTAAAAAATTATGAAATTAATTAATAATTTTTAATGATATTAGAAATATATTTTTGTTAACAATTCGGGTAATTTTATTGCTATATAGGATAGTAGTTAGGAATTTTATTTTTTCTGTTAATTCTGTTAAATAAAAAAAATTCTAATAAGTGGGTATTTATACTTTCAGAATCACATAAGACAATTTATATTTTAATTAAATTTCAAAGAATGTATTTGTAATTTACCAGTGATGAATTTGTCATTAAATATATATTTTATAATTTCATTCCTAAATTATAATTTTTATCTATTTAGTCTCTAAATTCTTTTGTAGAAAGAAATTTGATTTAATGGGGGGGGGGAGGGTTTGGAGTTTGATAACCCTATTATGGTTATTTCCGTTGTATAAAAAAAAAAAAAAAAAAAAACCCTATTATGCGGGTTATACATAGTTTGTGTTATTTTTTGTGGTGTTTGTTGGATTCGTGTTATTGGTCAATTGAAACCGATTTGATGGTGTAAATGAAATTTCAAAATTTAAATAACTTTTTAAAAATTTCAAATCCATTGAAGCTTGATTTTAAGTTGTTTAAATTTTAAAATTAAGTTGTTTGTCTGTCAAGTCAAGTTTCAAGTGTTAGTAATTTTTACAATCATTTTTAATTAGATCATATGAAATTTTAGGGACTAAATAGATAAAATTGATAGTCTTGAGATGAAATAGAAAAAATAGTGACAAAAAGTAAATTTAACCCATAAATTAATCACATTCAAATAAGCATAATATTATAAAAATTAATAGTATTTTTTTATGTATTGATAAGACACTTATTATATCATTAAAATAGATACTATTTCAAGTTTTAAAATTTTATTATTACATGACAAAATCAGTTAGTCAAAATAAATATATATATATATATATATATATATATTTTTTGCACTTTTTTAAAATTTATATAAAATTTTTCTTCAAGTAAAATATTATTACCTGACAAAAGTCTATCTTATTTACATAAATAAATAAACAAAAATTCTCCATTTGAGGGGTTAAACCCCAAGATTTTCAATTTCAATCTCCACTGCAAATTTGAAATCAATGGCCCAATGTAATGAATTCTGCGGAGGAATAATTGCAAACAAAGCACATTGACTCATTCTTAAATATTACTTGTGACTGGATAGTGTTATTAGTCAATAGATATCGTAAATATGATTGAGCCTCCATAAATATCATAAATATCAATAGGATAGTGTTATTAGTCAATAAATATCATAAATATTACTTCCTCTCTTATCTAACCATGTATATTAATAAAAATATGAATTTTTATTGATAAATACCATTTAGAAGTGTTCTAATCCAAGAAATTCATGAATGAATTCTTTAACCCACTTAATCCCATGTATTTATATTTTTATTCTATAAAGTTATTTTTCTTGATTTACACCATTTTCTTGGAATAATACTATATGCACAAATTTGTACACTAACTAGTGTATCAATTGATGATATGACATAATTTAAGAGGTTTTGGTATTTGTAATGTAATTAATGAGTGGGGTCAATAATAATATTATAACTAGCATTGGTACACTAATTAGTACACTAATTGGTGTATATAGCACCACCGATTTTCTTGGACTCTTATACCATTATATTTAATATTGATATTTAATGTTGGAGGGAGGAGAGAGAAGAGAAAGGACCAAGGCATAGGAAATTTCATACACAAATTAATAACATTATGAATATATTTTTAATTGACAACATATTAAAAATAATATGAACATTCTCTTTCATTTTATGTGAATATATTTTTAATTGACAAATATCAAAGATAATGTGAATATTCTTTCTCATCTGACGTGAACGTTGACAACACCTTTCCGAAAAATTCTTTCTCATCTAATGTAGTGATGTGAACGTTTACAACATGTGAACCTTTTTATTTTTAATTGACAACACATTCTTATTCACAATATGTAGTGATGTGAACGTTCGTAACATATGAACATTCTCTCTCATCTAATGTAGTGTTGTGAACGTTCACATTCGTATGCTTTAATATGAATGACAAAAAATCATTTCAAATTAATGTGAATATAATGATGTGAATATTCATTTCAATTACATGATGTGAATATTCACATTATCTAATTAACAACACAATGACAAAAAATCATTTCAAATTAATATGAATATAATGACAGTCAATATCCTGATGCATGTGAACTACCAAAACATAATAACAATCAACATTAATAGGGGCATGAGAGATTGAGGGTATTTTGGTCTTCTTACCTCAAATAGGATCTAATAGAATAGTCAAAAAGAATATAGGTTGGATGGAATAAAATTTTTAAAAAGAGGATTTATCAAAAAGGCTCCCATAAAAATATGATTTTTTTTTTTTTTTTTGTGGATAAATTAAACAAACATTTCTTAAGGTTTGAAAAAAATATAATAACTTTACACTCATGACCTCACTTTTAGTAATGTTAAAAAGATCAAAACTAATGCAGATGATATAAACATAAAGACATACAAAGTAAAATCTAAATTTTAATGTAAAAAAATGATAAAATTATTTTTTCATTCATTCAACTAATGAATTTTTAATGAAAAAAGGGTCTAGTGCTATATGAATTAAACCTTAAGAGAGTCTAGTACAATTATACTAAACTTGTAGAGCATATTGTATTTTTTTCAAATTTTAAAAAATATCAGTATAATTTACCTTTTTTTGTTAATTAGTTTTTATATTTTGTTTGGTTGATAGACCATCCAGTCAAAACATTATTTTTTTTTTTGGGGGAATTATATTAATAGTCTCTATAGTTTGGAACTCGTGTCATTTTGGTCACTGACTTTTTAATTGTAACACATTTGACCCTGAATTTTGAATCTTGTTCCAAATAAGGACAATTAAAAATATTATTACTTAATTTCAAGGGAAAAATCGTTAATTTGATAAACTATAAACTAATTTGATAAAAATAAATGTCAAAAATATTTTTAAATTTAAAAAAAATTATTTATACCCACAAAAGATAAAATTATGTAAAATTAATAAATCTTTTAAACATTTATTTATTTATTTATTATACCAAATTAATTTTTATTATGTGTTTGGATGATAATTATATAATGCGTGATTGCTAGAATTTTAATGTGTAATCGATATATTTAATATATGAAATGTTTTTAATTTTGGATTTTTTGATTTAATGAATTGGTTTAATAATGATATCAAAGCTGTTTCCATATTTGCCTTTTGGAAAAATAGAAACTAATTTAATGAAAATAAAAACAATTACCCATTACGTGATCATCATCCAAACACATAATAAAAATTAATTTGGTAAAATAAATAAATGTGTAAAAGATATATTAATTTTACATAATTTATCTTTAGTGTATAGAAATAATTTTTAAAAATTCAAAAATATTTTTTTGACATTTATTTTTATTAAATTAGTTTATATTTTATCAAATTAACAATTTTGTCCTTGAAATTAAGCAATGGTATTTTCAATTGTCCTTATTTGGAATAAATTCAAAATTTAAGGTCAAATGTGTCACAATTGAAAAATCAGGGATCAAAGTGATAAAAGTCTTAAACTATAGGGATAGTTAGTATAATTTGTTTTTTTTTTTTTAATATAAAAAGGGGCTATGCAGCAAAGAGAATTCAGAAGAAAGTAGGAATTAGAAGAGAAGGCATATAATAATAATAACAAATGGGGAGTGAAGAAGGAAAGAGCAAGATATTGATATTTGGGGGAAGTGGTTACCTTGGTAACTACATGTTGAGGGCTAGCCTTTCTATGGGCCATCCAACTTATGCTTACCTTCGCCCAATCAAACCTAATTCTGATCCTTCCAAGCTCCAACTCCATCATCATTTCCAATCCCTTGGAGTCACTCTTTTCCATGTATTATTACTCTCTCTCTCTCTCTCGGTTTCTCTCTCTCTCCATACTTATGTAATGACGATTATGGTTTAGGTGAGGGAAAAAAATCAAATAAAATAGACTACTGTCATTTTTCACGGTTAAATTTTTTTTATTCCGAATTTGTTTTCATGTCTTCTTCACTCAAAGTTGTTTAAGCATGTAAAAATATTAAAATATGAGAATCTCAAAATATAATCAAATAATTGTAAGTGAATTAAAACAACTAGAGACAAAGTGATGACAGGTTTTTCACTTTTAATTTCTTTTCTTTATTCACCAAAACCTTCAATCCAAACCATGCATTAGTGATGATAAATTTATTCGCATACTAACACAGTATATGTGAACAATACAGATTATCTCATTCATTCAAAATTATAAGTTTTATATTGAAAAAGTATACTGTCTCCACCGAAACATATGAGCTCCACAATTTTCAACTAATTAAAATATATGTTTTTCTTCACACACACTTCATCAAGTGTGTTATATTGTAATAATAATAGTACTATATACTATGAATGGTTGTTTAAATTTGCATGTGGAAGGGTGCAGGGGGAACTAGATGATCACGAGAAGCTGGTAGCAGTACTTCGACAGGTTGATGTTGTGATCTCTACACTTGCAGTGCCTCAACATCTTCTACAACTCAAAATTATAGAAGCTATCAAAGAGGCTGGCAATATCAAGGTCATTGATTTTCCCTTGTTAAATGGAATTTATTTATTTTTTTTCACAAATGTGTTTTTTCATCTTATTTCTGCATGAGTTGTTAGATGCACCAGATCTTGTTCGAATCTTACCGCTTACCTGATTATTATAATTTTGGGCAAATTACAAACACCCCCTTGAGATTTGGTGAAAATACAGATTCCCCCCTGAAGTTTGAGAAATTACATCCCGCCCCTGAGGTTTATATTTCCATAACAAATTAACCCCTGAGGTTTTTATTTTCATACAGATTCCCCCCTAATTTTTCCTAATTTGTTATGAAAATTTGACTCTCAGGGGGCAATTTGTAATTTTTCAAATCTCAAGAAGAAATCTGTATTTTTATCAAACTTCGAGGGGGTGTTTGTAATTTGCCCTATAATTTTTGCATGTGTTTTGCTTGTTTACGAGGCAGGGTCCGCCATATGTGAGTGTTGGAATAAGGGCATTTTGGTAATTAAACTTGTGATATGTTTTAAAAATCAAATTCACAATTTTTATTTTTATTTTTAAGACAAATGTGATAATCAATCTATTTTGTACATAAATGATCTATACACAAAATTTTACAAAGTAAACTTGGATTCAATTCAGTGAAATAGAATAATTTCCATCAAAATATTCATTCTTATGTTAATTTGGTTGACTAAAAAAATAATAAAAAATACATGATAAATGAAATTATTAGTTATCATTGCGATAGAATGATCATTTTATAAAAGAGTCTAAAAAATTACCATTTTATTCTATTTTTTCTCATTTGGTGAATCAAACTGAATAGAACAGTTAAAATTTTTAAAAAATTGATAGTCAAACATTGTATAATGTGGTATGAATTTAATTTTTTTTAATATTGTTTTTGTGCATATGATATAGCAGAGATTTGTCCCATCAGAATTTGGAAATGATGTTGATAGGGTAAGTGGGCTGCCACCCTTCCAAGCACTACTTGATAACAAGAAGAAGATAAGGAGGGCAACAGAGGCAGCTGGGATACCATATACTTACGTTTCTGCAAACTCATTTGCTTCTTATTTTGTTGATTACTTACTCCATCCTCGTGAAAACCATGACCAAGTTACCATCTATGGCACTGGTGAAGCCAAGGGTAAGTGTTTCTATTACATATTTACATCAATATTACAGTGAAAAAGTTTAAGAGTACAAAAATCAATATCCTACACTCATATGAGATGATTGTATCCAGTTATGTAATTTAGTTTGTGTAAATAAAAAAATTATATTACAACACTAGAAGAACCTTTTAATATCGGCTGGTCTTCTCTACCCAGGGACGGACCGACGCCCGGACGCCACGGCCATCCGCTCAAATAAAAATAAAAAAATATTAATATATATTACTTTTGAATTTAATACTATTAATAATAAATAATTGTTTAAGCAAAGATGGCTCCCCTGCTGTTGCTTTTGTCATTGTCAAATTTGCCCCACATATTCATTAGATGGCCCAGGTCTCTTCTTTCTGTTGGAAAAAAAAAAAAAAAAAACAGAAGCTGAACATTATAAAAAATAAAATATAATTAAAAATTCACTTCTTTTTCTTGATGAGAAAGAGACCGGAAACAGAAAGAAAAGAAAAAAAAAAAGAAAACCTGTGGGGATGTATTTTCTGAATACCAACACGTGGCATGGTGACGCCGACGTGTCAGCCGAGGTGCCACGTGTCCTGGTAGTTAAGCCGAGATGATCTCGGAGTTGCCGAGGTTATCCCCGAAGATATCGGAATCCGAGATAAGCAGATAAGGGACAAGAGTCCTAAGGCAAAGAGGGGACTTAACCAAGATAAGGATAAAGCTCTTAGGGAGTTTTATCTTTATCTCTTATAGAGTCCAGAGTAAGCAGTAAATTGGAGTTCATAAGAAGTCATACTTCTAGTGGGACTTGGATTGAGTATATTATAAAAGAGAGGCACCCCTGTGGGTCTAAGGTATGTAATTTATGTTTTGAGTATTCAGTTTAGCACTTGATTATCTTTGAGAGATATACTGACTTGATCGTCGGAGTGCCCCCGGGTGGAAGAACCACCGCCGGAGCTTTTTCTTTCTGTTACAGGTTGCTAAAGCCATCTATTCTGCCTGTGCTCTCCAGCTGATCACTAAACGGGCAGTGTGGTCAGATTTTCACCCACACAATTTGGCGCCGTCTGTGGGAACGAAGGAAGAATAGATGGCCAGTAACGGACAGCAGGAAAATATTGGGGATGACGCCCCCACTGGGAGTGGCAGACCAATTGACCTTGACATTGAAGGAGACAACCACAATGCAGAAGCCCGTGACCAGGGTCACAGAGAGAACGACGTCATCCCAGAAGGCGATACGTCAAAAAGAGGAAAGTACTACAATGAAGATAACCTCCAGGTATGGAGGGACAGGTGCCTACGGAGGGATGAGGAAGTGAAAGAACTAGCAAACAAGTTGGCGGACCTTCAGTCAGTCGTCAACTTCATGATGCAGAATAATGTTATGCAGCCACCATACCCGCTGCAAGATACGCCGATGCCAGCGACCAACACTCAGAAGGGTGGAAGAAAAACAATCCCCGAGGTCCCTCAGCATACCAGGAGCGGAAGGCATTCTCACCGACCTTCCAGGGAGGTCGGACGGGAAAAGCCGAGGCAAGAAGAGTCCCGAAGGACACACCACATGAAGAATCCAGACCCCAAAGAACATCGACATGTTCAGGGGCAAGTACTCCATTTTGACACAACCCATGAAGAAAGATCCAAACGGACCCACCACGAGGCCGAAAGCAGTGTACCAAAAAGACTAAAATCCAAAGACAGCCGAGCTCCAGGGAGGAGCAAAGAAGACCTAAGGGACTACCTCAAAAGGAGGCAGCAGAATGCAGAAGCCGAGGTAAACTCCCCAGTAAAACCGAAGACAGCCTTCTCGGTGGAACTGGACAAATTCGAATCGCCCAAAAGATTTAGTATGCCGAGGTTTTAAATCTATGATGGTGTGTCAGATCCAAACTTTCATGTTGGGCTATACCTAAATTCAATGGCATTATATAGCGGGAACGAGCCGTTGCTCTGCAAAGTATTCCCTTCATCCTTTGGGGAAATTGCATCTGATTGGTTCCATAAGTTACCAAAAGGAAGCATAAAGACATGGGAAGGCTTGGCCGAGATGTTTGTGGCCAGGTTCGTGACCAACAAGCTGCAACCCCTGAGGGTTGATGCTTTGATGGCTCTACGAATCACCAAGGAAGAAGGCCTTAGGGCCTATGCGAAGAGGTACTACGAGGTGTTCAACCGAATACCCGAATGCAACCAGGAAGTAGCAGTCGTGTCTTTTAAGAACGGCCTGAAAGATGACTGCCCACTACGGAAGTCTTTGGCAAAAACATTGCCAAAAAGCATGGAAGAACTCATGGCAAGAATTGAGAAATACGCCAGGGCCGAAGAAGATACATCGGGAAACAAAGAGGTGAAACAAGAAAAGGGAAATGGCTTGCCAAAGCGAGGCCGAGTCAACAATGGGCCGACGAAACAAGAAATAGAATTAAGAAATAAACAGGCGGTAACCACGGTATTCCGGATCCTAATCCATAAAATCTTAGATCGGATTCGAAATCAACCTTATTTCAGGGCTCCGGCAAGAGCACCGGGGGAATTCATGGGAAGGAACGTTGGTAGACGTTGTGCCTACCACAATGAAGAAGGGCATCCAACTCAAGGTTGCAGAGCCTTAAAAGCACACTTGGAGGACCTGGTAAGACAAGGCCTTCTGAGGGACCTGGTCGATGAGGCCAGAACAAGGGAAGAGCAGGCAAGGTTGCCTCAAGCACCAGCAGCACCCCCTCCCCCAGCACAGCCACCACAAGTAGGAGAACCGAGGGTGGTTAATGTGATCCATTCAAGGGTCAACGAAAACGAAGTCAGAGGAGAAACCCAGAGGGTAAGACATTTACAACACATCTACCAAGTCGGGGAAAAGAGACATCGGCCAGAAGAATGCCAAGGGCCAACGATAGCCTTTACTGAAGCCGACTTAGAACTGGTCCAACATCCGCATAATGATGCCTTGGTAGTATCCCTCCAGGTTGGGGAGTGCCAAGTAAAACGCATCCTAATAGATCAAGGCAGCTCCTGTGACATCATGTATGTCAGATGTTACAAAGAGCTAGGCCTTCACCCCGATGACCTAGAACAATCAAGCGGCCCGATGGTCGGCTTTAATGGAACACCGACATGGCCACTGGGTGCAACAAGCTTGGAAGTACAAGCCGGCACTAAGAAGATCAGGACGGAATTCCTGGTAATTGACACACCCTCACCATACAACATCATCTTGGGAAGGCCGTGGTTGCATGCAATGGGGGCAGTTCCCTCGACGTTGCATCAACTACTCCGGTTCCCAACAGAGCATGGGATTGAAGAAGTTAGAGGGGATCAACTACAAGCCAAAACTTGCTCCATGGCAGCAATAAAATCCACCTGTAGTATACGGGAGCCAAAGAAAGCAGAAGTTGAAGATGAGGACATGGAAGTCCTAGAAGACGTCGGGAAAGAACCAGCCGAGAAAAGCAAAGAGGCGCTAAAGAAAATCCTCGTCTAGGAGGGCGACGAAGAACGATTTTTTCTTCTCGGCTCAGGCTTAGCTAGAGAAGAGGAAAAAGAACTGGAAGATTTTTTAAGGGCAAACATAGAGGCGTTCGCCTGGACACCTTATGAAATGCCTGGCATTGACCCCGAGGTCACCTGCCACAGTCTGAATGTCGACAGATCGGCAAAGCCTGTGATTCAACGAGCCAGAAGGCCGACGTTGATGCACGTCGAAGCAGTAGAGGAAGAGGTAGACAGACTCCTTGAAGCCAGGGCCATCCGAGAAGTTCAGTACCCAACATGGCTGTCCAACACAGTAGTAGTAAAAAAGAAGAATGGCAAGTGGAGGGTTTGTGTAGACTTTACCAGCCTCAACAAAGCTTGCCCCAAAGACAGCTTTCCTCTGCCCAAAATCGACCAACTGGTAGACGCCACTTCGGGACATGAAAGGATGCGTTTTTTAGATGCATACAGAGGGTACCACCAGATTGCTATGTACCCTCCAGATGAGGAGAAGACCGCGTTCATCACCCCGAAAGGCCTGTACTGTTACAAGGTAATGCCTTTTGGGCTGAAAAACGCAGGAGCAACCTATCAGAGGTTAGTGACAAAGATGTTTAAACACCTGATTGGAAAAACGGTAGAAGTGTACATCGATGACATGGTCGTAAAGACCAAGAAATCAGAAGGTCATCTTGCCGACCTAAAAGAGGTCTTTGACATACTCAAAAGATATCGGCTCCGACTCAACGCCTCGAAGTGTGCCTTCGGAGTTGGGTCAGGTAAATTTTTAGGATATCTGGTAACAAGAAAGGGCATTGAGGCCAGCCCAGACCAAATCAAGGCCATCCTAGAACTACAGAGTCCGACATCGGCAAAACAAGTTCAAGTGCTTACTGGAAGGGCCGCAGCCCTAAACAGATTCATCAGCAGAAGCTCAGACAAATGCAGACCCTTCTTTAACCTGGTGAAAAAAGCCACAGACTTCCTATGGACAAAAGAATGTGAAGCTGCCTTAGCCGACCTAAAAAAGTACTTGACCACAACCCCGGTCCTTTCTAACCCAGTTCCAGGGGAGGAATTGTTTTTGTACTTAGCAGTCTCTGAACACGCAGTCAGTGCAGTGCTAATCCGAGAGGAAAAAGGGGAGCAGAAGGCTGTCTATTATGTAAGTAAGACTTTGGCTGACGCAGAAACAAGATACCTACCACTGGAAAAATTAATGCTAGCCTTGGTAATGACTTCAAAAAAATTGAGCCATTACTTTCAGGCACACAAGATTGTGGTCCTAACAGAGCACCCACTGAAGTCCTTGTTACATCAAGGAGACTTAACAGGAAGGATAGCAAAATGGGCAGTAACACTGGGGCCAGTTTGACCTAGAATTTAGGCCGAGAACAGCAATAAAAGGCCAAGTTTTGGCCGACTTCGTCGCAGAACTCACACCTGAAGCCATCACACCTCGGGCTCCGTCGAGCCGAGATGAGCATCACCCCAACAAGCAAAAAGAATCCCAGTCAAAGACAAAAAAGCAAGAGAAAGAAAAGCTCAGACCATGCAGCATCTACATCGGCGATTCATTCAGACTATTCGTCGATGGAAGTTCAAACCGCCAGGGAGCAGGAGCAGGAGTACTGCTGATATCTCCAGATGGAGAAATTGTAGAACAGTCCATCCGTCTGGGGTTCAAAGCCTCCAACAATGAAGCAGAATATGAAGCATTAATTACAGGGCTAAAGCTAGCAGCAGCAGCAGAGGCAGACGAGGTAATTGTTTTTTGTGATTCACAACTCATTGTTAACCAGTCAACAGGAGAATTTGCAGCCAGAGACGAAAGAATGTCGGCATATGCAAAGGAAGTCGTCCGACTGGCAGCCCTATTTCAGAACTGCAGATTACTCCAAGTTAGCCGAGATGACAACACCCACGCCGACGCGTTGGCTAACCTGGCCAGTTCAATTCAAACTGGAAAAACAAGGACAATTATGATCGATTACATGTCGGCCCCGAGCATAGACAAACAAAGCACCAAACAAGAAGCAATGTGCGTAGACTTGGGACCAAGCTGGATGGATGCAATCATTGCATTCCTAAAAGAGGGGAAGCTGCCAGAAGACCATAAAGAAGCACATAAAATTAGACTGAAATCGGCCAGATTCATTCTAACAGCAGAAGGCCATCTCTACAGGAGGTCCTTCACTGGACCACTTTTAAGGTGCGTACACCTTTTGCAGGTTGAAGATTTTCTTTACGAGATTCATGAAGGAATTTGTGGAAGCCATGCTGGGGGCAGATCGTTAGCCCACAGGGCCATTACCCAAGGGTATTGGTGACCCTACATGCAAAAGGATGCCGAAGCCTATGTAAAGAAGTGTGAACAATGTCAAAGGTTTGCACCTTTGATACATCAGCCAGCTGCCGACCTGAACCCAGTATCCAGCCCTTGGCCGTTCGCCCAATGGGGCATGGATCTGGTCGGACAACTTCCCCAGGCAACTGGGCAGAGAAAATACTTACTGGTAGCAACAGACTACTTTACAAAATGGATAGAGGCAGAACCTCTCGCCAAAATCCGAGATGTGGACGTCAAAAACTTTATATGGAGAAACATTATCACCAGATTTGGGATTCCAAGAGCAATAGTTGCCGACAACGGAACACAGTTCGACAGCAAACTTATCAAAAACTTTTGTGCAAAATTCAAGATCAAGAATTATTTCTCAACACCAAGTTTTCCTCAAAGCAATGGGCAAGCAGAGGCATCCAACAAAGTAATCCTGGATGGAATAAAGAAAAGGCTGCAGGCAGCAAAAGGAAAGTGGGTGGACGAACTGCCCAACGTACTTTGGGCATATCGGACTACGCCGAGAAGATCAACAGGAGAATCCCCCTTTGCCATGGCCTATGGCACAGAAGCAGTCATCCCATTGGAGATCGGCATCCCAGGGATCAGAACACAGGGAGTAGAGAATGGCACCAATGACATACTCTTAGCCCGAGACCTGGATTTGTTGGAAGAACGAAGAGAGAAAGCTGCAATTTAGCTTGCAGTATACCAGTAACAGCTTGCCAGAGCTTACAACAAGAAGGTTTATCCAAGAGATTTTCAAGTTGGCGACCTAGTCCTAAGAAAAGTCGTCGGGAACAAGAAGGATCCCAGGGAGGGCAAGCTTGGCCCAAACTGGGAAGGACCCTACAGAATTACATCAGTATTAGGCAATGGAGCTTATCGGCTTGAGGACAATGAGGGCAAAGCATTGCCCAGACCTTGGAATACTTGTAATTTGAAATTTTTCTATCATTAGAGATACATCATTGTTTGGCAGATATCATCAATAAAGTCTTTTCAGAATCCTTTCAACATGTATGAATGATAAAGTTATGCATTGATGAGTATTGAAGACATAATTAATGTGAGCCCAAGTCAAGCTCAGGCAAAGTTAAACCGAGATTATTCCTTAATTCGCTTGTTGAAATTTGTAGCAATTTACAAGTTAGAATTAAGCTGATTCCTTATCTTCACTTGTTGAAATTTGTAGCAATTTACAAGTTGAAGTTAAGCCGAGATTATTCCTTAATTCACTTGTTGAAATTTGTAGCAATTTACAAGTTGGAATTAAGCTGATTCCTTATCTTCACTTGTTGAAATTTGTAGCAATTTACAAGTTGAAGTTAAGCCGAGATTATTCCTTAATTCACTTGTTGAAATTTGTAGCAATTTACAAGTTGAAGTTAAGCCGAGATTATTCCTTAATTCACTTGTTGAAATTTGTAGCAATTTACAAGTTAGAATTAAGCTGATTCCTTATCTTCACTTGTTGAAATTTGTAGCAATTTACAAGTTGAAGTTAAGCCGAGATTATTGCTTAAGTTCTCATAGCAGTGTGTGGGTTGCTTAAAACCTAGGGAAGATGCTTAACACTTGTTGAAATTTGTAGCAATTTACAAGTCTATGTTAAGCCGACATATGATCACCCGCTGAGGTATACAGAAATTTACAGGTTGATATAAAGGCTAAGTATATTGTTTACTACTTGTCGAAAATTTGTAACAATTTACAAGTAAGATAGATCAAGATCACTGTTTGATACTTATTTGAGAAGAAACTTACAAAATTCACATTCAGAAATATATGTTTTATACTTGTTAAAATTCATAAAAAGTTTGCAGGTCGGTATCTTGCCGAAGTTTAAGTTTTATAGTTATACCCGAGGTATGTAACCCCGAGAAGATTGCACAAAGGAAGCGACATGAAGAAGCATGCAAAGAACTTCTAAATACAAGACTATGCAGAAACCAGTCAACAGAACATCACAAGATTAAAACATTCGTAGAAAAGAACAGTTGCAATTACATATTGAAAAAACCACGTCGGCCATAAGAAGAAGTTTTGCATTGTCCAGAAATTAAGAAAAGTACAAAAGTGCAAAGTACAGAAAAAGAAGGAAAAAATACAAAAGACAATTTTCTCAAGATTCTTCACTGTTAGCCACTGCAGGGACTGGGACCTCGGACGATTCTGGTGGAACCTCGTCGGCCACTTTATCCGCTTGTATCTCGGCATCAATCTCTGCTAGTGATTCCTCAACACTTCTTTCTATCAAGAGAAGATTGGACGATAGGTGCCCAGTGGCAGTTTCCTTGGTTGCCTCCTTGGCCTCATCACCCTCCTCATCCAAAGTTAAGTCCATAACCTGCTCAGTAGGAAGAGGGGGCTTGGCTACGACGGCATCCTTGGGTTTTCTCACCAAGGCTTCTTCATTGGTTTCCTTATCTTCATCCTCGGCGTCAGCATCAGATTCTGATTCACCTTCAGGTGGAGATGGAGGAAATGGCAAAGGGATGGCATCAGCATTCCGAAGGGGCGAGTCAACAGGGAGATCAAGCTTCTTTATCAGGGACATCCAACCTAGGGAAAATCCCCTGTTGCATGCCTGCCTGACTTGAAGCTTATAATCTTCTGCGACGTCTGCCATACCTTGGGCGTAGGCCTTTTCATCGGCCTCTTTGACTTCGGCCTCTTTCGTGGCCAGAGCTTGCTGGAGTTCTTTCTCCGCTTGGGCCTTCTGAGCCTCGGCCTCTCTTTTCTCGGCCTCAGCAACTTTTCTAACGGCCACAGCAGCTTCGGCCTTCTCAAGAGCTAAAGTTTGAACTTTAGTTGCAGCCTCGGCTTGATCCTCTAGTTTTTTCATTTTTGCTTCAAGGGACTTTATCTCTCTCTTCATGGAAGATGCTTCCCTTTTCATATCAACCAACCTTTGACGATTTTCAAAAGATTGCATTGAAAATGAATGGGCATGCTGAATGGCCTGCAGAAAAAACAGAAGTGTTAGACAGTACTCTCAGTAAAGAATGGAAGAAAAAATCACAAGTACAAACAGAAATACTTACTTAGACGGAGTGTTGGAGCATGAGAGCGTAATTCTCATACTCACTAAGCTTAGCATTTCGCTCCAAGTCATTCAGAAGGAGAAGAGCAGTGCTGAGGGCGACACCAACGTTAATGTCGTCAGCACTTTCACTAGCCATAATGGGCCTATCCTCCAGGGATAGATCAGGGGCCCAGGGGACGTCGGGCTTCTTTGAAGCCGAGGTCGTCGCAGACGATGACCTTGGCCTCTTTGATTGAGTAGACCCTGAGGGTTGACCCTCAGCTGACCTCTTGGTGGAAACAGAGGTTGATTTTTTGCTTTCTGCCAGCTTTGAAATAGGCACAGCATCCTCAGCTTCGGCATCTGTAGCCTTGGCTTTAGGCTGAGCCTTTTTTACTCTCTTTGGTTTGGGTGGGAGCATTGATTGCGTTGGTGCGGCTTCGGCGTCAGTTGGAAGATCGGTGAGAAGGTCTTGAACGATAGGCCTTGGACGAACCATCTCGGCAGTCTTTACAAGCCTTCGTCGACGTTTACGTTCAGGAATTGGTATTAAGTAGGGGGCCGAAGTTGATGGAAGATCGGCTGGGTCAGATGTGGACTCTTGATCTGTTCGGGATGTAGAAGCAGTTAAGGTTGTGGCTGTGGGTGGAGAAAGCCTCTTCTTCCTTTTTCTTGGGACGTCGGGTAAAGTGGATTTGTATGTAGGGATGAAGTTTAGTAACAGCGGGGCTTTTCGTTTATGGATTGGAAGGTTAAGAAGTGTTTTTAGATTTGTTCCTGGGAAGAAGGATTGACGAAAATTTTTCGGTGGCTAGCGAAGATCTGCAGGACAAAGAAACAGACGTCAGAAACAAAAAAAAAAAAAAATATTAAAGACTTAAATAAAAACAACTAAGTGTTGACTCAGGGCTCTTACTCTTGCCCTCTGTAATTGTTCGAGGAAGAGGGTAGAGGTGGACATCTTCATCTGGGCCAAATTCCCAATTTCCAGAAGCAATGAGAAAATCATCTCCAGTCCCCTTGTTGGAGTCTGGGAGGTCGGCTACAATTTTGTACTGAGTAGATCTCGGCTTAAGGTAATAAATGAAACCCCTATCCTTCAGGTCAAGAGGGCACATGGTATAGCAGTATTGAAGGTTGGCCAGGGTAATTCTAAGGTTCTCTTGCCTAGCTAAGGCTATAATACCATTAATCACCCTATAAGAGTTGATAGTAAGTTGCATGGGGTTTAGCTTGTAGAAATAAAGAACTTCACGAAAGAGGGGATGAAGGGGAAGCCGAAGTCCACATTCGGTAAAAGCTACTATAGGGAAAGGCGTCGTATGGTCTGTGGGCATGATGGTATCACTGTCCCCAGCTAGTTTAAGATGAACATCGGCTGGGATAGAGAATTCCTGCCTAAAGTACTCAAGTTTTGTTGGGGTATTTACCCTATGCCTCCACATACCCATTATGTCAATTTAAAATATGTTTCAGAAGATGGGCGTTTTGAGGAAGGGTTACAAGAACCTTGGTAAAAATCTAAGAAATGGCTGATAAGACTTATTTCAGTTTTCCCTAAATTTGAAGGTTCTACGCACAAATCCCAAACCTAAGAACTCTAAAGACCAAGATTGAAGGCACAGATCTGGGGCAGATACAAAAAAGAGAAAACAAAGACGAAGTTTCAGATTCCAGAGCAGAGGTATAGCTCTCAGAAACAATAGAGATACAAAAGTAAAAAAAAATCAAGAACAGTGGCAAAGAGAATGGTGAAAAAGTATAGAAGTTCAAGGAATAGCCACAAAATCAAGATACAAATAAACCCAAGGCTTCGAACAAGATCAATAATGGCAACAGGCAGACAAAAACGCAGAAAGAGAAATTAACATTGAAGGGAATGAATCTTACCGGAACAAGTGAAGCCGGGGCAATGCTCGCCGAGCTCAGAAATTGGTTGCAATAGCAAAGAAGGCTTCGCAAGAATGAGG
Source organism: Camellia sinensis (assembly GCF_055761805.1). NCBI lineage: Eukaryota > Viridiplantae > Streptophyta > Magnoliopsida > Ericales > Theaceae > Camellia > Camellia sinensis. Next base: position 190,166,821 of record NC_138961.1, on the reverse strand, counting down.
GATTAAGAGCAGTTCAAGAAGAGAGATTGAAGCGATGGCAGATTCGAAGAAGAAAGAGCTTTCAGAGAGAGAAAGAACAAGAAGACAGAATGAAAAAGTGAAAGAAAAGTAGAGGCAAAAAAGAGTTTTGTCAAAAATTTGAAACGGCGGCAAAAATAGGGCAATTATTGCGCCTAGAGTAACGCACGCGTCAGACGGCGCAGACGAACGAACAGACAGCTTTCAGGCGCGTCACAGACACGCTCCAATGAAAACAAAACACGTGAAAAGGAACGGTTAGATATGCATGACAGCTCATGCGCGTGGGAGAGTACGATCGAAACCTTGTTCTTCGAAGAGAACACGTCGGCTGGAAGAGGATTATCTCGGCTAAACAATTTTTGAACCATTACTCAGAAAAGAAGTGGCAAAATATCGGAATAGGTTCCATCACCTCAGAATACCGAGGTAATAGAACCTAGGGGGCAGTTGTGGGGATGTATTTTCTGAATACCAATACGTGGCATGGTGACGCCGACGTGTCAGCCGAGGTGCCACGTGTCCTGGTAGTTAAGCCGAGATGATCTCGGAGTTGCCGAGGTTATCTCCAAAGATATCGGAATCCGAGATAAGCAGATAAGGGACAAGAGTCCTAAGGCAAAGAGGGGACTTAACCAAGATAAGGATAAAGCTCTTAGGGAGTTTTATCTTTATCTCTTATAGAGTCCAGAGTAAGCAGTAAATTGGAGTTCATAAGAAGTCATACTTCTAGTGGGATTTGGATTGAGTATATTATAAAAGAGAGGCACCCCCGTGGGTCTAAGGTATGTAATTTATGTTTTGAGTATTCAGTTTAGCACTTGATTATCTTTGAGAGATATACTGACTTGATCGTCGGAGTGCCCCCGGGTGGAAGAACCACCGCCGGAGCTTTTTCTTTCTGTTACAGGTTGCTAAAGCCATCTATTCTGCCTGTGCTCTCCAGCTGATCACTAAACGGGCAGTGTGGTCAGATTTTCACCCACACACTCCGACGATCAAGTCAGTATATCTCTCAAAGATAATCAAGTGCTAAACTGAATACTCAAAACATAAATTACACATCTTAGACCCACGGGGGTGCCTCTCTTTTATAATATACTCAATCCAAGTCCCACTAGAAGTATGACTTCTTATGAACTCCAATTTACTGCTTACTCTGGACTCTATAAGAGATAAAGATAAAACTCCCTAAGAGCTTTATCCTTATCTTGGTTAAGTCCCCTCTTTGCCTTAGGACTCTTGTCCCTTATCTGCTTATCTCAGATTCCGATATCTTCGGGGATAACCTCGGCAACTCCGAGATCATCTCGGCTTAACTACCAGGACACGTGGCACCTCGGCTAACACGTCGGCGTCACCATGCCACGTGTTGGTATTCAGAAAATACATCCCCACAACTGCCCCCTAAGGGTTTTGACTTGCTGCACGCCGTTTTATTGATTAAAAGTGTATGATTTTTTTTTTTTTTTTGGAGTCAAATTAACTTGGGAATATAGAAAAAAAAGCGTTGCTTCTGCCATTAACTTTCTCATTATTACAACTATGTAATTCATATTCTCTTTTATTATTGTTTTTAATTTATAATATTTTTATTTTATATATATATATATATATATTTTCAATGTCATTTGATACGATTGCAATTTTTTTAATTTTACATATTAAGAAAAAATCATGAATTAGGATGTATGATTTCAATTACTAGGTTTTTTTAAATTTTTTTTTTATCATATTTGGAAAATTTTAATTTTATTCAAATTAAGTGTTATAAATTCAAAATTAAAATAAATTGAGACTTGTATATAATTTATGTGTTGAATCTGAATTCATGTCTTGGCAACTCTGCAAATAAATTTCTGGTTCTGTCTATGTCTCTACTCACTAGGGTTGGACAAATAACTTGAAATCCCATAAACCGAACCAACTTGATTTTTTTGGGTAGGGTTAGTTCAATTCTTTGGATGACCTGAGCCTAATTCTAGCTCTTAGCTGGGCACATATGTGGCCACAGAACCTGTAATTCGCCATCCGTCCGCCAGATTGGCGGATTGGAGAAAATCAATCCACATCCATTCGCCAATCCAGAGGTTGCAAATTTAGTAGATTGGCGGATTGGCGAATGGATACGAATCGGTTTGGCGATTTAAAATTTTACAAATTTTCAACATAATTCAATTGTGCACTTCCTTAAAAAAATAACCTGGGCATAATTCAATTGTGCACTATCAAATATATGACAACAAACATTGTGCATCCAAACAATAGTCACAGAACACAGGTTGAGATTACCTAGAACACAGTCATAGAACATAGGTTGAGAAGCCCTAATTACTGAAAAAGCAAAACATCCCATTTACTCAAATGAAAAATATATTGTTGGCTTCAAAATTCAATAAAATTTTCAATGGTTCAAACTCAAAATCACATGACAGATATATGACACATTTTGTTGCATTTTGATAAAACAAAATCAAAACTATAAATTAAAAAAAACAGAAGAAAAAAATGGAAGTTCATTCATTGATTCATTGATACGAATCAATTCATTATAGAACCAAAAAAGTTCATTATATCTGTGATGTTTAGTCCCCTGTTTTCAACTCCATTACAGAACCAGAAAAGTTCTAACCAACACCTCACACATTAATATGTAAAATAAATAAATCTTATTTCCAGTCAAACTGTATATAAAATATAGAAACCCACAAAACCCCAGAAATCAAAAACCTGTAAATCTAATTAAAGAACAAGTGTATATAAAATTTACCTCAGACTCACATCCTGCAATCACCTCTTTTCAGAGAGCCATTGAAAGGAGAACTAGGGTTACAAAAACATGAAATGAAAAAATGAGGGCGAGACAAAGGGAAAAAGGGAAAAAAATAGAATCGACGGGCAGCAGGCAGGTGGGTCGGGCATGCGGATGGAAGTGGTGGGTTACCCGTTACCTGACCCAGATCTGCGAAATCAAAATGTTTGGGCCCGTATCCGCCCGCCACGTGTCACGCATCCACCCAAAACATCACTAGTCGGGTCGGGTCGGTCGAGTTTGGCAGGTCCAAGCATCCGCTGCATAGCCCTGGTTCTTAAGTACTATTTGGTTCACTAGAGTACAATGGAATGGAATGATTATTTTATTAAAATGTTTATTTCCATGTTTAGTTGAATACTAAAAAATCAATGACAAAGTGCATTACAATTGGAATCATCCTTTATCATTTCAAGGGAATGATCATTTCATTTGAGAGCCTAAAGAATGATCATTTCGTTCAATACCATCTCATTCCAATGAACCAAATAGAACATTAGTGTTAAAGTCAAGGTCAAGGTCAAGGTCAAGGTCAAGCTCAATCTCAAGCAAGTCAACTCAGGCTAGAAGTTTAGGCTTGGGACAGGCTTGGATAATTCTTTTTACCTTTCGGACTGAGCTTGGTTGTAGCCCTATTGGAAGGCCATGATGGGTCGTGGTAGTGTCAACTAGTGGTGGTGATGGTCAATTGGGTGATATATATATATATATATATATAGAGAGAGAGAGAGAGAGGTGATGATGGTGGCCCAACAATGAAAGAAAAGATGAGGTGATACTGGAGATAGTTGTGGTGAGGTAGTGAGAAGTCATGATGGAATGTTGAGATTAGTTAAGGGTAGAGAACTTTGTTTGGGTGATAGATGAAGGAAATGAGGGCAGTATACACTACAAAAAAATTAACTTTTTGCGACGGTAAAATACCATTGCTAATACTCCTAATGCCGTCGCTAATACTTTTTGCGACAGCAAGAGGGGGTCGCAAATGGAGGGGTTGCAAAAGGCTTTTTGAGACGGCACAGTGCCGTCGCTAATGTTTTGCAACGACATTTTTGCCTTTTTGCGACGGCACTGTGCAGTCGCTAATAACATTTGAAATTTCTTGACTTTTTTGCGACGGCACAAATTTACCTTCGGTAAAAATGTTATTTGAGACGGCAAAAAATACCGTCGCTAATAGTCTTTTTTGCAACGGCAGAAACACTTTTTGCGACGGTGTGGTGCCGTCGCAAAAAGTATTAAAAATATGAAATTTTCCATTTTTGCGACAGTGTAATGCCGTCGCAAAAAGTATTAAAAAATAATAAAATTTCTATTTTAAATAATAAAATTTCTATTTTTTGCAACAGTATAATGCCGTCGCAAAATGTAAAACCTGTAACAAAATTAATAAAAATATTAAAATTTTCTATTTTTTGCGACGGTGAAATGCCGTCGCAAAAAAGAAAAAATCATACGATAAAAATATTAAAAATATTAAAAATTTTCCATAATAATATAAAAATAACAATTTCTTCACAATAATTACAAGTATGTCCCTGATTGAATTCTATAGGATATTAGATTGAATTCTTACTTTCATCCCTGATTGCAAGTGTGTCCCTAAAAATTACAGTTCACCCATGCCATGACTAGGTAACCATCTTTTTTGCTTCTCATGTTTCAGAGGAATTTTCCACGAAAAAAGTGCTCTCTAAACCGGAGATGAAAGTAGTTTTCCATCAGACCCACAACAATGGAAACAATAAATGACACATTAGCAACACACATTACCCTCAGAAATTGAAGCTGTTCGATGACATGAAAATCTGTCAAAAGGAAATGAGTTCATTGATTAAGCGGGCAACTGACTTAACCAGAACGTTGTCCTTGCAGAAACTACCATCATCATCCCACATGAGATGGCAATATATCTCATAGCGAAATATTCAACAGTATAGAAGCACAAAAATGGGAGTCTAAAAGCAAGCAAAACAAATGCCTATATGCATAGAGAACAGAGTATTTTCACATATAGAGTCCTTCTGGCACCCCCTCTTTCTTCTTGAACATGACCTTATCTTTAGCCTTCTTGAAGTCTGAATGCGTAACCTGAGGCACACATAGAACAATTTCTATTAGACGAAGTCTAAACAACATGCAATTGTATAAAGCATCCAATAATTTCTATAGATTTTGAATTCACAAGGACAAAGTTAAGGACCTCAAGACTGACGTGGACATATATATTTAATGGACAAGCAAACTCAGAGAAATAACTAACACAGTGGTTCATTTATTTACTCTTGTAATAATTAATTATCATTGAGGTTTTTGTTCTTGGTTAGTCTAATTATCATTAGTAGTATTTCACTTTGTTCTGCTCTTTCCCTAGTTGAAAAGGCAAAACTTAGACATCATGAGTTCACTAACATATACGAGGCCAATGTCACCTATGCATATTGTGTGCCTAAAAATTGAATACGAAGTCAAAAAAATCTGTACTTTGTGAAATTTACTAACCAAATAGATTCCAGTCTAATATTGTTGATTTCAGCTGCGTTTGGTTCAAGGATTTGGGGATTAACATTTCACCTACATTTTCTCTTTCCTTTTCCAAATCCCTCCCCAAATCCATGAACCAAACACTGCCTTAAGGATTTCAAACAACCAGCAAAATAAATATTGGACTGGGGGATTTGCAACAGAATATGTCCACAAAACAGGCCATAATCTTTTTGATCAACAAAAACAAACAGGCCATAATCTGCCTCTTCATTTTTGTTTCTTCCTTTGTTTTGCTTCTCGATATTTTCCCTTCACAAAGTCCCATCTTTTTTCTTTCTACAAAGTTGAAAATTAGATCTATAGGAGGGGACCCAATATAGTATAACTAAGGGTCTGAAAACACTAATCCTTACTTAAAGTTCATCTGTGTCTAATACTCTCATATCTCCACTTTACAAGCCAAAATTCAGAGCAGCCAAAAAGCATCATGTTTTAAGAATTAGTTGTAACACGGAATTGCAACAAACACAAATGATACACATATAATTCAACAATGAAGTTGTCTCACCTTCATACGGCGCTCTCTTAGAGTAAGTAAACCAGCTTCAGTACATATTGCCTTTATATCGGCTCCAGAAAACTCATCCTTGGTCATAACAAATTCTTCTAAGTTGACATCATCAGCCAACGTCATCCTAGATTTGTGTATCTGCATTTCTGACATAAAAGGTTTGCTTGGCACATAAGTTATCATAAAGATAGGGTTAATGGAAATCTATATTAATAATTAATCTTATATTTGCATAATCATGTCATGCATTTACCTGGAAGATGCACCTCCTAGTCTTAATATCAGGAAGTGGGAACCTAAGTTTTCCTTCTATGATGCGGTTTAGCCCCATTATCAGATAGAAGTCAGATGGCATGGAAGGTTCCAATAGTGGATTTAACCATATTATAGCATTTTGTAACTAGAACCAAGGCAAGTACTAAACTGTTGTTCATAATGTCGACAGAGACTTAGTGTACAGATATTTGTACTCCATTAAAAAAGTCGAAGTGGGGATAAAGACTAAACTAAAGGGTAATGCATATTTGTAATCCATTAAAAAAGACGAATTGGGATAAAGACTAAACTAAAGGGCAGTTAAAAAAAATTAAATAAAAATAAAATTACTACAAAAGTTATCCAAATTGCTTACAAAATAATGAGAAATGTTATGTGTCACAAATTTTTTGTTACTGTTTTGTATCACCGCCTACGTGAATAATCATGATTGGTCATTAAGAAAATAATGAAAACAAATACTATCTTGCCATGTGCATGGAGATATCAAAGGTGCAAAAAAATGGGTCACATATATCAGTTCTCAAAAACAATAATTTAGCTCATGCAAAAATGAAATAAGTATACATGAATCTAGAATAATTAAAGGGTTAATAGACACCATAAAAAAAAATACTAGAAACCAAATATAAGGAATGAAAATCAAAATGGAATTTAAACAAGGCCTACACTAATGAATTATGAACAAACATTTTGGAATGAACTCCAACACTAATGAATTACGAACATACATTGTGGAATGACCTATATATTCCTACAAGGAAAAATGCTAATGCTCCATTAGGCTGCCTAATTACAGCCGGCCAATTATTTCGTCTCAGAGAATCATGTGGTATTGTCCACGTGGCATTCCAGCCAATGAAGCAACAGAAAATTTTATGGATGGTATAATGCTTACCCATGTTTGTTGGGTAGTTGAAAGACAAATGATGACCCACCTAATATGTTTTGTGGTTCTTAATTTGTTGACAGCGCACCACATAGGCTAATGGCACATGGTAGTCTGGACAACCTAATAATTTTCCTTCCATGACACAAGAAATAAATAAAACTTGGTATCTCGTAAAAAGTGGGCAGGCAAGTTTGTCTTCTTATCTTCTGTGATTTGTTGGCTTCAAATTAAAAAGAAAAAAAAAAAAGGATAAAGGGGTGGGGGTAATCATGAAGAACTTCTGGTTACGGCTAAGATTATGAAATTTATCCAATATAGTGATCGTTTCCCAAAATATGACTGTATCGTGCTAAAGATCATTTTAAAGCTATACAGAAACAACCACTTCTCTGCATTTATTTCTCAAAGAAATCTAACAGTTGCCCACTTAGCTTACCGTCCATTTCTATCTTTCAGTCTCAACTTCATTGAAAATGCTTAAGATTCATATTTTGTTTGGGAAAGAAAAAAACAAAGTTCATTCTCGCGTTTGATCAAACACGTAATGCCACAAACAAAGTTCATTCATATTTACATAAATCTTTGATACATGGATGACCAATTTGAACCAAAATGAACATAGAATGGTCTGATAATAATCTGATCAAATAATCTAATATAAAAAATTACGAGAACTTACAGCCACACAAGGAGCAAAAGTAAACTGAGCGCCACGAGCCCTAACTTCAAGAGCAGTTGCAACTCCAATCCTCCTAACCAACTCTGCATCTCTGTCACACAAACTAACACTCTCTCAAGCAACAACAATAGTTACATATAATACCTAGTAGCTCCAAGGCCAATGTTGTGAGGAAATACAGTGGCACCGTAGACGTTGTTGTTGCCATGAACAGCGTCAGTACCGTAGAGAAGTGGAATCCCGAGGCGAGACTCGAGTGCAGCGTTCTGAAATCTGTCAATCATATTGATCCAATCGAATGACGTTGCTTTCTCGAACGGTCCACCACCGCCGGTGCTGAGAATACTCCTTGAGAAATCAATGAATCGAAGATCAAAGGAAAAAAATGCATAAAAACAGAGAGAGAGAGAGAGAGAGAGAGACCGATGGAGAGGTCTCGAATGGATTGAGAGGTTGGGTGTGAAGTTGCTTCACTGCACTGGTTGATCGATTTGAGTGATCTGGCCGATCTTTTCGGACAAGGTCATTCGAGAGAGTAAGTCTTTGATTCTGGATTCGATTGGGGAGTTAGGGTTTTTGTAAATGGGATTGTTGTTCATGTTCTTGGCTTTTTTACTACTACTGCTCATTTTGTTCAGCTTGAAGAATCAGGCGCGATGGATTGAGAGGTTGGATGTGAAGTTGCTTCACCGCACTGGTTGAAGAGATTGGGAATTTTGGGTTTGGGGTGGGGGAAAACCCGGGCGGGAATGGAGGGGGGGAAAGAGATTAGGGATTTTTGAGATTAGGGATTTTGGGTTTGGGGTGGGGGAACCGAGCGGGAATGGAAAAGGCAGGAGGGAGAATGAAAATTTTTTTCGATTTTTTTTTTATTTTCATTATAAATAAATATTTAAATAATAAAATGACTTTTTTTTTTTTTTTTTTGTGTAATAGAGGATGTCATTGCTAAAAAAATTATTAAAATAATTTTTTTTATAGTTAATGAATTTTTATTTTTATTTTTTCATTTAGTAAGGTTGAAAATTTATTTGTTTCATATTTATTTTAATGAATAAAAAATTATTATTTTTTTTATTTGGTAGAAGTAGGGAGAATATTTTCCATTAAAATAAAGTTAATTTTTTGTGGTCAATGTGGCATTTGCAGTGGTAGTAGTGGTAATAATGGAATGGCATTTGCAGTAGTGGTGAATGTGGTAGAGAAGATGGGTGGTGAGAAAGAGATGAGTGAGAGACAGATAGAGAAGAGAGATAGAGAGAGAGAATAGTGATAAGTGAGAGAGAGACAAAGAGACAAAGAGATATAGAGAGAGACAGGGAGACAGAGAGAGAAACAGATAGAGAGAGATATATAGAAAAATAGAGAGAAACAAGAGATGAGCGAGAGATAGACAAAGAAAGAGAGCGAAAAGAGATGATAGAGAGAAAGACATAGAAAAAGAGAGAGACGAAGAGAGAAGAAAGATGAGCGAGAGAGACGAAGAGAGAAGAAAGATGAGCGAGAGAGACGGAGAGAGAGATAGAGAGAAGAGAGATAGAGAGATGAGAGAGATAGAGAGAAGAGAGATGAGAGAGATAGAGAGAAGAGAGATGAGCGAGAGACAAAAAGAGAAAAAGAAAGAGAAAGAGACAAAGACAAAGATTGACAGACAGAGAAGAGTGATGAGTGAGAGAGAGAAGAGATGTAATATTTTGTGGTAGAGAAGAGGAACCGACAGTAGTGGTGAAGGTGGTGGATAAGAGATGATGGTGGTGGTGGTGGTGGTGGTGGTGGTGATGGCGAAAGAGATTAGTGGTGAAGTTGTGGTAGTAGTAGAGTAGATGAAGTAGCAGGGGTGAAAGAGAGGTAATTGTAGTAGTAGTAGTAGTGGCAATAATGGTAGTGGTGGTAGTGGAGTGGTGGCGATGGTAGTAGTAATGGTAGTCGTAGAGGTGAAATGGCGACCGTGGTAGTAGTGGTGGTAGTGAAATGGCGTTTGCAGTAGTAGTGAAGGTGGTAGAGAAGATGAGTGGTGAGAGAGAGAGAGAGAGAGATGAGTGAGAGACACAGAGAGAGAGAAAAAAAAAAGAGATGAGAGAAGAGATAGATGAATGAAAGACAGAGAGAGAGAGAGAGAGACAAATAGACAGACAGAGAGAGAAGAGTGATGAATAAGAGAGAGAAAGAAAAGAGAGAGAAAAAGATGAAAAAATGGGTGAAAAGATATAGACAAAGAGAGAGACAGAGAAAGAGAAAAAAAAGAGCGAAAAGAGATAAACGAGAGAGAGACAGAAAGAGATGAGCGAGAAAGCGAGAGAGAAAAAAAGAAGAGACAGAGAAGAAAGACAGAGAGAGAAGATAGATGAAAGAGATAGAAAGAATAGAGATAGACGAGAGACACAGAGAAAAAGAGAGAGAGAGAGATAGACAGACGGACAGAGAAGAGTGATGAATGAGAAAGAGAAAGAGAAGAGAGACAGAGACATAGAGAGAAAGAGAGAGACGGACAGACAAAGAAGAGTGATGAGTGAGAGAGAGACAGCGACATATAGAGAAATGGAGAGACATCCAGACAGAGAAGAGTGATGAGTAAGAGAGGGAAAGAGAAGATAGACAGAGACAGAGAGATAGGAAGCTGAAAAAATTGGTGAAAAGAGAAATGTTCAAAAGAGTAAGACGACGTCGTTTATAGTGGATCGATAAATCGAGAAGGAGCTCGATAAATAGAGAAGATGGGAGTAAGAGAGTGAGCAAGGCGAACATAGTGAGGGAGAAATAGACAAATAGACAAGTAGAGAGAGAGAGAAGGGTGGTGAGTGAGAGAGAGACAGGGAGAGAGAGAGACAGAAAAGAGAAAGAGAGAGAGAGATAGAGATAGAGAGAAAGATAGAAAAAGAGAGAGAAACAAGAGATGAGCGAGAGATAGACAAAAAGAGATGAGTGAGAGAGAGACACAGAAAAAGAGAGAGACAGAGAGAGAAGAGAAATGAGCGAGAGAGATAGAAAGATAAGAGAGAGAGAGAGAGAAAAGAAATGAGAGAGATAGAGAGAAGAGAGATGATCAAGAGAAAATAGATGAGAGAGATAGAGAGAAGAGAGATAGGCGAGAGACACAGAGAGAAAATGAGAGAGAGAAACAGACAGACAGAGAAAGAAGAGTGATGAGTGAAAGAGATAAAGAGAAGAGAGAGAGATAGAGACAGAGAGACATGAAGATGAAAAAATGAATGAAAAGAGAAATGTTATATTAAAAGAGTAAGAAGACATTTTTTTTAAAAAAAATTTTGCGATAGAATTTTGTGACTGTATAGATGAAGCTGTCTCAAAACCACAATCACTATGCTAGGTTAGAGTTTTCCAAAAACTCTTTTGAGAAAATTATACTTTCTTGTTTTCCGTGTTATATTGTTTTTACTGAATTTTTTTAATATTTTAAGTATTTTTTTAAATTTTTAGACACACCTAACATAAATACATCTAAAAATTTAAAAAAATTGTAAAAAAAATCTTTTAAAAATTCACTAAATACCAAAAATACAATAATTCAATACATTTTTTTTGTATTTTTATGTATTTATTAATTTTTAAAAATATTTTTTCATAATTTATTTTTTTAGATACATCTAAGTAAGGTGTATTTAAAAAAAATATTTAAAATTTTAAGAGTATTCACTAAAAATTAAAAAAAAAAACACGAAAGTCACTTTTTGCGACGGCAGAAAATACCGTCTAAAAAAGCAGAGTATTTGCGACGGCACCATTTGCCGTCTCAAAAAAGCAGAGTATTTGCGACGGCAGAAAATACCGTCGCAAATGCTCTGATTTTTTGAGACGGCAAATTGTGCCGTCGCAAATGCTCTGTTTTTTTGAGACGGCAAATAGTGCTGTCGCAAATACTCTGCTTTTTTGAGACGGCATTTTCTGCCGTCGCAAAAAGTGACTTTTTGAGACGGCAAGTGTGCCGTCGCAAATAGTTCCGTCTCATATACCCACTTTTCTTGTAGTGATACCAAATTTCTTTTGGTATAAGAGGGTAATTAAGTAATTTCATTTTTCTATTAAGTTCATTAGAAGATAAATCCTGAAATATTTATAATTTCTTAAATAAAAGAAAAATGTGTATCCTTAATAAACCTCAATAAGGATGTCCATAATTAATCCTACAGAATAAAACAAGAACAACGACTTAAGAAAAAGAAAAAGAAAAAGAAAAAGAAAAAGAAAACACAAACACAAACACGCCCCATAAAATTGACAATTCATACCATTGGATTTAAACCAAGGGTATCTAGCACAATAAATAAATGAAAAAGTTTATAGAAAATTGACTGTGATGAAAGGAATGATTAAAAAAAAAATAATAATAAATAATTTGATAAATTTACATTTAAACTAAAAAGTCTATTAAAATAACTTATTATTGATTTAAAAAAATTATTATAATTTTTATTTTATTTTATTTAGTGTTTGCAAATCATTTATATATAAAAAAAGGAATTTTATGTGAATTATGTAATGTGTGTGGGATTTGGCGTGCAGCTGTGTTAAATTACGAGGAAGATGTGGCGGCGTACACAATAAAAGCAGCCACAGATCCAAGGGCTTGCAATCGAGTCATTTTCTATAGGCCCCAACTTAACGGTGTCTCTCAATTGGATTTGCTCTCTTCTTGGGAAAACAAAACTGGACGTTCTTTCAAAAGGACCTATGTATCAGAAGAATCAATCGTCAAACTCTCCGAAAGTAAGTGCTCTATTTGATAACTTTATTTATTTATTTATTTTTAAACTAAAAATATATTTGGTATGATTTATTTAAAATATAAAATGTTTTATATAGTTTAAGAAATTATATCATCTTCTAAGAAATTTTTAATTTCATAACATATGATCTCTTTTTATTTATAAATTATTAAATCAATTAACAGTTTTTTAATAATATTAAAAATATATTTTAATTAATAATTCAATTAATTTTATTGATGTATAGGAAAGTAATTAATAATTTTATTTTTTAATTAATTCTGTTTCCTTCTAAAAAAAAATTAATTCTGTTAAATAAAAAATTCTGAAAATGAAGTTTTTGTAATTTTTTAAATTACAAGGAGTAATCTGTATTTTAAGCAAATTTCATATAGTGTATTTGTAATTTAATTACTTTTTTATATTTTTATGAAGTGAAAAAAGATTGATTAACATGTGATCTGATATTTTATTTTATTTTTTTATCTAAAAGGTTCTATGCCAAACAGAGCCAAAGTCTAATAAATTTGGAAGGGCTTACAAGAGTTCTTGAGATATTGTTAATGTACGGGGAAGAAATAATTCTCCTCGTATAATCCTGTTGACCAAATCCACGCTCCTCCGTACGACGTCGCTTTGTCACCTGAAAACACAAACGTGAGCTAGCCGGCGGGTGTGTGCCGGAAACCTCTCCGATGCCTAAGTCAGAAAACTTGACAAATAGACAAAGCTCTAAGTTCTCAGAAAGATTATGTTCAATTACCTCCTCCAAGGTGATGCTTGTAGGCTTTTATAAGTTTCCCGTGGAACAATCCTGGTAGGACTTGTATTTCTCCATGCAGAGTCCTCCTAGGATTCATACTCTTAAGGATAATGCTTATCCTTTCACACCCTCCCCCACTGCTTAAACCAAGTGGGATGGTTTTCTTTACGGCCGAACTTCCTTTTGACCGAAGTAAACTTGGCTATACCGAGCCACAGAAGGCCGAACTATCCTTAGCTCGGTCTTCTCCTTCAACTCTTTACTTCGGCTGCCCTGTTCGACCTTGATGCGCTTAGATCAAACTTCCAGGTAACAAGTTCGGACCGACCTAACCGATGAAAGTCACGACCGGACTAATTCCGACACCGGTCTTCTCAGAATATACTGCGACCGGACTAACTCTGAGACCGGCCTAACTGTGAATTGCCTCCAGACCGGAGTAATTTTACTCTTCCTTGGGCTGAAGTAACGATCTCTTCTCGAGCCGGAGTAATTTTGCCTCCTTGGGCCGAAGTAGCTTTGTCTTCCCAAGGCCGGAGTAACTTTGCCCTTCTGGGTCGGAGTATTCTGTACGGCCTTTTTACCTAGTCCACTGCGTTTTGGGCCTAAAAACCAAACTCGAAGTTCGGCCCAATTTTCCCAAAAATTACCCTCTCAATTGCCCCTTAATTCCATTTATGCAACATGATTGGGATTACCAGCCTTCTGGCCGAGCTAGAGTTTGTCATGCTTTTTCAGCCGAGCTAAAAATCCTTTAGCCTTTCCAGCCGGGCTAAGTTTACCTCGGGTACAACTATGTCCGGTCAAAAACGTCTCTTCAATCACAGCGACTGTATCGCTTCCCATTCCCGTGACACGTGGCAAACTCTGATAGGCTGTGGCCAACTGTCACGCCGTCCTTCAGAATTTTCGTACTGTTCCCGCCTCTTTTTGCCGCCTATTTTCTCTCTCCCTTTTCACAAAACAGCCTTTCTCCTTCTTGAATCACTCACCTTCGATTCTTCACTTTCTCTTCTCCCCTGGTTCCTGAGTTTTTGAGTTTTACTGTGTTCGTGCCTCCATTGCTGCCATTGCCTCCATTTCTAGCTTCTCTCTTATACAGGTAAGCAAGCCTATCCTTCTTGCTTTCTTTGTTTTCGTATTTTGCTTTCCATGCTCTGTATGTTTTTTGCAAACAGTTTGTCCATTTCTGATTCGCTTTTGTACTTCTATTTAGAACTCTATGTATATGTCATATACCCTAGAGAAAAAATTTCGATTTTGATCCAGAATCACGTCCCGACCGAACTTGGATACTGTTTGTGTCATATATGTGAATAGATTCAGAACATAGCCGGACTAGAACTTGTAGGAATATCAGTAGTTTCTTTTGACCCACTCTAGCCAAGATAGGATCACCGAACAAGCTTGCTCATACCGAACTAGGTACTTCGGTCTATAACCGAGCTAAGATTTTGGGGCCAAGCCGGCTTTCTTAGTTCTTAAACCGAACTTAGAAAGCCGCCCCTAAGAGCTCAACCGAAGTAACTTTCCTCATACTGTAACCGTTTTAGGCCTTGGGACTAGACCAGCTTTCTTAGTTTTTTAGACCGAACTCAGAAAGCTGCCCCTAGACGTTAAACCGGTCTAATGTGCTCAAAACCGTGCTAACAAACATTCTGAAGAGCCGAGGTAGAACCAGCCCACTAAGCCGAAGTAGGATTTGTATATCTTGCTTATAATTTGTAGCGCGGTCAATCGATCTGTGCTTAACCCCTTTGTTTTCTACCTTGCAGACTTAGGTTGCCCAGACACTCCTGCGTGTGCTCAACCGAGCTACTGAGCCAAATTTTTGTACCGAAATAATTTATTCGTAATTTATACAACAAATGGGTAAGTATAGATATTTAGTCGAAACCCCTGGTGGCATGGCCGAATTTAGGCAGGACTACCAGATTCCTGATGATGTCCAACTGGTATTGGCCAAGAAAGATGCTACTCCCTGGGACAATGAAGGCTTCGTCCCTTTTACCCTTCAATCCATAATAGAAACCGGACTACGGTTTCCTGTTCAACCGCTAATCTGCGAATTTTTTAGACAGACTAGGTTGTGCCCCACCCAACTGTCTACCAATACATATCGTATCATAATGGGAATAGCCGCATTAAATCATCAAACCGGACTAAATCTCGGCCTAGCCGAAATATTCCATCAGTATTCCATCGGTTCAAAGAATGCTGGGTGGGTATATTACCTTAGAATTCGCCGCCGCCGAGAGAAGATAATTAAGCACACTCCGGACAAAGATCTTAACGATGATGATTTCTTTTGGGTCTCTGGGAACTTTGAGGATTTTCAGGCTCAAATTCCTGGCCGACCTATAAATTGGAAAATGGGAGAGCCTGGTAATTTTACTTCGGTCTTCTGCTTTGTAAGTTATCTCGGTTGTTTAGTCTATTAGCCGAACTAACACTTCTCTTTTTTGCAGATTTTGCCCATCTCCATTCCTTGTATAGCTATCCCAACCTCGGAGTGTTGCGAGCCGCATTTCGGGTTAAAGAAAGAGATTGGGCCAAGCTTCTAAATTTCGAGCCGACCTACCGTTACAGCGGTCGCCGCAAAGCAAAGGTAACCGATTTTCTTCTCGAGGAAGCACCGGAGCCGGACCCAACTTTGCCCGAGATAAGGCTTGTCCCTCTAACAGCAGAAGAAGAGATGGCGAAAAGGAGCAGAGTTAGGGCCCTCCTGACCGCAACTACTAGGGCCGAAGCAACACCGACTACTGAGGTTCAGCCCGCCGTCGTAGCCCTTCCTTCACAACGGCCTTCTTCATCGCGCCCTTCAAAACGCGCCCGATCTGCGTCAGCCGAACAGCAACTTGTTGACGAAGTCGAATCCGTCCCCCAAAGTCCTCGTCCTGCTTCCCAACCAGAGCAAACTGACCGAGCTCGTTCTCCGAAGTGGGCTCCGCCTTTGATCTTCAATGACCGAAACATCAAAGCCACTGATTCGGTCGTGGCTGAAAAAGACCACCAACTGGCCTTTAACCTGGCCAAAAGTGTGTGCCTCCCCAAGGACATGGAGCACCACTTGAAGCAACTGAACACCGAAATGAAATCAATTCGGTCTGCTTCCAAGTCCATGATCTTGGTAAGTAGCTGTCTGCTTTATCCTGTCTAAATTTTCTAACTTTTACTTCGGCTGAGATGAGATTTTTGTTTTGCCAGGCTTTGCAAAAGAACAATGTCACTTATAGGAAAGTCCAAGAGCTCCGCAAAACCACAAGGCAGGCAATGGCGGAAGCCGAAGCCAAGTCGGCCGAACTACTACAAGCCGAAAAGAGGATGGCTGAGCTAGAAGCAGAAAACGGCCGTCTTGCCGATCTAGTTAATTCGGCGGAAGCGGAGAAGCAGAAAGCTGCCATCGTTATGAAGGACAAGTATTTGCGGGAGTTGGTGAAGCTTGAGAGGAGGAAAGACGCCGAAATACGTGAATTAAGAAAAAACATGGTGGAGGCCGAAAAGGAGGGCTATAAACAAGGTTACAAGAAGGCCGAAGACGCCTACGTCCAACAATGTGATGCTGCAAAGGAGCTGTTCTTTAAATGCGGCTGGAGGGCGGCAGTGGAGAAGCTCGGTCAAGATCAACAGACCGAGGTCTTCAACCCTCCAGATTATTTTATACCGAAGTCCCTGGCGGAGTACGCGGCTGCTCTGCAACAACAGTTTTTGGAAGATGACTCTGATGATGCCTCTAATGAAGATACTCCGGCCGAAAATGTGGACCAGCCAGTTCGGTCGGTGCCCACTGCTGAAGACCTAACTGTAGAACCTCCCAGTGGAACCGTAGCCGAAGTGGCTCGCCCTAGTGTGGATGAGCTCCCTCCGGAGACCGGTCTTCAAGTTGATGCTGATGCGGTTTTCGATGCTGAAATTGATGAACTTTTCTCTTGATTTTTTACTTTTTCTCCTTTGTAACCGAACTAAGCCCCCTTGTAATGACTTCTCTTTGAATGAAAATTTTACTTCTTCTTATTCCGGTTATTGTGTGTATGCTTGCGTTTGTAATGTCTTCTATTACTCCAAGTGTTATTTCGGTTTTTGGTTGGCTAAACTATACTTACCAGCCAACCACTCCTTAGCCGACATAATTACTTTGGCTGAGGAGTATTAAGTGTTGGTTTAATCCAGCCAACCACTCTTCAGCCTTACACTTACTTCGGCTGAAGAGAAACAAGAGTTAGTTTATTCCAGCCACCCACTCTTCAGCCTTACACTTACTTCAGCTGAAGAGTAACAAGTGTTGGTTTATTCCAGCCAACCACTCTTCAGCCATACACTTACTTCGGCTGAAGAGTAACAAGTGTTGGTTTATTCCAGCCAACCACTCTTCAGCCTTACACTTACTTCGGTTGAAGAGTAACAAGTGTTGGTTTATTCCAGCCAACCATTCTTCAGCCATACACTTACTTCGGCTGAAGAGTAACAAGTGTTGGTTTATTCCAGCCTACCACTCTTCAGCCATACACTTACTTCGGCTGAAGAGTAACAAGTGTTGGTTTATTCCAGCCAACCACTCTTCAGCCATACACTTACTTCGGCTGAAGAGTAACAAGTGTTGGTTTATTCCAGCCAACCACTCTTCAGCCATACACTTACTTCGGCTGAAGAGTAACAAGTGTTGGTTTATTCCAGCCAACCACTCTTCAGCCTTACACTTACTTCGGCTGAAGAGTAACAAGTGTTGGTTTATTCCAGCCAACCACTCTTCAGCCTTACACTTACTTCGGCTGAAGAGTAACAAGTGTTGGTTTATTCCAGCCAACCACTCTTCAGCCTTACACTTACTTCGGCTGAAGAGTAACAAGTGTTGGTTTATTCCAGCCAACCACTCTTCAGCCTTGCACTTACTTCGGCTGAAGAGTAACAAGTGTTGGTTTATTCCAGCCAACTATTGAAGTAAGTTTTTCCAGCTAACTTCTAGTTTTTGGTTATTCCGACCAAATGTCCTGTAGCCTGGATCTTTATCCTGGGCTTAGGAAGGGTGTTGGTTTAATCCAGCCAACCCCCGAGTTCGTTTTTCCAGCTAACTATAGAATGCTTGCAATAAACATAGTTTCTAAAACTAACTTTTACAAAGAATATTTTGTGCTAAAAAGAATTGCTCATTTTATTGAAGGAAAGAAAAAATTACATATGTCCAAAAAGGGAAAAGCTAAAAGTAAAATAACTTGAGATTGGCCGTATTCCATGGCCTAGGGATTGCCTTGCCATCCTTGTCTTCTAGGTGGTATGCCCCTTTGCCTGCTAACCCAACCACCTTGTAAGGACCTTCCCAATTTGGGCCTAACTTGCCGTCTCCTGGGATTAAGGTGTTCCCCATTACTTTGCGTAGTACCCAATCCCCAATCTTGAACTGTCTTGGATGAACCTTTTTGCTGTATTTTCTGATTAACTCTCGTTGGTAGGCGGCGATGTGAACCATTGCTCTTTCTCTTCTTTCTTCTGCAAGGTTGAGTTCTAAGGCTATGGCTTCTCCATTTAAGTCTGGATCAAAATTTTCGCTTCGAATTGTGGGGAGGCCAACTTCTAGTGGGATCACCGCTTCCATTCCATATGCTAAGGAGAATGGTGTTTCTCCTGTTGATCGCCGAGGTGTGGTGCGGTAGGCCCATAAAACATGAGGAAGTTCATCCGCCCACTTGCCTTTTGCTTTTTCTAGCCTTTTCTTTAGTCCATCCAAGACGACTTTATTTGATGCTTCTGCTTGCCCATTTGCTTGGGGATATGCCGGTGTGGAATTGTAGAACTCTATCTTGTACTCTTCACAAAAGCTTCTAAAGATCCTGCCGTCGAACTGAGTTCCATTGTCTGAGATCAGTACTTTTGGTATGCCAAACCGAGTGATAATATTTTGCCAAACGAACTTCTTCACATCTTTTTCTTTGATTGATGCCAATGCTTCTGCTTCCACCCATTTTGTGAAGTAGTCTGTTGCTGCGAGAAAGAATTTTCTGCCTCCGGGTGCTGTTGGAAGTGGTCCTACTATGTCCAAGCCCCACATTGCGAAAGGCCATGGGCTAGTTAAGGGTAGGAGTTCTCTTGCTGGTTGATGTATTTGGTGCGCGAATTTCTGGCATTTTTCACACTTCTTCACATATTTTTCTGAGTCTGCTTGCATATATGGCCACCAATATCCTTGCGAAATAGCCCTGTAGGCGAGCGACCTTCCCCCTTGATGACTTCCACATACCCCTTCATGTATTTCGAACAGGAAGGCTTCTACTTTGCTGGGATGAACGCACTTGAGGTAAGGCCCAGAGAATGACTTCTTGTATATTGCCAAGGATGGAGATAGCCAAAATCGCTGCGACTTTGCCCTTATTTTGTTGGCTTCTTTTTTCTCTTCAGGTAGGATGCCGTCTTTCAAGAACAGGATGATGGGATCCATCCAAGAAGGGCCTAATTCTGTGCAACATACTTCTTCTGCTTCGGGGTCTTCTATACTTGGTCTTGGTAAGAAGTCGATGAGTAATGGATGAGGGATCGATGTATCTGCCATTGAGGCCAGGCCTGCTAGCTCGTCCGCTCGGCTGTTTTCCTCCCTGCCAATTTGTTCTATCCTTACCACATCAAACTTCTTGATCTCCGTTCTGACTAGCTCTTGGTACTTGGCCATTCTGTCATCCTTTGCTTCGTATTCGCCAGAAATTTGGTTTACCACTAGCAGTGAGTCACTGTATACCATTAGTTCGGTTGCTTTTATGAAGTGTGCCGACTTGAGTCCTGCGAGAAGCGCCTCATACTCTGCTTCATTGTTGGATGCTGGGAAGCCAAGGTTGATTGCTTGCTCTATAACCAGGCCGTCTGGAGAGATGAGGACTATGCCAAGCCCTGCACCATGTCGGTTGGATGCTCCGTCCACAAAGAGCTTCCACATCTCTCCAACGAATAGTTTCCAGCAAGTGGAAGGATCAGATGATGTAAGAAGGGTGTTTTCTTCAAAGTCCTGGTTGGCTGTCTGCCCTTCGTCCTCTGTTTGAACTGCTGGTGAGCCTTTATTCGTCTCTTTCTTGTTGTCCTTGGTGTGGTCTGCCTTGGTGTTTGATTGACTACCTTCCACTAGGGGTTGCGATATTCCGGCGTCAACTTCCGTCCCTAGTTCGGTTAAGTCAGTCAGGTCGACTGGGCAGATATGATGACTTCCAGGAGTAAACTCTGCGACGAAGTCTGCCAAAGATTGAGCTTTTATTGCGGTCTTTGGTTGGAACTTGATATCGAATTGTCCCAACTCTACTGCCCATTTCAAAATTCGCCCACTGAAGTTCGCCCTTTCAAACAGAGCTTTTAATGGAAAGGCCGTGAGGACGACTATGGTGTGGGCATGAAAGTAGTGCGCCAATTTCCTGGATGCCATCATTAATGCTAATGCTAGTTTCTCCAATGGTAAGTACCTTGTTTCGGCTCCCAACAATGTCTTGCTGACATAAAAGATGGGCAAGTGTTGTATTCCTTCTGCACGAACCAACACTGCGCTGACTGCGTGTTGAGAGACTGCTAGGTATAAAAATAGTTCTTCACCAGGTACTGGAGTGACAAGTAGTGGTGGGGAAGACATGTATTCCTTCAAGCTTTCCAGAGCTCGGTCGCATTCTTCATCCCACTCAAACTTGGCCTTTAAAGCTTGGAAGAACGGTCGTAGTCTGTCCGACGATCTGCTTATGAACCGGTTGAGTGCAGCCGCCATACCAGTAAGATGCTGCACTTCTTTGACTGAGTTTGGTCTCTCCAACTCCTGGATCGCTTTGATCTGAGAGGGGTCGGCTTCTATACCTCGGTTGGTCACCAGGAAGCCCAAGAATTTGCCAGATCCAACTCCGAATGCGCATTTGGACGCATTGAGGCGTAGCTTGTGTTTCTTCAGGATCTGGAACATCTCGCCTAAGTCTTTCAGATGGTCATTCTCATCCTTGCTTTTGACCACCATGTCGTCGATGTACGCCTCCATTGTTCTGCCTAACAATGGTTCAAACATCTTGGTGACCATCCTTTGGAATGTCGCCCCTGCGTTCTTTAGGCCAAAGGGCATGACCTTGTAGCAATATAACCCCCTTGGTGTTGTGAAGGAAGTGACCTCTTGGTCTGGTTCGTGCATGGCGATCTGGTGGTAGCCTCTGTATGCATCCAAAAAGCTAAGTCGGTTATGTCCTGCCGTTAAGTCCACCAGTTGATCTATCCTTGGTAGAGGGAAGCTATCTTTTGGGCACGCCTTGTTGACTGTTTTGTAGTCGACGCAGACGCGCCATTTACCATTCTTTTTTGGCACTACGACGGTGTTGGAGATCCATTTTGGGTAGTGCACTTCCCTTATTGCTCCTGCCTCCAGCAGGTTGCCCACCTCTTCTGCCACTATTTCGGCGTGGTGGAGTGCCGATCTGCGTGTACGTTGAATAACTGGTCTGGCGGATGGGTGGACATTGAGTTGGTGACTGATGAAGTTTGGATCAATGCCTGGCATGTCGTACGGTGTCCAGGCAAACACTTCGATATTAGAGGTCAAGAATTCCATGACCTCTAATCTCTCAGCGCTGGACAATGATGAGCCAAGCAAGAAGAACTTATCCGGGTTCTTCTCATCTATTTTTACCTCCACCAAGTCTTCCACCGCTTTCTGATCAGCTTCTTTGCCGACGTCAGCGAATAGTTCATTACTCTCTGGTTCTTCCACCGAATGAACGTATCCTTTGGCAGCTCGGCTTCCATTTGCTGTGGCGAAGCACTGTTTTGACATGATCTGATCGCCATAGACTTCTTCAATTATACCGGCGTCATTGGGGAACCGCATTACCTGATGGTATGATGACGCCACCGAACGCATGGCATGCAGCCATGTTCTGCCCAGGATGATGTTGTAGGTGGAGGGGACCTTCAATACCCAGAACTCCACCTGTTTTGATACACTTCCAGCTCTGACAGGAAGGATTATTTTGCCGACAGGCCACTCTGGCATGGAGTTGAATCCAATCAGGGGAGAAACTGCGGGTGCCAAGTCTTTGTCCTGCAGCTTTAGTTGCTTGAATGTGTCGTAATACATGATCTCACATGAACTACCCTGGTCAATCAGAATCCGCTTGACGTCAAAGTCCTTGACTCGGAGAGTGACAACCAGGGCATCATTATGGGGGCAGTAAATTCGCTCCAAGTCTCTATCCGAAAAGGACATGACGTTTGTTGCCTCTGTCCTCCCCTTCTTGATGGCGGGTTGGGAACTTAATACTTCCCTAAAGTGTTCAGCCTTCTTGATTGAACCTCTAAGCTCGCATACGCGCTCAGGTTCAAAAACTCCATGAATTACATTGATAATGCCTTGCGGTGGTGCGTCGTTTGGCATTCTGTTGGGTTGGTCATGATCTTGGGGGGCCGGTTGCGCTCCTCCTTCAATGTATTCGTCCAAGTGGCCTGCTGCCACCAATTCTTCTAAATGTTGTCTTAGGGGCGTGCAATTCTCAGTTCGGTGCCCCTTTTCTTTGTGGAAGGTGCACCGTGATCTGTCGTCGTAATTCTTCTGAGCTTCCCCAAGCTTGGCTGGCCACTTGACAAAAGGCTCATCCTTGATTTCGCTCAGAATCCGATATATTGGTTTTTTGAACACCGTGGTTATGGCAGTGCGAATTCTCAGCCATCTTTTGTCTGGGTCTTCTCCGTTATCTCGTCTGCCACGTCCGTTTTTGTTACTTCGGTCCACCGTATTAACCTTTGCTGAGGTTTTCTTTTCTGGTACCGTGGCCACACTTGTTTTGGTTTTGGAACGTGCGCCATCTTCTTCTACCCTGATGTGCTGATGCACTCTCTCCATCAGGGCTTCCATGGTGAGGGGTGGCGTCATTGTAATTGAATCCCTTAGTCTATTCCCTACTGGTAGACCTCTTTTATACTGTGCAATGGCTAGATTGGTTGGGCAGTCTCCAATTTGGTTGAATGTCTCCCAGTAGCGACTGTTGTAAGATCTGAGGGTCTCTTTTTCACCCATGTCGATGGAGAGTAACTGGTCTATTTCCACCGGTGTTTTTGTGTTTGTCCGAAACCTTGTTACGAACGCTTCTGCCAATTGGGCCCAGGAGGCTATGCTACCCTCTGGGAGCTTTTCGAACCAAGTCAGGCCCAGGTCGCCCAGACTTGATGGGAAAAGTATGCACATTAAGGCCTCGTTTCGCCTGTATACGGCCATGACTTGGCGAAAGTGGCTCAAGTGTGAATACGGGTCCGTCTTCCCTTCATATGTATTGAACTTCGGCTGAAGGAAGCCTGATGGTAAGGGTGCGTTTTCGATCGCTGGGACAAACGGCGAGGTCTGTAGTCTTGCCAATGCCTTGTCCGTTGGTTCGTAGGCCGGTCGCGGTATTGGCATTCCAACCTCGACGCTTCCGTGCGTCCGAGGAGCCAACCGTTGTAAGGCCGAAACTCGGTGTGGATCCCTTGCCCTGGCATCTTCCTTGCATCGTGCTTTTTCTTCTAGCACGGTTCGTAAGTCGGATGACCTGGGTAGCTCGGTTTGTCTGGATCTGGTTTGGTGTGAATGTGAAGGCCAGTACGTGCTTCCTTCAGTGTATGATCTTTCGGATCTCATCCTCTCAGACCTGGAGTGACGAGTCCTTGAAGATAAGGAGTGAGTGTCGCCTGTCCTGAGGCTTCTGCTCTCTCCTTGAGAGGGTGTAGTATTCCTACTACGACTTTCTGAGTGGCGAGGGGGCGTCTTATGCTTGCGCCCCTCTCCTGTCGCCACATCTTTAGTCTTCATCTGGCGTTTTAAAGTCTCCATGTCCGCCGCCATTCTTCGAATTAGTTCATCTTGCTCCTTTACGCGATCTTCCAAGGCCTGAGGATCAATCCTCCTCCTTTGTCTGTCAGGACTTTGAGAATGGCGAGGGCTGTTATTCCGCCTTCCCCTGCCACTCCTCCTGGAGTTATGTTGCTGGGGCTCTAGATCTCCCATTGGAGGGACAGGGGGTAATCCTTCTCGCCTTGCGCCCCCGTTTGGTGTTAACCCGTCGACGGCGGACTGTGGTGGTTCTTCAATGTGCGCCATTGAATGAGAAAAGGAGAAGCTTAGTCAAGAGGTTTTTGTTCTTGTCTGTTCATTCCCACAGGCGGCGCCAATTGTACGGGGAAGAAATAATTCTCCTCGTATAATCCTGTTGACCAAATCCACGCTCCTCCGTACGACGTCGCTTTGTCACCTGAAAACACAAACGTGAGCTAGCCGGCGGGTGTGTGCCGGAAACCTCTCCGATGCCTAAGTCAGAAAACTTGACAAATAGACAAAGCTCTAAGTTCTCAGAAAGATTATGTTCAATTACCTCCTCCAAGGTGATGCTTGTAGGCTTTTATAAGTTTCCCGTGACACAATCCTGGTAGGACTTGTATTTCTCCATGCAGAGTCCTCCTAGGATTCATACTCTTAAGGATAATGCTTATCCTTTCACACCCTCCCCCACTGCTTAAACCAAGTGGGATGGTTTTCTTTACGGCCGAACTTCCTTTTGACCGAAGTAAACTTGGCTATACCGAGCCACAGAAGGCCGAACTATCCTTAGCTCGGTCTTCTCCTTCAACTCTTTACTTCGGCTGCCCTGTTCGACCTTGATGCGCTTAGATCAAACTTCCAGGTAACAAGTTCGGACCGACCTAACCGATGAAAGTCACGACCGGACTAATTCCGACACCGGTCTTCTCAGAATATACTGCGACCGGACTAACTCTGAGACCGGCCTAACTGTGAATTGCCTCCAGACCGGAGTAATTTTACTCTTCCTTGGGCTGAAGTAACGATCTCTTCTCGAGCCGGAGTAATTTTGCCTCCTTGGGCCGAAGTAGCTTTGTCTTCCCAAGGCCGGAGTAACTTTGCCCTTCTGGGTCGGAGTATTCTGTACGGCCTTTTTACCTAGTCCACTGCGTTTTGGGCCTAAAAACCAAACTCGAAGTTCGGCCCAATTTTCCCAAAAATTACCCTCTCAGTTAATATTAAAAATGTAAAAATATTTTAAAATTAGTAAGAAAGTGCCCTGTGGCTTTTATTATCATTATTATTTTGTTATGCTTCAAGAACATTGGTTAGCAAGATCCTAATACATTTGATAACCTTCACCAAAAATTACACAAAGTTAAACATAAATAATTTTATTAAATATATAATCTCATACCATAAGCTATGGTACTAAAAAAATGAGGTCCATAGTGTTATTTATTTTTCCCTATTCCTAGGGGTGAAGATTGCGCTGCCGGGCCTGGCCGAGATTGCCCAATTAAAAATAGATTTTGTGTTTGTCAAAAAACAGTCTAACTAGTCAATCAAAACCCAACCTTATTACAAAATATAATTCTCATACTCCTCCATCAAGTCTCTATATGTATCTGGGTTGTTTTTAAAAAAATAACAAACAAACTAGTTTTTAAACAAATAATTGGGACTAAACAACATATTGGACAACAAAATAAATAATACACATCACAATCAGTTCTTTGGAATGTTTTTAGCAACTCTTAGAAATGATTATGAATTTTAAGTAAATAAAATCTGCAGTAAATGGATTGTATATTTTCTAATGTATTATATAAATAAATAAATAAATAATAAAATAAAATAAATATACTAGTGAGCTGGGTTATTGATGTGAATTCCAAGTCTAACCCATTAATTTAATAGACTTAAAATATTGGCCTAACCTGACTTTACGAGTTAAAAATATTATTTTCAAATCCTTAAAAAATAGGATTGAGATGGATAGACTGTCAGTCCAACTTGTCGATGCCCACCCAATGAGTGATTCTATTTGCACCCAAAAAGTAACTTAGTGCACTCAACTAAAATTTTGAAATTTTAATTACTTGGATATCTTAATGTAAATTTACTAATAAGGATAATACATATTAAACCTTAAAATAAAACATTATTTTTTTCATGATACATCCTAATCACTTAGGCCTCGTTTGTTTTCAGAGGTAAAATGGAGGGGATTTATAGTGAGGGGATTAATAGTGATGGGATTGTTAGTGAGGGGATTGATAGTGAAGTGATTAAGTAAAATTGTGTTTGTTTTGATGATAGTTGTTAGTGTAGGAATTGTTAAATTATTTTTATATAAAATAATAAAATAAATAAAAAAATATAAAAAATTAAGCATTAATATTTAAAAAAAAATTCCCAATATAAACTTATAACTCTTGTCTTAATTTGGTCTAACTGATTACAATCATTAACATTTTTTTTTTTGGGTGAAAATACACACATGAATGACATATGTCATATTTTTATAAGCAAAATTATAAACTTGATCCACTCAGTGATTATTTTAACAATTATCAATTGGACTAAAATCAACACAAAATATAAAATGAAATATCAAAATCTAGTCAATTATTACTATAAGGATCAAAATGACACAAAAGATAATATATAAGGACTAGCAGTGTAATTTACCTTATTACTACTGATTTTTATTGGGGTGGTTATTATTTGCAGCTTTACCATATCCAGACAACATACCAGTGGCTATCCTACACAACATATTCATCAAAGGAGATCAGTTGAGGTTTGAGCTAACAGAGGAAGACTTGGAGGCCTCCAAACTCTATCCAGACTACAAATATACTTCTGTGGATGATCTTCTTGACATTTGTTTGGTTAACCCTCCCAAACCCAAACTCTCTGCATTTTCCTGATCAACACTGTATTGCAAATATATATTCAATAAGAAGTTCGATGACAAACATAATGAGATGTAAAAATATCATAAGTGTAGCATTGTTACTACTAATTTCCCCATAAATGTTGTGTATTAGTGGCTTTCATTAATTATCCATATGTATGGAATAAGGATTAATTATTATAGTGATGAGCACTCTTGTTAAGAGTATAAGTTCAAGTGCCAACTGTGTGAGTGATTTTCTTGATCACACTGCCCATTTAGTAATCAGTTAGAGAGCACCGGCAGAATAGATGACTTCATCTAACCTGTAACAGAAAGAGAAGGCTCCGGCGGTGGTTCTTCCACCCGGGGGCACTCTGATGATCAAGTCAGTATATCTCTCAAAGATAATCAAGTGCTAAACTTACTACTCAAAACATAAATTGCGTACCTTAGACCCATAGGGGTGCCTCTCTTTTATAGTTTACTTAATCCTAGTCCCACTAGAAGCCTGACTTCTATGGACTCCAATTCAGTACTTACTTTGGACTCCTCAAGAGATAAAGATAAACTCCCTAAGAGCTTTATCCTCATCTTGACTAAGTCTCCTCTTCATTCTAGGACTCTTGTCCCTTATCCTTTATCCGATTATCTCGGATTTCGATATCTTTGGAGATAACCTCGGCTTACCCGAGATCACCTCGGCGTCATGACCCTGACACGTGGCACCTCGGCTGACACGTCGGCGTCACCTTGCCACGTGTCGGTACAAAAAAATATATTCCCACAACTGCCCCCTAAGTTCTATTACCTCGGCATTTTGAGGTGATGGAACTTATATCGGTACTTCCTCCTGTACATCGGCTCAACAACTCCTCAGCCGAGATCATTCATTTCAGGCCGACATGTTTTCTTCAGCAAACAAGAATTCCAGGGAATTCTTTCACGTGTGTGAGCTGTCACGTATCATTTGCTCAACCGTTTCATTCATGCGTCTCCACCTTATTGGACCGTGCCCATGACGCGCTTGCAAGCCGTCTCTCTCTTACGTGCGCCGTTTGACGCATGCGTTCTTCTAGGCGTATTGATTACTTTTTGCCGCCGTTTTCATTTTTAACAAAACATTCCCCCCTTTCTTCATTTTTCGCTTTTGCATTCGATTTCTCTTCGCTTTTCATCTCTCTAGCTCCTGAATACGCCATTGTTTCAATCTTTTTTGCTCTGAAACTTATTCTGTTCACCCCTTCCGGCGTGTTTTGCACCATTTTGTTGCCTTCACGACCTTCGTCTGATTTCGGCGATCTTTACATCGGCTTCATATTTTCTGGTAAGCAATCTGTTTCTTCTTATTTCAGTTTCTTGAGTTTTTCTGGAATTTCTTGTTTACTACTGCCTTGCTCAAACAATTAATTTGTGAATCATACATCTGAATGTGTTGATTTTGCTTTTTGCTTATGCCTTAAATACATGTACTGTTCACAGTTTTCTTGCACGTCTTGCCACTGTTCTTGGCCTTCAACCCTTTGTATTCTTCATGTTCTTGATAGTCCATCTCTGTTCTTGATTCTGAAACTCCGCTTTTGTTTTCTGTTTTTTGTGTCTTTTCCAGATCTGTGCCTTTGATCTTTATCTCCATAGTTTTAGGTTTGGGATTTGTTTGTAGAACCCACATTTTAGGGTAAAACTGAAACATCCCTTACAAATTTTTACACCAACTAAAACCTAGGTTTTTTGCCGAGGTCCCAATAATCCTATTTGAACCATCTTCTTATTGAAACCCAATACCTTTAGTTATCCTGACATCATGGGTATGTGGGAACATTGGGTAAACACCCCCTCTAAGCTGGAATTTTTTAGGCAAGAGTTTGAAATCCCAGCCGATGTCAATCTGAGGTTGGCTGGGGATGATGACTCCATCATGCCTATAGAAAACTCTACGCCCTTCCCTGTGGTTGCCTTTATCGAGTGTGGACTCCGGCTTCCACTTGACCCATTTTTCCGTCAAGTCCTTCACTTCTTTAAGTTGAACCCAATGCAACTTGCCATCAATTCTTACCGAGTTATCACTGGCACCATAGCCTTAGTAAAACAAGAGAATGCCAGAATTGCACTTGCTGATTTCTAGTACTGTTACACCATGTGTCGTCTTAGAAAAGACACAGACTATGTCTATTACCTTAAGCTGAGATCCACCGAATATAAAATTGTAGCCGACCTCCCAGACTCCAACAAGGGAGCTGGAGACGATTACTTTAGTGTCTCAGGCAATTGGGAGTTTCAGCCAAACGACGACCTCCATCTTTATCCTTTAAGCCGAACTGTTTTAGGGGAAGGAGCTGGTAAGGGCCACCCTTCATAAGTTTTTTCTTATCTCCTTGCATAAATTGTTCAATATTCTTGTTCTAATGTCTGTACTGTTTTTATCTTTGTAGTTCTTCCTCAGCCACCAAAGAATTTTCGCCAATCCTTCTATCCCAGCAAGGATTTGAAAAAACTTATGAATTTGCCAATTCACAAACGAAAGGCGCCTCTGCTTCTCAACTTTATCCCAACTTATAAGTTAGCCTTGCCCGACGTCCTTAAGAGGAAGAAGAAAAGCCTCTCTCTACCTTCTACCACATCTCCATAGACCATATCCACATCTCGGACAGATCAGGGGTCAACTTCTGATCCAGCTGAGCAACCGTCAACTTCAGCTCCATACTTGGTTCCAATTTCACAGCGCCGCCGTCGACGCCGATCAGTCTCTACTGCCGAGATGGGTCGCCCTAAGCTTGTTGCAAAAGATCTTCTGGCCAGCATTCCATCATCTGTTGATGAGCAGCCAACACAAACCCAACCTCCACCGAAGCCGAAAAGAATAAAGAAGGCTCAACCAAAGCCTAAGGTAACTCAGGTTGAGTCTGAAGATACCCTGCCTATCTCAAAGTTAGCGGAGAGTGACAAACCTCAACCCGCTGCTGGGAAGAGGCGCTCTGAAGCCCAACCATCAGATTCCCCGAAATCCAAAAAGCCGAAGTCATCATCCGCTACAACTTCGGGGTCTAAGAAGCCTGCTGCCCCCTGGGCCCCCGAAATTACTTTGGAGGATAAGCCAGTCATGGCAAATGATAATGCCGAGGATATCAATGTCAGCGTTGCGCTTAGCACTGCTCTGCTGTTACCAGGCGATCTGGAGCGAAACGCCGAGTTGAGCGAATACGAAAACTATGCGTTGATGCTTCAATGTTCTGTTCAAGTAAGTGTCCTTCATCTGGCACTTTTTTCTTTTTCTTTTTCTTTTTCATACTTAGAAATTTTTGAAATAACTTTTACCTAGTGTTTTCTCCAGGCCATCCAGCATGGCCACTCTTTTTCTGTTCAGTCTTTCGAAAATCGACAGAAGCTGGTTGAGATGAAGAAGGAGTTCTCTTTCCTCCAGAAGACCAACAAAGGTCTTCAATCAAAGATGAAAAAATTGGAGGACCAAGCCGAGGCTGCAATCAAGGCTTAGACCAACGTCGAAGAGAAGGTCGAGGCTGCTGAAGCCATCAGGAAAGTGGCTAAGTCTCAGAAGAGAGAAGCTGAGGAAAAAGTGGCCCAGGCCGAAAAGGAGCTTTAGAAGGCCTTGGCCACCAAAGACGCAGAAATCAAGAAAGCTGATGAAAAGCCGTATACTCAAGGCATGACCGACGTTACTGAGGCTTATGAACTTCAAGTGAAGTAGGCATGCAACAAGGGTTTCACCCTTGGTTGGATGTCTCTTCTGAAAAAACTCAATGTCCCTGATGACTCGCCTCTGAGGAATGCTGAAGATATTCCTCTTCCATTCCCTCCACTTCCTTCACCAGCTCAGTCCGATGAAGATTCAAAATCTGAAGATGAGGAAAAGGAAGATGCCTCGGTGAGAAAAGCAAAGGAGGCTACTGCGTCCATGTCCCCTCCTCAAAATGAGCAAGTCCTAGA
Source organism: Camellia sinensis (assembly GCF_055761805.1). Taxonomy (NCBI): domain Eukaryota; kingdom Viridiplantae; phylum Streptophyta; class Magnoliopsida; order Ericales; family Theaceae; genus Camellia; species Camellia sinensis. The sequence continues at coordinate 190,135,990 of NC_138961.1, read as the reverse complement.
CTTAACTTAAGACGAGGATTTTGAGGAGGTTCCCAAGGATGTGATTCCTCCAAAGGTATTATTGGATTCACTTCTTGCTGATAAGAGTATTGATGAGACCCTTACCCAAATTGATGCCGAGATCGCGGAGGAGAAGGCGGCCGAGGTATCGTCTCAACAAACATCTGATCTTCAAATTCAACCATCTGGTGGAGAAGAGTCTTAGCTTCATGTTTTTCTTTTGCTTACTTGTTTTTTGTTTCTTCTTTATCTTTTTGGAACAATGTAAGCCTTTGTATGGCCGATGTGCCCTTTTCTTGGTGAATGCTAATGCAACTTTTCTTTTTCTAAGTGCTTGCACTCTTGTCTTCTCTTTATTACTTCTGCATGATTCTATACTTAGAATATTCTGCATGTCTTTCACACACTTTTCCTTCTTTGTACAATCTTCTCGGGGTGACACACCTCGGATAGACAAACTTCTTGTAAACTTTTAACAAGTGTTGAACATCATAGTGGTTTAACTTAACTAGTAAATTGTCCATAAATTTCAACAAGTGTTAAGTAATGATTTCGGCTTAACTTTAACTTGTAAATTGTTGTAAATTTCAACAAGTGAAGATAAACAATAATCTCGGCTTAACTTCAAATTGTAAATTGCTACAAATTTTAACAAGCGTTAAGCATTACTTCGTTTTAACTTCAACTTGTAAATTGCTACAAATTTCAACAAGTGAAGATAAACAATAATCTCGGCTTAACTTCAACTTGTAAATTGCTACAAATTTCAACAAGCGTTAAGCATTACTTCGGTTTAACTTCAACTTGTAAATTGTTACAAATTTCAACAAGTGAAGATAAATAATAATCTCGGCTTAACTTCAACTTGTAAATTGCTACAAATTTCAACAAGTGAAGATAAACAATAATCTCGGCTTAACTTCAACTTGTAAATTGCTACAAATTTCAACAAGCGTTAAGCATTACTTTGGTTTAACTTCAACTTGTAAATTGCTACAAATTTCAACAAATGAAGATAAACAATAATCTCAGCTTAACTTCAACTTGTAAATTGCTACAAATTTCAACAAGCGTTAAGCATTACTTCGTTTTAACTTCAACTTATAAATTGTTACAAATTTCAACAAGTGAAGATAAACAATAATCTCGGCTTAACTTCAACTTGTAAATTGCTACAAATTTCAACAAGTGAAGATAAACAATAATTTCGGCTTAACTTCAACTTGTAAATTGTTACAAATTTCAACAAGTGAAGATAAACAATTTTGTCTTCTCTCTGCCCCCAATGTGAACCTGAGTTCCACTTGGGTTCTCATTATTTAGAAACAACATTATGCATCTTTTATCAATTCACAAGTCTTGGAGAATTCTGCTAAGATTTTATTGATGACGTCGGCAAAAAATAACAAGGAACATCTAATGATAGAAAAATTTCAAATTACAAGTGTTCCAGGTCTTGGTAATGCTTTGCCCTCATTATCTTTAAGCCGGTATGCTCCATTGCCCAATACCGAAGTAATTCTGTAGGGCCCTTCTCAGTTTGGGCCAAGCTTGCCCTCTCTGGGATCCTTCTTGTTGCCAACAACTTTTCTTAGGACTAGGTCGCCGACCTGAAAATCCCTTAGATTGACCTTCTTATTGTAAGCTCTAGCAAGCTGCTGCTGGTATGCTGCGAGCTAAATTGCAACTTTCTCTCTTCTTTCTTCTAAAAGATCTAGATCTCGGGCTAGAAGTATGTCGTTAGTCCCATTCTCTACTCCCTGGGTTCTGATCCCTGGGATGCCGATCTCTAGTGGGATGACTGCTTTTGTGTCGTAAGCCATGGCAAATGGGGTTTTCCCTGTTGATCTTCTTGGCGTAGTCCGATATGCCCAGAGTGCATTGGGCAACTCGTCTACCCACTTTCCTTTTGCTGCTTGCAGCCTCTTCTTTATCCCATCCAAAATTACTTTGTTAGATGCTTCTGCTTGCCCGTTGCTTTGGGGAAAACTTGGTGTTGAAAAGTAATTCTTTATCTTGAATTTCGCACAGAAGTTTTTGATAAGTTTGCTGTCAAACTGCGTTCCGTTGTCGGCAACTATTGCTCTTGGAATGCCAAATCTGGTGATGATGTTTCTCCATATGAAGTTCTTGACGTCCACATCTCGGATTTTGGCAAGAGGTTCTGCTTCTATCCATATCTGTTGCTACCAGCAAGTACTTCCTTTGCCCAGCTGCTTGGGGCAACTGCCCAATGAGATCCATGCCCCATTGGGCAAATGGCCATGGACTGGATACAGGGTTCAGGTCAGCAGCTGGCTGGTGTATCAAAGGTGCGAACCTTTGGCAGTGTTCACACTTCTTCACGTAGGCTTCTGCATCTTTTTGCATGTAGGGCCACCAATACCCCTGGGTAATGGCCTTGTGAGCTAGTGACCCCAGCGTGGCTTCCACAAATCCCTTCATGAATTTCATATAGAAAATCTTCAACCTGCAAAGGGTGTACGCACCTTAAAAGGGGTCCAGTGAAGGACCTTTTGTAGATATATCCGTCCGCTATCAGATTGAATCTTGCTGACTTCAATCTCACCTTGTGTGCTTCCTTATGGTCTTCTGGTAGTTTTCCCTCTTTTAGGAATGCAACAATTGCATCCATCCAGCTTGGTCCTAAGTCTACACACATTGCTTCTTGTTCTGTGATCGGTGGTTCTATGCTCGAGCCTAACAAATAGTCAATCATTATTGTCCTTGTTTTTCCAGTTTGTATTGAACTTGCCAAGTTGGCCAATGCGTTGGCGTGGTTGTTATCATTTCGGCTAACTTGAAGAAGTCGGCAGTTGCGAAACAAGGCTGCCAGCCTGATGACTTCCTTTGCGTATGCCGACATTCTCTCATCTCGGATTGTAAACTCTCATGTTGTCTGATTCACTATAAGTTGTGAATCACAAAAAATTATTACCTCATCTGCTTCTGCTGCCACTGTTAGCTTTAGTCCTGCAATCAATGCTTCGTATTCTGCCTCATTGTTCAAGGCCTTGAACCCTAATCGAATAGACTGTTCCAATATCTCCCCATCAGGAGATATTAACACTACTCCTGCCCCCGCTCCTTGCCAGTTTGAGCTCCCATCGACAAACAGGCGAAAAGAGTCGCCGATGTAAATGCTGTAGGGTTTGAGTTTTTCCTTTCCTTGTTCTTTTGCCTTTGGCTGGGCTTTTCTTTGTTTGCTTGGACATCGTTCATCTTGGCTCAACGGAGCCCTATGTTCGATGGACTCTAGTGTGAATTTGGCCACGAAGTCAGCCAAAACTTGGCCCTTAATTGCTGTTCTCGGCCTGAACTCCAGGTCGTACTGGCCCAAGGCCACTGCCCATCTTGCTATTCTTCCAGTTAAGTCTCCTTGTTGTAACAAGGACTTCAGTGGGTGCTCTGTTAGCACTATAATCTTGTGCGCTTGAAAGTAATGGTTCAGCTTTTTTGAAGCCATTACTAAGGCCAGCATTAATTTCTCTAGTGGTAGGTACCTTGTTTCTGCATCGGCCAAGGTTTTGCTTACATAATAAACAGCCTTTTGCTCCCCTTTTTCCTCTCGGATTAGCACTGCACTTACTGTGTGTTCTAAAACTGCTAAATATAAAAACAGTTCTTCCCCAGGTTCAGGCGTTGAGAGGACTGGAGCCATGGTAAGATATTTCTTTAGGTCGGCGAAAGCGGCCTCACATTCCTCAGTCCATAGGAAGTCCGTGGCCTTTTTCACCAAGTTGAAGAAAGGTTTACATTTGTCTGAGCTTCGGCTTATGAACCTGTTTATGGTCGCGGTCCTTCCAATAAGCATTTGAACCTGTTTTGCTGATGTCGGGCTTTTCAGCTCTAGGATGGCCTTGATTTGATCTGAGTTGGCCTCAATGCCTTTTCTTGTTACCAGGTATCCCAAAAACTTACCTGATCCAACTCCAAACGCGTACTTGGATGCGTTGAGTTGGAGCCGGTATGTTTTGAGTATATCAAAGACCTCTTTTAGGTCGGCAAGATGACTTTTAGGTTCCTTGGTCTTCACGACCATGTCGTTAATGTAGACCTCCACTGTTTGGCCAATCAGGTGTTTGAACATCTTGGTTACCAACCTTTGGTAAGTTGCTCCTGCGTTTTTCAACCCAAAAGGCATGACCTTGTAACAGTACAGCTCTTTCGGGGTGATAAACGCTGTCTTCTCCTCGTCTGGGGGGTACATGGCTATCTGGTGGTATCTCCTGTAAGCATCCATGAAGCTCATCTTTCTATGTCCAGATGTGGCGTTTACCAACTGGTCAATCTTTGGTAGAGAAAAGCTGTCTTTGGGACAAGCTTTGTTCAGGCTTGTAAAATCTACGCAGACCCTCCATTTACCATTCTTTTTCTTTACTACCATAGTGTTTGATAGCCATGTCAGATAATTGACTTCTCTGATGGCCCTGGCCTCCAGAAGTCTGTCTACTTCTTCCTCCACTGCTTCGACGTGCATCAACGTCGGTCTTCTGGCTCGTTGTATTACTAGTTTGGCTGTCCTGCCAACGTTTAATTTGTGGCATGTGACCTCGGGGTCAATGCCAGGCATTTCATAAGGTGTCCAGGCGAACACCTTTATGTTTGCTCTCAGAAAAGTTTCTAGCTCTCTTTCTTCCTCTTCGGCTAAGCTCGAGCCGATAAGAAAGAAGCGTTCTTCATCATCCTCCTGGACGAGGACTTTCTTCAGTGCTTCTTCACTCTTCTCAGTTGGCTCCTTGCCGACATCATCTAGGACCTTCACGTCCTCATCTTTAATCTCTGTCATTTCCGGTTCTCGAATGTTGCAAGTAGATTTCATTGCTGCCATGGAGCAATTCTTTGCCTGCAGTTGATCTCCCCTGACTTCTTCAATCCCACGCTCTGTTGGGAACTGTAGTAGTTGATGCAATGTTGAGGGAACTGCCCCCATTGCATGCAACCATGGCCTTCCCAAGATGATATTGTATGGCGAGGGCGTGTCAATCACCATGAATTCTGTCTTGATCTTCTTAGTGCCGACTTGTACCTCCAAGCTTGTTGCATCCAGTGGCCACGTCGGCGTTCCATTGAAGCCGACCATCAGGCCATTGGACTGCTCCAAGTCATCAGGATGAAGGCCCAGCTCCTTGTAACATCTAACATACATGATGTCGCAAGAGCTGCCTTGATCAATCAGGATGCGTTTCACTTGGCGCTCCCCAACATGGAGGGATACTACCAAGGCATCATTATGTGGATGCTGGACCATCTTTAGGTCGGCTTCAGTAAAGGCTATCGTCGGTCCCTGGCATTCTTTAGGCAAAGGTCTTTTATGTTCGACCTGGTTCACGTGCTGTAGGTGTTTTACCTTCTGGGTCTCCCTTCGTATGTCGTTTTCGTTTACCTTTGAGTGAATTAAATTAACCACCCGTGGTCCTCCTGCCTGTGGTTGCTGTGCTGGGCGAGGCGGAGCTGCTGGTGCTTGAGACAATCTTGCTTGTTCTTCGCTTGTCCTGGCCTCATCGACAAGGTCCTTCAGATGGCCTTGCCTCACCAAGTCTTCTAAGTGTGCTTTTAGGGCTCTGCAACCCTGAGTTAGGTGCCCTTCTTCATTGCGGTAAGCACAATGTCTACCGACGTTTCTTCCCATAAATTCCCCTGGTGTTCTTGTCGGTGCTCTGAAATAGGGTTGGTTTCGTATTTGATCCAGGACTTTGTGGACCGGGATTCGAAACACAGTCGTCACTGCCTGTTTAGCCCTCAATTCCGTTTCTTGTTTGATCGATCCATTGTTACCTCAGCTTCGCTTCGGCGAGCCGTTTTCTTTCTCCTGGTTTGTCTCTTTGTTTCCAGACGTATCCTCCTCGGCTCTGACGTACTTCTCGATTCTCGCCATGAGTTTTTCTATACTTTTTGGCAATGTCTTTGCCAAAGACTTTCGTAGTGGGTAGTCATCTTTCAGGCCGTTCTTGAAAGACACGACCGCCACCTCTTGGTTGCATTCGGGTATTCGATTGAACACCTCGTAGTACCTTTTTTGCGTAGGCCCTAAGGCCTTCATCTTTGGTGATTTTTAAAGCCATCAATGCGTCGACCCTCAAGGGCTATAGTTTGTTCATCACAAACTTGGCCACAAACATCTCGGCCAGGCCTTCCCAAGTCGTTACGCTTCCCTTCGGTAGTTTATGGAACCAATCTGATGCAATCTCCCCGAAAGATGAGGGAATACTTTGCAGAGCAACGGCTCGTTCCCACTATATAATGCCATTGAATTTAGGTATAGTCCAACGTGAAAGTTGGGATCTGACTTACCATCATATATTTGGAACCTCAGCATACTGAATCTCTTTGGTGCTTCAAATTTGTCCAGTTCTACCGAGAATGGTGTTCTCGGCTTAACCGGGGAAGTTACCTCGACTTTAGCATTCTGTTGCTTCCTCTTGAGGTAATCTCTCAAGTTTTCTTTATTCCTCCCTAGAGCTCGGCTATCTTTGGACTTTAATCTTTTAGGCACACCACTTTCGGCCTCGTGGTGGGCCCGTTTTGATCTTTCTCCATGGGTTGTGTCAAAGCAGAGCGCCTGCCCTTGAACATGCCAATGTTCTTTGGGCTCTGGGTCCTTCGTGTGATACGTCCTTCGGGACTCCTCTCGTCTCGGCTCCTCTCGTCCGACTTCCCTGGAAGGTCGGTGAGAGTACCTTCCGCTCCTGGTGTGCTGAGGGTTTTCGGGGATTGCTTTCCTTCCTCCCTTCTGGGTATTAGCTGCTGGAATCGACGTGTCGTGCAGCGGGTACGGTGGCTGCATGACATTGTTTTACATCATGAAGTTGACGACCGACTGCAGGTCTGCCAAGTTGTTTGCCAATTCTTTTACTTCTTCATCCCTTCGCAGGCACGTATCCCTCCATACCTGGAGGTTATCTTCGTTATAGTACTTGCTTTGGTCTGCCTTCTTCGAAGTGTCGCCCTCCTGACCGACGTCTTTTTCTCCGTGGCCCTGGTCACGAGTTTCTGTATTGTGGTTGTCTCCTTCGATATCAAGGTCGATTGGTCTGCCACTCCCAGCAGGAGTGTCGTCCCCAATCTTTTCCTTCTGTCCGTTACTGGCCATCTGTTCTTCTATCACAGACGGAGCCAAATTGTGTGAGTGATTTTCTTGATCACACTGCCCGTTTAGTAATCAGCTAGAGAGCACTGGCAGAATAGATGACTTCAGCTAACCTGTAACAGAAAGAGAAGGCTCCGGCGGTGGTTCTTCCACCCGGGGGCACTCCGACGATCAAGTCAGTATATCTCTCAAAGATAATCAAGTGCTAAACTTACTACTCAAAGCATAAATTGCGTACCTTAGACCCACAGGGGTACCTCTCTTTTATAGTTTACTTAATCCTAGTCCCACTAGAAGCCTGATTTCTATGGACTCCAATTCAGTACTTACTTTGGACTCCTCAAGAGATAAAGATAAACTCCCTAAGAGCTTTATCCTTATCTTGACTAAGTCTCCTCTTCATTCTAGGACTTTTGTCCCTTATCCTTTATCCGATTATCTCGGATTCTAATATCTTTGGAGATAACCTCGGCTTACCCGAGATCACCTCGGCGTCATGACCCTGACATGTGGCACCTTGGCTGGCACCTCAGCGTCACCTTGCCACGTGTCGGTACTCAAAAATATATCCCCACACCAACTTACACTCGGAGTTTGAAGACCAGCAGCCAAGGTCACGATTGCAGCAGCAGGTCAAGCTCCCTTAATGTAATGGTTTAAGTAGTAAGAGGAATGTAGAAGTTGGTTAGCTACAGAGAGTTAGATATAGTTAACAAACTCTTAAGCACTTATATAAATACTTGTAATCAAGATATTATGAAATATCATTCAGTTTCTTTTCATGGTATTAGAGCCCTTAGCTCTCACGAGCACCAAAGTGCTTCAATGGCAGATCCTTTTTCTTCTATCTCTGTTTCTCCATCCATTCCACAGAACCTAAATCTTCTACTTTCACACTTCAATTCCTTCATAACTGTAAAATTAGATTCTACAAATTTTCTGATTTGGAAGAATCAAGTTCAAAATATCTTACGAGCAACTAATCTTCTTGAGTTCGTTCTTGGATTGGTTTCTTGTCCAATCTCTGAGATACTTGATTCATCTGGAAAAACTATAGTAAATCTAGAATTTCTTCAATGGAAGATGATGGATGCATAGCTACTTAGTTTCTTCATTGCTACACTATCATCTCCTGTGTATGCTTCAGTGCTTCAATATCAACATTGCTTTGAAGTTTGGATTGCTTTTGAAAAATGATACACTTCTCTATCTCGTTCGCATATTCATCAATTGAAGAATAAGTTGCAGTCTGTTACGAAAAAAGGTTTCACCATGAGTGAATATCTGAATCAAATCAAAGAGATCTCAAATCAGCTTCGTCTTGCTTCATCAATGATGGATGATGAAGATCTTGTGCTCTTAAATCTGAATGGCTTACCAGAGGAGTATGATGCTCTCAAAACAACCATATGTGCTTGAGTGGAATCCATTACAATGGATGATCTGTGTTCACTCTTGAGTTCTGAAGAAATTAATGTTGAAAATAAAACCAGACTTTTTGTTCACGACTCTCCAGTAGCTTATGCTGCAACCAAAGGTTCTGAAAATTCACAGTCTTCTCCTCAAACTTCAAAGTCACATTTAACCAATCCTCAAAGTTACAGAGGTCGAGGTCAATCTCGTGGTTATAGAGGAGGATGAAACAGAGGTGGAAGGTTTATAGGTCTAAAAGAGGTAGATGTGAAGGAAATAACTACACTTCCAACAACAACAATGGTTGTCAGATCTATGGAGGCTATAATCATAATGCATTTGACTGCTGGTGGAGAATGGATCCTAATTTTCAACCTCTCCATTCCAATTCTTTCTCCCAATCCTCTCCTCATGTTGTGTCTCAACCAAGAGCATATTTTGTTACTAGTGCTCCATCCACTTTCTCATCTACTTCACCTGCTCCTTAGTATATTAATTCTGCAGCCACAAATCACATCACTAATGATCTAACCAATCTCCATATCTATCAACCATATCAAGGCCAAGATCAAGTCACTGTAGGTAATGGTCAAACTGTTCCTATCTAACACATTTGTAAAGGTTTATTACTTACTCCTCACTACCCTTTTAAACTCAATCATCTTCTTCATTCTCCACATATTGCTTTCAAATTTATTATCTGTTCATCAATTGGCCAAAGACAATAATTGTTCAGTTGCTTTTGATGCTGATTCATATTTTATTTAAGACAACCATACGAGACAAATCCTACATAAAGGATCTACTGTGAATGGCCTGTGTCACTTTGCTGCATCTACTTCTTCATCTTCACCTTAGGCTCATATAACTTAGTTACAAGACTTTCTACCTGTTTGGCATCAAAGACTTGGTCACTCATCTCCTTTAAAATTTTATCATGTTGCTAAGCATTTACCTACTGTTTTTAGGAATAAAGAATACAAGAACTTTGTTTGTACTCCATGTAGTGTTGCTAAGGTTCACAGGTTACCTTTCAAATTGTCAAGTACTGCTGTTAGTAAACCTTTCTCTTATTCACAGTGATGTGTAAGAACCTTTTAATCCATCCACTTTTGGTTACAAATACTACTTGTTGTTTATGGATGGTTTTACCAAGTTTACATGGATCTATCCTTTTCATGTTAAAAGTGGGGTGTTTTCCACTTTCTTACACTTCAAAACTTATGCTGAAACTTAGTTTTCTACTTCATTAAAAATTTTAAGGACAGAGATAATGGCACTGAGTTGTTATTAAACAAATGCATGATTATCTTGTTGTTAATGGTATTCTTCATCATCTCATTTGTCCTTCTACTCCTGAACAAAATGGAGTGGCTGAGAGAAACATCAACACGTCACTGAGACTACTATTGCTTTGTTACATCAGTCCTCTATTCCTTTTCAATTTTGGTTTGAAGCTATGGCTACTGTAGTTTTTCTCATAAATAGGTTTCCTAGTTTGTCCCTTGGTCATAAGTCTCCATTTGAATTGTTTTTTCACACTTTACCTGATTATACATTTCTTAAAGTCTTTGATTGTCAGTGTTTTCCATGGCTTCGGCCTTATGTAGCTCCTAAATTGTCTCCTAGGTCTCTCCCATGTGTGTTCCTAGGCTACCACTCTACTGTCAAAGGCTACAGGTGTTTGGATCCCAGCTTAGGCAGGCTTTTTCTCTCTCGACATGTCACTTTCAATGAAACCTGTTTCCCATATGCTGTTCTTTCATCCCCCACTTCTAGCTTGAATTCTATTCAATCTTTATTTCATCTTAGCTCTATTTCTCCTGCTCCTATTTCTCCTCTTATTCCTAGCACTTCTCCTCTTTCTTTTTCTGTTCCCATTTCCTCAGTCTCAATTTATAGCGACCCCGGTTTTCCTTGTCATGTATTGTATTCCGGACTCGGTTCCGTGGGTGGTTGTTGTTGTCTATATCTCATTTCTATCCTTTAATTCTTTGTATTTGAGTTATGGGATGTGTTGGGTAAGTTTGGACAGGTTGGTTGGGTGTTGAAACAAATGGTTACTGTCCAAAATTTGGCATCTTCGCTCGAGCGAGGCTTTTTACGCTCGAGCGAGCCTTGGGCTTTTGCTTTTTCGCTCGAGTAAAGGTTCTTGTGCTTGAGCGAGCTTTCTTTGATATGTCCCTTGGCTCGAGCGTGCGTCTATGTCTAGTTTGCACCTGAAGGTTGGTATTCGCTCGAGCGAGACTTTTGTCGCTCGAGCGAGCGAGCTCTATGTTTTGTGTTCCTTTGCTCGAGCGAGCACTCTTGCGCTCGAGCGTGCGTCTGGGTTGCAGACCTGAAGCTTTGAATTGTGCGCTCGAGTGAGGTGTTTGTTGTGTCTGGTCGCTCGAGCGACCATTTCTTCGCTCGAGCGAGTTTCGCATATATCAGATCGCAGCAACAGTTCCCTCATTCACTTTTTGATATCATTTTATCTCCAAACCCTAGTTTTGACTGCCTCTCTCTCTCTAAACTCCCTCTCTCTCTCTCTCTCTACAAATACGCCTTGTTCTTGGGTCTCTCTACCTTAGTCTCTTTGTAAGAAAGTTGGAGCTTTACGTGGGCTACATTTTGATCTGAAAATCTTTGGATTTGGAGCATCTTGAGTTTTCTTCATCATCTCCTTTGAGTCTCTTCATTTGAGGTGGGGATAATCTACTCCTCCTTATGAGCTTTAACCTAAATGTTAGTCATTTTGTATAAATGGTGTGAGGTTGGAAATTTGGGAAGTTAGGGTTTGAGATTTGTAATATTTAAAAGAGGGGTTTTGTGTTTTTAAGCTCAATATGTATATGAGGTCTTGAGAATGAGGTTTTGTGGGTTTGATAGGTGAAATTTGGTCTTAGGATCAATGTTTGAGAAAAGAGAGAAAATGCCCTAATTGGATTTAAACAATTAATTTGTATAATTAATTTGGTAATTGTGAAAAAATGAATTTGATTTGGAAATCATGAAATTGGATGGAATTGGGACTAATTGGTATAGTTGGATTGAAGAATCACTCACCGATGAAAAATGCAATAAATTATCTGCTTGGTAAATTTACTTATCTGTTTAGAAATAACTGTGTTGGGCTATCGGTAGAGGATAGCCATGATTGTTGTAGAATTGCATGATGAGGTAAACCGAAACTAATCAATTGAGATATGTCATTGAATATGAAGTTAGAATAACACATTGAATATGTGCATTAATTGATCATTGTATATGATGAAGTGTTTAAATACATTGCATATGTATATTTATTGGGAGGAGAAAGGGGATGTACTCTATTGTGTGGGAGGAGATAGGGGATGTACTCCACTGTTTGGGAGGAGATAGGGGATGGACTCCATTGGTAATTAAGTTAGCTGGAGTGTCTAGGGTGAAAGTCCCGAAATCTTACATACGTTTGAATAACGTTGATGATTGAAGTGATGTTAATAACATGAGTTGTAGTCTCATTTTGAATTGTCGATGAATTAAAGTGTTGTCTCCTTGAGTTGTAGTCTCATTTGAATTACTCGGATAAATGAGCCATGTTAATAAAGTGAATTGGAAATAGAGATGAAACCGGGTTCAAAGATGAATATCAATGATGACGGGTTATAGAAATCATGTTAATTAATGTACATGTGTTGAACATTTATCAGATGCTAATGTTTTAGTTATTTCTCATATTTGGTTTAGCACATTTCTACTGGGTTTTGGCTTACCCTATTTGAGACACCATTTTTAGGTACAGGTGACATGCCGTCTCCAAGGTCATAGCTTGGGAGGTTTCGGGGCTGAAGTCTCTGTTTTGTTGATTTACTTTCATGTCTATATGTTCTTATTTCTAAGCCGAGGGCTTAAATTGTAAAGGGCTTTTGACCCTCTTTTGTTGTAACCAAATGTTAACTTGGAAAGTTGTAAGCCCGTAGGGCATCTACTTTTGTTGTTAACATATAACATTTTTTTGTAGGGAACACTCTGATGAATGTAATTAAAAGGTTTCTTTTTATTAATTATGGATCTTGTGAATGATTTATTATGTATTATTTGAGGGCGTTACACAATTCCCTTTTTCTCTGTCCCTCCTACTACCCCTTACCTCCTACTGTTCAAAGCCTTTCATCCCCTCCTGCTTCTATTACTGCTCATGCATCTCTTCTTAGTTCTTCTTCTATCTCTCATTTTCCTATTCCTATTGACTCTATTGCTATTCATCTTCCTCTCCCATCTCCTGCTACTCTTCTCAATACTCATCATATGATTACTCGGTCCAAAGTTTGTCATCTTACTACCTCCTCTTCTCTCGATCTCTCTACCACTGAGCCTCTCTCTATTGCTTAGGCTTTACTGTCTTTTCTTTGGACTGCAACCATGAATGAAGAATTTCAGGCCCTTCAACAATAGGGTACATGGACCTTAGTCTCCTTACCTTTTTACTAAAACTGCTATTGGCTGCAAATGGATTTTCCGGATTAAGAAAAATTCTGATGGTACTATAGCTGGATATAAGGCTAGATTGGTCGCCAAGGGCTATCTTCAGCAGGAGGGCGTGGACTATTAAGAAACCTTTAGTCCAGTTGCTAAGCATCCCACCATAAGGATCTTGTTATGCCTTGTCTTGCAACAGAATTGAGTTCTCAAGCAGTTGGATATCTCCAATGCTTTTCTATATGGGACATTAGAAGAAGAAGTCTACATGGTCTAGCCTCAAGGGTTCATCAATGCCTCTTCTCCTACTCATGGTTGCAAGCTTCACAAGCTTTGTATGGGCTTAAACAAGCTCCTAGAGCTTGGTATTCCACTTTTTCCACATTTTTAATTACTCAAGGTTTTCATCATAGTCATTCTGACTCCTCTTTGTTCATCCGCAAGACGTCTACTCATCTCACCATCTTAATTATCTATATGGATGACATTTTGGTTACTGGTAGTGATCCCTCTGTTATTCTGTCTTTGCTCACTCAAACGCATGTTGCCTTTTCCTTGAAAGAGCTAGGCGACATTTCCTATTTTCTTGGTATTTTAGTTCTTTCCACCTCTCAGGGTTACTTTCTTTCTCAGTCGAAGTATGCCATTGAATTACTTTATAAAGCAGGCATGATGGAGTGTAAACCATGCTCCACACTTATGGCTATTAAGCCTTCCTCTTCAGCTTCAGATCATTTACCCTATTCTCAGTCTCATTTATATAGAAGTTTAGTTGGTGCCCTTCAGTACTTGACTATAACTCGACCAGATATTGCTTTAGCAGTCAACTATGCCTGCCAGCATATGCATGCACCCACAGTTGCCCATTTTGCCTTGGTTAAACCACTACTTCGCTATGTGAAAGGTACACTATCTCATGGTCTTCGATTTAGTCCTGGCCCTTTACTTTTCATGCTTTTACTAATGCCAATTGGGCTAGAGATTCTTTGGATCGCAGGTCTACTTCGGGGTTTTGTATGTTTTTGCGACCCAATCTCATCTCTTGGTCTGCTAAGAAGCAGCCTACAGTCTCTCGCTCCTCTACCGAGGCTGAGTATCGGTCCATGGCTACCACTACTGCTAAACTTGTTTGGTTGCAATAGTTGCTGAAGGATCTTTGTATTCCTTCTCCTTCTTTTCATTTCCTCTGGTGTGATAACGTCTCTGCCATGGCCTTAGCTTTCAACCCTGTTTTTCACTTCCGCTCTAAGCATATTGAGGTGGACTATCATTTTATTTGCGAGCGTGCTGCCTCCAAGAAAATTTCTCTAGCTTACATTCCTACTACCGATCAAATCACTGATATCTTTACTAAACCATTACCTCTCTCCAAATTTCACTATCTCAAGGACAAACTTCTGGTGTTTCTACGCCCCATCTGTTTTGCGGGGAAATGTTAAGAGTATAAGTTCAAGTGCCAACTTGAACTTAGAGATTGAAGACCTCAGCTAAGGTCACAACTGCAGCAGCAGGTCAAGCTCCCTCAGTGTAATGGTTTAAGTACTAAGAGGAATGTAGGAGTTGGTTAGCTACAGATAGTTAGATATAGTTAGTTAAGAGTTTGTTATAACAAACTCTTAACCACTTGTATAAATACTTGTAATCAAGATATTATGAAATAAGAAAAACAAATCATTCAGTTTCTTTTCAACTCTTTGTAGGCAATATATGAAGGGTAGACTTTTTTCTTCTTCTTTTGTTGAACTTTGATTATTATCCAATGTGCCGGTTTATTGTTATTTATCTTTAGCGAATTTTTTTACTTTTTAAATCCCTAAAATAAATTATGGTTTAAGAAAAAAAATTAGAGATAAAAACACTTTTTTAGAGATGAAATATTTTTATCGTAAAAAAATATCATTATTATATTTTTAATGACGAAATTAGATATTTAATGATGAATTATTATCTTTTTGGATCAAATTTTTTTGTTCAACATTTATTAGCGACATTTTAAAAATTAATCGCAATAAGTCATTTTTTAAAAATTTTTTTTATTTTTTTTTATAACTTGTTAGGACGACCTTTTTGCGACAAGAAATTGCTCTCCAAATATTTTTTAAATCAAAATTTTCACTTTTGAGGATAAAAATTTACTTTTTAAAACCCTTATATGTTGTAGTTGGTGCATCTAAATTATGTACAACTAAAATGTAAGAATAAAATAAGAAATTTATTAAAATATTAAAAAAATTCACTGTAGAAAAAAAAAAAAGAAAAAAAAGTGTATTTATTCATAAATTCTTCTTCACCTACTTATGTTTCACCTAGTCCAAATTATTATTTTTATATTCTAATAAGTCCTATAGGTGACATAGTTACCAAAATATCCCTAATAATAATATTCACATTAACAGTGCGAATATTCCGTATTCATAACACCAAATTGCTAAGCATTCAAAAAATATTTATAAGACTAAAATTGTTCATAAAATATTTTAAATATGAGAATTAGAATTTAGTGAATTAAATGTCCAAATAATAGGACTTATTAGAATATAAGAATATGTTATGGACTAATTGAGATACAAGTACTACAAAAAAAATTTCCTAATAAATCTCTCTAAAAAAAGGGACATTTATTTATAAATCTCTCTTTACTTATATTTTACTTATTCTAAGTTATTTGAGATTTCTATTTAATACATATCCTTCATTACGTTTGAAAAATTACACTTATCCCCTGTCAAATTAAAATGACACATTTGCTTCTTAGCCTTTATACATATAAAATAATAAAACAATATTGATATTTTGTTCATGTCATTTCAAGATAAATAACAATTATCTTCTTTGGTTTAAGTCATACAAAAAATTGATTTTTTTTTTATTTTTCATTTTTTTTCTAAATTTTTATTTTTACTGAATCTTTTTTAGTATTAAACAATTATTTATTTATTTATTTTCTAGATACACATAATTTAGATATACTTAAGAAGTATAATATTTTGTGATTTTTTTTTAAATTCACCAAATACAAAATATATATATAAATACAAAAATTTAGTAATACTATAATAAATGTGAATGATGGTGTTTAGTAATATTGTAATAAATGTGGGTGAATAGACGAGAAAGAAAAATAATGGTAGAAATAAATAAAAAAATTCTATTCATATATAAAATTTATACAAAAAAATATCCTAAAAATGTTGTGATAGTGATGTTGTTGTAAATATAAATCATGTTTATGAGTGTTTTGTTTTAAAGTGAAAGGTCACCATTAGGCTATATTATTGTGTTTGAAAAATTTATATAAAATTTATATTTGTATATCATCACTCAATAAGAATATGTTTAGATAGAGTTTAATGATGGAAAGTTGTAGAATGTAATCATGATGATAAAAAGAAGAAATTGTAGGAAAAATGGCAAAATGGTGATTTAAAAAATTTTAGGGGCATTACATCAGCAATTTATGGGATAATTTGTTATGCGATTACAAATCTCAAGGAGGAGAATGTAATTTTTCAAATGTGAGAGGGGAATCTGTATTAAATAGAAACATTAAGAGGTGTCAGTGTAATTTACCCAAATTATTTTCTTATATTTTAATAAATTCTATAGGTGACATAATTATCAAAGTATCCCTAATAATAATAAGATGGAGAATCATTAATGTTCACATTGATAGTATGAATGTTTCATGATGTGAACATTCACACTGTCAAATTTATTTAATGTGAATATTCATATCATGAAACATTTACACTATCAAATTTATTTATTTATTTTTGTTTCATAAAATTACATATTCAAGTGAGATTTTATTTTATAGATCTTGTTAATTAGGTTTCAAAAATATAAATTTCACAAAAAAAAAAAAAATGTACAACAAAAATTATGAATTTATAAAGTTCAATAAATAACAAGTACAAAATTGTGCACACCAAGTTGCTAATGGTTTAAAAGATATTTGTAATGATAAAATGCTTTAAATATGATAAATAACATTTAGTAGATTAAATGTCCAAATAATAAGACTTATTAAAATATAACAATATCTTATAAAGAATTTTCAAATAAATTTTCCCAAAAAAAAACTGCTCTTTTTATTAGGGGAATTACAATTCACGATGTAGGACCCAAATTTTTTTTTAATAAAATATGGGAGGTGCAACTCATTTGGAGATGAGATGCAACTCAAACACTGTGGGGATTGCGCCCCTCTATTTTTTTTTAATAAAATATACTAATTTCTTTTGAAATTTTGAAAAAATATAATTAATTTTATAATTTTAATATAATTATATTGATCTTCACTGAAATTTTAATTCGCACAATATAATTATGTTAAAAATATTAGATTAACTTTTTTTTTTTAATTTAAAAAAAGATGACTATAATTTTTTTCCCTACCCCATGGGTCAGTGATTTATTATTTTAATTAAACCATGGCATCTCATAAAAGTCTGGCAAAAAATCCTGATTCTATTCAAAGATGAATTCTACACGTTACGTAGTTCATTTTTGAGCCAGGTGTGTGGACATGCATTCTTGCTTGTTTGAGCTTCCCGTAGCGTGTTTCACGTTTTCTTGAGTTCCATGAAAAAAGTTATTAGTGTTGGATAATTTTATTGTATTTAAAAAATTTAAATTTTGTTGTGTACTAAATTACAATTAGAATATAAAGAAATAAAAGAAAGGAGAGAATTTGTTTGATTACAAAAATCAAACTAGAAATAAAAATAAATAAATAAAAAACAGATTTTATTTTGTTATAAAAATAAAATTAAAATCTGATTTAAATAAATAATAATAACACCGAAAATAAATTAAATAACTTACCGATTAATTCTTGAATAATAATCTGATCCAGTCCAGTGTTTGACACTGTATCCTTAAGACAGATTCGCCTTCTCCACGGTACTTTCAGAATATGGACGTCTATCTTTTATGATGAAATGATCTATTAATGAATAAAAGCAGCACTACAATTTATTCGTTCGTCGAACGCACTAAGTGTTTATACTCTCTAAAACAAGAATAAAATGCAGCAAAATGAAGATTATGTATGCAGAATTTTATGGACGAAAATTAGTGATGTAATCCAAATGAGGGGCTGATCTATTTATAGATGGATTGGTGGCTTTCCATTTTGAATTAAACAGGTATAGTACTTGTTCAATTTGAATTAAACAGACAAATCTGTTTAAGGCACTACTTGGTTTGAAATTCGGGTGGATTTGAATTTGAATATATAAAAACGGGAAGGGCCTTGTTTGGGTGTACAAAAAAAACCGGACCAGTTTAATTCTGAAATTAATTTGAATTCTGGATTTTATTTTTGAAAAAATAAAATTTAATTCAAATGTTTTTTACCCAAAAAGATTAGTATTGGGCCGAACAAGCCCAACCCAACCACACACCCGCGCCCAAGCCCAGCTCGCCCGGACGGACAGCGACGGCCCCCGCGCGCGTGTGGTGATTTTTGGGTCCAATGGGTCTAGCACATTTTGCCCATAACCTCTCCCTCTAAAACACTTGGGTACCCCTTTGGGCACACCCCAAGTACCAAACCCATGCCTTATAAACCCATTCAAAATTTTCCACCAAATCAATGTGGGACAAGTCATTTTACAACCTTTAGGAATTTCCACCAAAACTCCATTTCCATGGAGCACACTTTGGCTTTAATTTCCCATTCACTCGGTAATGGTTTTGAGCAACCAAATATACCACGTGAATCACAACGCGACATAGAACGCGTTACCACTTTGACTCGCGAAAATCGACGCTCGGGGCCCACCTAAAAAATAGACCAAACTTAGAAAAAATTCTGGTTTTACCTAGAATTTTATAATCATTTCCAACAATCCCCTACATGAATGGAATTTGATGACCACGGAAATGCAACAATATGCAGACTTTATCGAAAGAGTATAAGTCGAAATATCTTGCATCAGGATAGGTAGCTTTCGGCCTTGAACCTTCCCTAGTGATAACCTATCGGACTTACTGGCTAACCAATGGACGCGATGCCTTGAATTGTTCAGCCGTTTGTGTAAGCCAAGACAACAGATTTCACACAAAATATCTTCTAACACATCGTGGTTCTCACTATTGTGTTCATTTTGGCCTTGAACGCTCCTGGTTTTCATAAGTGTTTCTAGAGAATTTAGCCTCTTTATTCTCATAAAACCGGCCCCAGTTCGACACTCATATAGGTGATTCTTATTGTGAGTATCTCCTTATACTCGTCTTGATTTTATGCCTCAATCAAGATATAAGTAATCATTAAAAGTAAAGCTTATCCTTATACCCCTGCATACAACATATGTTGCATATATCACTCTCACCATAGGAATGGGTAGGGAATTTTAATCCCTTGGTGATTTCTGGCGAGCCATACATAACTTAGTTGTCCCTTTGAACTTAGTTCTTGGGATCTCCAGTCATATAAGTAGGGTTACCATTATGACGACTCTTATGTAATAGGCTTTAATCCCGTCTCCTTTGATGAACTATACACTAGCTCTTTTGTCAAACTTTTTGTTAACGGATCCGCAATATTCTCTTTAGATTTTATATAATCTATTGAGATTATTCGGTTTCAGAACAATTGTCTTACGGTATTATGTCGACGACGAATATGTCGTGACTTTCCGTTATACATATGATTCTGTGCCCTGCCTATTGCAGATTGACTATCACAATGAATGCAAATAGCTGGCACAGGTTTTGGCCATATTGGAATGTCTTCTAAGAAGTGACGAAGCCATTCTGCTTCTTCTCCTGCTTTGTCTAAAGCAATAAAGTCGGATTCCATTGTGGATCGTGCGATGCAAGTTTGTTTCGTGGATTTCCAAGAAACAGCAGCGCCTCCTAAAGTAAAGACATATCCACCAGTGGATTTTGAATCTTTAGTATCCGATATCCAATTCGCATCACAATAACCTTCAAGTATTGCTGGATATCGAGTAAAGTTCAAACCATGATCACGGGTGTATCTTAGACATCTAAGAACCTGAATGATCGCTTTCCAATGGTCTTCTCCGGGGTTACTAGTGTACCTACTCAATTTACTGATAGCATAAGCTATATCAGGACGAGTACAATTCATTAGGTACATTAGCTTCCAATAATTTGGGAGTATTTTAACTAAGACACTGCATCACCTTTATTTTTTGATAAATAAAGATTGACGTCTACTGGTATTCTAGCTAAATTCATATCATCCTTGATAAATTTATCAAGAATTTTCTCAATATAATGTGATTGAGATAATACATATCCGTCAGATGTTTTAGTAATTCTCATTCCTAATATAACATCTGCGACCCCCATATCTTTCATATCAAATCTTTTGTTAAGCATCTGCTAAGTTGATTTGATCATGTTTTGACTACTTCCAATGATAAGCATGTCATCTACATAAAGACAAACTATGACATATCCTTGGTCAGTGTTTTTAACATAGATGCATTTGTCACATTCGTTTATCTTAAACCCATTAGTAAGCATTGCATGATCAAATTTTTCATACCATTGCTTAGGTGCTTGTTTTAATCCATAAAGAGGGTTTACAAGCCGACAAACTTTCTTTTCTTGCCCTGATACTACAAACCCTTCGGGTTGCTCCATATAGATCTCTTCATTTAGATCACCGTTTAAGAAAGTTGTCTTAACATCCATTTGATGTATTTCTAAATTAAACAACACTGCTATAGAAATAAGCATGCGAATGGAAGTTATTCTTGTCACAGGGGAATATGTGTCAAAATAGTCCAGACCTTCCTTTTGTCTGTAACCTTTAACTACAAGTCTTGCTTTATACTTGTCAATTGAACCATCTGCTTTCATTTTTCTCTTGAATATCCATTTATATCCAAGAGGTTTAGAACCTGGTGGAAGATCCACCAATTCCCAAGTATGATTTTGCATAATGGATTTAATTTCATTATTAAGAGCCTCTTTCCACAAAGGTGCTTCAGGACCTATTATTGCTGCCTTAAAGCTTTGAGGTTCATTTTCTAACAGGTATGTTAGAAAATCTGGACCAAATGATTTTGATGTTCTCGCTCTCTTATTTCGTCTTGGTTCATCATCAGTTAAATCCTGTTGGTCGAGACCATTACTAGTCTCTTGTGTTTGATTGTCATTAGTCTCTTGACTTTGTGTACAATCATAAGTTCTTTTCTGTGAACTTAATTCCTGTCCTTTCTTGTAAGGAAAGACATGTTCAAAAAACACAACATTCCTTGACTCTATAATAGTGTTCACATTTATATCAGGTATTTCTGATTTATAAGTCAGAAACCGATATGCACTATTATTCTGAGCATAACCAATAAACACACAATCTTCTGTTTTTGGTCCAATCTTAGTCTTTTTAGTAACATGAACTTCAACTTTTGCCAAACACCCCCACACTTTTAAGTATTTGTAGGAAGGCGGTCGACCTTTCCACAATTCATAAGGAGTGCTGTTGGTTTTCTTATTGGGTATTTTGTTAAGAACATAATTAGCAGACAATATTGCTTCCCTCCACAAGTTCTGTAGTAAGCCTGAACTTAGTAACATGGCATTCATTATTTCTTTTAGGGTTCTATTCTTCCTTTCAGCAATTCCATTTTGCTGAGGAGAATAGGGTGCTGTAGTTTGGTAAATAATGCCATGTTGTGCACAAAATTCATTTAATGGTGCATCATATTCACCACCCCTATCACTTCTAACCATTTTAATGGTTTTACCAAGTTGATTTTCAACTTCTGTTTTGTAGAGTTTAAACATTTCTAAGGCTTCATCTTTACTTCTAAGTAAATAAACATAACAATATCTTGTGCAATCATCGATAAAAGTTATGAAATACTTTTTGCCTCCTCTAGTTTGAATAAATTTTAAATCACATACATCAGTATGAATTAATTCTAGAGGTTCGGTTTTCCTTGCAACCGATTTAAATGGAGCCTTAGTTAGTTTCGCTTCTACACAAACTTCACATTTATGATTAGGATTAATTTCAAACTTTGGTATATAATCCAAATCAATTAATCTACGGAAAGCATCATAATTTACATGTTCTAATCTACCATGCCATAAATTCGACTCAAGAATATAAGCAAAAGATGTGTTATTCTTATTCATAGCAACTTTCGGTACAACTGTCATTACATTCAACTTAAAGAGACCATCACTCATGTATCCCTTACCAACATACATACCACTCTCTGTTAATACAAATTTATCAGACTGAAATACAAGCCTAAAACCATTTTTACTTAACAAAGACCCAGAAACTAAATTCTTCCGGATGTCAGGTACATGCAGTACATTGTTGAGGGTCAGTTCTTTCCCTGATGTCATCTTCAAGATCACTTTCCCTTGTCCAGCCACAGTAAAAGTAGAAGAATTTCTCATAAAAAGTTATTCACCATTTGCAGCCTCATTGTAGGGAGTGAACATCTTCTTGTCCGCACATATGTGGCGAGTTGCTTCAGTGTCAACCCACCACTCTTTGGGATTTCCAACCAGGTTAGCCTCAGACACCACAGCAGAGAGGCTGATGTCATTCACTCCGTCAGAGATGTAATCCAATTCTGTTACATTGGCCTGATTGGTGGTTTTCTTGCTTGTACTTCCATGATCCTTCTTAAGACGGCGGCAGTTAAAAGCTCGGTGTCCAGTCTTGCCATAGTTATAGCATTTTCCTTTGAACTTCTTGTTACTATCGCCTTGTTTAGGACCATCTCCAGTAAACTTCCTCTTTTTGTTATGTGGTTTATGAACTTGTTCAACCACATTAGCCTTGGACTTAATAGGATTTTTTCCATTCCTCTTTTCAGCCTTTTGGTTATCTTCCTCAATTCTTAATCTTACAATCAACTCATCCATGGTCATCTCTTTGCGTTTATGTTTTAAATAATTTTTGAAATCTTTCCAAGCCGGTGGTAACTTTTTCACTAAAGCAGCGACTTGGAAAGACTCGCTAAGAGACATACCTTCTGAATGAATATCATGCAAAATTATCTGAAAACTGTGAACTTGAGATATTATTGTTTGGGAGTCAACCATAACGAAGTCCAGAAATTTACCGACGACAAATTTCTTCGTGCCGGCATCCTCTGTCTTGTATTTCTTCTCCAAAGAATCCCACAATTCTTTTGCTGTTTTCAGAGGACTGTATACATTATATAGCATGTTGTCAAGGCCTTTAAGGATGTAGTTTCTACACAGGAAATCTGAATGTTTCCAGGCATCTACAGCGGCAACAACTTGCCGATCACTTTCATCCTCTTTAAGTGCTGGAGCCTCTTCATGGAGAAACCGGGCCAAATTAAGAGTTGTATGATAGAACAGCATCTTCTGCTGCCATCTCTTAAACTCGGTACCGTTAAATTTTTCTGGTTTTTCTCCATGATTGATTGGTACATGAACAAGGTTCTGGATAGGGACCGGTGTTGGTGTAACAATAGGAGTACCACTACCAGATGCAGTTTCAGTTGCAGTAGCCATAATCTCTGATTACAAAAATCAGAAAAAATTAAAACACAAATTAATTTTCTAGTTACTAAAACCAGAAAATAAATTATAACACAAAATAATTTTATTTTCCTTGTTACTAAAACTAGAAAAATAAAATATCACAATAATTTTCTGTAATACAAATTAATATTCTGCAATTGTTAATGACACTAGTATATTACTTCTAGTTGTCAAAGAAAAGAGACAGTATATTACTACTATATGTCAAATAGCATAAACCACTATTTGTTTTTTCAACCAGAATATGTCTTATGAAATCACAGAAAATTAAATACAATGAAGATACCAAAAAGAATCTGTCTCAAGATTGTTGGACAATCTTCACTGTATTTAAATAGTTTAAATTATGTTGTGTACTAAACAACAACCAGAATATAAAGAAATAAAAGAAATGAGAGAATTTTTTTGATTACAAAAATCAAACTAGAAATAAAAATAAATAAATAAAAACATATTTTATTTTGTTACAAAAACAAAATTAAAATCTGATTTAAATAAATAATAATAACACCGAAAATAAATTAAATAGCTTACTTGATTAATTCTTGAATAATAATCTGATCAAGTCCAGTGTTTAACACTGTGTCCTTAAGACAGATTCGTCCTCTCCACGGTGCTTTCAGAATGTGGACGTCTATCTCCCAGGATGAAATGATCTATCAACGAATAAAAGCCGCAATACAATTTATTCGTTCGTCGAACACACTAAATGTTTATACTCTCTCTAACAAAAATAAAATGCAGCAAAATGAAGATTATGTATGCAGAATTTTATGGACGAAAATTAGTGATGTAATCCAAATGAGGGACTGATCTATTTATAGATAGATTGGTGGCTTTCCATTTTGAATTAAACAGGTATAGTACCTGTTCAATTTGAATTAAACAGACAAATCTGTTTAAGGCACTGTTTGGTTTGAAATTCGGGTGGATTTGAATTTGAATATATAAAAACGGGAAGGGCCTTGTTTGGGTGTACAGAAAAAAACTGGACCAGTTTAATTCTGGAATTAATTTGAATTCTGGATTTTATTTTTCAAAAAATAAAATTTAATTCAAATGTTTTTGACCAAAAAAGATTAGTATTGGGCCGAACAAGCCCAGCCCGCTTGGACGGACGGCGGCCGTGCGCGCGTGTGGTGATTTTTGGGTCCAATGGGTCTAGCCCATTTTGCCCATAACCTCTCCTTCTAAAACACTTGGGTACCCCTTGGGGCACACCCCAAGTACCAAACCCATGCCTTATAAATCCATTCAAAACTTCCCACCAAATCAATGTGGGACAAGCCATTGTACAACTTTAAGGAATTTCCACCAAAACTCCACTTCCATGGAGCACACTTTGGCTTCAATTTCCCATTCACTTGGTAATGGTTTTGAGCAACCAAATATACTACGTGAATCACAACGCGACATAGAACGCGTTACCACTTTGACCTACGAAAATCGACGCTTGTGGCCCACCTAAAAAATAGACCAAACTTAGGAAAAATTTTGATTTTACCCAGAATTTTATAACCATTTCCACTGGAGCGTAGTTTGGTGATGTTCTAAGAATGGTATGATTCGTGAAGTGGGTCAGATTTGTGATTTTATGTTGGCGTATAAGAGAATAGTAAAACATAATATTTGGTGATTAATAAGTGGCATAATCATGTACTGCTCTAAAAATATCAAATAATTTTTCTCTAATGGAACGTATTTCATAATATTTTGTGTTTCATATCACATAATCTTCACACTCCAAATCGTATGTCATATAAAAGCAATATTTTGTGTTTCATATCACATAATCTTCGCAATCCAAATCGTATGTCATATAAAAGCAATGCTATATATATATTGAGAGGGTAATTTTGGTGAAAATTGGGCCGAGCTATGAGATGGACATTATGGCCCAAAGTACGAAGGGCTGGGTAAAAAGGCTGTAAGATTACTCCGGCCCAAGAGACGTAAAAAATTACTCCGGCCCGAGAGAAATGCAAAGTTATTCCGGTCCAGAAGCGACTTGGAGTTATTCCGGTCTTAGAGTTAGCCCGGTCAAGGCGTATTGAGGATAGAACGGTCAGAACCTTGCTACTCGGAAGCTCGGTCTAAACACACCATGAGTTGTACAGTAGAGAATTGAGATAAGAAGGAGTAAAAGGAAGAACCGAACTAAGGATAGTTCGGCCTACCCTGTGGCTCAGCATAGCCAGTTTTATTTCGGTCATGTTGTAGTTCGGCCATGGTAAAAACCATCTCACTTGGTTTAAGCAGTGAGGGGGGTGTTGAAGGATAAGCATTATCTTTCAGGAGTATGAATCCTAGGAGGACTCTGCATGGAGGAGTAGAAGTCCAACTAGAATTGTGCGACATGAAACCTATAAAAGCTCACAAACATCACCTTTGGAGAGGTAACACACAACTTTGCTTTCTGAATACACAGAGCTTTGTCTATTTGTCAAACTTGCTGACTTAGGCATCGGAGAGGTTTCCGGCACACGCCCGCCGGCTAGCTCACGTTTGTGTTTTCAGGTGGTAAGGCAACGTCGTTTGGAGAAGTGCAAACTTGATCAACAGGATTATACGAGAAGGTTTATTTCTTTCTCGTACAATTGGCACCGTCTGTGGGAAAAACAGACAGGACAAAACTGTCACGACCCAAACCCGGCCCTATGGGTTTAGCACCGTAACCGGCCAATAATCCGAGATTACCAAAGGCCTGCAGAACAGTAGTACAGTAAAACAGAGTACAGGGCCTGGCGGAAGCCAATACAGTAAATGAATAATGTCCATTGAGCTGTGTCAGTCTGTATGCCAAAAAGATTTTTCATGCATTCACATATACCAACAGTACAGTCTATACAAAATTTACAGTCACACAGTACAGGGACCTAATCCCTTGATAACAGTACGGTTAGCAGTTAACAGTCTATACAGTAATCCAAACAGTATGGAGACAGACGGGGGAAAAACAAGACACCCCAAGCCATAGCATGGCAACTCGGAACCTCTCAGTGAGGCACAAAGGCTGGCTTGACAAAACTGGAGTCTAACCCACGCTCCTAGCTCCGATCTGGCGGCTGAGCACCTACATATATATATAAACAGTGAGCTAAAGCCCAGTGAATAACATAATGCATAAAGGGGTTATGAATGAAATGTCCTTACAGTAATGAAATCAGTTCATTAAACAATACTTCAGTCTTTCAGTCAGAACAGTTATTCGGTCATATGTGGTACATCCATTAGCATAGCAGTAAACCGTAGGTCTTAAAGACCGAACAGTAATGATGGCCATCAATCAGTAAACAGTAGTGGTCCCACGAGGGAACCGACAGAGATCTCTGTAACAGTAACAGTAAACAGTAGGTGCCAAGGATGCCACAATACAGTTCAGAAGATAGGACATACATTCATTCAGTAAACAATATCAGTTCAATAAACAGTTCAGTTCAGTATTCAGAAGATAATCATTTGAACATATCTTTACACAATTGTTACTCACAGAGTTTGGGCTACAGTATGCTAGAGCGTGTCTCCCTAGTCGCCAAACCTACACAGTTCACAGGTTGAACACACACTAAGCTACACAGTTGGGAAAGATAACAACTTAATCCCTAATTTGCCTCGGTGTGTTCTACATCTATATCCTCAATAAGATGCCTTAAACTAGGTCTAAAAATGCCTAGAATGGGATGAGGATGCAAAGATGTGATCAGAAAACAGTCTCGGAATTTTCAGAAAAAACAGATTCCCGCTCGAGCGGACATGCAACAAAGGTACACGCTCGAGCGTAAACTTTCCCGCTCGAGCGTACTGTAAAAGTACTGAATGGGTGAAATCTCCGCTCGACGCCCGCTCGAGCTTGAGACATGACTCCGCTCGAGCGCCCAATCCTCCGCTCGAGCGGACTGTAAAACAGTGTAGAAAGATGCTGGATGCTCGAATTTCACACTCGAGCGTTACTTTCCCCGCTCGAGCGGAAGTACAAAATCTGGAAAACCCAGATTGCACCTCCAAGCCAAAACCAAGTTTAAATGCATCAAAACCAATCCTCTTGGGCCCATTTTCTGCAAAACATTTATAAACACATAGAATAACATGGTTCAAAGCTCAATTTGAGAAATCAAAGCCCAAGGGTGTTTAATTCACACTCAATTTCAAACCAATAACATAAACATGGAGGACATGCAATCATGCATGAATTCAAATCATTTTGAAGCTGCAATTTGATGCTCTAAGGAGCCAATTTTTTTCAAAACATGGTGAAATCATGGACTTAAACATAATTATGAACATGCATGTAACCTTTTGCCATGAAAACAACTCAAACATCTACAATTCAAACATGCATGCATGAATTATGCTCTATATCAACATGTATGAACTAAAACATGACTTAGCTCTACAATTTAACATGGACCATGCAAGAATTAGTTCAAACACAAGAATGAGAAGATGAAATCCTTACCTAGGTTCCTTGAATGCAAGTCTAGAGGTCCAATTTAGCAATCTACACTTCAATTACCAAGCAATTCTTCAAGTTTCCGAGCAATTCAAGGTGAAAAACCAATTTCTCTCCCTCTCTACTCTCTAGGTCGGCAAGGCTCAAGAAAGGGCTAAGGAAATGTTTGTTTCAAGTGTATACAAGGCTCACATGTTATATTGAGTGGGCCACTAAGGGTGGCAATTTGGTAATTACGGCAAACTTTGCAATTAACTCGTTTTAATCTAATTTAATCATACCTAATCAGCTTTCAGATAAATACACTATAAAATCACATTAATTATGAGGATCATAAAACACCAATCAATTCCCGATTCGGCCGCCAATAAGGCCTTCAATTAGCAGTTTAAACACAAAACACAAACAGATCAAATGATCAATCAACAGATAAAAATGCAATTCAAACAGATGTACTCATTCAATCCAGTTCCAGTTTTCAGTCAGTCAGTTCAGTACTTTAATCAGTTCAATTATCAGTCACAATCAGTTCAGTTTAACGGTAATCAATGTTTAACGGTAAGCAGTGGTGAGGGTTATTACAGTCTCCCCTCCTTATAAAGAGTTTAGTCCTCTAAACTCGAGTTACCTTCATTCTGGAAGAAAACAGGGTTCAGTGGAAATAGTTCAGGATATCTTTTAGCCATGTCATCTTCCCTTTCCCAAGTGGCATACATGCCACCATGGTTTTGCCAGTCGACTTTCACTAGCGGGATCTCTTTGTTCCTCAGTTTCTTGATCCGTCTGTTTACAATCTGTATAGGCCGTTCCTCGTAAGTGTAGTCATCACTCAACACTACGTGGGTAGGCTCTATTACATGGAAGGGATCCCGGAGATAATCTCTTAACATCAAAATGTGGAAAATATTATGCATGTGCTCCATTTCCGGAGGGAGTGCAACTTGATACGCCACCGGATTAATTTTCTCAATAATCTCATACGGTCCGACGTATCTTGGCGCTAACTTGCCTTTGACTCCAAAACGAGTCTGGCCTTTCATCGGTGTCACTTTTACAAATACGTGATCACCCACTTCATATTCTCTGTCTCGTCTTCTGACGTCAGCATAACTCTTCTGTCTGCTCTGTGCAGTTTTCAATCTCTGTTGTATTAGTTTCACTTTCTCAGTTGTTTCATAAACAATCTCGGGCCCAAGCAAAGGCCCGTCTCCAACTTCTGCCCATCAAATCGGAGATCTACATTTTCTGCCATACAATGCCTCGAAAGGCGCCATACCAATACTCGAATGGTAGCTATTGTTGTAGGCGAATTCAACTAATGGCAGATGACTTTCCCAGTCTCCCTGAAAATCAAGGACACACATTCTCAGTAAATCCTCCAGAGTTTGGATGGTTCTTTCTGATTGGCCATCTGTCTGAGGATGATAGGCACTACTCAGTCTCAGTTCAGTACCCAGTGCAGTCTGTAGGCTTTGCCAAAACCTCGAGGTAAACTTCGAATCCCTGTCAGAAACAATAGACACAGGCACTCCGTGCAGTCTCACAATTTTATCAATATAGATAACAACCAATTTGTCCGCATTATAGATTGTCTTGACAGGTAAGAAGTGAGCAGATTTGGTTAGTCTATCAACAATAACCCAAATTGAATCCATACCTTTTCTGGAGCGAGGTAACCCGACAATAAAATCCATCGTGATATGCTCCCATTTCCACTCTGGTATGGGTAGGGGTTGCAATAATCCGGCAGGTCGTTGATGTTCGGCTTTGACTTGTTCGCAATGAAGACATTTGGACACAAAGTCGGCAATTTCTTTCTTCATTCCCGGCCACCAGAAATTCTGTTTCAGATCTTGGTACATTTTCGTATTCCCCGGGTGGATAGACAATTTTGAATTGTGGCCCTCTTGCAGAACTCTTCTTTTCAGTTCAGTATCATTTGGTACACACAGTCTTTCATGAAATTTCAGTACATTGTTCTCAAATTTGAATCCCGGTCTCGGTTTAGATTCTCTTTCTTCGATGATCTTTTTCAAGAAATCATCCAGTTGCTGTTTCTCTTTAATCTCTTCAATCAGTACCGGTTGAGCAGAAATAGCAGCTAAGGTTCCACCTTGTTCTCTCAAAACAACTTCAATTTCAAATTTGTCAAGGTCACTAAGCAGCTCTTTCTGTCCGGTGAGCAAACAAGCTAAGTTGGAAATTGACTTTCGGCTCAATGCATCGGCGACAGTATTAGCCTTCCCCGGATGGTACAGAATCTGTAGATCATAGTCTTTGATCAGTTCTAGCTATCTGCGCTGTCTCATATTTAGTTCCTTCTGTGTGAAGAAATATTTTAAGCTCTTGTGGTCGGTGTATACTTCACATGTCACCCCGTACAGGTAGTGACGCCAGATTTTTAGCGCAAATACTACTGCAGCAAGTTCCAGGTCATGGGTCGGGTAGTTCTTTTCATGTGGTCTCAACTGTCGGGAAGCATAAGCAATAACTCTCCCATTCTGCATTAAAACACACCCCAAACCCTTATGAGAAGCATCACTAAATACAGTATAACCATCCGTACCTGAAGGTAAGGTAAGAACCGGTGCAGTCACTAATCGAGTTTTCAACTCCTAAAAAGCAGATTCTCTTTGGTCAGTCCAGTCAAATGATGTCCCCTTCTGAGTTAACTGAGTCAATGGTAGGGCAATTTTGGAGAAATCTTTGACAAATCGTCTGTAATATCCAGCCAA
Source organism: Camellia sinensis (assembly GCF_055761805.1). Lineage (NCBI taxonomy): Eukaryota > Viridiplantae > Streptophyta > Magnoliopsida > Ericales > Theaceae > Camellia > Camellia sinensis. The sequence goes on along the minus strand of NC_138961.1, from coordinate 190,105,335 downwards.
TCCCAAAAAGCTTCGGACTTCAGTCACATTTGTCGGTCTAGGCCAGTTCACTACAGCTTCAATTTTCTGCGGATCAACAGAAATTCCATTTTTGCTAACAACATGCCCCAAAAACATAATATGGTCAAGCCAAAATTCACACTTAGACAGTTTAGCATACAGTTTCTGTTCTCTTAGGGTCTGTAGGGCAAGTCTCAGATGATGTTCATGTTGTTCTATACTTTTAGAGTAAATCAATATGTCATCAATAAACACTACAATAAAATCATCAAGGTATGGTTTAAAAATTCTGTTCATGAGGTCCATAAAAGCAGCAGGGGCATTCGTGACTCCGAATGGCATAACTAAAAATTCATAATGGCCATACCTCGTTCTAAAAGCAGTTTTATCAATGTCTTCCGGTTTAACCTTCAGTTGATGATACCCCGATCTGAGGTCAATCTTAGAAAACACTTTGGCACCCTGTAACTGATCAAACAGGTCATCAATACGCGGTAATGGGTATTTATTCTTTACAGTTACCTTATTCAGTTCACGATAGTCAATACACAGTCTCAGTGAGCCATCTTTCTTTTTTACAAACAAAACCGGTGCACCCCACGGTGAAGTACTAGGCCTGATAAACTTCTTGTCCAGCAGTTCCTGCAGTTGCACTTTCAGTTCTTTCAGTTCAGTTGGGGCCATTCTGTAAGGAGCTTTCGATATCGGCTGTGTACCCGGAATCACATCAACGGTAAATTCAATTTCCCTGTCAATCAAATCCCCTGGCAGATCATCTGGAAATACATCTGGGAATTCCCTGACTATAGGAATACAATTCACATCAGTTTTAACACTATCATCAGTAGACACAGTCAGCACAGAACACAGATATCCTTTACATCCCTTTCTAATTAATTTAACGGCTTTCACTGACGAAATCAAATACGGAGGAGGCACTACTCCACTCCCATTAAACACGAATTCAGGCAAACCAGGTGGACGGAAAACAACTTGCTTGGTCACACAATAAATAGTGGCATGGAAGCGTCGAGGTTGGAATGCCAATACCGCGCCCTGCCTACGAACCAACGGACAAAGCATTAGCAAGGCTGCAGACTTCGCTGTTTGTTCCGGCGATTGAAAACGCGCCCCTACCATCAGGCTTCCTTCAGCCCAAATTCACTACATACGAAGGGAAAACGGACCCCTACTCACACTTGAGCCACTTTCGCCAGGTCATGGCTGTATACAGGCGAAACGAGGCCTTAATGTGCATACTCTTCCCATCTAGCCTAGGCGACCTAGGCTTGACTTGGTTCGAGAAACTTCCAGAAGACAGCATAGCCTCCTGGGCACAATTGGCAGAGGCGTTCGTAACAAGGTTCCGAACAAACACTAAAACCCCGGTGGAGATCGACCAGTTACTCTCCATCGACATGGGTGATAAAGAAACCCTTAGATCCTACAATAGTTGCTACGGGAAGACATTCAATCAGATTGGGGACTGCCCCACCAATCTCGCCATTGCACAGTATAAAAGAGGCCTTCCAGTCGGGAATAGACTAAGGGACTCAATCACCATGACACCACCCCTCACCATGGAAGCCCTGATGGAAAGAGTGCATCAACACATCAGGGTAGAAGAGGATGGCGCACGTGCTAAAGCAAAATTTGGGGCGACCACAGTACCAAAAAAGAAGACCTCAGCAAAGGTTAATACGGTAGATCGACCGAACAGAAACGGACGTGGCAGACGAGATAACGGAGAAGACCCGGATAAAAGATGGTTGAGAATCCGCACTGCCATAACCACGGTGTTCAAGAAACCGATATATCGGATTCTAAGTGAAATAAGAGATGAGCCTTTCGTCAAATGGCCAGCCAAGCTGGGGGAAGCACAGAAAGACTACGACGAAAGATCGCGGTGCACCTTCCATAAAGAAAATGGGCACCGCACTGAGAATTGCACACCATTGAGACAGTACCTGGAGGAGTTGGTGGCAGCAGGACACTTGGATAAATACATTGAAGGAGGGACGCAGCCAGCCCCCCAGGACCATAATAACCCCAATGGGATGCCAATCGACGCCCCGCCTCAAGGTATTATCAATGTAATACATGGAGTCTTTGAACCTGAGCGTGTATGCGAGCTCAGGGGATCAATCAAAAAGGCTGAGCACTTTAGAGAGGTGCTAAGTGCCCAACCTGCCATCAAGAAGGGGAAGACAGAGGCAACAAACGTCATATCTTTTTCGGATAAAGACTTGAATCGAATATACTGCCCTCACAATGATGCCCTAGTCGTCACTCTCCAAGTCAAGGATTTTGACGTCAAGCGGATTCTGATTGACTAGGGTAGTTCATGTGAAATCATGTACTATGAAACATTTAAACAATTAAAACTGCAAGACAAAGACTTGGCGCCTGCCGTATCTCCCCTAATTGGATTCAACTCCATGCCAGAATGGCCCGTCGGTAAGATAATTCTTCCAGTCAGAGCAGGAAGCGTGACGAAACAAGTGGAGTTCTGGGTATTGAAGATCCCCTCCACTTACAACATCATCTTGGGCAGAAGATGGCTGCATGCCATGCGATCAGTAGCGTCATCCTACCACCAAGTAATGCGGTTCCCCAACGACACCGGTATAATTGAGGAAGTCTATGGAGATCAGATCATGTCAAAGCAATGCTTCGTCACGGTAAATGGCAGCCGCGCTGCCAAAGGATACGTTCATTCGGTGGAAGAACCCGAAAGTAATGAGCTATTCGCAGATGTCGGCAAAGCGGTGGATCAGAAAGCAGTGGAGGACTTGGTAGAGGTAAAATTAGATGAAAAGAACCCAGATAAGTTCTTTTTGCTCGGTTCGTCGTTGTCCAGCATTGAGAGATTAGAGGTCTTGGAATTCTTAATCTCTAACATCGAAGTGTTCGCCTGGACACCCTACGACATGCCAGGCATTGATCCAAACTTCATCTGTCACCAACTCAATGTCCACCCATCCGCCAGACCAGTCATTCAGCGCACTCGCAGATCGGCACTACACCATGCTGAAATAGTGACAGAAGAAGTAGGTAACCTGCTGGAGGCAGGAGCAATTAGAGAGGTGCACTACCCAAAATGGATCTCCAACACGGTCGTAGTGCCAAAGAAGAATGGTAAGTGGCGTGTCTGCGTCGACTATAAAACAGTCAACAAGGCATTCCCAAAAGATAGCTTCCCTCTACCACGGATAGATCAACTGGTAGACTTGACGGCGGGGCACAACCGACTTAGCTTTCTGGATGCATATAGAGGCTACCACCAAATCGCCATGCATGAACCAGACCAGGAGGTCATATCCTTTACAACTCCAAGAGGACTATACTGTTACAAGGTCATGCCCTTTGGCCTGAAAAACGCAGGGGCAACATTCCAACAGATGGTCACCAAGATGTTTGAACCATTGTTAGGCAGAACAATGGAGGCTTACATCGACGACATGGTGGTCAAGAGCAAGGATGAGAATGACCATCTTAAGGACCTAGGCGAGATGTTTGAGATCCTAAAGAAGCACAAGTTGCCCCTTAATGCGTCCAAGTGTGCATTCGGAGTAGGATCTGGCAAATTCCTGGGCTTCCTTGTGACCAACCGAGGTATAGAAGCAGATCCCTCTCAGATCAAAGCAATCCAGGATTTGGAGAGACCAAACTCAGTCAAAGAAGTACAGCATCTCACCGGCATGGCGGCTGTGCTCAATCGGTTCATAAGCCGGTCATCAGACAGACTACGACCATTCTTTCAAGCTTTAAAGGCCAAGTTTGAGTGGGATGAAGAATGCGACCAAGCTCTGGAAAGCTTGAAGGAATATATGTCTTCCCCACCACTGCTTGTTACCCTAGTACTTGATGAAGAACTCTTCTTGTACCTGGCAGTCTCTCAGCACGCAATTAGCGCAGTGTTGGTTCGTGCAGAAGGAATCCAACATCTGCCCATCTATTATGTCAGCAAGACATTGCTAGGGGCCGAAACAAGGTACTTGCCCTTGGAAAAATTAGCATTGGCCTTAATGATGGCCTCCAGGAAATTGGCACACTACTTTCATGCCCACACCATAGTCGTCCTCACAGCTTTTCCACTAAAAGCTTTGTTTGAGAGGGCGAACTTTTCTAGGCGAATCTTGATGTGGGCAGTAGAGTTGGGACAATTCGACATCAAGTTCCAACCCAGAACCGCAGTAAAAGCCCAATCTTTGGCAGACTTCGTCGCAGAGTTTACTCCTGGAAGTCATCATACCTGCCCAGTCGACCTAACTGACACAACCGAACTAGGGATGGAAGTTAACGCCGGAATAGCGCAACCCCTAGCAGAAAGCACTCGGTCAGACTCCAAGGCAGACCAAACTAAAGACAGCAATGAAGAAACAAACCAGGACTCACCAACAGTACAATCAGATGGCGAGGGGCAGACAGCAGGCATGGACCTTGAAGAAAACATTAGCAACATTCTTGACCCCACGACATCATCTAACCCCTCCACTTGCTGGAAGTTGTTCGTTAGAGAGATGTGGAAACTCTTTGTGGATGGAGCATCCAACCGGCATGGTGCAGGACTTGGCATAGTCCTCATCTCACCAGACGGCCTAGTTGTAGAGCAAGCAATCAACCTTAGCTTCCCAGCATCAAACAACGAAGCGGAGTGTGAAGCGCTTCTCGCAGGACTCAAATCAGCATACTACATGAAGGCCACCGAACTAATGGTCTACAGCGACTCACAGCTGGTGGTAAACCAAATTTCTAGCGACTATGAAGCAAAGGATGATAGGATGGCCAAGTACCAAGAATTGGTCAGAACAGAGATCAAGAAATTTGAAGTAGTAAGGATAGAACAAATTGGCAGGGAGGAAAACAGCAGAGCAGACGAACTAGCAGGCTTCGCCTCAATGGCAGATACCTCCATCCCCCATCCACTACTAATCGACTACCTACCAAGACCAAGTATTGAAGACCCCGAAGCAGAAGAGGTATGTTGCGCAGAACTTGGCCCCTCTTGGATGGATCCCATCATCCTGTTCTTAAAAGACGACATCTTGCCAGAAGAGAAAAAAGAAGCCAACAGAATAAGAGCAAAGTCGCAGCGATTTTGGCTCTCCCCATCTTTGGCATTATACAAAAAGTCATTCTCAGGACCTTACCTAAAGTGTGTTCATCCCAGCAAAGTGGAAGCATTCTTGTTTGAAATACACGAAGGGGTGTGCGGAAGCCATCAAGGAGGAAGATCGCTAGCTTACAGGGCCATTTCACAAGGATACTGGTGGCCATACATGCAGGTAGACTCGGAGAAATATGTGAAGAAGTGCGAGAAATGCCAGAAATTCGCACACCAAATACATCAACCACCTAGAGAACTCCTACCATTGACTAGCCCATGGCCTTTCGCAATGTGGGGCTTGGACATAGTAGGACCACTTCCAGCAGCACCCGGCAACAGGAAGTTCTTTCTCGCAGCAACAGACTACTTCACAAAGTGGGTGGAAGCAGAAGCATTGACATCAATCAAGGAAAAAGATGTGAAGAAGTTCGTCTGGCAAAACATCATCACTCGGTTTGGCATACCAAAAGCCCTAATTTCAGACAATGGCACTCAGTTCGACGGCAGAATCTTCAGAGGCTTTTGTAAAGAGTACAAGATAGAGTTCTATAATTCTACACCGGCATATCCCCCAAGCAAACGGCCAAGCAGAAGCCTCAAATAAAATCATCTTGGATGGACTGAAGAAAAGGTTAGAAAAGGCAAAAGGCAAGTGGGCGGATGAACTTCCTCATGTTTTATGGGCTTACTGCACCACACCTCGGCGATCAACAGGAGAGACACCATTCTCCTTAGCCTACGGAATGGAAGCCGTAATCTCACTCGAAGTTGGTCTCCCCACAATTCGAAGTGAAAATTTTGATCCAGACTTGAATGGAGAAGCCATGGCATTGGAACTCGACCTTACAGAAGAAAGAAAAGAAAGAGCAATGGTTCACATTGCCTCATACCAACAAGAGTTATCCAGAAAATACAACAAAACGGTGCATCCAAGACAATTCAAGATTGGAGATTGGGTACTGCGCAAAGCAATGGGAAACACCTTGATACCAGGAGATGGCAAGTTAGGGCCAAACTGGGAAGGTCCTTACAAAGTGGTTGGGTTAGCAGGCAAAGGGGCATACCACCTAGAAGACAAGGACGACAAAGCAATCCCTACACCATGGAACACGGCCAATCTCAAGTTATTTTATTTTTAGCTTTCTTTTTTTCAAACATATGTAATTTCTTTTTCCTCAATAAAATGATCAAATCTTTTCAGCATGAGTTGTTCTCTGTAAAAGTTAGCTTTAGTGAAGTTTAGGTACATTACGAACATTTTATTCTAAGTTGGCTGAAAAAACTAACTTAGAGGTTGGCTGGAATAAACCAACACCCCTCCTAAGCCCAGGATAAGGATCCAGGCTGCAGGACGTTTGGTCGGAATAACCAAACATTTTATTCTAAGTTAGCTGGAAAAACTAACTTAGAGGTTGGCTGGAATAAACCAACACCCCTCCTAAGCCCAGGATAAGGATCCAGGCTGCAGGACGTTTGGTCGGAATAACCAAACATTTTATTCTAAGTTAGCTGGAAAAACTAACTTAGAGGTTAGCTGGAATAAACCAACACCCCTCCTAAGCCCAGGATAAGGATCCAGGCTGCAGGACATTTGGTCGGAATAACCAACTCTTTATACTCTTCAGTTGAAGTAAGGGTATGGCTGAAGAGTGGTTGGCTGGATTAAACCAACTCTTTATACTCCTCAGCCGAAGTAATTATGTCGGCTGAAGAGTGGTTGGCTAGATTAAACCAACTCTTTGTACTCTTCAACCGAAGTAAGGGTATGGTTGAAGAGTGGTTGGCTGGATTAAACCAACTCTTTGTACTCTTCAACCGAAGTAAGGGTATGGCTGAAGAGTGATTGGCTGGATTAAACCAACTCTTTGTACTCTTCAGCCGAAGTAAGGGTATGGCTGAAGAGAGAATTGGCTGGCTTTTAACTCTTTGTACTCCTCAGCCGAAATAATTATGTCGGCTAAAGAGTGGTTGGCTAGTAAGCGTAGTTAGATTGACCAGCTAGTGAGGTCGGAATGAAGTACTGTGGAGCATTGTAGACCTCGGTTTCAGGCCCACAGCCGAGCTGTTCCACAGCGCTCCTCCAGCCACACTTAAAGAATAAGTCCTTCGCCCCCTCGCATTGTGGAATGTAGAGGCCCTCCGCCTCTTTGAAACTTTTGGCGTTGGCATCACCGACCTTCTTCTTTAGATCGGATATTTCGGCGTCTTTTTTGCCTTCGAGTTTGGCCAACTCACACAAGTATTTGTCTTTAACCGTTATTACAATCTTTTGTTTTTCAGCTTCAGCCGAGCTAACAAGTCCGGTCAAGCGACCGTTCTCGGACTGTAGCTCGGCTATCTGCTTCTTCGCTCGCTTAAGCTCGGCTGTTTTTGCCTCGGCTTCAGCCATGGCCTGCCTCGTCGTTTTCCTGAGCTCCAGCACTTTCTTATGTGCAATGTTGTTCTTCTGAATGGCCTGCAAAAGTAGTAACTCTTTTTAGCCGGACTGACAATTGGGAAAAGTTAGACAAAGAAAAGGGAGAGCCACTTACCAGGATCATTGACTTTGTTGATGACCGGATGGCCTTCAGTTCGGTGTTGAGTTGCTTGTTGTGGTGCTCCATATCTTTTGGAAGGCAAACACTCTTGGCTAGGTTGAAAGCCATTAAGTGGTCCTTCTCAGTAACAACCGAGTCACTTTCCTCGATATTTCGGTTTTGAAAGGAGAGAACTGGAGCCCATTTTGAGGAGTCAGCTCGGTCAGATTGCTCCGGTTGAAGGATGGGTTGAGGACTTGGTGGAGGGATGAATTCGTCCTCATCCATAAGTTGTTGTTCGGTCGGGGTAGATCGGGCGCGCTTAGAGGGGCGTGATGAAGAAGGCTGTTGAGAAGGGAGGGCTACAACAGCAGGCTGCGTTTGGCTGGGTGGCGGTACTTCGGGTCTGTTGGTTTTGGTTAGAAGCGCCCTTACTCTGTTCCTTTTGGCCATTTCCTCTTCAGCAGTTAGTGGGATTAGTCTGATTTCCGGTAAGGTTGGGTCCGGTTCTGGGGCCTCCTCAAGAAGAAAGTCGGTCACTCTCACTTTTCGGCGACCGCTATATCTGTAGGTCGGCTCGAACTTTAGCAGCTTAGCCCAACTACATTCTGGATACCGTAGTGCGGCGCGCAAAGTCGCTAGATTGGGGTAGCTGTATAAAGAATAGAGGTGGACAGAATTTGCGAAATAAAGACCACTGTTAGTTCGGCTGAAAGATTAACAAACCAAAATATAAAATAACACGCAAGAAAACCGAAGTAAATTTACCGGGCTCTCCTTTTTTCCAATTTATACATCGACCAGGAATCTGGGCATGATGATCCTCAAAGTTCCCAGACACCCAGAAAAAGTCGTCGTCGTTTAAGTCTTTATCCGGTGTATGTTTTATTATCTTCTCTCGGCGACGACGTATTCTTAAATAGTAGACCCACCCATCTTCTTTTGAACCAATGGAGTATTGGTGGAAGATTTCGGCCAGACCAAGGTTGAGTCTGGCTTGGCGGTTTAGTTCGGCTATTCCCATTATGATGCGGTAGGAATTGGTGGATAGTTGGGTAGGGCATAGTCTAGTTTGCCTAAGAAACTCGCAAATTAAAGGTTGGATTGGAAATCGCAGTTCGGTTTCAATTATGGATAAGAGGGTGAAGGGGACAAAGCCTTCATTGCCCCAAGGAATGACATCTTTTTCGGCTAAAATCAGATGGACGTCATCGGGTATATTGTAGTCTTTTCTGAATTCAGCTAGGCCACCTGGAGTGTCTACTAGATACCTATACTTCCCCATTTATTGTATAAATTACGAATAAATTAAGTTCGGTCCAAAAATTGTTCTCAGTAGCTCGGTTGAGCGCGCAGAGGAGTGCTTGGGCAACCTAAGTCTGCAAAGTGAACAACAAAGGTGTTAAGCACAGATCATTGGACCGTGCTACAAAATAAAAGTACAAAAGATTGGAGCCCTACTTCGGCTATGTGGATGATACAGATTCTAACTCGGTTTCTGTAAGGAGATTGGTAGCTCGGTTTGAGCAGGGGTTTGTTAGTTCGGGCTTGGCAAGCGCCTGGATATCTCGGTTGTGGAAACGGTTTTGTTTTGATCGTCTAAGGGGCAGCTTTCTGAGTTTCATCTAAAAAACTAAGAAAGCTGGCATAGCCCCAAAGGCATAGAACGGTTGGAGTTCAGGTATCTCATTATGCTAAGAGCAAACCTAGTTCGGTGGGTTACCTCGGCTAAGGTTTATCAAGAAGTGGTTTGACTTATTCAAAACTACTGGTGTGAACATGAAGTGTTAGTCCGGTTTTAAGCTAACTAAACTTTTACCTAGCTTAAACAGTATCCCAGTTCGGTTGCATCATGATTTTGGATCAAAAACCAGTTCACTACAGGGTATTTCATATATTCATATGTTCTATGGTCAAGTTTTTTCCAATAAAAGTACAGAGCAAAGCAAAATGGAAGAAACTGTTTTGCAAAAATACAGAAAACAAAACGCATAGGGCAAATACGAAAACAAACAGAGCAAGAATGATAGATTTGCTTACCAGATTGAAGAAGAAGACCTAGATGGGAGCAGCGACAGTAAAGGAGGCACACGAAGCAAGCTTCATAGTTGCAAAAGTTAGAGAGCAAGGGAGCTTGATAGAAAGAATGAGGGAAATAAGAAATGCGGTGGTAAAAACCTAAGATGAAGAGATTGTTTTGTGAAAAGGATGAAAGTGAAAGGGCGGGAACTGTTCAAATTTCACGAAATACGAAGACGTCGTGACAGCCGTCCTCAGTCAATCAGAGTGTGCCACGTGTCATTAGAATGGGAAGCGTTACAGTCGCTGTGATTGAAAAGACGTTTTGACCGGACAAGCAGTGCCCGGAGTGAAATTAGCTCGGCTGGAAGACTAAAGAGTTTTTAGCTCGGCTGGAAAGGCTAAATGGTTTTTTAGCTCGGATGGAAAGGCTTAAAAACTTCAAGCTCAGCTGGTAGACAGGTAATCCCAATCATGCTGTGCAGATGGAATTAAGGGGCAATTGAGAGGGTAATTTTGGTGAAAATTGGGCCGAGCTATGAGATGGACATTATGGCCCAAAGTACGAAGGGCTGGGTAAAAAGGCTGTAAGATTACTCCGGCCCAAGAGAGGTAAAAAATTACTCCGGCCCGAGAGAAGTAAAAAATTACTCCGGCCCGAGAGAAATGCAAAGTTATTCCGGTCCAGAAGCGACTTGGAGTTATTCCGGTCTCAAAGTTAGCCCGGTCAAGGCGTATTGAGGATAGAACGGTCAGAACCTTACTACTCGGAAGCTCGGTCTAAACACACCATGGGTTGTACAGTAGAGAACCGAGATAAGGAGGAGTAAAAGGAAGAACCGAACTAAGTTCGGCCTACTTTCTGGCTCAGCATAGCCAATTTTATTTCGGTCATGTTGTAGTTCGGCCATGGTAATAACCATCTTACTTGGTTTAAGCAGTGAGGGGGGTGTTGAAGGATAAACATTATCTTTCAGGAGTATGAATCCTAGGAGGACTCTGCATGGAGGAGTAGAAGTCCTACTAGGATTGTGCCACATGAAACCTATAAAAGCTCACAAACATCACCTTTGGAGAGGTAACACACAACTTTGCTTTCTGAATACACAGAGCTTTGTCTATTTGTCAAACTTGCTGACTTAGGCATCGGAGAGGTTTCCGGCACACACCCGCCGGCTAGCTCACGTTTGTGTTTTCAGGTGGTAAGGCAACGTCGTTTGGAGGAGTGCAAACTTGATCAACAGGATTATACGAGAAGGTTTATTTCTTTCCCGTACATATATATATATAAATATATATTTTTCCTCGAGTTTGGATGTGTTAAATTTATGGTGAAGTTGATCTATTATTGAACTAAGTTGGACTGTTTTCGGTAATATAAATTGTTTAACTTATAGAACTAACTAAGAAAATTATCCATACAAAAAAATAAGTTGATACAACATTGATTATCACACTGTTAGATCATTTTTATCTGTACAGTCTACATATTTTTAAGAATAGACCGTTAATGTGTTAAAATATATTTGTGATTTGATCATGTGATTATTTATATATGATTAATCTAATTTTTTGCATACATGTTCTTCTAAATTTGTCATATGAGATGAATGAGTTAGATTATTGATATAAATACAAATTAATCCCACAATGCATCAACTTCACTCATAAATTTGAGACATTAAACTTTGGCAAATCCGAACTTCTTTTTCTCATTCCTAAACACAAAATAATGGAATGTATCCCCGTTCACTCCGGTATTACGCATTCATAAATGCATATGAACCCATTAAATTGTGCGTGAGAAAATAAGATTATATATAATTTTTCCCTCATGTAACATAGATTCCATTTTAATTTTGAGTAATAATTGAAAATTTTAAAATATCAATTCTAAATTTACTGATGACTCACTATAAGAAATTAAAATTTCAGAGACAAAAATTTAAGGATAAAATCATTTTTTAGGCACAAAATATTTTTGTCGCTAAAAGTGTTATTATTTTATTTTTAGCGACAAAATTGGATATTTAGTGATAAATCACTAACCTTTTATGACCAATTTATTTTGTCTATAAAAGTGCATTTAATAGCGACATTTTTAAAATTTTATCCTTAAAAGGCTCTTTTTTATAAAAAAAAAAAAAACTTTTCAGGACTATTTTTTAGTGATTGTCCTCAAAACAACTGAAATTAATTCCTAAATATTTTTTATAACAAAAAATTTGTACTTTTAAAAATAAAAAGACTTGATCTCTAAAATTCTTATATATTGTAACCACTGTTTGACCACCTACTTTTATGCTTATGATTATTACATCTGGGACCCTTCACCATCGACCACCACTTATGATAATTTATCAATTACTAGCGGGTGGTACACGTGATATATGTGCAATTTAGATAACTAACAATAAAAATAAATAATAAAGAATTAAATATTATAATATGTATATTGCTTAAGTGATAAGCATGTTTTTAATGAAACCCAAAGTCTTGTATTTAAAACTTACTTACGCTGTATATAATAATTTTTTAATTTTATTTTAGCATATATAAAGTTACCACGTGGCATGAGGAGAAGAAGGTTTCACTAAACCAATTTAGACTTTCCCTTAATAATAGTATAGATAGATATATAAAGTTGCCACGTGACATGATGAGAAGAAAGTTGGGAAACTTACTAATAAGTCCCATATACAAAGTTCAAGATCTATCTAACCCCAAACAAAACACTTACACCAATTAGTCCTATATATTTTTAATTGTTACCAAAAAATCTTAATTTTTTTTTCCAATTTACTGATGCTGTTACATAATACTGTCAAACTTCCGTCAAACGGTCACCGGAGACTCGTCGGAATATTCAACATCATCAGAAAGTCGTCGGAGTATCGCCGGGAAGTCGCCGGAGTATCGCCGGAAGTTTACCGGAGTGTTAAGAACATTAATGGAAGTCGCCGGAATGTTCAGAACATTCACTGAACGTTAAGAACATCATTGGAGACTCACCGGAATATCCAGAATATTGCCGGAAAAAAAAATGGAGAAATTAGAGTGAAAAAATGTAGCAAAATGTACTAAATATTGATAAAGTAAAACAAAAAAAATGGAACGACAAAAAACAGCAACAATGGGAAAAACATATGTTATTTTTTAATTTTTGTAAGGTTTAAGCAAATAATCTCCAATATTGATCAAACTGAAAAGTAAGTTTTGAAACTTTAAAATGTTACAGTTTCAAAGAAAAAATCTATTAAGTATTTATTCTTATTAATCAAATTGAAAAGCGTGTTATGAAACTGTAAAATTTTACAGTTTTATACCATGATTCATTCCAGCACCAAAAAATTTGAAACTGCAAAATTTTACAGTTTTCACCGCTTGTAATAAAAACTCGAAAACAACTTGTTCAGAACTTAAAAATATTCTCTATTAGAACAGAAAAAGAAAAGTGTATAACAAAGAAAATGTAAAAAAAAATAAGAGATCGAAGGAGAGAGGCGAATATAGAGAGAGGATTGTACTCCGGCAATTATTTTTTACTTAGATCTAGCCGGATCTGATGTAGATCTACATAGCACCAAAAAAATTTTGAAACTACAAAATTTACAGTTTTCACCGCGTGTAACTAAAATTCGAAAACAACTTGCTCAAAACTCAAAAAATTTCTCCATTAGAATAGAAAAAAGAGAAGTGTATAACAGAGAAAATGTAAAAAAAATAAGAGATCGAAGGAGAGAGGCGAATATAGAGAGAAGATTGTACTCCGGCAACTATTTTTTGTTTAGATCTAGCCGGATCTGATGTAGATCTACTCAGATCTGATGTAGATCTACATCAGATTTGATGTAAATCTACTCATCTTTTTCATCGGAAACATATCTTCTTTACTATCGGTGAGAGTGAAGTAAGTAGTCGGCGGTCGGTGGTTGCCTGTGAATCCCAAACGATGGTAGTCGTCGGTCACCGGTGACTATATATTGGAAAGAGAAAGAGAAGAAGCAAGATATGGTTATCCGTCAACGATCGTCGGAAAACACAAAGAACAAAAGAGACAAAGAAGAAGGGAGGCAGAGAAGAAGAATAATAACGTTATAGGACTTTTGGGTATAAGCAAAAAGTTATGGGACTAAATAGACTACACGTTTTTCAAACAAGACTTCCTGGTAATTTCCCCAAGAAAGTTTTACTAAACCGATTTAGGTTTTCACTTAATAATAGTATAGATAAATAATGTTTCGGGTCATTTGGGGGGAAGGATTTTGTGTGGACCCAACATTTCTCCTTAATTATTCAAAATATTTATGTATATCAAGTTATTTTATTTTTCTTATTTTTGTTCTTTCAAAAACAAGTATTTATAAATTTTTGTAAATAAAAAGATGACTACTATATTGTTAAGAACCAGAAAAACTTATGGAAGAGATAAAGAAATTTGAGAGAAATCTCTATTATCTTATTGAAGAGCAAACTTGGCCACTTTATAGCCTTATAGAGCAAAACCTGAAAAACAAGAAAAATAACAGCTCACGTTTACCAAGTCCTAATAACATGGTAAGACTAATTCAATTAAACCACTAACCCTTAACAATAGGGATTTATTGACAGAGTGGTAACAAACCACTAAAGCAACCTAACGTCTAGAATAACAAAACTTAACAATTCCTCTCTTAAATTGAATGCTACAAGCACTCAGTTTATATCCATCACAGAACAAACTCCCAATAGCCCTCGTAGGTTCAAGAAAACATCCAACTTGAGTAGTTTAGTCATCACATCAGCCAACTGTTCTTGCGTCCCACAATGCACCAGCTCCACTGTACCAGCTTTTGTGAGCTCTCGAAGAAAATGGAAAGGTACATCTATGTGCTTACTACGACCATGCATTATTGGGTTCTTTGAGAGTTTGATTGCAGAACTACTATCACAACGAATAATAGTTGACTTGCCTTGATTCTGACCTGGCTTTCCCAACACCCTTTTCAACTATGCTGCTTGGCATGCATACAAAGCTGCAGCAATAAACTCTGTCTTTGTGGTAGATAGACTTATTATTGGTTGTTTTCTTGATGACCAGGATACTGCTCCTGAACTCAATAAAAACACATAGCCTGAAGTACTCTTTTTTGTCCTCTAAATCTCCAGCATAATCACTATTAGTGTACGCAACAAGTTCATCATCTCCTCATTTCTTATAGAAAATTCCAAACCCAGTTGTTCCTTTCAAATATCTCAGCACCCTTTTTGCTGCCTGTAAATGAAGCTTAGTAGGATTCTCCATATATCTACTAATAAGACTCACCACAAACATCATGTCAAGTCGAGTAGCTGTCAAATACATGAGACTACCCACAATCTGTTTATAGTAAGTCTTGTCTACCTTAACTCCACCTTCATCATTCACAAGCTTAAAGCCAGGAACAATAGGATTATGAATAGAATTACTTTTGTCCATTCCAAACCGTTGCAGCACCTCCAAAGCATACATCTTTTGATTGATAAAAACACCCTCAAATCTTTGCAAGACTTTAAGACCAAGGAAATACCCCATCTTACCGAGATCTGTCATGTCAAACTCATGCTTCGTGGAATTTTTAAACTCTGTAAACTTCAATTCATCATTTCTAGTAAAAATGAGATCATCAACGTAGGGGCTTACAATTAATACTTTGCCTTCTTTGCTTGTCTTGATGAACAAAGTATGCTCGTAGTCACACTTCTCAAAGCCTTCTTTCATGAAAGAGTCCTCTATATGGATGTACCAAGAACGTGGTGCTTGCTTAAGCCCATAAAGTGCCTTCTTTAACCTGTATACCTTCTGTTCATTTCCCTTTTGCACATAACCACAAGGCTGCTCCATAAAAACCACTTCATTCAACTTAACATGTAAAAATGCAGATTTCAAGTCTAACTGGTAGATAGTCCATCCTTTTTGAGTTGCAAGTGCTACCACCAATCGAATTGACTCCATGCATGCCACAGGTGCAAATATTTCAGTATAGTCTACCCCATGTTGTTGAGTATACCCCTTCGCTACAAGCCTAGCCTTGTATTTGTCCACTTTTCCATTTTCATTAAACTTGGTCCTATAAATCCATTTCACTCTAATCTTCTTTGCTCCCTTAGGTAACTCCGTTAATTCCCATGTACTATTGTTTTTTATTGCTTCAATTTCTAAATCCATGGCTCCCCCTTCATTTCTTACTCTTCACAACATCTTCAAAGTGAATAGGATCAATAGTTGCAAACATGGCCAAATAAGCTTCATTATCTTATTCAGAATTGCTTTCTCATGTTTCACAGTCTCTCATCCAGATTGGTGGTCTCCTATTCCTTCCTTCATTCGAGCTAGGAGAGCTTTCTTCAGTCAAGGAATCTAAGGAAAAATTCTCTGCGACTGCGTCTACATTAGCTTTAGGATCAGATTCAGATTTGCTTCCCTCTTCATTGTCATTAAACATAGCTGCTTCCTTCTCAAGATCACCCCATTCGAAGTTATACCCAATAGATTCTTCATATTTCTTATCCCAATCCCAATTCTTGTCTTCTTTGAATGCAACATCCCTACTTATTATGATTCGTTGTGAAACTGGATCATAGAACTTGTATGCCTTGGAATCCTCACTAACTCCCAACAGAACACAACTCAAGCTTTTGTCATCTAGCTTAGTTCTTTTACTATCAGGCACATAAACATGGGAGATACATCCAAAAACTCTAAAATGCTCAACTGAAGGCTTAACTCCGCTCCAAGCTTCTTTTGGAGTCTTGTTTTTCACTGCCACTGTTGGACTTTGATTTAAGACATGCACTGTCCAATTGACTGCTTCAGGCCAGAAAGTTTTTGGAAGTTGCTTTTTAGAAATCATACAATAAACCATATTCATAATAGTTCTATTCTTCCATTCTGCAGCTCCATTATGTTGTGGTGTGTAGGCAGCTATCAACTGTATTCGTATGCCATTTATATCACGAAAATTAATGAACTCTTCTGATGTAAACTCTCATTCTCGATCAGTACGTAACACTCTAATGAATGAGTTTGTCTCCTTCTCAACAAGTATCTTAAAACTCTTAAAAACTACTAAGGCTTCTGATTTCTCCATTAAAAAATAAACCTATGTTTTTCTACTAAAGTCATCAATGAAAGTAAGCAAATACCTCTTCTTGCCATTTGAGATGGGCTTGATTGGTCCACAAATATTAGCATGCACTAATTGAAGAATTTGTGAAGCTCTCCAAGTGCTTTTCCTTGGAAATAAGAACCTTTGTTGCTTCCCTACCAAATAAGCCTTACATAGCCTTGAGGGAGACTTAAACTGTGGTAAACCATTCACTATCCTTCTACTGAGGAGTCTTTAAGCCTTTAATGCTCAAGTGTCCATATCTACAATGCCAAAGTTGCAACATATCTTCCTTGATCATGTTGAAACAAGTAGATGCTATAGACTTAGTAAATTGCTCTTCAGCTCCGGTACATGAAATACTCCTGTGATAATCTGTGCTCTTCCATTAACTTGTTACCATACATTGCCCTTTCCCATTACAACCATACTTGAGTTGTTGCCTAGCTTCACAGAATCTTTGAAACTTCCATCAAAATCCGAGAAGTATTCATTCTTTCCATACATATGATTGCTACATCCCGAGTCAATGAACCACAAAGCTTCTCCATTGGCCTTATTCATATCAACATAAGCCATCAGTAACATCTCTTCTTGAGTGTGAGCATAATTGGCTTTCTTCTCCTTGCTTGGACATTCCCATTGAAAATGCCCAAGCTTATGACAGTAATAGCACTCCACTCGAAGCTTTGTCTTCCTCGTCCCCTTCCT
Organism: Camellia sinensis; assembly: GCF_055761805.1. Classification (NCBI taxonomy): domain Eukaryota; kingdom Viridiplantae; phylum Streptophyta; class Magnoliopsida; order Ericales; family Theaceae; genus Camellia; species Camellia sinensis. The sequence continues at coordinate 190,087,852 of NC_138961.1, read as the reverse complement.
CTAGAAACTCCACGGCCTCGACCTCTTTCTCCAGATTGATCTTCATGAGTAATCTTCAAAGCATGTTCTTCTTCCACATGAGAACTCATGCGTTGTTCATGCACAAGCAAGCTGCTTTACAACTTATCAATGGTTAAGGTGTCTATATCCTTAGACTCCTTAATGGAACACACAACATAGTCAAACTTTGGAGTCATGGATCTCAAAATCTTTTCAACTATGGCAACATCTCCCTTGTCTTCACCATTTGCTTTCATCTTATTGGCTATGGTAAGGGTCAGAGAAAAATACTTATTCACAGATTCTCAAGCCTTCATGTGAAGAATTTCAAACTCCTTCTGGAGAGCTTGCAAGTGAGCACGCTTTACTCGTGTTGTACTGTGATACTTTTGCTTCAAAGAATCCCATATGTTCTTTGATGTATCCTTGTTGAGGATAGTCTCTAGGATCGAACGATTTATTGCTTGAAATAGATAGTTCTTTGTTTTCAAATCTTTCAACTTCTGATCTTCAATGCTCTTCCTTTGAGCATCTGTGAGACCTTCTACTACTACAGGAATCCCATTCTCCACTAAGCCCCAATACTCCTTAGAATGCAAGAAGTTTTCCATGAGCATCACCCAATGATCGTAATGCCCATCAAATTTCGGAATTGCTAGCTGCACAAAAGAACTTTCTGTCATCATGCTTCAACCATTACACACGTAGAAAACTGTTGCTTCTAATTTTAACCAGGCCCCGTGACGGGGCTCTGATACCAAATGTTAAGAGCCAAAAAAACTTATAGAAGAGATAAAGAAATTTGAAAGAAATCTCTATTATCTTATTGAAGAGCAAACTTGGCTAGTTTATAGCCTTATTGAGCAAAACCTGAAAAACAAGAAAAATAACAACCCACGTTTGCCGGGTCCTAATAACGTGGTAAGACTAATTCAATTAAACAACTAACCCTTAACAATAGGGATTTGTTGACAGAGTGGTAAGGACCTTGAAAGCGACAAGGACCTTTCCCTTGTAACCAAGGTCCAGTTTGAAGTACGAGAATCTGGATTAAAAAAGACTCTCTTTTTAAGTCTCCATTTTTTTAAGGTTATTGGCACTGTAGTGGTGAAGGCACCTACTTGGGATTGATCTCTGGTTCTGGCTCAAAAGTCTGGAATTATATCAACCCTAATTAGCATGCATTTCTCAACGCCGGCTCAAAAACCACCTTCGCGCCCATCTGACATAAACATAAACTCTGCTTTGTATCTTGACATCCCGCCCATTGCTGCACAGGCGCCTAAACTTCTCAGGTTTATCGATACAACAAAGATGACGAGAGGGCCTCAAGACCCACTTAGGTACTGGGTTGTGTCCAGAGCGGGACTTGTGGTTGACAAGGGTAAGATATCTCTCCATGTTAAGTATTCTCTATTGACTGTGACTGTGGGGCTCGGTAACTGCTATCTCGTGCCCATGACTTCTCCGCCGAGGGGTTAGAATCACGAACCCCATAGCTTTTGGTGATGGAGAAGGGGGGCATCCGCCGTTGGTTCTGGTTGCCTAAACGGCTGGGTTGGGTGCGCTCGTTGTGGTTTCCCACTCTAGCAATACCCTTCCCCTTGACTTTTCGCTTCAATGCCTTCATCTCAATTGTCATCCTACGAATAATGGTGTCTTGGTCATTCAGTTTGTGCTCTAGGCGCTGAGTATGCAACCCTCTTCACCGCCGACACCCTTCAGGACTTTGCGAACGGTCGGTGTTCCTCGCGCATTTGTCTCGCACGTTTCTAGGGAGTCCTCGAGAGAAAGTCTACAGGCCCGCCATGGTCAGGATGACAGGAGGGCCATCTCTTCGCTGGACGGACTCCGGAGTGACACCGTCGATGACAGACAGTGGAATGTTGTCATTGTTCACCATGAAAGATAGTCAAAAAAGCTTGGAGGACAAGGTTTTGTCTGTCAGTGGTTCCCACAGACGGCACAAATTATACGGGTAGCAAATATTCATCGTTTTCCGTACTCCTCGTGTCCAAGCTTCGCTTCTTTTCGAGTGACCTGAGAACACAAAGACGGTGAGCTACCTAGCGGTGTGCTGCCGAAAAAAACCCTCCAACAGTCAAGTTAGCACACTTAGAGAGATGAGAGAGAGAGAGAGGCAAACGGGTAGATAGCTCTGATAACTAGATGTTCTAAACCTATGCAAGGAGGCACAACGCCGTTTATATAGTTTCTACGCGCTCCCCTCTGTCTATCCTCCTCTTGACGCGTGGATATGTTCCCCTCTTACCTTCCTCCACGTATAAGCTCAAATACTGCCAAACACCAAATATTAAAACTGCCTAACGATATTGATGTGTACGGATGGCGGAATCTGCTTCTTACAATCTGAACATGCCACGTAGTATGCCTTACCGAGCTGTGCCCAGTATGGAGCCGTGACCTTCTCTTGAGACCGCACTACCTGCTCCGTCCTGTCGATCAAACCTGAATGTGAATTCAACCGAGCCCCACAGTCGATAATAAGTTGTAGCTCGGCTCAACCTGACATTTTGAGGAAAAATTCTGTTCAACTTAGCATGGTGCACATCTCTGGACTGCGCTAGTACCTCAAACTTGCTCCATAAGACCGGGCTGAGATCTCGGTCTAGCTCGTGTCCAACATTTGACAGAGCAAAGGCCTTGACTTAGGCCCGGCCTAGCTTGGACTGTGCCAGATCATAAATCTCCCTCTCAGTGGCTTTACCTGATGAAGAAGTGCAATTACAGTACTAGAAAGATTAATTGGTACAAAATTGGAGAATTAAACTGTTGAAAACAAACATTACAGGAGGGGTGTGAGAGAAAATTCTTTTCTTTTACAATAGTTGCTAAAAACAAAAATTTCTTTTACAAATTGTGTTCAAGAATTTGTTAGAAATGTAAGTGGGAGATTTGCTGTAGTGTTTGTTGGGGGTGTTTGGTGGGACTTTTTTGAGCTAGCTTATGGCTTCTGGCTTTTAAAAAGTTATTTTGGACTGTTTGGTTAAACTTATTTCAAACAGTTTCTGATTCTAATAACTTATTTTAAGTCAAAAAAGCTGATTCTGAGAAGCTGCTCACCCCTTACTTTTGATTATCAGCTTCTGCTGTGGACATATTAATTCACGGTTATACTCTTAGATTTTTTTATTTTTTATTTTTTAAAAAATAGAAAAAGACGCAAATGGACTATAAAATATTATTATTATTTTTTATGAAAAATATAGATAAATAGTGAATAATAAAAAATAAAAATTAATTGAAAAAGTTACTTCACAGCTTATTTAACAAACACTACACAGCAACTTAAATCTATAATCTAATAATTATACCAAACAGATTAACAGCTTTTGATTAAAATTATAATTTATAATCTGTTAAGTTATAATCTATAAATATATCCATTTTTCTAAGGTTATTGGCGCTGTAGTCGTGAAGACACCTACTTGGGATGGATCTCTGGCTCTGGCTCAGAAGTCCGGAATTATATCAACCCTGATGAGCACACATTTCTCAACGCCTGCTCAAAAACCACCTCCTCGCCCATCTGACATAAACATAAACTCCGCTCTGTATCCTGACGGCCCACCCACTGCGGCACAGGCGCCTAAACTTCTGAGGTTTATCGACACGAAAGAGATGACGAGAGGTCCTCAAGACCCACCTGGGTACTGGGTTGTGTCCGGAGCGAGACTTGTGGTTGACAAGGGTAAGATCTCTCTCCATGTTAAGTATTCTCTATTGACTGTGGCTTTACCTGATGAAGAAGTGCAATTGCAGTACTAGAAAGATTAATTGGGTACAAAATTGGAGAACTGGACTGTTGAAAACAAACATTACAGGAGGGGTGTGAGAGAAAATTCTTTTCTTTTACAATAGTTGCTAAAAACAAAAATTTCTTTTACAAATTGTGTTCAAGAATTTGTCAGAAATGTAAGTGGGAGATTTGCTGTAGTGTTTGTATAGTGAATTTTATTGTGTGAAAATTGCTCTTTATTCTTGTACACATCATTCATGCTGTTGCGACTATTATGTTGTGTTAGATTTGTAAAAGGGATTTGCGGAGGCGAAAGAAAACGGTAGGAATTTGTGAAAAGTAAAAAAAAATTAAATTGTGTTGTGATTGGATGTTGGATTTGTGGAAGGAACAAAAAATCGGAAGAATTTGTGAAAAATTTTCGTTGGTATTTTCCCTTTCCTTGTCTCTCTGTTTTTATTTTTCAAGAAAAATTTCACAAAATAAGTTTAATTTGGTTGGAAGGAATGACAGATACTCTTTTGGGCCCACTGATAATTTCATGCAGGATGCATTGCCTCTAAACTTCATTATTTATTTATTATTTAGATAACCTCATTTTAGGGCATAAACCTAAAAAATTAAGCAACACCTAAGTTCTAATCACATCTAGTCGAACTTGAGTTACACGTCTGGGAATAAATCCACACATGATCCACACTACTTTCAAAACTCCACATTCGATTTATAACCAAATACATAATAAAAAAATTTAAAATATTTAAAAATATATTTAAAACAAAAATAAATTTTTAATATTTTAAAAATACTTTTTAAAAAATACAACACACAAATGTATGAAATATAGTACACATTAAAATAAATAAATAAATATTTACCCTAAAAAAATAAAATTAAGAAATCTTTTAAATAATTTAAAAAAAATAAATTCAAAAAATTTCAAAATACTATTAAAAACTCGGAAAAAAATTTACTACTCATAACCGAACAAATTTTCTATTCTCAAAACTCATCACTTAAAACACGATTCCACACTCAAATTATGATTTTAAAAATAATTTTTAAAAAATAATTTTTGATTTGTTTGTTTAAATAGAGTTTTGAAAATAGTTTGGTTTTGAGTTTTGAATTAAATTTTGAGTTATGTGTTTAGTTATGAGTTTTGAAAATAATTTTTAAATTGAGTTTAGAGCAGTTTTGAGTTGTGTGTTTGATTATAAATTTTAAATTTTTTTGATTGAAATCATAATTTCAAAAGAGAACCAAACGCAACCTTAATTTTTAAATTGAGTCTCTGTTTTTATTTTTCAAGAAAAATTTCACAAAAAAAGTTTAATTTGGTTAGAAGGAATTCTCTCACAGATGATGGATACTCTTTTGGGCCCACTGATAGTTTCATGCAGGATGCATTGCCTCTAACTTCATTAATTTTTATTTTATTTTATTTAAATAACCTCATTTTAGGGCATAAACCTAAAGAATCAAGCTACACCTTCTAATCACATCTAGAGCTCGATTGGGATGCTAGGATTTGAGATTTTTTTATTAAAATAGTCACCAAAAAAAATAAAAATAAATAAATAAACTTTTTAATTTAATAAGATAAAAAATCACATCAAATTCATAATTATTACATTCTTTCTCTCACAAAAAATTTAAAAACTCTTTCCAAATAAGACTTTAACCTCAAATTAAAATAATCAAAAAATTAAAAAATCAACTCACTTCTCAAACCCATATGAGAGGGTAATTTGTGTGAAAATTGGGTCGAGCTGGGAGATGGTCATTATGGCCCACAATACGAAGGGCTGAGTAGAAAGGCCGTAAAGTTACTCCGGCCCAAGAGAGGTACAAAGTTACTCCGGCCCGAGAGAAATGTAATGTTACTCTGGTCCGGAAGCGACTTGGAGTTAGGCCGGTCTAAAGACACTTTGAAGTTAGTCCGGTCTCAGAGTTAGCCCGGTCATGGCGTATTGTGGTTAGAACGGTCAGAACCTTGCTACTCGGTAGCTCGGTCTAACCACGCCATTTCTTTGTACATGGGAGAACCGAGATAAGGTGTAGCGAAAGGAAGAACCGAATTAAGGATAGTTCGGCTTACTCAGCGGCTCAGCATAACCATGATTACTTCGGTCATATTGGAGTTCGGCCATGGTAAAACCATCTCACTTGGTTTAAGCAGTGAAGGGGGTGTTGAAGGATAAGCATTATCTTTCAGGAGTATGAATCCTAGAAGGACTCTGCATGGAGGAGTAGAAGTCCTACTAGGATTGTGCCACACGAAACCTATAAAAGCTCACAAACATCACCTTTAGAAGGGTAACGCAACTTTGCTTTCTGAATACATAGAGCTTTTGTCTATTTGTCAAGCTTACTGACTTAGGCATCGGAGAGGTTTCCGGCACACACCCGCCGGCTAGCTCACATTTGTGTTTTCAAGTGATAAAGCGACGACGTACAGAGGAGTGCAGACTTGATCAACAGGATTATACGAGAAGGTTTATTTCTTTCCCGTACAATTGGCGCCGTCTGTGGGAAAAACAGACAGGACAAAACCTCTTGATCAAGCTTTACCTCTTTAGGAACAATGGCACACATTGAAGAATTGCCACAGTCCACCATCGACGGGCAAACTCCAGATGGGGGCGCAAGGCGTGAAGGATTACCTTCTATCCCTCCCATGGCGGACTTGGAGTCCCAACGGCATAACCCCAGAAGAGATACTAGAGGAAGGCGGACTCACAGCCCTCATCACTCTCATTCACAAAGTCCTGACAGACAAAGGCGGAGGATTGATCCTCAAGTTCTGGAGGACCGTGTGAAGGAGCAAGATGAATTAATAAGGAAGATGGCGGCCGACATGGAAGCCTTGAAGCGCCAGATGAAGGGAAAAGGAGTGGCAACAGGAGAGGGGCGCAAAAACAAGACGCCCCTTCGCCGCTCAGAAGACCATGGAAGGCATTCAACGCCATCACAAGCAGAGAGTAGAAGCCTCAAGACATGCCATACTCAGTCTAGAACCTCCAGAAGTCGTTACTCCAGATCTGAGAGAACGAGATCATTGAGGTCTTACACAGAGGGGAGTACCTACCGACCCTCACACTCGCACCAAACATCATCCAAACAGACGGAGTTGCCAAGATCATCCGATTTGTGGATCATGCTGGAAGAAAAGGCACGATGGAAGGAGGACACCAGGGCGCACGACCCTCGCGGAGTTTCTACCCTTCAACGATTGGATCCTTGATCGCATGGAAGCGTCGAGGTTAGAATGCCATTACCACACCCTGCCTACGAACCGACGGACAAAGCATTAGCAAGGCTGCAAACCTCGCCGTTCGTTCCGACAATCGAAAACGCGCCCCTACCTACAGGCTTCCTTCAACCCAAATTCACTACGTACGAGGGGAAGACGGACTCTTACATTCACCTAAGCCACTTCCGCCAGGTCATGGCGGTATATCGGCGAAACGAGGCTCTAATGTACATCCTCTTCCCATCAAGCCTTGGCGATCTAGGCTTGACTTGGTTTGAAAAACTTCTAGAAGGAAGCATAGCCTCCTAGGCACAATTGGCAGAAGCGTTTGTCACAAGGTTCAGAACAAATGCCAAAACCCCAGTGGAGATCGACTAGCTACTCTCCATTGACATGGGTGAAAAAGAGACATTAAGGTCTTACAATAGTCGCTACTGGGAGACATTCAACCAAATTGGGAACTGCCCTACCAATCTTGCCATTGCACAGTACAAAAGAGGCCTTCCAGTCGGGAATAGACTAAGGGACTCAATCACCATGACACCACCCCTCACCATGGAAGCCTTGATGGAAAGAGTGCATCAGCACATCAGGGTAGAAGAAGATGGCGTACGTGCCAAATAAAGTCTGGCATGACCACAGTACCAGAAAAGAAGACCTCAGCAAAGGTCAATACGGTAGATCGTCAGAACAGAAACGGACGTGGCAGGCGTGACAATGGAGAGGACCCGAATAAAAGATGGTTGAGGGTCCGCACGGCCATAACCACGGTATTCAAGAAACCGATCTACCGAATTCTAAGTAAAATAAGAGATGAGCCTTTCGTCAGATGGCCAGCCAAGCTAGGGGAAGCTCAGAAGGACTATGACGAAAGATCACGGTGTACATTCCACAAAGAAAAGGGGCACCGCACTGAAAATTGCACGCCTTTGAGACAACACCTGGAGGAGTTGGTGGCAGCAGGTCTCCTGGATAAATACATTGAAGGAGGGGCCCAACCAGCCCCCCAGGACCATAACAACCCCAACGGAATGCCGATGGACGCCCCACCTCAAGGCGTTATCAATGTGATACATGGAGTCTTTGAACCTGAGCGTGTATGCGAGCTCAGTGGATCAATCAAAAAGGCTGAACACTTAAGAGAGGTGCTAAGTGCCCAACCTGCCATCAAGAAGGGGAAGACAGAGGCTACAAACATCATGTCTTTTTCGGATAAAGACTTGGAACGGATATATTGTCCTCACAATGATGCCCCGGTCGTCACTCTCCGAGTCAAGGATTTTTACGTCAAGCGGATTCTGATTGACCAGGGTAGTTCATGTGAAATCATGTACTACGAAACATTTAAACAATTGAAGCTACAAGACAAAGACTTGGTGCCAGCCGTATCTCCCCTAATTGGATTCAACTCCATGCCAGAATGGCCTGTCGGCAAAATAATTCTTCCAGTCAGAGCAGGAAGCGTGACAAAACAAGTGGAGTTCTGGGTATTGAAGGTCCCCTTCACTTACAACATCATCTTGGGCAGAACATGGCTGCATGCCATGCAATCGGTGGCGTCATCCTACCACCAAGTAATGCGGTTCCCCAACGATACCGGGGTAATTGAAGAAGTCTATGGAGATCAGATCATGTCGAAGCAATGCTTCGTCACGGTGAATGGCAGCCGCGTTGCCAAAGGATACGTTCATTCGGTGGAAGAACCTGAGAGCAATGAGCTATTCGCAGATGTCAGCAAAGCGGCTGATCAGAAAGCAGTGGAGGACTTGGTAGAGGTAAGAATAGATGAAAAGAACCCGGATAAGTTCTTTTTGCTCGGTTCGTCGTTGTCCAGCACTGAGAGATTAGAGGTCTTGGAATTCTTAACCTCTAACATCGAAGTGTTCGCCTGGACGCCCTACGACATGTCAGACATTGATCCAAACTTCATCTGTCACCAACTTAATGTCCACCCATCCGCCAGACCAATCATCCAACGCACACGCAGATCGGCACTCCACCACGCCGAGATAGTGGCGGAAGAAGTAGGTAACTTGCTGGAGGCATGAGCAATTAGAGAAGTGTACTACCCAAGATGGATCTCCAACACAGTCGTAGTGCCAAAAAAGAATGGCAAATGGCGTGTCTGCGTCGACTATAAAACAGTCAACAAGGCGTGCCCAAAAGACAGCTTTCCTCTACCACGGATAGATCAACTGGTAGACCTAACGGCGGGGCACAACTGACTTAGCTTTCTGGATGCATACAGAGGCTACCACTAAATCGCCATGCATGAACCAGATTAGGAGGTCACATCCTTTACAACTCCGAGAGGACTATACTGTTACAAGGTCATGCCCTTTGGCCTGAAGAACGCAGGGGCAACATTCCAACGAATGGTCACCAAGATGTTAGAACCATTGTTAGGAAGAACGATGGAGGCTTACATCGACAACATGGTGGTCAAAAGCAAGGATGAGAATGACCATCTCAAGGACCTAGGAGAGATGCTTGAAATCCTGAAGAAGCACAAGTTGCGCCTCAATGCATCTAAGTGTGCATTCGGAGTAGGATCTGGCAAATTCCTGGGCTTCCTTGTGACCAACCGGGGTATAGAAGCAGACCCCTCCCAGATCAAAGCAATCCAGGATTTGGAGAGACCAAACTCAGTAAAAGAAGTGCAGCATCTCAACGACATGGCAGCCACGCTCAATCGGTTCATAAGCCGGTTATCAGACAGACTACGACCATTCTTTCAAGCTTTAAAAGTCAAGTTCGAGTGGGACGAAGAATGCGACCGAGCTCTGGAAAGCTTGAAGGAATATATGTCTTCCCCACCACTGCTTGTTACCCTAGTACCTGGAGAAGAAATTTTCTTGTACCTGGCAGTCTCTCAGCACGCAATTAGCGCAGTGTTGGTTCGTGCAGAAGGAATCCAACACTTGCCCATCTTTTATGTCAGCAAGACATTGTTGGGAGCCGAAACAAGGTACTTGCCATTGGAAAAATTAGCATTGGCCTTAATGATGCCCTCCAGGAAATTGGCACACTACTTTTACGCCCACACCATAGTCGTCCTCACAGCTTTCCCACTAAAAGCTTTGTTTGAGAGGGCGAACTTTTCTGGGCGAATTTTGAAGTGGGCAGTAGAGTTGGGACAATTCGACATTAAGTTCTAACCCAGAACCACAGTGAAGGCCTAATCTTTGGCAGACTTCGTCGCAGAGTTCACTCCTGGAAGTCATCATATCTGCCTAGTCGACCTAACTGACACAACCGAACTAGAGATGGAAGTTGACGCCAGAATAACGCAACCCCTAGCAGAAGGTGCTCAGTCAGACTCCAAGGCAGACCAAACTAAAGACAGCAAGGAAGAAGCAAACCAAGACTCACCAACAAAAAAAGACTTGGTGCAATCAGATAACGAGGGGCAGACAGCAAGCATAGACCTTAACCCCATGACATCGTCTGACCCCTCCACTTGCTGGAAGTTGTTCGTTGGAGAGATGTGGAAACTCTTTATGGATGGAGCATTTAACCAGCATGGTGCAAGACTTGGCATAGTCCTCATCTCACCAGACGGCCTGGTTGTGGAGCAAGCAAGCAATCAACCTTGGCTTCCCAGCATCAAACAACGAAGCGGAGTATGAAGCACTTCTTGCAGGTCTCAAAACAACATTCTACATGAAGGCCACCGAACTAATGGTCTACAATGACTCACAGCTGGTGGTAAACCAAATTTCTAGCGACTATGAAGCAAAGGATGATAGAATGGCCAAGTACCAAGAATTGGTCAGAATAGAGATCAAGAAATTTGAAGTAGTGAGGATTGAGCAGATAGGCAGGGAAGAGAACCGCAGAGCAGACGAACTAGCAAGCCTTGCTTCAATGGAAGATTCATTCATCCCTCATCCATTGCTCATTGACTACTTACCAAGACCAAGCATCGAAGACCCAGAAGCAGAAGAAGTATGCTGCGCCGATCTAGGCCCCTCATGGATAGATCCCATCATACTATTCTTGAAAGATGGTGTCCTACCGGAAGAAAAGAAATGAGACAACAAAATTAGAGCAAAGTCACAGCGATTTTGGCTCTCTCCATCTCTGGCATTACACAAAAAGTCATTCTCAGGACCCTATCTAAAGTGTGTCCACCCTAGCAAAGTGGAAGCATTCTTGTACGAGATACACGAAGGGGTGTGCGGAAGCCATCAAGGAGGAAGATTACTAGCTTACAGGGCCATTTCGCAAGGATACTGGTGGCCATACATGCAGGCAGACTCAGAGAAATATGTGAAGAAGTACGAGAAATGCCAAAAATTCGCACACCAAATACATCAACCAGCTAGAGAACTCCTACCATTGACCAACCCATGACCCTTTGCAATGTGGGGCTTGGACATCGTAGGACTACTTCCAACAGCGCCTGGAAACAGGAAGTTCTTTCTCGCAGCAACAGACTACTTCACAAAGTGGGTGGAAGCAGAAGCATTGGCATCAATCAAGGAAAAAGATGTGAAGAAGTTCGTCTGGCAAAATATCATTACTAGATTCGGCATACCTAAAGCCCTCATATCAGACAACGGCACCCAGTTTGATGGCAAAATCTTTAGAAGCTTTTGTGAAGAATACAAGATAGAGTTCTACAATTCTACACCAGCATATCCTCAAGCAAATGGCCAAGCAGAAGCATCAAACAAGGTTGTCTTGGATGGACTGAAGAAAAGGTTAGAGAAGGCAAAAGGCAAGTGGACGGAAGAACTTCCTCATGTTTTATGGGCTTACCGCACCACACCCCGACGATCAACAGGAGAAACACCATTCTCCTTAGCCTACGGAATGGAAGCAGTAATCCCACTGGAAGTTGGCCTCCCCATAATTCGAAGCGAAAATTTTGATCCCGACTTGAATGGAGAAGCCATAACATTGGAGCTCGACCTCGCCGAAGAAAGAAGAGAAAGAGCACTAGTCCACATTGCCTCATATCAACAAGAGTTATCCAGAAAATACAACAAAACAGTACATCCAACGCAATTCAAGATCGGAGATTGGGTGCTGCGCAAAGTGATGGGAAACACCCTGGTGCTAGGAGATGGCAAGCTAGGGCCTAATTGGGAAGGTCCTTACAAAGTGGTCGGGTTAGCAGGCAAAGGGGCATACCACTTAGAAGACAAGGACGGCAAAGCAATCCCCAGGCCATGGAACACCGCTAATCTCAAGTTATTTTATTTTTAGCTTTCCTCTTTCAAACATGTGTAATTTTTTTTCTTTCTTTCCTCAATAAAACAAATCGATTCTTTTCAGCATAGTTGTTCTCTGTAAAAGTTAGTTTTAGCGAAGTTAGGTACATTGCAAACATTTTATTGTAAGTTGGCTAGAAAAACCAATCTAAAGGTTGGCTGGAAAAACCAACACCCCTTCTAAGCCCAGGATAAGGATCCAGGCTGCATGACGTTTAGTCGGAATAACCAAACATGCTATTCTAAGTTGGCTGGAAAAAACTAACTTAGAGGTTGGCTGGATTAAACCAACACCCCTCCTAAGCCCAGGATAAGGATCTAGGCTGCAGGACGTTTGGTCGGAATAACCAAACATGCTATTCTAAGTTGGCTGGAAAAAACTAACTTAGAGGTTGGCTGGATTAAACCAATACCCCTTCTAAGCCCAGGATAAGGACCTAGGCTGCAGGACGTTTGGTCGGAATAACCAAACATGCTATTCTAAGTTGGCTGAAAAAAACTAACTTAAAGGTTGGCTGGATTAAACCAACACCCCTCCTAAGCCCAGGATAAGGATCTAGGCTGCAGGACGTTTGGTCGGAATAACCAAACATGCTATTCTAAGTTGGCTGGAAAAAACTAACTTAGAGGTTGGCTGGATTAAACCAACACCCCTCCTATGCCCAGGATAAGGATCCAGGTTGCAGGACGTTTGGTCGGAATAACCAAACATGCTATTCTAAGTTGGCTGGAAAAAACTAACTTAGAGATTGGCTGGATTAAACCAACACCCTTCCTAAGCCCAGGAAAAGAATCCAGGCTGCAGGACGTTTGGTCGGAATAACCAAACATTTTATTCTAAGTTAGCTGGAAAAACCAACTCTTAGTACCCTTTAGCCGAAGTAAGGACATCGGCTAAAGAGTGGTTGGCTGGACTAAACCAACTCTTAGTACTCTTTAGCCGAAGTAAGGACATCGGCTAAAGAGTGGTTGGCTGGACTAAACCAACTCTTAGTATTCTTTAGCCAAAGTAAGGACATCGGCTAAAGAGTGGTTGGCTGGACTAAACCAACTCTTAGTACTCTTTAGCCGAAGTAAGGACATCGGCTAAAGAGTGGTTGGCTAGATAGCTCAGTCAGACCAGATTAAAGTATCTCGGCCACAATACTATTAAGAAGGCAAGCTCAAACAGGAATTTAAACCGAGATAACAGTTGGAAGTGAAAAGATCATGGAAAAGTCATTACAAGTACAAACATGTAGATCAACCGAAATAAGAGTTCAAAACAAGAAAATTTTCATTCATCAAAGAGCAAATACAAAGGAGGGGTCGCAGCCCGGTTACAAGACCAAAACAAAAGGCAAAAAAAAAAAAAAAAAAGGCATCAGTTGAACAAATCATCTATCTCGGCGTCCAAACCGGCATCACCATCATCTCGAAGCACGGTCTCTGGCTGGAGCTCGGTCTCGGTCGCAAGTATGGTCTCGGTCAGAAGCACGGTCTCGGTTTGTTGCTCAATGATCAGGTCTTCCACCATGTGCTCCGCCCGAGCTGATTGATTTGTTGGAACATTGCCGACCGAGGTATCAGTTGGTACTTCTTCATTGTCGTCAGAACTCTCAAGGAACTGCTGCTGAACGGATGCAGCATACTGAGTTAGTGAGGCCGGAATAAAATACTGCGGAGCATTGTAGACCTCGGTTTCAGACCCACAACTGAGCTGCTCCACAACACTTCTCCAGCCGCACTTGAAAAATAGGTCCTTTGCTGCCTCACATTGTTAGATATAAGCAGCCTCGTCTTCTTTGTAGCCCTTTTGCTCGGCGTCATCAGCCTTCTTCTTCAATTCATTTATTTTGGCGTCTTTGGTGCTTTCAAGCTTTGCGAGCTCCCACAAATGCTTGTCTTTCATTTCGGTTAGAGCTCTTTGTTTGTCAGAATTAGCTGATGTAACCAGTCCAATTAACTGAGTTACCTCGACCTCCAGCTCGGCCATCCTTGCTTGTGATTGTTTGAGCTCGGTGGTCTTGGCTTCAGCTTCGGCCATGGCCTCCCTTGTAGTCCTCCTGAGCTCCAACACTCGCTTGTGTGCGATGTTGTTTTTCTGAATGTCCTGCAATAGTGTAGAAACTTTCTTTTTTAACCGAACTAAAAGATGAAAAAAATGATAAAGATGAAAAAGCAAAGAAGAGAATTGCCTACCAGGATTATGGACTTTGTTGAAGATCGGATGGCCTTCAACTCGGTGTTCAATTGATTATGGTGCTCCATGTCTTTTGGAAGGCACACACTTTTGGCAAGGTTGAAAGCCAGTATGTGATCCTTCTCAGCGACCACCGAGTCAGTATCATGGATATCTCGGTTCTGAAACGTGAGCTTGGGAACCCACTTGGAGGCAGATCGGTCAGATGGCTCCGGTTGTGGGATTGGTGGGGAGCTCGGCAGAAGGATGGTTTCATCCTCATCTACTAAGCGTGGCTCGGTCTGATTAGTCCGGGCACGCTTCTTTGACCGAGATGAAGAAGGTTGTTGCGTTGGCAGCGCCACCATGGTCTCTTGGGTTTGGCTCGGTGGCGGTACTTCGGGTCTGTTGGTTTCGGTCAAGAGGGCCCTGACTCTGTTTCTCTTGGCCATTTCTTCTTCAGCGGTCAGTGGGATTAGTCTAATTTCTGGCAAGGTTGGGTCCAGTTCTGGGGCCTCCTCTAGCAGGAAGTCGGTCACTCTCGCTTTTCAGCGGCCGCTGTATCTATAGGTTGGTTCGAACCTTTGCAGCTTGGCCCAACTACGTTCTGGATACCGTAGTGCGGCACGTAAGGTTACTAGATTTGGGTAACTGTACAGAGACTGGAGCTGGGCAGAATCTACGAAAGAAAACAACTGTTAGTTCGGCTGCAAAATTGAAAACCGAAATATTGTAAAGCACGCAAGAAAACCGAAGTACTTATACCAGGTGTTCCTTTTTTCCAATTAATGCTTCGGCCAGGAATCCGGGCTTGGTGATCCTCAAAGTTCCAAGACACCCAGAAAAAATCGTCGTCATTCAAGTCTTTATCCGGTGTGTTTTTTATTATTTTCTCACGTCGACGGCGTATTCTGAGATAGTACACCCAGCCGTCTTCCTTCGAACCTATGGAATACTGGTGGAAGATTTCGGCTAGACCGAGGTTGATGCCTGCTTGGCGGTTTAGTTCGGCTATACCCATTATTATACGGTAGGAGTTGGTGGAAAGCTAGGTTGGGCATAGTCTGATTTGCCTAAGGAATTCACAAATAAGGGGTTGGACTGGAAATCTTAGCCCGGTTTCTATTATTGAAAGAAGGGTAAAGGGTACAAAATCCTGGTTTTCCCAAGGTATGACGTCTTTTTCGGCTAAGATTAGGTGGACGTCGTCGGGTATATTGTAATCTTTTCAAAATTCAGCTAGACCGCCCGGAGTATTTACGAAAAATCTATACTTCCCCATTTATTTTATAAGTTATGAATAAGTTAGATCGGTGGCAAAATTGTGCTCAGTAGCTCGGTATGGCGCGCAATGGAGTGCCTGGACAACCTAAGTCTACAAAGTGGAAAACAAAGGGGTTAAGCACAGATCATTGGACCGTGCTACAAAATAAAAGCAAAAAATAGGAGTCCTACTTCGGCTATGTGGATGCTACAGGTTCTGTCTCGGTTACAACAAGATGCTTAGTAGCTCGGATTGAGCAAGGGGTTCGATATCTCGATCTTGGCAAGCAATTCGTTATCTCGGTTAAATAAAAGGCTCAGTCAGACCGGTTGAGCCTCTAGGGGCAGCTTTCTGAGTTCGGTCTAAAACTTAGAAAGCTGGCTTAGCCCCAAAGGTCCTAGTTCGTTCGAAAGATAAGGTTTCAGTATGCTACGTTCGGACTTAGTTCGGCTCGTTTACCTCGGCTAAGGTCTATCAAAAAGTGGTTGACTTATTGAAACTACTGGTACCAACATAGAGTGCTAGTTCGGTTAAAGTTTGATAGAAGGACATTGACTACAAACTACTTTCTAGTTCGGTTATATGGTAATTATGGATCAAACACTATTTTATAGATTACGTCATGAAGTTCATGAGGTTCTTATGAAGTTTTTCCTAAAAAACGCATGATAGAGCAAGAAAAAGTGTTTTGCAAAAACACCCAAAACAAAGTACCAAAACAAAGTACGAAAACAAGGAAAGCAAGGTAAAGGTGCAGTGCTTACCAGATGAAGAGGCAAGAACTGGAGATGAGGGCAGCAGCAATGGAGAACACGAGCTTAGAGGTTGAAGAAGCAATGGAGGTTCAGAGAGAGAAGTTGAAGAATAAATGGCGTAAGTAATTCTTTAGCCAGGGGTTGTTTTGTGGAAAGAGAAGGGGCAAAAGGCGGGAACTGTTCAAATTGTGCGAAGTACGAGGGCAGCGTGACAGCTGCGATAGGCCAGTAAGGGCGTGCCATGTGTCCTGTGAAGGAGAAACGATTCAGTTGCTGTGATTGAAGAGACGTTTTGACCGGACAAGCAGAGCCCGGTATGAAATTAGCTCGGCTGGAAGGCTTAAGAGTTTTAGCTCGGCTGGAAAGGCTAAAGGGTTTTTAGTTCGGCTGGAAAGGCTTAAAAACTTTAGCTCGGCTGATAGACAGGTAATCCCTATCATGCTGCGCAGATGGAATTAAGGGACAATTGAGAGGGTAATTTGTGTGAAAATTGGGCCGAGCTGGGAGATGGTCATTATGGCCCACAATACGAAGAGCTAAGTAGAAAGGCCGTAAAGTTACTCCGGCCCAAGAGAGGTACAAAGTTACTCTGGCCCGAGAGAAATATAATGTTACTCTGGTCCGGAAGCGACTTGGAGTTAGGCCGGTCTAAAGACACTTTGATGTTAGTCCGGTCTCAGAGTTAGCCCGGTCATGGCGTATTGTGGTTAGAACGGTCAGAACCTTGCTACTCGGTAGCTCGGTCTAACCACGCCATTTCTTTGTACATGGGAGAACCGAGATAAGGTGTAGCGAAAGGAAGAACCGAATTAAGGATAGTTCGGCTTACTCAGCGGCTCAGCATAACCATGATTACTTCGGTCATATTGGAGTTCGGCCATGGTAAAACCATCTCACTTGGTTTAAACAGTGAGGGGGGTGTTGAAGGATAAGCATTATCTTTCAGAAGTATGAATCATTGGAGGACTTTGCATGGAGGAGTAGAAGTCCTACTAGGATTATGCCACACGAAACCTATAAAAGCTCACAAACATCATCTTTGAAAGGATAACACAACTTTGCTTTCTGAATACATAGAGTTTTTGTCTATTTGTCAAGCTTACTGACTTATGCATCGGAGAGGTTTCCGGCACATATCCGCCGGTTAGCTCACGTTTGTGTTTTCAAGTGATAAACCGACGACATACAGAGGAGTGCAGACTTGATCAACAGAATTATACGAGAATGTTTAAAAAATTAACTCACTTCTCAAACCCATCCTTAGCCGAACTTGTGTTACACGTCTGGGAATAAATCCACACATGATCTAGTCAAACTTGGGTTGCACGTCTGGGAATAAATCCGCACATGATCTAGTCAAACTTGGGTTGCACGTCTGGGATTAAATCCATTGAGCAACGAGACGAGAAAAAAATAAAGGTGGTGCGTCTTTGTCAAGCTAGGGCATCTGTTGTTATGCATGCGGATTTGACTTTTGCTTTGTGAATTTACTTGGCTAAAACATTCATCATGTGCATGTACATGTACAACACATCTTTTTAATTCATCAAGCAACAATGGAGAAGAAAAAAAAAAGTTGATGACCAAAAGCTGCCATAAATCACTGGTCTGAATTGCCACCTAAAAAAGACGTCCCACGGGAAATAAATTGTTAGTCAGAAGTCACGAGTGGGGGACCAAATAAAGATGTACTTGTACTGATATGCCACTAACATATTTAGTTAGTGCGTCTAGTTCTTTTCCCTTCATAATTAAACGTTATAGTCTCTCCGTTTCAAAATATTAGTCCCTTATTTTATTTTTTATTGTCTCAAAATATTAGTCCCTCTTCAAAAATCAAGTACAAAAATAATATAAATTTCTTATTTTGCCCTTCTTTTTAATTAATAAACAATGTAAAAAATACAATTATGACATTGATATTCCCAAAAAATGTACTATCAAAAGGGTAATTTTGGAAAATTAACTTTTTTCAAATACAATAATTGTACTATCAAAAAAAGTTAAATTCCCCAAAAGGAACCATTATTTTGGGACGGAAGGAGTATTTCAAGAATGCGATTGAGAAGAAACTAGTACCAATATGTTTAACGTGTCTGACTTTTTGTCCCTTCATAATTAAACGCGATAACATGATTAAAGGTAGAATTAAAAAATTAAATTAGAAGAGACATTTATTAATTATAATATTAAAAAAATCTTATATAAATTTTTACGATTGATTTTAAGAAAGATAAAAAAAAATTTTATTTGTAACTAGCATATTATGAACAATATAAAAAATCATGGATATAAGTTTTAAAATAAATTATATAATGATAAAGTAAATTTTAAACACAAAATTTGAGTAAAAATTTAATATGATAGTAACACAACGTCATTATTAACATGTGATTTTATCAACCAATAGTAAAAAAAATACATAAAAGATAAACTTCACGTGTCAAATATAACTAATAATCTAATAAATTTCATATCTTTATTAAGATTAATTATGTTTGCATCTAAATAATGATAGATATCACTATTATATTAAAATTTTCATAGATAATAATATGACTTATCATATTCTCTTTATTTTCAATCAAAACAACTATTATTATTTTCATAATTTTAAAAATATCATTGACATTTCATCCTGAATAATACTTTTATAAATTTTTTTATTTAAAATATTTTTTTATATTTGAAAAAAAAAATTCAAAACTGAAGGGCACGTAACACCCCCCCCCCCCCCCCGAGCCCTCTATGCCACTGATTGAAAGTCTCTATTTTAAGAACGGTACTAAAAAGAAATTAAAAGAGCAAGTCGACGAAATAAAAAGTTGGTCGGAGGGAATTTTTTTTTTTCCCCCAAACATGGACAAAAATGCTAGCCAACAACCCTCACGTGGCAGTCTTCATTTCTGGGGCAAGGAGGTGGCAAGGTTACATAGTTAGCCTATTTTCTTAGGGTGGTGAGAGGTCATTTGTTTTAGACTGGAGGTCATTCTTGACTTTTGGTTTACGCCTCACTGCCTTTGCTTTGTATATAAGAATATCTCCAATAAACTCTTTAAATAAGAGCAGCTAACTATTATCATATTTTAATCACATCAACAAGTTAATTATTATAATAATTATTTTAACAAAATTTTTCAAGATTAATTTATATTTAAAGAGTTTTGAGTGACTCTTTAAACAATTTATATATACATATATAAAATAAAGAGTATCGTTGAAGTATAAATAGATAAAAAAAAAAGAATTAAGCAAAATAAAAAATATATATTTTTGTTTTAATTAGTGAAAAATAAAAAGTATGGCAAGGGGAACGCTACACTGTAGCCGGTTGACCCCAACAAATTAAAAATAACAACCCACCCATTAGAATAAGGACTCAATTGTTCAATAGTTGAATGATTTCCTAATAACATGTTGTGGGGACATAATTTTTGAATGACAACGCGTGGCCGAGATGACACCGAAGTGTCAGCCGAGATGTCACGTGCCTTGGTCATGATGCCGAGACGATCTCGGCTAGGCCGAAGTTATCTGCAACGATACTAGAATCCGGAATAAGCGGATAAGGGACAAGAGTCCTAGAATGGAAGAAGACTTTAGTTTGGATAAAGATAAGACTCTTAGAGAGTTTATCCTAATCCTACTGGGAGTCCAAGATTAGCTGTAATCCTAAGTCCATTGAAGTTAGGCTTCTATTGGGACTAGGTTTGTGTTGGCTATAAAAGAGAGGCACCCTCATAGGTCTAAGGTATGTCTTTTATGCTCTGTCTAGTGAGTTAAGCGCTATTGGTTATCTTTGAGAGATATTTTACTGACTTGATCGTCGGAGTGCCCCTGAGTGGATGAGCCACCACCGGAATCTCTTTTTTCTGTTGCAGTTGTTCAGACTTAACCTATTTTGCCGGTGTTCTCTAGTTGAGTACTAAGTTGGCAGTGTAGTCGGAAATTGATACACACAATTTGGCGCTGTCTGTGAAAAAGAAAGGAGAATAGATGGCCAAAGACGGACAGAAAGAGACGGTTGGGGACGACACCCCTACTGAGAGTGGGAAACATATTGACCTTGACGTCGAAGAAGACAACTGCAACGAAGAGACTTGTGATAAGAATCACGGAGAAAAGGACGTCAGCTAGGAGGGCGATGTGCCAAAGAAATCAGACCGAAGCAGGTATTATAACGAAGACGACCTCTTGGTATGGAAAGATAGATGCTTGTGGAGGGACAACGGGATGACGGGAATGGCGAACAAATTGGCGGACCTGCAAACGGTCGTCAATTTCATGATGCAGAACAACGTCATGCAGTCTTGTTCCCGCTACAAGATACGCCGATTCCAGCAGCCAAAAAAGGTGCCCAGAAATGGGGGCAGAAAACGGTTCTTGCAGTCCCTTAGCATGGCAGGATCAAGGGACATTCTCACCGGCCTTCGTGGGAGGTCGGGCATAGAGAATCCTAGAAGTCACGTTGAACAAAAGAAACCTACACCAAAGAACATCGGGATGTTCAGGGAAAGGAACTCTGTTTCGACACGACCAATGGAGGGAGGTCCAAAAGGACTCACAATGACACTGGAAGTAGTGCACTAAAGAGGGCTAGAGAATGATGCTTGGGAGTAGGAATTTACAAGCTAAGGTTGGCTTAACATTTGTTGAAATTTTAAAAATTTACAAGTTGAAGTTAAACTGATGTCATGTTTAACACTTGTTGAAATTTTAAGGAAAATTTACAAGTTGAAGTCAAACCGAGGTCATATTTAACACTTGTTGAACGTTTAAAAATTTACAAGTTGAAGTTAAACCGAGGACATGTTTAACACTTGTTGAAATTTTAAAAATTTATAAGTTGAAGTTAAACCGAGGTCATGTTTAACACTTGTTGAAATTTTAAAAATTTACAAGTTGAAGTTAAACCAAGGTTATGTTTAACACTTGTTGAAATTTTAAGAAAAACTAACAAGCTGAAGTTAACCGGGGTCATGATTAAAAGAATGAATGATATAGATTCCATTACCTCAGGATGCCGAGGTAATAGAACCTAGGGGGTAGTTGTGGGGACATAATTTTTGAATGACAACACGTGACCGAGGTGACACTGAAGTGTCAACCGAGGTGTCACGTGTCCTGGTCATGATGCCGAGATGATCTCGGCTAGGCCGAGGTTATCTGCGAGGATACCGGAATCCGGGATAAGCGGATAAGGGACAAGAGTCCTAGAATGGAAGAAGATTTTAGTTTGGGTAAAGATAAGGCTCTTAGAGAGTTTATCGTAATCCTACTGGGAGTCCAAGATTAACAGTAATCTTAAGTCCGTTGAAGCTAGGCT
Source organism: Camellia sinensis (assembly GCF_055761805.1). Taxonomy (NCBI): domain Eukaryota; kingdom Viridiplantae; phylum Streptophyta; class Magnoliopsida; order Ericales; family Theaceae; genus Camellia; species Camellia sinensis. The sequence continues at coordinate 190,066,111 of NC_138961.1, read as the reverse complement.
TCTATTAGGACTAGGTTTGTGTTGGCTATAAAAGAGAGACACCCTCATAGGTCTAAGGTATGTCTTTTATGCTCTATCTAGTGAATTAAACACTATTGGTTATCTTTGAGAGATATTTTACTGATTTGATCATCGGAGGGTGAACGAGCCACCGCCGGAATCTCTTCTTTCTGTTGCAGGTTGTTCGGGCTTAACCTATTCTGCCGATGTTCTCCAGTTGAGTACTAAGTTGGCAGTGTGGTCAGAAATTGACACCTCCTCGAATGCAATTGTAGAAGTTTATGTATTTTTTTATTTTGTTAAAATAATAGTATTTTATTAAAAGTTTATTTTACTTAAAGTTGGATAAGTTTAAATTGTAATTAGTTTATTTTTCTTTTCCATAAAATTTATGAAACTTGAGTTTTTAAGTGACCTCATTCTTATAATTTACTTGAGTCGTATGGTTGGGGTTGTTCTAAGGTCTTGCATCGAGTTTCTTTTGTAATAAATTTTTACGTTTTCTTCTTCTCATCTCTTATTTTTAATATCAACTTTCATTTGTAATAAATTTTTATGTTTTCTTCTTCTCATCTCTTATTTTTAATATCAACTTTCATTTAATTTGTGATTTGTTTGGCTTGGAAGTGATAATTAATTTAGGGATATGAAATATTATTTTAGTTCTCATAACTTCAATTTAAATTATACATTTTTAGTTTTGTTGTAATATTGTCTCCCCATCACTTACCATTAACATTTTGAAGTGGCAAAACTAGATAGACCAAGGTGGAATTCAAAAGAAATATAAATTATACTGACATCCCCTGAGATTTGGTACGATTACATCCTATCACCTAACGTTATAGAAATTGTTGGAAAAATGATTTTTTTTTTTTTGTGACTTTAATTAAAGATTAAAGTGGGTTCCAACCATCTATTGTGTTGGGTCCAAGTGGGTCTAGAGACTTTACATTGAGATCTTTACACCACAGATAGAATGGCCAAAAACCATTGAGATTTGAATGAGAAATTACCTCATGAAGTTAGCTTCATAGAAAAAAAGGTAATGAAGTTTGTAACTCCTGCATTAATGGGGTTTGTAACTCCTGCATTAATGGGGTTTGTAACTCCTGCCTTTATTGCAGAGGTTAATGGTGCATTATGAACAGCCATAAAGGTTGGAGGCTCTTTTTCTCTCTCTATACATGTATAAATTGAGACCCTCCTGTCAAGTCTCAAACACAGAAATTTTTACTTCCATTTCACAAGTCAGTTTGCCTGAAAGTTCCTATTGTGAGAGAGTGCTGCCATTGTTTTGTTCGCTAAGCTAGACAGATAGTGCTTCTGCCGTAGCTGGTTTTGACCGTCGTATCCTGAGAGACAGACGTCGGGTTTCCTCAAGCACTTGACCCGTGAGGCGGCGAAATCTGTTTTAAGGAAACTGCTTCCGTGCAGGCTTCGGTTTCGTCTCTTTACCCTTTTATTGTTTTGTGTATTTCTGTTGAAATTTAGTTGTAATTATCAGCATATGTTCTTGGTATATAATTTGTTTTCTTCATAAATCTATTTATTTAATTTCACAATTTTTGAACAACAAGTTTAAAACAGACTTTATATATCTTTTCTATGAAATTGATCGAATAGATTTATATAGACTATTAGGTTAGCTTTGTATAATGTTACTAGGAATTGTTGCGGAATTGCTCACTATTTCAATAATTGTATATTATGCAATGGTACTCTCTAATTGCTTAGTTTAATTAGAATGCTCTATTATAAATTTGCATACTTAATTGTATTAGTATGATTTTGTTTTATGCATATGGTTCATCATTCCCCTACCATGATTTGCATGAATTTTAAGGTTATAAAATATAATTTATGGATGTTGCAATTTTGACATGCTAATCTATTCTAGTCTCAATTTGTTGCATGCTTATTTTCTAGGCTAGATTACATAATTTAATGTATTTCGAGTTATAGAGTTTTTATGAATTGTTTACATGATTAATTTGAATTAATTGGGTGCATTAATCTGAATTATTTAATTGGGTGCATTAACTTTGAATTTAATTTATTTATTTGGAGTTATTAGTTTAAGATGGTTTCAATTATTTATTATAATTAAATTTTTTAGATTATTTGTTTGTATTTTGTTGTGGTTTGCTACTAACTTTCTTTGTAGGGATACCAATGCGGAAAACAAATATAAAACCAAATGATAAGTATTTGAGATGTAAAAACAAAAATGTTTGGACTACTAACGTTTGTGTTGAATAGGAATACCTAAGCGTGGAAAAGCTTTTGGACTACATAGAATCCTTATGGATTGGCTATTTTATCAAAATGTTTGAATTATGTTTGCTTGAGATGTAGTTGGTTTGTTTATCAATTTGTGGTAGCAAGTTTTATTTTCTTGTTTTGTTAGAAGCATTTTATATGCGTGTAATTGTTATAACAATTTTTTAATTTGTTTGTAAGTTTGGAACTTGGTTTGGTTTTCTGTGATAGAAACCAAAGTTTTAACTTTGGCTAAAGAGTAGTTCTTATTTGTTCAGAAATGACAACTAAGATGGATTTGGTTTCAAACCTTTGGAGTTTGAGGAAGTCTTTGGGTTTAATCATTTTATTCCCAAAGTGTTGGAAAACCAAATTTGGAGAAAGTCTTTGGTTATAATCTGATTATGTCCAAAGTGTTTTGGTTTTGAGAAAGGAAACCAAATTTTAGCATTAGCTAAAATATTTTTGATTTTATTCAGATATAATGGGCTTAGTTCCGGGAGTACCGGTTAACTTTTATGAGTGGTGTAATTCTGGTAGCAAATTTTATTTGCTTGGGAATCAGTTTGTTATAACCTGGTTTATCTTCTGGAAATCTTAATTTTAAAATTGTTTCCTATGGACTAGGAGTCAACATGCTCTTGGATGTTTTGTCAAAAGGTTAACTGGGTTTTAAGTGGGACCAATGTGACCCCTCCAGTCTTCCTGGGAACATTCCTGACCATGTTCGATTCTAGGTTAAATGGTGAGACTAGTTTTGAATTAAATTTCCATCTGAGGGATTTTCTAAGGGTTAAGTTTAATTTCTGAAATCATAGAAGTGAAATTCTGTTGTGATGTTTCAGAAATGGCTTCAAAAGGTGACAAACAGAAATGTTGTTCCACCTAACAATCTTAGCCTCACGAGTTTCTTAAAGGAAGATCTTGAGAGATCAAGTATGATTAAAGGAAATCATAAAATTGCAGTAAAATTTCTTTGATTTGATCAGAGGCAATTAGTTTGGTATCCTTGTGATTGCTATGTGATTTTGCTTAAAAGCAAAGATGAGACAACCTGTTATAGTGGGTGAATATTTTTTAGATTTTTAAATTCCAAATATATTCTTAAATTAGTGGTTCCTAGTGAGTACAAGATCACTGATCACAGAGATAGAAAACTGGTGGTTCCTAGGAGGTGTTAGACCACTGGCTACACAGTTATGAGATTGTGGTTCCTAGTAGTGAACAGATTACTTATCACATGTCAAGACATCATGATTCCTAGTAGTGGAGAGGCTACTGGTCATATGTCAAGACATCATGATTCCTAGTAATGAAAGAGTCTATTGACCCTATGTCAGGACGTTGTGATTCCTAGTAGTAAAGTGACTACTGATCACAGGTTAAGACATTGTGATTCCTACTAGTAGGAAGTCTACTGACCACATGCTGAGAAATTAATGATTCCTAGTGATAAGACTACTGGCCATGTTATGAAGTTTCGAATAGTAGACTATTGAACATTGGATTTGTGTTTCCTAAAAGTAAGACTATTGACTTCAGAGTGATAGGTTGGACCAAATATATTTAGGTGCCTAATTCGGTTGATGACATTCTGGGAATGTATTTACTGTGATATGATTTTGAGAGTTTCATAATCATTGTGACACAAGGATTTGTTTAAAACTTTGTATAAATTCTACAAAGAACACTTGATTATCCGACTCCGTAATGATGAGGATAATAGAAAGAAAGGAGGGAGTACCTCCTCAGTAAAAGCCAATGTCATTGAACATGGCAAATCTTCTGGAATAAGAAAGAAGCCCTCTAAATTGGGGCCAAGGGGTGGTGTTGTAAAGAAGCTGGCATACAAGCCGCGGGAACCTGGTTCTCGGTTTTTTGGGAAGTGCTACAACTGTGGTAGCGAGGCTTTTAGTTTTACTAGGGCTACACGCCACATCTGCTCCGAGAAGGAGCTGTTTACAACTTTCAAACCGGTTACAAACGGTGAGAAGTTGTTTATGGGAAACTCTACTACCTCATTTGTTGAGGGAAAGGTGGTCCTGATGTTAACCTCAGGAAAAGAGCTAACCTTGAACGAAGTCCAGTATGTTCCGGACATTCGTTAGAATCTTGTCTCAAGGTCTCTTCTCAGTAAACATGTTTTTCGCATGGTTTTTTGAGTCCGACAAGGTTGTTCTGACGAAACACAAGAGTGAAACTTGTGTTGAAGCGAAGTGGACAAGATCCCGTATGAGTTATGGAAATTCTTATAATTCTTACGAATGTGGGGGTGTCTTGTAATAGTGGCGATTCCTATACCCTAACGGGTTAGGATAGGCCCGAAATCTGTGGATTGTATATTCATTGGTTATGCACATAATAGTAGTGCATATCGGTTTCTTGTACATAAGTATGAAATTCCAGACATACACAGGAATACCATCATGGAGTCAAGGAATGCATGTTTCTTTAAAGACATATTTCCTTGCCGAACCCATGCAGGGGTTCCAAGGTCTTTGGAGCAATTTGATGAGCTTGCTAGTGAGGATGATCATGTTGATGATCCAGGTGATGATCAAATTGAGGTTTTAGATGAGCCCAGACAGAGTAAAAGGGCCAGGACATCCAAATCTTTTGGTCCAGGCTTCTTGACTTATATGGTTGAGAACGAACCTTAAACTTTCCACGAAGCTGTGACTTCTCCTGAGAGTCCTTTATGGAAAGAAGTGATCAAAAGTGAGATTGACTCCATCTTACAGAACCACACCTGGGAGTTGGTAGATTTACCTCCAGGTTGTAAGCCTTTAGGCTGCAAATGGATTTTTAAACGAAATATGAAGGTCGATGGGTCTATTGACAAGTATAAGGCGAGGTTCATTATCAAAGGGTACAGGCAACGAGAAGGCCTGGATTACTTTGATACGTACTCATCTGTAACTAGGATAACATCCATTCGCATAGTGATTGCGATGGCAACTTTGCGCAATCTTGAGATACACCAGGTGGATGTAAAGACAGCTTTCTTAAATGGGGATTTGAATGAAGAAATCTACATGGAGCAACCTGAAAGGTTTTCATCTCCAGGACAAAGCAAGAAAGTTTGTAAACTTGTCAAATCTTTGTATGGTTTGAAGCAAACGCCTAAACAATGGCATGAGAAGTTTGACAATGTAATGTTGTCAAATGGGTTTCGAATCAACGAATGTGACAAGTGTATTTATATCAAAGACACTGACAGAGGTTATGTCATTTTGTGTCTATATGTTGATGATATGCTCATTATAGGTAGTAATGATGAAATGATCAAAACTACTAAGAAGTTGTTAAACTCTAAATTTGACATGAAGGATATGGGCATTGCAGATGTTATTCTGGGAATTAAGATTACCAGAATCTCTGGCGGAATTGTACTTTCTCAGTCTCATTATGTTGATAAGATACTTGAGAAGTTTAGTGGATCAGATACGAGTGTGTCATCGACACCTGTAGACTTAAGTCTACACTTTACCAAGAATAATAAAGAGAGTGTCTCTCATTGGAAGTTTAATGTATCTGATGAGTTGTACTAGGCCGGATATAGCTTACTCGGTTAGCAGGCTTAGTAGATACACAAGTAATCCCGATGCTTCTCATTGGAAGGGTATTGTGCGGGTGTTAAGGTATTTACGCTACACTCGGGATTATGGGCTGCATTATACTCGATATCCAGCGGTGCTTGAAGGCTATAGTGACGCAAATTGGATATCAGATATAAAGGACTCAAAGTCCACTAGTGGATATGTATTCACTCTTGGTGGGGCAGCCGTGTCTTGGAAATCTTCCAAACAAACGTGTGTATCTAGATCAACGATGAAATCAGAGTTTATTGCTTTGGATAAAACAATGGAAGAAGCTGAATGGCTTTGTCATTTCCTTGAAGGTATTCCAAGTTGGTCCAAACCTGTGCCTGCTATTTGTATTCATTGTGATAGTCAATCTGCAATTGGTAAGGCACAGAGTAATAGGTATAATGGAAAGTCTAGACATATCCGTCGTAAACATAATTCCATACGACAACTACTCTCGAATGGAGTTGTCTCTATAGACTATGTAAAGTCTAAGGACAACATTGCGGATCCGCTAACCAAAGGGTTAAATCGAGTGTTAGTCGAAACATCGTCAAAAGGAATGGGGTTGAGGCCTTTGGAAGTTACCGGAATGGAAACCCAACCTAGTTGACTGGAGATCCCAAGATCTAGGTTCAATGGGACAACCTAATTGCGTGTAACGGTGGTATGTCACTGAGGAGGTTAAACCTCCAGCCATTCCTTCTATCAGTGATACCTGCAAGTGTAGAGGTTAAGCTGAGCTTTTAATGACTCTTATGTGTTAAGCTGTTGAGCTAAGTATTGCAGGATACTTTAGTAGAGTTACCTATGTGAGTTTGAAGTGGGGCCGCTTTTAGAAGAATTGGGCAGGCCAAGATTCTTTGAAACCACTCGCTGAACCAAGCTAGTGTCCAGGGCCACACTGGGCACACCAGTGAGAACATAATGGTGGTAGGAGTAATTCCCGTGTGAGATCTATTGTCTCAGTTTACATAAACGGTAGAGCAGTTCAAGATGTCTTATTCACTGATCTGCCAGTAAACTCGATAGGTTTTCACTGGGAGAGGTTCAAAGCCAAAAGCTACCTTTTCTGATGTCGGGGTTAGTCCGTTGTACTCTCTCTCAGAGTCTTTATTGTTGAACGATGTCCGTTTGTTGAATCATTCAGTCAATTTTTATTCATGTGGGGGATTGTTGGAAAAATGGTTTTTTTTTTTGGTGACTTTAATTAAAGATTAAAGTGGGTCTAGATACTTTGCATTGAGATCTTTAAACCACAGATAGAATGGCCAAAAACTATTGAGATTTGAATGAGAAATTACCTCATGAAGTTAGCTTCATAGAAAAAAAGGTAATGAAGTTTATAACTCCTGCATTAATGGGGTTTGTAACTCCTGCCTTTATTGTAGAGGTTAATGGTGCATTATGAACAGCCATAAAGGCTGGAGGCTCTTCCTCTCTCCCCTATACATGTATAAATTGAAACCCTCCTGTCAAGTCTCAAACACAGAAATTTTTACTTCCATTTCACAAGTCAGTTTGCCTGAAAGTTCCTATTGTGAGAGAGTGCTGCCATTGTTTTGTTCGCTAAGCTAGACAGATAGTGCTTCTGCCGTAGCTGGTTTTGACCGTCATATCCTGGGAGACAGACGCCGGGTTTCCTCAAGCACTCGACCCGTGAGGCGGCGAAATCTGTTTTAAGGAAACTGCTTCCGTACAGGCTTCGGTTTCGTCTCTTTACCCTTTTATTGTTTTGTGTATTTCTGTTGAAATTTAGTTGTAATTATCAGCATATGTTCTTAGTATATAATTTGTTTTCTTCATAAATCTATTTATTTAATTTCACAATTTTTGAACAACAAAAATTACTTTCCCACCGTTGTGGTAAATAGTCTCATTTCACAAACCTTCTACTTATATAAAAAGCAACAACTCTTGATAGAAAAATATAAGAAATTATATTAAAAAAAAAAAAGTAAAGCAAAGGAAAGAAAAGAAAAGAAAAAAAACAGAAGAAGTAAAGCAAAGCAAGAAAAGAGAGAGTGTATGAATTTAATGTCTTTACCAACGTTAATTCCGTCTAAATAATTATAATGTCAGGAGGGTCAGTGTAATTTCCCAAACGTTAGGAAATGATATGGATTAAGCCCAAATCTCAGTGGGTGTAAGTGTAATTTATCCAAATTATTTTTAGCATAAGTGATCTCTATAATTTATTTGGGTTAATTACATTGACCTCTTGAGGTATAAAGAAAATGCAAGTAATCCCACAATTTTGACATAATTTCATTTCTATGTAAAAGATATAATATCATCATTTTTCATACACATGACAAATGAATTTATTGATAAAATAAGGAATTAAGTATTATGTGAATTAAAATCTTAAGGAAGTTTAGTGTAATTATGCAAAAATTGTAGAATTCATTATATTTTCTCCAAATCTCAAAAAGTTAGTGTAATTTATTCAATTTTTTTTTTTTTTTGAATTCTACTTTGATCCTCCAAATTTTACATGTACTTTTTTTTTTCGTCCAAAATTATGATGATAAGTGATGGAAAGACTAATTGTAACAAAATGGAAATTGTAGGATTTAAACTATAATTATCAAGACTAAAATGAAATGTCATTCAAACTAAAAAGACTAACAATATAATTTATTTTTAATTATTAACTTTTATTGCACTAGTCGTGATGTACGTGTATTACACATGCTAACCTTTTTTTTTTTTTTTTTTCACAATGGTTCGCTCATGGTCTCTTTGAATGTAGTTTTGGTAGGTAGAAAATACATGCATGATTCTTGTTTAAAGAAAAATAATATTGTATTTGAATTATAAATTTAAATAGGAATTAAGAGGGTAATTTTTGGTAAAAATTGGGCCGAGCTGTGAGATGGACTTTATGGCCCAAAGTATGAAGGACTGGGTAAAAAGGCCCAATAGAAATGTAAAAGTTACTCCGGCCCGAGAGTGATAAAGTTACTCCGGTTCAAGAGTGATAAAGTTACTCCGGTCCAAGAGTGATAAAGTTACTCCGGCCCAGAAGAGATGTTGAGTTACTTCGGTCCGTACAACTTGGAGTTAGGCCGGTCTCAGAGATAGTCCGATCATGATATATTCTGGCTAGGTCGGTTGGAATGTTGCTACTCGGTAGGTCGGTCCAAACACACCATGGTTCGTGCATGAGAGAACCGAGATATGGTGCAGCAAGAGGAAGAACCGAACTACTGTTAGTACGGCCTACTCTGTGGCTCAGTATAGCCAGGTTTATCTCGGTCGTATGGCAGTTCGGCCATGGTGAAAACCATCCCACTTGGTTTAAGCAGTGGGGGTTGTAAAAGGATAAGCATTATCCTTAGGAGTATGAATCCTAGGAGGACTCTGCATGGAGGAATAGAAGTCCTATTAGGATTATGCCACACGAAACTTATAAAAAGCTCACAAACATCACCTTTGAGGAGGTAACACAACACACAACTTTACTTTCTGAGTACATAGAGCTTTGTCTATTTGTCAAGTTTGCTGACTTAGGCATCGGAGAGGTTTCCGGCACACACCCGCCGGCTAGCTCACGTTTGTGTTTTCAGGTAATAAAGCGACGTCGTACAGAGGAGCACAGACTTAGTCAACAGGATTATACGAGAAGGTGTATTTCTTTCCCGCACAGGAATTAAAAAAAAAAAGAGTCAGGATAATATAAAGAAAATATATGTTAAATTTCTTCTTTATTTTACTTTTTCTTTTTTAAATCTTATTCAAATTCATGATTTAAATATTACATAAAAGTATTTAAATTGATTCCGGGCATATTCCCTTAAATTGTATGGATGATGAAGACCTACAATTAAGTTTGTTCCTCTTCACCCTTTATAGTTACAGACAGGGATGTAAGAAAAATAGAAAAATCAATTAAATTGATTGAATCTGATCAAATCGATTTTATTTGATCTATTTTTTAATAAGAATCGGTCTGTGCAGTTTTTAAATTTGAAATTTTTTTTTATCTTCGATTCGGTATCGGTTCAACTACCTTGTGCATCGAACTAAACCGAAACCAACCGTTTCAACATATATTGTATTTATAATATATATAATCTAATAATATAATGATATTAATAAGTATAACAAATTATTAACCTTATCATCTTTATAACCTAAGTTTGAAAATTCTTAATATATATAATCTTAATTCTAACTCATTATTTTTGAAACCTTAATATTTTTTAACTTTATTTTTTTGTTTTTTTGTTAATTTAGGAATTGAAAAATATTTATTAAATGAATGGATTGGATATGTTTGAAATGGTGGATAAATAACTAATTTAATGTTTTTATATAGATTAATAATTATATTTAAAAGTGGCTTAAGTTTGAAAGATCCTAGACCGATTAAACTGCACACCAAACCATTTCAATCGGTTTGGTTTGGCTTGGTGTGGTTTAATGGGAAAAGAAGTCTGTATCGGTATTCAAAATAACAAAACTGACTTTATCAGTTTGGTGAAATTTTTTACCTAAATATCGATCGTACTGAACCAACTACATCAATTAGATGATGAAGAAAAATTTGCAGAATTTTTTTTAACTATGCGTGGATTATAAATTTTGTAAAACAAAAGGGATTAGGTAAAGTAGTAAAATATCTTGCCAAAAAGTAAAAGGGTTTAGGTAAAGTAGTAAAATATCTTGCCAAAAAGTAATGAATCTTAAATATATTTTCCACACAGAAAATTGACATGCAGTAGTAGTAATTGGATCACTCTTACCCATAAGTATTGAATCTTCTTGAATATATTTTCCACACAGAAAATTGACAAGAAAAAATAGTACTCAGTGTTAAAAAAAAAAAAAATCAAAAAAAGTAATAAATCCAAGCTTTTGTTTCGCATATGTAGCAATCCATGCAACAACAACCTTATAAAAGTCTAACAAAATTTATGTATTTGCAATTTTTTAGTCAACTTGGAAAACCACCTATTGTGAAGGTGTGGTCATACTAAAATCTAGAAACATTTATTGCATTTATAATTAAAAAAAATATATTATATAATATGAGGCCTTTGAGTTTGGGACTCTTAACACAAATTTTTTAATCTTTTAAAATATTTAAATACACATCACTCAATCATTGGTTATTACATTTTAAATGTAATTAATAATTAATTATTTGGTTCATATGCTAATAATCATCAAATCACTTAAATTTGGAAATTAAATTAAAATTTGAATTGTTATTAATTTCAAAGCATATTTATTTTTGCTAATTTATTATCAATTTGGTAATATTTATATACACATGGATATATTACACTATTTGTATTTTTGAATTCTTTATATTAAAATATTTAGTTTTAATTTTTGGGTGAAATACCAATAAATCTCAAATAGTGATATTATAAACGGTTTGATCATTCCTTTTTTCTTGTGGATCCAAAGACCCCATTCTAGTGTGAATTCCATAAAAGGCAAGTATAAATGCGCATGTGTTATGTATTGAGGAATAAATGTGGGTGTTCTCACAATGTTGAAATTACTAAACGTAACGCTTCAAAAAAACTTCTTAGTATATTTTTCTCAAACGTAACACCCCAATATAATACTCCAAAAACGTAACACTCCAATGTAATATACTAAAAAATTCCTTAGTATACTTTTCTCAAACGTAACAATGTAACATTCAAAAAAAAAAAAATTAGTGTATTTTTCCTAAACGTAACACTCTAGTGTAACACACTAGTTGGTTTGGGAAGTGGGTTGACTTTTTAGCTTTTTAATTTTTTTTTGCTATTTTAACCCAGACTAAAAAGCTTGGTTTGGGAAGGACTTTTTGGTTTTTTGACTTTTTTGACTTTTTTTGTGAGAGAAGAGTGTAATGATTATGGGTTGGATGTGATATTTTGTTTGTTGTGGCTGAAATAGCCTATTTTGTCTTTTGTGGCTATTTTAGCCACAAACCATCTTTCCAAACGGATAAAAACTTCTTATTGTACTATTTCCCAACGTAACAACATAACATTCCAAAAAACCTCTTTAGTATACTTTTTCTAAGCATTTGTAACATACAAAAACTCTTGAGTATAACTTTTTCCAAACGTAATACTCTAATGTAGCACATGAAAAAATTTCTTAGTGTATTTTTCTCAAAATTAACAACATAACATTCCAAAAAAACTCATTAGTGTATTTTTTTCAAACATAATACTTGAATTAATATAACACACAAAAAACTCCTTAGTGTATCTTTTTCTAAATATAACACTCTAATGTAACGCCAGAAAATCACACTAACAGAAATGCAGATTCCACGCTTGAAAACCAACACTTCAATCATCAATCCCCCAAAAAGAATTTTTCACATCTCACATTTCTATTTTCATCCTAAAAAAGAATTAGAAAATTGAAAAAATGAATCATAAAAGGACATTTACTTAAACTCAAATGGCACCAAATTAAATAAATATAACTTTCCAAAACAAAAAAGACTAATTAGTTAATAAGAAAGCTTTTAGGATTAAATGGATCAACATTCCCCCATATCGGATTTATGAGTAAATTTTTCTTAATTTTTTTTAGAAATAAAATCTTATTTTAAAAAATATTATGCATAAACGTGGACAATGTTTTTAATTTTTTGAGATTATAAAAATATAAAAACACATGTGTCATTTAATCATTGATTTTTGCTATATATGATAATTCTTTACTAGTAGTTAAACCTTTGCAATAATTTATGCACTCATGTTATAAATTGAAGATATTCATAAAAAAAAGGGAGGCTGAAGCAAAAATCATAGCATGAATTGAGACTTGTGCATAAATTTATCAACATTAAACTATAATTCATTTTTAAATTTTAAGTAGTTTCAAAATTTTCATGAATTAGTCAAATTAAACTCATTGATAAAATTTAAAATAATATCATAATTAATCTAGTGTCTCCTACCTGAATCAACACTTTGACTAAATATATTTAGAAAATTGATTTATTTATAAAAATTGCAAAGAAATTTGAAATAATATTACAATTGCTAGCCTGAGCCCTCACCACTCATAATATATTTTAAACTAAAATTTTTACCAAAAAAAAAAAGATTTTTAATTCTTAAATGTTACACTAAAAATATGAGCTGTACTAAATTAATCAAAATTAAATTATTATGTGTGTGGGTGATTTTCTGACCACACTGTCCGCCTAGTAACCAGCTGGAGAGCACCGGCAGAATAGATGGCACCTGACTGACCTGCAACAGAAAGAGAAGATTCTGGCGGTGGTTCGTCCACCCGGGGGCACTCCGACGATCAAGTCAGTATATCTCTCAAAGATAATCAAGTGCTAAACTCACAAGCTTGAGTATCAAAAGCATACCTTAGACCCATGGGGGTGTCTCTCTTTTATAGCTAACATAAACCTAGTCCCAATAGAAGCCTAACTTCTATGGACTCAGGATTACTGCTAATCTGGGACTCTCAGTGGGATTAGGATAAACTCTCTAAGAGTCTTATCTTTACCCAAACTGAAGTCTTCTCCCAATCTAGGACTCTTGTCCATATCCAGGTTGAGTTCCCTCTTCATTCTAGGACTCTTGTCCTTTATCCGCTTATCTCGGATTCTGATATCTTCGGAGATAACCTTGGCCTTGCCGAGATCACCTCGGCGTCACGACCATGACACGTGGCACCTCGGCTGACACGTCGGCGTCACCTTGCCACGTGTTGGTACTTAGAAATATATCCCCACAACTGCCCCCTAGGTTCTATTACCTCGGTATTCTGAGGTGATGGAACCTACACTGTTCGTTCATTTGTACCCCTCTGTCCGAGATCAAACTCGCCGACCTCAAAGTTCCCTGGACCTTACTGTCCACTTGTGTCAAGTATCAAGATTCATGCCTTCCAGGCTACTTGAGATCGCACCTCCTAGCCGAGGTTTATGGTTCCATCAATTCGTAAACTCCAGAAGCTTTGCAACTGCGCATGAGCTACCATGCATGCACTCCTCAACCGTTTTGGTCATGCGTTCATCCCTTACTAGCTTGTACACGCTTATTAGGTTTGCGTCGTTTCTGCGTACGCTGTCTGACAGGTACGTCACCCAAGGTACAATTCCTTTGTCGCCTTTTTGAGTTTTCAACAAAGCTTTCTCTCTTTCCCTTTGTCTTCTTATTTTGAATTCTTTCATGTGCTTTCTGTGCTAAAACTTTTCTCTTTTCAAAAAATATCCCCAATCTTTCATCGATCTCTTTTCAAGCTTTCTGCAACTGCTCCGTTCACACTCTCCGGTGGGTTTCCTGATTTCCAATCACCTATTTGACTCCGACGATCTTCATATCGGCGTTCATTTGGTAGGTTCATAAATTCTCACTTTTTTATTAAGCTCAATTTTTCATAACTCTTCTGATTTACTTTGAATCTGTTTATTTGCCATATGTGGCCTTCTGTTCTCGTCTGTTTTCAAGTTTTTGATTTCTTATTGCTAAAATGCCTGGAACTGTTCTTGTCATATCCGCTTTCTGTTGCTAGCATCATGTCTGGTTCATTACTTTCTTGTTCTTCACATACTTACTTAGTGCCTGTGTACTTGGCTTTATTCTTTGAACTTTGTCATCTTCTTGACTCTGTTTTTTCTCTTCTTGTTTTTCTTGTTGTATTTCCAAATTCTTGCCTTCGTTTCTGTTTTCTGCATAGTCTTAGAACCACGTCCCTTCTTGAAATTGTTGCCGAGATAATGGTAGAGAAGCTCTTCCAGCTGACTGCCAATGCTGAACCACCATCAACCGTTTGAAGTAGATTAGTCCGACGTTCTTGCCTTAGTCCCTAGTTCTTAGGGTCTTCATCTTTGTACTTTTGTTTTCTTTGCATATGTAACCTTTTTTACTTCTGAAAAATGTCTGTTGTTGGCCGATGTTAACATTCCTTGCTCCTTGATTATCATTCCTTCTTCTACTGTATTTGATAGCCATGTCGGGTAATTGACTTCTCGAATGGCCCTGGTCTCCAGAAGTCTGTCTACTTCTTCCTCTACTGCTTCGACGTGCATCAACGTCGGTCCTCTTGCTTGTTGGATTTACAAGTTTGGCCGACCTGTCGATGTTCAGTTAGTGGCAAGTGACCTCAGGGTCAATGCTAGGCATTTCGTAAGGTGTCCAAGTAAACACCTTAATGTTTGCTCTCAAAAAAGCTTCTAATTCTCTTTCTTCTTCTTCGGTTAAGCCTGGGCCGAGAAGAAAGAAGCGTTCTTCATCCTCTTCCTGGACAAGGATTTTCAGTGCCTCTTCACTTTTCTCGGCTGGCTCCTTGCCGACATCATCTAGGACCTCTATGTCCTCGTTTTCAATCTCTGCCTTCTCTGGTTCTTGAATGCTGCAAGTGGATTTCATTGCTGCCATGGAGCAATTCTCCGCCTGCAGTTGATCCCATCTGACTTCTTCAATCCCATGTTCTGTTGGGAACCGCAGTAGTTGATGCAACGTTGAGGGAACTACCCCCATTGCATGCAACCATGGCCTTCCCAAGATGATATTGTATGGCGAGGGCGTGTCAATCACCATGAATTCTGTCTTGATCTTCTTCTAACTGCTCTTGCATGATTCTATACTTAGAATATTTTGCATGTTTTATGTACTTTTCCTTCTTTGTGCAATCTTCTCGGGGTGACACACCTCGGTTATGCCACCTAACGTTTTACTTCGGCAAATACTTGTCCTATAAATTGCTTACAAATTTCAACAAAAACATATACTAGTTTAATCTCAACTTTGTAAAACTTTTTTTAAGTTATAACAAGTGCTAAACAATGATTTACTTGTAAATTGCTACAAATTTTCATAAGTGTTAAACAATATATATCGGCTTAACTTCAACTTGTAAATTGCTACAAATTTCAACAAGTGAAGATAAACATTTATCTCGGCTTAACTTCAACTTGTAAATTGCTACAAATTTCAACAAGTGTTAAGCATTACTTCGGTTTAACTTCAACTTGTAAATTGCTACAAATTTCAACAAGTGAAGATAAACAATTATCTCGGCTTAACTTCAAAACAATTATCTCGGCTTAACTTCAACTTGTAAATTGCTACAAATTTCAACAAGCGTTAAGCATTACTTCGGTTTACTTCAACTTGTAAATTGCTACAAATTTCAACAAGTGAAGATAAACAATTATCTCGGCTTAACTTCAACTTGTAAATTGCTACAAATTTCAACAAGCGTTAAGCATTACTTCGGTTTAACTTCAACTTGTAAATTGCTACAAATTTCAACAAGTGAAGATAAACAATTATCTCGGCTTAACTTCAACTTGTAAATTGCTACAAATTTCAACAAGCGTTAAGCATTACTTCGGTTTAACTTCAACTTGTAAATTCACACAGAATTTCAACAAGTGTTAAATATCACATCGCTTTAACTTCAACTTGTAAATTCACACAGAATTTCAACAAGTGTTAAACATGACCTCGGTTTAACTTCAACTTGTAAATTCACATATAATTTCAACAAGTGTTAAATATCATCTCGGTTTAACTTTAACTTGTAAATTCACACAGAATTTCAACAAGTGTTAAATATCATCTCGGTTTAACTTCAACTTGTAAATTCACACAGCATTTCAACAAGTGTTAAATATCATCTGGGTTTAACTTCAACTTGTAAATTCACACAGAATTTCAACAAGTGTTAAATATCACATCGGTTTAACTTTAACTTGTAAATTCACACAAAATTTCAACAAGTGTTAAATATCATCTCGGTTTAACTTTAACTTGTAAATTCACACAGAATTTCAACAAGTGTTAAATATCATCTCGGTTTAACTTCAACTTGTAAATTCACACAGCATTTCAACAAGTGTTAAATATCATCTGGGTTTAACTTCAACTTGTAAATTCACACAGAATTTCAACAAGTGTTAAATATCACATCGGTTTAACTTTAACTTGTAAATTCACACAAAATTTCAACAAGTGTTAAATATCATCTCGGTTTAACTTTAACTTGTAAATTCACACAGAATTTCAACAAGTGTTAAATATCATCTCGGTTTAACTTCAACTTGTAAATTCACACAGAATTCGGTTTAACTTCAACTTGTAAATTCACACAGAATTTCAACAAGTATTAAACATCATCTCGGTTTAACCAACTTGTAAATTGCTACAAATTTCAACAAGTGGTAAACATCATCTCGGTTTAACCAACCTGTAAATTGCTACAAATTTCAACAAGCGGTAAACATCATCTTAGTTTAACCAACCTGTAAATTGCTACAAATTTCAACAAGCGGTAAACATCATCTCGGTTTAACTAACTTGTAAATTGCTACAAATTTCAACAAGTGGTAAACATCATCTCGGTTTAACCAACCTGTAAATTGCTACAAATTTCAACAAGCGGTAAACATCATCTCAGTTTAACCAACCTGTAAATTGCTACAAATTTCAACAAGCGGTAAACATCATCTCGGTTTAATCAACTTGTAAATTGCTACAAATTTCAACAAGTGGTAAACATCATATCGGTTTAATCAACTTGTAAATTGCTACAAATTTCAACAAGTGGTAAACATATTCTTCTTCTCTCTGCCCCTTGCATGGTTTCCACATACTCTTTTGCGAACCTTATAAAAGGTCTTCAACCTGGCTAACTGCAGTCCAACCTTGTGTGTTTTCTTTTTTATCTTTTGAGATTTGCTCACTAAGCTCTTCTCTTTTAGGACTTAAGTGCCGAGATCTTGTTTGCTAGAATCTTGGATCTGCTCACTCAGGTTGAGCTCTTCTCTTCTCGGACCTACTCATCTAGGCCGAGATCATGTCTTCTAGGATCCGGGATCTAGAATCCGGGATTTGCTCACTTAGGTTGAGCTCTCGTCTTGTTAGGCCTACTTGTCTAGGCTGAGATCATGTATTCTCGAATCCGGGATCCAGGATCTAGAATCTGGGATCTACTCACTCAGGATGAGTTCTTCTATACTTGAATGTTATCTCCTTGGGAGCGCTCATGCCCCCTGTCTTCGCATCCCTTCTGGAAGGGTCTTCGTTCCTCCGCAGGTATCTATCCTTTCATACCTGAAGGTCATCTTCGTTGTAGTATCCGCTTCGATCTGTTGTCTTTAGTGCGTCACCTTCCTGGCCGGCGTCTTTCACTCCGTGACTCTGGTCATGAGTTTCTGTGTGGCTATTGTCCCTTTCAACGTCGAGGTTGATAGATCTCTCATTCCCAGCAGGAGCGTTGTCTCCAGTCTGATCCTTCTGTCTGTCATTGGCCATCTCTTCTTCTTTCTTTCCCACAGACGCGTCAAATTGTGTGGGTGATTTTCTGACCACACTGCCCGCCTAGTAACCAGCTGGAGGGCACCGGTAGAATAGATGGCACCTGGCTGACCTGCAACAGAAAGAGAAGATTCCGGCGGTGGTTCGTCCACCCGAGGGCACTCCGACGATCAAGTCAGTATATCTCTCAAAGATAATCAAGTGCTAAACTCACAAGCTTGAGTATCAAAAGCATACCTTAGACCCATGGGGTGCCTCTCTTTTATAGCCAACATAAACCTAGTCCCAATAGAAGTCTAACTTCTATGGACTCAGGATTACTGCTAATCTGGGACTCCTAGTGAGATTAGGATAAACTCTCTAAGAGTCTTATCTTTACTCAAACTGAAGTCTTCTCCCAATGTAGGACTCTTGTCCATATCCAGGTTGAGTTTCTTCTTCATTCTAGGACTCTTGTCCTTTATCCGCTTATCTCGGATTCTGATATCTTCGGAGATAACCTCGGCCTTGCCGAGATCACCTCGGCGTCACGACCAGGACACGTGGCACCTCGGCTGACACGTCGGCGTCACCTTGCCACGTTTTGGTACTTAGAAAATATATCCCCACATTATGTTACTCAATACGAAGCTTGCTAAGTTAAATGACATTATTTTAAAGTAATATAAAGATGATATTTGAAATTTAATTTCTTTGTTATGACAAGGTTTTTAGGTTTTATTTTTATAATTATGAAAGGGTTAAATTTAAGAATAAAAAATTAAAACCCATGCACGAGTGTATAAAAATGAAGGAATAAGTCCGTACATGAGTTTTAATTTAATGAATTTATTATTTACAAATTAAAATTCATTCTTATTAAACTCATTCCTGAATATAAATTATAGTATAATATGACTTTACTATCAATAACAAAGAAATTAAATTTTAGAAAGTTTTACTTTATTAATTTAATGTAATTTTAATTAACATAACTGTTTTAGTATGATTGATGAGATAAATATATAGTTTTGGACTTAATTAATATTTTTAAATTTATCAATTTCATTAGTTACCATTATGTTTGACACATTCTTTATGACAACTTAACCTATTATACTATTTTTGGAATGTCCCAAATTTCTAACCCAAATGATAATACAACAATCATGGCTCTTTCAAGGAAAATCGAATATAAATCTCCAAACTTACATTACATGATACAATAGTTCTTCATGCAACAATACATTAATCCAACAATAAGAAAATAAACAAATAAATACCCCTAGGGATTTACAAGTTTCCAAGGCTTGAGCCTGGTTACACAAAACGATTATTCAAAACCACACACATACAGCCATTGGTTTATACACAGAGTCACAGCAACATGAGAGTCTCGTACTCTCTCAACACGCTTTTCCTCGCCTTTAGTTAGGCAGCATCACCACATCTTTTCCTACACAAAAATCCCGTAGGATAAGCATAAAGTCCAATAGGAAATCCTTAACAAAGTATATATATTTTATACAAGTCTCAAGAGATAAAATACACATGCCATGTTATGCCATTTTAAAAGAAAATCACATCTTCATCTTTAAAAACCATCATGCTCAATGATGTCATGCAATTTCAATTCTTTAAAACTTAACAATTTATTTCAAGAGCGGTAAATACGATTCTGGTATAATCCCTAGGTTGGTGTCTGCAAGTAGACTATACAAGTGCTACCAATTTATCATTTTTACCGGTATTAACCGGAAGGCTCGACACCTATCCGCGTGGGTTTTCGGTCTTTCACCCCAGACTCTCAAGCCAACTTATTCAATATCATCTACACCACCTATCAAGACTTACCAACTTATTTACCCCAAAATCATTCCATGAAAACTTGTTTCTCAACATTCTTTTCTCAATGCAAGTTTTCAAATTAACTTTCAAAGTTTAATGTAATCAAATGAAGTAATATGCTAATAACACAAGATGAATATAAATACTGTTATTCCAATTCATTATCCAAGGAATAACACAATTCCCTCTTCTCAAGTATCCTCAACAATTAGTCATTTCAAGACTATTTCAACGTTTTGAACAATAATTTTTCAAAATGAACAATAATTCTCATATTCCCTGAAATACATCATTTATATAAATATAAATAAGAAATTTTCTAAAGATCCATTTATTTTGACACACAAAATAAATATAACAATATCATTCATAGATTTTCAGTCTCTTAAAAAAAATCTCCAAATTCTAGGTTTTTTCACCAAAACTATACAACTCAAATCTTTTGAAAGAAAACTTTCCAAAATCATATTTTCTTCAATCAATGAAGATCAAAACCTATAAGATCATTTTAAAAGAACAAGAGACAAACCCACTTTCAAAATCGCTCAACTTCTTGAATCAATAATTAATTTTCAAAACTATCGAAAGATGATTTTGGAAATCATATAGATCTTGCAAAAACATAAATGTAACTCCAAGAAAATTTCTACCTCAAGTTTTGAAGAAGAAATGAGATGAAACCTCCAAAATCAACGGTGTCGAAACTCGATCTTCACCGCACACAACGAAGCCCTCAAGATGATAACCAACTTTGGTGAAGAACTTTGATCTAAATCCCAATAGATTTGGAGAAATCAAAGAGAGAAGATGACTTTTAGAGAGAGAAGCTCCCGATCTGGAATTCTGGAGAGTTTTAGAGAGAGAGAGAGAACTAAAAAAGTGATCTGAAATATTAGATTCACAAAGTGATATAACATTGTCTGCTCGAGCGTGGAAAGCCCAGCTCGAGCGTCAAATACACTAACCCAGTACTTTTGCAAACAGGTTAAACTTCTGAAACCAAACATTCTCCGCTTGAGCGCATAAACGGCCACTCGAGTGGACAAGCAACTTCGAATGCATTTTGTATTTTTGCTTCGGGGGCGCTGCCCCTCGACTTTGCCAGGGCGCTGCCCTCAGATCAGCTAAGGGGCGCTGCCCCCTGGACCCCCGCGAGTTGACCGGGCAACTTGATCCCCGACCGGCCCAGTCGAAGTGGCAAAACATGAAAGAATGATGAAAATTGGGATCGCTACAATTTTACTTGTGATTAAATAATTTTTTTATTACTTTCTTCATGTATAAAATTGAGTTTATATCAAATAGACTCCATTACTAAAGGATGCCAATCAAAGGTATATAAATCTTAAACATAGTATAATATCATGAATAAGCTTAATTTAAGTAAGTATATATATGATAAGGTAAAAATATTCAATCAAAATTTAGCTGTGAATGCATAGTTCATTACATTTTTCATAATTGAAAAAACAAAAATTTAAAGTTAATTAGACTTGAATATATTTAATAAAATAAAAAAATAAAATTCAAGTAATGAATTAATATTGCTATTTTTTTATGATTTGTAATTAGTAGAACTTAATTTTTTAATATTAAATAAAGAATGCTAAATATTTTATTAAGATTAATATAAAACTCACATTTAAAGTATTTTAAACATTTAGTGCTAAATATCTTACTAGCTTAAATTTAATTTTTTTTAGATGAATTTTCAATGTATATATAGTTAATATGTTAGCAAGTTTTAAACGCAGTAACACTAATTTCAAATGTTTATATTAAAATATAATATTTATTTTTGCAAATAATTTTTTTGCTTAACAACATATAAGATATTCTACATAAATCATATTGTTAGTGTAATGTTGAAACATAAATAATATATCACTTAAATTTTTATTTAAAAAAATATTATTTTTTTAATTATTTTTATCCCGTACATAATACGGGGCTATGCTAATATATATATATTACACTTTTTTTAATTGGAAGAACTCAACCTACTTTCTATTTTTTAGAGTTAAGATTGTCTCCAATCTTTACAAAGGACTCGACTGTCTAGTCTTTTGATGTGAGTATACCATAATATTTATTTTGACAATCTATTTCATTTATGTTCATTGTTCATGTATGTAAATAATTTATGAAAAAAAAAAATTAATCTGATAATTATAATTATATGATCTCATCATATTTGTTTTGTAGTATGTTCTCTTTAATTCATTTTTCATCCAAATGGGTCATCTACATTGATGCTCCGTATGTTCGGGCAGAATTTTTCTACATTTTTTTACATTTGGTAGGATGGTCAACAACAAATGTTCTCCATTGTTGCCACAACCATGCCATCCCACCATGATGACCTTTATCCCACCACTGCCATTGCCACACCACCTCTACCTCCATCCCATCGCTGCTACTACCACCACTACTAATATAAATATTAGGTATATTAATTTCAAGCTTGAAATCAAACATAGAAAAATAATTTTACTTGAAATACACGGAGGGTAATTGCAAGGGGAAAAAAACATATATGACAATAGTTTTGGGCATTAAAATTAGGGAAAATTATCATTTCAATGTAGAAGAGAGAAAATATTTACAAACAGGTGTGGTGCAATTTCTTAATGGTTAAAAAATACATTAAAAACTTGAACTCGCAAAAGATTTTCACCATTTTGTAAATTTGTGTCTTATTTTTCACCGATGCCTTATTTTCCTTTAAAATTTAACTCTTATCTTCTCCATTCTTTATAACAAATAATTCTATATATTAATGAGAGTTGTAAGAATATTTGTTAACAAATTTAAAATATTTATAAATAAAAAAAAATGTGCTTTACAAATATACAACTATTGATTTATTTATTTATTTATTTTAACTAGATACTACTATTTAACAAGATCTTTTAACAGTGTGATTGATTTGTAGGGTACCAAATTTTTATTTTTATTTTTATTTTTATTTTTTTATTTTTTTATTTTTTTTTTTTTATCGGCAAAAGAAGAACTTTATTGATGGAATAAACAAGTACATAGTACAAAGCGAATTGCATCAATAAAGTAAAAGCGAAGTACATAGTGACACCAATTACATGTGCTGTTCCTAGGAAAGAACTGATGGTGAACAGAGGAAGAGACGGTGGCTGGATTCCGGTAGTGAGGCAATGGAAAGGAGGTGGAGCACAAAGTAAGGAAGCACAACATGGTAACACACTCAGATAGTTAGTCCCTATTAGAGTTGCTTGATTACCTTATGGTTGGGTTGTTCTCCCATGCCCTTGGTTATGTGTTTTTTCTTTTCGTTGGTCCCTCTCCAACTTTGGGATGCTAGCAAATGATAGGATGATCTCTTTGGTGCCAACCTAGTTGGGATCAATTTGCTCATTGTGATGCGTTGCACTCCCATGCCCTTTATTGATGTATTTAACTTGTTTCATTGTACTTGTTTGTTCATCAATAAAGTTTTATTTTGCCGATCAAAAAGTAGGGTACCAAATCGTTTTTCTCATTTTAAAATGTGTTTTACAAATGTACAACTATTTATTTATTTATTTTAACTAGATACTACTATTTAACAAGATCTTTTAACAGTATGATTGATTTGTAGGGTACCAAATCGTTTTTCTCATTTTAAATCCCACCCAAACAAACAAAAAAAAAAAAAACAAAAAAAAAAAAATTCAGTGTACAATGCACATGGTATGTAATTTTATCATAAAATTATATAAGTTTTTCACAAATTTACACAAGTGATCTCATAAAAAAGTGTAAATTCAATACAAATTTGTGTAAGTCTTAAATTTTTACAAACTTAAGCGAATTTGTATTTAACTTACATATTTTTGTGAGATCATTTATATAAATTCGTAAAAATTTATATAATTTTGTGATAGAATTGCATTCATTGTGTATTACATTCTATGAGCATTTCTCTTTTCGGAGTTGGCTTCTCTCCAGTAGATTGGAATGCATTGTTGAGCTCGTGGGGTCTATCACAGGTTTTGTTTTGATAGTTTGAACTTGTTGATGTACAGAGCTTGTTGAGTATTTTATACCTATAAAATCGGATATCAGTAACCCTTGATTGAAATATATTTTTGTTAATAATATATTTTTAAAATCATATTTATCGTTAGCAACAATGTGTTCTGATCAAGAGAACGTTCTATATATTAAACAATTCAAATTATCAAAATGAAACACATATTAAGTCCCACGAACCCAATAGGACACACAAATCCACTATGTGGACCGGAGAGAACCTCTCCCTCTCCCTTAAGAATAATGTTTTAGAGCACTAAATTGGGAGCTCTAGAGCATCACTAATGATGTGGCACAGTGACCCCCACCAAAGTGATGTGATTGAATTTGTTCACAAAATGTACTTATTCAATACGTCAGAATTTTGTGTTATGTCGTTTGAGGGGTCCAATCTCCGACATTTTCAATCCCAATATACACGCCAACGTTTTGAACCTGATACTAGCGGTTCTTGCAGATCATCTCGTGTTGGGTAATCTTCCATCTATTATTCGTTTTAAACTCAGGTAGAGTGCTTGCGGATCATCTCGTGTTGGTTAATCTTTCATCAGTTATTTGTTTAAACTTAGGTAGTTTAAAAAAATTAATTTGTATCGGTTCATTTAATTAGCAATATTGAAAGAGTAGACCGTGCAGGTTAATGAGTAGATGTAGATCGATTTTGCAGTTTGTATTTTACTTTTTTCTTTTTGAACTATTTTAGAATAATTTTTTATTATTTTACTTTCATATTTCATAAGTAATTAATATTATTAGTAAGTAAAATATTCTTTTTTTTAACATACAACCATTTTGACAAACTGGTTAAAAGTTAACTTTTTAACTTTTTTTTGGTTCATAGCATTTCTCTATTTTTTTACAATTTTTTTTAAAAAAAAAATCAAAAAAATCAAAAAAATAAAAATAAAAATAAAAAATCAACTTTTAATTAATTTCTCAAAACAACCCAAAGTATAAAATATAATATCGAATTGGGTCGAGTGACCTCTCATTCGTCATCTATTCGAACATAGGTAAATTTAAAAAAAATTCATCCACATCCATCCGTCATACTATCAAAACTGCTTAGCAGATCAGTCTGATTTGTGAGCACCCTACCTAGTACCATGCATTTGTTTTGTTTGATTTTGGATTTTTAAAAATAATTTTTGAATTTTAAATTTAAATTTTTTATTTTTAATGATTTTTTTAAAATATTTTTTTTTGCTTATAAATATTTAAAAAATATATAATTTGTGAAAATTTTCTCTAAATACTAAAAAAATACAAAAATTCAATAGATTTTTTTTTTATATATATTTATTGAATTTTTAAAAGATTTTTTCATAAATATTTTACTTTTTAAGTATATCTAAATTAGGTACATTTAAAAAAAATAAGGGCAAATTATCCAAAAATCCTTATTGAAAAGTGTATGTTCTCTTTAATTCCAAAATCTTTTAGATAGACTCAAAAGTCCTGTGTCCATTTATGTTGTTCTATTTAATTCCAAAATCTTTTAGATAAACTCAAAAGTCCTATGTCCATTTATGTTTTCCTTTTTCTCTACACTTTACTTCTTCTCTTTATCTCTCTTTCTCTAATATCCAATGACACCCACGCTCACGCCCACGCTCACGCCCACGCCTTCATTCTTTTCCTTTTCATTCTAATCTACAGTCATCGGTAACCACCGAGTACCGACTCCTTACTTCGCGCTCACCGTAGATGAAAGAGATGAGTTTTCAACAAAGAAAGTGAGTAAATCTACTCAAATCTGATGTAGATTCGAGTAGATCTACGTCAGATCCGGCTAAATCTAAATAAAAAATAATTACCGGGGTACAAACCTCTTTATATATTTGTCTTTTTCCTTCGATTTCTCAGTTTTTTTAATTTTTAATTTTTTCTATACTACACTTTTATTTTTCTGTTTAAATAGAGAAATTTTTTAAGTTCTGAACAAGTTTTTTTCGAATTTTAGTTACAGGCGGTGAAAACTGTAAAATTTTACAGTTTCAATTTTTTTTAGTTCTAAAATGAACCAATTTTTAGAACTGTAAAGTTTTGCAGTTTTATAACTTTCTTTCATAACTTTCTATAATATATATTATTTCTCATTGTTATTGTTTGTTATTGTTACATTTTTTTTCTTGTTTTTTCAGTTTATCAATATTTAACACAATTTGTTATGTTTTTTTACTCTAATTTTTCAATTTATTATTTTTTTTTGGGTAATATTCTGGACATTTCGGTTTGTCTCTAGCGATATTTTTGACGTCTAGCAAACATTTTAAACATTTCAGTGACTTCCGGTGAAGTTCAGAACACTTCGGCGAATTTCCAGTGATACTCCGACGACTTCCTGGTGATGTTGAATATTTCAGTGAGTCTCTGGTGACCGTCTTACGAAAATCCAGTAGTGGTGGGATGTAGCAACGTCTTTAAATTTTTAAAAAAAAGTAAAATTTTTCGGTAACAATTAAAAATATGTAGAACTAATTAGTGCAAGTGTTTTATTTTGTGATTGGATAGATTTTGAATTTTATGTATGAGACCTATCGATAAGCTCCCCAAAAAATACTAAAATATTTAAAATGTTAATTAAAAAAAATTTAAAACTCAAAAACTATTTTTAAAAACTGAAAACCAAACAGAATTATACTTGAATTCACCATCTTTTCTTTTGACACTTCATCGATTTTTTTGACACTTCATCTTTTCTTGAATTCACCATCTTTACTTTTGACACTTCAAATAACACAAAATCACATTTTTGAAGATTAAAATTATAATTTTTTTAAGTGAGTTTCTATATTAATGACATATGTCACATATTTTTTTGGATTAAAAGTGAAATTTTTGAAGTCAATTTTAACATTTATCTCTGAATTTAATGACATCTATTGATGGAATTTGATAGTTAGCCTAAATTGAAATATGTTTTACACACCAAAAATTAAATTAACACAATTTAAACACTGGATGCCAAAATGACACAAATCTTATATTTTGGAGACCAAAAATGTAATTAAATCATTTTTCTTTATTCTATTTTTTCATATGAATTTGGATTTTACTAAAAAAATATTTCATTTATTTTTTATATATTTATTAAATTGCATAAATAACATAGATAACATAGATTTGGACAGTTTTTCTAGTGTTTTGTTTCACCTTTCAGTTCTTTACGAAATGGACCAAAGAATTGATTGATTTTGTCCACTTTCACTAGTCCACGAAGAATTGTCTTTCAATGCCTTACGAAATGGACCAAAGAATTGATTGATTTTGTCCACTTTTACTAGTCCACGAAGAATTGTCTATAGACGAGCTCCTACATAAATAATAGTCGTTTTCATTTAGGTTTGGTTTGGTTGAGAAATTTAGAAAAGAAATTAAAAAGAAAAGGTGAAAATATGTATGAAACTAAGTAAAATATAAATATATTTTATTCACATTTTATCTATTTTTTTCTTCTTTTATCCTTTTTAAATCTCTTTCCAAATCCTCAAACTAAATACAGCCTTAGAAATCTTTGTTTGTCTTCTGCCTCATCACACAAATTTTCATTCCATTACCAAGATTATTTACATTTAACTTGGGTTAGTTCACCCTCATGGTGGTTTACATTTAACCTAGGTTAGTGAAATTTTCATTAACTGAAAGAATAATGCTTGGGACCCCCTCACCCCCCTTTGCCACGTGGCAGGTGGTGATTGGAGAAGCAGGAAAAAAAAGAAAAAGAAAAAGAAAATGTAACCAATGAGAGAGAGAGGGGGTCAAAGGGGGTGGGAGAAAAAGGGGGGATGAATCATTGTTGAAACTGAAAATACCAGTTAGTTCACCATCATGGTGTCTTAAATGTCCAGTCGTGAATTTTCATTAACTGAAAATAGTGAAATTTTACTTGGAAAAAATATTAAAATTTTGTTGATTGATAACACTAAATACAAAAAAATTCTTTGAAATTTTGATATTTTTTAGGTTCCAATTGGATATTAAGGTCTCAATTTTTCACAATTGGCCCTCAATTTCGTATGTTCACTTACTTCTATTAATTTCACCGAGTGAAATTAACTAACTAGTAATACTTACCACAATAAAATTATAAACCAATTGGATTAGTTTAGTTGGCTATTCTTATACATTTCTATCCTAGATATCAACAGGTTAATTCTTTTCAAAGAAAAATATTGATTATTTTTCTTTCATTATGGAGTTGTATTGTGTTGTTTATTTCATCTTATTATGAATTGATTTTTTGTTATGGTTATTAGGCTCGAGTTATTTTTTTGTTCCCATTATGGGCTATTTCTTGTAATGGGTTGTTGGATTTGTCAGTTTAATGTAATTAATCTTCTATCAATTGACTCCCCACCTCCCCCCCCCCAAAAAAAAAAAAATAATTGTTAAAATTTTAAATTTATTAGGCTATAAATAGAAATTAAGTTTTAAATTTTTGCAATTGTCTTTTAATTTTGTAATTTTTAACACTACTTTGGAAATTTCACACTAGCCTCAGATACAAAAAATTCTAATGTGATTGTTCTAGATCCTTCAATTTGACAATTTTAGCCTAAAATTTGAATTTAGAATCCTTAAATGTCCAAATTTTAGCTTTAAATAGAAAATTTTCACTGTCTTGAAAACAAAGAACTCTGTGAAATTTTTTTTTTTTTCAAAATTTTATTATAGATTTTGTTTAATAAATCTTATTTAAAAAATAAAAAAATATATCAATTTTGTTGAAAACAAATACTTACATCAAAAGTCAATAGATTTTACGTTGTAAAACAAGTTGAAAAATGGAAAGAAGCGCCCCGTTGGGTTGCCCGTACAGGTTTAGTTTTGACCAAAATTAACTTCTAAAATATTAGAAGACTAGAATACGATATCTTTTCACTTAGTCCTTAAATTAAAATAATTTTAAATTGGGCTAATATGAATGACATGCACCAATAATTTCATATCATTATTGATACATAATATTATCATCTAATAACATATTATTATGTAACCAAATATATATATGGCAATTACTAAATTATTATAAAATAAATAATACATTTTATAAAGTAATGTGTGAGTCGAGTATAAAAATTATATATTCGGCAAACATAGCACTCCCAGACCCACCACTGACGGGCCCAAGTCTAACCATGTCTGTTGCCAACTAGGCCCACTGGATTACAAAGGTTCGATGCCGGGTAACCCCTTCACCAACTAGGTGACACGCCGAGTAGGTAATACCCACAGAATGAAAGAACATTCATGCCAAACTGTAGAGAAAATTCGACAGACTATCCCAATCAACGTGGGCCCAAGCTGTCCCTTCTAGAGGTATAATAGGGACATGGGCCTTGACATCATGATGATTATGGTGGGAAATATCTACACAAAATCTCTATATAAAGAAGGTATCTGAAAGAAGAAAGGGAGGTATGATCACATTAATTTTTTCTATTCTTTAGATATCTAACCCATTTTCTCTCACAATCAATCTCTAATTTGTCCGTTGGAGCATTAATTTCGGCACCCCAACCAGAGTGTTACTTGTTTTAGACACTGGAGTGAGAATCCATTAAAGGTCTGTTTGAAATGAAGGAGTATCTAAAAATCATTTCTCACAAGTGGGTTTCGCTGTCTATATCTAAATTTATTATTAGTTGACAACATCATATATCAATAAGGAAGCAGCTTGCCTCTAGTCCGAGATCAGATCGGACGGTGCTGTTCGGCCTGTGGAGACCCACCACGGGTCCTGTTTTGATAATCTGAACTGTTCAATGTGTAAATCTTGTCGAGTACTATATGCTTGTAAAATATCACGTTGATCAGATATCGATAGCTATGTGATCAAATCAGTTTTGTATTAAAAAAATGGACAGTGAACAAATTAACGGTTGACAAAAAACTGATTCGATAAGATAGCTATCGATATCCGATCAATGTGATTTTTTACAGAAATATAGTACTCGACGAATTCTACACATTGAACGGTTCGGATTATTAAAACGAGACCCATACTGGGCCCCCACGGGTCGAACAGTACCGTCCAGTCCGATCTTGGACTGGAAGCAAGCTGCTTCCTATCAATAAATAACGTGTATCTCAAGTGGTTCTTAATTTTGAGTAATGTTATACAAATAAAAAATTCATATACATAATAATATAGTTCATTGTGGATTATTCACTTCAAAATAAAACACCTTTAAAGATGTATTTATTTACAATAATAACATTGCCATATCATATTTATTAGGGCTGTTCAAAAATCCGTTCAAACCGGTAATCCGGACCGAACCAGACCGAATCATACGGTTTGGTTCGGTTCTATTAAGAATTGGTTCGGTTTCGGATTAAGAAATATGAGAACCGTAAAAACGGTTCGGTTAATGGATTTTATGAAAAAACCGCGGTTCGAACCGAACCGAACCGAACCGAACTGAACCGAATTTTAAGACATATATATATATATATATAATATGAAGTTCTATTTTTATTAATTGATTTTTTATAATTTTAATGATATTAGGATGGTATAGATATGTAATATTAAGTAATACCTTAATATTATTAGTTTTTATCATGTGTTAAATGTAATTAGTTTAAGTAATTATTTTGCTAATATTAACAATTTATTCTTGTAAATAGAAACTTTTTGGAACCGTAAATCAAACCGAAACCGAACCGTTTTTTCGGTTTGGTTCTGGTCCGATTTTACAAGTGTAACAGTCTGGTCTGGTTCTCAAAATCACAGAACCGTTAGGATCGATTCAGTTCTTAGATTTTCTCAGAACCGAACCAATTCGGACCGTATACACCCCTAATATTTATGAAAAATTTTATATACATTTTATGTATGTTTAGAAATTTTCAATTTTCAGTCATCCTATTATACATAATTCTTTCATTTTTTCCATGAGAGGATCGCCTTGAGTAATGTTAGAAATTTTATTTAAAAGTTTTATTAAATTTTTTTCTAAATGGGAGACCCTTATAGGACCCGCATGGTGTGAGTCTTACACCTATATAAAATATTTGATAAAAAATTTTAAATTTTTTTTTGAAATCGCTAACAATGTGCTTCGTCATTCACTTTATTTATTTATTTTTTTATTTTTAAGGTCAAAGTTAAGATAAGTCACTGGCCCACTGGCCGACCATGGACGAAAATTCTCTGTCCACGAATCATCAATGAATATTAATACAAGAAAAGTGTTTCAAATCTCTAATAGTAGAGCTCTTATCAAAGCTCTATGTCATGTGGTAGTCCAAAAAAAAATATAAAAAAAAATTAATAAAAATTAAAAAGGTCAAAACATCACATTACACAATGAGACGCACAGTTACAACTCTTCTAGAATTCAAAATTTAGAATTCTCATTCATTATGTTTTAGGCACTGAATTTTCTCTAATCCTCCATCGGATTGAAGGATGTTGTTGGGTCATTTCAATAATCCGAACCGTTTAATGTGTAGAACTCATCGATTATTATATGGCTATAAAATATTACGTTGATCGGATATCGATAGCTATGTAATCAAATCAGTTTTGTATAAAAAAATAGACAGTAAAAAATAGGCAGTTGATAGAAAATTAATCCAATGAGATAGCTATCGATATCCGATCAATGTGATTTTTTACAATCATATAATACTCAACAAGTTTTACATATTAAACAGTACAGATTATCGAAACGAGACTCCAAATGAGCTCCTATACTTTCAACAGCATCCTCTAATCCCAGATTGGACCGGAGAAAACCAGGCCCTTGTTTAATATAAAAGTTGCTTTTGGTTTTTAAGGTTGAAGGTAAGATAAGTCACTGGCCTACTCGCCCACCATGGACGAAAATTCTGTGTCCACGAATCATCGTTGAATATGAATATAAAAGATTTGTCCAAAATACACATTATTTTTTGTAATTTTAAAAATTATATTTTATTATTTTAAATTTTTAATCGTATAACAAATGATCATTTTTATTAAAAATTTATCAAGTTATTATAAATATATCTTTTGATATTTATTTAAAATATAAATTGTCTCTTATAATTTTAAAAATTACACATTATCCCTTCAAGTTTTTAACCGCAAGACAAATGATTATTTTATTAAAAAATTATGAAATTAATTAACAATTTTTAATGATATTAGAAATATATTTTTGTTAACAATTTGGGTAATTTTATTGCTATATAGGATAGTAGTTAGGAATTTTATTTTTTCTGTTAATTCTGTTAAATAAAAAAAAATTCTAATAAGGGGGTGTTTGTACTTTTCAGAATCACAGAAGATAATTTGTATTTTAATTAAATTTCAAAGAGTGTATTTGTCATTAAATATATATTTTATAATTTCATTCCTAAATTATCATTTTTATCTATTTAGTCTCTAAATTCTTTTGTACAAAGAAATTTGATTTAATGATTGTGTAGCATTATCTTGTGGTGTGATGTTGGGGGGGTTTGTGTTGTGTGTTTTGAATTTGGAGTGAGATAACCCTATTATGGTTATTTCTGTTGTATCAACCAAAAAAAAAAAAACAAAAAGATAACCCTATTATGGGGGTTATACATAGTTTGTGTTATTTTTGTGGTGATTGTTGGATTCGTGTTATTGGTCAATTGAAACCAATTTGATGGCATAAATGAAATTTCAAAATTTAATTAACTTTTTTAAAATTTTAAATCCGTTGAAGCTTGATTTTAAGTTGTTTAAATTTTAAAATTAACTTGTTTGTCTGTCAAGTCAAGTTTCAACAGTTAGTAATTTCTACAATCATTTTTAATTAGATCATATGAAATTTTAGGGACTAAATAGATAAAATTGATAGTCTTGGAATGAAACAAAAAAAATAGTGACAAAAAGTAAATTTAACCCATAAATTAATCACATTCAAATAAGAATAATATTATAAAAATTAGTAGTATTTTTTTTAATTTTTATGTATTGATAAGACACTTATTATATCATTAAAATAGATCCTATTTCAAGTTTTAAAATTTTATTATTACATGAAAAATCAGTTAGTCAAAATATATATATATATATATATATTGCATTTTTGTAAAATTTATACAAAATTTTTCTTCAAGGAAAATATTATTACCTGACAAAAGTCTATCTTATTTACATAAATAAATAAATAAATAAAATTCTCCATTTGAGGGGTTAAACCCCAAGATTTTCAATTTCAATCTCCACTGCAAATTTGAAAACAATGCCACAAAGTAATGAATTCTTCGGAGGAATAATTGCAAACAAAGCACATTTGACTCATTCTCTTGATTACTTACTCCAATTGAAATAAATAAATATTACTTGTGACTGGATAGTGTTATTAGTCAATAAATATCATAAATATGATTGAATGGACTTTTCTTCCTCTCTTATCTAACCATGTATATTATAAAAATATGGATTTTTTTTGATAAATATCATTTAGAAGTGTTCTAATCCAAAAAATTTATGAATGAATTTTTTAACTCACTTAGTCCCATGTGTTTATATTTTTAATCCATAAAGTTTTTTTTTCTTGATTTACACTATTTTCTTAGAATAATACTATATGCACCAATTTGTACACTAACTAGTGTACCAATTGATGATATGACAAAATTTAAGAGGTTTTGGTATTTTTAATGTGATTAATGAGTAGAATCAATAATAATATCATAACTAGCGTTAGTACACTAATTAGTACACTAATTGGTGCATGTAGCACCACTGATTTTCTTGGACTCTTATGCCCTTATATTTAATATTGAAATTTTATGTTGGAGGGAGGAGAGAGAAGGGAAAGGACCAAGGTATAGAAAATTTCATACACAAATTAAATAATATTGATGTTATTATTTTTATATTATTATATCATGTGAATATGTTTTTAATTGACAAGACAACATATTAAAAATAATATGAACATTCTCTTTCATCTTATGTAAATATATTTTTAATTGACAAATATTAAAGATAATGTGAATATTTTCTTTCATCTGACGTGAACGTTGACATCTTTCCGAAAAATTCTTTCTCATCTAATGTAGTGATGTGAACGTTCATAACATGTGAACCTTTTTATTTTTAATTGACAACACATTCTTATTCACAATATGTAGTGATGTGAACGTTCGTGATATGTGAACATTTTCTCTTATCTAATGTAGTGATGTGAACGTTCACATTCGTATGCTTTAGTATGAAAAAATCACTTCAAGTTAATATGAATATAATGATGTGAATATTTACATTATATAATTGACAATACAATGATAAAAATTCATTTCAAATTAATATGAATATAATGACAGTCAACATCCTGATGCATGGGAACTACCAAAATATAATGACAATCAACATTAAATATCAACATTAATAGGGGGCAAGAGAGATTGAGAGTGTTTTGGTCTTCTTACTTCAAATAGAATCTAATAGAATAATAAAAAAGAACATAGGTTGGATGGAATAAAACTCTTAAAAAAGAATCTATCAAAAAAGTTCCCATAAAAATATGATTATTTTTTTCCGGATAAATTAAACAGACATTTCTTAAGGTTTGAAAAAATATAATAAGTTTACACTCATGACCTCACTTTTAGTAAGGTTAAAAAGATCAAAACTAATGCAGATGATATAAACATAAAGATATACAAAGTAAAATATAAATTTTAATGAAAAAAGGGTCTAGTGCTATATGAATTAAACCTTAAGAGAGTCTAGAACAATTATGCTAAACTTGTAGAGCATATTGTATTTTTTTCAAATTTTAAAAAATATCAGTATAATTTACCTTTTTTTATTAATTAGTTTTTATATTTTGTTTGGTTGATAGACCATCCAGCCAAGACATCATCTTTTTTTTTTTTTTAGGTGAATTACATTAATAGTCTCTATAGTTTGGGACTCTTGTCATTTTGGTCCCTGACTTTTCAATTGTAACACATTTGATCATGAATTTTGAATCTTGTTCCAAATAAGGACAATTAAAAATATTATTGCTTAATTTCAAGGACAAAATCGTTAATTTGATAAAATATAAACTAATTTGATAAAAATAAATGTCAAAAATATTTTTAAATTAAAAAAAATTATTTGTACCCACAAAAGATAAAATTATGCAAAATTAATAAATTTTTTAAACATTTATTTATTTATTTATTATACCAAATTAATTTTTATTATGTGTTTGGATGATAATTATATAATGGGTGGTTGCTAAATTTTAATGTGTAATCGATATATTTAATATATAAAACGTTTTTAGTTTTGAATTTTTTGATTTAATGGATTGATTTAATAATGATATCAAAGTTGTCGCCATATTTGACTTTTGAAAAATTAGAAACTAATTTAATGAAAATAAAAACAATCACTCATTACGTGATTATCATCCAAATACATAATAAAAATTAATTTGGTAAAATAAATAAATAAATAAATGTGTAAAAGATATATTAATTTTACATAATTTTATCTTTAGTGTATAGAAATAATTTTTAAAAATTCAAAAATATTTTTTTGACATTTATTTTTATTAAATTAGTTTATATTTTATCAAATTAACAATTTTGCCCGTGAAATTATGCAATGGTATCTTCAATTGTCCTTATTTGGAACAAGATTCAAAATTTAGGGTCAAATATGTCACAATTAAAAAATTAATGACCAAAATAACAAAAATCTCAAACTATAGGGACCGTTAGTTTAATTTATCCGTTTTTTTAATATAAAAAGGGGCTATGCAGCAAAGATTCGGAAGAAAGAAGTAGGAATTAGAGAAGAGAAGGCATATAACAATAATAACCAATGGGGAGAGAAGAAGGAAAGAGCAAGATATTGATATTTGGGGGAAGTGGTTACCTTGGTAACTACATGTTGAGGGCTAGCCTTTCTATGGGCCATCCAACTTATGCTTACCTTCGCCCAATCAAACCTAATTCTGATCCTTCCAAGCTCCAACTCCATCATCATTTCCAATCCCTTGGAGTCACTCTTTTCCATGTATTATTACTCTCTCTCTCTCTCTCTCTCTCTCTCTCTCTCTCTCTCTCGGTTTCTCTCTCTTTCTCCATACTTATGTAATGACGATTATGGTTCAGGTGAGAAAAAAAAGAAAAAAAAAAAAAACGACTATTGTCATTTTTCACGGTTAAAATTTTTTTATCCCGAATATGTTTTCATGTCTGCATTCACTCAAAGTTGTTTAAGCATGTAAAAATATTAAAATATGAGAATCTCAAAATATAATCAAATAATTGCAAGTGAGTTAAAATAAGTAGAGGCAGAGTGATGACAATTTTTTCACTTTTAATTTCTTTTCTTTATTCACAAAAACCTTCAATCCAAACCATGCATTAGTGATGATAAATTTATTCGCATACTAACACAGTATATGTGAACAATACAGATTATCTCATTCATTCAAAATTATGAGTTTTATATCCAAAAAGTATACTGTTCCCACCTAAACATATGAGCTCCACAATTTTCAACTAATTAAAATATATGTTTTTCTTCACTCACATGTGAAAGGGGTGATTCTCATGTCAACAAAGGAAGACAACCAACCAAGTCAAGCTTGGTGGCCACCAACCATAGCAAAGGTCAAGAATGGAGGCTACCCAAGTCAAGAATGAAGGCTCTCCCACCTACTCCTTTGTGTATAAATAGAGACGGGAGGGAGAGGATGAGATACAGATCAGAAATTAGAGAGTGAGAGCTGTGAGTTGAGTGAGTTTCATCTCCTCCTCTGTATTTTGTATTTTGCTCCATTTTAGTGAAAACTTCTCATTTCTGTCCGTGGATGTAGGCATTGGGCCGAACCACGTAAATATTGTGTTCCCTGTGTGTGTGAGATATATTTCTGGGTGTGTTTGATCCTAACAAGTGGTATCAGAGCCGGTGTTGTGCGTTTTGCGGAAAAACAGAGTGTTGTTCCGAAACTGCCCAGAAATCGTATTGCTCGAAATCAGATTTTGAGCATACCAGGAGCAAGGGCTCGACGAGAGGAGTCCAGAAACATAAAACAGACACCCAACAGAGGCCAGACGCGCTCTCACGCGCCCCTAGAAGTTGGCGCGTGAATCCCAGTCGCGTCACGCGCCGCACGCGCTTTCAGAGGTAGAAGACGCGTGAGTTCACGCGCATGCACGCGCCTCACGCGCTTTCAGAGGTAGACGACGCGTGATCTCACGCGCGACACGCGCCGCACGCGCGCGCACCAAGCCGCTCGAGCCGGAGCCGCGTTGACCGTGCCCGAGCCGCTGACCGAGCCGCTGACTGAGCCGCTCACGTCAGCCAGACGCCAGCCGAACAGAAAAAAATCCGGTGCTTCTCAGGCGCACCAGATTCTGCCGATCTGAACCGTTAAAATTGTTTTGGCTTGATCTAAGCCATTTGAGGTCCGATTTGGGTGAGCTAATAGTGTTTTCAAACTATTTGGAATATTTCGGACACATCCGTACGGTCAGATTTTGCAAATAAGTTTTTCAAAAATTCACAGTTTTTATTTTTGGCAATCCGAAGTGTTTTTCCGGCTAATTTGAGCAGTCCGGACTTCACAGCAAAGCCTGTTTTTCAAACAGAGATTACTTTCTGGATGATGGAGGAATCCACATCAGCTTCAGGGCCGATGATTCGGTTGAACGCTTCTAATTATGCGATATGGAAGCCGCGGATGGAGGACGTCCTGTATTGTAGAGATTTGTTTGACCCTATAGCGCTAAAGGGGGTCAAACCAGATGGAGAAAAGGATGTGGACTGGATAAAAACCAACCGGAAGACTGTCGGTCAAATCAGACAGTGGATTGACCACAGTGTGTTCCACCATGTTGCCCAAGAGACAGACGCCTATGCCCTATGGATGAAATTGGAGGGCATGTACCAGTCCAAGACCGCACGGAACAAAGCCTTGATAATGAGAAGGCTTATAAACTTGAAGCTGAAGAATGGTGTGTCTGTTGCTGAACACACCAGTGAATTCCACAGCCTTGTGAACCAGCTTGCATCAATCAAAATGGAGTTGGAGGATGAGATGCAAGCATTATTATTACTCAGTTCCTTACCAGATAGCTGGGAGACGTTGGTGGTTTCTCTCAGTAATTCTGCACCCGAAGGGAAGCTGACCATGGGAATGGTCACAGACGCCTTATTCAACGAGGAGGCAAGGAAGAAAGAGATGGAAGGAGAGCAGTCCCATGCCCTTGTCACAGAAAGTAGAGGCAGAGATAGAGAAAGGGGCAGAGGTAGAGGAAGAAGTAAAAGCAGAGGGCGTTCACAGTTCAGACAGGACAACACGAGGAGGTGTTTTTACTGTGATCAAGAGGATCACGTAATAAGAGATTGCCCAGAGAAAAAGGCGGACAGACAAGCCAAAGAGAAGGCTAAGGGACACGGAGGTCCCTCAACTACAGCAGTTGCAGTGCATTCCTCTGACGATGAAGAGGTGTTGCTTACAATCTCGTCAGAGTTGGAGACACCCGGCTGGATTTTGGATTCAGGGTGTACGTTCCACATATGTGCGGATAAGAAGCTTTTCTCCACTTATCGAAGAGTCAGCGGTAGCACTATCCGGATGGCCAACAACACAGTGAATAGAGTTGTCGGCATAGGGACAGTGCGATTCCTTACTAAGGATGGAAGAAAAGTAATTTTATCTGAGGGCCGACATGTGCCAGGAGTACGGAGGAATCTAATCTCCCTAAGTATGCTAGATCTAAAAGGAAATTGTTTCTCATCTAGTGGCGGGGTTCTTCATGTACGCAGAGGTGATAGAGAAATGTTGCAAGGCAAATTGTGCAACAAACTGTATAGACTGGAAGGAGAAGCTTTGACAAAGATGAGTGTTGTCAAATGCCAGTCAAAGGGTACAAAGAGAGAACATACGCAACCAAAGCGTATGATTGAGCAAGGCTTTCATCAGGAATGGCGAAAACGGTGCACGGGAACGCAAGGAGGCAGTTCAAAGGTGCACAGATCTGAGCCAGTGAAGCCTATCTTGAAGAAAGTTCAGAGCAAAGAAACCAAATCTGTAGAGACTATGCCAGTAAAGAAGAGAGTTTCTTTTGCTTCCGTGTTAGAGACATTTTGCAACCTCTCAAAAGATGCATGGAAGGGAGGGATGCAATCTCAAGTCGCAAAGTGAGCTTTGCAATGCACTCCAATAAGGGGGTGCGAGCACTATGCACGGAGTTGCATAGTGATACCTTGTACAGACCGATGGAAGTTATCTTGGCAGAAGGGCTAACTGTCAAACATCAGTACGGACGTACAAGTGAGACAGAACCGAACATCAGGGATTGCAGCACAGACAACGGGCGTATGAGAACGCTGGGAAGTTGTTCTGAAGTGCAGAAAGCAAAGGCTGGTTGTTCAGAAATAAGCTCCGAGCAAGGAAAATTGAAGATGTTGATGTGTCAAACTCTGAAGTTTTCTAGTTGCTCCCGTGTTTCATCATGCAAGAAGCTGCACGGTAATGCAAGGGTATCCCGAGCAGGGGGTGCAGGGCATCCAATCAGGGGGTGCTTGATACCTTGGCAGCAGGTTTTGTTGTGGATCACCTCACATGGGCTGAGGGGGTGATTGTTGAAGGTCACCCCATGTGAAAGGGGTGATCCTCATGTCAACAAAGGAAGACAACCAACCAAGTCAAGCTTGGTGGCCACCAACCATAGCAAAGGTCAAGAATGGAGGCTACCCAAGTCAAGAATGAAGGCTCTCCCACCTACTCCTTTGTGTATAAATAGAGACGGGAGGGAGAGGATGAGATACAGATCAGAAATTAGAGAGTGAGAGCTGTGAGTTGAGTGAGTTTCATCTCCTCCTCTGTATTTTGTATTTTGCTCCATTTTAGTGAAAACTTCTCATTTCTGTCCGTGGATGTAGGCATTGGGCCGAACCACGTAAATATTGTGTTCCCTGTGTGTGTGAGATATATTTCTGGGTGTGTTTGATCCTAACAATTTCATCAAGTGTGTGAATAAAATTGAACTACACGATTATATTGTAATAATAATAGTGCTATATACTATGAATGGTTGTTTAAATTTGCATGTGGAAGGGTGCAGGGGGAACTAGATGATCACGAGAAGCTGGTAGCAGTACTTCGACAGGTTGATGTAGTGATCTCTACACTTGCAGTGCCTCAACATCTTCTACAACTCAGAATTATAGATGCTATCAAAGAGGCTGGCAATATCAAGGTCATTGATTTTCTCTTGTTATATGGATTTTTTTTTTTTTTTTTTTTTGACAAATGTGTTTTTTCATCTTATTTCTGCATGAGTTGTTAGATGCACCAGATCTTGTTCGAATCTTACCGCTTACCTGATTATTATAATTTTTGCATGTGTTTTGCTTGTTTATGGAGCAGAGTCCGCCATATGTGAGTGTTGGAATAAGGGCATTTTGGTAATTTTGTACTTGTGATATGTTTTTAAAATCAAATTCTCAATTTTTTATTTTTATTTTTAAGACAAATGTGATAATCAATCTAATTTTTGCATAAATGATCTACACACAAAGTTTTACAAAGTGAACTTGAATTCAACTCAGTGAAATAGAATAATTTCCATCAAAATATTCATTCTCATATTAGTTTGGTTGACTAAAAAATAAGAAAAAATATATTATAAATGAAATTATCAGTTATCATTATGATAGAATGATCATTTTATTAAAGAGTCTAAAAAATTACCATTTTATTCTATTTTTTCTCATTAGGTGAATCAAACTGAATAGAACAGTTTAAACTTTTAAAAAATTGATAGTCAAAAAATTTATAATGTGGTATGAATTTAATTTTTTTTAGTATTGTTTTTGTGCATATGATATAGCAGAGATTTGTCCCATCAGA
Organism: Camellia sinensis; assembly: GCF_055761805.1. NCBI lineage: Eukaryota > Viridiplantae > Streptophyta > Magnoliopsida > Ericales > Theaceae > Camellia > Camellia sinensis. The sequence continues at coordinate 190,025,293 of NC_138961.1, read as the reverse complement.
ATTTGGAAATGATGTTGATAGGGTAAGCGGGCTGCCACCCTTCCAAGCACTGCTTGATAACAAGAAGAAGATAAGAAGGGCAACAGAGGCAGCTGGGATACCACATACTTATGTTTCTGCAAACTCATTTGCTGCTTATTTTGTTGATTACTTACTCCATCCTCGTGAAAACCATGATCAAGTTACCATCTATGGCACTGGTGAAGCCAAGGGTAAGTGTTTCTATTACATATTTACATTAATATTGCAGTGAAAAAGTTTAAGAGTACAAAAATTAATACCCTACATTCATGTGAGATGATTGTATTCAGTTAATAAAAAAAATATATTACAACACTAGAAGATCCTTTTAATATTGGCTGGTCTTCTCTACCCAGCGACGGACCGACGCCCAGACGGCCACGGCCATCCGCTCAAATAAAAAAAAAATAAATATTAATATATATTACTTTTGAATTTAATACTATTAATACTAAATAATTGTTTAATCAAAGATGGCTCCCCTGCTGTTGCTTTTGTCATTGTCAAATATGCCCCCCACATATTCATTAGATGGCCCAGGTCTCTTCTTTCTATTGAAAAAAAAAAGAAGAAGAAGAAGAAGAAGAAGAAGAAGAAGAAGAAGAAGAAGAAGAAGAAGAAGAAGAAGAAGAAGAAGAAGAAGAAGCATAGAATAAAAAATAAAATATAATTAAAAATTCACTTCTTTTCCCTGACGTGAAAGAGACCGGAAACAGAAAGAAAAAAAAAAAAAGAAAAAAACCTAAGATGAATTTTGACTTGCTGCACGGCGTTTTATTGATTAAATGTGTATGATTTTTTTTTTTTTTTGAGTCAAATTAACTTGGGAATATAGAAAAAAAAAGTGTTGCTTCTGTCATTAATCATCTCATTATTACAACTATGCGATTCATATTCTTTTTTATTATTGTTTTTAATTTGTAATATTTTTATTATATATATATATATATATATATATATTTTCAATGTCATTTGATACAATTGTAATTTTTTAATTTTACATATTAAGAAAAGATCATGAATTAGGACGTATGATTTCTATTACTAGGTTTTTTTTTTTTTTAAAATCATATTTGGAAAAATTTAATTTTATTCAAATTAAGTATTATAAATTCAAAATTAAAATAAATTGAGACTTGTATATAATTTATATGTTGAATTTGAATTCATGTCTTGGCACCCCCACAAATGAATTCCTGATTCCGTCTCTATCTTTACTCACTAGGGTTGGACAAATAACTCGAAATCCCATAAACCAAACCAACTTGATTTTTTTGGGTAGGGTTAGTTCAATGTTTTGGATGACCTGAGCCTAATTCTAGCTCTTAGTAGAGGGGGGCGTGAATCGGTTGCAGACATGGAACCTCCAATCGGCCACCCGTCTGTGAGATTGGCGGATTGGAGAAAATAATCCGCATTCGTCCGCCAATCCAGAGGTTGCAGATTTAGAAAATTGGCGGATAGATACGAATTCGTTTGGCGGTTTAAAATTTACAAAATTCCAATATAATTCAATTGTGCACTTCCTCAAAAACACAACCTGGGCATAATTAAATTGTGCACTGTCAAATATATTACAACAAACATTGTGCATCCAAAGACTAAATAATCAGTTGTACGTCCTACGCCCAATAACTAAATAATCGTGGAAATTTAGAGTCAGAGACTGGCACTACCAAAGACGACGACGATGATGACAATAACACCACCAACAATAACAACAACAACAACAAAAAAAGGTGAGCAAGAAATACAAAGAAACTTAAAGTGGGTGTTTTGGTAACACCATTGCAAGAAGCTTAGATCGTCAACAACTAAAACAAAAAAAAGATGGAGACTTCGAAGAAGAGGTTTTTAGAAAGAAAAAAGAAGTTTTTTTTAAGAGAGAGAAAGAGAGATCCTAGATAAGAAATCTTTCCACCAAAAAAAAAAAAAGACCTACTTCTGAGACCTGTGTGTGTACTTTAGAACCTGAAGGAGATATAAACCTACTTGGATGTTTGATGAAAAAATAATAATAATCCTATGTAGTTTCATAAATCAAATACAACCCAGAAACAAGAAAAGAGAAGAAGAGAAGGAGAAGAGAAGAGAGAGAAGAATACCTTCGAATCGAGGCTTCGATTGCTGCTCAACGACACTGTCGCCAATCGCCAATCGTTGCTTGCTACCACTGTTGCCGATCGTTGCTCGTCGTCGTTCAAGTGAGAGAGAGAGAGAGAGTCGTTGAAGGAAGAACTAGGGTTACGAAAACATGAAATGAAAAAATGAAGGCGAGATAGAGGGAAAAATGGAGAAAAATATGATGGACGGGTGGGTCGGGCACGCGGATGGAAGTGGTGGATTACCCGCGATGGATCCGCGAAATCAAAATATATGGGCTCGTATCCGCCCACCACGTGTCACACATCCACCCAAAACAACACGGGTCGGTCGGGTTTGGCAGGTCGGAGCATCCACTGCACAACCCTAGCTCTTAGGTACTGTTTTGTTCACCACAGTACAATGGAATGGAATGATCATTTTATTAAAATATTTATTTTCATGTTTTGTTGAATTCTAAAAAATCAATGACAAAATAAATTACAAATGGAATCATCATTTATCATTTCAAGGGAATGATCATTCCATTTGAGAGTCTAAGGAATGACCATTTCATTCAATTCCATCTCATTCCAGTGAACCAAATAGAGCATTAGTGATAAAGTCAAGGTCAAGGTCAAGGTCAAACTCAAGCAAGTCAACTCAGGCCAGAAGTTTAGGCTTGGGCCGGGCTTGGATAATTCTTTTTACCCTTCGAACTGAGCTTGGTTGTAGCCTTATTGAAGGGCCATGATGGGTTGTGGTAGTGTCAACTAGTGGTGGTGATGGTCAATTAGGTGATATATATAGAGAGAGAGAGGAGGGGGAGAAATGTGATGATGGTGGCCCAACGATGAAAGAAAAGATGAGGTGATACTGGAGAGAGTTGTGGTGAGGTAGTGAGAGGGCATGATGGAATGTTGAGATTAGTTGAGGATAGAGAACTTGGTTTGGGTGCTAGATGAAGGAAATGAGGGCAGTATACTAAATTTCTTTTGGTATAAGAGGGTAATTAAGTAATTTTCTTTTTTTATTAAGTTCATTAGAAGATAAATCTTGAAATATTTATAATTTCTCAAATTAAAGAAAAACGTGTATCCATAATAAACCTCAATAAGGATGTCCATAAATTGTCCTACACTATAAAACAAGAACAATGACCTAAGAGAAGGAAAAAGAAAACACAAACACGCCCCATAAAATTGACAATTCATACCGTTGGATTTAAACCAAGGGTGTCTAGCACAATAAATAAATGAACAAGTTTATAGAAAATTGAATTTGTGATGAAAGGAATGATTAAAAAAATTACAATAATAAATAATTTGATAAATTTATATTTAAATTATGAGTTGTTTGGGATGCCCTAAATAAGTGTACTTTTTATCTTTTTTGGACTAAAAAATTGAGGAAAAAATATAGATATTTAAGTTAATTTTTTGATTTTTTTATGAAAAAATATGTATTAAAATATTATATAATTAAGTGTATAGGAGAAGATAATTAATTAATCCGTACAGTTGGGCAGTGGGTCGGCTGAAAAAGATATGGGAAAATATTGCCTACTTTTTGGCCTTTGATTGGACGGTGTTGTTCCGCCTGTGGGGGCTCACCACGGGTCCCGTTTTTCTAATCAGAACTGTTCAATGTGTAGAAATCGTCGAGTACTATGTTCTTGTAAAAAAATCATGTTCATTGGATATCGATAACTATCTGATCGTGTTAGTTTTTTTTTTCACATGTTAACTATAACACCATCTATTTTTTATACAAAACTGATTTGATCATGTAATTAGCAATATCAGATAGAAGTGGTTTTTTACAAGCATATAGTACTCGACGAGTTCTACACATTCAACGGTTCCGATTAGAAAAATAGAACCCGTGGTGGGTTCGTTTACCATCCAATTTAAGAATATACACACATAATATATTTTTTTTTCCTTTCACTCCTATGCTTTGATGTCTGTACATAGGCTGCCGTGTGTCGGCTGATTTGTATTTAACATTATATATATTAATTTTTTTATATTTTTTTTGTAAATAGTGATAACTTTTTGAGTAATTTTTTGATTTTTTGTCTTTTTTGAGAGTTACCAAACTTGGCCTAAAAAATCTATTAAAATAAATTATTATTGCTTTTAAAAAAATATTATCATTTTTATTTTATTTTATTTTTGGTAAAAGACTTGTGTCTGCAAATCATTTTTTTTTTTTTTTAAAAAGAAGGAATTTTATGGGAATTATGTAAGGTGTTTGGGATTTGGTGTGCAGCTGTGTTAAATTACGAGGAAGATGTCGCGGCGTACACAATAAAAGCATCCACAGATCCAAGGGCTTGCAATCGAGTCATTTTCTATAGGCCCCACCTTAACATTGTCTCTCAATTGGATTTGCTCTCTTCTTGGGAAAAAAAAACTGGACGTTCTTTCAAAAGGACCTACGTATCAGAGGACTCTATCGTCAAACTTTCCGAAAGTAAGTGCTCTATTTGATAACTTTATTTATTTATTTATTTTTAAATTACAAATATATTCGATAAGATTGGTTTAAAATATAAATTGTTTTATATAGTTTAAGAAATTATATCATGCTCTTAGAAATTTTTAATTTCATAACATACGATCCCTTTTTATTTACAAATTATTAAGTTAATTAATAGTTTTTAATAATGTCAAAAATATATTTTAATTAATAATTCAAATAATTTTATTATTGTATAGGAAAGTAATTAGGAATTTCATTTTTTAGTTAATTCTATTACCTTCTAAAAAAAAGTTAATTCTATTAAATAAAAAATTCTGACAATGAAGTATTTGTAATTTTTCAAATTATAAGAGTTCTTGAGATATTGTTAATATTAAAAATGTAAAAATATTTTAAAATTAGTAAGAAAGTGCCTTGTGGCTTTTATTATCATTATTATTTTGTTATGCTTTAAGAATGTTGGTTAGCAAGATCCTAATACATTTTATAAGCTTCACCAAAAATTACACAAAGTTAAACGCAAATAATTTTATTAAATATATAATCTCATACCATAAGTTATGGTACTTAAAAAATGAGGTCCATAGTTTTATTTATTTTCCCTATCCCTACGGGTGAAGATTGCGAGGCCGGCCAGGCCGAGCCGAGATTGCTCAATTAATAATAGATTTTGTGTCTGTCAAAAAAACCCAGTCTAACTATGAAGCCTATATAGTCAATCAAAACCCAACCTTACTATAAAATATAATTCTGAAACTCGTCCATCAAGTCTCTATAGGTATATGGGTTGTTTTTAAAAAAAATACAAACAAACTAGTTTCTAAACAAATAATTAGGACTAAACAACATATTGGACAACAAAATAAATAATACACATCACAATCAGTTCTTTGAAATGTTTTTAGCAACTCTTAGAAATGATTATGAATTTCAAGTAAATAAAATCTGCAGTAAGTGGTTTGTATATTTTCTAATGTATAAAATAAATAAATAATAAAATAAAATAAATATACTAGCGGGCTGAGTTATAGATGTGAATTCCAAGTCTAACCCATTAATTTAATAGATTTAAAATATTGGTCTAACCTGGCTTTACGAGTTAAAAATACTATTTTGAAATCCTAAAAAAATAAGATTGAGATGGATAGACTGGCAATCCAATGTGTCGATACCCACCCAATGGGAAATTCTATTTGCACCCAAAAAGTAACTCAGTACGCTCAACTAAAATTTTGAAATTTTAATTACTAGTATGCTCTAATGTAAATTTACTAATAAGGACAACACATATTAAATCTTAAAATAAAATATTATTTTTTTCATGATACATCCTAATCACTAATAGTGTTCTTCATATTCAAGTCTCTTCATTTTCTTTATCAAGTTCAACTTATTTTCTCTTGTTCTTCTTCTTCACTCCAAAACTCCAATTTACTTCACCAAAACTCACCATTATCATCAACTTCATTATTTCTTATTGTATTGTTACTTTCAAATAGGAAAAAAATTGAACAAAATCAAATAATGGATGAGAATAATAATCAATTTTTTTTTTTGAAGCAACCTATCAAAGAGAAGGTAAGTATTCACATAAATATCAAAGTACAATTATTTATTTATGTGTTTTTTTTTTAATGTAAAAATGAATATTCAGTCTGTTTTATGTCAATGCTGTTCAGGCTTTCAGATCCAAACAAATTCACTTTGTTCGAATTTAAAAGTGCAAACAAAACAATCTTGTTCGACGCTAGACAGCCAAACAAGCTGACTATGTTCGGCTTTGTAACTCCGAAATAGTGACTTTATTATTTGGGTGTACTATAAAATTAAAATATTATATTATTTAAGGATATAATTTATGAAAAAATATAGAACGTATTAAGACTGAACTATATATTTAAATAATTTAATAGAGAGTACTAATAAATTAGACATACTAATTCATTTTTTTAGTGTAAATAAAATTCCCCCAACCCTACTATCCCCTAATTCTATCCCTCAAACAAGCATCTTAATGAACTAATAAGGTAGTTTATAATAATTATATTGTTTAGACAAAAGGGGTTGTTTCATAGTATATAAACCTATTTCTGTTACTATTTCACAACCCATGTTGTGTATTCAACTACAAGTTACTGTTTGAAAGCCCAAAATGTCACAAAAGCCCAACACATTCTGTTACTGTTTAAATTATATTGATATTAGGGATCAAAGTGTAACAGATGGCATGTTTTGTATATTATTACATATTTTGTATACTATTAGTATAATAAACCTTTTTTTATTTAAATTTTCATTTCATTAAACTGTCATTAGCACAATCTTTATTATTAGGATAAATTATATCGATAGTCCCTATATTTAGTCGTTGTAATTTCATTTGACTCGGTTTTAACCCTGAATTTGTAACTCTCGTGCTAATTTGGTCTAATTGAATACAATCATTACTTTTTTTTTTGTGAAAATACACAAATGAACGACATATGTCATATTTTTATAAGCAAAATTATAAATTTGATCAAGTCAGTGATTATTTTAACAATTATCAATTGGACTAAAATCAACACAAAATATAAAATGTAATATCAAAATTCAGCCAATTATTACTATAAGAATCAAAATGACACAAAAGATAATATATAAGGACTAGCAGTGTAATTTACCTTATTACTACTGATTTTTATTATTACTATAAGGATCAAAATGACACAAAAGATAATATATAAGGACTAAAAGTGTAAGTTACCTTATTACTACTGATTTTTATTGGGGTGGTTATTATTTGCAGTTTTACCATATCCGGACAACATACCAGTGGCTATCCTACACAACATATTCATCAAAGGAGATCAGTTGAGCTTTGAGCTAACAGAGGAAGACTTGGAGGCCTCCAAGCTCTATCCAGACTACAAATATACTTCTGTGGATGATCTTCTTGACATTTGTTTGGTTAACCCTCCCAAACCCAAACTCGCTGCATTTTCCTGATCAACACTGTACTGCAGATATATATTCAATAAGAAGTTCGATGACAAACATAATGTGATATAAAAATATTATAAGTGTAGCATCGTTGCTACTATTTTCCCCATAAAAATCTACCCTTTATATGTATGGAATAAGATTTAATTATTATAGTGATGAGCACTCTTTGTAGGCAATATATAAAGGGTAGATTTTTTTCTTCTTCTTTTGCTGAACTTAGATTATTATCCAATGTGCCGGTTTATTGTTATTTATCTTTAGTGATTTTTTTTACTTTTTAAATCCCAAAAATAAATTATGGTTTAAGAAAAAAAATTAGAGATAAAAACACTTTTTTAGAGACAAAATATTTTATTGTAAAAAAATATCATTATTATATTTTTAGGGACAAAATTAGACATTTAATGATGAATCATTATCTTTTTTGACCAAATTTTTTTGTTCAGCATTTATTAGCGACATTTTAAAAATTAATTGCTAAAAGCCCTTTTTTTTTTATAATAACTTGTTAGGACGACCTTTTAGCAATTATCATTGCGACAAAATAATTGCTCTCCAAATATTTATTCAATCAAAATTTTCACTTTTGAAGATAAAAATTTGGTTTTTAAAACCCTTATATATTGTAGTTGGTGCATCTAAATGATGTACAACTAAAATCTAAAAATAAAATAAAAAATTTATTAAAATATTAAAAAAATTCACTAGAGAAAAAAAAAAGAGTGTATTTATTCATAAATTCTTCTTCACTTACTTATGCTTCACCTAGTTTTTTATATTTCAATAAGTCCTATAGGTGACATAGTTACAAAAATATCCATAATAATAATATTCACATTAACAGTGCGAATGTTCCATATTTATTACACCAAATTGCTAAGCATTCAAAAAATATTTGTAAGAATAAAATTGTTCATAAAATATTTTAAATATAAGAATTAGAATTTAGTGAATCAAATGTCCAAATAATATGACTTATTAGAATACAAGAATATGTTATGGACTAATTGGGATATAAGTATTAGAAAAAAGATTTCCTAATAAATCCCTCTAAAAAAAGGGGCATTTATTTATAAATATCTCTTCACCTACTTATATTTTACTTATTCTAAACTATTTGGGTAAATTACATCGACACCCCCTGAGATTTCTGTTCAATACAAATTCCCCATTAGGTTTGAAAAATTACACTTACTACCTGCCAAATTGAAATGTCACATTTGCCTCTTAGCCTTTATACGTATAAAATAATAAAACAATACTGATATTTTGTTCATGTCATTTCAAGATAAATAACAATTACCTTCTTTGGTTTAAGTCATACAAAAAATTGATTTTTTTTTTAATTTTTCATGTTTATTTTTAATTATTTTTAATGAATCTTTTTTAGTATTTTAAGCATTTTTTAATTTTTATTTTCTTGATACATCTAATTTAGATATACTTAAGAAGTATAATAATTTGTATTTTTTTAAATTCACCAAATACAAAAAAAATATATAGAAATACAAAAATTCAGTAATACTATAATAAATGTGAATGATGGTGTTTAGTAATACTGTAATAAATGTGGGTGAATAGACAAGAAAGAAAAATGATGGTAGAAATAAATAAAAAAAATTATATTCATATATATAATTTATACAAAAAATATCATAAAAATGTTGTGATAGTGATATTGTTGTAAATATAAATCATGTTTATGAGTGTTTTGTTTTAAAGTGAAAGGTTACCATTAGACTATATCATTGTGTTTGAAAATTTTATATAAAATTTATATTTTTATACTATCACTCAATAAGAATATATTCAGATAGAGTTTAATGATGAAAAGTTATAGAATGTAGTCATGATGATAAGAAGAAGAAATTGTAGGAAAAATGGCAAAATGGTGATTTAAAAAATTTTAGGGGCATTACATTAGCAATCTATAGGGTAATTTGTAATGAGATTACAAACCTCAGGGAGGGGAATGTAATTTTTCAAACGTGAAGGGGGAATCTGTATTAAATAGAAACTTTAAGAGCTGTTAGTGTAATTTACCCAAATTATTTTCTTATATTCTAATAAATTTTATGGGTGACATAGTTATCAAAATATCCCTAATAATAATAAGATGAAGAATTATTAATGTTTACATTGATAGTGTGAATGTTTCATGATGTGAACATTCACACTGTCAAATTTATTTATCATGAAACATTTACGCTATCAAATTTATTTATTTATTTTTGTTTTATAAAATTACATATTCAAGTGAGATTTTATTTTATAGATCTTGTTAATTAGGTTTCAAAAATAAAAATTTCACCCCCCCCCCAAAAAAAAAAGAAGTACAACAAAAATTATGAATTTATAAAGTTCAATAAATAATAAGTACAAAATTGTGCACACCAAGTTGCTAATGGTTTAAAAGATATTTGTAATGGTAAAATTATTTATGAAATACTTTAAATATGATAACATTTGATAGATCAAATATCTAAATAATAAAACTTATTAAAATATAAGAATATGTTATGATCTAATTAGAATATAAGTACTGAATGGATATTTTCAAATAAATTTTCCAAAAAAAAACTGCTCTTTTTATTAGGGGAATTACAATTCACGATGTAGGACCCAAATTTTTTTTTTATAATAAAATATGAGAGGTGCAACTCATTTTGAGATGAGATGCAACTCAAACATTGTGGGGTTGCGCCCCCTATCCTTTTGTAATTTTTTTGAATAAAGTATACTAACTTCTTTGGAAATTTTGAGAAAATATAATTAATTTTATAATTTTGATATAATTATATTTGAGAGGATAATTTATATATAAATTGGGCTGAGTTGGGTAATGGGCTATTCTGTGGGCCACTAAGGACTGAGTAAAAGGGCCTTGAAGTTAGCCCGGTCCAAAAGAGCTTTGTAGTTAGCTCGGTCGGCATGGTCAGAGAGGCGACAGTTAGTTCAGTCAAACCATATTGAGCCGAGGTATTTTGGGCCTTTTCTCAAGACCTTGCTGTTGAATAGCTTGGTCTAGGCACACTATGGATAGCACGGTCTCAATAGGTGAAACCGAAGTACAAGTAACAGAGGAGAGAACCGAGCTAGCTAGAGCTCGGTCATTTCAGCTAGTTAGCATGGCTATTTTATCCCGGTCGTTTTGTCATACTACCGAAGTAAAACCATCTCACTTGGTTTAAGCAGTGAGGGGGGTGTTGAAGGATAATCATTATCTTTTAGGAGTGTGATTCCTAGGAGGACTCTGGATGGAGGAATAAGAGTTCTACTAGGATTATGCCACGCGGAACTTATAAAAGCTCATAACATCACCTATGGAGAGGTAACACAACTTTGACTCTCGAATACACAGATCTTTTGTCTATTTGTCTATTTTGCTGACTTAGGTATCGGAGGGGTATCCGGCACACACCCGCCGGCTAGCTCACATTTGTGTTTTCAGGGAGTAAAGCAACAACGTTTGGAGAAACGCAGACTTGATCAATAGGATTATATGAGAAGATTATTTCTTACTCGTACAATTGGCGCCGTCTGTGGGAAGACCAGAATGAACAAAACCTCTTGATCAAGTTTTTCTTGCTAGTTGAAAGCAATGGCGCACAATGAAGATTTGCAGTAGTCCGCCATCGACGGACAAACCCTAGAGGGGGGAGGGAAGTGCGAAGGTTTTCCTTTTATCTCTTCCATGGTGGATTTAGAGCCCCAATGATAGAACCCCCAAAGGAATGCAAGAGGGAGGCGGACTAACAGCCCCCGTCGCTCTCAAAGTCCAGAAAGACAGAGGCGGAGGATCGATCCTCAAGTTCTGGAGGATCGGGTGAAGGAACAAGACGAGTTAATAAGGAAGATGTCTTCGGACATGGAGGCTATGAAATGCCAGATCAAAGGGAAATGAGTGGCGACATGAGAGGGGCACAAAAGCAACACGCCCCCTCGCCATTCAGAAGATTGTGGTAGGCATACCACGCCATCGCAAGCAGAGAGTAGGAGCCTCAGAACAGGCGACACTCAATCAAGGACTTCCAGAACTTGTTACTCCAAGTCTGAGAGAACGAGAACATTGAGGTCTTACACTGAGGGAAACACCTATCGGCCCTCACGTACGCACCAGACATCATCCAGGCAAACGGAGTTGCCTAGATCATCCGACTTACGGACTGTGCTTGAAGAAAGGGCACGACGGAAGGAGGATACCAGGGCACGCGACCCTCGCAGAGTTTCAGCCCTTGAGCGGTTGGCTCCTTGGACGCATGGAAGCGTCGAGGTGGGAATGCCCATACCGCGTCTTGCTTACGAACCAACAGACAAAGCATTAGCAAGGCTGCAGACCTCGCTGTTCGTTCCAGCAATTGAGAACGCGCCCCTACTTTCAGGCTTCCTTTAGCCCAAATTCACCACGTATGAGGGGAAGACAGACCCTTACACGCACCTTAGCCATTTTCACCAGGTTATGGCAGCATAACGGCAAAACGAGGCTTTGATGTGCATCATATTCCCATCCAGCCTTGGCGACCTAGGTTTAACTTGGTTCGGAAGGCTACCAGAAGGCAGCATAGCCTCCTGGGCGCAATTGGCAGAAGCATTCGTGACAAGGTTCAAAACAAACACTAAGATGCCAGTAGAGATCGATCAGCTGCTCTCCATTGACATGGCCGACAAGGAGACGTTGAGATCCTACAACAGTCGTTATTGGGAGACCTTTAACCAGATAGGAGATTGCCCCACAAATCTTGCCATCGCGCAATAGAAAAGAGGTCTTGCAGTCGGAAACAGGCTGAGGGACTCAATTACCATGACGCCCTCCCTCACAATGGAAGCCTTAATGGAGAGGGTACACCAACACATTCGGGTGGAGGAGGATGGCGCCCGTGCTAAAATAAAGTCTGGTACAACCGCAATACCAGATAAAAAGACTTCGGCAAAAGTCAACGCGGTAGAACGTCCAAGTAGAAACGGGCGAGGCAGGCGGGACAACGGAGAGGACCATGATAAAAGGTGGTTGAGACACCACACTGCCATTACCACGGTGTTCAAAAAACCGATCTATCGGATTCTTAGTGAGATATGCGATGAACCTTTCGTCAGATGGCCAGCTAAATTAGGAGAGGCACAAAAGGACTATGACGAAAGATCTCGGTGCACCTTCCATAAGGAAAAAGGGCACCGCACTGAGAATTGCATGCCGTTGAGACAACATCTGGAAGAGTTAGTGGCAGCTGGGTATCTGGACCAGTACATAGAAGAAGGGACATAGTTAGCCCCCCAAAACCACGATCACTCAGACGGAATGCCGATCGACGCCCCACCTCAAGGCGTGATAAAAGTAATACATGGGGTATTCGAACCTGAGCGAATATGTGAGCTCAGGGGAATAATCAAGAAGGCTGAGCACTTAAGGGAGGTATTAAGTGCGCAGCCTACCATTAAAAATGGGAGAATAGAGGTCACAAACGTTATGTCTTTTTCAGACAGAGACTTGGCAAGGATATATTGCCCTCACAACGATGCACTGGTCGTTACTCTCCGCGTCAAGGATTACGACGTCAAGCGAATTTTGATTGACCAAGGGAGCCCATGTGAGATAATGTATTACGAAACCTTCAAATAACTGAAATTGGAGGACAAAGACTTGGCACCTGCCGTATCTCCCCTGATCGGATTCAACTCAATGCCATAGTGGCCAGTTGGCAAGATAATTCTCCCAGTTAGAGCAGGAAGCATGACGAAACAAGTGGAATTCTGGGTATTGAAAGTCCCTTTCACTTACAACATAATCTTGGGAAGGACATGGCTGCATGCCATGCGATCGGTAGCGTCAACCTACCATCAAGTAATGCGGTTCCCCAACGAAGCTGGAGTAATTGAAAAGGTCTTTGGAGACCAAATTATGTCAAAGCAGTGCTTCGTCACAGTAAATGGCAGCCGAGCTGCCAAAGGGTTTGTTCATATGGTGGAAGAACCTGAGAGCAATGAATTATTTGCGGATGTTGGCAAAGCCGCTGAACAGAAGGCAGTGGAAGACTTGGTACAGGTAAGAATAGATGAAAAGGACCCGAAAAAGTTCTTTTTGCTTGGCTCATCTATGTCCAGCACCGAGAGAATAGAGGTCATGGAATTCTTGATCTCTAACATTGAAGTGTTTGCTTGGACACCGTATGACATGCCTGGCATTGATCCAAACTTCATCTGTCACCAATTGAATGTCCACCAAACTGCAAGACCAATCATACAGCGTACTCGCAGATCAGCACTCCGCCACGCCGAGATAGTGGCGGAAGAAGTGGGAAACCTTCTTGAGGCAGGAGCTATCAGAGAAGTGCACTATCCCAAATGGATATCCAATACAGTAGTGGTGCCAAAGAAGAATAGAAAATGACATGTCTGCGTGGACTACAAAACAGTCAACAAGGCGTGCCCAAAAGACAACTTTCCCCTACCACGGATAGACCAACTGGTAGACCTAACGACAGGACACAATCGACTTAGCTTTCATGATGTGTACAGAGGTTACCATCAGATCGCTATGTATGAACCAGACCAGGAGGTCACATCCTTTACAACGCCAAGATGACTGTATTGCTACAAGGTCATGCCCTTTGGCCTAAAAAACGCAAGGGCAACATTCCAGCGGATGGTTACGAAGATGTTCGAACCATTGTTAGGCAGAACAATGGAGGCTTACATCGATGATATGGTAGTCAAAAGCAAGGATGGGAATGACCATCTCAGGGACCTAGGTGAGATGTTTCAAATCCTAAAGAAGCACAAGTTGCGCCTTAATGCATCTAAGTGTGCGTTCGGCGTAGGATTAGGTAAATTCCTAGGCTTCTTGGTGACCAACCGAGGTATAGAGGCAGACTCTTCTCAGATCAAAGCAATTCAGGATCTAGAGAGGCCCAACTCAGTAAAAGAAGTAAAACATCTCACCGGTATGGCAGCCGCGCTAAACCGGTTCATAAGTCGGTCGTCAGGCAGATGTCGACCATTTTTTCAAGCATTAAAGGCCAAATTTGAGTGGGATGAAGAATACGACCGCGCCCTAGAAAGTTTGAAAGAATACATGTCTTCTCCACCATTGCTAGTGACCCAATACCTGGAGAAGAACTATTTTTGTACCTGGCAGTTTCACAGCACGCAATTAGCGCAGTGTTGGTCCAAGCAGAAGGAATCCAACATCTGCCTATCTTTTATATTAGCAAGACATTGCTGGGCGCAGAAACCAGGTACTTACCATTGGAAAAACTGGCTTTAGCCTTAATGATGGCCTCAAGGAAGTTGTCACATTACTTTCACGCCCACACCATAATCGTCCTCACAGCTTTTTCATTAAAAGCTTTGTTTGAGAGGGTGAACTTTTCTAGGCGAATCTTGAAGTGGGCAGTAGAGTTAGGACAGTTTGACATGAAGTTTCAACCCAAAATCGCGATAAAAGCCCAAGCTTTGGCAGACTTTGTCGCAGAATTCACATCGAGAAATCATCACATCTGCCCAGTTGATTTAACTGGTACAACTGAAATGGGGATGGAAAGTATCGCCGGAATAGCGCAACCCCTGATACAAGATACCCAGTCACACCCCAGGACAGATCAGAGTAATGACGAGCTGGAAGAGGCGAACCATGCTACACCAGGCGAAGACTCATCAGCAAACAAAAACTTGGCACAATTAGATAGTGAGGGGCAAACGGCAAGCGTGGACTTGGAAGAAAATACCAGCACCACTCGTGACCCCAAGACATCATCCGATCCCTCTACTTGCTGGAAGCTGTTTGTTGGAGAGATGTAGAAGCTCTTCGTGGATGAAGCGTCCAATAGGCACAGTGCAGGACTCGACATAGTCCTCATCTCACCAGATGGCCTAGTAGTGGAACAGGCAGTCAACCTTGGCTTCCCAGCATCAAACAACAAAGTGGAGTATGAAGCGCTTCTGACAGGACTAAAATCAGCACTCTATATGAAGGCTACCGAGCTAATGGTTTACAATGACTCACAACTAGTGGTAAACCAAATTTCAGGCGACTACGAAGCAAAAGATGAAAGGATGGCTAAGTACCAAGAGTTAGTCAGAATAGAGATCATGAAATTCGAAATAGTGCGGATAGAGCAGATTGGCAAAGAAGAAAACAGCAGAGCAGACGAACTAGCAGGTTTTACTTCGATGGCAGATACATCCATCCCACATCCGTTGCTAATTGACTATCTACCAAGACCAAGCATTGAAGAACCCGAAGTAGAAGAGGTATGTTGCGCCGAATTAAGCCCTTCATGGATGGATCCCATTATAATGTTCTTAAAAGACGGCGTCTTACCCGAAGAAAAGAAAGAAGCCAACAAGATTAGAGCAAAGTCGCAACGATTTTGGCTCTCCCCATCAATGGCCTTGTACAAAAAATCCTTCACAGGACCTTACTTGAAATGCGTCCATCCCAGCAAGGTTGAGGCATTCTTGTTCGAGATACACGAAGGCGTATGCGGAAACCACCAAGGGGGGAGATCATTGGCTTACAGAGCAATTTCGCAGGGATATTGGTGGCCTTACATGCAAGCAGATTCAGAGAAGTATGTCAAGAAGTGCGAGAAGTATCAGAAGTTCGCACATCAAATACATCAGCTAGCCAGACAGCTTCTACCTTTAACTAGCCTATGGCCCTTTGCAATGTGGGGCTTGGACATAGTAGGACCACTTCCAATAGCACCCGGCAATAGAAAGTTCTTCCTTGCAGCAACAGACTACTTTACAAAGTGGATGGAAGCGGAAACACTAGCATTAATAAAGGAGAAAGATGTGAAGAAGTTCGTCTGAAAGAATATCATCACTCGGTTTGGCATACCCAAGGCGCTAATATCAGACAACGGCACTCAGTTCGACGGCAAAATTTTTAGAGGCTTTTGTGAGGAGTACAAGATAGAATTCTACAACTCTACAACGGCATACCCCCAAGCAAATGGCCAGGCGGAAGCATCAAACAAGGTCGTCTTAGATGGATTGAAGAAAATGTTAGAGAAAGCAAAAGACAAGTGGGCTGAGGAACTTCCTCATGTTTTATGGGCTTACCGTACCACACCTCAGCGATCAACCGGAGAAACGCCGTTCTCTTTAGCCTATGGCATGGAGGCAGTAATCCCACTAGAAGTCAGCCTCCCCACAATTAGAAACAAGAATTTCGATCTAGACTTAAATGGCGAAGCCATAGCCTTGGAACTCGACCTTGCGGAAGAAAGAAGAGAAAGTGCACTGGTTCATATTGCCTTATACCAGCAAGAGTTATCCAGAAAGTATAACAAGACAGTACATCCAAGGCAATTCAAGGTTGGAGATTGGGTACTGCGCAAAGTAATGGAAAACACCCTGGTACCCGGAGACGGCAAGTTAGGGCCCAATTAGGAAAGACCTTACAAAGTGGTTGGGTTAGCAGGAAAAGGGGCATACCACTTAGAAGACGAGGACAGCAAAGCCATTCCCAGGCTATGGAACACTGTCAATCTCAAACTATTTTATTTTTAGCTTTTCTTTAAAGTACTTGTAATTTTTCTTTTCTCAATAAAACAAGTAGTTTTCTCTTCAGCATAATTGTTTTATTCTGTAAAAGTTGAGCTAGGGGTAACAAAAGCAGAGTTGGCCGGAATAACCAACTTTGAGTTCTCTTCAGCCAAGATAAGGATCTGAGCTGAAGAGGTTAGCTGGAAAAACCAACACTACTCCTAAGCCCAGGATAAGTATCCAAGCTGCAGGACGTTTGGCAAGAATAACCAAACACTTTACTCTAGGTTGGCAGGAATAACCAACTTAGAGGTTGGCTGGAATAACCAACACCCCTCCTAAGCCCCGTATAAGGATCCAGGCTGTAGGACATTTGGCAGGAATAACCAAACACTTTACTCTAGGTTGGCAGGAATAACCAACTTAGAGGTTGGCTGGAATAACCAACACCCCTCCTAAGCCCAGGATAAGGATCCAGGCTGCAGGACGTTTGGCAGGAATAACCAAACACTTCACTCAAGGTTGGCAGGAAAAACCAACTTTGAGCTCTCTTCAGCTAAGATTAGGATCTAGGCTGAAGAGGTTGGTTGGAAAAATCAATACTTATTATTCTTCAGCCGAGATAAGGATCTAGGCTGAAGAGGTTGGCTGGACAAACCAACACTTATTGCTCTTCAGCTAAGATCAGGATCTAGGCTGAAGAGGTTGGTTGGAAATACCAACACTTATTATTCTTCAGCCGAGATAAGGATCTAGGCTGAAGAGGTTGGCTGGAAAAACCAACACTTATTGTTCTTTAGCCGAGATAAGGATCTAGGCTGAAGAGGTTGGCTAGACAAACCAACACTTATTGTTCTCCAGCCGAGATTAGAATCTAGGCTGAAGAGGTTGGCTGGAAAAATCAACACTTATTGTTCTTCAACCGAGATAAGGATCTAGGCTAAAGAGGTTGGCAAGTATGGCCAGTTAGATTGCAAAGTTAAGACCGGGATAAATATCTCGGCCAGAGAATTTACTTCATTCAGATTATATTAGGAAAGTAAATACAAGCATAGAAGTAAACCGAACAGATAGTTGAGGAAAACAAAAGATGATTTCATTGATAATGCAAAGTCAAAGTACAAAAGATAGGGCCATAGCCCGGTTACAAAAATTTCTAAAGTTAGCACCTAAAGAAAAGTACATAATCAAGCAAAGAGGTCATCTAAATCGGCATCCAGAACAACCCGGTCTTCACCCAGAGGTAGCTCGGTTGTGCCTAGCCCCCCTTGGTTGAGCTCGGATGAAGGCACTGCATCAGACACAACAGGCAAAGAAGGGATGGAGACCACTAGAGTTAGGGAGATAGACTGACGGTCGGACTGGGTGTTGTCCTCTGGAGCAGAATCTTCATCATCTCCCTTTTGCAAAAATTTTTACTGAATGACAGCAGCATACTCTGCCATACTGCTCGGTATGAAATACGGGGGAGGGTTAAAGACCTCGGTCTCTGGATCATGACCAAGTTGCGCCACAACCACCTTCCATCTGCATTTGAAGAAGAGATCTTTCGCAGCTTCGCATTGCTTGAAATAAGTGGCCTCCCCCTCCTTGTAACCCCGGTCCTCTACATCGTCTACTTTCTTCTCCAGCTTGGCAATTTTAGCGTTCTTCTTGCCCTCAAGCTTGGCCAGCTCGCGCAGGTACTTATCTTTTACCACGGTCGCGACCTTTTTCTTATCTACTTCAGCCGAACTGACAAGACTGGAAAGACGTGCCATTTCGGTTTGTAGCTCGGCTATTTGCTTCTTTGACTCTTCCAGCTCGGTGGTTTTGGCATTAGCTTCTGCCATGGCCTGCCTTGTGGTTTTGCGCAGTTCCAGCACTCGCTTGTGAGCGATGTGGTTTTTCTGCATGGCCTGCAAAAGGATGGTAAGAAAATTTTAAAAGAAATCGAGTGAAAAGTTGTTCAAATTAGAAAGACAAGCAAGGGGGTAACTTACCAACACCATTGATTTTGTGGCTGAGCGAATGGCCTTCAGCTCGGTTAGATGGTCGTGGTGCTCCATGTCGGCTGGAAGGCAAATGCTTTTGGCAAGGGTGAATGCCAGGAAATGGTCATTTTCTATAACCACGGAGTCAAAATCTTTGATAACACGGTTCTGAAACGTGATCTTTGGTACCCACTTTGAAGAGCTAGCTCGGTCAGAGCGCTCAAATAGAGGGCTTGGTGGAGTGGTTTGAGGAACCACGGTTTCATCCTCGTCGACAAGGCGTGGCTCGGTTGTGGAAGTCTGAGCACGCTTGCTTGCCCGAGATGATAAAGGCTGATGGGTTGGCAGGGCTACCACGGTCTCTTGAGTTTGGCTGGCTGGTGGTACCTCGCCTGGTTTGTTTCGGTTAGGAGGGCCCTTATTGCTCTTTTCTTGGCCATCTCTTGCTCTGCTGTCAACGGGATCAAATTGACTTGAGGCAAGGTTGGGTCTGGCTCTGGTGTAGGCTAAAAGAGGAAATCGGTCACCCTGGTCTTCCTACGGCTGCTGTATCTGTATGTCGGTTCAAAATTCAGTAGCTCAGCCCAGCTTCTGTTGGGATATTGCAGAGCGGCGTGAAGTGCATTCAAGTTGGGATAGCTGTACTAGGACTTGAGAAAGTTGAAATCTGCATGAAGTAATGAGACAACAATTAGCACGGTCCAAGATAAGAAAACCGAGGTAAAAGAAAGCAGAAAACTAAGCCGAGGTAATTATACCGGCGACTCTTTTATTCCAGTTTATCCGGTCGCCCGGGATCTGGGCTTCTTGGTCTTCGAAGTTCCTAGAAATCTAGAAAAAATCATCATCGTTTACATCCTTATCTGGGGTATTCTTTATTATCTTTTCACGTCGACGCCTTATTCTTAAATAGTAAACCCAGCCATCTTCAGCCGATCCTATGGAATATTGGTGGAAGAGCTCGGCTAGACCGAGATTAAGGCTAGCCCGGCGGTTTAGCTCGACAATGCCATTTATTATGCGGTACGAATTTGTGGAAAGGTGGGTAGGGCAGAGGTTGGTTTTTTTAAGGAATTCATAGAGAAAAGACTGTACAAGGAATCTAAGTCCGGTTTCTACAATAGAAAGAAGGGTGAATGGAACGAAGCCCTGTTTTCCCCAAGGAGTAGTATCTAGTTCGGCTAAACTAAGGTGTACGTCATCAGGGATATGGTAGTCCCTTCGGAACTCGGCCATAGCACCTGGTGAGTTTACTAAGAACCTATACCTTCCCATATGGGCTTAAATTATGTATAATCCTCAAGTGTTATCTCGGTGTTAAGATGATATGGAGTATCTCGGCTGAAGCGTTCAAGGGAGTGCCTGGCCAACCTAAGTTTGCAAAGTGAAAAGGAAAAGTGTTAAGCACAGATCGATGGACCGTGCTAAAAGCATAAAAGGAAAGATAAAGGCTGTCTTAGCTCGGCTATGTGGGTTACTATTCATTCTTAGCTCGGTTCAAACAAAGGACCTTAGCCAGGTTAAGTAAATATGAAATGCGTAGCCCGGTGGGAGCTTTTGGGCAGTATCCTAGTTCGGTTTTGACTAAGGAAGTTGGTTTAACCCCAAGTTTTAGCTCGGACAGTGATTGTGGCTTTCTAGCGTGGTATTACGCAAACCTAAGGCAGATCGCTAGCTCGGCTAGAGTGTGGCAAAAGGTACTTAGACCTATTATAACCACAGGTTTTAGTTTGGTTGATTAAGTTTGGCTAAGCTTACGCCTAAATACAAACAGTATCCTAGTTCGGTTAGAGTGAAATTTTGGATCAAAGGGAAAATTGTTCGGATTGTTCATGTATACAGTGGTCATGTTACAAGGTTTTTTCCAGGAAACACGAGGCTAAGGCAAAAATAGGAATATGTGTTTTTGCCAAAACATACAAATACACATACTATGTTGTACAAAATAAATACGAAATCAACAAAAAGGAAAGAGGATTAAGTTACTTACAAGTATGAAGATGAAGGAGTTGGAGATGGAAGCAGTGGCAACAACGAACACGAGCTTTGAAAAAAATAGTGGTTGTAGAAATGGAGGCTCAAGCAAGAGAGAGAGAAGGTGAATAGTGAAATGATGGATTCGAAGCTTTTGGGTTTGTTTTGTGAAAAACGAAGGAAAAAAGGCGGGACTGTTCAACATACGCGAAGTACGAAGACGGCGTGACAGCTGCATTGGGCCAATGAGAGTGTGCCACGTGTTTTTGGAATGAAAAGCGATTCAGTTACAGCGATTGAAGAGACGTTTTTGACCGAACAGATGGGTAGCCCGGTGTGGATTTAGCCCGGTTGAAAAGCTAAAGTTTTTAGCTCGGCTGGTAAAAGATAATCCCTATCATGCTGCGCAGATGGAATTAAGGGGCAATTGAGAGGGTAATTTATATGTAAATTGGGCCGAGCTGCGTAATGGGCCATTCTGTGGGCCACAGTAAGGACTGAGTAAAAGGGCCTTGAAGTTAGCCCGGTCCAAAAGAGCTTTGTAGTTAGCTCGGTCAGCATGGTCAGAGCGGCGACAGTTAGTTCGGTCAAACCATATTGAGCCGAGGTATTTTGGGCCTTTTCTCAAGACCTTGCTGTTGAATAGCTCGGTCTAGGCACACTATGGATAACACGGTCTCAACAGGTGAAACTGAAGTATAAGTAACAGAGGAGAGAACCGAGCTAGCTAGAGCTCGGTCATTTCAGCCAGTTTAGCATGGCTATTTTATCCCGATCGTTTTGTCATACTACCGAAGTAAAACCATCTCACTTGGTTTAAGCAGTGAGGGGGGTGTTGAAGGATATGCATTATCTTTCAGGAGTGTGATTCCTAGGAGGACTCTGGATGGAGGAATAAGAGTCCTACTAGGATTATGCCACGCGAAACTTATAAAAGCTCATAACATCACCTATGGAGAGGTAACACAACTTTGACTCTCGAATACACAGAGCTTTTGTCTATTTGTCTATTTTGCTGACTTAGGCATCGGAGGGGTATTCGGCACACATCCACCGCTAGTTCGCGTTTGTGTTTTTAGGGAGTAAAGCGACGACATTTGGAGGAGCGTAGACTTGATTAATAGGATTATACGAGAAGATTATTTCTTGCTCGTACAATATTGATCTTTACTAAAATTTTAATTCACATAATATAATTATGTTAAAAATATTAGATTAACTTTTTTTTTTAATTTAAAAAAAGATCACTATAATTTTTTTCCTACCCTGTGAGTCAGTGATTTATTATTTTAATTAAACCATGGCATCTCATAAAAATCTTGCAAAAAAAATCCTGATTCTATCCAAAAGATGAATTCTAAGCCACCTAACGTAGTTCATTTTTGTGCTAGGTGAGTGGACAAGCCTTCTTGCTTGTTTGAGCTTCCCATGGTGTGTTTCACATTTTCTTGAGCTCCAGGGAAAAAGTTATTAGTACTGGAGCATAGTTAGGTGATGTTCTAAGAATGGTATGATTTGTGAAGTGAGTCAAATTTGTGATTATATATTGGTGTATAGGAGAATAGTAAAACATAATATTTGGAGATTAATAAGTGGCATAATCGCATACTGCTCTAAAAATATCGGATAATTTCTCTAATGGAGTGTATTTCATAATATTTTGTGTTTCATATCACATAATCTTCACAATCCAAATCGTATCTCATATAAGAGCAATGCTATATATAATTATATATATATATATTTTCCTCGAGTTTGGATTTGTTAAATTTAAAGATCTCAACTTTATGGTGAATTTGATCCATTATTGAACTAAGTTGGACTCTTTTCGGTAATATAAATTGTTTATATAGAACTAACTAAGAAAATTATCCATACAAAAAAATAAGTTGATCCAACATTGATTGTCATACTATTAGATCATTTTTATCTGTATAGCCTAAATATTTTTAAGAATAGACCGTCAATGTGTTAAAATATATAGAAGAAACGGAGAGGTACAGAGCAGAAAAACGCCTCTGTTTAGCAGGAAAACTCAGCACATTAGAAGAGATGGAGTTGCCAACAGATTCAGGAGTCATGTTCTATCTGGTGGCCACAGATCCTATGCGGAAGTATTGCAAGGGGTATCTTCCATGGAAACTGAGAAAGCAAGTTCCATCTTAAAAGTTACTGAAGAGGGTAATGGATGGCTCCTTGGAAGTGTCATAATTCGCCTTAAAGCTGAATACTCTATCCTCAACATTACCAAAGCTCTGTCGGAGAAAGGTTTGGAACATATTATGGTCAGAAAAGGGAGAGGTTGCGATATTATACTAACTTTCAACTCTCAAGATGAGATGCAATCAAACATTGGCAATCTCAAGGAGTGGTTCAAGGATTAGAGTCAATTTGTGGTGGAATGGAAGTCTGGGTTTCATATGGATCAAGAGAGGTGTGTGTGGTTGAAGTGCTTTGGCGTTCCCCTGCATGTTTGAAATCGAAGCACTCTAATGCCATTGGAAGCTTATGGGGATTTGTACTCAACCTAGAGGGTGATATCTGTCAACCAATAACTTTCTCTCATGCTAGAATGAGAGTCGTTACTTCATCTATGGAGTTAATTCATAAAACCTTGATCTTGGAGTGCAAGGATAAATCATATTCCATTTTTTTGTATGAAGATCATCTACCAGATTTAGATAGTTTGAAGTATAATGGTATAGATGGTTATAGCTTCCTTGAAACCTGCTGTAGTACAGAGGGTGGGAACAATCCAGTGGTTGATGATAAGGAAAATGGAGATGATGTTGAAGTGGCTGAGACCAGTGCCATGTTTGGTGTTGGGATTGCTTGCACAAATGAGGTAGCACAGAGAAATGCAACTTCAGACTGTCATTCAGGGAAGGAGGTGGACACAGTGGTTGAAGAGATAACTTGCATTGGAGGCTCTTGCAGAGGAGGAGCGTGTATTGAGGAGTCTTTGATGGATAAGACAGCACATAGCTCACAAAACAATCATGACAGCCTAAGGTGTGTTGAACAAGTCTATACATCTGGTTTTATTCGAAGCCTCAATGAGTCCAGTGCAGGAGTTAGACCTAGTATCAATTTGGAAGAGGATTTGGCCCAATTACCAAATCATAATTTTTTTAGTGGCCCCTCAATCAGGCCCAATGAGCCTAATGTCATCAGTCCAACTAATTCAGATACTTTAGCCCATTCTTATTCAAGGAAGCTCTATTGTCGGCCTCTACACAGTAATGGACCTTTCAGAAGAAATTTATTGTCCCACCTACAATCAAACCAAGATGTATCTTCTGCCTCCACTCAAGAGCATCTACGAATTGAGAGGAAAAAAGGGAAAATGAAGACACAGATTGAGGGGTTCACTAGCTTTGCTAGACTTCATGCATACACTACCATTGCAGCCAAGAAGCACTCCACTAAGCCTGTTGTTTTCAGACTTGCAGCTACTGCTATAGCTCACTCAGATTTATTAGAGGCAGACTTTTCTTTGAGGATTCACTTAATCACAGAAGCTGCAGCCACTATACAATTGGGGAAAACTCTAGGTATCAATTATAATGGGAAAGAAGATGATGTTCTTAGCAAAATTATTGGTCTAGAGCTCAAGGACAAGGAGAGAATTGGCAAGGAGGGAAAGGCACAGTGTAGACGTCCCCGAACGTCCCGGGAAGATGAGTCCCGTTCTGTTCATTTGGGCTCACTACATGTTCGGACTCTCAAATTGTCACGGTTCTAAATCTGAACCAAAGAGTCCCAATCCGGCAAATCGTTTTGAGAAAACAGATTTTGAAAGAAGTGTCAAACATAGACTGCTTTGCCAGATACAGAGTCGCCACCTAAATGTTTTATTTTGGAAAAATTTAGGAAACCCTGACTCGTTTGCCTAAGGCCACGTGTCTGTCATCACCAAAGTTGCCTCGGCTCGGGAACTTGGGTACGATTGGGGAAGGTCACTTCGTGAGCACCCCTGCTCGCCCGATCAAAGATCGGCCTCTACTAACTATGATATCTATTTTTGAAAACATTATGCGTTCTTATTTCGGTTATTAGCCTAGATTTACTATGTGATGCGTACAGTATACAAGTATAGACTGGGTCGCCTGAATTGGAACAAAACATTTCATGTTTGTTTATTTGAAAATGGTTTGATGGTGCTACCCACAAGTAGGCTAAGATGTGGATTTGCCACCCTCGGATGGGCTTAGAAAACATGATTTTGCCACTATCTAGTGGGCTTAAAACTCACAGTCAACGAATTGTTCCAATTCAAATAACCCAACCTTCACCCACAGGCATTCAGGTAGTTATATCATATAAGCACATAGCCTCATGGTAAGCATGCTATCATGGCAGTCACTCACATGCATGCAAGGATGCTAAAGCATAAGTACTTACCGAGTACTCCAAGCCAAAACAGAAGCTCTGTTAGAAATCCATGCATGATCCTAACTATATAGAAATGCCTAATGCAACACATGCAAAAATACAACTACAATAGGCTCGGCTATTCTAAACATGACATATGATGATGCTACAACTAACAAGTATTCAATTCGGAATTGAAATGCAATGTAGTTAGTATGATGCGCCAAGCCCGGTGTATGCAAAACAAATGAATGAATGCAAACATGCTATCATACTGTATGTTAATTGAAACATGCCCTAATCTAACCATCATAAGCGGGTAAATAAAAGGGAGAAAGACGTGGAGTTGGAAGACATACATCACGCACACGCACACTTATTATAGTTGTGCCCTCACTCGGAGGGTCTGAATAAATAATATACAGTCCCGAATAAATAGTACAGTCCGAATAAGTACAAAATCCTAATTAATTAGCAAATTAATCTGGGAAAGCAGTAAATTGCACGCAAATCCGTGGACCGCCTCAGCTCTGTTCCAAATGATGGATGATGCATGCTCGAGTTGCCTTGTGCGGAAATCCATTGCGATGCCCCGGTTCGCCTCTGTTTGCAATTGTTCTCGAGATGCGTGCCAAGCTCCAGAAGGCTGTCGATTTCTGATTTGCTGCAACAGAGAGCAACACAGGGGCATGGCAAAATATTTTCACATATGTATGCATGACTACTCTTTAGGGAGTGTAGTCCTCGATCCTCGTGCCACCAATCACGCATCTCGATACATGATGGCCGAGGAGTCGATTTGCACGACTCAATATGAAATGAATGCACATATGGACACAACAAGGCCTAAACTCCATCATGGGTAATCCGGAGTGTCGGCGACAGGGAATTGAGACACGTTCCGTCACTCGTAGTACGAAACGTCCCTCGTTTTCCGTGCTTGGGCTAACTCCTATCCCAAGCACTATGCAATATACATGACATGCATGAATGCGATCCTAACATGCATTCTAGCATAAACAATGCTATGAAATGGCATACACAATGCACGATGTAACGAGGCATACACAATGCTCCAACATACAACCTAGCATACACAATGCTGCGAAATGAAATGGCATACACAATGCACGATGGACTTTCACCAACATGAGTAGACCTTAGCCACACTCACATCAGTGGCCATTAGATGAAAATGAGACTATCGAAATGCGTGCACACATGCACGCAAACCGAGGACCGAACCTAAGGCATAGTATGCAACTCTAACAAGGCATGGCAAGGCATGAAATATGGCATACAAGCATGTAATTTCCAGCACTAAAATATGATGCTAAACAGCCCCGAAACATGGAAAAAAGGCACCCGGTGCATGAGATGAACCCCGAAACTCGAAACTGGGCACATGGAATGACTTATAGCTATACAAAGCATGCATTATTTGATCATGAAGTCTAAAGACAGAGCCAAGGCAGTCCCAAAACGTGAACATTTCCAGTTCAAAGCATGGCCAAAAGATGCTAGCATGGTGGACTAAAATAGCATGCAAGATTGGCTAGCAAACATGAGTTATATGGCAGGTATAGGATGCACATGGAATCTTACCAAACCAGCAAAAATCAGTGAATAAAACATGTGAAAATATGCCCAAATAACCATGGAGATGCAACCAATACATGCAAAAATGATGAGCTCCTTTAGAGGGTCGTGCAATGGATTATTAAGCACATACAAGGTGGACACTTAGCATGGCATAAGAAACTATGAAAATGGTAGTCTTAGAACTCACCAAATTGACCCTGGAAAGTGACTTCAAATCATGCAAGATAGGGTCTCTTTGGAAGGCCAAAAATGACCACCAAACAAGTCAAGGTGAGAGGGGGTCACCCCCCTCTGATTTGGAGGCTCAAAACAGTGTCCTAGCCACTGAAAATCCACTGGATTTCAGTAGCTAGAAGGCCAAACCAAGCATGCAACAAGAGCTTAGGTGTAAGGCTCAAAATAAGGGACAATCAAGCATACAAGGAAGCATATGACCTCAAAAAAGAAAATGCCCTTAATAAAACATGAAGATTATGTCAAAAGGAGACTCTTTTCAGTTTATAACAAATCTCAAAAGTGAAGACAAATAGGGCTAATCTATTATGGAAAAATGGCCCTAAAAGAGAGATTAGAGACAAGGGACAGCAGCTGGCCCCAAACAGAGGAGAGCCCTTCAACAAAGTTTAAGAGGGGCTCAAAAAAGGCACTTTACAGTTTATATCAAGTCTCGAAAATAAACACAAGTGAGGCTAAAACAACATGCAACAAAAAGGCCTAAGAGAGGGATAAAGAGACAAGTGGTAGCAGTTGGCCTCAAATAGAGGAGAGCCTTTCAACAAAGTTGAAGAGAGGCTCAAAACAAGACATTTTACAGTTCATGAACAAATCCAAAACAGCTCACAAATAAGACTAAAATACCATGCAAAAATAGACCTAAAAGAGAGATTAAATACAAAGGGTAAGGAGAAGACCTCAAACAGAAAAAAGTCCTTGATCAAACATGAAGAGGAGCTCAAAATATGACTATTTACAGTTCAGGTCGGAGCTCAAAAATGTAAGCAAAAGGGGCTAAGATATAGAACAAAATAAGGCAAGAAAGAGGGAGAAGAGGACTCACCCTTGTAGCACAAGTCTTCAGCAGCGTTTGGACCAAGGAAATGTGCTTCTAACCTCTGAAAAACTGCCTCAAGTTGCTGGAATGGAGTGTGGAGGTTGTAGGCTTGGAGGTGGTGTGTAAAGGGTGCATGAACCTTAGGGTGTGGAGGATTGAATGAGAGATATAGAGGGTGTATGTATCAATACCTCAGCTGGTTTTTGTAACCCTTAGAAATGAGGTAGGGTGCTAGTTATATAGAGAGAGAGAGGTTAAGGAAAAAAGGGGGGGAAAAACAAATTCAAATTTCCCCCCCAAAAGGCAGCCCCATGAATACAGAATCTGGGGGAAAACAGCTGGCACAGCTAGAATACACTTGGAGAGAGGATCATGGCCGGCCATGTTCAAAAGGTTCAGGTGGCCGGCCGGCCAGGGGTCAAAAGGGTCAATCAAAATTGCTGGCCAGCCACCCCAAAAAGGTGGCCTCCCATGTGTGCACAACACAAATATGTGGTCAAAACCCAGAAAATGTGAACCAGGAGAGAGAAAAGCCAACTTTTTAGAGGGGTTCAAAAGGGTCAGAGACAATTACTGGCCGGCCTATTCATATTGGTGGCCTCCCAGCTGTGTACAACACAAATATGGGGTTTAGGGCTAAAGAAAGTGGCCCGGGAGTGGTCAACATTAGCTTTCTAGTGAGGAAAACGGGCGACGGAGAGCGATGAAGAAATAAAACTGGCTTTCCAAAAAAATTGCTGGCCTCCCACCCTCCTACAAGCTTTCTAATAATGAAAATAAGGTCTCCACCAAAAATGAACCAAAACGGAGGTTCGGGGACCGAAACGCGCGGCCCGGGGCCCCGAAAATGGGCTGTTAAACACCAGAGGTGGCATTCGACCACGAAGTTGGTCTCTCGAGCCACAATGTCCCCCAAAAGGGAGTAAATAAGATGTGTGCCGAAAATCGGAGCAAACGGAGGTGGTTAGGCAGTCCCGAATCGAGGCACACGGCCGACGGCTCAAAAAAATCGAAAACCGGGCTCCAAACGGGAAAAATGGCCTACGACCATGAAACATAGCCTACGGCCACTGAGAGATGGTCTATGAGACCTCTCCATCCCATCGGGAAGAGAAAACGGAGAAAATGGGACCTGGTTCGCAAATCGAGGCAAAACACGAAAGAGCCCGGAAGTCCGGAGGCAAGGCTCGCAGCCGAGACTCCGCAACCTCAGAACGAGCACAATATGTGACATCACCAAGCGCTCAATCGGTGACGTCTGAGTCTTAAGGTCGGTCAAAAATGGAGTGTCTACACACAACAGTAAATGGTTGTAGTTGGGCAATTTGAGTGTATCAATTGGTTTTCTATGAAGCTCTTATCTTGGAA
The DNA here is from genome assembly GCF_055761805.1 of Camellia sinensis. Taxonomy (NCBI): domain Eukaryota; kingdom Viridiplantae; phylum Streptophyta; class Magnoliopsida; order Ericales; family Theaceae; genus Camellia; species Camellia sinensis. The sequence continues at coordinate 189,995,887 of NC_138961.1, read as the reverse complement.
TATTAGACACAGGTGTTTTTTTTCAAGAGACCAAAAAGGCAATACTATCAGATATTGTTGTTCGCAGGTTATGGGGGAGTAGAAATATGGAGTTTATGTCTGTTGATCCTGAAGGAACAACTGGACGGCTTTTATGTATTTGGGACTCTGCCGTCTTCACTCTCTCTGGCAGCTGTTGCAATAGGAGGTTTATTCTACTTTCTGGTCTTTTATACAATTCCTTTGAATGTGTTCTGCTCAACATTTATGCACCTAATGCTGTTAACTTTAGATCCTCCTTCTAGGATAGTCTCTTAAAGCTAAAAGCTCATTTCCCTTATTCTTGGTGCATGGGGGGTGATTTCAATGAAATTAGGCATATGAGTGAAATAGTAGGTTGCTCTAGGAGGGATAGGGGAATGAAACATTTAAATGAGTTCATTGCCAAATCTGAGCTCCATGATTTACCTCTACTTGGAAGAAAATACACCTGGTGTAATGCACAAGAATCAGAAAAATGGAGCAGAATAGATAGAATCTTGATTAGCCCTGAGTGGTTAATTAATTTCACTATGAAACTTTGGGGATTGCCCAGATTAATTTCAGACCATTGTCCCTTGTTGATGATGGAGGATGACTGAGATTGGGGGCCCAAACCTTTCAAGTTCCTTAATGCTTGGACTCTCCATCCCAGTTTTTCCCAGCTTCTTGTTACTTTTTGGTCAAATACTACCTTTGAGGGTTGGTCTGGATTCATTCTTCTACAAAAGCTCAAGCATTTTAAGTTGATTCTAAAATCTAGGAATATTGAGGTGTTTGGAAATACTCACTCTAAAGTTAAGTCATTGGAGGAAGAGCTACATGCATTGGACATCATTGCAGAGGATAGGCCACTAGCTGATTCAAAAAATGCAAGAAGAAGAATGGTTAGAGGAGAGATTTGGAAACTATACAAAATGATAGAGTGGATGTGGCATCAAATTCAGACTGAACTGGACTCTCAATGGGGATAAAAAACACTAAGTTCTTCCATGTTATTGCTAGTACCAGGCAGAGCAGAAATTTAATTACATCTATTTCAGTTAATGGTGTGTCTTTTAAGGAACCTACCCGAGTCAGGCAGCAAGTTTTACAACATTTCAAGACTCTATACACTGAATCATGGGTTCAGAGACCTACTTTGGGAGGGGTGTTTAATACTTTTGAAACAAATTATGTATCTCACCATTTGTTTAGTGCAGCTGAAGTCCTAGCATCAGTTAAAGATTGTGATCACAACAAAGCTCCAAGTCCTGATGGTTTCAATCTATTGTGTTATTGGAAATTTTGGAATGTTATGAAGCCAGACATAATGTAATTTTTCAAAGAATTTCACTCCAATAGCAAGCTTACTTATGGCATTAACAACATGTTGGCCCCGTTTGGTAGAGCTGTGGGAAAGTGATTATAGCTTATAACTTAATAGCTTATAGCTTATAGCTTATAGCTATGAACATAAGCTGATTTTTGACTTATAATTTAAGCTTCTCCTCCCCCACTCAAAGAATAAGTTAATTTTTGACTTGAAAAAAGCTATAAGCTATATTGTTAAGCTGAACCAAACACATCAAAATAGCTTAAATTAAGTTAAAAGCTGAAATAAGCTGAAAATAAGCCCTACCAAACAGGGCCATTTATAACTCTCATTCCCAAGTTAGTAAATCCAGTTGGTTTGTCTGACTATAGACCTATAAGTCTAGTGGGATCCATCTGCAAAATCTTGGCCAAAGTTCTCTCACACAGATTGAAATTAGTGCTTCCATCAATCATTGGTGAAACTCAGAATGCATTCATAGGAGGGCGAAATATTCTTGATAGGTGTTCATCACTAATGAAGTGGTGGATGGTTGGAAGAAGGCCAAAAAGCAAGGATTGATTCTTAAATTGGACTTTGAGAAAGCTTTTGATTCTGTCAATTGGGAATTTCTCTTCTCTTTGATGGCCAGTTTTGGCTTTAGGGACAAATGGATCTCTTGGATGAAAACTTGTGTTTATACAGCAAGAATCTCCATTCTAGTAAATGGGTCACCTACTCAGGAATTCTCCCCCCAAAGAGGTCTTAGGCAGGGTGATTCACTCTCACCTTTTTCTTTTCAACATAGTGTCTGAAGGGCTTAACATCCTTCTAATTAGAGCACTTAATCTTAGTATTCTTAGTGGTGTGGAAGTTGGGTCTAATGATGTTCTTATATCTCATTTGCAATTTGCTGATGATTCCATTCTATTTTGTGAAGCTAATTTGGATCAAATGACATCTATTAAAAGAATCCTCAGATGCTTTGAAGTACTATCGGGCCTCAAAATTAACTACCACAAGAGTGTTGTGTGTGGTGTTGGTGTGCCTGAAGATTTTTTGATTTCCTTTGCCAATCTTCGCAATTGCAAGGTGTAGGGCCTTCTTCTAAAATTTATGGGGCTGCCTTTAGGTGCTAATCCAGGCAGAAAATCTACTTGGATGCCTGTTATTAACAAAATCAAATCTAGGCTGTCTGGGTGAAAGAGGAAATTGCTATCCTTTGCAGGTAGATTAACCTTGATCAAATCTACTTTGTCCAGCTTACCTGCTTACTTTCTCTCTTTATTTAAAATGCCTAAAGGAGTGGCTCGAGAAATAGAAAAGATTGAGGCTGCTTTCTTATGGGGTGGTAGTGATCTCAAAAGGAAAGTTCATCTAGTGAATTGGGTGGAGGTCACAAACAGTCTTGATCAAGGGGGTTCAGGCATCAGAAGGGTCAGGGATGTTAATGATTGTCTACTACTCAAGTGGTGGTGGAAATTCGGAACCTAAGTTAATGCACTTTGGAAGAGAGCTGTCTGCAGTAAATATAAGATCAAAGAAAATTCTTGGCATCCTCCAATGAAGTCCTCTTGCAAGCACTCTAGATTATGGAGTGACATCTTATCAGTTGAAGCTTCTAATAGGCTTATTTCTAATTTATTTTTGGACAATTGCATCATCAAAGTGGGGAATGGTCATATAATCAGTTTCTGGTCTGATAGATGGGTTGGAAACCTCTGCCTGAAATCTAGTTTTCCTATTCTCTTTAATCTTTCAACTGATCAAGAAGGTTCTCTCTACCAATATTTTGTTAGAAAATCAAGCCCTTGTGATTGGAATCTCCCCTATAGAAGAGAGCTGTATTCTTGGGAATTGGCTGAAGAAGTTAGACTCAATGCTGTTTTATCCTCAGCTCCTTCTCTATGTTTGGATTTTGCAGATTGTTTGGTCTGGTCTAATAATTCTGCAGGCCATTTCTTTGTCTCAGCTCTCTACTCTTACAGTTCTTCTCTACTTGGTCCCCATATCAGAACCTGTAAGTTTATTTGGAACTCTCTATTGCCCCCCAGAGTTTCATTCTTCTGTTGGTTGGCTTGGAAAAATAGGATTAAATGCTCAGACTTTCTACTCAGGATTGGTGTTCTTGGCATCAATGTCTCATCCCTCTGTTCATTCTGCAATTCTAAGTTGGAATCTGCCACTCATATCTTGATTTATTGTCCTTTCTCTTAGTCAATTTGGTCTGCAATGATTGAAGAGTAGAGATTTCATTAGTGCATTTCTAAGTCAGTTGATAGTCTTCTTGCTTGGTGGATGGGTGGTAAATTTAAGAAGCTTGAGAAGTCTATTTGGAGAGCCATTCCTTTAATTGTTCTTTGGTCACTTTGGAAGCTTAGAAATGAATGTAGATTTTCTAATGTTCAACCCAACTCATCTGATCTACTTGATCTCATCAAATTCAGAACAGCCCTTTGGCTCAAAGCTTCCATCGAGAATTTCCCCTGCACTGTTGATGATTTGGTATTCAAATGGAGTCAGATCAGGAGAAGAGCTTGAAATTATACTGTTGATGATCTGGTTTTTCCATAGTTTTGTTTTGCTGTTTGACCTGTCTGCTTCTGCTCTCCTCCTTCTCTCGTGGTTGGAGTTTGCTCAGATTTTGGTGTTTGTTTTCTGCTGTTTTACTCAGATTTTGGTGCTGTTTTGTTCCAAACAGATTTTGGTAGAATTTGCTCAGATTTTGGTGTTTGTTTTCTGCTATTTTTCTCAGGTTTTGGTGCTGAGGTTTGGTGGTGGAATTTGATCTGATGATGCTGGTCCTATCTGTAGTTTGGGGAGTTGATGTTAGTCTGTTTTGATTTTTGTAAGGTGTTACCTTCTTATTACATGATGTTGGTGCAAATTTGAAGCATATCTGTAGTGGTGTGCAAGCTACAGGAAAAGTGTGCTGGTGAGGGCAGAGTTGTAAATGATGTGTAGTCTAGGTTTTCTGGTCGTGGAGTGTATTCTGTGGCTTCCTAGTCTTAGAGACTTCTTTCAGGTTGGGTGTGTGTGATGGTATGCTTATCTGCAAACTGATCTGTAGCTGCTTGTTTTGATCTGTGTGTGTTGATCTGAATATGCTGATTTGTAGACTGCTCTGTTTCTTTTGGTTGAGCTGATTTGTTAGTCTTGTTTTGCTCAACATTGTTTTGTTAATATTTCCTAGCCGATTCTGTTTCTCTCGTTTTGTTTGTTGGTTTCTCACCAACTGGAGCTTAGAGCTTCAGTTAGCTTCAAGCTCCTCTTTATTGATAGTCTGTATCTTTTTTTCATGCTTTCATCAATAAAGATTTTCTTTGCCGATCCCCAAAAAAAAAAAAATGTGTTAAAATATATATGTGATTTTATCATTTGATTACTTATATATGATTAATCTAATTTTTTGCATAGATGTTCTTCTGAATTTGTCATTGAGATGAATGGTATAGATTATTAATGTAAGTACAAATTAATCCCACAATGCATCAACTTCACTCATAAATTTGAGACATTAAACTTTGGCAAATCCAAACTCCTTTTTCTCATTCCTAAACACAAAGTAATGGAATGTATGCCCATTCACTCCGGTATTACGCATTCATAAATGCATATGAACCCATTAAATTGTGTGTGAGAAAATAAGATTATATATAATATTTTCCTCATGTAACATAGATTTCTTTCCATTTTAATTTTGAGTAATAATTGAAAATTTTAAAATATCAATTCTAAATTTACTGATAACTCACTATAAGAAATTAAAATTTTAGAGACAAAAATTTAAAGACAAAATCATTTTTTAGGCACAAAATATTTTTGTCGCTAAAAGTGTTATTATTTTATTTTTAGCGACAAAATTAGATATTTAGTGATAAATCACTAACCTTTTTGGACCAATTTATTTTGTCTGTAAAAGTGCATTTAATAGCAACATTTTAAAATTTTTGTCCCTAAAAGCTTTTTTTTTTCTTTTCTTAAACTTTTCGAGACTATTTTTTAGTGATTGTCCTCAAAACAACTGAAATTAATTCTTAAATATTTTTTTACAACAAAAAATTTATACTTTTAAAAATAAAAAGACTTGATCTATAAACTTCTTATATATTGTAACCATTGTTTAACCACCTACTTTTACGCTTATGATTATTACATCTGGGGCCCTTCACCATTGACCACCACTTATGATAACTTATCAATTACTAGCGGGTGGTACATGTGATATATGTGCAATTCAATAACTAATAATAAAAATAAATAATAAAGAATTAAATATTATAATATGTATGTTGCTTAAATGATAAGTATGTTTTTAAGAAAACACAAAGTCTTGGGTTTAAAACTTATTTATGCTGTGTATAATAATTTTTTTTTTAAATTTTAGCATATATAAAGTTTCCACGTGGCATAAGGAGAAGAATGTTTCACTAAACCAATTTAGGCCTTCACTTAATAATAGTATAGATAGATATATAAAGTTGTCACGTGGCATGAGGAGAAGAAAGTTAGTGATCATAATGATGAAGTAGTTATCTTTCATTGATTTACAATTAAGCTTTACAAAAGAGTGATATAATAAAGAGACAAAATGAAAGTTAGACAAATAAGAAATGCCCTAAAGGCTTACATTTTTCCAAGACAACGTTTGGGTACAACAAAAGTGGACTTAAGTCCAATACAGTTAAAACCCTTAGCTTGTACAAATAAATGCAGTAAATACACAAAAGAAGCTTTCGCTCCAAGTCCTCCCAAGCTATTGCCTTGGCGAAGGCATATCATCATCACCTAAAATGTTTTTCCCACATAGGGTGAGCCAAAGCCCAATAAAAATAACCCAACACAGTATATGAATCTTAACAAAGCTATAAGGCGGATGCATATACAATGCCCATGCCAAAACATATTTTTATAACTCTTTCCAAAACTATACAATGCCATAATAATATCATAAATCACTTCATTTGGAGTAAAAAGGTAGGGCAGTGAATCACGCTTTGGGAATTTCAAAACAATACAACCTTTCTTGAAAATTTCATTCGGAGGAAATTGTAAACTGGGACCCATGTAAACGTAGGCTATACAAGCACTACTATTACCATTTCACGGAAATTACGTCTGCGGGATTGACACACATGTATACGCACGGTTTTTAGGACTTTTACCATGGACACTCAAGCCAACTTATTTCAACATTACAATACATGTTTCCCAGATTCACCCTTTTTTCTCAAAACGATAAACATTTCAAATGTATAAGCATGAAATAATGCTTAATTCTCTTAATTCACATGCAATTTCTACAACACTCATAGCTATTCTCCACCGATAGCCCAAAACAGATATTTCTAAATAGATAGATAGTGTTCAATAAAGATAAACTTTCCAAATTCCAAGAGGTGAGCGATAATACGTATCCAACTCCACCATCCTCACCAATATCAATCCAATTTCACAATTTCACTATCAGTTTGATAATTTATATAAAATCAACAATTGAAATATTTAGAGGAAAATCCCCTTTTCTTTCCAAAATCAATCCCAAGTAATAAAACCAACCATTTCTTCCTAACTCAACATTATTTTTAACATCACAATCATTTTCAAGAATCCATTAGACAAACCTCTCTTTTGATTTTTACCCAAAACCCTATATTTGTTCCAAATCGTCCAAAACTTAATATTGTTTAGAAATAACAAATAACTAAGTTAAAATTTATAAAATGCCACGAGCCAAACCTGCTCCTATAGGTTTGGCGTCATAACCGGCCAGTAATACTTGGATTACAAAAGGCCTCTGAACAGATTAACACATAATAAGGGGCTGCAGAAGCAGATATATAAAACATACATAATCCATTGAGCTGTGTACACATACATAAGACAAAAAATTTGAAACTTTTATACATATCTATGACAGTACTAACACATTAATCTTACGTCATTATATCCACAATACAGAACATTTAGTCAAAATATAAAAAATATAAAAGTTCCGAACATTGATCATAAACACTTGACCATGTCAAAACGGAAACCTCCTCAGGAGGCACAGAGGCTGGCTAACCAAAACAATACTCTGAGCAGCAACTTAGGCCTGATCACGCGCCTGCTCACCTACATACATAAATAATACAGTGAGCTGGAGCCCAGTGAATAACAACAAAGTAAAGATTTTAATGAATGATGTCCATAACAATTTCAGAAACAGAGTCATATTCATATTCAAATCATGTATGGTACATCTATTAGCATTAACAAATCACATTGGTCATTCATATCAAGTTCCATAATGGAATCTCCAGTACCGAGTATCATATAACATGCGTAGGCTACGGTATTGTTTCCCTTGGGCAAGGACCTCATGCTATGGTATTGTTTTCCCTGGGGGATCATAAGCCACAGTATTATTTCCCCTAGGCAAGGGTGTGATAACCCTGTCCCGTGTTGTGTTAATTAATCTTAATTACGAGAGTGATTATATGCTTAATATGATTTTAGTGGTAATTGTGTGATTATTTATGTTTTTGAAACTATATCTGTTCACCGTAGGAAAATCTGTCCAACTTACTACTATAATTTCAAAATTGAAAACTGTAGAGATTACAGAAACTAGAATTGTCTGCACCATTTTGATTAGCATGATTTTTAGAGCCTGTGGTGTAATTTAATTAAAAATTGATTTGGACTGGATTAATTGGATTAAATTGATTAATCTAAGCTTAATTAATTAGCCTTAATCAAAATTCATTAGGCAAGCATATATAAATGACCTATTTACACTTAAGCTCATTCTTTTGAGCTCATTTCTCTCTACTTGGCTGAGATTACAGTCTAGAGAGAGAGGGACAGTTCTAGAGAGAGAGTGAAGGCAAAAATTGTAAAATTAAGCAAGAAGCTTGAATTTGGGAAGGGTTAACTCAAGAACTAACTAGAATTTAGAAGATTGGAGCTTCTAGGTAAGTAATAAAGCTCAAACTCATGGGTTTGAGTTTGTAATTAAGTCAATTCAAACAAGATATGTAATTAATAATAAGAATTGAGTTGGTGATAATGAATTTGAAGTTAATATGTACATGCATGTGAGAGTTAACCATAGATTTGCATATTTGAATAGGAAACATGTTGATCATGTTGAATTAAGGGTTATTTGACACATGCATGTAAGAATCTTTAAGAATTGAAGAATAATTTTAAGCTTAGGAGCTTGTCCATGCTAGATACAAAACATGAATTTTGTACATATAAAGTTAATGGTTTGAAATTTGTTAAACCCATGGAATTTTGAGCTATGGTTGCGAGTTATCTTCAAATGTGTGTTTTTGTGAGTGTACTTGCATATTTGAGTGTTTTATACATGAATTGGATCTTTGGAATTGTGATTTGAGCTTCAAACAGAATTCTAGAAAACCCAGAATTCGACCTGTCCGTTCGAGCGAGGAAAGTCTCACTCGAGCGTGAAAATCAAGCTCCTAGAAGTTTTACAGTGAATTGCATGGTAACTCGAGCGGCAAACCTTGCGCTCGAGTGGACCCCATTTTGCAAGACTCCTAGCTCGAGCGTAAAATTCACGCAACCAGTACTTTTTAGAGTTTTGCAGTCACTCGAGCGACTAAAGTTGCACTCGAACGGAGAGCTCTGTTTCAAAAATTTTGAAAGGTTGTTTTATGTTTTGTTTTCCGTTCTCTTTCACTTCTAAACACTCTTAGACATGCATTGAACATTGTAAATGACCTAAAAGGGGTAAGAAAGAGGCCTAAGAGAAGTAAATAAATTAAGAACAGATTGAATTGCTTGTGTCCCAATCTGTTATGTAATGTGTAGGGTCAAGCACAAGGACAAATCCATCGGCGGAACACTGTGAGTAATATCTTAATAAGGATATCTTGAAGTATGCTACTTTCCAAATGCTTACTCCTATATAAGTTTCATGGATTTGTTAATTTGAATTGTGAATGAGTATTTGTTATGCCAATGAATGAATTGGGCCAAAGGCCATTTGACATGAATGAATTGAGCCAAAGGCCAATTGACATGAATGGATTAGGCTAAAGGCTGGCTGACATGAGTGATTGGGCCAAAGGCCGTTTGACATGAATGGATTGGACCAAAGGCCGTTTGACATGAATGAATTGGGCCCAAGGCTGTTTGACATGAATGAATTGGGCCCCAGGCCGTCTGACATGAATGAATTGGGCCCGAGGCTATTTGATGTGATGGGCCAGAGGCTGTTTGATATGTTTGGGCTTGAGGTCGTCTGATGCACTAGATAGGAACATGAATGGGCCTAAGGACGTTTGATATGTCCGTTATGAATTTCATTCATATAACTCTTTATTTTAATATTATTCACTGGGCTTTCGCTCACTCTCATTTATATGCATATAGGTGAGAAAAGAGATGTCCAAACCCAGCCTTAGTGAAGAATAAGAGAGGAAGTCAGTTTTGTGAAGTTAGCCTGAATGTCTCACGCACGAGACTTTGTTTTGTACTTTTGTTTACTCTCTTTTGCTATCTTAGTGAATATGTTGGATCACATATGTACATAAACTTTTGCTTGGCTGACTACATGTTGGAAATTCCTGGATGTACAAGATGTTAGTTCTGTCTATATGTGTGAGTTATTATGGAATGCTTTTAGAATAATTCTGTTATGCCATATAAGAACAGCTCATTAGACGAAATTTTTAAGTTTGCTTCCACTTTGGCCCCTTATTTCTATTGAAACATGCTTAATCAGGATTGAGGCCGTAGGTAATCTCTTGATTACTGGCCAGTTATGACTTTAATCCATAGGGGCGGGTTCGGGTCATGACAGAAGGCCTTTGCTAAGGATACTATTAATACATTTCAAAGAATTAGGCCATCATTCATGTAATCTCAAAATAGCATTTTATAAAACAGATCATATCTTATCATTTTGAAGATACTTATAATCAAACATAGCGTTACATAGTTTTTGCTCATAGATAGCTTCAATAACAGAACAAATGGATAAAGCAGCTCACGGCGCATGACCTATACAAACGTATAATAGATACACATATTGAAACACACACTCGGATGGTACTTAACTTGTTTTGTTTCATTCTTAGTGTGTTTCTATCCTTTATCCTTGTTATTATGTCTTAATCAGGGCTTAAGAATGCCTAAGATGCAATGAGGAAGCCAAAATGTGCTTCAAAACACTTGGTCAAATTTTCAAAAACAAGGCAGTCCGCTCGAGCGCAACTTCAGTCGCTGAGCGATCCAAAGTTTACAAAAGTACTGGTTGCTTGAATTTTCCGCTCGACAGACGCTCGATGGTCGCTTGACATAAGGCTGAGTAAAAAGGGTCTCCGCTCGAGCGAGCGCAACACAGATCGGTCGAGCGATCTGCAATAGCCTGAAAAACTTCTGGGAGCTCTCATTTTACGCTCGAGCTCAACTTCAGTCACTCGAGCGGAGGGTCAAAAACAAGGGTGGTCGCTTGAGCACAGGTTCTGCTACTCAAGCCAACCCCTACACTCTGCAAAAGTTCTAAGAACTCGCATTCTCCGCTCGAGCGCAGACTTCACTACTCAAGTAGAGTGTGCAAATTCTAGAATTTCCAGATTACTGTTCAAGCTTCAAAACTCAATTTCAAACCAACAAAACACATCCTTTTGGGCCCATAACTTGAGGAAACATTGAGAATTTCATAGTATGTGAAGAATTACAAACCATTTCGCAAAATCAAGACCAAAAGTTTTGCCAATTGTACAAAACCAAACTTGAAATGTTGAAAACATGACATGCATGTAATGATATAAGTTTTAACCTTCCAAAACATAATCAAATGAGGGAAAAACATGTGAAATGTGATGAACTTCCAAAATTAAGCTAAAACTATGACATGCATGTAAGATTTCTTAGAAAAACAACTTCAAAATGCCATGAAATATGCCTGCATGCATGGCTTGAGTGTTAATTCTTGAATTTTAGCTTAATTCTTGTGATTTATCTCTCAATTCACTTGAATTCTAACATTAGCCAACTCAATTACATAACTAAAGGGTTTAACTCTTACCTTGGCTTCTCAATTGTGCTCTAGATGGCTAATTGATTGAGTTTCTAAGCTAATTCTTCCAAATTCTCTTCAATTTCCTTGTTTGATCTAAATTTCCTTCTCTCCCTCTCTCTCTCTCTCTCTCTCTCTCTCTCGGTTTAGTCTCAAAGATGAGGGGTTGAGAGTGTAAAGTGTATCAAAGGTGTTGGAAATGGCCTTATATAGGCTCACTAGGGAGCTTAATCAATTTACGCTTAAGTTAATCAACTATACTCATGTTATTCTAATTATTTGGTTCCAAAGCGAATTTCAATTAAACCTACCATAAAATTCTAAATAACACATAAACCAAGTCAATTTCGCAATCAGATGCCGATAAGGCCTTCAATTCACATACCGAATTAGAAATACAAACTGAAATTCCTACCATGAACAGATAGAAACGTAAATAACATATAACACATACAATTAATGCAAAATTTTCTTTTAATAATTACTTATTAGGCATTCTTAATCATGGTTTAATAGTTAATCACAGGTTAGGGTTGTTACATAGAAAGTGCGGAGGTATCTCTACCTCAAGTTTAGAAGATGGGAGAGAGAATGAAGATACTTTAAGGATTCCAAAACCCAACGTTGTTCAGATCAAAAGGAAGCCCATGACATGCTCGCCTTTTTAACAAAGGGACACAGGTGAAGAACTTGACAGATCTAGGTGTATTTGTAGAGAGAATGTGAGTTTTAGAGAGAGAGAAAGTCTCAACTTAAGGTTTTGAAATGTTTAAAGAGAGTAGAAAATGAAAAAGTGATGTAAAAAGTGACTTTTACGGACTAATATATGCGCAGACCGCTCGAGGGCAAGAAGTGTCGCTCGAGCATCTAGACACAAAAGATGTGACTGCTTGAGTGCAAAAAGCTTCGCTTGAACGAAGAGTACAACTTCCTAGTAGTTTTGCAAACCTGTAAAAGTACTGAGAGTTCACAAAGACTGCTCGAAAGCAAGAAGTGACGCTCGAGTGTAGGAACAAAATTTTGGACATCAACAACTTGAAAAACAAGCTACTAACTTATTCCAAACATAACCAACATGTAACACCCCCAAAATAATTACAATAATCCAACTCCAACACCAGTACAAAGTGATACAGATACAGTAAGAAGCTTCCATTAATCAGAGTAATATACAAAAATATGACACATGCGATATACATTCATAAATCATTCATCCTGAATCTACAGCATGTGTTACAAATAGTGAAAAGTAATGAAAGTTACACAAATATTCATCCGCTCTAAAGGCTTACATCTTTCCAAGATCGTGCTTGGTTACAACAAAATAAGTTTAACTCAATACAATTAAGCCCTTGGCTAAACAAAGTAAATACAATAAAAAAGAAGCTCTTGCTCCAAATCTCCCCAAACTACTGTCTTAGCGGAGGCATATCTCCAACACCTGAAAATGGTCTTTCCTAAATAAGATGACCCAAAGCTTAGTAGAAACAATCTAACATAATATATGAATCTTAACAAAGATATAAGTATAATGTGTATATGCCATTCCTGAAATGAAATCATTCGTATTCCATAAAATCATAATATGCCGCATTCTACATCTCAATCCATTTTATCTCAATTCTTTTCAAGTCAATTCATTCCATGTCAATTCATGAGTCAATTTCATTATTATCTAAACAACCCAACTGAGGTTACAACTCAGTGGTTCTCTAATCAATACAATCATTACACAAAACACTTCAATTTTCCATTTTACAGAAATCTTGTCTGCGGGAATCGACATCGATGTATACGTGCGGGTTTTGGGACTTTCACCCTGAACACACAGGCCAACTTAATTCAATGGAGTCCATCTCATTTCTTCTCCCAAACATGGAGTACATCCCCTTTCTCCCCCCAAATATCATACATATACAATGTATTAAAACACAGTCATATTCAATAACAACCAATAAGAGATTAGTTTCAATTCACCTAATCCTCATGCAATTTCTACAACAATCATAGATATCCTTCACCGATAGCCCAAAACAGGTATTTTTAAACAGGTATTTTTAAACAGGTATACAATCTCCAAAATAGATAAACTATCCAAATTTCCATAGGTGAGAGATAATACACATCCAACTCCACCATTTATACATACATTCATCTAATTTCATATTCCCAATACCAATTTCATTATTTATACAAAATAAATATTTGAAACATTTTAGGGCAAAACTCCATTCTCTCCCAAATCCAACCCATGTGTCAAAATCAACAAATTTAACACAACATATCCTCATATCTATACCCATAACCATTTTTAATACCTTCATTTGAAAACTCCTCTTTTGATTTTAAACCAAAACCCTAGGTTTGTCTAAAATCTTCTGAATCTCAACATTATTTAGACAACAACAAATAACTAAGTTAAAAATTATAGGCGAGTGTAGAAAGTCCCTACCTTAAAGTTAGAAGACGAGCAAAGCAAGGAGAAAACTTCAAAGATGCTCAAACACACTCTACTCGGATAGAAATGTAGCCCTTGAGGTACTCTACATTTTTCTCAAAGAGAGTAGGGTAGAGAAGCCACTAGATTTAAGTGAAAATGTAAAGAGAAAGTGAGTTTTAGAGAGAGAAGCTCAAGATCTAGGGTTTTGAAATGTTTTATGTAACGCCCTCAAATAATACATATAAACCAGTCATTCATGACATCCATATAAATAAGAGAATAAAACATACTTTCATTTATCAGAGTATTTAGTACAAAGTATTACATGTTGACAACAAAAGTAAATGCCCTACGGGTTTACAACTTTCTAAGTCAACACTTGGTTACAAAAAGAGAGTTCTAACTCTAAACACATTAAGCCCTTGGCTTGAATTTACATGTAACACCAAAAATAACAAAACAACCAAAAGAGTCTTCAATTCCCAAAACCTCCCAAGCTAAGACCTTGGAGGCGGCATATCACCTGTACCTGAAAATGATGTCCCATATAGGGTGAGCCAAAGCCCAGTAGAGATATGCTAAACCAAATATGCGAAATAATTAAAATATTAGCATTTGATAAATGTTTAACTCATATAAACCAACGTACATCTCTTCCATGACTAATCCATATTCACAACCATATTTCCATCCCTTTCCGTTTCATCATCCAGTTTAAATCATAGATATGGTTCATTGTCTATCCGAACAGTTCATGATGAGACTACAACTCATACTATCAACACTTCAATCATAATCAATTCAAAATGAGACTACAACTCATATTATTAACACTTCAATACTTCAATCATCTACGTTATGCAAACGTAATTAGGATTTCGGGACTTTCACCCTGGACACTCCGGCCAACTTAGTTATCAATGGAGTCCATCCCCTATCTCCTCCCAAACAGGTTTGAGAGTACATCCCTTATCTCTTCCCAAACCATAGAGTACATCCCCTATCTCCTCCCAAACCATGGAGTACATCCCCTATCTCCTCTCAGACAAGATACATATGCAATGTATTTAAACAAGTCGTCATATACAATGACCAATTCACTAACATATTCAATGTTATAATCCACTCGTCATATTCAATGACATATTTCAATAGATTAGTTTCAATTTCCCTAATCATCATGCAAGTCTACAACACTCATGACTATTCTCCACCAATAGTCCAAAGCAGTTATTTCTAAACAGATAAATTATCGACATTTCCATAGGTGTGTGATTAATCAATCTAACAACACCATTCAATTCCGTGACTTCCCAATTTCATAGTTTTCAACACAATTTCATATTTCCATTACCTTCCCAAATTAATTATACAAATTAATTATTTAATTTCAATTAGGGCTTTAATCAACCTATTCTTAAACATTGCCCCCAAGGCCAATTTCACTCATATCACATAAACAATCCCAATTTCATGTCTCTCATACATATTAAACCCAAACATGGAAAACCCCTCTTTTATAATTTCAATTTCAAAACCCTAACTTTCCAAAATTTCCATAACTTCACCATTTATACAAAATGACTAAAATTTATGTTAAACACATAGAATGGAGTAGATTATCCCTACCTTAATTTTCGAAGCTCAAAGGAGAAGATAAAGAATGCTCAAGGTGCTCCAAACTCAAAGATTTTCGGATCAAAATGTAGTCCACACCAAGCTCCACACCTTTTACAAAGGGACTAGAGTAGACACACCCAAGAACCAAGTGTATTTTTAGAGAGAGAGAGAGTCGAAATTAGGGTTTGAGGTAAAAAGGAGATGCAAAAGTGATGAAGAATCACGCTGCTGCAATCTGATATACTCAAGTCTCGCTCGAGCGAAGAAGTGGTCGCTCGAGCGACCAAGAAAAAAGGTACCTCGCTCGAGTGCAAAGAGCCTCGCTCGAGCGAACAATGCAAAGCTTCAGGTCTGCAACCCGAAAGCACGCTCGACCGCAAGAATGCTCGCTCGAGCAAAGAAGCACAACCTTCAAGTCTAACAGAAACGCAGACGCACGCTCGAGCGCAAGACTTCTCGCTCAAGCGAAGAGACACAAGGCTCGCTCGAACGACAAAGTCCTCGCTCGAGCGAAGAGACCAAAAACTGGACAGCAACCATTTGTTTCAAAACACACCAAACCTGTTCCAAACCTGCCCAATACATCCTAAAACTCAAATACAAGGAATTAAAGGACGGAAAGAGACATATACAACAATGCTCAACCAAGGAACCCAAGTCCGGAATACAGTACATAAAGGGGAAAACCCGGGATCGCTATATTTTAAAGAGAGAAAGAGATGAAAAAGTGATTTAAAAAGGTGTTACTGCGAACTGATATACTCACAGTCTGCTCGACCGCAAGAGTTGATGCTCGAGCGTCAGACATAATAAATTGTTCCGCTTGAGTGCAAGAAATGACGCAAGAGCACAAAATGCACACTCCCAGTAGTTTTATAAACAATGGACTAATACTCGAGCACAAGAATGGCCACACAAGCTGAGCCCGTGGCTCGAGCATAGAATACATCCTTCCAATAGTTTTGTAGACCTACAAAAGTACTGAGAGATCACAAAGCCTGCTCGAGCGCAAGAAGTGTCGCTCAAGCGGAGGAGCAAAATCCTGGACAACAAAAGGTTTGAAAACCAAGCAACCAACTTGTTCCAAATACAACCACAACAGCCCAATAGCCAAATTCAAAGAAACACAAGGGAAGCAAGATATAACCAACAATGTAAAAACCATTAAACCTGAGTCCAGGAAACAACAAGAGTCGGGTCAAAACCAACACGTCCTAAAAGCCAAACTCAAAGAGAGATAAGGGGAACCAAGACATGAATAACTATATAATGCCAATGAAACACGGATCCAAAACATTAAATGGTTCGGCTCTAAACCAGGATCGCTATAGATTGCTTTCCATGTTTAGTGATAGTTTAAGTTTTAATAAAATAAAATTTAAAAGTTTTAATTAATTAATTTTTGTGTAAATTGGTTGTTCTTTTGACCTAACTGACTAAGCCAAATTGTTTTTGGTTTGAATGATTTACTGGTTTAACTGTAATTTTAGCGGTTTTACCAAAATATATTAGTTAGATTTGTTTGATTTGAAATAAACTAAAGAATTGAGATTACTTGATTAAAAATAAACTTCTCGCCCCAAACAATTGCTAATTTTATTTTATAATCCCACATCGGTTAAAGAAAGAAAAAGTGAGTTGTTTCATTTATATAAAATAAATCTTATAAGCAAAAAGAAATTTTTAGTGAGAAGCTTTATAATCAATATCTCATGCCAATTTTTTTTTATTTTCTTAAATAATTAAGAAAAATCTCCATTGGCTAGTTTTCATATAACTTTTATTTTACAATCTCACATAAAGGTTTTGATTTTAGAATAATTTTGTATGAGGTTTTAAAACTCTCATAATATCTCTCCTTAAAAGTTTTCTTTTGTAAAATATTTAAATATATTGATAATCTCACCGTCACTCTTATTGCTCCTTAATACAAAAATTATGCGATAATTATGATAATTTTAAATTTATATTGTGTCAATTTTAAATTTAAATTAGTAGATTGTTTTTCATATTTAGTGACAATTTAAATTTTAATAAAATAAAATTTAAAAGTTTTAATTAATTAATTTTTGTGTAAGCTGGTTGGCCTTTTGACCTAACTAATTAAGCTAAATTATTTTGGTTTGAATGATTTGCTGGTTTAATCGTGATTTTAGCGGTTTTACTAAAATATATTGGTTAGATTTATTTGTTTCGAAATAAACTAAAAAACTGAGATTGTTTGATTAGAAATAAATTTCTCGCCTAAACAATTGTTAATTTTTATTTTACAACCCCACATCGGAAAAAGAAAGAAAAAATTGGTTGTTTCACTTATATAAAATGAATCTTATAAAGAGAGTTTCGATGGAGAAGCCTTCTAGAAGCTCCAAACTTTCATTCCAAAATTATTAAATTTTCTTAATTTTAAACAATTAAGAAAATTATCACTAGCTAGTTTCCATTTACCTTTTATTTTACAATCCCACATTGCAAAAAAAAAAAAAAAAAAAAAAAAAAAAAAAAACTAGAAAAAAAGAAAAAAGTGAATTGTTTCAATTACATAAAGTGAATTTTATACTCCCATTTGTATAAATTATTGAATTTTCTTAATTATAAATAATTAAGAAAATCTTCATTTGTTAGTTTCCATTTAACTTTTATTTTACAATCTCACACCGGGAAAAGAAGGAAAAAATGAATTGTTTTACTTACATAAAATGAATCTCATGCTACCATTTATATAAACAAAAGGAAATTTTTAGTGAGAAACCCTATGATCAATATCTTTTTTTTTCGTAATTTTAAATAATTAAGAAAATCTCAATTGGTTAGTTTTCATTTAATTTTTATTTTACAATCCCACATAGTGGTTTTGATTTTAAAAATAATTTTGTATGAGATTTTGAAACTCTCGTAATATTTAACTTTAAAATAATTACAATTCCACATTAAGAAAAGAAAGAAAAAGTGAGTTGTTTCACTTATATAAAGTGAATCTTATACTCCCATTTAATATTGTAGTATTGTGCATATTTCAGATCAAGATGGTTTAAATTTTAAAATTAACTTTAAAAGTTTTAATTAATAAATTTTGTTATAAATTGGTTGGTCTTTTAACTTAACCGATTAGGCTGAATCGTTTCGGTTTGACTGATTTACTGGTTTAACCGAGGTTTTAGCTTTTTTATCAAAATATATTGCCTAGATTTGTTTGATTTGAAATAAACTAAGATTGACCTTATTAAAAATTTAACGACTGAAATTGTTTGATTAGAAATAAACTTCCTGTCTAAACAACTGTTAACTTTTATTTTACAATCCCACATCAAGAAAAGGAAGAAAAAATGAGTTGTTTCACTATATAAATCTTTTGCTCCCATTTAATATTGTAGTGTTGTATATGTTTCAGTTCAAGACAATTTAAATTTTAAAATTAAAATGAAATTTAAAAGTTTTAATTATTTAATTTTTATATAAGTTGATTGTTCCTTTGACCTAGCCAATAGGGTGAATCGTTTTCAGTTTGACTGATTCACTGACTTAACCGCGATTTTATCAAAGTATATTGGTTAGATTTTTTGATTCAAAATAAATTAAAGATTGATCTAATTAAAGATTAAATGGTTGAGATTGCTTGATTCGAAATAAACTTCCCACCAAAACAATTATTAACTTTTATTTTATACAATCTTACATCGAGAAAAGTAGGAAAAAGTGAGTTATTTCACTTATATTATACAAAGAAAATAGGGTTTTTAGAGAGAAGATTTCTAAGAGTTCTAAACCTTCATTCTAAAATTATTAAATTTTCTTAATTTTAAACAATTAAGAAAATTTTCATTGGCTAGCTTCCATTTAACTTTATTTTACAATCTCACATCGAAAAAAGAAGGAAAAAGTGAATTGTTTAATTTACATAAGATGAATCTTTTGCTCCAATTTATATAAATTATTGAATTTTTTTAATTTTAAAACATTAAGAAAATTCTCATTGGTTAGTTTCCATTTAATTTTTATTTTACAATCTCACATCGAGAAAAAAAAAAAGTGAATTGTTTTACTTACATAAAATGAATCTTATGCTCCCATTTATATAAGCAAAAGGAGATTTTTAGTGAGAAGTCTTATGATCAATATCTTATACTAATATTTTTTGATTTTCTTAATTTTAAACAATTAAAAAAATCTCGATTGACTAGCTTCTATTTAACTTTTATTTTATAATTCCACATAGAGGTTTTGATTTTAAAAATAATTCCGTATGAGATTTTGAAACTCTCATAATATCTCTCCTTAAAAGTATTCTTTTATAAAATATATAGATATATTGATAATCTCAATGTCACTCTTACTGCTCCTTAATGCAAAAATTGTGAGATAATTATGATAATTTTAAATTTGCATTTAAAACTTATAAATTATGGGACAGATTATATAATTTTAAATTTATATTGTGTCCATTTTAAATTTAAATTAATAGATTACTTTCCATATTTGGTGGCAGTTTAAATTTTAATAAAATAAAATTTAAATATTTTAATTAATTAATTTTTGTGTAAGTTGGTTGGTCTTTTGACCTAACTAATTAAGCTAAACTATTTTTTATTTGAATGATTTGCTGATTTAACTGTGATTTTAGCGGTTTTACATGTTACGATGATTCTTTTTATTCATTAAGTTTTTAAATTTTTTAAAATTATTTACATTTCAAAAACCAATATGACAAATTTTTAAAAATTCGTTCATTTTTATTCTAAAATAACGAAATATTAGAACTATGTTATATATGTGTGTGTGTGTGTGTGTGTGTGTGTGAGTGATTTTCCGATCACACTGTCCAACTCAGTATTCAGCTAGAGAACACTGGAAGAATAGATGACACCTGGCTAACCTGCAATAGAAAGAAGATTCCGGCGGTGGTTCGTCCACCCGGGGGCACTCCGACGATCATGTCAGTATATCTGTCAAAGATAATTAATAGTGCAAACTTACTGTTCAGAATATAAATTGCATACCTTAGACCCACTTGGGTGCCTCTCTTTTATAGCTAACTCAATCCTTGTCCCAACAGGAGCCTAGCTCTAATGGACTTAGGATTATTATCTATCTTGGACTCCCAGTAGGATTGGGATAAACTCCCTAAGAGTCTTATCCTTTCCCAACTGTAGTCTTCTCCTTTTCTAGGACTCTTGTGCCTTATCCGCTTATCTCGGATTTTGATATCTTCGGAGGTAACCTCGGCCTTGCCGAGATAACCTCGGTGTCACGACCGGGACACATGGCACCTCGACTGACACGTCGGCGTCGCCTTAGCCACGTGTTGGCACTCAGAAAATATATCCACACAACTGCCCCCTAGGTTCTATTACCTCAGCATTCTGAGGTGATGGAACCTATATCGGTGCCTCATTCTAGTACGTTAGCTTAAATTATTTTAGCCGAGATCATTGTTTAAGGCCGAGACGTCTTCTTAAAGAACAAGAGTTCCAATGAACTCCTTTATGCGTATGAGCTGTCAAAAACATCACTTTTCAATCGTTTCATTCACGCGTTTTATCCTTATTGGATCGTGCTTGTGACGCGCCAATAAACCGTCTTGTCTGTATGGGCCGTCTGACGCATTCGTTGCTCTAGGTGCATTTAATTTGATTTCGCCGCCTTTTCAAGTTTTGACAAAAACTTTTCCCTCTTCTTTCATTTCTTCACTTTTCATTCGATTCCTTTGCTTTTTTTCTCTCTAGCTCTTGAATACGCCATTGTTCCAGACCTCAAGCTCTGCATCTGCCTTTATTCCTCCTTCTAGTGAAGCTTCCGCCGTTCTGTTACTTTTGTAACATTTGTCTGACTTCGGCGATCCTTACGCCGGCTTCTTTTCTTCGGTGAGTTTACTGTTCTTTAATTCTTTGATGCTTTCTTTTACTTGCTGCCATTGCTGCATTTGTTCAAACTTTTAACTTGTGAGTCATACATCTGAATGTGTTTTTTCCACGATTTTTCCCTTGCCCATATCTTGAACACACGCACTGTTTCACCACTTCCCTGTACTTTTGCCACTGTTCTTGGCCCTATACTTCTTGTATTCTTTATGCTCTTGATAGACCATCTCTATTCGTGATTCTGAAACTCGTTCTTGTTTCTGTTTTTTGTGTCTTTTCCAGATTCGTGCCTTCAATCTTCGTTTCCATAGACTTAGGTTTGGGATTTGTCTGTAGAACCCACAATTTAGGAAAAAACTGAAACGAACTCCCTCTAGATCCGTACAAACCCTTACCAAAGTGTATTTTTGGGTTTTTGGCCAAGGTCCTTTAAACCTTCCAAAAATACTTCTTCTTGAAATCCGATATCTCCATTTAAGACGACATCATGGATATGTGGAAACATAGGGTAAACACCCCATCCAAACTAGAGTTCTTTAGACAAGAGTTTGAAATCCCAGCCGACGTCCATCTGAGGTTGGCTGGGGATAATGACTCCATCATGCCTACTGATGACTCTATGCCTTTTCCTGTGGTAGCCTTCATTGAGTGTGGACTTCGGCTCCCACTCAACATCTTTTTCCGTGAAATACTTCATTATTACAAGTTGAACCCGATGCAACTTTCCATCAATTCCTATCGAACTATCAATGGTATCATAGCCTTAGCCAAACAAGAAAACGCTAGGATCACATTAGCCGACATCCAATATTGCTACACTATGTGTGGCCTTAAAAAAGACACTGGCTACGTTTACTACCTCAAACCGAGGTCCACTAAATACAAAATCGTTGCCGACCTCCCTGACTCCAACAAGGGAGTTAGGGACGATTATTTCATTACTTCGGGGAACTGGGAGTTCGCCCCAGATGAAGACCTCCATCTCTTCCCTCTCCTTCGATCAGTCTTTGTAGAGGGCAATGGTAAGAGCCCTGCATTCATACCTACTTGTTTTTTAAAGTCTTTCATACTTTATCCATTTCTTAATGTCTGTTTTTCTTGTAGCTGTTCTTAAGCCACCAAAAAACTTTCGCCAATCCTTCATTCCCAACAAGGATTTGAAGAAACTCTTGGACCTGCCAGTCCATAAACGAACGACGCCTCTGCTTCTCAATTTTATTCCAACATACAAGTCAGCTCTGCCCGACGTCCCTAAGAGGAAGAAGAAAAGCCTTTCTCCACCATCTGCCACAACTCCACAAACCGCATCCACATCTCGGACAGACCAAGGGTCAACCTTTGATCCAACTCGGCTCCATACTTGATTCGAATATCCCAATGCCACCGTCGACGCCAAACAATTTCTATTGCCGAGATGGGTTGCCCAAAACTAGTTGCAAAAGATCTCCTAGCTAACATTCCAACTGATGTTGATGCCCAGCCAACATAAACCCAGCCTCCTTCAAAGCCAAAACGAATCAAAAAGGCTCAGCCAAAGGCAAAGGTGTCTCAGATCGATTCTGAGGATACCTTGCCAATTTCCAAACTGGCTCCAAGTGAAAAAACTGTCTCTGTCCCTGCGAAGAGGTCCGCTGAAACACTTCCATCCGAATCCACCAAATCAAAAAGGCCGAGGTCATCTTCTGCAACAACCTCGGGGTCTAAAAAGCCTGATGCCCCCTGGGCCCCCGAAATCACTTTGGAAGATAAGCCTATTATGGCTAGTGATAGCACCGATGATATCAATGTCGGCGTTGCCTTCAGTACTGCTCTGCTTCTTCTAGGCGATCTAGAGCGAAACGTCGAGTTCAGCGAGTACAAGGACTATGCCTTGATGCTTCAGCGTTCTGTTCAAGTAAGTGTCTTTCATCTGACACTTTTTTCCTTCTTTCTCATACTTAGAAATTTTCTAATAACTTTTGTTTTGTTCAATTTCAGGCTATTCAACATGCTCATTCCTTCTCAATTCAGTCTTTCGAGAACCGGGAGAAACTGGCCGAAATGAAGAGGGAGGTCTCCAGTCTTCAAAAGGCCAACAAGAGTTTACAATCAAAGAAGAAGAAGTTGGAGGACCAAGCCGAGGCTGCAATCAAAGCCTAAGCTGATGCCGAAGAAAAGGCTGAATCTGCTGAGGCCATCAGGAAGGTTTCTGAGGCCCAAAAAAGAGAGGCCGAGGAAAAGATAGATCGGGCCCAAAAAGAGCTTCAAGAGGCCTTGGCCGCGAAAGAAGCCGAAATCAAGGATGCTGATGAGAAGGCATATGCCCAGGGCATGGCCGATGTCACAGAAGCCTACGAAAAGCAAGTGAAAGAGGCATGCAACAAGGGTTTCACCCTTGGTTGGATGTCCCTTCTAAAAAAGCTTAATGTCCTTGAGGATTCGCCTTTAAGAAGCGCCGACGCCATTCCTTTTCCATTCCCTCCAACTCCAACTCTTGCTCAATCTGATGATGAATCTGATTCTGAGGATGAGGCCGAGGAGGAAGTTTTAGTGAGGAGGTCCAAAGATGCTGCTGGGGCCAAGTCTCCTCCTCAAAATGAGCAAGTCCTGGACTTGACTCAAGATGAGGAGGATGAGGAGGTTCGCAAAGATGCTGCTCCTGAGAAAGCTCTATCCGATGTTCCTCTTGCCGATAAGAGCCTAGATGAAACCTTGCAAGAAATCGACGCTGAACTTGCGGCCGAGAAGGTTGCCGAGATGTCTTCTCAGCAATCCTCCGAGGTCCAAAACCAGCCTGCTGAAGACTCTTAATTTTGATGTTATTTTCTTCTGTCTTTTGTACTTTTGCTTTTCTTTTGTGGGAACAATTGTAAACTTTTGACCGACGTGCCTTTTCTGAATATTAATACAACTTTCCTTCTCTAAGTGCTTTTATCTTTGTCTTCTCTTTACTGCTCTTGCATGATTCTATACTTAAAAGTTTTGGTATGTCTTCAATATACACTTCAATCCTTATGCAACCTTCTCGGGGTGACACACCTCGGTTATACAAACTGATGATTTATCTCGGCAAGTACTTAACTACCTTTCTCGGCGTAATCTTGGTTTTACCTTTGTAAATATAAAATTTCAACAAGTGTTTAACCTTAGTCTTTCATCTTGTAAATTGTCCACAAATTTCAACAAGTGTTAGATATCATCTCGGTTTAACTTCGACTTGTTCAACAAGTGTTAAACAATGATCTCGGTTTAACTTCAACTTGTAAATTGTCCACAAATTTCAACAAGTGTTAAACAATGATCTCGGTTTAACTTCAACTTGTAAATTGTCCGCAAATTTTAACAAGTGTTAAACAATGATCTCGGTTTAACTTCAACTTGTAAATTGTCCACAAATTTCATCAAGTGTTAAACAATGATTTCGGTTTAACTTTAACTTGTAAATTGTCCACAAATTTCAACAAGTGTTAAACAATGATTTCGGTTTAACTTCGACTTGTAAATTGTCTACAAATTTCAACAAATGTTAAACAATGATTTCGGTTTAACTTTGACTTGTAAATTGTCCACAAATTTCAACAAGTGTTAAACAATGATTTTGATTTAACTTCGACTTGTAAATTGTCCACAAATTTCAACAAGTGTTAAACAATGATTTCGGTTTAACTTTAACTTATAAATTGTTCACAAATTTCAACAAGTGTTAAACATATTCTTCTTCTCTCTTCTTCTCTCTGCCCCCTAATGTGAACCTGAGTTCCACTTGGGTTCTCATTATGCATGTATTCTCGAGATAATGTCAAGTATTTTGAAAAGAGAACCAGCTGAATCTTTATTTATTTACTTCGGCAAATGGTAAAAGAACAAAGAAATTCTAATGATAGAAAAATTTCAAATTACAAGTGTTCTAAGGTCTTGGCAACTCTTTGCCCTCATTATCTTCAAGCCGATATGCCCCATTACCCAGTACCGAGATTATTCTGTAGGGTCCTTCCTAATTTGGGCCAAGCTTTCCCTCTCTAGGATCCTTTTTGTTGCCGACGACTTTTCTCAAGACCAGGTCGCCGACTTGGAACTCCCTTAGGTTAACCCTCTTGTTGTAAGCTTTGGCAAGCTGCTGCTGGTATGCTGCGAGCTGAATCGCTGCTTTCTCCCTTCGTTCTTCTAGAAGATCCAGATCTCGGGCTAAGAGTACATCATTAGTCCCGTTCTCTACCCCCTGGGTTCTGATTCCTGGGATGCCGACCTCCAGCGGAATAACTGCTTCTGTGCCATAAGCCATGGCAAAGGGGGATTCCCCTATTGATCTTCTCGGCGTAGTCCGATATGCCCAGAGTACATTGGGCAATTCGTCTACCCACTTTCCTTTTGCTGCCTGCAACCACTTCTTTATCTCATCCAGAATTATTTTGTTGGATGCTTCTGCTTGTCTATTGCTTTATGGAAAGCTTGGGGTTGAAAAGTAGTTCTTGATCTTGAACTTTGCACAGAAGTTCTTGATTAGTTTACTGTCAAATTGAGTTCCATTGTCTGCAACAATTGCTCTTGGAATCCCAAACCTGGTGATAATGTTCTTCCAAATGAAGTTCTTTACGTCTACATCTCGGATCTTGGCAAGAGGTTCAGCTTCTATCCATTTAGTAAAGTAATCTGTTGCTACTAGCAAGTACTTCATTTGTCCAGTTGCTTAGGGCAATTGCCCGACGAGATCCATGTCCCATTGGGCAAATGACCAAGGACTGGATACAGGGTTCAGGTCTACTGCTAGCTGGTGTATCAGAGGTGCAAACCTTTGGCATTGTTTACACTTCTTTACATAGGCTTCTGTATCTTTCTGCATGTAAGGCCACTAATACCCCTAGGTGATGGCCCTATGAGCGAGTGATCTGCCCCTAGCGTGGCTTCCATAGATTCTTTCATATATTTCATATAAAAAATCTTCGACTTGTAAAGGGTGTACGCACCTTAAAAGGGTCTGCTGTCAGACTGAATCTTGCCGATTTCAATCTGATCTTGTGTGCCTCATTGCGGTCATCTGGCAGCTTTCCTTCTTTTAGGAATGCAATAATTGCATCCATCCAGCTTGGTCCCATGTCTACACACATCGCTTCATGCTCTGTGGTTACTGGTTCAATGCTCGGGCTCGACAGGTAGTCAATCATTATTGTCCTTGCTTTTCCAGGTTATACTGCACTAGTTAGGTTGGCTAATGCATCGGCGTGATTGTTATCATCTCAGCTTACCTGAAGTAGTCGGCAGTTCTGAAACAAGGCTGACAGCTGATGACCTCATTTGCGTAGGCCAACATTCATTCATCTCGGGCTGCAAACTCGCATGTTGTCTGGTTAACTATCAGTTGTGAATCACAAAAAACTATTACCTCATCTGCTTGCACTGCTGCTGTCAGCTTTAGTCCTGCAATGAGTGCTTCATACTCTGCTTCATTATTTGAGGCCTTGAACCCCAAACAAATTGATTGTTCTAATACCAGACCATCTGGGGATATCAATACTACTCTTGCCCCCGCTCTCTGTCAGTTTCAACTCCCATCAACGAACAGTCGAAAGGAGTCATCGATATAAATGTTGCAGGGTCTGAGTTTTTCTTCTTTCTTTTGTTCTTTCGCCTTTGCCTGGGCTTCTCCTTGTTTGTCTGGACATCGTTCATCTTGGCTCAACGGAGCCCGATGTACAATGGAATCTGGCGTGAACTCGGCCACAAAGTCGGCCAGAACTTGGCCTTTGATTGCTGTTCTGGGCCTGTACTCCAGTTCATACTGGCCTAGGGCGACTGTCCATCTGGCTATTCTTCCTGTTAAGTCTCCCTGCTGTAATAGAGACTTCAATGGATGTTTTGTCAGTACCACAATTTTGTGGGCCTGGAAGTAATGGTTCAACTTCTTTAAAGCCATTACTAAAGCCAGTGCCAATTTCTCTAAGGGTAGATACCTCGTTTCTGTGTCGGCTAGGGTTTTGCTTACATAGTAAACAGCCCTTTGCTCCCCTTTTTCTTCTCGGATTAGTACTGCACTTATCGCATGTTCCGAGACTGCCAGGTACAGGAACAGCTCCTCTCTAGGTTCTGGATTCAAAAGAACTGGAGCTGTGGTCAGGTACTTCTTCAGATCGGCTAATGCTTCTTCGCACTCTTCTGTCTAAAGAAAGTCCGTGGCTTTCTTCACCAAGTTGAAGAAAGGTTTGCACTTGTCTGAGCTTCTACTGATGAATCTGTTCAGGGCTGCGGCCCTTCCAGTTAGCATCTGCACCTGTTTTACTGATGTCGGACTCTTTAACTCTAGGATGGCCTTGATCTGATTTGGGTTGGCCTCGATGCCCCTTCTAGTTACCAGGTATCCTAAAAACTTATTAGATCCAACTCCAAATGCACACTTCGATGCATTGAGTCGGAGCCGATATGTTTTAAGAATTTCAAAGACTGTTTTTAGATCGGCGAGATGACCCTCAGGCTCCTTGGTCTTAATGACCATGTCGTCGATGTAGACTTCTATTGTTCAGCCAATCAGGTGTTTGAACATTTTGGTTACCAGCCTTTGGTAAGTTGCTCCTGTGTTTTTCAACCCGAAAGGCATTACTCTGTAACAGTACAGGCCTTTTAGGATGAGGAACACGGTCTTCTCTTCGTCTGGGGGGTACATGGATATCTGGTGGTACCCTCTGTAGGCGTCTAGGAATCTCATTCTTCCATGCCCTGAAGTGGCATCTACTAGCTGGTCAATCTTGGATAGAGGAAAGCTGTCTTTGGGACAGGCTTTGTTGAGGCTCGTAAAGTCTACGCAGACCCTCCATTTGCTGTTCTTTTTCTTTACCACCACTATATTGGATAGCCATATCAGGTAGAGAACTTCTCTAATGGCCTTGGCCTCCAGAAGTCTGTCTACTTCTTCCTCTACTGCTTCGACGTGCATCAACGTCGGTCTTCTGGCTCGTTGAATTACAGGTTTGGCCGACCTGTCAACATTCAGTTTGTGGTAAGTGACCTCAGGGTCAATTCTAGGCATTTCGTAAGGTGTCCAAGCAAATACCTCAATATTTGCTCTTAAAAAAGCTTCCAACTCTTTTTCCTCTTCTTCGGCTAAGCCTGAGCTGAGAAGAAAGAAGCGTTCTTCATCTTCATCCTAGACGAGGATTTTCTTCAGTGCCTCTTCGCTCTTCTCGACTGGCTCCTTGCCGACGTCTTCTAGGACTTCCACATCCTCATCTTTAATTTCTGCCTTTTATGGCTCTCGTATGCTGCAGGTAGATTTCATTGCTGCCATGGAGCAATTCTTCGCCTGCAGCTGATCGCCTCTGACTTCCTCTATCTCATGCTCTGTTGGGAACCACAATAGTTGATGCAATGTTGAGGGAACTGCCCCCATTGCATGCAACTATGGCCTTCCCAAGATGATGTTGTAAGGGGAGGGTGTGTCGATTACGGTGAGCTCTATTGTTACCTTCCTGGTGCCCGCCTGCACCTCCAAGCTGGTTGTTCCCAGTGGCCATGTCGGCGTTCCATTGAACCCGACCATTGTGCTATTGGATTGCTCCATATCGTCTGGGTGAAGGCCGAGCTCCTTGTAACATCGAACGTACATGATGTCGCAAGAGCTGCCTTGGTCAATCAGGATACATTTCACTTGGCACTCCCCAACCTAGAGGGATACTACCAAGGCATCATTATGCGGA
The DNA here is from genome assembly GCF_055761805.1 of Camellia sinensis. Lineage (NCBI taxonomy): Eukaryota > Viridiplantae > Streptophyta > Magnoliopsida > Ericales > Theaceae > Camellia > Camellia sinensis. Next base: position 189,966,954 of record NC_138961.1, on the reverse strand, counting down.
TGCTGGACCATCTCAAGGTCAGCTTCTGAAAAGGACACTATTGGTCCTTGGCGCTCCTCTACCCGATATCTCTTTTCCCTGACTTGGTAGACATGTTGCAGGTGCTTCACCTTTTGGGTCTCCCCCCTAATTTCGTTCTCGTTGACCTTCGAGTGAATCACATTGACTACCCGAGGTCCTCCTGCCTGAGGTTGTGGTGCTGGAGGAGGCGGAGCTGCTGGCGGCTGAGGCAATCTTGCCTGTTCTCCCCTTGTCCTAGCCTCATCGATGAGGTCTCTCAGGTGGCCTTGCCTCACTAGTTCTTCCAAGTGTGTTTTCAAGGCTCTACAACCCTAAGTCTTGTGCCCATCTTCATTGTGGTAAGCACAATGTCTGCCAATGTTCCTTCCCATAAACTCTCTTGGTGCCTTCGCTGGTGTTCTGAAATAGGGTTGGTTCCGAATCCGGTCCAGGACTTTGGGAATCGGGATTCGGAACACAGTTGTTACTGCCTGTGTGGCCCTCAGCTCTGTTTCTTGTTTGCTCGATCCATTGTTACCTCGGCCTCACTTCGGCGAGCCGTTTCCTTTCTCTTGTTTTATCTCCCTAGTTCCCGACGTGTTTTCTTCGGCTCTGGCGTATTTCTCGATTCTCGCCATGAGCTCTTCCATACTTTTTGGCAATGTCTTTGCCAAAGACTTTCGTAGTGGACAGTTGTCTTTCAGGCCGTTCTTGAAAGATACGACCGCCACCTCATAATTGCATTCGGGTATTCGGTTGAACACCTCATAGTATCTTTTTGCATAGGCCCTAAGGCCTTCATCCTTGCGGATTTTCAGAGCCATCAATGCATCCACCCTTAATGGCTGTAACTTGTTTGTCACGAACCTGGCCACGAACATCTCGGCCAGGCCTTCCCAATTCTTCACGCTTTCCTTTGGTAATTTGTGGAACCAATCTGATGCAGTTTTCCTAAAAGATGAGGGGAACACTTTGCAGAGCAACGGCTCATTCCCACTATACAATGCCATTGAGTTCAAATATAATCCAACGTGGAAGTTGGGGTCTAACTTACTATCGTATATTTGAAACCTCAGCATACTGAATCTCTTCGGTGCCTCAAACCTGTCCAATTCCACCGAGAATGATGTCCTCGGCTTATCTGGGGAGGTTACCTGGGCGTCGGCATTCTGTTGCTTCCTCTTGAGGTAATCACTTAAGTCTTTTTTGCTCCGTCTAGGAGCTCGGCTATCTTTCGACTTCGGTCTTTTCGGTACACTACTCTCGGCCTCGTGGTGAGCCCTTTTCGATCCTTTTCCATGAGTTGTGTCGAAGCACAGCACCTGCCCCTGAACATGCCGATGTCCTTTGGGGTCTGCCTTCTTTGTGTGATGCATCCTCCGTGATTCTTCTCTTCTTGACTCTCTTCGTCCGACTTCCCTAGAGGGTCGGTGAGAGTATCTCTCGCTCCCGTTGTGCTGAGGGGCTACGAGGATTGTTTTCTGCCCTTTGTTTTGGGTATTGGCTGCTGGAATCGGCGTGTCGTGCAGCGGGAACGGTGGCTGCATAACGTTATTTTGCATCATGAAATTGACGACCAACTACAGGTCTGCCAGTTTGTTTGCCATCTCTTTTACCTCTTCATCCCTCCGCAGGCATCTATCCTTCCAAACCTGGAGGTCGTCCTCGTTGTAGTAACCACTTCGATCTGGTTTGTTTGGTGCGTCGCCAATCTGGCTGACGTCTTTCACTCCGTGATTTTGGTCACGAGTTTCTGCGTTGCATTCGTCTCCTGTGATATCAAGGTCAATAGGTCTCCCATTCCCAGCAGGAGTGTCGTCCCCAATCTTTTCCTTTTGTCCGTTACTGGCCATCTATTCTCATTTTCGTTCCCACAGACGGTGCCAAATTGTATGAGTGATTTTCCGATCACACTGCCCAACTCAGTATTCAGCCGGGGAACACTGGCAGAATAGATGATACCTGACTAACTTGCAACAGAAAGAGAAGATTCCGGCAGTGGTTCGTCCACCCGGGGACACTCCGACAATCAAGTCAGTATATCTCTCAAAGATAACTAATAGTGCAAACTTACTATTCAGAATATAAATTGCGTACCTTAGACTCACGGGGGTGCCTCTCTTTTATAGCTAACTCAATCCTTGTCCCAACAGGAGCCTAACTCTAATGGACTTAGGATTACTATCTATCTTGGACTCCCAGTAGGATTAGGATAAACTCCCTAAGAGTCTTATCCTTTCCCAACTGTAGTCTTCCCTTTTTTTAGGACTCTTGTGCCTTATCCGCTTATCTCGGATTTCGATATCTTCGGAGGTAAGCTCGGCCTTGCCGAGATAACCTCTACGTCACGACCAAGACACGTGGCACCTCGGCTAACACGTCGGCGTCGCCTTAGCCACGTGTTGGCACTCAGAAAATATATCCCCACATATATATATATATATATATAGCAAAGCATAATTATTAATTATTAATTATCAATATAATAATTTTAATCTATCTATACTATATGTTATAGTAAAGAAATATTTAAAATAAAATTTATATATAAAAAATTTTAATTTAATTATCCTATTTTTAATAAATAATATATTATTTTATCGGATGATATTCTAGTCTTTTTTTTTTTTTTTTTTTTTTGTTAAATTGAATTTCTCGCGGTGTTTCGCTTTCCACCGACGAAAACTGTGGAAGACACTGCCAGCTGTCACGTGTTTGTCGGAGAAAACAAACGTTCCTTTGTGTGGTGGCCTATTCATTGAGTTGAGTCGAGACTTTGATTTGGATTGATTGATTATATTTAATTATGAGTTTATTTGGCCTCTCCTAAGTCATCACTATATTTTTTTTATACATCTTATAAAAAATTAAAAATACATTTATGTGGATAATCCTAAATAATCCCTATATAAATAGAGGTGATAGCTTGTCTTCAATTCATAAAGTTGACTGGACGATATTATTAAGTTTGTAAGGCTTATCACGAGTCATATTTTAATAATCTGAATCGCTCAATGTGTAGAGTTCCTTGAGTATTTTATTTTTGTAAAAAATCACGTTAATCGGATATCGATAGCTAATTGATCAGATCAGATTTTCGTCAACAATCTATTTTGAAAATTATATTTACCGTTGACAAAAATCTATTCCGATCAAGTAGTTATCGATATCTGATTAACATAATTTTTTTATAAGGATAAAGTAATCGGCAATTTTTACATATTGAACAGTTCGGATCATCAAAACGGGACTTGTGATAGGCCTACAAGAGCCCAACAACACGCTCTAGTCCAATCACGGACTGTAGAGAAGCCTATTCCTAAATAGAAATGGTCTGGTTAACAAGCACCTTTAGGGTACAAATAAAAAATAAATAAAAAATTGAAGAATACGGGATATTTTTTAATAAATTTAATATATTTTTATTAAAATCAATATATTTTTTAATATTTTTATCTATTTTTAAGATATTTTTTTTATATGTTTTCCAATATTAAACAATTTCTAAGTGAGGTGTAACACTTTCATTTATTGGAGTTTTATTTTTGTTTAAATGCGAAAATTAGTGACATTTTTATTTCATCAATTACAATAAATTAAGATTAAAATAATGATTTGTCTCAAATTCGAGTATGATCGGGATTGTTCTTTTTGTGTTCTTAAATCGTATTTAATCTATTTGATTTTGTTTGTAAAAAAAATTTAAATTTTTTTTTTTAAATCACTTAGTATTATTTTCATTTTTGTTAGGGCAAAAACATTTTTTTGCGTTTATATATTTTTGTAAAAAATATTTTGAATTTAAACCAATCAGAGTCATTATGTTAGTCATTTTTGTAAATTAAAATTAAAATTTTATCTCAACATTGACCCCTTCAAGATTAGAAATATTTTGTACAATTTTTTTGCAAGATAAAGTTGATAATAAAAAGTAATGTAGTATTGTGTATATTTCAATTCAAGACAGTTTAAATTTTAAAATTAAGATAACATTTAGAAGTTTTAATTAATTAAATTTTGTATAAGTTGGTTGGTCATTTGACCTAACCGATTTGGCTGAACCATTTTGGATTTGACTGATTCGTCAGTTTAACCACGATTTCTCATATTGATTTTATTAATTTTAAACAATTAAAAAAGTTTCCATTGACTAACTTCCATTTAAAACTCTAATTAGTTTATGATTTATTTTATAATCTCACATCGGGAAAAGAAGAAAAAACAAAGTTTGTTTCACTATTTATCTATATCTATATCTATATATTATATAAGGAAAATAGGATTTTTAGAAAGAAGTTTTCTAGGAGCTCCAAACCCTCATTCTAAAATTATTAAATTTTCTTAATTTTAAACAATTAAGAAAATTCTCATTGGTTAGCTTCCATTTATATTTTATTTTACAATCCCACATCGGGAAAAAAAAAAATGAATTATTTCACTTACATAAAATGAGTCTTATACTTTCATTTATATAAGTAAAAATAGATTTTTAGTGAGAAACCTTGTGATCAATATCTCATACTAATTTTTTTTTTATTTTCTTAAAAAACCCTTTTTCCTTATATAATATATATAGAAAAGTGAAATAACTCATTTTTTTCCTTCTTTTTCCGATGTAGGTTTGTGTAAAATAAAAGTTAACAATTGTTTGGGCGGAAAGTTTATTTTGAATTAAGCAATCTCAACCATTTAATCTTTAATTAGGTCAATCTTTAAATTATTTTGAATCAAACAAATCTAACCATTATATTTTGATAAACCACTAAAATCGCGGTTAAACCAACGAATCAGTCAAACCGAAAACGGTTTACACTATAGACTAGGTTAAAGGATCGATCAACTTATACAAAACTTAAGTGTTACCAAACAGCACCTAATTAATTAAAACTTTTTAATTTTAAAATTTAAACTGTCATGAACTAAAACATACACAACACTAAAATATTAAATATGAGCATATGATTTATATAGTGAAATAACTCACTGTTTCCCCATATTCCTGATGTGGGATTATAAAATAAAAGTTAACAGTTATTTGGACTAGAAGTTCATTTTTAATTAAGCAATCTCAGTCATTCAATTTTTAATAAAGTCAATCTTAGTTTATTTCAAATCAAACAAATATATGCAATATATTTTGATAGAACAGCTAAAATCGCAGTTAAAACAACGAATCAGTCAAACCAAAAATGATTCAGCCTAATCAGCTAAGTCAAAAGACCAACCAATTTACAATAAAATTAATTAATTAAAATTTTTAAATTTTATTTTAAAATTTAAACCATTTTGAACTGAAACATGCACAATGTTACAATATTAAATGAGAGTATAAAATTCACTTTATATACGTGAAACAGCTCACTCTTTCTTTCTTTTCTCGATGTAAGATTGTAATTATTTAAAAATTAAATATTATAAGAGTTTCAAAATCTAATACAAAATTATTTTTAAAATCAAAACTTCTATGTGGGATTATAAAATAAAAGTTAAATGAAAGTTAACCAATATAGATTTTCTTAATTGTTTAAAATTAAGAAAATTCAATAATTTCTATAAATAGGAGCATAAGATTCACTTTATGTAAGTGAAACAATTCACTTTTTTCCTTTTTTCCCGATGTGAGATTGTAAAATAAAAGATAAATGGAAGCTAGTCAATAGAAATTTTCTTAATTGTTTAAAATTAAGAGAATTCAATAATTTTAGAATGATAGTTTGGAGATTCTAGAAAGTATCTCCCTCAAAACCCCTTTTGTAAGATTCACATTATATAAGTCAAACAATCCACTTTTTCTTTCTTTCCCAATGTGTGATTGTAAAATAAAAATGAACAATTATTTGGGCGAGAAGTTTATTTCTAATTTAATTTATTTTGAATCAAACAAATCTAACCAATATATTTTTGGTAAAACTGTTAAAATCACATTTAAACTAACAAATCATTCAAACCAAAAATAGTTTAGCTTAATTAGTTAAGTTAAAAGACAAACCAGTTTACTTAAAAATTAATTAATTAAAAGTTTTAAATTTTATTTTATTAAAATTTAAACTGTCACTAAATATGGAAAGTAATCTATTAATTTAAATTTAAAATTGACACAATATAATTTTAAAATTATAATAATATATCCCATGATTTATAAGTTTTAAATACAAATTTAAAACTATCATAATTATCTCATAATTTTTGTATTAAGGAACAGTAAGAGTGACGTTGAGATTATCAATATATCTATATATTTTACAAAAGAATATTTTTAAGGAGAGATATTATGAGAATTTCAAAATCTCTATATGGGATTGTAAAATAAAAGTTAAATGGAAGCTAACTAATAGAGATTTTCGTAATTGTTTAAGATTAAAAAAATCAAAAAAATTAGTATGAGATATTGATCATAAGGTTTTCACTAAAAATCTCCTTTTGCTTCCGTTTTTAGTCGCCGAAAGTCGAAATTTTACTTTCTCTGACAAAATTTTTTAGTCGCCACATTTGTCGCGTATACGTAGTCGGCGGAGGTATTGGCAGCTAAAACTTTTTTAGTCGCCAAAATACAGATCTTTAGCGACCAAAGTTTTAGTCGCTAATAGTGTTTTACACTTTTGAAAATTATACATTTACCGACTAATAATTTAGTCGCCAAAACTCACTGAATCGCCGACTAAACCGTTTAGTTGCCAAAATAAAGACTTTTGGCGACTAATAATTTTAGTCGCCAAAGGTGTTTCTGTCGAAAAAAAAAACCCACTTTTTTGCTTTTTCTGAGTTTCGAACCGCCAACCGTCCCACATTCCAAACCTTTAACAACACACTCCCTCCACTATGCCACTACAATATCACATGAATATATATGCAATATATATTATTTATATAGTATATTGACCGGTATTAATACAAAACAATATATATAAATATAATTATTTTTATTCAATATAATTTATGTAAAAAATAAATTATTTACTAAAAAAAAATTTAGGCCACTTTTGGCAACTAAATTAAATTTTTAGTCGCCAATTCTATAATTTTCGGCTACTAATTATTTTTTAGTCTCTAAAAAATTAAGTTCCGCTTAAAAATAAAGCAATTTTGGCGACTAAACCTGTTTTTAGTCGCCAAAAACGTCCCCTTTTGGCTACTAAATTGAGTTTTAGTCGGCAATTGACTGTTTTTAGCTACTAGTTTTTTTTTGTAACCAAAAAGCTTCACTTTCAGCGACCAAACTGTTTTTAGTCGGCAAAACACCTATAATCGGCGACCAAACTGTTTTTTCAGTCGCCAAAACCATCACTTTTGGCTACTAAATTATTTTAGTCGCCAAAAACCGTGACTTTTGGCTACTAAACAACCTTTAGTCGCTAAAACCCCTATATTCGGCGACTAAACTGCCTTTAGTCGCTAAAACCCTTATATTTGGCGACTAAACTCTTTTAGTCGGCAAAAGTGATCAATTTTGGCAACTAATTCCATTTTAGTCGCCAATTCTACTACTTTCAACGACGAAAAATGTAGTTTTAGTCGCGAAATCTGCTTTTTGTTGTAGTGTAGGAATATAGAATTCACTTTATGTAAGTGAAGCAATTCATAATAGGAATTTTCTTAATTGTTTAAAATTAAAAAGAAAAATCAATAATTTTAAAATGAGGGTTTGGAACTCCTAAAAAGTTTCTCCATACCTTTTTTCCTTGTATAATATATATATATATATATATATTTCATGAATTTACCCATCATTTGTTATAATTTCAATCCTTTTAGCTTTCTTAAAAGGAATGTTGATGTTATTATGCCAAAATTTTAAAATTTATTACATGTTTTGCTAGGGAAATATTTAAGACTAACAAAAAAATCTTCTACGATGTGACCCACCATAATGTGCTTATTGTGCTCATTGAGTTTTTTTGGAAGAGAAAAAAAAAACTTTTGGTATTACATGAAAATGATTCTTTGATATTAGATTTTTATCGGATAGCCATGTATTCTAGAGAATGAACTTATATTCCTGACTAATAATTGAGTTTATTTGTTGATGTCTCAATACTTGTCTTACTCTCCTATGCATCAAATCAAGAGTTCTCTCATATGTCTAGGTATATTTGGGTGTCACAAAGAAGCTACAAGATTGAAGGCAAATATGAAAAAATTTCTCAATTTTTATTTATTTATTTATATGTGTTCATTTTTATGTTTTCAATCTTATTACATCTAATTGGATTTTATTGCATGTTGGATTTGGTGTGTTGGGTTTGTTTAGAGAAAATTTCGAAAAACTTCTACGGGGACCTATATGGACACTTTATTGGAAAGATGCTAATGTTGTATCTATTAAAATTGCAGATATATATATATATATATATTTTTTTTTTTTTTTTGGCCAATGGCCTTATGTTTTCATTGTTGGGATATATGAAGAAGCATGGAATTCAAGAGTGCCGTACTAAAACTCAGAGTCCCTGCTGAAAAATCTAGAAATTCTCTAGATATTATTTGTGATTATGTAATAATTTTAAGCTGTCTATAACAATCCCAATCAAACAATCAAGATAAATCAACACAATGATTTTAACGTGGAAAAAACCACAATTGGACACCTCCAACTGTGATTAAAAAACCACGGGTAACAGCCACAAAATAATCCACTAAGAAGATTTAAAGGAATTACACAGGTATACTCTCAATTACCTAGCGAATCCACGCCTAATTGAACCAATCTCTATGTCCTCTTCCAACCCGTCTTCACATCGGAATTGTCTTTACGATGAGCCACCTCGGAATCCACCAAAGTTTCAGGCTCGAATTCTTCAGAATCCACCGAAGAACAACTCTCTCTTTTATAGAACAAACAAAACCTTTGATGTATACTCTTTAAAACATGAGTTGAATACTCAATCAAAACATCAAAGAAAACTCACAAATTATCCCCAGATATAAACCCTAGAACCTAAAAAGAAGATCTGGAGTAGTAATCCTAAAATCTGACCCAACATGCGAATTTATAGAATCTGTCCCGCGATCTCCGCTTGAGCGCCCAACAGCCCGCTCGAGCGTCTTCAGCAAAATATGCGCGTGATATAACGGAGGTCCGCTAGAGCGCTGGAGAACCCGCTCGAGCGCGAAATCACACCTTCTAGTATTTTTACAGACCTGACAAACTTCTGAAACCCAGCATTCTCCGCTCGAGCGGGGTAATGCCCGCTCGAACAGACAAGCAACTTGGAATGCATTTTTGCATTTTGCTTCGGGGGCGCTGCCCCCTCGACCTCGCCGTGGCGCTGCCCCGGACCCACCAAGGGGCGCTGCCCCCTGGACCCCCGCGAGCTGACCGGGCAGCTCGATCCCCGTCAAAATCAGCGAAGTGGCAATCTTGAAAGTATTAACATCACAAACTTCTCTGAAAGGCACAATTCGGGTTGGATTCGTATCTAAACACTCATAGCCTCACTGAAATAAATGTGCGAAAATAAATACAACTGAAAGGAGTTTTGTCAAACGAGATTGCCAAGAATAAAACCTAACACCTGCAAAGAAATTGACATTTTTTTTGTGGATATTTATTATTGTTATTATTATTTCGGAAGGGGGAACCAAATGGGATTGACATGTATACAATTGTTCAAGATAAATGAGGCAATTGAGTTGTAATATTTTGGTTTGGAATATTTTAGTTAAATGACAATTGGTTGCTTTTTATTGTATTTTGTTAGTTTCATGAGTTGTATTATCATTGTGTAAATGAAATTATATTCTTTAGCTTACAAAAATGATTAGTGATGTTGTAGATAATAATATATATTTTTTAAAGTTTTTAGTGCCATTTTATAGTAGTGGTAGAAGTAGTTTTGCAAAGTATCATTAGAATAAACTCTAATAACATTTATCTTCATTTATGACACAAATGAATAGTCCACTAAAAACTGGGTCAAGTGGCATTTATAAGAGTTGTTAAAAATATCAATTATGACATAAAAAATGCCATTAAAAAAGCATATAATGACACTTTTTATAATGACATTTTTTAGATTATAAATTTTGTTTAATAACACTTGATAGTGTCACGAATAACATCTAACATAACATCGAAATGTTAGTGAAAGCCTTTAGCTTTCATGGTATGATGACACTTATAAGTAGCATTGAAATGTTATTAGTATCTACCATGATATGAATATAAATGAGTTTAAAACACCACAAGACTAAAAAAATGTTATTTGAAGAATAATTTTGTACTGTTTTCGAGTGTTATTGAACTTAAAAAATATTGTAGTATTTATTTCGATCTGTCCAAATCATTTGCATTAATTCTAAAAGTTTTAATCTTACTAAAAAATTAATATAATTGTATAAATTTATATATTTTTTCTAAATGTAATTATCTATAAGAAATGATACCACTAAAATATTATCACTTTTTTTTTTTTTGAACGACTGAAATATTATTACTTCCAAAAGATAAAATAAATTAAAATAGTTAATATAAGACGAAATGTCATATCAAATCTATAATCATTTTATTTTTTCTCTCACAAATATTGCATCAAATTATAAAAAAAAAATTCAACTATTTTTTCAAATATAAAAATTTTAATCTACTACGGTCTCGTTTAAGAACAAACTATTTAAGTAATTTTTTGACTTTTTAAAAAAAAATGTACAGAAAAATAGAAAGAGTAATGTGACAACTCATAATGACTTTTTAACTAAATTAATTACTCCCTAAACAAGATCTAAAATAATCAAAAATTAAAATAATTTACTAAAATAACAACTTTTCAAACACCAACCAGAGAAGAAAATGTAGAAACAGATGGGTGCTCGTGCAGCGCGTGGCTTGTGCAACGTGGCCCTCGCTCTACACGCGGGGGCGGTGGGATGCACGTGGTAAAATGTATTATTTTATTTATTTTAATGTTTTTTCCAACTTGACGAGCCATAGGGTATCAGGGTTCATCATAGGTTAATTTAATAATTATAATTTTTAATTAATTGCGTTTGTTTTTTTTAATAATTAGTTTATATTTAAAAATATATTTATTATTTATTTTTTTAAAATAAAAATAAAATGATAAAATATCAATATTATAATTATTAAATCGATTTATTTTTTTTCATAAATAAAATATACAAAAGATTTCACAAAATAAACAAGGGGAATTGACCCATAAATCCTAAAAGGTAGAATTGTAATCTAATCAGTCTCATATTTAATTTTGTACACCCAAAGGTCCCATTATTTGGAGATGGACAGTTTTGCCCATGAATGTATTGTTTTTGATTTAGTGATATTATGTTTGATTGATGTGGGTGTATGTAATATTTGGGGAAAGCTTATTATAGTTTTTTTAGAATTTAGTAGTGTATGTAGGGGTATCCACGTTTTTTGATGACCCACACGATGGTGGGTCACATCATTTTTCGAAGCCTACATTTAAAGACAACCCACGGTTGTGGTGTAGCCCCGATTAGTTGTCCCCTCGGTCCTCTGCGGCGCTTCCGCAGCCCCTTCCTCTTCCCGACTTGGCCATGCTCCTCCGCCACGCCACCGTCGAATCTCATAATTCGAATTCGATCCCCGTGAATGTTCCTCTTCCATCGCCCAAAGAACCGCCTTGCAGTTGATGTGGAGAGGAAAGAGAAAGAGCCGATGCTGCTGCTGTCACCACCCTCACCCCCATCCCTACATTTGAAAGTTCATTTGCTTCCCATGGCTTCTGAAAAAATAAGGAGCATGCTGACACTTAGCAATCTAGGATGATATGTAAACATTAGAAAATGATTGTGAACATTAGATTAAAAAACAAGGAGGACTCCTTAGACTGCAAACATTGAAAGTTGGAACATTAGATTGCGAACATTAGATTGCTAACATAGATTGCGAACATTAGTTTGGGGTTTGCGAACATTTCTCTGGGTTTGCGAACATTAGATTGCCGTTGTTTTTTTTATCGTGAAATGTGGTTGCCGTCGCCCACATTTGAGTAAGCCACATTTGAAGCAAATCATTAACTGCACAGATCTAAGGCCCTGGAAGCAATTCTAACGTCGACGGTTTGCGAACGTTAGATTGCCGTTGTTGTTATTGTTGTTTGGGGTTTGGGCAAGGTGCTTTGCCGTCGACGCTACGAACCCAGTGTGGGAGACATTTTTGTGGGATTAGGCATTTTGAAAGTTGGAACATTAGATTGCAAACATTAGTTTGGGGTTTGCGAACATTTCTGTGGGTTTGCGAACATTAGATTGCCGTTGTTATTGGCATTTCTGTGGGGATGTGTGTTGTGTTTTGTCTACTGTAGCTATGTTGGAGTAGTAACGTGGGGTGGCATGGCGTTTGTTGTGTGTGGATGTGTATTGCAACATGTGTGGTGGGTGAGTTTGTTTGTTTGTTTTTTTTTTTTTTTTTTGATGAATGTATGCAGTGTTGGCATGCGTGAATGAAAGTTGGAATTTTTGTGTTGGGGCATAAGTGAGAAAGGGTAAAAAGGTCATCATATCCATTCTAAAATTAGCAAATGGGATCTTGCGGATCATATTACCAAAAAAGAAAGGACTTCCCAGAATATTAAAAAACAAAGAGGACTCCTTAGACTAAAACTCTCCCAAATGGGATTTTTCAATAATTTCCCCAATAAAGAATTCGAATTATTAAAACGAAATCCGTAGTAAGTCTAATTAAAATATATTGTACACAAGTTAGTTTATATTACATTTATTTCTCAAAAAATAAATAATTTAGTTTTTAAATAATATTTATCGTTCATTTTTTTACAAATAAATATCATAAACTAATATGATTACAATAATTGAATTGATTTATATATATATATATAAGTAACATATATGGGTAATGTTAGGGAGACCAATTTTTTTATCAAACAAATAATTAACTGTCTCACATGGGTGTGGGGTCCACAATTTAGTGGACTCCACACCCATGTGAGATATTTGATCATTTATTTGATAGAAAATTTGAGACTTATATATAGCATTTTCCAATATATATATACATATATTAATATAAAAAATAAGTTTCATTTGGAATGTGAGTTGACTTTTTAACTTTTTAACTATTTTAGTTTGGGAATAAAAAGTCTCGTTTGGATTAAATTTTTTAACTTTTTAACTTTTGTGAGAGAAAAATAAAATGATTATAATTTGAATATAATATTTTATCTTATTAAATTTTTAATCTATTTTATATTTTTTATAATTATTTTAGTCTCTCCCCCTCATAAACGATTAGAAAAATGTCATGAATTTTAAATAAATTATTAAATTTTTTACAAAACTTCTCACATAAGTATAAAACCCACACAAATCACATATATATAAATCTTACACTCATATAAAAAATTTCATAATTTATTTAAAATTCTTAACCCAACTCTAAATGATTTAAATTATCTTCCGTGAACTTGACTCACAGGACTGGGGATGGAACCAGGATTCTATCCTTCAGGGGGCCGAAATCTAGAATGAAAATATTCATTCAATGTAGATTTATTTGCTTTTAAAATTAAGATTTTTTTTTAACTGACCAAATTGCATTTTTTATTTTGAAAAACCACTCACTTAAGCAGTAAGCACTACACAAGAAATAAAAAAAAAAAAGAAAAGAGAAAAAGATTTTATCACATTTTATTTATCATATAATATAACATTATTGCATTAGCAACAAATATGAATTATAGAACTCATTATACTAATGCAATAATATATAATATTATAAAAAGAATTAGGCATAAAAATATATTCATCATAATATAATTGTTCTGCTATGGAGTTAAGAAAAGAGAATAAAACACAAGAAGAAAAATAAATAAATAAAGTAAAATAAAACACAAGAAGAAGGGGAAAACAAAAAGAAGAGAGAATAACAAGAGACATTAGAAACATAAAAGTGGGTTATATTAAGATTGTGTTTGATTCATGGATTTGAGTAAAAATATACAAAAAGAAAAAAAAAATATGTATATGAAATGTAATTATATATTTTGTTCATATTTTATTTGTTTGTTCTCTTTTCCTTTTTAAATTTCTATTCAAATTCATTAATCACAACGTAAATACTTTTTCACATAGAGTGTCCATGATTCGAGTTAAAAGCAGAATAAAAAAAATAAGAAAGTGAGGGTGAAGACTAAACAGAACATTTATCAACTGGAGGGGCCAATACACATACACATAGAAATGGAGAATAATGTTTTAGAGCACTAAATTGGGAACTCTAGAGCATTACTAATGATGTGGCACAGTGGCCCCCACCAAAGTGATGTGATGTTTTGGCTTGAGTTTGTTTGTTTGTTTGTTTTTTTTTTTTTTTAAACTCATTAGAGCTATTAGTGGTCCAAAAATTAGTGGGATGAATCACCACTCTAAAAATGGATATAAAGTACCAACAGTATACACAATGCAATTGAGCCAAGGCAGGGGGGCCATGGCCCCTTGCCGTCTACACTTGGGTCCGTCCTGCACATGACCAAACAATTATTGTCCTATAATTAATGAGACACTCCAGTCTCCTCATTTTTCATCAAAGGTACCTTATTTTTTTATGGATGATGTATGGCACAAAATGTGACATGTAGGAGTACGGAAAATAAAAGCTGCAAATTTTCCATGAAATTGTTTTTTTTTAATAATATTTTTAAATCATTCATTAACGAACCAACTTTATAGAGTTGGATGGTAGTCCACTATAATTAATGGGAAAATAATTTTCCCTCTGAATTTTGTCCTTCCGAATTGCCCAAATTTTTTTTTTTTTGGCCTTTTCCTCTTATATTGCTATGCTGAAAACAGAGGGAGGAAGAAAAGAGAAGATAGAAGAGAGAAGAAGAGAGAGAAGAAGAGAGGAAGAGGAGGAGGAAGATGTTGATGGCGATGATGTTGCTGTTGTTGAAGATGTTTGCCGATGATGTGTTGATGGTGATGATGTTGATGAAGATGTTGCTGTTGATGAAGATGTTGTTGATTATTATTATTTCAATTTTTTTTTTTTGAAAATCAACAAAACAGTTCAGATCAGATCAGATCTGTTTAACACGTTGATTATAATTTTTGTTTCAATGTCATCTCACATAAACAGATTAGATCTGTTTAACATAAATTTGTTTAACATAATTTTTTTTTTTCCCCTAAATCAGATTTGTTCATCATCTTGCTTCAATTTTGTGGTGAGTTTGATAATTTTTAGAGAGAGAAAATAGAAGAAGAAGATGAAAGAGGTTCTGGTTCTGTAGAGATGAGACTTTAAATAGACTATTGTTTTAACTTCAATTTTCTGGTTATGTTCATCATCTTCTCATACAGGTTCTAGTTTTGAAGTTTTTGCACAATCATGAAGTTTTTCTCTCAAATGTTGAGAGAAAAGAGAGGAACGAAGGAAGATAAAAAAAAAATAAAATTAAAAAAAAAAAAAATAAAATTGAAAACAATATCGTTTTTTAAATTCAAGCCATTTAGAGTAACAACTTTCGAACTATCCAGCAGAATCGTAATTAATGGGACACTCCAGTGTCTTCATCTTTCCTCAACCGTACCTTATTTTGTTATGGATAATATATTGACATAAAATGTGACATGCAGGAGTACCGAAAATAAAAACTGCACATTTTTCATAAATTTTTTTATTAATATTTTTAAATCATTTATTAATGATCCAACTTTATGGAGTTGGCCAGTAGTTTGATGAGACACTCCAGTGCGTTCATCTTTCAACAGCCGTACCTTACTTTGTCGTGGATGACATATGGCACAAAATGTGACAGGCATGAGTACGGAAAGTAAAAACTGCACGTTTTCCATGAAATTGGATTTTTAATTTTTTTAATAATATTTTTAAATCATTCATTAATGAACCAACTTGAAGAAGGGTTGGGTTGCGTTTCTTATTATTTTAATTACAAAAATATAAAATAGATTTTTTTGATTTAATAAGATAAAATATTATATTTAATTTATAATTATTACAATTTTTTTTATAAAAAATTAAAAAAGTCAAAAAAAATTTTCAAAATGAGATTTTTAACCCTAGATTAAGGTCAAGTTTGGCATGATTAAAAAAAGATAAAAAGTTAAAAAGTCACTATCCTATTTAAGTCATATCATCTTATTTAAGTCACATCACCTCTCTAATACATCACTTCAAACCCAACCCAAATCCAACACATATTTCATAAAAAATCAAAAAATGCACTTATTTAGTCTTCCCAAACTAGGCCTAAAATAGTCAAAAAGTCAAAAAATCAACTTATTTTCCAAATAAAGCTATAGGTCCCTTTTGTTTAGAGAGTTAGTGGGGGGATTAAGATTGGTAGTGAGATGAGACCCACTAATATTGTGTTTGTTTTGAGAGATGAGGAGAAGATTGATAGTGAGCTCCGGATTAGGATGAACCTCCCCAAGTGGATTCGGATGGGCCTCCAGGACTTGGTATTAGAAAAATAGTCCGGCGGACTAGAAATTTTTTATTTTTATTTATTTTTTATATTATTTTTTTACATTTTGGGCATTTTTTTTGAACATTAATGTTTAATTTTTTGTATTTTTTATTAAGTAAAAATTATTATTTTATTTGTTTTATTTTTTTCTAGAAATTTTTTATTTTATTTTTATTTTTTAAAATTTTTTTTACACGTTTGGCAATTTTTTTAAAACATTAATGTTCAATGTTTTTGTATTTTTTTTATTTGTTTTATTATTTTATATTTATTTTATATAAAAATAATTTAACAATCCCTACACTAGCAACTATCATCAAAACAAACACAATTTTACTCAATCCCCTCACTGTCAGTCTCCTCACTAACAATCCCTCCACTATTAATTCCCTCACTATCAATCTCCTCTATTCTACCTCTGAAAACAAACGGGGCCATAGAGTTGTCGGTAATCCACATTTGAAGATAAATTATACTTATCTTTCTTAAAACAAGTTTGGAAACTAATTTTTTAAGTTAAAAAGTAGAAGGTTATTATTAAAATATTAATTTTTTTTTTCTATTTTTCATATAAATTTTTTTATAAAAAATTTAAAATTAACTAAAATAATTAGTAGCTATTTCGCATGCACGCACTAAAAAAGTACATTTTTTTTTGTATACATACACTTATTTGGGTCACATTAATTAACATCTATTAACATCTCCTCTTTACTTTTCTATCCATTTTTTTAACTTTTCTACACTTTTTTTTTATAAAAAATAAAAAAATACACTTATTTAAAATATTTCAAACCATCCCTTAATTGTCAAAACAAACCTTAGAACCCATAGTGAGTCTCATTAAAATATATTGTACCCAAGTTAGTTTATATTACATTTATTTCTCAAAAAATTACGCAATAATTTAGTTTTTAAATAATATTTATCGTTCATTTTTTATACAAATAACTATCATAAACTAATATGATTACAATAATTGAATTGATTTACTTTTTTTATAAGTAATATATATATATATATATATATATATATATATATATATATAATAAGTTTCATTTGGAATGTGGGTTGACTTTTTGACTTTTTAATTATTTTAATTTGGGACTAAAAAGTTTCATTTGGATTGAGTTTTTTAACTTTTTAATTTTTGCGGGAGAAAAAATAAAATAAAATAATTACAATTTGAATATAACATTTTATCTTATTAATTTTTTAATCTATTTTATATTTTTTATAATTATTTTAGTCTCTCTCTGTCATAACCCCGAACCCATCTCTAAAAGTTTGGGTCATAACCGGCCAGTAATCCATAGATTACTGAAGGCCTCAAACGATCATACAGAATATTTATGTTAATGGAGTTACAAATGGAAGCATATAATAATGAGAAGTCCATTGAGCTGTGCCAATCATGAATAAAATTATAAAGTTAACCTCATAGCACATTAATACATTTACATGCCCAAGCAAAAATATAAGTGACATAAGAAGTTTGTATATATTGGCGCTGTTTGGGAAGCCGAAAATGAGGCTATTATAGCCTCATTTGAGAAAAAAGTCCAAAAGCAACACTGTTCACAGGTTTTCAAAAAAAAAAAAAAAAAAAAAGGTTGCAGCCCGGACAATGTAGGCATAGCCTACACTGTCACAGCCTCAAAAGTCATCATCAACGGCTAAATTACCATTTTACCCCTTCACATCATTTTAAAAAATTATAATTCAGGGACAAATTTGTTATTTTAAATTCAAACATCATTTCAACACACTTTCCAATACAACAACTCAACTAAAAATTCATCTCATTTTCCCAACCACAAAAACTAAAATAGCTTACTAAAATCAACAATGATAGAGACCACTAATTTTGGAGCTCTAAAAAGACCACTAATGACATGGCACTTAATAAAAAAAGAAAAAAAATACAACACCAAGGCCAAAACATCAAATCATTCCTGGTGGGGCCCACTGTCACATCATTAGTGATAGCACTAATTAGTACTCTTACTCATTTTCTTACTAAAATAGCCAAAAAGCCAAATAGCCTACTAAAATAGTCACTTCCCAAACGAGGCCATTGTTTACAAATCTAAGACCATAATAGCAAAAACAAAATAAGGTCAAGGTATGGTGTGAGTCAAAGACAAAACTCCATCTTGGAGGCATGACTCAATTGGGTCACAAAATAGCTCCTGAAGTTGACTCTAGGGGTGTGCTCCATACTGCTGATCACCTACATATGCATACATAATAAAGGGTGAGCAAAGCTCAATGAGTAATAATACAATAAAACAGTGTAAATAGATGATCATACGGTCCTTACAATATCTATAATCATATAAACAGAACGATCTTAGGGCCAATCATATAACAAGTGGCCTCGGGGTCAATCATATAACAAACGGCCTCGGGTCCAATCATATAACAAGTGGCCTCAGGCCCAAATTGCACATGTCATATAATATTAATCAAGTTTCTTCATTTTGATCAATTCACAATGTCGGCACCATTTACCATTCATGGTTCAAGGTACACAATAAAGAGCATATATGTACAATATTATTACTCACAGTGTGTTAAGTCTCACGGTGTTTCTTCCAGAACACGACCTACGTAAACATTTCACATACACATTCGGTGAACAATTTGTTCAATTCATACGCTTTTCTTTTATTAATTCATTTTATGCTTCGTTCATTTCCCAAGTCTTTTTAGGCATTGCAGAAGGTCAAAACATGCTTATCAACGGATTCAGAGGGTCGGGGAAGTTAACAAAAAAAGACAGATTTTTCCCCTTGTTTCCTGCACATGTGGAAGCCCCTCACTGTATGTGCATTTATTTCAGAACTGAAGCTCCAACTTGCCCTGTTTTCCGCGGGTGCGGGGCTCCTGGCCATACGTGCTGTTTTGGGCAATCCAAACTAGTCCGAAAATGCTTTAAGGTGTGATCTTCCATATTCATTCCCAAGCCCAATTTCATGCAAAAATAACTAAAAAATATGATATACTAGCATGATTCAAGGGTAATTACAACCCAAACACATCAATCTTGCCTCAACATTAAGTTCATACTCTCAACCTTTTCATATTTTCATAAATTACATACACAGGTTCAATATTCATACAAACATGGTGAATCATGCAACAATCTTGAATGTATCAACAATCTAGAGGTGATTTCATGCATTAATCATAAAGTTGAGCTCAAATCAAACAAGATGGAAGAGATTAGGGTTCTATTTCATGCATTAAGCTTAAACCATTACCCAACTCAAAACCCTAGCTCAAAATTCCCAATTTCTTCTTGATTTCATGACAAGGATGAGTTAAAGACAAAGATTATAAGTCGATTATCATACCTTAACTCAAGACTAAGGGTTGGCCTTTGATTCTCTTCCAAAACCCTAGCTCTTCCTCTTCCTCTCTCTCTAACTCATTCTAGCAAGCTCTCTACCAAAATGAAGAACACAAGAGACCAACACCAATATATGACTTAACTTATAATTTTTTAATTTTAACATTACGAATCGTAATTTTTTAAAATTTCACCGTAAGCTCTATAAATCATGCTAATCACAAATATGAAATCAGTTTTTGTTTACAGCACCTCTAAGACTTTCAATTTTCAGTTCAAGGTTCCAACTGTAACAGATATTCCTACATTCAACAGATAATATTCCAAATTCACATAATTCACATACTTAACTTGCAAATCCATATCAACACACACATAATCACATGCATATTTAAAAATAGTACGAGTTGGGTTATCACAGTCTTTTCCCATTTAGGAAGTTTGGTCCTCCAAACTTGTTTACCTCAAGTCGAGAACAATTCTGAATATCGTTGTCTCATTTCTTTTTCCTGTTCCCAAGTGACTTTGTTTCCATGATGTTCCCTTCATTCGACTTTTACCATTGTAATAGTCTTGTTCCTTAGTTGTTTGACTTTTCGATCAAGGATTTGGATAGGTTTCTTCTCATAAACCATATTGCCATTTAGCACAATTTGATGATAGTCAATAACATAAGAAGGGTCCCAAAGGTAACCTCGCAACATTGATACGTGGAACACATTGTGCATTTGCTCCATGCCCGGTGGTAAAGCAATTCGATAGGCAACTAGACCCAATCTTTCTAAAATCTGAAATAACCTTACGTATTGGGGTGATAATTTTCCTTTCTTGCAAAACGTTGTGTTCCCTTTTCATTGGATTGACTTTTACAAGAACATGATCCCCAGCTTCAAATTCCAAGTCTCTCATTATTTGATCCGCATAGCTCTTTTGTTGGCTTTGAGCAGTTTTCAATCTCTATTGGATGATCTGAATCTTTTCCATAGTAACTTGCACAATTTTAGGCCAATCAACGACCTATCCCCAACCTCAGTCCAACAAACCCGAATTTGACATTTTCTCCCATACAAAGCTTCATATGGTGCCATTCCAATACTGAAGTGGAAACTGTTGTTATATGCAAATTCTGCCAAAGGTAAATGAGTCTACCAACTTTTATGAAAATCCAAAACACACATCTGGAGCATGTCCTCCAACATCTGTATAGTTCTTTCAGATTGTCCATCGGTTTGTGGATGAAATGCAGTACTAAACCTCAATTCCGTCCCCAATGCTTTTTGTAAGCTTTGCCAAAATCTTGACACAAACGTAGAATCTCTATCCGACATAATGGAAACCGAAACACCGTGCAATCGAATAATCTCAGCAATGTACACAGTATCAAGTCTATTAGCATTATAAACAGTCTTCACGGGCAAAAAGTGAGCAAACTTAGTCAATCTATCCATAACAACCCATATAGAATCCATACCTTGGGGTGTTCCAAGTAAGCCCACAACAAAATCCGTAGTTATGTGCTCCTATTTCCATTCCGGAATAAGAAGATGTTGAAATAACCCCACCGGTCTTTGGTGTTCCGCTTTTACTTGCTGACATTGAAGGCATCTTGAATTGAACTCTGCAATTTTTCTCTACATATTAGGCCACCAAAAAGCTTGCTTGAGATCTTGGTACATTTTGGTATTTCCAAGATGCGTAGCAAATATGGACTTGTGAGCTTCTTCCAAGATTCTTCCTTTAATTTTAGGGACATTAGGAACACATAATCATCCCTCGAATTTCAACACTTGAGCTTCTAAGGAAAATCCCGGTCTCGACTTTGTGTCCATCTCTTCATGTACTTTCTTGAGAAATTCATCCTCAAATTGCCTTTGTTTAATTTCCTCAATAATAGCAGTTGTGCTGCCATTGCGGCTAACATTCCACCCTATTCATGCAGCATAATTTCTACTTCCATTCTTTCCAAGTCAAGTAATAGTTCATTTTGCTATGTAAGTAAACATTGACTTTCTACTAAGAGCATCCGTTATTGTGTTGGTTTTGCTGGGATGGTAATGAATCTGCAAGTCATAACCTTTGATGAGTTCTAATCATCGTCTTTGCCGCATATTAAGCTCCTTTTGAGTAAAGAAATATTTGAGGCTCTTGTGATCGGTGTAGACTTCGCATGTTGCTCCATAGAGATAATGCCACCATATCTTCAATGCAAATACCACAGCAGCTAGTTCCAAATCATACATAGGGTAATTTTTTTCATGTGGCTTCAATTGTCGAGATGCATACGTAATTTGTCTTCCATTTTGCATAAGTACACACCCTAAACCCTTATAAGAAACATCACTATAAACAACAAACCCTTATGTACCTGATGGTAAGGCGAGGACCAGTGTTGTTGTGAGCCTTGTCTTTAATTCTTGGAAATCAGACTTCCTCTGTTCTGTCCACTCAAATGGAACACCTTTTTGAGTTAACTGGGTAATCGACATCGCAATCTTGGAGAAATCTTTAACAAATCTTTAGTAGTAACTTGCTAAACCCATAAAACTGCGTACTTCTGTAACATTGGTAGGAGCAGGCCAATTCACAATAGCTTCTATCTTTTGTGGATTGACAGACACACCATCCATGTTAATTACATGCCCCAAAAACACAACTTCATTCGACAAAAATTCACATTTCTTTAATTTAGCATATAACTTATTGTCCCTAAGTGTTTGAAGAATTAATCTCAAGTGTTTTTCATGTTCCTCACTACTCTTCGAATAAATAAGAATGTCATCAATGAATACCACTACAAACTCATCCAAGTACGGCTTGAAAACCCGATTCATTAAATCCATAAAATTTGCTGGTGCATTCGTAACTCCAAATGGCATGACTAAAAATTCATAATGGTTGTACCTAGTTCAGAAGGCGGTCTTCTTCACATCTTTTGCTTTGACTTTCAACTGATGGTACCCAGATCTCAAGTCAATTTTTGAAAACAATTATACCCCCTGTAATTGGTCAAACAAATCATCAATCAGTGGTAAAGGATATTTATTCTTCACTGTTACCTTATTAAGTTCTCGGTAATCAATACACAACCGAATGGTCCCATACTTCTTCTTCACAAACAAAATGGGTGCGCCCTATGGCAATGTAGTCGGTTGGATGAACCCTTTGTCAAGCAATTCTTGCAACTATATCTTCAATTCCTTCATTTCTGCCGGAGACATTCTGTACAGAGCCTTAGAAATCGATTGAGTACCCGACACAATATCAATGATAAATTCAATCGCACGGTCTATCAAGTCCCTTGGCCATTCTTCAGGAAATACATCCGAAAACTCACTAATAATTTGAATATTTTCAACACCTACATCAGTTGTCTCTGCATGCAACATGCTACACAAATAACCCTTATAACCTTTCTGAAGTAGTTTGCAAGCTTTCATAGCCGATATCAAATAGGGTGGAGGGATTACCCCATGTCCCACAAAAGTAAACTCATCTTGACCAAATGGGTAGAAAACAACTTGTTTAGACACACAATCAATGGTTGCATGATACTTAGCTCCATTCCCAAAATTATATCAAAGTGTACCATATCAAGAGGCATCAAAATTATCATATAATGGAATATCTCCAAGTAAAAGCTCAGACGCAAAATACATAGAAGCACATAACATATAGTCCCCAAATAGGAGAGACACGCACAACACATAATTCAAGGGTTCCATAGATCTATTCAAATTATGAGCAAATGTTTTCGAAACAAAGGAATGAGTAGAACCCAAATCAAGTAGCACATGAGCAGGTTGGCCGTTGATGGAAAGTGTGCCTAAAACCACGGCATTTGAATTCTGGACATCACCTGAAACAAGAGCAAAGACTCTCCATTGCCTAACATTGGGTATGTTTGGTTTGTGTTTGAGAGATGTGTTTTAGAGATAAAAATTACGAAAAGTTGTTTGGTTTGATTTTTTTCAAAAGATGTTTTGGAAAATTATTTTCAGAGAGAGTTTTGGAAAAGTGATTGATTTGATGTGTGTGAGAGAGAGTTTTGTTTGGAAAACTTGTTTGGTTTACAAGTTTTGAGAAACTTTTTTGGGAAAATTTGTTTGGTTTGATTACTTTTAAAAACTTATTTGTAGATAAAATTTCCCAAAATTTTTTCAGAAATACAAACCAAACGAACCCATTATCTCTAGAAGTAGTAGGCCTTGTTGGGGGTCTTTATTGCAGGAGTGGAACCGGCTGAACTAGTAGTTAGCCTATTCCTTTTTTGTTGCCCAAACATAGGACAATCTCTCATCATATGTCCCGTCTTCCCACACTTAAAGTAAGCTCCTGTTGCTCGATAGCAAACCCTTCGATGCTTTTTCCCACACTCCGGGCAAGTTGGTGGTGAATCGTGGGTAGAGCCCGCGGTGCTGGAAGTTTCCAAATTTTGCTTCTTATTTTGTGAGAACGACCGACCCTTTGTGCACATTAGAACCCTGCCTTTTGCCCTTTCAATTCAAGTACCGGTTGCGGTTAGCCTGGTTACCTTCTGTTATGATGGCCCTATACAATACATCCACATATTTTTGTACCTTCAACACATTAATCTTTCCAAGAATGGAGTCTCAAAGACCTCCCTCAAATTTCCTCGCCTATTTGTAGTCCTTATCGACCATGTGCGGTGTGAAATGGGCTAGCTCGGTAAACTACGCTTCATACTCCGTTACGATTTTGTCCTCTTGCATCAAGTTTTCAAACTCTGACACCTTCTTGTCTCGGATTCTCTGTGGGAAGTACTTCTCATAGAAGATCTCCAAAAATTGAGCCCAATTCATTCCTTGATGTTCCTCTGAGATAAGCATCCACTAACGGCGTGCCTTATCTCCTGGTGTAAAAGCAGCAAACAAAACTTTCTGTCCCTTCGTACATGGAAAGACTTCAAACAGTTTCTCTATGCCAAGCACCTATGCCTCTGCCTTCAATGGATCGTTTCCCCCTTTGAACAATTATGGTTTTATCTTCTTAAATTCCTTTGTGAAAGCAATAGTTCGGTCATCAGCTTGGTAGTCTTGCACTATAGGTGGTGGCACCGGCATTGATGGCGGTGGTGGTGGTTGTTGTTGTTGTTGTCTAAAAGCCTTAGCCATGTCCATAATCATTGCCTCCGTCCTATCAAGTCTTGCGGAGGTTGAATCCTCCTCCATCTTCTGCCCTTGTTGTCACCATGATCTAGAGGAACATATATTATAACTTTCACATTTAGTATGCGCATAAGTCACATATACAAATGCACATTTTCATGTCATACCTGATTATGAATGTAACTTAAACCTTTTCTAGACTTTTCATTGCTCACATGGACTCGTGTGTGAGATATTAACTCGTGCTCTGATACCACTCTGTTATGACCCGAACCCGCTCCTAAAAGTTTAGGTCATACTAGTAATCCTGTAGATTACCGAAGGCCTCAAACGATCATACACAATATTTAAGTTAATAGGGCCACAAACAGAAGCATATAATAATGAGAAGTCCATTGAGTTGTACCAATCATGAGCAAAATTATAAAGTTAACCTCATAACACATTAATACATTTACATGCCCAAGACCATAATAGTGAGAAGTCCATTGAGTTGTGCCATAAGAAATTTGTACATATTGTTTACAAACCCAAGACCATAATAGCAGAAACAAAATAAGGTTGAGGTATGGTGTGAGTCAAAGACAAAATTCATCTCGGAGGCATGACTCGATTGGGTGTGCTTCATGTTGCTAATCACCTATATGTGCATACATAATAATGGGTGAGTAAAGCTCAATGAGTAATAATACAGCAAAGCAGTGTAAATAGATGATCATAAGGTCCTTACAATATCCATAATCATATAAATAGAATGGCCTTAGGCCCAATCATATGACAAGCGGCCTTGGGCCCAATCATATGACAAACGGCCTCAGGCCCAATCATGTAACAAACGGCCTCGGGCCCAATCATGTAACAAGCGGTCTCGGGCCCAAATTGCACTTGTCATATAATATTAATCAAGTTTCTTCATTTCGATCAATTCAGAATGTCGGCACCATTCACCATTCATGGTTTGTGGTACATAATAAAGAGCATATATGTACAATATTATTACTTACAGTGCATTAGGTTCCGCGGTGTTTCCTATAGCGATTCCGGTTTTGACCTGACAGTTGTTGTATCCCGGACACAGGTTTAATGGTTTCATATTATTGTTTACATCTTGTTTCCCTTGTATCTCCTTAAACATGGCTTGCGGATTGTTGTGGTTGCATTTGGGACAAGTTGGTTGCTTAGTTTCCAAACTCTTGTTGCCTAGAATTTTGCTCCTTTACTCGAGCGGCACTTCTTGCAGTCGAGTGGTCTTTGTGAACTCTCAGTATTTTTGTAGGTCTGCAAAACTATTGGGAGAGTGTGTTCTACGCTCGAGTGAATCTTTCTACGCTTTAGCGGGCTCAGCTCGAGCGTTGGTCTGTTGTTTGCAAAACTACCGAATGTGTGTGTTCTGCGCTCGAGCGTCACTTCTTGCGCTCGAATGGAACAATTTGTTGTGCCTGACGCTCGAGCATCAACTCTTGCGTTTGAGCAGACTGTGCGTATATGAGTTTGTAATAGCCACATTTTACATTACTTTTCCATCTCTTCCTCTCTCTAAAATTCTCCAAAATTCCCCTAGATCTAGAGTTTCTCGCTCTAAAACCTACATTCTCTCTACATTTTCACCTAGATCCGTTGGTTTATCCTTCTTACTTCCTTTGTTAAAAAGGTAGAGCATCTCAAGGGCTACATTTCTATCCAAATAGAGTTGGGTTTGAGCATCTTTGAAGCTTTCTCTTTGCTTGCTCGACTTCTAACTTCAAGGTAGGGACTTTTTACACTCTTCTATGAGTTTTAGCTTAGTTATTTGTTGATGTGTAAGAAATATTGGGATTTGAGGTGATTTTGAACAAGCCTAGGGTTTTGGTTTAAAATCAAAAGAGGGGTTGTAGACACCCCATTTTTGATCGCCCGTAAGATTCGGGCACTTTGTCTTGGGCACTCGATGATGAAAGTTACATTGTGTGTGATCCGAATGCTCAACGAAGGACTCCAAGGTCAAGCTTTGAAACAGTCCCAACACCTTCCTATTTTCCTTGTTTATATTTCAGAGGTCCCTTTTTGAACATTGTGCCACCCTACATTGAGCTTGAAACAGAGAAACAGCAGAGCACATTGGGGCCCCGCTGTGCATCATTGGGAGCCAACCGTGGCCATTTGGGGTCGACCGTGCCTTGGTGGCAATAAATACTGTTCAGGATGGGAGCCTGCCAACTGTTTATTTTTGAAGATATTTTTGACCTATTTTGCTCAAATTCTATAAATACAAGGATATATCTCTGTTTTGAGGGTTGAACAATTTTCAAAGAGCCTATACACTTATTTGAGAGCTCCTTCCTTTTGTGCAAGCCATCTTTGAGCAAGCTTACCATCTTTGAACTATATCCATACACCATACACACCCTCACACCTTAACCTTGGCACCTTGGTTGAGCTGTGAGAATCACAATTCAAGCTTGAGAGTGTTTGGACCAAGTTTGATCCACAACAAGAGCTTGTCCTCTTTAAGAGGTATAAACTCACCATCTCTTCTCTTGCTTTCATTTTTGTCTCCTACTATCAATTTCTTGTATCTTTGTATTGATTTGAATTCATTTCAAGTGTTAGAACTTGGGTTTGAATAGTTACCAAAGATAGAAGGGTTTAATACCCTTTCTTGCACCTTACTTCATAGCTCACACCTTTGTCTTTACACTCCTCTTTTTTTTTCTTTTTTGAGTATTCAAACTGATTTTCAGAGTTCAAAAAAAGCTAAAAAACATGGTTTGAGGTCTCAAAGATGGAGGGACTAGCCACCTCTCCTTACTCTTGTTCACTACCCTTGTGATTCTTTGCTATTTCTTATCTTTTTCGTACTCTTTAAACATCATTTTAGTCACTGGTTTTTACATATTAGGGGTTATTTAGACTTGTTTTAATTCATTTAGTTGGTTCATGCTTTGAATACTTTGCCTATCATATTGTAAGTCCTCATGGCTTTGCTTGTTTAGGCCTTAGACATCAAGCCATTTGAGTTGATAGCTTTTCTTTGCTTGGTTTTCATATTAAGAGTCTCATTCTTCAAATCAATCTCACAATCATGTCTGCAACCTCTCTCATTTTTTCTTTTCTTTTGTTTGAGAGTTGTCTCAAAAGATTGATGGTTATTCAAGGCATGGGAAAGAGACCTATGCTCAATGGCTTAACCTCTTCGGAGGTTCATCGTCAAGGCATAGTCCCTCTTTCATGCTTCAGATCACTTCTCGTTTGACATTTCTTCTCATGTAGTGGACTCAACCATCACTTTGGACAAATTGATTAAAGAATGGAAATGACTATTAAAATGGGCTTAAAACCAATGAAACTGATGTAAAGAAAATGAGTAAGGTTGCTTAGATTCGGCCAGACGTTATGCCGAACCCATAGTGTCAAGATTCGTCACGCACCAATTCATGATGTGTTGATGAAACTTGAAACGTCTCTATCTCCCTCTTTGAGTTCACTTCATGATAGGAGGGAGGAGTGGTTGTTCATTACATTTATTGATTTTTGTTCGATTGCCTCCGAAATCATTAAGCAATTAACTTTCTTATTGATGGTTTTGGAACCCATTTTGTTATTCTCTTGAGCCTCTCCATGACAGAAAAGAGCAGAAGGGACAAACAGAGCTCAAAAAAACTCTGTCTACATTGTTTTCACCTCAGAGCACAAAAATAGGGTTTTGCATGAAATCAGGGCACGACCGGCCTTATTTGGGCCCGATCGGGCATCATTGGGGGCCGGTTGGGCGCTAATGTTTGGTTAATAGTGTGTTTTTGTAGAAACAGAGGGTAGTGGCTGAGGTTGAAATAGGGCAGATGCCAAAGAAGGCAGACGGAGCTGCTTTTGAAAACAGTCACGTGCATACAATCCTTGTGCATCTATGTTTATCAATGGCGTAAATTAATGTTCCCATTATTGTTGTAATTGATTAATTACCGTTGTAGTTAGCATTGTTGTAATTATCATTAACGTTTATTCGTAATTGTCATAGTTAGTTAACCTAGCTAGTTAGTTTTATTGTTCATCCTTGTTGTAATAAATTAGATAGCTAGTTAGTTATTTAGTATTCATTAGCTTAATTCTTTCATTTGGTTTTGTAATAGTTAGTTTGTTTCGGACACTTGGACATTCATTTGGACCCTCTTGCATGAGGGCAAAAAGTGTAATAAGTGTGTACGTCTTCAAACCCTCATTTCTTTCTCCCTTTTATTTCTCTGCTTATGATGGTAGAATATATAACACCCCAACCCTTCACATGTCATCGATATTGTCCGTTTTGGGCCACACCTGCACAAATTTGTTCTTCCCAGTGGGTCACCTATCCCAAAACTACTCCAGTCTAAGCATGCCTAACTAGAGAGTTATGCTAAGGATTTCATCACTTGAGAAAAGGCCTCGATGCTTTATAAGGGTCTAGGTTTTTATTTTTATAGCCTAGGAACTCCCCCTCCATTCCCGATATGGGACACCGGGACCTTACAATCCACTTTCTTAAGGCTGCACCATGTAGTAGCTTGCCAACTCACAAGCTCGCCCAGATGCATCGAGAGACGCTAGGGGCCCACACTCGGTACTTCGGAGAGTTGGCTCTAATACCATTTGTAACGCCCCAACCCTTCACATGTCATCAATATTGTCTGCTTTAGGCCACGCCCACAGGGATTTGTTCTTTCCAGTGGGTCACCCATCCCAAAACTACTCCAACCTAAGCACGCTTAACTGGGGAGTTTTGCTAGGGATTTCACTACCTGCGAAAAGGCCTTGATGCTATATAAGGGTCTAGGTTTTTACTTTTATAGCCTAAGAACTCCCCCTCTATTCCCGATATGGTATTGTAAGGTCCCAGTGTCCCATAGTGGTATTGTAAAGTGGTTCTTTGTGTCGGCGAGTGGCGAAAGATGAGTGCACAAAATTTGGAAAGTCCCCACCAAGTCGTGAGAGCCAAAGTTAGAAGCCGAGGTGGAGAAGAGGGTCAAACAGGTGAAGGAGTAGAGGGACAAGGGGGGGCTAAAGTGGGACGACCTCGTCCAGCCCTCAGCCCTGTTCGCCCTAAATCTGGGGCCGCAACCAGCCAAAGGGGATCTGTTGCAAGAGGAAATGGAGGTGAGGAGGAAAGCTCAGAAGGCAGAGGACAAGCTAGCTTTTGCAATGGCGGATAAATATAAGGAGAAAGAACTAGGCCCAGCGCCCAAGTTGGTTGTGAAGAGGTCGGTCAGACCACGCCCCAAGCCATTGGGAGGGAAGGACCTGACCGACTTTGTGCCTTTATGAGCGCTAGTGGATCCGATGAAGGAAAGAAGTAGGAGGGAGGTGGAGTCGGTGTTGAAGAAAAAAAATAAGAGGAAGGTGGCTGCAGAGGGAAGTGAGGGAGGACTGGTATCGATGAAGGTAAAAGAGGGGGTGGTGGAGTTGCCACAAAGTCAGAAGAGGGAGACCGGGATTGGTGTGGGGGCGGGGGAAGGTTTGGTTAAGTTCCCCAGTGGTCAAGTGGTGAGCGAAATAGATGAGCGATAGGGGTTGGCAGAAACCGACTGGTCGGCAGATCTGCCCTCCAAAGATATGCCCTTACAAGATATGCTCCCAAGTCAAGAAGTAAGGAGAGAGCGGGCGAGTGGAGCAGAGACCAGCGCCGCATTTAGGACTACCACACATCATGTTCGCGTGGTGGTTAGCTGCTTAGCGAGTGATGGGGGTGAGGCTAGGGTCACTGCAGATCATTTGTTGGGGGTTGTTAAGGACACAGGCATTCGTAGTATGGCGCAATTTACGGAGGTCGACCTTCTGAGAGGGTTCTGTTTGGCATAGATGGAAACAGTGACCCTGGCGGCAGCCTTACTAGGCAAGGCAGTGGGGGTGAAAATGGAGGCAGAGCCGTTGAAGGCCCAACTGGAAGGAGTGCGAGTGCAATTACAAAACTTAAGGACAGAGACAATTGGCTGGAGAAAGACAGCGCGGAGTGCCTGCGCAAAGGGTTTGGCCTATGCTCAGAGGGTGAAAAAGATGGAGGTTTTGGCGGTAGTGCAAGGGTACTTGGTCAAGCGTGCCAGGGTAAGCCAGGCTGGGGTCGCCTCCGAGCTGTTAATCGCTAAGTTTGAACTGGAAGTGATACGCCACAAGGCGGTATCACTAGAGTTTGAGCTAGCGGACGAGCGGAAGAAGGTGGGCGAGGTCCAAGAAGCCTACAACACTACCGAAAAGAGGTTGGAGGAGGCCCTCACAAATAATGAAGAGCTGCGCGATCAAGCCCTAAAGGACAAAGAAGAAGCAGATGCGCATATTGCTGAGATGGAGAGGGCCTTGGGAAAGGAGAGGGCCAAGACTACAGAGTTAGCCAGGATGTTGGCGTCTGAGAGGGTGGCCTATTTGGACCTATGCGTCGCGGTGGTGGAGCAGTTTTAAGGCGTCCCATGAATTCCAAATGGCCATTGACGCGGCGGTGGCAGTGGGCTTGGCCAGAGAGGGTGAAGGTGGTGCTGGCTTGTCAGGAGTGGCTGCTGTTGGAAGGACCGAAGAAGATATAATCCAAGGTTTTCAGTAGTCAGACTACCACAAGCATAAGATGAGCCACTATTGGGACATCGGCTGGACAAGCTTCAAATACAGGACGTAGGAGCTGTTTCCAGATGTGGACTTTAGCCCGATGAAGCTAGGAGAGGAGGACATCACCAAACTCTGTTGGATGAGGGGGTGGAAGAGGAAGACTTGGCATCCAGCGAAGGGGAGTGAAGACTAGGCTTTTTGTTTGTTTTGTTTTTTGGTTGTAGTATTTTTTTTTATTTTTTATTTTTTGGTATTTGGTTGTCGGAGAGAGCTCATTGTAAAGAATAGTTGAAATTTGTCAAGAACTTGTGTTGACAATGAATTTGTGCATGGCAGGATGTAAGATTTGGTAACGAAATTATGGAATTGCAATAATTTGTCTAGAGCGACCTATAAATGAATTAAATGAAGCATGTAACTCATCTGCCAAAAATTTGTCAAAACGATTTGTTATTATAGTTTGTAATAAAGTTAAGTTATAAAAACTACTGTGTGTCTTGCCTTTGGGAATGTGCTCAGTCTAGCTGGGGCTTTGCTTAGCTCAGTCTGACTGAGCTCTTCAGGCTCAGTCTGGCTGAGGCTTTACTTAACTCAGTCTGGCTGAGTTCTTCAAGCTCAGTCTGGCTGAGCTTTTTAGGCTCAGTCTGGTTGAGGCTTTGCTTAACTCAGTCTGGCTGAGCTCTTCATGCTCAGTTTGGTTGAGACTTTGGAGGGCTTAGTCTAGCTAAGGCTTTGCTTAACTCAGTCTGGCTGAGCTCTTTGGGCTTAGTCTGGCTGAGGCTTTGCTTAACTCAGCTTGGCTGAGCTTTTCATGCTCAGCTTGGCTAAGGCTATGCTCAACTGAGTCTGGCTGAGCTCTTTAGGCTTAGGTTGGCTGAGCTCTTTAGGCTCAGTATGGCTGAGGCTTTACTTAACTCAGTTTGGCTGAGGCTTTGGAGGGCTCAGTATGGCTGAGGTTTTGCTTAACTCAGTCTAGCTAAGCTCTTCAAGCTCAATCTAGTTGAGCTCTTTAGGCTCAGTCTGGTTGAGGTTTTGCTTAACTCAGTTTGGCTAAGCTCTTCAAGCTTAATCTAGTTGAGCTCTTTAGGCTCAGTCTGGCTGAAGCTTTTCTTAACTCAGTCTGGCTGACGCTTTAGAGGGCTTAGTTTGGTTGAGGCTATGTTCAACTCAGTCTGGCTAAGCTCTCTAGGCTCAGTTTGGCTGAGCTCTTCATGCTTAATCTGGCTAAGGCTTTGAAGGGCTCAGTCTGGCTGAGGCTTTAGAGGGCTTAGTTTGGTTGAGGCTATGTTCAACTCAGTCTGGCTAAGCTCTTTAGGCTCAGTCTGGCTGAATCTGGCTAAGGCTTTAAAGGGCTCAGTCTGGCTGAGGCTATGTTCAACTTAGTTAGGCTGAGCTCTTCAGGCTCAGTCTGGCTAAGCTCTTTAGGCTTAATCTGGCCGAGGCTATGTTTAATTTTGGATTAAGGCACGACACAAATAAAGGGAATCTTGAATAGTTATCATAGTCTTGTGATCATAAATATATGCATTGCGTGGCAGGAGCTAAAATGGACAAGTGTTCCAATCAACAAAATGAAACATGCAACAATTTAAATCAAACAAAAAGCAGGAAATACCGCTTTATTGGAAATAGCATTTCAAGTGTTTGACATTCCATGGATGAGGAAGGTCTCTGCCGTCCATGTCTTGGAGATGGTATGTGCCTGGGGCTTTCCCACTTAGCTGCTAGCTTGCCATCGGTTGGGTTTTTGGTGGCGAGAGTGGCTTCGTGTAAGACGAGGTCTCCCACTATGAATGTCCTCGATCGGACTCTGTGATTATAATGCTTCCTTGCTTTCTGTTGGTATGAGGCTAGTCGGACTGAGGCCGTTTCTCACAGTTCCTTGATGAGGTCTAAGTCGGCCCTCCGAAGGTCTTCATTTAGGTGTGGATTAGGGTGGATGACTCTAAGCGTCGGTAGGCCAATCTCCATAGGGATGATTGCTTCGGCGCCGTATGTTAGGTGAAATGGGGTCTCCCCGTTTAGCAATTTCTCTGCCTAAAGGCCCTTGGTGGCCTCTAGCTTGGTCTTGATGATTTTCAGCAGGGAACGGTTGGTAACCTCCACTTGACCGTTGGCTTGAGGATGGCCCGGGGAGGAAAAACATGTCTTGATGTTGAGTTCTGCGCAGAATTCGGTAAATTTGGCGTTGTCAAACTGTTTGCCGTTGTTGGAGACAATGGCTGGAGGAACCCCAAAACGACACACAATGGACTTAGTGGTATTTCGCTCAGTGATCTTGGCAAGAGGTTCTGCTTCGACCCACTTGGTGAAGTAATCGATGGCGACTATGGCAAACTTTACTTGGCCCCTGCCGGTTGGCAAGTGTCACGACCCAAACCTGCCCCTAAAAGTTTGGTCCATGACCGGCCTGTACATCGGCCTCAAAACAAAATTTCATGAAGACAAATACGGGGCCTTTAACGGAAGCAAATACCAACATAAAGATAATGCCTATTGAGCTTGTGCATACATGAAGACTTAGATTAATTTAAGCATTTAAATACACTTTCCATATATACACATAATCACAGAACTTATATAGATCTCACACACATATACATAAGATTCAATAAAATACATAATTCTCTAATACAAAGTTAAAGCCTCGACACAGAGGCATAACCCAGGCAGCTTGACAAAGAGACGGACCTCGATACAACGCTAGTGTGGTCCTTGATGGCTCACCTACATATATATATAAAATAAAGAGGTGAGCTAACGCCTAGTGAGTAATATTAAAGTAAAGAGGTTAATGAATTGTGTCCTTAACATTAGGAAAACATATTTCACAATTCAGAAACATATCATAAATCTTTTCAAAACAAACATTTATCGTATCATAATCCATACCTTTTCGAATGGAATATATAATTGAACTATTACAAAACATTTTACGTGGCACGTGGTACGCCCACTTATACAAAAGGTTAGAAGCACATTTGAAAATAAGATATCCATTTATGCATATAAAATAACACATCATAACACGAGTCATATAGCGATGTCAAAACCTTTGTATTCATATCATATGCTTTGAACGAACTCGGGTCCATATATAACAAAACGGCCTCGGGGCCAATCATATATCAAAACGACCTTCAGTCCAAACGTATCATATCAAATCATTGTATCTGATCATGGAGTAGATGGAACATTGACATGTCTCCACCTCTTCTTGGGTCCAATTCATGTATGTATGGATCTAAGAGGTGACTCGTATGGATTCTAGAGGCGACTCCCACTGTAGCACTTAGTGCCGTACAGTACTTTGTTCTATACCAAAAATCAATAGGTCTTAAAGACCGAACAATTCATATCATGCCAAAACATAAGAGGAACAGATAAACAGAACAGCCTTGGGCCCACCATATCATATTATAAATAATTCACATTTCTTGTTCATAATTC
Source organism: Camellia sinensis (assembly GCF_055761805.1). Lineage (NCBI taxonomy): Eukaryota > Viridiplantae > Streptophyta > Magnoliopsida > Ericales > Theaceae > Camellia > Camellia sinensis. Next base: position 189,932,050 of record NC_138961.1, on the reverse strand, counting down.
ATTTGGAAACTTGTGCATCTTGACAAAATACGATATTTAGAGAATCATGTCATACAGAAATCAAAATAGATAATGAAAAACATATCGTTACTATCCTATTACTCACAGTGATGGGCTCCTGGTAGCAGTGGGATGATGTCCTCGTCTTGACCTACAAACACAATGCACATGGCGCAATATATGAATATAATCAATCCCTTACTTTGCTCTTTAATCAATTAGTTATGTTGGTTCTAAACTCATAGGTCTTCAATGGGTCATAATTCATATAAAGGAAAATAGGAAGAAATAAAAGGAAACTGGGTTAGGAGAGAAAATGGCATGAAACGGTTGGACAGAAAGTGAACAACCCTCACTAATTTTGGCATATCTATTTGTGTACCTTGAATTTGGGAGTGAGACCACCACCATTAGAAACTAAACTTTCGGGGCTTGAATTTAGGCTCAAGAATCACTTAAAACGGAGTCCAGATGAGAGAGATATGCTTATTTAAAGTTGAGTTGAAACAGGGAAATGCCGCACGTGCGGGACCAAATCTGCACGTGCGGGAAATCCAGGGCACGTGCGGGAGCACGTGCTTTTATTTCAGAATGTAACTTTGTGGGGGACATTATTGGCCACACGTGCAGGAAATCCTAGGGGACGTGCGGGACTGGGCAAGAATCAGTCCGAAAATGGCTTCTTGACTTGGAACCTCTCATTTTCAAAATTAAACTTCAATTTCATGTAAATCAAAGCCCAAAACTCCTTAACACATGTTAAATTTCACATCCTTAGCTTCCATCAAAAATTATAACTCCAAAACAGTACTCAATTTCCCATTTACAAGAACAAGGTTGAGAATCAAAACACAAAATTATAAAGTATACGTGGTTGGGAGTTCTAAGCTCCTTTACATGGTGAAATCCTCTTTAGCCTCTTAAGAACTATAAAACTCCTACAAGAAATCAAGTTGTGAACATAAATTCATGCTATGTACAAAGATTCAACATCTTCTTGCTTGATGAAACAAAACACATACATATAATCATATATAACCTATGAAACTCACTCTTTAGCTTATGATTTTCAAGTATTGAGAAGGGAAATCATACCTTAAGCCTTTAATACCACTTGTTCTTGCATAATCATGGTGAATTCAAGCTAAATCTTGGATTTCCTCTTCATTCCTACACTTTCTCCCTTCTTCTCTTTGAGTTCTCTCTCTCCTTCGAGTCTCTCCCTCTCCCTCAGATATTTTTGGTCTCAAAAGTGATGAGTTCAACTCATATCTGTAGACGTCTCCGAACGCCCCGGGAGGATGAGTCCCATTTTGTTCGTTTTGGGCTCACTACAGTTCGGACTCTAATTATCACGGCTCTTAATCTGAACCAAAGAGTCCAAATCCGGCAAATCGTTTTGAAAAATAGATTTTTGTAAAGAAATGCCAAACATGGACTGCTTTGCCAGATACAGAGTCGCCATCTAAATATTTTGTTTTGGGGGAATTTAGGAAACCCTGACTCGTTTGCCTAAGGCCACGTGTCGGTCATCACCAGAGTTGCCTCGGCTCGGGAACTTGGGTACGATTGGCGAAGGTTAGCTATGAGCACCCCCTCTCGCCCGATCCGAAGATCGGCCTCTACCAACCATGATATCTTGTTTTGAAAACATTATGCGTTCTTATTCCGGTTATTAGCCTAGATTTACTATGTGATGCGCACAGCATACAAGTATAGACTGAATCGCCTGAGTTAGAACAAAACATTTCATATTTGTTTTGAAAGCAGTTTGTTACTCGTAAGTAGGCTAAAATGCAGGTTTCGCCACCCTCAAGTGGGCTTTAGAAAAGATGGTTTTTGCCACTATCAAGTGGGCTTAAAACTCACGGTTTTAATGCATTATTCCAATTCAGGTAATTCAACCTCCATCCACAGGCATTTAGGCAGTTATATCACATAAGCAAATAGCCTCATGGTAATCATGCTGTCATGGCAACGTTCACACGCGTGCAAGGATGCTAAAGCGTAAAAGCTTAACGAGTACTCCAAGCCAAAACAAAAGCTATGTTAGAAATCCATGAATGATCCTAACTATACAGAAATGCCTAATGCAACACATGCAGGAATGTGAATACAATAGGCTCGACTATTCTAAAATGACATGCGAAATGCTACAATTAACACGTATTCAATTTAGAATTGAAACACAAATGCAGTTAGTATGATGCGTCGAGCCCGGTGCATGCAAGACAAATGTATGAATGCACGCATGCATAACATAAGGTATGCTAATTTTAAATATGTCCTAATACTAACCATCGGAAGCTAGTAAATAAAAGGGAAGAAAGAAGTGGGGGTTGGAAAACATACACACTCACATACACTTATTACACAGTTGCCCTCGCTCGGAGGATCCGAAAGAATAATACAGTTCGAATAATGAATCAACTATCCTAGCTAACCAATTATTATAGACCCTCTTAATTAATTAACAAATTAATCACAAAAAAAATTTAAATGTGAAGCTAAAGAGACTGCCGCAGCTCTGCCTCGGAATGCGCGAATGATGCATGCTTGACTCGCCCCGCTCGAAAACTCGCTGCCATAGCACTGTTGCTTCTGTTTACACTGCCCTACTCCTCTGAAAATTTGCACAAGTCCCAAGGAGGCTTCTCTGAACACTGGGGAGCATCACCGACCAAGTAGGAACACCACCGGCCGAAGGGCATGGTCATCGACCATTGGTTGAGCCACCGGCTAATTGTATTTGGTCGGTCGGCACTTCAAGTAGCCGGCCGGCTATTTCTTCCTGTAGAATCCTGCAGTTGACAGCAGCAGAGGGTAAGCAGTGTATGGCATGGAATTTTCAAGCAAATGTGAGCATGACCACACTCCCCATCATGCAATGGACTCAAGCGAGCATGACCCTCGACCCTCGGGCCATCAATTATGCATTTTGATGATGGCCTAAGAGGCCAAGTTTGCCTCTTAATGTAAATGCATGGAAGAAACAAATGAATGCCAACACCCTGTCATATTGAGATCAAGGGCATTGGCGACCCAAGGGTTGAGATGTGTTTCGTCACGTTGAGTACGAACACACCTTTCCCCTCATGCTTGGTTTGACACCCCAAACCAAGCAATGCAAGGCATGTATACAAACATGGCCCAAGTTATGCAACATAAGGCTAAGATGCAAAACATGTCAAATGCAATGCAATCTATCATGCAAGCATGCAATGTCCAAACATGCAATGCAACTAGCTAAACAACATGCAAACATGCAAATGTAATGCAATGTAAGCATGCAACCAATACAATGTAACTTGCCAAACATGCAAAGTATGTGAAGATGGACTTATACTGAAATGAGAAGGCCACAGACCTCTCCAAAACAGTGGCCAAAGATGGTGTAAATGGTGGACAAAAGTTCATGCAAACATGCACATCAATGAGCCTAAGACTAAGGCACAAAAAAAAGAGCATTCTACCACCACTATCATGACCACACATGGCATGAATTAAACAACCAAAAATAGAGTTTCAACATGCAAAATGAGCCCCCAAAACCCACTAATATGGCTGCCCCAAAGACTTAAACACTTAAGCATGCACAATGCTCATTTCAAGGCACAACAAAACAACTCTTCAAGGCATGATAGGGATGATAAATGCAATCATGCGAGCATGGGTTATGGACTGAAATAGCATGGGAAACGACTCCAAATCAATGAAACAACCCAACTCAAGCATGCTCATGACTTACACCCTCAAGGCTCATAAGCCAAAATGCAAAGAGGCTATACCAAGCATGGAAAATATAATCAAAACAGCACCCAATAGGCCTCAAGCATGGTAAGATATGGCTAAGAACTTCACAAAGTTAGGCCAAAACATGAGAGCATGGTAGGTTAAATGCATGATGCACTTCTAGGACAAAGAGAGGAATACAAAGCAAGTATATTAAACATGAAAGAGGCCATTAAGCTGACCAAAAACAGAGGCATAATATGACCCACTAACACCCAAAAACCTCTGAAATGAAGTCAAGAACAACTAATCATGCATGCTAACCTTATGAGCCAAAAACAAGGACAAAAGAGAGACAAAGGGAGAGGGGTGTCCCTCCCCTATGAAAGACCTCAAAACCCATTCTTCACCACTAGAAATCTACTAGATTTCAGGGGTGAGAAGGCCAATATACAAAAGTCTCCAAAGCTTATCAAAGAGAGCACAAAAGGGGCCAAACAAGGCCTAAAAGGAGGAGATCGAACCCAAACAACAAAATGACCTTAATGAAGTATCTCAAGCATGCAAATACAAGACTTTTTTTAGTTATACACAAAGCTCAAATCAGTATGCAAAGCAGGTCAAAAGCTAGTGCAAGATTGGAGAATCTAAAGCAAAAGTGTTACCCTTGAAGAACACCTCAAGAACAACAAGTCCAGCCACCTTCTTCTGATCAAAACCAGCTCAAAACCTCAAGAATAAACCCTCAACACCTCCCAAAGTCAAAGTATGATGTAATAGTGTGTGTTTTAGTGCAAAAGTAAGAACAAATCACCCTTTTAGGCCCTCAAACACACACAAATGAAGAGAGAGAGAGGGAGATATATAGAGAGAGAAGATGTATGTATCAGAATATATATGTTCTAGGTCTGATTTTGCTGAACCAAAACAAAGGAGAGGGGAGGTCTCCTTATATAGACAATGGAAAAGGCTAAGCTTCCAAGGGAAGCTAACAAAGGGGTCAAGGCTTCCTAAAGAAGCCAAGGCAAAGGGGCCAAGGCTTCCTTAGGAAGTTGGGATAGGTGTCCAAGCTTCTTGAGGAAGCTAAGACAAAGGTCCAAGCTTCCTCAAGAAGCTAGACCAAAAAGGTGCAAAATGGGCAAAACAGCCACACTCGTGCATGGAGAGGAGGGTCCGTGCATTGGCATGCATTATGCCTGTAAAAGGCAAAAAGGTGGTACCGGCCAGCAAAAGAGGCCATCGGCCAAACAAATGGTCGGCCGACCATACCAAGTGCCGACCGGCCAACGGTATATTTCACCAATGGCCGGTAGCAAGAATACACGGCCGGTGGCCTCAAGCCAAGGCTGGTGGGTGTTAGGGGTGGCTAGCAAGCTACTCTCTACCCTCAAGTGCAAAAACAAACAGTCCTTGGTATAAAACCAAGCACAGAACAAGCAAGTCGAGAGATCCTGAGGCAAGGCGCGTAGCCAAAACCTTCGGGAACTCAAAACAAACACGAACATGGATGATCACCGAGTGTTTAAGCGGTGACGTCCAAGTCTTGAGGACGGTCAAAAATAGGGTGTCTACAGTTGCCCCTCTTTGACAGAACTCGAAAGTCATAACAATGACGGGAGTGAGTGTCAAAGCCCAGAGACGACCCATTTTTGACAAGGCCGAAGACTTAGACAAACATACAAGCTACAGATAAGATATGCGCCCGAGGGCAGGAGCAAAATGCAACTGACAATGCAAGATGCCGAACATAACTTATGATCATGCAAAGAAAGCTGTAATGAAGCATATCATGCAACAGTTTTAAGCAATCAAACACAAATTCAACTACATTACAATGCAGAAAGGATGTTAGAGAATTATGTGATCCTCGCTACGCTTCACGCGGAGAATACAATATCTGTGCAGTTCATCTGGTTGCACCAGCCTCAAATGAACCGTACGTACAATATCGTGCCTGTAAAAGAGAAACTTAACAGGTGCAATATCGTTAGCAGTATGCATGACAATGCAATTGAAAGTGCGTGACAATGCAAATCGAGTGGGAAGCATAACAATGCGACTAAAGGTAAGCATAACAATCCTATGAAGGCCTAAACACATGTAAGTAAAGAACACGTGACAACGTGCACAATGTGTGAAGATATAGACACATGTAAGTAAAGCATAACGCGACAACGCATGCAATGTGTATAGAAATAAATTTGAACACATGTAAGTAAAGCATAACGCGACAACGCATGCAATGTGTATAGAAAGGAACTTGAACACATGTAAGTAAAGCATAACATGACAACGCATGCAATGTGTATGGAAAGGAACTTGAACACATGTAAGTAAAGCATAACGTGACAACGCATGCAATGTGTATAGAAAGGAATTTGAACACATGTAAGTAAAGCATAACGCGACAACGCATGCAATGTGTATAGAAAGGAACTTGAACACATGTAAGTAAAGCATAACGCAACAACGCATGCAATGTGTATGGAAAGGAACTTGAACACATGTAAGTAAAGCATAACGCGACAACGCATGCAATGTGTATGGAAAGGAACTTGAACACATGTAAGTAAAGCATAACGCGACAACGCATGCAATGTGTATAGAAAGGAACTTGAACACATGTAAGTAAAGCATAACGCAACAACGCATGCAATGTGTATGGAAAGGAACTTGAACACATGTAAGTAAAGCATAACGCGACAACGCATGCAATGTGTATGGAAAGGAACTTGAACACATGTAAGTAAAGCACAACGCGACAACGCATGCAATGTGTATGGAAAGGAACTTGAACACATGTAAGTAAAGCATAACGTGACAACGCATGCAATGTGTATGGAAAGGAACTTGAACACATGTAAGTAAAGCATAACACATGGAAAGGAAAGAGGGGCAGATTCAACTTGGAGCATGGTAAAGACATGTTATTCATGATGTTGAAATGCAAGGCACTACAACACAGTATAGTTGAAGCGATTTGCGAAATTCGCAAGAGACAAAAAGGATACGGGGAGGGGTGCTCTTCGCACGCACCGGGCATCCCTCATAGAGGTCATGGCCTGAGATCAACTCGAAGGTCTACTAACGTTCCAAAAGTGCACTTCCTTGCACTGTCTCGAGTAATGAAGGTGCCAAACCACATAGTTGACCCGAACAAGGGCGCGGGAGGTGCATTGACCACAAGGGGAGGTTACCGGTATCAATTCCGATACTCTGCTGCCCTGCTCTCCTTTTGCTTTGCTTTTTTTTTTACTAGTAGTTTAAGCACGTTGCACTGCCTTAAGCAGGTTTTACTTCTCTTTTTTTTTTTTTTTTTTTTTTTTTTTCAAAACTGTGTACTCTTTGCAAAATACATGGTGGGAATGAAACAACCATTTTGTTCGAAAGGGTGTTACATTTGTACGTTCTATGCATCGTATCGCGTGGCATCACATAACAATGTGAATGAAATTGACATTGGTTTGAAAATTGAGCACTTGTATCATAATAATCAGGTAGTGAACCGACTTACAACTCGATAAGCAAAACAAAGAAACTCGATAAGCTAGCCAAGTGTGAGTACAACTCGATAAGCAACACAAAGCCTTAAGGAATGTGAAATACAACTCGATAAGCAAATTTACTATAACTCGATAAGCAAATGGGCGTGACGCCGCGAAAATCATCATCGGAGGGCATTGGAAGGGGTGGCATTCCCCAAATTCTCAGCATGTTCAATATGTAAACAGCTCAGGGAGCAAGAAGGAATACCACCGACCACAGGGAAAAGCCATCGGCCTCAAGAAATGGCCATCGGCCAGCATCTTTGATAAATCGGCCAAAAATGGTGGTTGGTCGGCACTATATGTGGCCAGCCGGCCATAAATGGCAGAGACCAGCAGAATGCTGACATCTGTCCTCCACTCAACCTTATCCTCTACAAAAGGCTTCAGCTTCGTAGTGTTTCTCAATTCCACATTGATTTGCTCCAAATGGAAGAGTTTCTTGCTCAAAATCTCACAGCTTGGATTGCCAGCTTGGATTGTCAGGAAAAGCTGAATTTCTGGGGCTTTGACATAAATGCACTATTCACTCTGAGTCGCACTCCGCTGCATTTTTCATTTCTTCATGCCGCAGCAAGGTTTTGGAATTTGGTAACACATGTCTTTAGCTTTAGCGGGCAAGAGGTATGTCCTACCTTCAAAGATTTCCAAGCTTTAATGGAGTTTGAGCGCGATGAGGAAATCTTGCCCCAACTTCGCTTCGGCCACGCCCAAGCCTTAGGAAAAATGTGTGGGCTTTCAATACCCGACGCTCGCTCTTTGATTTGTGACAGGACGTTGGATATTTCGAGTTTAATTTGTCGACTTTCTGACGCTAGTGACCGCGGTGACCATCATTGGCAAGGCTTCCGACGACATGCTCTTTGTTTGTGCATTCTATCCCATTTCTTGTTTGCCTCGAGCTCTGGAGGATCTAACGTCCGGTTGATTGAGGTTGCCCAAGGCTTGAAGGAGGGCAAGGGCTGCATTGCCATGACTCTGGCTGAGACGTTGATGGGCTTGGATGCCTTTTATCGCCGGGAGACAACCAGATTTGCGGGGAGTCCACTACTGCTGCAGGTAATGTTTCCCACCCAATCTCAAAATGGCTTACATCACTCAGCCCTCAAGCTTGATTTTTCTCACAAAAACCTTTTTCTCACTTCTCTCACATCGTACATCTCTCTATTCTTTATTCTCTCGTTTTTCATCCATTCCCAGGTGTGGTTGATGGACAAGTTACAGGTTGTGGACTCTTACCCAGCATACTCAGCTCGCGGCTACTTCTTTCGACAACGCCTAGTTGATGCCCTTGATGAGGGATGGTGGTTTGATTGGATGTGCAGCTTGTCTGCAGACCGCATAGCTTGGCGGTGCCCTTGGCTCAACCTACCGGTGATGAGCTACTGTATGACCCGTCAACCTGGGATTCAATTGATTGGCATGACACACTGTGTCTTTTATTTTCCATTCCGGATCCGGTGTCAGTTCAGTCATAATCAAACTTGTCCACCAGAGGGGATAGAGTACCCGGCTACATTCTCGGTCCGAGGCGCACAGCTTGCCCGGTATGCTACAGCATAGAGGACTAGAGAGCTCCTAGCCCCCGCTCCCACTTTCAGTTACACTTTGTCTGATGAGTGCATAGATTGGCTCAATGAAGAGGCACAGATTGGGCCCAGCTTGGCATCAGAGGCTTCGACCAACTCTGGGAGAGGGCGCAGGGGCACCTGACTCATCTATGCCCCGGATTTATTGCTTTATTAGAACTTTCAAGTTTTCTTTATGAGTGTAATAAAAAAAAAACAACTTCAATTTGTATGCAAAAGCAGGAGAACTCTGTATTGAAATCAATGAAATTGAAGGTTGTGGGTACTGAAAATTTTCTGCTTTGGTCCAAAAATGGTCTAAGTTGTAAAAAGATTAATTTGAACAAAATCAACTTTTATCAAAACCTTTCAAAGTCATTTTCGAATATGGATCAGAACTGGATATGCCTAGAATCTGTCATTGAGATGCACAACCTCGGATCCTAGCAACTGGAAAGTTACCCCTAGTCTGAATAGTCCCGCAGCACTTCTTGGCAACGGAAAGTTGTCCCTAGTCTGAAAAGCACTGCACCGGAGATCATAACCGAACTCTTGAATGCTGAATAGACAAAGATGGCCGAGGTGATCAAATGGACAAAGTTGATCGGGGAAAAGTTTATGGCTGAATTTCAGGATGAAGTTGCCTACGTATCCCAAAGATGGGAATCAAGCCTTACGTAGTTCAGGCTCGGGTTCACTCAGGTATTTTCACTCTCCTTTTATGCTCTAACTTTTGCCAAGGCTGCCCTTTGCGGGTTTTCAATCTTGCGAGCTCGGTTTTTATAATTTCCAATTTTTTGTGCTCTAACTTTTGCCTAGGTCGCCCTTTCGGGTTTTCGTCCTAGCGAGCCTCTCAGGGGTAATATTTCTTCAACTTGTCCATGTTGATCGGTTATGAGAACTCTAGGCCATCTAGATCCATCAGAACCATAGCCCCACCTGACCAAATCGACTTGATGATGTAGGGACTAGTCCAATTAGGCCTGAACTTGCCCCTTGGGTCATGGATGGGAGCTCGGTTGTCCTTGCGCACCAAATCTCCTTCTTTTAGATTCCTGGACTTAACTTTCTTGTTGAAATCCCGGGCAATTCTGCGCTGATAACCTTGAACATGGTACAGTGCTTTCAGTCTTCTCTCATTAAAGAGCATGAGTTCTTCAAATCTGCGCTGCTGCCAATCTGCCTCGGCTATCTGACACTCAGCCAGCACTCTCAAAGACGGAACCTCAATTTCAATAGGTAGAACAGCCTCCATCCCATAAACCAATGAGTACGGAGTCGCCCCAGTAGAAGTTCTAATTAAAGTCTAGTAGCCCCACAGAGCGAACGGCAGCTTATCTGGCCAGTCCTGGTAAGTTTCTACCATCTTCTGTAAAATGCGCTTGACATTCTTGTTGGCGGCCTATACCGCTCCATTGGTCTGAGGCCGGTATGTGGATGACTTGTGAAAAGCCACATTGTATTTCTCCAACAAGTCAATCACTTCCTTCTTGAAGTGAGAACCGTTATCTGAAATTATCTCATTTGGGACCCCATAGCGACAGATGATGTTGTTTCTGATGAACTTCGCAACATGTGAAGCCTTTAACACCGCATAGGATTGGGCCTCAACCCACTTTGTAAAGTAATCTATTGCGACCAGGATGAACTCATGTCCGTTTGACCCCTTCGGAGTGACAGCCCCGATCACATCGATTTCCCAAACTAAAAATGGCCATGGCAAAGTCATGTTGTACAGCTTTGATGGCGGGATGTTCATGCGGTTTGCATGGATCTGACATTTGTGGCATCGCCGAACAAAGTCGATACAATCTTCCTCCATGGTGGACCAATAGTAACCCTGTCTGAGGATCTTCTTGGCTAGCATTACCCTGTTCACATGTGGACCGCATTCTCCTCCATGGATGGCCCCCATCAGGCGCTTCGATTCTTCAGCTTCAACGCACAACTTATGCATTCCCAAATGACCTCTCTTATACCGCTTACCCCCACAGATGATGAATTGAACGGTCATTCTTCTGATTGCCCTTTTATCTTTGGCATTTGCCCCTGGTGGATACGCCTCCTTCTCCAAGAAGTTCCAAATGTCGTAATACCAGGGGTTCTCATCCTGAACCTCATCTATAGCAGCAATCGACTCATAGGCTGGCGCAAATTTCTGGTTAATAATGACTGGACGCATCCGGACTTCAAACGGGATGCCTATCATGGAAGATAGAGTTGCTAGTGAACCTGCGAACTTGTTGTTCTCTCTTACTAGATGAGCAAGGTTTAACTTCTCAAACCGAGGAATCAGTAAGTCCAAGGTCTGGTGGTACATTATCATATTTTCTTCTCTGACTTTCCAATCTCCTTTTGCTTGAGACACAACAAGGTTCGAGTCCCCGATGACGTCTAACCGTCTTGCTCCTAGTTCCAGGGTTGCTTCTAAACCGGTAATGCACGCCTCATATTCTGCTTCGTTGTTTGAGACTTTGAATCGGAGTTTGAAGGCTAGAGGGATACGAGAATTGTCGGGTGCTATCAGCAACACCCCTATCCCACACCTGTACTAGTTTGACGCTCTATCAAAGTACATCATCCAAGTTTCATCGTCGATATGCAAAATGGCCTCATCTGGGAATAAGTACTCAACTGCATCACCCCCTTCCGCTGGGTGATCGGCTAAGAATTCTACCACTGCTCTTCCTTTAACTGACTTGCGCGTCACATATTTCAGATCGAATTCGGAAAGCAACAACAACAACGAGCCAGCTTACCCGTAAGTGCTGGTTTCTCGAAAAGATATTTGATGGGATCCAGTCGTGAAACCAACATTACGGAGTGAGCTAACAAGTAGTGCCGCAGCTTCCTGGTAGCCCATACCAAGGCTAAGCAAGCCTTTTCCAAAGGTGTGTAACGGGTCTCATACTCTAGCATCTTCTTGCTCAGGTAATAGATGGCTCTCTCCACCTTGTCCTCTGATTCTTGTGCGAGCATGCAGCCCATTGTAGTCTCAGTCACTGAAAGGTACAATATCAATGGTCTCCTCAGCTTTGGCGGTGACAACACTGGTGGGTTCTATAAGTATTCTTTGATCTGTTCAAAAGCAGCTTGGCATCGGCCGTCCCACTGCAACTTCGTTCCTTTCTTCAGGAGACCAAAAAGTGGTTCACAAGTCAAGGTTAATTTTGAGATAAACCGTCTTATGAATTGCACTTTACCCAGAAAGCCTCGCACATTCTTTTCAGTCCTTGGTGGTGGCATTTCTAAGATGGCCTTGATTTTGGAAGGGTCAACTTCGATACCTCTCTGTGTAATTAGAAATCTCAGCATCTTTCCCGCTGTAACACCAAATGTACACTTCTGAGGATTCAGCCACAACCGAAATTCTCTGATCCTTTGAAAGAACTTTCGCAAGGTGGTGTAGTGGCCCTCTATTTCTTTGGATTTGACAATCATGTTGTCCACGTACACCTCAACCTCTTTGTGGATCATGTCATGCAATATTGTGGTCACAGCCCGTTGATATGTAGCTCCAGCATTCTTCAACCCAAACGACATCACTCTGTAGCAGAAAATCCCCCATGGGGTGGTGAAAGCAATCTTCTCCCGATCTTCAGGTGCCATCACTATCTAATTGTAGCCTGAGAAGCCATCCATGAACGAAAGCAAAGCATGCCCTGCTGTGAAGTCCACCAACTCATCGATATGGGGCAAGGGAAAATCGTCCTTCGGACTGGCTCTGTTCAAGTCCCTAAAATCCACGCATACCCAGATCCTGCCATCCTTCTTCGGCACTGGAACAATGTTGGCCAACCAAGTCGGCTATTCGGATACCAGTAGAAAACCTACATCAATTTGCTTGGTGACCTCTTTCTTAATCTTGATGGCCCAGTCGGGGCGGATCCTTCTGAGTTTCTGTTTGATGGGTCGAGCCTCAGGGTCAAGAGGGATCCAGTGCTGTACAATCTCAGGATCGATTCCAGGCATGTCTTTGTAGGACCATGCAAAAACGTCTTTGAAATCTTTTAATAAAGCGACTAAGCGCTCGCGTTCCTCCGAAGACAACGTGGACCCGATCTGGACCAGCCGCGTGTCCTTCTCAGTACCAACATTCACAGGAATGATTTCATCAACTAAAGGTTTAACAAATCTTTCCTGCTCTTGTTCAATTAAGCATTGCAAAACCGGGAGAATTTCTTCCTCGTCGTTTTTTTTCAAAATTTTGAAAGTCTTGATTTAAGCAATAAATCAAAGGTACAGAAAAGTACTCAGAAACTACATCCACATCATTCTCATTAAGCACATCCAAACCGTCCGATTCTTCTGTTACAACAGTCTCAAAAGAGAAAGAAAAAGACGACCTAGATAGGACTGTGGCATCTGGGTTATCACCCCCAGGAATACCGGACTCAGACTCAATTGAGCTGGAACCTGATTCCGACTCACAAGACTCGGTGGAATCAGATTCCAGCTCACTACCTGACCCGACGCTGCTTGACAAAAATCCCTCTTCATACTGCCAAATGAGAGAGGGTGCGATGGATGCATCCAAAATGTTTGCTGGTAGGCTCGCAGCCGTTTCATTCCCGATCATGGACACCGAGAAGTTATCCCCCAAGCACTTCTATTCGATCGGAGGATCTGAAAGTAGACAAGCCAGTGCTACCCCCATTTCAATTTCAAAGTCCTCAGACTCCACTTTCTTGCTCTGCTTAGCCTCAGCTAATGAGTCCGTCTGCTCTTCGGCAACGTCATCCCCGGATAACTGTAGGTCGAAGAAGATCTCAAACCCCGGCACGCGCTTCCTCTCCGCGTTCAACCATGGCTCTGGAAAGCCGCAAAATGGAAAGTCCTCCCCCTCTCGGACGAAGCGTCCGTTTAGGGTACCCTGGATGGGTCGGTGCATCAACTCGAAAGGCTTCCCCATCTGTTTCGCTCTGGCTCTCCCAGCCATCTCCTTACCTTTCCTTACCCAATCCTCTTTGGTGGGCAGATAACCCAAGCTAAAGGTGTGCGGGTTGTGTGGCACTTCGGCCAACGTTGCAACGCCCTTTCGGCCGCTCTTTCCCAATCCCATCTCGGGGATGTGTTGGAGCTTGTTCATGAGGTATACTGCTTGAGCACTGACATACACCCCCTCATTAGCCGCCATGATGTTCCGCACAACCCGAGCCTCGGCTAAGGTAAAACCTGACATAAACACATCCTCCATACTGTGCTCAATTTCCAAAATTTGCATGGATACTTCTGGTGGTGGATGAATCGACGAATTCCCAAAAACAATGGCTACTCCCTTCTCATGGGGGTATTTCACCATCTGATGCAAGGTGGATGATACTGCCTTCACCTGATGCAGCCACGGCTGCCCCAAAAGCAGGTTGAAAGTTGCAGGAACCTCTAAGACATGGAAATCTATCTCATGCTGCCCGGCCCAACCTTGGTCTGAATTTTCACTGTCCCCATGACTTCTCTATTCGTGTTGTCATATGCCCGAATCACCTGGGCTATCGGCACAAAGTCTGCGGTTTTTAAACCGATTGCATACGCTATCCTTGCCGGGTAGACGTTGATGGCAGATCTGGTATTAACAAGAACCACCGGATCCATTTGTTTCTACATTCCACCGAAACGTAGAGTGGCTTGTTGTGGTTCGCCCCCTCAGGTGGAAATTCCTTGTCGAAAAAAGTCAGCATCGGGGTAGCTCCCCCCGGAAAAACTAATCCCACCAACTGCTCTGGTATGGTTTCTATTGAGAGCTTGGCCTTGTCCATGGCCGATAAGACAGCTTGTCGATGCACCCGCGATGCCATAAGCAGTCCCCAGATAGAGATGTCTGCTTGTATCTTTTTCAGCTGCTTCAGTACAGCTTCTTCTTCGAGTTGCTTCTCTTTCTGTTTTTCAGCTTCCTTATCCTTCCCAGATGCCTTTGGCTGATCTAGATGCAGAGGCTTGAAATACCGTCAACTCCTTGTCATATGATCGACCTCGTCGATGTACCAGGTATCGTCTGGCTGGTTACTTCCTCAGTCCTCATCCGTGTGGGCAAGACATAGATCGTCGTCTTCCCACCACATTCCATCGGCAACCAACAGACACCTGTCCGGCTCTGGTATGACTACTCTCATACTCGCAGTACCCTCCATTCATATGCTTGCAGCATTCTCTGTTTCTGTGTACATAGCAGTTTCAGTCCCCTCATGCGCTTTAGCTTTCTTGATTCTCTCAGAATCCTCAAACCTTTCCTGTTCCAACTGTGTCAGTACAGCTGACTGTTCAATAACTCCTGTATTCAAAATGCTCTGATCCTGAGCAAAATTCTCGACACTGGCGTTCTCCGGCGATGTACTCTGCTCTTCGGTCCTTCCGGCCGTCACTGACATTCTCGCCCCTGCCGGGCTTCGTTCTTGTTGGAACTATTCCACAATATCCGATTGATCATCCAACCGCCCGGTAGCTTCCGCTGATTCCTCATAATCAAACCAGTTGACTGCTATGTCCCCTGGATCCTGGTCATTGAAAAACTGGAGGTTGGCAAGGTCCTCTTCCATAGCCGTCAAATTATCTGTCCCCTGCTCAAATCCATCCCCTCGGATTATACACAGCTTTGCGCTCTTTGGCAATCCTACAACGGGCCGAACCTGACCTACTGACAGAATATAATCACTCGGATTGTAGGCTTCCTCAGTAGAACTCCCAGATTCCTCAGATTCTGGTTCAAAAATCCCATTCTGCTCTAAAACTTCCCCTGTTCTGTCTTCGACAGTTACCATCATTGGTTCAGGTTGGGTTCTGGAGATGTCCAACATGCACAAGTCAGTGCAGTTAAGAAGGAACACCTCCGGCTTAGGTAGGTGGGAAAGAGTGATATATATGCTAGGATCGTAAGACACGACCCCGGTCTGGATAAAATTGATTCTTTTGGGAGGTGGAGCTTGGTTGTGTGGTGGGAGAGGGTTTGTTGTAACATTAGGTTTCTCGGGAGGCAAAATCACCCCGTTATAGAGAGAGAGAGGGAGATATAGAGAGAGAAGATGTATGTATCATAATATATATGCTCTAGGTCTAATTTTTCTGAACCAAAACAAAGGAGAGGGGAGGTCTTCTTATATAGACAATGAAAAAGACTAAGCTTCCAAGGGAAGCTAACAAAGGGGTCAAGGCTTCCTAAAGAAGCCAAGGCAAAAGGGCCAAGGCTTCCTTAGGAAGCTGGGACAGGTGCCCAAGCTTCTTGAGGAAGCTAAGACAAAGGTCCAAGTTTCCTCAAGAAGCTAGACCAAAAAGGTGCAAAAGGGGCAAAACAGCCACACTCGTGCATGGGGAGGAGGGTTCGTGCATTCCAGTTGGCACAGTTGGCATGCATTATGCCTGTAAAAGGCAAAAAGGTGGTACCGGCCAGCAAAAGAGGCCATCGGCCAAACAAATGGTTGGCCGACCATACCAAGTGCCGACCGACCAACGGTATATTTCACCAATGGCCGGTAGCAAGAATACATGGCCGATGGCCTCAAGCCAAGGCCGGTGGGTGTCAGGGGTGGCTAGTAAGCTACTCTCTACCCTCAAGTGCAAAAACAAACAAGTCCTTGGTGTAAAACCAAGCACAGAACAAGCAAGTCGAGAGATCTTGAGGCAAGGCGTGTAGCCAAGGCCTCTAGGAACTCAAAACAAACACGAACATGGATGATCACCGAGTGTTCAAGCGGTGACGTCCAAGTCTTGAGGACGGTGTAACAGCGCCCGCGTGGGAGGCCTCGTGCTACAGTTCGGACTCGATTTGTGTCACGGTTCTTAATCTGAACCAAAGAGTCCAAATCTGGCAAATCGTTTTGAGAAACAGATTTTTGAAAAAGTAGTGCCAAACATGGACTGCTTTGCCAGATACAAAGTCGCCACCTAAATATTTTAAAATGGGAGAATTTAGGAAACCCTGACTCGGTGCCGAAGGCCACATGTCCGTCATCACCGGAGTTGTCTCGGCTCGGGAGCTTGGGTACGATCGGGGAAGGTCAGCTATGAGCACCCCCTTTCGCCCGGTCCGAAGACCGGCCTCTACTAACCGTGATATCCGTTTTTAAAAACTTTACGTGTTCTTATTCCATTTATTAGCCTAGAATTACTTATGTTATGCGCACAGCAAACAAGTATAGACTAGATCGCCTAATTTGGAAATAAACATTGCATATCCGTTTGGTTTGAAAATGCTTTAGAATTTGCTACTCGCAAGTAGGCTAAAATACGGATTTCAACGAGTTTTTCCAACTCAAACAATCCGGCCTTCACCCACAGGCATTCAAAACAGTTTAACACATAAGCATCTAGTCACATGTTAAGCATGCTGTCATGGTAACATTCACACTCATGCGATATGCTAAAGCGGAAATACTTACATAGTACTCCGTGCCAAAACAAAGAACTTGTTAGCAAACATGCATGATCCAAGTCCATGTGAAGTGCCTAATGCATCGCATACAAAATGTCGCTAAGATAGGCTCGGCTAATCCTAGACATGTCATGTGAAAATGCACAATTATCACATAGTCAATTTTTGAATTGAAGTACAAATGCAGTTAGCGTGATGTACCGAGCCTAATGCATGCAAATACAAATGCATGGATGCACACATGCATAGCATGAGGTATGCTAAATTAAACGTGCCCTAATCTACCATCATAAGCAGGTAAATAAAAGGGAAGAAAGAAGTGAGGTTGGAAGACATACACACCACCCACACACACTTATTACAGATTTGCCCTCGCTCGGAGGGACCGAATAAATATTACAAATTAATTAACTACGCAAGCTAATTAAATATTATAAATTAATTAATTAACAAATTAACTAATTAAATAAAGCGGGAAAACGCCTCGGGAAGCGCGCCACCATGCGCAAGCTGCCTCTGTTTTCCTCCCTTTCCTCCTCTGGAGGTTGTCAAAACCTCAGGACTACATCCTTGGACAGAGGGTATCATCACCGGCTAGAGGAAATTTCCACCGGCAGTGTTGTATGGCCATCGACACAAAATTGAATCTGTCGGCAGAGAAAAGGTTGCCGGCCGGCACCTTACACTGCCGGTCGGCAAACAAAGTCTGCTGGACCTGCAACTCACAGCAACAGAGGGCAAAACAAGGCATGGCAGCACAATTCAAAGCATGTATGCACCAACCATGTCTCTTATCATTGTAATGACTCAAAGGGACATGTGCCTCGGTTCTCGGACCACCAATCACGCATTTCCATGCATGATGGCCCAAAGAACCAAGTATGCAACTTTGGTTTCAAATGCAATGCAAACCAATCAAACAAATTAGGCCCTATTCCTATCACTAATTCAAGGAACAAGGCATGCATGCAAAATGCAATGCAACCTAGGCATACAAGCTAGGAATGCAACATGGCATGGCAAGGCACTTATGCAAGCATACAAGCATACATATGGCAATGCAAATGGATGGCAAGATGGACTTATACATGAATTAGGCAGCTCTAAATTAGGCCTAAAACAGTAGCCAAAGTGCTAAAAAGTGAGGGCTAAATGGCATACACACACACATGCACATAAGGACCAACACTTAAGCACAAATCAAGCAACATTCAAGCACACTTGAAAGGGACAAACATGAACAATTAGCATGCATTATAAGCATTGAAATCATGTCATAAAATGATGTCAAATCAAGTTATAAATCAAGTCAAGCATGCAACAAATGGCCTAGGTGTTCAAAGTAAACCAAAGTGGCATTGAGCTATACTTAACAAGATCAAACAAGGCATGCAATCATCAACCAAAAACAGAGTTTTGGGGCATCAATACAAGGCCCAAGGACCACTTAGATGGCATCTAAATGACTCCAAAACAAAGGCATGCACAAACACCAAAACATGGAGCATTGCTACACAAGCTTTCAAAGCATTAAAGAGGCATGCAAGGCAATCAAACAAGCATGGAAATGGGACTGAAATGGCATATAGAATGATCCCAAATCACCAAAACAATGCAAAGATGGCATGCTACACATGCACATACTCAAGGCCAACAAGCCCAAATACAAAGTAGCTATATAATGCATGCAAAGATCAACCCAAACGACTATGGACAGAGCTAAAACATGGCAAAATAAGCACATAAACTTCACAAATACAAGCCTAAAACATGCTCCAACAAAGGCTAACAACCTAGAACATGTTAAGGCACAAATAGGGCATTACATGGCAACTATGCTAAACATGCATGAAGTTCCAAAACCAACTTGAAATCATGTTATATCATGAATATATAAGCATGAAAAAACAAACCAAATATGCTCAACACACACTCAAGCATAGGCTTCCTTAGGAGGCCAAAATGTGTCCTTTTCAAGGACAACAAGGAGAGGGGGTGGCCCTCTCCTTCTTGGGACTTCAAAGCATCATCTTCACCACTGAAATCCCTCAAGATTTCAGTGGTGAAGAGACCTCAACACCAAAATCCCGGAGCTAACACAAAATGGCTCAAAATGAGGCCTTTTGAGGCCTAAGGGTGGTCAACAACCCTCAAACAACAAAACACTCTTAATAAACAATAAAGAGGGCTTAAAAATAGAACTTTTTTATGTTATACAATAATCACAAAAACAGCTCTAAGACTAGTAGAAAATCAATGCAAAAGTGGGGAAAAAAAGGACTAAGATCTCACCCTTGTAGTCCTCTTCAACAAAGGTGCTCCAATGGCCTCCTTGAGCTTGAATCCAACACCAAAATCTCAAAACACACTCTTTAGAACCTCAGCTCCAAGAGGAAGGTGAAACACTAGGTGTTTGTGTGCAATAATGAGACACAAAACACCTAGTATGCAAAATGAGAGGAAAAGAGAGATAGGTTGTGTATGTCTAACCCTAACCCTAGAAAACCAGAGCTCTCCTCTGTATTTTCTCTCTCAAAAATGTCTAAAAGCTCTCCATTTGCCTTAGAGAGAGCTCCTCTCTATATGCCTCTTGTAAAGCTTACAAGACAAGCTTTGCAAGAGGGAGATCCCTCCATACACGTGTATGGAGGGGAGCAAAAGCTATACAGCTGTCTAAAAATATCTGCAAAAGTAGATGAACAGCAATCGGCCGGCAAAAAATGCCATCTTGGCCAAAAAAAAGTGCCGACCGGCACAAAATAGTGCTGACCGGCAACAAAGAGTGCCGGTCGGCAAACAATATTGCCGGTGGCAGCAAAAACCAGCCGGTGGCATCTAGCCACTGCCGGTGATGGGTGGGGATGGTCTACAAGCCCCACCCTGCCCTTCCAAGGCAGGATGCAAGTGTTTGGTGCAAAACCAGACACTAAACGGTCGAGTTCGGGGATCCTGAGGCAAGGCGCGTGAGCCGAGACCTCCGGGAACTCCAAACGAACACAAACATGGAAGATCACCGTGTGTTCAAACAGTGACGTCCAAGTCTTGAGGACGGTCAAAAATGGGGTGTCTACAGTTGCCCCTCTTTGACAGAACTCGAAAGTCATAACAATGACGGGAGTGAATGTCAAAGCCCAGAGATGACCCATTTTTGACAAGGCCGAAGACTTAGACAAACATACAAGACAAATAAGATATGCGCCCGGAGGCAGGGGCAAAATGCAAGACAATGCACGAAGCCGAGCATAACTTATGATCATGCAAAGAAAGCTGTAATGAAGCAAACATGCGACAATTTTAAGCTATCATACCAAACTACACTACAATGCAGAAAGGATGTAAGAGAATTATGGAATTCTCAATATGTCTCACTCGGGAGATACAATACCTGTCCGGTTCGTCTGGTTGCACCAGCCTCAAATGAACCGTACATACAATATCGTGCCTGAAAAGAAAACAAACTTAACAGGTACAATATGGTTAGCAACATGCATGACAATGCAAAATGGATGCAAAACGAAATGCAATATATACAAAACAATGTATAAACAAATGCAAATGAAGATGCAATGTATTTGAAACAATGCAAGCTACATGCAAAGCATTTGAATCGTGATCCAATCACGAACGGTTCGAAACCACACCTATGTCAAATAGATTGATGGAGGTAACAAGTCTGTCTACCATAGAACGGTCAACTGAACTATGAGTATTGTAGACAGACGCAAGAACAAGTATTGGGTGGAATTGACATAAGTGGGGAAACGACCCGCTGGAGAAAGGACTGCGATCCTAATGCCGGATGCAAAAATTACACTACAATGTAATGGACATGAATATGGCACGCAGGCCAAACCAAATCTTGCCTAGGAAAGGCATGCATACATACAAGCCATGTGTAACACAGAAAAGGTGCCGCAACCTTCAACCAACATATCAACGTGGAATCGGCGCGATACACATACAGAACTGTGTTTTAACATGAAAAGTAAGGGCACATACCGGACCAAGCTCAACCTGGAAAGGCGCAAGCCATAGGCGGAAGGTGATGCAATGAATGCATGCAATCTACAATGCAATATCTACAAATATGCAATGGAATGGATATGGATACAATGGATATGGCACGCAAGCCAAACCAAATCTTGCCTAGGAAAGGCATGCACACGTACGAGCCATGTGTAACACAGAAAAGGTGCCGCAACCCTCAACCAACATATCAACATGGAATCGGCGCGATACACATACAGAACTGTGTTTTAACATGAAATGTAAGGACACATACCAGACCAAGCTCAACCTGGAAAGGCGCAAGCCATAGGCGGAAGGCGATGCAATGAATGCATGCAAACTACAATGCAAATGCATGACAATGCACTATGATGCAATGACTATGATTGCAACTTTCCCTATCTTACCAACAGGGTGATATACTAGGTTGGTTCAGTATCCAGAACTGAGGCGTAGACATGCCGCCTCAACCTATGGGGCTTCCATACAGATTTCAAGCCGAGGGTAAACCTCTGGGTATTTAAACCAGACTTTAGTCTCGGAACTCCCGAACCTTTGCGTTCTAGGCATAAGCCGTTCGAACTCTAGTTTCCACCATCCCAGTTGGTCTTCTAGGAACTCATCGCAAGCACAGACAGGTGGATTTACCAGACCACCGAAAAAGTCGTTCGGGCACGACGAACACCAAAGGAATTGCACCTTCAGAGGATTTAAGGTCTCCTAGACCAGAATGCAAAATGTATGCATGACAATGCACGTTTTTGTTTTTTTTTTTAGATGCACATGATGTATGAAATGCATGTTGCGTGGAATGCGCGACAACACGCGGCTCTCGAAGTGTACGACAATGCGAACACTAAAGGTCTTACACCTTCCAAGGATTTAAGGTCTCCTAGACCGTAGGTGTTTAAGGTCTCGCCAGACCGTAGGTGTTTAAGGTCTCGCCAGACCATGCGTATTTAAGGTCTCGCCAGACCGTGCGTGTTTAAGGTCTCGCCAGACCGTGCGTGTTTAAGGTCTCGCCAGACCGTGCGTGTTTAAGGTCTCGCCAGGCCATGCGTGTTTAAGGTCTCGCCAGACCGTGCGTGTTTAAGGTCTCGCCAGGCCGTGCGTGTTTAAGGTCTCGCCAGACCATGTATTGCACGACGGTATGATGTGCAAAATAGCGCAATGCGTTAGGCAACGCGAGTGCACAGGACAGTGTGATAGAATGCATGCAAAATGCAATGAGATGCGCAAAACAGCGCGAAATTGAAATGCACAAAACAGTGCAATGCGCAGAACAGCGCGAGGTTTGAAATGCACAAAACAGTGCAATGCGCAGAACAGCGCGAGGTTTGAAATGCACAAAACAGTGCGATGCGCAGAACAGCGCGAGATTTGAAATGCACAAAACAGTGCAATGCGCAGAACAGCGCGAGGTTTGAAATGCACAAAACAGTGCAATGCGCAGAACAGCGCGAGGTTTGAAATGCACAAAACAGTGCGACGGTTTGAAATGCACAAAACAGTGCGATGACCAGTGTGACACGCACGCCACACGGAATGTAAACGGGCTTAAATGCGCAACAACGCACGTATTCCGGAATGCATGACAATGCAAGGAATGGAAATGCAATGATGATGCATGAGAAATGTGCACGACAATGCAAAGGGGTGCGTGTTGTAACGCATGTAACACGTGCATAACAATGCAAATGTGTGGCGCACGACAGTGCGATGTAATGCACCGAAGTAGTGTGATGAACTTGTGCAACACACATGGGGCAACTTTTGAATTCAAAAGGATACAAAAAGGATACACCTTGCACGAATTTGAGTGCCACGCACTGGAGACACGGCCCGCGGTCAAAACGGAGACCGGTTGAGCGTCGGAGATGCACTTTCTTGCACTTTCTTGAGCTATGAAGACCACAAACTTCTCAAATGGCCTAAACAAGGCTGTGGGAACCCCACCGGCTGAAAGATGAGGCCACCGGCCGGCCATCGGCACAAAAACAATTCTATCGGCACAAAAAAGTGCCGACCGGCAAACAGTTGCTGGTGCGGGGCAGTTTTGTCTTTTCACCTTGGGTGTTATAAAATAGGGCTTCATGCCCTATTTTCTCACTTCTCCACCGCCGAAATCCCTTCCTCTCTCTCTCTAGGGTATTTCTCTCTCATTTTTCGCCCGTTTCTTCGTGTTCTACGCCCGTTTCGTCGTCGGATTCGCGATCCTCTTCGCGTTTCGGACATTTTCCACCATCACATTCTCGTTTCGGTGCCTCGTTCGGCGTTCTCGCCTTCTCGGGGTTTGTTCCCCTCACTTTCCTCTTCATTTCCGTGCCTCTTCACATTCCGGCCTCCCCGGCCATTTCCGATCCTCTCGGGAGTTGACTTTTCAGTTGACTCTTCGTATTCCGACCCGGTTTTCCTTTTTCGGGCCATTTTCACACCACTCCCTACATGGCGGACGACATTCCACGTGGCGGGACTCCCCCGGACCACGAGATGGATCCCGGGGTCGAGCTCTTACCACTGAGCGAGCGCCCGTTCGACCCGGCGACCTACCGGCCGGCGATCCACGTTCTGCCCCCAGACGGCCTGCGTCAGTTCCGGAGCTTTGAGAGGTACGCGGCGCCTGAGCTACTACTATGCGAGCCTACCTCCCACCTTTCATTCGGCACTCCCGAGGTAACTCTTCATCTTCTGCTTTACTTTCTGCAATGTAGGATACAAAACTGCCATAGTTAGCTGTATTCTTTAATTGCTGAAATCTGATATGCCGTAGACCGTAGTTGACTGTAAACATACATACAACTGATATCTGCTTGAGACTGACACATGCACACACACTGCACTAGTCCTGAATCACCCAAACACACGGCACCCACTGTATTTCACTGCATACACACTGGCACCCAGTATTTGTCTGAATCTGTCAAACTTGCATACATGCCACATCTGTTCTGAAACACTCAAACACGCTGACACAGCACACGTATTTTACTGTAAGCACACCGGCACCCGGTATTTGCCTGAATCTGACAAACTTGCATACATGCCATATCTGTCTTTTCAAAACTGCATGTTGAATATTGTCTTGCAATTGTTGTTTTCTGTTTGCAGGAGGGTTCCCATACCATTCGCGGGTATGGGAATACTGGTGCTCGGGAGTGGTATGATGAGCTCCCTGATGCGGTCCAGCGCATCGTGGACCGAGCGGGCTTCGGCACCTTCTGCCGAGGGCTCTCTAGGCTCTCCACATGCAGACCTCTTCTCGCCGCTTTGGCGGAGAGGTGGTGGGACACCACCGATTCTTTCCATTTTTCTGTTGCGGGGGATATGACGATGACCCCTTATGACTTCTCGATGCTCACAGGCATCGAGGTAGGGGGTGATCCGATCCCTTTCGACACAGACATGGATGAGTGGACCGCCGCTCAGGTCCATCTACTGGGGGAGGCCCCACCACTAGCTCGTCCAGGCTTCGTCCGATACTCCTGGTTCGAGGCACAGTTCAGGGTCCAGCCCGCATTAGGGGAGGAGGTGCAGATGACCGAGGAGGACGTGGAGAGGTATGCCCGCGGCTTCCTCATGTTCCTGTTCGGGACTACTATCTTCGCCGACCGGGCGAACACCGTGCCTCTCTGTCTTCTCAGCGCACTGGTGGACGTCCGGGACATCTTGCACTACGACTGGGGCGGCGCTGCTCTGGCCACCCTTTACGGCTATATGAGCTCGACTTCTCGTGGCAGCGGCCAGCTGCTTGGAGGCTACTGGCGGGCTTGGGAGGTACACTTCTTCTCCGCTTTTTTCATTTCTGTCTCGTACTTTCTGTACTCTGTACACTGCACACACTGTGGTCTGGTCTATACTTGCTGTATACTGTACACACGGCACACACATACATTCTGCTTTACACTGACTGTACACTGTTCACACTGTACACTGTACACAATACACTGCACAACACACGGCTCTGCTATTTCTGCTTTATTCTGTATATTCTGCTTTTTCTGATAGTCATACTGACATCTGTTTTGCAGCTGTGGGTTTACGCCTACTTCCCTAGGCTTGCACCCGTACCAGTCGCGGAGCCTCCTCCGGCTGTCCCGTTCTCGAGTCGCTTTCACGGGAGATGCACCCGGCGACCACGAGAGACGTTCGGCTTCTTCCGCCGATATTTCGACACCATCACTCCGGCCGAGGTATGCTTACTTTCAGTTCATTTAGCTTCGCTTTCCCACTGCATATTTCAATAACAGTAGATAACAAACTGTCTGTCATTTTCAGATCACATGGCGGCCATGGGCTTCCTTGCCGTCGGCGATGCGGGGTCGGTTCCCTGGTGCTGAGGAGACCTCGCGTTTCTGGATCTTGCTAGAGGGCCCGGTCTGTCAGGCTTGGTACCTGGGGGAGCGTTTTCTACGCCAGACCCGCGGGTTACCTGAGCAGATAGTCCCGGCTCACCCTCCTGCAGAGATGAGGGAGACCGAGGGGCTGACCCCTGAGCAGCTGGATGATTACTCCATCGGCTGGGAGGAGGCCGGCTTCCGAGGCACTGGCGACTATCAGGAGTACGTGCGGACGTACCTGATGCGTCCCTTGAGCGGTCGTCGAGCAGAGGGGGCCAGGCCTGTAGCATCGGCGGCTGGGGCCGGAGCAGGAGCAGGGGCCGGATCTTCGAGGAGGGCCCGGGTCCGTGGCAGGGGCGGAGTGCGGGGAGGACGAGGAGCTGGCTGGCCTGCCCTGCCCGCTGTACTGACCTTCCAGGGGCAGGGTGGGTCGACCTATCAGATCCCCTTCGCCCCTCCACCGGCTGGTCACGAGTTCATTGACATCCCCGACTTACCGCCGGTATGTTCTACTGCATTTTGTACAGTCATTCATCTCAGTTTACTTGATATTCCACAGAATATTGATGCATCTGATACTTTTGCAGGCCTCTTCTGAGTACACCCGTCAGTCGTTGGCGATGAATGCCTCGATGATGGGGATGCTCCAGCGGACATTTGACCTTCTAGCCGTCTACAGCATACCGGTATGTCCTTCTGACACTGGCCTCAAACCATTCATACACTGCTTTACATAATCTGATGCACGGTTCAACACCTGATACACTGATCCCACAGTATCTGAACACTGCATACACTGCATTCTGCACTGATAAACTGCTCACAGCATTCATACACTGTACTCATATACTGCATTCTGCACTGATAAACTGCTCACGGCATTCATACACTGTACTCATACGCTGCATTCTGCACCTTTAAACTGTTCACAGTGTACTGATGCATTTCCCTTTTTGTGAACTTTTCAGCCTCCTTTTCAGATTCCCATGGCGGGAGGTGCTCCAGCTAGACCTGCTGTCCCTGCTCGGGGGAGAGATGAGGAGGGCAGGATATTTCCCCGTACCAGGGGAGGGCGTACTCACGTCGGGAGCAGCTCACGAGCTCCAGTCCCGGATGATGACGACGACGAGGAGTCAGAGGCGGAGGCAGGGTCATCGGAGGAGGAGACCGGAGGCGATTCTAGCTCGGGCTCTGACGACGACGCTGATGATGCCCCTGGACCTTCATCTAGGAAGAGGACTAGGACGGACTGACGGCCCTTGGAGTGCTTGACACAGATGCAGATTTTTGCTATCTTTTCTTTCTTTCCTTGTACTTTTCTTTTTGTTGGTAGATAGATTACCTTGTACTGCCGCAGGCAGATTTTTGTTCTCCTCAAAACTTGTACATTTGAAAAGCTAAGTAAATGAAACGGACTTTTTATCTGAAAAAGTGTTCGCATTTACACATTTCATGCATTGCATCGCATCTCATCATGTTACACCTCAATGTAAATGGAATTGATTGGCTGTCTGAAAATTGAACACTTGCACTGTAATAATCAGATAACTTAAACAGCCAACAGCAAAATAACCCAAGCAACCCACTGTCTGATTCTGGACACACAGCCCTTACTCTGTTGGGGATTAATCTGCATACAGCCCATAACACAGCATTCGATTCATTCTGCACACGGCAAATTCTGAACAAACAGCCCAATCTGACAGGACGGACCTCAAAGATGGAACCGGTTGGAGTCGAGACACGTTCAAATGTAGAGAATGGCACAACATTCTGAGCATAAGTGATTTTTGAAATCGAATGAGGGTTTTTCAAACCAGGATATCGAGCCTACCACTGAACACAGCGGGGAGGACTCAAACAAAGAGGTACACGACCTAAACACAACGAGGCACGCTCGGGAGAGACTCAAAACAAAAGACGAGACCGTCAAATGAAAGAGACACGACACACAGACGCGTAAACGAAGATGGGAGACCTCGGACCACGAGGAGCCAGTTCAATCTAGGTATTGTTTCCCACCCTTTCTGATTTGTGATCCTCACATCACTCGACTCTCAAGCTCGGATTTTCTCTCAAAACCCTTTTCCTCACTTTTCTCTCAACTTACACCTCTCTATTCTTCATATCTCTCATTCTTCATCCCTCCCCGGGGTGATTGATGGATAAATAGAAAGGTGTGGGTTCACGCCCGATGCCGTTAGCTCACAGCTATTTCTTCCGGCGGGCAGAGCGCTCTTCTGGCAAGTACGTCGGTGACGGGGGAAAGGCAGAACGCCTGGCTCAACTGTGCCCCTAGTTCATCATTTTAACCATTTTTTCGTTTTTGCTTTCTACTAAAACGGTTTTGATCAAAATGAGAGTCGGATTAACGTACTTGTTCGATTTTTGATTTGAAAACCGTGCAAGTCAGGCTGCAAGTACTGAAAATTTTCCTTTTGGGGTCCAGGACAATGGTCCAGTTTTGGAAAATGGAATAATTTTCGAGAAAATAGTCAACCTCAGTAAAAATTTTCAAAAACTATTTTTCAAACAGTCGATGCTCAACGAGCATGGAACTTACTCTTTGAGATGCACAACCTCGGATCGGAGGCAATGGAAAATTGCCCCTGGTTTGAAGGGGGTGGGGGGGGCAACGGAAAGTTGCCCCTAGTTTGAATGGCGGCTCGCAGCGGCTTGTGGCAACGGAAAGTTGCCCCTTGTTTGGGATGGTGCCGCAGCAATCCGCAGACAGTCTTCATTGGCGGTGGTTGATCTCTTGGACACAGCGATGACGAAGACGGTCACAACAAATATATGGACACAGTCACCTTGGAAGGTGTTGGCAACTGGACCTTGGGATGAAATCGAAACCATTGCATGGACTGAGACGCTATGAAAGCGTTGGGGGCTGGACTTCACGATGAAGTTGCCTACGTATCCCAAACATGGGAATCAAGCCTTACGTAGTTCCGGTTAAGGTCCACTCGGGTATTTTAACCTTCACTTTTTTAGGCTCTCACTTTTGCCAAGGCGCCCAATGCGGGTTTTCGACCTTGCGAGCTTCTTTTCATTTTCTATTTCTTTTTCTCTTTCTTTTTTCTTTTTTTTTTCAATCTTTCTTTTTGTATTTTTCTCTTTTTTTGTATTTTTCTCTTGCTCTAACTTTTGCCTGGGCCGCCCTTCCGGGTTTTCGGCCCAGCAAGCCTCTCAAAGGGTAAAAATGTAGCAAGTCCATGCCAAATGGTTTTTCTGTATTGAAGCCTCTCTGTGTCTAGGAGAACGGCTGTTGCACTGATTTGCGGAAGAATCCATCACGGTTGCTCCACGAGCTTCTTCCGACGAGATCTACTCCTTCTGATTCGGCTTTGGTGCCTCTTGCTCGAGGGCTGTTTCGAAACTGGCCACACGGGCCTCCATGGCGTTTGTCCGTTGAACTTTCTGAACATTCTGAACGGGTTCAAACTCGGAAAACAAATAGGTTGAATCTTGAGGCTGAGAGCGATCCTAGGCTGCGCAATCTCAACAGCGATTCCACACAGGTCTTCGCAGGGCCGCGTAAAACATTTGCTTTTGAAAGTTTTTAAGAAAGCGACGAATCGCTCGCGCCGAAGATAGTGTGGAACCAATCTGGATCAAGCCAGGGTCCTTCCCAGTACTCACGCCGACAAGCATGATTTCATTCATAAAAAGGCTTAGCACGCCACTCTTTCTCTCGAAATGATCAAAATTTTACAAAACCCGAGGAATTCCTTCCTCTTCGTTTTCATCACCGCAGTGTTCAAAAAGTTTGTTTTTTTTTTTTTTAAAACTTAGGTTAATGCAATGAGTTTGGGCACACAGGAGAGCAGGCGAGATGTACTGTCAGCCCATTCAAATTCTCTGGTCCTTATGCTGAAAGCAAGCATGAAGGTTGAGATAGCAACAGCTGTTTCAATCGGCTTTGTTGGTGCAACTGGCCCCTCGGCAGAAACAGACTCAAAACAAAAACAAATAATAACAAAATGGCGTTCGGGACAACAACCCCAGAATCACCTAGTATTATATACAACGGGGACTGACTCGATACAACAAGACAGACCCTTAAGCAAAAAAGACTGACTCAAAACAAAGAGACAGACTCAAAACAAAAGACTGACTCGACATCTAAGCCAAGATTTACAAAACTCGGTTTCACCGATGCTCAAAAATGCGTGCCAGACGCTACAAAAATACACCAAATGTTGCCCGCAGGCGTTTCACTTCACATACTCGCAGTATCTGAGCCCTCGAAATCCAACAACTGAGTGGTGACGGGCTTGCCCGAGGTGGGTGGTAGGATAACCTTGTTATCAATCAAATCCTGCACTTCATGGCGAAGGCGGGAACATCCATCGGTGCTGTGACCGGACTGCTGATGGTACGCGCAGTACAAGGTAGCATCATGAGTGGCGGGAAGATTCTTCGGGAGTGGCCGGGGCTCCAAAGGCTTAAGATGCCCATTTTTTGCCAATATTAGCAATGCCCTAGACAAAGGCATGTGGAGGTCGTGAAAGGCCCTGCGCCCTCGGGGCAGGTACTTTGCAGTTTGAGAATTCTTGCCAGATGCGCTGGTGAAAGGATCAGCTGGCGCTGCCTTGGCTTTTTGAACCTTCCCCGGCGTAGGGGTGGGAGCTACTGGAATTGTCTGGGCATGACGGGGCCCATCCCGGTTTTCTGTCTGGCTTGAACTGCCCTTGGTCGGAGCGGGGAAAGCATCATCTACAGCTTTGGTCACTATTGCAGATGTTTGTTGCTTGTTCATCCCTCTGGCCTTCAGAGCCTCGACTGCCCACAGCAGTTGTTCAATAGGGTCGGCGTCTACCTTTGCCTTGTCTTTTCCTTTGGCCTCAGCCTGATCAAGGGTCTGGGTTGGTGCTGGCATGTCGTAGCTATAGCCGAAAGCCACCTCTGGCTGGCTGAGCTCTATCACAATCCGCCCCAGTAGCGGGGGCTCCTGTGGTACAAAATTCCCGGCATACGGTGCCGCTGACGGTGAAGCCGACATTCCATAGGCGAGGTCTGCCACAGACCTTTGGAGATCGCCTATCATCCCCATCAATTCGAAGGTGGTGGGCTCACGAGCCTGGTATAACTGGGGAGCCCAGACCGGGTGCACAACGGGCGACCTG
Organism: Camellia sinensis; assembly: GCF_055761805.1. Classification (NCBI taxonomy): domain Eukaryota; kingdom Viridiplantae; phylum Streptophyta; class Magnoliopsida; order Ericales; family Theaceae; genus Camellia; species Camellia sinensis. The sequence goes on along the minus strand of NC_138961.1, from coordinate 189,901,369 downwards.
GGCGGATATGACATACTGATGCTGGCCTCATTCTGCGGAGTGGTTCCCTGCTCCGATACAGCCGTCATAACCACAATCTCTTCTGAACTTTGTGTCGCCATAAATCCTGCCTCAGCAAGGGGGAGACACTGGTTATTCTGTATCAACTCTGCAACTCTCTGAACTGAAAGAAAAACAGACAGCATTTCAGCCCAAACTGATCAATCACGGGTGTAGCCAAACAACTGTACCCTACTGCTGATCACTGTTCCCAGAAGTCACTGTTCCCGAAAGCTGAACCAATACCCGCGGATAACTGATTCTCACAACTAATACTGATACTGATGTCCCCAGGTTTGATACTCAAACTTGCAAACTGACATGTGCGTTCCTGTAGAGCAACACTCTAAAAGCACATAGCAAGTAAAGAGAACAAAACACCCCTATGTTGGGGTAGGGTTTCCCTGTCCTATTTTGTCAGGAGCTAGGGTTTCACTACGCACACAGCGGTTTCAAACAACTTAGCATCGGGTAAGCAACCTGTCCTAGCTTGGAATGGTCACTATGGATCCGAATATGCACTAGGTCGAATGGTCAAAAAGGGTGCCCCGGTAAAACCGAGGTTTGTGTTTCCATACTGTCAGAGCCCATAGCCGGTCAGCCTTATGGACATGCCTTGACAAGACAAGCCTCCGGCAAACCGTTCAGGAATGGCAGATGGCAAACACTGTGTTCCTAGGCGCACCAATGCACATGCAATGCAAAGAAACACATAAATGAGATCAAAACAGGATATCACGAGTTCGAGGCAAGCTCTCTAAAAATCCCCAGCAGAGTCGCCAGAAACTGTAACAGCGCCCGCGTGGGAGGCCTCGTGCTACAGTTCGGACTCGATTTGTGTCACGGTTCTTAATCTGAACCAAAGAGTCCAAATCTGGCAAATCGTTTTGAGAAACAGATTTTTGAAAAAGTAGTGCCAAACGTGGACTGCTTTGCCAGATACAGAGTCGCCACCTAAATATTTTAAAATGGGAGAATTTAGGAAACCCTGACTCGGTGCCGAAGGCCACATGTCCGTCATCACCGGAGTTGTCTCGGCTCGGGAGCTTGGGTACGATCGGGGAAGGTCAGCTATGAGCACCCCCTTTCGCCCGGTCCGAAGACCGGCCTCTACGAACCGTGATATCCGTTTTTAAAAACTTTACGTGTTCTTATTCCATTTATTAGCCTAGAATTACTTATGTTATGCGCACAGCAAACAAGTATAGACTAGATCGCCTAATTTGGAAATAAACATTGCATATCCGTTTGGTTTGAAAATGCTTTAGAATTTGCTACTCGCAAGTAGGCTAAAATACGGATTTCAACGAGTTTTTCCAACTCAAACAATCCGGCCTTCACCCACAGGCATTCAAAACAGTTTAACACATAAGCATCTAGCCACATGTTAAGCATGCTGTCATGGTAACATTCGCACTCATGCGATATGCTAAAGCGGAAATACTTACATAGTACTCCGTGCCAAAACAAAGAACTTGTTAGCAAACATGCATGATCCAAGTCCATGTGAAGTGCCTAATGCATCGCATACAAAATGTCGCTAAGATAGGCTCGGCTAATCCTAGACATGTCATGTGAAAATGCACAATTATCACATAGTCAATTTTTGAATTGAAGTACAAATGCAGTTAGCGTGATGTACCGAGCCTAATGCATGCAAATACAAATGCATGGATGCACACATGCATAGCATGAGGTATGCTAAATTAAACGTGCCCTAATCTACCATCATAAGCAGGTAAATAAAAGGGAAGAAAGAAGTGAGGTTGGAAGACATACACACCACCCACACACACTTATTACAGATTTGCCCTCGCTCGGAGGGACCGAATAAATATTACAAATTAATTAACTACGCAAGCTAATTAAATATTACAAATTAATTAATTAACAAATTAACTAATTAAATAAAGCGGGAAAACGCCTCGGGAAGCGCGCCACCATGCGCAAGCTGCCTCTGTTTTCCTCCCTTTCCTCCTCTGGAGGTTGTCAAAACCTCAGGACTACATCCTTGGACAGAGGGTATCATCACCGGCTAGATGAAATTTCCACCGGCAGTGTTGTATGGCCATCGGCACAAAATTGAATCTGTCGGCAGAGAAAAGGTTGCCGGCCGGCACCTTACACTGCCGGTCGGCAAACAAAGTCTGCTGGACCTGCAACTCACAGCAACAGAGGGCAAAACAAGGCATGGCAGCACAATTCAAAGCATGTATGCACCAACCATGTCTCTTATCATTGTAATGACTCAAAGGGACATGTGCCTCGGTTCTCGGACCACCAATCACGCATTTCCATGCATGATGGCCCAAAGAACCAAGTATGCAACTTTGGTTTCAAATGCAATGCAAACCAATCAAACAAATTAGGCCCTATTCCTATCACTAATTCAAGGAACAAGGCATGCATGCAAAATGCAATGCAACCTAGGCATACAAGCTAGGAATGCAACATGGCATGGCAAGGCACTTATGCAAGCATACAAGCATACATATGGCAATGCAAATGGATGGCAAGATGGACTTATACATGAATTAGGCAGCTCTAAATTAGGCCTAAAACAGTATCCAAAGTGCTAAAAAGTGAGGGCTAAATGGCATACACACACACATGCACATAAGGACCAACACTTAAGCACAAATCAAGCAACATTCAAGCACACTTGAAAGGGACAAACATGAACAATTAGCATGCATTATAAGCATTGAAATCATGTCATAAAATGATGTCAAATCAAGTTATAAATCAAGTCAAGCATGCAACAAATGGCCTAGGTGTTCAAAGTAAACCAAAGTGGCATTGAGCTATACTTAACAAGATCAAACAAGGCATGCAATCATCAACCAAAAACAGAGTTTTGGGGCATCAATACAAGGCCCAAGGACCACTTAGATGGCATCTAAATGACTCCAAAACAAAGGCATGCACAAACACCAAAACATGGAGCATTGCTACACAAGCTTTCAAAGCATTAAAGAGGCATGCAAGGCAATCAAACAAGCATGGAAATGGGACTGAAATGGCATATAGAATGATCCCAAATCACCAAAACAATGCAAAGATGGCATGCTACACATGCACATACTCAAGGCCAACAAGCCCAAATACAAAGTAGCTATATAATGCATGCAAAGATCAACCCAAACGACTATGGACAGAGCTAAAACATGGCAAAATAAGCACATAAACTTCACAAATACAAGCCTAAAACATGCTCCAACAAAGGCTAACAACCTAGAACATGTTAAGGCACAAATAGGGCATTACATGGCAACTATGCTAAACATGCATGAAGTTCCAAAACCAACTTGAAATCATGTTATATCATGAATATATAAGCATGAAAAAACAAACCAAATATGCTCAACACACACTCAAGCATAGGCTTCCTTAGGAGGCCAAAATGTGTCCTTTTCAAGGACAACAAGGAGAGGGGGTGGCCCTCTCCTTCTTGGGACTTCAAAGCATCATCTTCACCACTGAAATCCCTCAAGATTTCAGTGGTGAAGAGACCTCAACACCAAAATCCCGGAGCTAACACAAAATGGCTCAAAATGAGGCCTTTTGAGGCCTAAGGGTGGTCAACAACCCTCAAACAACAAAACACTCTTAATAAACAATAAAGAGGGCTTAAAAATAGAACTTTTTTATGTTATACAATAATCACAAAAACAGCTCTAAGACTAGTAGAAAATCAATGCAAAAGTGGGGAAAAAAAGGACTAAGATCTCACCCTTGTAGTCCTCTTCAACAAAGGTGCTCCAATGGCCTCCTTGAGCTTGAATCCAACACCAAAATCTCAAAACACACTCTTTAGAACCTCAGCTCCAAGAGGAAGGTGAAACACTAGGTGTTTGTGTGCAATAATGAGACACAAAACACCTAGTATGCAAAATGAGAGGAAAAGAGAGATAGGTTGTGTATGTCTAACCCTAACCCTAGAAAACCAGAGCTCTCCTCTGTATTTTCTCTCTCAAAAATGTCTAAAAGCTCTCCATTTGCCTTAGAGAGAGCTCCTCTCTATATGCCTCTTGTAAAGCTTACAAGACAAGCTTTGCAAGAGGGAGATCCCTTCATACACGTGTATGGAGGGGAGCAAAAGCTATACAGCCGTCTAAAAATATCTGCAAAAGCAGATGAACAGCAATCGGCCGGCAAAAAATGCCATCTTGGCCAAAAAAAAGTGCCGACCGGCACAAAATAGTGCTGACCGGCAACAAAGAGTGCCGGTCGGCAAACAATATTACCGGTGGCAGCAAAAACCAGCCGGTGGCATCTAGCCACTGCCGGTGATGGGTGGGGATGGTCTACAAGCCCCACCCTGCCCTTCCAAGGCAGGATGCAAGTGTTTGGTGCAAAACCAGACACTAAACGGTCGAGTTCGGGGATCCTGAGGCAAGGCGCGTGAGCCGAGACCTCCGGGAACTCCAAACGAACACAAACATGGAAGATCACCGTGTGTTCAAACAGTGACGTCCAAGTCTTGAGGACGGTCAAAAATGGGGTGTCTACAGACGGTCAAAAATGGGGTGTCTACAATATCATATATATATAGATAGATATCAGCTTACCACAATTAGGGAGCCAAACATACCCTTACAAAGCGTAGGAAATTAAATTTCAATTAAACTTTCCAGATGACTCCAAAAATCATGCTGGTTATAATTATGTACTCTGTTCTGGTTTCTAAAGCCTCTAAGGCCTTCAATTTATAGTACTAAGTTAACCACCCAAACCTACCTTAACGAATCAGACAAAATAAATTTTCAATTAATTTTCCTAAATAGCTCTAAAAATTCTCATTAGCATAATTATGTACTCAATTGTAGTTTCCGAACCCTTAAAAGTTAGCAATTTCAGTTCCAAGGTTGTAACTCAACAACTAATTCTTCAATCCAAACAGATGTAATTAAATTAAGCCACATTAACCCATAATTATATAAAGATAATTCCTGATATGCATTTTGGGGTCATTACAGCAAGGGACCCATGAGATTGATTCCCCATTTAGCGAAGGGGCAAAGGTTGCTGTGCGTGATCAGTTCTATTGGAGGGGCGTGGGGAATGTTAGCGAAGCGTTGGCATTTGTTGCATTTCATCACAAAATCAACGGCATCCTAACTAAGTGTGGGCCAAAAGTAACCTGTTTGGAGAATTTTATGAGCCAGAGATCGTTCCCCAGAGTGATTTCCACAAACTCCCTCATGTATTTCTCTCATTACATAGGTTGCTTGATTATTGTTGAGGCATCTAAGGTATGGCTGTGAAAATCCCCTCATATACAAGATACCGTTGATTAGGGCATAATTTGAGGACTGAGCCTTGACTTTGGCGGCCTCATGTCGGTCTGTAGGAATATGATATTGTCTTGAGCCCACGAGATAGGTTCGTTCTGGAGTAGATGGATTACTTGCGGATTTGGTAAAATTGCTGGATGGGTTAGGTACTCAACCCGGACGCCATGGGAGAGGTCTGATTGATCTTCTAAGGCTAATTATGCCATTTCATCTACCTAGGAGTTCTCTGACCTGGGGACATATTGGATATGAAAGTTGTTAAAAAGGCAGGTCAGAGGAAGAGTAATGTCCCTGTATGAGTGCATGGCTTCCTCCTTCGCATCAAACTCGCTTGTTATCTATCCGACTACCAACCGAGAGCCGCTGAACACTTGGAGATGGTCGACTTCGATGTCTCTGCCAGTGGGAGACCCGCTATAAGGGCTTTATACTCGGCCTTGTTGTTACTTGCCGCAAATAGGAATCGAAGGGCGCACTTGAAGTATTCTCATTCTTGGGTGGTGAGGATCAAGTCGGCTCTGCTACGTTCTTTGTGAGATGAACCATCAACACTAAGGGTCCAGGAGTGGGGTCTTCTGTATCAGTAGTGGTCTGTGCTGGTGGAGGAGGTGCGTTTGGAGTGAGATTGGTGAACTCCAAGATAATATCGGCGATAACCTGGCCTTTGATAGCTGTTCGGGGTCAGTAAAAGATTTCACACTGGCTTAGTTCAACGGACCATTGCATGAGTCTGCCTGATGACTCTGGTTGTTGCATGACCTTTTTCAAAGGTTGGTCAGTAAGGACCACTATGGAGTGGGCTTGGAAATAAGGGTGGAGGCTTCTGGAGGCGATGGCTAGAGCGAGAGCCATTTTTTCTAACAAGGGGTAGCTTTGTTCTGCCCCCGAAGTGTGCAACTGATGTAGCAAACCAGGCACTGGACAGAGCGGTCTTCTCTGATGAGGGCAGCACTGACCGCGGTGTTAGAAGTAAAGGGAGAGGGTCTTGCCCAACAATGCTTGAGAGAGGAGAGGAGGGTTAGCCATGCATTGCTTTACTTGTTGGAAGGCTTCCTTGGACTCGGTGTTCCATTCAAAAGCCTAGCGGAGAACTTTGAAGAGTGGAAGACATTTGTCAGTTGCTTAGGAGATGAATCGGTTGAGGACGACAACTCTGCCAGTGAGCCGTTGAACCTCTTTTACTGTTCGGGGAGATTGCATTTCGATTAGGGCTTTGATCTTCTCCTGGTTAGCCTCGATACCTCTATGGCAGACCATGAAACCCAAAAACTTACTAGATCCGATGCCAAAGGCGTACTTTTCTAGATTTAGTTTCATTTTATACTTGCGTAGGGTTTGGAAAGTCACATACAGGTCCGTTAGGTGATCGGTGGAGAGTTTTCTTTTGACCAGCATGTCATTGACATAGACCTCCATGTTCCGGCCGATCTGATTCTTGAAAATGGCATTAACCAGACGTTGGTAAATGGCTCCTACATTCTTCAGACCGAATGGAATCACCCGGTAATGATAAGTTCCTTTGTCAATAATAAAGGAGGTATGTTCCTGGTCAGCTGCATGCATTAAGATTTGATTATAGCCGAAAAAAGTATCCATGAAGTCGAGCATCTGGTGGTTGGCCATACCGTCAACTAGTAGATCAATTCGGGAAAGTAGGTAGCTATTCTCAGGACAAGCTCGGTTGAGGCCAGAGCAGTCGACGCAGAGTCTCCATTTGCCATTGTTTTTGTGGACCAAGATGACGTTGGATAGCCATTTGGGATAGTCTACATTTCTAATGAACTAGACCTTCAACAGCTTGTCCACCTCAAAGGCAATGAGGTTGTTGTGTTCTGGATGGAAGATGCATTGCTTTTGGCAGAACGGTCAGAACTGGGGCTCGATACTGAGGTGATGGGTAATAAAAGAAGGGTCGATACCTGGCATGTCCGAATGAGTCCAAGCAAAGCCATCTTTATGCTCGGCTAAGAGGACTGTGAGGTCGATCTTGGCCTAAGAGGACAGCTAGTTGCCAATCTCAGCCATTTTTGTTGAGTCAGTGGGATCAATGGCAATTCCGACCAGTTCCTCCACTGGTTCGCCTCTAAGTAGTTCTTCCTCATTTCGAACATCAAGGCTTTCAATGATCATAGCTTCCTTCATCTTGAGTTCCCTTAGCGAGGCAACATAGCACTCTTTGGCTACCGTCTGTTCGCCCCTCACAGTGCTGACCCCCTGATCAGTAGGAAATTTCATGACCAGATGGTAGGTGGAGGTGACTGCTTGGAGGGCGTTGAGAGCTGTGCGTCCGAGTATAATGTTATAAGCAGAAGGGCAGTCGACAACGAGGAAGGTGAGTAGTTTGGTGGACTGTCGTGGATATTCTCCGATGGTGATGGGGAGATCGATGGAGCCTATGGAGGTCACCCAATCTCCTGTGAAGCCAACTAATGGGGTTTGGAGCGGTGACAACTTTTCTTGCCCGACCTTGAGTTGGTGGTAGGTGTTGAGGAAGATTATGTCCGAAAAGCTGCCGTTGTCAACGAGTACTCGTCTGACTTTGTAATTTGATAAGAGAGCGGAAATGACCAGGGGGTCATCGTGGGGGTAGCGAACACCTGTGCAATCTGCTTTCGTAAAGGTGATTGGTTCAAACCATTGCTTGGGTTGTTTGTAGGGGCGATCTCGTGTTGTTACTTCCTTATTAGAACCCTGTTGGATTTTTCTACACTCGGCTCACTGTGCCGACCAAGATGGTCCACCGCATGCGAGCCCTGCAGCGATGACTCTAATCTCATCGACCGGGGAGGCGGGGTCGCCGTGTGCTCGAGCTGTGGTGGGACTCGCTCGTCATTTTGCCTAAAATGTGCAGGTTGTCGGGAAGGAGTGCGTTGGTGGTTGTGTCCCGGGGGGTCGATCCTCGGCCTTTGTTGGGGACATGTTGTCGTGAATCGGCTGAGGCACCCTTAGCAAATCAAATCCTCAACTTGGTCTTTAAGGTTGATGTATTCCTCAGTGTTATGGCCGTGGTCTTGATGGGAGGGGCAATACTTATATTGATCCCGTCGGTTGGAAGGGGATCTGGATGGTTGAGGCCATTTTAGGTTGTAATCTCGGTGAATTTGGTGCAAAACTTGCTTCATGGGTGAATTGAGAGGGGTGTACCACTCAAACCGATCAGGTGGGCGGGTAGGTGCCGGTCGGTTTGTGTACTGGGGGCGTCGATGTGTATATTGTGAGGATCTGTGCTCGAGTTATTTTCTTTTATCCTTGGGGGGTGGATTTTTAGATGCAGAGTCTTGGCGGGCTGCCAAGGAGTCCTCAACATTTATATATTTTTGGGCTTTGGCTAAAAGGGCAACCGTGGTGGACAGGGGGTTTTTGGAGAAGGAGAAAAGGAAATCGGATGGGCGCAACCCGGCCATGAAGGAGATGAGAATGACCTTGTTATAATTTTCCTCTACTTGTAGGGCCTCGGTGCTGAAGCGAGTGACAAAGCTGTGCAGTGACTTTCCTTCCGTCTGCCGGATGTTTAGCAGTTGGGTTACTGGATGTCGCTACCGCTGAGCACCGATGAAATGGCTCAAGAAGGATTTGCTGTGCTGGCAAAAAGAGGTGACTGAGTCTGGAGGAAGCCAGCTGAACCATAAGCGTGCCGATCCCTTCAATGTGATAGGGAAAGTGCAACACATGATTTCATCGGGGAAGGCATGAAGAATCATGAGTGTCTGATATGCTTCCACGTGGTTGACCGGATCGGTGGTACCATCAAAGGTGTCAAACGATGGAATTTTGAACTTGGAAGGGAGAGCTTTTCTCTGATGGAAGCGGTAAAAGGAGAGTTGATGGTAGAAGAAGTTTTATGCTGCATGTCCTGCATGACCCCTTTTCAACTATAGCTTCATGGCCCTTTGCTCCTCGTCCCAGATAGGGCATTATCCTCGCAAGCTAGAATCAGAGGTTGAACACTGTTAGCCTTGCCGTTGTGAGCAGTGGCCTGGTGTGGTGAGAGTTGGTTATGGAAAGGCAGTGGTGTCTCTTGCCGAAATTGCGAGCCGGAAGGAAAAGGGTGTAGACTGTCAAGGTTTGAAGGTTGAGGTCGTGGGGCAAAGGGTAGATATATTCCTTTGGACACAAGAGGGGCGAATTGTTGGTGATTGTGGGCTTGTTTTGGGTTCGGGGGAACTATTGGTGGTGGTAGAGGAGGAATGGGTAAATCACGCTGGAGTAAAGCATTGATCAGGGCTTGGTTTTGGTCGGTCAGACGGTTAATACTATTGGTAAGTTCTGCGAAATAATGATGTGGGTTATTCAAGTTAGAGGACTCTGCTTCAGGATTAATGGCATTGTGTTGGGAAGCCATGGACCTAGTCGTTACCATCTACCCTAATGTAGGAGATGGGTGAGGGCGGGGTCCCCTTCAGCGATAATGAACATAACTGTCAATCGGAGTTGGAGTTTCCCACAGACGACGCCAACTGATAATGTAACGGTTCTGAAGGAGGATGGATCAGGTTGGTCCACGCTTCAAATTTGTCTGCTGGACTTGATGTCCTTGAAGCGTGCCTGCAAAAAGGTCCAAAGGGAGGAGACGATCCCCAAATGAACACTCCGACGACCAAGTCAAGATAGGGTAGATTGATTGTGTACTGAGAGAAGAAGGGGATGAAGAACTTAACCTTTAACGTATCTGTGGAAGCTTCCTTATATCATTTGCTCATCATTTCCTTGTCCATTCTAGACTGTCGTGTTGGCCGAAAGTCTATATTCTAGCTTGCATCGTTCATGGTGAGTCTGTCTTCTCTGTCGTGAAAGGGTTGTTGTATTTAATGCTTGAGCTTGAGAAGTGTTTGAATGTTATTGGTCCTGGCCTAGTGTTGATTTCTCAAAGTTATTGAGCTTTGATTACTGGGATGTGAACTAGGCCTTGATCTGTGGGTTGCATCCTCTTGGGCACCCATCGGTATCAATGTATATACATTGTATATGTATGTTGTTTGAGAGGAGAAAAGGGATGTACTCCATGTTTAGGAGAAGAAAGGGGATGGACTCCATTAAACTAAGTTAATCTGTATGTTTAGGGTGAAAGTCCTGAAAACCACGCATATACATGGGTGCCGATTCCCGCAAACAAAATTTTCGTAAAATGGCAAGCAAATGTATTTGTATGATAATTATGTTAGTTGGAGACTTGTAAGGTGTATCCTCTGTTTGATTGATTAAATAAAGTGGGTATAACTAATGAGCCGGGATAAAATGGATTGAGATGTAAGTTTGACATAACATGGTTTTGGAAAAAGTTGTAAAAGGTTTGTCATTTGGGCATTGAATATGTGCATCATACTTATCTTTGTTAATATTCATATATTGTGTTAGATTGTTTCTACTAGGCTTTGGCTCACCCTACTTGGGAAACCATTTTCAGGTGTTGGTGACATGCCTCCTCCGAGGATTTAGCTTAGGAGGACTTGGGAGTTGAAGGCTCTATTTTGTTGTCTTATATTTAATATTTGTACAAGCCTAGGGCTTTATATGTGTAGAGCCTAAGGCACTCTCTTTTGTTGTAACCAAGCATAGTCTTGTAAAGATGTAAGCCTGAAGGGCATTTATTTTGTTGATCATTAAGTTGGTATTACATGCCATAAATTTAGGGTAGAGCTTATGAATGTATATTGCACGTGTCACTTTTGTAAATTAATCCTGATTAATGAAAGTCTATTATTTTGTTTTTGTCATCTTGTATTAGTCATTTGCAGATGAATTATTGTAATTATTTTGGGGGCGTTACAACTTGGTATCAGAGCATACCGGGTTTGAATACTTTGGGTACGTAGGAAATGGTTAGTACCACAATGGGTTTGTCTCGCTTGACAGAGATGTTTTTATGTTTGTAATGTTATGTGACAACATGTTTATGTGATTATATGGGTATAGGATTTATTTTCTAGGATGTTGATGGAGTCCATGGGTTTCTAGGAGTCCTATTAGAAAGGCACTTGATCACTGCCGTTTCTAATTGGAACTCTGGCAACTTCGCGGGACGATCATTATCCGGGAATGAAATTCGTATGTGTTAATGTGACTATGTGTTTATGTGGAGTGAATTACTGTTGTCCACCGCATTAGGACACGAGTGAGTTAGCTTTGGCACATTTGTAAATGTGCTAATCTTTTATGTTACCTTCATTAGGATGTCAGGATGTGGACATAGTGGTAGTAGGCATGGTAGGCCTAGAAGGCATGAGGTGCCTATACTTGATGATATTCCGGCACAAGAAGAAGGGGTTGGTTAGGCCAATGTGGCCAAACCAGTTGGTCAACAGGTCATTATAGACGTGTCCCGGAGAACTCTCCAGGCTCCGTGCTGCGAGGGCGTGAAATCCATTTTGTTCTAGGCTACTACAGTTCGAACTCAATGTCACGGTTCTGAATCTAATCTCGTAAAGTGCAATGCAAGACTGATAAATCACCAAAGAGTTCAAATCCGGCAAACCGTTTTGGAAAAACTGATTTTTATAAAGAAGTGCCAAACATGGACTGCTTTGCCAGATACAGAGTCGCCACCTAAATATTTTATTTTGGGGGAATTTAGGAAACCTTGACTCATATCTAAGGCCACGTGTCCGTTATCACCAAAGTTGCCTCAGCTCGGCAACTTGGACACGAGAGGGGAAGGTCAAGCAATGAGCGCCCTCGCTCGCCTGATCAAAGATTGGCCTTTACTAAGCATGATATTTTGTTTTTGAAAACACATGTGTTCTTATTCCTGTTATTAACCTAGAATTACTATGTGATGCACACACGAACAAAACATTGCATGTTCGTTTGTTTGAAAACGGTTTGAAGTTTGCTACTCGCAAGTAGGCTAAATCGTGGATTTCAATGAATTGTTCCAATTCAAGCAATCCAACCTTCACCCACAGGCATTCAGGCAGTTAATCAATTAAGCAGTTAGCCTCATGGCAAGCATGCTAAACATGGCATTCAAGAACACACATGCAGTATGCTAAAGCGTAAACACTCACAGTGTACTTCGAGCCAAAACAAAGAACTAGTTAGAAATCATGCATGATCCTAGTTCATGTTAAGATGGCTAATGCAACACATGCAAAATGCAGCTAAGATAGGCTCGACTATTCTAAGATGGCATATGAAATGCAGCTTGATAACATGTATTCAAATAGGAATTGAAATACAATGCAGTTAGTATGATACGCCGAGCCCGGTGTATGCAAAACAGATGAATGATGCATGCATGCAAAGCATAAGGATGCTAATCGAAATATGCCCTAAAACTAACCATCGTAAGTAGTTAAGTAAAAGGGAGAAAGAAATGGAGGTTGGAAGACATGCATCACACACACGCACGCTTATTACAACAGTTGGCCCTCTCGACGGAGGGTTCGAATAAGAAGCTAACTAGCTAATCTAAGCTAATTAAGCTAATTATTATAGAATAAAGCTAATTAACTAATCCTAGTTAACTAATTATTACAAAATAATTAAGCAGCTAAACGCATTAACTACTTAAGTACATAATCCAAAGCATAAACTAGCTAAGCAAATTGGCTAAGTAAATTAGTAAAACAATGTCCTCAGAGGAAGAAGAGTGCATGCATGCTCGGCCGCCTCGTTCGGAAATCCAACACGATGTCCCGATTTGCCTCTGTTTGCAATTGTTCTCAAAACCTTGCACCAAGCTCCAGAAAGCTTCCAACTCACCTTGGGGACCTGTGGAAGGATGGCTGACCACCTAGGAGTGCTTCCAGCCATTGGCTGACCACTTTTTGTTGCTACAGACCATAAAAAGTGGTCGGCTAGCTAGTTTTTCTTGCTGGTCGGCCAGTTTTTTCTGTATTTCTCCAGTTTGCTGCAACAGAGAGCAAGAAAGGGCATGGCAATGTATTTTCAAGATATGTGTGCACAACCACCCTCCCTATCATTTCATGATCTCAAGGGAGTGCGGTTCTCGACCCTCGGGCCACCAATCGCGCATTTCAATGCATGATGGCCGAGAGGCGAAGTTGCACAATTCAATATGAAATGAATGCACAAATAAACACATAAAGCCTAAAACTCTATCATGTATGATCAAGAGCATTGGCGACCGAGAATTGAGGCACGTTTCATCACTTCAAGTATGAAACGTCCCCCGTTCCTCGTGTTTGGACTAACACCTATTCCAAACAAAATGCAACATAAGCATGGCATACACAATGCGACTCAAGCATGCAAACATGCAATGCAACTTAAGCATGAAAACATGCAATACAATGAAACGAGCATGCGAACAATATGCAAGGGACAAGCATGCAAACATGCAATACAATGTAACATAGCATACTCAATGCCAATGGCATGCACACTCAATGCAAAGCAGTAAAATAGCATACACAATGCAAATAACAACATGGCATTCACAATGCAAGGCAACATGGCATACTCAACGCAACGTAACATGGCATACACAATGCTCGATGGACTTAAACCAAAATGGACAGACCTTAGTCATGCCCAAATCAGTGGCCATAATACTAAAATGAAGGCATGAAGAGCAAGGCAAGCATGCACAATGCAATGGCTTATCAAGTAGGCCTAAGAGCACAACTCTCAAGTGCATTGAAGAAGTGATAAACATGAAAGTGTGACAACACTAAAGGTTCTGAAATCAAGTGTGAAATGATGCCAAATCATTCAAACAACACAAGTAAAGCATGCAAGAGGGCCTAAGGCACAAAGCCATTAAAGGGACTACACAAGGGGCATGTAATACATGGCACAAATGATTGAACCAAACATGGACAGAGCTTAAATAGGTCTAAAAAAATGCCAAAACATGCTGAGATAAAGGCTCAAAGACCTAGGCATGCAAGCATACGCACTAGGCCATAAGGAAGGCAACAATGATAACACTTAAAGGCACTTAAAGAGTGAATGAAGTGGGAACATGGCAAGTCTATATGCTCTGAAATGTCATGTTAAAGGATGCCAAATCATGTACACAACATAAATGAAGCATGCTATGGTACCCAAAACTCAAAGCTAGCATATGCATTTGTACTACAACTATGCAAAACATGAAGCATATGGCCAAGGCAACCCAAAACAGTCCTAGAACATGTCAAAATGAGTCTAAAACATGTATGGAAGGAAGCCAAAATAAGTTAGCATGAAGGGCATAAAGTATGATGAATGCAAGGCAAATAAGGTGGATTACACTACACCTATCAAGACTAAGCATGAGATGGCTTCGCCAACAAAAACACGTTGAAATGATAGCTCTCAAGCTTAGGCATGAAGGCATACGCAATGGCTCATGTTTAAGGCATAAAGGGCAAACCCTCCAACGCATTGAATGAGTGACAAATGTGAGTGTGTGGCCACACTACATGGACTGAAATCACATTTCAAATTATGCCAAATCATGGAAATAGGCCAAGCAATGCATGTTAGTGGACTCAATACATAAAGCTAACAAGCTAGAGTGCATTATAGCTATACAAAGCATGGGATGCATGACCAAAACAATACAAATTAGAGCTAGAGCATGCTAAAACATGGACAAAAACTTCTTAGAGTTAAGCCAAAAACAGGCTAGAATGGTAGTCTAAAGCATGGTACATATTAGGCTATTGAATGGAATTGTACTACAAGTGCGTGGAGCATGCAAGGGGCCATCAAACCCACCCAAAACAGAGTCATGGCATGCTAAAACAACACCAAAACCCTACTGAAATGGAGTCAACATAAGCTAGAAAGACATACTACTTCATGAAGCATACAAGACTAGTTTATGAAATTTACACTACAAGTGTATTAAGCATGCATGAGGTGATCAAGGTAACCAAAAACAGTGGCATGCCATCCCAAAATAACCCCAAATACATACTAAGATATGGCCAACATAAGCTTAATAAACATGCTCAAACATGAGGCATATGAAGCAAGTATGAAAAACACAAGGAGAGAGGATGACCCTCTCCTTTTTAAGACCCCAAAACTACCTTTCCACCACTAAAAATCCTCTGGATTTCAGTGGTAGAAAGGTCATACAAAGGCTTGAACAAGAGCCAAAAGGGATGGCTCAAAACAAGGCCTAACAAGGCCTAAGAAGGGGTAGACCACCCCCAACAAAAAAGTGATCTTAAACAAACATTTTAAGGACTGAAAAATAGAACTTTTTACAGTAGGAAGTTAATCTTAAATCAGCATGCAAGTAGGGCTAAAAGCTTAAGCAAAGCAAGGGTTTTAAGGGTTAGAAACTCACCCTTGATGAACACCATCAAGGTTGCAACTCCAGCACACTTTTTGAACCAAAACCAGTCCAAAAACTTCAAAAACAACTTCAAGGGACCTTAGCTCCAAGAGTATGGTGTTTGAGTGTGTGTTTGTGTGTTAAAGTAAGAAGAAATTACACTTTAAGGCACAAAAATGAAGCAAAGGTGCAAGATAGATACAAATGTGTATATGTATAGCTCAATGCCCAAAATCTGAACCTGGAGGAGGAGGGGGGAGGTTCTCTCTTGTAGAGAACCAATGCTCCAGCTTGTTGGACAAGCTTGGGGTCCAAGGCCATCCCTCCATACACGTGTATGGAGGATGGTTCTGGTGCTTTCCAGCTATGCCAACTGGATGAAAATATCTCCAAAAAGGTGACAAAAAGCAGCCGACCACTTGAAGTGGTCGACCGACCACCATAGGTGGTCTCCCAAGATGAAAGCTGGTCAGCCATGGTGGGAGAGAGTCTAAAGCATGAAAACAATGCAGTGGTGTGGTGGCCAACCAAAAAAGATGGCCCAAAGACCAAGGAAACCAGTTGGAAGACCAGAAAATTGGCTGGCGGGAAGAAAAGTGGTCTCCAAGGGGAAGAATTGGTCTCCCACCCTTGTACCACCTTCCAAACAAGGAAAACAAGGTTTGTACCAAAAACAAACCAAAAAGGATGCAAGACGAAAGTTCAGGAGACAATGCGCGTAGCCGAAAGCTTCAAAAACTAGTCTACGAGCACCAAAAGTGGTTTACGACTACAAAAGTGGTCTCCCAGACCACAGTGTCCCTCTAGGTAGAGGCAACAAGGAGTGGTTCAAAAATCACACCAAACGGAGAACGTTAAGCGGTCCCGAGTCAAGGCGCGCGGCCGAAGACTCCGAAAATCGAAAACTAGTCTCCAAGCGGGAAAAATGGTCTACGACCAAAAAGAGGTGGTCTCCAAGGCCACTCCCTCCCTCCAGGGAAGAGAAACAAGGCTTGGTCCACAAACCGAGCCAAAGCACAAAGAGTTCAGAGGCCCGGAGGCAAGGCTCTCAGTCAAAACTCTAGAAACTCGAAACGAGCACAACATCCACTATCACCAAGCGCTCAATCGATGACGTCTGAGTCTTAAGGTTAGTCGAAAATGGGGTGTCTACAGTCATTGACTCCTTAGCCAGCGAAATGGCCAAAGCTTTGAGGGAATCTATGGACATTCTCAGGTTTGAGAATCAAGTCCAGGCCCAAGTAGTTGAGGCAAGGCGATCTTTTCTGAAGCGAGAGTTTTTTCGGTCAAATCTAGATGAGTATGTGGGTAATCCTAAGGAGCCACTGAAAATAGATGAGTGGCTAGAACAGATAATGAAGACGTTCGAAATGCTTGGCATTAAAGACGGCAGGCTGGGAGTGACCTTAGCATCCTTCCAGCTGAAGGGAGGTGTGGGTCAGTGATGGAAGTATGCGTGTAGGCGCATTGGGGTGACTTGGGAGGCCTTTGTCAACACCTTCTAAGACAAGTTTTTGCCTCCCACAATTAGGGATAAGTTAAGGGATCAGTTTTCTCAGCTCAAGCAGTTGAACACACCGATGGCTGAGTTTGAGGCAACCTTTACTAGCCTCTCTAGGTTTGCACCAGAGTTAGTGGTGACAAAAGAGTGTTATTGCTTGGAATTTGAGAAGAGGTTAAGGACTGGGCTCCTTTTCAAGGTAGTTGGTTCGATGATTAGAGATTACGAGCGACTTGTAGAGTCAACGGCTCACCTTAAGACCATGATGCAAATGGAGGAAGAGAGGATGAGGGGCTCTAGGAGGAGTCAAGATGTTCAGGGGGATAACAAGAGACAGAGGGGTCTTACCCCGCAGCAATCTGTAGCTCGAATTTTCATGCCCCCTTTTCGAAAGACGAATAAGCCCTATAGTATCGGATTCCTATGGTTCTGAATCTGATCTCACAAATGCAATGTGAAATAGATAAACACCAAAGAGTCCAAATCCGGTAAATCTTTTGGAAAATCGATTTTGAATCAAATTGCCAAAAATGAACTACTTTGCGAGATACAAAGTCATGACCTAAATATTTTTGAGAAATTTAGGAAACCTATGACTCGTGCCAAAGGCCATGTGTCCGTTATCACCAAGATTATCTTAGCTTAGGAACTTAGGTACGAAAGGGGAAGGAAATGAATTGAGCACCCCCGCTCGTCCGATCAAAGATCGGCCTCTACTAATCATGATGTGAATCTTATTTACATTATATGCTTTTATTCCGATTTATTTAGGCTAGCATTACTATGTGATGAGCACACACACAAGTATAGACTTACTTGCGAAAATTAGAACACTTGATTCATGTTTGTTTTGAAATTTTTTTCGAATATGTTCCACTTGAAAAAAAAAGATTGCATATAAACATTACTCAAATTATTCCAATTCAAGTAACTAGTCTTCATCCACAGGCATTCAAGCAATTGTAGCACTTAAGCAATTAGCCTCATGGCAAGTATACCAGACATGGCAACATCAACATGCGATATGCTAAAGCGAGTAAGGACTCACCTAGTACTCCAAGCCAAAAACAATGATAGAGTCAGAATAATGCATGATCCTAACTTATGCAATACGACTAATGCAACACATGCAATATGCAATTACTAGGCTCGGCTACTAATTTGGCATGTGAAGCAATTTGATAGCATGCGGTCTAAGCACGTATTCAAATAAATATTTAAACTAACAATGCAATTAGAATGATGAACGAGCCTCGATACATGCAATACAAGTGGATGCAAACATGGAGAATGCTAATCAAAACATGATGTTCTAATCTAACCATCGTAAGCAGTTAAATAAAAGGGAGAAAGACGTGGGTTGGAAGATATACACATTATTACAACATTGCGCCCTCACACAGGAGGGTCCGAATGAACTAACTAGCCAATTAACTAAGCTAATTAACTAAGCTAATTAATTAACTATTACAAGCCCAAACGAATAATTTAGCTAAACTACTTAACTAATTAGTACAACAACAAAATAATTAACTATTCTAGCTAACTAATTATTATAACAAATTAACTAACTAATTGAACTAACTAATTAGTTAATTACAATTACAAATCAAAACGAACAAATGAATACAACATGAAAAAAGCACTAAGCTAGGTATTCTAATTATTCTGCCTCGGGAAATGGGGAATGCTCATGCATGTACGAATTTTCTACCCGAAAAGGCCACTGTTTCTGCTACCAGATGCCTCTGTTGCACAGTTGAACACTTACACTGTTTTCCACCTCAAAACCAACTATGTTCTGTTTCAAAAGTACATTGCTGGATTTTGCACTAGTGGCTTGCAAAGGGCCTATTGTCCACTGATGATGGCCTGCCGGCCACAGAAGATGGCCAACCGGCCACTGATGATTGGACTGTCCTGCTACAACAGAGAGCAAATAGAGCAGGGGCAAGGTATTCTCAAGGATTTGTTTGCATAACTCACCCCTCCTTATCATTTGAATAGCTCAAAGGAGTAATAATTTTGATTTATAAACTACCAATGGATGCAATTTCATTGCATAATGGCTTATGAACCAAGTGTGCAATTTCAATGAATGCAACAAAATAAGACTTTCAAAAATCACCTCCCTATCATGAAAGATCAAGGGAAGTAGTTAACAATGAATCTTAAACTGTTTTCATCATTAATGAGTATGAAACAACTCAAGACTCAAGGGTTCAATTAACGTCCAATTGAACCCAAACAAGTTATTGTCTTGCACTTTTATTCACCAAATTTATTATTTCATTTTAATTACCTCTCAATTCTTTAATCAATTAAGTTCAGAAAA
This sequence comes from Camellia sinensis, assembly GCF_055761805.1. Taxonomy (NCBI): domain Eukaryota; kingdom Viridiplantae; phylum Streptophyta; class Magnoliopsida; order Ericales; family Theaceae; genus Camellia; species Camellia sinensis. The sequence goes on along the minus strand of NC_138961.1, from coordinate 189,881,963 downwards.
GAATTTTAAGTCCTCTAATGGAAATAGGGTTCAAACCAAGTGTTGCTTTGGGCATGAAAGAGAAATCATACCGTTGGTAATGAATCCCCAAAGGGATTAAACCATTAAGCATGACACCTCAATCTCATGCTTAGACAAACAAATAGCTCAATCTCTGAGATGACACCCTGCAGAGCTATCATTTAGCTCGGTTCTCCCCCCACTGATACCTCGGTTTTGTCTGTTTAGACCGAGCAAATTGCAGCAGTCTCCGACCGAACTAACAAGGACGAGGTCCAACTTGCGAAGCCCAAACACCTTGGCCCATAGTTTGGCCCAAATCCGTAATATGAGATGTCTTCTTGGCCTAAGACCGAGCTATACCAGCCCTTATCTCGGTCCATTGCGCGGCCCAACTTCCAAAGAAGACTTTCCTAGCTCGGCCCAATTTGCTTACAAATTACTCTCTTAATTGACCCTTAATTCCATTTGCACAACATGATTGGGATTACTTTCCTCTAGCCGAGCTTAAAACGCTCAACTCTGCCGAACTAGTGAAGTTTGTTCGGTCTCACAACTTGTTCAGTCCCAACAAGTCTGGTCAGTTGCTCAGCACGTCATTCCACTAATCTGGCATGTTTGATACGACGTTATCCCAAGGACAGGTGGCGTGCCCCCATTTGTCCCATTCTCTTATTACTGCCGTCATGCCAAAAATTTGAATAGCCCTGCTTTTTTGCCTTCAACGTATATATCCTTCGATTTTGCAATCGTATGGCGAGTCGTTCTTTCTGTGTCTCGCCGAGCAGACTAACTTGGTTTATACTAACCCTACCAACCTGCTTTGGCCGAGATAACCATCTCGGTCCAGGAAAAAATTTGTTGGTCAAACCTGCCAACCTGCTTTGGCCGAGGTAACCATTATCTCGGCCAAAGAGTTCCAAAATTTGTTGATCAAACCTACCAACCTGCTTTGGCCGAGATAACCATCATCCCGGTCAAAGAGTTCAAAAGTTTGTTGGTCAAACTTGCCAACCTGCTTTGGCCGAGGTAACCATCATCCCGGCCAAAGAGTTCCAAAAATTTTGTTAGTCATACCTGCCAACCTGTTTTGGCCAATGTAACCATCATCCCAGCCAAAGAGTTCAAAATTTTTTTGTTGGTCATACCTGCCAACCTGCTTTGGCTGAGGTAACCATCATCCCAGCCAAAGAGTTAAAAAAATTTTGTTGGTCATACCTGCTAACCTGCTTCGGCCGAGGTAACCATCATCCTGGCCAAAGAGTTTAAAAATTTGTTAGTCAAACCTGCTAACTTCCTGCAGCCTAGATCCTCATCTCGGCTTAGGAGAGCTAAATGTTGGTTATTCCTGCCAACCTTCTTTAGCGCGGATCCTTATCTCGGCTTGAAGAAGAGCTAAATGCTTAGCCATTCGTGCCAAACTTCTTGATTGCCCCCCAGTAGGGCAAAGACTTGTTGGTCAAACTTGCCAACTTCCTGCAGCCTAGATCCTTATCTCGGCTTAGGCGAAGTATTGGTTTTTTCAGCTAACCTCTTCAGTCCAGATCCTAATCCTAGCTAAAGAGAGCTCAAAGTTGGTTATTCCGGCCAACTCTGAGCGAAGTGTTTGGTTTTTCTAGCCAAACGTCCTGCAGCCTGGATCCTTTTCTTCGGCTTAGGAGAAGTGTTGGTTTTTCCAGCCAACCTCTTCAGCCCAGATCCTAATCCTAGCTGAAGAGAGCTCAAAGTTGGTTATTTCGGCCAACTCTGAGTGAAGTGTTTGGTTTTTTCAGCCAAATGTCCTGCAGCCTAGATCCTTATCCTCGGCTTAGGAGAAGTGTTGGTTTTTCCAGCCAACCTCTTCAACCCAGATCCTAATCTTAGCTGAAGAGAGCTCAAAGTTGGTTATTTCGGCCAACTCTGATTTTATTTAGAAAGAGTTGGTCAATCCTGCCAACCCACTTTGCTCCCAGTTGGGCAAAGATTTTTTACTTGGTTAGTCCTTCTTGTCAATTGTGCTAACTTTTGTCGAAGGTGTTCTGTTCGACATCACTGTTTGTGCCGAACTCTGCCTTGGTGTTTGTTCTGAAACTGGTCACAAATGCCTCCGCTAGTTGCGTCCACGAAGCTATGCTACCTTTTGGCAACCTTTCAAATCACGCTAAACCCAGGTTACCAAGGCTGGAAGGAAATATGATACACATTAGAGCCTCGTTTCGCCGATACACGGCCATAACTTGGTAAAAGTGGCTCAAGTATATGTAGGGGTCCGACTTCCCCTCATAAGTAGTGAATTTGGGCTGGTGGAAGCCTAAGGGTAATGGTGTCTTTTCTATTGTCGGAATGAACGGTGAGATCTGCAACCTTGCTTTGTCTGCTGGTTCATAGGCGAGGCGTGGCTCTATTCTAACCTCGACACTCCCATGTGTTCTTAGAGCCAGCCGTTGTAGCGTAGAGACTCTGCGGGGGTCGCGAGTCTGAGTGTCTTCTCTCCTTCGAGCCCTTTCAGTCCTCATTCTCTCAGGCTTGGAGTAGCGTGTCTTGGAAGTCCTCAATTGTGTATTGCCTGACCTGAGGCTTCTTCTTCAGCTTGTGATGGTGTGACTTGTCTGTCACGATCTTCTGAGTGGCGAAGGTGCACCCTGCTCTTGCCCACCTCTTCTTCCGCTGCCCCTTTGCTCTTTATGTAGCGCTTCATAGTCTCCATGTCAGCCGCCGTTTTTCTTATTACTTTGTCTTGCTCTCTTACGCGATCTTCGAGAACCTGAGGATCCATCTTCCGCCTCTGTCTATCAGGGCTTTGAGAGCGGTATGGACTTGAGCCCCGTCTTTCTCTCACTTTTCTCTGCAGATTCCTTCGCTGGGGATCTAATTCCGCCATGGGTGGGATAGAAGGTAAACCTTCGCGCCTCCCACTCCCTTCTGGTGTTTGCCCATCAATAGCAGATTGTGGCAAGTCTTCATTGTGCGCCATTGCTTTCAACTAGAGAGGAAAACTTGATCAAGAGGTTTTGCTCTTTATGAAATTCCCATAGACGGCGCCAATTGTACGAGCACGAAATAATTCTTCTCGTATGATCCTGTTGATCAAGTTTGCGCTCCTCCAAATAATGTTGCTTTGCCACCTGAAAACACAAACGTGAGCTAACCGGCGGGTGTGTGCCGGAAACTCCTTCGATGCCTAAGTCAACAACTAGACAATAGACAATAAGCTCTGTGTATTCTAGAGTGAGAATTGGGATACCTATACAAAGGTCTGGTTATGAACTTTTATAGACTTTACTTTGGTACAATCCTAGTAGGATTCCAACTCTCTCTATGAGAGTCCTCATAAGAATCACACACCCTACTCATTACCAACCAAGTGAGATGGTTTTGCACAATCCTAGTAGGACTCTACTCTCCTTAGCAGAGTCCTCCTAGGAGTCATACTCCTATTCACTACCAACCAAGTGAGATGACTTGCACAATCCTAGTAGGACTCTAACTCTCCTTAGCAGAGTCCTACTAGGAGTCTCATCGCTGCAAGCCAAGTGAGATGGCTGAACCCTTTACCTCGGTTATACATTTCTGACCGAATTGCCTTATCTCGGTCTCCTGCCATTCGCACCGTGTGATCGAAAGCCAATCTATCGAATGCCACCCTACCAAGCTATACACAGCTTGGCCCCACCATTGATGTTACCTCCTTTACCTCGGCTGACATTGCGGTCAACCAGGTTATTTCGGCTCGGTGATACTTTAAGCACCGTTGTCAGTCTTGACTCTGAGATGACGCCCTACAGAGCTATCCTTTAGCTCGGTTCTCCCCCTCCTGATACCTCAGTTTTGTCTGTTTAGACCGAGCTAACTGCAGCAGTCTCCGACCGAACTAACAAGGACGAGGTCTAACTTGCGAAGCCCAAACACTTCGGCCCATAGTTCGGCCCAAATCCGTAATATGAGATGTCTTCTTGGCCTAAGACCGAGCTATACCAGCCCTTATCTCGGCCCATTGCACGGCCCAACTTCCAAAGAAGACTTTCCTAGCTCGGCCCAATTTGCTTACAAATTACCCTCTCAATGACGACCTTTATCCTACCACTGCCATTGCCACACCACCTTTACCTCTATCCCATTGCTGCTACTACCACCACTACTAATATAAATATTAGGTACATTAATTTCAAGCTTGAAATCAAACATAGAAAAATAAAAAAAATACGAAAAATAAGAAAGTAGAATTTTCTGAAAAATATTTTTTGAAAAATGGAAACAAGCAAGGTGAATTTTACTTGAAATACACGAAGGGTAATTGTAAGGGGGCAAAAAACATATATGACAATAGTTTTGGGCATTAAAATTAGGGAAAATTATCATTTCAATGTAGAAGAGAGAAAATATTTACAAACTGGTGTGGTACAATTTCTTAATGTGTTAAAAAATACATTAAAAACTTGAACCCGCAAAAGATTTTCACCATTTTGTAAATTTGTGTCTTATTTTTCACCGATGCATTATTTTCCTTTAAAAATTAACTCTTATCTTCTCCATTCTTTATAACAAATAATTCCATTAATGAGAGTTGTAAGAATATTTGTTAACAAATTTAAAATATTTATACATTATTTATAAAAAAAAAAAATGTGCTTTACAAATATACAACTATTTATTTATTTATTTATTTTAACTAGATACTACTATTTAACAAGATCTTTTAACAGTATGATTGATTTGTAGGGTACCAAATCGTTTTTCTCATTTTAAAATGTGTTTTACAAATATACAGCTATTTATTTATTTATTTTAACTAGATACAACTATTTAACATGATCTTTTAACAGTATGATTGATTTGTAGGGTACCACATCGTTTTTCTCATTTTAAATCTCACCCAAAAAAAAAAAAAAAAATTTCAGTGTACAATGGACATGGTATGTAATTTTATCATAAAATTATATAAGTTTTTCACAAATTTACACAAGTGATCTCATAAAAAAAGTGTAAATTCAATACAAATTTGTGTAAGTCTTAAATTTTTACAACTTAAGTGAATTTGTATTTAATTTACGTATTTTTGTGAGATCATTTATATAAATTCGTAAAAACTTATATAATTTTGTGATAGAATTGCATTCATTGTGTATTACACTCTGTAAGCATTTCCCTTTTCGGAGTTGGCTTCTCTCCAGTAGACTGGAATGCACTGTTAAACCCGTGGGGTCTATCACATGTCTTGTTTTGATAATTTGAACTATTTAATATGTAGAGCTTGTTGAGTATTTTATACCTATAAAAAATCACTTTGATTGGATATCGGTAACCCCTTGATTGAAATATATTTTTATTAATAATTTATTTTTAAAATCATATTTACCATTAGCAAAAATATGTTCTGATCAAGAGATTACCAAAATCCGATCAATATGATTTTTTGCAAATACAAAGCATTTTATGAGTTCTATATATTAAACGATTCAAATTATCAAAACGAAACACATATTAAGTCCCACGAACCCAATAGTACACACAAATCTACTATGTGAACCGAAGAGAACCTCTCTCTCTCCCTTAAATGAATTTGTTCACAAAATGTACTATTCAATTCGTCAGAATTTTGTGTTATGTCGTTTGAGGGGTCCAATCTCCGATGTTTTCAATCCCAATATTCACGCCAATGTTTTGAGCCAGATACTAGCGGTGCTTGCATCTCGTGTAGGGTAATCTTCCATCTATTATTCGTTTAAACTTAGGTAGAGTGCTTGCGGATCATCTCGTGTTGGGTAATCTTTCATCAGTTATTCGTTTAACTTAGATAGATTAAAAAAATTAATTTGTATTTGTCCATTTAATTAGCAATATTGAAAGAGTAGATCGTGCAGGTTAATGAGTAGATGTAGATCGATTTTGCAGTTTGTATTTTACTTTTTTCTTTTGGAACTATTTTAGAATAATTTTTTATTATTTTAAGCCTTTTTTGAGTCCAATTTTTTTTATTTCTCATTTTATATAATTAAAATAAAGCCAAACTTTCATATTTTATAAGTAACTAATATTACTAGTAAATAAAATATTCTTTTTTTAACATACAACCATTTTGACAAACGGGTTAAAAGTCAACTTTTAGCTTTTTTTGGTTCATAGCATTTCTCTACTTTTTTACACATTCTTTTTAAAAAGTCAAAAAAAAAAAAAATTAAAAAGTCAATTTTTAATCAACTTCTCAAAACAACCCAAAGTATAAAATATAATATTGAGTTGGGTCGAGTGGCCTCTTATTCGGCATCCATCTGAACATAGACAAATTTAAAAAAAATTCATCTGCATCCATCCGTCATACTATTGAAACTGCTTAGCAGATCAGTTTGATTTGTGAGCACCCTACCTAATGCCATGAATTTGTTTTGTTTGATTTTGGATTTTTAAAAATAGTTTTGAATTTTAAATTTATATTTTACATTTTTAGTGATTTTTTAAAATATTTTTTTTGCTTATAAATATTTAAAAAATATATAATTTGTGAAAATTTTCTCTAAATATTAAAAAAATACAAAAATTCAATAGATTTTTTTTATATATATTTATTGAATTTTTAAAAGATTTTTCGTAAATATTTTACTTTTTTAAGTACATTTTAAAAAAAAGGGTAAATTATCCAAAAATCCTTCTTGAAAAGTGTATGTTCTATTTAATCTCAAAATCTTTTAGATAGACCCAAAAGTCTTGTGTCCATTTATGTTTTTCTCTTTCTCTACACCTTACTTCTCTTTTATTTCTCTTTCTCTAATATCTAGTGACGCCCACACCCACGCCCACGACCACGACCACGACCACGACCACGCCTTCCTTCTTTTCCTTTTCATTCTAATCTACAGTCACCGACAACCACTAAGTACCGACTCTTTACTTTGCTTTCACCGACAGTGAAGGAGATGAGTTTCCGACAAAAAAAAAAAAGAGTAAATCTACTCAAATCTGAAGTAGATCCGAGTAGATCTACGTCAGGTTCAGCTAGATCTAAACAAAAAATAATTATCGGATTACAACCCTATCTCTATATTTGTATTTTTCCTTTGATTTCTCAGTTTTTTTATTTTTTCTATACTACACACTTTTATTTTTCTATTTAAATAGAGAAATTTTTTAAGTTCTGAATAAGTTCTTTTCGAGTTTTAGTTACAGGCGGTAAAAACTGTAAAAATTTACAGTTTAAGTTTTTTTTAGTTCTGAAATGAACCATTTTTTAGAATTGTAAAGTTTTGTAGTTTCATAACTTTGTATAATATATATTTTTTCTCATTGTTGTTGTTTGTTATTGCTACGTTTTTTTTTCTTCTTTCAGTTTATCAATATTTAACACAATTTGTTATGTTTTTTCGCTCTAATTTTTCAATTTATTCTTTTTTTGAGATAATATTTCGGACATTTCGGTGAGTCTCTGGCGATATTTTTGACGTCTAGCAAATATTCTAGACATTCCAGTGACTTTCGATGAAGTTCAGAACACTCCGGCGAATTTCCAGTGATACTCTAACGACTTCCTCGCAATGTTGAATATTTCAGTTAGTCTCCGGTGACCGTCTGACGGAAATCTAGCAGTGGTGGGATGTAACGTCTTTCAATTTTGAAAAAATAAATAAAATTCGGTAACAATTAAAAATATGTAGGATTAATTGGTGCAAGTGTTTTATTTTGGGATTAAATAGATTTTAAATTTTATATATGAGACCTATCGATAAGCTCCCCAAAAAATAACTAAAATATTTAAAATGTTAATTAAAAAAAATTTAAAACTCAAAAACTATTTTTAAAAATTGAAAACCAAACAGAATTATACTTGAATTCACCATCTTTACTTTTGACACTTCATCAATTTTTTTGACACTTCATCTTTACTTGAATTCACCATCTTTACTTTTGACACTTCAAATAACACAAAATCATATTTTTGAAGATTAAAATTGTAATTTTTTTAAGTGAGTTTCTATATTAATGACATATGTCACGTATTTTTTTGGATTAAAAGTGAAATTTTTTAATTCAGTTTTAACATTTATCTCTGAATTTAATGACATCTATTGATGGAATTTGGTAGGTAGCCTAAATTGAAATATTTTTTACACACTAAAAATTAAATTAACACAATTTAAACACCGGATATCAAAATGACACAAATCTTATATTTTGGAGACCAAAAATGTAATTAAATCATTTTTCTTTATTCTATTTTTACAAATGAATTTGGATTTTACTAAAAAAATATTTCATTTATTTTTTATATATTTATTAAATTGCATAAATAGCATAGATAACATAGATTCGGACAGTTTTTCTAGTGTTTTGATTCACCTTTCAGTTCTTTACGAAATGGACCAAAGAATTGATTGATTTTGTCCACTTTCACTATTCCACAAAGAATTGTCTTTCAATGCCTTACGAAATGGACCAAAGAATTGATTGATTTTGTCCACTTTTACTAGTCCACGAAGAATTGTCTATAGACGAGCTCCTACATAAATAATAGTCGTTTTCATTTAGGTTTGGTTTGGTTGAGAAATTTAGAAAAGAATTTAAAAAGGAAAAGAGAAAATATGTATGAAACTAAGTAAAATATAAATATATTTTATTCACATTTTATCTATTTTTTTTCTTCTTTTATCCCTTTTTAAATCTCTTTCCAAATCCTCAAACTAAATACAGCCTTAGAAATCTTTGTTTGTCTTCTGCCTCATCACACAAATTTTCATTCCATTACCAAGATTATTTACATTTAACTTGGGTTAGTTCACCCTCATGGTGGTTTACATTTAACCTAGGTTAGTGAAATTTTCATTAACTGAAAATACCAGTTAGTTCACCATCATGGTGTCTTAAATGCCAGTCGTGAATTTTCATTAACTGAAAATAGTGAAATTTTACTTGGAAAAAATATTAAAATTTTGTTGATTGATAACACTAAATACAAAAAAAATTCTTTGAAATTTTGATATTTTTTACGTTCCAATTGGAAATTAAGTTCTCAAATTTTCACAATTGGCCCTCAATTTCGTATGTTCACTTACTTCTATTAATTTCACCGAGTGAAATTAACTAACTAGTAATACCTACCACAATAAAATTTTAAACCAATTGGATTAGTTTAGTTGGCTATTCTTATACATTTCTATCCTAGATATCAACAGGTTAATTCTTTTCAAAGAAAAATATTGATTATTTTTCTTTCATTATGGAGTTGTATTGTGTTGTTTATTTCATCTTATTATGAATTGATTTTTTGTTATGGTTATTAGGCTCGAGTTATTTTTTTGTTCCCATTATGGGCTATTTCTTGAATGGGTTGTTGGATTTGTCAGTTTAATGTAATTAATCTTCTATCAATTGACTCCCCACCTCCCAAAAAAAAAATTTGTTAAAATTTTAAATTTATTAGGCTATAAATAGAAATTAAGTTTTAAATTTTTGCAATTGTCTTTTAATTTTTTAATTTTTAACACTACTTTGGAAATTTCACACTGGCCTCAGATACAAAAAATTCTAATGTGATTGTTCTAGATCCTTCAATTTGACAATTTTAGCCTAAAATTTGAAATTAGAATCCTTAAATGTCCAAATTTTAGCTTTAAATAGAAAATTTTCACTGTCTTGAAAACAAAGAACTCTGTGAATTTTTTTTATTTTTTTTTCAAAATTTTATTATAGATTTTGTTTAATAAATCTTATTTAGAAAATAAAAAAATATATCAATATTGTTGAAAACAAATACTTACATCAAAAGTCAATAGATTTTACGTTGTAAAACAAGTTGAAAAATGGAAAGAAGCGCCCCGTTGGGTTGCCCGTACAGGTTTAGTTTTGACCAAAATTAACTTCTAAAATATTAGAAGACTAGAATACGATATCGTTTGACTTAATCCTTAAATTAAAATAATTTTATATTGGGCTAATATGAATGACATGCACCAATAATTTCATATCATTATTGATACATAATATTATCATCTAATAACATATTATTATGTAACCAAATATATATATGGCAATTACTAAATTATTATAAAATAAATAATACATTTTATAAAGTATTGTGTGAGTCGAGTATAAAAATTATATATTCGGCAAACATAGCACTCCCAGACCCACCACTGACGGGCCCATGTCTAACCATGTCTGTTGCCAACTAGGCCAACTGGATTACAGAGGTTCAATGCCGAGTAACTCCTTCACCAACTAAGTGACACGCCGAGTAGGTAATACCCACAGAATGAAAGAACATTCATGCCGAACTGTAGAGAAAATTCGACAGACTATCCCAATCAACGTGGGCCCAAGCTGTCCCTTCTAGAGGTATAATAGGGACATGGGCCTTGACATCATGATGATTATGGTGAGAAATATCTACACAAAATCTCTATATAAAGAAGGTATCTGAAAGAAGAAAGGGAGGTATGATCACATGAATTTTTTCTATTCTTTAGATATCTAACCCATTTTCTCTCACAATCAATCTCTAATTTGTCCGTTGGAGCATTAATTTCGGCACCCCAACCAGATTGTTACTTGTTTTAGACACTGGAGCGAAAATCCATTAAAGGTCTGTTTGAAATGAAGGAGTATCTAAAAATCATTCCTCACAAGTGGGTTTCGCCGTCTATATCTAAATTTATTATTAGTTGACAACATCATATATCAATAAGGGAGCAACTTGCCTCTAGTCCGAGATCAGACCGGACGGTGCTGTTCGGCCTGTGGAGACCCACCACGGGTCTTGTTTTGATAATCTGAACCGTTCAATTTGTAAATCTTGTCGAGTACTATATGCTTGTAAAATATCACGTTGATCGGATATCGATAGGTATGTGATCAAATCAGTTTTGTATTAAAAAAATAGACAGTGAACAAATTAACAGTTGACAAAAAACTGATTCGATAAGATAGCTATCGATATCCGATCAATGTGATTTTTTACAAGAATATAGTACTCGACGAGTTCTACACATTGAACGGTTCGGATTATCAAAACGAGACCCATGCTGGACCCCCACGGGTCGAACAGTACCGTCCAGTTCGATCTTGGACTGGAAGCAAGCTGCTTCCTATCAATAAAAACGTGTATCTCAAGTGATTCTTAATTTTTGAGTAATGTTATACAAATAAAAAATTCATATAAATAATAATATAGTTCATTGTGGATTATTCACTTCAAAATAAAAACACCTTTAAAGATGTATTTATTTACAATAATAACATTGTCATATCATATTTATGAAAATTTTTATATACATTTTATGTATGTTTAGAAATTTTCAATTTTTAGTCATCCTATTATACATAATTCTTTCATTTTTTACATGAGAGGATCGTCTTGAGTAATGTTAGAAATTTTATTTAAAAGTTTAATCAAACTTTTTACTAAATGTCTCATATGGGTGGGAGACCCTTATAAGACCCGCATAGTGTGAGTCTTACACCTATATAAAATATTTGATAAAAAATTTTAAATTTTTTTTTGAGATCGCTAACAAGTTGCTTCGTCATTCACATTTTTTTTTATTTTTTATTTTTTTATTTTTAAGGTCAAAGTTAAGATAAGTCACTGGCCCACTGGCCGACCATGGACGAAAATTCTCTGTCCACGAATCATCAATGAATATTAATACAAGAAAAGTGATTAGAACTCTAATCAAAGCTCTATGTCATGTGGTGGCCCAAAAAAATATATAAAAAAAAATAATACAAATTAAAAGGGTCAAAACATCACATTAGACAATGAGACGCACAGTTACAACTCATCTAGAATTCAAAATTTAGAATTTTCAATCATTATGTTTTAGGCATTGGATTTTCTCTAGTTCTCGATCAGATTGAAGGATGTTGTTGGGTTATTTCAATAATCTGAACAGTTCAATGTGTAGAACTTATCGATTATTATATGAATATAAAATATTACGTTGATCAGATATCGATAGCTATGTAATCAAATCAGTTTTGTATAAAAAAATAGACAGTAAAAAATAGACAGTTAATAGAAAATTAATCCGATGAGATAGCTATCGATATCCGATCAACGTGATTTTTTATAATTATATAATACTCGACAAGTTCTACATATGAAACAGTCCAAATTATTGAAACGAGACTCCAAATGAGCTCCTCTAATTTCAACAGCACCCTTTAATCCCAGATTGGACTGGAGAAAACCAGGCCCTTGTTTAATACAAAAGTTGCTGTTGGTTTTTAAGGTTGAAGATAAGATAAGTCACTGGCCTACTCGCCCACCATGGACGAAAATTCTGTGTCCACGAATCATCGTTGAATATTAATATAAAAGATTTGTCCAAAATACACATTATTTTTTGTAATTTTAAAAATTATATTTTATTATTTTAAATTTCTAATCATATAATAAATGATCATTTTTATTAAAAATTTATCAAGTTATTATAAATGTATCTTTTGATATTTATTTAAACTATAAATTGTCTCTTATAATTTTAAAAATTACACATTATCCCTTCGACAAATGATTATTTTATTAAAAAATTATGAAATTAATTAACAATTTTTAATGGTATTAGAAATATATTTTTGTTAATAATTCGGGTAATTTTATTGCTATATAGGATAGTAGTTAGAAATTTTATTTTTTCTGTTAATTCTATTAAATAAAAAAAAAATTCTAATAAGGGGGTGTTTGTACTTTTCAGAATCACAAAAGACAATTTGTATTTTAATTAAATTTCAAAGAGTGTGTTTGTCATTAAATATATATTTTATAATTTTATTCCTAAATTATCATTTTTATCTATTTAGGCCTCGTTTGAGAACCCTCCTTTTTAGCCAAAAAATCAAAAAGTTAGCCAAAAAGTCAACAACCCATACCAAAAAGTCAAAGATTCTCTTTTCTCTCTAATTTTTGCACATCTTTTCGTAAAAAGTCAAAAAGTCATCCCAAACATACTAGTTTTTTTAACTCATATTTTAACCAAATAGCCAAAAAATTACTAAATTAGCCTGTTCCCAAACGAGACCTTCGTCTCTAAATTCTTTTGTACAAAGAAATTTGATTTAATGATTGTGTAGCATTGGCTCCGTTTGGTGTAGCTGTTAAAACAGCTTATAGATTATAGCTTAACAGATTATAGATTATAACTTTAATCAGAAGTTGTTAATCTGTTTGGTGTAACTGTTGGATTATAGATTTAAGTTGCTGAGTAGTGTTTGTTAAATAAGCTGTGAAATAGCTTTTTCAATTAATTTTTATTTTTTGTTTGTCTACATTTCTCATAAAAAATAATAATAATAATCTATAGTCCATTTTAGTATTTTTCTATTTTTAAAAAAATAAAAAATAAAAAAATTTAAGAGCATAACCATAAATTAACATGTCCACAGCAGAAGTTGATAATCAGAAGCAAGGGGTGAGCAGCTTCTCAGAATTAGATTTTTTGAGTTAAAATAAGCTGTTAGAATCAGAATCTGTTTGAAATAAGTTTAACCAAACAGTCCAAAATAACTTTTTTAAAGCTAAAAGTCATAAGTTGACTCTGAAAAGCTGAAACAAACACCCCCATTATCTTGTGGTGTGGTTTTTGGGAGCGGGGGGAGGGGTTGTTTTGAATTTGGAGTGAGATAACCCTATTATGGTTATTTTTGGAGTGAGATAACCCTATTATGGTTATTTCTGTTGTATCAACCAAAAAAAAAAAACAAAAAGATAACCCTATTGTGGGGGTTATACATAGTTTGTGTTATTTTTGTGGTGATTGTTGGGTTCGTGTTATTGGTCAATCGAAACCAATTTGATGGTATAAATGAAATTTCAAAATTTAAATAATTTTTTTAAAATTTTAAATCTGTTGAAGCTTGATTTTAAGTTGTTTAAATTTTAAAATTAACTTGTTTGTCTGTCAAGTCAAGTTTCAACAGTTAGTAATTTCTACAATCATTTTTAATTAGATCATATGAAATTTTAGGGACTAAATAGATAAAATTGATAGTCTTGAAATGAAACAGAAAAAATAGTGACAAAAAGTAAATTTAACCCATAAATTAATAACATTCAAATAAGAATAATATTATAAAAATTAGTAGTATTTTTTTTTTTATGTATTGATAAGACACTTGTTATATCATTAAAATAGATCCTATTTCAAGTTTTAAAATTTTATTATTACATGACAAATCAGTTAGTCAAAAAATATATATATATATTTTGCATTTTTTTAAAATTTGTACAAAATTTTTCTTCAAGGAAAATATTATTACCTGACAAAAGTCCATCTTATTTACATAAATAAATAAATAAAATTCTCCATTTGTGGGGTTAAACCCCAAGATTTTCAATTTCAATCTCCACTGCAAATTTGAAAACAATGCCCCAAAGTAATGAATTCTGCGGAGGAATAATTGCAAACAAAGCACATTTGACTCATTCTCTTGATTACTTACTCCAATTGAAATAAATAAATATTACTTGTGACTGGATAGTGTTATTAGTCAATAAATATCATAAATATGATTGAATGGGCTTTTCTTCCTCTCTTATCTAACCATGTATATTAATAAAAATATGGATTTTTATTGATAAATACCATTTAGAAGTGTTCTAATTCAAGAAATTCATGAATGAATTTTTTAACTCACTTAGTTCCATGTGTTTATATTTTTATTTCATAAAGTTTTTTTTTTATAGATTTACACTATTTTCTTAGAATAATACTATATGCACCAATTTGTACACTAACTAGTGTACCAATTGATGATATGACATTATTTAAGAGGTTTTGGTATTTGTAATGTGATTAATGAGTAGAATTAATAATAATATCATAACTAGCGTTGGTACACTAATTAGTACACTAATTGGTGCATGTAGCACCACTGATTTTCTTGGACTCTTATGCCCTTATATTTAATATTGAAATTTTATGTTGGAGGGAGGAGAGAGAAGGGAAAGGACCAAGGCATAGAAAATTTCATACATAAATTAAATAATATTGATATTATTATTTTTATGTTATTATATCATGTGAATATATTTTTAATTGACAAGACAACATATTAAAAATAATATGAACATTCTCTTTCAACTTATGTGAATATATTTTTAATTGACAAATATTAAAGATAATGTGAATATTTTCTTTCATCTGACGTGAACGTTGACATCTTTCCTAAAAATTCTTTCTCATCTAATGTAGTGATGTGAACGTTCACAACATGTGAACCTTTTTATTTTTAATTGACAACACATTCTTATTCACAATATGTAGTGATGTGAACGTTCGTGATATGTGAACATTCTCTCTTATCTAATGTAGTGATGTGAACGTTCACATTCGGATGCTTTAGTATGAATGACAAAAAATCATTTCAAATTAATATGAATATAATGATGTGAATATTCATTTCAATTACATGATGTGAATATTTACATTATATAATTGACAACACAATAACAAAAATTCATTTCAAATTAATATGAATATAATGACAGTCAACATCCTGATGCATAGGAACTACCAAAATATAATGACAATCAACATTAAATATCAACATTAATAGGGGGCAGGAGAGATTGAGAGTGTTTTGATCTTCTTACTTCAAATAGAATCTAATAGAATAATAAAAAAGAATATAGGTTGGATGGAATAAAACTCTTAAAAAAGAATTTATCAAAAAAGCTCCCATAAAAATATGATTTTTCTTTTCGGATAAATTAAACAGACATTTTTTAAGATTTGAAAAAAATATAATAAGTTTACACTCATGACCTCACTTTTAGTAAGGTTTAAAAAATCAAAACTAATGCAGATGATATAAACATAAAGATATACAAAGTAAAATATAAATTTTAATGAAAAAAGGGTATAGTGCTATATGAATTAAACCTTAAGAGAGTCTAGAACAATTATGCTAAACTTGTAGAGCATATTGTATTTTTTCAAATTTTAAAAAATATCAGTATTTACTTTTTTTTTATTAATTGGTTTTTATATTTTGTTTGGTTGATAGACCATCCAGTCAAGACATCATGGGTATGTTTGGTTTGACTTTGTAGAGTGACTTTGGAAAAAAAATTTTAAAAAATTTGTTTAGTTTGTAATTTTTTCAAAACAATTTCTAAAATCACTTTCTTTTTCTTACACATCAATCACTTTTTCTCTCTCATCTCTCATTCTCAATCACTTTTTCTCTCACACTCAATTATAACAAAATATCAAATCATTCCAAACTCTCAAACTCCAAAACTACTTTCAAAATACACAACCAAACAAACCAAAAAAATTTCTAAACTCTCTCCTCAAAACAATTTTTAAAAATTACTCTCTCAAAACCAAACCAAACATACCCCATGTTATTTTTTTTTTTTTTGGCGAATTACATTAATAGTCCCTATAGTTTGGGACTCGTGTCATTTTGGTCATTGACTTTTCAATTGTAACACATTTGATCATGAATTTTGAATTTTGTTCCAAATAAGGACAATTAAAAATATTATTGCTTAATTTCAAGGACAAAATCATTAATTTGATAAAATATAAACTAATTTGATAAAAATAAATGTCAAAAATATTTTTAAATTTAAAAAAATTATTTGTACCCACAAAAGATAAAATTATGTAAAATTAATAAAATTTTTAAACATTTATTTATTTATTTATTATACCAAATTAAATTTTATTATGTGTTTGGATGATAATTATAAAATGGGTGGTTGCTAGAATTTTAATGTGTAATCGATATATTTAATATATAAAATGTTTTTAGTTTTGGATTTTTTGATTTAATGAATTGTTTTAATAATGATATCAAAGTTGTCGCCATATTTGACTTTTGAAAAAATAGAAACTAATTTAATGAAAATAAAAACAATCACCCATTACGTGATTATCATCCAAATACATAATAAAAATTAATTTGGTAAAATAAATAAATAAATAAATGTGTAAAAGATATATTAATTTTACATAATTTTATCTTTAGTGTATAGAAATAATTTTTAAAAATTCAAAAATATTTTTTTGACATTTATTTTTATTAAATTAGTTTATATTTTATCAAATTAACAATTTTGCCCTTGAAATTATGCAATGGTATCTTCAATTGTCCTTATTTGGAACAAGATTCAAAATTTAGGGTCAAATATGTCACAATTAAAAAATTAAGGACCAAAATAACAAAAATCTCAAACTATAGAGACCATTAGTTTAATTTATCCGTTTTTTTAACATAAAAAGGGGCTATGCAGCAAAGATTCGGAAGAAAGAAGTAGGAATTAGAGAAGAGAAGGCATATAACAATAATAACCAATGGGGAGAGAAGAAGGAAAGAGCAAGATATTGATATTTGGGGGAAGTGGTTACCTTGGTAACTACATGTTGAGGGCTAGCCTTTCTATGGGCCATCCAACTTATGCTTACCTTCGCCCAATCAAACCTAATTCTGATCCTTCCAAGCTCCAACTCCATCATCATTTCCAATCCCTTGGAGTCACTCTTTTCCATGTATTATTACTCTCTCTCTCTCTCTCTCTCTCTCTCTCTCTCTCTCTCTCTCTCTCTCTCTCTCTCAGTTTCTCTCTCTTTGATGGCATAAATGAAATTTCAAAATTTAAATAACTTTTTTAAAATTTTAAATCCGTTGAAGCTTGATTTTAAGTTGTTTAAATTTTAAAATTAACTTGTTTGACTGTCAAGTCAAGTTTCAACAGTTAGTAATTTCTACAATCATTTTTAATTAGATCATATGAAATTTTAGGGACTAAATAGATAAAATTGATAGTCTTGGAATGAAACAAAAAAAATAGTGACAAAAAGTAAATTTAACCCATAAATTAATCACATTCAAATAAGAATAATATTATAAAAATTAGTAGTATTTTTTTTAATTTTTATGTATTGATAAGACACTTATTATATCATTAAAATAGATCCTATTTCAAGTTTTAAAATTTTATTATTACATGAAAAATCAGTTAGTCAAAAAATATATATATATATATTGCATTTTTTTAAAATTTATACAAAATTTTTCTTCAAGGAAAATATTATTACCTGACAAAAGTCTATCTTATTTACATAAATAAATAAATAAATAAAATTCTCCATTTGAGGGGTTAAACCCCAAGATTTTCAATTTCAATCTCCACTGCAAATTTGAAACAATGCCACAAAGTAATGAATTCTTCGGAGGAATAATTGCAAACAAAGCACATTTGACTCATTCTCTTGATTACTTACTCCAATTGAAATAAATAAATATTACTTGTGACTGGATAGTGTTATTAGTCAATAAATATCATAAATATGATTGAATGGACTTTTCTTCCTCTCTTATCTAACCATGTATATTATAAAAATATGGATTTTTTTTTGATAAATATCATTTAGAAGTGTTCTAATCCAAAAAATTTATGAATGAATTTTTTAACTCACTTAGTCCCATGTGTTTATATTTTTAATCCATAAATTTTTTTTTCTTGATTTACACTATTTTCTTAGAATAATACTATATGCACCAATTTGTACACTAACTAGTGTACCAATTGATGATATGACAAAATTTAAGAGGTTTTGGTATTTTTAATGTGATTAATGAGTAGAATCAATAATAATATCATAACTAGCGTTAGTACACTAATTAGTACACTAATTGGTGCATGTAGCACCACTGATTTTCTTGGACTCTTATGCCCTTATATTTAATATTGAAATTTTATGTTGGAGGGAGGAGAGAGAAGGGAAAGGACCAAGGTATAGAAAATTTCATACACAAATTAAATAATATTGATGTTATTATTTTTATATTATTATATCATGTGAATATGTTTTTAATTGACAAGACAACATATTAAAAATAATATGAACATTCTCTTTCATCTTATGTAAATATATTTTTAATTGACAAATATTAAAGATAATGTGAATATTTTCTTTCATCTGACGTGAACGTTGACATCTTTCCGAAAAATTCTTTCTCATCTAATGTAGTGATGTGAACGTTCATAACATGTGAACCTTTTTATTTTTAATTGACAACACATTCTTATTCACAATATGTAGTGATGTGAACGTTCGTGATATGTGAACATTTTCTCTTATCTAATGTAGTGATGTGAACGTTCACATTCGTATGCTTTAGTATGAAAAAATCACTTCAAGTTAATATGAATATAATGATGTGAATATTTACATTATATAATTGACAATACAATGATAAAAATTCATTTCAAATTAATATGAATATAATGACAGTCAACATCCTGATGCATGGGAACTACCAAAATATAATGACAATCAACATTAAATATCAACATTAATAGGGGGCAAGAGAGATTGAGAGTGTTTTGGTCTTCTTACTTCAAATAGAATCTAATAGAATAATAAAAAAGAACATAGGTCGGATGGAATAAAACTCTTAAAAAAGAATCTATCAAAAAAGCTCCCATAAAAATATGATTATTTTTTTCCGGATAAATTAAACAGACATTTCTTAAGGTTTGAAAAAATATAATAAGTTTACACTCATGACCTCACTTTTAGTAAGGTTAAAAAGATCAAAACTAATGCAGATGATATAAACATAAAGATATACAAAGTAAAATATAAATTTTAATGAAAAAAGGGTCTAGTGCTATATGAATTAAACCTTAAGAGAGTCTAGAACAATTATGCTAAACTTGTAGAGCATATTGTATTTTTTTCAAATTTTAAAAAATATCAGTATAATTTACCTTTTTTTATTAATTAGTTTTTATATTTTGTTTGGTTGATAGACCATCCAGCCAAGACATCATCTTTTTTTTTTTTTTTTTAGGTGAATTACATTAATAGTCTCTATAGTTTGGGACTCTTGTCATTTTGGTCCCTGACTTTTCAATTGTAACACATTTGATCATGAATTTTGAATCTTGTTCCAAATAAGGACAATTAAAAATATTATTGCTTAATTTCAAGGACAAAATCGTTAATTTGATAAAATATAAACTAATTTGATAAAAATAAATGTCAAAAATATTTTTAAATTAAAAAAAATTATTTGTACCCACAAAAGATAAAATTATGCAAAATTAATAAATTTTTTAAACATTTATTTATTTATTTATTATACCAAATTAAATTTTATTATGTGTTTGGATGATAATTATATAATGGGTGGTTGCTAAATTTTAATGTGTAATCGATATATTTAATATATAAAACGTTTTTAGTTTTGAATTTTTTGATTTAATGGATTGATTTAATAATGATATCAAAGTTGTCGCCATATTTGACTTTTGAAAAATTAGAAACTAATTTAATGAAAATAAAAACAATCACTCATTACGTGATTATCATCCAAATACATAATAAAAATTAATTTGGTAAAATAAATAAATAAATAAATGTGTAAAAGATATATTAATTTTACATAATTTTATCTTTAGTGTATAGAAATAATTTTTAAAAATTCAAAAATATTTTTTTGACATTTATTTTTATTAAATTAGTTTATATTTTATCAAATTAACAATTTTGCCCGTGAAATTATGCAATGGTATCTTCAATTGTCCTTATTTGGAACAAGATTCAAAATTTAGGGTCAAATATGTCACAATTAAAAAATTAATGACCAAAATAACAAAAATCTCAAACTATAGGGACCGTTAGTTTAATTTATCCGTTTTTTTAATATAAAAAGGGGCTATGCAGCAAAGATTCGGAAGAAAGAAGTAGGAATTAGAGAAGAGAAGGCATATAACAATAATAACCAATGGGGAGAGAAGAAGGAAAGAGCAAGATATTGATATTTGGGGGAAGTGGTTACCTTGGTAACTACATGTTGAGGGCTAGCCTTTCTATGGGCCATCCAACTTATGCTTACCTTCGCCCAATCAAACCTAATTCTGATCCTTCCAAGCTCCAACTCCATCATCATTTCCAATCCCTTGGAGTCACTCTTTTCCATGTATTATTACTCTCTCTCTCTCTCTCTCTCTCTCTCTCTCTCTCTCTCTCTCTCTCTCTCGGTTTCTCTCTCTTTCTCCATACTTATGTAATGACGATTATGGTTCAGGTGAGAAAAAAAAGAAAAAAAAAAAAAACGACTATTGTCATTTTTCACGGTTAAAATTTTTTTATCCCGAATATGTTTTCATGTCTGCATTCACTCAAAGTTGTTTAAGCATGTAAAAATATTAAAATATGAGAATCTCAAAATATAATCAAATAATTGCAAGTGAGTTAAAATAAGTAGAGGCAGAGTGATGACAATTTTTTCACTTTTAATTTCTTTTCTTTATTCACAAAAACCTTCAATCCAAACCATGCATTAGTGATGATAAATTTATTCGCATACTAACACAGTATATGTGAACAATACAGATTATCTCATTCATTCAAAATTATGAGTTTTATATCCAAAAAGTATACTGTTCCCACCTAAACATATGAGCTCCACAATTTTCAACTAATTAAAATATATGTTTTTCTTCACTCACATTTCATCAAGTGTGTGAATAAAATTGAACTACACGATTATATTGTAATAATAATAGTGCTATATACTATGAATGGTTGTTTAAATTTGCATGTGGAAGGGTGCAGGGGGAACTAGATGATCACGAGAAGCTGGTAGCAGTACTTCGACAGGTTGATGTAGTGATCTCTACACTTGCAGTGCCTCAACATCTTCTACAACTCAAAATTATAGATGCTATCAAAGAGGCTGGCAATATCAAGGTCATTGATTTTCTCTTGTTATATGGATTTTTTTTTTTTTTGACAAATGTGTTTTTTCATCTTATTTCTGCATGAGTTGTTAGATGCACCAGATCTTGTTCGAATCTTACCGCTTACCTGATTATTATAATTTTTGCATGTGTTTTGCTTGTTTACGGAGCAGAGTCCGCCATATGTGAGTGTTGGAATAAGGGCATTTTGGTAATTTTGTACTTGTGATATTTTTTTAAAATCAAATTCTCAATTTTTTATTTTTATTTTTAAGACAAATGTGATAATCAATCTAATTTTTGCATAAATGATCTACCCACAAAGTTTTACAAAGTGAACTTGGATTCAATTCAGTGAAATAGAATAATTTCCATCAAAATATTCATCCTCATATTAATTTGGTTGACTAAAAAATAAGAAAAAATATATTATAAATGAAATTATCAGTTATCATTATGATAGAATGATCATTTTATTTTAAAGTCTAAAAAATTACCATTTTATTCTATTTTTTCTCATTAGGTGAATCAAACTGAATAGAACAGTATAAACTTTTAAAAAATTGATAGTCAAACAATTTATAATGTGGTATGAATTTAATTTTTTTTAATATTGTTTTTGTGCATATGATATAGCAGAGATTTGTCCCATCAGAATTTGGAAATGATGTTGATAGGGTAAGTGGGCTGCCACCCTTCCAAGCACTGCTTGATAACAAGAAGAAGATAAGAAGGGCAACAGAGGCAGCTGGGATACCACATACTTATGTTTCTGCAAACTCATTTGCTGCTTATTTTGTTGATTACTTACTCCATCCTCGTGAAAACCATGATCAAGTTACCATCTATGGCACTGGTGAAGCCAAGGGTAAGTGTTTCTATTACATATTTACATTAATATTGCAGTGAAAAAGTTTAAGAGTACAAAAATTAATATCCTACATTCATGTGAGATGATTGTATTTAGTTAATAAAAAAAATATATTACAACACTAGAAGATCCTTTTAATATTGGCTGGTCTTCTCTACCCAGCGACGGACCGACGCCAAGACGGCCACGGCCATCCGCTCAAATAAAAAATAAATAAATATTAATATATATTACTTTTGAATTTAATACTATTAATAATAAATAATTGTTTAATCAAAGATGGCTCCCCTGCTGTTGCTTTTGTCATTGTCAAATATGCCCCCCACATATTCATTAGATGGCCCAGGTCTCTTCTTTCTATTGGAAAAAAAAAAAAAAAAAGAAGAAGAAGAAGAAGAAGAAGAAGAATCAGCATAGAATAAAAAATAAAATATAATTAAAAATTCAATTCTTTTCCCTGACGTGAAAGAGACCGGAAACAGAAAGAAAAAAAAAAAAAAAAAAATCTAAGATGAATTTTGACTTGCTGCACGGCGTTTTATTGATTAAATGTGTATGATTTTTTTTTTTTTTTTTTTTTTTGAGTCAAATTAACTTGGGAATATAGAAAAAAAAAGTGTTGCTTCTGTCATTAATCTTGTCATTATTACAACTGTGTGATTCATATTCTTTTTTATTATTGTTTTTAATTTGTAATATTTTTATTATATATATATATATTTTCAATGTCATTTGATACAATTGTAATTTTTTAATTTTACATATTAAGAAAAGATCATGAATTATGACGTATGATTTCTATTACTAGGTTTTTTTTTTAAATCATATTTTGAAAAATTTAATTTTATTCAAATTAAGTATTATAAATTCAAAATTAAAATGAATTGAGACTTGTATATAATTTATATGTTGAATCTGAATTCATGTCTTGGCACCCCTGCAAATGAATTTCTGGTTCTGTCTCTATCTTTACTCACTAGGGTTGGACAAATAACTCGAAATCCCATAAACCAAACCAACTTGATTTTTTTGGGTAGGGTTAGTTCAATTTTTTGGATGACCTAAGCCTAATTCTAGCTCTTGGTAGAGGTGGGCGTTAATCGGTTGCAGACATGAAACCTCCAATCGGCCGCCCGTCTGTGAGATTGGCAGATTGGAGAAAATAATCCGCATTCGTCCGTCAATCCAGAGGTTGCAGATTTAGAAAATTGGCAGATGGATACGAATTCGTTTGGCGGTTTAAAATTTACAAAATTCCAATATAATTCAATTGTGCACTTCCTAAAAAACACAACCTGGGCATAATTAAATTGTGCACTGTCAAATATATTACAACAAACATTGTGCATCCAAACAATAGTCACAGAATACAGGTTGAGATTACCTAGAACACGGTCACAGAACACAGGTTGAGAAGGTCTATTTACTGAAAAAACAAAACATCCTATTTACTCAAATGACAGATATATTGTTGGCTTCAAAATCCAATAAAATTTTCAATGGTTCAAACTCAAAATCACATGACAGATATATGACGCATTTCATTGCATTTTGATAAGACAAAATCAACACTATAAATTTAAAAAAAAAAAATAGAAGAAAAAAATGGAAGTTCATTCACTGATTCATTGATGCGAATCAATTCATTACAGAACCAAAAAACTTCATTATCTCTGTGATGTTTAGTCCCCCGTTTTCAACTCCATTACAGAAAACTAAATCAAAACTATTTAGTTCCCAATTTTCAACTCCATTACAGAACTAGAAAAGTTCTAACCAACACCTCACACATAAATATTTGAAATAAATAATTCTTATACCCAGTCAAACTGTATATAAAATATAGAAACCCACCAAACCCCAGAAATCAAAAACCTGTAAATATAATTAAATAGCAAGTGTATATAAAATTTACCTCAGATCCACATCCTGCAATCATCTCTCCTCAGGAAGCCCCAATGGATTCAATAATTCAGTTGTACGTCCTACGCCCAATAACTAAAGAATCGTGGAAATTTAGAGTCAGAGACTGGCACTACCAAAGACGACGACGATGATGACAATAACACCACCAACAACAACAACAACAACAACGAAAAAAAAGGTGAGCAAGAAATACAAAGAAACTCAAAGTGGGTGTTTTGGTAACACCATTGCAAGAAGCTTAGATCGTCAACAACTAAAAGAAAAAAAAGATGGAGACTTCGAAGAAGAGGTTTTTAGAAAGAGAAAAGAAGTTTTTTTTAAGAGAGAGAAAGAGAGATCCTAGATAAGAAATCTTTCCAACAAAAAAAAAAAAAAAGACCTACTTCTGAGACCTGTGTGTGTACTTTAGAACCTGAAGGAGATATAAACCTACTTGGATGTTTGATGAAGAAATAATAATAATCCTATGTAGTTTCATAAATCAAATACAACCCAGAAACAAGAAAAGAGAAGAAGAGAAAGAGAAGAGAAGAGAAGAGAAGAATACCTTCGAATCGAGGCTTCGATTGCTGCTCAACGACACTGTCGCCAATCGCCAATCGTTGCTTGCTACCACTGTTGCCGATTGTTGCTCGTCGCCGTTCAAGTGAGAGAGAGAGAGAGAGAGAGAGAGAGAGAGAGAGAGAGAGTCGTTGAAGGAATAACTAGGGTTACGAAAACATGAAATGAAAAAATGAAGGCGAGATAGAGGGAAAAATGGAGAAAAATATGATGGGCGGGCGGGTCGGGCACGCGGATGGAAGTGGTGGGTTACCCGCGATGGATCCGCGAAATCAAAATATATGGGCTCGTATCCGCCCACCACGTGTCACACATCCATCCAAAACAACACGGGTCGGTCGGGTTTGGCAGGTCGAAGCATCTGCTGCACAACCCTAGCTCTTAGGTACTGTTTTGTTCACTAGAGTACAATGGAATGGAATGATCATTTTATTAAAATATTTATTTTCATGTTTTGTTGAATTCTAAAAAATCAATGACAAAATGAATTACAAATGGAATCATCATTTATCATTTCAAGGGAATGATCATTCCATTTGAGAGTCTAA
The DNA here is from genome assembly GCF_055761805.1 of Camellia sinensis. Lineage (NCBI taxonomy): Eukaryota > Viridiplantae > Streptophyta > Magnoliopsida > Ericales > Theaceae > Camellia > Camellia sinensis. The sequence continues at coordinate 189,856,387 of NC_138961.1, read as the reverse complement.
GGAATGACCATTTCATTCAATTTCATCTCATTCTAGTGAACCAAATAGAGCATTAGTGATAAAGTCAAGGTCAAGGTCAAGGTCAAGGTCAAACTCAAGCAAGTCAACTCAGGCCAGAAGTTTAGGCTTGGGCCGGGCTTGGATAATTCTTTTTACCCTTCGAACTGAGCTTGGTTGTAGCCTTATTGAAGGGCCATGATGGGTTGTGGTAGTGTCAACTAGTGGTGGTGATGGTCAATTAGGTGATATATAGAGAGAGAGAGGCGAGGGGGAGGGGGAGGGGGAGAAAGGTGATGATGGTGGCCCAACGATGAAAGAAAAGATGAGGTGATACTGGAGAGAGTTGTGGTGAGGTAGTGAGAGGGCATGATGGAATGTTGAGATTAGTTGAGGATAGAGAACTTGGTTTGTGTGCTAGATGAAGGAAATGAGGGCAGTATACCAAATTTCTTTTGGTATAAGAGGGTAATTAAGTAATTTTCTTTTTTTTATTAAGTTCATTAGAAGATAAATCTTGAAATATTTATAATTTCTCAAATTAAAGAAAAACGTGTATCCTTAATAAACCTCAATAAGGATGTTCATAAATTGTCCTACACTATAAAACAAGAACAATGACCTAAGAAAAGGAAAAAGAAAACACAAACACGCCCCATAAAATTGACAATTCATACCGTTGGATTTAAACCAAGGGTGTCTAGCACAATAAATAAATGAACAAGTTTATAGAAAATTGACTTTGTGATGAAAGGAATGATTAAAAAAATTACAATAATAAATAATTTGATAAATTTATATTTAAATTAGGAGTTGTTTGGGATGCCCTAAATAAGTGTACTTTTTATATTTTTTGGATTAAAAAATTGAGGAAAAAATATGGATGTTTAAGTTAACTTTTTGACTTTTTATGAAAAAATATGTATTAAAATATTATATAATTAAGTGTATAGGAGAAGACAATTAATTAAGGGTTGTGCTTCAGACCCCTAATGACGTGGCGCACTGGGGTTGGCCGAAAATTAAAAAAAAAAAAAAACAATTTTTTTTGGGCCAATAGGAGCCGACCCCAGCACCCCAGCTGCAGGTCTAAGGCATTTTTGATTAATTAATCCGTACGGTTGGGTAGTGGGTCGGCTGAAAAAGATATAGGAAAATATTACCTACTTTTTGGCCTTTGATTGGACGATGTTGTTCTGCCTGTGGGGGCCTACCACGTGTCCTGTTTTTCTAATCAGAACTGTTCAATGTGTAGAAATCGTCGAGTACTATGTTCTTGTAAAAAAATCATGTTCATTGGATATCTGATCATGTTAGTTTTTTTGTCACATGTTAACTATAACACTATCTATTTTTTATACAAAACTGATTTGATCATGTAGTTAGCGATATCAGATAGAATTGATTTTTTACAAGAATATAGTACTCGACGAGTTCTACACATTCAACGGTTCCGATTAGAAAAATGGAACCCGTGGTGGGCTCGTTTACCATCCAATTTAAGAATATATACATGTAATATATTTTTTTTTCCTTTCACTCCTATGCTTCGATGTCTGTACATAGGCTGCCGTGTGTCGGCTGATTTGTATTTAACATTATATATATTAATTTTTTTATATTTTTTTTGGTGAATAGTGATAATTTTTTGACTTTTTGAGTAATTTTTTGATTTTTTGTCTTTTTTGAGAGTTGCCAAACTTGGCCTAAAAAATCTATTAAAATAAATTATTATTGCTTTTAAAAAAATATTATCATTTTTATTTTATTTTATTTTTGGTAAAAGACTTGTGTCTGCAAATCATTTTTTTTTTTTTTTAAAAAAGAAGGAATTTTATGGGAATTATGTAATGTGTTTGGGATTTGGTGTGCAGCTGTGTTAAATTACGAGGAAGATGTGGCGGCGTACACAATAAAAGCATCCACAGATCCAAGGGCTTGCAATCGAGTCATTTTCTATAGGCCCCACCTTAACATTGTCTCTCAATTGGATTTGCTCTCGTCTTGGGAAAAAAAAACTGGACGTTCTTTCAAAAGGACCTATGTATCAGAGGAATCTATAGTCAAACTTTCCGAAAGTAAGTGCTCTATTTGATAACTTTATTTATTTATTTATTTTTAAATTACAAGTATATTCGGTAAGATTGGTTTAAAATATAAATTGTTTTATATAATTTAAGAAATTATATCATGCTCTTAGAAATTTTTAATTTCATAACATATGATTCCTTTTTATTTACAAATTATTAAGTTAATTAATAATTTTTAATAATGTCAAAAATATATTTTAATTAATAATTTAAATAATTTTATTATTGTACAGGAAAGTAATTAGGAATTTCATTTTTCAGTTAATTCTATTACCTTCTAAAAAAAAAAGTTAATTCTGTTAAATAAAAAATTTTGACAATGAAGTATTTATAATTTTTTAAATTATAAGAGTTAATCTGTATTTTAAGCAAATTTCATATAGTGTATTTGTAATTTAATTATTTTTTTTTTATATTTTTATGAAGTGAAAAAAAGATTGATTAACATGTGATGTGATTTTATATATATATATATCTAAAAGGTTCTCTGCCAAATAGACCCCAAGTCTAATAAATTTGGGAAGGCTAACAAGAGTTCTTGAGATATTGTTAATATTAAAAAAGTAAAAATATTTTAAAATTAGTAAGAAAGTGCCTTGTGGCTTTTATTATCATTATTATTTTGTTATGCTTCAAGAATGTTGGTTAGCAAGATCCTAATACATTTTATAAGCTTCACCAAAAATTACACAAAGTTAAACGCAAATAATTTTATTAAATATATAATCTCATACCATAAGTTATGGTACTAAAAAAATGAGGTCCATAGTATTATTTATTTTCCCTATCCCTACGGGTGAAGATTGCGAGGCCGGCCGGGCCGAGCCGAGATTGCTCAATTAATAATAGATTTTGTGTCTGTCAAAAAATCTCAGTCTAACTATCAAGCCTATATAGTCAATCAAAACCCAGCCTTACTACAAAATATAATTCTCAAACTCGTCCATCAAAGTCTCTATATGTATATGGGTTGTTTTTAAAAAAAATACAAACAAACTAGTTTCTAAACAAATAATTAGGACTAAACAACATATTGGACAACAAAATAAATAATACACATCGCAATCAGTTCATTGAAATGTTTTTAGCAACTCTTAGAAATGATTATGAATTTCAAGTAAATAAAATCTGCAGCAAGTGGTTTGTATATTTTCTAATGTATAATATAAATAAATAATAAAATAAAATAAATATACTAGCGGGCTGAGTTATAGATGTGAATTCCAAGTCTAACCCATTAATTTAATAGATTTAAAATATTGGTCTAACCTGACTTTACGAGTTAAAAATACTATTTTCAAATCTTAAAAAAATAAGATTGAGATGGATAGACTGGCAATACAACGTGTCGATGCCCACCCAATGGGAAATTCTATTTGCACCCAAAAAGTAACTCAGTACGCTCAACTAAAATTTTAAAATTTTAATTACTAGTATGCTCTAATGTAAATTTACTAATAAGGACAACACATATTAAACCTTAAAATAAAATATTATTTTTTTCATGATACATCCTAATCACTAATAGTGTTCTTTATATTCAAGTCTCTTCATTTTCTTTATCAAGTTCAACTTATTTTCTCTTATTCTTCTTCTTCACTTCAAAACTCCAATTCACTTCACAAAAACTCACCATTATCATCAACTTCATTATTTCTTATTGTATTGTTACTTTCAAATAGGAAAAAAATTGAACAAAATCAAATAATGGATGAGAATAATAATCAATTTTTTTTTTTGAAGCAACCTATCAAAGAGAAGGTAAGTATTCACATAAATATCAAAGTACAATTATTGATTTATGTGTTTTTTTTAATGTAAAAATGAATATTCAGTCTGTTTTATGTCAATGTTGTTCAGGCTTTCAGATCCAAACAAATTCACTTTGTTCGAATCTAAAAGTGTGAACAAAACAATCTTGTTCGACGCTAGACAGCCAAACAAGCTGACTATGTTCGGCTTTGTAACTCCGAAAATGGTGACTTTATTATTTGGGTGTACTATAAAATTAAAATATTATATTATTTAAGGATAATTTATGAAAAAATATAGAACGTATTAAGACTAAATTATATATTTAAATAATTTAATAGAGAGTACTAATAAATTAGACATACTAATTCATTTTTTTAGTGTAAATAAAATTCCCCCAACCCTACTATCCCCTAATTCTATCCCTCAAACAAGCATCTTAATGGACTATAATAAGGTAGTCTATAATATTTATATTGTTTAGACAAAAGGGGTTGTTTCATAGTATATAAACCTATTTCTGTTACTATTTCACAGCCCATGTTGTGTATTCAACTACAAGTTACTGTTTGAAAGCCCAAAATGTCACAAAAGCCCAACACATTCTGTTACTGTTTAAATGATATTGATATTAGGGATCAAAGTGTAACAGATCACATGTTTTGTATATTATTACATATTTTGTATACTATTAGTATAATAAACCTTTTTTTATTTAAATTTTCATTTCATTAAACTGTCATTAGCACAATTTTTATTATTAGGATAAATTATATTGATAGTCCCTATATTTAGTCATTGTAATTTCATTTGACTCGGTTTTAACACTGAATTTGTAACTCTTGTCTTAATTTGGTTTAATTGAATAAAATCATTAACTTTTTTTTTTGTGAAAATACACAAATGAATGACATATGTCATATTTTTACAAGCAAAATTATAAATTTGATCAAGTCAGTGATTATTTTAACAATTATCAATTGGACTAAATCAACACAAAATATAAAATGAAATATCAAAATTCAGCCAATTATTACTATAAGAATCAAAATGACAAAAAAGATAATATATAAGGACTAGCAGTGTAATTTACCTTATTACTACTGATTTTTATTATTACTATAAGGATCAAAATGACACAAAAGATAATATATAAGGACTAAAAGTGTAAGTTACCTTATTACTACTGATTTTTATTGGGGTGGTTATTATTTGCAGCTTTACCATATCCAGACAACATACCAGTGGCTATCCTACACAACATATTCATCAAAGGAGATCAGTTGAGCTTTGAGCTAACAGAGGAAGACTTGGAGGCCTCCAAGCTCTATCCAGACTACAAATATACTTCTGTGGATGATCTTCTTGACATTTGTTTGGTTAACCCTCCCAAACCCAAGCTCGCTGCATTTTCCTGATCAACACCGTACTGCAGATATATATTCAATAAGAAGTTCGATGACAAACATAATGTGATATAAAAATATCATAAGTGTAGCATCGTTGCTACTATTTTCCCCATAAATGTTGTGTATTAGTCGCTTTCATCAATTACCCAAATGTATGGAATAAGGTTTAATTATTATAGTGATGAGCACTCTTGCTGTTTGGTGTAGCTGTTAAAACAGATTATAGATTATAACTTAACAGATTATAGATTATGACTTTAATCAGAAGTTGTTAATCTGTTTGGTATAGCTGTTGGATTATAGATTTAAGTTGCTGAGTAGTGTTTGTTAAATAAGCTGTGTGTAGCATTTTTAATTAATTTTTATTTTTTATTATTCACTATTTGTCTACATTTTTCATAAAAAATAATAATAATATTTTATAGTCCATTTGGGTCTCTTTCTATTTTTAAAAAAATAAAAAATAAAAAAATCTAAGAGTATAACCGTGAATTAACATGTCCCCAGCAGAAGGTGATAATCAGAAGTAAGGGGTAAGCAGCTTCTCAGAATCAGCTTTTTTGACTTAAAATAAGTTGTTAGAATCAGAAGCTGTTTAACATAAGTTTAACCAAACAGCCTACAATAACTTTTTAAAAGCTAGAAACCATAAGCTGGCTCAAAAAAGCCCCACCAAACACCCCCTTATATATAAAGGGTAGATTTTTTTCTTCTTCTTTTGCTGAACTTAGATTATTATCCAATGTGCCGGTTTATTGTTATTTATCTTTAGTGATTTTTTTTACTTTTTAAATCCCTAAAATAAATTATGGTTTAAGAAAAAAAATTAGAGATAAAATACTTTTATTGTAAAAAAATATCATTATTATATTTTTAGGGACGAAATTAGACATTTAATGATGAATTATTATCTTTTTTGACCAAATTTTTTTGCTCAGCATTTATTAGCGACATTTTAAAAATTAATCGTTAAAGCCTTTTTTTTTTGTTTAATAACTTGTTAGGACGACCTTTTAGCAATTATCATTGTGACAAAATAATTGCTCTCCAAATATTTATTAAATCAAAATTTTCACTTTTGAGGATAAAAATTTGGTTTTTAAAACCCTTATATATTGTAGTTGGTGCATCTAAATGATGTACAACTAAAATCTAAAAATAAAATAAAAAATTTATTAAAATATTAAAAAAATTCACTAGAGAAAAAAAAAGTGTATTTATTCATAAATTCTTCTTCACTTACTTATGTTTCACCTAGTTTAAATTATTTTTTTATATTTCAATAAGTCCTATAGGTGATATAGTTACAAAAATAACCAGAACAATAATATTCACATTAATAGTGCGAATGTTCCATACTTATAACACCAAATTGCTAAGCATTCAAAAAATATTTGTAAGAATAAAATTGTTCATAAAATATTTTAAATATGAGAATTAGAATTTAGTGAATAAAATGTCCAAATAATAGGACTTATTAGAATACAAGAATATGTTATGGACTAATTGGGATATAAGTACTAGAAAAAAGATTTCCTAATAAATCCCTCTAAAAAAAGGGGCATTTATTTATAAATATCTCTTTACCTACTTATATTTTACTTATTCTAAATTATTTGGGTAAATTACATCGACACCCCCTGAGATTTCTGTTCAATACAAATTCCCCATTAGGTTTGAAAAATTACACTTACCACCTGCCAAATTGAAATGGCACAATTGCCTCTTAGCCTTTATATGTATAAAATAATAAAACAATACTGATATTTTGTTCATGTCATTTCAAGATAAATAACAATTATCTTCTTCGGTTTAAGTCATACAAAAAATTGTTTTTTTTTAATTTTTCATGTTTATTTTTAATGAATTTTTAGTATTTTAATTATTTTTTAATTTTAATTTTCTTGATACATCTAATTTAGATGTGCTTAAGAAGTATAATAATTTGTATTTTTTTTAAATTCACCAAATACAAAAAAAAATATAAAAATACAAAAATTCAGTAATACTATAATAAATGTGAATGACGGTGTTTAGTAATACTGTAATAAATGTAGGTGAATAGACAAGAAAGAAAAATGATGGTAGAAATAAATAAACAAAATTATATTCATATATATAATTTATACAAAAAATATCATAAAAATGTTGTGATAGTGATATTGTTGTAAATATAAATCATGTTTATGCGTGTTTTGTTTTAAAGTGAAAGGTCACCATTAGACTATATCATTGTGTTTGAAAATTTTATATAAAATTTATATTTTTATATTATCACTCAATAAGAATATGTTCAGATAGAGTTTAATGATGAAAAGTTATAAAATGTAGTCATGATGATAAAAAGAAGAAATTGTAGGAAAAATGGCAAAATGGTGATTTAAAAAATTTTAGGGGCATTACATTAGCAATCTATGGGGTAATTTGTAATGAGATTACAAACCTCAGGGAGGGGAATGTAATTTTTCAAACGTGAAGGGGGAATCTGTATTAAATAGAAACTTTAAGAGCTGTTAGTGTAATTTACCTAAATTATTTTCTTATATTCTAACAAATTTTATGGGTGACATAGTTATCAAAATAGCCCTAATAATAATAAGATGAAGAATTATTAATGTTTACATTGATAGTGTGAATGTTTCATAATGTGAATATTCACACTGTCAAATTATTTAGAGCCGTGCTTGGGACCCCCAGTGACGTGGCAGCATGGGGTTGGCGGAAAACATAAAAAAAAAAAAAAGTTTTTTTTTTGGACCAATCACACGCGACCCCCAATACCCCAGTGGGGGTCCGAAGCTTTTTTCATTTATTTATCATGAAACATTTACGCTATCAAATTTATTTATTTATTTTTGTTTTATAAAATTACATATTCAAGTGAGATTTTATTTTATAGATCTTGTTAATTAGGTTTCAAAAATATAAATTTCACCAAAAAAAAAAAATACAACAAAAATTATGAATTTATAAAGTTCAATAAATAACAAGTACAAAATTGTGCACACCAAGTTGCTAATGGTTTAAAAGATATTTGTAATGGTAAAATTATTTATGAAATACTTTAAATATGATAACATTTGATAGATCAAATGTCTAAATAATAAAACTTATTGAAATATAAGAATATCTTATGAACTAATTAGAATATAAGACGAGTTAAAAAGGAAGATGGCGTCGGCCATGGAGGCTATGAAACGCCAGATCAAAGGGAAAGGGGTGGCGACATGAGAGGGCACAAAAGCAACACGTCCCTTTGCCACTCAGAAGATTGTGGTAGGTATACCACGCCATCGCAAGCAGAGAGTAGGAGCCTCAGAACAGGCGACACTCAATCAAGGACTTCTAGGACTCGTTACTCCAGGTCTGAGAGAACGAGAACATTGAGGTCTTACACTAAGGGAAGCACCTATCGGCCCTCATGTACGCACCAGATATCATCCAGGCAAACGGAGTTGCCTAGATTGTCCGACTTACGGACTATGCTTCAAGAAAGGGCATGATAGAAGGAGGATACTAGGGCACGCGACCATTGCAGAGTTTCAGCCCTTGAGCGGTTGGCTCTTCAGACACATGGAAGCGTCGAGGTGGGAATGCCAATACCGCGTCTTGCTTACGAACCAACAGACAAAGCATTAGCAAGGCTGTAGACCTCGCCGTTCGTTCCGGCAATTGAGAGCGCGCCCCTACTTTCAGGCTTCCTTTAGCCTAAATTCACCACGTATGAGGGGAAGACAGACCCTTACATGCACCTTAGCCATTTTCACCAGGTTATGGCAGTATACCGGTGAAACGAGGCTTTGATGTGAATCCTATTCCCATCCAGCCTTGGCGACCTAGGTTTAACTTGGTTCGAAAGGCTACCAGAAGGCAGCATAGCCTCTGGGGCGCAATTGGCAGAAGCATTCGTGACAAGGTTCAGAACAAACACCAAGACGCCAGTAGAGATCGATCAGCTACTCTCCATTGACATGGGCGACAAGGAGACATTGAGATCCTACAACAGTCGTTATTTGGGAGACTTTCAACCAGATAGGAGATTGCCCCACAAATCTCGCCATCGCGCAATACAAAAGAGGTCTTCTAGTCGGAAACAGGCTGAGGGACTCAATTACCATGACGCCCCCCCTCACAATGGAAGCCTTAATGGAGAGGGTACACTAGCACATTCGGGTGGAGGAGGATGGCGCCCGTGCTAAAATAAAGTCTAGTACAACCGCAATACCAGATAAAAAGACTTCGGCAAAAGTCAACGCGGTAGAACGTCCAAGCAGAAACGGGCGAGGCAGGCGGGACAACGGAGAGGACCATGATAAAAGGTGGTTGAGAGTCCACACTACCATTACCACGGTGTTCAAAAAACCGATCTATCGGATTCTTAGTGAGATACGCGATGAACCTTTCGTCAGATGGCCAGCTAAATTAGGAGAGGCACAAAAGGACTATGACGAAAGATCCCGGTGCACATTTCATAAGGAAAAAGGACACCGCACTGAGAATTGCACGCCATTGAGACAGCATCTGGAAGAGTTAGTGGCAGCTGGGTATCTGGACCAGTACATAGAATGAGGGACACAGCTAGCCCCCCAAAACCACGATCACCCAGACAGAACGCCGATCGACACCCCACCTCAAGGCGTGATAAAAGTAATACATGGGGTATTCGAACCTGAGCGGGTATGTGAGCTCAGGGGAATAATCAAGAAGGCTGAGCATTTAAGGGAGGTATTAAGTACGCAGCCTACCATTAAAAAGGGGAGAACAGAGGCCACAAACGTCATGTCTTTTTCAGACAGAGACTTGGCAATGACATATTGCCCTCACAACGATGCACTGGTTGTTACTCTCCACGTCAAGGATTACGACGTCAAGCGAATTTTGATTGACCAACGGAGCCCATGTGAGATAATGTATTACGAAACCTTCAAACAACTGAAACTGGAGGACAAAGACTTGGCACCTGCCATATCTCTCCTGATCGGATTCAACTCAATGCCAGAGTGGCCAATTGGCAAGATAATCCTCCTAGCCAGAGCAGGAAGCATGACGAAACAAGTGGAATTCTGGGTATTGAAAGTCTCTTCCACTTACAACATAATCTTGGGAAGGACATGGCTGCATGTCATGCGATCAGTAGCGTCAACCTACCATCAAGTAATGCGGTTCCCCAACGAAGCCGGAGTAATTGAAGAGTTCTTTGGAGACCAAATTATGTCTAAGCAGTGCTTCGTCACAGTAAATGGCAGCCGAGCTGCCAAAGGGTTTGTTCAGATAGTGGAAGAACTTGAGAGCAATGAATTGTTTGCGGATGTTGGCAAAGCCGCTGAACAGAAGGCAGTGGAAGACTTGGTACAGGTAAGAATAGATGAAAAGGACCCAGAAAAGTTCTTTTTGCTTGGCTCATCTATGTCCAGCACCGAGAGAATAGAGGTCATGGAATTCTTGACCTCCAACATCGAAGTGTTTGCCTGGACGCCGTATGACATGCCTGGCATTGACCCAAACTTCATTTGTCACCAATTGAATGTCCATCCAACTGCAAGACCAATCATACAGCGCACTCGCAGATCAGTACTCCACCACGCCGAGATAGTGGCGGAAGAAATGGGAAACCTTCTAGAGGCAGGAGCTATCAGAGAAGTGCACTATCCCAAGTGGATATCCAATACAGTAGTGGTGCCAAAGAAGAATGGAAAATGGCGTGTCTGCATGGACTACAAAATAATCAACAAGGCGTGCCGAAAAGACAGCTTTCCCCAACCACAGATAGACCAATTAGTAGACCTAACGACAGGACACAATCGCCTTAGCTTTCTTGATACGTACAGAGGTTACCATCAGATCGCTATGAATGAACCAGACCAGGAGGTCACATCCTTTACAATGCCAAGATGACTGTATTGCTACAAGGTCATGCCCTTTGGCCTAAAAAACACAGGGGCAACATTCCAGCGGATGGTTACCAAGATGTTCGAACCATTGTTAGGCAGAACAATGGAGGCTTACATCGATGATATGGTAGTCAAAAGCAAGGATGGGAATGACCATCTCAGGGACCTAGGTGAGATGTTTCAGATCCTAAAGAAGCACAAGTTGCGCCTTAATGCATCTAAGTGTGCGTTCGGCGTAGGATCAGGCAAATTCCTAAGCTTCCTGGTGACCAACCGAGGTATAGAGGCAGACCCTTCTCAGATCAAAACAATTCAGGATCTAGAGAGGCCCAACTCAGTAAAAGAAGTACAGCATCCCACCGGTATGGCAGCCGCACTAAACCGGTTCATAAGTCGGTCGTCAGACAGATGTCGACCATTTTTTTAAGCATTAAAAGCCAAATTTAAGTGGGATGAAGAATGTGACCGCGCCCTAGAAAGTTTGAAAGAATACATGTCTTCTCCACCATTGCTAGTGACCCCAATACCTGAAGAAGAACTATTTTTGTACTTGGCAATTTCACAGCACGCAATTAGCGCAGTGTTGGTCCGAGTAGAAGGAATCCAACATCTGCCCATCTTTTATGTCAGCAAGACATTGTTGGGCGCAGAAACCAACTTACCATTGGAAAAACTGGCCTTAGGCTTGATGATGGCCTCAAGGAAGTTGTCATATTACTTTCACGCCCACACTATAATCGTCCTCACAGCTTTTCCATTAAAAGCTTTGTTTGAGAGGGCGAACTTTTCTAGACGAATCTTGAAGTGGGCAGTAGAGTTGGGACAATTTGATATCAAGTTTCAACCCAGAACCGCGATAAAAGCCCAAGCTTTGGCAGACTTTGTCGCAGAATTCACACCAGGAAATCATCACATCTGCCCAATTGATTTAACTGGTACAACCGAAATGGGGATGGAAAGTATTGCCGGAATAGCGCAACCCCTGATACAAGATACCCAGTCACACCCCAGGACAGATCAGAGTAATGACGAGCTAGAAGAGGCGAACCATGCTACACCAGGCGAAGACTCATCAGCAAACAAAAACTTAGCACAATCAGATAGTAAGGGGCAAACGGCAAGCGTGGACTTGGAAGAAAATACAAGCACCACTTGTGACCCCAAGACATCATCCAATCCCTCTACTTGCTGGAAGCTGTTCGTTGGAGAGATGTGGAAGCTCTTCGTGGATGGAGCGTCTAATAGGCACGGTGCAGGACTCGGCATAGTCCTCATCTTACCAGATAGCCTAGTAGTGGAACAGACAGTTAACCTTGGCTTCTTAGCATCAAACAATGAAGTGGAGTATGAAGCGCTTCTGGCAGGACTAAAATCAACACTCTACATGAAGGCTACCGAGCTAATGGTTTACAGTGACTCACAACTAGTGGTAAACCAAATTTCAGGTGACTACGAAGCAAAAGATGAAAGGATGGCTAAGTACCAAGAGTTAGTCAGAAAAGAGATCATGAAATTCGAAGTAGTGCGGATAGAGTAGATTGGCAGAGAAGACAGCAGCAGAGCAGACGAACTAGCAGGTTTTGCTTCGATAGCAGATACATCCATCCCACATCCGTTGCTAATTGACTACCTACCAAAGCCAAGCATTTAAGAACCCGAAGTAGAAGAGGTATGTTGCACCGAATTAGGCCCTTCATGGATGGATCCCATTATAATGTTTTTAAAAGACGACATCTTACCCGAAGAAAAGAAAAAAGCCAACAAGATTAGAGCAAAGTCGCAACGATTTTGGCTCTCCCCATCAATGGCCTTGTACAAAAAATCCTTCACAGGACCTTACTTGAAATGCGTCCATCCCAGCAAGGTTGAGGCATTCTTGTTCGAGATACACGAAGGCGTATGCGGAAACCATTGGCTTACAGAGCAATTTCGCAGGGATATTAGTGGCCTTAAATGCAAGCAGATTCAGAGAAGTGTGTCAAGAAGTGCGAGAAATGTCAGAAGTTCGCACACCAAATATATCAGCCAGCCAGAGAGCTTCTACCTTTAACTAGCCCATGGCCCTTCGCAATGTGGGGCTTGGACATAGTAGGACCACTTCCAATAGCACCCGGCAATAGAAAGTTCTTCCTTGCAGCAACAGACTACTTCACAAAGTGGGTGGAAGCAGAAACACTAGCATTAATAAAGGAGAAAGATATGAAGAAGTTCGTCTGGCAGAATATCATCACTCGGTTCGGCATACCCAAGGCGCTAATATCTGACAACGGCACTCAGTTCGACGGCAAAACTTTTAGAGGCTTTTGTAAGGAGTACAAGATAGAATTCTACAACTCTACACCGACATACCCCCAAGCAAATGGCCAGGCGAAAGCATCAAACAAGGTCGTCTTAGATGGATTGAAGAAAAGGTTAGAGAAAGCAAAAGGCAAGTGGGCTGAGGAACTTCCTCATGTTTTATGGGCTTACCGTACCACACCTCGGCGATCAACCGAAGAAACACCATTCTCTTTAGCCTATGTCATGGAGGTAGTAATCCCACTAAAAGTCGACCTCCCCACAATTAGAAACGAGAATTTCGATCCAAACTTAAATGGGGAAGCCATAGCCTTGGAACTCAACCTTGTAGAAGAAAGAAGAGAAAATGCACTAGTTCACATTGCCTCATACCAGCAAGAGTTGTCCAGAAAGTATAACAAGATAGTACATCTAAGGCAATTCAAGGTTGGAGATTGGGTACTGTGCAAAGTAATGGGAAACACCCTGGTACCCGGAGATGGCAAGGTAGGGCCCAATTGGGAAAGACCTTACAAAGTGGTTGGGTTAGCAAGAAAAGGGGCATACCACTTGGAAGACGAGGACAACAAAGCCATTCTCAGGCCATGGAACACCGCCAATCTCAAACTATTTTATTTTTAGCTTTTCTTTAAAGTATTTGTAATTTTTCTTTTCTCAATAAAACAAGTAGTTTTCTTTTCAGCATAATTGTTTTATTCTGTAAAAGTTGAGCTAGGGGCAACAAAAGCAGAGTTGGCCGGAATAACCAACTTTGAGTTCTCTTCAGCCAAGATAAGGATCTGAGCTGAAAAGGTTAGCTGAAAAAACCAACACTGCTCCTAAGCCCAGGATAAGGATCTAGGCTGCAGGACGTTTGGCAGGAATAACCAAACACTTTACTCTAGGTTGGCAGGAATAACCAACTTAGAGGTTGGCTGGAATAACCAACACCCCTCTTAAGCCCCGGATAAGGATCCAGGTTGCAGGACATTTGGCAGGAATAACCAAACACTTTACTTTAGGTTGGCAGGAATAACCAACTTAGAGGTTGGCTGGCATAACCAACATCCCTCCTAAGCCTAGGATAAGGATCCAGGCTGTAGGACGTTTGGCAGGAATAACAAAACACTTCACTCAGGGTTGGCAGGAAAAACCAACTTTGAGCTCTCTTCAGCTAAGATTAGGATCTAGGCTGAAGAGGTTGGCTGGAAAAACCAACACTTATTATTCTTCAGCCGAGATAAGGATCTAGGCTGAAGAGGTTGGCTGGACAAACCAACACTTATTGCTCTTCAGCTAAGATCAGGATCTAGGCTGAAGAGGTTGGCTGGAAAAACTAACACTTATTATTCTTCAGCCGAGATAAGGATCTAGGCTGAAGAGGTTGGCTGGAAAAACCAACACTTATTATTCTTCAGTCGGGATAAGGATCTAGGCTGAAGAGGTTGGCTGGACAAACCAACACTTATTTCTCTTCAGCTAAGATTAGGATCTAGGCTGAAGAGGTTGGCTAGAAAAACCAACACTTATTGTTCTTCAGCCGAGATAAGGATCTAGGCTGAAGAGGTTGGCTGGACAAACCAACACTTATTGTTCTTCAGCTGAGATTAGAATCTAGGCTAAAGAGGTTGGCTGGAAAAACCAACACTTATTGTTCTTCAACCGAGATAAGGATCTAGGCTAAAGAGGTTGACAAGTATGGCCAGTTAGATTGTGTAACAACCCCCATACTGTTTACTGATTAATGACTGATTGATTACCGATAATCACTGATTACTGTTAAACGAAACGGATAATGACTGATAACTGACTGATAATTGAACTGATTAAAAGTACTGAACTGACTGACTGAAATTTGAAACCGAAATTGATCGAGTATATGTTAGTTGAATTACATTCTATCTGTTTGACTGTATGATTATCTGTTCATGCTTATATGTTTAAACTGCTAATTGAAGGCCTTATCGGCGACCGAATTAGAAACCGATTGATGTTCCATGACCCTCGTAATTAATGTGATTTTATGGTATAATTATCTGAAAACTGATTAGGTATGATTAAATTAGATTAAAAATAAGCTAATTAAAGAGTTGGACTTAATTACCATTTTGCCACCCTTAGTGGCCCACTCAATATAACATATTTGAGCCTCAATATACACTTAGGCAACATTTTGCTCAGCCATTTTCTTGCTCTAGCCGACCAAGAGAGGGAGAGAGTGAGAGAACTTGGAATTCATCTTGAAGAATTGCTTGGATTGAAGTGTAGATTTCACATTTGAGCCCCTAAACCTTGAATACAAGACTAAGGTAGGAAACTCACCTTCTTATTGTTGCCATTGAGCTAGTTCTTGCATGAGGCATGCTTCATTGTAGAACTAAGTCATATTTTGGTTCATTGTTGTTGATTTGAAGATCATTTCATGCATGCATGTTTGTATTGTAGATGTTTGAGTTGTTTTCATGGCAAAATGTTACATGCATGTTCATAATCATGTTTAAGTCCATGATTTCACCATGTTTTGAAAGATTTGGCTCCTTAGAGCATCAAATTGAAGCTTTGAATTGATTTGAATTCATGCATGTTTGCATGTTCTTCATATTCTTGAAAATGGGTTTGAATGTGGTTTTAATTGACTCACCTTTGGGGCTTGAATTCATAAATTGAGCTTTGAAACTTGTTATACATTGAATTTAGTTATGTTTTCCAGAATTTGGGCCCAAGAGGTCGAGTTTGGAGTGGTAGAATGCTTGGTTTGAGCTTAGGAGGCAGATCTGGAAATTTCAGATTTGGCTTCCTCGCTCGAGCGAAGGATTCCCCGCTCGAGCGAGCACCTTTGTCCAGGGCTCCGCTCGAGCGACCATCGAGCGAGCATCGCGCGAAAAATCACAGCATCCAGTATTTTTACTGTTTTGCAGACTGCTCGAGCGAAGGATTCCTCGCTCGAGCGAAGCCTCTGATTTTGGAAGCCCGCTCAAGCGAAGAAAGTCTCGCTCGAGCGAGGCTCCTATTTTCAGCAAACTTTGCAAAATGTTTTCTAAGTGTATTTTTGCATCCTCATCCCATCCTAGGCATTCTTAGGCCTAGTTTAAGACATTTAGATGAGGATATCGTTGTAGAACACACCAAGGCAAATTAGGGATTAAGTTATGATATTTCCCAACTGTGTAGCTTAGTGTGTGTTCAACCTGTGAACTGTGTAGGGTTGGCAACTGGGGAGACACGCTCTAGCATACTGTAGCCCAGAACTCTGTGAGTAACAATTGTGTAAAGATATGTTCAACTGATATCTTTTGAATACTGAACTGAACTGTTTACTGAACTGGTATTACTGAATGAATGTATGTCCTTTATTTCTGAACTGTACTGTGGCATCCTTAGTACCTACTGTTTACTGTTACTGTTACTGTTACAGAGATCTCTGTCGGTTCCCTCGTGGAACCACTACTGTTTACTGACTGATGGCCATCATTACTGTTCGGTCTTTTAAGACCTACTGTCACTGTTATGCTAATGGATGTACCACATATGACTGTTTACTGTACTGAACAACTGAAATACTGATTGAATTGAACTGTTTTCATTACTGTAAGGACATTCATTCTAAACCCCTTTACGCTTTATGTTATTCACTGGGCTTTAGCTCATTGCTCATATATATATGTAGGTGTACAGGCACTAGATCGGAGCTAGGAGCGTCAGGGTAACTCCAGTTTTGTCAAGCCAGCCTTTGTGCCTCACTGCGAGGTTCCGAGTTGCCATGCTATGGCTTGGGGATGTTTTGTTTGTTTTCCCCCGCCTGTCTTCATACTGTCTAATTGTTCTGTATAGACTGAATGTTTACCGTACTGTTATCAAGGGATTAGGTCCCTGTACTGTGTGACTGTAAATTCTGTATAGACTGTACTGTTTGTATATGTTTGAATGCATGAAAAATCTTTTTGGCATACAGACTGTCACAGCTCATTGGACATTGTTTAATTACTGTATTGGCTTCCGCCAGGCCCTGTACTCTGTTTTACTGTATTACTGTTAAGCAGGCCTTCGGTAATCTCGGATTACTGGCCGGTTACGGTGCTAAACCCATAGGGCCGGGTTTGGGTCGTGACAGAGTGGTATCAGAGCGATACTTACCACGAGTTATACCGCACACACGTGTCCAAGTGAGCTATAGGGTGTCCTAGAAAAGTAATTAGGGCATCTCATGAGCATGATAAGTGTGTTGTTATGTTATGACTGAATACATGCTAATGTGGTAAACTGTTAAACAAATGACTGCTTATGTTTAAAACTGTTATAACTGCTTATAGTGAAATGGACAATGCAAATGAACCTGAATCCTCATCTACCGAGGCAAGAATGGAAAGAATGGAAAGAATGATAGAACTGATAACTGCTAGACTTGAACAACAACAGAACCAACCGCCCCCACCTCCTCCTCCTCCGGTACAGCCGGAACCTAATGTTAATGTGAATGATGGGGATATTATTGCTCTGACCCATAAGTTCAGCAAAATGAAACCGCCATCCTTTCAGGGAGGCCTTGAACCGTTAAAAGCTGAAGCTTGGGTTCTGGAAACAGAAAAATTATTTGAAGTATTTCCGTGCTCAGAAGCAAACAAAGTATTGTTAGCTACCTTCACCCTACAAGAAGAGGCTAGAAGGTGGTGGATGTTGATCCGTGATACAAATACTGTTATGACTTGGGCTCAGTTCAAGGAGTCCTTCTTTGAAAAGTATTTCCCTCAGTGTGTTAGGGATAGAAAAGTGACTGAATTTGAACAGCTGAAGCAGGGCACAATGACTGTTGTGGAATATGAGACGAAATTCACCGAGCTTGCTAGATATGCACCGCATATGGTGGATACTGAATATAAGAAGGCCAGAAAATTTGAAGGTGGCCTTAATGTGGCAATACTTGACCGGATAAATGTTTTGAAACTACCGACTTTTGTGGGTGTTCTCGACCGGGCATTGATGGCCGAGTCGAACATTGCAGCAGTGAAACAATCTGAAACACCAACAACTGAATGGCATGGAAAAAGGCAGGGTTTCAAATTCAAGAAAGGCGAGCACAACCCAGCCAATAAGAAACAGAACACGGGATCAATGACTAGCCCCAGCCAAGGGAGTGGGTTCATTCCACCCTGCTCTGTATGTGGTAACAAGCATAAAGGAATTTGTCACAAATTATCTGGAGCCTGTTACAGGTGTGGCAAGGTGGGCCACATGGTTAAAGATTGTCCTTCTGCTCCTCAGGGCAATAGCAAAGCTGCAGCCAGCGGCGCAGCATCAAACGCTCCACCAAAACCGAACCCTAAAGCTACCGGAAAAGAACCTATGAGGCAAGGCCGAGTGTTCGCACTAGTACTGGGAGATGTGCAGAATACCGAGACCGTTGTGTCAGGTATTCTCTCTATCTGTACTCAAAATGCATATGTACTGATTGATTCGGGGTCTACACATTCTTATGTATCGCATGCTTTCTCACGGAAATTGAATAGACCCTTAGAACCCATGAACTATCTGCTAGCCGTATCATCACCCGTAGGAGGATCTATGACCTGTGCATATATGTATCCCGCATGTGAAATTATTGTTGGGGATATGCATCTGTTTATTGATTTACTGCCATTGAACATTGATCATTTTGACGTAATATTGGGGATGGATTGGTTACAAAAATATCATGCCACTATTGACTGTGTGACCAAGCAAGTTGTTTTCCGTCCACCTGGTTTGCCTGAATTTGTGTTTAATGGGAGTGGAGTAGTACCTCCTCCGTATTTGATTTCGTCAGTGAAAGCTGTTAAATTAATTAGAAAGGGGTGTAAAGGATATCTGTGTTCTGTACTGACTGTGTCTACTGATGATAGTGTTAAAACTGATGTGAATTGCATTCCTATAGTCAGAGAATTTCCAGATGTTTTTCCAGATAATCTTCCAGGAGGTTTGATTGACAGGGAGATTGAATTCACCGTGGATGTGATTCCCGGAACACAGCCAGTTTCGAAAGCTCCTTACCAAATGGCTCCAACTGAACTGAAGGAGTTGAAAGTGCAACTACAGGAACTACTGGATAAGAAGTTTATCAGGCCTAGCACTTCGCCATGGGGTGCACCAGTTTTGTTTGTAAAGAAGAAAGATGGCTCGTTGAGGTTGTGTATAGACTACCGTGAACTGAACAAGGTAACTGTGAAAAATAAATACCCTTTGCCACGTATTGATGACTTATTTGATCAGTTACAGGGTGCACAAGTGTTTTCCAAGATTGATCTCAGATCAGGATACCATCAACTGAAGGTTAAACCGGAAGACATTGATAAAACTGCTTTTAGAACAAGGTATGGACACTACGAATTTTTGGTTATGCCTTTTGGAGTCACGAATGCCCCTGCTGCCTTTATGGACCCCATGAACAGAATTTTTAAACCATACATTGATGACTTTATTGTTGTATTTATCGATGACATATTGATTTACTCCAAAAGTGTAGAACAACATGAACATCATCTGAGACTTGCCCTACAAACCTTAAGAGAACAGAAACTGTATGCTAAACTGTCTAAATGTGAATTTTGGCTTGACCATGTTATGTTTTTGGGGCATATTGTTAGCAAAGATGGAATTTCTGTTGATCCGCAGAAAATTGAAGCTGTAGTGAACTGGCCTAGACCAACAAATGTGACTGAAGTCCGAAGCTTTTTGGGTTTGGCTGGATATTACAGAAGATTTGTCAAAGATTTCTCCAAAATTGCCCTACCACTGACACAGTTAACACAAAAAGGGGACATCATTTGACTGGACCGACCAAAGGGAATCAGGATTCCAAGAGTTGAAAACTCGACTTGTGACTGCACCGGTTTTAACTTTACCATCAGGTACGGATGGTTATCCTGTATATAGTGATGCTTCTCATAAGGGTTTGAGATGTGTTTTAATGCAGAATGGGAAAGTAATTGCTTATGCTTCCCGACAACTGAGACCACATGAAAAGAACTACCCGACCCATGATCTGGAACTTGCTACAGTAGTATTTGCACTGAAAATCTGGCGTCACTATCTGTACGGGGTGACATGTGAAGTATACACCGACCACAAGAGTTTAAAGTATTTCTTCACACAGAAAGAACTGAATATGAGACAGCGGAGATGGCTGGAACTGATTAAAGACTATGACCTACAGATATTGTACCATCCGGGAAAAGCCAATACCGTTGCCGATGCATTGAGCCGGAAATCGATTGGAAACTTAGCCTGTTTGCTTACAGGACAGAAAGAGTTGCTTTGTGACCTTGAAAAATCTGAAATTGAAATTGTTTTGAGAGAACAAGGTGGAATCTTAGCTGCTATTTCTGCTCAACCGGCACTGATTGAAGAGGTTAAAGAAAAACAGCAACTGGATGATTTCTTGAAGAAGATCATCGAGGAAAGAGAATCCAAACCGAGACCGGGATTCAAATTTAAGAATAATGTACTGAAATTTCAAGAAAGACTGTGTGTACCAAATGATACTGAACTGAAAAGAAGAGTTCTGCAAGAAGGCCACAATTCGAAATTGTCTATCCATCCGGGGAATACGAAAATGTACCAAGATCTGAAACAGAATTTCTGGTGGCCGGGAATGAAGAAAGAAATTGCTGATTTTGTATCCAAATGTCTTCATTGCCAACAGGTCAAAGCTGAACATCAACGACTTGCCGGACTATTGCAACCCCTACCCATACCAGAGTGGAAATGGGAGCATATCACGATGGATTTTATCGTCGGATTGCCTCGCTCCAGAAGAGGTATGGATTCAATTTGGGTTATTGTTGATAGACTAACCAAATCTGCTCACTTCTTACCTGTCAAGACGATTTATAATGCGGACAAATTGGCTGTCATCTATATTGATGAAATTGTTAGACTGCATGGAGTGCCTGTGTCTATTGTTTCTGACAGGGATTCGAAGTTTACATCGAGGTTTTGGCAAAGCCTACAGACGGCACTGGGTACTGAACTGAGACTGAGTAGTGCCTATCATCCTCAGACAGATGGCCAATCAGAAAGGACCATCCAAACTCTGGAGGATTTATTGAGAATGTGTGTCCTTGATTTTCAGGGAAACTGGGAAAGTCACTTGCCCTTAGCTGAATTCGCCTACAACAATAGCTACCATTCGAGTATTGGTATGGCGCCCTTCGAGGCATTGTATGGCAGAAAATGTAGATCTCCAATTTGTTGGGCAGAAGTTGGAGATGGGCCTTTACTTGGGCCCGAGATTGTTTATGAGACAACTGAGAAAGTGAAACTGATACAACAGAGATTGAAAACTGCACAGAGCCGACAAAAGAGTTATGCTGACGTCAGAAGACGAGACAGAGAGTATGAAGTGGGTGATCACGTTTTTGTGAAAGTGACACCAATGAAAGGCCAGACTCGTTTTGGAGTCAAGGGCAAGTTAGCACCAAGATACGTCGGACCGTATGAGATTATTGAGAAAATCAATCCGGTGGCGTATCAAGTTACGCTCCCTCCTGAAATGGAGCATATGCATAACGTCTTCCACATTTCCATGTTGAGAGACTACCTCCGGGATCCTTTCCATGTAATAGAGCCTACTCGTATAGTGCTGAGTGATGACTACACTTACGAGGAACATCCTATACAGATTGTTAACAGACGGATCAAGAAACTGAGGAACAAAGAGATCCCGCTAGTGAAAGTTGACTGGCAGAACCATGGTGGTGTGTATGCCACTTGGGAAAGGGAAGATGACATGGCCAAACGATATCCTGAACTGTTTCCACTGAATCCTGTTTTCTTCCTGAATGAAGGTAACTCGAGTTTAGAGGACTAAACTCTTTATAAGGAGGGGAGACTGTAACAACCCCCATACTGTTTACTGATTAATGACTGATTGATTACCGATAATCACCGATTACTGTTAAACGAAACGGATAATGACTGATAACTGACTGATAATTGAACTGATTAAAAGTACTGAACTGACTGACTGAAATTTGAAACCGAATTGATCGAGTATATGTTAGTTGAATTGCATTCTATCTGTTTGACTGTATGATTATCTGTTCATGCTTATATGTTTAAACTGCTAATTGAAGGCCTTATCGGCGACCGAATTAGAAACCGATTGATGTTCCATGACCCTCGTAATTAATGTGATTTTATGGTATAATTATCTGAAAACTGATTAGGTATGATTAAATTAGATTAAAAATAAGCTAATTAAAGAGTTGGACTTAATTACCATTTTGCCACCCTTAGTGGCCCACTCAATATAACATATTTGAGCCTCAATATACACTTAGGCAACATTTTGCTCAGCCATTTTCTTGCTCTAGCCGACCAAGAGAGGGAGAGAGTGAGAGAACTTGGAATTCATCTTGAAGAATTGCTTGGATTGAAGTGTAGATTTCACATTTGAGCCCCTAAACCTTGAATACAAGACTAAGGTAGGAAACTCACCTTCTTATTGTTGCCATTGAGCTAGTTCTTGCATGAGTCATGCTTCATTGTAGAACTAAGTCATATTTTGGTTCATTGTTGTTGATTTGAAGATCATTTCATGCATGTATGTTTGTATTGTAGATGTTTGAGTTGTTTTCATGGCAAAATGTTACATGCATGTTCATAATCATGTTTAAGTCCATGATTTCACCATGTTTTGAAAGATTTGGCTCCTTAGAGCATCAAATTGAAGCTTTGAATTGATTTGAATTCATGCATGTTTGCATGTTCTTCATATTCTTGAAAATGGGTTTGAATGTGGTTTTAATTGACTTACCTTTGGGGCTTGAATTCATAAATTGAGCTTTGAAACTTGTTATACATTGAATTTAGTTATGTTTTCCAGAATTTGGGCCCAAGAGGTCGAGGTTGGAGTGGTAGAATGCTTGGTTTGAGCTTAGGAGGCAGATCTGGAAATTCCAGATTTGGCTTCCTCGCTCGAGCGAAGGATTCCCCGCTCGAGCGAGCACCTTTGTCCAGGGCTCCGCTTGAGCGACCATCGAGCGAGCATCGCGCGAAAAATCACAGCATCCAGTATTTTTACTGTTTTGCAGACTGCTCGAGCGAAGGATTCCTCGCTCGAGCGAAGCCTCTGATTTTGGAAGCTCGCTCGAGCGAAGAAAGTCTCGCTCGAGCGAGGCTCCTATTTTCAGCAAACTTTGCAAAATGTTTTCTAAGTGTATTTTTGCATCCTCATCCCATCCTAGGCATTCTTAGGCCTAGTTTAAGACATTTAGATGAGGATATCGTTGTAGAACACACCAAGGCAAATTAGGGATTAAGTTATGATATTTCCCAACTGTGTAGCTTAGTGTGTGTTCAACCTGTGAACTGTGTAGGGTTGGCAACTGGGGAGACACGCTCTAGCATACTGTAGCCCAGAACTCTGTGAGTAACAATTGTGTAAAGATATGTTCAACTGATATCTTTTGAATACTGAACTGAACTATTTACTGAACTGGTATTACTGAATGAATGTATGTCCTTTATTTCTGAACTGTACTGTGGCATCCTTAGTACCTACTGTTTACTGTTACTGTTACTGTTACAGAGATCTCTGTCGGTTCCCTCGTGGAACCACTACTGTTTACTGACTGATGGCCATCATTACTGTTCGGTCTTTTAAGACCTACTGTCATTGTTATGCTAATGGATGTACCACATATGACTGTTTACTGTACTGAACAACTGAAATACTGATTGAATTGAACTGTTTTCATTACTGTAAGGACATTCATTCTAAACCCCTTTACGCTTTATGTTATTCACTGGGCTTTAGCTCACTGCTCATATATATATGTAGGTGTACAGGCACCAGATCGGAGCTAGGAGCGTCAGGGTAACTCCAGTTTTGTCAAGCCAGCCTTTGTGCCTCACTGCGAGGTTCCGAGTTGCCATGCTATGGCTTGGGGATGTTTTGTTTGTTTTCCCCCGCCTGTCTTCATACTGTCTAACTGTTCTGTATAGACTGAATGTTTACCGTACTGTTATCAAGGGATTAGGTCCCTGTACTGTGTGACTGTAAATTCTGTATAGACTGTACTGTTTGTATATGTTTGAATGCATGAAAAATCTTTTTGGCATACAGACTGTTACAGCTCATTGGACATTGTTTAATTACTGTATTGGCTTCCACCAGGCCCTGTACTCTGTTTTACTGTATTACTGTTAAGCAGGCCTTCGGTAATCTCGGGTTACTGGCCGGTTACGGTGCTAAACCCATAGGGCTGGGTTTGGGTCGTGACAGATTGCAAAGTTAAGACCGGGATAAATATCTCGGCCAGAGAATTTACTTCATTCATATTATATTAGGAAAGTAAATACAAGCATAGAAGTAAACCGAACAGACAGTTGAGGAAAACAAAAGATGATTTCATGATAATGCAAAGTCAAAGTACAAAAGATGGGGGCCATAGCTCGGTTACAAAAACTTCTCAAGTTAGCACCTAAAGAAAAGTACATAATCAAGCAAAGAGGTCATCTAAATCGGCATCCAGAACAACCCGGTCTTCACCCAGAGGTAGCTTGGCTGTTCCTAGCCCCCCTTGGTTGAGCTCGGACGAAGGCACTGCATCAGACACAACAGGCAAAGGAGGGATGGAGACCACTAGAGTTGGGAAGATAGACTGACGGTCGGACTGGGTGTTGTCCTCTGGAGCAGAATCTTCATCCTCTCCCTCTCACAGAAATTTTTGCTGAATGGCAGCAGTATACTCCGCCATACAGCTCGGTATGAAATACGGGGGAGGGTTGAAGACCTCGGTCTCTGGACCATGACCAAGTTATGCCACAGCCACCTTCCATCCGCATTTGAAGAAGAGATCTTTCGCAGCTTCGTATTGCTTGATATAAGTGGCCTCCCTCTCCTTGTAACCTCGGACCTCTGCATCGTCTACTTTCTTCTCTAGCTTGGCAATTTTAGCGTTCTTCTTGCC
This sequence comes from Camellia sinensis, assembly GCF_055761805.1. Taxonomy (NCBI): domain Eukaryota; kingdom Viridiplantae; phylum Streptophyta; class Magnoliopsida; order Ericales; family Theaceae; genus Camellia; species Camellia sinensis. The sequence continues at coordinate 189,831,023 of NC_138961.1, read as the reverse complement.
CTCAAGCTTGGCCAATTCGCGTAGGTACTTATCTTTTACTAGGGCCGCGGCCTTTTTCTTATCTGCCTCAGCTGAACTGACAAGACCGGAAAGACGTGCCATCTCGGTTTGTAGCTCGGCTATTTGCTTCTTTGACTCTTCCAGCTTAGTGGTTTTGGCATTAGCTTCTGCTATGGCCTGCCTTGTGGTTTTGCGCAGTTCCAGCACTCACTTGTGAGCGATGTGGTTTTTTGCATGGCCTGCAAAAGGATGGTAAGAAACTTTTAAAAGAAACCGAGCGGAAAGTTGCTCAAATTAGAAAGACAAGCAAGGGGGTAACTTACCAGCACCATTGATTTTGTGGCTGAGCAAATGGCCTTCAGCTCGGTTAGATGGTTATGGTGCTCCATGTCGGCTGGAAAGCAAACGCTTTTGACAAGGTTGAACGCTAGGAAATGGTCCTTTTCTGCGACCACGGAGTCAGAATCCTTGATAGCACGGTTCTAAAACGTGATCTTTGGTACCCACTTTGAAGATCTAGCTCGGTCAGAGCGCTCAGGTAGAGGGCTTGGTGGAGTGGTTTGAGGAACCACGGTTTCATTCTCGTCGATAAGGCGTGGCTCGGTTGTGGAAGTCCGAGCATGCTTGCTTGCCCGAGATGATAAAGGCTGATGGGTTGGCAGGGCTACCACGGTCTCTTGAGTTTGGCTGGCTGGTGGTACCTCGGCCTCGTTTGTTTTGGGTAGGTGGGCCCTTATTGCTCTTTTCTTGGCCATCTCTTGCTCCGCCGTCAACGGGATCAAATTGACTTGAGGCAAGGTTGGGTTTGGCTCTGGTGAAGGCTCAAGGAAAAAATTGGTCACCCTGGTCTTCTTACGGCTACTGTATCTGTATGTCGGTTCAAAATTCAGTAGCTCGGCCCAGCTTCTGTTGGGATATTGCAGAGCGGCGCGAAGTGCATTCAAGTTGGGGTAGCTGTACTAGGACTTGAGAAAGTTCAAATCTGTATGAAGTAAAGAGACAACAGTTAGCACGGTCCAAGATAAGAAAATCGAGGTAAAAGAAAGCAGAAAACTAAGCCGAGGTAATTATACCGGCGACTCCTTTATTCCAGTTTATCCGGTTGCCCGGGATCTGGGCTTCTTGGTCTTCGAAGTTCCTAGAAACCCAAAAAAAATCATCATCGTTTACATCCTTATCTGGGGTATTCTTTATTATCTTTTCACGCTAACGCCTTATTCTTAAATAGTAAACCCAGCCATTTTCAGCCGGTCCTATGGAATATTGGTGGAAAAGCTCGGCTAGACCGAGATTAAGGCTAGCCCGGCGGTTTAGCTTGGCAATGCCATTTATTATGCGGTACAAATTTGTGGAAAGCTGGGTAGGGTAGAGGTTGGTTTGCCTAAGAAATTCACAGAGAAGAGGCTGTACAGGGAATCTAAGTCCTGTTTCTACAATAAAAAGAAGGGTGAAGGGAACGAAGCCCTGTTTTTCCCAAGGAGTAGTATCTAGTTCGGCTAAACTATGGTGTACGTCATCAGGGATATGGTAGTCCCTTCAGAACTCGGCAATAGCACCTGGTGAGTTTACTAAGAACCTATACTTTCCCATATGGGCTTAAATTATGTATAAAATATCCTCAAGTGTTATCTCGGTGTTGAGATGATATGGAGTATCTCGGCTGAAGCGTTCAAGGGAGTGCCTGGCCAACCTAAGTCTGCAAAGTGAAAAGGAAAAGTGTTAAGCACAGATCGATGGACCGTGCTAAAAGCATAAAAGGAAAGATAAAGGCTGTCTTAGCTCGGCTGTGTGGGTTACTATTCATTCTTAGCTCGGTTCAAACAAAGGACCTTAGCCATGTTAACTAAATATGAAATGAGTAGCCCGGTGGGAGCTTTTGGGCAATATCCTAGTTCAGTTTTGACTAAGGAAGTTGGTTTAGCCCCAAGTTTTAGCTCGGACGGTGATTGTGGCTTTCTAGCGCGGTATTACGCAAACCTAAGGCAGATTGCTAGCTCAGCTAGAGTGTGGCAAAAGGTACTTAGACCTATTATAACCATACGTTTTAGTTTGGTTGATTAAGTTTGGCTAAGCTTACGCCTAAATACAAACAGTATCCTAATTTGGTTGGAGTAAAATTTTGGATCAAAGGGAAAATTGTTCGGATTGTTCATGTATACTGTGGTCATGTTATAAGGTTTTTTCCAGGAAACACGAGGCTAAGGCAAAAATAGGAATATGTGTTTTTGCCAAAACATACAAATACACATATTATGTTGTACAAAATAAATACGAAATCAACAAAAGGGAAAGAGGATTAAGTTACTTACAAGTATGAAGATGAAGGAGCTGGAGATGGAAGCAGTGGCAACAACGAACACGAGCTTTGCAAAAAATAGTGTTAGAATTGATGTATTATTGATTGATGTAATGTTATATATATTACAATGATTCATGATTCCTATATATAGAAGAGGGTGAGTGTGTAGTAGGTAAGGAGTAGGTGAAGTGGAGGTGGTAGTGGTGTAGTGGGTTAGGTTTAGTGGAGTAGGTGAGGTGGTAGTGGTGTAGTGGGTTAGGTTTAGTGGAGTAGGTGAGGTGGTAGTGGTGTAGTGGGTTAGGTTTAGTGGAGTAGGTTTAAGTGGGTGAAGTAGGTGATAGGTTTTAACAGCCCCCCGCAAACTCAAGGGGGATAGGAACTAGCCAACTTGAGTTTGGAGAGAGTAACAAAACAAGAAAATAGACGAATACATAAAAGAAAAGAGGATAGGAGACACTGTATGGTCGTGTCAGACCGATGGTGAAGACACTGTATGGTGGTGTCATAACGTTGTAGAGGACACTGGATGGTTGTGTCAGACCGATGTAGAAGACAGTTTATGGGGTCATGACGGACCGTTGTAGCAGACAATGTTGTGATAGTTGTTGTGACAGTTTACGGAGTCTTGCTGGACCCTTGTAGAAACTAACCGAAATCAATGTCGGGACAGTTTACAGAGTCTTGTCGGACCCATGAAGGAGCTAACCGGAATCAATGTCGGGACAGTTTACAGAGTCTTGTCGGACCCCTAAAAAGTCACACCCTCAAAAGGTGTGCCCAATCTGTCAAAAAAGGCGTGCCATCAAAAGGCGTGCCCAATCCATAAAAAGGCGTGCCATCAAAAGGCGTGCCATCAAAAGACGGGCCATCAAAAGGCGCGCCCATATTGTCGGCGAGCGCCGAGAGGCGCATGATGCGCGTGTCTGCCTCGACTATTTAACCAAGGTTGAGGCGGAGGCTGTGCAAACCAGTCTGAAACCGCCGAAAATCCTTTGAAAAAACTCTTCCGTTTCTGAGAAAGAGATTCTGGAACACTCTGTTGCCATTCTGTAACCAACCCTTCTCTGAAACACTCAGCAACCCATAACATGGCCTCGTCTTCCCGTTCAGCTACCCAGAATATGGCCTCTTCGTCCCGTGGTCTGCTCACTCTCTTTCCCGACCTCAACGAGTCAACAAGAGAGATAACTGGTGCGGTGGCCAGTGAACCTCAACCAAGCGCCTCTGGTTTTGCTCCGTTGAACTTTCCGATGCGGTCGGTGGAGCAAAAAATGGCGGTGCAAACTGATATTGAGGCCAATCAGTATACTTTGAAGTCATGTGTGGAAACCATGACGGCGGTCACAAACTTGTCGCACCGGCTGCAGAGTAGGACAAATGAGGTGCAGCAGTTAAACGCCCAACTGGCTCTGCTCCAACGCATGTATAAGGATGCACGAGCAGAGATAAGTGTGCTAAAGGCGGAAAACAAGGAGCTGAAGCGGAAGGCCACCGAGATGTTCCGATTTGGAGGTCCGCCATACACTGCAGTGGAGGAGTATGGGGGAGTGAACGTGCTCGGTGGAGTGGGAAACACGGAGGCAACACCGTCAAGGGCCGCCCAGGACGGAGGCAAGAAGAAGAGACCGGCGGCAGAGTAGAGAAGAAAATCCCCGCCTGTGAATGTGGTTGTTTTGTGTGTTTTTTTTTTTTTTGTTTTTTTTTTTGGTGTAAAATGTTGATCGGGGTTGATCCCCGGCATGAAGAAATGACAAGTTTGTAAAATGTTTTTTTTTTTTTTTTTGATCTTAAAAGGGGGAACAACATGATAAGGGTGTATTTTAAAATGATAAATAAAAGAAAGTTGAAGACAACATGATACCGGTGTGTATGGATGTGATAATGAGAGTGAAACAAACTTGGTGAGTGTGATTAAATAAATAAAAGAAGAATGGGTGTGCTTTGTTGTATTGGAATATTTTTCTTTATCAATCTTCCCGCTATGCAAGACAAGTTGATTGAAAGTGGTGGGAAGAAAAAGTGAAAAGAAATAATGGGTGATAAAATAAAATATAAAATCAGTGGGTTGGTGGGTTGGTGGAAGAAAAGTTTAAAATAAATGGGTGGAACTATTAAAATAAAGGTGGGTGTTTGGTGTTTGGAGCTTTAACAGCCTGTGGAGCATGGTTTAGAGAAGAGAAACCCACCCAACTTCTCTCTCTCGGGTTGGTTCTCCACACACAACACACAGCAGTTCATGCACACATTCACACAGAGCCACAACACATACACAGCAGTTCATTTTCAGTCAAGTCGCTTGTGATCATCTTTAAATGCAAGAGATATTGCAGCAGAGGGCTTAGATTTGTTGCCAGATTTTGATGTGCAACAACAGCAGCTCCTAAATGAATTATCCCGTCTCTCTCAGCCGGGCTTAGAATGCAAGAGATATTGCAGCAGAGGGCTTAGATTTGTTGGTCTCGTGTAGCTATGACAACACCATCAAGGATTGAGCAGAAGAGTTCTCCGGTGACTGAGCGAGAGCAGCATGGCGGAGTTCTCCGGCGAGCTCGGTGGCGGCAGAAACAAAGGGGCAGGAACAAAATTGGACTGTCTGATCATGAATCAACGCAGATCGTCAAGTGAGTATGTGTAGAAAACTCCAGCGGGCAGCGAAGGCAAGATTGCCGGCCGACTGCCCGCCGGCGAGAAAGAAATATAGGCCTAAATCTTATAGCTCTGATACCATGTTAGAATTGATGTATTATTGATTGATATAATGTTATATTTATTACAATGATTCATGATTCCTATATATAGAAGAGGGTGAGTGTGTAGTAGGTAAGGAGTAGGTGAAGTGGAGGTGGTAGTGGTGTAGTGGGTTAGGTTTAGTGGAGTAGGTGAGGTGGTAGTGGTGTAGTGGGTTAGGTTTAGTGGAGTAGGTTTAAGTGGGTGAAGTAGGTGATAGGTTTTAACAAATAGTGGTTGTAGAAATGGAGGCTCAAGCAAGGGAGAGAGAAGGTGAATAGTGAAATGATGGATTCGAAGCTTTAGGGTTTGTTTTGTGAAAAATGAAAGAAAAAAGACGGGACTGTTCAACATACGCGAAGTACGAAGACGGCGTGACAGCTGTATTGGGCCAATGAGAGTGTGCCACGTGCTTTTGGAATGAAAAGCGATTCAGTTACAGCGACTGAAGAGACGTTTTTGACCGGACAGATGGGTAGGCCGGTGTGGATTTAGCCCGGTTGAAAAGCTAAAGTTTTTAGCTCGGCTGGTAAAAGATAATTCCTATCATGCTACGCAGATAGAATTAAGGGGCAATTGAGAGGGTAATTTATATATAAATTGGGCCGAGCTAGGTAATGGGCCATTCTGTGGGCTACAGTAAAGACTGAGTAAAAGGGCCTTGAAGTTAGCCCGGTCCAAAAGAGCTTTGTAGTTAGCTCGGTCGGCATGGTCAGAGCGGCGACAGTTAGTTCGGTCAAACCATATTGAGCCGAGGTATTTTGGGCCTTTTCTCAGGACCTTGCTGTTGAATAGCTCGGTCTAGGCACACTATGGATAGCACAGTCTCAACAGGTGAAACCGAAGTACAAGTAACAGAGGAGAGAACCAAGCTAGCTAGAGCTCGGTCATTTCAACCAGTTTAGCATGGCTATTTTATCCCGGTCATTTTGTCATACTACCGAAGTAAAACCATCTCACTTGGTTTAAGCAGTGAGGGGGTGTTGAAGGATAAGTATTATCTTTCAGAAGTGTGATTCCTAGGAGGACTCTGCATGGAGGAATAAGAGTCCTACTAGGATTATGCCACGCGGAACTTATAAAAACTCATAACATCACCTATGGAGAGGTAACACAACTTTGACTCTCGAATACACAGAGCTTTTATCTATTTGTCTATTTTGCTGACTTAGGCATCGGAGGGGTATTTGGCACACACCTACCGGCTAGCTCACGTTTGTGTTTTCAAGAGTAAAGCGACGGCGTTTGGAGGAGCGCAAACTTGATCAATAGGATTATACGAGAAGATCATTTCTTACTCGTACAATATTGATCTTTACTAAAATTTTAATTCACATAATATAATTATGTTAAAAATATTAGATTAACTTTTTTTTTTAATTTAAAAAAAGATGACTATAATTTTTTTCCTACCCCGCGGGTCAGTGATTTATTATTTTAATTAAACCATGGCATCTCATAAAAATCTTGCAAAAAAATCCTGATTCTATCCAAAGATGAATTCTAAGCCACGTAACGTAGTTCATTTTTGTGCTAGGTGTGTGGACAAGCATTCTTGCTTGTTTGAGCTTCCCATGGCGTGTTTCACATTTTCTTGAGCTCCATGGAAAAAGTTATTAGTACTGGAGCATAGTTAGGTGATGTTCTAAGAATGGTATGATTCGTGAAGTGAGTCAAATTTGTGATTTTATATTGGCGTATAGGAGAATAGTAAAACATAATATTTGGAGATTAATAAGTGGCATAATCGCATACTGCTCTAAAAATATCGGATAATTTTTCTCTAATGGAGTGTATTTCATAATATTTTGTGTTTCATATCACATAATCTTCACAATCCAAATCGTATCTCATATAAGTGCAATGCTATATATATATATATATATATATTTTCCTCGAGTTTGGATTTGTTAAATTTAAAGATCTCAACTTTATGTTGAATTTGATCCATTATTGAACTAAGTTGGACTCTTTTCGGTAATATAATTTGTTTGTATAGAACTAACTAAAAAAATTATTCATACAAAAAAATAAGTTGATCCAACATTGATTGTCATACTATTAGATCATTTTTATCTGTATAGTCTACATATTTTTAAGAATAGACCGTCAATGTGTTAAAATATATAGAAAAAGTAGAGAGGTACAGAGTAGAAAAACGCCTCTGTTTAGCAGGAAAACTCAGCACATTAGAAGAGATGGAGTTGCCAACAGATTCAGGAGTCATGTTCTATCTGGTGGCCACAGATCCTATGCGGAAGTATTGCAAGGGGTATCTTCCATGGAAACTGAGAAAGCAAGTTCCATCTTAAAAGTTACTGAAGAGGGTACTGGATGGCTCCTTGGAAGTGTCATAATTCGCCTTAAAGCTGAATACTCTATCCTCAACATTACCAAAGCTCTGTTGGTGAAAGGTTTGGAGCATATTATGGTCAGAAAAGGGAGAGGTTGTGATATTATACTAACTTTTAACTCTCAAGATGAGATGCAATCAAACATTGGCAATCTCAAGGAGTGGTTCAAGGATTGGAGTCAATTTGTGGTGGAATGGAAGTCTGGGTTTCATATGGATCAAGAGAGGTGTGTGTGGTTGAAGTGCTTTGGCATTCCCCTGCATGTTTGAAATCGAAACACTCTAAATGCCATTGGAAGCTTATGGGGATCTGTACTCAACCTAGAGGGTGATATCTGTCAACCAATAACTTTCTCTCATGCTAGAATTAGAGTTGTTACTTCATCTATGGAGTTAATTCATAAAACCTTGATCTTGGAGTGCAAGGATAAATCATATTCCATTTTTGTGTATGAAGATCATCTACCAGATTTAGATAGTTTGAAGCATAATAGTATAGATGGTTATAGCTTCCTTGAAACCTGCTGTAGTACAGAGGGTGGGAACAATCCAGTGGTTGATGATAAGGAAAATGGAGATGATGTTGAAGTGGCTGAGACCAGTGCCATGTTTGGTGTTGGGATTGCTTGCACAAATGAGGTAGCACAGAGAAATGCAACTTCGGACTGTCATTCAGGGAAGGAGGTGGACACAGTGGTTGAAGAGACAACTTGCATTGGAGGCTCTTGCAGAGGAGGAGCGTGTATTGAGGAGTCTTTGATGGATAAGACAGCACATAGCTCACAAAACAATCATGACAGCCTAAGGTGTGTTGAACAAGTCTATACATTTGATTTTATTCGAAGCTTCAATGAGTCCAGTGCACGAGTTAGACCTAGGATCAATTTGGAAGTGGATTTGGCCCAATTACCAAATCATAATTTTTTTAGTGGCCCCTCAATCAGGCCCAATGAGCCTAATGTCATCAGTCCAACTAATTCAGATACTTTAGCCCCTTCTCATTCAAGGAAGCTCTATTGTGGGCCTCCACACAATAATTGTCCCACCCACAATCAAACCAAGATGTATCTTCTGCCTCCACTCAAGAGCATCTACGAATTGAGAGGAAAAAAGGGAAAATGAAGACACAGATTGAGGGGTTCACTAGCTTTGCTAGACTTCATGTATACACTACCAATGTAGCCAAGAAGCACTCCACTAAGCTGGTTATTTTCAGACTTGCAGCTACTGCTATAGCTCACTCAGATTTATTAGAGGCAGACTTTTCTTTGAGGATTCACTTAATCACAGAAGCTGCAGCCACGATACAATTGGGGAAAACTCTAGGTATCAATTATAATGGGAAAGAAGATGATGTTCTTAGCAAAATTATTGGTCTAGAGCTCAAGGACAAGGAGAGAATTGGCAAGGAGGGAAAGGCACAACAGTAAATGGTTGTAGCTGGGCGGTTTGAGTGTATCAATTGGTTTTCTATGAAGCTCTTTTCTTGGAATATTAGGGGTATGGGAAAGGCAGAAAAGCATGGAAGAATAAAAAAACTCATAAAGGATAGACACATAGATGTTTTTTTTCAAGAGACCAAAAAGGCAATACTATCAGATATTGTTGTTCGCAGGTTATGGGGGAGTAGAAATATGGAGTTTATGTCTGTTGATCCAGAAGGAACAGCTGGAGGGTTTTTATGTATTTGGGACTCTGCTGTCTTCACTCTCTCTGGCAGCCGTTGCAATTGGAGGTTTATTCTACTTTTTGGTCTTTTATACAATTCCTTTGAATGTGTTTTGCTCAATAGTTATGCACCTAATGCTGTTAACTTCAGATCCTCCTTCTGGGATAGTCTCTTAAAGCTGAAAGCTTATTTCCCTTATCCTTGGTGCATGGGTGGTGATTTCAATGAAATTAGGCATATGAGTGAAATGGTAGGTTGCTCTAGGAGGGATAGGGGAATGAAACATTTAAATGAGTTCATTGCCAAATCTGAGCTCCATGATTTACCTCTACTTGGAAGAAAATACACCTGGTGTAATGTAAAAGAATCAGAAAAATGGAGCAGAATAGACAGAATCTTGATTAGCCCTGAGTGGTTAATTAATTTCACTATGAAACTTTGGGGATTGCCCAGATTAATTTCAGACCATTGTCCCTTGTTGATGATGGAGGATGACCGAGATTGGGGGCCCAAACCTTTCAAGTTCCTTAATGCTTGGACTCTTCATCCCAATTTTTCCCAGCTTCTTGTTACTTTTTGGTCAAATACTACCTTTGAGGGTTGGTCTGGATTCATTCTTCTACAAAAGCCCAAGCATTTTAAGTTGATTCTAAAATCTTGGAATATTGAGGTGTTTGGAAATACTCACTCTAAAGTTAAGTCATTGGAGGAAGAGCTACATGCTTTGGACATCATTGCAGAGGATAGGCCACTGGCTGATTCAAAAAATGCAAGAAGAAGAATGGTTAGAGGGGAGATTTGGAAACTATACAAAATGATAGAGTGGATGTGGCATCAAATTCAGACTGAACTGGACTCTCAATGGGGATAAAAACACTAAGTTCTTCCATGTTATTGCTAGTACCAGGCAGAGTAGAAATTTAATTACATCTATTTTAGTTAATGGTGTGTCTTTTGAGGAACCTACCCGAGTCAGGCAGCAAGTTTTACAACATTTCAAGACTCTATACACTAAATCATGGGTTCAGAGACCTACTTTGGGAGGGGTGTTTAATACTATTGAAACAAATTATGTATCTCACCATTTGTTCAGTGCAGCTGAAGTCCTAGCAGCACTTAAAGATTGTGATCACAACAAAGCTCCAAGACCTGATGGTTTCAATCTATTGTGCTATCAAAAATTTTGGAATGTTATGAAGCCAGGCATAATGTAATTTTTCAAGGAATTTCACTCCAATAGAAAGCTTACTTATGGCATTAACAACACGTTGGCCCCGTTTGGTAGAACTGTGGGAAAGTGATTATATCTTATAACTTAACAGCTTATAGCTTATAACTGTGAACATAAGCTGATTTTTTACTTATAAATTAAGCTTCTCCTCCTCCACTCAAAGAATAAGTTGATTTTTGACTTGAAAAAAGCTATAAACTATATTGTTAAGCTAAACCAAATACATCAAAATAGCTTAAAGTAAGCTAAAAGCTGAAATAAACTGAAAATAAGTCCTACCAAACAGGGCCATTTATAACTCTCATTCCCAAGTTAGTAAATCCAGTTGGTTTGTCTGACTATAGACCTATAAGTCTAGTGGGATCCATCTGCAAAATCTTGGCCAAAGTTCTCTCACACAGATTGAAATTAGTGTTTCCCTCAATCATTGGTGAAACTCAGACTGCATTCATAGGAGGGCGAAATATTCTTGATAGGTGTTCATCACTAATGAAGTGGTGGATGGTTGGAAGAAGGCCAAAAAGCAAGGATTGATTCTTAAATTGGACTTTGAGAAAGCTTTTGATTCTGTCAATTGGGAATTTCTCTTCTCTTTGATGACCAGTTTTGGCTTTAGGGACAAATGGATCTCTTGGATGAAAACTTGTGTTTCTACAGCAAGAATCTCCATTCTAGTGAATGGGTCACCTACTCAGGAATTCTCCCCCCAAAGAGGTCTTAGGCAAGGTGATCCACTCTCACCTTTTCTTTTCAACATAGTGTCTGAAGGGCTTAACATCCTTCTAGTTAGAGCACTTAATCTTAGTATTCTTAGTGGTGTGGAAGTTGGGTCTAATAATGTTCCTATATCTCATTTGCAATTTGCTAATGATTCCATTCTATTTTGTGAACCTAATTTGGATCAAGTGACATCTATTAAAAGAATCATCAGATGCTTTGAAGTACTATCAGGCCTCAAAATTAACTACCACAAGAGTGTTGTGTGTGGTGTTGGTGTGCCTGAAGATTTTTTGATTTCCTTTGCCAATCTTCTTAATTGCAAGGTGTAGGGCTTTCTTCTAAAATTTCTGGGGCTGCCTTTAGGTGCTAATCCAGGCAGAAAATCTACTTGGAAGCCTGTTATTGACAAAATCAAATCTAGGCTATCTGGGTGAAAGAGGAAATTGCTATCCTTTGCAGGTAGATTAACCTTGATCAAATCTACTTTGTCCAGCTTACCTGTTTACTTTCTCTCTTTATTTAAAATGCCTAAAGGAGTGGCTAGAGAAATAGAAAAGATTGAGGCTGCTTTCTTATGGGGTGGTAGTGATCTCAAAAGGAAAGTTCATTTGGCATCCTCCAATGAAGTCCTCTTACAAGCACTCTAGATTATGGAGTGACATCTTATCAGTTGAAGCTTCTAATATGCTTATTTCTAATTTATTTTTGGACAATTGCATCATCAAAGTGGGGAATGGTCATAGAATCAGTTTCTGGTCTGATAGATGGGTTGGAAACCTCTGCCTGAAAGCTGGTTTTCCTATTCTCTTTAATCTTTCAACTGATCAAGAAGGTTCTCTCTACCAATATTTTGTTAGAAAATCAAGCCCTTGTGATTCGAATCTCCCCTATAGAAGAGAGTTGTATTCTTGGGAATTAGCTGAAGAAGTTAGACTCAATGCTGTTTTATCCTCAGCTCCTTCTCTGTGTTTGGATTTTGCAGATTGTTTGGTCTGGTCTAATGATTCTGCAAGCCATTTCTTTGTCTCAGCTCTCTACTCTTACAGTTCTTCTCTACTTGGTCCCCATATCAGAACCTGTAAGTTTATTTGGAACTCTCTATTGCCCCCCAGAGTTTCATTCTTCTGTTGGTTGGCTTGGAAAAATAGGATTAAATTCTCGGACTTTCTGCTCAGGATTGGTGTTCTTGGCATCAATGTCTCATCCCTCTGTTCATTCTGCAATTCTGAGTTGGAATCTGCCACTCATGTCCTGATTTATTGTCCTTTCTCTTAGTCAATTTGGTCTGCAATGATTGAAGAGTAGGGATTTCATTGGTGCATTCCTAAGTCAGTTGATAGTCTTCTTGCTTGGTGGATGAGTGGTAAATTTAAGAAGCTTGAGAAGTCTATTTGGAGAGCCATTCCTTTAATTGTTCTTCGGTCACTTTGAAGCTTAGAAATGAATGTAGATTTTCTAATGTTCAACCCAACTCATCTGATATACTTGATCTCATCAAATTCAGAACAGCCCTTTAGCTCAAAGCTTCCATCGAGAATTTCCCCTACACTGTTGATGATCTGGTATTCAAATGGAGTCAGATCAGGAGAAGAGCTTGAATTTATACTGTTGATGATCTGGTTTTTCTACAGTTTTGTTTTGCTGTTTGACCTGTCTACTTCTGCTCTCCTCCTTCTCTCTTGTGGTTGGAGTTTGCTCAGATTTTGGTGCTGTTTTGTTCCAAACAGATTTTGGTGGAATTTGCTCAGATTTTGGTGTTTGTTTTCTGCTGTTTTTCTTAGATTTTGGTGCTGAGGTTTGGTGGTGGAATCTGATCTGATGATGCTGGTCCTATCTGTAGTTTGGGGGAGTTGGTGTTAGTCTGTTTTGATTTTTGTAAGGTGTTACCTTCTTATTACATGATGTTGGGGCAAATTTGAAGCATATCTGTAGTGGTGTGCAAGCTACAGGAAAAGTGTGCTGGTGAGGGCAGAGTTGTAAATGATGTGTAGTCTAGGTTTTCTGGTCATGGAGTGTATTCTGTGGCTGCCTAGTCTTGGAGACTTCCTTCAGCTTGGGTGTGTGTGATGGTATGCTTCTCTGCAAACTGATCTGTAGCTGTTTGTTTTGATCTGTGTATGTTGATCTGAATATGCTGATTTGCAGACTGCTCTGTTTCTCTTGGTTGAGCGGATATGTTAGTCTTGTTTTGCTCAACATTGTTTTGTTAATCTTTCCTAGCTGATTCTGTTTCTCTTGTTTTGTTTATTGGTTTCTCACCAACTGGAACTCCAAGCTCCTCTTTATTGATGTTCTGTATCTTTTTTGCATGCTTTCATCAATAAAGATTTTCTTTGCCGATCTGAAAAAAAAAATGTGTTAAAATATATATGTGATTTTATCATTTGATTACTTATATATGATTAATCTAATTTTTTGCATACATGTTCTTCTGAATTTGTCATCGAGATGAATGGTATAGATTATTGATGTAAGTACAAATTAATCCCACAATGCATCAACTTCAGTCATAAATTTGAGACATTAAACTTTGGCAAATCCAAACTCCTTTTTCTCATTCCTAAACACAAAGTAATGGAATGTATGCCCATTCACTCCGGTATTACGCATTCATAAATGCATATGAACCCATTAAATTGTGTGTGAGAAAATAAGATTATATATAATATTTTCCTCATGTAACATAGATTTCTTTCCATTTTAATTTTGAGTAATAATTGAAAATTTTAAAATATCAATTCTAAATTTACTGATAACTCCCTATAAGAAATTAAAATTTTAGAGACAAAAATTTAAAGACAAAAATCAGTTTTTAGGCACAAAATATTTTTGTCGCTAAAAGTGTTATTATTTTATTTTTAACGACAAAATTAGATATTTAGTGATAAATCACTAACCTTTTTGGACCAATTTATTTTGTCTGTAAAAGTGCATTTAATAGCAACATTTTAAAATTTTTGTCCCTAAAAGAGACTTTTTTTTTCTTTTTTTAAACTTTTCGAGACTATTTTTTAGTGATTATCCTCAAAACAACTGAAATTAATTCTTAAATATTTTTTTACAACAAAAAATTTATACTTTTAAAAATAAAAAGACTTGATCTATAAACTTCTTATATATTGTAACCATTGTTTAACCACCTACTTTTACCCTTATGATTATTACATCTGGGGCCCTTCACCATTGACCACCACTTATGATAACTTATCAATTACTAGCGGGTGGTACACGTGATATATGTGCAATTCAAATAACTAATAATAAAAATAAATAATAAAGAATTAAATATTATAATATGTATGTTGCTTAAGTAATAAGTATGTTTTTAATAAAACCCAAAGTCTTGGGCTTAAAACTTATTTATGTTGTGTATAATAATCTTTTTTTATTTTAGCATATATAAAGTTTCCACGTGGCATAATGAGAAGAATGTTTCACTAAACCAATTTCTGCCTTCACTTAATAATAGTATAGATAGATATATAAAGTTGTCACGTGGCATGAGGAGAAGAAAGTTAGTGATCATAATGATGAAGTAGTTATCTTTCATTGATTTACAATTAAGCTTTACAAAAGAGTGATATAATAAAGAGACAAAATGAAAGTTAGACAAATAAGAAATGCCCTAAAGGCTTATATTTTTCCAAGACAACGCTTGGGTACAACAAAAGTGGACTTAAGTCCAATACAGTTAATGCCCTTAGCTTGTACAAATAAATGCAGTAAATACACAAAAGAAGCTTTCGCTCCAAGTCCTCCCAAGCTATTGCCTTGGCGAAGGCATATCATCATCACCTAAAATTTTTTTCCCACATAGGGTGAGCCAAAACCCAATAAAAATAATCCAACACAGTATATGAATCTTAACAAAGCTATAAGGTGAATGCATATACAATGCCCATGCCAAAACATATTTTTATAACTCTTTCCAAAACTATACAATGCCATAATAATATCATAAATCACTTCATTTGGAGTAAAAAGATAGGGCAGTGAATCACGCTTTGGGAATTTCAAAACAATACAACCTTTCTTGAAAATTTCATCCGGAGGAAATTGTAAACTGGGACCCATGTAAACGTAGGATATACAAGCACTACTATTACCATTTCACGAAAATTACGTCCGCGGGATTGACATACATGTATACGCGCGGTTTTTAAGACTTTCACCATGGACACTCAAGCCAACTTATTTCAACATTACAATACATGTTTCCCAGATTCACCCATTTTTCTCAAAACGATAAACATTTCAAATGTATAAGCATGAAATAATGCTTAATTCTCTTAATTCACATGCAATTTCTACAACACTCATAGCTATCCTCCACCGATAGCCTAAAATAGATATTTCTAAACAGATAAACAGTGTTCAATGAAGATAAACTTTCCAAATTTCAAGAGGTAAGCGATAATACGTGTCCAACTCCACCATCCTCACTAATATCAATCCAATTTCACAATTTCACTATCAGTTTGATAATTTATATAAAATCAACAATTAAAATATTTAGAGGAAAATCCCCTTTTCTTTCGAAAATCAATCCCAAGTAACAAAACCAACCATTTCTTCCTAACTCAACATTATTTTTAACATCACAATCATTTTCAAGAATCCATTAGACAAACCTCTCTTTTGATTTTTACCCAAAACCCTTTATTTGTTCCAAATCATCCAAAACTTAATATTGTTTAGAAATAACAAATAACTAAGTTAAAACTTATAAAATGCCATGACCCAAACCCGCTCCTATAGGTTTGGCATCATAATCGACCAGTAATCCTTAGATTACAAAAGGCCTCTGAACAGATTAATACATAATAAGGGGCTGCAGAAGCAGATATATAAAACGTATATAGTCCATTGAGCTGTGTACACATACATAAGACAAAATTTGAAACTTATATACATATCTATGACATTACTAACACATTAATCTTATGTCATCATATCCACAATACAGAACATTTAGTCAAAATATAAAAAATATAAAAGTCCCGAACATTGATCATAAACACTTGACCATGTCAAAACGGAAACCCCCTCAGGAGGCACAGAGGATGGCTAACCAAAACAATACTCCAAGCAACAACTTAGGCCTGATCACACGCCTGCTCACCTACAAACATAAATAATACAGTGAGCTAGAGCCCAGTGAATAACAACAAAGTAAAGATTTTAATGAATGATGTCCATAACAATTTCAGAAACAGAGTCATATTCATATTCAAATCATGTGTGGTACATCTATTAGCATTAACAAATCACATTGGTCATTCATATCAAGTTCCATAATGGAATCTCTAGTACCGAGTATCATATAACATACGTAGGCCACAGTATTGTTTCCCTTGGGCAAGGGCCTCATGCCATGGTATTGTTTCTCCCAGGGGATCATAAGCCACAGTATTATTTCCCCTAGGCAAGGGTGTGATAACCCTGTCCCGTGTTGTGTTAATTAATCTTAATTACGAGTGTGATTACATGCTTAATATGATTTTAGTGGTAATTGTGTGATTATTTATGTTTTTGAAACTATATCTGTTCATCGTAGGAAAATCTATCCAACTTACTACTATAATTTGAAAATTGAAAACCGTAGAGGTTACAGAAACTAGAATTGTCTGCACCATTGTGATTAGCATGATTTTTAGAGTCTATGGTGTAATTTAATTAAAAATTGATTTGGACTGGATTAATTAGATTAAATTGATTAATCTAAGCTCAATTAATTAGCTTTAATCAAAATTGATTAGGCAAGCATATATAAATGACCTATTTACACTTAAGCTCACTCTTTTGAGCTCATTTCTCTCTACTTGGCTGAGATTACACTCTAGAGAGAGAGGGGGATGGTTCTAGAGAGAGAGTGAAGGTAAAAATTGTGAAATTAAGCAAGAAGCTTGAATTTAAGAAGGGTTAACTCAAGAACTAACTAGAATTTAGAAGATTGGAGCTCCTAGGTAAGTAATTAAGCTCAAACTCATGGGTTTGAGTTTGTAATTAAGTGAATTCAAACAAGATATGTAATTAACAATAAGAATTGAGTTGGTGATAATGAATTTGAAGTTAATATGTACATGCATGTGAGAGTTAACCATAGATTTGCATATTTGAATAGGAAACATGTTGATCATGTTGAATTAAGGGTTATTTGACACATGCATGTAAGAATCTTTAAGAATTGAAGCATAATTTTAAGCCTAGGAGCTTGTCCATGCTAGATACAAAACATGAATTTTGTACATATAAAGTTTATGGTTTGAAATTTGTTAAACCCATGGAATTTTGAGCTATGGTTGCGAGTTATCTTCAAATGTGTGTTTTTGGGAGTGTACTTGCATATTTGAGTGTTTTATACATGAATTGGATGTTTGGAATTGTGATTTGAGCTTCAAACAGAATTCTAGAAAACCCAGAATTCGACCTGTCCGTTCGAGCGAGGAAAGTCTCGCTTGAGCGTGAAAATCAAGCTCTTAGAAGTTTTACAGTGAATTACATGGTAGCTCGAGCGGCAAACCTTGCGCTCGAGTGGACCCCGTTTTGCAAGACTCCTCGCTCGAGCGTAAAATTAATGCAACCAGTACTTTTTAGAGTTTTGCAGTCGCTTGAGCGACCAAAGTTGCGCTCGAACTCAGAGCTCTGTTTCAAAAATTTTGAAAGGTTGTTTTATGTTTTGTTTTCCGTTCTCTTTCACTTCTAAACACTCTTAGACATGCATTGAACATTGTAAATGACCTAAAGGGGTAAGAAAGAGGCCTAAGAGAAGTAAATAAATTAAGAACGGATTGAATTGCTTATGACCCAATATGTTATGTAATGTGTAGGGTCAAGCACAAGGACAAATCCATCGGCGGAACACTGTGAGTAATATCTTAATAAGGATATCTTGAAGTATGCTACTTCCCAAATGCTTGCTCCTATATAAGTTTCATGGATTTGTTAATTTGAATTGTGAACGAGTATTTGTTATACCAATGAATGAATTGGGCCAAAGGCCATTTGACATGAATGAATTGAGCCAAAGGCCATTTGACATGAATGGATTGGGCTAAAGGCTGTCTGACATGAGTGATTGGGCCAAAGGCCATTTGACATGAATGGATTGGACCAAAGGCCGTTTGACATGAATGAATTGGGCCCAAGGCTGTTTGACATGAATGAATTGGGCCTGAGGCTATTTGATGTGATGGGCTAGAGGCTGTTTGATATGTTTGGGCTTGAGGCCGTCTGATGTACTAGATAGGAATATGAATGGGCCTAAGGACGTTTGATATGTCCGTTATGAATTTCATTCATGTAACTCTTTATTTTAATATTATTCACTGGGCTTTCGCTCACTTTCATTTATATGCATATAGGTGAGCAAAGAGATGTCCAAACCTAGCCTTAGTGAAGAATAAGAGAGGAAGTCAGTTTTGTGAAGTTAGCCCGAATGTCTCACGCACGAGACTTTGTTTTGTACTTTTGTTTACTCTCTTTTGCTATCTTAGCGAATATGTTGGATCACCTATGTACATAAACTTTTGCTTGGCTGACTACATGTTGGAAATTCTTAGATGTACAAGATGTTAATTCTGTCTATATGTGTGAGTTATTATGGAATGCTTTTAGAATAATTCTGCTATGCCATATAAGCACAGCTCATTGGACGAAATTTTTAAGTCTGCTTCCACTTTGGCCCCTTATTTCTATTGAAACATGCTTAATCAGGATTGAGGTCGTAGGTAATCTCTTGATTACTAGCCGGTTATGACCTTAATCCATAGGGGCGGGTTCGGGTCATGACAGAAGGCCTTTGCTAAGGATACCATTAATACATTTCAAAGAATTAGGCCATCATTCATGTAATCTCAAAATAGCATTTTATAAAACAGATCATATCTTATCATTTTGAAGATACTTATAATCAAACATAGCTTTACATAGTTTTTGCTCACAGATAGCTTCGATAACAGAACAAATGGATAAAGCAGCTCACGGCGCATGACCTATACAAACGTATAACAGATACACATATTGAAACACACACTCGGATGGTACTTAACTTGTTTTGTTTCATTCTTAGTGTGTTTTTATCCTTTATCCTCGTTATTTTGTCTTAATTAGGGCTTAAGAATGCCTAAGATGCAATGAGGAAGCCAAAATGTGCTTCAAAACACTTGGTCAAATTTTCAAAAACAAGGCAGTCCGCTCGAGCGCAACTTCGGTCGCTCGAGCAGTCCACAAAGTCTACAAAAGTACTGGTTGCTTGAATTTTCCGCTCGACAGACACTCAATGGTCGCTCGACATAAGGCTGAGTAAAAAGGGTCTCCGCTCGAGCGATCTGCAATAGCTTGAAAAACTTCTGGGAGCTCTCATTTTACGCTCGAGCTCAACTTCAGTCGCTCGAGCGGAGGGTCAAAAACAAGGGTGGTCGCTCGAGCACAGGTTCTGCTACTCGAGCCAACCCCTACACTCTGCAAAAGTTCTAAGAACTCGCATTCTCTGCTCGAGCGCAGACTTCACTACTCAAGCAGAGTGTGCAAATTCTAGAATTTCCAGATTACTGTTCAAGGTTCAAAACTCAATTTCAAACCAACAAAACACATCCTTTTGGGCCTATAACTTGAGAAAACATTGAGAATTTCATAGTATGTGAAGAATTACAAACCATTTCGCAAAATCAAGACCAAAAGTTTTGCCAATTGTACAAAACCAAACTTGAAATGTTGAAAACATGACATGCATGTAATGATATGAGTTTTAACCTTCCAAAACATAATCAAATGAGGTAAAAACATGTGAAATGTGATGAACTTCCAAAATTAAGCTAAAACTATGACATGCATATAAGATTTCTTAGAAAAACAACTTCAAAATGCCATGAAATATGCCAGCATGCATGGCTTGAGTGTTAATTCTTGAATTTTAGCTTAATTCTTGTGATTTATCTCTCAATTCACTTGAATTCTAACATTAGCCAACTCAATTACATAACTAAAGGGTTTAACTCTTACCTTGGCTTCTCAATTGTGCTCTAGATGGCTAATTGATTGAGCTTCCAAGCTAATTCTTCCAAATTCTCTTCAATTTCCTTGTTTGATCTAAATTTCCTTCTCTCTCTCTCTCTCTCTCTCTCTCTCTCTCTCTCTCGGTTTAGTCTCAAAGATGAGGGGTTGAGAGTGTAAAGTGTATCAAAGGTGTTGGAAATGGCCTTATATAGGCTCACTAGGGAGCTTAATCAATGTATGCTTAAGTTAATCAACTCTAATCATGTTATTCTAATTATTTGGTTCCGAAGCGAATTTGAATTAAACCTACCATAAAATTCTAAATAACACATAAACCAAGTCAATTTCGTAATCAGATGCCGATAAGGCCTTCAATTCGCATATCGAATTAGAAATACAAACAGATATTCCTACCATGAACAAATATAAACGTAAATAACATATAACACATACAATTAATGCAAAATTTCCTTTTAATAATTACTTGTTAGGCATTCTTAATCATGGTTTAATAGTTAATCACAGGTTAGGGTTGTTACATAGAAAGTGTGGAGGCATCTCTACCTCAAGTTTAGAAGATGAGAGAGAGAATGAAGATACTTTAAGGATTCCGAAACCCAACGTTGTTCAGATCAAAAGGAAGTCCATGACGTGCTCACCTTTTTAACAAAGGGACACAGGTGAAGAACTTGACGGATCTAGGTGTATTTGTAGAGAGAATGTGAGTTTTAGAGAGAGAGAGTCTCAACTTAAGGTTTTGAAATGTTTAAAGAGAGTAGAAAATGAAAAAGTGATGTAAAAAGTGACTTTTACGGACTAATATATGCGCAGACCGCTCGAGGGCAAGAAGTGTCGCTCGAGCATCTAGACACAAAAGATGTGACTGCTCGAGTGCAAAAAGCTTAGCTTGAACGAAGAATACAACTTCCTAGTAGTTTTGCAAACCTGCAAAAGTACTGAGAGTTCACAAAGACTGCTCGAAAGCAAGAAGTGATGCTCGAGTGTAAGAACAAAATTTTGGACATCAACAACTTGAAAAACAAGCTACTAACTTATTCTAAACATAACCAACATGTAACACCCCCAAAATAATTACAATAATCCAACTCCAACACCGGTACAAAGTGATACAGATACAGTAAGAAGCTTCCATTAATCAGAGTAATATACAAAAATATGACACATGCGATATATATTCATAAATCGTTCATCCTGAATCTACAGTATGTGTTACAAATAGTGAAAAGTAATGAAAGTTACACAAATATTCATCTGCCCTAAAGGCTTACATCTTTCCAAGATCGTGCTTGGTTACAACAAAATGAGTTTAACGCAATACAATTAAGCCCTTGGCTAAACAAAGTAAATACAATAAAAAAGAAGCTCTTGCTCCAAATCTCCCCAAACTACTGTCTTGGCGGAGGCATATCTCCAACACCTGAAAATGGTCTTTCCCAAATAAGATGACCCAAAGCTTAGTAGAAACAATTTAACATATTATATGAATCTTAACAAACATATAAGTATAATGTGCATATGCCATTCTTGAAATGAAATCATTCGTATTCCATAAAATCATAATATGCCGCATTCTACATCTCAATCCATTTTATCTCAATTCTTTTCAAGTCAATTCATTCCATCTCAATTCATGAGTCAAGTTCATTATTATCCAAACAACCCAACTGAGGTTAGAACTCAGTGGTTCTCTAATCAATACAATCATTACACAAAACACTTCAATTTTTCATTTTACAGAAATCTTGTCTGCGGGAATCGACATCGATGTATACGTGCGGTTTTTGGAACTTTCACCCTGAACACACAGGCCAACTTAATTCAATGGAGTCTATCTCATTTCTTCTCCCAAACATGGAGTACATCCCCTTTCTTCCCCCAAATATCATATATATACAATGTATTAAAACACAGTCATATTCAATAACAACCAATGAGAGATTAGTTTCAATTCACCTAATTCTCATGCAATTTCTACAACAATCATAGATATCCTCCGACGATAGCCCAAAACAGATATTTCTAAACAGGTATACAATCTTCAAAATAGATAAACTATCCAAATTTCCATAGGTGAGAGATAATACACATCCAACTCCATCATTTATATATACATTCATCTAATTTCATATTCCCAATACCAATTTCATTATTTATACAAAATAAATATTTGAAACATTTTAGGACAAAACTCTATTCTCTCCCAAATCCAACCCATGTGTTAAAATCAACAAATTTAACACAACACATCCTCATATCTATACCCATAACCATTTTCAATACCTTAATTTGAAAACTCCTCTTTTGATTTTAAACCAAAACCCTAGGTTTATCTAAAATCCTCTGAATCTCAAAATTATTTAGACAACAACAAATAACTAAGTTAATAATTATATGAGAGTGTAGATAGTCCCTACCTTAAAGTTAGAAGACGAGCAAAGCAAGGAGAAAACTTGAAAGATGCTCAAACACACTCTACTCAGATAGAAATGTAGCCCTTGAGATACTCTACATTTTTCTCAAAGAGAGTAGGGTAGAGAAACCACTAGATTTAAGTGAAAATGTAGAGAGAAAGTGAGTTTTAGAGAGAGAAGCTCAAGATCTAGGGTTTTGAAATGTTTTATGTAACGCCCTCAAATAATACATATAAACCAGTCATTCATGACATCCATATAAATAAGAGAATAAAACATACTTTCATTTATCAGAGTATTCAGTACAAAGTATTACATGTTGAAAACAAAAGTAAATGCCCTACGGGCTTACAACTTTCCAAGCCAACACTTGGTTACAAAAAGAGAGTTCTAACTCTAAACACATTAAGCCCTTGGCTTGAATTTACATGTAACACCAAAAATAACAAAACAACCAAAAGAGTCTTCAATTCCCAAAACCTCTCAAGCTAAGACCTTGGAGGCGGCATATCACCTGCACCTGAAAATGATGTCCCATATAGGGTGAGCCAAAGCCCAGTAGAGATATGCTAAACCAAATATGCGAAATAATTAAAACATTAGCATTTGATAAATTTTTAACTCATATAAACCAATGTACATCTCTTTCATAACTAATCCATGTTCACAACCATATTTCCATCCCTTTCTGTTTCATCATCCAGTTCAAATCATAGATATGGTTCATTGTCTATCCGAAGAGTTCATGATGAGACTACAACTCATACTATCAACACTTCAATCATAATCAATTCAAAATGAGACTACAACTCATATTATTAACACTTCAATACTTCAATCATCTACATTATGCAAATGTAATTAGGATTTCGGGACTTTCACCATGGACACTCCGGCCAACTTAGTTATCAATGGAGTTCATCCCCTATCTCCTCCCAAACAGGTTTGAGAGTACATCCCCTATCTCCTCCCAAACCATGGAGTACATCACCTATCTCCTCCCAGACAAGATACATATGCAATGTATTTAAACAAGTCGTTATATACAATGACCAAT
The DNA here is from genome assembly GCF_055761805.1 of Camellia sinensis. Taxonomy (NCBI): domain Eukaryota; kingdom Viridiplantae; phylum Streptophyta; class Magnoliopsida; order Ericales; family Theaceae; genus Camellia; species Camellia sinensis. The sequence goes on along the minus strand of NC_138961.1, from coordinate 189,807,538 downwards.
TCGCTAACATATTCAATGTTATCATCCACTCGTCATATTCAATGACATATTTCAATAGATTAGTTTCAATTTCCCTAATCATCATGCAAGTCTACAACACTTATGACTATTCTCCACCAATAGTCTAAAGCAGTTATTTCTAAACAGATAACAAATTCATCAAACAGATAAATTATCGACAGTTCCATAGGTGTGTGATTAATCAATTTAACAACACCATTCAATTCCATGACTTCCCAATTTCATAGTTTTCAACACAATTTCATATTTCCATAACCTTCGCAAATTAATTATACAAATTAATTATTTAATTTCAATTAGGGCTTTAATCCCCCTATTCTCAAACATTGCCCCCAAGGCCAATTTCACTCATATCACATAAACAATCCCAATTTCATGTCTCTCATACATATTAAACCTAAATATGAAAAACCCCTCTTTTATAATTCAATTTCAAAACCCTAACTTTTCAAAATTTCCATAACTTCACCATTTATACAAAATGACTAAAATTTATGTTAAAACACATAGAATGGAGTAGATTATCCCTACCTTAATTTTCGAAGCTCAAAGGAGAAGATGAAGAAAACTGAAGGTGCTCCAAACTCAAAGATTTTCGGATCAAAATGTAGTCCACACCAAGCTCCACACCTTTTACAAAGGGACTAGAGTAGACACGCCCAAGAACCAAGTGTATTTTTAGAGAGAGAGAGAGAGTGTAGAGAGAGAGAGTCGAAATTAGGGTTTGAGGTAAAAAAGAGATGCAAAAGTGATGAAGAATCATGCTGCTACAATCTGATATCCTCGAGTCTCGCTTGAGCGAAGAAGTGGTCGCTCGAGCGACCAGGCAAAAAGATACCTCGCTCGAGCGCAAAAAGCCTCGCTCGAGCGAACAATGCAAAGCTTTAGGTCTGCAACCCGGAAGCACGCTCGACCGTAAAAATGCTCGCTCGAGCAAAGAAGCACAACCTTCAGGTCTAACAGAAATGCAGACGCACGCTCGAGCGCAAGACTTCTCGCTCAAGCAAAGAGACACGAGGCTTGCTCGAGCGACAAAGTCCTCGCTCGAGCGAAGAGACCAAAAACTGGACAGCAACCATTTGTTTCAAAACACACCCAACCTGTTCCAAACCTGCCCAATACATCCTAAAACTCAAATACAAGGAATTAAAGAACGGAAAGAGACATATACAACAATAATCAACCAAGGAACCCAAGTCCGGAATACAGTACATAAAGGGGAAAATCCGGGATCGCTATATTTTAGAGAGAGAAAGAGATAAAAAGTGATTTAAAAAGGTGTTACTGCGAACTGATATACTCATAGTCTGCTCGACCGCAAGAGTTGATGCTCGAGCGTCAGACATAATAAATTGTTTTGCTTGAGTGCAAGAAGTGACGCACAAGCACAAAATGCACACTCCCAGTAGTTTTATAGACAACGGACTAATACACGAGCGCAAGAATGACCACACAAGCTGAGCCCGTGGCTCGAGCGTAGAAAATATCGCTCGAGCATAGAATACATCCTCCCAGTAGTTTTGTAGACCTACAAAAGTACTGAGAGTTCACAAAGCCCGCTCGAGCGCAAGAAGTGTCGCTCGAGCGGAGGAGCAAAATCCTGGACAACAAAAGGTTTGAAAACCAAGCAACCAACCTGTTCCAAACACAACCACAACAGCCCAATAGCCAAATTCAAAGAAACACAAGGGAAACAAGATATAACCAACAATATAAAAACCATTAAACCTGCGTCCAGGAAACAACAAGAGTTGGGTCAAAACCAACACGTCCTAAAAGCCAAACTCAAAGAGAGATAAGGGGAACCAAGACATGAATAACTATATAATGCCAATGAAACACGGATCCAAAACATTAAATGGTTCGGGTCTAAACCAGGATCACTATAGATTGCTTTCCATGTTTAGTGATAGTTTAAATTTTAATAAAATAAAATTTAAAAGTTTTAATTAATTAATTTTTGTGTAAGTTGGTTGTTCTTTTGACCTAACTGATAAAGCTAAATTGTTTTTGGTTTGAATGATTTACTGGTTTAACTGTAATTTTAACGGTTTTACCAAAATATATTGGTTAGATTTGTTTGATTCGAAATAAACTAAAGAATTGAGATTGCTTGATTAGAAATAAACTTCTTGCCCCAAACAACTGCTAATTTTTATTTTATAATCCCACATCGGTAAAAGAAAGAAAAAGTGAATTGTTTCATTTATATAAAATGAATCTTATAAGCAAAAAGAAATTTTTAATGAGAAGCTTTATAATCAATATCTCATACCAATTTTTTTTATTTTCTTAATTTTAAACAATTAAGAAAAATCTCCATTGGCTAGCTTTCATATAACTTTTATTTTACAATCTCACATGGAGGTTTTGATTTTAAAAATAATTTGTATGAGGTTTTAAAACTCTCATAATATCTCTCCTTAAAAGTATTCTTTTGTAAAATATTTAAATATATTGATAATCTCACTGTCACTCTTATTGCTCCTTAATACAAAAATTATGCAATAATTATGATAATTTTAAATTTATATTACGTCAATTTTAAATTTAAATTAATAGATTGTTTTTCATATTTAGTGACAATTTAAATTTTAATAAAATAAAATTTAAAAGTTTTAATTAATTAATTTTTGTGTAAGCTGGTTGGCCTTTTGACCTAACTAATTAAGTTAAATTATTTTGGTTTGAATGATTTGCTGGTTTAACCGTGATTTTAGCGGTTTTACTAAAATATATTGGTTAGATTTATTTGATTCGAAATAAACTAAAAAACTGAGATTGTTTGATTAGAAATAAATTTCTCGCCTAAACAATTGTTAATTTTTATTTTACAATCTCACATCGGAAAAAGAAAGAAAAAATGAGTTGTTTCACTTATATAAAATGAATCTTATAAAGGGAGTTTTGATGGAGAAGCCTTCTAGAAGCTCCAAACCTTAATTCTAAAATTATTGAATTTTCTTAATTTTAAACAATTAAGAAAATTATCACTAGCTAGTTTCCATTTACCTTTTATTTTACAATCCCACATTGCACAAAAAAAAGAAAAAAAGAAAAAAAGTGAATTGTTTCACTTACATAAAGTAAATTTTATACTCTCATTTGTATAAATTATTGAATTTTCTTAATTATAAACAATTAAGAAAATTCTCATTTGTTAGTTTCCATTTAACTTTTATTTTACAATCTCACACCGGGAAAACAAGGAAAAAATGAATTGTTTCACTTACATAAAATGAATCTCATGCTACCATTTATATAAAAGGAAATTTTTAGTGAGAAACCCTATGATCAATATCTTTTTTATTTTATTTTTTATTTTCGTAATTTTAAATAATTAAGAAAATCCCAATTGGTTAGTTTTTATTTAACTTTTATTTTATAATCCCACATAGAGGTTTTGATTTTAAAAATAATTTTGTATGAGATTTTGAAACTCTCATAATATTTAACTTTAAAATAATTACAATTCCACATTAAGAAAAGAAAGAAAAAGTGAGTTGTTTCACATATATAAAGTGAATCTTATACTCCCATTTAATATTGTAGTATTGTGCATATTTCAGATCAAGATGGTTTAAATTTTAAAATTAAATTTAAAAGTTTTAATTAATAAATTTTGTTATAAATTGGTTGGTCTTTTAACTTAACCGATTAGGCTGAATCGTTTTCGGTTTGACTGATTTATTGGTTTAACCGAGGTTTTAGCTTTTTTATCAAAATATATTACCCAGATTTGTTTGATTTGAAATAAACTAAGATTGACCTTATTAAAAATTTAACGACTGAAATTGTTTGATTAGAAATAAACTTCCCGTCTAAACAACTGTTAACTTTTATTTTATAATCCCACATTAAGAAAAGGAAGAAAAAATGAGTTGTTTCACTATATAAATCTTTTGCTCCCATTTAATATTGTAGTGTTGTATATGTTTCAGTTCAAGACAGTTTAAATTTTAAAATTTAAATGAAATTTAAAAGTTCTAATTATTTAATTTTTATATAAGTTGATTGTTCCTTTGACCTAGCCGATAGGGTGAATCGTTTTCAGTTTGACTGATTCACTGACTTAACCGAGATTTTATCAAAATATATTGGTTAGATTTTTTGATTCAAAATAAATTAAAGATTGACCTAATTAAAGATTAAATGGTTGAGATTGCTTGATTCGAAATAAACTTCTCACCAAAACAATTATTAACTTTTATTTTATACAATCTCACATCGAGAAAAGTAGGATAAAGTGAGTTATTTCACTTATATTATACAAAGAAAATAGGGTTTTTAGAGAGAAGATTTCTAAGAGTTCTAAACCTTCATTCTAAAATTATTAATTTTTTTTTAATTTTAAACAATTAGGAAAATTTTCATTGACTAGCTTCCATTTAACTTTTATTTTACAATCTCACATCGAAAAAAGAAGGAAAAAGTGAATTGTTTAATTTACATAAGATGAATCTTATGCTCCAATTTATATAAATTATTGAATTTTTTAAATATTAAACCATTAAGAAAATTCTCATTGGTTAGCTTCCATTTAATTTTTATTTTACAATCTCACATCGAGAAAAAAAGAAAAAAGAAAAAAGAAAAAAGAAAAAAGTGAATTGTTTTACTTACATAAAATGAATCTTATGCTCTCATTTATAAGCAAAATGAGATTTTTAGTGAGAAGCCTTATGATCAATATTTTATACTAATATTTTTTGATTTTCTTAATTTTAAACAATTAAAAAAATCTCGATTGACTAATTTCTATTTAACTTTTATTTTATAATTCCACATAGAGGTTTTGATTTTAAAAATAATTTCGTATGAGATTTTGAAACTCTCATAATACCTCTCCTTAAAAGTATTCTTTTATAAAATATATAGATATATTGATAATCTCAATGTCACTCTTACTGCTTCTTAATGCAAAAATTGTGAGATAATTATGATAATTTTAAATTTGTATTTAAAACTTATAAATTATGGGACAGATTATATAATTTTAAATTTATATTGTGTCAATTTTAAATTTAAATTAATAGATTACTTTTCATATTTGGTGGCAGTTTAAATTTTAATAAAATAAAATTTAAATATTTTAATTAATTAATTTTTGTGTAAGTTGGTTGGTCTTTGGGCCTAACTGATTAAGCTAAATCATTTTTTATTTGAATGATTTGTTGATTTAACTGTGATTTTAGCGGTTTTACATGTTACGATGATTCTTTTTTATTCACTAAGTTTTTAATTTTTTTAAATTATTTACATTTCAAAAACCAATATGACAAATTTTTAAAAATTCGTTCATTTTTATTCTAAAATAACGAAATATTAGAACTATGTTATATATATATAACAAAGCATAATTTTAATCTATCTATACTATATGTTATAGTAAAGAAATATTTAAAATAAAATTCTTAAATTTATATATAAAAAAATTTAATTTAATTATCATATTTTTAATAAATAATATATTATTTTATCGGGTGATATTCTAGTTTTTTTTTAAATGGAATTTCTCGCGGTGTTTCGCTTTCCACCGACGAAAACTGTGGAAGACACTGCCAGCTGTCAGAGTGATGATTCATCCCACTAATTTTTGGACCACTAATAGCTCTAATGAGTTTAAAAAAAAAAAAAAAACAAACAAACTCAAGCCAAAACATCACATCACTTTGGTGGGGGCCACTGTGCCACATCATTAGTGATGCTCTAGAGCTCCCAATTTAGTGCTCTAAAACATTATTCTTCATTGAGTTGAGTCGAGACTTTGATTTGGATTGATTGATTATATTTAATTATGAGTTTATTTGGCTTCTCCTGAATCATCACTATATTTTTTTTATACATCTTATAAAAAATTAAAAATACATTTATGTGGATAATCCTAAATAATCCCTATATAAATAGAGGTGATAGCTTGTCTTCAATTCATAAAGTTGACTGGACGATATTATTAGGTTTGTAAGGCTTATCACGAGTCATATTTTAATAATCTGAATCGCTGAATGTGTAGAGTTCTTTGAGTATTTTATTTTTGTAAAAAATCACGTTGATCGGATATTGATAGCTAATTGATCAGATCAGATTTTCGTCAACAATCTATTTTGAAAATTATATTTACTGTTGACAAAAATCTAATCCGATCAAGTAGCTATCGATATCTGATTAACATAATTTTTTTATAAGGATAAAATAATCGACGATTTTTACATATTGAACAGTTCGGATCATCAAAACGGGATTTGTGATCAGCCTACACGGGCCCAACAACATGCTTTAGTCCGATCACGGACCGGAGAGAAGCCTATTCCTAAATAGAAATGGTCCGGTTAACAAGCACCTTTAGGGTACAAATAAAAAATAAATAAATAATTGAAGAATACAGGATATTTTTTACTAAATTTAATACATTTTTATTAAAATCAATATATTTTTTAATATTTTTATCTATTTTTAAGATATTTTTCTTATATGTTTTCCAATATTAAACAATTTCCAAGTGAGGTGTAACACTTTCATTTATTGGAGTTTTATTTTTGTTTAAACGCGAAAATTAGTGACATTTTTATTTCATCAATTACAATAAATTAAAATTAAAATTAAAATAATGATTTGTCTCAAATTCGAGTATGATCGGGAGTGTTATTTTTGTGTTCTTAAATCGTATTTAATCTATTTGATTTTGTTTGTAAAAAAAAATTAATTTTTTTTTTTAAATCACTTAGTATTATTTTCATTTTTGTTAGGGCAAAAACATTTTTTGCGTTCATATATTTTTGTTAAAAATATTTTGAATTTAAACCAATCAGAGTCATTACGTTAGTCATTTTTGTAAATTAAAATTAAAATTTTATCTCAACATTGACCCCTTCAAGATTAGAAATATTTTGTACAATTTTTTTGCAAGATAAAGTTGATAATAAAAAGTAATGTAGTATTGTGTATATTTCAATTCAAGATAGTTTAAATTTTAAAATTAAGATAAAATTTAGAAGTTTTAATTAATTAAATTTTGTATAAGTTGGTTTGTCATTTGACCTAACCGATTTGGCTGAACCATTTTGGATTTGACCGATTCGCCAGTTTAATCACGATTTCTCATATTGATTTTATTAATTTTAAACAATTAAAAAAGTTTCCATTGACTAACTTCCATTTAAAACTCTAATTAGTTTATGATTTATTTTATAATCTCACATCGGGAAAAGAAGAAAAAACAAACTTTGTTTCACTATTTATCTATATTTATATCTATATATTATATAAGGAAAATAGGATTTTTAGAAAGAAGTTTTCTAGGAGCTCCAAACCCTCATTCTAAAATTATTAAATTTTCTTAATTTTAAACAATTAAGAAAATTCTCATTGGTTAGCTTCCATTTATATTTTATTTTACAATCCCACATCGGGAAAAAAAAAAGAATTGTTTCACTTTTATAAAATGAGTCTTATACTTTCATTTATATAAGTAAAAATAGATTTTTAGTGAGAAATCTTGTGATCAATATCTCATACTAATTTTTTTTTTTATTTTCTTAAAAAACCCTTTTTCCTTATATAATATATATATAGATAAGTGAAATAACTCATTTTTTTCCTTCTTTTTCTGATGTAGGTTTGTGTAAAATAAAAGTTAACAATTGTTTGGGCGGAAAGTTTATTTTGAATTAAGCAATCTCAACCATTTAATCTTTAATTAGGTCAATCTTTAAATTATTTTGAATCAAACAAATCTAACCATTATATTTTTGATAAAACTACTAAAATCGCGGTTAAACCAATGAATCAGTCAAACCGAAAACGGTTTACACTATCGACTAGGTTAAAGGATCAATCAACTTATACAAAACTTAATTAATTAAAACTTTTTAATTTTAAAATTTAAACTGTCATGAACTAAAACATACACAACACTAAAATATTAAATATGAGCATATGATTTATATAGTGAAATAACTCACTGTTTCCCCATATTCCTAATGTGGGATTAAAAAATAAAAGTTAACAGTTGTTTGGACTGGAAGTTCATTTTTAATTAAGCAATCTCAGTTATTCAATTTTTAATAAGGTCAATCTTAGTTTATTTCAAATCAAACAAATATATGCAATATATTCTGATAGAACAGCTAAAACCGCAGTTAAAACAACGAATCAGTCAAACCAAAAATGATTCAGTCTAATCAGCTAACACTACAAAAAAATTGACTTTTTGCGACGGTAAAATACCGTCGCTAATACTCCTAATGCCGTCGCTAATACTTTTTGCGACGACAAGAGGGGGGTCGCAACTGCAGGGGTTGCAAAAGAGTTTTTGCGACGGTAAGTGCCGTCGCTAATGTTTTGCGACGGCATTTTTTGCCTTTTTGCGACGGCACCGTGCAGTCGCTAATAACGTTTGAAATTTCTTGACTTTTTTGCGACGGCCCTATTTTACCGTCGCTAAAAATGTTATTTGAGACGGCAAAAATTACCATCGCTAATAGTCTTTTTTTTAAAAAAAAAACACTATTTTTTGCGACGGTGTGGTGTCGTCGCAGAAAGTATAAAAAATATGAAATTTTCTATTTTTTGCGACAGTGTAATGCCGTGGCAAAAAATATTAAAAAATAATAAAATTTATATTTTAAATAATAAAATTCTATTTTTTGCGACAGTATAATGTTGTCGCAAAAAGTAAAACCTGTAACAAAATTAATAAAAATATTAAAATTTTCTATTTTTTCCGACGGTGGTGTCGTCTCTCACTCTCTAAGAGCTGATTATTTACATTCCATTCACAAAAACATCATAACAGAAAATAAAAATAAAAATTGATCAAATCATCAAATTCAATATTTTACAAAGAACAATTAAACTGTACATGCTCATAAAAGCATATTTAAATTATAAACTTCACCCAAATCCTAAAAAAAAAAATAATAATAAAATAAAATCTAAAATTCACCAATCAGCACATTGGATATTTAAATGCTCTTACAAAAAATAAAAAAATAAAAAATTTCCAACAAGATCTCAATTTTGAGCCTATTTCAATAATCAAGCTGCAAATTCCTTACTTCTAGAATCAGATCTTCCCCTCGACAAAATTTATCCTTTTGACCTACAAATAAATAGATAACAGTTGCAAATTATAATCTTTTGGAGAAACCAACTATTTAAACACCAGTAATAAAGACAATGAAGACTGTGGAAAGAACACTTACGTTGTCATCAGGAACAACTGCATATCTCTCAATTGGAGAAACCAAAGCTTTCCCTGCTCACAAAAAAAAAATAAAAAATAAAATAATAATAATAATAATAACAATGGAATTCAATGTAGTCCAAAATAGTGTAATAAACTCTTATTGTAATATACCTGGGGAATTTTTTCTTGTCTGATGGAAGTGGGAAGGGTTGGACTTAAAGGGTTCCTACCTGTCTTGGATTGTAGAATACACAAATTTATTTTGTAGGAACTCACATGCAGAGGGTCCATCATAAAGAATTATGAGAAAAATACTAATATGTGATTACAATTAACTCTATATATGGTAGTTAATCAGGTGTAACGAGCCAAATTCAGTGGCCAATAACTTCAGACTAAATATAAACATTGTTCTTAATCCAAAATGGCCTCATGGTCTATATAGTCATTTTGTATAAGTAAAATTTTATAACAATCATCTCCTGGAGGGGAAAAAAAACAAATTTAAAATTTAAAAAGCCAAAAGAGACTTTATGGGTAGGTTATTGAAAGCTCAGCAGCAACATCTTCACATGGCTTGGAGTGTGTCATACCGCATCAAGTTGCAAATATATGTCAAAACCAATCAAACTCTCAGTTATTTATCAATGAGGACTGTGAGGATGATAAAGTTGTTATGCTATCCTCCACTTGAATTGAAAGAGCCAAGTGGAAATTTTTTTGACAAATTGCAAATCAGTGAAAGAATGAAAAAGTAACTATAATTTTATAAAAAAAATTTTGTTTAAGTTTTTCATGATTTTGTTGCACATGTTATTTGCGAAACAGTCCTGCTTGGACCCCCAGTGGAGTAACCCCCAGCACCCCCACCTCCACGTGGGGGGCAGCAAGTGAATGAAAAAAAAAAAAAAAATTGACCAATCAGACCCCACTGGGGGTCATCCCTAGTGGTGGTCTGATGCATTTTCCTTTGCGAAGTTGCCCAAATAACACTTGAATAAGCACCTGCACAAATTTTTTTTTTTAAAAGTGCAATTATTTTGCCAAAGTCCCATTTTTTTGCAATTCTTCACCAAAAAAAGAAAAATTCAAAGACAACACAAATGTATGCACATTCAAAATTTTTCTTATACTATATTGTATATGCCCACCCTTGAATGTTCATAATATGTTCACACTTTCAACACTACCCTGCTAAATTATTCCTGCAGTAAAAAAAAAAACTACCTTTATTATACTAGCCATATTAGTTTGGGAAAAATATCATTCAATGGTACTTCAAGAAAATTATTACAGATTTATGATAAAAGTTTGAAATAATTTTTAATAGATGTAAAATTTACTGTTGATTTGTAATTATTTTTTAAAATTTACACTAGATTGAAATTTTCTATTATGTCAGGCAAAATACAAAGAAAAAGAAGTGGGAGTCATTTTCTTGAAGCTAACATATTATTGCTTTCTACAACATATATTATTGTGGCAGAGTGACAATTACTTGTAGGTGGATATGAGTCACCTGAGCCATAAATTGACAGCTCCATATGTGTAGTATATGGATGTATATGAAATCCCAAGAATGCGATATATATACCTACATAAAATTTATGTAGATATATATATATCTATACACACATGTAATTTTTAGTTGTGAATTTATCATTCTGAAAGTAAAAAAACTCATCAACCTATCATTTAATTACAAAAAAGCATATGCTTCTCGTGAGTGGATTAAGATTGAATTTGTTGGGTCATGTTTGTTTATTGAATTAAATTGAATGAAATCATGAGTACGGTGAGATTAATTGGGAAGATTGATATTAGGTTGTGGATGTAAATGAATTTTGTATATTTGTGTACTTGTGTGATAATATTAATTGGTTAGGATTAAATTTATGAAATTACATAAATGTTCTCGTTGTATAAAATATGACTTTGTTATTTTTATAAAATGGGATAATAAAGTCTTATCATCTCCAATCCACGGGATGAAATTGGATTAACAAACCCAAAACTCCCAAGGGATTGTTAATCCGCACTTCAAAGGAGTTTCATAATCTTATATAATTTTTAGTTTATAATAATCCTTTTAAACTAAACATATATATTTGTGAGATTCACGGATTAACAATCTAATCCTTCCTCTTCCAACTTTTAAACAAACTAGGTTTGACAATCTTGTAATTGGTTTCTAGATCTCTTACAATTAATGGATTAAACCATTTAGCTTATTGGAGAAAAGTTGAACACTAAAAAAAATTTAACCATCACATCATTCTAAACCAGGGTTCACAGTCTAAAGAAAAAGAAAAAGAAAACTACTTCATCAGGTAAGTAGAATCCATGTTGTCTACAAAAAAAAAAAATGTAAAAATTCTTCATACAACATTCAAACCCATCACAAAGATAGCATGCTTATCAATTAACAATCAGAATCAATTTTCAGATCAAACAAAACAAATTCATATTTCATATTCAGATTTAGATTTCAGAATTAATAAAATTAACATACAGATTTCAGATTTCACAACTAAGATCAACATTATACAGTGTGAGACACAACTAAGATCAGATTTCAGATTACACAGTGTGATCAACTAAGATCAACATTTCAGATTTAGATTAACATACAGACATTACAGACATCACTGAATGATGGAGACATTACACACACAGATTCGATCGGTGCAGTGCAGAGATGAGAGAGAGAGAGAGAGAGAGAGAGAGAGAGAGAGAGAGAGGCTTACCTATGAGACAATGTGAGTCTATCGGGGCGAGAGAGGGAGGGACAGAGATGAGACTGATCTGATGAGATGAGAGAGTGAGGGAGACAGATTAGATCAGAGATATATCTGATATATATATATATATATATAAAACAACCATCGGGCCGAGAGAGAGAGAGACAGAGATTGAGAGAGAGAGTTTACCTGTGAGTAGATCGGCGGTGCGATGATTGGTGCGAATCGATGCAATGAACAACGAGAGAGTGAGAGAGTGATCGGTGTAGAGATGAACGAGATCGGTGTAGAGATAAACGAGAGGGTGAGAGAGATAGAGAGAGGTGACTGAGAGAGTGATGTGAGGGAGACGATTAGATTTAGGGTTTTTTTTGGTTCTAAAGAGATTGGGGATTTTGGGGCACGGGAATGGAAAAAATGGGGGGAACCGAGCGGGCGGGATGGGAAAAAAAAAATTCATCATAAATAAATATTTAAATAATAAAAATAAATAAATAATAATTTTTATTTTCTTTCCATTATTAAGGTTGATTTGTTTCATATATATTTTAATGAAAAATATTTTCACTAAAATAAAAGTTAATTTTCTGTAGTCAATGAAAAATATTTTTCTGCGGCCTATTTTTTTTATTACTAAAAATCATGAACTAATTTTTTGTGGTAGAGGAAAAGGAGCGGCAACAGTAGTGAAGGTGGTGGATTAGAGATGATGGTGGTGGTGGTGGTGGTGGTGGTGGTGATGGTGATGGCGAAAGAGATTAGTGGTGAAGTTGTGGTAGTGGTAGTGTAAATGGAGTGGCAGGGGTGAAAGAGAGGTAATGGTAGTAGTAGTGGTAGTGGTGGTAGTGGAGTGGTGGCGATAGTAGTAGTAATGTTAGTCGTAGAAGTGAAGTGGCTACAGTAGAAGTAATGGTGGTGGTGGAATGGTGTTTGCAGTAGTGGTGAAGGTGGTAGAGGAGATGGGTGGTGAGAGAGAGAAATGAGTGAGAGACAGATGGAGGAGAGAGAGAAAGACAGAGTGATGAGCGAGAGAGAGATAAAGAGAGAAAGAGATATAGAGAGAGACAGAGAGAGAAATAGATAGAGAGAGACATATAGAAAAATAGAGATAAACAAGAGATGAGAGAGACATATAGAAAGAGAGCGAAAAGAGATGAACGATAGAGAGAATAGAAAAATAGAGAGATAGAGAGAAGAGAGATGAGCGAGAGAGACAGAGAGAGAAAATAGATGAGAGAGATAGAGAGAAGAGAGATGAGCGAGGGAGACATAGAAAGAAGACAAATGAGAGAGATAGAGAGAAGAAAGATGAACGAAAGACACACAGACAAACAAACAAACAGATAGATAGACAAACAGACAGAGAAATAAGAGTGATGAGTGAAAGAGAGAAAGAGAAGAATGGTGGTAGTTGAATGGCATTTGCAGTAGTAGTAAATGTGGTAGAGAAGATGGGTAGTGAGAGAGAAAGATGAGTGAGAGACGAATAGAGAAAAGAGATAGAGAGACAGAGTGATGAGCGAGAAAGAGACAAAGTGGTCGCCGAAAGTGCATTTTCTTGTAGTGGATCGATAAATCGATAGGGAGCTCAATAAATAAAGAAGACAGATAATTCAAAACTCTGTTCAAAACTTAATTCAAATCAATTTTTTAAATATTTTAAATATTTAAATATTTTAAAAATATTTTAATTTTGTGAGAGACAGATAAAGAAGAGAGATAGAGAGAAAGACACAGAGATAGAGTGATGAGCGAGAGAGAGAGATAGACAAAGTGGCTGCTAAAAGTGTATTTTCTTATAGTGGATCGATAAATCGAGAAGGAGCTTGATAAATAGAGAAGATAGGAGTAAGAGAGTGAGTAAGGCGAACATAGTGAGGGAGAAATAGACAAATAGACAAGTAGACACAGAAAGAGAGAAGAGTGATGAGTGATGAGTGAGAGAGAGACAGGGAGAGAGAGATAGACAGAAAAAGAGATAGAGAGAGAAAGAAAGAGAGAGATGGAAAGATAGAAAAAGAGAGAGAAACAAGAGATGAGCGAGAGATAGACAAAAAAAGAGAGAAATAGAGTGAAAAGAGATGTGCGAGAGAAAGACACAGAAAAAGAGAGAGACAGAAAGAGAAGAGAAATGAACGAGAGAGATAGAGAGAGATAGAAAGATAAGAGAGAGAGAAAGAAAGAGAAAAAAAAAGAAATGAGAGAGATAGAGATAAGAGAGATGAGCGAGAGAGACAGAGAGAGAAAAGAAATGAGAGAGATAGAGAGAAGAGAGATAGGCGAGAGACACAGAGAGAAAATGAGAGAGAGAGAAACAGGCAGACATAGAAAGAGAGAGAGATAGAGATAGAGAGAAATGAATGAAAAAAGATAAAGAGAAGAAAGAGAGATAGAGACAGAGAGACAGGAAGATGAAAAAATGAATGAAAAGAGAAATGTTATATCAAAAGAGTAAGACGACATTGTTTTTTTTTTTTTTTTTTTTTGCGATAGAAAAATACCGTTGAATTTATTCAAACCATTTTGTGACTGTATATATATGAAGCTATCTCAAAACCACAATCACCAAAATCTTTTAAAAATTCACTAAATACCAAAAATACAAAAAAATACCACAATTCAATACATTTTTTTTTTTGTATTTTTATGTATTTATTAATTTTTAAAAATATTTTTTCATAAATTTTTTATTTTTTAGATACATCTAAGTAAGGTACATCTAAAAAAAATATTTAAAATTTTAAAAATATTCACTAAAAAAAAAAACACGAAAGCCACTTTTTGTAACGGCAGAAAATGCCGTCTCAAAAAAGCAGAGTATTTGCGACGGCACCATTTGCCGTCTCAAAAAAGCAAAGCATTTGCAACGGCACTATTTGCCGTCTCAAAAAATGAGAGTATTTGCGACGGCAGAAAATACCATCGCAAATACTCTCATTTTTTGAGACGGCAAATAGTGCCGTCGCAAATGCTCTGCTTTTTTGAAACGGCAAATGGTGCCGTCGCAAATACTCTGCTTTTTTGAGACGGCATTTTCTGCCGTCACAAAAAGTGACTTTTTGAGACGGCAAGTGTGCCGTCGCAAATAGTTCCGTCTCATATACCCAGTTTTCTTGTAAGTCAAAAGATCAACCAATTTACAATAAAATTAATTAATTAAAACTTATAAATTTTATTTTAAAATTTAAACCATTTTGAACTGAAACATGCACAATGCTACAATATTAAATGAGAGTATAAAATTCACTTTATATAAGGGAAACAACTCACTCTTTCTTTCTTTTCTTGATGTAAGATTGTAATTATTTAAAAATTAAATATTATAAGAGTTTCAAAATTTAATACAAAATTATTTTTAAAATCAAAACTTCTATGTGGGATTATAAAATAAAAGTTAGATGAAAGTTAACCAATATAGATTTTCTTAATTGTTTAAAATTAAGAAAATTCAATAATTTCTATAAATGCGCTACAAAAAAATTATTTTTTGCGACGGCAAAACGCCGTCGCAAATACCCCAAATGCCGTCTCAAAAGGTTTTTGCGACGGTAAAATGGCTTTTTGCGACGGCAAGTGGGGGTCGCAACAAAAGGGGTTGCAAAAGGATTTCCTTTTTTGCGACGGCAAATTTCTGTCGCCAATAATGGATGAAAATCTGAGTTTTTTGCGACGGCACAGTATTGCCGTTGCTAAAATGATTTTTTGCGACGGCAAAAATACCGTCGCTAAAAGTGTATTTGAGACAACAACTTGAGCCGTCGCTAATGACTATTGTCGACGGCTATGATACCGTCGCTAAAGGCCTTATTTTTCAATTATATTCCCTACCTTTTGCGACAATATAGGTGCCGTCGCAAAAAACCTGTTTCAATTTTCTTTTTGAGACGGAGTGTTTTGCCGTCTCAAAAAAAATTTAAAAAAAAAACAAAAAAAAACCTGTAATAAAATTATTAAAAATATAAAAGTGACTTGTATTAAATGAAAAATAACTATAAAAAAAAACCAATAATTATATAATAATATAAAAAGTCTAATATATTAATTAAAATTCATCCATAATTAAAAAGAAAGTTATATTCTAACATTAACAATTCCATCTTCTAGTCAAATGTAAAGTATCACTGAAACACTACAACATAAAAAGAAAGACAAGGGCAAAAAAAAAAAAAAAAAAAAAAGAGGAAGAAAAAAGATATACATAAGATGGTCACTAGCTAAATTAATACTAGAATTGCTTTAATTACATATCATATAAGATTAACCCAATCCATGCCATGATTGTAATTGTTTTCTGGCACATAAAAAATATTTCCAAACCCTTCCATCCCAAACTCCCCTAGAAAAGGAGGTGGATCCATGGTTTCCATGGAGAACAATGAAGCCGGGCTGTTGCTTGAAACACCATCGCATCTCTCCAGTAGCCTCTGTATCTCCTTCTCTGCCTCGGAAAGCTGTTCTTGAGCTTCATTACCTGTAAATTAACCAAGTCCAACTATTCCAATGAAACTAAAAATATTATGGTACAACAACGTAGGTAATTTTTTTTATAAATTTTTTTTGGGAAAGGCCTCCTTTCTTTCATCTTAAAGTTGGTTTGTGTCTTTTCAAAACATTAGTTATTAAACATTCTATAGGAAAATGCAACTTGAAGATATTAATCATGCAAAAAGTAAAATTTCAAGTTTGATACTGAGCAAGAGTCGGACAAACCAAAACACAGTCCAAAAAGAAGAATGCTAGAAATTTAATCCATACCAGAGGCATTGATTCGTAAAGTGACATGTCGCTGTTCTGGCTCTCTCATCCCATTTGAGAAGAGCTACATAAATGATAAAACAGGATGGAGTGGAACATCATCCAGAACTGCTATAAAGCAAAGAAAGAAAACCAACTTGAAGAAACATAATGATCTTTACCTTATAGAAAAATGGACTTTTTGCTGCTAAAATGGGAGAGCTGATGTGTAAAGTCTTAACTCTCAGAACTGTAGAACAATCCATGCTCCAGTCTGAATCATTACTATTTGCAGCTTCATCTCCTGCAAAATAATATGCATTAAAATAACAAGAGCTGACCATAGCAGCATTTAGAAGGCTGTTGACTTCTCAGTGGCATAAAAAAGGTAATAATCAAAGTTTTAAATATTGGCCGTAACGTTTTAAATATCGGCTGGTGGCTTCCCTGAAACACCACTTCTTTTAGGGAAACAATACAACAGTATTGAGCATAAAACAACACTTGTTCTGGTTTAATTGTCATATTTGAGATTCATAGTGATCACTTCCACAAATATTTTTAAAGACAAGACTACCAATAATTCAAAGGAAATTTTTTGACAGCAGACAGAGTTACATGGCTGAACAAAATTTTACATAGCTGAACCCAAAAAAGTTGGGAATTTTGGGAATTGTGCAGCTTAATAGCTAACTTTATATTAGTCTTTTTCTTTTTCCAAATTTTCAAAACTAAAATGATAGTTGTAATTAAAGATGGTTGGTTGTGGGAGAAATTATGAATAGACTGAAATCCTGTTGATTTGGAATGACTTTTGGAGCCAAGAAAAATCAAAACACAAGAAAAATTGTAACTGGACTTGAAAACGAACTATCACCTGAATGTGATTCTACAATCATTGCAGCCGCTTTCTCATCTTCGTCTTCACAGCCCACACCATCATCAGTATCAATCTGGTTACAATTCAAAATCTCCTTCTCAGGGCATCCAGCAGTATCCACAGCTGTAAGCATATAGTCAATGTCAATCAACATCAGTACAATTATCCAAAAGGTGCAGAAGTATGATAACTCTACACAATATGCATCACATAGCAGAAAGGGAAAGAATCTATTTCAAAGAGAACCCTCCCAATTAATGAATCAATCAAATATCTGATCTACAATAAGAGCATCTATACTAATATATAATGTGAGCACCCAAGTTGGTGTGAACTCCGTCACGCTATTTTGTTTACCAATTATGCTCTACAAATAACATATTCGGTTTCACAAACGGGTGTAAACATGGAAACTAAAATTTTGCCGCATGTTCAACCCAACTCAAAAACTATTAAAATTTTAAGATTTTGAATTCAATTTGACTCTTCACAACCTTATTCACTGGAAGGAAATGATACTAAGCACATGCATCACATGTGCCACCACTTCTAGTAAAGTAAATAAGACAACACATCAAGGTCCAACATGTAAAAAATGACAATTAAGCAATAGTAACGTGTTTTCCTATCTGTAATCTCTATCAATTTATCTGCAGCATTAAAACATGTAAAACTCTGATCATTTTCACAATTGCTCACATAACAGACCATCTGTTATGAAATTTAAAACTACTTTTTTCAATACCTTAGAAATAGCTGCATTTAAATCTTACCCTTCAAAATACATCAACAAACCAATTTGCATGAAAATTTAAACAATAGAGGTAAATTGAAATCAAATTAAAGAGATAATCCCAACATTAATCATATTTCCAAAAATTACCATCAACCATGGCAATAAAGCTGTTTACATCACATGTCTCACCCCTGAAAATTAAATTAGGTTCAGAGGTAAATCAAATTAATGAGATAGTCCCAACATTAATCAAATTTCCAAAAGTTTTACAATCAACCATGGCAATAAAGCTGTTTACATCACAGGTCTCACCCTAAAAATTAAATTAGGTTCAAGCTTATTACTATACAAAGTCTTGGTTTGAAAAGTGATGAACTTAACCTCAACCAACCAAAATGGTTGAATAATGCTAAGTTTCTTATTTCTCAAGTCTAGCATTAATTATATCCCATCTCAAAATTTCAGTTTCTTTTCTCTCCCATATTTTCTCAGCAACCAAACCAAATTATATACACATCTTTATTAACAATAGGAACATCAACCACAACCAACCCAAATCTCCACAAATAACCTTAAATCAAAACATGAATCAAAGCCTGCACATTCAATAAAAGAATCAAAGTAAGAAATGATTATTTCACAAGGGTCCGTTTCATTAGCGAGATATTGATGGATTATGCAAGAAAGAGAACCAAAAGAAAATCAAACTTTTTTGGTGTTTGTTTGAAATTTCGCATACAATCTCTTAAACAATAAATTTAGATTTTGAATTCCCACAAAATATGCAAAAATAATTACTTTACAGAACAGTAATCCCCTAGATTTTTCCATGGTTCTATCCCCTTGCTTAAAATGGACAAATACAATTAGGTAAAATATTTTTTCTTGCAACTTTCGTTCTTCCCAAACTGAAAACCTAAAATTTTTCAATCATTTTCTCAGTAATACAAGCTTGCCTACTGAAAACAAAAAATAAATAACTAATTAAAATTGCAAAGAACCCAAAATATGAGAGGCTTCATATAGTTTCTACAGATTGACTACAGAAACAGCTCAATAACATCAAAAAAAAAAAAAAAAACATGTTCAGATTCAGAAAAGAAAAACAACTCACAAGGCCTCGCAAACCGATCCAACGAGCTCGACATAACTCAGTCTCTCGATTTCGCGCAAATAGCGATACAAGAAGTCTCACATCTAAGCGATTCAACTGCAAATTGAAGTGCTACAAAACCTGCATTACGATCAGAAACCCTAGAAATCGCGGGATCGGAATCGAAATTCACAATCGCTAAGAAGAAAAAGAAAAAAAATCTGCGTACCTTCAGAAAATGATGTCGGTCACGGGTAGAGAGACAAATGATATCGTACACTCAAAACCCTAAAACCTAGAGAGACAAATGGGTAGAGAGATAAACGGAAGGAGAGATTAGGGATTTTGGGTTTTGGGGGGGGGGGGATTTTGGTTGAAGATGTTGGGGTTTTGGGGGAGGGGAACCCGATTGGGGATTTTGGGGGGAGGGGGAGAGGGAGGGGGGAGCGGGAATGGAAAACAAGAAACAAATTGGGGATTTTGGGTTTTTGGGGAAGGGGGGGAGCGGGAATGGAAAGAGGAAGGGGGGAACCGGGCGGGAATGGAAAAAGGGGGGGATGGAAATTTTTTTGGATTTCTTTTATTTTTATTTTCACTACAAATAAATATTTAAATAATAAAATAACTCCTTTTTTTTTTTGCAACAGAGGATGTCAAAAAAAAAAAATTTATTAAAATAATTTTTTTTATAGTTAATGAATTTTTATTTTTATTTTTTCATTTAGTAAGGTTGAAAATTTATTTGTTTCATATTTATTTTAATGAATAAAAAATTATTGTTATTTTTTTATTTGGTAGAAGTAGGGATAATATTTTCTATTAAAATAAAGTTAATTTTTTGTGGTCAATGTGGCATTTGTAGTGGTAGTAATGGTAATAATGGAATGGCATTTGCAGTAGTGGTAAATGTGGTAGAGAAGATGGGTGGTGAGAGAGAGATGAGTGAGAGACAGATAGAGAAGAGAGATAGAGAGAGAGAGACAGACAGACATAGACAAAGTGATGAGCGAGAGAGAGAGACAAAGTGGTCGCTAAAAGTGCATTTTCTTATAGTGGAGAGCTCGGCAAATAGAGAAGAGATGAAGGAGAGAGTGAGCAAGGTGAACACAATGGGGGAGAGAGACAAGCAGATAGACAAACACATAGAGAGAACGAGAGAGAGAGAGAAGAGCGAGAGACAGACAAACAGACACAGAGAGAGAAAGAGAGAGAGAGAGAAGAGTGATAAGTGAGAGAGAGACAAAGAGAGAAAGAGATATAGAGAGAGAGACATGGAGACAGAGAGAGAAACAGATAGAGAGAGAGACATATAGAAAAATAGAGAGAAACAAGAGATGAGCGAGAGATAGACAGAGAGAGAGAAAGAGAGCGAAAAGAGATGATCGAGAGAAAGACATAGAAAAAGAGAGAGATGAAGAGAGAAGAAAGATGAGCGAGAGAGACGGAGAGAGAGATAGAGAGAAGATAAATGAGCAAGAGAGATAGAGAGATGAGAGAGATAGAGAGAAGAGAGATGAGCGAGAGACAAAGAGAGAAAGAGAAACAGACAAAGACAAAGACTGACAGACAGAGAAGAGTGATGAGCGAGAGAGAGAAGAGAGGTAATATTTTGTGGTAGAGAAGAGGAACTGACAGTAGTGGTGAAGGTGGTGGATAAGAGATGATTGTGGTGGTGGTGGTGGTGGTGATGGTGATGACGAAGGAGATTAGTGGTGAAGTTGTGGTAGTAGTAGAGTAGTGTCACGACCCAAACTCGACCGTATGGGTTTAGCACCGTAACCGGCCAGTAATCCGAGATTACCGAAGGCCTGCAGAACAGTAATACAGTAATACAGAGTACAGGGCCTGGCGGAAGCCAAAACAGTAAATAAACAATGTCCAATGAGCTGTGACAGTCTGTATGCAAAAAGACTTTTCATACATTTATATATAAACAGTACAGAACAGTATACACACTATTTACAATCATTCAGACTAGGGACTCGATCCCTGCATAACAGTACAGTAAACATTCGGTCTATACAGAACAGTAAGACAGTACAGAAGAGGGAATTCTAAAACACCCCTAAGCCTTAACACGATAGGCTCGGAACCTCGCGGTGAGGCACAGTAGTTGGCTTGACAAAACTGGAATAACCTTGACGCCTCTAGCTTTGATCTGGTGCCTGTACACCTACATATATATATGAGCAGTGAGCTAAAGCCCAATGAATAACATAAAGCGTAAAGGGGTTTAGAATGAATGTCCTTACAGTAATGAAAACAGTTCATTTCAATCAGTATTTCAGTTGCTCAGTACAGTAAACAGTTATATGTGGTACATCCATTAGCATATCAGTAACAGTAGGTCTTAAAAGACCGAACAGTAATGATGGCCATCAGTCAGTAAACAGTAGTGGCTCCACCAGGGAACCGACAGAGAATTCTGTCACAGTAACAGTAAGCAGTAGGTGCTAAGGATGCCACAATACAGTTCAGAAATAAAGGACATACATTCATTCAGTAAATAATACCAGTTCAGTAAACAGCTCAGTTCAGTGTTCAAAAGATAATCAGTTGAACATATCTTTACACAATTGTTACTCACAGAGTTCTGGGCTACAGTAGGCTAGAGCGTGTCTCCTCAAAATGCCAACCCTACACAGTTAACAGATTGAACACACTAAGCTACACAGCTGGGAAAGATAATAATTAAATCCCTAAATTTGCCTCGGTGTGTTCTACATCTATGCCCTCAAAGATGTCTTAAACTAGGCCTAAGAATGCCTAGAATGGGATGAGGATGCAAAGATGTACTCAAAAAGCAGTTTCAGAATTTTCAGAAAAACAGAGTCCCGTTCGAGCGCAGGTTTACCCGCTCGAGCGGACATGAAACAAAGGTACACGCTCGAGCGTCAACTTTCCCGCTCGAGCGTACTGTAAAAGTACTGGATGGGCGAAATCTCCGCTCGACGCCCGCTCGAGCTTGAGACACATGACTCCGCTCGAGCGCCCAATCCTCCGCTCGAGCGGACTGTAAAACAGTGCAGAGAAATATTGGATGCTCGGATTCCACGCTCGAGCGCCACTTTCCCCGCTCGAGCGGAAGTGCAAAATCTGGAAATTCCAGATTGCACCTCCAAGCCAAAACCAAGTTTAAATGCATCAAAACCGATCCTCTTGGGCTGAATTTCCAGAAAACACTTGTAAACATATAGAATGACATGGTTCAAAGCTCAATTTTGAGAAATCAAGGCCCAAGGGTGTTTAATTCAAACTCAATTTCAAACCAATTTCATGAACATGGAGGTCATGCAAACATGCATGAATTTAAATCATTTTGAAGCTCCAATTTGATGCTCTAAGGAGCCAATTCTTTTCAAAACATGATGAAATCATGGACTTAAACATAATTATGAACATGCATGTAACCTTTTGCCATGAAAACAACTCAAACATCTACATTACAAACATGCATGCATGAAATGAGCTTCAAATCAACAACAATGAACCAATTCTAGACTTAAATCACTAGAGGCTCAAGAATCTTGCATGATTAAGCTTAAACACAACAAAGAGGGGTTGAATTCCTTACCTAGAGCTTTAGTTACAAGGTGAGGAAGCTTAATTTGCAACCTATGTTCCAATTCCTTCAATTACCAAGCAATTTACAAGCAAAATTGAGATGAAATCCACTCCTCTAGTCTCTCTCTCTCTCTCTAGTCGGCAAGGCAAGGAAGAGGGCTGAGGAAAACGTTTTGATTCAAGTGTAATGAACTCAAAGGTGTAAAGGTAGTGGTCCACTCAAGGGCAAGGTTGTAAATAAGTCCAATTCATGTAATTTGGTACCATTTGATCTAATTTAATCATACCTAATCAGTTTTCAGATAATTGTACCATAAATTCACATTAATTATGAGGATCATAAAACATCAATCAATTCCGGATTCGGCCGCCGATAAGGCCTTCAATTAGCAGTTTAAACATAAAACGTGAACATATCAAATAATCAATCAAACAGATAAGATACAAATTAACATACACACTCAGTTAATTCAGTTCCAGTTTTCAGTCAGTCAGTTCGGTACTTTAACCAGTTCAATTATCAGTCATGATCAGTTCAGTTATCAGTCATGATCAGTTCAGTTATCAGTCATGATCAGTTTAGTTTAACGGTAATCAGTGTTTACCAGTTCAGTTATCAGTCATGATCAGTTCAGTTATCAGTCATGATCAGTTCAGTTATCAGTCATGATCAGTTTAGTTTAACGGTAATCAGTGTTTATCGGTAAGCAGTGATGAGGGTTATTACAAGTAGATGGAGTAGCAGGGGTGAAAGAGAGGTAATGGTAGTAGTAGTAGTGGCAATAGTGGTAGTGGTGGTAGTGGAGTGGTGACGTGGTGGCGATGGTAGTAGTAGTGGTAGTCGTAGAGGTGAAATGGCGACTGTGGTAGTAGTGGTGGTAGTGAAATGGCGTTTGCAGTAGTGGTGAAGGTGGTAGAGGAGATGAGTGGTGAAAGAGAGAGATGAGTGAGAGGCACAGAGAGAGAGAGAGAGAAAAGAGATGAGAAAAGAGATAGATGAATGAGAGACACAGAGAGAAAGAGAGACAAATAGACAAACAGAGAGAGAAGAGTGATGAATGAGAGAGAGAAAGAAAATAGAGAGAAAAAGATGAAAAAATGGGTGAAAAGATATAGACAAAGAGAGAGACAAAGAGAGAGAAAAAAAAAGAGCGAAAAAAGATAAACAAGAGAGAGACAGAAAGAGATGAGGGAGAAAGCGAGAGAGAAAAAAAAAGAGATAGAGAGAGAAGATAGATGAAAGAGATAGAGAGAAGAGAGATGGACGAGAGACACAGAGAAAAAGAGAGACAGACAGACGGACAGACAGACAGAAAAGAGTGATGAGTGAGAGAGAGAAAGAGAAGAGAGACAGAGACACAGAGAGAAAGAGAGAGACGGACAGCCAGAGAAGAGTGATGAGTGAGAGAGACAGAGACACATAGAGAAAGAGAGAGACAGACAGACAGAGAAGAGTGATGAGTAAGAGAGGGAAAGAGAAGAGAGACAGAGACAGAGAGATAGGAAGATGAAAAAATGGGTAAAAAGAGAAATGTTCAAAAGAGTAAGACGACGTCGTTTATAGTGGATCAATAAATCGAGAAGGAGCTCGATAAATAGAGAAGATGAGAGAAGAGAGACAGAGACAGAGAGATAAGAAGATGAAAAAATGGGTGAAAAGAGAAATGTTCAAAAGAGTAAGACGACGTCGTTTATAGTGGATCGATAAATCGAGAAAGAGCTCGATAAATAGAGAAGATGAGAGTAAGAGAGTGAGCAAGGCGAACATAGTGAGGGAGAAATAGACAAATAGACAAGTAGAGAAAGAGAGAGAGAAGAGTGATGAGTGAGAGAGAGACAGGGAGAGAGAGATAGACAGAAAAAGAGAGAGAGAGAGAGATAGAGATAGAGATAGAGGGAAAGATAGAAAAAGAGAGAGAAACAAGAGATGAGCGAGAGATAGGCAAAAAGAGAGAAAAATATAGCGAAAAGAGATGAGCGAGAGAGAGATACAGAAAAAGAGAGAGACAGAGAGAGATAGAGAGAAATAGAAAGATAAGAGAGATGGAAAAGAAATGAGAGAGATAGAGAGAAGAGAGATGAGCGAGAGAGACAGAAAGAGAAAACAGATGAGAGAGATAGAGAGAAGAGAGATAGGCGAGAGACACATAGAGAAAATAAGAGAGAGAAACAGACAGACAGAGAAAGAAGAGTGATGAGTGAAAGAGATAAAGAAAAGAGAGAGAGATAGAGACAGTGAGACATGAAGATGAAAAAATTAATGAAAAGAGAAATGTTATATCAAAAGTAAGAAGACATTGTTTTTTTAAAATTTTTTTGCGATAGAAAAAAGTACTAAAATTTATTCAAACCATTTTGTGACTGTATATATATGAAGTTGTCTCAAAACTACAATCATTATGCTAGGTTAGAGTTTTCCAAAAACTCTTTTGAGAAAATTATGCTTTCTTGTTTTCCGTGTTATATTGTTTTTACTGAAGTTTTTTAATATTTGAAGTATTTTTTTTTAATTTTTAGACACACCTAACATAAATACACCTAAAAATTAAAAAAATTGTAAAAAAAATCTTTTAAAAATTCACTAAATACCAAAAATACAATAATTCAATACATTTTTTTTTTTGTATTTTTATGTATTTATTAATTAAAAAAAATATTTTTTCATAATTTTTTTTAGATACATCTAAGTAAGGTACATCTAAAAAAAATATTTAAAATTTTAAAAATATTCACTAAAAATTAAAAAAAACACGAAAGTCACTTTTTGCGACGGCAGAAATGCCGTCTAAAAAAAGCAGAGTATTTGCGACGGCACCATTTGCCGTCTAAAAAAAGCAGGGCATTTGTGACGGCACAATTTGTCTTCTCAAAAAAGCAGAGTATTTGCGACGGCAGAAAATACCATCGCAAATGCTCTCATTTTTTGAGACAGCAAATTGTGCCGTCGCAAATGCTATGCTTTTTTGAGACGGCAAATGGTGCCGTCGCAAATACTCTGCTTTTTTGAGACGGCATTTTCTGCTGTCGCAAAAAGTGACTTTTTGAGACGGCAAGTGTGTCGTCGCAAATAGTCCTGTCTCATATACCCACTTTTCTTGTAGTGATGGGAGCATAAGATTCACTTTATGTAAGTAAAACAATTCACATCTTTCTTTTTTTCCCGATGTGAGATTGTAAAATAAAAGATAAATGGAAGCTAGTCAATAGGAATTTTCTTAATTGTTTAAAATTAAGAAAATTTAATAATTTTAGAATGATAGTTTAGAGATTCTAGAAAGTATCTCCCTCAAAACCCCTTTTGTAAGATTCACATTATATAAGTCAAAGAATCCACTTTTTCTTTCTTTCCCAATGTGGGGTTGTAAATAAAAATTAACAATTATTTGGGCGAGAAGTTTATTTCTAATCAAGCAATCTTAGTTTTTTAATTTATTTCGAATCAAACAAATCTAACCAATATATTTTGGTAAAACCGTTAAAATCACATTTAAACTAACAAATCATTCAAATCAAAAATAGTTTAGCTTCATTAGTTAAGTCAAAAGACCAACCAGTTTACTTAAAAATTAATTGATTAAAACTTTTAAATTTTATTTTATTAAAATTTAAACTGTCACTAAATATGGAAAGTATTAATTTAAATTTAAAATTGACACAATATAATTTTAAAATTATAATAATATATCCCATGATTTATAAGTTTTAAATACAAATTTAAAACTATCATAATTATCTCATAATTTTTATATTAAGGAATAGTAAGAGTGACGTTGAGATTATCAATATATCTATATATTTTACAAAAGAATATTTTTAAGGACAGATATTATGAGAATTTCAAAATCTCTATATGAGATTGTAAAATAAAAGTTAAATGGAAGCTAACTAATAGAGATTTTCGTAATTGTTTAAGATTAAAAAAATCAAAAAAATTAGTACGAGATATTGATCATAAGGTTTCTCACTAAAAATCTCCTTTTGCTTATATAAATAGGAATATAGAATTCACTTTATGTAAGTGAAACAATTCATAATAGGAATTTTTTTAATTGTTTAAAATTAAAAAGAAAAATCAATAATTTTAGAATGAGGGTTTGGAACTCCTAAAAAGTTTCTCCATAAAAACCTTTTTTCCTTATAATATATATATATATATATATATATATATATTATTCATGAATTTACCCATCATTTGTTGATGTTATTATGCCAAAATTTTAAAATTTATTACATGTTTTGCTAGGGAAATATTTAAGACTAACAAAAAAATCTTCTACAATGTGACCCACCCTAATGTGCTTATTGTGCTCATTGAGTTTTTTTGGAAGAGAAAAAAAAACTTTTGGTATTACATGAAAATGATTCTTTGATATTAGATTTTTATCGGATAGCCATGTATACTAGAGAATGAACTTATATTCCTGATTAATAATTGAGTTTATTTGTTGATGTCTCAATACTTGTCTTACTCTCCTATGCATCAAATCAAGAGTTCTCTCATATGTCTAGGTATATTTGGGTGTCACAAAGAAGCAACAAGATTGAAGGCAAATATGAAAAAATTTCTCAATTTTTTTGTTTATTTACATGCGTTCATTTTTATGTTTTCAATCTTATTACATCTAATTGGATTTTATTGCATGTTGGATTTGGTGTGTTGGGTTTGTTTAGAGAAAATTTCCAAAAACTTCTACGGGGACCTATATGGACACTTTATTGGAAAGATGCTAATGTTGTATCTATTAAAATTTGCAGATTTTTTTTTTTTTTTGTTGCCAATGGCTTATGTTTTCATTGTTGGGATATATGAAGAAGCATGGAATTCAAGAGTGCCGTACTAAAACTCAGAGTCCCTGCAAAGAAATTGACATTTTTTTTGTGGATATTTATTATTGTTATTATTATTTTGGAAGGGGGAACCAAATGGGATTGACATGTATACAATTGTTCAAGATAAATGAGGCAATTGAGTTGTAATATTTTTGGTTTGGAATATTTTAGTTAAATGATAATTGGTTGCTTTTTATTGTATTTTGTTAGTTTCATGAGTTGTATTATCATTGTGTAAATGAAATTATATTCTTTAGCTTACAAAAATGATTAGTGATGTTGTAAATAATAATATTTTTTTAAAAAAAATTTTTAGTGCCATTTTATAGTAGTGGTAGAAGTAGTTTTGCAAAGTGTCATTAGAATAAACTCTAATAACATTTATCTTCATTTATGACACAAATGAATAATAGTCCACTAAAAACTGGGTCAAGTGGCATTTATAAGAGTTGTTAAAAATATCAATTATGACATAAGAAATGCCATTAAAAAAGCATATAATGACATTTTTTATATTATAAATTTTGTTTAATAACACTTGATAGTGTCACGAATAACATCTAACATAACATCGAAATGTTAGTGAAAGCCTTTAGCTTTCATGGTATGATGACACTTATAGGTAGCATTGAAATGTTATTAGTATCTACCATGATATGAATATAATTGAGTTTAAAATACCACAAGACTAAAAAATGTTAATTGAAGAATAATTTTGTGCTATTTTCGAGTGTTATTGAACTTAAAAAATATTGTAGTGTTTATTTCGATCTGTCCAAATCATTTGCATTAATTCTAAAAGTTTTAATCTTACTAAAAAATTAATATAATTGTATAAATTTATATATTTTTTCTAAATGTAATTATCTATTAGAAATGATACCACAAAAATATTATCACTTTTTTTTTTGAACGACTGAAATATTATTACTTCCAAAAGATAAAATAAGTTAAAATAGTTAATATAAGACGAAATGCCATATCAAATCTATAATCATTTTATTTTTTCTCTCACAAATATTGCATCAAATTATAAAAAAAAAATTTAACTATTTTTTCAAATATAAAAATTTTAATCTACTAAGGTCTCGTTTAAGAACAAACTGTTTAAGTAATTTTTTGACTTTTTACGAAAAAATGTACAAAAAAATAGAAAGAATAATACGACAACTTATAGTGACTTTTTAACTAAATTAATTACTCCCTAAACAAGATCTAAAATAATCAAAAATTAAAATAATCTACTTAAATAATAACTTTTCAAACATTAACCAGTGAAGAAAATGTAGAAACAGATGGGTGCTCGTGCACCGCGTGGCTTGTGCAACGTGGCCCTCGCTCTACACGCGGGGGCGGTGGGATGCACGTGGTAAAATGTATTATTTTATTTATTTTAATGTTTTTTCCAACTTGACGAGCCATAGGCTATCAGGGTTCATCATAGGTTAATTTAATAATTATAATTTTTAATTAATTACGTTTGTTTTTTTTAATAATTAGTTTATATTTAAAAATATATTTATTATTTATTTTTTTAAAAATAAAAATAAAATGATAAAATATCAATATTATAATTATTAAATCGATTTAATTTTTTTCATAAATAAAATATACAAAAGATTTCACAAAATAAACAAAGGGTATTGACCCATAAATCCTAAAAAGTAGAATTGTAATATAATCAGTCCCATATTTAATTTTGTACACCCAAAGGTCCCATTATTTGAGGATGGACAGTTTTGCTCATGAATGTATTGTTTTTGATTTAGTGATATTATGTTTGATTGATGTGGGTGTATGTAATGTTTGGGAAAAGCTTACTATAGTTTTTTTAGGATTTAGTAGTGTATGTAGGGGTATCTACGTTTTTGTTGACCCATACGGTGGTGGGTCACATCATTTTTTGAAGCCTACATTTAAAGACAACCCACGGTTGTGGTGTAGCCCCAATTAGTTGTCCCCTCAATCCTCTGCGGCGCTTCCACAGCCCCTTCCTCTTCCCGACTTGGCTATGCTCCTCTGCCACGCCACCGTCGAATCTCATAATTCGAATTCGATCCCCGTGAATGTTCCTCTTCCATCGCCCAAAGAACCGCCTTGCAGCTGATGTGGAGAGGATAGAGAAAGAGCCGATGCTGCTGCTGTCACCACCCTCACCTCCATCCCCATTCCTACATTTGAAAGTTCATTTGCTTCCCATGGCTTCCAAAAAAATAAGGAGCATGCTGACACTCAGCAATCTAGGATGATATGTAAACATCAGAAAATGATTGCGAACATTAGATTAAAAAACAAGGAGGGCTCCTTAGACTGCGAACATTGAAAGTTGGAATATTAGATTGCGAACATTAGATTGCTAACATAGATTGCGAACATTAGTTTGGGGTTTGCGAACATTTCTCTGGGTTTGCGAACATTAGATTGCCGTTGTTTTTTTGATCGTGAAATGTGGTTGCCGTCGCCCACATTTGAGTAAGCCACATTTGAAGCAAATCATTAACTGCACAGATCTAAGGCCCTGGAAGCAATTCTAATGTCGACGGTTTGCGAACATTAGATTGCCGTTGTTGTTATTGTTGTTTGGGGTTTGGGCAAGGTGCTTTGCCGGCGACGCTACGAACCTAGTGTGGGAGACATTTCTGTGGGATTTGACATTTTGAAAGTTGGAACATTAGATTGCAAACATTAGTTCGGGGTTTGTAAACATTTCTGTGGGTTTGCGAACATTAGATTGCCGTTGTTATTGGCATTTTTGTGGGGATGTGTGTTGTGTTTTGTCTACTGTAGCTATGTTGGAGTAGTAACGTGGGGTGGCATGGCGTTTGTTGTGTGTGGATGTGTATTGCAACATGTGTGGTGGGTGAGTTTTTTTTTTTTTTTTTGATGAATGTATGCAGTGTTGGCATGCGTGAATGTAGGTTGGAATTTTTGTGTTGGGGCATGCGTGAGAAAGGGTAAAAAGGTCATCATATCCATTCTAAAATTAGCAAATGGGATCTTGCGGATCATGTTACCAAAAAGAAAGGACTTCCCAGAGTATTAAAAAACAAAGAGGACTCCTTAGACTAAAACTCTCCCAAATGGGATTTTTCAATAATTTCCCCAATAAAGAATTCGAATTATTAAAACGAAATCCGTAGTAAGTCTAATTAACATATATTGTACACAAGTTAGTTTATATTACATTTATTTGTCAAAAAATAAATAATTTAGTTTTTAAATAATATTTATCGTTCATTTTTTTACAAATAAATATCATAAACTAATATGATTACAATAATTGAATTGATTTATATATATATATATATATATAAGTAACATATATGGGTAATGTTAGGGAGACCAATTTTTTTATCAAACAAATAATTAACTGTCTCACATGGGTGCGGGGTCCACAACTTAGTGGACTCCACACCCATGTGAGATATTTGGTCATTTATTTGATAGAAAATTCGGGACTTATATATAGCATTTTCCAATATATATATACATATATTAATATAAAAAATAAGTTTCATTTGGAATGTGGGTTGACTTTTTAACTTTTTAACTATTTTAGTTTGGGAATAAAAAGTCTCGTTTGGATTAAATTTTTTAACTTTTTAACTTTTGTGAGAGAAAAATAAAATGATTATAATTTGAATATAATATTTTATCTTATTAAATTTTTAATCTATTTTATATTTTTTATAATTATTTTAGTCTCTCCCCCTAATAAACGATTAGAAAAATGTCATGAATTTTAAATAAATTATTAAATTTTTTACCAAACTTCTCACATAAGTATAAAACCCACACAACTCACATATATATAAATCTTACACTCATATAAAAAATTTAATAATTTATTTAAAATTCTTAACCCAACTCTAAACGATTTAAAATTCTTGACTCACAGGACTAGGGATGGAACCAGGATTCTATCCTTCAGGGGGCCAAAATCTAGAATGAAAATATTCATTCAATGTAGATTTATTTGCTTTTAAAATTAAGATTTTTTTTTAACTGACCAAATTGCATTTTTTATTTTGAAAAACCACTCACTTAAGCAGTAAGCACTACACAAGAAATAAAAAAAATTACAAAATTAAAAAAAAAAAGAGAGAATAAGATTTTATCACATTTTATTTATCATATAATATAATATTATTGCATTAGCAACAAATATGAATTATAGAACTCATTATACTAATGCAATAATATATAATATTATAAAAAGAATTAGGCATAAAAATATAATCATCATAATATAATTGTTCTGCTATGGAGTTAAGAAAAGAGAATAAAACACAAGAAGAAAAATAAATAAATAAAGTAAAATAAAACACAAGAAGGAGGGGAAAACAAAAGGAAGAGAGAATAACAAGAGACATTAGAAGTATAAAAGTGGGTTATATTAAGATTGTGTTTGATTCATGGATTTGAGTAGAAATATACAAAAAGAAAAAAAAAAT
This sequence comes from Camellia sinensis, assembly GCF_055761805.1. Lineage (NCBI taxonomy): Eukaryota > Viridiplantae > Streptophyta > Magnoliopsida > Ericales > Theaceae > Camellia > Camellia sinensis. The sequence goes on along the minus strand of NC_138961.1, from coordinate 189,775,298 downwards.
ATGTATATGAGATGTAATTATATATTTTGTTCATATTTTATTTGTTTGTTCTCTTTTCCTTTTTAAATTTCTATTCAAATTCATTAATTAAATACAACGTAAATACTTTTTTCACATAGAGTGTCCATGATTCGAGTTAAAAGTAGAATAAAAAAAAAAAAGAAAGTGAGGGTGAAGATTAAACAGAACATTTATCAACTGGAGGGGCCAATACACATACGCATAGAAATGGATATAAAGTAGCAACAGTATACACAATGCAATTGAGCCAAGGCAGGGGGGCCATGGCCCCTTACCGTCTACACTTGGGTCCGTCCTGCACAGGACCAAACAATTATTGTCCTATAATTAATGAGACGCTCCAGTCTCCTCATTTTTCATCAACGGTACCTTATTTTTTTATGGATGATGTATGGCACAAAATGTGACAGGTAGGAGTACGGAAAATAAAAGCTGCAAATTTTCCATGAAATTGTTTTTTTTTTTTAATAATATTTTTAAATCATTCATTAACGAACCACTATAATTTTCCCTCTGAATTTTGTCCCCCTAAACCGCCCCATTTTTTTTTTGGCCTTTCCCTCTTATATCGCTATGCTGAAAACAGAGGGAGGAAGAAAAGAGAAGATAGAAAAGAGAAGAAGAGAGAGAAGAAGAGAGGAAGAGGAGGAGGAAGATGTTGATGGCGATGATGATGTGTTGATGGTGATGATGTTGCTGTTGTTGAAGTTGTTCGCCGATGATGATGTGTTGATGGTGATGATGTTGATGAAGATGTTGCCGTTGATGAAGATGTTGTTGTTAATTATTATTATTTCAATTTTTTTTTTGAAAATCAACAAAACAGATCAGATCAGATCAGATCTGTCTAACAAGTTGATTATAATTTTTGTTTCAACTTCATCTCACATAAACAGATCAGATCTGTTTAACATAAATTTGTTCAACATAATGTTTTTTTTTTCCCCTAAATCAGATCTGTTCATCATCTTGCTTCAATTTTGTGGTGAGTTTGGTAATTTTTAGAGAGAGAAAATAGAGGAAGAAGATGAAGGAGGTTCTCGTTTTGTAGAGATGAGTCTTTAAATAAACTATTGTTTTAACTTCAATTTTCTGGTTCTGTTCATCATCTTCTCATACAGGTTCTAGTTCTGAAATTTTTGAACAATCAAGAAGTTTTTCTCTCAAATGTTGAGAGAAAAGAGAGGAACAAAGGAAGATAACAAAAAAATAAAATAAAAACAATGCCGTTTTTCAAATTCAAGCCATTTAGAGGAGCAACTTTCGAACTATCTAGCAGAATTGTAATTAATGGGACACTCCAGTGTCTTCATCTTTCATCAACCGTACCTTATTTTGTTATGGATAATATATTGACATAAAATGTGACATGCAGGAGTACCGAAAATAAAAACTGCACATTTTTCATAATTTTTTTTATTAATATTTTTAAATCATTTATTAATGATCCAACTTTATAGAGTTGGCCGGTAGTTCACTATAATTGATGCGACAATCCGGTGCGTTCATCTTTCAGCAACTGTACCTTATTTGGTCGTGGATGACATATGGCACAAAGAAAAATGTTTGGGAGCACTAATTAGTGCTCCAACTAATTATGTGGCAGTGGGTCTCGCCATTAATGATGTGATGTTTTGATCTTGGAGTTGTGTTTTTTTTTTATTTATTTTTTTATTTTTTTAATACATTAGTGCTATTAGTGGTAATGTTTTTAGTGGGATGAATCATTGTTGATCGCACAAAATGTGACATGCAGGAGTACGGAAAGTAAAAACTGCACGTTTTCCATGAAATTGGATTTTTAATTTTTTTTATAATATTTTTAAATCATTCATTAATGAACCAACTTGAAGAAGGGTTGGGTTGCGTTTCTTATTATTTTATCTAAAAAAATATAAAATAAGTCTTTTGATTTAATAAGATAAAATATTCCATTTAACTTATAATTATTATATTTTTTTCTTATAAAAAAGTAAAAAAATAAAAAAGTCAAAAAATTCTTTTAAAATGAGATTTTTAATCCCAGATTAAAATAGTCAAAAAGCTAAAAAATCAATTTACTTCCCAAATAAAGCTATAGGCCCCGTTTGTTTAGAGAATTAGTGGAGGGATTGTGATTGATAGTGAGGTGGGATCCACTAATATTGTGTTTGTTTTGAGAGATGAGGAGAGGATTGATAGTGAGCTCCGGATTAGGATGAATCTTCCCAAGTAGATTCGGATGGGCCTTCAGGACATGATATTAGAAAAATAGTCCGGCGGACTAGAAATTTTTTATTTTTATTTATTTTTTATATTATTTTTTACATATTGGGCATTTTTTTTGAATATTAATGTTTAATTTTTTGTATTTTTTATTAAGTAAAAATCATTATTTTATTTATTTTATTTTTTTCTAGAATTTTTTTATTTTATTTTTATTTTTAAATTTTTTTTACATGTTTGGCGTTTTTTTAAAAACATTAATGTTCAATGTTTTTGTATTTTTTTATTTGTTTTATTATTTTATATTTATTTTATATAAAAATAATTTAACAATCCCTACACTAACAACTATCATCAAAACAAACACAATTTTACTCAATCCCTTCACTATCAGTCTCCTCACTAACAATTCCCTCACTATTAATCTCCTCACTATCAATCTCCTCCATTCTACCTCTAAAAACAAACGGGGCCATAGAGTTGTTGGTAATCCACATTTGAACATAAATTATACTTATCTTTCTTAGAACAAGTTTGGAAACTAATTTTTTAAGTTAAAAAGTAGAAGGTTATTATTAAAATATTAATTTTTTTTCTTCTATTTTTCATATAAATTAACTAAAATAATTAGTAGGTATTTGGCATGCATTAAAAAAGTATATTTTTTTTTGTATACATACACTTATTTGGGTCACATTAATTAACATCTATTAACATCTTCTCTTTATTTTTCTACCAATTTTTTTTTTTACTTTTCTACACTTTTTTTTTTATAAAAAATAAAAAATACAATTATTTAAAATATTTCAAACCACCCCTTAATTGTCAAAACAAACCTTAGAACCCATAATGAGTCTCATTAAAATATATTGTACCCAAGTTAGTTTATATTGCATTTATTTCTCAAAAAATTACGTAATAATTTAGTTTTTAAATAATATTTATCGTTCATTTTTTATACAAATAAATATCGTAAACTAATATGATTACAATAATTGAATTGATTTATTTTTTTTATAAGTAATATATATATATATATATATATATATATATATATATATAAAATAAGTTTCATTTAGAATGTTGGTTGACTTTTGACTTTTTAATTATTTTAGTTTGGGACTAAAAAGTTTCATTTGGATTGAGTTTTTTAACTTTTTAATTTTTGTGGGAGAAAAAATAAAATAAAATAATTATAATTTGAATATAATATTTTATCTTATTAATTTTTTAATCTATTTTATATTTTTTATAATTATTTTAGTCTCTCTCTGTCATGACCCCGAACCCATCTCTAAAAGTTTGGGTCATAATCGGCTAGTAATCCATAGATTACTGAAGGCCTCAAACGATCATACAGAATATTTATGTTAATGGAGTTACAAATGGAAGCATATAATAATGAGAAGTCCATTGAGCTGTGCCAATCATAAGCAAACTTATAAAGTTTACCTCATAATACATTAACAAGCCCAAGCAAAATTATAAGTGACATAAGAAGTTTGTATATATTGGCGCTGTTTGGGAAGCCGGAAATGAGGCTATTATAGCCTCATTTGAGAAAAAAAGCCCAAAAGCAACACTGTTCACAGGTTTTCAAAAAAAAAAAAAAAAAAAAAAAGGCTGCAACCTCAAAAGTCATCATCAACGGCTAAATTACCATTTTACCCCTTCACATCATTTTAAAAAATTATAATTCAGGGACAAATTTGTCATTTGAAATTCAAACATCATTTCTACACACTTTCCAATAAAACAACTCAACTAAAAATTCTTCTCATCTTTCCAAACACAAAAACTAAAATAGCCTACTAAAATAGCCAAAAAGCTAAATAGCCTACTAAAATAGCCACTTCCCAAACGAGGCCATTGTTTACAAATCTAAGACCATAATAGCAAAAACAAAATAAGGTCAAGGTATGGTGTGAGTCAAAGACAAAACTCCATCTTGGAGGCATGACTCAATTGGGTCACAAAATAGCTCTTGAAGTTGACTCTAGGGGTGTGCTCCATACTGCTGATCACCTACATATGCATACATAATAAAGGGTGAGCAAAGCTCAATGAGTAATAATACAGTAAAACAGTGTAAATAGATGATCATATGGTCCTCACAATATCTATAATCATATAAACAGAACGGTCTTAGGGCCAATCATATAACAAGTGGCCTCGGGGCCAATCATATAACCAACGGCCTTGGGTCCAATCATATAACAAGCGGCCTCAGGCCCAAAATGCACATGTCATATAATATTAATCAAGTTTCTTCATTCGATCAATTCACAATGTCGGCACTATTTACCATTCATGGTTCAAGGTACACAATAAAGAGCATATATGTATAATATTATTACTCACAATGCGTTAGGTCTCGCAGTGTTTCTTCCAGAACACGACCTACATAAACATTTCACACACACATTCGGTGAACAATTTGTTCAATTCATATGCTTTTCTTTTATTAATTCATTTTATGCTTCGTTCATTTCCCAAGTCTTTTTAGGCATTGCAGAAGGTCAAAACATGCTTATCAACGGATTCAGAGGGTCGAGGAAGTTAACAAAAAAAGACAAATTTTTCCCCTTATTTCCTGTACGTGTGGAAGCCCCTCATTGCATGTGCATTTATTTTAGAACTGAAGCTCCAACTTGCCCTGTTTTCCGCACGTGCGGGGCTCCTGGCCATACATGTGGTTTTGGGCAATCCAAACCAGTCCGAAAATGCTTTAAGGTGTGATCTTCCATATTCATTCCCAAGCCCAATTTCATGCAAAAATAACTAAAAAATATGATATACTAGCATGATTCAAGGGTAATTACAACCCAAACACATCAATCTTGCCTTAACATTAAGTTCATACTCTCAACCTTTTCATATTTTCATAAATTACATACACAGGTTCAATATTCATACAAACATGGTGAATCATGCAACAATCTTGAATGTATCAACAATCTAGAGGTGATTTCATGCATTAATCATAAAGTTGAGCTCAAATCAAACAAGGTGGAAGAGATTAGGGTTCTATTTCATGCATTAAGCTCAAACCATTACCCAACTCAAAACCCTAGCTCAAAATTCCCAATTTCTTCTTGATTTCATGACAAGGATGAGTTAAAGACAAAGATTATAAGTCGATTATCATACCTTAACTCAAGACTAAGGTTTGCCCTTTGATTCTCTTCCAGAACCCTAGCTCTTCCTCTTCCTCTCTCTCTAACTCACTCTAGCAAGCTCTCCACCAAAATGAAGAACACAAGAGACCAACACCAATATATGACTTAACTCATAATTCTTTAATTTTAACATTACGAATCATAATTTTTTAAAATTTCACCGTAAGCTCTATAAATCATGCTAATCACAAATATGAAATCAGTTTTTGTTTACAGCACCTCTAAGACTTTCAATTTTCAGTTCAAGGTTCCAATTGTAACAGATATTCCTACATTCAACAGATAATATTCCAAATTCACATAATTCACATACTTAACTTGCAAATCCATATAAACACACACATAATCACATGCATATTTAAAAATAGTACGAGTTGGGTTATCACAGTCTTTCCCTATTTAGGAAGTTTGGTCCTCCAAACTTGTTTACCTCAAGTCGAGAACAATTCCGAATATCGTTGTCTCATTTCTTCTTCCTGTTCCCAAGTGACTTTGTTTCCATGATGTTCCCTTTATTCGACTTTTACCATTGTAATAGTCTTGTTCCTTAGTTGTTTGACTTTTCGATCAAGGATTTGGATAGGTTTCTTCTCATAAACCATATTGTCATTTAGCACAATTTGATGATAGTCAATAACATAAGAAGGGTCCCAAAGGTAGCCTCGCAACATTGATACGTGAAACACATTGTGCATTTGCTCCATGCCCGGTGGTAAAGCAATCCGATAGGCAACTAGACCCAATCTTTCTAAAATCTGAAATAGCCTTACGTATTGGGGTGATAATTTTCCTTTCTTGCAAAACGTTGTGTGCCCTTTTCATTGGAGTGACTTCTACAAGAACATGATCCCCAGCTTCAAATTCCAAGTCTCTCATTCTTTGATTCGCATAGCTCTTTTGTCGACTTTGAGCAGTTTTCAATCTCTGTTGGATGATCTGAATCTTTTCCATAGTAACTTGCACAATTTTAGGCCAATCAATGACCTATCCCCAACCTCAGTCCAACAAACCCGAGTTCGACATTTTCTACCATACAAAGCTTCAGATGGTGTCATTCCAATACTGGAGTGGAAACTGTTGTTATATGCAAATTCTGCCAAAGGTAAATGAGTCTCCCAACTTTTATGAAAATCTAAAACACACATCTGGAGCATGTCCTTCAACATCTGTATAGTTCTTTCAGATTGTCCATCGGTGTGTAGATGAAATGCAGTACTAAACCTCAATTTCGTCCCCAATACTTTTTGTAAGCTTTGCCAAAATCTTGACACAAACGTAGAATCTCTATCCGACATAATGGAAACCGAAACACCGTGCAATCGAATAATCTCAGCAATGTACACAGTATCAAGTCTATTAGCATTATAAACAGTCTTCACGGGCAAAAAGTGAGCAAACTTAGTCAATCTATCCATAACAACCCATATAGAATCCATACCTCGAGGTGTTCCAAGTAAGCCCACAATAAAATCCATAGTTATGTGCTCCTATTTTCATTCTGGAATAGGAAGAGGTTGAAATAACCCCACCGGTCTTTGGTGTTCCGTTTTTACTTGCTGACATTGAAGGCATCTTGAATTGAACTATGCAATTTCTCTCTTCATATTAGGCCACCAAAAAGCTTGCTTGAGATCCTGGTACATTTTGGTATTTCCAAGATGCATAGCAAATCTGGACTTATGAGCTTCTTCCAAGATTCTTCCTTTAATTTTAGGGACATTAGGAACACATAATCATCCCTCGAATTTTAACACTTGAGCTTCTAAGGAAAATCCCGGTCTCGACTTTGTGTCCATCTCTTCATTTACTTTCTCGAGAAATTCATTCTCAAATTGCCTTTGTTTAATTTCCTCAATAATAGCCAGTTATGCTGCCATTGCGGCTAACATTCCACCCTGTTCATGCAGCATAATTTCTACTTCCATTCTTTCCAAGTCAAGTAATAGTTCATTCCGCTATGTAAGTAAACATTGACTTTCTACTAAGAGCATCCGCTACTGTGTTGGTTTTGCTGGGATGGTAATGAATTGCAAGTTATAACCTTTGATGTGTTCTAATCATCGTCTTTGCTGTATATTAAGCTCTTTTTGAGTAAAGAAATATTTGAGGCTCTTGTGGTCGGTGTAGACTTCACATGTTGCTCCATAGAGATAATGCCACCATATCTTCAATGCAAATACCACATCAGCTAGTTCCAAATCATACATAGGGTAATTCTTTTCGTGTGGCTTCAATTGTCAAGATGCATATGCAATTTGTCTTCTATTTTGCATAAGTACACACCCTAAACCCTTATAAGAAACATCACTATAAACAACAAACCCTTATGTACCTGATGGTAAGGCGAGGACCGGTGTTGTTGTGAGCCTTGTCTTTAATTCTTGGAAATCAGACTTCCTCTGTTCTGTCCACTCAAATGGAACACCTTTTTGAGTTAACTGGGTAATCGACATCGCAATCTTGGAGAAATCTTTAACAAATCTTTAGTAGTAACTTGCTAAACCCATAAAACTGCGTACTTCTGTAACATTGGTAGGAGCAGGCCAATTCACAATAGCTTCTATCTTTTGTGGATTGACAGACACACCATCCATGTTAATTACATGCCCCAAAAACACAACTTCATTCGACCAAAATTCACATTTCTTCAATTTAGCATATAACTTCTTGTCCCTAAGTGTTTGAAGAATTAATCTCAAGTGTTTTTCATGTTCCTCACTACTCTTCGAATAAATAAGAATGTCATCAATGAATACCACTACAAACTCATCCAAGTACGGTTTGAAAACCCGATTCATTAAATCCATAAAAGCTGCTGGTGCATTTGTAACTCCAAATTGCATGACTAAAAATTCATAATGGTCGTACCTAGTTCAGAAGGCGGTCTTCTCCACATCTTCTGCTTTGACTTTCAGCTGATGGTACCCAGATCTCAAGTTAATTTTTGAAAACAATTATACCCCCTGTAATTGGTCAAACAAATCATCAATCAGTGGTAAAGGATATTTATTCTTCACCATTACCTTATTAAGTTCTCGGTAATCAATACACAACCGAAGGGTCCCATACTTCTTCTTCACAAACAAAATGGGTGCGCCCTATGGCAATGTTGTCTGTTGGATGAACCCTTTGTCAAGCAATTCTTGCAACTATATCTTCAATTCCTTCATTTCTACCGGAGACATTCTGTACAGAGCCTTAGAAATCGATTGAGTACCCGACACAATATGAATGATAAATTCAATCTCACGGTCTATCAAGTCCCTTGGCAATTCTTCAGGAAATACATTCGAAAACTCACTAACAATTTGAATATTTTCAACACCTACATCAGTTGTCTCTGCATGCAACATGCTATACAAATAACCCTTACAACCTTTCTGAAGTAGTTTGCAAGCTTTCATAGCCGATATCAAATAGGGTGGAGGGACTACCCCATGTCCCACAAAAGTAAACTCATCTTGACCAAATGGGTGGAAAACAACTTGTTTAGACACACAATCAATGGTTGCATGATACTTAGCTCCATTCCCAAAATTATATCAAAGTGTACCATATCAAGAGGCATCAAATTAGCATATAATGGAATATCTCCAAGTAAAAGCTCACACGCAAAATACATAGAAGCACATAACATATAGTCCCCAAATAGGAGAGACGCGCACAACACATAATTCAAGAGTTCCATAGATCTATTCAAATTATGAGCAAATGTTTTCGAAACAAAGAAATGAGTAGAACCCAAATCAAGTAGCACATGAGCAGGTTGGCCGTTGATGGAAAGTGTACCTAAAACCACAACATTTGAATTCTGGACATCACCTGAAACCAGAGCAAAGACTCTCCATTGCCTGACATTATCTCTAGAAGTAGTAGGCCTTGTTGGGGTCTTTATTGCAGGAGTGGAACCAGCTGAACTAGTAGTTAGCCTATTCCTTTTTTGTTGCCCAAACATAGGACAATCTCTCATCATATGTCCCGTCTTCCCACACTTAAAGTAAGCTCATGTTGCTCAATAGTAAACCCTTCGATGCTTCTTCCCACACTCCGGGCAAGTTGGTGGTGAATCGCAGGTAGAGCCCGCGGTGCTGGAAGTTTCCAAATTTTGCTTCTTATTTTGTGAGAACGACCGACCCTTTGTGCACATTAGAACCCTGCCTTTTGCCCTTTCAATTCGAGTATCGGTTGCGGTTAGCCTGGTTACCTTCTGTTATGATGGCGCTATACAATACATCCACATATTTCTGTACCTTTAACACATTAATCTTCCCAAGAATGGAGTCTTAAAGACCTCCCTCAAATTTACTCGCCTATTTGTAGTCCATATCGACCATGTACGGTGTGAAATGGGCTAGTTCGGTAAACTACGCTTCATACTCCGCCACAATTTTGTTCCCTTGCATCAAGTTTTCAAACTCTGACACCTTCTTGTCTCGGATTCTCTGTGGGAAGTACTTCTCATAGAAGATCTCCAAAAATTGAGCCCAATTCATTCCTTGATGTTCCTCTGAGATAAACATCCACTAACGGCGTGCCTCATCTTCCAGTGTAAAAGCAGCAAACAAAACTTTCTGTCCCTTCGTACATGGAAAGACTTCAAGCAGTTTCTCTATGCCAAGCACCTATGCCTCTGCCTTCAATGGATCGTTTCCCCCTTTGAACAATTGTGGTTTTATCTTCTTAAATTCCTTTGTGAAAGCAATAGTTCGGTCATCAGCTTGGTAGTCTTGCACTATAGGTGGTGGCACCAGCATTGATGGCGGTGGTGGTTGTTGTTGTTGTTGTTGTCTAAAAGCCTTAGCCATGTCCATAATCATTGCCTCAATCCTATCAAGTCTTGCGGAGGTTGAGTCCTTCCCCATCTTCCGCCCTTGTTCTCACCATGATCTAGAGGAACATATATTATAACTTTCACATTTAGTATGCGCATAAGTCACATATACAAATGCACATTTTCATGTCATACCTGATTATAAATGCAACTTAAACCTTTTCTAGACTTCTCATTGCTCACATGGACTCATGTGTGAGATATTAACTCGTGCTTTGATACTACTCTGTCATGACCCGAACCCGCTCCTAAAAGTTTAGGTCATACTAGTAATCCCGTAGATTACCGAAGGCCTCAAACGATCATACACAATATTTAAGTTAATAGGGCCACAAACAGAAGCATATAATAATGAGAAGTCCATTGAGTTGTACTAATCATGAGCAAAATTATAAAGTTAACCTCATAACACATTAATACATTTACATGCCCAAGACCATAATAGTGAGAAGTCTATTGAGTTGTGCCATAAGAAATTTGTACATATTGTTTACAAACCCAAGACCATAATAGCAGAAACAAAATAAGGTTGAGGTATGGTATGAGTCAAAGACAAAACTTCATCTCGGAGGCATGACTCGATTGGGTGTGCTTCATGTTGCTAATCACCTATATGTGCATACATAATAATGGGTGAGTAAAGCTCAATGAGTAATAATACAGCAAAGCAGTGTAAATAGATGATCATAAGGTCCTCACAATATCCATAATCATATAAATAGAACGGCCTTAGGCCCAATCATATGACAAGCAACCTTGGGCCCAATCATATAACAAACGGCCTCAGGCCCAATCATGTAACAAACGGCCTCGGGCCCAATCATGTAACAAGCGGTCTCGGGCCCAAATTGCACTTGTCATATAATATTAATCAAGTTTCTTCATTTCTATCAATTCACAATGTCGGTACCATTCACCATTCATGGTTTGTGGTACATAATAAAGAGCATATATGTACAATATTATTACTTACAGTGCATTAGGTTCCGCGGTGTTTCCTATAGCGATTCCGGTTTTGACCTGACAGTTGTTATATCTCGGACTCAGGTTTAATGGTTTCATATTATTGTTTACATCTTGTTTCCCTTGTATCTCCTTAAACATGGCTTGTGGATTGTTGTGGTTGCATTTGGGACAGGTTGGTTGCTTAGTTTCCAAATTCTTGTTGCCTAGAATTTTGCTCATTTACTCGAGCGGCACTTCTTGCACTTGAGTGGTCTTTGTGAACTCTTAGTATTTTTGTAGGTCTGCAAAACTATTGGGAGAGTGTATTCTACGCTCGAGTGAATCTTTCTGCGCTTTAGCGGGCTCAGCTCGAGCGTTGGTTTGTTGTCTGCAAAACTACTAAATGTGTGTATTCTGCGCTCGAGCATCACTTCTTGCGCTCGAACGGAACAATTTGTTGTGTCTGACGCTCGAGCATCAACTCTTGTGCTTGAGTAGACTGTGCGTATATGAGTTTGTAACAGCCACATTTTACATTACTTTTCCATCTCTTCCTCTCTCTAAAATTCTCCAAAACCCTAGATCTAGAGTTTCTTGCTCTAAAACTTACATTCTCTCTACATTTTCACCTAGATCCGTTGGTTTATCCTCCTTACTTCCTTTGTTAAAAAGGTAGAGCATCTCAAGGGCTACATTTCTATCCAAATAGAGTTGGGTTTGAGCATCTTTGAAGCTTTCTCTTTGCTTGCTCGACTTCTAACTTCAAGGTAGGGACTTTTTACACTCTTCTATGAGTTTTAGCCTAGTTATTTGTTGATGTGTAAGAAATATTGGGATTTGAGGTGATTTTGAACAAACCTAGGGTTTTGGTTTAAAATCAAAAGAGGGGTTGTAGACACCCTATTTTTGATCGCCCGTAAGACTCGGGCGCTTTGTCTTGGGCACTCGATGATGAAAGTTACATTGTGTGTGATCCGAATGCTCAACGAAGGACTCCAGGGTCGAGCTTTGAAACAGTCCCAACACCTTCCTATTTACCTTGTTTATATTTCAGAGGTCCCTTTTTGAACATTGTGCCACCCTACATTGAGCTTGAAACAGAGAAACAACGGAGCACATTGGGGCCCCGTCGTGTATCATTGGGAGCTGACCGTGGCCATTTGGGGCCGACCGTGCCTTGGTGGCAATAAATACTGTTCTGGATGGGAGCTTGCCAACTGTTTATTTTTGAAGATATTTTTGACCTATTTTGCTCAAATTCTATAAATACAAGGATATATCTCTGTTTGAGGGTTGAACAATTTCCAAAGAGCCTATACACTTATTTGAGAGCTCCTTCTTTTTGTGCAAGTCATCTTTGAGCAAGCTTGCCATCTTTGAACTATATCCATACACCATACACACCCTCACACCTTAACCTTGGCACCTTGGTTGAGCTGTGAGAATCACAATTCAAGCTTGAGAGTGTTTGGACCAAGTTTGATCCACAACAAGAGCTTGTCCTCTTTAAGAGATATAAACTCACCATCTGTTCTCTTGCTTTCATTTCTGTCTCCTACTAACAATTTCTTGTATCTTTGTATTGATTTGAATCCATTTCAAGTGTTAGAACTTGGGTTTGAATAGCTACCAAAGGTAGAAGGGTTTAATACCCTTTCTTGCACTTTACTTCATGGCTCACACCTATGTCTTTACACTCCTTTTTTTTTTTTTTTTTTTTTTTTGAGTATTCAAACTGATTTTCAGAGTTCAAAAAAAGCTAAAAAGCATGGTTTGAGGTCTCAAAGATGGAGGGGCTAGCCACCTCTCCTTACTCTTGTTCACTAGCCTTGTGATTCTTTGCTATTTCTTATCTTTTTCGTACTCTTTAAACATCATTTTAGTCACTGGTTTTTACATATTAGGGGTTTTTTAGACTTGTTTTAATTCATTTAGTTGGTTCATGCTTTGAATACTTTGCCTATCATATTGTAAGTCCTCATGGCTTTGCTTGTTTAGGCCTTAGACATTAAGCCATTTGAGTTGATAGCTTTTCTTTGCTTGGTTTTCATATTAAGAGTCTCATTCTTCAAATCAATCTCACAATCATGTCTGCAACCTCCCTCATTTCTTCTTTTCTTTGTTTGAGAGTTGTCTCAAAAGATTGATGGTTATTCAAGGCATGGGAAAGAGGCCTATGCTCAATGGTTTAACCTCTTCGGAGGTTCATCGTCAAGGCATAGTCCTTCTTTCATGCTTCAGATCACTTCTCGTTTGACATTTCTTCTCATGTAGTGGACTCAACCATCACTTTGGACAAATTGATTAAAGAATGGAAATTACTAATAAAATGGGCTTAAAACTAATGAAACTGACGGAAAGAAAATGAGTAAGGTTGCTTAGATTCGGCCGGACGTTATGCCGAACCCATAGTGTGAAGATTCGTCATGCACCAATTCATGATGTGTTGATGAAACTTGAAACGTCTCTATCTCCCTCTTTGAGTTCACTTCATGATAGGAGGGAGGAGTGGTTATTCATTACATTTATTGATTTTTGTCCGATTGTCTCCGAAATCATTAAGCAATCAACTTTCTTATTGATGGTTTTGGAACCCATTTTGTTCTTCTCTTGAGCCTCTCCATGACAGAAAAGAGCAGAAGGGACAAACAGAGCTCAAAAAAACTCTGTCTACATTGTTTTCACCTCAGAGCACAAAAATAGGGTTTTGCATGAAATCAGGACACGACCGGCCTTATTTGGGCCCGATCGGGCATCATTGGGGGCCGGTTGGGTGCTAATGTTAGGTTAATAGTGTGTTTTTGTAGAAACAGAGGGTAGTGGCTGAAGTTGAAATAGGGTAGATGCCAAAGAAGGCAGACGGAGCTACTTTTGAAAACAGTCACGTGCATACAATCCTTGTGCATCTATGTTTATCAATGGCGAAAATTAATGTTCCCATTATTGTTGTAATTATCATTAATGTTTATTCGTAATTGTCATAGTTAGTTAACCTAGCTAGTTAGTTTTATTGTTCATCCTTGTTGTAATAAATTAGATAGCTAGTTAGTTATTTAGTATTCATTAGCTTAATTCTTTCATTTGGTTTTGTAGTAGTTAGTTTGTTTCGAACACTTGGACATTCATTTGGACCCTCTTGCATGAGGGTAAAAAGTGTAATAAGTGTGTACGTCTTCAAACCCACATTTCTTTCTTCCTTTTATTTCTCTGCTTATGATGGTAGAATATATAACACCCCAACCCTTCACATGTCATTGATATTGTCCGCTTTGGGCCACACCTGCACAAATTTGTTCTTCCCAGTGGGTCACCTATCCCAAAACTACTCCAGTCTAAGCATGCTTAACTAGAGAGTTATGCTAAGGATTTCATCACCTGAGAAAAGGCCTCGATGCTATATAAGGGTCTAGGTTTTTATTTATATAGCCTAGGAACTCCCCCTCCATTCCTGATATGGGACACCGGGACCTTACAATCCACTTTCTTAAGGCTGCACATCCCCGTGCAGTAGCTTGCTAGCTCACAAGCTCGCCTAGATGCATCGAGAGATGCCAGGGGCCCGCACTCGGTACTCTGGAGAGTTGGCTCTAATACTATTTGTAATGCCCCAACCCTTCACATGTCATCAATATTGTCTGCTTTAGGCCATGCCCATAGGGATTTGTTCTTTCCAGTGGGTCACCAATCCCAAAACTATTCCAACCTAAGCACGCTTAACTGGGGAGTTCTGCTAGGGATTTCACTACCTACGAAAAGGCCTTGATGCTATATAAGGGTCTAGGTTTTTACTTTTATAGCCTAAGAACTCCCTCTCCATTCCCGATGTGGTATTGTAAGGTCCCAGTGTCCCATAGTGGTATTGTAAAGTGGTTCTTTGTGTCGGTGAGTGGCGAAAGATGAGTGCACAAAATTTGGAAAGTCCCCATGAAGTCGTGAGAGCCAAAGTTAGAAGCTGAGGTGGAGAAGAGGGTCAAACAGGTGAAGGAGTGGAGGGAGAAGCGGTGGTAAAGTGGGACGACCTCGTCCAGCCCTCAGCCCTGTTCGCCCTAAATCTGGGGCCGCAACCAGCCGAAGGGGATCTGTTGCAAGAGGAAATGGAGGTGAGGAGGAAAGCTCAAAAGGCAGAGGACAAGCTAGCTTTTGCAATGGCGGATAAATATAAGGAGAAAAAACTAGGCCTAGCGCCCAAGCTGGTTGCGAAAAGGTCGGTCAGACCACGCCCCAAGCCATTGGGAGAGAAGGACCTGACCGACTTTGTGCCTTTACGAGCGCTAGTGGATCTGCTGAAGAAAAGAAGTAGGAGGGAGGTGGGGTCAGTGTTGAAGAAAAAAAAGAAGAGGACGGTGGCTGCAGAGGGAAGTGAGGGAGGACTGGTATTGATGAAGGTGAAAGAGGGGGTGGTGGAGTTGCCACAAAGTCAGAAGAAGGAGACTGGGGTTGGTGTGGGGGCGGGGGAAGGTTTGGTTAAGTTCCCAAGTGGTCAAGTGGTAAGCGAAATAGACGAGCGACAGGGGTTGGCAAAAACTGACTGGTCGGCGGATCTGCCCTCCAAAGATATGCCCTTACAAGATATGCTCCCAAGTCAGGAGGTAGGGAGAGAGCGGGCGAGTGGAGTAGAGACCAACATCGCATTGAGGACTACCCATATCATGTTTGCATGGTGGTCAGCTGCTTAGCGAGTGATGGGGGTGAGGCTAAGGTCACCGCAGATCATTTGTTGGGGGTTGTTAAGGACACAGCCATGCGTAGTATGGCACAATTTACGGAGGTCGACCTTATGAGAGGGTTCTACTTGGCACAGATGGAAATAGTGGCCCTGGTGGCGGCCTTACTAGGCAAGGCAGTGGGGATGAAAATGGAGGCAGAGCCGTTGAAGGCCTAACTGGAAGGAGTGCGAGTGCAATTACAAAACTTAAGGACAGAGACAATTGGCTGGAGAAAGGCAGCGCGGAGTGCCTGCGCAAAGGGTTTGCCCTATGCTCAGAGGGTGAAAAAAATGGAGGTTTTGGAGGTAGTGTAAGGGTACTTGGTCAAGCGTGCCAGGGTAAGCCAGGCTGGGGTCGCCTCCGAGCTGTTAATCGCTAAGTCTGAACTGGAAGTGATACGCCACAAGGCGGTATCAATAGAGTTTGAGCTAGCGGGCGAGCGGAAGAGGGTGGGCGAGGTCCAAGAAGCCTACAACACTACTGAAGAGAGGTTGGAGGAGGCCCTCACAAATAATGAAGAGCTGCGCGATCAAGCCCTAAAGGACAAAGAAGAAGTAGATGCGCATATTGCTGAGATGGAGAGGGCCTTGGGAGAGGAGAGGGCCAAGACTACAGAGTTAGCCAGGATGATGGCGTCTGAGAGGGTGGCCTATTTGGACTTATGCGTCGCGGTGGTGGAGCAGTTTAAGGAGTCCCATGAATTCCAAATGGCCATTGACGCGGCGGTGGCAGTGGGCTTGGCCAGAGAGGGTGAAGGTGGTGCTGGCTTGTCAGGAGTGGCTGCTGTTGGGAGGACCGAAGAAGATATAATCCAAGGTTTTTAGTAGTCAAACTACCACAAGCATGAGATGAGCCAGTATTGGGACAGCGGCTGGACAAGCTTCAAATACAGGACGTAGGAGCTGTTTCCAGATGTGGACTTTAGCCCGATGAAGCTAGGAGAGGAGGACATCACCCAAACTCCGTTGGATGAGGGGGTGGAAGAGGAAGACTTGGCATCCAGCGAAGGGGAGTGAAGACTAGGCTTTTTGTTTGTTTTGTTTTTTGGTTGTAGTATATATATATATATATATATATATTTTTTTTTGGTATTTGGTTTTCGGAGAGAGCTCATTGTAAAGAATAGTTGAAATTTGTCAAGAACTTGTGTTGACAATGAATTTGTGCATGGCAAGATGTAAGATTTGGTAACGAAATTATGGAATTGCAATAATTTGTCTAGAGCGACCTATAAATGAGTTAAGTGAAGCATGTAACTTATCTGCTAAAAATTTGTCAAAACGATTTGTTATTACAGTTTGTAATAAAGTTAAGTTATAAAAACTGCTATGTGTCTTGCCTTTGGGAATGTGCTCAGTCTAGCTGGGGCTTTGCTTAGCTTAGTCTGGTTAAGCTCTTCAGGCTCAGTCTGGCTGAGCTTTTTAGGCTCAGTCTGGTTGAGGGTTTGCTTAACTCAGTCTGGCTGAGCTTTTCATGCTCAGTTTGGTTAAGACTTTGGAGGGCTCAGTCTGGCTAAGGCTTTGCTTAACTCAGTTTGGCTGAGCTCTTCATGCTCAGTTTGGCTGAGCTCTTTAGGCTTAGTCTGGCTGAGGCTTTGCTTAACTCAGTCTGGCTGAGCTCTTCATGCTCATCTTGGCTAAGGCTATGTTCAACTGAGTCTGGCTGAGCTCTTTAGGCTCAGTTTGGATGAGCTCTTTAGGCTCAGTCTGGCTGAGGCTTTAGAGGGCTCTGTATGGTTGAGGTTTGGCTTAACTCAGTCTAGCTAAGCTCTTCAAGCTCAATCTAGTTGAGCTCTTTAGGCTCAGTCTGGCTGAGGTTTTGCTTAACTCAGTTTCACTAAGCTCTTCAAGCTCAATCTAGTTGAGCTCTTTAGGCTCAGTCTGGCTGAAGCTTTGCTTAACTCAATCTGGTTGAAGCTTTAGAGGGCTCAGTTTGGTTGAGGCTATGTTCAACTCAGTTTGGCTAAGCTCTTTAGGCTCAGTCTGGCTGAGCTCTTCATGCTTAATCTGGCTAAGGCATCGAAGGGCTCAGTCTGGCTAAGGCTTTAGAGGGCTTAGTTTGGTTAAGGCTATGTTCAACTCAGTCTGGCTAAGCTCTTTAGGCTCAGTTTGGCTGAGCTCTTCATGCTTAATCTGGCTAAGGCTTTGAAGGGCTCAGTCTAGCTGAGGCTATGTTCAACTTAGTCAGGCTGAGCTCTTCAGGCTCAGTCTGGCTAAGCTCTTTAGGCTCAATCTGGCCGAGGCTATGTTTAATTTTGGATTAAGGCACGACACAGATAAAGGGAATCTTGAATTGTTATCATAGTCTTGTGATCATAAATATATGCATTGCGTGGCAGGAGCTAAAATGGACAAGTGTTCCAATTAGCAAAATGAAACATCCAACAATTTAAATCAAACAAAAAGCAGGAAATGTCGCTTTATTGGAAATAGCATTTCAAGTGTTTGACATTCCATGGATGAGGAAGGTCTCTGCCGTCCATGTCTTGGAGACGGTATGTGCCTGGGGCTTTCCTACTTAGCTGCTAGCTTGCCATCGGTTGGGTTTTTGGTGGCGAGAGTGGCTTCGTGTAAGACGAGGTCTCCCACTATGAATGTCCTCGATCAGACTCTGTGATTATAATGCTTCCTTGCTTTCTATTGGTACGAGGCTAGTCGGACTGAGGCCATTTCTCGCAGTTCCTCGATGAGGTCTAGGTCGGTCCTCTGAAGGTCTTCGTTTAGGTGTGGATTAGGGTGGATGACTCTAGGCGTCAGTAGGCTAATTTCCATAGGGATGACTGCTTCGGCGCCGTATGTTAGGTGAAATGGGGTCTCCCTATTTAGCAATTCCTCTGCCTAAAGGCCCTTGGTGGCCTCTAGCTTGGTCTTGATGATTTTCAGCAGGGAGCGGTTAGTAACCTCCACTTGACCGTTGGCTTGAGGATGGCCTGGGGAGGAAAAACATGTCTTGATGCTGAGTTCTGCACAGAATTTCATAAATTTGGCGTTGTCAAACTGTTTGCTGTTGTTAGAGACAATGGGTGGAGGAACCCCAAAACGAGACACAATGGACTTAGTGGTATTCCGCTCAGTGATCTTGGCAAGAGGTTCTGCTTCGACCCACTTGGTGAAGAAATCGATGGCGACTATGGAAAACTTTACTTGGTCCCTGTCGGTCGGCAAGTGTCATGACCCAAACCTGCCCCTAAAAGTTTAATCCATGACCGGCCTGTACATCGGCCTCAAAACAAAATTTCATGAAGACAAATACGGGGCCTTAAACGGAAGCAAATATCAACATAAAGATAATGCCTATTGAGCTTGTGCATACATGAAGACTTAGATTAATTTAAGCATTTAAATACACTTTCCATATATACACATAATCACAAAACTTATATAGATCTCGCACACATATACATAAGATTCAATAAAATACATAATTCCCCGATACAAAGTTAAAGCCTCGACACAGAGGCATAACCCAGGCGGCTTGACAAAGAGACGGACCTCGATACAACTCTTGTGTGGTCCTTGATGGCTCATCTACATATATATATAAAATAAAGGGGTGAGCTAACGCCTAGTGAGTAATATTAAAGTAAAGAGGTTAATGAATTGTGTCCTTAACATTAGGAAAACATATTTCACAATTCAGAAACGTATCATAAATCTTTTCAAAACAAACATTATCGTATCATAATCCATACCTTTTCGAATGGAATATATAATTGAACTATTACAAAACATTTTACGTGGTACGTGGTACGCCCACTTATACAAAAGGTTAGAAGCACATTTGAAAATAAGACATCCATTTATGCATATAAAATAACACATCATAACACGATTCATATAGCGATTTCAAAACCTTTGTATTCATATCATATGCTTTGAACGACCTCGGGTCCATATATAACAAAACGGCCTCGGGCCCAATCATATATCAAAACGACCTTCAGTCCAAACATATCATATCAAATCATTGTATCTGATCATGGAGTAGATGGAACATTGACATGTCTCTACCTCTTCTTGGGCTCAATTCATGTATGTATGGATCTAAGAGGTGACTCGTATGGATTCTAGAGGCGACTCCCACTGTAGCACTTAGTTCCGTACAGTACTTTGTTCTATACCAAAAATCAATAGGCCCTAAAGACAAAACAATTCATATCATGCCAAAACACAAGAGGAACAGATAAACAGAACGGCCTTGGGCCCACCATATCATATTATAAATAATTCACGTTTCTTGTTCATAATTCATTTCGCATTTCTTGGAAACTTGTGCATCTTGACAAAATATGATATTTAGAGAATCATGTCATACAGAAATCAAAATAGATAATGAAAAACATATTGTTACTATCCTATTACTCAAAGTGATGGGCTCCTGGTAGCAGTGGGATGATGTCCTCGTCTTGACCTACAAACACAATGCACATGTGTAGACGTCCCTGAACATCCCGAGAGGGAGAACTCCCGTTCTGTTCCGTTTGGGCTCACTACAGTTCAGGACTCTCAAATTGTCATGGTTCTTAATCTGATCTCACAATGTGCAATATGAGATTGATAAATCACCAAATAGTCCAAATCCAGCAAATCGTTTTGGAAAACAGATTTTTGTAAACAATTGCCAAACATGGACTGCTTTGCCAAATACAGAGTCGCCACCTAAATATTTATTTTGGGGGAATTTAGGAAACCCAGACTCGTTGCCTAAGGCCACGTGTTCGTCATCACCAAAGTTTCCTCGACTCAGGAACTTGGGTACGATTGGGGAAGGTCAGCTATGAGCACCCCTGCTCGCCCGATCAAAGATCGGCCTCTACAAACCATGATATCTAGTTTTGAAAACGTTATGCGTTCTTATTCCGGTTATTAGCCTAGATTTACTATATGATGCGCACAGCATACAAGTATAGACTGGGCCGCCTGAATTGGAACAAAGCATTTTATGTTTGTTTTGAAAATGGTTTGCTACTTGCAAGTAGGCTAAAATGCAGGTTTTGCCACCCTCAAGTGGGCTTAGAAAAGATGGTTTTGCCACTGTCTAGTGGGCTTAAAACTCATAGTCAATGCATTATTCCAATTCAGATAACCCAACCTTCACCCACAGGCATTCAGGCAGATATATAACATAAGCACATAGCCTCATGGTAAGCATGCTATCATGGCAATACTCACACTCATGCAAGGATGCTAAAACATAAATGCTTACCGAGTACTCCAAGCCAAAACAGAAACTAGTTAGTAATCATATGCATGATCCTAGTTCATGTTAAGATGGCTAATGCAACACACGCAAGATGCAGCTCCAATAGGCTCGGTTAATCTATGGATGGCATATGATGATGCTACAACTAACACGTATTCAACTTGGAATTGAAATACAATACAGCTAGTATGATACGCCGAGCCCGGTGCATGCAAGACAAATGTATGGATGCAAAACATGTGAGCATAAGGATGCTAATTTAAACATGCCCTAATCTAACCACTGAAAGCGGATAAATAAAAGGGAGAAAGACGTGGGGTTGGAAGACATACACATACCCACGCACACTTATTACACAATTGCCCTCGCTCGGAGGGTCCAAATAAATAATACAGTCCGAATAAACAATTAAACTATTCTAGCTAATTAAATATTACAAAACTTCTAATTAATTAAACAAATTAACTAAGCTATGGAAAGCAATAAAAGGCCTCGGGAAGAGGGATGCACGCATGCTCGGATTGGCTTTGCCCGGAAATCCATTTCCATGACACGTGTTGCCTCTATTTACACTGCTCTACACCTCTGAGACTTGCACAAATCCCAAGGATGCTCCAAAACCACCTTCTGAGCACTGTGGAAGGTCACCGACCAAAAGTAAAGGCCACCGGCCATCCATCGACCACGGATATTGATATCGGCCACAAATGTTTGGTCGACCGGCACTGTAGATGGCTGACCAGCCATATCTTCCTGCAGAAACTTGTTTCGACAGCAGCAGAGGACAGACAAGGCATGGAAATGCATTTCAAAGCAAGTGTTTGCACAACCACACTCCATATCATGATTAAGACTCAAGAGAGTATGGTGCTCGACCCTCAGACCACCAATCGCGCATTTCAATGCGTGATGGCCCAAGAAGCCAAGTTGGGCATTTTAATGTCAAATGTAATGCACACAAACACATAAGGAACCCAACCTCAATCATGGTGATTCAAGAGGCAAGGCATGCATGCCAAATGCAACCTAAGCATGTGAGCTAAATATGCAATATGAGCATGCAAGCAAGTAATGTACGTTAGGCACACAACCTAAGCAAACAAGCATGCAAGGCATGAAGCAATGTAACAACATTTGAGCAACACGCAAAAGGTGGACTTAGACTAATTTGGGCAGCTCTCAAATAAGCCCGAAACAGTGGCCAAATGCTATGGAAATGAGGGCGAATGTTCATACAAACATGCATGCACACATGGTCCAACACTTAAGCACAAAGAAGCAACTTTTAAACACATTTAAAAGAGACTATTATGGACAAATGGCAAGCACATTAAACTCTAAAAAATACATGAGGGATGATGCCAAATCAACCTATCAATGCAAGCAAGGCATGCAACTATGTCCAAAACTCAAGGCAAGCCAAGGGGCTTAAACCATGGCTATATGAAGCAAGTCCCAAAGGGCCGAGGGGACTCAAAACAGTCCCAATGTAGGTCGAGACAAGGCCCAAAACACACTTAGATGGCATCTAAATTGCCAACATAAGGAAGCATACACAAAGGTCCAAACATGGGGCATGAAACACCAACCTTTTAAAGCATTAAAGGGGCATCAAATGCAAGCATACAAGCATGGAGCAAGGATTGAAATATCATAACTAATAGTGCCAAACCACTGAAATGATGCAAATAGAGCATGGTAGAGGAGCCAACACTCAAAGCATACAAGCTAGGTTGCATGGTAGCTATACAAAGCAAGCCATGGATGGCCTGAACAACCAAAAACAGACCTCAAACACACTAAAACATGTATAAATCTTCACAAAGCTAAGCCAAAATCATGCTAGAAACAAGGCTCAAAGCAAAAAGCATGTTAATGCAATTTCATGGCATTACAAGACAAGTATGCAAGGCATGCATGGTGTGTCTAAACCAAGTAAAAACAGTGCTATATCATGGAAAAATAAGCACAATAACACTTAAGACATGGCCAACATGAACTCAAGAATGGTGCTCACACATGAGGCTAAAATGACACATTTTGAAGACAATAGGGAGAGGGGATGGCCCTCTCCTTCTTAAGACCTTAAAGCACCATCCCCACCACTGAAATCCCTCAAGATTTCAGTGGTGAGGAGGCCCAAACAAGGTGGTCCCGGAGCTCACCAAAATAGCACAAAATGGGGGCCAAACAAGGCCCTAGAGGGGTCAAACAACACCAAACAATAAAGTGACCTAAACAACTATTAAAAGCACTAAAAAACAAGACTTTTTTCAGTTTATGAAAAAGCCCAAAACAGCATGCAAGATAGGCTAAAAGCTTGTGCAAGAAAGGGGGATTTAAGTCTTAGAAACTCACCCTTGAAGACCTTCTTCAAAACCAGCACTCCAGCAGATTTTTCGGAGTCAAAACGAATTCTTGAGTCCCCACAAAACCCTCCGAGAACTTTAGATGAGTGGTGGAGGTGTGTGCTTAGGAGTGGTGGTGCAAAGGGGTCAAGAACCAAGCACTTTGGAGGCTTGGATGTAGAGATATCAAGAGAGATATATGTTTTTGTATGCCTTAGACCAATTATTGGAACCCTTGCAATGGAAGAGGAGCTCTTCTTTTATAGAGGAAGAAGGAAGCTTGGAGCAAAAAGGGCCAAGAAGGCCAAGCTTCTTGGAGAAGCTAGGCAAAAGGGCCAAACTTCTTGGAGAAGGTAGACAAAGGGTTCAAGCTTCTTGGAGAAGCTAGACAAAGGGTTCAAAAGGTTTAAACTTCTTCAAGAAGCTAGAACCAAGGGTTCAAAAGGTTCAAGCTTCCTCAAGAAAAGGTATCGGCCAGAAAAAGTGGCCGATTGACCAAAATCAGTGGTCGGCCGACCAAACACAATGCCGATCGACCATCAATAGTGCCGACCGGCCATCACCAATGGCCGGTGGCAAGGAAACAAGGCCGGTGGCCTCAAGCCATGGCCGGTGAGGTGTGGGGATGGCCTACAAGCTATTTCCCACCCTCAGAAGCAAAACAACAAGTGTTTGATGCAAAACCAAACACAAAACAAACAAGTCGAGAGGTCTCGAGGCAAGGCACGTAGCCGAAACCTCCGAGAACTCAAGACGAACACGAACAGGGATGATCATCGAGTGTTCAAACGATGACGTCCAAGTCTTGAGGACGGTCAAAAATGGGGTGTCTACAGTTGCCCTTCTTTGATAGAACTCGAAAGTCATAACAATGACGGGAGTGAGTGTCAAAGCCCAGAGACGACCTATTTTTGACAAGGCAGAAGACTCAGACAAAGCGTACAAGCTACAGATAAAGGTATACGCCCGAAGGCTGGGGCAAAATGCAACTGACAATGCAAGAAGCCGAGCATAACTTATGATCATGCAAGAAACATAGGGACGTATCCCGGTGTTTCGGAATGAAGGAGAAACATAGGGACGTATCTTGGTGTTTCAGAGGGAAGGAGAAACATAGGGACGTATCCCGGTGTTTCAGAATGAAGGAGAAACATAGGGACGTATCCCGGTGTTTCAGAGGGAAAGAGAAACATAGGGATGTATCCTGGTGTTTCGGAGGGAAGGAGAAACATAGGGACGTATCTCGGTGTTTCGGAATGAAGGAAAAACATAGGGACGTATCCCGGTGTTTCGGAGGGAAGGAGAAACAAAGGGACGTATCCCACTGTTTCGGAAAGAGAGAGAAACATAGGGACGTATCCCGGTGTTTCGAAATGAAGGAGAAACATAAGGACGTATCCCAGTGTTTCAGAGTGGTTCAAGCACCGAAACGTATTCCAAATGCTCTTAACCAAAGAGGGGGAAACATAGGGACATATCCTGGTGTTTTGGAAAGAGAGAGAAACATAGGGACGTATCCCGGTGTTTTGAAACGAAAGAGAAACATAGGGACGTATCCCAGTGTTTCAAAGTGGTTCAAGCACCGAACGTATTCCAAATGCTCTTAACCAAAGAGGGAGAAACATAGGGACGCATTCCGGTGTTTCGGAAAGAAGGGAGAAGAATCATAGGGATGTATCCTGGTATTTCGAAAAGAAGGAGAAACATAGGGATGTGTCCCGGTGTTTTGGAAAGGAATGAGAAACATAGGGACGTATCCCGGTGTTTCGGAAGGAAGGAGAAACATAGGGACGTATCCTGGTGTTTCGGAAAGAAGGAGAAACATAGGGACGTATCCCGGTGTTTCGAAAAGAAGGAGAAACATAGGGACGTATCCCGGTATTTCCGAAAGAAGGAGAAACATAGGGACGTGTCTCGATGTTTTGGAAAGAAGGAGAAACATAGGGACGTATCTCGGTGTTTCGGAAAGATAGAAAGATAGGGATGTATCCCGATGGTTAGGGACGTATCCTAGTGTTTAGAAAGGAAGGAGAAACATAGGGACGTATCCTGGTATTTCGGAAGGCAGAAGAAACGTAGGGACGTATCCCGGTGTTTCGAAAAGAAGAGAGACACGTAGGGACGTATCCCGATGTTTCGAAAGGAAGGAGAAACGTAGGGATGTATCCCGGTGTTTCGGAAAGAAAAGAGAAACGTAAGGACGTATCCCGGTGTTTCGGAAGGAAGAAGAAACATAGGGACGTATCCCGGTGTTTCAAGAACAGAGAAAAACGTAGGGACGTATCCTGGTGTTTCGAAACTAAAGAGTGTGCATAACAATGCGATTGAACTGTGCATAACAATGCAAGCAGAACGTGCGTGAGAACGCAAGTTAAAGAGGCGCATGATAATGCAAGTAACGGTGCATAACAATGCAAATGGGACGGTGCATAACAATGCAAGTGAAAAGGTGCATGATAGCGCATGTTAGAGATGTGCAAAACAATGCAATACAGGTACACAAGACAGTGCGAGTGAGGTGCACAAAAGAAGTGCGATAAGATGCATTTTCTATGCAAGTATGGGGGCATTTTCTATGCAATCATGGAAAGCATATTCGATGCAATATTGAAGACATATTCCGTGCATAAGACAGGCATATTCTATGCAACATTGAAAGCAAAGCATATTCTATGCGGAATTGAAAGCAAGCATATTCTATGCATGAATCATAATGATGTGCGGCACACATGCAACAGAAGTGTATATGAAAGTTCACATTCTATGCAATAGAGGAGCATCAAATATGTACTCTGGTGCCTTTGATTTACCTCTCGGAAGACTTGGCAACCCGTTCAGCTCAAAAGGGGACACCCTGTCTATATTGGCGAGAGATAACATCTGCATGTGAAACCCTCGGGTGTTGTTTGGACTGCCATTCTGACTTGAAGCAGGCTTACACTTGGGGTAGAGGCACACTCATTCTTCGGAGTACTGACAAGGCCTGAAGAGGTACATCTGGAGTACAATCATGAAATTTGCTGAAGGTGAAACACACTCAGATGCTTCGATTTTCCCTCTTTTCTTTTGCTTTGCAGTCTGGAACCTATATAGCTTCAGATAGGTCTTGGTTTTACTGTTCTCACATGACCTGGGTTGAACCCTGCAGTTTTTATGAAAGAACAAATCTTGTTTTGCACAAATGTGGAGAATGGCACAGTACTCTGAGCACAAAACAATTCATTTTTGAAATTGAGAATGAGTTCTCGACCGGGTATTGAGCCTACGATTGAACACAGTGCACTACGACTCAACAACGGAAAACAAAAGGTAAACAACCTAAACACATCGAGTAACACTCGAGACAACTCAAAACAAGAATCGAGATAAAACAAAAAGACACGACACTTAGACGTGCACAGGGAGCCTGTGTCACCGGGTATTGTTTCCCGCCCTTCCTCATTTGTGATTCTCACATCACTCGGCCCTCAGGCTCTGTTTTTCTGAAAAAGAAGCCCCTTTTTTCTCAGTTTTTTTCTCAGTGCACATCTCTCTATTCTTCAATATCTCATTTTTTATCCCTCCCTTAAGTAGTTGATGGATAAACAGAAAGTTGTGGGCTCTTGTTCCTAGCATTCCGCTAGATTTTTCTTCTTGTTCACAACAGTGAGTTTCTCCCACAGAGGGGCTGCGCTACAACTGGGTGTGTAACAAATCTGCAGCTGACATCGGTTGATGATGCTTTGCTGGGGAGTTTGGACATGATCAAATCTGTCTAGACGAGGGAGTGGAATATCTTGTCCCATTCCGGTTCGTGCTTTGCACTTGGCTTGATACCTCATTGCTTGGAGGACGTGAGAGCTTTCTGCCATTTTACGGTTAGCTTTAGTGGTGCCCTTTTTCGGCAGGTATGGTGCCTTTTCTGGCAAGTGCGTTGATAAAGGGGAAAGGACAGAAAACCTGACTCAACTGTGCCCCTATTTCATCATTTTGACCATTTTTTGTTTTTTGCTTTCTACTAAAATAATTTTGACCAATATGAGGGTTAGATTAACATACTTGTTCGATTTTTGATTTGAAAATCACTGTGAGCACTGAAAATTTTCCTTTTTGGGTCCAAGAAATGGTCCAGTTTTGGAAAAGATGGAATAATTTTCGAGAGATTAGTCAATCTCAGTAAAAATTCTCAAAAATTATTTTTGCAAACAGCCACTGCTCAATGAGCACAAAACTTACTCTTGAGATGCACAACCTCAGAACCATAATAATGGAAGATTGCCCCTTGTTTTGATGGACACTGCATGGCAACGGAAAGTTGCCCTTGTTTGAATGGCACTGCAGCGTATTGAATGGCAACGGAAAGTTGCCCTTTGTCTGAATGGCACTGCAGCACATTGTAATCAGTCTTCATGGTAATGTTCACAATCGAATTCTTGGATACAGAGAAGGCGAGGATGACCAGAACCATCACATGGACATAGTCGAATTTGAAATGTTTTACGGCTGGACTCCAGAATGAAGTTGCCTACGTATCCCAAACATAAGAATCAACCCTTACGTAGTTCGGGGTAAGGCACACTCGTGTATTAACCCTCACCTTTTACGCTCTAACTTTTGCCAAGGTCACCCTTTCGAGTTTTCAACCTTGCGAGCTATGTTCTTCTTCTTTTTTCATTTCTTTTCTTCTTTTTTCTTTTTCATCTTTTCTTTTCATTTTCTTCATTTTCCTTCTTTTTTGTTCTTTTTTTTTTGTTCTTTTTCTTCTTTTTCTTACTCTAACTTTTGCCTGGGTAGCCCTTCCGGGTTTTTGGCCCAGCGAGCCTCTCAAGGGTAAAAGTGTAGCTTTGTCCATGTCAAATGGTTTTGAGATCCTGAAGTCATCTGAATCTAGGAGAATGGCTGATGTTCACTGATGATGCAGGAGTCCATCCAATGGGGTCTGAACTACCCTCGGTATTTTGGATAGGAACTCAGTTGTCCTTCAACAATACTTTCTTCTTTTCTTCATCCTGGGATTTGGCATTCTTGCCGATCTTTATCTTTGACTCTTCGAGCACATTTGAAATTCTTTTGCCCCTAGTTCAAAGGGATGCTTTTGATCTCGCTTCGCAAGTTTCCTTTTTGATGACGTCTGATCTCCTTTGATTTGACCTTTCTTGCCTCTTGTTCGAGGGTTGCTTCAAATTGGGCCACACAGGCCTCACATCATGATTGACCTCTGAACATTCTGAATCTAAGTTCAAGGTTTGAAAATGAATGGGTTGAGTCTTGAGGCTGAGAGCGATCCTAAGCTGCGCAATCTCAAGAGCGATTCCACATAGGTCTTCACAGGACCGCGCAAAACATGTTGTTTTTGAAAGTTTTTAAGAAAGCGACAAATCACTCGCGCTGAAGACAGTGTAGGACCAATCTGGATCAAGCCAGGATCCTTCTCAATACTCACATTAACAAGCATGATCTCATTCATTAAGGGCCTAGCATGCCTCTCTTTCTCTCAATTGATCAAGTTTTGCAAAACCCAAGGAATTCCTTCCTCTTCGTTTTCATCACAATATTCAAAAAGTTTTTGAAAAACTTAGGTCAATGCAATGATTTAAAAGGCACAAAAGAGCAGGCGAAAAGTACTACCAGTTCATTCCAAAATTTCTGGCACAACTAGCACACGGCAGAACCAAACACAAGAGTGCAAAAATGTACTGCTGTTTCATTTAGATCTGTTGGCGCAACTAGCTCCAAGTAGCAATAAGTACAAAACATGATAGCCACAGCTGTTTCATTCAAATTTCCCGATTGCAACTGGCTCCACGACAGAAACAGACTCAAAAAAGAAAGCAAAGAGACAAACACAAAACAAAATAGTGATATCCGAGGTAACACTCCCAAAATCACTCGACTCTGACACAACAAGACAGACTCGATACAACAAGACTGACGCGACTGACTCAGTATGAAAAGACTGACTCAATACAAAATGACAAGACTAACCCAATACCCAAGTCAGAAAGCACAAAAACTAGCATTCGCAAATGCTCAAAATAGTGCGTGCCATACGCTATATTTGAAGTAAATCGAGCGCTATCCGCAGGTGGTTCATCCCCTAATCACATTGTCACATTATCCCCACAAGTTCACTGATCAGATGCCGATAGACTTTGCAGAGCTTGGCGCGACGATGACCTCATTGTCAATCAGATTTTGTATCTCATGGCGGAGACGGACGCAACTGTCAGTGTCATGACCAGTTTGTTGATGGAAAGCACAGTACTTAGCCGGGTCATGCTTTGTAGGGAGAGGGTTGGGTAGAGGCCGTTGTTCTAACGGTTTCAGATGTCCTTTCCTGAGTAGGACCCCTAGGGCTTTAGACAAAGGCATATAGAGTGGGGTGAAAACCCTCTTGCCTCGGGGTAGATAGTCCGAAGTTCAGGGGTTTGGATTGGATGCACCAACAAAGGGGGTGGCTGTTCTTGGTGTGGTGGTGGCGACCATGCCCACTTTGGAAGATCTTGTAGCTGCATCACCGCTGGCGGTCGCATTCGAACTGCGGGTAAACGCCCTACTGGGCTGCTCCTTCTCCTGATCAATAAGGCCCTGCTTCATAGCGTCCTCGATCTGTACTCCCATCTCATGTAAGTCTGGAAAGATGGGGAATGGGAGAACGATCATTTTCTGCATGAGTTTAGGCTGGAGGTTACACACAACCATCCGTATTTGATCCTTGTCAGTCGGCCTAATGGTCATCATTAAGGCCTTGGCCCTCCAGCGGGTTACGAAGTCAGAAAAACTCTCCTTAGGCTCCTGCCTTGTTGTTTCAAGATCATGGATTGTAATCTCGATTTACGTATTATAGGAGTACTGTGCAACAAAGGCCTCGGCCATCTCCTCCCAGTTCCTTTTGACAGAGTCTTCCAGTTTTGCATACCAAATGGCCGCTATACCCGACAGAGTCCGGCTGAACAAAGAAAGCTTCTGTAACCTGGTGAGGCCCATCGGCCTTAGTATATCTGAGAACAACCGTAGATGCACCATGGGATCCCCAGATCCATCAAAATGATCAATTTGTGGCATCTTAAACCGATCTGGCAGCGTCATGGCTGGGTCGATGTATCTGTCCTCAATGTCTGGAATGGACTTTACTCCCTGAGATTTCTTGAACATCTTTTCCAGCTTGCTTACCTTCAGCGCTGTAGGGTCTAACTCGAACTCAAAGGGTGAATCCGGCAGGTTGATCGGTGCTTTAGATAGCTGGGGTAGGATCTGGGGTGGAGGTGGCCCTGTCGGAATGTCCGTATCTTCTTGAACATTAGCTGTCTCCCCGAGTGTTGGAACTCTGGGTGGGGGAGGAGCTTGATGTGACGCAGATGCTCCTGTTTGCTGCTGCAGCCGGGCAATTAAGTCTGCCTGTTGGGCCATGATCTTAGCCAGCTGTTTGGAAAATTTTGCTTGACTAGCAGCATCCTGCTCTCTCTTGGAGTTGACGCATCAGTTCCTCCATTCCTGCCATGTTCTGCTGTTCTGGCTGACTGACTGGTATATCTATCTCTATGATAAAAACTGAGGCCTCAACCTGACTGTTCACTTGTTGGGTGGATAAGGGCCACTGATTTGGTAACTGTTGAACTGGTGATCTGTGCTTGACTGGCCCTTTTACCCTGCCTCTAGCAAAAGAACACTGATTGCCCTTGAATTGAATCTCTGACCCGACAAAGTCTATCAATATAAGTCCAATGAATCTGGGGGATCTCAGAGCCTTCTGAAGTTATGGTTCCAAGACTACCTAGCAAAAGAGAAAACAGATAGCATCTCAGTCCAATTTCACCAGAACAGATTTGAGCATAGCTGAATAACTACGCTCCCTACAGAATTCTGCCCAAAATCCTGTATGTAAACTGATACCCTCAGGTAAAACTGATTCCACCAAATACTGATGCCCGCGGGTCTGATACCCAGACTTGTAAACTGTTACATGCATTCCCTGTGGAGATACACTCTAGAGCACATAGCAAACAAGTGAGAGCCAAAACACCTCTATGTTGGGGTAGGGTTTCCCTGTCCTATTTTGTCAGGAGCTAGGGTTTCACTACTCACGCGGCGGTTTCAAACAACCTAAACTCGGGTAAGCAACCTGTCCTAGTTTGGAATGGTCACTACGGAATCCGAATATAAACTAGGTCAAATGGTCAAAAAGGGGGCCCCCGTAAAATCGGGGTTTGTGTTCCTGTCGTGGCAGAGCCCGCAACCGGTCAGCCTTATGGCACGCTTCTCAAAGCGAGCCTCCGACAAACCGTTCAGGAATAGCATACGGTAAACACAGTGTCCTAGGCGCACCAATGCAAATGCAATGCAAAGAGACACATAAGTGTAGTCAAAACAGGATATCATGAGTTCGAGTCAAGTTCTCTAAATCCCCAGCAGAGTCGCCAGAAACTGTAGACGCCCCCGAACGTCCCGGGAAGGAGAACCCCCGTTCTGTTCCGTTTGGGCTCACTACAGTTCAGGACTGTCAAATTGTCACAGTTCTTAATCTGATCTCACAATGTGCAATGTGAGATTGATAAATCACCAAAGAGTCCAAATCCGGCAAATCGTTTTGGAAAACAGATTTTTGTAAAGAAGTGCCAAACATGGACTGCATTGCCAGATACAGAGTCGCCATCTAAATATTTATTTTGGGGGAATTTAGGAAACCCTGACTCATTTCCTAAGGCCACGTGTCCGTCATCACCAAAGTTACCTCGGCTCGGGAACTTGGGTATGATTGGGGAAGGTCAGCTATGAGTACCGCCGCTCACCCGATCAAAGATTGGCCTCTACTAACCATAATATCTAGTTTTGAAAATGTTAAGCGTTCTTATTCCGGTTATTAGTCTAGATTTACTATATGATGCGCACAACATACAAGTATAGACTAGGTCGCCTGAATTGGAACAAAGCATTTAATGTTTGTTTTGAAAACGGTTTGCTACTCACAAGTAGGCTAAAATACAGGTTTTGCCACCCTCAAGTGGGCTTATAAAAGATGGTTTTGCTGCTGTCTAGTGGGCTTAAAACTCATAGTCAATGCATTATTCCAATTCAGATAACCCAACCTTCACCCACAGGCATTCAGGCAGATATATCACATAAGCACACAGCCTCATGGTAAGCATGCTATCATGGCAATACTCACACTCATGCAACGATGCTAAAACATAAATGCTTATCGAGTACTCCAAGCCAAAACAAAAACTAGTTAGTAATCATATGCATGATCCTAGTTCATGTTAAGATGGCTAATGCAACACACGCAAGATGCAGCTACAATAGGCTCAGCTAATCTATGGATGGCATATGATGATGCTACACCTAACACGTATTCAACTTGGAATTGAAATACAATGCAGTTAGAATGATGCGCCGAGCTCGGTGCATGCAAGACAAATGTATGGATGCAAAATATGTGAGCATAAGGATGCTAATTTAAACATGCCCTAATCTAACCACTGAAAGCGGATAAATAAAAGGGAGAAAGACGTGGGGTTGGAAGACATACACACACCCACGCACACTTATTACACAATTGCCCTCGCTCGAAGGGTCCAAATAAATAATACAATCCGAATAAACAATTAAACTATTCTAGCTAATTAAATATTACAAAACTTCTAATTAATTAAACAAATTAACTAAGCTATGGAAAGCAATAAAAGGCCTCGGGAAGAGGGATGCACGCATGCTCGGATTGGCTTTGCCTGGAAATCCATTGCCATGACACATGTTGCCTCTGTTTACACTGCTCTACACCTCTGAGACTTGCACAAATCCCAAGGATGCTCCAGAACCATATTCTGAGCACTGTGGAAGGTCACCGGCCAAAAGTAAAGGCCACCGGCCATCCATCGACCACGGATATTAATATCGACCACAAATGTTTGGTCGATCGGCACTGTAGATAGCCGACCGGCCATATCTTCCTGCAGAAACTTGTTTTGACAGCAGAAGAGGACAGACAAGGCATGGCAATGCATTTCAAAGCAAATGTTTGCACAACCACACTCTATATCATGTTTAAGACTCAAGGGAGTATGGTGCTCGACTCTCGGACCACCAATCGCGCATTTCAATGCGTGATGGCCCAAGAAGCCAAGTTGGGAATTTTAATGTCAAATGTAATGCACACAAACACATAAGGAACCCAACCTCAATCATGGTGATTCAAGAGGCAAGGCATGCATGCCAAATGCAACCTAAGCATGTGAGCTAAATATGCAATATGAGCATACAAGCAAGTAATGTACGTTAGGCACACAACCTAAGCAAACAAGCATGCAAGGCATGAAGCAATGTAATAACATTTGAGCAACACGCAAAACATGGACTTAGACTAATTTGGGCAGCTCTCAAATAAGCCCGAAACAGTGGCCAAATGCTATGGAAATGAGGGCGAATGTTCATACAAACATGCATGCACACATGGTCCAACACTTAAGCACAAAGAAGCAACTTTTAAACACATTTAAAAGAGACTATTATGGACAAATGGCAAGCACATTAAACTCTAAAAAATACATGAGGGATGATGCCAAATCAACCTATCAATGCAAGCAAGGCATGCAACTATGTCCAAAACTCAAGGCAAGCCAAGGGGCTTAAACCATGGCTATATGAAGCAAGTCCCAAAGGGCCGAGGGGACTCAAAACAGTCCCAATGTAGGTCGAGACAAGGCCCAAAACACACTTAGATGGCATCTAAATGGCCTATACAAGGAAGCATATACAAAGGTCCAAACATGGGGCATGAAACACCAACCTTTTAAAGCATTAAAGGGGCATAAAATGCAAGCATACAAGCATGGAGCAAGGACTAAAATATCATAACTAATGGTGCCAAACCACTAAAATGATGCAAATAGAGTATGGTAGAGGAGCCAACACTCAAAGCATACAAGCTAGGTTGCATGGTAGCTATACAAAGCAAGCCATGGATGGTCCGAACAACCAAAAATAGACCTCAAACACACTAAAACATGCATAAAAGCTTCATGAAGCTAAGCCAAAATCATGCTAGAAACAAGACTCAAAGAACAAAGCATGTTAATGCAATTTCATAGCATTACAAGACAAGTATGCAAGGCATGCATGGTGTGTCTAAACCAAGTAAAAATAGGCTATATCATGGAAAAATAAGCATAAATAACACTTAAGACATGGCCAGCATGAACTCAAGAATGGTGCTCACACATGAGGCTAAAATGGCACATTTTGAAGACAATAAGGAGAGGGGATGGTCCTCTCCTTCTTAGGACCTTAAAGCACCATCCCTACCACTGAAATCCCTCAAGATTTTAGTGGTGAGGAGGCCCAAACAAGGTGGTCCCAGAGCTCACCAAAATAGCACAAAATGGGGGCCAAACAAGGCCTTAGAGGGGTCAAACAACCCCAAACAACAAAGTGACCTGAAACAACTATTAAAAGCACTCGAAAACAAGAATTTTTTTCAGTTTATGACAAAGCCCAGAACAACATACAAGATAGGCTAAAAGCTTGTGCAAGAAGGGGGGATTTAAGGCTTAGAAACTCACCCTTGAAGATCTTCTTCAAAACCAGCACTCCAGCAGATTTTTCTGAGTCAAAACCAAGTCTTGAGTCCCCAGAAGACCCTCTGAGAACCTTAGATGAGTGGTGGAGGTGTGTTCTTAGGAGTGGTGGAGGTGTGTGCTTAGGAGTGGTGGTCCAAAGGGGTCAAGAACCAAGCACTTTGGAGGCTTGGATGTAGAGATATCAAGAGAGATATATGTTTTTGTATGCCTTAGACCAATTGTTGGAACCCTTGCAATGGAAGAGGAGCTCTTCTTTTATAGAGAAAGAAGGGTCCAAGCTTCTCTTAGAAGCTTGGAGCAAAAAGGGCCAAGAAGGCCAAGCTTCTTGGAGAAGCTAGGCAAAAGGGCCAAGCTTCTTGGAGAAGCCAGACAAAGGGTTCAAAAGGTTCAAGCTTTCTTAAGAAGCTAAAACCAAGGGTTCAAAGGTTCAAGCTCCCTCAAGAAGCTAGAACCAAGGGCTTAAAAGGTTCAAGCTTCCTCAAGAAAAGGTCTTGGCCAGAAAAAATGGCCAATTGACCTAAATCAGTGGTTAGCTGACCAAACACAATGCCGACCGATCATCAATAGTGCCGATCGGCCATCACCAATGGCCAGTGGCAAGGAAACAAGGCCGGTGGCCTCAAGCCATGGCCGGTGAGGTGTGGGGATGGCCTACAAGCTATTTCCCACCCTCAGAAGCAAAACAACAAGTGTTTGATGCAAAACCAAACACAAATGCGTAGCCAAAACCTCCGAGAACTCAAAATGAACACGAACAGGGATGATCATCGAGTGTTCAAACGATGACGTCCAAGTCTTAAGGACGGTCAAAAATGGGGTGTCTACAACATGGCGCAATATATGAATATAATCAATCCCTTACTTTGCTCTTTAATCAATTAGTTATGTTGGTTCTAAACTCATAGGTCTTCAATGGGTCATAATTCATATAAAGGAAAATAGGAAGAAATAAAAGGAAACTGGGTTAGGAGAGAAAATGGCATGAAACGGTTGGATATAAAGTGAACAACCCTCACTAATTTAGGCATATCTAATTGTGTACTTTGAATTTGGGAGTGAGACCACCACCATTAGAAACTAGACTTTTGGGGCTTGAATTAGGCTTAAGAATCACTTAAAACGGAGTCCGAATGAGAGAGATATGCTTATTTAAAGTTGAGTTGAAACAGGGAAATGCCACACGTGTGGGAAATCCAGGGCACGTGCGGGAGCACGTGCTTTTATTTCAGAATGTAACTTTGTGGGGGACACTATTGGCCACACGTGCAGGAAATCCCAAGGGACGTGCGGGACTGGGCAAAAATCAGTCCGAAAATGGCTTCTTGACTTGGAACCTCTCATTTTCAAAATTAAACTTCAATTTCATGTAAATCAAAGCCCAAAACTTCTTAACACATGTTAAATTTCACATCCTTAGCTTTCATCAAAAATTATAACTCCAAAACAATACTCAATTTCCCATTTACAAGAACAAGGTTGAGAATCAAAACACAAAATTATAAAGTATACATGGTTGGGAGTTCTAAGCTCCTTTACTTGGTGAAATCCTCTTTAGCCTCTTAAGAACTATAAAACTCCTACAAGAAATCAAGTTGTGAACATAAATTCATGCTATGTACAAAGATTCAACATCTTCTTGCTTGATGAAACAAAACACATACATATAATCATATATAACCTATGAAACTCACTCTTTAGCTTATGATTTTCAAGTATTGAGAGGGGAAATCATACCTTAAGCCTTCAATACCACTTGTTCTTGCATAATCATGGTGAATTCAAGCTAAATCTTGGATTTCCTCTTCATTCCTACACTTTCTCCTTTCTTCTCTTTGGGTTCTCTCTCTCCTTCGTGTCTCTCCCTCTCCCTCAGATATTTTTGGGCTCAAAAGTGATGAGTTCAACTCATATCATATATATATATATATATAGATAGATATAAGCTTACCACAATTAGGGAGCCAAACACACCCTTACAAAGCGTACGAAATTAAATTTCAATTAAACTTTCCAGATGACTCCAAAAATAATGCTGGTTATAATTATGTACTCTGTTCTGGTTTCTAAAGCCTCTAAGGCCTTCAATTTATAGTACTAAGTTAACCACCCAAACCTACCTTAACGAATCAGACAAAATAAATTTTCAATTAATTTTCCTAAATAGCTCTAAAAATTCTCATTAGCATAACCATGTACTCAATTGCGGTTTCCGAACCCTTAAAAGTCAACAATTTCAGTTCCAAGGTCGTAACTCAACAACTAATTCTTTAATCCAAACAGATGTAATTAAATTAAGGCACATTAACCCATAACTATATAAAGATAATTCCTGATATGCATTTTGGGGTCATTACAGCAAGGGACCCATGAGATTGATTCCCCATTTAGCGAAGGGGCAAAGGTTACTGAGCGTGATCAGTTCTATTGGAGGGGCGTGGAGAATGTTAGCGAAGCGTTGGCATTTGTTGCATCCTGACTAAGTGTGGGGCAAAAGTAACCTGTTTGGAGAATTTTATGAGCCAAAGATCGTTCCCCAGAGTGATTTCCACAAACTCCCTCATGTATTTCTCTCATTACATAGGTTGCTTGATCATTGTTGAGGCATCTAAGGTATGGCCGTGAAAATCCCCTCATATACAAGATACCGTTGATAAGGCCATAATTTGAGGACCGAGCCTTGACTTTGGCGGCCTCATGTCGGTCTGTAGGAATGTGATATTGTCGTGAGCCCACGAGATATGTTCGTTCTGGAGTAAATGGATTACTTGCGGATTTGGTGAAATTGCTGGATGGGTTAGGTACTCAACCCGGACGCCATGGGAGAGGTCTGATTGATCTTCTGAGGCTAATTATGCCATTTCATCTGCCTAGGAGTTCTCTGACCTGGGGACATGTTGGATATGAAAGTTGTTAAAGAGGCGGGTTAGAGGAAGAGTAATGTCCCTGTATGAGTGCATGGCTTCCTCCTTCGCATCAAACTCGCTTGTTATCTATCCGACTACCAATCGAGAGTCGCTGAACACTTGGAGATGGTCGACTTCGATGTCTCTAGCCAGTTGGAGACCCGCTATAAGGGCTTCATACTCGGCCTTGCTATTACTTGCCGCAAATAGGAATCGAAGGGTGCACTTGAAGTATTCTCATTCTTGGGTGGTGAGGATCAAACCGGCTCTGCTACGTTCTTTGTGAGATGAACCATCAACACTAAGGGTCCAGGAGTGGGGTCTTCTGTATTAGCAATGGTCTGTGCTGGTAGAGGAGGTGCGTTTGGAGTGAGATTGGTGAACTCCAAGATAATATTAGTGACAACCTGGCCTTTGATAGCTGTTCGGGGTCAGTAAGAGGTTTCATACTGGCTTAGTTCAACGGACCATTGCATGAGTCTGCCTGATGACTCTGGTTGTTGCACGACCTTTTTCAAAGGTTGGTCAGTGAGGACCACTATGGAGTGGGCTTGGAAATAAGGATGGAGGCTTCTGGAGGCGATGACTAGAGCAAGAGCCATTTTTTCTAACAAGGGGTAGCTTTGTTCTACCCCCCGAAGTGCGCGACTGATGTAGCAAACTAGGCACTGGACAGAGCGGTCTTCTCTGATGAGGGCAGCACTGACCACGGTGTTGGAAGTAAAGGGAGAGGGTCTTGCCCAACAATGCTTGAGATAGGAGAGGAGGGTTAGCCATGCATTGCTTTAGTTGTTGGAAGGCTTCCTTGGACTCGGTGTTCCATTGAAAAGCCTACCGGAGAACTTTGAAGAGTGGAAAACATTTGTCAGTTGCTTAAGAGATGAATCGGTTAAGGATGGCAACTCTGCCAGTGAGCGTTGAACCTCTTTTACTGTTCGGGGAGATTGCATTTCGATTAGGGCTTTGATCTTCTCCGGGTTAGCCTCAATACCCCTATGGCAGACCATGAAACCCAAAAACTTACTAGATCCGACGCCAAAGGCACACTTTTCTAGATTTAGTTTCATCTTATACTTGCGTAGGGTTTGGAAAGTCTCATACAAGTCCGTGAGGTGATTGGTGGAGAGTCTTCTTTTGACCAGCATGTCATTGACATAGACCTCCATGTTCCGGTCGATCTGATTCTTGAAAATGGCATTAACCAGACGTTGGTAAATGGCTCCTACATTCTTCAGACCGAATGGAATCACCCGGTAATGATAAGTTCCTTTGTCAATAATAAATGAGGTATGTCCCTGGTCAGCTGGATGCATTAAGATTTGATTATAGCCGAAAAAAGCATCCATGAAGTTAAGCATTTGGTGGTTGGCCATACCGTCAACTAGTAGATCAATTCGGGAAAGTAGGTAGCTATCCTTAGGATAGGCTCGGTTGAGGCCAGAGTAGTCGACGCAGACTCTCTATTTGCCATTGTTTTTGTGGACCAAGATGACATTGGATAGCCATTTGGGGTAGTCTACATTTCTAATGAACTAGGCATTCAACAGCTTGTCCACCTCAAAGGCAATGAGGTTGTTGTGTTCTGGATGGAAGATGCGTTGGTTTTGGCAGAACGGTCAGAATTGGGGCTCGATATTGAGGTGATGGGTAATAAAAGAAGGGTCGATACCTGGCATGTCCGAATGAGTCCAAGCAAAGCCATCTTTATGCTCGGCTAAGAGGATTGTGAGGTCGATCTTAGCTTGAGAGGACAGCTGGCTGCCAATCTCAGCCATTTTTGTTGAGTCAGTGGGATCAATGGCAATTCCGACCAGTTCCTCCACTGGTTCGCCTCTAACTAGTTCTTCCTCATTTCGAACATCAAGGCTTTTAATGATCATAGCTTCCTTCATCTTGAGTTCCCTTAGCGAGGCAACATAGCACTCTTTGGCTACCATCTGTTCGCCCCTCACAGTGCTGACCCCCTGATCAGTAGGAAATTTCATGGCCAGATGGTAGGTGGACGTGACAGCTTGGAGGGCGTTGAGAGCTGTGCGCCTGAGTATAATGTTATAAGCAGAAGGACAATCGACAACAAGGAAGGTGAGTAGTTTGGTGGACTATCGTGGATATTCTCCGATGGTGATGGGGAGATCGATGGAGCCTATGGAGGTCACCTAATCTCCTGTGAAGCCAACTAACGGGTTTTGGAGCGGTGATAGCTTTTCTTGCCCGACCTTGAGTTGGTGATAGGTGTTGAGGAAGATTATGTCCGAAAAGCTGCCATTGTCAATGAGTACTCGTCTGACTTTGTAATTTGATAAGAGAGTGGAAATGACCAGGGGGTCATCGTGGGGGTAGCGAACACCTGTGCAATCTGCTTCCGTAAAGGTGATTGGTTCAAACCATTGCTTGGGCTGTTTGTAGGGGCGATCTAGTGTCGTTACTTCCTTATTAGAACCCTATTGGATTTTTCTACACTCGGCTCACTGTGCCGACCAAGATGGTCCACCGCATGCGAGCCCTCCAACGATGACTCTAATCTCATCGACCAGGGAGGCGGGGTCGCCGTGTGCTCGAGTTGTGGCAGGACTCGCTTGTCGTTTTGCCTAAACTGTGCAGGTTATCGGGAAGGAGTGCGTTGGTGGTTGTGTCCCGAGGGGTCGATCCTCGGCCTTTGTTGGGGACGTGTTGTCGTGAATCGGCTGAGGCACCTTAGCAAATCAAATCCTCGACTTGGTCTTTAAGGTTGATGTATTCCTCAGTGTTATGGCCGTGGTCTTGATGGAAGCGGCAATACTTAGATTGATCCCGTCGGTTGGAAGGGGATCTGGATGGTTAAGGCCATTTTAGGTTGTAATCTCAGTGAATTTGGTGCAAAACTTGCTTCATGGATGAATTGAGAGGGGTGTACCACTCAAACCGATCAGGTGGGCGAGTAGGTGCCGGTCGGTCTGTTCATGCCGGTCGGTTTGTGTACTGGGGGGGTCGATGTGTATATTGTGAGGATCTGTGCTCGAGTTATTTTCTTTTGTCCTTGGGAGGTGGATTTTTAGATGCAGAGTCTTGGCGGGCTGCCAATGAGTCCTCGACATTCATTTATTTTTGGGTTTTTGGCTAAAAGGGCAGCCATGGTGGATAGGGGGTTTTTGGAGAAGGAGAAAAGGAAATCGGATGGGCGCAACCCGGCTATAAAGGAGGTGAGAATGACCTTGTTATCATTTTCCTCTACTTGTAGGGCCTCGGTATTGAAGCGAGTGACAAAGCCGTGCAGTGACTTCCCTTCTGTCTGCTGGATGTTTAGTAGTTGGGTTATTGGATGTCACTACCATTCGTTGTGCTGGCGAAAGGAGGTGACAGAGTCTGGAGGAAGCCAGCTGAACCATAGGCGTGCCGATCCCTTCAATATGATAGGGAAAGTGCAATACATGATTTCATCGGGGAAGGCATGGAGAATCATGAGTGTTTGATATGCTTCCACGTGATCGACCGGATCGGTGGTACCATCAAAGGTGTCGAACGATGGAATTTTGAACTTGGAAGGGACAGCTTTTCTCTGATGGAAACGATAAAAGGAGAGTTGATGGTAGAAAAAGTTTTATGCTACATGTCCTACATGACCCCTTTCAACTGTAACTTCATGGCCCTTTGCTCCTCGTCCCAGACAGGGCATTATCCTCGCAAGCTTGAATCAGAGGTTGAACACTGCTAGCCTTGCCGTTGTGAGCAGTGGCCTGGTGTGGTGAGAGTTGGTTATGGAAAGGCAGTGGTGTCCTTTGCCGAACTGCGAGCTGGAAGGAGGAGGGTGTAGACTGTCAAGGTTTGAAGGTTGAGGTCGTGGGGCAAAGGGTGGATATATTCCTTTGGACACAAGAGGGGCGAATTGTTGGTGATTGTGGGCTTGTTTTGGGTTCTGGGGAACTATTGGTGGTGGTAGAGGGGGAATGGGTAAATCACGCTGGAGTAAAGCATTGATCAAGGCTTGGTTTTGTTCGGTTAGACGGTTGATACTATTGGTAAGTTCTGCGAAATAATGATGTAGGTTATTCAAGTTAGAGGACTCTACTTCAGGATTAATGGCATTGTGTTGGGAAGCCATGGACCTAGTCGTTACCATCTACCCTAATGTAGGAGATGGGTGAGGGCGGGGTCCCCTTCAGCGATAATGATCATAACTGTCAACCAGAGTTGGAGTTTCCTACAGATGACGCCAACTGATAATGTAATGGTTCTGAAGGAGGATAGATCAGGTTGGTCCACGCTTCAAATTTGTCTGCTGAACTTGATGTCCTTGAAGCGTGCCTGCAAACAGGTCCAAAGGGAGGAGACGATCCCCCAATGAACACTCCGATGACCAAGTCAAGATAAGGTAGATTGATTGTGTACTGAGAGAAGAAGGGGATGAAGAACTTAACCTTTAACATATCTGTGGAAGCTTTCTTATATCATTTGCTCATCATTTCCTTGTTCATTCCAGACTGTCGTGTTGGTCGAAAGTCTATATTCTAGCTTGCATCGTTCATGGTGAGTCTGTCTTCTCCGTCGTGAAAGGGTTGTTATATTTAATGCTGTGAGCTTGAGAAGTGTTTGAATGTTATTGGTCCTGGCCTAGTGTTGATTTCTCAAAGTTATTGAGCTTTGATTACTGGGATGTGAACTAGGTCCTGATCCGTGGGTTGGGCCCTCTTGGGCACCCATCGGTATCACCCATCAGTATCAATGTATATACATTGTATATGTATGTTGTTTGAGAGGAGAAAAGGGATGTACTCCATGTTTAGGAGAAGAAAGGGGATGGACTCCATTAAACTAAGTTGATCTGTATGTTTAGGGTGAAAGTCCTGAAAACCACGCATATACATGGGTGCCGATTCCTGCAGACAAAATTTTCATAAAATGGCAAGCAAATGTATTTGTATGATAATTATGTTAGTTGGAGACCTGTAAGGTGTATCCTCTGTTTGATTGATTTAATAAAGTGGGAATAACTAATGAACCGGGATAAAATGGATTGAGATGTAAGTTTGACATAACATGGTTTTGGAAAAAGTTGTAAAAGGTTTGTCATTTGGGCATTGAATATGTGCATCATACTTATCTTTGTTAGTATTCATATATTGTGTTAGATTGTTTCTACTAGGCATTAGCTCACCTTACTTGGGAAACCATTTTCAGGTGTTGGTGACATGCCTCCTCCAAGGATTTAGCTTAGGAGGACCTGGGAGCTGAAGGCTCTATTTTGTCGTCTTGTATTTAATATTTGTACAAGCCTAGGGCTTTTTATGTGTAGAGCCTAAGGCACTCTCGTTTGTTGTAACCAAGCATAGTCTTGTAAAGATGTAAGCCTGAAGGGCATTTATTTTGTTGATCATTAAGTTGGTATTACATGCCATAAATTTAGGGTAGAGCTTATGAATGTATATTGCACGTGTCACTTTTATAAATTAATCCAGATTAATGAAAGTCTATTATTTTGTTTTTGTCATCTTGTATTAGTCATTTGCAGATGAATTATTGTAATTATTTTGGGGGCGTTACAACTTGGTATCAGAGCATACCGGGTTTGAATACTTTGGGTACGTAGGAAATGGTTAGTACCACAATGGGTTTGTCTCGCTTGACAGAGATGTTTTTATGTTTGTAATGTTATGTGACAATATGTTTATGTGATTATATGGGTATAGGATTTATTTTCTAGGATGTTGGTGGAGTCCACGGGTTTCTAGGAGTCCTATTAGAAAGGCACTTGATCACTGCCGTTTCTAATTGGAACTCTGGCAACTTCGCGAGACGATCATTATCCAGGAATAAAATTCGTATGTGTTGATGTGACTATGTGTTTATGTGGAGTGAATTACTGTTGTCCACCGCATTAGGACACGAGTGAGTTAGCTTCGGCACATTTGTAAATGTGCTAATCTTTTATGTTACCTTCATTAGGATGTCAGGATGTGGACATAGTGGTAATAGGCGTGGTAGGCCTAGAAGGCATGAGGTGCCTATACTTGATAATATTCCGGCACAAGAAGAAGGGGTTGGTGAAGCCAATGTGGTCGAACCAGTTGGTCAACCCAATGTGGCCGAACCAGTTGGTCAACAGGTCATTATAGACGTGCCCCGGAGAACTCTCTGGGCTCTGTGCTGCGAGGGCGCAAAATCCACTTTGTTCTAGGCTACTACAGTTCGGACTCAATTGCACGGTTCTGAATCTAATCTCGCAAAGTGCAATGCAAGACTGATAAATCACCAAAGAGTTCAAATCCAGCAAATCGTTTTGGAAAAATTGATTTTTATAAAGAAGTGCCAAAGATGGACTGTTTTGTCAGATACAGAGTCGCCACCTAAATATTTTATTTTGGGGGAATTTAGGAAACCCTGACTCGTACCTAAGGCCACGTGTCCGTCATCACCAAAGTTGTCTTGGCTCGGGAACTTGGGCACGAGAGGGGAAGGTCATGCAATGAGCACCCCCGCTCGCCCGATCAAAGATTGGCCTTTACTAAGCATGATACTTTGTTTTTGAAAACACATGTGTTCTTATTCTTGTTATTAACCTAGAATTACTATGTGATGCACACAACATACAAGTATAG
Source organism: Camellia sinensis (assembly GCF_055761805.1). NCBI lineage: Eukaryota > Viridiplantae > Streptophyta > Magnoliopsida > Ericales > Theaceae > Camellia > Camellia sinensis. The sequence goes on along the minus strand of NC_138961.1, from coordinate 189,730,831 downwards.
ACTAGATCGCCTGAGTTGGAACAAAACATTGCATGTTCGTTTGTTTGAAAACGGTTTGAAGTTTGCTACTCGCAAGTAGGCTAAATCGCAGATTTTAATGAATTGTTCCAATTCAAGCAATCCAACCTTCACCCACAAGCATTCAGACAGTTAATCAATTAAGCAGTTAGCCTCATGGCAAGTATGCTAAACATGGCATTCAATAACACACATGCAGTATGCTAAAGCGCAAACACTCACAGTGTACTCTGAGCCAAAATAAAGAACTAGTTAGAAATCATGCATGATCCTAGTTCATGTTAAGATGGCTAATGCAACGCATGTAAAATGTAGCTAAGATAGGCTCAACTATTCTAAGATGGCATATGAAATGCAACTTGATAGCATGTATTCAAATAGGAATTGAAATACAATGCAGTTAGTAAGATGCGCCGAGCCCGGTGTATGCAAAATAGATGAATGATGCATGCATGCAAAGCATAAGGATGCTAATCGAAATATGTTCTAAAACTAACCATCGTAAGCGGTTAAGTAAAAGGGAGAAAGAAATGGAGGTTGGAAGACATGCATCACACACACGCACGCTTATTACAACAGTTGGCCCTCTTGACGGAGGGTTCGAATAAGAAGCTAACTAGCTAATCTAAACTAATTAAACTAATTATTACAGAATAAAGCTAATTAACAAATCCTAGTTAACTAACTATTACAAAATAATTAAGCAGCTAAACGCATTAACTACTTAAGTACATAATCCAAAGCATAAACTAGATAAGCAAATTGGTTAAGTAAAGCAGTAAAACAATGTCCTCAGAGGAAGAAGAGTGCATGCATGCTCGGCTGCCTCGTTCGGAAATCCAACGCGATGCCCCGATTTGCCTCCGTTTGCAATTGTTCTCAAAACCTTGCACCAAGCTCCAGAAAGCTTCCAACTCACCTTGGGGACCTGTGGGAGGATGGCTGACCACCTAGGAGTGCTTCTAGCCATTGGCTGACCACTTTTTGTTGCTACAGACCATAAAAAGTGGTCGGCCAGCTAGTTTTTCTGGCTGGCCGGCCAGTTTTTTCTGTATTTCTCCAGTTTGCTGTAACAGAGAGCAAGAAAGGGCATGTCAATGTATTTGCAAGATATGTATGCATAACCACCCTCCCTATCATTTCGTGATCTCAAGGGAGTGCGGTTCTCGACCCTCGGGCCACCAATCGCGCATTTCAATGCATGATGGCCGAGAGGCGAAGTTGCACAATTCAATATGAAATGAATGCACAAATAAACACATAAAGCCTAAAACTCTATCATGTATGATCGAGAGCGTTGGCGACTGAGAATTGAGGCACGTTTCATCACTTCAAGTATGAAACGTCCCCCGTTCTTCGTGTTTGGACTAACACCTATTCCAAACAAAATGCAACATAAGCATGGCATACATAATGCGACTCAAGCATGCAAACACGCAATGCAACTTAAGCATGCAAACATGCAATACAATGAAACGAGCATGCGAACAATATGCAAGGGACAAGCATGCAAACATGCAATGCAATGTAACATAGCATACTCAATGCCAATGGCATGCACACTCAATGCAAAGCAATAAAATAGCATACACAATGCAAATAACAACATGGCATTCACAATGCAAGGCAACATGGCATACTTAACGCAACGTAACATGGCATATACAATGCTCGATGGACTTAAACCAAAATGGACAGACCTTAGTCATGCCCAAATCAGTGGCCATAATACTAAAATGAAGGCATGAAGAGCAAGGCAAGCATGCACAATGCAATGTCCTATCAAGTAGGCCTAAGAGCACAACTCTCAAGCGCATTGAAGAAGTGATAAACATGAAAGTGTGACAACACTAAAGGTTCTGAAATCAAGTGTGAAATGATGCCAAATCATTCAAACAACACAAGTAAAGCATGCAAGAGGGCCTAAGGCACAAAGCCATTAAAGGGACTACACAAGGGGCATGATTTACATGGCACAAATGATTGAACCAAACATGGACAGAGCTCAAATAGGTCTAAACAAAGACCAAAACATGCTGAGATAAAGGCTCAAAGACGTAGGCATGCAAGCATACACACTAGGCCATAAGGAAGGCAACAGTGCATAACACTCAAAGGCACTTAAAGAGTGAATGAAGTGGGAACATGGCAAGTCTATATGCTCTGAAATGTCATGTTAAAGGATGCCAAATCATGTACACAACACAAATGAAGCATGCTATGGTACTCAAAACTCAAAGCTAGCATATGCATTTGTACTACAACTATGCAAAACATGAAGCATATGGCCAAGGCAACCCAAAACAGTCCTAGAACATGTCAAAATGAGTCTAAAACATGTATGGAAGGAAGCCAAAACAAGCTAGCATGAAGGGCATAAAGTATGATGAATGCAAGGCAAATAAGGTGGATTACACTACACCTATCAAGACTAAGTCTGAGATGGCTTTGCCAACAAAAATCAGAGTTATATCATGGCAAAATAACCCCCAAAACACATTGAAATAATAGCTCTCAAGCTTAGGCATGAAGGCAGACACAATGGCTCATGTTTAAGGCATAAAGGAAAAACCCTCCAACGCATTGAATGAGTGACAAATGTGAGTGTGTGGCCACACTACATGGACTGAAATCACATTTCAAATTATGCCAAATCATGGAAATAGGCCAAGCAATGCATGCTAGTGGACTCAATACATAAAGCTAACAAGCTAGAGTGCATTATAGCTATACAAAGCATGGCATGCATGACCAAAACAATACAAATTAGAGCTAGAGCATGCTAAAACATGGACAAAAGCTTCTTAGAGTTAAGCCAAAAACATGCTAGAATGGTAGTCTAAAGCATGGTACATATTAGGCTATTGAATGGAATTGTACTACAAGTGTGTGGAGCATGCAAGGGGCCATCAAACCCACCCAAAACAGAGTCATGGCATGCTAAAACAACACCAAAGCCCTACTGAAATGGAGTCAACATAAGCTAGAAAGACATGCTACTTCATGAAGCATACAAGACTAGTTTATGAAATTTACACTACAAGTGTATTAAGCATGCATGAGGTGATCAAGGAAACCAAAAACAATGGCATGCCATCCCAAAATAACCCAAAATACATGCTAAGATATGGCCAACATAAGCTTAATAAACATGCTCAAACATGAGGCATATGAAGCAAGTATGTAAAACACAAGGAGAGGGGATGACCCTCTCCTTTTTAGGACCCCAAAACTACCTTTCCATCACTAAAAATTCTCTAGATTTCAGTGGTAGAAAGGTCATGCAAAGGCTAGAACAAGAGCCAAAAGGGATGGCTCAAAACAAGGCCTAACAAGGCCTAAGAGGGGGTAGACCACCCCCAACAAAAAAGTGATCTTCAACAAACATTTTAAGGACTGAAAAATAGAACTTTTTGCAGTAGAAAGTTAAGCAGAAATCAGCATGCAAGTAGGGCTAAAAGCTTAAGCAAAACAAGGGTTTTAAGGGTTATAAACTCACCCTTGATGAAAACCATCAAGGCTGCAACTCCAGCACACTTTTTGAACCAAAACCAGTCCAAAAACTTCAAAAACAACTTCAAGGGACCTCAGCTCCAAGAGTATGGTGTTTGAGTGTGTGTTTGTGTGTTAAAGTATGAAGAAATTACACTTTAAGGCACAAAAATGAAGCAAAGGTGCAAGATAGATACAAATGTGTATATGTATAGCTCAATGCCCAAAATCTGAACCTGGAGGAGGAGGGGGGAGGTTCTCTCTTGTAGAGAACCAATGCTCCAGCTTGTTGGACAAGCTTGGGGTCCAAGGACATCCCTCCATACACATGTATGAAGGATGGTTCTGGTGTCTTCCAGCTATGCCAACTGGATGAAAATATCTCCAAAAATGTGACAAAAAGCAGCCGACCACCACAGGTGGTCTCCCAAGATGAAAACTGGTCGGCCATGGTGGGAGAGAGTCTAAAGCATGAAAACAATGCAGTGGTGTGGTGGCCAACCAGAAAAGATGGCCCAAAGACCAAGGAGACCAGTTGGTAGACCAGAAAATTGGCTGGCGGGAGAAAAGTGGTCTCCAAGGGGAAGAACTGGTCTCCCACCCTTGTACCACCTTCCAAACAAGGAAAACAAGGTTTGTACCAAAAACAAACCAAAAAGGATGCAAGACGAAAGTTCGGGAGACAAAGCGTGCAGTCGAAAGCCTCGAAAACTAGTCTACGAGCACCAAAAGTGGTTTATGACCACAAAAGTGGTCTCCCAGACCACAGTGTCCCTCTAGGCAAAGACAACAAGGTGTGGTTCAAAAACCACACCAAACGGAGAACGTTAAGCGGTCTCGAGTCAAGGCACGCGGCCGAAGACTTCGAAAATCGAAAACTTGTCTCCAAGTAGGAAAAGTGGTCTACGACCAAAAAGAGGTGGTCTCCAAGGTCACTCCCTTCCTCCAAGGAAGAGAAACAAGGCTTGGTCCACAAACCGAGCCAAAGCACAAAGAGTTCAGAAGCCCGGAGGCAAGGCTCTCAGTCAAAACTCCGGAAACTCGAAACGAGCACAACATGCACTATCACCGAGTGCTCAATCAATGACGTCTGAGCCTTAAGGTCGGTCGAAAATGGGGTGTCTACAGTCATTGACTCCTTAGCCAGCGAAATGGCCAGAGCTTTGAGGGAATCTATGGACATTCTCAGGTCTAAGAATCAAGTCCAGGCCCAAGTAGCTGAGGCAAGGCCATTTTTTCTGAAGCGAGAGTTTTTCCGGTCAAATCTAGATGAGTATGTAGGTAATCCTAAGGAGCCATTGAAAACAGATGAGTGGCTAGAACAAATAATGAAGACGTTCAAAATGCTTGGCATTAAAGATGGCAGGCTGAGAGTGACCTTGGCATCCTTCCAGTTGAAGGGAGGTGTGGGTCAGTGATGGAAGTATGCGCGTAGGCGCATTGGGGTGACTTGGGAGGCCTTTGTCAACACCTTCCAAGACAAGTTTTTGCCTCCCACAGTTAGGGATAAGTTAAGGAATCAGTTTTCTCAGCTCAAGCAGTTGAACACACTGGTGGCCGAGTTTGAGGCAACCTTTACTAGCCTCTCTAGGTTTACACCAGAGTTAGTGGCGACAGAAGAGTGCTATTTCTTGGAATTTGAGAAGAGGTTAAGGACTGGGCTCCTTTTCAAGGTAGTTGGTTCGATGATTAGAGATTACGAGCGACTTGTAGAGTCAACGGCTCACCTTGAGACCATGATACGAATGGAGGAAGAGAGGATGAGGGGCTCTAGGAGAAGTCAGGATGTTCAGGGGGATAACAAGAGACAGAGGGGTCATACCCCACAGCAATCTGTAGCTCGAATTTTCGTGCCCCCTTTTTGAAAGATGAATAAGCCCTATAGTATCAGATTCCTATGGTTCTGAATCTGATCTCACAAATGCAATGTGAAATAGATAAACACCAAAGAGTCCAAATCTGGCAAATCTTTTGGAAAATCAATTTTGAATCTAATTGCCAAAAATGAACTACTTTACGAGATACAGAGTCATCACCTAAATATTTTTGAGAAATTTAGGAAACCCATGACTCGTGCCAAAGGCCACGTGTCCGTCATCACGTTTTGGCTTAGGAACTTAGGTACGAAAGGGGAAGGAAATGAATTGAGCACCCCCGCTCGTCCAATCAAAGATCGGCCTCTACTAATCATGATGTGAATCTTATTTACATTATATGCTCTTATTCCAGTTTATTTAGGCTAGCATTACTATGTGATGAGCACACACACAAGTATAGACTAACTTGCAAAAATTAGAACACTTGATTCATGTTTGTTTTGAATTTTTTTTTGAATATGTTCCACTTGAAAAAAAAAGATCGCATATAAACATTACTCAAATTATTCCAATTCAAGTAACTAGTCTTCATCCACAGGCATTCAAGCAATTGTAGCACTTAAGCAATTAGCCTCATGGCAAGCATGCTAGACATGGCAACATCAACATGCGATATGCTAAAGCGAATAAGGACTCACCTAGTACTCCAAGCCAAAAACAATGATAGAGTCAGAATAATGCGTGATCCTAACTTATGCAATACGACTAATGCAACACATGCAATATGCAATTACTAGGCTCGGCTACTAATTTGGCATGTGAAGCAATTTGATAGCATGCGGTCTAAGCACGTATTCAAATAAATATTTAAACTAACAATGCAATTAGAATGATGAACCGAGCCTCGATACATGCAATACAAGTGGATGCAAACATGGAGAATGCTAATCAAAACATGATGTTCTAATCAAACCATCGTAAGCAGTTAATTAAAAGGGAGAAAGACGTGAGTTGGAAGATATACACATTGTTACAACATTGCGCCCTCACACAGGAGGGTCCAAATGAACTAACTAGCCAATTAACTAAGCTAATTAACTAAGCTAATTAATTAACTATTACAAGCCCAAACGAATAATGTAGCTAAACTACTTAACTAATTAGTACAACAACAAAATAATCAACTATTCTAGCTAACTAATTATTATAACAAATTAACTAACTAATTAGTTAATTACAATTACAAATCAAAACGAACAAATGAATACAACATGAAAAAAGCACTAAGCTAGCTATTCTAATTATTTTGCCTTGGGAAATGGGGAATGCTCATGCATGCACGGATTTTCTACTCGAAAAGGCCACTGCTTCTGCTGCCAGATGCCTCTGTTGCACAGTTGAACACTTACACTGTTTTCCACCTCAAAACCAACTATGTTCTGTTTTAAAAGTACATTGCTAGATTTTGCACTAGTGGCTTGCAAAGGGCCTGTTGTCCACTGATGATGGCCTACCGGCCACAGAAGATGGCCAACTAGCCACTGATGATTGGACTGTCCTGCTACAACAGAGAGCAAATAGAGCAGGGACAGGGTATTCTCAAGGATTTGTTTGTATAACTCACCCCTCCTTATCATTTGAACAGCTCAAAGGAGTAATAATTTTAATTCATAAATTACCAATAGATGCAATTTCATTGCATGTTGGCTTATGAACCAAGTGTACAATTTCAATGAATGCAACAAAATAAGACTCTCAAAAATCACCTCCCTATCATGAAAGATCAAGGGAAGTAGTTGACAATGAATCTTAAACTGTTTTCATCACTAATGAGTATGAAACAACTCAAGACTCAAGGGTTCAATTAACGTCCAATTGAACCCAAACAAGTTATTATCTTGCACTTTTATTCACCAAATTTATTATTTCATTTTAATTACCTCTTAATTCTTTAATCAATTAAGTTCAGAAAAGAATTTTAAGTCCTCTAATGGAAATAGGATTCAAACCAAGTGTTGTTTTGAACATGAAAGAGATATCATACCGTTGGTAATGAATCTCCAAAGGGATTAAACCATTAAGCATGACACCTTAATCTCATGCTTAGACAAACAAATAGCTCAAAAGCACTTTCAAAGCAAAGAAAAAGCCAAGAAATGAGGGAGGTTGTAGAGGTGACTAAAGGTGAGAACAAGTAAGAAAAGCACTAAATAAATGCAATTAACTCAAATAAGGTGGTGTCTAAGGCCTAAAACACCAAACTCATGAGGACAATTACACTACGAGCATGCAATATAAGGTTCGAATGCAATGAACACTTAAAAATATTCCTAAAACAGTACTAAACAAGTCCTAAAACATGTTGGAATTAAGACAAAAATAGCTAGAATAATAAGCTAAAACATGGATCATGCTAGGCTAGTAAGCAAAACATAAGGAGGGGAGGCTAACCCCTCCAATTTTGGGCTTCAAAACATAATTCTAGCCACTAAAATAAATCTAAAAATTAATGTTTAAAAGCTCAAAAAAAGATAGTGTAATGGTGGGAAACACAAGGGAAAAGGCCTTAAAAGCAAGGCGTGAAAAAGGGTGAACCACCCCTCAACCTTTATTGGTCTTAAAACCCAAGTTTTAGACCAAAAATACATAGGTTTTATAGCCCAAAAATAGTGAGAAAATAGTCAGAAAAAGACTAAATAAAGCAAGTAGAGAAGCAAAGCTTCATACCTCTTGAAGAGGAGAACCAATGCTAGGTAACAAATCAAGACAAACACACCCTCAAAAGCTCAAACAAGGCTCAAAGGTACCTCAGCTCAAAGATGGAGAGGTTTGGTTAAGAGTGTATAGGCAAAGGTGAAGAGTGTATAGGCAAAGGTGAAAAAATTTGCAAGAGAGAGAGAGGAAAAATTTTGCTCCAAAATTTTTCTAACCCCAAAGCAAGAGGGAAGGTCCTCTATATATAGAAAACCAAGCAACTCCCTCAGAAATATCTATACATACAGGTGTAGGAAGGTGCATACATCTATGCCAACAGCTGGCAGAACTGGTAGAAAAATATCTGCAAAACACATTGGTGGCCGGCAACCAGAAGCAATGGCCAGCAGCCAATAAAGAGGGGCCGATAGGCCACAAAATATTGCAGGCTTAAAAATCCAAGGTTTTGGTCCAAAATTAAGGCAACAGGGGTGCAAGGTTTGAAGGCTCAAAGATGTGGCATTCCGCTGAAGACTTCGACCACTTAACGAGCATATACGCTTATCATTGGGTGTGCAAGCGATGACGTCCAAGTCTTAAGAGCAGACAAAATTGGGGTGTCTACAGTTGTCTCTCTTTGACATAACTCGTAGTCATGAAATAACGTGAGTGAATGTCAAAGCCCGAAGATGACCTATTTTGACAAGGCTGTAAGACATGAACAAACAATCAAGACAGAAATAAATGGTTGCGCTAGCAGGTTGCCTACTTATCCCTCTGCAAGGAATCAAACCAGCGTAGTTCCGGGGCAAGATGCAAACGATATGCACAAAGACTTTGAAAGATGGACTCACACACTTTACGAAGCCGGCTATTTTGAAAACTCATGATCATGCGTGATGATGCAATAAGTAATAACAGAGGCAATAAGCAATAACAAGATAACAACACATGAATGAGCAGCTTAAAGCTTAAAACCAACACAGGTTCCCTGTAAAAAGATCCGAAACACACTTTGACCACACAAAAACATGAGACGAGGAAAGAAAACACATCTCAGGGTTGCACTTCGCGCGTCCAGAGAAACTGAGAAACGAAGACTGCTTGGGGTCATGTTTGACACGTCTCAAGATAAAAATCGCTCAAGGTCGCGCTTCACGCATCCTGAGAAGTAAAGGAACGAAAACTACTCGAGGTCATGTTTCACGCGTCCCGAGATAAAAGCCACTTGAGAAATAAGAAAACCCGCTCGAGCTCGCGTTTCACGCGTCTCGCGATAAAACATGCCTAAGGTCGTGCTTCATGCGTCCTGAGATACAAGAGAAATCGTTCAGGCTCATGCTTTTCGCATCCCGAGATAAAACATGCCCAGAGCCGCGCTTCACGTGTCTTGAGGTACAAGAGAAACCGTTCGGGCTCGCGCTTCACGCGTCCTGAGATAAAACACACCCAAAGCCGCACTTCACGCGCCCTGAGATACAAGAGAAACCGTTCGAGCTCGCACTTTACGCTTCCTGAGATAAAAATTGCTCCATGTTGGGCTTCACGCGTCTTGAGAAACAAAGGAACGAAAACTGCTCGAGGCAGCATTTAACGAGTCCTAAGATGAAAGCCATTCAAGGTGGAGTTTCATACGTCCTGAGAAACACGAAAAACCACTCGGGCTCGAGCTTCACATGTCCCGAGAAAAAACACGCCTAGGGCCGCGCTTCACGCGTCCCGAGATAAAATACGACCAGAGCCGTGCTTCACATGTCTTGAGATACAAGAGAAACTGTTTGGGCTCGCGCTTCAAACGTCTCGAGATAAACAACAAAACATGCAAAGAGGAATGACGAAGTGCGATAGATGCACAAAGTAGACAAGTGCGATAGATGCACAAGGTGAACAAGTCAATACAGCGACAATGCATATTCCATGCAAGATAGACAACTGACGTGTGAAGTTAGTTGAAAGCATGTTCTATGTAAGAAACAAAAGCATATTCTATGCAAATTGATAGCATGTTCTATGCATGAATCATAAATGATGTAAGATATGCGTGCAATATGCGTATAAGTGAAATGCACGTTCTATGCAACGGAAGAGAACAAAGACGTAATTTGACAAATGTTCCGATTTACCTCTCGAAGGAATTGCAACATGTTCAAAAGGATACACCTCGTTCATAGTAGCAAGCGGAACACGTTCACACACCGGAACACAGCTGCAAGCTTTCAAAACAGAACTTTTCGCACACTACTCAGGAAGTAGAAGCACAGAACAGCACCAGGACTGCCACGACCCAAACCTACCCCTATAGGTTTAGCGTTGTAACCGGCCAGTAATCCTTCGATTACTAAAGGCCTCTTATCAGACTAACATATAATTAGGGGCTGCGGAAGCAAATAGTAATTATATAATATCCATTGAGCTGTGCAGACTTATATGAGACAGAAAAATTTGAAGCTTTTCATATACTTATATATACACATGATCATATATATACACATATAAGCTAGACAAAAAGGGACTTAGCCCTATTTACAAAATACACAAAGACTTGTCTAACTGAACAGGAAAACAAAACTTCAACTTATGCACTTAGCCATAACCACTAGACATGTCCGAAACCTAACCTCCACAGGAGGCATATAGGTTGGCTGTCAAAAACTGATTCCAGGCAGATGCCTCTAAGCTTGGTCACGCCCTGATCACCTACATACATATATATAAACAGTGAGCTGGTGCCCAGTGAATAATAATAGAATAAAGGGTTTAATGAATGATGTCCATCACAGAGTTAGAAATCAAATTCTTATCAGAAATAGAGTCTTATGCATATTCAGATTCCAAATCAGAACAGATTCATATACATATTCATGGTCATTTTCATATTCAGATTTTGCATATAATCATGCGTGATACATCCATTAGCGCTAACAAATCTGATGACCCATAAAGGGACAGCCTTGAAGGCATTCTGATGACTCATGTGCATAGAGACGTTTTCGATGATCCATGAAGAGACCTAATGACCCATAAAGGGACCTGATGACCCATAAAGGGACGCGTATCACATGATGCTAAGGATGCCACGAATAACTTTCAGAATATTGGACAATCATTCATTCATTCAAAACATAACGTAGCATTTCAGAAGACTAATCATTTCATGTCATAATCTTCAGAAAATATTTAACATTGAACATAACTCTACAAAGTTATTACTCACAGATAGTAGCAGAAGCAGATCAGACAGATCAAGCAGACAATGGCGTGTGACCTATACAAACAAATAACATATACACATTGAAGCACAATATTACTTCCTTGTTCAAACTTGACTTTCTTGTTTTCTGTCTAAATAATTCGAAGGTCCACTACGCTTATCCTTTCTTTAGTCAAATGAATCGGGTTCTCATTTTACAAACCCCTTTTATTACTAAATCATTCTTTTCTGAATAAACCAATTCCTCACTTGGCTTCTTAATCAACTATCACTAAGTTAATGACTTATTCTTTAATCAACTAATTAATGTTGATTGTTAGCTTATTAATCCTTATTGAGCCATAAATTATGTCTAAAATGCTTTGGAAAGAGATGAGAATAAAAATGTGAGTTAAATGCAATTTTTCAAAATATGCTAAAATTAGAGTCTTCGTTCGAGCGCCACTTTGGTCGCTCGAGCGGACTGTAAAATTTTGCAAAACTTCTGGGAGTTCGATTTTCATGCTCGAGCGAGACTTTCCTCGCTCGAGCAGACAGTGTGAATTCTAGAATTTCCAGAATTGTAATTGAAGTTCAGATTTGATATTCAAGCCTCAAAACTTGGTTCCAACCAATGTCATTAATATCATAAGACTCATGTTTCCACAACATAACCTTTAACATGAATATAAGGGGCCAATTTTACAGGATTTGAATCTCAAATTTACATAAATCCATCTCATAAAGTCGAATCATATCAAACTCACTTCATAACTTCAAAGCTCATGCAAATTAATTTCCATGTCATTTGAAATACACATGCATGTTTGTACTCAAACATGCAAACCCATGACAATCCTTTACATGCATGTACACACACTTTAAATTCATCAAATTCAACTCAATTCATGTTCTTCATATCAAGTCCAATTCCAAACTCACAAATTCTAAAACTTGAATTGAGCTTTTAAAATAACTTCAAAACTTGGGTTCATACATGGCTTGTCTAAAACATACAAACTCTTAAATAATCAAGAAAATATGATCAATTTTAAATCATTTACATCAAAACTCCTTTAATTTATAAATTAAGCTCATTGTTCATAAACCCATAAATTTCCGAAGCTTAATTCTTATTTCATCAAAACATGAGATCAATTATTAGAAATCCATAATGCATGTACAATTAGAATATTAAAACTTGTAGAATTTATCCATGCATGTAGAAATTAGATTCAATTCATGCATGATATTCCAAAATCAAACCCAAAGTAATTAATTTCTTATTTAACTTCATAAACTTGATCTTGGTTCTAATTCTTCATTTTCTTGTCAATTCTTCTAGCAAACATTGCATATATGTAATTCCAATAAAACTAACTAATTTAATATATTCAATAACATGTTTAAATTAAATAAAACTCTTAAATTACATTGCATGCATGGATTACAGATTAAAATCAAACCAATTTCCTTCCATAATTTTGAATCCAATTCAATTTCTTCATCATTTTACTAATTCCTCTTAAATCATGAAATTGAAATTATAAACTCTTTTAAAGAAATATTTGCATATATGAAATTAGGATCAAAACTACTGATTTTATATTTTTTCCAAACAAATCATAATTTAATTCTTGAATTACTCTAATTTAGATTTTTAGTAATTTTCTTTATATCTAACCCAAATTTAAACTCATAAGTCTTTTTTTTTAGACATGAATTAAATCTAAAACTTTGAAATTCTAACATGCATGTAAGGATGAGCCTCAAACTTATGAAGAATAATGAAGATCAAACTCAAACTAATTAATTTTCCAAATTTACTTCCTTAAATCATGGATGTTCCAAAATATGTTTAATTTGAATCAAACTCTTAAATTACATTATATGCATGTAGAAATGAGACCCAAATTCATGTAAGATATTCAACATCAAACCAAAAATAATCAATTTCCATATTCATTTCCATAACCATGAGCCTAGCTTTAAATTCTTATTCAAAACCCAATTTCTTACAATTTACAGGAAATTGATCCCATAGTCTCCTTAATTTCAAGTATTATATATAGATTCTACATGATTTGAGTATAAATTCTTATCCTTAAACTTTGATTTTAGAATTTATGATTGATTTTTTCTTGGATCTTCTTCATCTCTTTAAATTTTTCTTGAGCTTTTCTTTCCTTAGTTCATCTTTTTCTTGAACTAAGCCCTCTCCCTCTCTCTCTATATTTTTCTATTCCTTAGAATGTCAAGCATTGATATACTCCAGCAGAGGAATACACGGCACACATACACACACACCACTTACTCTGCACACACACGCACTCCTTTGTACACACACCCACATACACTCTCAAAACTTTAAATCATTCTACAATTTAATTTATGGCTAAGATTAATTTAATTAAATAACACTTATTCTCAATAAATCTTGATTAACACATAATTAAATTAATCATAACTAATCACAATCTCACATAATTTAATTAATCTAATTTGACTTCTATTAGAGCCCGATTAATTATATTTAAATTTATCAATCTGAATCAGATTTTAATTAAACTCCCAAAAAGCTCCAAATATCAAATTGAACTCATTTCTGTCCTTAATTTTAGTTTCTTAAATCATTTAAGCCTTCAATTTCTGATTAGACTCACAATTTCGTTAATAAATTGCTTATCCAAATTAGGCACCCCATAAATAAATTTAATTCATAATAATCACAATTCTCAATCTTCATAATTTAATTAACTTGATTAATTCCAATTAGGATCTAATTAATCGAATCTCAATTTTACTAAACTGAATCGAATATTTAATTAAACTCCCAAATGGGTCCGTAATTAAGATTAAATTGATTCAACTTCTTAACTTCACTTCCTTAAGCCATTTGGACCATTAATTTCTAATTTCAAAATAAATCTTTAATAAAATCATATATGAATCAATCTCTATAATTTTTGTGAATCCCTGATTAAATCATAATAATTGGCAATCAAATTTCAAATCTTCTTAATTAATTAAGTGCTAATCATTATACGTTGGGTGGTTACAAGGACCTACTTAAGAGCCACCAGCTACCTGCCGGCCACAGATGTGGCCTGTGGGCCACGGATGGCAGTTTCGGGGCAAATCAGACTTTTTGCTTCGGGTCTTTAAATATAGGCCTCAAGGCTTCATTTCCTCACACCCACAAGGCCAAAATAGCTCTCCCTCTCTCTCTAGGTACTTTCTCTCTCTAGATCCGTGCTTTACACGCGTTTTCCAACACCCTAAACTTTTTTTCGTAAAACCCTCTTAGTTCTCTAGATTTTGAACCGATCAGATTTTGATTTTGTTGTTTTTTCTCAGATTTTCACCACTTTAGGCTTGTTCTCCTCGAGTTTCTCTTGGGTTTTGTGAACTTTCCCAGATTTTGACTTTTTCTCCCATTTTCTCTCTCCAAGGGTTGACTTTTTCAAGCTTATCCTTTTTTTCTCCATTTGTTTTTTCACTTTTCACTTATTGTTCACCCATTTTTCCAGATGGCAGATAAGATTCCTTACGACGGAGCCCCTCGAGGTTCTACCTGTGTTTTCACTCGTTGCCGAGATAGAAGAGCCAGCAGTCGCCAAGGAAGGTGAGGCAGCAGAGGGCATTGAGGCTGACCTTGAGACGAAGTTTGCACCCGAGTTTGAGTCAGAGTCGTTACCACTGAGAGTGCGGACTTTCGATCCAGCGATATATCATCCTTGCACGCACATATTACCGCATGGAGGCATTAGGCGTTTCAGCGATTTCACTCGTGGCGTACTAGAGGACCTCCTGTTGAGGGAGCCGACCTCCCACCTTTCATCCAACATTACTGAGGTATGAATTCTATTTTCATGTATTCCCGCCTTTCCTTTAACTGCATTTCTTGCACTGCCTTTCATCTGATTCACCTGTTCTTTGTCACAAGGAGACTCCCGTGCCAATAGGGGGTACGAAGCGATGACGGTGAAGGGCTGGTACAATGTGCTCCATGTCGGGGTCCGCAACATCGTTGATGAGGCTGGCTTCGGCCTTTTCAAACCTAGACTGACACGCGTCATAGCGAGCTGCCCATCTTTAGGAGCACTAGTAGAGTGGTGGTGGGACACCACCAACTCTTTTCACCTCTTTACTGCTGGGGAGATGACAATGACTCCTTATGACTTCACCATGATCATAGGCTTAGGAGTAGGGGTGATTTGATCCCTTTTGACACAGACATGAGGTAGTGGGAAGCTACTTGGATCGACCTGTTGAGAGCGCGCCAACCTTTGTACCCACCAGCTATGGTGAGATACAATTGGTTCGCCGACCAATTTTGCAGGAGTGAGCCCGAGACACCGAAGAAGATGGAGCAGTATGCCCGAGGCTTCCTGATGTTTGTCCTCGGTACCACCTTGTTTTCGAACAGGTGGACCACTATGGGTTTATATCTGTTGAGCACTGTAGACACCCCATTTTTGATTGACCTCAAGACTTAGACGTCATCATTTGTGCACTCGATGATTGTGCTTGTTTGTGTTCATTTTCAGTGCCTGAAGTTCTTGGTGGAACGCCGTGTCTTTGAGCCTCTAAACCCTTATTGTTTTGAGCTTGTTTTTGGACCAAACCTTGGTGCCTCTTGCCTGGAGGGGGAAAGGGCCTTGTCGGCCACTTTTCCCCCTTGTTGGCCACTTGAAATGGTCAGTCGACTAAGGAAGGTGCCAGTCGGCCACCTGAAGTGGCTGACGGCCATTTTACTCCTTTTTCAGATATTTTCTTGGCCAGCTGTGCCAGCTGTTGTTCACTGAATGCCATCTCCATACACGTGTATGGAGGGATGAATGTAAACCTTTGGCCTGGCTTTCTATCTAAGGAGGGAGGTCTCTCCCCCATTTGAGGGGTTAGAGATTTTTGTGAACAAATTTCCTCTCTCTCTCTCTCTCTATTTTGTGCTTGAAAGTGAGAATTCTCTACACATTTACACTAAGATCCTTAACCAAACATCTTCATCTTGGAGCTGAGGTTCTTTGAGGCATATTTGGAGCTCCTAAGGGTGGTTTGAGCTCAGAATTGCACCTATTTTTGTGCTGTGCTTCAAGAGAAAAAATAGAAGTCTGGAAAAGCAGGTGGCCAACCGGCCACTTGAGGTAGTCGACCGGCTACTTAGACTAGCCGACCAACCAGTCAAGGAGGCCGACAACCATTTTTTGTGGCCGATTGACCACCAGTCCATTTTTGTGCAATTGTATTTGTAGACGTCCCCGAACGCCCCGGGAGGGTGAGTCCCGTTCTGTTCATTTGGGGTCACTACAGCTCAGGACTCTCAAATTGTCACGGTTCGTAATCTGAACCAAAGAGTCCAAATCCGGTAAATCGTTTTGAGAAAACAGATTTTTTGAAAGAAGTGCCAAACATGGACTGCTTTTCCAGATACAGAGTCGCCACTTAAATATTTTATTTTGGGAAATTTAGGAAACCCCGACTCGTTTGCCTAAGGCCACGTGTCCATCATCACCAAAGTTGCCTCGGCTCGGGAACTTGGTTACGATTGGGGAAGGTCACTTCGTGAGCACCCCCGCTCGCCCGATCAAAGATCGGCCTCTACTAACCATGATATCTAGTTTTGAAAACATTATGCGTTCTTATTCCGGTTATTAGCCTAGATTTACTATGTGATGCGCACAGCATACAAGTATAGACTGGATCGCCTGAATTGGAACAAAACATTTCATGTTTGTTTGTTTGAAAGACGGTTTGCTACTCGCAAGTAGGCTTAAAATGCAGATTTTGCCACCCTCGGGTGGGCTTAAGAAAAATATGGTTTTGCCACTATCTAGTGGGCTTAAAACTCACAGTTGATGATTTGTTCCAATCCAAATAACCCAACCTTCACCCACAGGCATTCAGGCAGTTATATCACATAAGCATATAGCCTCATGGTAAGCATGCTATTCATGGCAGTCACTCACACACGTGCAAGGATGCTAAAGCATAAAACTCACCGAGTACTCCAAGCCAAAACAAAGACTCATTAGAAATCCATGCATGATCCTAATTATACAGAAATGCCTAATGCAACACATGCAAAAATGCAACTATAGCAGGCTCGGCTATTCTAAACATGGCATATGAGATGCAACAGCTAACAAGTATTCAACTTGGAATTGAAAATACGATGCAGTTAGTATGATGTGCCGAGCCCGGTGCATGCAAAACAGATGAATGAATGCAAACATGCTATCATACTGTATGCTAATTGAAATATGCCCTAATCTAACCATCATAAGAAGGTAAATAAAAGGGAGAAAGACGTGGGGTTGGAAGACATACATCACACTCACGCACACTTATTACAACATTGCCCTTGCGCAGAGGGTCCGAATAAATATACAGTCCCGAATAAAAGAATAGTATAGTCCAAATAAATATTACAGTCCAAATATGTACAAGTTCCTAATTAATTAACAAATTAACTAAGAAAATAAATAAACTGGCATGCAAGCCAGGGACTGCCTTGATTCCATTCCAGATGATGAATGATGCATGCCCGGATTGCCTTTGCGCGGAAATCCATGACGATGCCCCAATTAGCCTCTGTTTGCACCTGTTCTTGAAATGTGTGCCAAGCCTCAGAAGACCGCTGATTCTTGATTTGCTGCAACAGAGAGCAGGAAAGGGGCATAGCAATGTATTTTCACAAATGTATGCATGCCTCGATCCTCGTGCCACCAATCACGCATCTCGATGCATGATGGCCGAGGGGTCGAATTGCACAATTCAATATAGGATGAATGCACATGGAAACACAACAAAACCTAACTCCATCATGGATAATCCGGAGTGTCGGTGACTGGGGGAATTGAGACACGCTCCGTCACTCGGAGTACGAAACGCACCTCGTTTCCCGTGCCCAGGCTAACTCCTATCCCGAACACGATGAAATATGCATGACATGCATGAAATTCAACTAAGATACAATCCTAACATACACAATGTTATGAAATGGCATACGCGATGCACGAGGTAATCATGGTATATGCAATGCGCTAACATACGGCCTAGCATACACAATGCTATGAAATGAGATGGCATACACAATGCAATATGGGCTTACACCAACATGAGTGGACCTTAGCCACACTCACATAGGAGGCCATCGGATGAAAAAGAAATAACTCGAGACGCGTGCACGCGTGCACGCAAACTGAGGACCGAACTTACGGCACGGAATGCCACTCTAACAAGACATGGCAAAAAATGGAATATGGCACACTATAATGCAAAAATCAGAGGTAAAATGAGATGCAAAACAGCCCCGAAACCTAGTAAAATGAAACCCGATGCATGGAACGAGCCCCGAAACATGGATTTTCGTGCATGAAATGGCTTATAACTATACAATACAAACATAATTTGAACATGAGATGAAAATACAGAAGCAAGGAAGCCCCTAGAAAAGAATTTTTACAGTTTAAAGCATGGCCAAATAGTGAACACAAGTTGGGCTAAATTAGCATACAAAAGTGGCTCCGCAAGGGAGGCAATGAAGCAAGTGGTAGATGCAAAGCCCAAACAGAAAAAGACCCTTCTACAACACTGAAGAGGGACCAAATATATGACTACTTACAGTTTATGGAAGCCCCAAAACAGCATACAAACATACCCAAAATGTCATGCAAGGTAGGGCCCAAAAGAGGTTATAACACAAAGTATACAAAGCATGCCTCAAACACGAAAAGACTCTTAATGAAACATGACAAGGGGGTCAAAATATGGCCACTTTAAGTTCGGACCAAGGTCCAAAAACAGAAGAAAAATAGGCTAAAAAAATCATGCAAAATGAGGCAAAAACATGGATTTCAAAGCAAGTAGCACATGGGGTTTCTAAACAGTGATAAGCCCTTCTTCAATGTTGAATAAGGGCTCAAAATAATCTCACTTACAGCTTATAACATGCCCCCAAACAGATTACATATAGGCCAAAAATAACATGCAAGATTAGGGCCTAAAGAAGAGATAAAGAAGGAGGTGCAAGATGGGGACCTCAAATGATAAAATTCCCTTAATGAAACATGAGATAGAGCTCAAATAAAGGGTACTTTAAGTTTTGGTCGGAGCTCAAAACAGTAAGCAAAATAACTAAAGAAAGATACAAAAAAAAAAGCCAAAAAGAGGGGAAAGGGTGCTTACCCTTGTAGACCAGTCTTTAACAACTTCTTGGACCAAATTTGCTGCCTCCTAGCCTCTGAGAAGACCTCCAAGCTGCTGTAAATGGAAGTGGTGGAGTGGTGCTAGGTGATGGTGTGAAAATGGGGTAGGATTTGGGTGTTTTTTGAAGGAAATGAGAGAGATGGAGGGAGATATGCATGCAAGAGCCCCTAAGCAATTTTTTGTCAACCCAAAACCAGAGCTGGATGCTCTGTTATATAGGCAAAAGGAGGGGAAAAAGAGGGGGAAAAATGGGGGGAAAAACATTCAAGTTTCCCCCCCAAAATTTGGCCCTCCGGATACAAAATCTGGGGGGTCAAAGAGGTCAGTTCTGAACTAAGCAGGGTACAAGGATCAAGGCCGGCCAGGTTTTGGAGCTGTAGGTGGCCAGCCGGCCACCCCCCATGGCCGGCCGGCCAAGGGTCAAAAGGGTCAAGTGTGATTAATGGCCGGCCACCACAAATTGGTGTCCTCCCAAATGCCCTCAACACAACCCTGTGGTTCAAAATTGTCAACTGTAAAACAGGAGAGAGAATAGGCCATTTTTAGGAAGGGTTCAAAAGGATCAAGTGGAATTACTGGCCGGCCACCAACTTTTGGTGTCCTCCCATGTGTGTACAACACAAATATGGGGGTTAGGATTGAAGAAAGTGACCCTAGGGTGGTCAACATTGGCTTGGAAGTGAGAAAAACGGGCGTCGGAGGGCGCCGGAGGAATATAACTGGTTGCTGAAACAATTGCTGGTCTCCCACCCTTCTACGGCCTTCCTGGTGATGAAATAGAGGTACCTGTCAAAAATGAACGAAAACCGATGCAAAACGAATGTTCGGGGGCTAGAACGCGCAGTTCGGGGCCCCGAAAACTACCTGTTAAGCACCGAAAGTGGCATTCGACCACGAAGTGGGTCTCTTAGACCTCAGTGTCCCTCAAAAGGGAGTAAATAAGGTGTGTGCCAAAAATTGGAGCAAACGGAGGTGGTTAAGTGGTCCCGAACCGAGCCACACGGCCTAACGGCTCCGAAAAACTGGGAACCGGGCTCTGAAATGGGCAAAATGGCCTACATCCACAAAATGTAGCCCACGGCCACTGAGAGATGATCTATGAGACCTCCCCCCCCCCCTCAGGAAAGAAACAGAGAAAATCGAGTCTGGTTCGCAAACCGAGGCAAGGCACAGAAGAGGGTTCGGAAATCCGGAGGCAGGGCTCACGACCGCGACTCTGAGACTTCTGAACGAGCACAAAATGCAACATCACCGAGCTCTCAATCGGTGACGTCTGAGTCTTAAGGTCGGTCAAAAATGGGGTGTCTACAGTTGCCCCTCTTTGACAGAACTCGGAAGTCACAAGTGACGGGAGTGAATGTCAAAGCCCAGAGACGACCCATTTTTGACAAGGCCGAAGACTTAGACAAACGTACAAGATAAACAGAGATGTGCCCGCAGGCATGCCCGCAGGCAAGGGGGCAAAATGCAAAGCGATATGCACAGAGCCGGAGGTAACTCAATGATCATGGAAATGCAGCAAGTTGTAATAAAGCAAGTATTCGCAAATAGATGCAACAGTTTTAAGCAAGATTGCAAAGCAACAACTACATTTCATGCAGTTAAGAATGCGGAGAATTTTTCAATTCTCGTCGCGTCTCACACGGAGAAGATACGATACCTGCGCGATTCGTCTAGTCGCACCAGTCTCAAATGAACCGTACATACAATATCGTGCCTGCAAAAGAGAGAAATTCAACAAGCACAATATGCTAACAACATATATTCAATGTGATTTCGAAAGTTTGACACACGCAATGCCGGCGAGTGAATACATCGCGATGCAAGAAAGGAACGTGCGTGACAACGTATGCTCAAGCACAGAGGTATGGCAATATCAAGAAATGTGCATAATAATGCAAGTATGCTCATGAGAATGCAAGTTATGTGCATGATAGTGCAAAAACGAGCATAAATCAAGGTGCCCGTTTGTTACGAAATAACGAGCAAGGGAACGCGTGTTTCGGCGAAGGCGACTCGATCACGGCCTCCGATTCACTTCCTGGGAAGGCTACAACACATTCAAAAAGGATACATTTTGATTTCGATGAATAATGATGAGACACATGTCAGAACTTGAAGCTGAAGTTCCGGCGGAGCAATTTCACGACAGAAAGTGCACTTTTCTTGAACTTTTTCAGGTCCCGGGAACTCCAATCTTCCTCAAAATTTGCAGAGAGCTAGGTGAGCATGTGGGGGATACCACCGGCCAGTTATTTTCCCAAGGGGAGGCCACCGGCCACTTTTCAAAAAGAGAATGGCCGGCCAGCCAGAAAAGGTGGCCGGCTGGCCACCTGCCCAAATCCGCGGGCAAATTGGTCTTTTCACCTTCTTTTCTTTATATTCTCTCACCCAAACACTTTGAGCTCATAACCTCAGCCACGAAATCTTCTCCTCTTGCTTCCCAAACCATTTTCTCCCTCAGATCTGAGCTCTATACGCGTTTTCCAACGCCCCACGCAAGTTATTTTTGCGAAAACATTCAATTTCAAGCACTTTGAACCGATTAAATTTTGGTTTCGGGGCTTCTTTTCTCATTTTCGCCACTTGAGGTGAGTTTGTCTCAATATTTGGAAGATTTTCTCGGGGGTTGACTTTTGTTGACTTTTTCCAATTTTGGCTCATTTTTGCTCATTTTTGCAGATTTTCCGAAATGGCGGGTAATTTTCCTCATGGTGGAGGCTCTCCGGGCGCCGGGGATGGTTTTGATGTCATGACTTTGCCTCCGAGGGTTCGACCCTTTATTCCTGAGAGGTATGCCCCGCTGGCATATGTTCTTTCCCGGGCCATTTTTCGTCACTTTACTGATTTTGATGATCGAGCACCCGGAGATCTACTTCTGCGAGAGCCAGAGCATCACCTCTCCTATGAGGCACGAGAGGTATTTACTTCATTTTCTGTATTTTTCGTGCATTTCGTGCCTTTGCCATGCTTGAACACACAGTTTAGCCTATGACATAGTACTTTGTTTGTATCCTGAACATGTGGCTTAAACACTTGAATTTCTGAACACTCGGCTCATTAATTGATTGCGAATGCACGGCACACATTAGTTAAGAAGTGAACACGCGGCTCAAACACTGATTTGTCAAACACACAGCCCGAATTTGAAGGTGAACACAGAGCACACACTGACTAAGAGTAGAACACGCAGCCCAAACTCTGATTCTCTGAACATGCAGCTCAGATTGATGGTGAAGACATGGCACACACTGATTTTGAACACACAGCCCAAACATTAATTCTCTGAACACACAGCCCAAATTGATGGTGAACGCATAGCCCACACTGATCGAGAGTAGAACACGTAGCCCAAACTCTGATTTTCTGAACAGGTGGCCCAAGTCGAAGGTGAACACACAGCACAAACTGATTGAGAGTAGAACACACAGCCCAAACTCGGATTTTCTGAACACGCGGCCCAAGTCGAAGGTGAACACACAGCCCACACTAATTGAGAGTAGAACACACAGCCCAAACTCTGATTTTCTGAACACGCAGCCCAAGTCGAAGGTGAACACACAGCCCACACTGATTGAGAGTAGAACACACAGCCCAAACTCTAATTTTCTGAACACGCAGCCCAAGTTGAAGGTGAACACACAGCCCACACTGATTGAGAGTAGAACACACAGCCCAAACTCTGATTTTCTGAACACGCAGCCCAAGTCGAAGGTGAACACACAGCCCACACTGATTGAGAGTAGAACACACAGCCCAAACTCTGATTTTCTGAACGCGCAGCCCATTTACTTGCACACAGCTTATTCATTTCATTGGCACACAGTTCATTAATTTCATTGGCACACAGCTCATTCATTTTTATACTGACACATGTATTCATTCTGAATGCAGGTTGGTTCTCGCACTGTGCGGGGATATGGCTCCACCGCTGCGAGAGATTGGTATACTGAGCTCCCGGAGGCTGTCCGGGATTTAGTGGATCTGGCGGGGTTCGGGGCCTTCTGCGTTGGGTTATCGCGTTGTCCTGCCAGGAGGACACTGATGGCAGCTTTGGTAGAGAGATGATGGCACACCACCAACTCCTTTCATTTTTCCGCCACTGGGGATTTGACTATGACCCCGCTGGATTTTGCTGTATTGACTGGCCTGGACATAGGAGGTTGGCCCATTCCTTACGACGAGGACATGGGCGAATGGGAGGCCGCTTGGATTCATTTGTTGGGGGCCCGCCCGCCTGTTGACAGAGCTTCCGGGAGAGTCCGATACACCTGGTTCTCTTCCCATTTTCGACGGGTGGAGATGGAGCCCGGGACTCCTGATGAGGCGGCGCAGTATGCCGCAGCTGCTTGATGTTCCTCCTCGGGACTACTCTGTTTGCCGATAGAGGGAACCCGGTTGGGCTGTATCTGTTGAGCGCTCTGGTTGACCTATCACAGGTCGGTCGGTACGACTGGGGTGGCGCCGACCTGGCTACCCTTTACTGTTACATGAGCGCGACCTCCCGCGGGCAGGGAGACTTACTTGGCCGTTATTGGAGAGCCTGGGAGGTACTTTCTGTCCTCTTGATTTACATTTCTGCTCCTCATTACTTGTACATTGCACACACAATGCACTTTACAGTCTGTATTTTGCCCTTAGCACTTTGTATTTACATTCTGCACTGCTTTTCTCAGTTATAGGTCTACGTATATTTCCCGACGTTAGCCCCAGAGTTGGAGGTGGCAGGGCCCCTCATGACCCCGTACTCACTGGTGTTCGAGGGCCAGCACCGGCCGAGACCCTGAGAGACTCTCTTTTATCTACGGCAGTATTTTGACTCTGTGCAAACGACGGAGGGATTTCAAAACTCTCAGTCCCTTCCATTTTCATCTTTGATTTGCCCCGCATATTCCCGATTTCTGATTGGTTTATGCACTTGTTATCCGCAGATTACATGGCAGCCCTGGGCACCCTTGGGTGATGGTCTCCGATTTCAGTATGCCGGAGGATCGGGCACCTCCTGGTACAGGATCCTGCTCGAAGGACCGGTTGGTAGGGCATGGTTTTTGGGGGAACGCTTTTTGCATCAGGTATGGGGGTACATTTCTCAGGACCCTCCCGCAGCACCCCCAGTCAGTATGCGGACTGTTGATAGGCTCTCTTCCCAGGATGTAGTCAGTGCTATGCTGGGTACTGATGCTTTGCTACATCTCGAGGAGGGGGATTACGCCACTTACCGTCATACATACCTGATGCCTCCATTGACAGAAGTTCGCACCCTGATGATGAGGTCTGCTGGTATGCCATCCTCGAGCCAGGACCGGGCTCGGGCTGCAGACGCCCCTTCCACCAGCAGGGTTGGTACATCGAGAGGTGGGGGTAGATCGGTTCCTCCGATTCCTCCGACTCCTCCTCATCCTGGGTGGCCGGATATGCCGACTGAGCTGATGGGGTGGCAGTTTAGGACTACCTCTCCGATTCCGATCCCGATTGAGCCTCCGATGCCCGGTCATCGATATGTCATTGATCCCAACTCACCGCTGGTATGTTCTACTGCTTTTCATTTATCATTCAAATGCTTAGACACTCCTTTATTCGTTGATGATTTGAGCTTGTATTTGCAGCCACCCAGAGAGTACATGGAGGAGGTGATCGGGTTGGTAGCCTCACTCGAGGGCATGGTCTTGCGGAGGGAGGCACAGTTGTCTATCATGGGCTTCCAGGTACCCTTTAGTTTTTTGGCATTTATCATACTTCTGATGACATGCTAATTTCTACTACATTGATAGGCTATTTGTGTAAAGCACATCTGACACACACCCCACTTGTACACTGTGTTTACATGCACCCACTTCATGTAGTTTTTGCTTGCGTCTGCATCTGATGTACATATTTGGACTGATGTATTTAACTCTTCACTTCCAGATGCCTCCTGTGTACGCTCCGTCGCGTGCCGGGCCACCCGGGCCTTCTCAGGGAGGTCGATCGTCCGAATCTTTTCGAGGTGCTGGGTCATCTGGGCCCTTTCGAGGAGCTGGGCCGTCCAGGCCTTTTCAGGGAGCTGGGCCATCTAGGCCTTTCCGAGGAGCTCGAGGATTGTCCTCTCGTAGACGCAGGGCACATGTTATAGAGGCGGAGCCCGATGAGGAGGAGGAGGAGGAGGAGGAGGTTACAGACCGTCAGTCAGAGACATCTGCTGAGGAGGGGAACTCCGGTCTTGGTTCCGGGAGTGGAGGTGAGACTGAGGATGACAGCTCCGACCCGGATGATGATGGTGGTGCAGAGGTTGTCCCGCAGAAGAGGACGAAGAGGGCCTCTTATTACTGCTCTTGAGAGCACAGATGCGGCTGTTCCCTGTTTTATTTATCTTTTTGCTAGTAATTGTATCATATTTGTACATTATCAGACAGTTTATTTTCTGTAAAACTTGTGCCTTAGTCTGTAAAATGTTGTAACAAGCGAGGCAAGATGGGATGAAACAGCTTTTGAAAAAAGTATTGTATTTTAAACACTTAGCATCGTATTGCATCATTCTGCATCATAATGAGATCGAATGGAAATATGTATTGTGCATTTTTCCCAGTCAGGTAGTGGACCGACGCAACAACCTAACTTCCTAAGATATAACAAAAACCTTAGCAAGTTTACAACTCGATAAACAAAATACAATAATGTTGACAACTCGATAAACAAGACTCAAACAAAAGGCTTAAACAAAGAGTAACAACTCAAAAACACGAAACACAACAGCTCGACAAACAACTCGATAAGCAAAACGACAACTCGATAATCAAAACAACAACTTGATAAACAAAACTTAACAAAACGAAGTGTACTTCGAACGATCTGGGCACCGGAATGCATCCAAAACGATGGGAAATAGAGGCCTTCGACACATTCGTTGCGTGGAAATGCTTGAAACCTTCCCCCGGAAGGTAAAACAGAACCAAAGGCATACATTGGAGCGTGGCCGGCCACTTTTGAGAGCCGGCCGGCCAGATTTATTGCAGAGAGGGGGCCACCGGCCAGTTTTGTAACAAGAAGTGGCCGGCCTGCCAGAAAAAGTGGCCGGCCGGCCACTTATACCTGTAGCCGCCCAATTTTTGACACTTGTCCTCCTGAATAGTGTTTTTCCCTCTTTAAAAGCCTTAGCTCCGTGCTTTGATTCATTTCATCTTAGTTTTGCACAAAGATGGAGGCGTTTCTCGTTGAAAATCTCGCAGCTTGGATCGCTTCTCTAGATGGCTCGAAAAAGTTAAACTTCCGGGGTTTCGGCTTGAATGCACTATTTACGCTGAGCCGCACTCCGCTGCATCTCCCTTTCCTCCATGCCGCGGCGAGGTTTTGGAACCCGGTGACGCACGTCTTTAGCTTCGGCGGTCAAGAGGTATGTCCAACTTTTGAAGATTTTCAAATTTTGATGGAATCTGAAAGTCATGAAGAGATCTTGCCCCAGTTCCGCTTTGGTCACGCCCAAGCTTTAGGGC
Organism: Camellia sinensis; assembly: GCF_055761805.1. Classification (NCBI taxonomy): domain Eukaryota; kingdom Viridiplantae; phylum Streptophyta; class Magnoliopsida; order Ericales; family Theaceae; genus Camellia; species Camellia sinensis. The sequence continues at coordinate 189,703,940 of NC_138961.1, read as the reverse complement.
GGATGTGTGGACTCACCGCGCATGATGCTCGGTCTCTGATCTGTAATGGGGAACTGGATATCCTTGGTTTGATCCATCGCTTTTCTGACGCCGGTGACCGCAGCAACCATTATTGGCAAGGTTTCCGGCAACACGCCCTTTGCTTGTGCTTGTTGTCTCACTTTCTGCTTTCCCCGGGCTTCGGCGGAGCTAGCATTCGTTTGATTGAAGTTACTCAAGGCTTGAGGGAAGGAAAGAGCTGCATCGCCATGACCTTGGCCGAGACGCTGATGGGCTTGGATTCTGTCTATCGCTGGGAGACGACTAGATTTGCTGGGAGTCCACTGCTGCTGCTGGTAATGTTTCCCACCCATCTTATATATGTATTTGCTCACATCACTCGGCCCTCAGGCTCGGTTTTTTTTTTCTTCTCACAAAACCCTTTTCTCACTTTTCTCTCATTGTACACCTTTCTATTCTTTATTCTCTCATTTTTCATCCCTCCCCCAGGTATGGTTAATGGACAAATTGCAGGTTGTGGACTCTTGCCCGGCCTACTCGGCTTGAGGCTATTTCTTTCGACAGCGCCTAGTCGATGCCCCTGACGAAGGGTGGTGGTTTGACTGGATGTGCAATTTGTCCGCAGATCACATTGCTTGGCGTTGTCCTTGGCTCAACCTCCCGGCAATGAGCTATAGCATGCCCCGGCTGATCGGGATCCAGTTGATTGGTTTGACCCACTGTGTGTTCTACTTTCCATTCCGGTTCCTGCGCCAGTTCAGTCATGATCAGATTTGCCCACCAGAAGAGATTGAGTACCCAGCTGCTTTCCCGGTCCGAGGTGCACAGCTTGCCCGAAACGCCACGGCATGGAGGACTAGAGAGCTCTTGGCTCCTGTTCCCACTTTCAATTGCACTTTGTCTGACGAGTGCTTGGATTGGCTCAACGAGGAGGCACAGGTCGGGCCTAGCTTGGCGTCAGAGGCTTCGACCAGCTCTGGGAGGGGGCGCAGGGATACTTGACTTGACTATGCTCCAGATTTATTGCTTTATTAGTACTTTCAAGTTTTCTTTATGAATGTAATTAAAAAGCAACTTCGATTGTATGCAAGAGCAGGAGAACTCTGTTTTGAAATCAATGAAATTGAAGGTTGTGGTACTGAAAATTTTCTGCTTTGGTCCAAAAATAGTCTTAGTTGTAAAGAGATTAATTTGAACAAAGTCAACTTTTACAAAAACTTTTCAAAACCATTTTCGATATGGATCAGAACTGGACATGCCTAAGGTCTGTCACTGAGATGCACAACCCCGGATCCTTGCAACTGGAAAGTTGCCCCTAGTTTGAAGAGTATCGCGGCGCTGCATGGCAACGGAAAGTTGCCCCTAGTCTGAATAGCTCTGCACCGTCGTGGCAACGAAAAGTTGCCCCTAGTCTGAGTAGCTCTGTACTGGAGATCGCGATAAATGCTGATGGATAAAGATGACCGAGATGGTCAAAATGGACAAAGTTGATCGGGGAAAAGTTTATGGCTGAACTTCAGGGTGAAGCTGCCTACGTATCCCAAAGATGGGAATCAAGCCTTACATAGTTCAGGCTTAGGTTCACTCGGGTATTTTCACTCTCTTTTTACGCTCTAACTTTTACCAAGATCGCTCTTTGCGGGTTTTCGACCTTGCGAGCTCAGTTTTTACCTTTTCCAATTTTTTTGTGCTCTAACTTTTGCCTAGGTCGCCCTTTCGGGTTTTCGGCCTAGCAAGCCTCTCAAGGGTAATATTTCTTCAACTTGTCCATGTTGATCGATTGTGAAAACTCTAGGCCATCTAGATCCATCAGAACCACAGCTCCACCTGACCAGATAGCTTTGATGATGTAGGGACCAATCCAATTGGGTTTGAACTTGCCCCTTGGTTCGTGGATGGGAGCTCGGTTGTCCTTGAGCACCAGATCTCCTTCCTTTAGATTCCTGGACTTAACTTTCTTGTTGAAAGCCCGGGCAATTCTGAGCTGATAGCCTTGAACATGGTATAGTGCTTTTAGTCTTCTTTCATCAAAAAGCATGAGTTCCTCAAATCTGCTCTGCTGCCAATCTGCTTCGGCTATTTGACACTCAGCCAATACTCGTAACGACAGAACCTCAATCTCGATAGGTAGAACGGCCTCCATCCCATAAACCAATGAATACGGAGTCGCTCCGGTAGAAGTTCTGATTGAAGTCCTGTAACCCCACAGAGCAAATGGCAGCTTATCTGGCTAATCCCGGTAGGTTTCCACCATCTTTTGCAGTATATGTTTGATACTCTTGTTGGCGGCCTCGACCGCTCCGTTGGTTTGCAGCCGGTATGGAGATGACTTATGAAAAGCCACGTTGTATTTCTCCAACAAGTCTATCACTTCCTTCTTGAAGTGGGAACCATTATCTGAAATTATCTCGTTTGGGACCCTATAGCGACAAATGATGTTGTTCCTGATAAACTTTGCAACGTGTGACGCCTTCAACACCGCATATGATTGGGCCTCGACCCACTTCGTGAAATAATCTATCGCAACCAGGATGAACTCATGCCCATTCGACCCCTTCGGAGTGACAGCCCCGATCACATCGATTTCCCAAACTGAAAATGGCCATGGCGAAGTCATGTTGTACAGCTTTGACGGCGGGATGTTCATGCGGTTTGCATGAATCTGACACTTGTGGCATCGCCGAACAAAACTAATACAATCCTCCTCCATGGTGGACCAGTAATAACCCTGTCTGAGGATCTTCCGTGCTAGCATTACTCCATTCATATGCGCACCGCATTCTTCTCCATGGATGGCCTCCATCAGGCGCTTCGATTCCGCGGCTTCAACACACAGCTTGTGCATTCCCAGATGACCTCTCTTATACAGCTTACCCCCACAGATGATGAACTGGACAGCCATTCTTCTGATTGCCCTTTTATCCTTGGCATTTACCCCTGGCGGGTATCCTTCATTTTCCAAGAAATTCCAAATGTCATAATACCAGGGGTTTTGGTCCTGAACCTCATCTATAGCAGCAATCGACTCGTAGGCTGGCGCAAATTTCTGGTCAATGACGACTGGACGCATCCGGATTCCAAATGGGATGTCTATCATGGAAGATAAAGTTGTTAAAGAATCTGCGAACCTGTTGTTCTCTCTTGGAAGATGAGCGAAGTTTAGTTTTTCAAGCCGAGGGATTAGCAAGTCCAAGGTTTGGTGGTACATCATCATCTTTTCTTCCTTGACTTTCCAGTCTCCGTTTGCTTGAGACACAACAAGGTTCGAATCCCCGATGACGTCCAAGCGTCTTGCCCCTAGTTCCAGGGCCACTTCTAGGCCGCAATGCACGCCTCATACTCTGCTTCGTTGTTCGAGACTTTGAACCGGAGTTTGAAGGCTAGGGGGATACGGGAATTGTCGGGTGCTATTAGCAACACCCCTATCCCATACCCGTATTGATTTAATGCTCCGTCAAAGTACATCGTCCAATATTCGTCGTCGATGTGCAAAATGGCTTCATCTGGGAATAAATACTCCACTGCTTCACCTTCTTCGACTGGATGATCGGCCAAGAATTCTGCTACTATTCTTCATTTAACCGACTTGCGTGTTACGTATTTCAGATCGAATTCGGAGAGCAACAACAGCCAATGAGCTAGCCTACCCGTAAGCGCCGGTTTCTCGAAAAGGTATTTGATGGGATCTAGTCGTGAAACCAACATTACGGAGTGAGCTAACAAGTAGTGCCGCAGCTTCCTGGTAGCCCATACCAAAGCCAAGCAAGCCTTCTCGAGCGGAGTGTAGCGGGTCTCGTAATCCAACATCTTCTTGCTCAGATAGTAGATGGCCCTCTGCACCTTATCATCCGATTCTTGTGCGAGCATGCAGCCCATTATAGTCTCAGTCACTGAAAGGTACAATATCAACGGTTTTCCCAGCTCTGGTGGCGACAACACGGGCGGGTTCTGTAAATATTTCTTGATCTATTCAAAAACGGCTTGACATCGGTCGTCCCATTGGAATTTCTTGCCTTTCTTCAGGAGACCAAAAAGTGGTTCACAAGTCAAGGTTAATTTTGAGATAAACCGTCTTATGAATTGCACTTTACCCAGAAAGCCTCGCACCTCCTTTTCAGTCCTTGGTGGTGGCATTTCTAAGATGGCCTTAATCTTTGAAGGGTCGACCTCGATGCCCCTTTGTGTAATCAGAAACCCCAGCATTTTTCCCGCTGTGACACCGAAAGTACATTTTTGAGGATTTAGCCGCAACCGAAATTCTCTGATCCTTTGAAAAAAATTTTGCAAGGCGGTGTAGTGGCCCTCTCTTTCCTTGGACTTGACAATCATGTCATCCACGTACACCTCAACCTCTTTGTGGATCATGTCGTGCAATATTGTGGTCGCGGCCCGTTGATAAGTAGCTCCGGCGTTCTTCAACCCAAACGGCATTACCCTGTAGCAGTATGTTCCCCACGGGGTGGTGAATGTAGTCTTTTCTCTGTCTTCTGGTGCCATTACTATCTGATTGTACCCTGAGAAGCCATCCATGAACGAGAGCAAAGCATGCCCTGCTGTAAAATCCACCAACTCATCTATATGCGGTAAGAGAAAGTCGTCCTCCGGACTAGCTCTGTTCAAATCCCTGAAATCCACGCATACCCGGATCCTGCCATCCTTCTTCGGCACTGGAACGATGTTGGCCAACCAAGTCGGGTATTCGGATACCAGCAGGAAGCCTGCATCGATCTGCTTGGTGACCTCTTCCTTAATCTTGAGAGCCCAGTCGAGGCGGATCCTTCTGAGTTTTTGCTTAACAGGTCGGGCTTCAAGGTCAAGGGGGATCCAGTGCTGTACAATATCAGGATCGATCCCAGGCATGTCTTCGTAGGACCACGCGAAAATATCTTTGAAATCTTTTAGTAAAGCGACTAAGCGCTCGCGTTCCTCCGAAGACAGCGTGGACCCGATCTGGACCAGCCGCGGGTCCTCCTCAGTACCAATGTTCACGGTGATGATTTCATCTGTTAAGGGTTTGACAAATCTCTCCTGCTCCTGCTCAATTAAACGTTGCAAAACCGGAGGAATCTCGTCCTCGTCGTTTTTATCAAAATTTTGAAAGTCTGAATTTATGCAATAAAGTAAGGGCACAAAAAAGTACTCAGAAACCACAGTTACTTGATTCTCATTAAGCTCATCCAAATCGTCCGAATTCTCGGTTACAACAGACTCAAATGAGAAAGAAAAAGACGACCTAGACATAACTGTGGCATCCGGGTTATCATCCCCAGGATTACCAGACTCAGACTCAGTCAAGCTGGAACCTGATTTCGACTCACAGGACTCGGTGGAATTAGATTCCGGCTCACTACCTGACCCGGTGTTGCTGGACAAAAATCCCTCCTCGTACTGCCAAGTGAGAGAGGGTGCGATAGATGTATCCAAAATAGTCGCTGGAAGGCCCGCAGCCGTTTTATCCTCAATCATGGAAACCGAGGAGTTATCCCCCAAGCACTTTTGGTCGATCGAAGGATCTGAAAGTAGACACGCCAGCGCTACCCCCATCTCAAGTTCGGTGCTCTCAGAATCCACTGCCTTACACTGCTCAACCTCAGCTGATGGGTCTGTCTGCTCTTCGGCAACGTCATCCCCGGGTAGTTGCAAGTCGAAGAAGATCTCGAAACCAGGCACGCGCTTCTTCTCCGCGTTCAGCCATGGCTCTGGGAAGCCGCAAAATGGAAAGTCTTCCCCCTCCCGGACGAAGCGTCCGTTTAGGGTACCCTGAATGGGCCGATGCACTAATTCGAAAGGCTTCCCAGCCTTCTTTGCTCTGGCTCTTCCGGCCATCTCTTTCCCCTTCCTCACCCAGTCCTCTTTGGTGGGGATATAACCCAATCCAAAGGTGTGAGGGTTGTGTGGCACTTCGGCCAATGCTGCGACGCCTTTCCGGCCGCTTCTTCCCAATCCCATTCCGGGGATGTGTTGTAACTTGTTCATGAGGTAGACAGATTGAGCGCTGACGTACACCCCCTCATTCACAGCCATAACATTCTGTACCACTCGAGCCTCAGCTAAAGTGAACCCTGACAAGAACACATCCTCAGTGCCATGCTCGATTTCCAATACTGGGGTGGACACTTCCGGCGGCGGATGGATTGATGAATTCCCAAAGGCAATAGCTACCCCCTTCCCGTGAGGGTACTTCAGCATCTGATATAGAGTGGAAGAAACTGCCTTGACCTGGTGCAACCACGGTCGCCCCAAAAGTAGGTTAAAGGTTGCGGGAACGTCCATGACATGGAATTCAATGTTGTGTTGTCCTGGACCAACCTTGTTTTGAATTTTGACAGTCCCCATCACTTCCCTGCTGGTATTATCGTATGCTCTGATTACTTGAGTAGTCGGCACGAAGTCCGCGGGCTTCAACCCGATTTCATACGCTGTTCTGGTTGGGCAGACATTAATAGCAGACCCGGTATCAACAAGTACCACCAGTATCCATTTGTCTCTACACTCCATGGAAATGCAGAGGGGTTTGTTGTGATTCGTGCCCTCAGGCGGTAGTTCTTTGTCTGAAAAGGTTAATACCGGGGGAACCTCCTCCTGGGAAAACCAGCCCAACCAGCTGCTCTGATGTGGTATCTATGGAGAGTTTGGACTTGTCCATAGCAAATAGGACAGCTTGCCTATGTACTCGCGATGCCATAAGCAGTCCCCAGATGGAGATGTCTGCTTGTATCTTCTTTAGCTGTTTCAGCACAACTTCCTCCTCAATCTGCTTCTCCTTCTGTTTCTCCGCTTCTTTATCCTTCCCGGATGCCTCGGGTTGGTCTAGGTGCGGGGGCTTGAAATACCGCCCGCTTCTTGTCATGTGATCCACCTCATCGAGGTACCAAGTGTCATCCGGTTGATTGTTTCCCCAGTCTTCGTCCGTGTGGGCAAGACATAAGTCATCGTCTTCCCACCACATTCCGCTGGTATTCGAAAGACACCCGTCTGGTTCGGGCATGTTCGTGCTCACAGCACTTTCAGTCTGCATGCCCACAACATCCTTTGTTCTTGTGCCCGCAGCACTTTCGATCCCTTCATGGACCTTGGCCTTTCCGGTTCTCTTAGAACCTTGTTGTTCCACCTGCGTCAGTGTAGTTTGTCGTTCAACCTTCATAATGCTTCCGTCCTGAGCGAAATTCTTTGTACCGGCGCTCTCTGGCAATGCAACTTGACTTCCGGCCCCTCCGGCCACAGCTGATACCCTCGCCCCTGCCGGGCCCTGTTCTGGTTGGGATTCTCCCACTACATTTGGTTGATCATCGAGCCATCCAGTGGCCTCTGCCGATTCCTCATAGTCAAACCAGTTGATTACCGCGTCCCCTGGTTCTTGGTCATCGAAAAATTGTAGGTTGGCAAAGTCCTCCTCTATAGCTGTCAGATCATCTGCCCCTTGCCTAAATCCATCCCCCTGGATTACACACAGCTCTCCCGTCTCTGGCAATTCTATACCCAGCCCAATCTGGCTTGTTGACAAGATGTACTCGCTTGGATCGTAAGCTCCCCCAGCAAAACTCTGTTCAATACTAGACTCAACAATCTCATTCCTTCCTGAAGTCTGCCCTTCCCCATCTTCGATGGTCACCACGGTCGGCTCTGGTTGGGTTGTGGAGATGTCCAACATGCACAAGAAGTCAGTGCAGTCGGGGAGGAACACCTCCGGCTTGGGTAGATGGGTAGGAGTAATATAGATGCTAGGATCATAAGACACGACCCCAGTCGGGATAAGGTTGACTCTTTTGGGAGGTGGAGTTTGGTTGTGTGTAGGGAGGGGGTTGGTTGTGACGTTGGGTTTTTCTGGCGGCAAAATCACATTTTTGTCAACGAGGTCTTGAATCTCGTGACGCAGCCTGAAACGTTGGTCAGTATCATGGCCATGCTGCTGGTGATATGCACAGTACTTGGCTGGGTTGTGAGAGGGAGGGAGTAGGTTCAGCAATGGCCTCGGCTCTAGGGGTTTTAGATGCCCCTTTCTGATCAAGACCCCCAGAGCCTTAGACAAAGGCATGTATAGTGGGGTGAAGGTTCTTTGGCCTCTGGGCTGCTATTTAGAGGTTTGAGTATTGCTTCTGGATGCACCGGAGAAGGGTGTGGCTGCCATGGGCCTTGGAAGGGGAGGGGGGATGGTGGTGACCATGCTGACCTCCGAAGCTCTTGTGTTTGCAGCGCCACTCGGGCCTGCATTGTTGTTACGATTGAAAGTCCTCCTCGGTTGCTCCCTATCCTGGTCAATCAGACCTTGTTTCATTGTGTCTTCGATTTGTACCCCCATCTTGTGTAAATCTGAGAAAGTGGGAAAGGGGAGTACAATCATTCTCTGCATCAACTTTGGTTGGAGATTGCGCACAATCATCCGGATTTGGTCCTTATCAGTGGGCCTCAAAGTCATCATCGACGCCTTTGCCCTCCATCGGGTTACAAAGTCTGAGAAAGTTTCCTTGGGCTCCTGCCTTGTCGTTTCGAGATCACGAGTTGTAATCTCAATCTGAGTGTTGTACGAGTATTGCGCGACAAAGGCCTCAGCCATTTCATCCCAACTCCTCTTTACTTCATCTTCTAGCTTCGCGTACCAGGTGGCGGCCACACCCGACAGGGTTCGGCCGAATAGCGAAAGCTTTTGTGGTCGGGTTAGGCCCATTGGTCGCAGGATGTCTGAGAATAGCCGAAGATGGACCATGGGGTCCCCGGACCCGTCAAAGCGGTCAATTTGCGACATCTTGAACCTATCGGGAAATGTCACGGCCACATCGGTACATCCGTCCTCGATATCCGGAATAGCCTTTACCCCTTGCAATTTCTTGAAGAGCTTCTCAAGCTTGCTTAGTTTCAGAGCTGTATGGTCAATCTCGAACTCGAAGGGGGAGTCCGGGTGGTTGGGTGTATGGGTCTTGGACAGTTGAGGCGGAAGCGGGGGCGGAGCTGGCCCTGTTGGAAGGTTCATGTCCTCTTGCAGGTTCTGGATATTTGGTACGGTGTTCTGGGTGTTTGGCAGAGCGTTCTGAACAGTAGGTGCCTGCTCGGGTAAGGGAGCCCCTGGCGGAGGAGGAACTTGATGTGAAGCAGATGCCGCATTCTGCTGTTGCAGTCGGGTAATTAGCTCGGCCTGCTGGGCCATGATCTCGGCCTGTTGTTTGGCAAACTCATCCCAGCGAATGGCATCCTGTTGCATGGCTCTCATGGTTTCTTGCATCTGACGCATCATTTCCTCGACTTTTGTTGGTGTTGCCATACTGCCCTGGTTTGTCCGAACAATTGGCAAGTCTATTTCTATAGCGGTAATTGGGATCCCAATCTGACTGTCCACTGACGGGGTAGTCCTCTGCTCGGATACACTGCGCTTCCTCGGTCTTTGCCTGATAACCGGGGGTAGAGAGTGGAACACTGGCTGTCCTTCAATTAGATCTTTAGATCGATTGAGTCGACGACCTCGTGTCCAAAGTGCTTGGGGAATGTCTGCTGGGTTGGAAGCAATTGTGCTAGAACCTGCCCTAGCAAAAGATAAATAAAGCGAAAAGGAAATAAATAAACAGATAAACGGACAGTATAACAGCTTAAAATAAATGCATGACACACAGCCTGGCATAACAACACACGGTTGACAAGCTGAATACACACTGCCCTCCAACACTGATTATTATCCCTGAATCACTATTCCCAAAGACTGAATCTGATACCCGCAGATAACTGATTCTTAAATACTGACTGATGCCCGCAGGCCTGATACCCACAATACTGAACTAACGCCCGCAGGCCTGATGCCCAAACCTTGTAAACTGATACATGCATTCGTATGGAGACACACCCCAAAGGCACATAACAAGTAAGTGAGAACCAAAACACCCCTATGTTGGGGTAGGGTTTCCCTGTCCTATTTTGTCAGGAGCTAGGGTTTCACTACGCACGCAGCGGATTTCAAACAACCTATAAACGGGTAAGCAACCTGTCCTAATTTGGAATGGTCACTACGGATCTGAATATGCACTAGGTCGAATGGTCAAAAAGGGTGCCCCGGTAAAACCGGGTTTGTGTTCCCATACTGGCAGAGCCCACAACCGGTCAGCCTTATGGTCATGCCTTGACAAGACAAGCCTCCGACAAACCGTTCAGGAATAGCAGATGGCAAACACGGTGTCCTAGGCGCACCAATGCAAATGCAATGCAAAGAGACACACAAATGTAGTCAAAACAAGATATCATGAGTTCGAGTCAATTCCTCTAAATCCCGAACGGAGTCGCCAGAAACTGTAGACGTCCCCGAACACCCCGGGAGGGTGAGTCTCGTTCTGTTCATTTGGGGTCACTACAGCTCAGGACTCTCAAATTGTCACGGTTCGTAATCTGAACCAAAGAGTCCAAATACGGAAAATCGTTTTGAGAAAACAAATTTTTTGAAAGAAGTGCCAAACATGGACTGCTTTGCTAGATACAGAGTCGCCACCTAAATATTTTATTTTGGGAAATTTAGGAAACCCTGACTCGTTTGCCTAAGGCCACGTGTCCGTCATCACCAAAGTTGCCTCGGCTCGGGAACTTGGGTACGATTGGGGAAGGTCACTTCGTGAGCACCCCCGCTCGCCCGATCAAAGATCGGCCTCTACTAACCATGATATCTAGTTTTGAAAACATTATGCGTTCTTATTCCGGTTATTAGCCTAGATTTACTATGTGATGCGCACAACATACAAGTATAGACTGGATCGCCTGAATTGGAACAAAACATTTCATGTTTGTTTGTTTGAAAGACGGTTTGCTACTCGCAAGTAGGCTTAAAATGCAGATTTTGCCACCCTCGGGTGGGCTTAAGAAAAAGATGGTTTTGCCACTATCTAGTGGGCTTAAACCTCACAGTTGATGATTTGTTCCAATCCAAATAACCCAACCTTCACCCACAGGCATTCAAGCAGTTATATCACATAAGCATATAGCCTCATGGTAAGCATGCTATTCATGACAGTCACTCACACACGTGCAAGTATGCTAAAGCATAAAACTCACCGAGTACTCCAAGCCAAAACAAAGACTCATTAGAAATCCATGCATGATCCTAATTATAAAGAAATGCCTAATGCAACACATGCAAAAATGCAACTATAGCAGGCTCGGCTATTCTTAACATGGCATATGAGATGCAACAGCTAACAAGTATTCAACTTGGAATTGAAAATACGATGCAGTTAGTATGATGTGCCGAGCCCGGTGCATGCAAAACAGATGAATGAATGCAAACATGCTATCATATTGTATGCTAATTGAAATATGCCCTAATCTAACCATCATAAACAGGTAAATAAAAGGGAGAAAGACGTGGGGTTGGAAGACATACATCACACTCACGCACACTTATTACAACATTGCCCTTGCGCAGAGGGTCTGAATAAATATACAGTCCCGAATAAAAGAATAGTACAGTCCAAATAAATATTACAGTCCAAATATGTACAAGTTCCTAATTAATTAACAAATTAACTAAGAAAATAAATAAACTGGCATGCAAGCCAGGGACTGCCTTGATTCCATTCCGGATGATGAATGATGCATGCCCGGGTTGCCTTTGCGCGGAAATCCATGACGATGCCCCAATTAGCCTCTGTTTGCACCTGTTCTTGAAATGCGTGCCAAGCCTCAGAAGACCGCTGATTCTTGATTTGCTACAACAGAGAGCAGGAAAGAGGCATAGCAATGTATTTTCACAAATGTATGCATGCCTCGATCCTCGTGCCACCAATCACGCATCTCGATGCATGATGGCCGAGGGGTCGAATTGCACAATTCAATATAGGATGAATGCACATGGAAACACAACAAAACCTAACTCCATCATGGATAATCCGGAGTGTCGGCGACTGGGGGAATTGAGACACGTTCCGTCACTCGGAGTACGAAACGCACCTCGTTTCCTGTGCCCGAGCTAACTCCTATCCCGAACACGATGCAATATGCATGACATGCATGAAATGCAACTAAGATACAATCCTAACATACACAATGTTATGAAATGACATACGCGATGCACGAGGTAATCATGGTATATGCAATGCGCTAACATACGGCCTAGCATACACAATGCTATGAAATGAGATGGCATACACAATGCAATATGGGCTTACACCAACATGAGTGGACCTCAGCCACACTTACATAGGAGGCCATCGGATGAAAAAGAAACAACTCGAGACGTGCAAACTGAGGACCGAACTTACGGCACGGAATGCCACTCTAACAAGACATGGCAAAAAATGGAATATGGCACACTATAATGCAAAAATCAGAGGTAAAATGAGATGCAAAACAGCCCCGAAACCCGGTAAAATGAAACCCGATGCATGGAACGAGCCCCGAAACATGGATTTTCGTGCATGAAATGGCTTATAACTATACAATACAAACATAATTTGAACATGAGATGAAAATACAGAAGCAAGGAAGCCCCTAGACAAGAATTTTTACAGTTTAAAGCATGGCCAAATAGTGAACACAAGTTGGGCTAAATTAGCATACAAAAGTGGCTCCGCAAGGGAGGCAATGAAGCAAGTGGTAGATGCAAAGCCCAAACAGAAAAAGACCCTTCTAAAAAACTGAAGAGGGACGAAAAATATGACTACTTACAGTTTATGGAAGCCCCCAAAACAGCATATAAACATACTCAAAATGCCATGCAAGGTAGGGCCCAAAAGAGGTTATAACACAAAGTATACAAAGCATGCCTCAAACGTGAAAAGACTCTTAATGAAACATGACAAGGGGGTCACAATATGGCCACTTTCAGTTCGGACCAAGGTCCAAAAACAGAAGAAAAATAGGCTAAAAAATCATGCAAAATGAGGCAAAAACATGGATTTCAAAGCAAGTAGCACATGGGGTATCTAAACAGTGATGAGCCCTTCTTCAATGTTGAATAAGGGCTCAAAATAAGCTCACTTACAGTTTATAACACGCCCCAAAACAGATTACATATAGGCCAAAAATAACATGCAAGATTGGGGCCTAAAGAAGAGATAAAGAAGGAGGTGCAAGATGGGGACCTCAAATGACAAAATTCCCTTAACGAAACATGAGATAGAGCTCAAATAAAGGGTACTTTCAGTTTTGGTCGGAGCTCAAAACAGTAAGCAAAATAACTAAAAAAAGATACAAAAAAAAAAGAGCCAAAAAGAGGGGAAAGGGTGCTTACCCTTGTAGACCAGTCTTTAACAACTTCTTGGACCAAATTTGCTGCCTCCTAGCCTCTAAGAAGACCTCCAAGCTACTGTAAATGGAAGTGGTGGAGTGGTGCTAGGTGATGGTGTGAAAATGGGGTAGGATTTGGGTGTTTTTTGAAGGAAATGAGAGAGATGGAGGGAGATATGCATGCAAGAGCCCCTAAGCAATTTTTTGTCAACCCAAAACCAGAGCTGGATGCTCTGTTATATAGGCAAAAGGAGGGGGAAAAGAGGGGAAAAAATGGAGGGGAAAACATTCAAGTTTCCCCCCCCAAAATTTGGCCCTCCGGATACAAAATCTGGGGGGTCAAAAAGGTCAGTTCTGAACTAAGCAGGGTGCAAGGATCAAGGCCGGCCAGGTTTTGGAGCTGCAGGTGGCCGGCCGGCCACCCCCCATGGCCGGCCGGCCAAGGGTCAAAAGGGTCAAGTGTGATTAATGGCCGGCGACCACAAATTTGTGTCCTCCCAGATGCCCTCAACACAACCCTGTGGTTCAAAATTGTCAACTGTAAAACAGGAGAGAGAATAGGCCATTTTTAGGAAGGGTTCAAAAGGATCAGGTGGAATTACTAGCCGGCCACCAACTTTTGGTGTCCTCCCATGTGTGTACAACACAAATATGGGGGTTATGATTGAAGAAAGTGACCCTAGGGTGGTCAACATTGGCTTGGAAGTGAGAAAAACGGGCGTCGGAGGGCGCCGGAGGAATATAACTGGTTGCTGAAACAATTTCTAGCCTCCCACCCTTCTACGGCCTTCCTGGTGATGAAACAGAGGTACCTGCCAAAAATGAACGAAAACCGATGCAAAACGAATGTTCGGGGGCCAGAACGCGTAGTTCGGGGCCCCGAAAACTGCCTGTTAAGCACTGAAAGTGGCATTCGACCACGAAGTGGGTCTCTTAGACCTCAGTGTCCCTCAAAAGGGAGTAAATAAGGTGTGTGCCAAAAACCGGAGCAAACGGAGGTGGTTAAGCGGTCCCGAACCTAGCCACACGGCCTGACGGCTTCGAAAAACCGGGAACCGGGCTCCGAAATGGGCAAAATGGCCTACAGCCACAAAATGTAGCCCACGGCCATTGAGAGATGCTCTACGAGACCTCCGCCTCCCCTCAAAAAAAGAAACAGAGAAAATCGAGTCTGGTTCGCAAACCGAGGCAAGGCACAGAAAAGGGTTCGAAAATCCGGAGGCAGGGCTCACGGCCGCGACTCTGAGACTTCTGAACGAGCACAAAACGCAACATCACCGAGCACTCAATTAGTGACGTCTGAGTCTTAAGGTCGGTCAAAAATGGGGTGTCTACAGTATTCCTATTTTGGAGCAGAGGCAGTCTGGAAGTTGGTTCAATGTTCAGAGATCAAATGAGTGCAAACAGAGGCAGCCGATGGCAAGGCGATAGATTTTCAAGGAAACCAACCAAGCATGCATGTCTCCTTGGCCCTCGAGGACATTTCATTGCTTTAATTAGTTTGTGCAACTAGTTAATTAATTCCAATTTGTTATATTTTAATTAGCTTAGCATAGCTAGTTATTCAATTGTATTGTAATAATTAGTTAACTAGAATAGTTAATTAGTTTCGTTTTATAATAATTAGTGTAGCTAGTTAGCTTATTCATTTGGACCCTCCTTTGAGAGGGCGCAATGTTGTAATAAGTGTGCGGGTGTGTGTGCATATCTTCCAATCCCATGTCTTTCTTCCTTCTATTTAACCGCTTTCGATGGTTAGTTTAGGGACATTTTCAATTAGCATACCTTATGCTCGCATGCGTGCATCATTCATTTGTCTTGCATGCACCGAGGCTCGGCGTATCATTCAAACTGCATTGTATTTCAATACTTACTTGAATATGTGTTTCAAAGCATGCTATCAAAGTGTTGCACATACCATGATTAGATAGTCGAGCCTATTTAGTTACATCATTGCATGTGTTGCATTAGTTATTTAACATAGTTAGGATCATGCATTGTTTCTAACGAGCTTTTGTTTTAGCTTGGAGTACTTGGTAAGCTTTTACACTTTAGCATATTGCATGAGTGTAATTGCCATATTGTCATGTTTCGCATGCTTACCATGAGGCTATTTTCTTAAGTGATTAGTTGCATGAATGCCTGTGGATGAAGGCTTGATTGCTTGAATTGGAATAATTCAATGAATGAATGTTTTAAGCCCACTTTGCGAAGTGGCAAATCATGTTTTAAGCCAATCATGTTTAGTGGCAAATCCGCATTTTAGCCCACTTGAGGGTGGCAATTTCAAACCATTTTCAAAAAGAAAATATGAGTTGAATCCGTTCCAAGTCTTGCGACTTAGTCTATACTTGCTTGTGTGCATCACAAAGTAAAGTTGGTCTAAAAACCGGATAACAACATATGAGGTTTTTAAAACAACATATCATGTTTAGTAGAGGCCGATCTTTGATCGGGCGAGTAGGGGTGCTCATTTCAGGACCTTCCCGTCTCGTACCCAAGTTCCAGAGCCAAGACAACTTTGGTGATGACGGACACGTTACCTTTGGCACGAGTCAGGATTTCTTAAATTTTCCCAAAAAAAATATTTAGGTGGCGACTCTGTAATCTGGCAAAGTAGTCCAGTTTTGGCATTATTTAATTTCAAATCGATTTCCAAAATGATTTGCCGAATTGGACTCTTTGGTGTTTATCAATTTCACATTGCACTTTGTGAGATTAGATTCAGAACCGTGACAGGAGTCTGAACTGTAGGACCAATTCGATGCTCTCCGAAAGGGGGCGCTGTAGACGTCCCCGAACGTCCGGGGAGGGAAATCCCGTTTTGTTCATTTGGGCTCACTATAGTTCAGGACTCAAATGTCACAGTCCTGTATCTAATCTCGCAGAGTGTAATGGAAGACCGATGAATCATCAAAGACTCCAAATCCGGCAAATCGTTTTTGAAAACAGATTTTTTTGAAAGAAGTGCCAAATATGGATTGCTTTACTAGATACAGAGTCGCCACCTAAATATTTTATTTTGGAAAATTTAGGAAACCCTGACTCGTTTTCCTAAGGCCATGTATCCGTCATCACCAAAGTTGCCTCGGCTCGGGAACTTAGGTACGATTGGAGAAGGTCACTTCGTGAGCACCCCTGCTTGCCCGATCAAAGATTGGCCTCTACTAACTATGATATCGGGTTTTGAAAACATTATGCATTCTTATTCCGGTTATTAGCCTAGATTTACTATGTGATGCGCACAGCATACATGTATAGACTGGATCGCCTGAATTGGAACAACACATCTCATGTTTGTTTATTTTGAAAATGGTTTGATGGTGCTACCCGCAAGTAGGCTAAGACGTGGATTTGCCACCCTCGGGTGGGCTTAGAAAACGTAATGGTTTGCCACTCTCAAGTGGGCTTAAAACTCACAGTCAATACATTATTCCAATTCAGATAATCCAACCTTCACCCATAGGCATTCAGGGAGGTATATCACATAAGCATATAGCCTCATGGTAAGCATGCTATCATGGAAATCACTCACACACATGCAAGGATGCTAAAGCATAAACACTTACCGAGTACTCCAAGCCAAAATAGAAGCTATGTTAGAAATCCATGCATGATCCTAACTATGTTGAAATGCCTAATGCAACACATGCAGGAATGTAACTACAATAGGCTCGGCTATTCTAAAGATGGCATGTGAAATGCTACAACTAACAAGTATTCAACTCGGGATTGAAATACAATGTAGTTAGTATGATGCGCCGAGCCCGGTGCATGCAAGACAGATGAATGAATGCAAACATGTGAGCATAAGTATGCTAATTGAAACATGCCCTAATCTAACCATCACAAGCTGATAAATAAAAGGGAGAAAGACGTGGGGTTGGAAGACATACATCATACACATGCACACTTATTACAACATTGCCCCCCTCGAGGGCTCCGAATAAATAATACAGTCCGAATAAATAACAACTATAGCTAATTATTACACAACATTAACTAATTAACAAACTAGCTAAGTAAGCATGTAAACTACATGAATGTGACTGCTTCAGCTCTGTTTTGGGTAACGGTGGATGCATGCATGCTCGAGTCGCCTCGTCGGGAAATTCCATCGCGATGCCTCGTCTCGCCTTTGTTTGCAACTGATTTTAGAAATTTGCACAAGCCTCCAAGAGACTGAAACTCCACCCTGGGAAGGATGCCGACCAGATATTGGCTTGGGAGACACCTGCCGACCACCCTTTGTGGTGGGAACCAAAAAAGGTGGTCGGCCTGCCAGAAAACCTGGTTGGCCGACCACTTTCTGCCCTGGATTCTGGTTTTTCTGCAACAAAGGCAAGAGAGAGAGAAGGCAATGTATTTTCAACATATGTGTGCAATATCACTCTCCCCGTCCTTGCACAAGCTCAAGGGGATGTAATCCCCGATCCTCGTGCCACCAATCACGCATCTCGATGCATGATGGCCGAGGAGTCGAATTGCATGACTCAATATGAAATGAACGCACATATAAGCAAGTAAAGCCAACAACTCTATCATGGACAGTCAAGAGTGTCGGCGACCGAGAATCGAGGCACGTTTCATCACTTGGAGTACGAAACGTCCCTCATTTCCCGTGTTTGGACTAAACCTTCCTCCAAATACAATGCAACAAATAAGGATGGCATGACATGTGCAAATGCAACTAGCATGCAATCCTAATGCAATGCGACCTAATCATGCAAACATGCAAGGATGAGATGCAAACATTCTACTAGCATACACAATGCTATGAACCATATGGCATACACAATGCGACTAACAACCTAGCATACACAATGCAAGGAAATGAGATGGCATACACAATGCCTAAAACAACATAATATGCACAACACATTGTAACATGGCATACACAATGCACGATGGACTTATACCAAAATGGAGAGGCCTCAGCTGCGCCCAAATCAGTGGCCATATGATGAAAACGAGACAACCGAAATACATGCAAACATGCACGAATGCAAAGGCTCGATCCTAAGGCACAACATGCAACTCTAACAAAGCATGGCAAAAGATGAAATATGGCATAGAATGGCACATGATCCAGCTCTGAAATATGATGCACAATGGTCTCGAATCATGCAAACACTTCACACAATGCATGCTAGATGACCCGAATACCGAAACTAGTGAAGTGCGTTACACTAGAGGTACACAAAGCAATGCACAAATGGAAAAACCAACCCCAAATAGACCCTAGGCAGGTCCAAGACAGTGGGAAATTGGTCTAAAATGATGGCTCGGAATGCATAGAAATGAAGTTCATTCAATGGTCCGAAAACAAGGCATTTATGGACAACTCTCAAGCACACTTAAAGAGTAGAAAACATGAGGATATGGCATTCATATAGGCTCTGAAATATGATGCAAAATGACCCCAAAACATGAAAATACCTCTGCACATGCATATGATAGACCTCAAAACTCAAAGCTAGACATGGACATTGAACTACAAGTATGCAAAACAAGCATCATTCGACCATGAGACCTAAAAACAGAGCTAGGGCCATCCAAAATATGCACAATATCAGTTTAAGGCATGGCCAAAAAGTGCTAAAAACAAGGGTCAACAAGGCATGCAAAGTAAGCTAGTGAACCATGATTTGCACTACAACTATATGAAGCACATGAGAGGTCACCAAACCAGCCAAAAACAGAAGTATGCCATGCAAAAATATACTCAAAAACCCACTGAAATATAGTCCATGCATGCAAGAATGATGTGTCCCTTTGGAAGGCCATGAAAGGGGTTGTTCTACACATACATGATGGACACACAAAATGGAAAAACCACCTCTGGACAGAGGTTATGAGGGTCCTAAAACCCACCAAAAAGGGCTTGGAATGAGGCTAGGAAGCATACAAGTGAAGGGCCCTTTGAAAGGCCTTGAAGAGGATTACTCTGCACATGCATAATAGACACTATATATGGAAAAATGGGCTTTGGAAAGAGCCTATGCAGACCTTAAAACTCACGAAATAGGGCTTGAAACATGGCTTTGAAATATGCAAATAGGAGCCCCTTTGGAAGGCCAACAAAGCTAGTAAACAAATCAAGGGATGAGAGGGTCACCCCTCTCTGATTTTGAGACTCAAAGACACATGTTAGCCACTGAAAATCCGTTGGATTTCAGTGGCTAAAAGGCCAAACCATGGCCAACACAAATGCTCTAATGCACAGCTCAAAACATGAGGAAGTGAAGCATGCAAGGGGGTAGATGACCCCCAACAGAAAAATAACCTTAAGCAAACATGTTTATGAGCTCAAAACAAAACTTTTTTCAGTTTATGATGAAACCCAAAGATGCTTGCAAATAGAGCTAAGATATGAAGCAAAAAGAGTGCTTGAAAGGGAAGAAATGTGTTACCCTTGTAGCACAGCAACTCCAGTAGCTCTGGACCAACAATGTGACTCCTTAGCCTCTAAAAAAAAGCTCCAAGATGTTTAGATGGATGATGGGGAGGTGTGGTTGTGAGGTGGTAGGCAAAGGGGTCAAGAACTATGGAGTTTGAAGCTTGGAATAGAGGGATATGGAGGAGAGTGTATGTATGACTTAGCCAAAGTGTTCAACCTTTGCAAATGAAGAAGAGAGCCTCTCTTATAGAAGAAGAGGTCCAAGGCTTTTTGGACAAGCCTCGAGCAAAGGGACCAAGCTTCTAAAAAAAGCTAAACCAAAAGGGTCAAGCTTCTTGAGGAAGCTAGACCAAAGGGGTCAAGCTTCCTCAAGAAGCTTGACAAAAGGTCAAGCTTCTCTTAGAAGCTAAGAAAAAAGGGCCAAAGCCTCCTTAAGAAGACAAACAAAAGGATTAAATCTCGGAGGATGGGGCAAATGCCTCCCAGCTGGCACAACTGTATGCAACTCAGGTAGGCCAAAAAGGAGATGGCTGGCCGACCAGTTCAAGTGGTCAGCCGACCAAGGGTCAAAAGGGTCAACAAGAAAAGGTGGTCGGCCATGCCAAAAAGGTGGCCTCCCAGGTGAATGCAACACAGTAGTGGTACGGGAGACCAGAAAATGTGGCTCAAAAGTGAGAGAGACCAAGGGATCAAAAGGGTCAAGCACCAAAGGTGGTCGGCCATACCAACTAGGTGGCCTCCTAGATGAATGCAACACAATGGTGGTATGGGAGACCAGAAATTATGGCGCAAAAGTGAGGGAGACCACCTCTCTAACAAGAAAATCGGGCGGTGAAAAGAAAAGTGCTCTCCAAGAAAAAAAGGTGGTCTCCCACCATACTACCACCTTTCTAACAATGAAACTAGGGTCCATGCCAAAAATAAACCCTAACCGATGCAAAACGAGGGTTCGAGGCCCAAAACGCGCAGCCGGGGGCCCCGAAAACTGACTGTTAAGCGTCGGAAGTGGCGTTCGACCTTGAAGGTGATCTCCCGGGCCACAGCGTCCCTCTAGGGAGAGGAAACAAGGTGTGTGCCAAAAATCGGAGCAAACGGAGGTAGTTAAGCGGTCCCGAACCGAGGCACACAGCCGACGACTCCGAAAAATCGGAAACTGGTCTCCAAACGGGAAAAACAACCTACGACCACGAAACATAACCTACGGCCATTGAGAGATGGTCTACGAGACCTCTCCCTCTCTTCAGGAAGAGAAAACAAAGAAAACGAGACCTGGTTTGCAAACCGAGGCAAGGCATAAAAAGATTCCGAAGCCCGGAGGCAAGGCTCTCAGTCGAGACTTTGCAACCTCAAAACGAGCACAATATGCAACATTACCGAGCGCTCAGTTGGTGACGTCTGAGTCTTAAGGTCGGTCAAAATGGAGTGTCTACAGGCGTGAAGAAAGTCGAGTCCACAGTTTCTGGCGACTCTGCTGGGGATTTAGAGAACTTGACTCGAACTCATGATATGTTGTTTTATTTACACTTATGTGTTTCTTTGCATTTGCATTTGCATAGGTGCGCCTAAGTCACAGTGTTTGCCATCTGCTATTCCTAGACGGTTTTCTGGAGGCTTGCTTAGAAAAGCGTGCCATAAGGCTGACCGATTATGGGCTCTACCACGATGGGAACACAAACCTTGGATCTGGACTACCGCTGTACTGTTTGATCCTCCTTTCACTTCTTGGTGTTAGGAGCGAGAGGTATATTAGGTGGTCTTGCTGAGGCACCCTTTTTGGCCAATTGACCTAGTTGCATATCGGAAGCCTTAGAGACTGTTCCAAACTAGGACCGGTTGCTTACCCGAATGCAGGATTGTATGAAACCGCATGCATGCGTAATGAACCCCTAGTTCCTGACGAAACTAGGATAGGGTAATCCTACCCCATCATAGGGGTGTTTTAGCTCTCACTTGCTTGATATGTGCTTTTAGAGTGTGACCCTGCAGGAGTGTATGTATTAGTTGCAAGTCTGGGTATCATGAGGGTATCAGTTTTGAGGCAGAAAGTTTGGGGGCAAAAATCAGTATTTGAGTATAGATTGTCCAACTTATGATTTCAACTGTGTGTTGTC
Source organism: Camellia sinensis (assembly GCF_055761805.1). Lineage (NCBI taxonomy): Eukaryota > Viridiplantae > Streptophyta > Magnoliopsida > Ericales > Theaceae > Camellia > Camellia sinensis. The sequence goes on along the minus strand of NC_138961.1, from coordinate 189,682,235 downwards.
CTTGTTTAAGCCGAGGTGCTGTGCGTTTGCTGATTGTTATTTCCTTTTTGCTTTTTTTTTTTTTTTGCAAGGTAGTATTTCATAATTGCTTCCGACGAGGCAGATACCCCCCGAGTACTCTGGACTCGAGTCAGGAGGATTTATTGATCTGAGGATCTTATTGGAGGACAACCAGTGTTTGCTTCACTACCCTTGGTTACGAGACGGAGGATAGTCAGGCATAGATCACCGGTTCAGCAGTCGTCAATTCAGTGGTCACTATCTACATCACCTGTGCACAGTTGGACCTAGTTTCCTGTTTCTACCTCAGAAAGAGAGTATATAGATCAGTACCCCATATACAGTATGGAGGATATGATGCGTCGACTTCAACAAACCATCGAGGCCATGCAGCTAGACGCTCCTCGCCAAACAGAGATTGTAGCCCAGTAGGCTGAACTAATTGCTAGGCTTCAACAACAACAACAACCACAACAAACAGCAGCTTCTGCTTCGCATCCACCCCCAGCTAGGGTTCCGATACCTGGGGATACAACTAATGTCCAAGAGAATGCAGACATTCCAACAGGGCCAGTCCCACCTCAGACTTCCAAAGCATTGGCTTATCCAACAGACACACCGTTTGAGTTTGAGGTTGATCCCACCGCTTTGAAAGTGAGCAAGCTTGAGAAGCTGTTCAAACGAGTTCAGGGTGTCAATTCGATCCCAGATATAGAGGACGACTATACAGATTCGGCGGTGACGTTGCCAAATAGATTTAAAATGCCACACATAGACCGCTTCGACGGTTCGGGTGATCCTATCGTCCACTTGCGGCTATTTTCAGATATTCTGCAGCCGATAGGCCTGATTAGACTGCAAATGTCATGACCCGAACCCGCCCCTATGGGTTAAGGACATAAAGGGCCAATAATCAAGAGATTACCTACGACCTCAATCCATATAAGACATAACTCATCAGAGTAAAGGGGCCAAACGGAAGCAAAAATTTAAAACTTTGTCCATAGAGCTGTGCTTATATGCACATCATAATGTTTCACATAAGTATTCGTTAATAACTCACATCAAAAGGGAAGTTAACATATAAACTGCACATACAGGATCATTCAAGTCTAAGTCAGTCAAACCCAAAGTTTATATACAAAAGTGATCCAATGTTTTCACCAACATAACAAAACTATAACGAAAGAACAAAAGAGGCGAAGACAAGTCTCGTGTGTGGGACGTTGGGCTGACTCTTCAAAACCTTGACTGTTTCCCACATATTTCACCAAGGCTGGGTTTAGACATCCCTTGGCTCACCTACATACACATGAATGAGCGTGAGCGAAGCCCAGTGAATAATATCGAGTAAAGAAGATACACTATAACAATGTACGACAGACGGCCTTGGGCCTAATCGTTCCTATCCGACGGTCTTTGGCCCAATCATTCCTATCAAACGGCTTTCGGCCCATTCGTTCATGTCATATGGCCTCTGGCCCATCCTTTCGTGTCATACGGCCTCTGGCCCATTCATTCATGTCATATGGCCTCTGGACCATTCATTCTTGTCATACGGCCTCTGGCCCATACATTCATGTCATACGACCTCTGGCCCATTCATTCATATCCAATGGCCTCTGGCCCATTCATTGATATGTCAAACTATCATTCGTGTCAGACTATCATTCATGCCAGACTATCATTCGAGTCAGACTATCATTCAGGTCAGACGGCCTTAGGCCCAACCATATGGCATAGCAAGCATTTGTCCACAATTCAAATTAACAAACTTATAAGACTTACAGGGAAATAAGTAATTGGACAAATAACATACTTCAAAATATCTTTATTAAGATATTACTCACAGTGATCGGTTGGATGATTTGCTTTGGAGCTTGACCCTACACATTACATAACACGTATGGGTCACAAATGATTTAATCTGTTCTTAATTCATACATCCCTCTCAGGCTTCTTTCTTATCCTTTTAATTCATTCATAATGCTCAATGCATGCCTAAGAGTACTTAGAAGTGAAAGAGAACGGAAAACGAAACATAGAACATCTTTACAAAATTTCTGAAACAGGGGTCCCTACTCGAGCGTTGACTTTCCCGCTCGAGCGGACCCATTAGGTCTGCAAAAGTACTGGTTGCCTCATTTTTTACGCTTGAGCGTGAATTCGGACGCTCGATTTGAAAGTCTCACTACATGGCTCTCCGCTCGAGCGTAAATATCCCCGCTCGAGCAGACATCCATGCCTGCAAAACTTTTGGGAGCTCGTATTTCCCACTCGAGCGGCGCTTTCCCCGCTCGAGCGAACATACCAAATTCTGGAAAATCCAGAATTGTTCTTGAGGCTCAAACTTGATATTCAAAGGCTCCAATGCTCAAATTAAGGTACCAAAATAGGGAAACACATTATATGTCATGAGTACACAAACAATATGAGGCGAATTGCTCAAAATCATGGTCCAATCTTCAAAATTTATCAACATTTCTTTAGTATAATCAAGTCTCATGCATGCAACCCTCATATAAGCTCCATATCTTCTATAATCAAGATGCATTCAAATTTTTGACTTCATTTCTATTTCAAATCATGCAAATGACACTTCTAATTATGGAACCCATGAAAATTATGCATGCATGTGAAGATTGGTGCCCAATTCTCCATGTTTAACATTATTCATGCTAGCTCATGCAAATTTCAAGCTCAAACATACAATTCATGGAAATCTCCTACATGCATGTGTATATTGACTCCCAATTCATCAAAACTAACTCAATTCATGTTCTTGATCACCATTCAACTTTGAATTCACAAAGTTACAAACTAAAATCTATGAATTTATTCACCTAGGAGCTTCAAACACCCAAATTCTAGCCAATTCTTGAGTTAATCTTCAAGATTTCCAAGCCTCTTGCTCAATCTCCAATTGCTCCCCTCTCTCTCTCTCTCTAGCCGGTCCTCACTCTCTTTCCTTAGAGCAATTTTCAACTTTGAGCTCAAATAAAATGAATATAAGTATAATAGAGCTCCTTTTATAGTCTCTCACTAATCACATTTGGTTAGAGTTAAATAATAAAGCTTAATTAATCGTTCTGAATCTAATTATTTTGATCTAAATCAATTTTCAATTAAATTTCACCGTAGGTTCTAAAAATTACGCTAATCACAAAGGCGTAGTCAATTTCGATTTATGTGGCCGATAAGGCCTTCAATTTTCAATTTATAATAGTAAGTTGAACAAATATTCCTATGGTGAACAGATAGAAATTCAAAACCACATATATTCATATAAGTGGCACACAAAATCATATCAAACACATAATCATAATCGTAATTCAGATTAATTAGCATAATACAGAACATGGTTATCACAGCAAAAGCTATCCCTTTTCGGCCGGACCTTGTCGGGTATCATGACCATCTGGTATGCTATACTGGAAGATTCTATAAAGAGGATTTGGGAAGAGATGGCTGAGGCCTTCATTGCCCAATATTCTTATAACACTCAAATCGAGGTCACAACTCATGACCTCGAGGCAACTCGACAAGAGCCGAAGGAGGGCTTCTCCGACTCACTCGGTGGAGGGCCAAGGCCTCCATGATGATAACTCGGCCAGCTGAAAAAGACCAGATAAGAATGGTCGTTTGTAATTTGCAACCGAAGTTGCTGCAGAAGATGATTTTCTTACCCCTATCTATATTTGCTGATCTTTATGAGATAGGGGTACAGATAGTTTACACGCGGTTCAAATGCAGCTATGAGTAGCAATGCAGCTGTAAGAACTTCTGATGTTGGTATGGTCACCACCACACTGAAAATAACCACCCCCTTTATCGGTGCATCTGGAGCCACCTCACAACTTGCAAAGTACCTACCCCGAGGCCAGAGGGTTTTCACCCCACTTTACATGTCTCTGTCTGCGGTCTTGAGGGTCTTGATCAGAAAGGGGCCTCTAAAGCCCTTAGAACCGTGCCCATTGCTTAATCCCCTCTCTCCCACACACAACCCGGCCAAGTATTGTGCCTTCCACCACCAGCATGGTCATGAAACCGACCTATGCTTTAGACTCCGTCATGAGATTCAGGATCTCATTGACAACAAAGTGATAGCGCCTCCTGAGGAGCCTAACGTCACTACAAATCCTCTTCCACCACATAATCAACCCCCACCACCCAGGCAAGTAAACCTTATCCAAACAATGGCCATCCCATACGACCCCAACATATACATCACTCCCTCCCACCTACCTAAATCGGCGCTGTTTATCCCAGAAAGCACAGACTTGTGCATGATGAGCGCGTCCATATCCCAACCCGAACCCGTGGTGGTGGTTGTGGTAGAGGAAGGCATGCCTAAGGGCTCTGCGAGCTTAATTGAGGAAGCATACAATGCCTACCACTATATTGCACCAACTGATCAGGCCAAGCCAGGGGTAAAATTGCCAAAGGGAATGAAGGTTAATGTAGTCTGGGAAGACGGGCCAAGCTAGGGGCTAGATGACTTAGTTGAGCTTGAGGAAGACATCAGTAACCTACAGTCCTTTGACGAACAGGATCTGGAGAATAAATAGATTGGTTAGTTTGACATGAATGGGTCAACGGATAATATAAGGTGGCTTAGTGATGAGCCGGATGTTGATGAGAAATCTCAACCGAAGCAAGAACAGCTGGAAACGGGAACTTCTGCAACGGTCGAAATGGTCAACATTAAGAGAGAGATACCGGAGAGCACCGGTATTAAGAATTTTGCTCGGGAATTGGACAGCGTTTGTACAGCCAATACAGAATAGGAGGTCGCGTTGAAGCAGTTCAAGAGTGAAGGAATTGAGACTGATCAGAAGGCTAGAAAAGCAAAAGGCCCTGCGGGGACTGACTGTGTTGCGGATACAGGAATGCTGACAACGGAACCGGACAGTTGCTTGTCGGTTGCCGGAGGAATGTGGTGGAACGACAATGATTTGCATCTTGCCCATACTGATGAGGACTGGGGATAGAATCTGTCAGACGATACATGGTATGTCGAGGAAGTCGATCACATGACTCGGAGTGGGCGGTACTTTAAGCCCCCACAGCTGGACCAACCGAAAATGCCAGGGAAAGATAAGGAAGCTGAGAAATAGAAAGATAAACTGTTAGAGGAGGAAGCTGTACTGAAGTAGCTAAAAAAGATTCAAGCTGACATCTCCATTTGGGGATTGCTCATGGCCTCACGGGTGCATAGACAAGCCATCCTATCAGTAATGGATAAGGCTAAGCTCTCTATTAACACAACCCCCGAGCAGTTAGTGGGACTGGTTTTCCCAGGTGACGCTTCACCGACTTTGACATTCACAGATAAAGAATTGACGCCTGAGGGCTCTGAGCACAACAAGGCACTCTACATCTTTGTGGAATGTAAAGAGAAGTGGATACCAATTGTCCTAGTTGATATAGGGTCTGCAATTAATGTGTGTTCATCGTGCACGGCCTATGCTATCAGTTTGAAACCCGCAGACTTTGTACCGACAACCCAGGTGATTCGGGCATATGACAATATAAGTCGGGAAGTGATGAGGACAGTTCAGGTTAGAACTCAGGTTGGCCCGGCGCAACAGGACATCGAATTCCACGTCTTGGATGTTCCAGCCACCTTTAATTTACTCGTTGGATGGCTGTGGTTGCACTAAGTGAAAGCTGTCTTTTCCACTCTACACCAGATGCTGAAGTAACCCCATGGGAATGGGGTAGCTATTGTTTTTGAAAACTCTTCCATACATCCTTCACCGAAAGTTACTACACCGATCTTGGAAATTGTACACGGCGAGGAGGATGTCTTTTTGTCTAGATTCACCCTAGCCGAGGCCCGGGTAGTACAAGATATTTTGGCTGTTGATGAGGGACTGTATGTCAGTGCTCAATCTGTCTACCTCATAAATAAGTTACATCATATACTTGGAATGGGATTAAGAAGGAGTGGCTGGAAGGGCATCACTGCATTGGCCGAAGTGCCATACAACCCTCATACCTTTGGTCTAGGTTACGTACCTACCAAAGAGGATTGGGTAAGGAAGGGAAAGGAAATGGAAGGAAGAGCCAAGGCTAAGCAAGTTGGGAAGTACTACGAGCTGGTGCATAGACCTATTCAAGGAACCCTGAACGACCGCTTTGTTCGAGAAGGAAAAGATTTTCCATTCTGTGACTTTTCGAAGCCATGGCTGAATTCTAAGAAACGGCGCTTGCCCGGCTTCGAGATTTTTTTTGACTTACAGTTGTAAGGGGATGAAGTTGCAGAAGAGCACACTAACGTACTAGCTGACGCTGAACAATGGATAGAGGATGAGTCTGATGGTATAGAACTTGAGCTAGGAGCAGCGTTGGCTTGTCTTCTCTTAGATCCTCAGATCATACCGGAGAGCTTGGGGGATAACCTCTCTGTTTCCATGATTGGAGATTAAACGATTGTGGGCCCTTCTTCTAGCATTCTGGATGCATCTATCACACCCTCTCTCGTTTGGCAGTTCGAGGAAGGCTTTTGGTCCAGCAGTTCTGAGTCGGGTGGTGAACCAGAATCTAATTCCACAGAGTCTGTGGAGTCGGAACCAGATTCCAGTTCTTCTGAGTCAGAGTCCGGTATTCCTGGGGTTGATAACCCGGATGCCGTTATTTTCTCCAGGTCGTCTTTTTCTTTTTCTTTCGAGTTGGTTGTAACCAAAGAATTAGACGAACTAGAAGTTGTGAATGAGAATGGTACCACTGCTGTTTCTGAGTGCTTTTCTGTGCCTTTAGTATATTGCGTTAATTAGGACTTTCAAAACTTTGATAAAAATGACGAGGAAGGAATTCCTCCGGTTTTGAAACATTTGATTGATCAAGAGGAGGAGAGATTTGTAAAGCCTTTGGTTGATAAAATCACTTCAATTAATGTTGGCACTGAGAAAGATCTGCGTCTGGTCCAGATCGAGTCCACATTGTCTTCTGAGGAACGGGAGCGCTTAGTCGCTTTATTAAAAGATTTCAAAGATGTTTTCGCATGGTCCTACGAAGACATGCCTAGAATCGATCTTGCGATTGTACAGCATCGGATCCCTCTTAACCCTGAGGCCTGACCTGTTAAGCAGAAGCTTTGGAGAATACGTCCGGACTGGGCCTTGAAGATTAAGGAAGAGGTCACCAAGCAGATAGAAGCAGGATTCTTGTTAGTATCTGAGTATCTTACTTAGTTTGCTAACATTGTTCCGGTGCCGAAGAAAGATGGCAGAATTCGGGTGTGTGTGGATTTCAGAGATCTGAACAAAGCCAGTCCGAAGGACGACTTTCCTCTACCGCACATCGACAAATTGGCAGACTTCACCGCAGGCCATACTTTGTTCTCCTTTATGGACAGGATAATGCCGTTCGGTTTGAAGAATGCTGGGGCTACTTATCAACAGGCTGCAACTACGATCTTGCACGATATGATCCACAAAGAGGTTAAGGTGTACGTGGACGACATGATTGTCAAGTCCAAGGAAAGAGAGGGCCATTACACCGCCTTAAAGAAATTTTTCCAACGGATCAGAGTATATCAGTTGCGACTGAATCCTCAGAAATGCATTTTTGGTATCACAGCAGGGAAAATGCTAGGGTTCTTGATTACGCAGAGGGGCATTGAGGTCGATCCTTCCAAAATTAAGGCCATCTTAGAAATGCCACCACCAAGGACTGAAAAATGAGTTGTGAGGCTTTCTGTGTAAAATGCAATTCATAAGACGGTTTATTGCAAAATTAACCTTGACTTGTGAACCACTATTTGGTCTCCTGAAGAAAGAAAAGAAATTCCAATGGGATGACCGATGCCAGGTTGCTTTTGAGCAAATTAAGCAGTATCTACAGAACCTACCTATGCTGTCACTGCCATAGCCGGGAAAGCGTTGATTTTGTATTTGTCAGTAACCGACACGACAATGTGTTGCATGCTTGCGCAGGAATCCGAGGATAGAGTGGAGAAGGCCATCTATTACCTGAGCAAGAAGATGCTGGAATATGAGACCCGTTACACTCTGCTATAAAAGGCTTGTTTAGCTTTGGCATGGGCTACCAAGAAGTGGAGGCACTACCTATTAGCTCACTCCATAATTCTGGTTTTGAGATTAGATCCCATCAAATATCTTTTTAAGAAACCAACACTTACGGGTAGGCTAGCCCGTTGGTTGCTTCTTCTCTCTGAATTTGATTTGAAGTATGTGACTCGCAAGTCTGTGAAAGGGAGAACGGTAGCGGAGTTCCTAGCCGATCACCCAATGGAGGGAGACGAAGTAGTAGAGTATTTGTTCCCAGATGAGGCCATTCTGCAGGTCGAAGAAGAGATTTGGACTATGTACTTTGATAGAGCGTCTGACTAGTACGGGTATGGGATAGGGGTGTTGCTGATAGCGCCCGACAATTCCCACATACCTTTAGCTTTCAAACTCCGGTTCAAGGTATCAAACAATGAAGCAGAATATGAGGCATGTATCGCTGGCTTGAAAGCCACCCTGGAACTAGGGGCAAAACGGTTGGACGTCATTGGGGACTCAAACCTGGTTATGTCTTAAGTAAAAGGAGACTAGAAGGTTAAGGAAGAAATGATGAAAATCTATCACCAAACCCTGGACGTTCTGATTGCTAGGTTTGAGAAGCTAACCTTCACGCATCTGTTAAGAGAAAGCAATAGGTTTACTGACGCTTTATCAACTCTATCTTCCATGATAGACATCCCTTTGGGAGTCCGGATGCATCCGATCATCATTGAACAAAGGTATGTGCCAGCCTACGAGCTGATTGCCGCAATAGATGAAGTACAAGATCAGAACCCCTGGTATCATGACATCTTGAACTTCTTGGAAAAGGAGGCTTATCCACCAGGGGAAAATGCCAAAGATAAAAGGGCAATACGACGAATGGCTACTCAGTTTATCATCTGCGGGGGTAAATTATACAAACGAGGCCATCTAGGAATGCATAAACTGTATATCGATGCGGAAGAATCGAAGCGCCTTATGGAGGCCATCCGTAGAGGAGAGTGCGGGTCGCACATGAGCGGAGTGATGTTAGCTCGGAAGATTCTCAGACAGGGTTATTACTGGTCAACCATGGAGGAGGATTGTATTGGTTTTTTTTGGCGATGCCCCAATTGCTTGATTCATGCAAATCGCATAAATATCCCGCCGTCAAAGCTGTACAACATGACTTCACCATGGCCATTTTCAATCTGGGGAATTGATGTTATTCAGGTAGTTACTCCGAAGAGGTCAAACAGGCATGAGTATATCCTGGTGGCGATAGACTACTTTACAAAGTAGGTCGAGGCCCAATCCTACGTAGTTCTGAAAGCGTCGTACGTAGCCAAGTTCATCAGGAATAACATCAATTGTCGTTATAGGGTCCCGAATGAGATCATTTCGGATAATGGTTCCCACTTCAAGAAAGAAGTGATCAACTTGTTGAAGAAATACAACATGGCTTTTCATTAGTCATCCACATATCAGTCGCAAACCAACAGAGCTGTTGAGGTCGCCAACAAGAACATCTAGCACATTCTACAGAAGATGGTGGAAACTTACAAGGACTGGCCAGATAAGCTGCCATTTGCTTTTTGGGGCTACAAAACATCAATTCGAACATCTACAGGGGTAACTCCGTATTCCTTGGTCTATGGGATGGAGGTTGCTCTGCCGATTGAAGTTGAGGTAATTTGGCATTTGTGGCATTGCCGAACAAAACCAATACAATCCCTCTCCATGGTGGACCAGAGTAACCTTGCCTCAGAATCTTTTGGGCTAACATCACTCCTTTCATGTGCGCCCTGCACTCTCTTCTATGGATGGCCTCCATTAGGCGCTTTGATTCCTCTTCTTCGACACATAACTTGTGCATTCCTAGATGACCTCTTTTATATAGTTTACCTCCGCAGATGATAAATTGGACGGGTATTCGCCATATTCCCCTTTTGTCCTTGCATTTGCCCCTGGTGGATAAATCTCCTTTTTTAAGAAGTTCCAAATATCGTAGTACTAGGGATTTTTGTCTTGCGCTTCATCTATTGCAGCAATAATTTCATAAGCCGGTGTATATTTTTGCTCGATGATAATCAGATGCATCCGGACTCCAAGTGGGATGTCTACCATAGAAGATAGAGTTGCTAAAGCATCAACGAACCTATTGGTTCTCTCTTAGTAGATGCACGAAAGTCAGCTTTTCAAACCTAGGAATCAGAACGTCTAGGGTTTGATGATAAACCTTCATCTTTTCTTCTTTGACTTTCCAATCTCCATTTGCTTGAGAAACAGCTAAGTTTGAGTCCCCAATAACCTCCAATCTTTTTGCCCCTAGTTCTAGGGCGACTTCTTGTAGACACCCCATTTCTGACCGCCCACAAGACTTAGACGCTTGGTTTAATGCACTCAATGATGAAAGTTGAATTATGAATTCGCAGCGATTCAGAATCAATCAAGCTTCCGGAATAGCCTCACATCTTCAATGTTCACCTTGTTTGAGCCCATGGGTTTCATTTGTGGACCATTTCTCACCCTGAGCTGAGTTTGAACCAAAAAAACAAGGGAGGCCATCAAGGCCCGGCCGTGCATCAATGATGGCCGGTGGTGGCTATGAATGGTCGGCCGGCCTTCGATGGCGACAAACACTGTTCTGGGCAGGAGGCCGCTAGTTATCCATTTTTGAAGATATTTATCACCTTTTGAGCTCGAATTCTATAAAATCGAAGCTCTGGGATTGTTTTGAGGGTTGAATAAAATTCTAGAAATGATTTATACACCTTGAGAGCTCTTGACTCCTTCTTCTTCTATTGCAAGGCATCTTTGAGCTAACCTAGCTTGCTTACACCACCTATATACACCATATACGACATTGTCTTACGACCTAAAAGCCTTGGTTAATCTTGGAGAAGTGTAATTCAAGCTTGAAAAAGCATTGAAACCAAGTTTGAAGCATCCATAATAAGCTTACTTCTTGAAAGGTATATGCTTGTCTTCTCTTTTCTTGCCTTCATTTCTATCGTTTACTTCATACTTCTTGTTGTTTTGGATTGTTTTGAGCTTGTTTGAAGTGTTTGGAGTTGGGTTTGAAGAGTTACCAAAAGGGTTGAAATAGCTTGCTTTTTCTATACCTTTATTCATAACTCAAACCTTCTCATTTTCACTCATTTCCTTTGATATTTAAACTGAGTTTTAGAGGTTTTGAAAGGCTAAGAACCATGTTTTGAAGCTTCAAAAATGGAGGGTTTAGCCACCCCTCCTTATCTTTGTTTACTAGCCTTAATTCTCATCTTTATTGTCTAGCTTTTCAACCCCTTTTCATGCATGTTTTACCTTTGATTTTCATGTATTTAGGGTTGTTTTGAGATTGTCTAGGTCTTTTCAATTGGTTCATGCCTTGTTTAATACACTTATGGTCTCATTAAGTTGGCATACTTCTTGTTTGATATGTTTTCTTTGTTCATTTTCCATGTTTGGGGCCTAAGTTTACTAATCAATCAACCATCCATATCTTTCATTCATGAGAATGGTTCCAACCAATTGAGGTTGTTTAATGCATGTAAAGGAGACCTACACTTAATGGCTTAATTTCTTCGGAGATTCATCAGCAACGGTGTAGTCTCCTTCTCATGTCTTAGAAGGACCTCTTGTTTGACATCACTTCTTATTTAGAGGACTTTAACATCACATTTTGACAAATGGGCTAATGAATGGAAATGACTAAAACAATTGGTTTAAAACTTGGATCAACACACTTAAAGAAAATGGCTTACATAGCTTGAACTTGGCCAGACGTTATGCCAAGTTTCTTGTATCAAGGGTCATCAAACATCACTTCATGGTGTTTTTGATGTCCTCGAAGTGTCTCAACTTCCTTTTTTGAGTTCATTCCATGATAAAAATGGAGGGGTGGTCCATTTGTATTACATTCGTTCATTTTTGGTCCAAAATGATATTCGAGATCATCAAGCAGTCATATCGCTTATTGATGGTTTTGGAGTCAATCCCAACCTTCTCTTGAGGCTTTCCAATGACAGAGAAGGAAGGAAGGACAAACAGAGCTTGAAAATGCTCTATCTGCACTGATTTCACCTCAGAGCACAGAAACAGATTTTTGTACCAAATCAATGCACGGCCGGCCCTTGGTGTGTGGCCAGCAGTGCAATTTTGCAGAAATAGAGGCAGTGGCTGAAGGTGAAATAGAGATGGCTTGGGCAGACAGAGTAGCTTTCAAGCGATACGCATTCAACCTCCGTCCATCTTCCTTGGTGCTCATATCGAAAGTGTTTGATTATTTAATTGTTTCATTATCTTAATAAATTGTGTTGTAATTTTTAATTAGCCTAATTAGTTGTAGTTAATTAGTTGATGTTGTAATATTTAATTATCTTAGCCTAGTTAAATTCTTAATTAATTAGTTTAGATAGTTAGTTAATTATTCTTTCAAGTGTTGTAATAATTATCCTAATTACCTTAGCTTAGCTTAATTAGTTAGTTAGCTTTATTCATTTGAACTCTCCTTCGTGAGAGCATAATGTAATAATGTGTATATTTTCCAACTCCACATCTTTCTCCTTTTTATTTAATCGCTTTTGATAGTTAGATTAATGACATATTTCAATTAGCATACCTTATGCTTTATGCTTGCATCCATTCATTTGTATTGCATGCACCGAGGCTCGGCACATCATTCAAACTGTATTGTCATTTCAAATATTTATTTGAATACGTGTTTAACCGCATGCTATCAAAATTGATTCATATGTCATATTAGTAGCCGAGCCTATTAATTGCATATAACATGTGTTGCATTAGTCATTTAGCATAATTAGGAATCATGCATTTTTTCTAACTTTGTCTTCTTTTGGCTTGGAATACTAGGTGAGTTTTTAATGCTTGAGCGTATTTGCATGAGTGTGAGTGATTTCCATGATTAGCATGCTAACCATGAGGTTAAATGCTTTCATGTTAAACTGCTTGAATGCTTGTGGATGAAGGCTTGTTGTTTAAATTGGAACGATTCAACGAATGTATGTTTTAAGCCCAATTTGTTGAGTGGCAACTCAGTTTTAAGCCCACTATGTTTAGTGGAAAATTCGCAAACTTTAAGCCCACTTAAGGTGGCAAATTCAAACCCTTTTCACAAAACAAACATGAATTTGAATTATTCCAACTTGAGCAAATTAGTCTATACTTGCTTGTGCGCGTCACATAGGAAGGCTAGCTTAATAACAGAAACAAGAGCACATGATGTTTATAAAAAAAATCATATCATGATTAGTAGAGGCCGATCTTTGATCGAGCGAGTGGGGGTGCTCAATTAATGACCTTCCCCTCTCGTACCTAAGTTCCCAAGCCGAGGCAACTTTAGGGATGACAGACACGTGGCCTTTGGCACGAGTCATGGGTTTCCTAGATTTTCCCAAAATAAAATGTTTAGGTGGCAACTCTGTATCTGGCAAAGCAGTCCAACTTTGGCATTTTTTATTCAAAATCAATTTTCCAAAACGATTTGCTGAATTTGGACTCTTTGGTGTTTATCAATTTCACGTTTGTGAGATTAGATTCAGAACCGCGGGAGTCCGAACTGTAGGGTTTTCTTTCAAACCTTTTGAAAAGGGGCATGAAAAAGCCGAGCTACACTTCTAAACCAGCGATATACGCTTCATGTTTTGCTTCTTTATTGGACACCTTGAACCGGAGTTTGAAGGCTAAAGGTATATGGGAGTGGTCGGGTGCTATCAACAACAAACTTATCCCATAACCGTACTAATTGGATGCTCCGTCAAAGTACATCATCCAAGTTTCCTCCTCAACTTGCAGAATGGCTTCATCTAGGAACAAGTATTCCATTGCCACATCCCCTTCTACTAGGTGGTCTGCCTAGAACTCCGCTACAGCTCTTCCCTTGACTGACTTGCGGGTGACATATTTGAGATCAAATTCAGAGAAGAGAAGCAACCAACAGGCTAGCCTACAAGTAGTGCCTCAACTTCCTGGTAGCCCATACCAAGGCTAGGCAAACTTTCTCCAGCGGAGTACAGCGGGTCTCATATTCTAACATTTTCTTGCTCAAATAGTAGATGGCTTTCTCTACCCTATCTTCAGATTCCTAAGCAAGCATGCATCCCATAGTCGTGTCTATTACTGACAGGTAGAGAATCTAAGGCTTCCCCGACTCTGGCGACAACAACACAGGCGGGTTCTGAAGGTACTGCTTAACCTACTCAAAGGCAAATTGACATCAATCATCCCATCGAAATTTCTTTCCTTTCTTTAGGAGACCAAATAATGGTTCACAAGTCAAGGTTAATTTGGAAATAAACCGTCTTATGAATTTGTCTTTACCCAGAAAGCCTCACACCTCCTTTTCAGTCCTTGGTGGTGGAATTTCTAAGATGGCCTTGATTTTGGAAGGATCTACTTCAATGCCCCTCTGTGTGATCAAAAAGCCCAGCATTTTCCCTGCCGTTATGGCGGAGGTGCATTTCTGCGGGTTTAACCTCAATTTGTATTCTCTAATCCATTAAAAGAATTTTTTCAAAGTGGTGTAGTGGCCCTCTCTTTCTTGGAACTTGATAATCATGTCGTCCACGTACACCTCGGCCTCTTTATGGATCATATCATGCAAAATGGTGGTCGCAGCCCTCTGATAGGTAGCCCCGGCATTCTTCAGCCCAAACGACATAACTTGGTAGTAGTAGGTACCCCATGGCGTAGTGAATGCTGTCTTCTCTCTGTCATCGGCGCCATCAAAATTTGGTTGTACCCGGGAAACTCATCCATAAAGGATAGCAATGCATGGCCCGCAGTAAAGTCCACCAACTCATCAATGTACGGTAGAGGGAAGTTATCCTTCAGACTAGTTCTGTTCAAGTCCCGGAAGTCCGCACACACCCAGATTCTACCATTCTTTTTCGGCATTGGGACAATGTTAGGCAACTAAGTCAGATACTCAGATACTAACAAGAAACCTGCCTCGATCTGCTTGGTGATCTCTTCCTTGATTTTTAGCACCTAATTCGGGCGAATTCTATGCAACTTCTTCTTGACAGGTTAGGCCTCGAGGTTAAGAGGGATCTGATGTTGTACAATCTCAAGATTGATTCCAGGCATGCCTTCGTAGGACCACGCAAAAACATCTTTGAAATCTTTTAATAAAGCGACTAAGCACTCGCGCTCCTCCAAAGACAACGTGGACACAAGCTGGACTAGATGCGGATCCTTCTCAGTACCCACATTAAAAGCAGTGATTTCATCAGCACATGGTTTAGCAAACCTCTCCTCCTCTTGATTAATCAAGTTTTTCAAAACCAAAGGAATTCCTTCCTCTTTGTTTTCATTAAAATTCTGAAAATCTTGGTCAACACAATAAATAAGCGGCACAGAAAATACTCAGAATTGACAGCGTTCTCATTCAAAAGTTTCGGCTCCTTGGTTACAATCGACTCAAAAGCAAAAGAAAAAGAGGACCTGGACAAGACCTTGGCATCCGGGTTACCATCCCCGGGAATACCAGACTTAGTCTCAGAAGAACTGGACAGATAGCCCTCCTCCAGCTGCGAAATAAGAGATGGTCCCTTTAGTGCATCCAAAATGCTGTTGGTTGGGTTCACACCCGGTTCCTCCCCGATCATGGAGATGGTAAGGTTATCCCCCAAGTTCTCTGAGTCCGCCGCAAGATCTATAAGGAGACAAGCCAGTGTTGCCCTTACCCCAAGTTCGTTGTTATCTGAGTCACTTTCCATGCTTTGTTTAGCATCAGTACTTGGTTCAACCTTTTCCTCGGTATCACTATCTTGTAGCTACAGGTCAAAGAAGATTTCAAACCCAGGGATACGCTGCTTCGTGGAATTCACCCAAGGCTCGAGAAAGCCGCAAAAGGGGAAATCTTCGCCCTCCCGAACAAAGAAGCCATTTTGCGTTCCCTAGATTGGCCTGTGGATGGGCTCATAGTGTTTCCCGGCTTGCTTGGCCTTGGCCTTGGCTCTGCCTCTGGTTTCTTCTCCTTTCCTGATCCAGTCCTTTTTAGTGGGTATATAGCCCAGACCAAGGGCATGTGGGTTATGTGGCACATCTGTCAATGCTGTGACACCTTTTCGGCAACTTCTTTCGAGTCTCATTCCTAGCACATGATACAGTTTGTTCATAAATTAGATAGACTGGGCGCTGACATGCATGCCCTCATCAACGGCTAGAAATGGTCTGCACTACCCGGGTTTCAGGCAGAGTGAACCCTAAGAAGAATACATCTTCCTCGCCATGGGTGATTTCTAGCATTGGTGTAGTTACTTCTAGCGGTGGATGGATGAATGAATTCCCAAAAAAAATAGCCACTCCTGCCCTATGAGGGTATTTTAACATTTGGTGGAGGGTGGAGAGTGGAGGGTGGAGGGTGGAGGAGACAACTTTCACAGTAAATTGAAGGTGGCCAGCACATCTAGGACATGGAACTCGACATCTTGCTGAGATGGGCCCACCTGAACTCTAATTTGCACCATACCCATGACCTCCCTGCTTGTATTATCATATGCTTGAATTACTTGGGCTGTGGCCACAAAGTCTGCTGGTCTAAGGCCGATTACATAAACTATGCGGGAAGGACAGACATTGATGGCCGAACCGGTGTCTATCAACACCACCGTCACCCATTTCTCCTTGCACTCAATAGATATGTACAAGGGTTTATTGTGAGCTGAGCCTTCTGGCTGTAGTTCTTTGTCAGAAAAGGTTAGAGTTGGCCTGGCGCCACCTGGGAAGACCAATCTCACAAGCTGTTCTGGGGTAGTGTCAATGGACAATTTAGCCTTGTCCATTGCTGACAGTACTGCCTGTCGATGAACCCAAGAGGCCATGAGCAAACCCCAAATTAAGATGTCAGCTTGGATTTTCTTAAGCTGTTTCAACACTACCTCTTCTTCCAGCTACTTCTCTTTCTGTTTCTCAGCCTCTCTGTCTTTTCCAGTTGCCTCAGCTCGATCTAAGTGCAGTGGCTTAAAATACCGCCCACTTCTTGTCATGTGATCTATTTCTTCTGTGTACCATGTGTTGCCTAGAAGGCACTCACCCCAATCTTCGTCGGTGTGGCTAGATATAAATCGGCATCATCCCACCATACATCTTCAGCAACCGAAAAATAGTTGTATGGCTCCGTTTGTATTACCTTCACATCACAAGTATCCCCTATAGAGTGTTGGGCCATTACAACTTCCTGGTTGTCTTCAACCCTCTCTCGTTCAAACCACTTCAGTGCAGCTTCCCGTCCTGTGTTCACAGTGATCACAGCGCCCAATTCCTGAGTTGAATTTTCCATGATAGCGTTCTCTGGCAGCTTTTCACTTTCATCGGCCCTTCCGACCACTACAGCAATTCCTTTTTCCTTTTCCTCAGATTTCATTTCAGTTCCTTCCTCCTTATCTGGCTTATCACTCAGCCACCTTGAGTTATCAGTTGATCCATTCAAGTCAAACAAGCCAATCTGCACGTCCCCATGATCCTGTTCATCAAAGAACTGTAGGTTGTCTAAATCCTCCTCGAGTTCTGCCAAATCATCCAACCCCTAGCTCAGGCCATCTTCCCTAACCACATTAACCTCTACTATAGTTGGCAATACCAATTCCGACTTGACTTGACTAGTCGGCATAATGTAACAGCTTGGATCGTACACCCCCTTAGGTAGGTTCTGAGAGCTCTCCAGCAATGGACTCATACCTTCCTCTAAGGCCAGCCTCCATTCTACTGCAACTATCACCACCATAGGCTTAGGTTGAAGTGCGGACGTGTCCATCATGCACAAATCTATGCTTTCAGAAATGAAAAACGTCGGTCTTGGTAGGTGGGAAGGGGTAATATATACGGTGGGGTCATAGGGGATGGCCAGTGTACAGATTGGGTTTAGATTTTGAGGTGAAGGAACTTGATTGTGGGCCAGGAGAGGGTTTGTAGTTACATTTGGTTTCTAGGGTGGTGCGATCACCTTGTTATCAATGAGGTCTTAAATCTCATGACACAATCAAAAGCATTGGTCGGTATCATGACCATGATATTGGTGAAACACACAGTATTTTGCTGGGTTGCGTTTGGGTGGAAGAGGATCAAGTAGTGGGCGAGGCTCTCATAGTTTGAGGTGCCCTTTTTTGACCAACACCTTCATGGCTTGAGATAGGGTCATGTAGAGTTGGGTAAAGGTGCTCTAGGATCGGGCAGAGTTGGCTGAAGTTTATGGAGTTGTGTTGGCAAAAGGATTGGCAGTCTGGGTTGTGGTAGTGACAACGTTCACATTTGACGGCCTCGTAGCTGTGCTACCACTAGCGGTAGCATTGGAACTATGCACAAAAGGCCTTTTTTCCTACTCTTTCTCATCTGTGATCAACCCCTGCTTCATGGCGTCTTCGATCTGCACCCCTATCTCATGGAGCTCGGTGAATGTGAATAGAGGGAGGACAATCATCTTCTATAACAACTTCCCATGCAGATTGCAGACTACCATCCTTATCTGATCTTTCTCGGAAGGCCTTGTGCTCATCATTGAAGCTTTAGCTCTCCACCTCGTCACAAATTCTAAAAAGCCCCCCTTCGGCTCTTCGCATGTTGCCTCAAGATCACGAGTTGTGACCTCGATTTGTGTGTTACATGAGTACTGAGCAATAAAGGCCTCGGCCATTTCCTTCCAACTTCGCATACCGAATGGCTACTATACCAGACATGGTACGACCAAAGAGTGACAACTTCTGTAATCTAGTCAGGCCCATCGGCTACAAGATGTCTGAAAACAGCCATAGATGAACCATGGGATCGCCGGAGCCATCAAATCGATCAATGTGCAGCATTTTGAACCGATCTGGCAATGTCACTGCAAAGTCGGTATACTCGTCCTCTATGTCGGGGATGGAATTAACACCTTGTTCTCTCTTGAACAGCTTCTCCAGCTTATTGACCTTAAGCACAGTTGGGTCAACCTCAAACTCAAATGGAGCTTCAATTTGATACACAAATGTTTTGGAGGCTTATGCTAGGATTGAGTCTGCCAGATTGCCCTGATTTTCATGGACATTAGCAGTATGGGCAGTGGCTCCAGGTGCTGGAATACCCGTGGCAGGTACATGGGATGCAGAAGCTGCTGTCAGTTGTGGTTGTTGTTGTTGTAGCTTGTTTATTACCTCAGCCTGACGGGAAGTGTCTTGCTGTAGGGTTTCAACTGTTTACTGAAGATGATGTATTAATTCCTCCATACTGACTGGGGGACACTGCGCCATCAGAATAGGCGAGAAATCTCGTGCTAGACTAGAAGTAGAAGACTGTCCCTGAGCTTGACTGGATGCAAGTGAATTGAGGGGTAACTGTTGTAAAAACTAGACCGGTGAACTCTGTCTAACTCTTCTCCATCTTGTAACTGGTGGGAGTGAAGTAAACACGGGCTATCCCCTAACAAGATCCCGGCTTTGCAAAGCCTTCTGACTCAAGTCTAGAGTACTTAAGGGATATCCGAACTTTCTGAAGCTATGGTGTTAAACTACCTAGCAAAAAGAAATAAAGCAAAAAGAAAGCAATAATCAGAAATCGCACAGCACCTCAGTTAGTGATTTTACCAACACAGATGTAATCAAAGCTGTAGGACTGCACTCAATACTGAATTCTCCCCCCAAAACGGATACCAAACTTGCAACTGATATGCACATTCCTGCACAGTTTCACTGTGAAGCACATACCAGTTAAGTGAGAGCAAAACACCCCCATGAGGGGGTAAGGTTACCCCGTCCTTGTTTCATCAAGAACTAGGGTTTACTATTCAAACAAAGAGGTTTCACACAATCCTGTGTTCGGGTGAGTATCATGTCC
This sequence comes from Camellia sinensis, assembly GCF_055761805.1. Classification (NCBI taxonomy): domain Eukaryota; kingdom Viridiplantae; phylum Streptophyta; class Magnoliopsida; order Ericales; family Theaceae; genus Camellia; species Camellia sinensis. Next base: position 189,662,409 of record NC_138961.1, on the reverse strand, counting down.
TAGTTTAGAACAATTTTCATGGCTTTTCGATATGCAACTAGGCCGAATGGTCAGAAGGATACCTCAGCAAGACTACATAATATACCTCTCACACTTAATACCGAGAAGTGAAAGGAGGATCAAATGGTACAGCGGTAGTCTAGATCCAAGGGTTGTGTTCCCATCATGGCAGAGCCCGTGACTGGTCAACCTTTTAGCAAGCTTTTAGGTAAGCCTCCGGCAAACTGCCCAGGAATAAGAGATGGCAAACACAGTGGCTTAGTTGTACCAATGTAAATGCAATGCAAAGAAACATATAAGTGTAGATAAACTTTCATATCATGAAGTTCAAGTCAAGTTCTCTAAATTCTCTAGTAGAGTCGCCAGAAACCGTAGCTCGACTTTTCGTGCCCCTTTTTCAGAAGACAAATAAACCCTACAGTATCGGACTCTCGCGATTCTAAATCTGATCTCACAAATGCAATGTGAAATAGATAAACACCAAAGAGTCCAAATCAACCAAATCTTTTGAAAAATTGATTTTGAATCAAATTGCCAAAAATGAACTGCTTTGCCTGATACAAAGTCGCCACCTAAATGTTTTTAAAAAATTTAGGAAACCCATGACTCGTGCCAAAGGCCATGTGTCCGTCATCACTAAGATTGTCTTGGCTCGGGAACTTAGGTACGAGAGGATAAGGTCATGAATTGAGCACCCCCGCTTGCCCGATCAAAGATCGGCTTCTACTAATCAAGATGTGAATCTTATTTACATTATATGCTCTTCTTTCAGTTTATTTAGACTAGCATTACTTTGAGATGCACACACACACAAGTATAGACTAACTTGCAAAAATTGGAACACTTGATTCATGTTTGTTTTGAAAATTGTTTCGAATATGTACCACTTGAAAAAAAAAATGATTGCATATAAACATTACTCAAATTATTCCAATTCAAGCAACTAGCCTTCATCCACAAGCATTCAAGCAATTATAGCACTTAAGCAATTAGCCTCACGGCAAGCATGCTAGACATGGCAACATCAACATGCGATACTAAAGCGAGTAAAGACTCACCTAGTACTCCAAGCCAAAAACAATGATAGAGTTAGAATAATGCATGATCCTAACTTATGCAATACGACTAATGCAATGCATGCGATATGCAATTACTAGGCTCGGCTACTAATTTGGCATGTGAAGCAATTTGATAGCATGCGGTCTAAGCACGGATTCAAATAAATATTTAAACTAACAATGCAATTAGAATGATAAACCCAGCCTCGGTACATGCAACACAGGTGAATACAAACATGGAGAATGCTAATCAAAACATGATGTTCTAATCTAACCATCGTAAGTAGTTAGAAAAAAAAAAAAAAGAATGACGTGGGGTTGGAAGACATACACATTATTATAACATTGCGCTCCCACACAAGAGGGTCCAAATGAACTAACTAGCTAATTAACTAATCTAATTAATTAACTATTACAAGCCTAAATGAATAATTTAGCTAAACTACTTAACTAATTACTACAACAACAAAATAATTAACTATTCCAGCTAACTAATTATTACAACAAATTAAATAACTAATTGAACTAACTAATTAATTAATTACAATAAGAAAACAAAACGAATTAATGAATACAACATGAAAGCAGCACTAAGCTAGCTATTCTAATTATTCTGCCTCAAGAAACAGGGAATGCTCATGCATGCACAGATTTTCCACCTGAAAAGGCCATTATTTCTCCTGCTAGATGTCTCTGTTGCACAGTTGAACACTTACACTGTTTTCTACCTCAGAACCAACTCTGTTCTACTTCAAAAGTACACTGCTAGATTTTGCACTGGTGGCCGACAGAGGGCCAGCCGTCCACTAATGACGGCCTGCCAGCCACTGATGACTGGACTGTCCTGACGCAACAAAGAGCAAATAGAGCAGAGTCAGGGTGTTCTCAAGGGTTTGTTTGCACAACTCTCTCCTCCTTATCATTTGAACAGCTCAAAGGAGTAGTAATTTTGATTCATAAACCACCAATGGATGCAATTTCAATGCATGATGGCATATGAACCAAGTGTGCAATTTCAATGAATACAACAAAATATGATTCTCAAAAACCACCTCCCTATCATGAAAGATCAAGGGAAGTAGTTGAAAATGAATCTTGAACCGTTTTCATCACTAATGAGTATGAAATGACTCAAGGCTCAAGGGTTTAATTAACATCCGATTGAGCCCAAACAAGTTGTTATTTTTCACCTTTTTATTCACCAATTTTATTATTCCATTTTAATTACCTCTTAATTCTTTAATAAATTAAGTCCACAAGTGAATTTTGAGTCCTCTAATGGAAAGAGGGCTCAAACCAAATGTTGCTTTGGGCATGAAAGAGATATCATACCATTGGTAATGAACCCTTAAAGAGATAAAACCATTAAGCATGACACCTCGATCTCATGCTTAGACAAACAAATAGCTTGAAACCACTTTCAAAGCAAAGAAAAAAAGCCAAGAAAGGAGGGAGGTTGCAAAGGTGATTAAAGGTGAGAACAAATAAGAAAAGCACTAAATAAATGTAATCAACTCAAATAAGGTGGTGTCTAAGGCCTAAAACACCAAACTCATGAGGACAATTACACTACAAGTACGCAATATAAGGCTCAAATGCAATGAGCACTTAAAAACAGTCCTAAAATAGTACTAAAGAAGTCCTAAAACATGCTGGAATTAAGACAAAAATAGTTAGAATAATAAGCTAAAACATGGATCATTCTAGGCTTAAGCAAAACACAAGGAGGGAAGACTAACCCCTCCAATTTGGACTTCAAAACATGATTTTAGCCACTGAAATAACTCTGAAAATTAGTGTTTAAAAGCTCAAAAAAAGATAGTGTAATAGTGGGAAACACAAGGGTAAAGGCCTTAAAAGCAAGGTGTGAAGAAGGGTGAACCACCCATCAACCTTTATTGGCCTTAAAACCTAAGTTTCAGCCCAAAAACACAGAGGTTTTATAGCCCAAAAATAGTGGGAAAACAGTAAGAAAAAGAGTAAATAAAACAAGTAGAGAAGCAAAGCTTTATATCTCTTGAAGATGAGAACTAATTCTAGGTAACAAATCAAGACAAACACACCCTCAAGAACTCAAAGAAGGCTCAAAGATACCTCAGCTCAAAGATGGAGAGGTTTGGTTAAGAGTGTATAGGCAAAGGTGCAGAGTGTATAGGCAAAGGTGAAGAAATTTGCAAGAAAGAGAGAATTGTAGAGAGAGAGGAAAAATTTTGCTCCAAAATTTTTCCAACCCCAAAGCAAGAGGGAAGGCCCTCTATATATAGAAAACAAAGAAACTCCCTCAGAAATATCTATACATACAAGTGTAGGAAGGTGCACACATCTTTGCCAACAGCTAGCACAGCTAACAGAAAAATATCCGCAAAACACATTGGTGGCCAGCAACTAGAAACAATGGCCGACAACCAATAAAGAGGGGCCAGCAGGCCACAAAAGGTTACAGGCTTGAAAATTCAAGGTTTTGGTCTAAAATTAAGGTAACGAGGGTGCAAGGTTTGAAGGCTCAAAGCTGTGGCATTCCGCTGAGGACTTTGAGTACTTAACAAGCATATATGCTCATCATTGGATGTACAAGCGATGACATCCAAGTCGTAAGGGCGGTCAAAAATAGGGTGTCTACACAGTCCTAGGGAGCTCAGTCGAGGTCCACTTTTTCAGTACCGAGTTCGGGTTTTGGGAGAGGTGGTCAAGGAGATTTCACTTGTTATTGGGCCACAAGTTTCCAGCTTGCCTACAGAGAGGAGGAGGGCAATGGTCTGCATCATCTTTGGCTTGTTCTCGAAACCAGAATCAGAGGAGAGGGTAGTCGCTCACTTGTTATTAGTGTCGACAGGTGGGGCATATGAAGAGATTTTGCCCTAGTTGGGTGGCACACCCAGTGCTTCTGGTTCGAGATAGACACAAAGCCACCAATTGGCACACTCAGCATAGGCCTCAAGGGCCAATCGGGGAGCCTCTTTGGCTCAGTCAGTGTATTAGGCTTATGCTCCAAGGGATGAGCTAGTTAAACAGAGACCTGCAAGGCGTGTGTATGCTGTTACTACGCCAGATTTAGTACCAGCGCCTTCGATAGTAAGAAGTACCTTCTTGTTTTGCAATTCAGTTGTTAATGTGTTGATTGATACGGGTACATCCCATTCATTTATATTGTCACGACCCAAACCAGCCCCTATAAGTTTAGCGTCATAACTGGCCAATAATCCTAGATTACCTTTGGCCTCAAAGAAAAAATCCATTGAATATAAAGTACGAGGCTTAGCGGAAGTATAACATAACGTAAAAATTTTCTATTGAGCCGTGCGTATATGAAAAGACTTCGCATTAAAACTGAACAACCATTCTATAGATAAAGGCATACATCACAAAAGTTTTAAAGCAACATCCAGTCCACAATTCCCAAAACTTAAGAAGTCATACATACCCAAAAACCCCCTATACCAAAAATCAAACTAAAAGCTCATAATAAAAAGGGGTTTAGACTTGCTTGGCTCCACACGAGTCCAAGTTGGCTCCTTCTCAGGAGCTCCACAAAAAGGCTGACCACTGGGAAATTCCGAGGCAAATTCTATCCATGATGCTCATCTTGCTCACCTACATATATATATATATATATATATATAAATAGTGAGATAATGACCAATGATTAATAACAAAATAAAGAGGTCATATGAATGAAGTTCAAAGCCATTACGAATATTAGTTTCAGATTTCTAGTCAATCTCGACATTAATAACCATTTCATTCAATTCATGTCGCACATCCAGTAGAGTATCATTAACAATGGGACCTCAAGGGTCAATCAATGTTCAATATTCAATGTGACCATGAAGGTCTAACATCAGAGAACTATGTGTTTCAAATATCCAATAGGCCACGGTATTGTTTCCCCCTAGTAAGGCCCAATGGGCCATGGTATTAATTTCCCCTAGGCAAGGGCCTCTTTATCCATGGGCCATGGTATTATATCCCCTAAGTGAGGGCCTATTAAGTAATGGGCCATGGTATTATATCCCCTAGGTGAGGGCTTATTAAGCAATAGGCCATGGTGTTATATCCCTCAGGCGAGGGCCTCACTAAAGGATGCCACGAATACATTTTCAAAAGGGAACTAGAGGGCCTCACTAAAGGATGCCATGAATACATTTTCGAAAGGAAACTTCATTCATTCATAAGAAACTAAAGTTTCAATAAACCATTTGAGCATTCATATATCAATTTCAATAACAATAACATTTTCAAAAGTAAATATAACTTGAACATATCTTTATAGAGTTATTACTCACAGTGGGTTATGTTGTCACTAGGCCTTGGACGTTCACCTATACAAAACACATAACAAAAATACAATTGAAGTACCGTTCAATAACCATTATGCTTTAATTAAATTTCTCTCATGTGTTTCTAACTCATTCCATGTTTATATGGGCTCAATTAGTGCCTAAGAGTACTTGAAATGACATGAGGATGCAAGTATGCACTTAAAAGAGTTAGTCAAACGTTGCTGAAAACAAGGTCTTTGCTCATGCATAGCTTCTTTCGCTCAAATGGAGGTTCAAAAATAAGAGTGGTCGCTCGAGCGCAACTTCTATCGCTCAAGCGGTCTGTAAACTCTATAAAAGTATTGGTTGTATGAATTTTTCGCTCGATGGATGCTCGACGGTCGCTCGAGCAAAAGACTGAGAAAAATTAGGTTCACTCGAGCATGCACTTTGCCACTCAAGCTACCATGAAAATGTCTACAAAAATGCTGGGAGCATGAATTTTACGCTCGAGCGAAGATTTCCTCGCTCGAGCGAACTGATCGAATTCTGGAATTTCCAAAATTGTGTTTGAAGTCCAAACTTGATATTCAAAGGTCCAAAACTTACGTTTTTGGTACAAAAACTTGGAAAAACATTGTATAACATGAAAACACTTCCAATTTGAAACTATTTGTTCAAAATCATGCTCTAATTGTCCAAATTCAAGATGATATTATCAAGTTGAAACCATGCATGTTATGGATTGAGTCCCCTTCCTTTAAAAACACTACAAGGTGATGTAGCACTGACATGGTCACCAGAGCTCCTATCTACTGTTTATATCAATGATAAATTTATTAGTAAATTTATTGAATATGTTTGGTTTTATATTAAACTTGATAAATTTATTAGCAGTGATAAATTTATCATTTGTAATGCTGATGATTAAATTTTCCTTCTGCATTTTTTGTGTGTAAACAGTCGGTGATAAATTTATCACTGAATGTATCTCTGATTCTTGTGTTGGTTTGTAATAGTGATTGCTTGATTTTCCTTCTGTAATATTTTTACAAACAAAAAATGATAAATTTATCACTTAATTTGATTTTTGATTCTTTGTCTTGATCTGTGAATGTGAAAAATAATGAGAACTATTTTATGGTAATGGGTTATCGTCTCTCTTCTTCATTCTCTTCATCATTTTTCTTCTCTTTTATTTTGTTGCCACTAGATCTGAGGAGGAGGTGGTGTAGTGATGTACTTGAGATGAAAGGATATAGCCGACGATCAGAAATGATTGACAATGGCTGGAAGTTGCCAGAGGTGATCATCAGAGGTCACCAAAGGTTGTAGCCGGCAATCGGAAATGATTGATAATGGATGGAAGGGGCGATATTAGATCATGGCAGTGACGTGCACAAAGTAGAGAAGTCAAACGTATGGGTTATCAGGGGTAAAATGGGAAGGTGGGCTAAATTATTTTGGAATAGGATCTCATGGGTATTAAGTCCGGTCCAAAGGACCGACTGTAACTTTCCTTATTTTCTACTTAGCATTGTCCCGAAGATGGCCTGACTCAACTAAACGCTAAAATATATGTGTTGGGCTTGATGGTTGTTTTGAGGCCTGACTCGAAACTTGACCCATAGGCTCATCCCAAGAGCACATTGGACCCATATACACCAAATAATTGATTTATTATTTCACTTTATCCTTCTTCTTCTTCTTCTTTTTTTATTTATTTTTTAGTTTTTTTAACTTGCATGAACGTATGAATTTTTAGTAAATAATAATATTGAAAGTAAAAAAATTGAGTTACTAGCATGCCATCTATGAAAGTAGAAATTAAATTTTTCTGAGATTAAAGAAGCATACAATTCAATAACATTATTATAATAGATGTAGTTTTGTATTTTAATAAATAATATTTTCTTTCCTTTTTCTGTGATTCAAAAGGTGATTATAATTGTTTTTTGTACTTCAAATTTTTTTATTGTGATTCTTTAATTTTTTTTAATACTTATTTTGGAATTTAATAAAAAAATCTAAATTAAAGTTGAAATTTGGGTCAAATTAGGCCCATATTAGCCAAACTTGCCCCCGAGACCCATAAGCCCATATTTTTAAGCACATGAACAGGTTCAGATTTTAAAAATATAAGATGGGTTGGCCTGAACCCAACCTATTATTGACCGATCAAATTTTATGTGTGTGGCTTTATTAAAACATCCAACTCAAAACCAATTAACTATGAGTGGAGAGGCCCTTATCACGCTAATGTTATACTGTTAGTTATTTGCACGGATGTTACCAATTGGACCCACATAAATTGAAGTAAAAACCTTCGCGAACTAAATAAACAAAATCGATAGTTTAAGAATGAAATAAATAAGATTGTGATAAAATTATAATTAACTCAAAAAAAAAAAGTGTTTGTACTTAATATTTAGAACACAAAATTAATGACAACAAAATAAAAATATCAGTTCTGTTTTCTCTAATCTTATTTAAAGAAAAGTCAATATAACAAGGGTTAATTGGTAAAAAAATCCACACCCATGGAGTTATATGTTATTTAGTCTAATGTTTAATCATTTTTTGTGATAATTAGGACACATGTTGGAAAATCACCATTGCTGGAATAGTCACTAGCCACTAGCGGCAGTGAGGTTGACAAATATGTGATATTGAATAGATAGGTGAATAAATAGGTGTCACGTGTTCATATAGGCAGACATTAAAATATATAATCAAACAAATAGATGACATTTCAAACAAATAGATACATAGATAGCTAAGATATAAACAAATATGCGTCTTTTTAGACAAATAATGTCCTTTTAGCACAAGAAGATTTAAGTTTGAGCGTATTATCCTAAAACTTTTAGAAGTGGACCTTCGGCCTAAGTGGCCATATAACTATACCAATTTTATAAAATTTATTACATTTTTTTTCAAAAACTCAAAAACTATAATTATAATTTACCTAAGAAAAATTGCATAGCTGCAACGGAAGAACCATTCATGGTAAAGTTAGACAATACGCTAACCACAAAAAGAGAAGACTGGTTAAAAATACATTATTATTATAAGTCTTGTATTGAAAAATATTAGATGATTTCTCAATTCTTTTGAATATATATTAATTAACACCTCTAATAATTTTATTGTTATGCAGAAGGATAGTTAAAAATTTTATTTTTTCTATCAACTGTATTAAATGACAAAAACTGACGAGTGTATTTACAATTTTCAAAACCACAATAAATAATCTGTATTTAAAATAAATCTCAGAGACTATATTTGTAATTTACCATAACTTTATCTACATAGTCCTTCAAATTGCTATAAAAATAATCTCGAACATATCCTCATGTATATATTTGCATTTTTGACAAAACTCAAAAATCATAATTATACTAAATAAAGATGCATATGGCACTACAACAAAAACACATTTTAGTGACACTATATTAGTGACATGTTTTTAAAAAATGTCACAAAAAGAATATTTGGTGGCATGTTTTAGAAAAATGTCAAAGAGCCACAAATATACAAGGCTGTAGTGACATTTCAATAAAAAAAAAGTGTCACTGCACTACAATAAAAATGTGATTTAATAGTATCAATTTTATGACATTTTATAAAAGAATGACACAAGAAATTGTTTTAATGACATTTATTAAAAGATGCCACTAAACTTTAGTAGTAATGACATTTTTTTAAAATATCACTAAACTAGATAGATGTAAATTACTTTTTATGGCATTAAGTGAAAAGTATCATAAACAAATATTTTATGGCATTTTGAGAAATGCCACTAAACCAAAAAATTTCCAAGCTATCTAATGTCATTTTGAAAAACAAAAAATGTCAATATACTTCCAAAATTTTTTAAAATGCACAAAATAAATATAAAAAAATAAATTGAACTCAATATAACATGTTATCAGTTGAACCAATTTGAGACAAAATTCAAAATTCAAAATTAAAATCGATTCAATTGAAATTACAAAAACTAAAATAACACAATAGCCAAAATAGAGAGACTAATAGTGTAATTTGCCCTAATTGTTAGCACTTTTTAATGACAAATATGCGTATAAGTGACATGTCATTTTTTTAGAGGCAAAATAATAAATTTGCTTAACTCGGTGAGTTAATCTGAACAAATTCAACCATCAATTTTCATCAAAAACACTAATGGTATTATTAATTGGACCAAATTGACACAAAATTAAAAATTAAAATTGATCTAATTAAAAATATAAAGATCAAAAATAATGTTTACTTATTTATTTAAAATGTGAACAAATTTATTTATAAATAAATATATAAATTTTTGGTACACTACTTGTAGCGATCCTAATTTTTCTTAAGTCATTATTTATTATTATTAATTGCGTGGATATATGAAAATTTAATATGGTACTTAATTAATTTATTGTGATATTTAATTATATATCATTAATCTAAATACTTATAAATTTATCTATATATATAAAGGTGTTATATATATATATAAATCTTATATAGTATATTTATACATGTTATATTTATATAATAAAATATAATATAATAATTATTAGGTTATCAGCCTGAGAGGCAAAGAAAAGAAAGAAAAAAAAAAAGGAAAACAAAAAAGAGAGGTTGTACCCCTGTGTGAACAAAAAAAAAAAAAAAGGAGAGGGCTCAGGACTGCGCCCGTGTGAAGGAAAAAAAAAAAACAAAACAAAAGAGAGAAAGCGGCGGAAAAAACCGAGAGAGAGGGAGAGCCGGGGGAGTTCCGAGAAAGAGGAGGGAAAATAAAAAAGGGTTCGAATTTTATTTTGGTAATTTTATTAATTTTTAAGTATTTTTTAATTTTTTAAAAAATAATTGTGAGTGCAAAATTTACTTTTCTTGATTTATATTTATTTTATTATTTTTATTTATTTGAAGTTGGTTTGATATTAAAATTGCATGTAGATAATGAATTGATTTCAACTATTTTGGTTAGTTTTGTATGCAAGGTTTAGAGATTTTATATGTATTTATTTTATGGTTGTAATCACACTCATGGATACATGAATATAAAATAGATTAGGAACTCATAGATAATTCTGAATATTTCACCATGCCTCTATGAATTGTTATTTTATTTGAGTGTTGGTGAAAAAAAAGTGTATAAAACAAAATTGAAGATTATGAGATTTATTTGAATGCCTTAGGCTTGACATTGTTATATTTGTTCTCATAAGTAGATGAGAAGTTGTTATTATATATATTGTTGCCTCGTTTTTAGGAATAGACGAGTGCTTTGCTTTACGAGCGTACGTCTATGCTAACCGTCTAGGGAGTGTGGGTCAAACTCAGGACGATATCCTCGTGCAAATTTGGCTTCAAAGCAATATTAGGTATACGGGAGGCACATTAGATATATGTGTGAGCCAGAAATGAAGAGCCGAAGTGGTGGAATTAAGGTACAAAAAATTACAAATGAACTTATTGGTATAGTTTGAATTGCTTTGATTTGTACATCTTGAAAAATAGTAAATGACCTCAATAAATTATGAAATTTGGGAAGAGACATGTATATGTAATTCTAGACAATTTTTGTATTTTAACTTTTTATTAAAAAGATCGATTAGAACTTGTAATCGGATGATCTTGGTTACAATAATTTTTATTTATTTTAGGAATGCATATTTTAGATGCTGTTTTAACTCACGAAATGAGCTCATTTTTATTGATTTCGTGTAAACTGAAGTAAAACATAATTTTGAATACTTTTCGTGTCTTGAACTTTTTCATAAAAAATCATTTTAGGGCAGTTTCTTTTTATTTTCAGCTTAAGATTTTTCATTCGAATTCCGTTTAGATTCTTCTATCAAGTTTTTCTCTCAACCTGTTTGGCTTATACTAAATTCGTTCACGTTGCCTTTTAAGAAATTTAATTTTTCACAACTTTTGTTCTTAAGGTTTTGGTCAATTCGAATGATTTAAGCATAAAGCGGTGTATTTTTGTACTTCTTCAGTAATTTACTTATGATTAAATTATACTAACTTTATTTTTTGCAGAATAGTGGTCATATTAACTTTTTTATACAGGGCTGACCCACCATATTTATTTTTTATTTTATTATTTTTTTATACTCAATTTATATTTAGTTGTATACGGACAAGAAACTAAATGCTACCGTATATTGGGAAACTACACTTCGTCTCGGTGCGGGTGGAACTACTTGTCCCATAACAAGAATTAAATATACTTTTGTTTGTGTCCGGTGGACACATGGGTATCATATCTTGTACTCATACCAGTATACTTGTATACTGACTCGTTGTCTCTTGGCATCTAATAATAAGAATTAAATGTACTTTTATTAATATTTTCCTACACAAATATATACATACATATATCTGTGTGTGTGTGTTTGTAAAATTAATTAGTTCAAATTTGGTTAGGTCACAACAGCTTCTAATCCTCTTGACATTGCAGCTCAACATCAAGTATGGTCTATATCATCAATACAAGATGCCTCTTTTCCTCAGGTACCCACTAAGAGCTAATCATATATATTATATTACTTCTAGCTTTATTTTAGAACAACATGCAAAACTTGTCTTACAATTAACCAAGGAATGAATATTGTAGACCTAAATTTCATTGTTTAAATCTAGACAAAATGTGCTACATAATAAAAACCATGACATGACGAAGCTTGTACTTTTTTAAAGAAAAAAATTTATTATAATTTTCTTGTGGAGCTTCAACAAAAGATCTCTCAATCATTTATTACCGCATGGGCTCTTTCTGATTCCCTCAAAATCTTGTTTGAAAGTAATTAGTTGATTGTCATGTTTCACAATTACATTTGATTTACATTGTTGAGTTTAGGAGATCCTAATATTGATAATGGGCATGGTTTTGATTGTTGTTGATTGGTGCCTTTGGTTGTTATTATTTTGTAAGCTATTATTTGATATTGTCTAAAGGCTTACGGTTGTCACTTTTATATAATTTGTTGTAGTGTGGTGAACCAATTAAGTGATTAAATCACATGGCTTGCTTATCTATTATAGAAATGTATATCACTTTCAGTTATGAACATCTTTACTCTGGTACTTTGTACTAGTTTATTTTTTAAATATTATTTATTAATTGTAAATATATAATTACTTAAGTAGTAAATCTTGATTTATAGGTGGGAGATATAGTTGTTCTAAAAAGTATCATTAGGCCAACAGAAGCAATTTCAATCAGAGTACTTAAAAGCACAGACCCATCTAAAGAAGTAGAAGGGGAAAAACTAGGACCTAACTATTGGGAGATACATGTTCAAGTGCCAGTTAAACCTATTGATAGCTTGATCCAACCATATGGACTTGTCAAAACAATTAGACAAGCTATTGGAGCTCATGTTGCTTGGCCCGCTTTAGTTGTGGTATATTTCTTTCGTAAATACTAATTTCATTAACAAATTTATATTAACTTAATATAGTTTCAATTACCTTTATATGTTTATCTTTTGGATGCAGATTTCGCAAGTTATAGATGCTAACCAAGAATATTTCTACAAGTGAGGTTGAGTATTTGGAAACTAAATTTGTTTTGATAATGTCTCTCTGGAAGATGGAAATCATTATGGTTTTTCAGAACCTATGGTTGGAATAATTTTCTTTTATTTATTTATTTATTTTTTTGCTTTAACTTTGTTAGTGTGGTAGAATATTTTATAATTTTCATTATAATATTTATTGCAATATAAATAAATTTATGTTTTTAGAGAAAAAAATGATTGTGGTTTGAATTTTTTTTTTTATTTTTGATGTGATGATCCTATGGTGGTAATATATTTTTTTTATTATTATGAAAATATTACAGGATGAATGAAATTAATATTCAGTTGTTTATAAAATTGATTCAATTTTTATAGGTATTTAGACATGCCTAGTTGTGGTTTTTAAAAATTTCAATGAAAAGAACATATAAGTGGCATTTTATAGTAGTGGTAGTAGTTTTCCAAAGTGTCACTAGAATAAGCTCTAATGGCACTTGTATCCATTTAATGGCACAAATGAATTGGAATTGGATTTAGTGGCATTTATGAAATTGTTAAAAATATCAATTGTGGCATAAAAAATGCCATTAAAAATCTATATAGTGACATTTTTTAGATTGTAAGTCTTCTTTAATGGCACTTGATAGTGTCACGAATAGTATCTACCATGACATTAAAATGTCATTGAAAGTCTTTAACCCTGATGGTGTAATGGCACTTTCAAGTGTCACTGAAATGCCATTAAGTCTTTTTTAATGGCGCTTGATAATGTCACAAATAGTATCTATCATGACATCAAAGTGTCATTGAAAGTTTTTTACCATGATGGTGTAGTGGCACTTGCAAGTGTCACTAAGGTGCCATTAGCATCTAGCGTGGCACGAGTATAAATGGCACTTGTTTAAAATGTCACAAGTCTAAAAAATATCATTAGAAGAATAGTTTTGTGGCACTTTTAAATGCCACTAAACTAAAAAAATGTTATAGTGTAGGTGCCAGTAGAACCATTCGTCATGGAGTTAGACAACAAGCTAACCGTATACACAGTTCAAAAAAAAAAAAAAACACAGCTAACCATATACAAGACTGGGTAAAAACACATTATTATAAGCATTATATTAAAAAATATTAGACAATTTCTCAATCACTCTTAATTATATATTATACATAGAGATATAGAAGTATGTCATGCTAGCTTTGTCACCTCATTTCGAGCACGTGGGCATAGAAAGTCCAATTTACTTTCCCTGTTGAAGGGTCTTAACTTCTTTGAAAATATATTTCGATGTAAAATATTTTACATATAAAAATACTTTTTTATATATTAATTTTATATAGAAAAAATATTTTTATTTTCTGACTTGTAGTTGACACTTAAAATAAAAATATTTTATTACTTAAAAGAGAAATTCCGATTCAATAAGTGTCGTTTATGACTTTTTAATGAGTTACGATTTTTATTTGAGAATGCTAAATATATAGAAAAGATAGTGAGTGAGAGTCAACTTTGTAAAAATTAATTTACGAAATTTTTAAAGGTAAGTTATTTTAGAACAATGATGCAAAAATGTTTTCCTTAAAAAAAACATTTTATTTACTTTTTGTTCAACCAAATAACAGAAAATAAATAAAATATTTTTGACAAATATTTTACATCAAAACAAATGCAGCCATAATGACGAATTCAAATCTATCACTTATTTGATTGAGTGGATTTTATTATATGATTGAAATTATTAATCTATATAACTCACATTTTATTGTTCTACTTATATTATCAAGATTAGACATGTTATCGACAAAATTGTATAATTTTTTAATCTTACAACTAATAATACAAAGCAATCATGCAATTGCGATTATATATTGAATAAATTACCAGTAAGTCCTAATAATTAGACTTAATTCTCTTTATTAAGTCCTATCAATTCGTTACTGAAAGTTGATCCTATTAGAATCGTCGCTAAAAAAGACTTTTTATGACGGTTTTCTTAATCTATCTCTAAAAACTAATAATTAGTGACTTTTTTGTTACGATTTTCTGAGTCTATAACTAAAAACGGACAATTAGTGACATTTTCTGTGACGATTTTTTTAATTTGTTGCTAAAATATAACAATGAGTGACATTTTCTGTAACGAATTTTTATAAAATCGCTGCTAATTATCACAGGATCTATTGAGCAATAAGTTCACTTATTAAAACCTACACATTAGTCCTCCTATATATTTGCATATCTATTGCAATACAAACATGCATCCAAGAAATTTATTTATCTCACTAATCCAGCTTGATAACCAATCATACACTAACAGTTTTAAAGACTGAACTTTTTTATTTTTAGAAGTAAAAATTTTGTTGGAAAAAATATTTGGCGGCCAATTCATGTCATCACCAGCATGGTTGCTTAAAAGTCATCCGAAAAAGACAAAAAAATGACTTTTAGTGACAAAATTTTAAAATGTCTCTAATAAACATACCTTTTGGGACAAAATAATTTGGTCTCAAAAGTATAATAATTCTAATTCATCGCTAAAAATATAATAATGACACTTGTAACAATGACTCTTGTAACAACAAAAAAATCCGTTCCTAAAAAGAGATTTTGTACCTAATTTTTAATCTCTAAAACCATAAATATGTTGTAGGAATTTTTATTGATATATTTTTTATCAGAAAAACATAAACTAGTAATAAATAAAAAACACACAAAAACAAACGGAGTAATATTTTCTTACATTTATGGTGAGTTATAAAATGCACATTTTCTTCTTTTAAAGGCATTTCTGTGTAGTGAATGTAAGAATTATTATTTCTTACTCTATGCACTCAATTTAATTGAAGAATGTAAGTAATTTTTGTCTTGTTGAAACTAACCACTCATAGAATATCCAAGTATTATAAAACTTTAATCTATTTCTTTCTTCAACAAATATTTTAATAAGTTGAGATAAAATTACAATACATAACTGTGGGGACATATTTTTTGGATAGCAACACGTGGCCAAGGTGGCACCGAAGTGCCAGCCGAGGTGCCACGTGTCCTTGACTTGACGCCGAGATAATTTCGGGTACGTCGAGGTTATCTGCGGAGATACCGAAATCCGAGATGAGCGGATAAGTTACAAGGGTCCTAGAATAAGAGAGGACTTCAGCTTGGGTAAGGATAAAGTTCTTATGGAGTTTACATTTATCTACTGGAGAGTCCTGGATAGGCATTGAGCCAGAGTTCATTGAAGCTAGGCTTCTACAGGGATCAGGTTAGTGTTGCTTATAAAAGTAAGGCACCCTCGTGGGTCTAAGGTAAGCTTTTTGTATTCTAAATAGTGAGTTAAGCACCTTTGCTATCTTTGAGAGATAACTGACTTGATCGTCGGAGTGCCCCCGGGTGGACAAACCACCGCCGGAGTCTTTTCTTTCTGTGACAGGTCGTTTGGGCGCAATCTATTCTGCTAGTGTTCTCTAGCTGAGTACCTGTTAGGCAGTGTGGTTAGAAAACATCACACACAAATTGGTGCTGTCTGTGGAAAAGAAAGGAGAATCGATGGCCAACGATGAACAGAAAGAAAAGGTTAGGAACGACATCCCTACTGGGAGTGGTAAGCACATTGACCCTAACGTGGATGGGGATAACTGCAACGAAGAAACTTGGGATCAGAATTCCAGAGAGAAAAACGTCGGCCAGGAGGGCGACATACCAAAGAAATCAGACCGAGTCAGGTACTATAATGAGGATGACCTCTAGGTATGGAAAGATAGATGCCTATGAAGGGACGGCGAGATGAAGAGACTGGTGAACAAATTGGCGGACCTGCAATCGGTCATCAATTTCATGATGCAGAACAACGTCATGCAGCCACCATTCCCATTAGAAGACACGCCAATTCCAATGCCTAAGAACAATGCCCAGAAGGGAGGGCGGAAAACAGTCCTTACAGGCCCCCAGCACACCAGGACCAAGGAACACTCTCACCGGCCTTCAAGAGAGGTCGGACGAGGAGAGTCGATGAAGAGAGATTCTCATAGGACACATCGCACCAGAGAAGCTGACCCCAAAGAACATCGGTATGTTCAAGGGAAGGAGATTTGTTTCGATGCAACTAATGGAGAGAGGTCCAAGAGGACTCATAACGATACTAGCAGTAGCTCACCGAAAATGCTAAAATCTGTTGATAGCTGAGCTCCTGGATGAACCAAGGAGGACTTGAGGGATTACCTCCAGAGAAAGTAACAAGATGCCGAGGTAACCTCACCGATCAAGCCGAGAACACCATTCTCAGTAGAATTGGACAAGTTTGAAGCCCCCAAGAGGTTCCACATGCCGAGATTCCAAATATACAATGGGAAGTTTGACCCTAACTTTTACGTCGGCTTGTATCTGAACTCAATGGCACTATACACCGAGAACGAGTCGTTGCTCTGCAAAGTGTTCCACTCATCCTTTGGGGAAATTGCATCAGACTGGTTTCACAAGTTGCCGAAAAGAACTATGAAAAGCTGGGAAGGCCTAGCCGAGATGTTCGTGGCTAGATTTGTGACAAACAAACTACAGCCATTGAGGGTGGACGCCCTGATGGCTCTAAGAATTGGTGAGGATGAAAGCCTTAGGGCTTATGCCAAAAGGTACTATGAGGTGTTCAACCGTATACCAGGATGCAACCAAGAGGTGGTAGTTGTGTCTTTTAAGAATGGCCTGAAAGATGATTGCCTGCTTTGAAAATCACTGGCAAAGACATTGCCAAAAAGTATGGAGGAACTTATGGCCAGGATAGAAAAGTATGCCAAGGTCGAGGAGGACACGCCGGGAACAAAAGCGTCAAAGCAAGAGAAGAAAAATGGCTCGCCGAAGCGAGGCCGAGGTAATGGTGGATTCAACAAGTAAGAGATAGGGTTAAGGGCTGCACAGGCAGTCAGCATCGTATTCCGAATTCTGGTTTACAAAGTTTTGGAAAAAATCAGGAATCAACCTTATTATAGGGCACTAGCAAGGGTCCCTGGCGAATTTATGGGAAGAAGCCTTGGTAAGCACTCTGCTTACCACAATGAAGACGGGAATCTAACTCAAGGATGCAGAGTCCTAAAAGCACATCTAGAAGACCTAGTAAGACAAGGTCATTTAAGAGACTTGGTAGATGAGGCTAGGACAATGGAAGAACAGGCAAGATTGCCTCAGGCACCGGCAGCACCACCTCCTCCAACACCACAACCGCAAGCAGGCGGACCACGAGTGATTAATGTGATTCACTCAAAGGTCAATAAAAATGAGATCCGTGGGGAAACTCAGAAGGCAAAACACTTGCAGCATGTATGTTAGGTCCGATAGAAAAAACCTAGGGCAGACGAGTGCCTAGGACCAATGGTGTCCTTTACTGAAGATGATCTGGAGATGGTGCAACATCCACATAACAATGCCTTGGTAATATCCCTCCAGATTGGAGAATGCTAGGTAAAGCGAATTCTGATCGACCAGGGAAGCTTTTGTGACATCATGTATGTCAGATTTCACAAGGATGATCTGGAACAATCTAATGGTCCAATGGTTGGGTTTAATGGAATGCCAACATGGCCCCTAGGAGTAGTAAGTTTGGAGGTGCAGGCTAGCACCAAGAAGGTAAAAATAAAGTTCACCATAATTGACACCCCCTTCCCTTACAACGCTATTCTGGGAAGGCCATGGCTGTATGCAATCGGGGCTGTTCCCTCAACTTTGCACCAGCTATTACGGCTCCCAACAGAACATAAGATTAAGGAGGTCAGAGGAGATCAGGTGCAGGCAAAAAATTGCTCCATGGCAGCAATGAAATCCATCTACAACATACGAGAAGCAGAAGCAGCAGAGATTGAAGATGAGGATATGGGGGTCCTTAAGGACATCGACGAGGAACCAGCCGAGAAAAGTGAGGAAGCCCTGAAGAAGGTTTTAGTCTAGCAAAGGGATGGGGAGCGCTTCTTCCTTCTCGGCTCAGGATTGGCCGAGGAAGAGGAAAATGAGTTGGAAGCATTCCTAAGAGCAAACCTTGAGGTGTTTACATGGACACCATACGAGATACCTGGCATTGACCCCAAGGTCACTTGCCATAGACTGAATGTGGACTGCTCGGCCAAACCTGTCATCCAGCGAGCTAGGAGGCCGACATTAATACATGTTGAGGCAGTAGAAGAGGAAGTGGATAAACTTCTGGAGGCCAGAGCCATTCGAGAGGTAAATTACCCGACATGGTTATCAAACACAGTGGTTGTGAAGAAAAAGAATGGGAAGTGGAGGGTCTGCGTGGACTTCACCAGCCTGAACAAGGCTTGTCCCAAGGATAGTTTCCCACTACCCAAGATTGACTAATTGGTGGATGCCACTTCAGGGCATGGAAGGATGAGCTTCCTAGATACTTATAGGGAGTACCATCAGATAGCCATGTACTCCACAGATGAGGAGAAGACTGCATTTATCACCCCCAAAAGGGGCTGTATTGTTACAGAGTGATGCCTTTTGAGTTGAAAAATGCAGAAGCAACTTACCAGAGATTGGTAACTAAGATGTTCAGACATCTAATAGGAAAAACAATGGAAGTATACATTGATGACATGGTTGTGAAGACCAAGGAACCTGAAGATTATCTGGCCGACCTAAAGACAGTTTTTGACATCCTAAGGACGTTTCGGCTCCAACTCAATGCATCGAAGTGTACATTTGGAGTTGGCTCAGGGAAATTCCTAGGATACTTGGTCACTAAAAAGGGCATTGAGGCAAGCCTGGATCAAATTAAGGCCACTCTGGAGTTAAAGAGCCCAACATCGGCAAAACAAGTGCAGATGCTGACTGGAAAAGCTGCAGCCCTAAACAAATTCATAAGCAGAAGTTCTGATAAATGCAAACCTTTCTTTAGTTTAGTAAAGAAAGCCACAGACTTCTTATGGACAGAGGAGTGCGAAGTCGCCTTGGCCGACTTGAAGAAATACTTGACTACAACTCCAGTTCTCTTAAATCCAGTACCTAGAGAGGAGCTGTTCTTATACTTGGCAGTTTCAGAGCATGCAGTGAGTGCAGTAGTAATCATAGAAGAAAAGGGAGAGCAAAGGGCAGTTTACTACGTGAGTAAAACCCTAGCAGATGCAGAGACCAGATACCTGCCCTTGGAGAAATTGACACTGGCTTTAGTAATGGCCTCCAAGAAACTGAATCATTACTTTCAAGCCCATAAGATTGTGGTGTTAACTGAGCATCCTTTGAAGTCCCTATTATAGCAGGGAGATTTGACAGGGAGGATAGCCAGATGGGCAGTGGTATTAGGCCAATATGACCTGGAATTTAGACCAAGAACAGCAATCAAAGGCCAAGTTTGGCTGACTTCGTGGCCGAGTTCACACCAGTCGCGATCATACATTGGGCTCCATTAAGCCGAGGTATACGATGTCCAGGTGAACAAGAGGAAACCCAGTTGGGATAGCCAAACAGAGAAAAGAAGAGAAACTTAGGCCATGTAGTATTTACGTCAGCGACTCCTTCCGTCTATTTGTTGACGGAAGTTCAAACCGACAAGGAGTGGGGGCAGGAGTAGTGCTAGTATCACCGGATGGACAAATGCTGGAACAATCCATCCATTTAGGGTTTAAGGCCTCAAACAATAAGGCAGAGTATGAAGCCGTAATCGTAGGGTTGAAATTGGCAGCAGCAATGGAAGCCGACGAGGTAATGGTCTTTTGTGACTCCCAACTTATTGTCAACCAAGCAACAGGCGAATACGCAGCCCGAGATGAAAGGATGGTGGCCTATGTAAAGGAGGTGGGCAGACTGATGGCATTGTTCCAAAATTATCAACTACAACAAGTCGGCCAAAATGACAACAACCATGCTAATACCCTGGCCAACCTAGCTAGTGCAATGAAACCAGAAGAGGTAAGAACAATAATGGTTGACTACTTATTAGGTCCAAGTGTAGAACTACTGAATACAGAGCATGAAGCAATGTGTGTGGAGATGGGACTAAGCTGGATGGATGCAATAATAGTTTTTATTAAAGAGGAAAAACTACCAGATGATCATAAAGAGGCACACAAGATCAGACTGAAGTCAGCAAGATTCAGTCTGACAGTAGAAGGGCATCTCTACAGAAGATCTTTTACTGGTCCCCTTCTGAGATATGTGCATCCTTCACAAGTTGAAGATTTCTTGTATGAGATACATGAAGGAATATGTGGAAGCCACACTGGGGCCAGGTCACTTGCTCATAGGGTCATTACCCAGGGGTACTGGTGGCCTTACATGCAGAAAGATGCTGAAGCTTATGTCAAAAAGTGTGAAAAGTGTCAGAGGTTTGCACCTTTGATACACCAACCAGCAGCAGGTCTGAACCCAGTGTCCTGCCCTTAGCCATTTGCCCAATGGGCCATGGACCTTGTTGGACAACTGCCTCAAGCGACTAGACAAAGAAAGTTTTTACTTGTGGCAATAGATTACTTCACCAAGTGGGTTGAAGCTGAACCCCTTGCAAAGATTCGGAACATTGTTGTAAAGAACTTCATATGGAAGAACATCATCACCAGGTTTGGGATCGCAAGAGAAATAATTGTAGACAATGGTACACAGTTTGACAGTAAGCTAATCAAGAGCTTCTGTGCAAAATATAAGATAAAGAATTATTACTTTACTCCAAGCTTCCCTCAGAGTAATGGCTAAGCAGAAGCATTTAATAAGGTAATCATGGATGGGATCAAGATGAGGCTAGAAGCAGCAAAGGGCAAGTGGGTGGATGAGTTGCCCAGTGTACTTTGGGTATATCGAACCACGTCGAGAAGATCAACTAGGGAGTCCCCATTTGCCATGGCTTATGGCACAGAAACAGTTATTCCACTGGAAGTCGGCATCCCAGGGATCAGAACCCAGGGAGTAGAGAATGGGACTTATGATGCATTTTTAACCTGAGATCTGGATCAATTAGAAGAAAGAAGGGAGAAGGCAGCAATTCAGCTGGAGGCATACCAGCAGCAGCTTGCCAAGGCTTACAACAAAAAGGTCAACCCACGAGAGTTTCAAGTTGGGGACCTTGTGCTGAGAAAAGTCGTCGGCAACAAGAAGGATCCCAGAGAGGGCAAGCTTGGCTCAAATTGGGAAGGACCTTATAGAATCATCTCGGTCCTAGGCAATGAGGCATATCGCTTGAAGACAATAAAGGCAAAGAGTTGCCAAGGCCTTAGAATACTTGTAACCTGAAGTTTTTCTATCACTAAGATTTCCTTTTGTTTTTAAGTTTTTCTGTTATTAGCCGAAGCAGTTAATAAAATTTTAGCTCGATTTTTTATTTCAAACTTGTGTAAAATGATTGGCCAATCACATAGCGATGTTTCTGATTGAAATATGACTAATAACTTAGACTTATTATATGGCAGAATTGAATTATACTTGTATATAATAGAGTTGAACTAAGTTGGCAATGTTTCTGATTGAAACATGACGAATAACTTAGACTTATTATATGGCAAAGTTGAATTATACTTGCATATAATAGAGTTGAACTAAGTTGGCGATGTTTCTGATTGAAACATGACAAATAATTTAGAGTTATTATATGGCAGAGTTGAATTATACGTGCATATAATCAAGTTGAACTATGTTGAATTAACCTAGATTTGCTGTGTCAACAGAATAAAAAACTTTGAATGACACTAAATACCTATTAGTTAGATTAACAGAGACTGAGGTTAAAAACCTCGACCAGTCTCTATTTGAATCTAATCTTGGCGACAAGATCATAGGTACATACTTAATATGAACAGAAGTGAAACTTAAGTTCACATTAGGGGCAGAGAGCTGGAGAATAATGCTTGGAAGTTGGAATTTACAAGCTAAAATTGGTTTAACACTTGTTGAAATATTTAAGAAATATTTACAAGTTGAAGTTAAGCCGAGGTTATGTTGAAAGAAGTATCTACGTACTTGCCTAGATTACCATATTCTTAAGACTTGTAAAACAACGGAAGACAAAAGTCTTGTTAATTTAAAGTGAAGTACCAAGTTTTAAAATAAACACTTGTGAAAATATTTCTACAGAATGTTTTCAAGTGTTAAGCCAAGGCCAAGATAAACAAGTCAGTGGGTATATCCGAGGTATTTAACCCCAAAGAGATTACACAGTGTACTTTGAAAGTTAGGGTGTACTTTGAAGACATGCAAAGTATTTTAAGTATGGAAAGCAGTAAAGCATACAAACATACAATCACAGTGAAAAAAGAAATTAGAGAATGCATTCAGATAAAGAAAGAAAGCACTTCGGCCTGACATTAAAGAAAAATTGTTCAGATTACAAAAAGGCACATCGGCCAAATAAGAGCCAAACATCGTTCAAAAGGAAAAAATACAAGGTAAAAGAATTAAAGAAAAATTAGACTATTTGGCAACATCAGCCGGATCGGTTTGGGGCTCAGAAGACATCTGAGAACTCTTCTCGGTAGCCTTCTCAGCCGCAAGCTCAGCATCGATCTCTTGAAGAGTCTGGTCAATGCTCTTCTCAGCGATAGGCGCGTCAGATGTTGTCTTCTCGGGGGTAGCATCTTTTGAGACCTCACCCTTCTCATCCTGAGTCAAGTCCAAGACTTGCTCATTCAAAGTTGGGGACCTGGCCCCAGTAGCTTCTTTGTTCTTCTCGGCCTCAGCCTGATCCTCGGACTCAGCTTCGTCCTCAGACTGGCTTGGAGAGGGAGGGAATGGCAGGATGAGGTTGCTAGCATTCTTGAGAGGAGAGTCCTCAGGGATAGCCAACTCCTTCAGAGCAACCATCTAACCAACGTTGAAACCCTTGTTGCATGCCTACTTCACTTGCTTCTTGTAGTCCTCGCGGACGTCGGCTGCCCCCTCGGCGTATGTCTTCTCGTCCGCCACTTTGATCTTGGCCTCTTTTGTGGCTAGGGCATCTCGAAGTTCTTTTTGGGCTTCGATCATCTTTGCTTCGGCCTCTTTTTTCTCGGCCTCAAGGGCCTTAGCAATGGCCTCAGCAGCGCCTACCCTTTCGTCGGCCTCATCTTGGGCTTGTTTGGCTGCCTTGGCCTGGTCAATCAGGGCCTTCATCTTGCCCTTGGCCTTGTTAAGGGACTTGAGTAAATTAGCAGCCTCCTTGGTCTTTTGGACCAACTCCTTCTTAATGGCGAAGGACTGCATCACGAATGAGTGGCCATGCTGGATCACCTAGAAGAAATAGACAAAAACAAGAGTTAGTAAAATTCTCTAAGTACGGAAAAATAGAGAATGGAGAGTACCAAGTGATAGGGGCTTACCTGTACAGAGTGCTGCAACATCAGAGCAAAATTTTTGTACTCGCTGATCTCAGCGTTACGATCGAGATCTTTTGGGAGAAGCAAGGAAGTAGAGAGGGCAATGCCGACTTCGATGTCATCAGCGCTGCCACTAGCTCTAACTAGCTTGTCTTTAATTGTGATTGAGGGGGCCCAAGGGGCATCGGATTTGAGAGAACCCAAGGTGGCCGCAAAGTCCGACCTCGGCCTCTTTGACTTAGTGGATTCGGATGGTTCGGCCTCGGTAGGCCTCTTATCGGCGGCGGAGGAGGTGGTATTGTCGCCTTCAGCCAGTTTTGAATTTGGCAAGGTGTCCTTAGTGTCAATCTGAGTCACCGTTGCCTTGGGTTGGGCTTTCTTCAACCTCTTTGGTTTTGGTTTGGGTTGAGATTGGGAAGATAGAGATTGGGCAGTAACAACGTTCGGAATGTCGCCCAGAAGATCATCAGCAACTGCCTTCTTATGACCTATTTCGTCGGAGGAGATGGCAACGGTAACTTTAGTGCCAAAATGGATCACTGGAAGAGCTGTGGGTGGATTTGCTGGGTTGTAGGAGGACACCTCGGTACTTCGGCGTCTTCGGCTTCAAGTCCTTCCTGCTGGTGCAAAAAGTGGAGCTCGATGTCGGCGTTTTCGCTGAGAGGGCAGAATCAGTTATGGAACTGAAGTAGATGGCTGCTCTACTGGATCCGAGGTTGATCCCTGATCTGGCTGAAGTAAAGAAGTTGTTACAGGAGTTGTAGCAGAAGGAGGGGACTTGTTTTTTTTGGGGACGTCAGGCAAAGTTAATCTGTAGGTTGGGATGAAATTCAGAAGCAGAGGAGCCTTGGGCTGATTAACAGGCAAGTCCATCAGCTTCTTGAAATCCTTGCTGGGGTAGAAGTTTTTGCGGAAGTCCTTTGGAGGTTGAGAAAGCACTGCAAAATAAAAACAAACAGAGGTTAGAGCATACAAAAATATCAAAGTAAGAAAGACTTGAAAGCAAGTAAAGGTGACACTTGGCTCTTTCCATCTCCCTCTCTGAAAACTGTTCGGCTTAGGGGTTAGAGGTGAAGGTCATCATCTGGTTGAAACTCCCAGTTACCCGAGACAATGAAGTAATCATCTCCAACACCCTTGTTGGAGTCTGGGAGGTCGGCAACAAGTTTATAGTCTGTGGACCTCGGCTTAAGGTAATAGACATAACCATTTTCCGACTTCAGGCCACATATGGTGTAACAATATTGGATGTCGGCGAGGTAACCCTAGCATTCTCTCTTTTGGCTAAGGCAATTATACCATTAATAACTCGGTAGGAGTTAATGGCTAGCTGTATTGGGTTCAGTTTATAATAGTGAAGGACCTCGCAAAAGAGGATGTCAAGGGGGAGACTAAGCCCACATTCAGCGAAGGCTACTACTGGGAAGGGCATAGAGTCGTTCTTAGGCATAATGGAGTCTTCCTCCCCAGCCAACCTGAGATAAACATCGGCAGGGATAGCAAACTCCTGCCTGAAGTATTCTGGCTTAATTGGGTTGTCTACCCTCCACCTCCACATACCCATGACGTTGGCTTAGGAGGAAGGTGTTGGATTTTAGAAGGTAGTGGTTTGTTAAGGTTTAAAGGACCTCGACAAAACCTAAACGAGTGTTGGGGCAATAGTTTTTGAGGATCCAAAGGGAATTTGTTTCAAGTTTTCCTAAAGTTTGTAAGTTCTAGAACAAGTCCCAAAACCTAAAACTACGGAAACAAGGATTGAAGGCAAGAATCTGGAGAACACAACAAGAAAACAGAGACAAGAACACGATTCAAACTCAAGAAGGTGAACAAAAACTCAAGAACATTTTACAAAACATGTACAGATAGTACAAAGCCAAGGACAGTGGCAGGAAAATAAGTATGCATTTGGTTCAGAGCCCAGAAAGCAAAAGTCAAAAACAGTGACAAGCTATCAAGAATGTCAAGTATATGAACAGTATATGTGTGTGTATGTATACTAGCAACAGATTGTGCAAGAGTAGAATTGCTAAACAGATGACGGAAATCAACACACAAGTAACAAATTAAGAGCATGAATAAAAACACCAGGGCAGTGTACAAGCATAGCTATTTAAAGCGAAACAAGAAATTGAAGTAAGAGGAGGAAAATAAGGCCAGTGTGAGGTACGCCGGTGTCAGACGGTGGCAGTTGTGGACGCGCCCTCGGGCTTTATGCCACCACAGTTCGGACACCCTTTTATGTCACGGTTCTTAGTCTGAACCAAAGAGTCCAAATCCGGCAAATCGTTTTGAGAAAACAGATTTTTAGAAAAGAAGTGCCAAACATGGACTGCTTTGCCAGATACAAAGTCGCCACCTAAATATTTTTTAATGGGGGAATTTAGGAAACCCTGACTCGTTTGCCTAAGGCCACGTGTCCGTCATTACCAAAGTTGCCTCGGCTCGGGAACTTGGGTACGATTGGGGAAGGTCAGCTATGAGCACCCCCTCTCGCCCAATCCGAAGATAGGCCTCTACTAACCATGATATCCAATTTTGAAAACGTTATGTGTTTTTATTCCGGTTAATTAGCTAGAATTACTCTGTGATGCGCACAGCAAAACAAGTATAGACTAGATCGCCTAATTTGGAACAAAGCATCGCATATCCTTTTATTTGGAAAATGTTTTGAAATTTGCTACTCGCGAGTAGGCTAAAACACGGATTTTGATGAGTTATTCCAACTCAAGCAATCCAACCTTCACCCACAGGCATTCAGGCAATTCAAATCACATAAGCATCTAGCCACATGGTAAGCATGCTGTCATGTTAACATTCACACTCGTGCGAGATACTAAGGCACAAAATACTTACAGTGTACTCCAAGCCAAAACAAAGAACTCGTTAGCAATCAATGTATGATCCAAGTCCATGTTAAGTGCCTAATGCAACGCATACAGAATGTAATTAGGATAGGCTTGGCTAATCCTAGGATGGCATGTGAAATGCGACCATTTAATGCACATATTCAAGTTAGATTTGAAATACTTATGCAGTTAGCATGATGCGTCGAGCCCGGTGCATGCAATGCTGATGAATGATGCACGCATGCATAGCATAAGGTATGCTAAATTAAATATGCCCTAATACTAACCATCAAAGCAGGTAAGTAAAAGGGAGAGAGAAGTGGGGGTTGGAAAACATGAACACACGCACCCACACTTATTACAAATTCGCCCTCACTCGGAGGGACCAAAAGAATAATACAATTAATTAACCTACAAGCTAATTAATTATTACAGACAAATTAAACTACTTAAGCAAATTAACTAATCTAATAAAATAGTAAACAACCTCGGGAAGAGGGCCCAATGTAATGCATGCTCGGTTCCATTCGGAAGTCCACTGCCATGCACAAGTTGCCTCTGTTTTTACTGTTTGGCACCTCTGAAAATTGCACAAACTCCAAGGTTGCTTCTCTGAGTGCTGTGGAACACCACCGGCCATAAGGAATGGTCACCGGCCATGGGGAATGGTCATCGACCACCTGTGGAGATATCGGCCACAAATTGTTGGTTGGTCGGCACTGTATGTAGCCGACCGGCCAAAACTTCCTGCAGAACCTGTTTTGACAGCAGCAGAGGGCAAAACAAGGCATGGCAATGCATTTCAAACAAATGTGTGTACCAACACATCCCTTATCATGTTTGTGACTTAAAGGGACATGGTTCTCGATTCTCGGACCACTAACCACGCATTTCAATGCATGATGGCCCAAGAAACTAAGTATGCACTTTGATTTCAAATGAGATACACATTAAACAAACAAGTGAGGCTCAACATCTATCATACTCAATTCAAGAGGCAAAGCATGCATGCCAATGCAATGCAACCTAGGCATGTTAACTAAGTATGCAACATGGGCATGCAATGCACAATGCATACTAGGCATACAACCTATGCAAGCAAGCATGCAAGGCATGAGGCAATGCAAACCAACAAGTGTGCAAGATGCAATGTGGATGTTCAAGCATGTAGCAACACACGGAGCAAACATGTTAAACAACCTAAACATGTAACAACACACAAGGTGAGCATGCAACACACATGCGAATAATGGACTTAAAATAATTTGGGCAGCTCTATACTAAGCCCAAAACAATGGCCAATTGCTAAGAAAATGAAGACCAAATAACATGCAAGCATGCATGCACACAAGGACCAACACTTAGGCATTGAAGAGCAACTCTCAAGCACACTTAAAAGGATGAAAACATGGACAAATGGCATGCATTATAAGCTCTGAAAATCAAGTCATGAAAGGTGCCAAACCAACTAGACAAGACAAACAAGGCATGCAAGCAAAGCCAAAATTCAAGGCAAGCTAAAGGTGTATTGAACTACACTTAGCAAAATCGGACATGGCATGAATTAAGCAACCAAAATCAGAGTTTTATCATATTAAGACAAAGCCAATAACACTTCTAGATGGCATCTAAATGGCTTAAACATGCAAGCATGCACAAAGGCCTAAACAAGGGGCATAAGACAACAACCTTTTAACACATTAAAGGGGCATCAAATGCAAGCATGTCATGAGGACTGAAATGACATGTTAAATGGTTCCAAACCACTGGAATAATGCAAGTAATGCATGCTCATGGTTCATACACTTGAGGCTTACAAGCCAAGAATGCAAAGAGGCTAAATAAAGCATGGAAAGCATGGCTAAGACAACCTACATCAGACCTTAAGCATGGCAAAACAAGCCTAAAAGCTTCACAAAGCTTGGCCAAAACAAGCAAGCCTGGTAATCTACATGCTAAGTACATGTTAAGGCAAATGATGGCATTACAAGACATGTATGCTAAACAAGCATGGTGTGCCTAAACCAAGTAAAAACAGTTCTATATTATGACAAAATAAGCACAAATAACAACTAAGACATAGCCAAAATGCACTTAAAAATGGTGCTCACACATGAGGCTAAAATGGCCCTTTTCAAGGACAACAAGGAGAGGGGGTGGCCCTCTCCTTCTTAGGACCTTAAACCACCATCCTCACCACTGAAATCCCTCAAGATTTCAGTGGTGAGGAGGTCCAAACATGGTGGTCCCGGAGCTCACCAAAATGGCATAAAATGGGGGCTAAACAAGCCCTAAGAGGGGTCAAACAACCCCAAAGCTCAAAGCAACCATAAACAATTATTTTAGGCAGGTAAAAACAAGACTTTTATATGTTATACACAAAGCCTAAAAGTAGGTGCAAGATTGGTAAAAAGGCTATGCAAAAATGGGGAATAAAGGGTGAAGTTCTTACCCTTGATGACCCCCTTCAAGAACAATGGTCCAGCTGGTTCTTTGAGTTTGAATCCACTCAAGAACACCAAGAACAGCTCTCTGGCCCCTCAGAAACCAAGAAAAGGTGTAACTCTATGTGTATGTGTGCAATAGTAAGACTAAATACACACAAGGCAAAGAAAGAGAGAGATATAGAGATAGAATGGATACAAACCCTAACCCTAATATCAGAGGTCTCTCTAGAAAAATTTTGTAACCCTAATGGAGAGAGAAGAGGCTCCCTCTTATAGACAATCCCTCTTGTAAAGCTTTCCAAACAAGCTAGTCAAGAGAGAGATCCCTCTATACACGTGTATGGAGGGGAGCAAAGTGTATGCTAGCTAGCACAGCTGGCATAAAAATATCTGCAAAAGCAGATGAACAGTGGTCGACCAGCCAAAAATGCAATTTGACCAAAATAGATGGCCGGTCGACCATCTAGAGTGCCGGTCGGCCAAACATTTGGCCAATGGCAATAAAACACAGCCGGTGGCCTCAATCCATGGCAGGTGG
The DNA here is from genome assembly GCF_055761805.1 of Camellia sinensis. Taxonomy (NCBI): domain Eukaryota; kingdom Viridiplantae; phylum Streptophyta; class Magnoliopsida; order Ericales; family Theaceae; genus Camellia; species Camellia sinensis. The sequence continues at coordinate 189,632,476 of NC_138961.1, read as the reverse complement.
AGTGTGGAGATGGCCAACAAGCCATTCCCTGCCCTTCAAAGCAAAAACACAAGTGTTTGGTGCAAAACCAAACACAAAACAGTCGAGTCGAGAGATCCTGAGGCAAGGCGCGTAGCCGAGACCTTCGGGAACTCAAGATGAACACAAACAAGGATGATCACCGAGTGTTCAAACGGTGACGTCCAAGTCTTGAGGACGGTCAAAAATGGTGTGTCTACAGTTGCCCCTCTTTGACAGAACTCGAAAGTCATAAGAATGACGGGAGTGAGTGTCAATGCCGAGGGACGACCTATTTTTGACAAGGCTGAAGACTTAGACAAAGCATGCAAGACAATAAAGATATGCGCCCGAAGGCAGGGGAAAAATGCAATTGATGATGCAAGAAACCGAGCATAACTTATGATCATGCAAAGAAAGCTGTAACGAAGCATAACATGCAACAGTTTTAAGCTAGCACAAACCAAACTACACTACAATGCAGAGAGGGTGCAAGAGAATTATGCAATTCTCGATACGTCTCACTCGGAGGATACAATACCTGTGCGGCTCGTCTAGTTGCACCAGCTTCAAATGAATCGTACATACAATATCGTGCCAGAAAGAGAAAGAAAACTCATCAGATGCAATATCATTAGCAACATGCATAACAATGCAATCAAAAGCTGCGCGACAACGCGAATGTAGGATTTGAGGTCTCCTTAGACCAAGGGGTGCACAAACAGTGCAATGATATGCAATTGAATCTAATGTAATGCAAATGATATGCAAAATTACAAAACAAATGTAAAAACAATGCAAATAATATGCAAAACATACAAAACTATGTATAAACAATGCAAACGATATGCAATGCAATTGAATCATGATCCAATCATGAGCGGTTCAAAACCACACAAATGTCAAATAGATTGATGGAGATGCAAAGTCCGTTTACCATAGAAAAGGTGTCGCAACCTTCAAACCACAATACCAGCAGTGGAATAGCCGCGTACACATGCAGAACTATGAGTGATGTAGACGGACACAGGAACAAGTAATTGGGTGGAATGACATAAGTGAGGCATGCTCTGCTCAGAAAAGATTATGATCCTAATGTTGGATGCAATCGAACTACACTACAATGCAGTATATACAGTGGATATGGAGCGCGACCGAAACATATCTTGCCTAGGAAAGGCATGTACACATGTAAACCGCGTCTAACACAGAAACGGTGCCGCAACCCTCAAACCACAATACCAGCAGTGGAATAGGCGCATACACAAAAGTCTCAGATCCGTGCTTCGGCGTGAAAAGTATGAGCACATACCAGACCAAGCTCAACATGGAAAGGCACAAGCCATAGCTGGATGTGATGCGGAAAATGCATGCAAGCTACAATGTAACATATACAAATATGCAATAGAATGGAATATTTACAATGGATAAGGCCTGCGGCCCAAACCGCATCTTGCCTAGGAAAAGCATGGGCACAAACAAGCCACGTCTAACACAGAAAAGGTGCCGCAACCCTCAAACCACAATACCAGTAGTGGAATAGGCACGTACACATGCAGAACTATGCTTCGACGTGAAAAGTATGGGCACATACCAGACCAAGCTCAACATGGAAAGGCGCAAGCCATAGATGGGGGTGATGCAGTGAATGCATGCAAGCTACAATGCAATATTTACAAATATGCAATGGATGGAATATTTATAGTAAAATTCATGACATATGCAATATTTACAGTGATGCATGACATATGCACTATATATAATGAAATGCACGACATATGCACTATTTATAATGGTGCACGACATATGCACTATTTACAATGATGCACGACATATGCACTATTTACAGTGAAATGCATAACATATGCACTATTTACAGTGAAATGCATGATATATGCACTATTTACAATGATGCACGACATAGGCATGTTTGTTTGTTTGTTTTTTTTTTTTTTTTTTGAATGCATGACAATGCATGATGAAGGGAAAATGCATGATAATGCATGTTTTTTTTTTTTTTTTGATTTTGAAATGCAAATGATGCATGTTGTTTTTGTTGTTTTCTTTTTTTTTTTGAAATGCATGATGATGCATGATTTTGAAACGCGCGACAATGCGCGGCTTTTGAGATGCATGACAATGCAAATGATCTTGGAATGCGCGACAACGCGCTGCTTTTGAAATGCATGTGAACTCGAATATGCGATGACTCGCGTCGCTTGAAATGCATGGTAATGCATGTGGACTCGAATGCGCGACAACGCGTGTCGCTTGAGATGCATGATAATGCATGTGAACTCGAATGCGCGACAACGCGTGTCGCTTGAGATGCATGATAATGCATGTGAGCAGTGCACATCAATGCAAGTTGTGCTTGTTACGACATGTATATGCATGCAAAAACCAAAGGTCTTGCATCTTTGGAGGATTTAAGGTCTCCTAGACCGAGCGTGTTTAAGGTCTCGCCAGACCGAGCGGGTTTAAGGTCTCGCTAGACCATACGTGTTTAAGGTCTCACCAGACCGTACGTGTTTAAGCTCTCGCCAGACCGAAGCGATTTAAAATGCAAAACAATGCAAGTAAGGTATGCGAGCGCAAGACAATGCATGTGGGGGCAACTTTCGAATCTTGAAAGAGACAAAATGACACAAAAAGGGTATACCGCACCCGTATTCAGGTGGCATGCACAAAAGACACGGTCTGAGGTCGAAATGGAGATCGGCTGAGCTTCGGAAATGCACTTTCTTGCACTGTCTTGAGCAATGAAGGCCCCAAACCACACCTCTGACCCAAACAAGGTTTTAGGATGCTCACCGGCCATCAGGGGAGGTCACCGGTTGTCCGCCGACCATCAGAAAGGTCTACCGGCCAAATATTTGGCTGACCGGCCAACAGCAAAACAACTCAAACAAACCACTGCTCATTTTGAATACTTGGCTCGTAACACAGTGCTTGGTTTAATCTGCATACAACCCACACAGCTCACAACTGATTATGAACACTGCTCATTCTGAACTTTATAGCCCATAACACAGTATTCTTAGTTCATTCTGCACGCGGCGAAAATAGTCCAAATCTAAAAAGACGGAATACAAAGGTAGAATCGGCAGAAGCTGAAACACACTCAGATGCAATCCGGAACCCACATGTTCACTGTTTCCAAGTGACCCGGGTTGAACCCCTGCGGTTTTTACAAAAGAACTAAACCTGTTTTACAAAAATGTGGAGAATGGCACAGCACTCTGAGCACAAAACGATTTGAGAAAAAGGGTTTTCAACCGGGTATTGAGCCTACGACTGAACACAGTGAAAAAGACTCAATAACGAAAAACAAAAGGTAAACAACCTAAACACAACGAGACACGCTCGGAACCGACTCAAAGCAAGAGTTAAGGCAAACAAAACAAAAGACACGACACACAGACGCATTATAAAAACGAGGGACTTCCCAGATCACGAGGAGCCAGTTTCTCCGGGTATTGTTTCCCACCCTTTCTTATTTGTGTGATTCTCACCTTACTCGGCACTCAGGCTCAAAAACCCTTTTGCTCGCTTTTCTCTCAGTGCACATCTCTCTATTCTTTACTCTCTCATTTTTCATCTCTCCCCAGATACAGTCGGTGGATAAACAAGAGGCTGTTGGTTCACGCCCAATGCTGTTAGCTCGCAGCTATTTCTTTCGATGACATCTAGTCAATGCTCCGGATGAGGGAATGGAGTATCTTGATCCGTTCTGATTCGTGCTTCGCACTAGGTATGATTCCTTGTCGCTTGGAGGGTGAGAGAGCTTTCGGCCCTTTACAGACAGCTCCAGTTGCACCCTTTCTGCCAGGTAGAGTGTCCTTATGGCAAGGAATGTTAACCACGGGGTAAAGACAGAACACCTGACTCAACTGTGCCCCTAGTTCATCATTTTGACCATTTTTTGTTTTGGTTTTTTACTAAAACAATTTTGACCAAAATGAGAGTTAGATTAACATACTTGTTCGATTTTCTGATTTAAAATCATGCAAGTTAGGCTATGAGCACTGAAAATTTTCCTTTTTCGGGTCCAAGAAAATGGTCCAGTTTTGGAAAGTGAAATAATTTTCGAGAGAATAGTCAACCTTAGTAAAAAAATTCTCAAAAAATATTTTGGCAAACAGCCAGTGCTCAACGAGCATGAAACTTACTCTCGAGATGTACAACCTCGGATCGGAGGCAATGGAAAATTGCCCCTTGTTCCAAAGGGCACAGCATGGCAACGAAAAGTTGCCCCTGGTTTGGATGGCGACTCATGGCAACGGAAAGTTGCCCCTTGTGTGGATAACACCGCAGCATACTGTAGTCAGTCCTCATTAGTGATGATCGCAACCGAACTCTCGGATATAGAGAAGATGAAGATGGTCAAAACAAATATATGGACACAGTCACTTTGAAAGTGCGTGGGGCTGGACTTCAGGATAAAGTTGCCTATGTATCCCAAACATGGGAATCAAGCCTTACGTAGTTCCGGCTGTGTCACAACCGAACTATCGGATTCAAAAAAGGCAAGGATGATCAAAACCATTACATGGACACACTTGATTTGGAAGTGTTTGTCGTTAGACTTCAGGATGAAGTTGCCTACGTATTCCAAACATGGGAATCAAGCCTTACGTCGTTCCGGTTAAGGTACACTCGGGTATTAACCTTCACTTTTTAGGCTCTAACTTTTGCCAAGGCGCCCGTTGCGAGTTTTCGACCTTGCGAGCTTTGTTCTTCTTTCATTTTTCAATTCTTTTCTTTTCTTTTCTTTTTCTTTTTTTTCTATTTTTCACTTTTCATTTCTTTTGCATTTTTTTTCTTTTTTTTTTTGTATTTTCTCTTGCTCTAACTTTTGCCTGGGTCGCCCTCCGGGTTTTCGGCCAGCGAGCCTCTCAAAGGGTAAAAGTGTAACAAGTCCATTCCAAATGGTTTTGAGATCCTGAAGTCATCTGAATCCAGGAAAATGACTGTTGTATTGATTTGCTGAAGGACCCATCTTTAGCTCTTCGAGCACATCGAACATTTTTGCCCCTTGTTGGAGGGGTGCTTCTGTTTTAGCTTCACAAGCTTCTTCTGATGAGATCTGATCTTCTTGATCTGACTTTGATGCCTCTTATTCGAGGGCTGCTTCCAATCTACCCACACAAGCCTCTCTTGATGGTCGATCGTTGAACACTCCGAATTGTGGTTCAAGGTTTTAAAGCAAGGGCTCAAGTCTTGAGGCTGAGAGTGATCCTAAACTGCACAATCTCAAGAGCGATTCCACACAGGTCTTCGCAGGACCGCGCAAAACACTTTGTTTTTGAATGCTTTTAAAGAAGCGACAAATCGCTCGCGCTAAAGATAGTGTGGAACTAGTCTGGATCAAGCCAGGGTCCTTCTCAGTACTCACGCTGACAAGTATGATTTCAATCATTAAGGGCTTAGCACGCCTCTCTTTCTCTCAATTTGATCAAAGTTTTGCAAATCCCGAGAAATTCCTTCCCCTTTGTTTTTACCGCAGTGTTCAAAAAGGTTTTGAAAAACTTAGGTCAATGCAATGATTTTCAGGGCACAAGAGAGCAGGTGGAATGTACTGCTATTCTATTCAAATCCTCTGGCACAACTAGCTCAAAATAGCAGTAAGCACGGAAACATGATAGCCGCAGCTATTTCATTCAGATTCCTTGGTTGCAACTGGCTCCACGGCAGAGACAGACTCAAGAGAAAGCAAAAGGGTAATTACAAAACAAAACAGTGTTCAAGGTAACAACCCCGGAATCACCTGACATTCTATACAATGGGACTGACTTGACACAACAAGACAGACCCTTAAGCAAAAAGACTGACTCAAGACAATGAGACAGACCCTAAAACAAAACAAAGAACTGACTCGACACCCAAGCCAGAAATTACAAAACTACATTCGCAAATGCTCCCAACAGTGCGTGCCAAACGCCACATCTGAAATACATCGGGCGCTGCCTGCAGGTGGTCCAACCCCTGATCACATACTTGTAGTATCCTCGAAGTCCAACAACTCAGTGGTAACAGACTTTGCTGAGGTGGGTGGGAGGATGACCTCATTGTCGATCAAATCTTGCACTTCGTGGCGAAGGCGGAAACAACCGTCGATGCTGTGACCAGTTTGCTGATGGTATGCGCAGTACAAGGCAGCATCATGTGCAAGGGGGAGATTCTTTGGAAGAGGTCGAGGTTCGAGGGGTTTAAGGTGCCCCTTTTTAGCCAAAATTTGAAATGCCCTAGACAAAGGCATGTAGAGGGCGTGAAAGACTCTGCGCCCTCGAGGCAGGTACTTCGAAGTCTGAGGGTTCTTGCTAGACGCACTAGCGAAACGGTCGGCAGGCACTGCCTTGGCTTTCTGATCTTTTCCTGGTGCAGGGTTGGGAATGGAAGAAACTGTCTTGGCATGACAGGGCCTATCCCGATTTTCTGCCTGGCTTGAACTGCCTTCGGTTGGAGTGGGAAAAGTATCATCTACAGCTTTAGTCATGACTGCGAACACTTGCTGCTTATTCATTCCCCCGGCTTTCAAAGCCTCAACTGCCCACAGCAGTTGTTCAATGGGATCAGCATCTGTTCCTACTTTATTCTTACCTCTAGCCTCAGCCTGATCGAGGGTTTGGGTTGCTATATCAGAGCGAAACCTGGTTGTTGTTGACATGTCATTGCCATAGCTTGGGACAGCTTCAGGCTGGCTGAGCTCGATCACAATTCGTCCCAGTAGCGGTGGCTCTTGTGGTATGAAATTCTCGGCATATGGTGCAGATGGTGGCGAAGCTGACATTCCATAGGCCAGATCGGCCACAGATCTCTGGAGGTCGCCGATCATTCCCATTAACTCAAACGTGGTGGGTTCACAAACATGAAACATCTGGGGTTCCCAGATCGGGCGCGCAGCAGGCGACCTGGGCGGATGTGGTATTTCAACATTGGTCTCACTTTGCAGGGTGATTCGTTGGTCTAATGTGGCTGTCACAACCACAATTTCCTCTGAATTTTGGGTCATCATAAGTCTGCTAAACCGAATGGAGATGATGCAACCGGCGATTGACGGATCAGACGTCTGCCTTGCCTCAGCGAAGGAGAACACCAAATCTCTGAACTGAAAAGGAAAACAAGCAGCATTTCAGCCCAGACAGAACAGACACAGGCATAGCTAAAAAATTGTACTCTATTACTGATCACTGTTCCCCAAAATCACTACCCCAAAACTGAGTCTGATACCTGCAGATATAACTGATTCCCCAAAATACTGATACTGATGCCCTCAGGTCTGGTTCTTAAACTTGCAAACTGATATGTGCGTTCCTGTAGAGATACACTCTAAAAGCACATAACAAGTAAAAGAGAGCCAAAACACCCTTATGTTGGGGTAGGGTTTCCCTGTCCTATTTTGTCAGGAGCTAGGGTTTCACTATGCACGCAGCAGTTTCAAACAATCATATAATCGGGTAAGCAACATGTCCTAGTTTGGAATAGTCACTATGGATTCCGAATATGCACTAGGTCGAATGGTCGAAAGGGTGCCTCGACAAAAACTGGGGTTTGTATTCCCATACTGGCAGAGCCCACAACCAGTCAGCCTTATGGGCATGCCTTGATAAGGCAAGCCTCCGGCAAACCGTTCAGGAATAGCAGATGGCCAACACGGTGTCCTAGGCGCACCAATGCACATGCAATGCAAAGAAACACATAAGTGTAGTCAAAACAAGATATCATGAGTTCGAGTCAAGTTCTCTATACTCCTTAGCAGAGTCGCCAGAAACTGTGGGCGCACCCTCGGGCTTTATGCCACCACAGTTCAGACACCCTTTTGTGTCACGGTTCTTAGTTTGAACCAAAGAGTCCAAATCCGGCAAATCGTTTTGAGAAAATAGATTTTTAGAAAAGAAGTGCCAAACATGAACTGTTTTGCCAGATACAGAGTCGCCACCTAAATATTTTTTAATGGGGGAATTTAGGAAACCCTGACTCGTTTGCCTAAGGCCACGTGTCCATCATTACCAAAGTTGCCTCGGCTCGAGGCAACTTTGGTACGATTGGGGAAGGTCAACTATGAGCACCCCCACTCGCCCGATCAGAATATCGGCCTCTACTAACTATGATATCCAATTTTAAAAACGTTATGTGTTCTTATTCCGGTTAATTAGCTAGAATTACTATGTGATGCGCACAGCAAAACAAGTATAGACTAGATCGCCTAATTTGGAACAAAGCATCGCATATCCGTTTGTTTGAAAAATGTTTTGAAATTTGCTACACGCGAGTAGGCTAAAACACGGATTTTGATGAGTTGTTCCAACTTAAGCAATCCAACCTTCACCCACAGGCATTCAGGAAGTTCATATCACATAAGCATCTAGCCACATGGTAAGCATCCTGTCATGTTAACATTCACACTCGTGCGAGATGCTAAAGCACAAAATACTTACAGTGTACTCCAAGCCAAAACAAAGAACTCGTTAGCAATTAATGTATGATCCAAGTCCATGTTAAGTGCCTAATGTAACGCATATAGAATGCAATTAGGATAGGCTCGGCTAATCCTAGGATGGCATGTGAAATGCAACCATTTGATGCACATATTCAAGTTAGATTTGAAATACTTATGCAGTTAGCATGATGCGCCGAGCCCGGTGCATTCAATGCTGATGAATGATGCACGCATGCATAGCATAAGGTATGCTAAATTAAATATGCCCTAATACTAACCATCAAAGCAGGTAAGTAAAAGGGAGAGAGAAGTGGGGGTTGGAAAACATGAACACACGCACCCACACTTATTACAAATTTGCCCTCCCTCGGGGGGACCAAAAGAATCATTCAATTAATTAACCTACAAGCTAATTAATTATTACAGACAAATTATACTACTTAAGCAAATTAACTAATCTAATAAAATAGTAAACAGCCTCAAGAAGAGGGCCCAATGTAATGCATGCTCGGCTCCATTCGGAAGTCCACTGCCATGCACAAGTTGCCTCTGTTTTTACTGTTTGGCACCTTTAAAAATTGCACAAACTCCATGGTTGCTTCTCTGAGTGCTGTGGAACACCACTGGCCATGGGGAATGGTCATCGACCACCTGTGGAGATATCGGTCACAAATTGTTGGTCGGTCGGCACTGTATGTAGCCGACCGGCCAAAACTTCCTGCAAAACCTGTTTTGACAGCACCAGAGGGCAAAACAAGGCATGGCAATGCATTTCAAGCAAATGTGTGTACTAACACATCCCTTATCATGTTTGTGACTTAAAGGGACATGGTTCTCGATTCTCGGACCACCAACCGTGCATTTCAATGCGTGATGGCCCAAGAAACCAAGTATGCACTTTGATTTCAAATGAGATGCACATCAGACAAACAAGTGAGGCTCAACCTCTATCATACTCAATTCAAGAGGCAAAGCATGCATGCCAATGCAATGCAACCTAGGCATGTTAACTAAGTATGCAACATGGGCATGCAATGCACAATGCATACTAGGCATACAACCTATGCAAGCAAGCATGCAAGGCATGAGGCAATGCAAACCAACAAGTGTGCAAGATGCAATGTGGATGTTCAAGCATGTAGCAACACACGGAGCAAACATGTTAAACAACCTAAACATGTAACAACACACAAGGTGAGCATGCAACAACATGCGAATAATGGACTTAAACTAATTTGGGCAGCTCTATACTAAGCCCAAAACAATGGCCAATTGCTAAGAAAATGAAGACCAAATAACATGCAAGCATGCATGCACACAAGGACCAACACTTAGGCATTGAAGAGCAACTCTCAAGCACACTTAAAAGGATGAAAACATGGACAAATGGCATGCATTATAAGCTCTGAAAATCAAGTCATGAAAGGTGCCAAACCAACTAGACAAGACAAACAAGGCATGCAAGCAAAGCCAAAATTCAAGGCAAGCTAAAGTTGTATTGAACTACACTTAGCAAAATCGGACATGGCATGAATTAAGCAACCAAAATCAGAGTTTTATCATATTAAGACAAAGCCAATAACACTTCTAGATGGCATCTAAATGGCTTAAACATGCAAGCATGCACAAAGGCCTAAACAAGGGGCATAAGACAACAACCTTTTAACACATTAAAGGGGCATCAAATGCAAGCATGTCATGAGGACTGAAATGACATGTTAAATGGTTCCAAACCACTGGAATAATGCACATGCTCATGGTTCATACACTTGAGGCTTACAAGCCAAGAATGCAAAGAGGCTAAACAAAGCATGGCAAGCATGGCTAAGACAACCTACATCAGACCTTAAGCATGGCAAAACAAGCCTAAAAGCTTCACAAAGCTTGGCCAAAACAAGCAAGCACGGTAATCTACATGCTAAGTACATGTTAAGGCAAATGATGGCATTACATGACATGTATGCTAAACAAGCATGGTGTGCCAAAACCAAGTAAAAATAGTGATATATTATGACAAAATAAGCACAAATAACAACTAAGACATGGCCAAAATGCACTTAAAAATGGTGCTCACACATGAGGCTAAAATGACCCTTTTCAAGGACAACAAGAAGAGGGGGTGGCCCTCTCCTTGTTAGGACCTTAAACCACCATCCTCACCACTGAAATCCCTCAAGATTTTAGTGGTGAGGAGGTCCAAACAAGGTGGTCCCAGAGCTCACCAAAATGGCACAAAATGGGGGCCAAACAAGCCCTAAGAGGGGTCAAACAACCCCAAAGCTCAAAGCAACCTTAAACAACTATTTTAGGCAGGTAAAAGCAAGACTTGTATATGTTATACACAAAGCCTAAAAACAGGTGCAAGATTGGTAAAAAGGCTATGCAAAAATGGGGAATAAAGGGTGAAGTTCTTACCCTTGATGACCCCCTTCAAGAACAATGGTCCAGCTGGTTCTTTAAGCTTGAATCCACTCAAGAACACCAAGAACGGCTCTCTGGCCCCTCAGAAACCAAGAGAAGGTGTAACTCTATGTGTTTGTGTGCAATAGTAAGACTAAACACACACAAGGCAAAGAAAGAGAGAGATATAGAGATAGAATGGATACAAACCCTAACCCTAATATCAGAGGCCTCTCTGGAAAAATTTTGTAACCCTAATGGAGGGAGAAGAGGCTCCCTTTATAGACAATCCCTCTTGTAAAGCTTTCCAAACAAGCTAGTCAAGAGGGAGATCCCTCCATACACGTGTATGGAGGGGAGCAAAGTGTATGCCAGCTAGCACAGCTGGCACAAAAATATCTGCAAAAGCAGATGAACAGTGGTCGGCCAGCCAAAAATGCAATTTGACCAAAATAGATGCTCGGTCGACCATCTAGAGTGCCGGTCGGCCAAACATTTGGCCGATGGCAACAAAACACAGCCGGTGGCCTTAATCCATGGCCGGTGGAGTGTGGGGATGGCCAACAAGCCATTCCCGGCCCTTCAAAGCAAAAACACAAGTGTTTGGTGCAAAACCAAATAAAAAACAGTCGAGTCGAGAGATCCTGAGGCAAGGCGCATAGCCGAGACCTCCGGGAACTCAAGACGAACACAAACAAGGATGATCACCGAGTGTTCAAACGGTGACGTCCAAGTCTTGAGGACGATCAAAAATGAGGTGTCTACAGCAGTAAGCAAAGAAGTACAGCGAAAGCCTCGCTGGAGGGGAAGAATGAAGTAGTTGCAGAAAGCTTTGCGAAAGCAGCAATGGATGATTTGGGAGAGAAAGTTAAAGAGAGAAGGTTTGAACGAAAACGAAGATGCAAAAGTGAAATGGCAAAGAGAGAATGCAGAATTTTGTCAAAAAACACGAAAGGGCGGCAAATCACAATGAATGTGCCTTGGACGACGTGTCTGTCAGGCGGTGCATGCAAATGTGACGCGACTTAATGGCGCGTGTCAGGTACCGTTTAATGGGGAAGAGACGCGTAACAAAAACGGTTGAATTACCGTGCGTGACATGTCATACGCGTGTTGAAACTCTTGGAGTTCTTGATTTAATGAAGCAAAGACTTCGGCTAAGGGGATGATCTCGGCTAAATAACTTAAACAAACTTGGTTATTGGTTCTAAAGCATTTGAGAAAACAGACTACAAGTCTTGGTCATGAGGAGCCAACTTATGATGACCTCGATAACAAATGATAGAGCAAGTTTAGCCGACGCGCTATGGGTTCAAATGATATAGGTTCCATCACCTCGGGATGTCGAGATAATAGTACCTAGGGGACAATTGTGGGGACATTTTTTTTGGATAGCAACACGTGGCCAAGGTGGCACCGAAGTGCCAGCCGATGTGCCATATGTCCTTGACTTGACGCCAAGATAATTTCAGGTACGCCGAGGTTATCTGCGGAGATACCGGAATCCGACATGAGCGGATAAGTTACAAGAGTCCTAGAATAAGGGAGCATTTCAGCCTGGATAAGGTTAAAGCTCTTATGGAGTTTATCTTTATCTATTGGAGAGTCCTGGATAGGCATTGAGCCAGAGTCCATTGAAGCTAGGCTTCTATAAGGATCAGGTAAGTGTTTGTTATAAAAGTAAAGCACCCTCATAGGTCTAAGGTACGCTTTTTATATTCTGAATAGTGAGTTAAGCACTTTTGATATCTTTGAGAGATAACTGACTTGATTGTCGGAGTGCCTCCGGGTGGACGAACCACCGCCAGAGTCTTTTCTTTCTGTGACAAATCGTTTGGGTGCAATCTATACGGCCAGTGTTCTCCAGCTGAGTACCTGTTAGGTAGTGTGGTCAGAAAACAACACACACAATAACGTACAATAGTAGAAGGAGATAATATCTAAATATCTTTAATTGTGAATCAAGTGATGAAATTTTGCTGAACTAATCATTTTTTTTCTTCAAGAATATTTCCCATGCTTTCCTTGCATTTTCTATTTGTGAATCAATCCTTACAAGACGTAAAAACAGCCGGATGCTAATAACTTACAGATGATTACGCGTATATTGAATTTATTCAAAAAAAACTTATAGTAGATGATAGTGTAGTGTGGTTGAAACTGTCCATCATTAAATAAAAAAAAAATAAAAATAATGAAATAGAAAAGTCAATAGAAGCATTTCAATACAAGCAGTTAGAAAATATATATATATATATATATACATACATTAGAGAGGGGTTTAGTTGTTGAAAGAACCATTCATCATTGAATTAAATGGTGAATAAGGAAAACGGTTACAAGAAACAAAGTAATCTTGACCTTATTAATATTGGGAATCCACAATGTTTTCATCTTTTTCGTTTTGATTGGGATGGAGGGAAAACAGAAAAGGACTATAGTAAGCTTTTGGGGCACAAATGTAACTTTCACTTCACCAAATCCCTAATTTACCCATAACATTTGAGACAACATGCACTAACATCATGTACAAAAGCGTCATTACCTCTCAAATAGGACTTATTAGTGCATAAAATAAAATAAAAAATAGGACTAAAAGATTCAAAAAATTTTGATTTGGAATTTATTGGTGGATTACCTAAATATTAATTCATTTTCAAAAAATTAATGAATAAAATAATATGAATTTACTATTTTTCCATTCTTTTAAATTCATTAATAACATAAAAAGTACAATTATAATAATTGATATTCTTAAAAAAATGTATTATCAAAGAGTAATTTTGAAAATTAATATTTTTAAAATAAAATAATTATACTATAAAAAAAATTGAATCCTCTAAGAAGATCATTATTTTAGGACCAAAAGAGTATTACTTTTGAATTTAATATTAATTGTGTGAGTAATTTTCTGACCACACTGCCCGCCTAGTAATCAGCTGGAAAAGCACTGGCAGAATAGATGGCCTCTAGCTAACCTGCAACAGAAAGAGAAGTCTCCAGCGGTGGTTCAACCACCCGGGGGCACTCCGACGATCAAGTCAGTATATCTCTCAAAGATAATCAAGTGCTAAACTCACAAGCTTAAGCATAAAAAGCATAAAATTGCGTACCTTAGACACACGGGGGTGCCTCTCTTTTATAGCCAACATAAACCTAATCCCACTAGAAGCCTGACTTCTATGGACTCCCATTCAGTGCTTACTTTGGATTTCACAAGAGATAAAGATAAACTCCCTAAGAGCTTTATCCTTATCTTAACAAAGTTCCCTCTTTACTCTAGGACTCTTGCCCCTTATCCATTTATCTCGGATTCTGATATCTTCGGAGATAACCTCGGCCTTGCCAAGATAACCTCGACGTCACAACCAGAACACGTGGCACCTCGGCTGACACGTCGGCGTCACCTTGCCACGTGTTGGTATTCAAAAAATACATCCCCAAATTAATAATAAAAAAATTGTTTAAGCAAAGGTGATCCCCTTATTGTTGCTTTTGTCATTGTCAAATGGCCCCACCTACTCATTAGATGAGTAAGGATTTCTTCCTTAAATTCTCTACTTGACTTCTTCTTTGATAGGTCATTCGATTCACTTTTGGATCCAATTTCGATCATTCAAACCATTCACATTTTAAAATTTATCGTGTACATCATACTTGTAAAAAATCAAATTGATCGAATATCGGAAGAATTAAAAACCATTTATTAAAAAAAATTTAATAAACAATTTTATTATTTAATAAAACTTTTAGTTTAAGTAGTTTTTAATATCCGATTGACTTGATTTTTTACAGGTATGATATACATGAAAAATTCTAAAATATGAACAGTTTGGATCATTAAAATTAGACCCAAAAGTGAATCCAATGACCCTTAAAGTATGGAGTTAAGTAGAAAATTCAATGAGGAATCCTTGCTCTCATTAGATGGCCCAATCTCTTTTTTCTAATAAAAAGAAAAAAGAAAAAAGCTGGACATAGAATAAAAAATAAAATATAATTAAAAATTCACTTCTTTTTCTTGATGGGAAAGAGACCGAAAGCAAAAAGATAACCAAAAAAAAAAAAAACCTAAGAAGGGTTTTGACTTCCTGCACATTGTTTTATTGATTAAAAGTGTAAGGTTTTTTTTGGGAATCAAATCAATTTGGGAATGATTCTCAAAAAAAAAAAAAAACCAATTTAGGAAGATAAAAAAAAAAATAAATAAAGTGTTGCTTCTACCATTAATTTTCTCATTATTACAAATATGTGATTCATATTCTCTTTTATTATTGTTTTCAATTGGTAATACTTTTATTTTAATTTTTTTGAATGTCATATTGATATAATTGCAATCTTTTTAATTTTATATATTAAGAAAAAAATCATGAAATAAGACGTGTGATTTCAATTACTAGGATTTTTTTTTATTATATTTGGAAAATTTTAATTTTATTCAAATTAAGTGTTATAAATTCAAAATTAAAATAAATTGAGACTTGTATATAATTTATATGTTGAATCAGAATTCACATCTTGACACAAGCAAATGAATTCATGGTTCCGTCCCTACCTAATAAACCTCAATAAGGATGTCCATGATTTATCCTACACTATAAAACAAGAACAATGACCTAAGAAAAGGAGAAAGAAAGCACAAACATGCCCCATAAAATTGCCAATTCATTTAGTTGGATTTAAACTGTGGGGATATATTTCTGAGTACCAACACGTGGCAAGGTGACGCCGATGTGTCAGCCAAGGTGCCACGTGTCCTGGTCATTACGCCGAGGTGATCTCGGCAAGGCCGAGGTTATCTCCGAAGATATCGGAATCCGAGATAAGCGGATAAAGGACAAGAGTCCTAGAATGAAGAGGAGACTTAGTCAAGATGAGGATAAAGCTCTTAGGGTGCTTATCTTTATCTCTTGAAGAGGGAGGTCTCCAGCCTCCAAAAGACCAACAAAGGCCCCAGTCAAAAATGAAAAAGCTGGAAGATCAAGCCAAAGCTGCAATTAACGCTCAGAATAATGCCGAAGAGAAGGCTGAGGCTGCTGAGGCTATCAGAAAGGTGGCTGAGTCTCAAAGGAGAGAGGCCGAGGAAAAAATGGCCCAAGCTAAGAAAGAGCTTCAGGAGGCCCTGGCCACCAAAGAAGCTGAAATCAAAGACGCTGACGAAAAGGCGTACTCACAGGGTATGGCCAACGTTATTGAGGCCTATGAAAAACAAGTGAAGGAGGCATGCAAAAAGGGTTTCACCCTTGGTTGGATGTCCCTTCTAAAAAAACTTAATATTCCTGATGACTCTCCATTGCGGAAGGCCGACGTCATTCCCTTGCCATTTCCTCCAGCCCCAATTCCAAGTGAAGATGTCGGCGAATCTGATGTTGAGGATGAGGCCGAGGAGGAAGAGGATGAGGCTTTGATTAGAAAATCAAAAGATACTGATGGGGCCAAGTCCCCTCTTCAGAATGAGCAAGTCCTAGACTTGACTCAAGATGAAGAAGGTGATTTGGTTCCCATAGAAACTGTTCCTGAGATTGTACCAGCCGACATCCCTTCTGAGGTTAAGGCAGTTGAAGAAACTCTTCAAGAAATTGACGCCGAGATAGCGGCAGAGAAGGAGGCCGATGTGGTATCTGATCTTCAAATTCAATAATCTGGCAGAGAGGAGCCTCAGCTCAAGTCTTCTTCTTACTTGTATCTTCTTGCTTCTTTATCTTAGGGAACAATGTATGTTCTTTGTATGGCTGATGTACCCCCATTTTTTCTTTCAATGTTAGTACAACTTTTCTCTTTTATTGAATGCTTGTACTCCTGTCTTCTCTTCTTTATCTTTGCATGATTCTATACTTAAAATATTCTGCATATATCGCATGTACTCCTTCTTCTTTGTGGAATCTTCTCGGCGTAACACACCTCGGTTATGCCACCTGATAATTTACCTCGGCAAGTTTCTTGTCTCTGGCTTATCTTCAACTTGTAAATTGTCCACAAATTTCAACAAGTGGTAAACAATGATCTCGGCTTAACTTAACTTGTAAATTGTCCACAAATTTCAACAAGTGTTAAGCAATACTTTTCGGTTTAACCAACTTGTAAATTGTCCACAAATTTCAACAAGTGGTAAACAATGATCTCGGCTTAACTTGACTTGTAAATTGTCCACAAATTTCAACAAGTGTTATGCAATACTTTTTGGTTTAACCAACTTGTAAATTGTCCACAAATTTCAACAAGTGTTAAACAATGATCTCGGCTTAACTTAAATTGTAAATTGTCCACAAATTTCAACATGTGTTAAGCAATACTTTTTGGTTTAACCAACTTGTAAATTGTCCACAAATTTCAACAAGTTGTAAACAATGATCTTGGCTTAACTTGACTTGTGAATTGTCCACAAATTTCAACAAGTGTTAAGCAATACTTTTCGGTTTAACCAACTTGTAAATTGTCCACAAATTTCAACAAGTGGTAAACAATACTTTTCGGTTTAACCAACTTGTAAATTGTCCACAAATTTCAACAAGTTGTAAACAATGATCTCGGCTTAACTTGACTTGTAAATTGTCCACAAATTTCAACAAGTGTTAAGCAATACTTTTCGGTTTAACCAACTTGTAAATTGTCCACAAATTTCAACAAGTTGTAAACAATGATCTTGGCTTAACTTGACTTGTGAATTGTCCACAAATTTCAACAAGTGTTAAGCAATACTTTTCGGTTTAACAAACTTGAAAATTGTCCACAAATTTCAACAAGTGGTAAACAATACTTTTCGGTTTAACCAACTTGTAAATTGTCCACAAATTTCAACAAATGTTAAGCAATACTTTTCGGTTTAACCAACTTGTAAATTGTCCACAAATTTCAACAAGTGGTAAACAATACTTTTCGGTTTAACCAACTTATAAATTGTCCACAAATTTCAACAAGTGTTAAGCAATACTTTTCGATTTAACCAACTTGTAAATTATCCACAAATTTCAACAAGTGTTAAGCAATACTTTTCGGTTTATCCAACTTGTAAATTGTCCACAAATTTTAACAAGTGGTAAACAATGATCTCAGCTTAACTTGACTTGTAAATTGTCCACAAATTTCAACAAGTGTTAAGCAATTCTTTTTTCTTCCCTCTGCCCCCCTAATGTGAGCTTGAGTTGCACTTGGGTTCGCATTATACATGTATTCCAAAGACAATGTCAAGTATCTTGAAAACAGAACTGAATCTTTATTTATTTATTTCGGCAAATGGCCAAGGAACAAAGGAATTTTAATGATAGAAAAATTTCAAAGTACAAGTGTTCCATGATCTAGGCAATTTTTTGCCCTCTTTATCTTCAAGCTGGTATGCCACATTTCCCAGTACCGAGATGATCTTATAGGGTCCTTCTCAATTTGGGCCAAGCTTGCCCTCTCTGGGATCCTTCTTGTTGTCAACAACTTTTCTTAGGATAAGGTCACCACTCTGAAATTTTCTTGAATTGACCTTCTTGTTGTATGCTCTGGCAAGCTGTTGTTGGTATGCTACAAGCTGAACTGCAGCTTTCTCCCTTCGTTTTTCCAGAAGATCTAGCTCTCGGGCTAAGAGAACATCATTAGTTCCGTTTTCTATTCCTTGGGTTCTGATTCCAGGGATGCTGATCTCCAGTGGAATGACTGCTTCTGTGCCATAAGCCATGGCAAAGGGGTTTCCTCAGTTGATCTTCTCGCCGTAGTCCGATATGCCCAGAGTACATTGGGCAGTTCGTCTACGCATTTTCCTTTTGCTACCTGCAGCCTCTTCTTTATTCCATCCAAGATTACTTTGTTGGATGCATCTGCTTGCTCATTGCTTTGGGGAAAACTTGGTGTTGAGAAGTAGGTCTTGATCTTGAATTTTTGCACAAAAGTTCTTTATCCCCATCCTGGACGAGAATTTTCTTTAGTGCCTATTCGCTCTTCTCGGTTGGCTCCTTGCCGACGTCTTCTAGGACTTGTATGTCCTTTTCTTCAATTTCTGCCTTTTCTGGCTCTCGAACGCTGCATGTAGACTTCATTACCGCCATGGAGCAACTTTTTACCTGCAGCTGATCACCCCTGACTTCTTCTATCCCATGCTCTGTTGGGAATGACAACAGTTGATGCAATGTTGAGGGAACTGCCCCCATCGCATACAACCATGGTCTTCCTAAGATGATGTTGTAAAGAGAGGGTGTGTCAATGACGGTGAATTCTGTCTTGATTTTCCTGGTGCCAGCCTGCATCTCCAAGCTTACTATTCCCAGTGGCCATGTCGGCGTTCCATTGAACCCGACCATTGGGCCGTTGGATCGTTCCATGTCATATGGATGAAGGCCGAGCTCCTTGTAACATCGGATGTACATGATGTCACAAGAACTTCCTTGGTCAATCAAGATGCGTTTCACTTGGCACTCCCCAACCTGGAGGGATACTACCAAGGCATCATTGTGCGGGTGCTGGACCATCTCTAGGTCAGCTTCAGTGAAGGTTATCATCGATCCCTGGTACTGTTCTGCTCAATGTCTTTTCTCTCCGACTTGATAGACATGTTGTAGGTGTTTTACCTTCTAGGTTTCTCCTCGGATTTCGTTTTCGTTGACCTTTGAGTGGATTACGTTGATTACCCGAGGTCCTTCTGCCTGTGGCTGTTGTGCTGGGGGAGGCGGGGCTACTGGTGCTTGAGGTAATCTCGCCCGTTCTTTCCTTGTTCTGGTTTCATCAACAAGGTCTCTCAGATGTCCCTGTCTTACCAGGTCTTCCAAATATGTTTTTAGGGCTCTGCAACCCTGAGTCGTATGTCCATCTGCATTGTGGTAGGCACAATGCCTACCAGTGTTTCTTCCCATGAACTCTCTTGGAATCCTTTCTGGCGTTCTAAAATAGGGCTGGTTTCAAATTTGATTCAGTACTTTGGAAATTGGGATCCGGGACACGGTTGTTATTGCTTGTGTAGCCCTTAGTTTTGCCTCTTGCCTGTTCGTTCCATTGTTACCTCGGCCTCGCTTCGGCGAGCCGTTTCCTTTCTCCTATTTTATTTCCCTATTTGTCGATGTGTCTTCTTCGGCTCTGGCATACTTCTCGATTCTTGCCATGAGCTCTTCCATGCTTTTTGGCAAAGTTTTTGCCAAAGATTTCCGTAGCGAACAATTATCTTTTAGGCCATTCTTGAATGATACGACTGCTACTTCTTGATTACATTCTGGTATTCGGTTGAATACCTCATAGTATCTTTTTTCATAGGCCCTAAAGCCTTCATCCTTACTTATCCTCAAGGCCATCAATGCGTCCACCCTTAATGGCTGTAGCTTATTTGTCACGAACCGGGCCACAAACATCTTGGCCAGGCCTTCCGAAGTCTTCACGTTTTCCTTCGGTATTTTATAGAACCAATCTGATGCAATCTCCCCGAAGGATGAGGGGAATACTTTGCAGAGCAACGACTCGTTCCCACTATATAATGCCATTGAGTTCAAATATAGTCCGACGTGAAAGTTGGGGTCTGACTTGCCGTCGTATATTTGAAACCTCGGCATACTGAATCTCTTTGGTGCCTCGAACCTGTCCAATGCCACCGAGAATGGTGTCTTCAGCTTATCTGGGGATGTTACCTCGGTTTCGGCATTCTGCTGCTTCCTCTTGAGGTAATCTCTTAAGTCTTCTTTGCTCCGCCCAGGAGCTCGGCTATCTTTCGACTTCAGTCTCTTTGGTATACTACTCTCGGCCTCATGGTGAGCCCTTTTCGACCCTTCTCCATGAGTTGTGTCGAAGCACAGTGCCTGCCCCTGAATATGCCGATGCCCTCTTCGGTCTGCTTCCTTTGCGTGTTGCGTCCTTCGTGATTCTTCTCTTCTTGGCTCCCTTTGTCCAACCTCCCTGGAAGGTCGGTGAGAATGTCTTTCGCTCCCGTTGTGCTGGGGGGCTTCTGGAATTGCTTTCTGCCCTTGCTTCTAGGCATTGGCTGCTGGCATCGGCGTGTCCTGCAGCGGGTATGGTGGCTGCATGACATTATTTTGCATCATAAAGTTGACGATCGATTGTAGGTCTGCCAACTTATTTGCCATCTCTTTCACCTCTTCGTCCCTCCGCAGGCATCTATCCTTCCATACCTGGAGGTCATCTTCATTGTAGTAGCCACTTCGATCTAGATTGTTAGTCTGGCCGACGTCCTTTATGCCGGTATTCTGGTCACGAATTTCTGCGTTGTATTCGTCTCCTGTGACATCAAGGTCAATGGGTCTCCCACTCCCAACAGGAGTGTCGCCCTCAATGTTTTCCTTCTGTCCGTTACTGGCCATTTATTCTCCTATCTTTCCCACAGACGGCGCCAAATTGTGTGAGTAATTTTCTGACCACACTGCCCGCCTAGTAATCAGCTGGAAAAGCACTGGCAGAATAGATGGCCTCTAGCTAACCTGCAACAGAAAGAGAAGTCTCCGGCGGTGGTTCAACCACCCGGGGGCACTCCGACGATCAAGTCAGTATATCTCTCAAAGATAATCAAGTGCTAAACTCACAAGCTTAAGCATGAAAAGCATAAAATTGCGTACCTTAGACCCACGGGGGTGCCTTTATTTTATAGCCAACATAAACCTAGTCCCACTAGAAGCCTGACTTCTATGGACTCCCATTCAGTGCTTACTTTGGATTTTACAAGAGATAAAGATAAACTCCCTAAGAGCTTTATCCTTATCTTAGCAAAGTTCCCTCTTTACTCTAGGACTCTTGCCCCTTATCCATTTATCTCGGATTCCGATATCTTTGGAGATAACCTTGGCGTCACAACCAGGACACGTGGCACCTCGGCTGACACGTCGGCGTCACCTTACCACGTGTTGGTATTCAGAAAATACATCCCCATATTAATAATAAAAAATTGTTTAAGCAAAGGTGATCCCCTTGCTGTTGCTTTTGTCATTGTCAAATGGCCCCACTGACTCATTAGATGAGTAAGGATTTCTTCCTTAAATTCTCTACTTGACTTCTTCTTTGATAGGTCATTCGATTCACTTTTGGATCCAATTTCGATCATTCAAAACGTTCACATTTTAAAATTTATCGTGTACATTATACTTGTAAAAAATCAAATTGATCGAATATCGGAAGAATTAAAAACCATTTATTAAAAAAAATTTAATAAACAATTTTATTATTTAATAAAACTTTTAGTTTAAGTAGTTTTTAATATCCGATTGACTTGATTTTTTACAAGTATGATATACATGAAAAATTCTAAAATATGAACAGTTTGGATCATTAAAATTAGACCCAAAAGTGAATCCAATGACCCTTCAAGTAAGGAGTTAAGTAGAAAATTCAATGAGGAATCCTTGCTCTCATTAGATGGCCCAATCTTTTTTTTCTAATAAAAAGAAAAAAGAAAAAAGCTGGACATAGAATAAAAAATAAAATATAATTAAAAATTCACTTCTTTTTCTTGATGGGAAAGAGACCGAAAGCAAAAAGATAACCAAAAAAAAAAAAACCTAAGAAGGGTTTTGACTTCCTGCACACTGTTTTATTGATTAAAAGTGTAAGGTTTTTTTGGGAATCAAATCAATTTGGGAATGATTCTCAAAAAAAAAAAAAAACCAATTTAGGAACATAAAAAAATAAATAAATAAAGTGTTGCTTCTACCATTAATTTTCTCATTATTACAAATATGTGATTCATATTCTCTTTTATTATTGTTTTCAATTGGTAATACTTTTATTTTAATTTTTTTGAATGTCATATTGATATAATTGCAATCTTTTTAATTTTATATATTAAGAAAAAAATCATGAAATATGACGTGTGATTTCAATTACTAGGATTTTTTTTATTATATTTGGAAAATTTTAATTTTATTCAAATTAAGTGTTATAAATTCAAAATTAAAATAAATTGAGACTTGTATATAATTTATATGTTGAATTAGAATTCATATCTTGACACAAGCAAATGAATTCATGGTTCCGTCCCTACCTAATAAACCTCAATAAGGATGTCCATGATTTATCCTACACTATAAAACAAGAACAATGACCTGAGAAAAGGATAAAGAAAGCACAAACATGCCCCATAAAATTGCCAATTCATATAGTTGGATTTAAACTGTGGGGATATATTTCTGAGTACCAACACGTGGCAAGGTGACGCCGATGTGTCAGCCAAGGTGCCACGTGTCCTGGTCATTACGCCGAGGTGATCTCGGCAAGGCCGAGGTTATCTCCGAAGATATCGGAATCCGAGATAAGCGGATAAAGGACAAGAGTCCTAGAATGAAGAGGAGACTTAGTCAAGATGATGATAAAGCTCTTAGGGTGCTTATCTTTATCTCTTGAAGAGTCCAAGGTAAGTACTGAACAGGAGTCCATAGAAGTTAGGCTTCTATTGGGACTAGGTTTATGTTGGATATAAAAGAAAGGCACCCCCGTGGGTCTAAGGTACGCAATTTATGCTTTGAGCAGTGAGTTTAGCACTTGATTATCTTTGAGAGATATACTGACTTGATCGTCGGAGTGCCCCCGGGTGGAAGAGCCACCGCCGGAGCCTTTTCTTTCTGTTACAGGTTGGCAGGTGCCATCTATTCTACCGGTGCTTTCCAGCTAGTTACTAAGTGGGCAGTGTGGTCAGAAAATCACTCTCATAATTTGGCGCCGTCTGTGGGAACTTAGAAGAATAAATGGCCAGTAACGGACAGAAGGAAAAGATTGGGGACGACGCTCCTACTGGGAGTGGCAGACCAATCGACCTGATATTGAAGGAGACAACCACAATGCAGAAACCCGTGACCAGGGCCACGGAGAGAACGACGTCGGCCAGGAGGGCGACACTTCGAAGAAGACAAATCAAAGTAAGTATTATAACGAAGATAACCTCCAGGTATGGAGGGATAGGTGCCTTCAGAGGGATGAGGAAGTAAAAGAATTGGCAAACAAGTTGGTAGACCTGCAGTCGGTCGTCAACTTCATGATGCAAAACAATGTCATGCAGCCACCGTACTTGCTGCATGACACGTCGATTCTAGCAACTAATACCCAGAATGGAGGAAAGAAAACAATCCCCGAAGCCCCTCAGCACACCAGAAGCAGAAGGCACTCTCACCGACCTTCTAAGGAAGTCGGACGAGAGGAGCTGAGACGAGAGAAGTCCCGAAGGACGTACCACACGAAGGACCCAGAGCCCAAAGAACATCGGCATGTTCAAGGGCAGGCACTCTGCTTTGACACAACCCATGGAGAAAGATCAAAACGGGCTCACCATGAGGCCGAAAGTAGTGTGCCGAAAAGATTGAAGTCCAAAGATAGCCAAGCTCTAGGAAAGAGTAAAGAAGACTTGAGAGATTATCTCAAGAGGAAGCAACAGATTGCTGAAGCCGAGGTAACTTCCCCAGTTAAGCCAAAGACACCATTCTCGGTGGAACTGGACAAATTTGAAGCGCCAAAGAGATTCAGTATGCCGAGGTTCCAAATATATGATGGTAAGTCAGATCCCAACTTTCACGTTGGACTATACCGGAATTCAATGGCATTATATAGTGGGAACGAGCCGTTGCTTTGCAAAGTATTCCCCTCGTCCTTCGAGGAAATTGCATCAGATTGGTTCCATAAACTACCGAAAGGAAACGTAAAGACTTGGGAAGGCCTAGCCGATATGTTTGTGGCCAGGTTTGTGACAAATAAACTACAGCCCTTGAGGGTCGACGCACTGATGGCTTTAAAAATCACCAAGGATGAAGGCCTTAGGGCCTACGCAAAAAGGTACTCCGAGGTGTTCAATCGAATACCTGAATGCAACCAAGAGGTGGCGGTCGTATCTTTCAAGAATGGCCTGAAAGATGACTGCCCACTATGGAAGTCTTTGGCAAAGACATTGCCAAAAAGCATGGACGAACTCATGGCGAGAATCGAGAAATACACCAGAGTGGAGGAGGATACGTCGGGAAACAAAGAGACAAAGCAGGAGAAAGGAAACGGCTCACCGAAGCGAAGCTGAGGTAACAATGGACCGATCAAACAAGAAACGGAATTGAGGGCTAAACAGGCAGTAACGACTGTATTCCGAGTCCCGATCCACAAAGTCCTGGATCAAATACGAAACCAACCCTATTTCAGAGGACTGACAAGAACACCAGGAGAATTTATGGGAAGAAACGCCGGTAGGCATTGTGCTTACCACAATGAAGAAGGGCACCCAACTCAGGGTTGCAGAGCCCTAAAAGCACACCTAGAAGCCTTGGTGAGGCAAGGCCATCTGAGGGACTTTGTCGATGAGGCCAGGATAAGGGAAGAACAAGCAAGATTGCCTCAAGCACCAGCAGCTCCCCCTCCTCCAGCACAACAACCATAGGCAGCAGGACCACGGGTGGTTAATGTAATTCACTCAAAAGCGAATGAAAACGACATACGAGGGGAGACCCAGAAGGTAAAACACCTGCAGCACGTAAACCAGGTCGGACATAAAAGACCTCGGCCTGAAGAATGCCAGGGACCAACGATAGCCTTTACTAAAGCCGACCTAGAGATAGTCCAACATCCACATAATGATGCCTTGGTAGTATCCCTCCAGGTTGGGGAGTGCCAAGTGAAACGCATCTTGATTGATCAAGGCAGCTCTTGCGACATCATGTATGTTAGATGTTACAAGGAGCTAGGACTTCATCCTGATGACTTAGAGCAATCCAATGGCCCGATGGTCGGCTTCAATGGAACGCCGACATGGCCACTGGGCGCAACAAGCTTGGAAGTACAAGCCGGCACTAAGAAGGTCAGGACAGAATTCATGGTGATTGACACGCCTTCGCCATACAATATCATTTTGGGAAGGCCATGGTTGCATGCAATGGGGGCAGTTCCCTCAACATTGCATTAACTACTGCGATTCCCAACAGAACATGGGATAGAGGAAGTTAGAGGCGATCAGCTACAGGCGAAGAGTTGCTCCATGGCAGCAATGAAATCTACCTGCAGCGTGCGAGAGCCAGAGAAGGCAGAAATTGAAGATGAGGACTTGGAAGTCCTAGAAGACGTCGGCAAAGAACCAGCCGAGAAGAGCAAAGAGGTGCTAAAGAAAATCCTTGTTCAGGATGGGGATGAAAAACGCTTCTTTCTTATCGGCTCGGGCTTAGCCGAAGAAGCGGAAAAAAAAGTTAGAGACTTTTTTAAGAGAAAATATTGAGGTGTTCGCTTGGACACCTTACGAAATGCCTGGCATTGACCCCGAGGTCACTTGCCACAAACTGAATGTTGACAAGTCGGCTAAAGCTGTAATTCAGCGAGCCAGAAGACCGACGTTGATACACGTCGAAGCAGTAGAAGAAGAAGTAGACAAACTTCTAGAGGCCACGACCATTAGAGAAGTACACTACCCAACATGGCTATCCAATACAGTGGTGGTTAAGAAGAAGAACAGTAAATGGAGGGTCTGTGTAGACTTTACCAACCTCAACAAAGCCTGTCCCAAAGACAGCTTTCCCCTGCCCAAAATTGACCAGCTAGTAGATGCCACTTCAGGGCATGGAAGAATGAGTTTTCTAGACGCCTACAAGGGGTACCACCAGATCGCCATGTACCCTCTAGACGAAGAAAAAACCGCATTCATCACCCCAAAAGGCCTGTACTGTTACAGGGTAATGCCTTTCGGGTTGAAAAACACAGGAGCAACTTACCAAAGGTTGGTAACCAAAATGTTCAAACACCTGATTGGACGAACGGTAGAAGTCTACATCGATGACATGATCGTGAAGACCAAGGAACCTAAGGGTCATCTTGCCGACCTAAAAGAGGTCTTTAATATACTCAAAACATACCGACTCTGACTCAACGCATCGAAGTACACGTTTGGAGTTGGATCAGGTAAGTTTCTGGGGTACCTGGTAACAAGAAAGGGCATTGAGGCCAGCCCAGATCAAATCAAGGACATCCTAGAGTTGAAGAGCCCGACATCGGCAAAACAGGTGTAGATGCTAACTGGAAGGGCCACAGCCCTGAACAGGTTCATCAGCAAAAGCTCAGACTAATGTAAACCCTTCTTCAACCTGGTGAAGAAGGCCACGGATTTCCTATGGACTGAGGAATGTGAGGCCGCTTTGTCTGACCTAAAGAAATATTTGACCACGGCTCCAGTCCTCTAAACACCTGAACCTGGGAAAGAACTGTTTTTATATTTAGCAGTTTCAGAACACGCAGCAAGTGCAGTGCTAATCCGAGAGGAAAAAGGAGAGCAAAAGGCTATTTATTATGTAAGCAAAACCTTGGCTGATGCAGAAACAAGGTACCTACAACTAGAGAAATTGATGCTGGCCTTAATAATGGCTTCAAAAAAACTGAACCATTACTTTCAAGCGCACAAGATTATAGTACTAACAGAGCACCCACTGAAGTCCTTATTACAACAAGGAAACTTAACTGGAAGAATAGCAAGATGGGCAGTGGCCTTGGGCCAGTATGACCTAGAGTTCAGGTCGAGAACAGCAATTAAGGGACAAGTTTTGGCCAATTTCGTGGCCGAATTCACTCCAGAATCCATCGAACATCGGGCTCCGTTGAGCCAAGATGAACGATGTCCAAGCAAACAAGGGGAAGCCCAGCCAAAGGCAAAAGAACAATGAAAGGAAAAACTTAGACCCTGCAGCATTTACATCGGCGACTCATTTCGCCTGTTTGTCGATGGGAGCTCAAACCGGCAAGGAGCGGGGGCAGGAGTAGTGTTAATATCTCCTGATGGGGAAATATTGGAACAGTCTATTCGATTAGGGTTCAAGGCTTCGAACAATGAGGTAGAATACGAAGCATTGATTGCAGGACTAAAGCTGGCAGTGGCAGCGGAAGCAAATGAGGTAATAATTTTTGTGATTCACAACTTATAGTAAATCAAACAACAGGAGAGTTTGCAACGGCACACGCAAATGAAGTCATCAGGCTGACAGCCTTGTTTCACAACTACCGACTTTTGCAAGTTAGCCGAGATGATAACAGCCACACCGATGCGTTGGCCAACTTGGCAAGCTCAATGCAAACTGGAAAAACAAGGACAATAATGGTTGACTATTTGTCAAACCCAAGCATAGAACCACCGATCACAGAACAAGAAGCAATGTGTGCGGACTTGGGACCAAGCTAGATGGATGCAATTGTTGCATTCCTAAAAGAGGGAAAGTTACCAGAAGACCATAAGGAAGCACACAAGGTCAGATTGAAGTCGGCAAGATTCAATTTGACAGCGGACAGACATCTCTACAGAAGGTCCTTCACTGGACCCCTTTTAAGATGCGTACACCCTTTGCAGGTTGAAGATTTTCTATATGAAATTCATAAAGGGGTTTGTGGAAGCCACGCTGGGGGCAGATCACTAGCTCACAGGGCCATTACCCAGGGGTATTGGTGGCCCTACATGCAAAAAGATGCAGAAGCCTACGTGAAGAAGTGTGAACAATGCCAAAGGTTCACACCTTTGATACACCAGCCAGCTGCTGACCTGAACCCTGCATCCAGTCCATGGCCATTTGCCTAATGGGGCATGGATCTCATTGGGCAGTTGCCCCAAGCAGCTGGGCAAAGGAAGTGCTTGCTGGTAGCAACTGATTACTTCACGAAGTGGATAGAAGCAGAACCTCTTGCCAAAATCCGAGATGTGGACGTCAAGAACTTTATATGGAGAAACATCATCACCAGATTTGGCATTCTAAGAGCAATAATTGCCGACAACAGAACGCAGTTTGACGGTAAACTCATCAAGAACTTCTGTGCGAAATTCAAAATAAAGAATTACTTTTCAATACCAAGTTCTCCCCAAAGTAATGGGCAAGCAGAAGCATCCAACAAAGTAATTTTGGATGGTATAAAGAAGAGACTGCAAGCAGCAAAAGGAAAGTGGGTAGACAAGTTGCCCAATGTACTCTGGGCATATCAGACTATGCCGAGAAGATCAACAGGGGAAACCCCCTTTGCCATGGCCTACGGCACAGAAGCAGTCATCCCACTGGAGATCGGCATCCCAGGGATCAAAACCCAAGGAGTAGAGAATGAGACTAATGACATACTTCTAGCCCGAGATCTGGATCTCTTAGAAGAAAGAAGGGAAAAAGCTGTAATTCAGCTCGCAGCATACCAGCAACAGCTTGCTAGAGCTTACAATAAGAAGGTCAATCCAAGGGATTTTCAAGTCGGCGACCTAGTCCTTAGAAAAGCTGTTGGCAACAAGAAGGACCCCAGAGAGGGCAAGCTTGGCCCAAACTGGGAAGGATCCTACAGAATCACTTCGGTATTGGGCAATGGAGCATACCGGCTTGAAGACAATGAGGGCAAAGCATTGCCAAGACCTTGGAACACTTGTAATTTGAAATTTTTCTATCATTAGATGTTCGTTGTTATTTTGCCGACATCATCAATAAAATCTTAGCAGAATTTTCCAAGACTTGTGAATTGATAAAAGATACATCATGTTGTTTCTAATAATGAGAACCCAAGTGGAACTTAGGTTCACATTGGGAGGCAGAGAGAAGACACAAATGTCTAACACTTGTTGAAATTTGTAGCAATTTACAAGTTGAAGTTAAGCCGAGATTATTGTTTATCTTCACTTGTTGAAATTTGTAGCAATTTACAAGTTGAAGTTAAACTGAAGTAATGCTTAACGCTTGTTGAAATTTGTAGCAATTTACAAGTTGAAGTTAAGCCGAGATTATTGTTTATCTTCACTTGTTGAAATTTGTAACAATTTACAAGTTGAAGTTAAGCCAAGATTATTGTTTATCTTCACTTGTTGAAATTTGTAGCAATTTACAAGTTGAAGTTAAACCGAAGTAATGCTTAACGCTTGTTGAAATTTGTAGCAATTTACAAGTTAAAGTTAAGCCGAGATAATCGTATATCTTCACTTATTGAAATTTGTAGCAATTTACAAGTTGAAGTTAAACCGAAATAATGCTTAATGCTTGTTGAAATTTGTAGCAATTTACAAGTTAAAGTTAAGCCGAGATAATCGTTTATCTTCACTTGTTGAAATTTGTAGCAATTTACAAGTTGAAGTTAAGCCAATATATATTGTTTAACGCTTGTGGAAATTTGTAGCAATTTACAAATAGATCATTGTTTAGCACTTGTTATAACTCGAGAAAAG
Organism: Camellia sinensis; assembly: GCF_055761805.1. Classification (NCBI taxonomy): domain Eukaryota; kingdom Viridiplantae; phylum Streptophyta; class Magnoliopsida; order Ericales; family Theaceae; genus Camellia; species Camellia sinensis. Next base: position 189,602,549 of record NC_138961.1, on the reverse strand, counting down.
TTTTTAAAGTTGTGATTAAACCAGTATATGTGTATCCTTGTTGAAATTTATAAGCAACTTGCATGACTGCCGAGGTAAATCGTCAAGTGACATAACTGAGGTGTGTCACCCCAAGAAAGATTGCACAAAGAAGGAAGAGTACATAAGACATGCAAAATATTCTAAGTATAGAATGATGCACAAAGCAATAAAGAGAAGACAAGAAAAGAAAAATTATATTCATTCACCAAGAAAAGGGCACATCGGCCATACAAAAAGCATACATTGTTCCAAAAGTTAAAGAAGCAACAAAATACAAGTAAGCAAAAGAAAAACATGAAGCTAAGACTCCTCTCCATCAGTTGGTTGAATTTGAAGATCAGATGCTGGTTGAGAAGACATCCCAGCAGCCTTATCCGCCTCTATTTCGGCATCAATTTCTTGCAGAGTTTCTTCAACACTCTTGTCCACAGAGGAGATGTCGGCTAGTGCATTCTCGGGAATAGCTTCTATGGGAACCTCATCACCTTCCTCATCCTGAGTCAAGTCTAGGACTTGCTCATTCTAGGGAGGGGACTTGCCCCTATCAGCATCCTTGGATTTTCTCACCAAGGCCTGATCACCATCTTCATCATTTTCCTCGGATTCGGATTCGCCGACATCTTGATTTAGAGGTTGAAATGGAGGGAATGGCAGAGGAATGGCATCAAGTTTTCTTAATGGCGAGTCCTCTGGGACGTTAAGTTTCTTCAGAAGGGACATCCAACCAAGGGTAAAACCCTTGTTGCATGCCTCCTTCACTTGCTGTTCATAAGCATCTGTGGCGTCGGCCATGCCTTGGGCATATGCCTTTTCATCAGCATCTTTTATTTCAACCTCTTTGGTGGCCAAGGCTTCTTGAAGTTCCTTCTCAGCTTGGGCCATCTTCTCCTCGGCCTCCTTTCTTTGGGATTCAGCCACTTTTTTGATAGCCTCAGCAGCCTCAGCCTTCTTTTCGGCATTATTCTGAGCTTTGATTGCAGCCTCGGCTTGATCCTCCAGCTTCTTCATTTTTTATTCAACGCCCTTATTGATCTTTTGCAGAGAAGAGAACTCATTCTTCATGTCGGCCAGCTTTTGCTGATTTTCAAAGGATTGAACAGAAAAGGAGTGGGCATGCTAAATTGCCTGAAAGAACACAAGGCAAAAATTAGCACAAAATTTTCTAAATACAAAACAAAAAGAAGAAAATTACCAAGAAGAAGACACTTACTTGAACGGAGCGTTGAAGCATCAACGCATAATTCTCGTACTCGCTCAACTCGGCGTTGCGGTCAAGGTTGTCGGGAAGGAGCAAAGTTGTGCTTAGGGCTACGCCGACATTGATGTCGTCGGCACTGTCAGTAGCCAAGACTGGCTTGTCCTCTAGAGTTATTTTTAGGGACTAGGGGGCATCGCTCTTCTTGGATCCCGAAGTCGTAGCGGAAGAAGACCTCGGCTTTTTGGATTTTGGAGACTCTGATGGCTGGGCTTCCGAGCGCCTCTTCCCAGCAGAGGGTTGAGGTTTGTCACTCTCAGCCAACCTTGATATAGGCAAAGCATCCTCAGACTCAGTCTGAGTAACTTTAGCCTTTGGTTGGGCCTTCTTAATTCTTTTTGGCTTAGGTGGAGGAAGGGTTTGTACTGGTTGATCTTCAACCGATGATGGAATGCTGGCCAGAAGATCTTTTGCAACTGGTTTTGCGCGACCCATCTCGGCAGTAGAAACTGTTCGACGTCGGCGGCGGCGCTGTGAAATTGGAACCAAGTATGGAGCTGAAGTAGACGGTTGCTCGGTCAGATCAGAAGTTGACCCCTGATCTGTCTGAGATGTTGATGCGGTCTGTGGAGTAGTGGCAAAAGGTGGAGAGAGGCTTTTCTTCTTCCTCTTAGGGACGTCAGGCAAGGTTGACTTATAAGTTGAGATAAAATTGAGGAGTAGAGGCGCCTTTCTTTTGTGGATTGGCAAGTCTAGAAATTTCTTCAAATCCTTGCTGGGAACAAAGGATTGACGAAAATTTTTCGGTGGCTGATGAACAGCTGCAAGAAGAACAGACATCAGAAACAGACAAAGTATTTAAGACTTCAAAAGAAAACAGGCAAAGCTGAATATTGGGCTCTTACCCTTGCCCTCTAAAACTGAACAAGGAAGAGGGTAGAGATGGATGTCCTCGTCTGGAGCAAACTCCCAATTTCCCGAGGTAATAAAATAGTCATCTCCAGCCCCCTTGTTGGAGTCTGGGAGGTCGGCTACGATTTTGAATTCTGTAGACCTTGGCTTAAAGTAATAAATGTAGCCTTTTTCTTTCAAATTAAGGGCACACATGGTATAGCAGTACTGGATATCGGCTAGGGTGATCCTAACGTTTTCCTGTTTAGCTAAGGCAATAATGTCGTAGATCACTCGATAAGAGTTAATGGCCAGTCGCATGGGTTCAACTTGTAGTAATGAAGAATCTCGGGAAAAAGGATGTTAAGTGGAAATCGGAGTCCACACTCAATAAAGGAAACCACAGGGAAGGGCATGGAGTTTTCTGTAGGCATGATGGAGTCATCATCCCCAGCCAACCTCAGATTGACATCGGCTGGGATTTCAAACTCTTGCCTAAAAAATTCCAGCTTAGAGGGGTTGTTTACCCGATGTTCCCACATACCCATGATGTCGGGATAACTAAAGGTATTGGGTTTCAATAAGAAGATGGTTCAAATAGGGTTATTGGGACCTCGGGGATACGAAGATGAAGATCAAAGGCACAGATCTGGAAAAGACACAAAAAAACAGAAAACAAATACGAAGTTTCAGAATCAAGAACAGAGATGGACTATCAAGAACATGAAGAATACAAAGGGTTGAAGGCCAAGAACAGTGGCAAGGCGTGCAAGAAGAACTATGAACAGTACATGTATTCAGGGCATAAGCAAAAAAGCGAAGTCAACACATTCAGATGTATGATTTACAAATTGATTATTTGAGCAAAGCAGTAGTAAACAAGAAATTCCAGAAAAGATCAAGAACTGGAATAAGAAGAAAACAGTTGCTTACCAGAAAATATGAAGCCAGTATAAAGATTGCTGAAGTCAGATGACAGTTACAGATGTAACGAGGACGACGAAAGCTTCACAGGAAGGGAGAACGGAAGACAGTTGCAGAGCTTGAATACTGGAACAATGGCGTATCCAGGAGCTAGAGAGAGAAAAAGCAAAGAGAAATCGAATGCAAAGGTGAAAAATGAAGAAAGGGGGAAAAGTTTTTGTCAAAAATGAAAACGGCGGCAAAAAGTAATCAATACGCCTAGAAAAACGTATGCGTCAGACAGCGCATGTGAGGGAGAGACGGCTTGCAAACGCGTCATGAGCACGGTCCAATAAGGTAAAGACGCGTGAATGAAACGGTTGAGTAAATGATGCATAACAGCTCATACACGTGAAAGAGTTCACTGGAATTCTTGTTCTCTGAAGAGAACATGTCGGCTTGAAATGAATGATCTCGGCTGAGGAGTTCTTAAGCCGATATACAAGAGGAAGTACCGATATAAGTTCCATCACCTCAGAATGCTGAGGAAACAGAACCTAGGGGGCAGTTGTGGGGATATATTTCTGAGTACAAACACGTGGCAAGGTAACGCCGATGTGTCAGCCAAGGTGCCACGTGTCCTGGTCATTATGCCGAGGTGATCTCGGCAAGGCTGAGGTTATCTCCGAAGATATCGGAATCCGAGATAAGCGGATAAGGGACAAGAGTCCTAGAATGAAGAGGAGACTTAGTCAAGATGAGGATAAAGCTCTTAGGGTGTTTATCTTTATCTCTTGAAGAGTCCAAGGTAAGTACTGAACAGGAGTCCATAGAAGTTATGCTTCTATTAGGACTAGGTTTATGTTGGCTATAAAAGAAAGGCACCCCCGTGGGTCTAAGGTACGTAATTTATGCTTTGAGCAGTGAGTTTAGCACTTGATTATCTTTGAGAGATATACTGACTTGAACGTCGGAGTGCCCCCGGGTGGAAGAGCCACCGCCGGAGCCTTTTCTTTCTGTTACAGGTTAGCAGGTGCCATCTATTCTGCCAGTGCTCGCCAGCTGGTTACTAAGCGGGCAGTGTGGTCAGAAAATCACTCACACATAAACCAAGGGTGTCTAGCACAATAAATAAATAAATAAATGAAAAAGATTATAAAAAATTGACTTTGTGATGAAAGGAATGATTAATAATAATAATAATAAATAATTTGATAAATTTATATTTAAACTAAAAAATCTATTAAAATAACTTATTATTGCTTTAAAAAAATTATTATCATTTTTATTTTACTTTATTTTTGGTAAAAGACTTGTGTTTGAAAATCATTTAAAAAATAATAAATAAAAAAAGGAATTTTATGGGCATTATGTGATGTGTTTGGGATTTGGTGTGGAGCAAGGATCCTCGATCGCCCTTTCCTGCTACCCTCCCTGCCGCCCTCGCCAAAACGACGTCGTTTGGTTAGTGTTTTTTTTTTAACCCAAAATTTGAGTTTCATCTTCCTTTGATATGTTCTGTTTAGCCCTAACATCATCAGAAACGAGAGAGAGAGAGAGAGAGAGAGAGAGAGAGAGATGGTGGAGTATACATGGACAGGTCCAGGATTATGACTTTGGAGGGGCCAAAGTACGTTTAACCTCTAACCAATAAAATTTGAAGTTCAATACCAATTTCTACTAACATGAAAAAAAATCAATAATGTTACGATAAAATATTGAGCTATATATTTCTTGTCAACATAGTTGAGTACCAAAAGATGATCATACAATTGAGAATATTTTTTTGCCCATATTCACTTACAAAAAGTAGTAACTATTTCTACATCCATTTATTTACTAAAATTAGGCATCTTCAATTGAGCTCGATGCTCTTTCATAATATCAAAAGCATGAATGATAGAGTCTACGTCAAACTCTCGAGCAATGTCTTTTTCAATGTATGTAATCAAGTAACTAGCCAGAAAACCATTTTCCATTGTATTGCGCAATTTAGACTTAACGAGTTTCATAGTTGAAAATGCACGTTCTGATGTAACAGTTGAAACAGGTAAAGTCAACACAAGACGGATCAATCTATCAATAAGAGGATAACTTGTCGACTTTTTTATTTTTGCCAATATTTGACACAACTCAGAAATGGTTGACAGCTTCTGAAACTCGAGAAGTATGAAAATATCAAGCTTATAGTTTTCCAACTGATACTTCAAATGCAATTTTTCTTGCTCGGAGAAATCCATGGGATAAAATTTATTTGCAAGTTTGCAAATATCCTTAATTTTGAATGATCTATAACCATCCCTAAGATCCAAAACTGAGCTAAGAACAAGCAATTTCATTACATCTTCCTTAAACCTATTGTTTAATTCTTATAACTGAGAATCAACTGTAATCATAAAAATATCAACTCGAAAATGATGTTCCACGGTGAGCTGATCTCTTTCAGAACGAGACCGACCTCGGCCTCCTTTATAAAAACAGCTCATATCAGAAATCTGTATACCATGATCATTAGAAAATAATTTAATTTTCTCCAACAATGGAACCCATCCATCTTCTCTAAATTTTTGAATAAGTATCCTCGTTGTAGACACCAAATCATAGTATTAAAAAAAAAATCACAATATTTAGTTAATAATTGTACCAATAACAATTATCAGATTTTCATCGCACCAATAACAAATTAAAAGCAAAATAATCACATTATTCAGTCTAAAATCACAATCAATCATAGATTAATAATATTCAATCTAAAAGCAGAATAATCACATCACATTGAAGCTGAAGGGATATCATATATCAGGTAACTTACCAGATTCATAACTCTTCGTTTGTGAATAACAGATAACATATGCCCCCACAGATTATTTTATTTGATATCCTTTCAAATTCATAACTTATTTTTTTGTCAAACCACAGTGCAATTCCTTACTCTTCATTTATGAATATTAGATAATTTCATCTGTAGGGATATCCACGGTTCCACCATCCACGCCGACAGCTCCGACGAAGCCTCTACCGGACCACCTACAACAAAGCTTCTTCGTATCTCTTGTCGCTTTGCTCCTTTCTCTTTCGCAGAATCGCAGCAAGTCTCTCAGATCAGATCAATTGTTTTTTTTCTTTTTTTTAAACTTAGTGCTTTGTTTAAAGCTTCTCTAGCAAGCCTTATAGCTTATATATATGTAAAAGTTTCATATTTTACACTTTCACCTACTAAAGTTTCTAAAATTTTGCTTTCATCTTGACCTAAATAAAAAATACATATAAATGAAATTTAAAATAGATTATTATATATGTTAACTAATTCAAAAAAAAAAAATTCTAAATAGTTTAAAAAATTGGGAGGGCTACTCTATATAATTTTGAAATTATCTAAAAAAAAAATTGGGGGTGCGAACTTTTATAATTTTAAATTATTTTAAAATTTATAGTATAATATATGGTATTTTTCAAATTTTTGGGGGTGCAGCCACCCCCCTCCGCCCTCCCCTAGATCCATCCTTGGGAGTATAGACATTCATCCTGCAAAATGAAGAGATCAAAACACAAGTGAATCAGTCATAGATAGATTTATGCTATGTTTGGGTCTTAAAATTTGTTTAGTTCCTACTATTCATTAATTTTTTCATTTCCTTCTCTATTTCATGCACAAACCCCTCTACAAAAAAATTATTTAAACATTATTAGGAGACTTGGAACAACTTTTAAGTGAAAAACAAAAACACAAATAAACTAACTCACATATATTGAGTTCTTGTATGATTCCTTTTTTGCTGGCGTACTGCTATTGAATTTAAAGAGTGAGATTGAGAGCAAATGTAAGCTCAATGATAGTATCATCTGTAAACCCAATTAAAACAAAAATTAATTTCATATATATATATATATATATATATTATATAATGAAGATGAAAGATTAGGTAAGAATGAAGATTGAAGGGACCACATCTTATTTTGCCTCGTCTTGCCGCTGAATCGACACCATCTTGACCGCCATCGTCATCCTCCGACTCTACTCCTTCTGTTTCGTCTCTCTCCTCTCTTCTGTTCATGTTCTTCTTTGATGGTTAGGTTCACATCGACGAGAGAGAAAGGGAAAAGAGGGAAAAAAAGAAAAGAAAGAAAAATAAATAAATGAATACAATTAAATTTAATGTTAAAACGACGTCGTTTGAAAACGCTGCAGGAAGCGCGGCGGAGGATCCAGCCTCTTTGGTGTGCAGCTGTGTTGAATTACGAGGAAGATGTGGCGGCGTACACAATAAAAGCAGCCACAGATCGAAGGGCCTATAATCGAGTCATTTTCTATAGGCCTCACCTTAATACTGTCTCTCAATTGGATTTGCTCTCTTCTTGGGAAGACAAAACTGGACGTGCTTTCAAAAGGACCTATGTATCAGAAGAATCTATCGTCAAACTCTCCGAAAGTAAGTGCTCTATTTGATAACTTTATTTTTTTAATTTTTTTTAAATTACAGATATAATTGGTAAGATTTACTTAAAATATGAATTGTTTCATGTTATTAAAAATTTTTAGGATAAATTACAAACATAATCCTTGAGATTTACTTAAATTATAAATCACCCCTTATGACTCTAGAAATTACATTTTGTTCCTTAAGGTTTCTAATTTCATAACAAATAGATCATTTTATTAATAAATCATCAATTTAATTAACAGTTTTAAATAATATTAAAATTTTATTTCAATTAATAATTCAAATAATTTTATTATTGTATAGGTGAACAGTTAGAAATTTCACTTTTTCAATTAATTCTGTTAAATAAAAAATTTTGACAGGGAGGTATTTGTAATTTTCGAAACCACAGGCGGCAATTCGTATTTTAAGCAAACCTCAAGGGGTGTATTTGTAATTTATCCAAAATTTTAATTTCATAACATATGATCCCTTTTATTTATAATTATTAAGTCAATTAACAGTTTTTAATAATGTCAAAAATATATTTCAATTAATAATAAATAATTTTATTATTGTATAGAAAAGTAATCAGGAATTTCATTTTTTAGTTAATTTTGTTACCTTCTAAAAAAAAGTTTATTATGTTAAAAAAAAATTATAACAATGAAATATTTATAATTTTTCAAATCACAATGAGTAATTTGTGGTTTAAGCCAGTGGCGGAACCAAGAAATTAGGTTAGATGAGGCACTTATTAATTATAATTTTTTATTTTAAAAAAATCATGAGCAACATTAAGATAATCATTATTTTATGAGATAAATTTAAACATAAAAAATTACATATTCATTATTAATAAGAACAAATCAAAATTCTATAATAGTGTGGAATAGCTCGGTATGAGATGATAATGTAAGTTTGTAATTTTAGCACAAAAAATTATGGATCAAAATTCATAATTTTAAAAAATAAAAATACATCATTTATAGCACAAATTATTATAAAATCTATTTAATTTTTATTTGACAGAAAAATATTAAACATATGACATTGCTTATAAATGATGTGTTTTGAATGAAAATTATTAAACAGTCTTAGAGTACCATATGGCGTTACCTATGTAATGCTCAAAGCATAGAAAATCACAAATCACACTAAGTGGTATGTCAACTACTTGAAAATAATGAGTTCATTATATTCAATTTATAATATTTTTCGCTACACTATTGATTTGAACTATTACATAAATAATACCACATAGTATTCTCAAAGTTTAAAATAACTACTTGTGGTAAACAATATAATAAATCATTATCCAAAGAACATATTAAGAAAAAAAAAATTCAAAACTGAAGGGGGGGCACGTGACTCCCCTGGCCTTATGCTGCCTCCACTCCTGGTTTAAGCAAATTTCATATGGTGTATTTGTAATTTCATTAATTTTTATATTTTTATGAAGTGAAAAAGGATTGATTAACATGTGACGTGATATTTTTATTTTATTTTATTTTTATTTTTTTATCTGAAAGGTTCTCTGCCAAAACAGAGCCCAAGTCTAATTAATTTGGAAAGGCTAACAAGAGTTCTTGAGATATTGTTAATATTAAAAATGTAAAAATATTTTAAAATTAGTAAGAAAATGTCTTGTGGCTTTTATTATCATTTTTATTTTGTTATGCTTCAAGAATGTTTGTTAGCAAGATCCTATTACATTTGATAAGCTTCACCAAAAATTACCCATAGTTAAACCCACAAAATTCTATTAAATATATAATCTCATAACATAATCTAAAAAAATTAGGTCCATAGTTTTATTTATTTTCCCTATCCCTCTGGGTGAAGATTGCTCGGCCAGGCAGGGCCGAGATTGCTCAATTAATAATAGATTTTGAGTCTGTCAAAAAAATCCAGTCTAACTATCAAAGCTTATATAGTCAATCAAAACCCAACCTTATTACAAAATATAATTCTCAAACTCGTCCATCAAGTCTCTATATGTATATGGGTTGTTTTTAAGAAAAATTACAAACATACTAGTTTCTAAACAAATAATTAGGACTAAACAACATATTGGACAACAAAATAAATAATACACATCACAATCAGTTCTTTGAAATGTGTTTAGCAACTCTTAGAAATGATTATGAATTTTAAGTAAAATAAAATCTGCAGTAAATGGTTTGTATATTTTCTAATGTATTATATAAATAAATAAAACAAAATAAATATACAAGCGAGCTGGGCTATAGATTTGAATTTTAAGTCTAACCCATTAATTTAATAGACTTAAAATATTGGCCTAATCTAACTTTACAAACTAAAATACTATTTTCAAACCCTAAAAAATAAGATTGAGATGAACAAACTGACAGTCCAATGTGTCGATGCCCACCCAATGGGTGATTCTATTTGCACCCAAAAAATAACTCAGCACGCTCAAGTAAAATTTTAAAATTTTAATTTCTAGTATACCCTAATGTAAATTTACTAATAAGGACAACACATATTAAATTTTAAAATAAAATATTATTTTTCTCCTTGATACACCCTAATCACTTATAGTATTCTTCATACTCAAGTCTCATCATCTTTTTTATCAAGTTTAACTTATTTTCTCTTGTTCTTCTTCTTTACTCTAAAACTCCAATCCACTTCACCAAAACTCACCATTATCATCAACTTCGTTGTTTTTTATTGTATTGTTACTTGCAAATAGAAAAATTTTTTTGAACAAAATCAACCAACGGATGAGAATAATAATCAAAATTGTTTTTTGAAGCAACCTATCAAAGAGAAGGTAAGTATTCACATAAATATCAAAGTACAATTATTGATTTTATGTGTGTTTTTTTTCTTTTAACGTAAAAATGAATATTTAGTCTGTTTTATGTCAATATTGTTCAGGCTTTTAGATCCAAACAAATTCACTTTATTCGAATCTAAAAGTCCGAACAAAACAATCTTGTTCGACGCTAGACAGCCAAACAAGCTAACTATGTTCGGCTCTGTAAGTTCGAAAATTGTTACTTTATTAAAATATTATATTATTTAAAGATAATTTATGAAAAAATATAGAATACATTAAGAGTAAATTATACATTTAAATAATTTAATAGAAAGTACTAAAAAAATTAGACATACTCATTACAGGAATTTACACATTCGGCGACTAAAAATGCCGACTAAAACAGATTTAGTCGCCAAAGATACACACTTTAGCTACCAAAATATATTTAGTCCCCAAAGATAGGAACTTTAGCTACTAAAAGAAATTTGGTCGGTATTGATGTTACTTTTGGCGACTAAATTTAAGTTTAGTCGTTGAAAATAGGACTTTGGGGTACAAAAAAAAATCTTGGTCTCTAAATGTACAATCTTTAGCTACAAAGAATAATTTAGTAGCTAAAGATGTTACTTTTGGCAACTAATTTAAGTTTAGTCGTTGAAAATAGGATTTTAGGCTACAACAAAAAAAATGGTCCCTAATTGTACAATGTTTAGCTACTAAGAATAATTTAGTCGCTATTTATCTTACTTCTACTGACTAAACTATTTGGTCAGCAATTGTAATTAAGTTTTCAAGGGAAGATTTCCAATTTAGGAGGATTCCTAAAACAATTAGCGACTAAATTATTTAGTTCGCCGGGAAAAACTGGTTTTTGTTTCTTTTTGGCGACAAACAGACACTGGTCGGGAAAAAACTAAACCTAAGAAATTAAGGTCGATCTGTCTCTCTCTCATTCGCGCCTCTGTGTCACTGTCTCTCTTACTCTCGCCTCACGCCTCTGCGACTCTCTGTCTCTCTCACTCTCACTCTCGCTTTTGCCCCCCTCTCTGTCGATTTGTCTCTGTCTGTTACACGAGCACCACCGCAAGGGTTACACGAGCACCACAGTCACTTCCAGGTATCTCCTCTATTTCGCCCTCTCTCTATCTCTCTCTATTTGTCTCTGTGTCTTCCTCTCTCTGTTTTCCTCCATTCGGAACTGTGAGGCGCCATATGTTGAAGAAGTGGAACAAGTATTGTTCCTTCCATCTCTATCGACCTCTTCATCACAAAGATCTTGTGTATTATCCATCTAATTCACTGCAAAACCACACTACACCCAACAATCAAAACACTAGTTTTCGAAGCATTGTTGTTTGGTGATGATGAACAGACCTTGCTGAATTGATTGGAGTTTAGTAATCGACCTAGCCCCAAATCGACCCAGCCCCAAATCGACCCAGCCCCAAGCTTCTTTTCCATACTCCATCTATGAGGATGTTGGTCATGACCCATTAACAAACATAGCATCGACTCCCATTGAGTTCCGTTCATTGAATCACCCACACTCTCTTCCCTCTGATCAAAACCAACATTTTTGTTGCATTGAACCTAAGAAAAATAACAACCTTCTCTCTCTCTCTCTCTCTCTCTCTCTCTCTCTCTCTCTCACTCACATTCCTTCTTCTCTTTCTGATTTCAATGGCATCAGATTGAACCTCTATTCAGGTACCCCTCTCTCTCCTCCCAATCTAGTTTGGTAGAACTATTGTGTGTGCCTCTCTGTGTTTTTTTTTAATGTTTCAACTGTTGAACCCAAATGAGTTTAACTGAAATGCTTGGGTAAATCACTGAGTGGGGTTAATTGGCTCAAATTGTAAGCATCTCATATTAGCCAATTGAACCATTATACACTCTTTCACATGTTGAGTTCAACTTCAGGCAATTGAGTATAACACCTTAGCACCTTAAAAAAGAAAAAAAAAAAAGGCATTAAAATTAGCGTAATAGGACAGATGGTTTGGCCATGTACAATGAAAACCTATAGATGTAACCATAAGGAAGGTGGATGTGATCACCACATATGAAACTGTAAGCGGAGGGGAAATTCAAAACTGAATGCGATAATAAAAAAAGATATGCATTTGTTTAATCTAACTGAGAATATAGCCTTTAACAAAGAAGAATATTGAAAAAATATTCAAATACCCCACTTGATTGAGAAACAAGGCTTAATTTCATTTGGTTTGGTTTGGTTTGGTTTGATTTAGGAGAAAAGCAAAACCTAATGATCTAAGATTGGTGACTGACAGTGATACATAATTTTGACTATCAAGAGCACAATGAGTTTGTTCTATGTGATGTGTGCATGCTAGTCTCTGTGGTGGCTAGTTAATAAAGTTAATAATTTTGACTATCAAGAGCACCTAATTTTGACTATCAAAAATTAATAAAGTTAAAATTTGTGTTCAAGCCCATGCTAGTCTCTGTGGTGGCTAGTGGCTTATGGTTTCATTTTTCTATGCAGAAATGGGTTGAAATTATAGGACAAGCATGCCATGGTGTGGATTTCTTGAAAGATCAAGATGTAATCAGGATTGTCCTTAATATATTGCAGGTATGTTTTACGACTAAAACAATTTTTCTCGAGTCAATGAAATTACATTATTTGTTGTACTTTCAGAACTTGGTTCTCTCATGAGATGGAGCATTATTTTTTTCTAAGCTTCTTCTTCTTCTTCTTCATCATTTATCTTTTTATTTATTTTCTTTGGGGGTGGGGTGGGTATTCTGTGTGTGAGTTGATGTGAAATTGAAACCACTTAGGGAGTCTTTGGCAAGCCATGCTTTATTATTTGACTTTGTTTTACTACAACAGAATGCACTACTTTTTTATTTTATTTATTTTTTTAGCATGGAGATATTTGAACATAATAATGGTATTTTTTTTTTGTCAAAAATATCGAGTAATACAGGACAAAAATATTCAGTTCTTTGTGGAAGTAGCAAGGATTGAATGTAACAAAAATTTACCATCCTGATAGAGGACTCAGTTCACTTTTCCAATAAAAATTACTAACATGATATTATACTGTATTTCAATAGTCTAAAAAGAAAAAAAATTAATATACCACATTCTGAAAGAACTCTAATATTACTTAAGAAGTTCAAAATCATTTTGAATAATTCCAGAATGAAAACTGTGGCTTCCTAGTGAATGATGTACATGAATATTTCCCCATTTAAAATATTTCTGCTTTTTTTTTCCTTACTCACGGTACATTACCCCATCACAATATTGTCATTATTAATTCAATAAGTTGAAATTTGGTGCAAAATGCCAGCTACAAACCTCTTCATGTCCAAATTAGTCCAATCAATGCACCAAGCTGTAGAAATATTTCTCATTCTTATGGTTTTCGAAAGGAATGAATAATGACAGTATCATGAACAACATTTTGAAAGAAGAACATTTATGGCATCAATCCTTCGGAACATGGATAGCTAATTTAACTAGCCTAAACTTGTAATATGCAAGAAGTTTAGACTGACTACATTTGAAAGCCATGAAAGTGCAGTAAATCGCAACAACAGATCCCAGATCATATATCCCCATGCATACAAAAGATCAATGTGATATAATTTGAACACATAAATTTTCAGTTGTCATCTAGAAGAAACATTCAAATTTGAACCATAAAGAAGAATTCAATGTATGTCGATGTTATTGATATTGTGATTTCAATCAATTCTCATATTTGAAAATATAGAGAACCACTAGGGTTAGCCCAGTGGCCAGAACCCATGTACCTCACTAGGAGGTCAAGGTTCAACTCCCCCTCCCCCTCTAATGTACCCAAAAAAAAATACAGAGTAATTTTGCATCTTTTACAATGCGACTTTTACCATTCACCAAGCCACACAACAGTACCCCTGCAAAACTTTTTAAGATTTCCTCATCATTGGCTGTAATTCACACAGAAGATTTTTAGTGACAGCATAAGACAGCCAACACAAATGCTAAACATACAACACCAGCATTCTGCACGAAATTGCCCTTACATGGCAACCGAACACAGGGATGTGGCAAGCTCGGATGCATTGTTCATCTTGCAAGGGTCTAAGCTACATCTGAGAGGAAGTAATCTGGTTCACCGTGGCCATAAAAAGAAATATGGTTGTATCAACCATGCCTTGAAACTCAGATGTCAAGCCAAGGAAACACATCTTTTTGGGTGTGCTATTTCTCAAATGCATTCATACAGATCTTCTCCAACAACAATGGCCAGTCTTCTCCAAGTTGCTGTGGATTTAACTCCATTGCAACCTTGAAATCAAGCAATGATATTGGGTTCATTACAAAGAATTGTAGACATGCTCCACATTGACAAGAAGAAATGTAAGTGCTACAAGTGTTACAAGTTCTACTTTATGGACAAAGAACTAGTGCTACAAGTGTTACTTTATGCTAATCATGAAGCTATTTTTTTTCTCCGCCTTTTACTCTCCTCTTACAATTCATTGCATCATTAATGGGTAAGTAACGATTTAGTACATCAGTGGTGATAGTAAAAGAATAATGTTCGTTCAATATTATTGTACTCATCATGTTTTACCCTAGGCCTATGCCAAATCAAATACATACTAGGAAACAAACTGCTCTGTCAAATGGGGCTGTAATTGGGTTGTCAAATACATATTAGGATTATACTTTTTTGTAAAATTAATTGAATTTCATGAACAGGGTGAAGTATATGGTGCTGTTTTAACGGCGAAAATAAATGATATGGGAAACTATGGGTGCTACCCAGATTGTGAGGAGAAGATGTCAGTGCCTCTTTTTGCTGAGGCTAACATAAATCTCATGAGAAAAAGACCAATGAAATCATTGGTAGCTCATTGTAAGTTGAAACTCACGGTCAGAATCTTAAACATATTCTTCACCGGTGACCTTGTTTCTATAAGTCTTTTCATGATTTTTCTCAACAATTTGTCTTTAGTTGTGCCAAAATATATAGTATTAGTCAACTCACGTTTGTTTCATTATGTGTGGTATAGTTCTAGGATCAGCAATCGTGATTGAATTTATATTGATTTTTCCTCTTGGTGTGCTACTTCTATATTATACGTGCAAATGCACAATTGTTCTGGTCAATGAAAAAAGGAGCCGCGGTGCCCAGAACATTGAGCTCTGTCAGGTGCAAAGTTCCAGTAAGAAAACTGTAAGTACACCATAAACTTCTACAACCAAAATCCTCCTATTACTTCTGCTACCACTATTATTGTTGCTTTTAATCAGTGTTCGTACATGAATCAGTGCGTGGTTTTTATTTTTACTTTTTTGTATTTCCTACGGTCTGCTTAATGGCTGAAAAGTAACAAAATTTTCCCTGAAATTGAGAATCACTTGAGATGATAGCTAGAAAATATTATTTCAATCATTGAATTTGCAATCTTATTTCACTGAATTAATAACCAATCTGATGATGACATGTTATATTTATTTGTATGCAGTCCAGTACAGATTTATCTGAGATTGTGACTCACTTCACCGGGTGGTGTCCAAGACCCTCCTTGCACATGAGCCAGCCCTCAAACTTTCGCCAGCGGTAACTGTGAAAACTTTGAAATGATTGTAAATCAAAGTGAAACTATGATAAACTTTTCATTGATTTTGTTTTCAAAATCATGAAAACCAAAAACATAACCAAATAGAGTCAATATTTGTTCCAAATATCATGATTAAAATTGCATATGTTGAAAAGAGGCTATTGTTTCAGGCTGAGTGCCAATTTCTTTGAGCTTCATTTATAATCCATTGCTGCAAAATTAACTTTCAGGTCACATTGCGGATCAAGAAATGGAGAATCTAGCAATGATAAAATTCATTATTCTCATTCTTCTACTGATCACCAGCAGGAGACACCTCTTCCTATTCTCACGCCATCGCCACTTGCCTCCGGGGAGAAGGGGTAAAATGAAACAATTTGTGACGGTACATAACTTGAAACAAATTGATTCAATTTAAGTCTTGATTCCTTGTTTAAATACATTGGATGGATATCAAGTGTGGACAGAGAACTAGTGCTACAAGTGTTACTTTATGCCTTGGAAATTGCGATAAGATGGATATCAAGTGCATATGATTGCAGCATTACATTTTCATGTGCCATAATTCTCATCTTGGCATAGCTTACTCCTTACTCATGGCACTTAATTTGCATATTTACTAACCATGACTTTTCAGAAGGTTGTTGAACTGTAGCTTCTTTTCAAAGTATTGATTTCATTTTTTATTTATCTTGCTATATGGACTTGTTCTTTGGTAAGAGTAATCTATGATTCTATCTGCCTTGTCTATGATTTTATATTTTACATCTATTCATTCATATTACTGTTGAAATGCATGTCAAACATACATCAAGGAATTGTTCTCATCTATTCATTCATATTACTCTTGCTATGATTTTACATACATGCATAGTATTACTCATGTCCAACTACTGATTATGAAGATTGGAGCTTGTTTCTTAATTGCCAACCCTATAATCATGCTGTACTGCCATCTTATCCAACAACTTAAAACCTTCTTTTTTTTCTTTTTTCTTTTTTGTGTGTTAATTGGTTCATTTATTAATTGGATTAAATCATAAATTAAGCACCTGAGATTCAATCTTTAGATTTTAAGCACTTCGAAACAATCCAATTAATGATCAACTCACTAGTCTTGATACAACGAGCAAAAATTTTGACACATATGTTGTTTGTACGTAACGGGAAGCTTCCCGGTGACAAATGTGACATGTAGGGACAGACGGTACGTAAATAGGACACATACGCTGGGAGTTAGAATTGAAAATGTCATAAATTTAGTCGAAAAAAGGGGCTCGGGGGGCGAAAATGAAAAATAGCCCCCGAACCACTGTTTTTACATAACGGGAAGCTTTCCAGTAACAAATGTGACATGTAGGAACAGACGGTACGTAAATAGGACATTTACGTTGAGAGTTAGAGTTCAAAATGTCATAAATTTAGTCGAAAAAAAGGGGTTCGGGCGGCAAAAATGCAAAACAGCCCTCGCACCACTTTTTGCATGTAACAGGAAGCTTCCCTGTGACAAATGTGACATATAGGGATAGACGGTACGTAAATAGGACACATACGCTGGGAGTTAGAGTTGAAAATGTCATAAATTTAGTCGAAAAAAGGGATTCGGAGGGAAAAAAAGCAAAACAGCCCCGAACCACTATTTTTACGTAACAAGAAGCTTCCCAGTGACAAATGTGACATTTAGGAATAGACAGTACATAAATAGGACATCTACGTTGGGAGTTAGAGTTGAAAATGTCATAAATTTAGTTGAAAAAAAGAGGTTCGGGGGGTGAAAATGCAAAACAGTCCCGAACCACTGTTTTTACGTAACGGGAAGCTTCTCAGTGACAAATGTGACATCTAGGGACAGACAGTACGTAAATAAGACATCTACGTTGGGAGTTAGAGTTGAAAATGTCATAAATTTAGTCGAAAAAAGGGGTTCGGGGGGCGAAAATGCAAAACAGCCCCCGCACGACTATTTTTACGTAACGGGAAGCTTTCCGGTGACAAATGTGACATCTAGGGACATACGGTACGTAAATAGGACACATACGTTGGGAGTTAGAGTTGAAAATATCATAAATTTAGTCGAAAAAAAGGGATTCGGGGGATGAAAATGCAAAACAGCCCCCGCACCAGTATTTTTACGTATCGGGAAGCTTCCCGGTGACAATTGTGACATCTAGGGACATAAGGTACGTAAATAGGACACATACGTTGGGAGTTAGAGTTGAAAATGTCATAAATTTAGTCGAAAAAAAGGGTTCGGGGGGCGAAAATGCAAAACAGCCTCCGAACCACTGTTTTTACGTATCGAGAAGCTTCCCAGTGACAAATGTGACATTTAGGGACAGACAGTACGTAAATAGGGCATCTATGTTGGGAGTTAGAGTTGAAAATGTCATAAATTTAGTCGAAAAAAAGGGGTTCTGGGGGCGAAAATGCAAAACAGCCCCTGCACCACTGTTTTTAAGTAACGGGAAGCTTCCCGGTGACAAATGTGACATCTAGGGACATACAGTACGTAACTAGGACACATACGTTGGGAGTTAGAGTTGAAAATGTCATAAATTTAATCGAAAAAAGGGGTTCGGGAGGCGAAAATGGAAAGCAGCCCCCCGCACCACAGTTTTTAGGTAACGGGAAGCTTTCCGGTGACAAATGTGACATCTAGGGACATACAGTACGTAACTAGGACACATACGTTGGGAGTTAGAGTTGAAAATGTCATAAATTTAATCGAAAAAAGGGGTTCGGGAGGCGAAAATGGAAAGCAGCCCCCCGCACCACAGTTTTTACGTAACGGGAAGCTTTCCGGTGACAAATGTGACATATAAGGACAGACGGTACATAAATAGGAGACCTACGTTGGGCGTTAGAGTTGAAAATGTTATACTAATTTAGTCGAGAAAGGGGTTCGGGGGGCGAAAATGCAAAACAGCCCCCGAACCACTATTTTAACGTAACGAGAAGCTTTCCGGTGCCAAATGTGACATGAAGGGACAAACGGTACATAAATAGGACACCTACGTTGGGAGTTAGAGTTGAAAATGTCAGTAATTTAGTCGAAAAAAGGGGTTTGGGGGCCGAAAATGGAAAACAGCCCCCGAACCACTGTTTTAACGTAACGGGAAGCTTCATGGAGGTCACAAAAGCATAAGCATAAGCATAGTGAAAACACCATCTTCATGCTAACCAACACAATCTCCTTGCCTTTAAAATTTGCAATTTCTTCATTGTAGAGCCAATATTGAGTTGTATGGGTACCAGGCAAACTCTAATGATGGGTCCTCTCATATTTTTATAACAAATGATTTGTGGATTAAATGGTAAGTACACACATAATTTCTATAATTTGATAATACCTACACAGTTAACTTTCACATGTAACTACTAAAATTTTCTTAGATAGATTTACAGATTAAGAAGCTAAAACAAGAACTCACAAGGATAAATATTTCGGGGGGCGAAAATGGGACACCTACGTTGAGAGGTAGAGTTCAAAATGTCATAAATTTAGTTTGAAAAAGGCGTTCGGGGGCGAAAATGCAAAACAGCCCTCGAACCACTGTTTTTACGTAACAGGAAGCTTCCCGGTGACAAATGTGACATGTAGGGACAGACGGTACATAAATAGGACACCTACGTTGGGAGTTAGAGTTGAAAATGTCATAAATTTAGTCGACAAACGGGGTTCGAGGGGCAAAAATGAAAAACAGCCCCTGAACCACTGTTTTTATGTAACGGGAAGCTTCCCGGGTCCAAATGTGACATGTAGGGATAGACGGAACGTAAATAGGACAACTATGTTGGGAGTTAGAGTTGAAAATGTCATAACAATAGTCGAAAAAAGCGTTTCGGGAACGACAATGTGCTTATGTGGTAGAACATAAAATGCCCATGTCGTGGTAATACCATCTTCGTAATACCATCTTAAACTATAGTTTGTTTAACTCTTTCCTTATTAGTTAAACGTGGCACAATATTTTTGGTAAATTGTTTAGTGCTTTTGTTGACTCTGGCCCTTTTAATTGCCATAAACATAACTTTTGGCATTAATTCATAGAATCGATACTCGTCTACCAGTCCATGTTTGGGTGTCTTTCATTAATTAATAGCTATTACTCTCCTTGTCTTTTAATGTTTGAAATTAATATAGTTGCTATATGTCGTCCAAAAATGCCTCTATAGGCACCAAACTAACGATTTTTTTTTTTTTTTTTTTTTTTTTTGCAGATGGTTTTGGACATACAAATGTGGATATGATTTTTTTTGACAAGTACGGGAGGGCATTGTTTTTATACCTCTATCTGTATATATAGTGGTTCGTACAAATTACTTTTTTGGTGTGGTAAATATCAACTAATTTGGCATGGTAGAAATTAGCATAGCACGTGGTACAAAATAGTTTTGGGGCAATACAGATTAAATTTTTGTTATGGTACATATATTCTTTTTGTTAATTAATTTGGTTATTCCTGTATTATGTATGGAATTAAATTATTGACGTTGGATTAGACTTGGTTCGTATGGAATTTTTATTATCTATAGAATTGGACGTTCAATATTAATTTTTTGGATGCTTGGAACTGAAATATGTGCACGTTGTTGAATGCTTGAATGGTTGATAATATATTTAGCGTTGATGAATTATATTGTTTATATAGGATACAGGTTGTACTAATAATGGATACAGGTTGTTTAGAAACTTTTTTTAAAAAAAAAAATACAAAACAAAAAAATATTTGGCCACCAAATATTTTGGTAGCCAAATACGTAATTAAATGTTTTGGTGACTAATAATTTAGTAGCAAAAATATAATCCAAAAAGTTTTTGCGACCAAATAATTAGTACCTAAATATTTTGAGAATGAGAGAATGAAACTATTGGCCACTAAATTTTTTAGTCACGGAAAAACAATGGTATTATTTGGCGACTAAAACGTTTGGTGGCAAAAAGTAAAGAAGTGAATCTTAAGAGGTTTTTGGCTACGAACAATTTTAGTCGCCAAAAGTTTCGGCGACAAAATGACATGGTCGCTAAAAATATGTATTATGTTGGTGACCAAAATATTTACTCTCTAATAGTCGGTTAAAATTTTTATTTAGAACTTTTAGTGACTAAAAATTTAGTGGCCGAAATGTCACCTTTGCCGACTAACTACGAATTCATAGCCAAATGTTCAGTTTCGGTGACTAATTCTTTCGTAGCAAAAGTAATACTTTCCCCGACCATACGAATGTTAGTAGCCAAAAGTCACATTCGGCGACTAATGGTTTTAGTGGCGAAAAGCTAACATTTGCCGACTAAAAGAAATTTAGTATTATGGTTTGTG
This sequence comes from Camellia sinensis, assembly GCF_055761805.1. NCBI lineage: Eukaryota > Viridiplantae > Streptophyta > Magnoliopsida > Ericales > Theaceae > Camellia > Camellia sinensis. Next base: position 189,581,417 of record NC_138961.1, on the reverse strand, counting down.
AAAAGAAATTTTGTTCTGGAAATCACACTGGAAATCCCACTTCCATATCCATGGGAGGCCAAATCTGATAACAAAATGAGCTGTAGATTTGGACATTGAAATATCCTTATATACTGGAAGTTTACTGTAAGCAACTTGCCATTCATTGAATGCAAGGCGAATTGGTTCTGGAAAGGCATCTAATTGTAATCCAAATTTATCCCACCAAACAAGAAACCAGTTTGGGAGATCGTTTTTGAGAACGTCAGGAAGAATACGGAAGAACCAAGAATGGCTCCGTGGGAGATTCATATAATAAAAAGCTTGAGTAAAAGCATCAATATAATCCCAATAGCTATAACGAGATTCCTTGTCACGGATCTCAACAGTTCTGGTAACATGAGGATGCATACCCCATGCCTGCATAGGCAATATTTGCTGGATAGTAGCTTTGCTGTAATTAATGGGACTGGTAGTACGATTAGGTTCTGCCAATGTATGCTTGAAATCAATCGACGCAAGTTCGGTGAGAATTTGCTCGAAAATGTATCTGTATTGGTCAAAGTGTGGTGGAGCATTTTGAGTGGTCAAATTCCGTCTTTTAATTTCCCAAGGACCATTGATCGAAATAAGAAAAATCAATAGAAAATTACAGAATCAAACTAAGGAAGCTAAATCTCCTAGTTCCAGTCAAATGAAAAAAGAGTATTTAGAACTTTGCAAGACAGAAATTAATACTTTTCTCCAGAAAAAGCTTATTCGCTCAAGTAAATTTCCTTGGAGTTGTACAGCATTTTATGTCAATAAAAATGCATAAATTGAAAGAGGTGTGCCAAGATTGGTCATCAATTATAAACCTCTCAATGAAGCACTGCAATGGATTAGAAATCCAGTTCCAAACAAAAAAGATCTTTTAGATCGTCTCCAATCTTTTCAAAATTTGATATGAAATCCGGCTATTACAATTAGATGCCTTTCCAGAACCAATTCGCCTTGCATTCAATGAATGGCAAGTTGCTTACAGTAAACTTCCAGTATATAAGGATATTTCAATGTCCACATCTACAGCTCATTTTGTTATCAAATTTGGCATCCCATGGATATGGAAATGGGATTTCCAGTGTGATTTCCAGAACAAAATTCCCCGTTTAAAAAGAGTTTTCTTTTATAAATGGTGGAATAAAATGGATGATGCTAAGCCTCATCAGGAACTTCTCCAGAAGATCAAAGCCCATACTCAGGCTTGCTGGGATGCTACTCCCAAACTCATCCCAGCTACTCCAGTGCAAAACCCTTTTGTCCAAATTCAAAGTGAGTTAAGAAGAAGTTTCCAGGACTATCTGAGCAAGAATTAGTAATTAAAAGCATGGATTTTATGAAAGAGCAATTCTTGTAGTCATTCTCCAGAGATGATACCAGCATGAAGTCTGGTTCCAGTAGCCATGGAGGCCATGAAGAAGATGAACATTTTGATCCATTATTGGATGAAAATGAATTTACAGTATTGGCGGGTGAATCACAAGACCCTACTGACGTTGATCCCAACTTTGGAGATTTTTGGGATTCTCTCACGGGCCTGATAGCAGAAAAGATGAGTCAAGACAAACAGGATAAAGGAAAAAGGAAAGCACCATAATGCTTTGTCCCCCACTCTGCTCTAACAACTTTCCAGCACCACAAGAAGACAAGACTACTTTCGGCTAAAGTAGATTCCTCTGTCTACCATCATAACAGTTGGCCATCCAGCAGTCCTTTGCTAACACCCAAAGGATAAGAAGAATCACGAGGAGATAAGGACGATCGACTCCAAACCATTCAGGACACGCCACCTGTCTGCCTCATCCTTATCCATTTCTTTTGTTTTTCTATTTAATGGATGCCTCACCCTTATTGAAGGCACGAGTAATTTTAATTTTGAAATTTCAGTTTATAAGGGTGTACTCTCTCTCTCTCTCTCTCTCTCTCTAGTAAGTGTGTACTTTTACTACCGTTTGAAGAATAATAAAAGTTTGCAGTACTGATTGTAAGTATCTTTCTCTTGTATTTATCTAATGTATATCTGTATATTTTATTTCTAATCATCTTGTTATATTAAATGAAATATAAGAATTTCATATTTTAAGAAAAAATAGTATTAATAACTTTCTGACAATTTGGCCTAATGACCTTTGGGGTCTCCAGCAATTAGAAACAGTTAATCAATCGATTAATCAACTCCAGACTCAAATACAAGAACAAATTTTCCTTTTGGCTGCGGCCGTTAGGCCTCCCCCTCCAGCACAGTAGATCATGGACCATATATGGCATAATTAAGATAAAATAAAATAAAACTATAATTAGTATTATCCCTGGGTTTGTGCTTTATGATGGGTAGAACAGTGTTAGGGTTAGTGGGACGTCATCCAAGTCGCGTAGAGTCAGACCGTTAGCAATGATTGCGGTTAGGTCATTCTCGTAAGTCGTTGATAGACGTGCTAGCTTTGCCCTGTGTCAAGCACCATTATTGGTATCAGAGCCAAGTTTAGTATTATTTATAGTTAGTTTTATTCTATTTTAATTATACATATATGGTCACCATACATCCAAATGAGTACCGTTCCTACAGAAGAAGTTAATACAGTAGCCAACACAGTGGCCAATACAGTGGCCAATACAGTGGCTTCTACATCAGAAGCCAGAGAGCTTGTAGCTTATCAAGATGTCAAGGAGGCACTTGATAAGTGGATAATACCGAAAGTCAAACCAGATACCATCTATAAGATAGGTATGTTAGATTTTTCCAGTTGAAAAATTATTAAAACTTTTGAGCATGTAGCTTCAGTCTAGAATAATGATGAACTTATGTATTTATTACATATCCAGTATTTATATCCCTTCTTACAGAAATATAAGTATGTCCATATCGGACTTGTTCAGGTTGCCTTCAAACCATTGACCCTTCTAGGTCAAGATACCAGTATCCAGTGTACACTACGAGGTGGTAGGTGTACTAATTGGCGAGCTTCACTTATGGGAGCCATAGAAACCAATCTCGCCCATGGTCCAGTATATTTTGATATATACCCAAACTTGAGTATAGCTCTTTCAGATCAAAATCTATCTAAGGTTTTAGAATTAAGAGTTCTATTTCATGGTTATGAGTATCTTCCAGGATCACCACCTTTTATGGTAATTTCCAGAATATATTTAAAGGTTCTATCCACCTTAAATCCATATATCAGAAAGCAAAGTGACCAAGGTCATACAGTGCTTATTGACACCAATCTTTACAGTAGCCAAGTTGCCATACCTAAAATGATTGAATGACAGAAAATAACATTTCCAGAAAGATGGCAAATAACTAATGATGTTCCTCCTAGGCCAATTATGCAACAGGCATTAGATGAAATAATCCAGACCGAAGGACGTAATGTATACCTTCGCTTTCAAAGACCACAAAGACAACTGTCTAGAAGTATGTCAACAACCAGTGTCCGATCTACTCCCTCTTTTAGAGAAACATATAGAGCAGATTTTCCTGAATCATCTAGACATTCTACTGCTGAGCCTATAGAATCAGTTATGCAGGGAATGCCTTCCAGACCTAATCCTGACCAGTCTACTGATCCTATAGACCCTATTGTTCAAGGATTACAATTTTCAGCAAATAAAATCCCACATGGTATTTATGAACCTAGGGAATCCAGTAGCAACGGACCATACAGTCCTACTGCCAGTGACATGAACTTTGAAGTTTAATGGATTTTAGTCCAGGAAGTGAAACTAGGAAAATCCTAAATCAGGATTTTTACCAGGACAAATATGCAAAATTCAGAGAATGGTATTTTGCTAATCATAATCCAGAACAATTACAGCAAATAAAAACCCAGTATTATGTATTCTTAGAAGAACATCAGTAGCTTCAACCTTTTCCTTTATGGTTTATGGAAAGAGGAAATATCCAGGTTTCTCAAATTAATGTTTTAGAAAACATCCACAAAAGTTGGGTGACCACTGATGGTCAAAGTATTACTTCAATACACCCCCCTTCAAAATCTTTAGAATTACGACCTAGTGATTCTACTTCCAGCCAACCTTTGGTAATAACTATTTTTGTTGAACCTCCAGCAAAAAGCAATACTCTTTGACAGCTAAGGAAATTATTCCAATAATTAAACAGAATAATTATACTAACCTTTACTGTCAAACAGTAGGAAAACAATTAACCAGGATTGAAGAAACAGTTGTTCATCTTAAAAATAATTGTTCCCTTCAACCTAAAATTCCAAAAATTCATCATGTAGCTATTAAGCCAACACCTACAGTTACAAATTTTAATTTAAAATCTAAAAAAGTTAATACAGAATTTATGGATACTCTTATTAACAAGATCAAAGATCTTCACATCGGAGAATCCTCTCAAGTTAATATGTTATCCAGAAATCAATTTCAAGAAATAAATGAAAATTACCAGAATTTGGATCCACACCAAATATCTGAAATTCAGGCAAATTTTCAGAATGAACCTGCAACTATCAATAAGGTCCATTATGGAACCAACATTGATAGAACAGCTTATACCGCACCAAGTAGGTGTTATTACTCTAGACCTACTCCTATGGATATTCTTTACGAAGAAGATTTCCTTCACAGCCAGAAATCTTACCACAGTAGAACCATTTATGAACGGAATATTGATGGTCTTACTAAATATCAGATATATGAGCTTTTGCAACATATGCTTATGTTTGCAACAGTTTGTAAACAAAATGATAATACTGATCACCAAGTAGCCCGATTTATAGTCAGTGGCTCTACAGGCATCCTTAAAGGGTGGTGGGATAATATTCTCACAATAACCCAAAATGATGAAATTTTAAGCCCAACCAGAGTGACTACAGATACAGGAATTGTTACAGAAGAACAAGACGCTGTTTACACTCTTGTCAACACAATAGTCCTACACTTTGTTGGTGCTGTTATTGGCATTGAAGATCATAGTAGAGAACTATTACAGAAATTAAGATGTCCATCTTTATCTCATTTTAGATGGTATAAAGATGTTTTTCTGATGAAAGTCCATCGCAGAGCAGATGCTAATTCAGATCATTGGAAAGCCAATTTATTGATGGTCTTCCTACTCTTTTTGCTTAAAGAGTTAGGAAAAAGTTACGAGATCGTAATAATACATTGGCTATTCCGTATAATAGACATACCTATGGTCAACTAATAGGTGTTATCACTGATGAAGGTCTTGCTTTATGTAATGATCTTAAATTACAGCAACAAATGAAACAACAACATCTTACAGGAAGAAAAGAATTAGGTGAATTTTGTGAACAATTTGCCTATGACACAAAATTACAGTATCCTCACAAGCAGAAGAAACATAAGAACTTTTCAAAGTATTCTTCTAAAAAATCCAGAAAGTACAAGCCCTCTAAAACTTATACACAGCAACAACAATTACCTTCTAAAGGTAAGCAAAAATATTCCAAAAAAAAATCTAAATCCACAATTAAATGTTATAAATGTGGACAGACAGGTCATTATGCTAATCATTGTAAATCTAAAATACAACAAAAGCTTAATGAACTAGCTATAGATGATGAAATTCAGAAACAAATTCTCATAGTGTTATCTGATGAATCCAGCACTACTTCTGATGAAACAGATAAAATTGCAGCTTTATATTCATCCGATACTGAAATTGACTCTAATAAATCTCCAAAAATTTGTGATTGTAAAACTCACATTAATCAAATTTCAGATGAAGTCAACTATTAGAAATCCATAGTTGAAATGAATGGACTTGATATTGGAGGACCTAGTATCAACGTTCTTATAGAAACTAAACAAAATATGATCAATATTGCTGATCAGATTTCTAATCCGGAAATGAAATTAAAATTTCTAGAATTATGTTTACAGCAACAGAAGAATGAAGAAATTCTTCCTCCCAAACATTACAGTATAAAAGAGGTTTTTAATCGACTTCAACATGCCAATGAAGAAAAACCTCTAACCATCCAAGATTTAAAAATAGAAGTCAATGCTTTAAAAGTTGAAATTAAGCATTTGCAGACTTATAATACTGCTATTAATTCTGAAATAAGAAAAATCAATAGCAGATTACAAAATCAAACTAAGGAAGCTGAATCTCCTAGTTCCAGTCAAACAGAGACTAAATCATCTGAGCCTGATTATCTCATGCTCATGAATCCAGTTACTTTTCAGAAATGGAATACCAGAATTACTTTTATGATAAAACCTGATTTTATTATAAAAGATGCCATTGCCCTTGTTGATAGTGGGGCTGATATGAATTGTATTCAGGAAGGATTAATTCCTACTAAGGCCTCGTTTGGGAACAGGCTAATTTAGTAACTTTTTGGCTATTTGGCTAAAAAGGTAGGTAAAAAAAACTTGTATGTTTGGGATGACTTTTTGGCTAATTACGAAAAGATGTGTAAAAAGTAGAAAGAAAAGAGAATCTTTGACTTTTTGGTATGGATTGTTGGCTTTTTGGCTAATTTAGTAACTTTTTGGCTAATTGGCTAAAATAGCCTCTTGCCAAACGAGGCCTAAGTACTTTCATAAGACAACCCAATCACTTACAAGTGCAAGTGGTAATTCGTTATACATCAATTTAAATGTTACACTTTCGGCGACCAAATAAAGTTTAGTCGCCAATACTATTGTCGGCAGGGTATAGGCGACGAACTTGGCGACAGAACTTTTTAGTCGCTAAATCCTTTCCGCGACGAAATTTCTGACTTTTGGCGACTAATATTTTGGTAGCCAAAAGTGACATTTCTTGTAATGACTAATTGATTTTTTTGGTGCAAATAAAATTCCCCCACCCTACTATCCCCTAATTCTATCCCTCAAACAGACATGGACTTAATGGACTAATAAGGTAGTGTATAATAATTATATTGTTTAGACAAAAAGGGTTGTTTCATAGTATATAAACCTATTTCTATTACTATTTCACAGCCCATGTTGTGTATATTCTGCTATAAGTTACTGTTTGAACAATATTGATGTTAGGGATCAAAGTGTAACAGATCACATGTTTTGTATATTATTTACATATTTTGTATACTATTAGTATAATAAACCTTTTTTATTTAAATTTTCATTTCATTAAATTGTGATTAGCATAATCTTTATTAATAGGATAAATTATATCGATAGTCCCTATATTTAGTCATTGTAATTTCATTTGACTCGGTTTTAATCCTAAATTTGTAACTCTCATCTTAATTTGGTCTAATTGATTACTGTTGGCTACATATTTTGTATAAGCCAATTGCAATTCAACGCGTGACAGAATAAGGGTAATACAGGAAGACTATTCAAGTCTTTGATCATAATCGTACACATGGCAGTTAGTATTGGTTATTACGAGATCTGAGTAGCATTGGATCAGCAAAGAGATGCAAAGTGATGTGGCTTCAACGGTTACTCACATTCAAATTCAAAATTAGGAGGGAAGCCTAACTGCAAGTGATGGCATAGTGGAGCTAATTACAAGGCAACATGATCAGCGATCATGGAGGAGCAGTTCGATGGTTGGAAATGCAGTTCGATGGTCATCCTTGAGAAGTATAAATAGCAGAGAAGGCCCCAGAAAAAAGGCCCAGACTCAGATCCAAAAAACCAGTCTTATTCTACTTTATTTCCTTTCCAGTTTTACATTTCTAGTTTTTACATTTCTTATTCTTTATGTTTCTGCACTGCATTTCGTTCATAGGAGTAGATTTCAAGTAGATTGTTGTTGTAAACCTCTACGAGGCTGATTCAGATCTTTGTAAGTCTTTCATTTTGCTTAATGAAATACTTCAACTGTTCTTTATTTACCCATTGTTCGTTTAATTCTCCTAACAAGGCCACCAGTAAAAGTCCTCTTCATTGAGGCTGAAAGAACCAAAACACGATCATCTGATAATTGGTTGGCAATTGAATTTCTGTAAGGACTGATTGATCCTTGCTGGTACGCGCATAATTACAATAATAACCTTCGAAAGCCAAAAAGCCAATATATATTTTTGGCATGCCCAGTGGGACCAATTAAAATGGCTAGACGTAGAAGACAATGAGAAAATGAACGCTTGGAAGAAGGTGTGGGAGGAGAGGTAGAAGTGCCCAATCCAGAGAATAATGTGATAACACATCCTGTGAAAATACCCAGTTTATCAGAACCTATGGTCGAACAGACCAGCACTTCAAAACAAGTACCACATGTTCATAATATTGGACCAGGCCAAGGAATTGGACCATCCGTTGTTCCATCTACTCAGCCAATAAATCCATGGGGTGGCCTAGTAGATGTTATGGGACAACAGTTAATGAATACAATTGAAAGATGGGCAACATCCTTTTTGGATCGAATGAATACCCACCAACCAACAAACACAAGACACATAGAGGAAATTTCAACTATCCCTCAGCAAAGATTGGCTAGAGATAAACAGCCTATGCAAATTAATGGACATTCTAATGGTCAAACTAGTAATCAATACTATGAAAAACCATCTCCTCAGTCTTGGTATAAACCTATTTCGAGGCCTATAACAGGTCAAAATGCCTCAGTACTTAATAGTGAAGCCATGCAAATTGGTGGATCTGGCCCAGGACAAGAAAATGGCATAAGAATGGTTCTAAATCCCATGTTTGAAGCCATACCTGGCACGAGGGGGTTCACTAACCCCTTATTCGAATTTACACCTGGGGGGTTAGAAGGTTTTCCTACAAATAAAAGAGACACAACACCAGTTCCAGCACCTTTCGCAGGTCCTTTCGCAGGACAGGCTCAAAGGGGTTACCCACACCCCCAACAGCAACCGGCACCACAGGGACAACTAGTCCCAAATATACCACCTTATGGACCAAGAGGACCCCAGGCACAAGGTTGTCCACCAAACCCTGTGTTCGTCCCTCTAGTAGTGGTTCAACAGGCACAAAATATGGTCCCTAAGGATCAAATTGCTGATATTATTAGAGAGATGTGTGGACCGATGGCTTGGGGGGTCCAAACTCCTGTGTACAGGAAATCGTACCCAGAATGGGTAGATAGGGTACATGAATACCCAAGAGGTTTCAAGATGCCAGATTTTGCCCTTTTTTATGGGAATGGAAGTGGAACATATTGCTAGGTTTGCTGCTCAATGCGATGAATTTACTAATAATGACTATATGAAGTTAAGATTATTCCCAAATTCTCTAACTGGGGGAGCATTTGTATGGTATATTAACCTTACACCTGGCTCTATCCAAACGTGGCAACAAATGGAAGAGGCATTTCATGCCCAATTCTTCCAATCGGAGCCAGAGGTTTTCATGGCAGACTTGGCAAAATTGAGTCAAAGGCCTGATGAGAAGGCTACTCAGTTTATTGCCAGATTTAAAAGAGCACGAAACAAATGTAGGGTCATCCTACCAGAGCCAGAATTCGTGAGATTGGCTCAAAATGGCTTAGAGTTTAGACTTTGAAAGAAGTTTGACTCAACTGAGTTCAGAGACTTGGTAGAACTAACTTATAAGGTGTCTAGGTATGAAGCATTACTAAAGGAGGAACAAGATCGAAATAATGCGTCATAAAAGACATATTATAGAGATCCTAATTATGAGATTGATGCAGCAAAGATTGTGGGGAATGAACCTGTGATCTGTAAGGCATTAATTCATAAGGACACAACAATTGACCAACAGTTTAAAAAGAAAGACCTTCATAGGAAATACTCTTTCGATTTAACGAAGGTAGATGACATTTTTGATCATTTGCTTGCGGCCAGCTTCCTTAAGTTACCAAAAAGAGTCAAAATTCCATCTCCAGATGAACTTAAAGGAAAAGTGTATTGTAAATGGCATAATTCTTGGGCTCACTCGACTAAAAACTGTATTGTTTTTTGAGACAGGATCCAAGAACAAATTTGGAAAGGAAGTCTAAAATTCCTAGCTAAAGCAGAGAAGGCCATGGGGATCGACAGTAATCCATTTCTAGAAGTTGAAAAAACTGCAGCTAATGTAGTTGTACCAGACTTCCAGAATTTATCTTTGCAGGAATTGGAAGAGGTCAATGTGCAAATGCATGTTGCCAGCCAGGCTATGTTAAGAAAGACACTAGAGGTCTGTCAATTGTTGGACAAGGCTTTACAAGTCAGGGAAAAGACTCTGATAAATAAGAACTGGATGATGGTTCCTTAGAGGTAGCAGTTATCCAAAGAATGTGTCTCAGGTATAAGTTGAGCTATAAGTGGCTGAAAGGGCTCCCAATTGATGGGAAGCAATACTACAGGGATGTGTAGAGACGTCCAAAACCAACCAATACTTATAACAAAAGGCCATATCCAACTGCTCCCAGGCAGTAGCCATTCATGGTTGAATCAGCCGCTACTAGAGTGCAATTCAAGGATAAGAGGCCTCTACATGAGTCCAAACCTGCCAACTATTATAGCATGGAGGGCAATCATCCTGAAAAAATGACTGAAATAAGCTCAGGTTATGGGGATCAAAGCCAGAAATTGGCCCCCTAGACCAGCCTCACGCAGGACTGAAAGTGGCTACTTTCATCAGAGGCCGGAGTTAGGCCCAAAACATGAAGTCAGGGCCAAGCAATGGCCTTCGCAACCAGCTTCGAAAGAGGAAAGAAATAGTTCAACAGCTGAGTCAGTAAGGTCGTGGGTACCTGGAGTTCCAGACTAGTTTGTGATGCAAAACAAACCTAGGGAAGTGTCTACCCAAAGAGATGTTGTTGGAAACCAAGGTAGGATGGTCAAACCTCCTTTGGTGGCTCCAAACAATTCGGTATTGCTTAAACACCCAAAAACAATAGAACCAGATATGGTCCCCGTAATTTCTAGATCACAGAGGAGGAAGATTCAGCGTAGGTACACTCAGTACTAGAAAGACCTGAAAGAAAGTGGAGAAAGCTTTTCATTGGGCCAGATAGAAGGAAAGAAGAATCCAAAGTCAGACCATACTCCAAAACCAACTCTACAAGAAAAAATGGGTTGTAGTAGAGAACAATTAGCCAAAGTTCATTCTGAACTAAAAGCCAGAGAGAAGTCTAATCTAGCAGGAATGGAGAAGGCTTTGATGGAGAGTGATAACGAGACAGAAGAAGAAATTAGCCTAGGCCAAAAGAAAGAAATGGTTGAGGAAGAAATGTTCGAAGCCTTCATGGCTGAACAGACATTTTTGGTTGAAAAGCCAGTCAAAAAAGACCATTCGAAGGAGTTTGCTAGTAATGAAGTGCTAGAATGCAGCATGGAAGATGCTTTTGAAGTAACTGAACAAGGTGGCCAAGAGGAGAAACAGGCACAGCCAGCCATCCAATTTGGCTCGTTTCCTCCAGTATCAGTGAATATGGTACACATATTACTGCATGAATTCCAAGCTGGAGATGAGAACCAAGAGGGTCAATAAATTGACCCAATTCTAGTCTCTAGTGAAGACTCACAAGTGAGTATGGTACAAGATGAATCTGGAATGGCTACCCCAATGGAAACTGAATACGAGAGTGAAGAAGAGGTGAGTATTAACCTCTCATATCCTTTTGAGTATCCCTCGAACTCTATGACACAGCATGTCAAGCCTTTGTATATCAATGCCTTCTTCGATGGGATATAATTGAATCGAGTCTTGGTGGATAATGGGGCAGCAGTGAACTTACTACTGAAATCTTCCTTGAAGAAACTAGGGAAAAGGAACCCCAGGTTAATCCCAACCAGCACAACCATTGCTGGCTTTGCTGGAGACAAACAGATGGCTTAAGGAATTCTACCCATCAACCTGAGTGTGGGAACCAGGGATTGCATGATGACATTCTTCATTATTGACAGCAATGCTAAGTACAATGCTTTGCTTGGTAGAGATTGGATTCACACTAACAAGTGTGTTCCTTCCTCTTTGCATCAAAAAATAATGATGGCCTTGGGCAATGGAGAGACAGAGGAAATTGATGCAGATCCTCAACCCTTCATAGCTTGTGTAGACTTCGCGGAAGCCAAATTGTATATTGAGGGAGTGACACCACTCAGTATACTGAGAAAACCTGATGGCTCAGCCGAAGTGACGGCAGATGAGGAAGTGACACACCTAAAGCACTTAGTCTAGGAGAGTGCTGATAAAGAGGTTGTCGTTAAGGATGACAATGATGCCTAGTTGTAGGCAAAGAAATGAAGCCCAAGAAGCCAAGTCTTTGGCTCTAATTAAGTTCTCAATATTGGATGTAAAATCAATAGTCCAGAAAGTGCAAGAGCAAAAGAAAGAAGCCATGATAATTGGCTGCAAGCAGGAGCAGCAACAGGTCAGAGTTTTGGCCCTTGATAAATTCTGTGCATTGGACATTGAAACAAAAGTCCAAGAGATACAGGAAGAAGACGCCTTATGGACAGACTTTATCTATGAGGAGGAGGGTAAAGATGTTGAATCAAAGAACCTGGGAGCAGAACAAAGTAAAGAGATTGCTTCGAAGACAGAAGGAATCAAAGAAGGAGCTTCAGTAAGTTCTCAGATACAAGACCCCTTAGAAGAAGTAAATTTAGGGAAAGGTTCTATACAACAGACCACCTATATAAGTGCTTGGTTGAATGCTCTTGACAGGGACCAGTTGTTGGTTGCTCTGAAGAAATATAAAGATTGTTTTGTATAGTCTTGTAATAAACTACCAGGATTGGATAGGTCATTAGTGGAACATAAGCTCCCTATGAGGCCTAATTTCAAGCCATACAAGCAAAAACCAAGAAGAATGAGTCCAGAAGTGATTCAGAAAGTTAAGGAGGAAATTCTTAGCCTACTCAAGGCAGGTTTTATTAGGACAGCCAGGTATGTCGAATGGTTATCCAATATTGTGCCTGTAGTTAAGAAGAATGGTAAAATGAGGGTATGCATTGATTTCAGAAACTTAAATCTAGCAACTCCAAAAGATGAGTATTCTATGCCTATAGTAGATTTGTTGGTAGACAGTTCAGCAGGGCATCAAATTTTATCAATGATGGATAGGTACTCTAGTTATAACCAAATCTGTATTGCAGAGGAAGATGTCCATAAGACAGCATTCAGATGTCCTGGGAATATTGGCACCTTCAAATGGGTTAAAATGCCATTTGGCCTAAAGAATGCTGGGGCTACATATCAAATGGCTATGAACACTATCTTTCATGACCTCATTAGAGGGTATTTAGAGTATTATATTGATGACATTGTAGTGAAATCCCAATCCATAGAGGAGCATCTATTTCATTTAGAAGCAGCTTTTGAAAGAATGAGAAAGTTCAAGTTGAAACTCAATCGTCTTAAGTGTGCTTTTGGCATATCATCTGGAAACTTCTTGGGCTATGTAGTACACAAGAAAGGAATACAGATTGACCAGAATAAAGCCAAAGCCATCATTGAAGCCAGACCTCCATCAAGTAAGAAAGAATTACAAAAGTTCCTTGGACAGGTTAATTTTCTTCGAAGATTCATTTGTAATATTGCAGGGAAAACTGAAGTATTTTCTTCCTTGTTAAGGCTAAAAGATGAAGAGGAATTTGTGTGGACAGCAGAGCATCAAATTGTTTTCGAAGGAATCAAAGCCTACTTGGCCAACCCTCCAGTGCTAATGCCACTAAAGGGTGATAAGCCCTTGAAGTTGTACATAGCTGCAGCAGAAGATTCATTGGGAGCTTTCTTAGCCCAAGACAATGAAGAAGGCAAGGAGGAAGCTGTTTCTTACCTTAGTAGGTTTCTAAATTCTTGTGAATGTAAATACTCAGCTGTTGAAAAGCTGTGCCTTGCATTGTATTTTGCTACAATGAAATTAAGATATTATCTTTTGCCTACAACCGTCTTGGTAATTGAAACTACAGATTTGGTTAAGTATATGTTATCTAGACCTATGTTGAGGGGAAGAATTGGCAAATGGATACTAGCCTTATCAGAATTTCATTTAGAATATGTTCCCCAAAAGGCAGTAAAAGGACAAGTTTTAGCTAATTTCTTGGCAGACCATCCATCTCAAACAGAAAGCCAAGAGATAATGGAACTTGGTATGGCTAGTGTTGAACCATGGCAAATATGGTTCGATGGATCAAAAGCCAATGGTCTAATTGGAATTGGTGTGGTAATTAAGTCACCACAAGGAATAGAAACCACACATGGTTTTAGAGTGGATGAAATTACATGCTCCAATAATCAAGCTGAATATGAAGCCATAATAATGGGACTGAAAATTCTTATTGGATTACAAGTTCATGCAGTTGACATATTTAGAGATTCTCAATTGGTGGTTAACCAAATGAAAGGAATTTTCAAATGTCAAAGTATAAGCATGTTGCCATACTATGTTGTTACATTACATCCGCTTTCTCAATTTCAAATAGCAAATGTAACTCACGTCCCAAGATTCTTGAATAATAGAGCTAATGATGTGGCTCAGAAAGCTTTGAATTTCAAAAGAAGGGATAATGCTCAAAGGGACATAAGCCAAACAACATATCAGAAATTAATACCACCCTTAAATAAAAGGAATGTGGTCCTGGAAGTTAATCATAATGACTTACAAGAGCAAGATTGGAGGCATCCAATAATGCAATATCTGACTAGCCCAACTTCGAAAGCCAGTAGAAAAATTAAATTGCAGTCTATGCAATACATAATGTATGGTAATGCTCTCTACAAAAGAGGGGAAGATGGTTTATCGTTGGAATGTTTAGGCCCAAAAGAAGCATTGACAGCTATGGCTGAGGTTCATGAAGGCATTTGTGGTGCTCATCAGCCTGGTGTGAAGATGAGATGGTTGCCTCGAAGCCATTCCTATGATTGGCCAACTATCCTTAAAGACTGCATAGAATATGCAAGAGGTTGCCAAGCATGTCAAAAGCATGGCACAAGAAGGCACGTGCCCGTAACTGACTTGCATGCAGTAGTAAAGCCTTGGCCATTTAGAGGATGGGCCATGGATACGATGGGAAAAATACACCCACCCTCTTCAAAGCATCATTGTTTCAATTTGGTGGCCACTGATTACTTCACTAAGTGGGTCGAAACTAAGCCATACAAGGCTGTAGACCAAACTGAGGTCATTGGATTCATTAAGGATTTAATCCATAGATATGGTATCCCGCAGACTATAACTGCTGATAATGGGACTATATTCGATGGGAAAATGGTAAAGTCTTTTGTGGCAGAGTTTGGAATTAGCCTTGTTAATTCCACCCCCTATTATGTACAAGCCAATGGTCAAGCTGAATCATCCAATAAATCCTTGAAAAAAGGAATACAAAAGGTTGTGGAAGATAATCCTAGGGATTGGCATAACTTATTGTTGGATGTATTGTGGGCTTATAGAACTTCCCCAAGGCCAAGCACAGGAGTCACTCCTTATGCCTTAGTATATGGGCATTATGCAATATTACCTGTGGAGATTAATGTTAAGTCCTTGAGGGTAAGATGTCAAGACCAGTTAGATCTTGAGCAATACCATCGAAGTATGTTCTTGGAGTTAGAAAGCATAGATGTTCTGGCATTAAATAGCATTCTTTTCCAAAAGAAGAAAGCAGCCAAAAGCTATAATAAAAAAGTCAAACACATTGGCTTTGATGAAGGTGGTTTGGTATGGAAGACAATACTCCCAATAGGAATTAGAAGCCATAAGTTTGGCAAATGATCACCTAACTGGGAAGGACCATATCAAGTTCATAGTGTCTTGCCTTTTGGAGCATACCATTTGAAAAATTTGAATGGGTATGTACATTCTAAAAACATTAATGGCAGATATTTGAAGCCTTATTTTCCAAATATATGGGAAACACAAGGAATAGAATAAATGTTGAGTAAAAGAACATGAGAATATTCAAATGATAAATAAGAATTTGCCTTTCATAAAGAGTTGAATACGTTCTGCCATAAATTGGCCCAAAAGTCATTACAATGTCTCAGTTGTTCTTTTACAATAGATGTTCTATTCTTAAATGATGAGAACAACCGGATGGTTGTGGTCATTTCCTGCTTTCAGTCAGCCAGTCCTTGATTGGTAATCTACAACTTGGTGTCAGTTCGGATTAAAGCCTGATTAACTGCAGATAGCTCCTCCTCAAGTTGAGCTTTCTTCTCCAGTAGTTGAGTTCGAAAGTGGGAGACAGAGGAATGTTGTTCCTTTAGCTCTGATACATCAGTATGTACTATGGAAACAAAGCTCTGGTCTCTAACCAATTTCTCCTCTGCAGCCTTGGCAGCATGGCAAATGTTGATGTAAAAGTCAATAATGGCTGCTGCCTGAGATAGATGACTTGAGACAGTCATGTTGGATTGCTCAACAATTTTGCAGCACTGAAGGAAGCCATTTCTTAGTATAGGCTTCTGTAAAGCCTCAAAAGGGATCCTCGAAAAGGATGTCAACAGCTCCAAGCAGCTATCCAAGTCTATCAGAGGCGAAGAAGGCTTACTACTGGTGGAAGAGCTCTCAAAAATTTCTAGCAATGAGTCAGCCAGAACTAATGGCTCAGTCTCATCATTAGCTATTAGAGAGGTGGAAGGTATGTCGAAGAGACTAGCTAGCCTCGCTTCGAAGATGTTTACCTCATCCATGGACATGAAGGGTGCAGAAAGAGCCTTAGTGGAAGGCACAAAGGACTGCATAGGGATAGGAGAAATGGGTGGAGCATCTTCAGCAGTTTCTATAGTTCTAGCCACTAATAAGTCGAGGGAAGAGGGGCTGGAACTAGGCAGAGATAACAAACTATGAGTTAGAGAGCTGCTAACATCCTCTATAGGGGAATCAGCTACCATCAGAGAAGGAGCAACAGCTGGAATTTCCTTAGGAGGAGGAGGAAAAGCAAGGCTCGAAAGAGAATTAAATTGAGATAAATCAAAAGTCAAATGAAGGAGATATGGAGTTAAGCCAGAAGGGAAAGGAGCAGGAATACTGGGCCTCAAGGAGGGTACTGAGAATGTAGGCCTAGGAAGTGGGAGTGTTATCTGAATAGACTTCACATTTTGCAATTGATCAACTTCAACTGAAACTGAGGGAGTCCTTATTGGAAGAATAGGCTCAATAATTGTTGCTGCAAAAGAAGAAGTACAAAATAATGTTAAGTCTTAATACCAAGAATTTGACAAAAGAATAAAAGGGCAAAGGCATGAAAGGAATTACTTGTTTCAGAAGTGATAGCAACAATGGGAGAGCTACGAAGGGAATGGTGCTCAGCAATGTGTTGCCTTCTTGTAGTTTCCCTTTGGATTGCATCAGCAACAGCAGCTTCATCTCTTAATAATTGCTGCTGCCGTCTCTTTTCAGCTCTTTGAAAAATAATTATTTATTTAGAATGTTCCTCTTCTACTACATTGGCAACTGCCTCATGAGAAGGGTCTTCGACCAAATCAGAATGAGAGACAGTCATATTCTTTCTTTTTCTTCTCGGTGATGATATTACTTGCTCTTTCTCAGTCTCTCTCTCTCTCTTCAATCTGGGACTCAGACTTTTCAGGAGTAAGTTCTTTTTCTGCTGCTTTGGCAATTGTCTCATGAGAAGGGTCTTCGACCAAAATAGAATGAGAGACAATTATCTTTGCTCTCTTTGTTCTCTGTAATGGTATTTCTTGTTCCTCCTTCGTCTCTTTCTCTTCAGTCTGAGATTCAAATTCTTCAGGAGGGAGTAATAGCTTCCTTTTCTTTTTCTGTTGTTGTTTGAGAGTAGCTAAAGTTTCAGTTCTTTTAGGAGATTCCTCTTGTGGAGATCCTGAACTAAGAGATATGAATGTAAAGGAAACAAACAAAAGAGTCTAAAAGTAAAGAAACCTGAAAATACTTACCCTTTTTTGAAGCAGCTCTGGTAACTCTAGCAGGAGGGGGTGAGGTAACAGGAGCAGTTGTGGCAGCTGTGGAAGGAGAGGGAATGTTCTCAACTGTTGTTGATTTAGCCTTCGAAGGCACTCCTAACCCTATCAGCAAATCATGAGGGTGTGCTGATAGGTGCACTTCCATGTTGGTTGTCCACCAGTTTTGAAATCTTTTCAAAGCCAAGCCAGAGGGAAGGAAGGGGACAAACTTGAACTCACTCAATTCCTTTAACAGTTTAAATGTTGCCTCTTCTAGTTTTGATTCGGGTATTCTCAGGTCTCTGGCTATAAGATGGACATTCGAGTGGCTGCAAAGTGGAATGGGACTCCCCTAAGTAAACCCAAATTGCCTGGCAAATTGAGAAGGGCAGTATACCTCAGCTATACACTTATAAGCTCGAGGGTTTAAAGTGCCAATGAACAGCTCCCTCGGTAGCAAAATAGAAGCCCACATATCTTTGTGGGGTAGGGTGGAGCACTCATTGGCGGTGTTTGGCAAACAAAGGCTCAGGCTATTATAGCCTCTTTTCAAAAAAAAGCCAAAAACCGTGAACAGTGCACGCGTTTGTTCAGCTAGGTTAGAAATGGGGTGGAATTACCATTTTACCCTTTGATTATTTCAAAGGGTATGGGTTACACACTGCTGAAACACGAGTGCCCTATTCTCATCTCTTTTGTTCCATCTCTCACACCGACTGTAGCAACACCAGTTCGCTAGTGATCTCTCTCCGGCAGACCTACCTTCGGCAGAGCTCTGCCTTCTACAGAACACGACGGACGAAGAACTACGACACGTAAATCATCTGAACCGATTATACATGTGTTTCTTACCTTTGTCGACTCGATTTGAAACTTTTTCCATTCCGATCTACAAGATTTTCATCTGTTTTGGCCCATAGTGATGGTATTCGGTGGCTATTTACGCCGATCTGGTGATGATCCGTCTTTCCCCAAATATAAATCGCCGACAACAATTTTTTTTTTTTTTTCTCACCTCAGTTAAATGGATCATAACAACCGAATACGATTGTGTTCAGCTACATTTTTTTCCCCTGTGATTTCCATAATTACCATTCACAATCCGAATGATGTAATCGTTGCTTACGTTTGGATTTTGTTTTTTTTTTCTTTTTCAAAACGATTTTTTTCATAATTATCATTCACAATCCAGTTTTTCCCATTTTTTCCCCAGTTTGTCGAACTGAAATGATGTAATCCCCCTTGATTTCCATAATCATCATTCACAATCCACTGTGTTTTTTCCCATTTTTTTTCTGTCCATCCGTGTTTGTGCATCATATATGAGATGGACCAAATTTTTCATAATAATAGTGAATCTGTGTTTATGAGATGGAGCAAAACAAATTTCTGTCAACCCGTTCAATTAATCTGAATTAATCTGAATTAAGGGTATAATAACATGTTGGGAATCTTCAATGCTCTGTAAAATTTCTGCAGTTTAGTCTGTTCGATAATGGTTTTAATAATTTTTTCAACTGGTTTGTTGGTGTCAACTATTTGGAGGGATTTGCATCAAAACAAAAAGAATCAGGAACTAGAGCAGTAGGTTGACATTTTCTTGAATATTAGATAGATGTTGGTAAGTGAGAATCATATAATTCCTCCATGGCTTGAAAGGACAATTCAATTAAAATATCACTATCCAAAATATTGTTATAGACATTTACAGTGGGGGTTATAGGCCCTAATGACTCCTGTGATTGAAAAGTATGATCATGGAGCTCCTCTCTTTTCTGTTAATTCCTACGACTCCATGACCAAATTTCATGAGGACACTTGGATAGAGACCCTTTAGCAGTAATGATATGAGGTGAAATTGTCTGTTCGAATCCTCCATTATACCCGTCTTAAGTCACTTTCCTACGTGATACATGTAGCCCAAGACATGAAAAGTTTAGTGAAAACCAAGACATGAAAAACATACAGTTATTAGAATTGGTAATGTACCCATTTCCATGGCCCAGTTCATGTTCTTGGAATACATTTGTAGTTTACAATTTATAATTTATAAATACATATAATTTATTGGTATGTATTGGTTGAGTGGTTCATTTAAGAGTTTGTTATGTTTCATATTCAAATAATTGTGAAAATACTCTAATTTATTTCATAGCTCTTAATATAAATGACAACAACATAGGTGATATGTATTGCTTGAGTGGTTCATTTACGAGTTAAAATGATATTGTCGGACTACGCCAAACTTTAGATGACGCATGTTTGTTTGGCTACAATCACATCATGAAACTTATAATTATACTACAGATGAACCTATATTATCTGTAAAGTGTACTAGATAAATTTTAAAAATCACTATTTTCACTAAATATTGTTAGTAAGAAACAGCGGATGGCTTCGTCTATGTCCACTAGCACGTCAACATGGCCACGACGAATGTGTGCTTGCGGCTATGGCCATTGTTTTGTTAAGATTTCCAGATCCCACAAAAATCCTGGTCGTGCATATTATGTTTGTCCTCGGCCTGTGGTGAGTTGTGTAAAATATGTTATTTGAATCTCCATTGATTGGCAATATTTAACTTCCTTAGCTAACCACAGTTATGTTTGTTGGTCATCAGCAATGTGTAAACTGGATTGGTTGGTGTGATGAATCAGGGAGACCGAGCCCCGGCCATGACTCATCCCCAACCGAAGTCATGCAATTACGGGCAGACATCGCGCAAATTGTTAATGCATTGCGTGTCATGAAAATGATTATTTCTATGTTGTGCATAACGGTTATCATATTACTACTGCGCATGTAAAACGTTGTAACATCGTGTATGTACGTTGGATGCTTGTTTAACTAGTAACTGAAGTAACAAAACTGAACTATTGTACATGCAACTTCCTATTACTAGTTATTTTTCCTTATGATATTTGATGCGGGAAGTTTTTGTCTATTTTCCGTTTCTAACTTATTTATGTAAAATTTGTACACTACCTTGTACCGTAATTAGTTCAATGTCGGCAACACGCTCCTCTCCTCGAACACCGTCCAAACATAAAGGTGTTGGACAGTTGCCTACTGAAGGGTTGCCTGATTACATTGATCTTTCACATAAAGCAACTTGGGATAATGTATCAACCGAAATTTTCTTAGAGTGTGTGCGGGAGCAAATTTTAGCGGGACGTAGGCTAGGTACAACTATCACAGTTGCTGGGTATAAGGAAATTGCAGTGCAATTTGCTAAGCGCACAGGGAGACGTCATGACATGAAGCAGTTCAAGAACAAGTACCTTGCTTTGAAAAAGAAGTGGCAGGCTTGGAATAAATTGATGGACACCAGTAAGGATGTAACTGGGATTGGGTTCGACAGGTCAACCGGGTTGTTCACCGCGTCAGACGAATGGTGGGAAAATTTGAAATCGGTATGTAATGGAATATCTATACTGCTACTGTATTGTTCAAGTATATTCGTAATTAATTTGGTTGTTTGTTACTTTACAACTTTAATTTGGGTTTCCAATTTTTATTATTCTCATTTGCAGACAAACAAGCTAGCGTACAAATTCAAGAGCAAGCCATTGGAACATGAAGATTTGATGCGGGAAGTTTTCACAGGTGCAACCACGACTGGGAAACATCATTGGACGCCCGGCGAGAAAGTTGTGGACATTGCGGACGGTGAATCCGATTCTGTTGACTCACCTGGGTTGCAGCCATTTACTGCGCCATATCAGCCGGTTGTCGACTCACCACCACCCTCCCCCATTGTCCAGGTAGATGAAACGGAGCAAGGGTCAAAGCGCAAAAAGGGGGCTAGTTCAAGTGGAAAGTCTAAGAAACTGTCCACTGGCGCATCAGTGCTTGCAGACAGTTTCAACCATCTATCCGAGGCTGTTCGTTCACAGAAGAACCTTACGATCAGGCATGGAATTGGTGCCTCTCAGAAGTATGGCATTGAGGCATGCATGCAGAGGATTATGGCTATACCCGACTTTCTCAGTACGCCTCTTTTCCACTTTGCCTGCATTGCTTTGGAGAATGCAGATTACCGTGAGATACTAATGTGCATGCCTGATGATGGTAATGTGGTCGGTTGGCTTGCAGCGTTGAAGGCCTCCAAAGGACTGTGATAACTGTGGTTTGTTGTTTTTGGGGAAAATGGAAACCATTGTGGGTGTTTGTGGACATGACTTGTGCTGTTTTGTTTATTTATTTTTGCTTTTTGGTAGCTTCGATTAACAGTACTGTTAGTTAATATTAATGTTTTTGGGTGAATGGATGCGGACCTAATGTGGAACATTTTATGCAGTATTGCTTCATCGAAGCGTGGTTTGTGTTGACTATACCATCATTCGTATCTACAATTGTTCAATTTCATTGACTGCATTATTCTTTATGGTTTGTAGGAAAATGTGGATGTATGCATAGGTGTTGCCATGCTTTTTTATTTTGTGCTTTACTTTAACAAAGGATAAGACTATATGGTCAACGTAATTAATACTGTGTTGTGTGCATTGTAGGGTTCAACACTTTTGATATGTGGAACGGTGAATGTAGCAATCTGTATCGAAATAATGATGATTACTTAATCGAGCAAGCAGAAGAACAAGAGGACCAACAGAATGATGTAATTGTTGACGCAGCGCGACATGCAATGGAATATTACGTAAAGTACATGGACAATATCCCATGTCGAACTTCAATTTTAACCGGTCGTGCATGGATTCAAGAATTATTTGATGGACACTTGGGTAGGGGTGAAGAAAATTTGCATATGCCTCTTTACGTGTTTAACGCGTTATGTCATACATTACGAAGAGATTTTGGTTTACGGGTACCTAAAAGACCTCATGGGTTACACATTGAAGAAAGTATTGCCATGTTCATACATACCTTGGCCGGCTACCAAAACCGAAGCATTCAAGAGCGGTTTCAACACTTGGGAGAAACGGTTTCTCGACATTTTCATGCAGTGTTGGATGCAATGAAGTTGTTCACTGAACAGCATTGCAAGCCAACCAGAGCTCAAACTAGTAGGCATCCCAAATTGCGGTCAAGAGGCAAATACATACCGTTCAAGGTGAGAATGCTGTAATTGTCGTTAACAACACTTGTGTACAATGCGGTGTTCAATTAAATAGTTGTGATGTGTTCTATTATGGCAGAATTGTATAGGTGCGTTGGATGGAACTCACGTGCAAGCTGTGTTTCCTGTCCGTGATGCGGGCACATATTATGGCCGAAAAGGTTATCCAACCCAAAATATACTAGCTTTATGCGACTTTGACATGTGCTTTATTTTTATTTCTTGCGGCTGGGATGCAAGTATGCATGACAGTCGCATCTTTAAAGAAGTAATTGAAAATCAGCGTGCACCGTTTCCGCACCCACAAGAAGGTAACATATTTCAAATTCAGTACTAGTTGGGGTTTATGTCACGTGTATATAATTGGTTTTTTTAATTTATTTTATTTAATTATAGGTAAATATTACCTTGTTGATGCAGGATATCCAAACAAGAAGGGGTACCTGGCACCGTTCAAAGGGTCTCGGTATCATCAAGCACAATTTCGAGAACATGGACAACCCGATAACCCGAGAGAAATGTTTAACGAAGCGCATGCGTCACTGAGGAGTGTAGTGGAAAGGACTTCTGGAGTGTGGAAATCTCGGTGGAAGTTCCTGCACAACATGCCGGACTATGATTTCGCGACGGTGCAAGTGCCGTTGGTCGGTGCATCAATGGCCTTACACAATTTCATTCGTAGACACGAGATAGCTGCCTTGGGCAACGACATACATTATTTTGTTTCATCAGCGCCCGATGACATGCCCGACGTTCACGCCGGCAGACAAAATGTCGATGATGGCCTCATGGTTGGGGATACAGATGTGGATATGGCAAGAGTTCGTGTTCGCATACGCGACCATTTGTTTTACATACGGAGTTTGGGACTAATGTGAATATGCTTTTTTCGATATTTTCTTTATGTTATGGAATGTGACCCACGTAGCAAGCCATTGGACTTATGTTCCTATTTGTAATGCATACTATTCAAACTGCAATATCTTCAATGTTTGTAATGTACTTATAAATTTTAATTAATTAGATCGTCCTTTACTTTCATTCAATTTTGCACCTATTGGATGCCTTTGACATTTGACTCCCAATCAAATTTCATGACAAAGAATTGCTGTCTTTTTTTGAAATGTAGTTCATAATTTTTATTGGTAATTTATTCAATTTCTGACAAATTCAATAATTTTTTAAGCTGATTTTTTTTTTATTTTGTAGAAAATCATAGAAATTTATATTTAATTTTTAACAGATTTTGACAAAATGTTTTCCATTTTTTGTAAACATGAACTAAAGAAAAGAGTTTGTGGTCAAGCCAAAAATATATTTCAATTTAATATTTATTATTTATGATAATGAGGGCATACACATTATAGTTCGAACAAAATTACTTGAAAAAAAAAATGAAAACAAACTAGTTACAGAAAAAAATATTTTATTTGGGGAAAAAAATTTACTCCCAAAAAAAAATATATTGAAAACAAATTATTGCAAAAAAAATATCAAATCATAAATTGCAAACAAATTATTGCAAAAAAAAAATTCAAACAAATGTAATGGACAAAAAATTTATTTGGAAAAAAAGTAAATTCTGAATTTTTATTTGAAAAAGAAAATTAATTGACAACTAAATAATTGGAGAAAAATATGTATTTTTCACACTATAAATATCAAAAGAAGGCCTACATTGATGATTATAAATAAATTATAAATATGTATAAACTGATGATTATTAATAAATTATGAATTTCAAAAGAATTATAAATTATATTAAATTTCAAAAGAATTATAAATTATTTTAATAAATTAATGAGTTAGGTTTAATAAATGACTGAAGGTGTGTTCATATATGTAATTAATTGTGTATAAATTTTACATATATTTTTTTTGTTATCTGTACATGTTAAAAATTACAATTCAATTAAAATAAATAATAATCTTTTTTATTTTTTGTCACCCATGTCTGTTTATTTTTTTTTTTCAATTAAAAGTAACAATCTTTTTTTTTTCCAATTAAATAACAATGGGTAGAATTATTGTTTTTTTTTTTTTCAATTACAGTTAGCATTTCAATTACACAATTCAACTTGGACAAAAGTGCAGTCCGTACGTCCACATGAAGCCTTCTGCCGAGCTGAGATCAACGGCTGCTGCATTGGTGATCTGGGGGCAGTTTGGTAATTTCATAACAAAACATTATATCAAACACTCTCTCCGATACAATCATTTCAAAATATTTTCATCCATCTTCCCAAACACACAAACTAAAATAGCCTATTAAAATAGCCAAATAGCCAAAAAGCCTAAAAAATAGCCACTTCCCAAACGAGGCCATTATCAGCCAAAAATGTTTGCAGCCAAGTAGGTCCTTTGTTAGCATCAAAGGGGCAGAAGAATGTGGTAGACGGAGAAATAAGAAGTTGGTGAAAAAAGGTGAGGTAATAGGCAAAGGAAGCAGGATAAAGAGCAATTCTAGCATATTTCTCCCCATAAGTGCTAGGGTCCTAAACAAGGAATTTTAAGCATTTGGGATGCAAATCAGTGAAGTAAGCGAAGAGCCAAAGCTGGAGCACCCAAAGGGGGCCTCCTTGGTTGATGTCAAGAGGTTTCTCACAAAACTAGGAGCAAGCCCTATAAACATGGCCTAAGAGATATGGGGCCAAGGCTATGTGTTTCTTCAAAACAAGGGCCTTCGCAAGTTGGGCGAATTCAAGCATAATCCATTGAGATGATGTATAAAAGAGAAATTTACACAACCAATATAAAATAATAGAAAAAAGTTCTCTATCTCTCATGGGGCCTACCCTTTTGTTTTCAGCCTTTACAAAGTCACTATAGGAGGAATTTAAGGGTGGAAAAGGAAACTTAACAGAGAGGTCTAGGTAGCTAGGAGTAAAAGGAGTGCCAAGGGGTGAGAGCACTAAGAGATGGCAAATATCAAGAACGATGGGAGCCATCATGCCACATCAAAATTGGAAAAAATTAAAAGCCATGTTCCAAAGGCAAAGAGCAGCAGGAATCAAGAAAGGGTCTTCAGGAATGATAAACCTGGAAAGACGGAGGGCATTGAGAATACAGAGTTCTTGCATATCATCTTCTCTCGCAGGCACAACTCTGTCATACCATTCCTCCCATTCAGCTCTCAATGTCGGCCAGCAACGGTGAGGTCGGGTCATTCTCCAATTTCCCCAGTCGAGCCCCCCTTCGTAGAGAAGAAAGTGGTCTTCCAAGCGAGGGTATAAAGCTGGAAGTTGAGTAGGAGCTTCTCGAAAGATGGGACCTAAGACATATTCTTATTTGTTGCTATGGTGAGGAACAAAAAGGCGTCCATCTATGGCACTTGACCCATTAGCTGTTAACTTAGCGATCTCTTCATCAATACACCTTTTCAAAGCCATGGTTGGGCTTATACGATCGCCAACGAGCACTTTCAGAGAGGAAGAATCCATTGGTAGCAAGCAACAAAGAAGAAAGGGTTAATAGAAGGGAAGGGTTTGTGTGTTAAGCGAGCGAGTGATTTCAGAACACGAAATAAAAGGGTTTTAAAAAACCTTTGTGTCTAGAAAATATATCGCGTAATTCATTAAGTACTAAAAGTACAGATACAAAGAGTTTCCTTCAATATTGATGTTTTTGGAGAGAAAAACACATTCCAGATGTTGATGCCAGCTTCGAAGTAAAATATTTGGCTTCGAAACCAGATTTTGGCGCCAAAAGTCAAATAACAACGGCTTCGAAACTGAGAAGCCGGCTTCGAAGCAGATTCCATACCTAAAGATGTAAGAATGCTCAAGTATTTGTTTACTTCAAAGGGATTAAAGACCTGTTTTAGGCTTCTTAATGAAAGTAATGTCCTTCGAAGCAAAACTTGAGACCCCTTAAGGATGGGAATTGGTGTTCGAAACATCAAAACCAATAGTTGGTTTATATATACAGAAAGAGATTGTCTTTTCGGACTAAAACAGTGTAGCCCTCAAAAGGAGCTTCCATATTTTTGAAAGTATAGACTGTTGTTCGAAGCAAAAATGGTCAATTTAAAATTGATCAATCATACTAACCATGACCATATTTTGGTTATGATTAAAACAAGCTTTAAAGGGCAAGATTGTTAAATTCGAAGCACTGATTCTAAATGAAAATCAGCAAAGACTGTCAACTGTAATCCATAAATTGGAAAAGTTCATGTTGGTTTCTAGTGTTTCATTTAAAATGATTGAATCCAGATTCGAAGGATAAGATTGTTCAGTTCGAAGCCCTAAATTTGCTTTTAAAGACAAATGGAGACAAAATCAAACAATGCCAAACAAAGAGAAAAGTCTTATTAAAGCAAAAGCAATTACATCGAATGGCCCTCTTTGGGTACAAATTCGAGCTCATAAAAGTAAGGATTAGAATAAATAACAAGATCATAGAATTTGGTCCAGCTATGGTCAATGAATTTCTGTTCTTTCTTTTTTCTATCCTCTATTTTTTCCAGGATTGGTTGCTGAAGTTGATGTGCTCTCATTTGATAAAAGAGCTCTTCTGCTTTTATTTCGAACGTTGTTTCTTTTAATCCTTGTTCCAGTTCGTCCATATCCAAGTCATCCCAATACGCAGAGTCTTTATTCTTGAAGTCATCGAATTCTTCGATGAGGTTCTCTGCTTTGTACTAGGCATGAATTCGAAGGGATGAGAGTTGGTCCAAAGATTGGGTAGTGGCTATAGAAGTCTGATGCCAGTGAAGAAGTGATAGAAGTTGGTCCAAAAACATGTGAAGCTCTGCTTGGGCGAGGGGGTTGAGGACATGACCCCGAGTCAGAATATCACAAGCCCATCGAAGGTTCTTGAGAGGAACATCGTCCTCAAGAACATTAAAAGGCAAGTGAGAAAAGGCCGCAAGCAGAAGTTGGGCTTCCTTCCGCTCAGCTGGAGTAGGGGAATGTGGAGGCTTGTAAGGAGGAAAGACATTATCCGCGGAGAGGGCAAGCCTCAGTTTCTCTGTCCAGCAAGGATTTGGAGGAGGAGAACGTATGGAAGCTTCCATTTCGGGAGAAGGAACAAGGGCATTAATATAATCGAGCCAGTCAAAAGAGCAAAGCTTCGCCTTCTGAGCTAAGAACGATAGGTTGTACCCTTGTGCCTCTTCTGGGCGTCGGGTAACGTGCACTATCTTTGTAGGCATGGAGGATGTGTACCACACTATAAGCAAATTGTCCTCTAAACTGCATTGGCGGTCGATGGGCACGTAAGGATAAACCACCGAGCTTCGCGCATAGGAAGGAAACTCTAAAGGGTCAGTGAACTCGACAAAGTGATGGTTAATTTGCTCCCTTAAATCACAGGCCTCAGGTTCCGACCAGCTTGCCCAGTTAGAAGCCCCAGAGGAAGAAGAAGCCACAGCCTCATCCCATGCAGAGGGCTGTGAAGAAGAACTTCCCATGTCCATATTTGCAACTTTCTGAATCAAATGATTGAGGGCAGTTTGTTCGTAGTCCAACGGTGAATCAGAAGAAGAACTTCCCATGTCTTTATTTGTAACTTTCTGAATCAAAGGATTAAGGGCAATGTGTTCGTAGTCCAAGGGTTGATAATTTGCAAAGGCTTCCATGACTTGAATATAGGAAGGTGGGTAAAGGTGGCTAATTAATGCATGGAGGTTCTTTCGAGGAGGAACAGCATCATCAGATGACTCTTCGTGTGCTCGATCAATAGATGAGAAAATTGATTTGGCCATAAAATGTATCAGTCTGTTCGAATCCTAAGGTGGTGGGGGTGTTCAAAAGATTGAAAGAAAGTTTAATGCAAATG
The DNA here is from genome assembly GCF_055761805.1 of Camellia sinensis. Lineage (NCBI taxonomy): Eukaryota > Viridiplantae > Streptophyta > Magnoliopsida > Ericales > Theaceae > Camellia > Camellia sinensis. Next base: position 189,552,793 of record NC_138961.1, on the reverse strand, counting down.
ATGAATGACGGTTGCATTTTTGGAAGAATGCAAAGCCCATGTACGTTCTAAGACGTGGATAAAAGACCTTGATCCACTAATATCACCAAGTATTGGGTATATTAGTAAGGGGGGTAATGTTGGCTACATATTTTGTATAAGCCAATTGCAATTCGACGTGTGGCAGAATAAGGGTAATACAGGAAGACTATTCAAGTCTTCGATCATGATCGTACACGTGGCAGATAGTGTTGGTTATTACGAGATCTGAGTAGCATTGGATCAGCAAAGAGATGCAAAGTGATGTGGCTTCAACGGTTACTCACATTCAAATTCAAAATTAGGAGGGAAGCCTAACCGCAAGTGATGGCATAGTGGAGCTAATTACAAGGCAACATGATTAGCGATCATGGAGGAGCAGTTTGACGGTTGGAAATGCAGTTCGATGGTCATCTTTAAGAAGTATAAATAGCAGAGAAGGCCCCAAAAAAAAGGCCCAGACTCAGATCCAAAAAACCAGTCTTATTCTACTTTATTTCCTTTCCAGTTTTACATTTCTAGTTTTTACATTTCCTGTTCTTTACGTTTCTGCACTGCATTTCGTTCATAGGAGTAGATTTCAAGTAGATTGTTGTTGTAAACCTCTACGAGGCTGATTCAGATCTTTGTAAGTCTTTCATTTTGCTTAATGAAATACTTCAACTGTTCTTTATTTACCCATTGTTTGTTTAATTCTCCTAACAAGGCCACCAGTAAAAGTCCTCTTCATTGAGGTTGAAAGAACTAAAACGCAATCGTCTGATAATTGGTTGGCAATTGAATTTCTGTAAGGACTGATTGATCCTTGATGGCATTCTCATAATTACAATAATAACCTTCGAAAGCCAAAAAGCCAACAATTACAATCATTAACATTTTTATTTTATTTTTTGTGAAAATACACACATGAATGACATATGCCATGTTTTTATAAGTAAAATTATAAACTTGATCAACTCAGTAATTATTTTAACAATTATTAATTGAACTAAAATCAACACAAAATATAAAATGAAATATCAAAATTCAGCCAATTATTACTATAAGAATTAAAATGACACAAAATATAATATATAAGGATTAGCAGTGTAATTTACCTTATACTACTAATTTTATTGGAGTTGTTACTTGCAGCTTTACCATATCCAGACAACATATCAGTGGCTATCCTACACAACATATTCATCAAAGGAGATCAGTTGAGCTTTGAGCTAACGGAGGAAGACTTGGAGGCCTCCAAGCTCTATCCAGACTACAAATATATTTCTGTGGATGATCTTCTTGACATTTGTTTGGCTAACCCTCCCAAACCCAAACTTGCAGCTTTCCTGATCAACACTGCACTACAGATATACATTCAATAAGAAGTTCGATGACAAACATAATATCATATAAAAATATCATAAGTGTAGCATTGTTGCTACTATTTTCCCCATAAATGTTGTATATTAGTCACTTTCATTAATTATCCATATGTATGGAATAAGGTTTCATTATTATAATGATGAGCACTCTTTGTAGGCAGTATATGAAGGGTAGAATTTTTTTCTTCTTCTTTTGCTGAACTTTGATTATTCTCAAATGTGCTGATTTATTGTTAGTTATCTTTAGTGATTTTTCTTTTTTAAATTATAATATTTTAATTTTTTACGTCCCTACAACAAATTAAGGTTTAAGGGGAAAAAAAAAATTACAGATAAAAACACTTTTTAGAGACAAAATATTTTCATCGTAAAAAAACTGTCATTATTATATTTTTGGTGACAAAATTGGACATTTAATGATAAATTATTATCTTTTGGGACTAAATTTTTTTTGTTCAGCCTTTTTTAGCAACATTTTAAAAATTAATCGCTGAAAGTCCCTTTTTTAAAACTTTTTAGGATGATCTTTTACCAATTATCATTGCGACAAGAAATTGGTCTCTGAATATTTTTTAAAACAAAATTTTCACTTTTGAGGACAAAAATTTAGTCTTTAAAACCTTTATATGTTGTAGTTGGTTCATTTAAATTATGTACAACTAAAATGTAAAAGTAAAATAAAATAATTTATTAAAATATTTTAAAAAATCACTAGAGATAAAAAAAAATTAAAAAAGTGGCATTTATTCATAAATCATTCTTCACCTACTTATATTTATATTGGCATTTTGGCTTTCGAAAGTTATTTTTGTAATTATGAGCGTGCCAGCAAGGGTCAATCAGTCCTTACAGAATTTTAATTGCCAACCAATTATTCAAACGATTGTGTTATAGTTCTTTCAGCCTCAATGAAGAGGACTTTTACTGGTGGCTTGATTTAGGAGAATTTAAGCATAAGAACAGTTAAATAAAGAACATTGAAGCATTTCATTAGTATGAAAAACTTACAATGATCCAAACTCAGCCTTGTAGAGATTTACAGGACAATATACTTGAAACTACTCCTATGAATGAAATGTAGTGCAGGAATTTAAAGTACAGAAATGTAAATAACAGGAAATATAAAAAACTAGAATGAAATATGTAAAGTAAGACTGGTTTTTTTAGATCTAAGCCCCCTCTTTCCTGGGGTCTTCCCTGCTATTTATACTCCCCAAAGATAACAATCGAACTGCACTTCAAACCGTCGAACTGCTCCTCTGTGATCGCTGATCATGCTGCCTTATGAATAGTTCCACTACGCTTTCACTTGCAGTTAGGCTTCCCTCCTATATTTGAATTTGAATGTGAGTAACCGTTGAAACCACGTCACTTTGCATCTCTTTGTTGATCCACTGCTACTTAGATCTTATAACAACCAATATTAACTACCACGTGTATGATCAGGATCGGAGACTTGACTGGTTTCCCCATATTACCCTTACTTTGCCACGCCTTGAATTGTCACTGGCTTGCACAAAATATGTAGCCAACATTACCCCCCGCACTAATATACCCAAGACTTGGTGATATTAGTGGATCAGGGTCTTTTCCCCACGTCTTAGAATGTGCATGGGTTTTGCATCTTCCCAGAAATGCAACTGTCACTCACCATCTGTATTAAACTCTCGTTTAATCCTTTAAGCACTTCCACTGTCTTAGCATTCGAACAGACTGATACATTTCATGGCCGAATTAATTTTTTCCTCCAGTGATCGAGCACACGAAGAGTCATATGTCGATGTTGTTCCTCCTCGAAAGAACGTCTATGCATTTATCAGCCACCTTTACCCACCTTTCTATATTCAAGTCATGGATGCCTTTGCAAATTACCAACCTTTGGATTACGAACACATTGCTCTTAATCCTTCGATTCAGAAAGTTGCAGGTATAGACATAAGCAGTTCTTCCTCTAACTCACCCTTACAGTTCGAACAAACTGCTCTCAAACCTTTGATTCGGAAAGTTGCAAATATGGACTTGAGAAACTCTTCTTCACAAGTCTCTGTATGGGATAAAGCTGCAACTTCTTCCTCTTCTGAGGGTTCTGACTGGACAAGCTGGTTAACACCTGAGACCTGTGATTTGAAGGAGCGAATCAACCATCATTTTGTTGAGTTCACTGACCCTTTAGAGTTTCCTTCCTATGCTCGAAGTTCAATGGTCTATCCCTACGTGCCCATTGACCATCGACGTAGTCTGGAGGAGAATCTGCTTGTAGCATGGTATACATACTCCATGCCTACAAAGATAGTGCACGCTGCCCGACGCCTAGAAGAAGCACAAGGGTGCAGCCCATCATTCTTAGCCCAGAAGGCAAAGATTTGTTCTTCTGATTGGCTTGATTATATTAATGCCTTTGTTCCTTCTGCTCCCGTGTCATCTCAAAAAATAGAAGCGTCCACACCTTCTTCTTCGTCTCCTTCTCCTCTACCAACTCTTTGCTGGATAGAGAGACTGAAGCTTGCCCTATCCATGAATAACGTCTTTCCACCTTTTAAACCTCTACCTTCTCCTACTCCAACTGAGCGGAAACAAGCTCAACTTCTGCTTGCAGCTTTCTCTCACTTGCCTTTCAATGTTCTTGAGGACGAAGTCCCTCTCAAGAACCTTCGATGGGCTTGTGATATTCTGACAAGGGGCCATGTCCTTAATCCTCTTGCCCAGGTGTAGACGGGCCCGCATGGGGCCCCACTACAGTTCGGACTTGATTTTGGGTCACGATTCTTAATCTTGAACCAAAGAGTCCAGATCTGGCAAATCGTTTTGAGAAACAAATTTTTTGAAAAGAGAAGTGCCAAACATGGACTGCTTTGCCAGATACAGAGTCGCCACCTAAATATTTTTTAATGGGGAAATTTAGGAAACCCTGACTCGGTGCCGAAGGCCACATGTCCGTCATCACCGGAGTTGTCTCGGCTCGGGACCTAGGGTACGATCGGGTTAGGTCAGCTATGACCACCCCCTCTCGCCCGATCCGAAGATCGGCCTCTACTAACCGTGATATCCGTTTTTGAAAACGTTATGTGTTCTTATTCCAATTATTTAGTCTAGCGTTACTATGTTATGCGCACAGCAAACAAGTATAGACTAGATTGTCTAATTTGGAAATAAGCATTGCATATCCGTTTTGAAAAGCGCTTTGGAATTTGCTACTCGCAAGTAGGCTAAAATATGGATTTCAACGAGTTTTTCCAACTCAAACAATCCAACCTTCACCCACAGGCATTCAAACAGTTTATCACATAAGCATCCAGCCACATGGTAAGCATACTGTCATGATAGCATTCACACGCATGCGGTATGCTAAAGCATAAATACTTACATCGTACTCCATGCCAAAACAACAAACTAGTTAGCAAACATGCGTGTCCTAGTCCATGTCAAGTTGACTAATGCAACACATGCAAGATGCAATTAGAGTAGGCTCGGCTAACCTAAATATGGCATGTGAAATGCAACCAATTGATTCACGTATTCAATTTGGAATTTGAAATACAAATGCAGTTAGCATGATGTACCGAGCCCGGTGCATGCAGGAAAAATGTATGAATGCACGCATGCATTGCATAAGGTATGCTAACTTTAAAATATGCCCTAGTCTACCATCATAAGCAGGTAAATAAAAGGGAAGAAAGAAGTGGGGATTGGAAGACATACACACACTCACCCACACTTATTACAGATTTGCCCTCGCTCGGAGGATACAAATAAATATTACAGTCCAAATAATAAGCAAATAAAATTATTACAGGATTTCTAATTTGCTTAATAGGAAGAATGCAAAAAGAAAGGAAAGGGATGGCCGCAGCCTCTGCCTCGGCATGCGCGAATGATGCATGCTCGAAACCCGGCTCACCTGGAAAACCCGTACCACATCACTGCCACCTCTGTTTATACTGCCCTGCTTCTCTGAAAATTTCCAAAGCCCTAGGACAGGTTCCTTGCATGTTGCAGAGTACCACCGCCTAGGGGAAATTCCCACCGGCAGTGCACAATTTCCACCGGCCGTTTTTGGATCTATCGGCTATAAACAGATTGCCGGCCGGCGCAGAATTATGCCGGTCGGCAAAAACCTCCTGCAGAAGACAGTTTTGACAACAAACAGAGGACAGACAGTATGGCATGGGATTTCAGGCACATGTAAGCATGGTCATGCTTCCTATCATGCTTTGAATTCAGGGAAGCATGGCCCTCGATCCTCGAGCCATCAATGGTGCATGATAGCCCAATGGATCAAGTTTGCCACTTGATGTAAAGATACATGCAACATACAAATGAGGACCAAGGCCTTATCATGTCGAAGTCAAAGGCCCCGGCGACCGAAAGTTAAGGCACGTTACATCACTTATGGTATGAACGCCCCTTAACCTTCAACACTTGGTTTGACACCCCAAACCAAGTAGTGCAATGCATGTTATGCAAACATGGCTCAAAATGCAACAATGAGATGGAAATGCAAGGCATGCCAAATGTTATGTAACTAGTATGGCAAGTATGCAATGCTAGACATGCGAAATGCAATGCGAATACGAACAATTTAAGCAATGGGACCAAAATATTACAACACTTAATGAAGCAATCATGCAATGGTCATAAGACAAGCATGCAAGGGGGCCTCAAACCATGAAGGGGCAGACCTTAATCCACCCCAAAACAGCGGCCAAAAGTGCCTAAAAGAGTGGACAAAAACCTATGCCAACAAGCAATCCAATGGTCCCAAGGCTAAGGCACAAAAAGGGCCACTTCACTTCCAACAACAAGACCAATCATGGCATGATTTAGATAAGTAAAAACAGAATTTTTACAGGAAAAATAGGACTCCAAACCCTCCTAATATGGCAGCTTAAATGGCTCCAAATGGATGCAAACACCAAAGTTCATATCTAGGCCTAAAAGGCCCAACTCTCAAGGCATAAAAAGAGGTCACACATGCACACATGTAAACATGATTTAGGGACTGAAGTGTGGTCCTAAATGATGCCAAAATCATGAAGATGGTTCAAGCTACACATGTTAGAGATCAAAATGCTCAAAGCTTACAAACTAAAACACAAAGAGATGACATCAAACAAGGCAAGCATGACTGAAATGGATGACCAACAGGCCTTAAACATGGCAAGACAATGCCAAAACCTTCATGAAACTAAGCCTACACATGCAAGAATCATGGCCTAAACACAAGATGCAACTCTAGGCCAAAAGGAGCAATGCAAAACAAGTACTTTAAGCATGCAAAGAGATATAAATCCGACCAAAAACAGAGATTACATATGACCTAAAAACACCTAAAAAGTTCTGAAATAAGGCAAAAATCAAGCAAGCATGCATGTTACCCTTTAAGCCAAAATGCAAGGAAATAAGACAATGAAGGGAGAGGGGTGTCCCTCCCCTATGCAAGACTTCAAACCACCTTCCTTATCACTGAAAATCAACTGATTTTTAGTGGTGAAAAGACCAACACACTCAAGCGAACAAGGCCTCACAAGGGAAGCACAAAAGGGTCCAAATAAAGCCTAATAAGGTGAGTTTGAACTCAAATCACAAAACAACCTTAATGAAAGTTCTAAAGCATGAAAATGTAAGCTTTTTTTATGTTATGCACAAAGGCTAAATCAGCAAGCAAGATAGGTAAAAAACTATTGCAAGTTTGGGGAAACTAAAGTGAAGTGCTCACCCTTGAAGATCCTTTGAAGAACAAATGGTCCAGCCCTCTTCTTTTGATCAAAATCAGTCCAAAAACTCAAGAATCAACCTCCCAAGTCCCTCAATCTCGGAGCTAGGTGTAATAGTGTGTGTATTAGTGCAAAAGTAAGGTAAAAGCACACTTTTAGGCCAAAAAACACACACAAAGGAGGAGAGAGAGGGAGATATAGAGATAGGGTGTATCTATCTATGGAAGCTCTGGTTTTTGCCTTCAAAGTTTCTAACCTAGAGCCAAGAGGAGGCTTGTCCTCTTATAGAACTCCCTCTTGCAAAGCTTATACAACAAGCTTGCTTAGAGGGAGATCCCTCCATACACGTGTATGGAGGGAGGCAGAGTTGGTGCCAGCTATCACAGCTGGCACAAAATATCTACATAAAGTAGATGAACAGTGGTCGGCTGCCCAAAAATGTCATCTTGACAAAAAAGAGTGCCGACCGGCAACAAAATGTGCCGACCGGCAGAAAAGATTGTCGATGGAAGCAAAAACCAGCCGGTGGCCTCTAGCCACTGCCGGTGGTGTATAGGGATGTCTCACAAGGCATTCCCTCCCCTTCCAAGGCAAAACACAAGTGTTTGGTGTGAAACCAGACACTAAACAGTCAAGTTCGGAGATCCTGAGGCAAGGCGCGTAACCGAGACCTCCGGGAACTCCAAACGAACACAAACATGGATAATCACCGAGTGTTCAAACGGTGACGTCCAAGTCTTGAGGACGGTCAAAAATGGGGTGTCTACAGTTGCCCCTCTTTGACAGAACTCGAAAGTCATAATAATGACGGGAGTGAATGTCAAAGCCCAGAGACGACCCATTTTTGACAAGGCCGAAGACTCAGACAAACATGCAAGACAAACAAGATACGCGCCCGAAGGCAGGGGCAAAATGCAAGACAATGCACGAAGCCGAGCATAACTTATGATCATGCAAAGAAAGCTGTAACGAAGCACACATGCGAAAATTTTAAGCTAGCATACACCGAACTACACTACAATGCAAAAGGGATGCAAGAGAATTATGTAATTCTCAATACGTCTCACTCGGAGGATACAATACCTGTGCGGCTCGTCTGGTTGCACCAGCCTCAGATGAACCATACATACAATATCGTGCCTGCAAAGAAAACAAACTTAACAGGTACAATATCGTTAACAACATGCATAATAGTGTACTCGAAATGTGCGACAACGCAAAGCAAGTGGGGAGCATAACAATGCTGTGAAGGTATAGATGTGTAAGTGGAACACGCGGTCTACGCAGGCAACGAATTTGATCGTAAGCATGCGGTCTACGCAGGCAATGAATTGATTAATTATGCGATCTACGCAAGCAAAACATGCGGTCTACGCAAGTAATGAAATTAACATGCGGTCTACGCAAGCAAAACATGCGGTCTACGCAAGTAATGAAATTGATTAATTATGCGGTCTACGCAAGCAAAACATGCGGTCTACGCAGGTAATGAATTTAACATGCGGTCTATGCAAGCAAAACATGCGGTCTACGCAAGTAATGAAATGATTATGAGCATGCGGTCTACGCAGGCAAAACATGCGGTCTACGCAAGTAATGAAATTGAACAAACATGCGTCTACGCAAGTAAAGAAAGTGGTTACAAACATACGGTCTACACAGGTAATGTAATTATCATGCGGTCTACACAAGTAAAGAAAGTGATTACAAACATGCGGTCTACGCAGGTAATGTAATTAACATGCGGTCTAGCAAGCAAAACATGCGGTCTACACAGGTAATGAATTTAACATGCGGTCTACGCAAGCAAAACATGCGGTCTACGCAGGTAATGAATTTGAACAAACATGCGGTCTACACAAGCAAAACATGCGGTCTACGCAGGTAATGAATTTAACATGCGGTCTACGCAAGCAAAACATGCGGTCTACGCAAGTAATGAATTTGAACAAACATGCGGTCTACGCAAGTAATGAATTTGAACAAACATGCGGTCTACGCAAGCAAAACATGCGGTCTATGCAAGTAATGAAATTGAACAAACATGCGGTCTACGCAAGCAAAACATACGGTCTACGCAAGTAATGAAATGTTTATGAGCATGCGGTCTACGCAAGCAAAACATGCGGTCTACGTAGGTAATGAATTTAACATGCGGTCTATGCAAGTAATGAAATGATTATGAGCATGCGGTCTACGCAGGCAAAACATGCGGTCTACGCAAGTAATGTAATTAACATGCGGTCTACGCAAGTAATAAAATTGATTACAAACATGCGGTCTACGCAGGTAATGTAATTAACATGCGGTCTACGCAAGTAATAAAATTGATTACAAACATGCGGTCTACGCAGGTAATGTAATTAACATGCAGTCTACGCAAGTAATAAAATTGATTACAAACATGCGGTCTACGCAGGTAATGTAATTAACATGCGGTCTACGCAAGTAATAAAATTGATTACAAACATGCGGTCTACGCAGGTAATGTAATTAACATGCGGTCTACGCAAGTAATAAAATTGATTACAAACATGCGGTCTACGCAGGTAATGTAATTAATATGCGGTCTACGCAAGTAATAAAATTGATTACAAACATGCGGTCTACGCAGGTAATGTAATTAACATGCTTGAACATATGTGAGTGAGGACATATCATTCATAATGCAGGGATGTAAAACACTGTAACTCAGCGCAATCGAAGCGATTTGTGGGAATCCTCAAGACATGAAAAGGATACGGGAAGGAACATTCTTCGTACGGATCGAGCATCATTGGCAGAGGTCGTGGCCTGAGGTCAACTCGAAGGTCCATGTTTCAAAAGCGTACTCCCCCGTGGGGTCTCAAGTAGCGAAGGTGCGAAACCATGTCGTTGACCCGAATCAAAGGCATGGAGGGCGCATTGTCCGCAAAGGGAGTTTTGCTGGTATCCATTCCGACACTCGGCTACCCTGTCATTCTATGTTTTACTTTCCTTTTTACTAGTAGTTTAAACACATTGCACTGCCTCGGGCAGGTTTTATTCTTTCTCAAAATTTACACATTTTTGCAAATCGCGTGACGGGAATGAAACAACCATTTTATTCAAAAGATGTTGTATTTGTAAACTTCCTATGCATCGCGTCGCAAGGTATCACACCACAATGTGAACGAAATTGAACTCATTTTGAACACCGAGTATTCGCATCGTAATAATCAGGCAGTGAACCGACTTACAACTCGATAAGCAAATATACAAAGGCATGATAGGACCAAACAAGCGTGAGTACAACTCGATAGATAAATCAAAAACTCAAAAAGAGTGAAATACAACTCGATAAGCAAATGTTCAAAAACTCGACAAGCAGACAGGCGTGACTCCGCAAGAACCGACCACCGGGAGAGGGATCGGAGGTGGTGGAGTTCCCCAATCCCTAGCATAAACAGCTCAGGGAACCAGGAGGAAGCCCATCGGCCAGGGTCAGAGGCCACCGGCCGCAAGGAATGGCCATCGGCCAAAAATTTGTTCGGTCGGAAAAATGTGATGGCCGGTCGGCAGAGTTTTTGGCCGGCCGGCTATGAATGAGGGAATCACCAGAATGTTGACACCTGTCCTCCACCCAACCTTATCTCCTCCAAAAGACCCCAACTTCGTAGTTTTTCTCAATTCCACACTGATTTGCTCTGATGGAAGAGTTTCTTGCTCAAAATCTCACAGCTTGGATTGCTAGCTTGGATGGCTCGGAAAAGTTGAATTTCCGGGGTTTCGGCATAAATGCACTATTCACTTTAGGTCGTACCCCGTTGCACCTCCCGTTTCTTCAAGCTGCGGCAAGGTTTTGGAATCCGGTGACACATGTCTTTAGCTTCGCCGGGCAAGAGATATGTCCTACCTTTGAAGATTTCCGAGCCTTAATGGAGTCCGAGCGCGACGAGGAGCTCCTGCCCCAACTTAATTTTGGTCATGCCCAATCCTTAGGGCGAATGTGTGGACTCAGCATGCGTGACGCTCGGTCCCTGATTTGTGACGGGATGCTGGACATTCCGAGTTTGACCAATCGGTTTTCTGATGCTGGTGATCGCAACAACCATCACTGGCAAGGCTTCCGGCGACACGCCCTCTGTTTGTGCATGCTATCCCATTTTTTATTTGTCTCAGGCTCTGGAGGGTCTAGTGTCCGGCTGATTGAGGTTGCCCAAGGCTTGAAGGAGGGCAAGAGCTGCATTGCCATGACTCTGGCTGAGACGTTAATGGGCTTAGACGCCTTTTATCGTCATGAGACGACTAGATTAGCAGGGAGTCCACTACTACTACAGGTAATGTTTCCCACCCAATCTCGCATATGTATTGCTCACATCACTCGGCTCTCAAGCTCGGTCTTTTCTCAAAAAACCCTATTCTCGCTTTTCTCTCCTCGTACATCTCTCTATTATTTACTCTCTCATTTTTCATCCCTCCCCAGGTATGGTTGATGGACAAACTGCAGGTTGTGGACTCTTGCCCGGCATATTCAGCTCGCGGCTACTTCTTCCGACACCGTCTAGTCAATGCCTTGGATGAGGGATGGTGGTTCGCTTGGATGTGCCACTTGTCCGCAGACTGTATTGCTTGGCGGTGCCCTTGGCTGAGCCTTCCGGCAATGAGTTACAATATGCCTCGGCAGACTGGGATTCAATTGGTTGGCCTTACTCACTGTGTATTCTACTTCCCATTTCGGATTCGACGCCAATTTGGCCATGACCAGACCTGCCCGCCAGAGGGGATAGAGTATCCTGCTGCATTCCCAGCCTGAGGCGCACAGCTTGCTTGGCAGGCCACCGCATGGAGGATGAGAGAACTCCTGGCTCCCACTCCTACTTTCAGTTGCACTTTGTCTGACGAGTGCGTGGATTGGCTCAACGAAGAAGCACAGATTGGGCCCAGCTTGGCATCAGAGGCTTCGACCAGCTCTAGGAGGGGGCGCAGGAGCACCTGACTTGACTATGCCCCAGATTTATTGCTTTATTAGTACTTTCAAGTTTTCTTTATGAATGTAATAAAAGCAACTTCAATTGTATGCAAGAGCAGGAGAACTCTGTTTTGAAATCAATAAAATTGAAAGTTGTGGTACTGAAAATTTTCCGCTTTGGTCCAAAAAAAAATGGTCAAAGCTGTAAAAGGATTATTTGAACAAAGTCGGCTTTTATTAAAACTTCTCAAAAATCATTTTTGATGTGGATCAGAACTGGACACGCCAAAGATCTGTCACTGAGATGCACAACCCCAGATTTCTGCAACTGGAAAGTTGCCCCTAGTTTGAAGAGCACCGCAGTGCACAGCAACGGAAAGTTGCCCCTAGTCTGAAAAGCACTGCGTTGGAGATTCCAATGGATGCTGATAGACAAAGATGACTGAGAGGATCAAATGGACGAAGCTGATCGGGGAAGTGTTATGGCTGAACTTCAGGATGAAGCTGCCTACGTATCCCAAAGATGGGAATCAAGCCTTACGTAGTTCAGGCTTAGGTTCACTCGGGTATTTTCACTCTCCTTTTGCGCTCTAACTTTTGCCAAAGCCGCCCTTTGTGGGTTTTCAGCTTTGCGAGCTCATTTTTTATATTTTCTAATTTTTTGTACTCTAACTTTTGCCTAGGTCGCCTTTCGAGTTTTCGGCCTAGCGAGCCTCTCAAGGGTAATATTTCTTCAACTTGTCCGTGTTGATCGGCTGGGAGAACTCCAGGCCATCTAAGTCCATTAGAACCACTGCTCCACCTGACCAGATAGCTTTGATGATGTAGGGACCGGTCCAATTGGGTCTGAACTTGTCCCTTGGGTCGTGGATGGGAGCTCGGTTGTCCTTGAGCACCAAATCCCCTTCTTTTAGATTTCTGGACTTAACCTTCTTGTTGAAAGCCCGGGCAATTCTCCGTTGATAACTTTGGACGTGGTACAATGCTTTCAGCCTTCTCTCGTCAAAGAGCATGAGTTCCTCAAACCTGCTCTGCTGCCAATCTGCCTCAGCGATCTGACACTCAGCCAATACCCGTAAGGACGGAACTTCAATTTCGATAGGTAGAACGGCCTCCATTCCATAAACCAATGAATACGGAGTTGCTCCGGTAGAAGTTCTAATTGAGGTCCTGTAGCCCCACAGAGCAAATGGCAACTTATCTGGCCAATCCCGGTAGGTTTCCACCATCTTCCGCAGTATATGCTTGATGTTCTTGTTGGCGGCTTCAACTGCTCCGTTGGTTTGCGGCTGGTATGTGGACGACTTATGAAAAGCCACGTTATATTTCTCCAACAAGTCAATCACTTCTTTCTTAAAGTGGGATCCATTATCCGAAATAATCTCGTTTGGCACCCCGTAGCGACAGATGATGTTGTTTCTGATAAACTTTGCGACGTGCGATGCCTTCAACACCGTATATGATTGGGCCTCGACCCACTTTGTGAAATAATCTATCGCTACCAGGATATACTCATGCCCATTCGATCCCTTCGGGGCAACAGCTCCGATCACATCAATTCCCCAAACGGAAAATGGCCATGGGGACGTCATGTTGTACAGCTTGGACGGTGGGATGTTCATACGGTTTGCATGGATCTGGCATTTGTGGCATCGCTGAACAAAACCGATACAATCCTCTTCCATGGTTGACCAGTAGTAGCCCTGTCTGAGGATCTTTCTGGCCAGCATTACTCCATTCATGTGCGCACCGCACTCCCCTCCATGGATGGCCTCCATCAGGCGCTTCGACTCTTCGGCTTCTACACAGAGCTTATGTATCCCCAGATGACCTCTCTTGTACAGCTTACCCCCGCAGATGATGAACTGAACAGCCATTCTTCTGATTGCCCTTTTATCCTTGGCATTTGCCCCTAGTGGATACGCCTCCTTTTCCAAGAAGTTCCAAATGTCGTAATACCAGGGGTTGTCATCTTGAGCCTCATCTATGGCGGAAATTGACTCGTATGCTGGCGCAAACTTCTGATCAATAATGACTGGACGCATCCGGACTCCGGACGGGATGTCTATCATGGAAGATAGAGTTGCTAGTGAATCTGCGAACCTGTTGTTTTCTCTTACTAGGTGGGTGAAATTTAGCTTCTCAAACCGAGGAATTAACAAATCCAAGGTTTGGTGGTAAATTATCATCCTTTCCTCTTTAACTTTCCAGTCTCCTTTTGCTTGGGATACAACAGGGTTCGAGTCCCCAATGACGTCCAACCGTCTTGCCCCTAATTCTAGGGCTGCTTCTAGGCCAGCAATACATGCCTCATACTCTGCTTCATTGTTCGAGACTTTGAACCGGAGCTTGAATGCTAAAGGGATACGGGAATCGTCAGGCGCTATCAGCAACACCCCTATCCCATACCCATACTGGTTTGACGCTCCATCAAAGTACATCGTCCAAGTTTCATCTTCGATGTGCAGAATGGCTTCATCTGGGAATAGGTACTCAACCGCTTCATCCCCCTCAACCGGGTGGTCGGCAAGGAACTCCGCTACCGCTCTTCCTTTTACTGACTTGCGTTTTACATACTTCAAATCAAATTCAGAGAGCAACAGCAGCCAACGAGCTAGCCTACTCGTAAGTGCCGATTTCTCGAAAAGATATTTGATGGGATCCAAGCGTGAAACCAACATTACAGAATGAGCTAACAAGTAATGCCGCAGCTTCCTGGTAGCCCATACCAAGGCCAAACAAGCCTTCTCCAGTGGGGTGTAGCGGGTCTCGTAATCCAGCATCTTCTTGCTCAGATAGTAGATGGCCCTTTCCACTTTGTCTTCTGACTCTTGTGCGAGCATGCAGCCCATGGTAGTCTCAGTTACTGAAAGATACAATATCAACGGTCTCCCCGGCTCTGGTGGTGACAACACGGGCGGGTTCTGTAGATACTCTTTGATCTGTTCAAAAGCTGCTTGACATCGGCCGTCCCATTGGAACTTCTTTCCTTTCTTCAGGAGACCAAAAAGTGGTTCACAAGTCAAGGTTAATTTAGAGATAAACCGTCTTATGAATTGCACCTTACCCAGAAAGCGTCGCACCTCCTTTTCAGTCATTGGTGGTGGCATTTCCAAGATGGCCTTGATTTTGAAAGGGTCGACCTCGATGCCCCTTTGTGTAATCAGAAACCCTAGCATTTTTCCGGCTGTAACACCGAATGTACATTTCTGGGGATTCAACCGCAGCCGAAACTCTCTGATCCTTTGAAAGAACTTTTGTAATGCGGTGTAGTGGCCCCCTCTTTCTTTGGACTTGACAATCATGTCGTCCACGTACACCTCGACCTCTTTATGGATCATGTCATGCAAGATCGTGGTTGCTGCCCGTTGATAAGTAGCTCCAGCGTTCTTCAACCCAAATGGCATCACTCTATAACAATATGTACCCCACGGGGTAGTGAATGCAGTCTTCTCCCGGTCTTCAGGTGCCATTACTATTTGATTATAGCCTGAGAAGCCATCCATAAACGAAAGCAAGGCGTGTCCTGCCGTGAAATCTACCAATTCATCAATGTGCGACAAGGGAAAGTCGTCCTTCGGACTGGCCCTGTTCAAATCTCTGAAGTCTACACAGACCCGAATTCTGCCATCCTTCTTCGGCACCGGAGCAATGTTGGCCAACCAAGTCGGGTATTCGGATACCAGCAGGAAGCCTGCATCGATTTGCTTGGTGACCTCTTCCTTGATCTTAATGGCCCAATCAGGGCGGATCCTTCTGAGCTTCTGCTTGACAGGTCAGGCCTCGGGATCAAGAGGGATCCGGTGCTGTACAATCTCAGGATCGATTCCAGGCATGTCTTCGTAGGACCACGCGAAAACATCTTTGAAATCTTTTAATAAAGCGACTAAGCGCTCGCGTTCCTCTGAAGACAACGTGGACCCGATCTGGACCAGCCGCGGGTCCTTCTCAGTACCAACATTCACGGTAGTGATTTCATCCATTAAGGGTTTAACAAATCTTTCCTACTCTTGATCAATTAACCGTTGCAAAATCGGAGGAATTTCTTCCTCGTCGTTTTCATCAAAATTTTGAAAATCCTGATTTAAGCAATAAATCAAAGGCACAGAAAAATACTCAGAAACCACATCCACATCGTTCTCATTAAACACTTCCAAGCCATCTGATTCTTCTGTTACAACAGACTCAAAAGAGAAAGAAAATGACGACCTAGACAGGACTGTGGCATCTGGGTTATCACCCCCAGGAATACCGGACTCAGACTCAGTCGAGCTGGAACCTGATTCCGACTCACAGGACTCGGTGGAATCAGATTCCGACTCACTACCTGACCCGGTGCTGCTGGACAAAAATCCTTCTTCGTACTGCCAAACGAGAGAGGGTGCGATGAATGCATCCAAAATAGTTGTTGGTAGGCTCGCAGCCGTTTCGTTCCCGATCACACATACCGAGGAGCTATCCCCCAAGCACTTCTGTTCGATCGGAGGATCTGAAAGCAGACATGCCAGCGCTGCCCCCATTTCATTTTCAGCGTCCTCAGACTGCACTTCCTTACTTTGTTCAGCTTCAACCAATAGGTTTGCCTCCCCTTCGACGTTGTCATTCTCAGGTAGCTGCAGGTCAAAGAAGATCTCGAAACCTGGCACGCGTTTCTTCTCCGCGTTCAGCCATGGCTCTGGGAAGCCACAAAACGGAAAGTCCTCCCCCTCCCGGACGAAGCGTCCGTTTAGGGTACCCCGAATGGGCCTATGCATCAACTCGAAAGGCTTCCCAGCCTTTTTTGCTCTGGCTCTTCCGGCCATTTCCTTTCCTTTCCTTATCCAGTCCTCTTTGGTGGGTAGATAACCCAATCCAAAGGTATGAGGGTTGTGCGGCACTTCGGCCAATGCTGCGACGCCTTTCCGGCCGCTCTTTCCCAATTCCATCCCGGGATATGTTGGAGCTTGTTCATGAGATAGACTGCCTGAGCACTGACATATACCCCTTCACTAGCAGCCATAATGTCCTGTACAACCCGAGCCTCGGCCAAGGTAAAACCCGATATGAACACATCTTCCATACCGTGTTCAATTTCTAGAACAGGCGTGGATACTTCTGGCGGCGGATGAATCGATGAATTTCCGAAGACAATGGCTACTCCCTTCCCATAGGGGTATTTCACCACTTGATGTAGGGTGGAGGAGATTGCCTTTGCCTGATGCAGCCACGGCCGCCCTAGAAGCAGGTTGAAAGTTGTAGGAACCTCCAAGACATGGAAATCTATCCCATGCTGTCCCGGCCCAACCTTTGTTTGAATCTTAACCGTTCCCATTACTTCCCGGCTTGTGTTGTCATACGCCCGAATCACCTGGGCCGTTGGCACAAAATCCGCGACTTTCAAACCGATCGCATAGGCTGTCCTTGCCGGGCAGACGTTGACGGCGGACCCCGTGTCAACAAGCACCACGGGTATCCATTTATCTCTGCACTCCACAGAGATGTAGAGTGGCTTGTTATGGTTCGCACCCTCAGGTGGCAGTTCTTTGTCAGAAAAGCTCAATGCCGGGGAACTTCCTCCCGAAAAGACTAGGCCCACCAGCTGTTCGGGCGTGGTATCTATAGAAAGCTTGGCT
Source organism: Camellia sinensis (assembly GCF_055761805.1). Classification (NCBI taxonomy): domain Eukaryota; kingdom Viridiplantae; phylum Streptophyta; class Magnoliopsida; order Ericales; family Theaceae; genus Camellia; species Camellia sinensis. The sequence continues at coordinate 189,535,155 of NC_138961.1, read as the reverse complement.
TTGTCCATGGCTGAAAGGACAGCCTGTCTATGTACTCGAGAAGCCATAAGTAGCCCCCAGATAGAGATGTCTGCTTGTATCTTTTTCAATTGTCTCAATACGGCCTCATCCTTGAGTTGCTTTTCCTTTTGCTTCTCTGCCTCCTTATCTTTTCCAGACGCCTCTGGTTGATCTAGGTGTGGAGGCTTGAAATACTGTCCACTCCTAGTCATGTGATCGACTTCGCCGATATACCAGGTATCATCTTGTTGGTTACCCTCCCAATCCTCGTCCGTGTGGGCAAGACATAGATCATCGTCTTCCCACCACATGCCATCTGCAGCTGACAGGCACCTGTCCGGTTCTGGCATAACTGTCCCGATACTTGCAGTACCTTTTATTCCTATGCTCGCAGCATTCTCCATTTCCGTACTTGTGGCAGTCTCAACCCCCACGTGGGCTTTTGCCTTTCTGATCCTCTCAGAATCTTCGAATCTTTCCTGTTCTGACCGTGTCAATGCAGTAGACTGTTCAATGATCCCTGTACTCAAAATGCTCCACTCCCGAGCGAAACTCTCGACACCGGCGCTCTCCGGCGATGTATTCTGTTCTTCGACCCTCCCGGCCGTCATTGACATTCCTGCCCCTGCCGGGCCTTGTTCTGACTGAAACTCTCCTACCACATCTGGCTTATCGTCCAACCATCCCATGGCCTCTGTCGATTCTTCATAATCGAACCAGTTGACGGCTGAGTCTTCTGGATCTTGGTTATCGTAAAACTGGAACTTGGCAAGATCCTCTTCCACAGCTGTCAAATCATCCGTTCCCTGTCATGGACTGTCCCCTTGGATTGCACACAGCTCTCCCCCGGCTGGAAATTCGACATCTGGTCTATTCTGGCCCACTAGTGAAATGTAGTCACTCGGACTGTAAGCGTTCCCAACATCACTCCCAGATTCCGCAGACTCTGGCTTGACAACCCCCTTTTCCTTCGGAGTCTTCTCCCTCCTGCTCTCGATGGTCACCACCACTGGCTTGGGTTGGGTTATGGAGACGTCCATCATGCACAAATTGGTGCAATCAGGAAGGGAAACCTCCGGCTTAGGCAGGTAGGAGGGTGTGATATGGATACTAGGATCGTAGGATGCGACCCCAGTGTGGATGAAATTGATTCTTTTGGGTGGTGGAGCTTGGTTATGTGTGGGGAGAGGATTTGTAGTAACATTGGGTTTCTCAGGAGGTAAAATCACCCCATTATCAATGAGATCTTGGATCTCATGACGCAATCGAAAACACAGGTCGGTATCGTGACCGTGCTGCTGATGGAACGCACAATACTTGGCTGGATTGTGGGCAGCGGGGAGTCTTTCCGGTAGGGGCCGCGGCTCTAGGGGCTTCAGATGCCCTTTTCTGATCAAAACCCCCAAAGCTTTGGACAGGGGCATATAAAGCGGAGCGAAGGTTCTGGTATTTTTGGGAGGGTATTTGGCTGTTTGTGGGTTGCTTCTGGACGCACCGGAGAATGGTGTGGCTGCCATAGTTCTCGGGGAAGGATTGGTGGTGACCATACTCACTTCGGAAGTCCTGGTAGTCGTAGTGCCACTCGGGCCTGCATTAGTATTATGATTGAAAGTTCTGCGGGGTTGCTCCCGGTCGTTATCAATCAGGCCTTGTTTTAAGGCATCCTCGATCTGCACCCCCATTTCATGCAGATCAGCAAAGGTAGGGAAGGGGATTACAATCATCTTTTGCATTAGCTTCGGCTGAAGATTGCGCACAATCATCCGAATCTGGTCTTTGTCCGTGGGTCTTAAGGCCATCATCGAAGCCTTAGCCCGCCATCTGGTTACGAATTCTGAGAAGCTCTCCTTGGTTTCTTGCCTCGTTGTCTCGACATCCCGGGTCGTGATCTCAATTTGTGTGTTATATGAGTACTGCAGGATGAAGGCCTCAACCATCTCGTCCCAACTTCTTTTGACGTCATCCTCTAATTTGGCGTACCATGCGGCCGCTACACCCGACAGGGTCCGGCCAAATAAAGACAGCTTCTGCAATCTAGTGAGGCCCATTGGCCTTAGGACGTCTGAAAATAGCCGCAGGTGTACCATGGGATCCTCAGATCCGTCAAAACGATCAATTTGCGGCATCTTAAACCGATCTGGCAGCGTCACGGCTGCGTCAGTGTATCTGTCTCCAATGTCCGAAATGGACTTCACACCTTGAGATTTCTTGAACAGCTTTTCAAGCTTGTGCATTTTCAATGCCACGGGGTCTACCTCGGACTCGAAGGGAGAATCCGATTGATTGATAGGAGTGGGTGCCTTGGATTGTTGAGGCAGAATCGGGGGTGGAGCCGGCCCCGTTGGGATGTCTGTATCTTTTTGGACATTCCGGGCGTTTGGCGTCTCTTCGGGTATCAGAACCCTTAGTGCGGGGAGGGACTTGCTGTGAAACTGACGCCCCAGTTTGCTGCTGCAATCTCACAATTAACTTCGCTTGCTCACTCATAATTGTGGCTTGTTGTTTGGCGAATTCTGCCTGTCGGATAGCATCCTGCTGCATTACTTTCATGCTTTCTTGGAGTTGGCGCACCATCTCTTCTAGACTAGCCATGCTGCTCTGTTCTGACTGAATTGTCGGTATATGTTCCCTTTCTGCGGGTAAAACAGGATCCTGATCCCTACTGTACACAGGTGGGGTAGATAAAGCCCTCTGTACTGACTGTTGAACCGATGCCCTCTGCCTAGTTGCCTTCCGTTTAGTAACCGGGGGTAGAGAGTGGTACACCGGTTGTCCTGCTATCAGATCCTCAGATCGATGGAGCCGACGACCTCTGATCCAGAGTACTTGGGGAATATCTACCGGGTTGGAAGCAATGATGCTAAACTACCTAGCAAAAAGATAAATAAAGCAGTAAATAAACTAACAACCGGACAGCATAACGGCACACAATACACACATACAATACACAGTTGGGTATCCATAATACATAGTCGGTAAACTGGACACACTGTTCCTTGATACTGATCACTGTTCCCAAAAATCTCTGTTCCCAAAACTGAACCTGATACCCGCGGATAACTGATTCTTATAAACTGATGCTGATACCCTCAGGCCTAATACTCAATCTTGCAAACTGATATGCACGTTCCTGTAAAGCAACACTCTAAAAGCACATAGCAAGTAAAGAGAGCCAAAACACCCCTATGTTGGGGTAGGGTTCACTATGCACGCAGCGGTTCTCAAACAACCTAACATCAGGTAAACAGCCTGTCCTAACTTGGAATGGTCACTATGGATCCGAATATGCACTAGGTCGAATGGTCGAAAAGGGTGCCCCGGTAAACCGAGGTTTGTGTTCCCATGCTGTCAGAGCCCATAACCGGTCAGCCTTATGGTCATGCCTTGACAAGACAAGCCTCTGGCAAACCGTTCAGGAATGGCAGATGGCAAACACTGTGTTCCTAGGCGCACCAATGCAAATGCAATGCAAAGAGACACATAGATGAAGTCAAAATGGGATATCACGAGTTCGAGTCAAGCTCTCTAATTTCCCCAGCAGAGTCGCCAGAAACTGCAGACGCGCCCGCGTGGGGCCCCACTACAGTTCGGACTTGATTTTGGGTCACGATTCTTAATCTTGAACCAAAGAGTCCAGATCTGGCAAATCATTTTGAGAAACAGATTTTTTGAAAAGGGAAGTGCCAAACATGGACTGCTTTGCCAGATACAGAGTTGCCACCTAAATATTTTTTAATGGGGAAATTTAGGAAACCCTGACACGGTGCCGAAGGCCACATGTCCGTCATCACCGGAGTTGTCTCGGCTCGGGAGCTAGGGTACGATCGGGTTAGGTCAGCTATGAGCACCCCCTCTCGCCCGATCCGAAGATCGGCCTCTACTAACCGTGATATCTGTTTTTGAAAACGTTATGTGTTCTTATTCCAATTATTTAGCCTAGCGTTACTATGTTATGCGCACAGCAAACAAGTATAGACTAGATTGTCTAATTTGGAAATAAGCATTGCATATCCGTTTTGAAAAGCGCTTTGGAATTTGCTACTCGCAAGTAGGCTAAAATACGGATTTCAACGAGTTTTTCCAACTCAAACAATCCAACCTTCACCCACAGGCATTCAAACAGTTTATCACATAAACATCCAGCCACATGGTAAGCATACTGTCATGATAGCATTCACACGCATGCGGTATGCTAAAGCATAAATACTTACATCGTACTCCATGCCAAAACAACAAACTAGTTAGCAAACATGCGTGTCCTAGTCCATGTCAAGTTGACTAATGCAACACATGCAAGATGCAATTAGAGTAGGCTCGGCTAACCTAAATATGGCATGTGAAATGCAACCAATTGATTCACGTATTCAATTTGGAATTGGAAATACAAATGCAGTTAGCATGATGTACCGAGCCCGATGCATGCAGGACAAATGTATGAATGCACGCATGCATTGCATAAGGTATGCTAACTTTAAAATATGCCCTAGTCTACCATCATAAGCAGGTAAATAAAAGGGAAGAAAGAAGTGGGGATTGGAAGACAGACACACACTCACCCACACTTATTACAGATTTGCCCTCGCTCGGAGGATACAAATAAATATTACAGTCCAAATAATAAGCAAATAAAATTATTACAGGATTTCTAATTTGCTTAATAGGAAGAATGCAAAAAGAAAGGAAAGGGATGGCCGCAGCCTCTGCCTCGGCATGCGCGAATGATGCATGCTCGAAACCCGGCTCACCTGGAAAACCCGTACCACATCACTGCCACCTCTGTTTATACTGCCCTGCTTCTCTGAAAATTTCCAAAGCCCTAGGACAGGTTCCTTGCATGCTGCAGAGTACCACCGCCTAGGGGAAATTCCCACCGGCAGTGCACAATTTCCACCGGCCGTTTTTGGATCTATCGGCTATAAACAGATTGCCGGCCGGCGCAGAATTATGCCGGTCGGCAAAAACCTCCTGCAGAAGACAGTTTTGACAACAAACAGAGGACAGACAGTATGGCATGGGATTTCAGGCACATGTAAGCATGGTCATGCTTCCTATCATGCTTTGAATTCAGGGAAGCATGGCCCTCGATCCTCGAGCCATCAATGGTGCATGATAGCCCAATGGATCAAGTTTGCCACTTGATGTAAAGATACATGCAACATACAAATGAGGACCAAGGCCTTATCATGTCGAAGTCAAAGGCCCCGGCGACCGAAAGTTAAGGCACGTTACATCACTTATGGTATGAACGCCCCTTAACCTTCAACACTTGGTTTGACACCCCAAACCAAGTAGTGCAATGCATGTTATGCAAACATGGCTCAAAATGCAACAATGAGATGGAAATGCAAGGCATGCCAAATGTTATGTAACTAGTATGGCAAGTATGCAATGCTAGACATGCGAAATGCAATGCGAATACGAACAATTTAAGCAATGGGACCAAAATATTACAACACTTAATGAAGCAATCATGCAATGGTCATAAGACAAGCATGCAAGGGGGCCTCAAACCATGAAGGGGCAGACCTTAATCCACCCCAAAACAGCGGCCAAAAGTGCCTAAAAGAGTGGACAAAAACCTATGCCAACAAGCAATCCAATGGTCCCAAGGCTAAGGCACAAAAAGGGCCACTTCACTTCCAACAACAAGACCAATCATGGCATGATTTAGATAAGTAAAAACAGAATTTTTACAGGAAAAATAGGACTCCAAACCCTCCTAATATGGCAGCTTAAATGGCTCCAAATGGATGCAAACACCAAAGTTCATATCTAGGCCTAAAAGGCCCAACTCTCAAGGCATAAAAAGAGGTCACACATGCACACATGTAAACATGATTTAGGGACTGAAGTGTGGTCCTAAATGATGCCAAAATCATGAAGATGGTTCAAGCTACACATGTTAGAGATCAAAATGCTCAAAGCTTACAAACTAAAACACAAAGAGATGACATCAAACAAGGCAAGCATGACTGAAATGGATGACTAACAGGCCTTAAACATGGCAAGACAATGCCAAAACCTTCATGAAACTAAGCCTACACATGCAAGAATCATGGCCTAAACACAAGATGCAACTCTAGGCCAAAAGGAGCAATGCAAAGCAAGTACTTTAAGCATGCAAAGAGATATAAATCCGACCAAAAACAGAGATTACATATGACCTAAAAACACCTAAAAAGTTCTGAAATAAGGAAAAAATCAAGCAAGCATGCATGTTACCCTTTAAGCCAAAATGCAAGGAAATAAGACAATGAAGGGAGAGGGGTGTCCCTCCCCTATGCAAGACTTCAAACCACCTTCCTTATCACTGAAAATCAACTAATTTTTAGTGGTGAAAAGACCAACACACGCAAGCGAACAAGGCCTCACAAGGGAAGCACAAAATGGGCCAAATAAAGCCTAATAAGGTGAGTTTGCACTCAAATCACAAAATAACCTTAATGAAAGTTCTAAAGCATGAAAATGTAAGCTTTTTTTATGTTATGCACAAAGGATAAATCAGCAAGCAAGATAGGTAAAAAACTATTGCAAGTTTGGGAAAACTAAAGTGAAGTGCTCACCCTTGAAGATCCTTTGAAGAACAAATGGTCCAGCCCTCTTCTTTTGATCAAAATCAGTCCAAAAACTCAAGAATCAACCTCCCAAGTCCCTCAATCTCTGAGCTAGGTGTAATAGTGTGTGTATTAGTGCAAAAGTAAGGTAAAAGCACACTTTTAGGCTAAAAAACACACACAAAGGAGGAGAGAGAGGGAGATATAGAGATAGGGTGTATCTATCTATGGAAGCTCTGGTTTTTGCCTTCAAAGTTTCTAACCTAGAGCCAAGAGGAGGCTTGTCCTCTTATAGAACTCCCTCTTGCAAAGCTTATACAACAAGCTTGCTTAGAGGGAGATCCCTCCATACACGTGTATGGAGGGAGGCAGAGTTGGTGCCAGCTATCACAGCTGGCACAAAATATCTACATAAAGTAGATGAACAGTGGTCGGCTGCCCAAAAATGTCATCTTGACAAAAAAGAGTGCCGACCGGCAACAAAATGTGCCGACCGGCAGAAAAGGTTGCCGATGGAAGCAAAAACCAGCCGGTGGCCTCTAGCCACTGCCGGTGGTGTGTGGGGATGTCTCACAAGGCATTCCCTCCCCTTCCAAGGCAAAACACAAGTGTTTGGTGTGAAACCAGGCACTAAACAGTCAAGTTCGGAGATCCTGAGGCAAGGCGCGTAGCCGAGACCTCCGGGAACTCCAAACGAACACAAACATGGATAATCACCGAGTGTTCAAACGGTGACATCCAAGTCTTGAGGATGGTCAAAAATGGGGTGTCTACACCAGGCAGAACTTCATATGTTTCTGGACCAACTTCCATTGCTTCTCTACTGGCATCGAAATTCTATGGCCACTACACAATCTTTAGACCAACTTTTGTCTCTTCGAATTCATGCTCAGTACGAAGCAGAGAACTTCATTGAAGAATTTGGTGATTTCAAGAATAAAGATTCTGCGTATTGGGATGACTTAGACATTGACGAATTGGAACAAGGATTGAGAGAGGTGGCTTTCAAAATAAAGGCTGAAGAGCTCTACTACGAAGTGAGAGCACATCAACTTATACAGCCAATGCTAGAAGACATAGAAGATAGAATAAGGAAAGAATAAAAATTTATTGACCATTGTTGGACTAAATTTCATGATCTTGTTATTTATTCCATTCCTTATTTTTATGAGCTTGAGTTTATACCGAGATAGGGTCATCCGATGTAATCGCTTTGGCTTTAATATAAACAAAATTCTTCTTCATTTGGCATTGTTTGACCCTGCTTCCATTTGTCTTTTAAAGGCCAATTCAGAGCTTCGAACTGAACAATCTCATCCTTCGAATCTGGACTTAATTATTTTAAATGAAACACTAAAAGAGCCAATTATGAACTTTTCCAATTTGTGGAATAAAGTTGATAGTTTTGGCTGATTTTCAATTAGAAACAGTGCTTCGGATCTAGCAATCTTATACTTAAAGTTTGTTTCAACCATAATCAACATCTAATCATTGTCATTATGATCGATTAGTTTGAAATTGACCATTTTTTGCTTCGAACAACAGTTCATGCTATTTTAGTTCAACAGACAACCCCCCCCTTTTTTCTTTTATATAAACCAACCATTGGTTTTGATGTTTCGAACACCAAATCCCATCCTTAAAGAATCTCAAGTTTTGCCTTGAAGGACATTACCTTTGTAAAAAACCTAAAAACAGGTCTTTAAATCCTTTGAAGTAAAACAAACACTCGAGTATTCTTATATTTTTGGGTATGGAAACGTGCTTCGAAGCCGGCTTCTCTGTTTCGAAGCCGTTGTTTTTTGGCTTTTGGCGCTAAAACTTGGCTTCGAAGCCAAATATCTTATTTCGAAGCCAGCCTCAACATCTGGGCTTTGTTTTTCCCTCCAAAAGTATCAATATTGAAGGAAGCTCTTTGTATTCGTACTTCTAGTACTTGACAACTTACGCAGTATATTTTTCAGACACAAAAGCTTTAAAAACCCTTTTGTTTCGTGCTCTGAAATCACTTGCTCTTTTAACGCACAAACCCCTCTTTCTACCGATCTTCGGCTTCTCTCTACTTCCTTTCTCGGCTTCACTTTCAAGAAAAGCATACTATCAATGGCTTCTTCTTCAGTACCGGTCGTAGAGCGTGTGAGCCCATCTGTGACCCTGAAGAGGATCATTGATGCAGAATGTGAAAAGTACAAAGCTGGGGAGAAAAGCGCTATTGATGGACGCATCTTCGTCCCTCATCTCCATGTGCAGCAAGACTACGTGCTTGGGCCCATATTCAAAGAGATCCTTACTGAGCTCCCAGCCTTATATCCTCGTCTGGAAAACCAATGTCTCCTTTACGAAGGTGGTCTTAACTGGAGGAACTAGAGGATAAATCGCCCCCACCGATGCTGGCCCACGGTGAGACCAGAGTGGCAAGAATGGTATGACCGGGTTGTTCCTGCTAGGACCCTGGATCTTCAAGAACTCTGCCTTCTCGATGGTAAAAAGCTCATGGTATAAGGCTGGCCAATGCTTCACTTCATCCCTCTACCTTTGCTTTTTACTTCTCTTTCTTCCACCAACCTTCAGCTTCCCTTCCTACTTACCGTTTCCGTCCCTTCGAACCCATCATTGGTCCATCTTGGTTGAGCAATTTCCTAAGTGACAAGTCCTGTACGTCATCTATTCACAAAGATATATGGGCCTCCATTTTGATTCCCAGAGAGTTATTTATCGGGACTTTGAACCCGAAAGCCTACAAATGCATTGTTGAACCTTACTGTCCTACTCAATTTGCTAGACAATTTGGCCTCACACAAGGGGTCCCAATACCTCTCTGCAGCAACACAAATCTCAGTCTTACCAAAAGGGATCTGAAAGTTCGGAAGTCCAGGCTAGCAGAGGCAACTTTTAAATTTATAAACGACTTGGTCAATTTCGAGTATACCCCTTTCATTCCTCAAGGTACCCTATTGAAGAGATACCAAAACTGGTGGGTGACCAACATGGAAATCTACTTGGCCATTTCACCTCAAAACCTACTAACGGTGTTAGATGTGACCAAGCCCAAAGGAGCTGGAATTGTCACGTCTTCCACTATTTCAGTTGCAGCATATGCTACAACCCAATCTGCTCCTGCTACTTCAATTCCTCCTAGAGTTACTCGGGCTGCCTCAAAGAAAGGTATATACCCTTGTCTCTTCTCCTTTTATCTTTTTATAATGCATTTAGTCTTATCTTTAGTTCTTCTTTTGTAGAGGTGGCCAACAACAAAAGAAAAGGAGGCTCCTTGAGCTTGAAAAGGAAACATCCGATATTCAAGGAGAAGAAAAAGAAGAAGCAAATCAAGAGGAAGAGTCACCCTTGAAAAGAAAGAAGAGAGTGATCATCTCTTCCTCTAACTTGGTTAGGGATGAGACAACTGTCAGAGAGATGGAAGATGAGCTCATTTCTTTGGAATCCAGATCTCAGATTGAAGAAGTTGAGAAGGAAATTGAGACGGAGCAGACCCTGCCAATACAGAGAAAAAGAAAAAGAAAGGTGACTGTCTCTCCTTCTGATATGGTCGAAGACTCTGATTCTGAGACAATTGCCAAAGCAATGGAAAAGAGAAAGAAAGTGATTGCTTCTGCTACTATCTTGGTTGAAGATACCATCCATGAAGTAGCCGTCAAAGCAGTAGAACAAGAACATTCTAAGGCCACGATTGTCTTCGAGAGAGCTGAGAAGAAACGGCAACAACAATTTCTGAGAGATGAAGCTGCTGCTGCTGATGCACTACAAAGGGAAACTGCAAGAAGGCAACAAACTGCCAGACATTACTCCCTTCGTAGTTCTCCCATCATCGCCGACACTTCTGGAGCAGGTAATTTCTTTCATACTCCTGCTGTTTTTTCTTTGTCAGTCTTTGGTATTGAAGTTTAACATTGCTTTACATTTCTTCCGCTTGCAGCAGCAACTTCTAAGTTCATCTTTCCAATGAGACCTCTCTCAGTTTAACTTGAAATTGATCAGATGTAGGATGTAAGGGCTATTCAAACCATACTTCCACTTCCAAGGTCTACACTTCCTGCACTTTTCCTGAGGCCAAGCATTCCTGCACTTCTTTCTCTTGGTTTGACTCCACGTCTTTCCCACTTGACCCTCGACTTTCCTCAATTTACTTCTCTATCGAGCCTTGCTCCTCTTCCTCCTTCCAAAGAAATTCCAACTACTACCTCATCTCTAATGGCAGTTGATTCCCATATTGAGGGTGCTGGCAGCTCTCCAACTCGTGATTTATCACCTTTACCTAGCTCTAGCCCTCCTTCACTTGATTCATTGGTGGCTAGGACCATGGAGACTGCTAAAGATGCTTCACCCATTTCTCCTATCCCTATGCAGTCTTCTGTGTCTTCCACAACAACTCTCTCTGCGCCCCTTATGTCTAATGATGAGGTTGATGTCTTCGAAGTAAGATTAGCTAGTCTCTTTGACATCCCCTCTACTTCTCCAACATTCGATGAGGAAGCTGAGCCATTAGTTTTGGCTGACTCTTTGCTAGAAATTTTTTAGAGCTTTTCTTCCTCCAACAGCAAGCCTTCTGTACCTTTGATAGACTTAGACACCTGCCTGGACCTGTTAATTTCCTTTTCGAGGATTCCCTTCGAGGCTCTACAAAGGCCTATAATTAAAAATGGGTTTCTTCAGTGCTACAAACTTGCTGAGCAGTCTGGTATGAATGTCTCAAGTCACCTATCCCAGGCAGCAGCTACTATCGACTTCTACATCAGCATCTGTCATGCTGCCAAGGTTGCGGATGAGAAATTGGTTAGAGACCAAAGTTTTGTTTCTCAAGTGCATACTGAAGTGTCGAAGCTTAAGGAACAACACTCCTCTGCCTCTCACTTTCGAACTCAACTACTGGAGAGGAAAGCTCAACTTGAAGAGGAGCTTTCTGCAGTGAATCAGGCCTTAGTCTGAACTGACATCAAACTGCAAATCACCAATCAAGGACTGGCCAATCAAAAGAGAGACATGGCTGTAGCTATTCAACTATTTTCATCATTTACCAATAGGAAATCTATTGTACAAAAACAATTAAAACATTGTAATGATTTTTGGGCCAATTTGTGGCACGATGTACTTGACTCTTTATGAAAAACAAGTTCTTGTTTATCATCTTATGTTCTTGTATTCAGTGTTTATTTTATTCCTTGTGTTTCCCAAATAGTTGGAAAATAAGGCTTCAAATATCTGCCATTAATCTTTTTGGGATGCACATAACCATTCAAATTTTTCAAATGGTATGCTCCAAAAGGCAAAACTCTATGAATTTGATATGGTCCTTCCTAGTTAGGTGACCATTTGCCAAACTTATGGCTTTTAATTCCTATTAGAAGTATTGTCTTCCACACCAAATCACCTTCATCAAAGCCAACGTGTTTGACTTTCTTATTATAATTTTTGGCTGCTTTCTTCTTCTGAAAGAGAATGCTATTTAATGCCAGAATTCTAGCTTCATCTATGTCTTCTAACTCCAAGCACATACTCTAATAGTACTGCTCAGGATCCAACTGGTCTTGGCATCTTACCCTCAAGGATTTAACATTAATCTCCACAGGTAATACTGCATCATGCCCATAAACTAAGGCATAAGGAGTGACTCCTGTGCTTGACCTTGGGGAAGTTCTGTAAGCCCACAATACATCCAACAATAAGTTATGCCAATCCCTAGGATTATCTTCCACAACCTTTTGTATTCCTTTCTTCAAGGACTTATTAGATGATTCAGCTTGACCATTGGCTTGTGCATAATATGGGGTGGAATTAACAAGGCTAATTCCAAACTCAGACACAAAAGACTTTACCATTTTCCCATCAAAAACAGTCCCATTATCAACTGTTATAGTTTGTGGGACACCAAATCTATGGATCAAATCTTTAATGAACCCAATAACCTCCGTCTGATCTACAGCTTTGTATGGCTTAGCTTCGACCCACTTGGTGAAATAATCAGTAGCTACCAAAATGAAACAATGATGCTTCGAAGAGGGTGGGTGTATTTTCCCCATCATATCCATGGCCCATCCTCTGAATGGCCAAGGCTTTACTACTGCATGCAGATCAGTTATGGGCACATGCCTTATTGTGCTATGCTTTTGACATGCCTGGCAACCCTTTGCATATTCTATGCAGTCTTTAAGGATAGTTGGCCAATAGTAGGAATGTCTTTGAAGCAGCCATCTCATTTTTACACCAGGCTTATGTGCACCACAGATGCCTTCATGAACCTCAGCCATAGCTGTTAATGCTTTTTTTGGTCCTAAACATTCCAACAATAGACCATCTCCCCCCCCCCTTTTGTAGAGATCATTGTTATATATGATGTATTGCATAGATTGTAATTTAACTCTTCTGCTGGCTTTTGAGGATGGGCCAGCCAAGTGCTGTATTATTGGATGTCTCCAATCTTGTTCCTGCAAATCATTATGATTGATTTCCAGGACCACATTCCTTTCATTTAAGGGTGGTATAGATTTTTGGTATGTTGTTTGGCTTATGTCCCGTTGGGTACCATCCTTCCTCTTGAAATTTGAGGCTTTCTGAGCCACATCATTAGCTCTACCATTCAAGAATCTTGGAACATGAGTTACATTTATTATTTGAAATTGAGAGAGCAAATGTAATGCGACAACATAATATGGCAGCATACTTATACTTTGACACTTGAAAATCCCTTTTACTTGGCTAACAACTAATCGGGAATCTCCAAATATGTCAACTGCATGTACTTGTAATCCAATAAGAATTTCCAATCCCACTATCAAAGCTTCATATTCAGCTTGATTATTAGAACAGGTAGTTTCATCCACTCTGAAACCATGTGTGGTTTCTATTCCTTGTGGTGACTTGATCACTATACCAATTCCAGTTAGGCCATTGGCTTTCGATCCATCGAACCACATTTGTCATGGCTCGACACTAGCCATACTAAGTTCCATTATCTCTTGACTCTCTGTTTGAGATGGATGGTCTGCCAAAAAATTGGCTAAAACTTGTCCTTTCACTGCCTTTTGGGGAACATATTCTAAGTGAAATTCTGACAAGGCTAATACCCATTTGCCAATTTTTCCCCTCAACATAGGTCTAGATAACATATATTTAACCAAATCTATGGTTGCAATTACCAAGATAGTTGTAGGCAAAAGGTAATATCTTAACTTCATTGCAGCAAAATACAGTGCAAGGCAAAGCTTTTCTACAGCTGAATATTTACATTCACAAGAATTTAAAAACCTACTAAGGTAATAAACAGCTTGCTCCTTGCCTTCTTCATTGTCTTGAGCTAAGAAAGTTCCCAATGAATCTTCTGCTGCAGCTATATACAACTTCAAAGGCTTAACGCCATTTGGTGGCATCAGTACTGGAGTGTTGGCCAAGTAGGCTTTGATTCCTTCGAAAGCACTTTGATGCTCCACTGTCCACACAAATTCCTCTTCATCTTTCAGCCTTAATAAGGAAGAAAAAACTTTAGTTTTCCCTGCAGTGTTAGAAATGAATCTTCGAAGAAAATTAACCTGTCCAAGGAACTTTTGTAATTCTTTCTTACTTGATGAAGGTCTGGCTTCAATGATGGCTTTGGCTTTATTCTGGTCGATCTGTACTCCTTTCTTGTGTACTACATAGCCCAAGAAGTTTCCAGATGATACGCCAAAAGCACACTTAAAAGGATTAAGCTTCAATTTGAACTTTCTCATTCTTTCAAAGGCTGCTTCTAGGTGAAACAGATGTTCCTCCATGGATTGAGATTTAACTACAATGTCATCAATATAACACTCTAAATACCCTCCAATAAGGTCATGAAAGATAGTGTTCATAGCCCTCTGATATGTGGCCCCAGCATTCTTTAGGCCAAATGGCATTTTAACCCATTCGAAGGTCCCAATATTCCCAGGACATCTAAATGCTATCTTGTGAACATTCTCCTCCGCAATGCAGATTTAGTTATAACCAGAGTGCCCATCCATCATTGATAAAATCTGATGCCCTGCTGAACTATCCACCAGCAAATCTACTATAGGCATAGGATATTCATCTTTCGGAGTTGCTAGATTTAGGTTTCTAAAATCGATGCATACCCTCATTTTGCCATTCTTCTTAACTACAGGCACAATATTAGATAGCCATTCAACATACCTGGCTGTCCTGATAAAGCCTGCCTTGAGTAGTCTAAGAATTTCTTCCTTAACTTTCTGGATCACGTCTGAACCCATTCTTCTTGGTTTTTGTTTGTATGGCTTGAAGTTAGGCTTCATAGGAAGCCTATGTTCCACTAATGACCTATCCAATCCCGGTAGTTCATTATAAGACCATGCAAAACAATCTTTATATCTCCTCAGAATAACCAACAGCTGGTTTCTATCAAGAGAATTCAACCAAGCACTTATATAAATGGGTTGTTGTACAGAATCTTCCCCTAAATTTATTTCTTCTAAGGGGTCTTGTATCTAAGTACTTACTGGAACTCCTTCTTTGATTCCTTCTGGCTTCGAAGCAGTCTCCTTGCTGCGTTCTGTTTCCAGGCTCTTTGATTCCACCTCTTTATCCTCCTCCTCATAGACAAAGTCTGTCCACAAGGTTTCTTTTTCCTGTATTTCTTGGACTTTTGTTTCTATGTCCAATGCACAGTATTTATCAAGGGTCAAAACTCTGGCTTGTTGCTGCACCTGCTTGTAGCCAATCGTCATGACTTCTTTCTCTTGCTCCCGCACTTTCTGGACTATTGACTTTACATCCAATATTGAAAACTTAATTAAAGCCAAAGACCTAGCTTCTGGTGCTTCATCTTACTGCCTATAACCAGGCATCATTGTCATCTTTAACGACTAGCTCTTCATCAGCACTCTCCTGGACTAAGTGCTTCAGGTGTGCTACTTCCTCATCAGCCGTTACTTCGGCTGAGCCATCGGATTTCATCAGTATACTGAGCGGTGCCACGCCCTCAATATACAACTTGGCTTCTGTGAAATCTGCACAGGCTATGAAAAGTTGAGGATCTGCATTAATTTCCTCCGTCTCCCCATTGCCTAGAGCCATTATCATTTTCTGATGCAAAGAGGAAGGCACACATTTGTTAGTGTGGATCCAATCTCTACCAAGTAAAGCATTGTACTTCGCATTGCTGTCGATGACGAAAAACGCCGTCATGCAGTCCCTGGTTCCCACACTCAGGTTGATGGGTAGAATTCTCTGGGCCATCTGTTTGTCTCCAGCAAAACCAGCAATGGTTGTACTGGTTGGGATCAACCTGGGGTTCTTTTTCCCTAATTTCTTCAAGGAGGATTTCGGTAGTAAGTTCACCGCTGCCCCATTATCCACTAAGACTCGGTTTAACTGTATCACATCGAAGAAGGCCTTAATGTACAAAGGCTTAACATGCTGCGTCATAAAATTCGAGGGATATTCAAAAGGATATGAGAAGTTAACACTTACCACTTCTTCACTCTCATACTCAGCTTCCATTGGGGTAACCATTCCAGAATTATCTTGTACCATACTTACTTGTGAGTCTTCACTAGAGATTGGAATTGGATCAATTTCTTGCCCCTCTTGATTCTCATCTCCAGCTTGGAATTCCTGCGGTAGTATGTGTACCATGTTTACTGATACTGGGGGAAACGAGCCAAACTGGATGGCTGGCTGTACCTATTTCCCCTCTTGGCTACCTTGGTCAATTACCTCAGAAGCATCCTGCATGCTGGATTCTGGTACTTCATTGCTAACAGGTTCCTTCGAATGGTTTTCCTCGACTGGTTTTTCAACCAAAAATGTTTGCTTGGCCATGAAAGTTTCGAACATTTCTGCTTCCACCATTTCTTTCTTTTGGCTCATGCCAATTTCTTTTTCTATCTCACTACCACTCTCCATCAGAGCTTTCTCCAATCCTACTAGGCTATCCTTCTCTCTGACTTTTAGTTCAAAATGAACCTTAGCCAACTGTTCTCTGCTGCAACCCACCTTGCTTTGTAGAACTGGCTTTGGAGTATGGTCTGACTTTCGATTCTTCTTTTCTTCAGTCTGGATCAATGAAGAACTCTCTCTACATTCTTTCAGGTCTTGCTGGTATTGAGTGTACCTATGCTGAATTTTCCTCCGTTGTGATCTGGAAATAACGGGGACCATATCTGGTTCCTTCGTTCTTGGGTGTTTCAGCAATACCCAGTTGTTGGGGGCCACCAAAGGAGGCTTAACCATCCTACCTTAATTTCCAATATTCCTTTGGGTAGGCACTTCCCTAGGTTTGTTCTGCATCACAAACCAATCTGGAACCCCAGGTACCCACGAACTTATTGACCCAGATGTTGAACTGCACTTTTCTTCCTTCGAGGTCACCTTCGAAGCAGGCTGTGAAGGCAATTGTTTGGCCCTGACCTCAAGCTTTGAGCCTGATTCAGGCCTTCGATGATGGTGATCATTTTCTATCCTCCGTAAAGCTAGTCCAGGGGGCCAATCTCTGGCTTTGATCCTAAAACCTGAACTCTTCTCTAATCCTCTTTCAGAATGACTACTCTCCATTCTATAATAGTTAGGTGACCTGGACTCATATAAGGGCCTCTTGCCTTTAGCATGCATTCTATCAACTGCAGGCTCAACCACTAATGGCTGCTGCCTAACATTAGCCGAATACGGCCTTTTATTATAAGCATTGGTTAGTTTGGGACGCCTCTGCACATCCCTGTAATATTGCTTCCTATCAACTGGAAGGCCTTTCAACCACTTATAACTCCGTCTGCACTTGGGACACATCCTCTGCATTGCGGCTGCCTCTAAGGAGTCAGCATCCAGTGCTTCTTCATTAGAGTCTTCCCTCTGATGTGAGAAATTTTGTCCAATAGCTGGTAGATTTCTAGTGTCTCTTTTGATTGCTGTCTGGTTGGCCACATGCATCTGTGCATTGACTTCTTCCAATTCTTTCAAAGGCAGGTTCTGAAAGTCTGACATAATGACATTGGCTGCCACCTCTCCAATTTCTGGAAATGGATTGCTATCGATCCCCATGGCCTTTTCAGCTTTGGCTGGGAATTTCAGACTCCCTTTCCAAATTTGTTCTTGGATCTTGTCTCGAAAAACAACACAGTTTTTAGTCGAGTGAGACCAAGAATTATGCCATTTACAATATACTTTTCCTTTAAGTTCATCAAGAGATGGAATTTTAACCCCTTTTGGTAACTTAAGGAAGTTGGCCGCAAGCAAATGATCAAAAATGTCATCTGCCTTAGTTAAATCGAAAGAATACTTCCTGTGGAGATCTTTCTTTTTAAACTGCTGGTCAATTATCATATCTTTATGAATTAATGCTTCACAGATCATAGGCTCTTTTCCCACAATCTCTGCTGCATCAATCTCATAATTAGGATCTTTGTAGTATGTCCTATATGATGCATTATTTCGATCTTGTTCCTCTTCTAGTAATGCTTCATATCTAGATACTTTGTAAGTCAGTTCCACTAAATCCCTGAACTCTGTTGAATCAAACTTCTTTCGAAGCCTGAACTCTAAGCCATTTTGGGCCAATCTTACGAATTCTGGTTCTGGCAAGATTACTCTACATTTATTTCGAGCCCTCTTAAATCTGGCAATAAACTGAGTAGCCGTCTCTTCAGGCCTTTGACTTAATCTTGCCAAGTCTACCATGGAAACTTCTGGCTCTGATTGGAAGAATTGGGCATGAAATGCCTCTTCCATTTGCTACCAAGTCTGGATGGAGCCAGGTGGAAGGTTAATGTACCATACAAATGCTCCCCCAATTAGAGAATTTGGGAATAGTCTCCACTTCATATAGTCATGATTGGTAAATTCACCACATTGAGCAACAAACCTAGCAATATGCTCTATTGTTGATTGGTTTCCGTTCCCATAAAAAGGACAAAATCTGGTATCCTGAAACCCCTTGGGTATTCATGTACCCTGTCGACCCATTCTGGGTATGATTTTCTGTACACAGGAGTTTGGACCCCCCGAGCCATTGGTCCACACAGCTCCCTAACTATATCAGCAATTTGGTCCCTAGAGACCATATTTGGTGCCTGCTGAACCACTACTAGGGGAACAAACACAGGATTTGGTGGACAAACTTGTGCTTGTGGTCCTCTTGGTCCATAGGGTGGTACATTTGGGACTAGTTGTCCCTGTGGTACAGGTTGCTGTTGGGGGTGTAGGTAACCTCTTTGAGCTTGTCCTTCGAAGGGACCTACGAAAGGTGCTAGAACAGGTATTATATCCCTTCCATTTGTGGGAAAACCTTCCAATCCCCCGTGTATAAATTCGAATAAGGGATTATTGTACCCCTTAGTTCCAGGTATGGCTTCGAATGTGGGATTTGGAACCATTCTTATGCCATTTTCTTGTACTGGGCCAAATCCACCAATTTGCATGGCTTCACTGTTGAACATTGAGGCATTTTGGCCTGCTACAGGCCTCGAAATGGGTTCGTACCAAGACTGAGGTGGTGGTCTTTCATGACTCTGATTACTAGTTTGATCATTAGAATGTCCATTAACTTGCATAGGCTGTTTATCTCTAGCCAATCTTTATTGAGGGACATTTACTTCCTCCATGTGTCTTACATTTGTTGGTTGGTGGTTATTCATTCGATCCAAAAAGGATGTTGCCCACTTTTCCATTGTGTTAATTAATTGCTGTCCCATGGCATCTACTAGGCCACCCCACGGATTTACTGGCTGAGTAGATGGAACATTGGATGGTCCAATTCCTTGGTCTCGTCCAATATTACGAACAAATGGTATTTGCTCTGAAGTATTGGTCTGTTCAACCATAGGTTCCGATAAAATAGGAGTCTCCACAGGATGTGTTATCACATTATCCTCTGGATTAGGTATCTCTACCTCTCCTTCCACGCCTTCTTTCAAGCGTTCATTTTCTCCTTGTCTCCTACGTCTAGCCATTTTAAATGCGTCCCACTGGGCGTGCCAAAAATATATATTGGCTTTTTGGCTTTTGAAAGTTATTTTTGTAATTATGAGCGTGCCAGCAAGGATCAATCAGTCCTTACAGAATTTTAATTGCCAACCAATTATTCAGACGATTGTGTTATAGTTCTTTCAGCCTCAATGAAGAGGACTTTTACTGGTGGCTTGATTTAGGAGAATTTAAGCATAAGAACAGTTAAATAAAGAACAATTGAAGCATTTCATTAGTATAAAAAACTTACAATGATCCAAACTCAGCCTTGTAGAGATTTACAGCGACAATATACTTGAAACTACTCCTATGAATGAAGTGTAGTGCAGGAATTTAAAGTACAGAAATGTAAAGAACAGGAAATATAAAAAAAATGGAATGAAATATGTAAAGTAAGACTGGTTTTTTTAGATCTGAGCCCCCTCTTTCCTGGGGTCTTCCCTGCTATTTATACTCCCCAAAGATAACCATCAAACTGCACTTCAAATCGTCGAACTGCTCCTCTGTGATCGCTGATCATGTTGCCTTATGAATAGTTCCACTATGCTTTCACTTGCAGTTAGGCTTCCCTCGTTGTAGACGCGCCCGCGGAGGAGGGGCCTCATGCTACTACAGTTCGGACTCGATTTGTGTCACGGTTCTAAATCTGAACCAAAGAGTCCAAATCTGGCAAATCGTTTTGAGAAACAGATTTTTGAAAAAGTAGTGCCAAACATGGACTGCTTTGCCAGATACAGAGTCGCCACCTAAATATTTTTTTATGGGAGAATTTAGGAAACCCTGACTCGGTGCCGAAGGCCACATGTCCGTCATCACCAGAGTTGTCTCGGCTCGGGAGCTTGGGTACGATCGGGGAAGGTCAGCTATGAGCACCCCCTTTCGCCCGGTCGGAAGACCGGCCTCTACTAACCGTGATATCCGTTTTTGAAAACTTTATGTGTTCTTAAACCAATTGTTAGCCTAGAATTACTATGTTATGCGCGCAGCAAACAAGTATAGACCAAATCGCCCAAATTGGAACAAAACATTTCATGTTTGTTTTGAAAATGGTTTGCTACTCGCAAGTAGGCTAAAATGCAGATTTTGCCACCCTCAAGTGGGCTTTTAGAAAAGATGATTTTGCCACTATCTAGTGGGCTTAACACTCACAGTTTTAATGCATTATTCCAATTTAGGTAATTCAACCTCCATCCACAGGCATTCAAGCAGTTATATCACATAAGCAGCTAGCCTCATGGTAATCATACTGTCATGGCAACACTCACACGCATGCGATATGCTAAAGCACAAAAGCTTACCTAGTCCTCCGAGCCAAAACAGAAACTAGTCAGTAATCATATGCATGATCCTAGTTCATGTTAAAAATGGCTAATGCAACACATGCAAAGATGCAATCTAAACAGGCTCGGCTAACCCTAAAATGGCATATGAAATGCTACAAGTAACATGTATTCAATTTGGAATTGAAAAGTACAATGTAGTTTGTATGATGTACCGAGCCCAGTGCATGTCAACAAATGCATGAATGCACGCATGCATAGCATAAGGTATGCTAATTTAAACGTGCCCTAATCTACCATCATAAGCAGGTAAATAAAAGGGAAGAAAGACGTGAGGTTGGAAGACATACACACACTCACGCACACTTATTACATCTTTACCCTCACTCGGAGGGATCGAATAAATATTACAGATTAATTAACTACGCAAGCTAATTAATAATTACAAATTAATTAATTTAATTAACAAATTAAATTAAGCTAAAGAAAAACAGTAAATCACCTCGGGAAACGCGCCGCCATGCATAGGCTGCCTCTGTTTTCCTTCCTTCACTCCTCTGGAGGCTGTCAAAACCTCAGGACTGCATCCCTGGACACTGGGGAGTACCACCGGCTGAGTGGAATTACCACCGGCAGCGGTATGTGGCCATCGGCACAAAATGAAGCTGTCGGCAGAGAAGTTGTTGCCGGCCGGCACCTTACACTGCCGGTCGGCAGAATGTTCCTGCAGAATCTGCAAATGACAGCAACAGAGGGCAAGGCCAAGCATGACAGCACAATTCAAGGCATATATGCACCAACCATGTCCCTTATCATTGTAATGACTCAAAGGGGCATGTGCCTCGATTCTCGGACCACCAATCACGCATTTCC
Source organism: Camellia sinensis (assembly GCF_055761805.1). Taxonomy (NCBI): domain Eukaryota; kingdom Viridiplantae; phylum Streptophyta; class Magnoliopsida; order Ericales; family Theaceae; genus Camellia; species Camellia sinensis. The sequence goes on along the minus strand of NC_138961.1, from coordinate 189,513,503 downwards.
ATGCATGATGGCCCAAAGAATCAAGTATGCAACTTTGATTTCAAATGCATGCAAACCAAATCAAACCAAAGTCCTAATCCCTATCACCAAATCAAGGGGCAAGGAATGCATGCAAAATGCAATGCAACCTAAATATACAAGCTAAGGATGCAACATGGCATGGCAACTAACCTATGCAAGCGTACAAGCATACATATGGCAATGCAAATGGGTGCAAAGATGGACTTAAACATGAATTAGGCAACTCTAAATAGGCCTAAAACAGTAGCCAAAATGCTATAATGAAGGACCAAATATACATGCACACATGCACCTAATTGAAGGCCAACACTTAAGCACAAATTGAACAACCCTCAAACACATTTGAAAGGGAGAATCATGGGCTAATTAACATGCAACATAAGCATTGAAATCATGCTAAAATATGGTGCCAAACCAAGCAATATATCAAGCCAAATATGCAACAAATAGCCCAAGTGTTGAAAGCAAACCAATGGGGCATTGAACTACACTTAGTAAGACCAAACATGGCATGAGCTTATCAACCAAAAACAGAGTCTTGGGGCATCAATACAAGGCCTAAGGACCACTTAGATGGCATCTAAATGACCCAAAAACAAAGGCATGCATAAACACCAAAACATGGAGCATTGCTACACAAGCTTTCAAAGCATCAAAGAGCCATGCAAGGCGATCAAGCAAGCATGAAAATGGGACTGAAATAGCATGTAGGGTGGCCCCAAATCACCAAAACAATGCAAAGGTGCCATGCTATACATGCATATGCTCAAGGCCAACAAGCCCGAATACAAAGGAGCTATATGATGCATGCCAAAATCAACCCAAACACTTATGGACAGACCTAAAACATGGCAAAATATGCACATAATCTTCACAAGACTAAGCCTAAAACATGCTCCAACAAAGGCTAACAACCTAAGGCATATTAAGGCATAAACAAGGCATTACATGGCAACCATGCTAAGCATGCATGGAGTACCAAAACCAATTTAAAATCATGTTATATTATGGATATATAAGCATGAAAAACAACCTAAACATGCTCAACACACACTCAAGCATAATGCTCTCTCAAGAGGCCAAAACATGCCCTTTTCAAGGACAACAAGGAGAGGGGGTGGCCCTCTCCTTCTTGGGACTTCAAGGCATCATCTTCACCATTGAAATCCCTCAAGATTTCAGTGGTGAAGAGACCCCAACACCAAAATCCCGGAGCTAGCACAAAATGGCCCAAAATGAGGCCTTTCAAGGCCTAAGGGTGGTCAACTACCCTCAAACAACAAAACACTCTTAATAAACAATAAACAGGGCCTAAAAACAGAACTTTTTTATGTTATACAATAAGCACAAAAACAGCTCTAAGACAAGTAGAAAATCAATGCAAAAATGGGGAAAAATGAGACTAGGTTCTCACCCTTGTAGACCTCTTCACAAATGGTGCTCCAATGGCCTCCTTTAGCTTGGATCCAACACCAAAACTTCAAAACCAGTCCCTTAGAACCTCAAGAGCCAAAGGAAGGTGAAACACTAGGTGTTTGTGTGCAATAGTATGAACTAAACACTATTTTACACACACAAGAGGGAAAAAAGAGAGAGATAGGATGTGTATCTAATCCTAACCCTAAAACCAGAGCTTGGTCTGTGTTTTTCTTCCCCTCCAATGTCCAAAATCTCCAACCTTTTTGCCACAAGAGAGAGCCCTCCTCTATATGTCTTGTAAAGCTTACAAGACAAGCTTTTCAAGAGGGAGATCCCTCCATACACGTGTATGGAGGGATGCAAAAGCAAGACAGCTGTCTAAAAATATCTGCAAAAGCAGATGAACAGCAATCGGCCGGCCAAAAATGCCATCTTCGCCAAAAAGAGTGCTGACCGGCACTAAATAGTGCTGACCGGCAACAAATAGTGCCGGCCGGCAATAAACATTGCCGGTGGCAGCAAACACCAGCCGGTGGCCTCTAGCCACTGCCGGTGGTGGGTGGGGATGGTCTACAAGCCCTACCCTGCCTCTCAAGGGCAAGATGCAAGTGTTTGGTGCAAAACCATACACTAAACGGTCGAGTTCGGAGATCCTGAGGCAAGGCGCGCGAGCCGAGACCTCCGGGAACTCCAAACGAACACAAACATGGATAATCACCGAGTGTTCAATCGGTGACGTCCAAGTCTTGAGGACGGTCAAAAATGGGGTGTCTACACTCGTATATTTGAATTTGAATGTGAGTAATCGTTGAAGCCACGTCACTTTGCATCTCTTTGTTGATCCACTGCTACTCAGATCTTATAACAACCAATATTAACTGCCATGCGTATGATCAGGATCAGAGACTTGACTAGTTTTCCCATATTACCCTTACTTTGTCACGCGTCGAATTGTCGCTGGCTTGCACAAAATATGTAGTCAACAATTTCGCTTAGTCGAAATTATTTTTTTATATTCCAATAAGTTTTATAGGTGACATAGTTATCAAAATATCCCCAATAATAATATTCACATTAAGAGGGTGTTTCATAACCCAATTCAACTCTTAAAACTAAAAATATTAAGTGATTTCTTAATTAAGCTGGTTTGATTGTACGTATATGGTATTACTTAAAAAATTAAGTTTTACTTAAAAAAAGGCTAAAATTTTCAGTTCAAAAAAAAATTCTACTTTTCACTTATCACTTAACGTGCTAATAAAACAAACAAACAAATAAAAAAAAAAAAAAACAAAACGTCGCTAAGTGATATAGGTTTAGAAAAAGCTATTTTGCAAACCATTCTTCCTCAAGGTCACGGTTTTAGCTGCCTTGGATGCTCTCCCTTACGATTTTGGCTGCTCATCCAAGGAAAGGAATTCAATTTCATCTATTGAGGGAAGCATGTAAGTCTAAAAATTTACTTTTTTATTTAGATTTAACTTGCAGGTATATATTTGAATATATTATTTATGAGTTTTTTTTAAAAGAGATTAACCAATAAATCTTATATTTTGCACTTGTAATTCATACAGTCTCATTTTTTTTTTTTTTTTTGTGATACATTTAGTCTTTTTTTATGTGTAATGACTCATTTCCCACTAGATTGGAATGTCACATTTAAAAAAGTATATTAAGAAATTTTTTACTGTCACATCATACCCGCTCCGTTGAAGTGTCACATTTAGAAAAAGTACACTAAAGAGTTTTTAATTTTTTGAAGTGTCATATCATACCCGCTACATTAAAGTGTCACACGTCACGTTTGGAAAAAGTACACTAATGAATTTTTAGTTTTTTTTTTTTAGTATCACATCATACTTGTCAAGTTGTCATATTTAGAAAAAGTATACTAATGAGTTTTTAATTTTTTTGAATTGTCACATCATTCCCGTTACGTTGTCACATTTGGGTCATGTTGTCACATTTAGAAAAAGTACACTAATAAGTTTTTAATTTTTTCGGAGTGTCACATATTACCGGTCATGTTGTCACATTTAGAAAAAGTACACTAATAAATTTATAACTTTTTTTGGAGTGTCACATTTTACCGATTACGTTGTCACATTTGAAAAGAGTACACTAGTAAGAAGTTTTTAATTTTTTTTTAGTGTCATATTAAATTCGTTGTGTTGTCACATTTGAGAAAAATACACTAAGGAGTTTTAGTTTTTTTTTTTTTTTTTGAGTAAAAGATTTAGAATGTCACATCATATTCGTTACGTTAAAATGTCACATTAATACTTATCATATTAGAGTGTCATATCATACCTGTCACGTTAATAAAAAGGTATAGTCGTTCACCAAAATATTACCAAAATCGAAAGTATGACGACACGGAAAAAAAACTCTTCACTAACAGGACTTAACAAATCAATAAAAAAAAAATTATGACTAATTAGAGTACTTGTTTGTGAGATTGGACCCCCCCCCCATTTTTTTTAGTTTATATGTATTAACTTGTTTATGTTATAATTGTGATTACAATAATTTCTTTACCAAGTATATTAGTTCGATAAAAAAAAATTTAATTAAATATTTTAATGTAAAAAGTAAAAAGACAAAATTTTAATTTTAATTATTTTTCAAAATTCAACTACTTGTATAGATCAAACAGCTTAATTGAATCAATACTTAAATTTCACTACATACTAAACAACTTTTTAGATTAAAAAATTCAGCATTTAATTTTTCGTACTTAATTTTTAGTTTTCAGTTTTAAATTTTATCAAACAACACCTAACAGTGTGAATGTTCTGTAATATGAATATTTACACGGTTAAATATGAATATTCACAAAATTAAATTGCAAAGCATTCAAAAAATATTTGTAAGGATAAAATTGTTTATAAAATATTTTAAATATGAGAATTAGGATCTGGTGAATCAAATGTCCAAATAATAGGACTTATTGAAATGCAAGAATATATAATAGACTAATTGGGATACAAGTATTTGAAAAATGATTTCATAATAAATCTCTCTAAAAAAAGGGGGGACATTATTTATAAATCTCTCTTTACTTATTTATATTCTATTTATTCTAAATTATTTTCTTATATTCAAATAAATCTTATGAGTGACATAGTTACCAAAATACCCTTACTAATAAGATGAAGAATCATTAATGTTACATTAACAGTGTGAATTTATTTATTTATTTTTATTTTGTAAAATTACACATCCTAGTGAGACTTTATTTGAAAGATCTTGTTAACTATGTTTCAAATATATAAATTTCACCCAAAATATATATATATATATATATATATATATATATATGTGTGTGTGTGCGCGCGCGCGTGCGCGCGCGCAAAAGAACTATGAATTTATAAAGTTTAATAAATAAAAAGTACAAAATAGAGCACACCCAGTTGATAATAGTTCAAAAAATATTTATAAAGATAAAATCATCCATAAAATACCTTAAATATAATAAATAAAATTTAGTGGATCAAATGTCTAAATAATAAAATTTATTAAAATATAAAAATATATTATAGACTAATTAAGATATAAGTAGCTGAAAGAGAATTTTCAAATAAATTTTCTTAAAAAAATTGCTCTTTTTATTAGGGAATCACAATTCACGATGTAGGACCCAAAAAAATTTGTTAACAAAATATGGTAGGTGCAACTCATTTTGAGATGAGGTGCAACGCAAACAGGATGGGGATTGTGCCCATCTATGTTTTTGTGATTTTTTTAAATAAAATATACTCACTTCTTTTAAAATTTTGAGAAAATATAATTAATTTTATAATTTTAATATAATTGTATTGACCTTCACAGAAATTTTACTTCACATAATATAATTACATTGAAAATATTAGATTAACTCTATTTTTTTAATTTAAAAAAAGAAGAATATAATTTTTTTTTCTTACCCCACTGTTCAGTGATTTCCCATTTAATTAAACCATGGCATCTCATAAAAGTCACAAGTCTTGCAAAAAAATCCGGATTCTATCCAAAGATGAATTCTAAGCCACGTGACGTAATTCTTTTTTGTGCCAGGTGTGTGGACAAGCATATTGTAATGCTTGTCTGAGCTTCGCGTGGTGTGTTTTACATTTTCTTGAGCTCCATGGAAAATTAGTACTGGAGCATAATCAGGAGGTGTTTCACACGCGATTTGTGAGCCGTCCGAAGTATACCTGTAATTTAAGGTGGGTCAGGCTCGTTTAGCCCGTTCGATCCCGGGCCCTAACCCAGCCCGATACCTTGGGTCAAGGTCTGAGCTATTATTTTGAAACTCGGCCCACATGGCCCGGCCCGTGATTCGACTCATTGGCCCGCTCAAGGTCGGCCCTAGGCCAGCCCCGCTCGAGACCCAGTGTGTTTTTTAGTAAAAAATAATAAAATTTTAGTAGAAAAAATATATATAAAAAAAAAAACATTTATTTAGGCCCGCCCCAAGCCTAAACTTAGGCCCAGGGCCCACCGGCCCGCCCGCCCTCCCGCCCGCCCAAGGCCCGAATACCCTTGGACCTCGGCTTGGGCCTAGGCCTAATTTTCTGATCCGTGGGCCGAGCCGGCCCAAATTTTGGTGGGAACCCGCGAGGCCCAACATGGGTCAGGTCAGGCCAAATTTACACCGCTAGTGATGTTTCAAGAATGTTATGATTTGTAAAGTGAGTGAGATTTATAATTTTATATTGGCACATAAAAGAATAGTAAAACATAATATTTGGTGATTAATAAGTGGCATAATTACGTAGTATTCTAAGGATGGTGTCGTTTGGGAAGAGCTCATTTGGGCTCTTTTAGCTCTTTGAGCCACAAAAGACAGAATAGGCTATTTGAGCCACAACAGACAAAACATCACATTCAACCCATAATCATTACACTCTTTTCTCACAAAAAAAGTCAAAAAAACCAAAAAATCCTTCCCAAACCAACCTTTTGAGTCCAGGCTCAAATAGCCAAAAAAGTCAAAAAATCAACCCACTTCCCAAACGGAGGCCAAATAAGTTTTTTTTATTAGAGTGTATTTCATAACATGTTGTGTGTTTCAAATCAAATAATCTCCGCAATCAAAATCATATCTCATATAAGAGCAATGCTATATATAATTATATTTCTTTCTTTTTTTTTTCTGGAGTTTGGATTTGTTAAATTTAAAGATCTCAAATTTATGATGAAACTAATCCATTATTGAACTAAGTTGGTCTCTTTTTGGTGATATAAACTATTTATAATATAGAACTAATTAAGAAAATTATTCATATAAAAAGTTGATTTAACATCCATTGTTATATTATTAGACCATTTTTATCTATACGGCTTACGTATTTTTAAGAATAGACCGTCCATGTATTATAATAAATATGTGATTTGATCATGTGATTACTTATATATGATTAATCTAATTTTTTGCATACATGTTCTTTTAAACTTTGTCATATGAGATGAATGGTTTAGATTATTGATATAAGTACAAATATAGTCTCATAATGCATCAATTTCACTCATAAATTTGAGATACTAAACTTTAGCAAATCCAAACACCTTTTTCCCATGTATAATGATAGGGATCTCAAATAATGTACCAAATATTCTACCAAACCTCTCATATGGGTGTGGGACCCACACACACGTGAATTTGTATGAGTCTCACCTCTTGTGAGAGGTTTGGTAAAATATTTGGTACAATATTTGGGATACATAACATTTCTCTTTTTTCATTTCTAGACTAATTGGATCCACATTCATAAATGTAAGTGGACCCATTAAATTTTGTGTGAAAAAATGAGATAATAAATAAGATTATATGTAATATTTTTCATCAGGTAAACAAAGATTTCTTTCCCTTTTAAATTTGAGAAATAATTGAAAATTTTAAAATATCAATTCTAAATTTACTGTTGGCTCACTACAAGAAATTAAGATTTTAAAAATAAAAATTTAAGGACAAAATTATTTTTTAGGCACAAAATATTTTTATCGCCAAAAGTGTCATTATTTTATTTTTAGCGATAAAGTTAGACATGTAGTGATGAATTACTAACTTTTTAGGACCAAGTTATTTTATCTGTAAAAGTGTATCTAGTAGAGATATTTTCAAAATTTTGTCCCTAAACCTTTTTGAACTTTTTAGCACGATCTTTTAGTGACTATCTTCGAAACAACTAAAATTAATCCCTTAATATTTTGTAATAAAAAATTTATACTTTTAAAAATAAAAAGATTTAATCCCTAAAACTTTTATATATTATAATCACTATCTGACCACCTACTTTTACACTTGCGATTATGACCAAGGATCCTCTAGAGTGTTTTTTTCCTAAAGTTTTCTAAAGTGGTGTATTGTGTGGTTGAGATTTAATGCTGAAAAATTGATGTGACTTGTCATTAAATTTCAACCACACAATGCACCACTCTAGAAAATTTTAAGAAAAAAAAAACTCTAGAGGATCCTTGCTCTGCGATTATTACACCTGGGGGCTCTTCACCATTGACCACCACTTATGATAACTTATCAATTGGAGTATAATTATTGGGGCCATTGGGGGAAGGATTTGTTGTGGACCAATCATTACTCTTATAATTGTCAATTTTACTGGGTAGCCTGAAATGAGCTGGCTTGAATGGTTCGAAATTTTTATTTTAAATTTCGAAATAAATTGTATGATTGCTGAACAGTATATGAGTTTGAGAAGCAATTTCGTGCTGCTTACACTAATATAAAATTTAAAGAAGTTCAAGTAGAATTCAAGCGACTATTGTATTGTCATGCAACTCTTATGAAAGATGAGGGATCAATTTGTACTCATCACTAGTCTAGCAGCAACATCACAACATTGCTTTTCAAATTTAACCTGCTGCATTGTTTTTCTAACAGTGACAACATTGCTTGTTTTGTATAAATACATATTAGTCCAGCAACAACATCAAAACATTGAACTTTCATTCAAATGTATAGTCCTGCTGCATTCAATTTTAAAGTCCAACAACACCACCATTGTCCCAAATGCTATTATAGTATTGAAAGTGACAACATATACATGTGAGAATTGAAAGTAGGAATGGCAACGGGGCGGGGCGGGGCCGGGGATCACCCTCCCCGTCCCCGATCCCCGATGGTGGAAACTCCCCCCGTCCCCGGTCCCGACCCTGACGGGGGAGCTCATCACTGCCCCCGCCCCCGCCCCTTAACGGGGATCAGGTTTCCCCGACCCCGAAAAGTCCCCGACCAAAAGAAAAAAAAAATTATTTCCATGATTTCTTCAAACTACAACAACAACAATTAAACAGATTTGTCATCAACAACAACAACAATTATTAACAATGTTGTTCATCACCATTAACAATCTCATGAGCTCAAAAATTTAAGATGTAACAAATGTAAATAAAAAAAATTCAGATCTAACAGATCTGTTGTTCATCACCATTAACAATCTGATGAGCTCCAAAAAAAAAAATAGATCTAACATATATATATATTTTCAGATCAGATCAGACCATATATATACTGTTCATCACCAGATCAGATCACACACACATGCGCACACGCACACACACACAGATCTAACACACACACACAGATCTAACACTGATCACCGTGGTGGGAGGAGGGAGAAGACGTCGGAGATGGGAGGAGGAAGAAGGCGTCGGAGATAGGAGGAGGAAGAAGGCCTCGGAGATAGGAGGAGGAGATCGTCGTGATGGGAGGAGCCGCCGCCGCCACTGCCGACGCCATGACCGTGAGTGAGTAGCACCTGATGGGAGGAGTCGTGATGGGAGATGGGATGAGGAGATCGCCGTGATGGGAGGAGCCGCCGCCGCCACTGCCGACGCCATGACCGTGAGTAGCACCTGCAGAAAGAGAGAGAGGAGAGACAGTTTGTCTATGTGTGTGAGGAGGAGTGTGTTAGCCAAGCCCTAACACATACACATATATTATCTATATAAACGGGGGTAACTTAGTAATTTCCTATCGGGGGAACCGGGGCGGGGATCGGGGACGAGGATCGGGGTCTGGGTCGGGCCGGGTCCGGCACTGAAACATGCATCCCCGTCCCCGGCCCGAATGTCATCGGGGATTAAAATTTTAATACCATCCCCGGCCCGTCGGGGGTATTTTTCGGGGAATAACCATTCAATTCGGGGTCGGGGGATCAGGTCCCCGTTGAGCCGGGTTCCGATTGCCATCTCTAATTGAAAGTGACAACATAAATCCCCAATCCATAACAATACCACATTCAATTCATGATAACATTCAAGAACTAACATATACCCACCATTCATCATGTCCATTAAATCCATACTTACATTCATCAAATTTCCTAACAACTCACAATCTATAATTTACATTATAAAGTACAAAATGATACAAAATACAATCACATAAATCATCGCCTTGAAATTCTTTTCCATCCTTTGAAGCTTTCTACCATGGTCATGAATTTCATTTTCCATCTCTGAAAGTCTTGTCCTTACATCATTCAATTCTTCTATTTTTATAGCTTTACGATGTCTAGTATTGGAATGGATTGTAGAGGTAACGTCCTCATCTGTTGGAATTATGGTTTTTTTATAGGCTTATTTTGGGTCAACTTTGAGCCCAAATTTGAGTGGAGCCCACACGTATTTTAGGGTGGGTCCAAAAAGGTGACGTGTTTCTTGCCGCGTGACAAATCACACAGTGAAGACGGTTCATCAAAATCATTTATGAGTGAATGGAAACTTGACGTCGTTTTTAGGTTCGTGGAAAGAGAAATTATAGAGTCAAAATGTGGGTTATCTTAAAATAGTTGCCCCACATTGAAACTTAAAGAGAGCTTGTATGTATTAATAAGCTCTAAGTGGACAAACTTAGATTGGGCCCCATGGGGCACCCCAAGTTTGTAGAAAAGAGAAGTTATGGACAAAATGAGCTTTGGCTCAAACCACCACACGCGTGCCCGTCCGGTTGTGTCGAGCACGAGTGCGGGTCAGTCCTAATATTAATTTTTTGGACAAAATCTATTTGAGTATTTTCCAAAAATTCTTGCAAGAAAATTGGTTAGCGTTTGGTAAAATTTTCTAAATATAATTTGAGAATTGAGTTGTATTTTGAGCTTGTGAGTTTTAGAATTATGGTTTAAGTGTATAAAATTTGTTTGGTTATGAGTTTTGAATTGAGTTTTGAGTTGAGTATGGAATTGAGTTTTGAATGTTTGATGTGACCTGTGAAATAAAAAAATTTGTTTGGTTATGAGTTTTGGAAATAGTTTTCAAAACTTATTTCAAATTGTTATAACTCATAACCAAACACACTACTCAAAACTCTATTGAAATTTCTAATCAAAACTCATAAGCAAACTATTTTTAAAATTCAATTCAAAAAGTTAATTATAAAAGAAAAATAGCATTAATCATTTTTTTAATTGAAAATATTACAAAGGAAATAATTTTTCTTTTGGAATAAACATTCAATTACTGATTTAAAATAAATTTTGATTTGTGTATTTGGTTCGAATTATTGGTGTGAAAGAAAAGCCAAACAGAACTGTTTATAATTTACAAATCGGTAATGCTACGTAGCTCGAAAGAGCTTCCCCGAATTCCCCCCGAAACGAAAACGATGTTGTTTTCGGCGTTTTCATTTTTTTTTTTTTTTTTTTAGAAGAAGAAGAAGAAAATCAGAAGGAAGAAGAAGAAGAGAAGGAAGGAGGAGGAGGAAGAGGAGGAGGAGGAGGAGGGACTGGAGGGGGCCAACAAATTGGGCTGCAGGCGGAGGAGGGGCGGGGGCTGCGAGGTAGAGGCTGCGACGACGATCGGCGGAGGCGGGGCTGCGACGATGGGCAGAGGCGACGGCGGAGGGCTGCGACGGCGGGCGGAGGGTGCTGCGACGACGACCTGCCTCCTCTCTCTCTCTCTCTCTCTCTCTCTCTTTCTCTCTCTCCCTCTCCATCTCCCTCTCCCTCTCCTCTCCCTCTGTTTCAGACCTGCAAGACGAAGAAGAAGAAGAAAAAAAAAAAGAATGCCCAAAACGACGTCGTTTTGGGCATTCGGGGGATTAGGGGGCAGAAAATTCGAGCTACAAATCATTATTCTTTACAAATTTAGTAAGTTATAACAAAGCTTGCACATTTCGGTGTAAAAGAAGAAACCAAACAGTGCTATAGGAGATAACGGTCAGAGCCTAAGATCACAGTTCAGTTCGAAATTTACTCAGGTGCACATCACCGGTCAACCGCCAGCTCAACTGGGGGTTTTCCAGCTGGTCAACCTCAAATACCCACCATTTCTAAATTTTGGGAATCTTTTTTTGGGAGTTTTGGTCCATTTCTCCTTCTGGTTTTTGGTTGGTAGCTGAGAGGATAAAAATCTAAATTCTATTTAGGAACTGGGAATTCGAATCTAGTGGACCTTTGATTCTCTCTGGTGGGTGTGTTTGGGATTTTCTTATCTTTTTATTTTTCTGTGTTTTCTTGCATTTTAATTGTGAAGCTAAATTGGGTGGATAAGGAAGCATCTTCTCTCACCTCTTTTCAATTTACTGAATTTGGATTTGGAGTTGGAGTTGGAGCCAAGACCATTAATGGTGAAATCATGGAAACCAAGACTGGTTTCTTGGTGATGGTACGAAGATTTGGGTGAAATTTTGGGAGATGATTTCAAAATTCACTAGTAAGATCCACCATCGATACTACCAGTATATTAGGTCCAAGAGAGTGAGAAAATCATGCTGGAAGAACCTTTTGGTCACCACCGAAGAGAGAGAATACGTACGTTTGGAAGCTTTCAGAGTGGAGAAGATGAAACGAAAAAATCTCCCAAACGGGAAGTAGAGTTGCATTTTGAACTATGTGGTGGAATTATATTTTGAAACTTGTTTCCAAACGTGAAACGCAAATAGAAAGGTGGAAATACATTTGGAGAGCACAACCAAACACAACCTTATTTTTTCTAAACAAAATTAATTCAAATTTTGCGTCAAATTTGAATTCAAATTTTCTGTACAAAAAGTGTCTCCTCCAGTCCAATTTCCAATAGGTTCAAACAGTTTAAACAGTTTGCACCAAATAGGTTCCATTTTCCCGCAGATCTATTCAGTTTGAATACTGTATCTATCCAGGTTCAATTGTACCTGTTCAATTCAAAATCATACCTGTTCGAATCTGCCAAACAATCACCAACTTTCCTATAAATACAGGATCATTCCAGCAGATTTTCACATCGAGAAAATTAATTCTTTTCCCATTTTTGCTCTCTGTTTGCATTGTTCTTCATACTAGTTTTTTAGAGAAAAATTCTGAGAGTATAGAACACAAGCTCTAGTTCGTCGTATAGATTGTTTGGAATGCTACTACAATCTGTGTAGATCATTGTATCCTAGAAAATAGATGTCATTTATCCGTAAGAACCGAAGTGGGACGAATCTGTCTTAAGGACAGAGTGTCACACACTCGACTTGATCATTTTTTGTACTTATTCATTTCGGCAAATAAATTTTGTAAGTAATTTATTTTTATTTGTTTGATTCGGTTTCAAGTTATTTATTTTACACAGAAGATTGTTCCAACAATCTTAAGACAAATTCGAATTATTCTGTTTACATAGAATTTTTCATTTGTTTCCATTTCTTCTTTTCTACTTCTTACAAAAATTATTTTATGTGATTATACAAAATAATATTCTGGTTGGAAAATACAAATAGTAGTAATATATTATTTATTTTCTTTGACAACTAGTAGTAATATACTGATTATCATTAACAATTTTAGAATATTCATTTGCAAAGTTGGTCAGAAATTAATTTTAGTTTTCAAAAATAATTTCTAAGTTTCATTAATTAAAATTATGTTTTTAATATTTTAATTTTTGAAGTGTTACAGAAATATTTTTTTTGTGTGGAATTAATTTGTTTAAATAAAATTTTATTTTCAAATTAATTGAAAATAAAAGTTACAATTCTTATTTCTTTTATTTTTACAGAATTAAATTATGTGTTTATGGTTTAAATTTTCTGTATAGTATAAAATTCTAATTATAATTTTGTTTTATAATTTAGAATTCATACCTACTGAAATTGGTCAAACAAATGTTCAAACCAGTACTGGTATAGTGATTGCAATTGCTCCAAACCCTCTTCCTGTTGTGACTGTGCCAGTCAATTACGGTGAAAAGCCAGAGAAGTTCTTAGGAACTGATTTTAAAAGATGGCAACGGAAAATGTTGTTCTATCTTATTACTCTAAACCTGACATGTTTCCTCTGTGAGAATGCTCCTACTCTGAACGAGGATGAAACCGACCAACAAGTAGTTGCTGCAGTCGATGCCTAGAAACATACTGATTTCCTTTACTAGAACTATATCTTGAATGAACTTGATAACACATTGTACAAAGTCTATAATCCTATCAGGACGGCAAAGAAACTTTTGGAGTCTTTGGAGAAAAAATACAAAACAGAAGATGCTGGTTCGAAGAAATTCGTAGTAGGCAAATTTCTAGACTTTTTGATAGTTGTTTCTAAGACTGTGATCAGCCAAATTCAATATCTCCAACTCATTCTGTATGACATTCATGCAAAAGGCATGTCTCTCAATGAATCCTTCCAAGTTGCTGCCTTAATTAAAAAATTACCACAAGGCTGAAAGGAATTCAAGAACTAGCTCAAACACAAGCACAAAGAAATGACTTTAAAGGAATTAATTGTGCGTTTGAGGATTGAGGAGGACAACTGTAGTTCTAAGAAGCGGGCTAGTAAGCATCTAATGGAGTCTAAGGAAAATGTGGTAGAACATGCTCCAAAAGTAAAGAAACAGAAGTATTCGGAAGAAGGTTCCACACAAGACTCTAAAGGAGGGGAAACTAAGCAGTATAAGCTCAATGGCAAATGTTACATCTGTGACAAAGAGAGACATCAGGCGAAATATTGCCATAGCAAGCACAAAGGCAAAGGAAGATCAAGCAAGAAGCCTACTCAAGCCAATATGACCAAAAGTGGACAAAATTTCCAATGATGTAGATGACATAAATCTTTCTGCAGTTGTTTCCGAGGCAAACCTTGTGGAAAATCCTAAAGAATGGTGGGTGGACACTGGTGTTACTCGTCACACCTATGCCGACAAAAACATATTCACATCTTATTCTGTGGTGGACAACGGCAAACAACTTTTCATGCGCAACTCCTCGACTTCTAAAGTTAAAGGACAAGGAAATCTTATTCTGAAGATGGCATCTGAAAAGGAACTCTCTCTCAACAATGTGCTGCATGTACCAGACATTCGCAAGATTCTTATTTCTGAATATTTGTTGAGTAAAAATGGGTTTAGGCTAGTTTTTTAAAGTGAAAAGTTTGTACTTACCAAAAACGGAATATATGTAGGAAAATGTTACATGTCTGATGGCCTTTTCAAACTAAATGTAATGACTATTGTACCCTCTGTTATTAATAATAATACATGCTCTTCTTACTTGCTTGAGTCTTCAAATTTGTGACATGGTAGACTAGGACATGTTAATTATGGATCTTTACGTAGATTAATTAATATGGGATGTTTACCTAAATTTAACATTGATTTAAATCATAAATGTGAAATTTGTGTTTGAAGCAAAATTAACTAAAACTCATTTTCATTCAATTGAACAAAGTACGAAGTCACTTGAATTAATTTATAGTGACATTTGTGATTTTAAATAAATTCAAACTAGAAGTAGAAAAAAATATTTTATCACTTTCATAGATAGCTATACTAGATATAGTTATGTTTATTTAATTCGAATCAAGGATGAAGCTTTGGAAATTTTCATTCAATATACGAATGAAGTTGAAAATCAACTTGGTAAGAAGATTAAAAAACTAAGAAGTGATAGACATGGTGAATATGAATCACCTTTGGGTGAGTTTTGTAAAGAATATAAAATAATTCATCAATCCACAGCTCCTTACTCACCTCAGCAAAATGGAATTGCTGAAAGGAAAAATAGGACTTTAAAAGAAATGATGAATGCCATGTTAATAAATTTTGGATTACCTCAGAACTTGTCGGGAGAAGTAATACTTTCTGCTAATTATATTCTCCCTGAAAGAAAATGAATCAAACACCTTATGAAATGTGGCATAGGAGAGTACCATCCTATAAATACTTGAAACTGTAGGGGTGTTTGGCTAAAGTGGCTATTCCTAGTCCTAAAAAGACTAAGATAGGTCCTAAAACTATTGATTGTATATTCATTGGTTATGCCAAGAATAGTAGTGCATATCTGTTTTTGATTCATAAGTCAGAACATTCCAAAATGTATGTAAATACTATTATTGAATCTAGGAATGTGTCATTCTTTGAAAATATATTTTCAAATAAGACTAGACAAGAGAGTAATTCTAATAAAAGATCTTATGATGCTATAACTAGTCAAGATCAAGAACAAGAGCAAGAGCAAAAGTTAGATCAAAATGAGGAAGAGGAACCTAAGCGTAGTAAACGGGCTAGAACCTCAAAATCTTTTGGTCCAGATTTTCTAACTTTTTGTTAGAAAATGAGCCTTTAACTTTTAAAAAAGCTATGTCCAGTCCTGAGGCGCTTTTATGGAAAGAGGCTTTAAATAGTAAAGTTGAATCCATCTTGCAAAATCACAATTGGGAATTAGTGGATTTGCCACCTGGTTGTAAACCACTTGGGTAAAAGTGGATTTCAAAAGAAAAATGAAAACAGGTGGATCAATTGACAAATACAAGGCAAGACTTATGGTTAAAGGATATATATATAAAAAAAAAAAAAGGTCTAGATTACTTTGACACATACTCACCGGTTACTAGAATAGCATCCATTAGAATAATAATTGCCATTGCATCTTTGAACAGTCTAGAAATTCATCAAATGGATGTGAAAACAATTTTCTTGAATGGTGAGTTAAATGAAGAAATTTACATGGAACAACCAGAAGAATTTCCTGTTCCAGGAAAAGAAAAGAAAGTGCATAAATTGGTTAAATCATTACAATTATGATAGAGACCCCCACACATACATGACCCCCACAACCCCCACTCTCATCTCATCCACTCATAATGTGAGACCTATACATACATGAGTCGACCCCACACACACATTAAGAACCAAGATTAAATTGGGGTTCATGGAACCCCCAAAAAAGAGGGTCCCAAACATTTCTTAAATTGTTATATAGCTTAAAACAAGCGCCAAAGCAATGGCATGAAAAATTTGACAAGGCAATGATGTCAAGTGGATTTAAGATTAATCAATGTGACAAATGTGTTTATATTAAAAACACAAACAAAGGCTATGTTATAGTATGTCTTTATGTGGATGATGTGTTTATCATAGGTAGTAATAATGACATGATTAGAGCTACCAAGAAAATGTTGAATAAATATTTTGACATGAAGGACATGGGGATTGCTAATGTAATTCTTAGTATAAAAATTACCAAAATATCATAAGGATATGCTTTGTCACAATCACATTACATTAAGAAAATACTTGACAAATTCAGCAAAGATGATAGTCATCTTGCTAGAACACATGTAGATGTCAATTTATTCCTTTCTAAAAATGTACAGGAAAGTATTTCTCAATTAAAGTATGTCCAAATTATTGGAAGCTTAATGTACTCGATAAACTGCACTTGTACTCACACTCGCTCGAATATAGCTTATGCAGTAAGTAAATTAAGTAGATATACGAGTAATCTAGGAATAGAATACTGGAAAGCAATTATAAGGGTTCTAAAATATCTCTAATTTACTCGTAACATTGGGCTTAATCATACTAGATATCCAGCAGTACTTGAAGGATACTATGATGCAAATTGGATATCATATATGTAACAACCCTCATACTGCTTACCGATTAATGACTGATTGATTACCGATAGACACTGATTACCGTTAAACTGAATTGATTATGACTGATAATTGAGCTGATTAAAAGTACTGAACTGACTGACTGGAGTCTGGAATTAATTGACTGACTGTATCTGTTTAAATGCATAACCTATCTGTTTGATTGTTTGATTATCTGTTCATGTTTTATGTTTAAACTGCTAATTGAAGGCCTTATCGGCGGCCGAACCGGGAATCGATTAATGTTTTATAATCCTCATAATTAATGTGAGTTTTTGGTGTATTTACCTGAAAACTGATTAGGTATGACTAAATTAGATTAAAACAAGCTAATTAAAGAATTAGGCTTAATTACCAAATTGCCATTGTTAGTGGGCCTCTTATTATAACATATTAGAGCCTTGTGCGCACTTGAAACAAACATTTCCTCAGCCTTGTTTGATGCTCTAGCCGACCTTAGAGAGAGAGAGGAGCTAGAAGAGTTGAGTTCAACTTGTTTCATGGTGAATTGGCTAGAATTGCTTAAAGAATTGAAGGTTGATTACTAATTTGAGCTCCCTCACTTCTAATTCTACACCCAAGGTAGATCATTCATCATCTTGATGGTGTCTTTGAGTTGTTCTTGCATGATTCATGCTTCATTGTAGAACTAAGTCATGAATTGGTTCATTGTTGTTGAATTGAAGCTTAATGGTTGCATGCATGTACATATATTGAAGTTTTGAGGTTGTAGTTCATAATACCTCACATGCATGTCTATCTTTTGGTCATACTCCATGAGTTCATCTTGTTTTTGAAGGTTTGAGCTCTTTTGAAACAGCACTAAAGCTTTGAAGAGGATTTAAGATCATGCATGTCATGTTTGAGGATTGTTCTTGAAAATTGGTTTGAAATTGGGATTGAATGAAACACCCTTGGGCTTTGATTTCTCAAATTGAGTTTTGAATCATGTTTAACTATGAGTTTACAAATGTTTTCTGGAAATTTAGCCAAAGAGGTCGAGTTTTGATGCTTTTGAACTTGGTTTTGAGCTTGGAGGTGCAATCTGGGTTTTCCAGATTTCGCACTTCCGCTCGAGCGGGGGAAGTGCCGCTCGAGCGTGGAATTCGAGCTCCCAGCATCTTGCACTGTTTTACAGTCCGCTCGAGCGGAGTAATGTACGCTCGAGCGTAGACCTTTGTCAGCATGTCCGCTCGAGCGGGGAAATCCACGCTCGAGCGGGACCTCTGATTTTCTAAAAATGTTTTCTGAGTGCATCTTTGCATCCTCATCCCATTCTAGGCATTCCTAGGCCTAGTTTAAGACATCTTAATGAGGATATAGATGTAGAGCACACCAAGGCAAATTAGGGGTTAAGTTATTATCTTTCCCAACTGTGTAGCTTAGTGTGTGTTCGATCTGTGACTGTGTAGGGTTGACTTCCGAGGAGACGCTCTAGCTTACTATAGCCCAGAACTCTGTGAGTAACATTTGTGTAAAGATATGTTCAAAATGATTATCTTTTGAACAATTAAACTGAACTGTTTCTGAACTGTTATTGTTAACTGAATGAATGAATGTATGACCTATATTCTGAATTGTATTGTGGCATCCTTAGCAACTACTGCTTACTGTTACTGTTACAGAGATCTCTGTCGGTTCCCATGTTGGAACCACTACTGTTTACTGATATGATGGCCATCATTCACTGTTTGGTCTATTAAGACCTGGTCTGTTAAGACCTACTGTACTGTTTAGCTATTGGATGTACCACATATGACTGTTATAATCTATGAAACTTGGAGCAAAGTGTGCACGGAACTAAGTGCTACAGAGTGAGCCACCTCTAGAGTCTGTGCGAGACACCTCTTGAATCCATAAGAACTGTACTGTTTTCTGAAATGTTACTGTACTGTTACTGTTACTGTACTGCTACTGTACTGTTACTGTTACTGTACTGCTACTGTACTGTTACTGTTACTGTACTGCTACTGCACTGTTACTGTTACTGTACTGCTACTGTACTGTTACTGTACTGTTACTGTTACTGTACTGCTACTGTACTGTTACTGTTACTGTACTGCTACTGTACTGTTACTGTTACTATACTGCTACTGCACTGTTACTGTTACTGTACTGCTACTGTACTGTTACTGTTACTGTACTGCTACTGTACTGACACTGCTACTAGTACTGCTAACGGATGTGCCACGTACGATTACTATGATTTCTAAATGACTGTTACGGCATCAATATGAGCCACAAACTGACTAACCAATATACTGAATCAATGAACTGTTTAAATTTTGAAAAGACATTCATCCTAAACCTCTTTACGCATTATGTTATTCACTGGGCTTTAGCTCACTGCTCATATATATATGTAGGTGTTCAGGCACTGGACCGCTGCTAGGAGCGTCAGGCAAGCTTTTGTTTTGTCAGCCAACCACTGTGCCTCACTGTGAGGTTCTAAGCCGTTCAAGCTTCGGCTTTGGGGTGTTTTAATATTCCCCGTCTGTCCCTGTAACTGTTTTGTTTACTGTATAGACTGTATAGACTATTACTGTACCGTTTATTAGGGATTAGATCCCTGTTCTGAATGATTGTACTTGTATGTGTAGACTGTCACAGCTCATTGGACATTGTTTATTTACTGTATTGGCTTCCGCCAGGCCCTGTACTCTGTTTTACTGGATTACTATTAGGCAGGCCTTCGGTAATCTCGAATTACTGGCTGGTTACGGTGCTAAACCCATAGGGCCGGGTTTGGGTCGTGACAATATACTAGAGACTCAAAATCCACCAGTGAGTATATTTTTACTCTTGGTGGGGCAGATGTATCTTGGAAAGCTTCCAAACAAACTTGTATTGCTAGGTCTACTATAGAATCAGAATTTATAGCTTTAGATAAAGCTAGGGAAGAAGTAGAATGGCTTCGTCATTTCCTTGAAGATATTCCAATGTGGCCAAAACTGGTACCTGCTATATGCATACATTATGATAGTCAATCAGGAATAGATAGAGCACAGAGTCATCTGCATAACGATAAATCACGACACATTCATCGTCGACATAAGACCGTGAGACAAATACTCTCTAATGGAATTATTTCCATTGAATATGTGAAGTGTAAAGGCAACATAGCGGATTCACTCACCAAAGGGTTAGCAAGAGAGTTAGTTGAGAATTCATCGAGGGGAATGGAACTTAAGCCTATTAAATAAGAGTTACCACAACGGCAACCCAACCTAGTTGACTGGAGATCCCAAAATCTAGGTTCAAAGGAACAACCGAGTTGTGTATGACTCATAAGGATCACTGGGGAGTCTAACTACTACCCATTTTTATTATGAAATAGTGATGTCTGCAGCATTTTAGGTTAAGTAATACTTTAATGATTCTTATATCTAGGAATACCTAGTGAAGTATGGCATGATACTTTTCATAAGAATCACTTATATGAGTGTGAATTGGGCCGGTTCTATGAGATTTGTGAAGGGCTACAATTCTCTAGAGCACTCATAAAAGACCAAGTTGTTCAAGGCCAAAATGAATACAATAGTAAGAACTAAACTGTGTTTGGTCATACACTGTGTAAGTTATATTGTCTTAATTTACACAAATGGCTTAACAATTTAAAACATCATGTTCACTAGTTAGCTAGTAAATCCGATAGTGTCTCACAAAGGAAGGTTCAAAACCAAAAACTACCTATCATTTGTAGAACATTTCCAATTTATGTACTCTCCGTAATTAGATCATGTTGTTATATTTTCTCTCCGTCAACTTCCATTCATGTAGGGGATTGTTGGAATTCTGGTTTTTTATAGGCTTATTTTGAGCCAACTTTGAGCCCAAATTTGAGTGGGGCCCACACATCTTTTGGGGTGGGTCCAAAGAGGTTACATGTTTCTTGCTGCATAACAAGTCACACAGTGAAGATGGTTCGTCAAAACCATTTATGAGTGAATAGGAACATAACGTCTTTTCTGAGTTCGTGGAAAGGGAAACTAAAGAGTCAAAATGTGGGTTACCTTAAAATGGTTGTCCCACACTAAAATTTAAAAAGAGCTTGTATGTGTTTATAAGCTCTAGGGGGACAAACTTGGGTTGGGCCCTAAGGGGTACCCCAAGTTTGTAGATGGGAGAAGTTATAAACAAAATGAGTTTTGGCTCAAACCACTACACACCCACACGCCACCGCTGTCCGTCTGACCGGCCAGTTGAACCGTATCGGGCGCGAGTGTGGGTGTGGGTCGGGTCGGTCCTAATATTAATTTTTTAGACAAAATTTATTTGAATTTTTTTCATAAATTCTAGCGAGAAAATTATTTTTGATAAACAAAATTAATTCAAATTTTGTGCCGAATTTGAATTCAATTTTTTTTGTCTAAAAAGTGTCTCCTCCAGTCCAATTTCTAGCAGGTTCAAGCAGTTTAAACAGTTTGCACCGAATAGGCTCCATTTTCTAGTAGATCTTTGCAGTTTGAATACTGTAGCTGTCTAGGTTCAATTGCACCTGTTCAATTCAAAATCATACCTATTCAGATCTGCCAAATAGTCACCAACTTTCCTATAAATACAGGATCATTCTAGCAGATTTTCACATCGAGAAAATTAGTTCTCTTATTGTTTTTGCTCTTTGTTTGCATTGTTCTTCAAACTAGTTTTTTAGAAAAAAATTCTGAGAGTATAGAACATAGGTTAGAGTTCTTCAAAAATTTGTTCAAACCGGTAATCCGGACCGAACCAAATTGAACCATACGGTTTGGTTCGATTCTAGCAAGAGCCGGTTTGGTTTTGGTTCAAGAAATATTGAAAACCGTAAAAACGGATCGGTTAATGAATTTTATGAAAAAACCACAGTTCAAACCGAACCGAACCAAATTTTAAAAGATATATATAGATATATATATATATATAATATTTAATAAACAACAGCAGTGTCCTTGAACCATGCGTAAGTGTTATTTAATAAGATATATATATATATAATATTTACTATTATCATATCAAGTGTTATTTTTATTAATTGGTTTTTTGTAATTTTAATGATATTAGGATGATATAGATCTGTAATGTTGCGTAATGCCTTAATATTATTAGTTTTTATCATGAGTTAAATATAATCAGTTTGAGTAATTATTTTGCTAATATAAACAATTTATTCTTATAAATAGTTTTTAGAACCGTGAACCAAACCGCAACTGAACCGTTATTTCGTCTTGGTTCTGGTTCGATTTTACAAGTATAATGGTTTGGTATGGTTCTCAAAATTATAGAACCGTTAGGATTGGTTTGGTGTTTGGACTTTCTCAGAATATAACCAATCCAAACCGTGTACACCCCTAACACAGGTTCTAGTTCGCCGTACGGATTGTTTGAAGTGCTACTACAATTTGTGTAAATTATTATATCCTGAAAGATAGATGTCATTTATCCATAAGCACCGAAACGGGACGAATCTGTCTTAAGGACAGAGTGTCACACACTCGACTTGATCATTTTTTATACTTATTCATTTCGGTAAATAAATTCAGTAACCAATTTATTATTATTTGTTTGATTTGGTTTCAAGTTATTTATTTTACACAGAAGATTGTTCCAACATTATCATCGTCTGCGAACTTGAAGTAATTGTAGTGTTCCTTGTTACTCTACAATGCATGATAATCAGTTAGTCAAATTATGCAAATAATTTTCCAAATACTAAAAATTTAATTTCATAACCCATACTTACATATTTTAATGGATAAACAAAGAACAAACGTCCTAATTTCTATTCTCATTGGTTCGTACAATATACATTGCAGTTGTTCTCTCACAATCACATATTCTTGGTTTTAATCTAATGTTACTATTATTAGTAGAAGAAGAAGTTATTTTTAAGCTGCATAAACAATACCAAAACCATTTCAATTTCCTTTGAGTTTTCTTGATTTCAAATACAAAACAAAAAAAATGCAAGACCGTCTATAAATTTGAATCCACTTATGCTTTTGAAAAGAAAACAAAAATTTAGAAGTGTTACAATTTTCAATTTAAAAATAAAAATAAAATTCAATCCTTATCAATCTAACAACTACTATGAAATTAACAAGCAGCCTAGCTATGCCACCTTAAGGAATGTAATATGCAATTATAGACCATTAAGTTGACAATTTGGATGATGTGAAATTAACAAAAATAAGTTCATAACAGGTTACAGATAGACCAAATACAATCCTTATCAAGTTACAGAACATACTGATGAACTGAACTTGGTTTAGTTTGCATGGAATTCTCCTTGTAAACATAAAGGTTTAATGCGGTCTAGTAATTCACTTTTTGTTTTGTTTTTTTGTCACTTGAATGTGACTTCTTTAATCCAGTTACCGACATGTTGTATGAATCCTAATCCGTTCTTTAGATTCTTGGCAAGCTCACCTAAGTATTGTTAGCACCATAAATCTGTAATTTTTATTATTATTTATTATTTATATAATTGCAGGACGCGTGGCATCATCTTATTCATTTGGAAGTTAAAAGAAGTTATAGAGATGATGGAGAATATGAAGGACAAAGTGGATGAGTAGAAAGACAAAGTGGATGAGTGGAAGGACACATGGCAAGACAAGAATAAAAATGGAAGAAATTGGTAGTTACTATGTAGTTATTGCTGTATTTTTTTCTCTATAAATAGCCATTAATGGCTACATTGTAAAGGGATCCAGAATTCAAATCAAAGACAATTGATTTCAATATTTCTTGTCGTTTTCCTTATCTTAGGAGTAGTTTAACATAGATTTATATTTCGAAGCATTTATTTTCAGCATTTCTATTTCGAAGCATTTTATGCACTTTCTTTTCGAAGCATAGGAGTAGAGGTAAGTAATTATTACTTCGATTGTTCACTCAATCATCTTTCTCCGTCCTTTTTTCTTCTTTTACTTTTTCTTTTCTCTACACTTGGCAATTTTGAAGTCCTCTTCGTTGATGCAAAAGAACCGTCAACACAATCGCTTGATAATTGGCTTGAATTTAATCTGTAAGGATTTTTCAATCCTTACTGGCACGCTCGCATTTATAATATTTTTCTTCGTAGGAAAAAAAAAGCCAACATTTTTTGGCACGCCCAGTGGGACAGCCAAGTGTAAGAAATGACAAACAATTTGGATTTCGCCATTCGAACTTGTCAATATGAAATATATTGGCGTGAAAGAGAAATTTTGGATCTTCAAGAAGAGATCCATTTTCTTAATAAAATAAACTTTCATCCCTTACAATATTATTTGGTGGAAGAAAAAGACACCATTTAATTGGAGAAATTCATCAACTTGATATGGAAATTCGCCAATGGAATGATGAGTTATCAACTCTCACTACCAAGTCTTTAACTGAGGCTTTAATGGCCGGAATTGGTGAATTTTTTCATAATTTTTCCATGGTTAAAAATAGCAAAAGCAAAGAGTTGATTTCATCAATGGCTCGGGGGGTTCAAGAGTCCGTTTTAAAAGAGCCAAATTATGAAATTAACACAACAAAAGAGCATGTTCTTGAGCCAAATTTGGCTAAGAATGATGTTCCATGTATGACTCGGGGGGTCCAAAAACCAAATTTTAGAGAGTCAAGTCATGAAAATAATATATCTATGGGTGATTTTCATAAGCCATTAATGGCTAACATGGAAAAACAACCCACTTTGTCAAATAATTATGAAAATCTATTCGGCAAAAGTCATGTTTTTAAAACAAACATGGTCAAGAATAATGAATAAGCCACTATTCATGAATTCAAAATTTTTGACATTTTTCAAAATGTCAAAAAGTATGAATTTTCATGGTCACACTATACCATGACTTTTGGTGTTCAAAATCCTTTTTTGGATTTGTGGTTCACATCAAAATATAATTTTGATGATGTGGCTAATAAAATTAACAAATTGTTCTTATGAGTTCGAAACACTAAGAACAAGGAATGACTATTTAAAATGCATGAATTTGGCTAGAAAAAGCCTGTGCATTTAAATAAATGGTTGAGAATGGCTTATCTTTTCAAATTGATGGTCAGTTGTTTGTATGTACACAATCAAAGCATCGAAGATACATTCGAAGCATCAAGAGTTGTTTCGAAGGTTGATTACTTCACCTTCGAAGCTGTATAAAGCTTTGAAGATACATTCGAAACATCAAGAGTTGTTTCGAAGGTTGATTACTTCACCTTCGAAACTTTATAGAGCTTTGAAAACTTTCGAAATGTGTACATCTCTTCAAATATATGTAAAATGACAATTAATTAGTTGTCGAATAATGCCTGTTTTTCGCATGATAAGTTGGTTCGAAGAACAACAGTTTTGATGTCTTCGAAGAATTAATAACTGGTTCGAAGCACAAAATTAATATTTTCAGAACATACAAAATGTGAATAACTACAATGTTGGCCAAAAGCTGCTTCGAAGGCTCTTTTGCCATAATTTTGTGAGCTCCGAAGCACTCCATCTTGCATTAACAGCTTTGAAGAAACAATGATGGTGGTTGTGAACCTTCGAAACTTTGCCGAGTATTTCTAAGGATGTAATTTGTCCTTTGTCGACACTTTCAACCTTCGAAAGATGATTTTGGTCCTTTGTACCACCTTCGAAGCTTGTTACTAGTCCGTAATAGCTAACATTTAAGACATCTAGTCATAATTTCATACTCATTCGAAACACTTCATTGGTGCTTTTATATCATTCGAAGCACTTTGTTGATATTATTCGAAGTATTTTATTGCTTAGATTAGTCATGTGCTTGGTTCGGCCCTTCAAAAATTCAAATAAACATTATTTTTAAGGGTCGCAGGGGGTAATGTTAGCACCATAAATCTGTAATTTTTATTATTATTTATTATTTATTATTTATATAATTGCAAGATACGTGGCATCCTCTTATTCATTTGGAAGTTAAAAGAAGTTATAGAGATGATGGAGAATATGAAGGACAAAGTGGATGAGTAGAAAGACAAAGTGGATGAGTAGAAGGACACATGGCAAGACAAGAATAAAAATAGAAGAAATGGGTAGTTACTAAGTAGTTATTGCTGTATTTTTTTCTCTATAAATAGCCATTAATGGCTACATTGTAAAGGGATCCAGAATTCAAATCAAAGACAATTGATTTCAATATTTCTTGTCACTTTCCTTATCTTAGGAGTAGTTTAACATAGATTTATATTTCGAAGCATTTTTTTTCAGCATTTCCATTTCGAAGCATTTTATGCACTTTCTTTTTGAAGCATAGGAGTAGAGGTTAGTAATTATTACTTCGATTGTTCACTCAATCATCTTTCTCCGTCCCTTTTTCTTCTTTTACTTTTTCTTTTCTCTACACTTGACAATTTTGAAGTCCTCTTCGTTGAGGCAAAAGAACCGTCAACACAATTGCTTGATAATTGGCTTGAATTTAATCTGTAAGGATTTTTCAATCCTTACTGACACGCTGGCATTTAAAATATTTTCCTTCGTAGGAAAAAAAAAGCCAACAAGTATCTACAATGCCTTGAAAAGGAAAGTTTTTCCCCATATTAGGCTCGTCACAAGGTAATGGTTGGGACATATGTCAGACTAGGAAATATGAGGCATCTCTTGAGTTTTCTGTACGTGTGAAGTTGCTTTCCATGCATAGCTCAACTTCTTCTTTCTTTCTTTTTTTTTTTTTTTTTTTTTTTTTTTTTTTGAGCTTTTGCTTATAGAATTTGGTCTATTATTTGTTTAGGGGTAGTTGTTACTGTTAAGTTGCTCCTCAAGGGTTTTTCATACAATCAAAGGACTGTCCATAACTTGTGGCTGTAAATTTAGTGTAGCTAATAATTATACTACCAAAGCCAAAAAATAAAAATCAACAGCAAAACCACATTTAACAGCAAAAATTGTTGGGAAAAATTCAACAGCAAAACAAGATTTAGTAGCAAAAATTCTTAGGAAAAAATTCACCAGCAAACCAATATTTAGCAGCAAAAATTATTGGGGGGAAATTCAGTACCAAAAAAAAATTGGTGTGGTAATTAACAACAAAGACCGAAGAAAATTCAACAACAAAAAGATCTTTGCAAATTTTCACATGAACAAACTGTAAAACATCCATCATCACAATTACTTTGAACATCCCCACAAGAACAAATTGTAGAACCCACAAACCAAAATCAAGCCATATTGACTAAAATTACACCAAGTATAATAACATGAATTAAACTCCATGAAATTCTTGATTCAAACAGTTGAACATATATACACATAGAGTAGATCAGAGAGTCAGGCAAAAGGGAAAAACACGAAACCCTAAACTATTTTGATCTCGTTTAAACCATTCACTCAATCTTCAAACCCTAGTTTTGTGATGTCGGGTTTAGCTGAGATTCGTTTTGTTCTGGTCGGTAATCCGGCGTATGAGAAGTTTCCGACAGTGAGAAGAGTCGAATGAGAGGAGTATCCCGCTGACCAACGAGTCGGATGAGAGTCCTTTCCAAAGTATGAAAACTTTTCGACGTCGTTTGTGAGGAGAGACGAGTCAGATGTCCACGTTGGAGGGGTAGTCGGATAAGGGCGGGATGAGAGCAATAGCGTTTCCCAGAGAGGAGAGAGAATGATGTCGACCTTTGGGTCTGAGGGACAGAGAGATAGAGAAGTATTATGGGTGTGTGAGTCCAAACATTCGGGACATTCAAGCCACCAATTTCAAGTTATAAAATATTATTTTATAGTTATTCAAAATATTTGTGTACATCAAATTTTTTTTTTTTTTTATTTTTTCAAAAAAATTATTTATAAATAAAAAGATGACCGCTATGTATCATCTATTTTTGTGCCCTCTACTTTGACAATAATCCAACATCAATTTCTTTTTCTTTTCCTTTTTTTGTTTAAAACAAATAGAGGTAAAAAGTTTAGATAAGAAAAATTAATAGAAATGTAGATTAAAGAATTAAATTGAAATAGGATCTAAAATTTGGGGGTCAAATTGTTCAATTTAAAACTATAAAAATCAATGTGAAATTTCTTTTTATATTTTGTTGAGTGATGCTACATTTAACCCAAAAGTTGGACTCATTTTTCAAATACAATAATGTGACAGTTTGTTAAAAAAATTAAGACAATTTTCTTTCATATCTTTTTTAATCATCAACCAACTATTTATTTTATATATCACTAAATTTAAAAATTGGATATAAAACATCGCATATTATATATTATCCTATTGTGTTTGGTAGGGGTGAGCATGGTCCGGATTGAACCGGATTGAAGTAAAATCAGGACCAATCCGTTATCTACGGATCCTGAAAAATCGGAACCAATCCAATCCATTTAAATTATGGAACCAATCCGAACCAATCCATTTAAACACGGATTGGATCGGCTTAGGACCACGGATTTGCATAATTAAATAACAAAAAAATATATACAAGACTTTAATTTCATAAAAATATAAATATAGTACCATATTGGTTTCACAATAGCAACATGTCTTTTCATAATAGCGACAAACTGTTTTAGAATTTAAGCAATCATAAGAAAATTAGTTCCACCATAAGTATTTAGACCATTACAAATTAAAACTAAAAACTAGCAAACAAAAATAATAAAAGAAGATACTATGTAAGTTTAGGCTTGGATTTAAGTTTTATATGAAAGAAGAGAAGATACTATGCAGGAGGGTGTATAATAAAAATATAGACTAT
The DNA here is from genome assembly GCF_055761805.1 of Camellia sinensis. NCBI lineage: Eukaryota > Viridiplantae > Streptophyta > Magnoliopsida > Ericales > Theaceae > Camellia > Camellia sinensis. The sequence goes on along the minus strand of NC_138961.1, from coordinate 189,484,560 downwards.
TTGTATACGGTCCGGATCGGTTCCAATCCGGAATCGTGGGGTTCAATCCGGAACCAATCCGTGAACTACGAATTTTTAATTTTTCAATCCGAAACCAAATCACAAATTCAAAAAACCAATTCAAATCTACTGAATTGGACTGAATTTAATCGGATTACAAATTTCACGAATTCTTTGATCAGCCCTAGCGTTTGGTTGGTAGAATATCCAGACAAAACACATTTTTGTCTACCCTTATAAAAAGGGTCATGCACATGCGTGCATCTCATATTATTGGGAGTGAGTTTGAAAGGAGATCAATTCCAATGTACCAAAAAAATAAATAAATAAATTTTGAAAGGATGAGAGAAAATAAGAAATTTGCATTGTTAGAAAAGACATTAAAATAAGAGAAAATATCATTTCACTTCTTAAACTTGTACATGTTTTTCACTTTGATTTTTAAACTTGGATTAATATCAATTTTACATCTAAATTTTTAAAATTTTGATCAATTTGACCCCTGCCACCACATTCCGTCTATAATTGAACGGAATGTGCTAGTGTGTGGGTAAATTGATTTTAAGGTATAGTTTGAGGGGTAAAATGAAATTTTTAATGAATTTTGGTGTCACGTCAGCACATTCTGTTCAATTGTAAACAGAATATGACGAGAATCAAATTAATCAGAATGTGCTGAATTTTGATTAATTTGATTAATATGAATTTTGATTAATTTGATTAAGAATCAAATTGAAAAATGAATAAAAATTTGGAGAACAAAATGATATTTCCTTGTAAAATAATGGGTAGTGAAGAAGAAGGAAAGAGCAAGATAATGACATTTGGGGGAAGTGGTTGCCTTGGCAACTACATGTTGAGGGCTAGCCTTTCTACACGCCATCCAACTTATGCTTACCTTCGCCCAATCAAGCCTAATTCTGAGCCTTCCAAGCTCCAACTTCACCACCATTTCCAATCCCTTGGAGTCACTCTTTTCCATGTACTATTACGTAGTAATAATTCTTACTTTCTCCTAATTCCAATAGCCAACATGTGTGGTTTGGATGTCTGTCTCCCTCTAGCTATTGTTGTGTTTAGATCATAAATTTAAATATTTTAAAATAAAAATATTGAATCGTATATTTGAATAAAAATTTGAAAAGAAATACTTAAATACATGATCCAGACATAGCTTACAAGTTTTAGTTTAATTGGAAAAATAAAAGAAAATATCATAAATTCTCATTGTAAAAAATTATGTCTCAAAAATATCTTGCCTTTCTATCCTATTTTACTCACAATTGTTAGATCAAGTAAAAATCTCAAGAAAGAAAAATATTGACCAAAACAGTGAGTTGGGATAGGGAGGGAGAATTTTTGGAGAAAAGATTTCTCATTATTTCGTTTGAATGGACCAAAAAAAAAAAACAAAAAAAAAACAAAACTTTTTCTCCTCTGAAATCGGCACAATTTAGGTATTATAAAAATGCTACAAGCGGTCAAATTGGTTCATTTCGGAGCTCAGTTTGATAATTCGAATCATTCATATTTTAGAATATATCGATTAGAATATATTTGTAAAAAATTAAATTAATCGTATATCGTTAATCCTTTCATCTATTCAAAAAAAAATTATTTTTATACTTCAAATAATAATTGTCATTTATTTTTACATATACAACTGTTATTTGATGAAATAGTTAACGATATCCGATCAATTTAATTTTTTATAGGTATGTTCTACTCAATATATTCTAAATGGCAAATTACACAAATAGTCCCTATAGTTTGGGACTCGTGTCGCTTTGGTTCTTGACTTTGCAATTGTGACACATTTGACCGTAAATTTTGAATATTGTTATAAATAAGGACAATTGAAGATACCATTGTTTAATTTCAAGGGCAAAATTATCAATTTAATAAAATATAAACTAATTTGACAAAAATAAATGTCAAAAAAATATTTTTAACTTTTAAAAAATTATTTTTATCCACCAATGATAAAATTATGTAAAATTGATAAAAATTATATGATTAATTTTTTAAAATTAATTTTACATGATTATCATCCAAACACATAATAAAAATTAATTTGGTAAAAAAAATAAATAAATGTTTAAAAGATTTATCAATTTTACATAATTTTATTTTTAGTGGGTAGAAATAATTTTTAAAAATTTAAAAATATTTGTTTGACATTTATTTTTTTCAAATTAGTTTATATTTTATCAAATTGACAATTTTACCCTTGAAAAATCTAATGATATCTTCAATTGTCCTTATTTGGAACAAGATTCAATATTCAGGGTCAAATGTATCACAATTGAAAAGTCAGGGGTCAAAGTGACACAGGTCCTAAACTATAGGGATTATTAGTGTAATTCACTCTATTCTAAAATATAAACTGCACGAATTATCAAAATTAACTTTGAAATGAGCCCATATAAATATACAGTGATATCTACTATGTTGGGTGCACAGCAGGACCCATCTTCGAGTTTTAGAAAAAGTTTGCATTCAGAAAATTAATGAGAAATCTATCAAAAATTTCAGGGTAAATTACATTTACCTCCCTTGAGGTTTCTGACAAATACAGGGACCTCCCCTGTAGTTTGAATAATTACAATAACATCCCCTACTTTACCTGACAATGTCAAGATTCCCCCATTTTTTAACTGCCGTTCACACTACTAACAGAAATTGATGATGTCATCAAAGATAAATAATGAAATACCCATAATGCCCTCAAGTGTCTCAAAATACTCCATGAATTGGGCTACATGAGATTGAATCTACCCTTTTTTTATTCCTCTTATGCTTTCTTCCTTTTTGCTTTATTGACCAACACAACACAATCATCTTCCTTCCTTTTTACGTTGACCAACAGAGCACAATCACCAACAACTTTCTTCTTCATCTCTTCTCACCCTTCTCAAAGGCAACCAAATCAAAACCTGCAAATTATTTCATCTGAATTTTTATTTGATTTGAGATTTATTTCTTTGTTATGGATTTAAGCTTTAATGAGATTTTTTGTATTGAATCTTTGTTTGAGGTTTCAGTCAAGTCTTTGGAAGATTTGGATAGTGATATAGATTTGTGATTATTTTTTAATTGGAATTTGGGTTTATTTTTTTGGTGTGATTTGGTTTTAAATTAGAAAGGATGAGAGTGGGCAACAAATGAGAGAAGGGAAAACTAAATCAGGGGGAGTAGATGAATTTTGATTGGAGAGCATGAAAGAGAGAAGAAAATAAATGGTCATCCATGGGGAAAAAGAGGAAATAGAAGAAAGAGTAAGATTGTAGGAGAATAAGGTGAATTTTTTTTCCCCCCTTTTTTGTTTCCATATCCATCTTCTGGTTCAACTTCTACCACTCACTGCCCCAATGTCTCACTCTTCCTTTCATCTTTTTTTTTTGCCCTCAAATCCTCTACACACACCACTGCCTCCCTCTATCTCCCCCCCTCTGCCAACAAACCTTTTTGTTTCAACCTCCATCTCCACTTTCTCTGTTCTTAACCTCTAACAAACAACATCGAAATCAAGACAAACACCATTATATCTACAGCCATAGTGATCAAGAACTCCATGGACGCCGATGCCACCTCCCTTAAAGACTAATCACCATGAACTCCTACAACGACGAACATTAAGATGATGAGATCTGGTGGTGTACGATGATCGGCAAGATCAGCAAGATCAAGATCGACACTACTGAGAATCTGCCTTCGACATCTCTCTCTCTATCTCTTTTTGGCATTGTTGTCTCGTTCTGTGCTCCTCATGGGTTTGGTGTCTCGATTTTCTACTTGTTGAGATATAGTAGCGTATACGGTTAGGGCAATGGAGATTTGTGGTGGTTGGGGGTTATGAAGTTAGAGGTTGGTGGCAATGGAGAGTCGAAGCAGGTAGAGGGAGAAGGTAGAAATTGGGTGTAGTGGAGGAGAAATGCAGAGGGAAAAGAGATGAAGATGGATAATTATCAAATAGAATGAGGTGCATGATAAGGTTGTATGAGGAAGTGAACAAAGGGTATTTTGTCTTTTTGCCCTCAAATGAAGGGGTAATATGGTCATTTTATATAGGCAACTAACGTTGTTTGTACATAATTGACGGAATGGGGGAATCTTGACATTGTCAGGTAAAGCAGGGGAGGTTACTGTAATTATTCAAACCACAGGGGAGGTCCCTGTATTTGTCAGAAACCTCAGGGGAGGTAAATGTAATTTACCCAAAATTTCAAATCTAGTGTATATTTTAAGTTTTTTTTTTATATTTTTTTATTGTGGGACGACACCATGAATGACTCTGGATCTTTGATTACAAATTGTGAATGATTTTTTTTTTATTTTCTTTTTTGGAATTATAAAACTGCCATCAGTTAAAAATAAAAATAAAAATTCTCTATTACAATTTCTCTCCCCTTTTTATCATGCCTTACCTTTCCAATCATCCAAATAAATTTTGGCCTTGTTTGGGAAGAAAGTTGGATTAAAATAACTTACTAAAAGATAAAACAGATTAAAATAGTCAATAAGACAATATATTATATCTAACACACAATCATTTTATTGTTTTTACACAACTATTAAATCAACTACAAAAAAAATATCTAAAATTTCAAAACACAACTTTTTTAACCAAACCAAAAAGTCAAATATCTAACTAAAATAATCAACTTCCTTAAAAAGCTATTAACAGATCTCTTTCTTTTTTTTCTTTACTCACCAAACCTTTAAACCACACATTAGTACACAACTTTTTATGGTAATAATAATCATCACTATATTTGTTTCCATTTTTTTTTTAAAATACTTTTCAAAAAATTTTATTTTTTTATTTTTTGCATTTTTTTATTTTCACTGAATTTTTTTTAATATTTTAAGCAATTTTTTAAATTTTTAGACATACCTAATATAAATACACTTAAAAAGGATAATTTTTTTGAAAAAATCTTTAAAAAAATTCACTAAATACCAAAAATATAAAAAAAAATAAGAAAATTCAGTATTTTTCGTATTTTTGCGTATTTATTAATTTTTTAAAATATTTTTTCATAAATATTTTACTTTTTAGATACATCTAAGTAAGGTGCATCTAAAAAAATTAAAAAAAAAAACTTAAATTTTAAAAATATTCACTAAAAAAAAACACAAAAATTAAAAAAAATAATTTTCAAAAAATTAAAACTATACTGAATACTAAAATGGGTGGTGGTTTTAATTTTGCATGTGAAAGGGTGCAGGGAGAACTAGATGATCATGAGAAGATGCAAGGATGGATCTAAGGGGTGCGGGTGGGGCCATCACAACCCAAAAAAATTTAAAATATTATATATTATTTTAAAATAATTAAAATTAAACAAGTTTACATTCTGACACATACCCCCACACCTCCATAATAATAATTCTAAATCCGTCCATGAGAAGATGGTCTCAGTGCTTCGACAGGTTGATGTTGTGATCTCTATACTTGCGGTTCCTCAACATCTTCTACGACTCCAAATTATTGTTGCTATCAAAGAGGCTAGCAATATTAAGGTTATTCATTTTCTCAACCCGCAAGGGTGGCCCAGTGGGTGAGGGAAGAAAACCTGGCATCTGGGAGTTTGCTTTTCCTGGAGGTCCTAAGTTCGAATCCCACTCCCCACGGGTTACTGTGCGGGCCACTGGAGGTTTGTCCGGTCGTTAACTTCAGGGCACTCCCCACGGGTTACTGTGCGGGCCACTGGAGGTTTGCCCGGTCGTTAACTTCAGTTCGAATCCCACTCCCCACGGGTTACTGTGCGGGCCACTGGAGGTTTGCCCGGTCGTTAACTTTAGGGCCCTCAAGATTAGTCCCATGCTTCGGCTGTGGGGATACCTGAGTTATCAAAAAAAAAAAAAAAAAAGGTTATTCATTTTCTCTCCTTATGTGCAATTTATTTTCTATTTTTGGATAAATTATACTGAAATTTAGAAGAAGAAAAATACAGTAAATCCTTATAATTTTGATGTAATTACATTAGACATTTTAAAATTTTAGTTCACATAATACTTAATCTTCTTTTCATCAATAATTCATTATTCATATAGATGAAAAAATGATATTCTTATTTCTTTTATACTAAAATGAATATTTTTCCTTATTTATTCTAGTGTTTACATTTGCATTAGTTTCGATCTATTTGTACTTTTTCCAATCCTCCCTTTCTTTTTTCTTTTTTCATTTTTTTTTTTTTTTTTTTTTTGGACAAACTTATATACATACTAGCGTATGCCCGTGATTGTTATCGCAACACTATTTAAATTTAAGATTAAAATGTAATTATAAAAATCTATTTAATAGACTACACTTTACAATTTCAAACACATCAAATATAAAAAAAAATTAAATATCAAATAATGCACACCAGCCAATACTCTGCAATTTAAAAGAAATTAAAATTAAAATGCACATCAGTTAGTGTTACTGCTGCCAATCAAATTCTAACTACATAAGAAAAACAAACATTATATTATCATACGCTAAAAGAGTGAGTTAAAACTCTAGAAAAAAAAAAGTGGGTCGAAGCTTTCCAGAATATGTATTCTTAACATAAGATGTGTCAATAATGTGTCTTCAAACATGTATTTGCCCAAACTTCCTCCTCATTACTTTTGAAAAAGTCTTTGTATCAACTTGTATGCATCCCCAATGAGGAACATGGACAACAATCTGGTAATTTGTGGAAAAAAAAAACAATTATTTTTTGATCCCGAAAATGGATGTGCAGAAAGGCTAAATAAAATTACCCCTCTCTAAAACAATTATGCCGTGTAAAGGATGTGATACCAATATTAATAATATATGTTAATTGATTTTTTCCAAATATATGTACCAATATTATTTATACCGTGTCTTCAGGCACGGGCATACGATAGTATATTTTGAATTCATACACTATTTTTTATGTTGTTTTAGTAATGAAAGTATTTTTTAGTAAGTCAAGTAAATAGTGTTAGTAGAAATTAACACTTGACATAAAAAGAGAAGGCTACTTGGTAAAAAGAGAGAAGGAAATTCATGAATAATAGTATAAATTGATAGGATAGATATGTGCAAAATAATGTGATATTAGACATTTTTATATTAAGAAGCAATTTGATACTTTTTTGTCTAAAGCATCAAGTTTTTTTTAAAAATAACAAATATTTTGTCTATTTTTACCCATTACTTTATCAGTTGCATTGAACCATAGATCATGCCACTATGCCACATACATTAGTATCGGTCAATTGACATCACTAAATCTTGAAAAATCACTGATATATATATCTATATGTACTTCATTGACCTTATTATCTTTCTTTGTAAATAAATAAATAAATAAATAAAATACTTCACTGCAATTAGCTAAAAGAAATTGAATTATTTTTAAAATTCAGCCCATCTCTCTATGTGTCAATTCCCGAAGATAAAATTTCCAAGCCTACTTCACCAATCACCAAATATCATTCATATTTTTTCCAATTAAAATATGAAAATTCTTTGGGAGCAGAGAAAAGCAACTGCAAAAATTTAGCTATTTACATTGGGTTTTTTTTTCTTCACAAAAGATTAACATGAATGCTGTAAAATTTTGGTTTATTTGTATATCTTCATCATGAACGATGTCCTTTTGTTCTAAAAAAATGTTAAATGGTAGGTAAAATTAGCGATAGCAGTAATGCAGACGTGGGCATTCATTTTGATCATCAGTTCAAGTTAAAACTTTAATGTGATTCATTTCATTTGGATAAAATTGCACTAAAAAGAGACACCATAACTGGGCCACATTAGAGCCAATGGAGACCAAAGTTATCATGTTCATACTGATTAAAGATACAATCTGTTCTTGAATGGGATTAAAGTAAAATTGAATCAGTTTCTGCAGATTGATTTTTTTTTTAATTTTATAAAATATTTAATTAATTAAGTATAATATAAATAATTTTTAAAATAATAAGAAACTGATTAAAGATACAATCTGTTCTTGAATGGGATTAAAGTAAAATTGAATCAGTTTCTGCAGATTGATTTTTTTTTTTTAATTTTATAAAATATTAAATTAATTAAGTATAATATAAATAATTTTTAAAATAATAACCTGTAAAAAAATATCTTACAAAATGGCATTGAAATTTTAAACACAAAGATCTATACATAATAAAGATAGCTATTACTTAAAACAGAGTTCGTGATCATTAATTCATCACTCCTTGGGGTTTTAGCTAAATGGGTTAGTGATGTCAATCTGGAATGGGGATACTTCACTGCAATTACTCTAGCCCACCATGTGCATGAACATGTATTGACTGATTGTAATAGAAATCCAAACAGTAGAGTAAAACAAACCCATTTCCCTATCCCCAGTAGAAATCCAAACAGTAGAAATCCAAATAGTTTCTGCAGATTGTATTAGAAATCCAAACAGTAGTTACCCTCATAACAACATAAAAAAATAATAAAACAAACCCATTTCCCTATCCCCATTCCCTGTCACAAAAATCTCTATAACCCTCTTTGTTTTGTGCTTCTTAATTCAAGAATTAATCAGAACTATCAACTGAATTTTGCTTAGAAACCTTATGGGCAGGTGATTTACTCAACCAATCTTCTCTAATCATATATATATAGTGAAACCCAATAAATAAATAAAGAAATAAATAAGAGTAGAGAAAGAAAGTTGGCCATTTGCTTAGAAACCTTATGGGCAGGTGATTTACTCAACCAATCTTCTCTAATCATATATATATAGTGAAACCCAATAAATAAATAAAGAAATAAATAAGAGTAGAGAAAGAAAGTTGGCCAGTGGTTGATCAATTGGTATACAATTAGATTGCAATTACTATGGATCTTGGCAATTCCACTCCTCCCACAACAACCACACTTGTCTGTTACTGCAGTTCCTTTCTTTCATTTTCTTGTTCTAGTTGTTTCTGTGTTTCAGTTTCTGTTTCACTTTCCTTGATTTCTGGAAGGGTTTCTTGGTCCCCAAACACACGGCCTCATCAAAACCCACATTGTCATTCTCTAATCCTCCATTTTTATTCCCCTTTTTTTACTGGTTTAACTCAAGAAAACCAGCAAGAAAACCAGTACTGATTACAGATGAAAAATATCTAGATTCAAAACTCAGTTAAAAATCAACCCAACCAAACAAAACCCACAAAAAATTCAGATTCAAGCAAACATCTAATGGGTGTGAAGCCCTGGACTGAAATGATGAAAATAAAAAGATTCAGAAGGCTGAGAAGAACAGTTGTGATAGACATTGCCATACCTGAGCGATGAAATCGCAACCTCTGAAATTGCAACCTCTGAAACCTATTGACCCACACACACCAAATCTACAGATTGATTCACTTAAAATCTGATCCAGAAACTGATTGTAAAAAGGGGAAAAAAAATACAACAGAGAGAGGGAGGAGGACCGGAATACCTTGTGATGAAGAGGAGCGTCGGTGATGAAGAGGAGCGTCGGTTACAAACTTACAGATTGATTCACTTAAAATCTGATCCAGAAACTGATTGTAAAAAGGGGAAAAAAATACAACAGAGAGAGGGAGGAGGACCGGAATACCTTGTGATGAAGAGGAGCGTCAGTGATGAAGAGGAGCGTCGGTTACAAACTGATGAGAACAGAGAAGGGAGAGGGATAAAGATAGAATAGAGGGGAGACGTGGGCAAGCGGGAAGGGGAGTAGAGAGAGATAAGGATAGAATAGAGGAGAGACGTGGGAGAGGAGGAAGTTCACTCTTTCTTTGGGCGGGAAGTATGTGTAGGTATATATTTAGGGATAATCTCAGCCATCTATATAAATAAACAAATAAATCTTGACCATTCAAATGTCCTAGTAGGACAATTGTTTCTACTATAAATTCAAAAACCCTCTTCCCATATTATATAGATGATCTATTAGAGATAAAATAATAAATTATGTATTCAAATCTTACCATCTACTTAATAGCTAATATTTACACGTGTTTGATACGGTAAGTGCACTACCACCTTTCCAACTAGTGCTTGATAACAAGAAGACGATGAGAAGGGCAACAGAGGCAGCTAGGATACCATACACGTGTGTTTGTGCAAACTCATTTGCTGCCTATTTTGTTGATTACTTGCTCCATCCTAGAGAAAACATGTTACCATCTTGATTTAAAAGCTGAAACTAGACCTCTGGATGATGGTGAATTAATGCTGCAAAGAGAGAAAAGGAATGAAATGTGGTCACTGAGCATGAAGATGGAATGGGAGTAGCTCCAAAAATCTAGGATGGACTGGAATCTGAAAAGGGATAGGAACACTAGGTTTTTTCATGTCATGGCCACTAGTAGACAAACCAGAAATACTATCAACTCCGTCACAGTTGGGGGTGTGATTCTTGAGGACCCAGCTTCTGTTAAGAATGAGGTTTGACTTCACTTTTCAAACCTGTTCAAGGATGATTGGAAAATGAGGCCAACTCTGAAAGGTGAATTCAAAAGTATTAGGATTAGTACCCACTTTCATGTTCTTGAAGCAGATTTTTCTGAAGAAGAAATTTGGGTAGCAATAAATGATTGTAATGGGAACAAAGCCCCAGACCAGACGGCTTTAATATCATGTTTTTTCAGAAATTTTGGAAGGTGCTTAAAGGTAAAGTCCTCAAATTTATTCAAGATTTTCATGCCAGTGGCAGTTTAATCCCAAGTTTGAATAGCTCATTCATTACTCTTGTCCCTAAGAAGGAGAAAGCTTTAACACTAAATGAATTCAGACCTATTAGTCTGATTGGTTCCGTCTACAAAATTCTATCTAAAGTCCTAACAAATAGATTGAAGTTAGTTATGCCTTTGATAATTAGTGATTCACAATTTGCTTTTTTGGGAGGTAGAAACATCTTGGATGGTGTCTTGATTGCAAATGAAGTTGTGGATAGCTGGGTCAAATCCAAGAAAGCTGGGCTGCTCTTTTAAATAGATTTTGAGAAGGCTTTTGACTCCATCAACTGGAATTTCCTCTTTTCAATGTTAGCAAACTTTGGTTTTGGCGAAAAGTGGATCTCTTGGATACAGGAGTGTGTCTCTACTGCTAGAATTTCAATCCTTGTCAATGGATCTCCAACAAAAGAGTTTAATCCCCAAAAAGGGCTCAGGCAAGGTGAACCCTTATCACCATTCTTATTCAATTTGGTTGTTGAGGCATTAAATATTCTCCTTCATAGAGCTATGGACCTGAGATTGCTCAAAGGTGTATCTGTTGGGGCCAATGATGAGGCGCAATTGTCTCACCTTCAATTTGCAGATGATTCCCTTTTATTCTGTGAAGCTGAGATATCAGAGGTGCTAAATCTGAAAAGAATTCTTAGATGCTTTGAAGTGGCTTCAGGGCTTAAAATCAACTACCACAAAAGTGTGATTTGTGGGATTAGCATCTTCGGATCTGCCCTTGTTGAGTTTGCTACCCTCTTCAACTACAAGACCCAAAATTTACCAATCAAGTATTTAAGACTGCCCATGGAAGCAAACCCTAAAAGAAAGAAAACTTGGAAACCAGTAGTTGATAAGGTAAAACTAAGGCTAGCCGGGTGGAAAAGGAAGCTACTATCTTATGCAGGTAGATTAACCTTGGTGAAAGAAGTGTTATCAAGTATACCTGTGTACTACTTATCATTATTTAAGCTACCTGAGGGAATTACCAAGGAGTTAGACAAAATTCAAGCCTCATTCTTATGGGGAGGGCCAGATCTGAAGCGCAAAATTCATTTAGTGAAATGGTCAGAGGTTACTAAGAGCATAAAGCAAGGTGGTTTGGGTGTTAGAAGAATCAGAAACGTGAATGTGTGTCTACTCCTAAAATGGTGGTGGAGATTTGTTTCTGAACCAGTGTCACTTTGGTATAGGGTATTATGCAGCAAATATCGGTTCCTTGGTGGGAAATGGGTTTCAAACCCAAGTTTTAAACACCTCATCCTCTTATATCTGGAATGGCATAGTGCCAGCAGGTGAACAAAATCAGTCTCTTTCACTATACTATGCTAGCAACCTCTAGTTAAAGGTGGGCAATGGTTGTCGTATGAGGTTCTGGTTTGACTCTTGGTGTGGAAATATTTGCCTGAAAGAGGAGTTCCTTAGGCTCTTCAGTTTATCTTCACAAAAGAAAGGTCTGCTAAAGGAATTTACGGAAGTATCTGGCATAACTAAGAACTGGTTGTTCACATTTAGGAGGCCTCTATTTGTTTGGGAAAAGAATGAACTGCTCAGGCTTTATGGCATTGTAGGTCCAGTCCCCTCCTTTCAGCTGGAGTCCCAGGACAGTGCAATTTGGAGAGTAGCCAAGCCAGGGCAATCTTTTGTGTCCAACCTTTACAATCATACCAGCAGTGTCTCTGGAGGTACTAAAAGTTTCAGTCGTCTGGTGTGGATTAAGTACCTTTCTCCTATGTGCAATTCTTCGATTGGCTCGCATGGAAGCACAAGATCAAAACCTCTGTATTCCTGCAGCGGATTGGAGTCTTGGATAGTTTTGCTTCTACACTGTGCGTATTTTGTAAATCTCAGCAGGAATCAATTGAGCATGTTCTTATCCTTTGCCCATCTGTTTGGAGAGTCTGGTCTGGTCTGCTGCAGTGGTGGGGTGTTTCTTGGCCTGTTCCTGATTCTGTCCATGGTCTATTGCAATGGTGGTCAGGGTACTTCTATAGGAAAGCTGAACAGCGGATTTGGCGTGCCATACCCCTAGTAACACTCTGGTCAATTTGGAAGCACATAAATGATTGCTGCTTCAATGCGTCTCACCCAAATTTGCAGGACCTGCAAGAACTGATTCTCATTCGGCTGGCTTTCTGGCTTAAGGCTGCTTCTAAGGAGCTCCATTTTTCGATTTCAGATTTCCTTTATAACATCTCAGGGGTGAGGCGAGGTTTGTGATAGTCTTAACTGTCAATCTATGCTTATAACATCTCAGGGGTGAGGCTTGGTTTGTACAGATTGCAGTTTGTTTCAATTTGGTACTTTGTTCCTGTGTGGTGCGCTGTTCCAGTTGGTGCTTCTATAGTTTGATCTTCTTCCTTCTCTTTGTTTGTTCTTTTGTTGGCTGTGTGATTGGCTTCTCACCAATCTTGGTCTTTCTTTTTGCTCTACTAATGTATTTCTGCATATCCTTTGCTAAATTCATCAATAAAGCTTCTTTTTGCTGTTAAAAAAAAAAATTGGTAAAGCCAAGGGTAAGTGTTTTTTTTTTTTAATCGGCAAATTAAAAAAATAAAATAAAAAACATTGCTGTACAAGATAAGGAACCCTTTAATATCAGCTGCTTTTTTCATTTTTTTTTTATCCAAAAAGAAAACATTATTAATTACATGATATTAGGTGGTCTTCTTTACTAGCTAGGGTGGGCAAATAAACCGAAAATTCCCTTAAACCACATCAATTCGTCCTTGGGTTAGGTTTGCTTGATTCATTTTGGATGGGTGTGGGGGTGAGAAGGGGTGGGGAAGGGTGGAGAGAGTGATTTGAATAGTATTAGAAATCTACATTTCAAGTCTCTAAATAGATCTATAGTGATGTAGTAAGAAAGTAAAAACCCACAAATTAAAAGTTGATCTCTATTATTCCACGTTATTATAGATAAAACAGTAAAAAATTTATTTAAAATTTTAAATAGTAAATATGACCCGCTAACATTACTTAAAAATAATTGCTCATTGTTGCTCTTACGTACTAGAAATTATTAACTAATTAATTAATTAATGGTACGTGTTAAATTACGAGAAAGACATGGCTGTGTATACCATAAAAGGTGAATTACACAAACAGTCTCTATAATTTGAGATTCGTGTCATTTTGATCCCTGACTTTTTATTTGTGATACATTTGATCCTGAATTTTGAATTTTGTTCCAAATAAAGACAATTAAAGATACCATTGCTTAATTTCAAGGGCAAAATTGTCAATTTGATAAAATATAAACCAATTTGATAAAAATAAATGTCAAAAAAATATTTTTAAATTTTTAAAAATTATTTCTACCCACCAAAGATAAAATTATGTAAAATTAATAAATCTTCTAGACATTTTTCTTTTTTTATCAAAAAAATTTTATTATGTGTTTGGATGATAATCATGTAATGGGTGGATATTGGGATTTTAATGTATAATCAATATATTTAATATATGAAATATTTTTAGTTTGAATTTTTTTTTATTTAATGGATTAGTTTAATAATGATATCAAAATTGTCGCCATATTTGGCTTTTGAAAAAATAAAAACTAATTTAATGAAAATAAAAATAACTACCTATTACATGATCATCATCGAAACGCATTATAAAAATTAATTTGGTAAAATAAATAAATGTTTAAAAGATTTATCAATTTTACATAATTTTATCTTTAGCGAGCACAAATAATTTTTAGAAATTCAAAAATATTTTTTTGACATTTATTTTTATCAAATTAGTTTATATTTTATCAAATTGACGATTCTGCCCTTGAAATTAAGCAATGATATCTTCAATTGTCCTTATTTAGAACAAGATTCAAAATTCAGGGTCAAATGTGTCACAATTAAAAAGTTAGGAACCAAAGTAACATAACCCCCAAACTATAAAGACTGTTAGCGTAATTTGCCCTACTATAAAAGCAAAGCAGCTACGGATCCAAGGGCCCACAATAAAGTAATTTTGTGTAGGCCACACCGTAACATTGTCTCCCAATTGGATTTGATTTATGACTGAGGATTCTATCATCAAACTCTTTCAAAGTACAACAATGATTCGTAGCTCGAAAGAATGTGGCTCGAGAGTGGCCCGAATGTTGTTTTTTATTCTCTGTGTGCGTGTGCTTGAATGAAGTCCCACGGCCAAACATCATTTTATTTGGCAAAATAATAAAAAAAGAAAAAGAAAGACAAGAACAGAGATTAAAGAGAGAGAAACATGCATCGTCCGTAACCTAGTGGCACAGTAAGAGGAGCGATCTGGGTCCTGTTGCTGCCATGGGTGCCGCAAGATGCTGCCATTATGTCGTCCATAGTTGAAAAAGAGGAGTCTTCACTGTTTAAGTTGCAGAAATTGCTCTGTCCAGAGGTATTTTTGTTTCTCCTTGTGTGATTTGCTCTTCAAGACAAGAAATCAACATTGTTTTGGGTTGAATCTTTAATAGTGAATTTTGATTTCTAAAATACAAAAATTATAAATACAGAATTTCTGTCATTACAGAATTTACAAATTCTGTCAAAATAGAATTTGTAAATATTGTCAATACAGAATTTTGAATCTTTAATACTGTCAACACAGAATTTGAATCTTTAATTTGAATCTTTAATACAAAAGTTCTATTCAACAGAATTTTGATTTGTAAAATTTGAATCTTTGATTTGTATTTTACACTGTTGTAGTACTAATTTGTGTTCAATGACAAATTCTTAAGGTGGCTTCCATTAAAGTGGATGCCATGTCCCTTTGTCATTCTTTGTATTTTCCTCTGATTCGTTTTGTGACCCCATTTTCTATAAGCTCTGTTAGACCACACTGACACTACTTGGCTGATTTTATTTTTTTTTCCACAGGATTCAGGCTTATATAATAGAGGATTTGGAAAGTTTTTACACTAGTTGTCTGCTACCTAACAACTACTCTTTTTTGAAGCCTGCATCTTACTATAGAAAGCTAACAAACAAAGGGTTGTCAGCTGTTGCTGAGGGCTGTCGTGACCTAAGAAGCCTGCATCTTACTGTGTTACAAGATCTTTCCAAGAATTGTCATAATGTAGAGGAGTGAAACCTGTTGAACTAGTTGAACATGGACCATTCATACTCAAAGTCCTTCAATGTTTTTCATTTAAAAATAGAAACCTATTGAACATGGACCATTCATGAGTGAATTTGTTGTGTGAATTTCAGAAACCTGTGTGTATGTGTTGCCAAACTAGAAAGCTATGTATATGTTTCTCATTCAAGCCAACAGATTTCTTGAAATATTACTTATTCATTCAACAGGCTCATTCAAGGTACTTCACCTTCAACCTGTTCATTCAACAGATTTCATGTCAAAAAAACCTATTATACACATTATTCATCTCAAAGAAACAGGTTCATTCAAGGTCCTTCACCTTCAACCTGTTCATTCAACAGATTTCATGTCAAAGAAACCTGTTATACACATTATTTATCTCAAAGAAACAGGTTTATTCAACAGGTTCATTCAAGGTCCTTCACCTTCAACCTGTTCATTCAATAGATTTCATCTCAAAGAAACAGGTTCACAAATATTCATCTCAATAGCAACCATCACATTATACACATTATTCATCTCAAATAAACCATCACATTATACACACTGTTAAGAAACCATCACATATAATAACAGAGCCTATATTCATAAGCAACCAACAGATTTTTAAGCAACCAACCAGATTCTATTAAATAAGCAACCTACAGATTTTTCACCTATTAATTAAGTAACCAACCAACAGATTTTTAAGCACCAACAAAAAAATTCAAAACAAGTAGAAAAATAGGTTACATTCATAACATGTTCCAAAACCTAACAACTGAGTGTAGACACCCCATTTTTGACCGACCTTAAGACTCAAACGTCATCGTCTGTGCACTTGGTGATTGTGCATGTTTGTGCTTGTTTGAGTTTCTGGAGCCTTCGGCAGAGCGCCTTGTCTCGGGACCTCTTAACTTTCTCCTCTTGGCCTGGTTTTTGGACCATGCCTTGCTGCCTTTGCATAGAGGGAAACAAAGGCCTGTAGGCCACTTTTTGAAGCCGTAGGCTATCTTTCCCTCTCGTAGGCCGCTTGTAGTAGCCCGTAGACTAATTTTCGGGGCTTCTGACTGAGTGCCTTGTCTTGCGGACTCTTGTCTTTCTTCCTTTTTGGTTTGTTTTTGAACCAAACCTTGTTAACCCTTGCCTGAAGGGTGGAACAGGGGTGTAGACTAGTTTTCTCCCCTGTAGACCATTTTTCTTCCCTATGGACCACTTTTGGTGGTCGGTTAGCTAGGGTAGGTGGTCTGTAGACCACCTAAAGTGGTCGGCAGCATCCCACCACCTTCTCCTCTCTTTGTAGACTCATTTTCTCCCTTGCGGACCAGTTTTCTCCCATGTAGACCACTTGAGGTGGTCAGTCGACTAGGGAGGGTGGTCGGTTGACCACTTTAACTGCTCGGCGGCCTTTCTGCACTTTCTACAGATATTTTCCTTGCCAGCTGTTGGGCACAGAAGGCATCCTCCATACACGTGTATGAAGGGATTGCACCAAGCCTCTAGCTTGTCTAACAAGCTTGAGGCATGAAATTCTATATAAGGGGAGCTTCCTCCCCCTTGTTCAAGGTTCAAAGAAATTGGATTAGGGCTAAACATATCCCTCTCTCTCTATATTTGTACTAGTTTGTGCCTTAAAGTGAGATTTCTTCACACTTTTGCACTAAAACACCTAGTGAAACATCTTCACTCTTGAGCTAAGGTTCTTGGAGGTTGCATTTGAGTGATTTCGGCTTGGTTTTGCCTCAGAAGTGGTTAGTTTTGAAGTTGTACTTCAAGGGTGAGTAGTTACCCTCTTTAAGCCTTGTTTTGCTTAAGTATTTGGCCATCCTTGCATGCTCTTTTAGGCCTTAATTTCAACTGCAAAAACTCTTGTTTTTAAGTGTTTGAAATGTTTGTTTGAGGTTTTGTTTGAGTTAGGGGTGGTTTACCCCTTTTGGTGGCTTATTTTCCTTTGTTTTGTTCTATCTCTTAAGGCCTTTCAAACCACCTTGTTTTGGCCTTTTAACCATTAAATTCTAGAGGAATTTCAGTGGTGGAAAGTGGGTTTTGAGACCCAAAATGGATGGGGGTGGTCCCCCTTTCTTATATTTTGTTTGCATGTGTTGTTGGCTTAACACTTTGGCATGCTTTTCTACCATCATAAGGCTCTATCTTAGCATGTTTTAGGCCTTATTCTAACATGATATAACTCTGTTTTGGGTTGGTTTGGTTGCTTCTTACATGCTTCATGTACTTGTAGTGCAATCCTCTTAGTTAGCCTAACATGCTCTATGCTTTGGACCACCATTTTAGCATGTTTTTGGCTCCACTCCAGCAAGCTTTTACTCATATTTTGGCATGCCTTAGCTCTGATTTTGGTCAGCAAAGTCACCTCATGCTTGGTTTTGGTATGTGTAGTGTAATCCCACTCATTGGCCTTGCATGCGTCATGTTTTATGCCTCCCACTCTAGCATGTGTTAACTCTACTCCATGCATGTTTTAGCATTTCTTTGACCTACATTGGGATTGTTTTGAGTCATCTTGGCCCTTTGGGGCTTGTTTGATATGGCTATGGTGCAAGTACCTTAGGTAATCTTGAGTTCTGAGCACCCTACTATGCTATATTTATGATGGTTGCATGTTTGGGCATCGTTTAACATGTTATTTCAGAGCATGTACGTGTGTCATGTTCTCGCTTCCTTCATTCCTTGAGAGCTTTTGAGAGTTGTGTCTTTGTGCATTGTTAATGAGCCATCAAATGAGCATGTTCTCCTTGTGTTATATGCCTTGATCTTAACATATTTCAGCCGCTGTTTTGGCATGTTTGACCTCTGTCCGGGGTTAGTTTGACCATTTGAGATTGATAGTGCACGCCTCATGTGTAATATGTTTCATTAGGCTTGATGCCTTGGCTTTTAAGCATGCCATGCATGCATTGCTTACATGATAGAGTCTTGCACATGTCACTTTAGCATTAAAGGTTGATCATCTTGTTTGCGTTGCATGTGTTTGGATTGGACGTTAATCCAAACACGAGGAATGTCGCACGTTTCATACTCAAAGCAATGAAGCGTGTAGCATTTCTTGGTCGTCGACCCTCTTGATCAAGCATGATAGACGTGGAGGCCCTTATGTGTTATTTGTGCATTCATTGACATTGACTTGTGCAAACTTGGCTTCTCGGCCATCGTGCATTGCGATGCTCGGTTAATGGCCCAAGAGTCCAGTACCGCACCCTCTTAAGCTTGAGAAATAATAGGGAGGGTGGTTGTGCACACATATCTCTGTTCCAGCAAAACTGCTTGGTAAATCAACTGGTCGGCCGACCAGTAGGGTAGTCGACCGACCACTTTTTCTAGTCTACAGCCCCCTTTTCTAGTCGGCAGCCCACCAGGAGGTCCCCAGGTTGGAGCAAAAGCAATTTGAAAGTTAGTGCACTTTTCAGAGATCAAATCAAATACAAACAGAGGCAATTCTGGGCATAGCAATGGATTTCCGAGCGAGGCGATCGAGCATGCATGCACCCCTCGCCCCGAGGACCTCTTTTAACTGCTTTAGCTGCTTTACTTAGTTAGCTAATTCGTGGGTTTTGTACTTAATTAGTTAATGTGCTTAATTAATCGATTTGTTTTGTAATAATTAGTTAACTACGAATAGTTAATTAGTTTTGGTTTGTAATAATTAGTTTAATTAGCGTAGCTAGTTAGCTTATTATTCGGACCCTCCGTCGAGAGGGTAAATGTTGTAATAAGTGTGCGTGTGTGTGTGAATGTCTTCCAACCCCACGTCTTTCTCCCTTTTATTTACCAACTTTTGATGGTTAGTTTTAGGGCATGTTTCAATTAGCATACTATGTTTTGCATGCATGCATCATTCATTCGTATTGTATGCACCGGGCTCGGCGCATCATTCAAATTGCATTGAATTTCAATACTTACTTGAATACTTGTTTCAAAGCATGTTATCAAGTGTTGCATTCATATGCCATCTTAGAATAGCCGAGCCTATTTAGCTACATTTTGCATGCATTGCATTAGGCATCTTAACATAGCTAGAATTATGCATGGATTTCTAACTAGCTTCTGTTTTGGCTCAGAGTACTCGGTGAGTGTTTATGCTTTAGCATCCTTGCATGTGTATAAGTGATTACCATGATAGCATGCTTGCCATGAGGCTATGTGCTTATGTGTTCAACTGCATGAATGCCTATGGATGAAGGTTTGATTGCCTGAATTGAGACAACTTGATGATTGTGAGTTTTAAGCCCACTTTGCGAAGTGGCAAAATCATGTTTTAAAGCCTACTTGAGGGTGGCAAATCCGCATTTTAGCCTACTTGCGAGTAGCACTTTCAAACCATTTTCAAAAACAAACATTGAATTGTTTTGTTCTAATTGCCGTGATTGAGTCTATACTTATATGTTGTGCGCATCACATAGTAAGGTTAGCTAATAAACCAGAAAAAGAACACGTGTTTTCAAAACAACATATCATGTTAGTAGAGGCCGATCCTTTGATCGGGCGAGCGTGGGTGCTCATTTCAGGACCTTCCCCTCTCGTACCCAAGTTCCCCAGTCGAGGCAACTTTGGTGATGACGGACACGTGGCCTTCGGCACGAGTCAGGGCGTCCTAAATTTCCCCAAAACAAAATATTTAGGTGGCAACTCTGAAATCTGGCAAAGCAGTCCATGTTTGGTGCTTTTTGATTAAAATCGATTTTCCAAAACGATTTGTTGGATTTGGACTCTTTGGTGATTTATCAGGCTTACATTGCACTTTATGAGATTAGATTCAGAACCATGATAGGAGTCCGAACTGTAGTAGCTATGAACCCAATTCGCGTCCTCACGCGCGGAGAGAGTTCGGGGCGGTCTACATTGAGTCATTTACATGGTAAAGTACAAAAATACACAAAATACAATGACACAAGTCAGTGCCTTGAAAATCTTCTCCATCATTTGAAGTCTTCTATCATGCTCATGAATTGCATTGTCTATCTCATCAAGCCTTCTCCTTAAATCATTAATTTTTTCTGTTCGTATATCTGTCCAACGTCCAGCATTGGAACAGATTGTAGAGGTAACGTCGTCGTCATCATCATTAGCGAACCTGAAGTAATTGCAGTGTTCATCCGCACTCTACAATGCACAAGAATCAGTTAATCAAATCAGACAAATGAAATTTGTAAAAAGTAAAAGATTAATTTATATAACAGATACTTACATATTTCGTTGGGTAAACAAAAAAACAAATGTCCTTGATTTCCATTCTCATTGGTTCGTACAATATACACGGAAGTTGTTATTCTACAATCACACAATCTTGGCTTTAATCTTATGTTCCTATTATTAGTAGAAGATGAAGCCATTTTTTTATCTGCATAAAAAATACCAACAGATTCAACTACCTCATACTGATGGATAAGCGTCATACTGATACATAATGATGCATTCATAGTGATGTGATCATACACAGGAACCATTCAATAGATTTCCCTTTTGCCCTTTTTTCCTTTGTTTCAAAACTATATTTGAATCATTATGTTATGATGTTTTGATCACTTTTTTGTTATGGGGGTTTGAGAGCTCCAGGAAATACAATGAATCCTATTTAATTGGCACTAGATAAATTGGTGAGGCTTTATATTTGCTTACTTTGATGGTCACTGCGTATTGTTTGCATAATTCTTAGAACTATTGTTTTAGATAATAAGGGCATTGATATTATATGTTTGTATCATTATGTAGAATTCTGTTGTGGTTAGAAAGGTAGCGAAGGGACTGTTGAAGAATTAAATTGATCGATGAAGAAGATAAAATCAGGAACATTTGAAAGAAGATAAAATCAACTACATGGCTTTAGAAAGAAGATAAAATCAGGAACATTTGAGTAGATTTTCAATCTGTAACCTTCATAAAGTCGTGTTTGTTGCTAAGCTAATGTGGATAGATGTTTTATTGAATGTTGTCGAACTATGGGCTGTGTGATTATGTGAAATCTATTTAATGGATTGCCTAAATGTGGGCATATGAGCATTATAAATAAATAAATAAATAAGCATATGCATCAGCTACATATTTCACTAAGAGGTGGGTGTTTTTATTTATCCATTTATTCTGACATGATTATATTATATTCTTTTTATGATTTATTTTGTATATATCAGGCATTACCAATATGAAAGATAATTTAGATACTAAAAATGTTGTCACAAGTGCCATTAACAAATTTGACTTATTTAATTCGATGTGGTGGTAATGTGTTATTTCATTATTCAAAATGTTAATCACATTCTGCAACAATCTATGGTTATTTTCCTTCTTTCATAATTTCCCTTTGTTTTTCAATATTGCAAAAAATATATAGTCAAATCCACATTTTATTGTGAGACAGATTCAAAGGCAAATCCCAACAGGTATATTTTGCATGACCAAACTCATCACAGATGCATATTTCAAGCAAAACCAATCAAATGTATACAAAGGATAATAGATTCAAAGGCAGATCCCAAAACCTAATACATCACAAATTAAAGCCAATTCCCAAACCCTAACACAAATTGCAAGCAAAATCCAACCCCAAACACTCTCAATCGACTAATTTCTACAAAAATTGAACCCAAACGTAAACCCTAACTTTGCGATTTCAGGTTTACCTCAGATTCGCTGTCACAGGCTATCGTTCGTCCTCCGTCATCGTTCATCGTCCTGCGTCATCCTGCGTCCACCGTCTCGTCGTCCTTCGTACTTCTTCAAGAGACAGGTGAGAGAAGCGAGACTGAAGAGATAGAGAGAAGAGAGATGCGAGAGTGAATGAGATGGATGTGGCGAGAGTGAGAGAGTATAATTATAATTTTTGTTCAAAGTAAGTATAATTATAAACAAAAATGATTTGTAGCTTGAATATATCGGGCTCGAATGGCTCGAAAGTACAAGTTTCTCTCTCCTCTCGATCTCTTCCCTCTCCACCTTAGCAGTTCACTATCTGACCTCTCTCTCACTCTCGCCGCATCCCTTTCACCTCTCTCGCCTCATTCCTCTCATTCACTCTCGCCTCTCTCTGCTTTCTATCTCTTCAGTCTCGCCTCTCTCACCTGTCTCTTGAAGGAGTACGAAAGACGACGAGACGGTGAACGAAGGATGACGAACGACGACGGATGACGAACGACAGCCTACGACAGCAAATCTGAGGTAAACCAGAAATTGCAAAGTTAGGGTTTACGTTTGGGTTCAATTTTTGTAGAAATTAGTCAATTGGTAGTGTTTGGGGTTAGATTTTGCTTGCAATTTGTGTCAGGGTTTGGGATTTGGCTTTAATTTGTGATGTATTAGGGTTTGGGATTTGCCTTTGAATTTATTATCCTCTGTATACATTTGATTGGTTTTGCTTGAAATATGCATCTGTGATGAGTTTGGTCATGCAAAATATACCTGTTGGGATTTGCCTTTGAATCTGTCTCACGATAAAATGTGGATTCGACTATAAATTTTTTGAAATACTGAAAAACAAAAGGAAATTATGAAAGAAGGAAAATAACCATAGATTGTTATAGAATGTGATTAACATTTTGAATAATGAAATAACACATTACCACCGCATCGAATTAAACAAGTCAAATTTGTTAGTGGCACTTGTGACAACATTTTTAGTATCTAAATTATCTTTCATATTGCTAAAGCCTGATATATACAAAATAAATCATAAAAAGATTATAATATAATCATGTCAGAATAAATGGACAAATAAAAACACCCACCTCTCAGTGAAATATGTAGTTGATGCATATGCTTATTTATTTTTATTTTTTTAATGCTCATATGCCCACATTTAGGCAATCTGTTAGATAGATTTCACATAATCACACAGCCCACAGTTCGACAACATTCAATAAAACATCTATCCACATTAGCTTAGCAACAAACACAACTTTATGAAGGTCACAGATTGAAAATCTACTCAAATGTTCCTGACTTCATCTTCTTTCTAAAGCCATATAGTTCATCGATCAATTTAATTCTTCAACAGTCCCCTCGCTACCTTTCTGATCACAACAGAATTCTACATAATGATACAAACATATAATATCAAAGTGCCCTTATTATCTAAAACAATAGTTCTAAGAATTATGTAAACAATACGCAGTGACCATCAAAGTAAGTAGATATAAAGCCTCACCGATTTATCTAGTGCCAATTAAATGGGATTCATTGCATTTCCTGGAGCTCTCAAACTCCCATAACAAAAAAGTGATCAAAACATCATAACATAATGATTCAAATATAGTTTTGAATCAAAGGAAAAAAAAGGCAAAAGGGAAATCTGTTGAATGGTTCCTGTTTATGATCACATCACTATGAATGCGTAATTATGCATCAGTATGACGCTTATCCATCAGTATGAGGTAGTTGAATCTGTTGGTATTTTTTATGCAGATAAAAAAATGGCTTCATCTTCTACTAATAATAGGAACATAAGATTAAAGCCAAGATTGTGAGATTATAGAAGAACAGCTTCCGTGTATATTGTATGAACCAATGAGAATGGAAATCAAGGACGTGTGTTTTTTGTTTGCCCAACAAAATATGTAAGTATCTATTATATAAATTAATCTTTTACTTTTTAGAAATTTCATTTGTCTGATTTGATTAACTGATTCTTGTGCATTGTAGAGTAAGGATGAACACTGCAATTACTTTAGGTTCACTAATGATGATGACGACGACGTTACCTCCACAATCCATTCCAATGTTGGACGTCGGACAGATATAAGAACAGAAGAAATTAATGATCTAAGGAGAAGGCTTGATAAGATGGACAATGCAATTCATGAGCATGATAGAAGACTTCAAATGATGGAGAAGATTTTCAAAGCAATGACTTATGTCATTGTATTTTGTGTATTTTTGTACTTTATCATGTAAATGACTCAATTGTTAGGTTTTGGAACATGTTATGAATGTAATATATTTTTCTACTTGTTTTGTATTTTTTTGTTGGTGCTTAAAAATCTGTTGGTTGGTTGCTTAATTAATAGGTGAAAAATCTGTTGGTTGCTTATTTAATAGAATTATGTTGGTTGCTTAAAAATCTGTTGGTTGCTTATGAATGTAGGCTCTGTTATTATATGTGATGGTTGCTTAACAGTGTGTATAATGTGATGGTTTCTTTGAGATGAATAATGTGTATAATGTGATGGTTGCTATTGAGATGAATATTTGCGAACCTATTTCTTTGAGATGAAATCTGTTGAGTGAACAGATTGAAGGTGAAGGACCTTGAATGAACCTGTTGAATGAACCTATTTCTTTGAGATGAATAATGTGTATAATAGGTTTCTTTGACATGAAATCTGTTGAATGAACAGGTTGAAGGTGAAGGACCT
Organism: Camellia sinensis; assembly: GCF_055761805.1. Lineage (NCBI taxonomy): Eukaryota > Viridiplantae > Streptophyta > Magnoliopsida > Ericales > Theaceae > Camellia > Camellia sinensis. Next base: position 189,459,451 of record NC_138961.1, on the reverse strand, counting down.
TGAATGAACCTGTTGAATGAACCTGTTTCTTTGAGATGAATAATGTGTATAACAGGTTTCTTTGATATGAAATCTGTTGAATGAATAGGTTGAAGGTGAAGGGCCTTGAATGAGCCTGTTGAATGAATAAGTAATATTTCAAGAAATCTGTTGGCATGAATGAGAAGCATACACACAGGTTTCTGAAATTCACTCATAAATGGTCCGTGTTCAACATGTTTCTATTTTTAAATGAGAAGCATTAAAAGACCTTGAGTATGAATGGTCCATGTTCAACTAGTTCAACAGGTTTCACTCCTCTACATTATGACAATTCTTGGAAAGAGCTTGTAACACAGTAAGATACAGGCTTCTCAGGTCACGACAGCCCTCAGCAACAGCTGACAACCCCTTGTCTGTTAGCTTTCTACAGTAAGATGCAGGCTTCAAAGAAGAGTAGTTGTTAGGTAACAAACAACTAGTGTAAAAACTTTCCAAATCCTCTATTATATGAACATGAATCCTGGGGGGGGGAATCGGCAAAGTAGTGTCAGTGTGTGGTCTAACAGAGCTTATGGAAAATGGGGTCACAAAGCGAATCGGAGGAAAATACAAAGAATGACAAAGGGACATGGCATCCACTTTAATGGCAGCCACCTTCAGAATTTGTCATTGAGCACAAATTAGTACCACAACAGTGTAAAATACAAATCAAAGATTCAAATTTTACAAATCAAAATTCTGTTGAATAGAACTTCTGTATTACAGATTCAAATTAAAGATTCAAATTCTGTGTTGACAGTATTAAAGACTCAAAATTCAATATTGACAGTATTTACAAATTCTGTTTTGACAGAATTTGTAAATTCTGTATTGACAGAAATTCTGTATTTATAAATTCTGTATTTTAGAAATCAAAATTCGCTATCAAAGATTCAACCCAAAATAGTGTTGATTTCTTGTCTTGAAGAGCAAATCACACAAGGGGAAACAAAAATACCTATGGACAGAGCAATTTATGCAACTTAAACAATGAGGACTCCTCTTATTCAACTATGGACGACACAACAGCAGCAGCTTGCGGCACCCACGGCAGCAACAGGACCCAGATCGCTCCTCTCATTGTGCCACTAGGTCACGAACGATACATGTTTCTCTCTCTTTAATCTCTGTTCTTGTCTTTCTTTTTCTTTTTTTATTGTTTTGCCAAATAAAATGATGTTTGGCTATGGGACTTCATTCAAGCACGCACCCACAAAGGATAAAAAACAACATTTGGGCCACTCTCGAGCCATACTCTTTCGAGTTATAAATCGTTGTTGAATTATAAATTCGGAAAAATTTATATATTATATAAGAAAAATGGGATTTTTAACCAACAAACTTTTTAGAAACTCCGATATTTCAATCCTAATTTTTTAATTTTTTTATTTAAAAATAAATAAATAATCCCAATATTTATTGACTTCTCCCAACCTACAAATCTTTTTGACTTCTCTCATAATTACTACAGCACCCTTTTCAGCTTCTCTCATACACTAGAATTAGTGATGAGATTATTAAATTATTTTTATAAAACATCTAAAAATAATAATTTGTATATTAAAAGAATATCAAAAACAAATATAAATATCTATATCTATATATGGTATAAGAAAAAATGGGGTTTCTAATGAGAAGCCTCTTAAGAGTTCCAAACTCTCTTTCTAAAATTATTGATTTTTCAATTTATAAAATAGATTAAAAAAACTATTGGCTGATTTATTTATTTCATTATTTTAGAAATAATAATGGGAAGATAACAAAAATATTTCATAATCTCTTCACCAATTTTTTTTTTTTTTTTAAATTAAAACTTGCATTCCTTTCCTGTCCTCCAAAATATCAGATAATATTTTTCATGAAAATTGTGGGTATTTGTCTATATCTTATATATTTTATTATAACATAACCAAAAAAAAAAATTAAAAATCAGATATACAAACAGACATAATTAATAAATTACATTTTTATTTATTCAATTAAAATATTTCTTTTACCTCTCAATATCCAATTTTAAATTTTAAAAATCTATAAAGTCTATATAAACAAATTTGATTTGAAAATATCCCCCACTATCATACTTTAAATCAACAAAACTCTCATATCTATCACATATTTAACTCACATCATAACTTACCTAAATAATAATAATTAAAAACAAATAGAAACCACATATAAATTAAATTTAAAAAAAATAAAAACCCACAACTCCATCTAAAATAAATTGGAAAAAAAAAACAAACAGAAATCACACAAAAATAAAAAAAGATAAAAATTTAGATATGGATCTCAAAAAGATATTACAATATCTAAATTGGAATTATGATTTAATAATATAATTATCTATTTTTTTGATGTATATCAATCAAAATTTTAAATCACTTAATAGTACAAATTAATCAATTTTCTAAAATTTTTGATTTTTCAATTTATAAAATAGATTTAAAAAAAAACTATTGACTGATTTATTTATTTAATTATTTTAGAAATAATAATCATCCTTTAATTTATGAATTTCAAATGGAAAGAAAACAAAAATATTTCATAATCTTTCCATTCTAATCTCTCTCACCAATTTTCAAAAAAAATATTAAAACTTGTCTGTCTTCTCTCTTCCTCAAAAAATCAGATAATATTTTTTATGAAAGTTATTAATATCTATCGATATCTTATATCTTATATATTATATTATAACATAACATATCCAAAAAAAAAAAAAAGCTAAACTAAAAATCAGATATACAAACAGATAAAATTAATAAATTTGATTTTTATTTATTCAGTTAAAATATTTATTTTACATCTCAATATGTAATTGTAAATTTTAAAAATCTTTAAAGTTTATCTAAACAAATCTAATTTGAAAATATCTCCCACCATCATACTTTAAATCAATAAAACCTACATGTCTACCACATATGTAACTCACATCATAACTTATCTAAATAATAATAATTAAAAACAAATAGAAACTATAGATAAATTAAATTGGAAAAAAAAAATAGAAGCCTACAACTCCATCTTAAATAAATTGATTAAAAAAAAAAAAAAAAAAAAAAAAAAAAAAAAAAAAAACCACAAAAAAAAAGGATAAAAATTTAGATACGGACCTCAAAAAAATATAACAATATCTAAATTTGAATTATGATTTACTAATATAATTATCTATTTTTCTTGTGTATATCTATCAAAATTTTAAATCACTTAATGGGACAAATTAATCAATTTTTAATACTTATTTAAAGAATAATTTGATTAGTCATCCGAACTTCTAAACTTCGTGGGCACTGGCGAATGAACTAACGGATTGGGTTAGGTAAGGTATAAGTTGTTCGAGGTAACATTCTCTCATTCCATAAATTTATTTGTTTTTTAATTTTATTTTTTTCCACGTGTGATTCTCTTTTTGTGCTGTTGGTTTGGTTTTGGTTTTGGTTTTGGTTTTGGTTTGGTTTGGTTTCGGTTTGGGTTTTAATGAGATTTATGTGTTTGTTTACAGGTTTGCATGGTGGAGAATAATTATTGGTGATTATGGTTGCAATCAAAGTATCTATGTCCGTTATGTGTCAAAGATTTTGATCGAATTTTGTTTTCTTCAATGAAGACCATAAAATTGAAGTTAAAAAGTGGGTACCAAATTTTTTTCTTTTATTGACATTTTATTTTATAGAAAACATGAAAAATTATTGAGAATTCAAGATTTTACTATAACATTAGGTAAATTTAAAACTTTTAAATATCATTGTGTTATTTATTTTTATCCTCTTTCCATCCCATATACAATAGCAGGTAGTTGTTAGTTTGTTAATTATGATTCAAGTAATTGAAAATAAAAGCTTAATATAACTTTTCATATATATTATAGTTAATTTGTTACAGCTATATTTGTATATAATAGCATAATACATAAGGATAATCTCAAAATATAATTTATATTTTTTTATGTGATTAAATAGTCCATCTTAAATAGTATATAAAAGAGTTAGATGGATTCTTTTATCTCTAAAACACTCAATCTATTTTTTTTTTTACTTTTTAATTTTTAAATTGAAACATTAATTGTTTATGTCCATAAAACAAAACTGATAAATACATATCCAAAAGTTACACTTTTTTTATTTTTTTAATATGTAGGATATTTACAAATGGAAAATATTTGACACCTCAAAGTTTTTCCATAATCTGACTTATAATGACGTAGTCATAAGTGTCAATTTTTATACAAATATGAGAAGAGAATTAATTAAATTATATATTTCAATCAACCACAAACTTAAACTTTGAATATTTTTAAGATTTTATTTCACTATAATTCCAATTAAGAGAATCTTCAATCATTAATATTTTATTTTATCAAATTATAATTTGATAAAAATTTAAAAAGATGAAATGTTGGAAATTATTTTTTTCTTCAAAATTGGTGAAAAGAAAAAAAAATTGGGATAAGAATGAAATTCTTTTAAAAATTGATAAAAATTTAATAAAAAAGTTAAAGTAATTCATATAAAATCAAAAAATTTATTCAAATTTAAAATCAAATTAGATACATAAAAAATTAAAAGAAAATGATGAAAATTTGAAAATATTTTGAAACCTTCATATTATTAAAGACTAAAAATTCTTGTGTGTATTATATTCATATTGTATTTTCAGTTATGAAATTGAAATCAAAAGAAATGTAACTTAAATTATTGGATTAATAATAAAAATATCATTTTAATTATTGTTAAATATCACTTCATTTCACATTTAATAATAAAATTGTATATTTGTCTTAATCATAACTTTTAAATTTGTATATTTTCATAACAAAAAGAGGTATGTCATAACTCATTTAATCCCATTTAATCAAATTTAACTTTTTTTTAATACAAATTATCAAAATTGCACTAATTAGACTTATATATACATTTTTTTTAAAAAATTTAAACTAATAATTTAAAAAGTTATAAACATAAAAATTATGGGCAAACTACATATACCTCCCTTGAGGTTTGGCTAAATTACAGATACTCCCTGAGGTTTCGGAAATTACATCCCGCCTCCTAAGGTTTGTATTTTCATAACAATTTGCCTCCTGAGGTTTAAATTTCATAACAAATTAACCCCTAATTTGTTATGTAAATATAGCACTCAGGGGAAAATTTGTAATTTGGCCAAACCTCGAGGGGTATATATAATTTGCCCAAAAATTAACTTATAAATTAAATGTATACCACAAGACAAAATATTAAATTATTTTAAAAAAATTATAATATGTTTTTTTAATTTACAAAATCTCGTGCATAACACGGATTCCTACTAGTATATAATATCATAAAAGGTTACTTGGTTATTTTCAAATAAAAAAAGTATATAGACCAAATCAAAAGGGGTAAAATGTGCCCTTTATTTTTTTGACATTTTCCTTCCTTTATTAACATCTCATTAGACTATCATTAGCATGATTTTTATTATTAAAAAAATACTTTACAAACAAATTTAGGTATTTTTCTTACTAAGTGATATGCTATGTAATAATAAAAATTTAAAAACTAAAAGACGCACCTTGATGATACCATAGGTGTAACGCCATGGTTTGGGATTTGGCTATTTTGATAATTTTTTTGATTTTTTTAAGAGGTGAAAAAAAAAAACTATACGTTTGAGAATGACTTTTTTAGTTATATATGAAAAATAAAAAAACAACGGATGACTAAAATATATAACTTTAAGTTTTTCAATAATTTGTTAAAATATATAACTTTAAGTTTTTCAATAATTTGTTAACTTTTCCAGTATTTTTTTGATTTTTTTACAGCCTTACCACACCCAGACAACATAAGAATGACTATCCTACGCAACATATTCATAAAAGGGGATCAGATGAGCTTTGAGCTAACTGAGGAAGACTTGGAGGCCTCTAAGCTCTATCCAGACTACAATTATACTTCTATGGATGAGTTTCTTGACATTTATTTGGTTAATCCTCCCAAACCCAAATTCACTTCATTTTAATCTTGGTGCCGCAACTTAATAATTATTAGTTCGTGTAGTGAGATCTATCACTCTCTGTTTTAAAATATAGCATAAGATGTGTCCATTAATAATAAGTGTGGAATATTGTTACAGGAACACCTAATAATTTTTCTATTAATATTTTGCATTAATTATTTTCATCAATTATATATATGGAATAAGGTTCAATTATTGTGTGATGAGCACTCCTATTTGTGGGCATTGTCATTCTAATCTAATTAAGGCACTAGCATAAATTAATGCCTGGAAATTCCTGTAAGTATGAAAATTTGTATACAAACTTAATTTTTAAGCAAATTACACTAATTGTCTCTATAATTTGGGACTCGTGTCACATTAATCCTTAACTTTTCAATTGTGACACATTTTATCCTAAATTTTGAATCTTGTTTCAAATAAGGACAATTAAAGATACCATTGCTTAATTTCAAGGTAAAATGGTTAATTTGATAAAATATAAACTAATTTGACAAAAATAAATGTCAAAAAATATCTTTAAAATTTTTAAAATTATTTCTACACTCCAAGGATGAAATTATGTAAAATTGGTAAATCTTTTAGATATTTATTTATTTATTTATTTATTTTATCAAATTAATTTTTATTATGTTTAGATGATGATTATGTAATGGGTAGTTGTTAAACTTTTAATGTGTAAATGATACATTTAATATATGAAATATTTTTAGTTTTGGATTTTTTTTATTTAATGGATTAGTTTAATAATGATATCAAAGTTGTTGCCATATTTGAATTTTGGAAAAATTAAAACTAATTTAATGAAAACAAAACCAACCACCCATTACATGATTATCATCCAAACACAATAAAAATTAATTTGGTAAAATAAATAAATAAATAAATGTCAAAAAAATTTATTAATTTTACATAATTTTATCTTTAGTGTGTAGAAATTATTTTTAAAAATTCCAAAACATTTTTTTGGCATTTATTTTTGTCAAGTTAATTATATTTTATCAAATTGATGGTTTTGCCCTTAAAAAATCAAATGGTATCTTCAATTATCCTTATTTTGAACAAAATTCAAAATTCAGGGTTATATGTGTCACAATTAAAAAGTTAGGGACCAAAATGACACAAGCTCCAAACTATAGAGACCGTTAGCGCGATTCACCCTAATTTCTAGAAGCATTTTTCGGTCATTTATGTGACGTGCATTAATGATTTAGAATCTGAAACATGATTCATTACAATAATGTGGTAGGTGCCACATCAACCGAGTAATACATGTTTATAAAATTTTCGAAAATTTGAACGACCTGAAATGGGCTTGCAAAGAACTTAACTAGATTTTTTACATGGGTAATCAATTTTCTTTTCTTTTTTGTCCTAGGTTCCCAAACAGTGTTCTAGAGCAAATGGGGTTGACCGTCGTAGTAATGTTATGTAGGGATGAGAATATCACCCCCCAAATCCCACTGTCGGCGAATTAAGCATTACAACCGACTAGTAACCAATCCTCTTCGCTATCAAACACCAATCAAAATAGTCAAGCGAACGTATTAATTAATGATATGACTAAAATTCAATAATAATGATAACATAAGTATACACAAATATAGACTCCAGGGTCGAAGTGTAGTCAAACTATTGAGCCTGAGCCCAAGTACAACCCATCCCAAATATAGCATAATCTTTCATATATATGAGGATCAATATACCTACATCAAAAGGCCACTCCATACAAACATGTGTATAAATGCATAAGCATATCTCATGAATGGAGTCTCAAATTCATGAATAACAAGATGTCTTGAGTAAGAAAATTTTGCAAGAAAAGTATTGAAAAATGCATTTTCTCATCACAGAAAGTCCCTATGAAACTGTTAGATTTACAACATTTGGTGACACAGATTTCCTATCTAAATTCTCCAAACTTGTGAGCTCCTACATGCTATTTCATGTGATCTCTTTGGTCAACAGAAAATGAAGATGATGGGAATTGATACCAACATTTGAACTAAAATTTTAGAAGAGAGCACTCCAGATAGCAGCAGCATCTTCCCCACACCTCTCGTGAACAAGCTTGATTCTTTCCACTGATTTGCATATTCCGCTGCAGCTCCAATCAAACGAAGCTATGCAAACATTTCCCGCTTGCGCCTTCCACTCGCAATCTGGAAAGGCATTCAAAATTCTTAAGAATCCATCTATGAAGTTCTAAAGACTCAATACTATGAAAGGTATCTCAAAGAAAGGCATACCAGGTGGAGTCCCACAACACATGTTCCGATCATCTATGTGCTCAACTTCAAGACCAATAAACCAGGCACCAAGTGACACGTCTTCATTTGCATACTTGTGTAATATTGGCCTTCACATTCAGAATTACCAAAACACTAGCATTAGTGGGATTGAATATGCTATTAATAGTGAAGTGTGGGTTTTTTTTTTTGGCTAGTCATAAATCATAGTTAAAAGGGTTGTGTGCCCTGTTAAACTATAGCCACTCTTTCTCGACAACTTTGGGGGGGGGGGGGGGGGGGGGGGGGGGGGAAGAAGCCCTAAAATAATGAAATATCTGATCAGAATGTAACAATTTAATGTTCTCTTCTCAATAAATGAACATTTTCTATGATCAAAATAACATGATAATGCTTGTTATAAGAGTGTCGCTACTTCAGCATTATAATTCTTACTGGTTGATAGAGATATAAGATGCCAGATCCCTTGAGATAGCATAAATCTGCCCAGTTGCATGCCGAAAGTATTTGTTCCCCTCCTCACCAAATTTCCAATATTCGGGTTCATGATACTTGACATTCCTATGGAGGAAACAAGTAGTTGGAAATAAGAAAGTCGAAAAGGTGGTTCAGTTCATGAATGAAAATATTGGATACTTGTCGATTTTGTATTAGATACTTCCTAAACATATCCAGAATTTGAAATTAATTTTCTTTAATTTTGAGAAGTATTAGATATGTTTCGGATATTCTAGGTCACATATCCGAACAATTATGAAATTTAGATTGTGATACACCTTGCATAGCATTAGAGTATAATTGTTAGGGTAAATACAAGAATAGTTTTCAACACTTTGCTTAGTTCTTAGAGAAGAAGAAAATAGTGATATTAAGGCTTCGTTTGGGAAGTTGCTATTTTAGTAGGCTATTTTAGTTTTTGGCTATTTTAGTAGGCTAAAATTTTTGTGTTTGGGAAGATGATTGGATTTTTTTGTAGTTGGATGTGATATTTGTGAGAGAAAAAGTGAAATGATTATGGGTTTGATGTGATATTTTGTCTTATTAGCTATTTTAGCCTATTTTGTCTTTTTGTGAATTTTAGCCTAAACTATGCTATTTTTTTTCTTGCCAAACACCCCCTAAAGTAGTTCCCTACTTTTTTTCATAATTTATCAAATTGATGTATCTAATATCTTATGCATGTGTCCCGTATCCGTATCTATACTTCACAGAAAGGGAAAACCATAGCATTCACACTTTTGCATATCAAGTGTGAAAGGGAAAAGCACATGGGCAATATAAGCAGTTTAGACTTGATATTGCAAATGAAATTTTTATAGGACCTACTGAAAAATTAAAAAGTAAACTGACCACTAACTCTTCAATTAATACATAATTTCTAAATAATTGTTTCATACCATTTTTTGAGCTTATGTATAATACAATAATAAAATCTGTAAAAATTTCTTAAACTAACGTATCCTAGCCTCACCCATATCCTACTTTTTGAGGTTTTGTCATATCGCTATATCCGTATCATATTGTATCCATATCCGTGCTTTATAAATACTATATAATGTGGAAAAATAAAATAATAAATAAATAAATAAAGTTTAAGAATATACTTCTGAGAAAGAACTGGTCCAGATTTCATACATCCTATATATACCCTTGGCTTTGTACGGTGGCGGGCAAGAGTTGCAGCTAGCATGCCTGCATTAACAAAAAAAGTAGAAAGTTTCAGTTTCCTGTGATTCAATAGAATGAGGCCAAAACTAGAGCTATAGCAAAGTCTTAACTCAACCTACCCAATACCTGACCATTTTCCAGATTCAGACACTAAATAAAATACACATGCATACACATACACATACATACATATATAAATGTATATACAAGTCAGATAATAGCTAGAAATTAAAGATAACTCGTGAGGGCAAAATTTATAAATAAATAAAAATAAAATAAAAATAAAAAAGAGTGAGGGGGGGGGGAGCACAAACCCAAATTGACATGAACATCATCATCCACCTTTACATAGAATTCAGCATCCCATTTTGCAATTGCTGTGGAAAAGAAGGTTTTTGTCTTTGCTGATAGTTCATGATACCCTTCAACATGCTCCTGTAACAATAACATAACATTGTTCACCATCCGTCCTAGAAACATACATTTCATGTTGACAAAAAAAAATCAAGCTTTCCTTACAAGCCTAAGAAAATCTTTATGTTGAGCATCCTCTGAGTCAATTGCTCGATCTAGAATGCTGTTGGATGTTGCGCTGCATTGATCAGTACAAAAAGAAAGTGAAGGCCATATATTATTATGTATGAACCAGAGCAATCTTGCGTTGATTCACTCTCTGTAGAAAACAAGAACACAACTGCTATTTTTTTCAAGGCATAGAAGTGTAATTAAGGTACAGAGATTCAAGAATTGCTCATATGAAAATTTGATTTCAAAATTGTTATATTGTATTTTTAAAAAAAAGCAGACATCATGTCAAATATCAACAATCTAAGCAATTTAATCAAGCACATGTGGCCTCATTTTTGGGTGCTTTCTTCTGATTTCCAATGGGACTACCTTACCAAGAGGAGATAAGGACATGGTGCATGTGGAATGTTTCATTGCCTAGGTGGACCAATTTAGAGGAGAGCTCGTGACAAAGACAGTGAGGGTGACCTCATTATCCACTTTCCATTTCCATTTTGGTTTCAACAACTGGCATCTTCTACAGCCGCTAGATAGATGGAGAAAAGTAGCCAATGATTCAGTTTGTCACGTGCTGTAACAGTTAAGTGTTATTACAGATAATGGTACATCGAGATGGCCCTCTGCAAATGCAATTCAGCTTACGGAAATGAGGAATTAAGTGCTATTCACATTTCAACTAAATTTTCTACAAAAGATAGGCTCAAGTGGGCTGCATCCTTTTAAAGGTAAGATCACTGTTGCTTCGGCTTTGAAACTTGTGAGAAGCAGATCATCTTGAGTTAGCTGGGCTCAATTGTTATGGCATTCCAAGGCAATTTCAAGGACTACTTTTATTCTCTAGCTAGCGACTAAGGAAAACTTGACTAGTCAGGACCGCCCCCAATGGTTTGTTGCTATTTCTTCGATAAACTGCTACTTCTGCAAACTTCCTGTCAACAACCATAACCATTTATCGTATCCTATATCTTTACTTGTGACATTTGGAATGACAAAATGGAAAGTAGTGCTTTTGTTCCAGCGGTTGCTCACTGGAAGAGCCTAGTTCATTGTGTGTCACAGAGTTTAGCAAGAAAAAGGCATGTTAGGTTGTGTACTAAAATCATCTTACAGTGTTTGCTTATCACTTATGGCAGGAACATCATGATAGCGCTTTTTTGTAATTAATATAGGGATGTAACAGAGCTTTATTGGCTTGTACAATCTAATTTGCGCTTTCCTGTTTATATTTTGGAAAGCAGACTGAAATTGATTGCTTTCTTTTTTATTTTTTAGGAGGTATACCTCCTTGTATTGTGCTGTAATTTGTTTTATCAATAAAAATTATTTATTTACTAGAAACAAAAGGACAACATCACACATACATACATAAACCCAGAGTATATCGAAGCAGTGATTTACCTGTGACCAAGCATAAAGCGGATGACAATCCCCTTTTCTTGCTCTAGTTGGAGTAACTTGTCACCTAATCTAACACAATATGGTTAGCACCGGTGTCTGCAGTAAAGAAACTCACAGCATATGGAAGCAAAATCTAAAAAGGAAACAAAAAATAGCGAGAGTAATACCTTGAGGCATCCAGGTTTCTCTAATTGAATCACGCCTCTTTCTGCTACTGAAAGCAGTGTTTATTCCAATAACCATAAATGTTTTTCTCTTTGGCAGACTATTATGAGACGATGTCCTCACATCAGGTAAATTGTCAGGATTCTCCATCTCACCATGGAAACCCCGAGTGGCACCGACCTCCATTCGAAGTTTAGATATCGTATTGTGCAATGATCTGATATCCCCCAAATAATTCATCATAGAAACCATATTGTTATTTAACTCAATTAAAGAAAACAAAAGGTAGTAAGTGAAGAGAAAAACAAGGAAACATAGAATGGTATTTGAATTAATTGTCCCATGGAAATGTATGCTGGTAAGCTCCTTTTTCTCTCTTTTTTTTTTTTTTCATCTTCTTTTTCCATGGAAAGCAAGTGCAGCTTTTTGCAGGATTCGAAATGTATCCAGCATGTTTTTGAAACTTTTTCTTGTTAGCATTTGTGAAAAACAAGGTAATGTCATGAATTCAATGAACCAACTTGCTTTTGTTGCAAATAAAGATAAAAGACTATGTGTGGATATCTCTGACACATTCAGGTGTTGTGCACACGTCGATGATGGCATGTACTTTACACGTCAGATTGGGAACTTCCGTGTAAGCCTTTAAGAAGGATACCTGCCTATATAGTATACTAGGAAGACTAGAGAAAATGTGCCCAAGTCCTAAAAAGGAGTTCTTACTGAACGTGCATGAGTTATTGCAAGCTGGTTAAACCACATGACTCAAGTAGTCTTACTTGACTTCAGTACCAAGGTGGGTAAATCCATGTGGCCTTCATCTTTGAGGTAACCACGCCACACCGATTTAATTAACTACATCAAGAGGCAGGACTTAGGCAACATGGGTGTGATACCCCTGTTCCGTAATATGCTAAATTGGTCCTTAATTTGAATATGATTATGTGTTCAGCATGACTTTATGTGTCATTATGTGATTTTGCAATTCTATCTGTTCACTGTAGGAATATCTGTTTGAGTAAACTACTTTGGGAATTAAATTGAGGGCCCTATCGGCCACAGAACCCGAAATTGATCGCGCCATTGTGATTGGCGTAATTTTTAGAGCCTACGGTGGAATTTAATTGAAAATTGATTTGGGTCAGATTAAATCGATTAAATTGATAAATTAAGTGCCCCAAATATTTTATAATGAAATAATGTGTTGAGTGGGGCTAAATAGGGGCCTTATTATGATCAATTCCTCACCCTTATATCATTTTAGCTGAAGTTTAACTCTCTAGAAAAGAGAGAGACGACTTTGAGAGAGAGGGGAGGCACCTTTGGGCATTTTGATTCAAAATTGTGAATTGGGAAGGCTAGGTGCAAGACTTGGCCATAATTGTGAAGATTGAGCCCCTAGGTAAGCATTGATTCTTGAATTCATGAGTTTAATGTGTAATCTTGTGTGTTCAAGGGTTGTTTGTGATCAAGAGCATGATTTGAGATCATTTTGTTGAAATTGAGGCTTGATATGTGCATGCATGTAATGAACTCCCATGGAATCACAAATCTAGCATGTAATTTGTGAAATTATGAAAGATTGGTAGTGTAACCCCACATGCAAGCAGGTCTTTGTTAAATTTTATGGGAATGAGTACTAATTACATTATTTGAAGTGAATATGAAGTCAAGAGGGCATGCATGTAGAAATCTTGGGAGTATAAGTCTTGAATGTTTGAATTTGAGCATGTTGGTGATGAGGTTGTGATATTTTGGGACATGCATGCAAATAAATTATGAAATTGAGCTTCAATATGTTGTAATTCTATGTTTGTACCATGTTAGTACATGATTATGTGAAGTTTGGACCGAAATCATACATTTAGAGCCTTTGAATATCGAGATGAAGCTCAAGAACTCAATTTGGAAAACCCAGATTTTCGATGTCCGCTCGAGCGGGTGAAGTGCCGCTCGAGCGGAGAAAACGAGCTCCCAGCATTTTTTTTTTTTTGCAGACATGGTTCCCGCTCGAGCGGGGGAATTTGACGCTCAAGCGGGAAGCTATGTAGACAGGCAGTACGCTCGAGCGGCCGAGTTCACGCTCGAGCTGGAATTGAAGGCAACCAGTACTTTTGCAGACCTAAGGGTCCGCTCGAGCGGGGAAGTCCACGCTCGAGCGGGGACCCTATTTTCTGAAATCCTGTTTTTGCATTTTGTGTTCTGTTTTCCGTTCTCTTTCACTTGCAAGCACTCTTAGGCATATGTTAAGCATTGTAAATGAGTTAATGAGATAATAATAAAGCCTAAAGAGGAATATGTGAATTAAAGAACGGATTGAACTGTTAATGACCCTTTTGTGTTCATGAAACGTGTAGGGTCAAGCTCCAGGGCAAATCCACAAGCCGATCACTGTGAGTAATATCGATATTCGAATAATTGTGAATGTCCAGTTGTTTATTCCCTCATAAGCTTTATGAATTGCTGGAATTGCTGATTGGGATTGTGGGCAAAAGTCTGACATGAAAGTAATTGGACCTAAGGTCGTTTTGATAGAAATAAATGGACCAGAGGTCGTTTTGATAGAGATGAATGGACCAAAGGTCGTTTCGATATGAATAAATGGACCTAAGGTCATTCTGTCTGATAGAAATGAATGGACCTAAGGTCGTTTTGACGTAAACAAATGGACCAAAGGTCGTTCTGATAAACATAAATGGACCAAGGTCGTTCTGATAGAAATGAGTGGACCGAAGGTCGTTTTGACATGAATGAGTGGGCCGAAGGCCGTTTTGACAGAAATGAATGGACCGAAGGTCATTTTGATAGAAATGAGTGGACCAAAGGTCGTTTTGACATATATGAATGGACCTAAGGTCGTTTTGACATGAATGAGCGGGCCGAAGGCCGTTTTGACATGAATGTATGGGCCGAAGGCCGTTTTGACGTAAACGAATGGGCCGAAGGCCATTTTGATAGAAATGAATGGGCCGAAGGCCGTTTTGACGTAAATGAACGGGCCGAAGGCCGTTTTGACATGAATGGAAATCTGAATGGGCCAAAGGCCAGAATGTTTGGAACTACAGTCACTTGATTTGAATTTCGTATAGTTATATGCCCGTTAAATAGAAATAGGAATTGGGCCTAAGGCCGTTTGGAACATGTTGTTCTACATTGTTATGTAACTTCTGTATTTGATTTGATATTATTCACTGGGCTTTCGCTCACGCTCATTCATGTGTTTGTAGGTGAGCCAAGAGAGGTCCAGACCCAGTCTCAATGAAGTCTGTATGGAGCAACTAAGGTTTTAAGAGAGTCAGCCCTTGTGTCTCACGCACGAGACTCGTCTTCGCCCTTTTGTTATATATTTACATTTTGTCAGGTTGGCGAAGTTTTGAATATATCTGTATATAGTTTTCATGGGTTGACTTAGTTTGGATGATCCTGTCTGTATAGAATCTTATGTCATTACACTTTTTGTTGTGAGTTATTAACGTACATATGTATGGTTTGTTTTGATGTGCCATGTAAGCACAGCTCTATGGACAAAGTTTTAAATTTGGCTTCCCTTTGGCCCCTTTTACTCTGATGTGTTAAGTCTATTTTGGTTTGAGGCCGTAGGTAATCTTAGGATTACTGGCCGGTTACGTCCTTAACCCATGGGGGCGGGTTCGGGTCGTGACAATGGGACTTCGAGATTCTGTGGCTTGATGGCTAGAGACAAAGGTATCGCTCTGTGTGGCAAGCCGTAGGTGTCATTACCTTAGGCCAACCCTACCATACCAAGAGAGAAAACTATGCAACTTGACTAATTTACAAAGGCTTGGAGATAAAGGCAAATCCTAATGAACTAATAGGCTCTGATACATACATGAGCTGGCATATTCTAACTGAATTTCGGAATATCCGAGAAGTTTGTCACAGGTCATGTGACCCTCCCCACAACACAACTACAAAATCTAAAAATCCCCTAGATATTGATTTGTATCAGTTTTAACGAGTAAATAGCAATCCCAATCAAACAATCAAAGACAAATCAACACAACGATTTAACGTGAAAAACTACAATTGGAACGTCTCCAATTGTGATAAAAAACCACGGGCAAAAGCCACAAAACAATCCACTAAGAAGACATAAAGGAATTACACAAGTGTACTCTCAATTACCTAGGGAATCTATGCCCAAATCGAACCGAACCCTATGTGTCTCTTCTAGCCCCGTCTTCACTTCGGAATTGTCTTGCCCAACGTTGAATCCACAACGCCGATGTTGAATCACGACAATGAGCCACTTTGGAATCCACTAAAATTTCAGGCCCAAATTCCACGGAATCCACCAAAGAATAACACTCTATTTTGTATTAAACGAACAATCCTTTGATGTATACTTTTCAAATCAGATTTAAACACAAACAAACATCAAAGAAACTAACAAAGAAGCTCCAGATACAAACCCTAATATCCAAGAAGAAGATCTGGAAGTCGTAACCCTAAAATCTGACTGAAACACGTATTTATAGAAAATCGGGCCGCGAAGGTTGCTCGAGCGAAAGATCTCTCGCTCGAGCGAGGAGACTAAAACGCGTGCTTTTTCAAGTGTCTTCGCTCAAGCCACCAAAGTGTCACTCGAGCGAGAAATGCAACTTCTCAATATTTTTACAGTCAGTGAAAACTTTTGGGACCAAGGATTCTTTGCTCGAGCGCACACTCCGTCGCTCAAGCAACCAAACAACTTCAACTACAATTTTGCTTCTGGCTTCAAGGGTGCTGCCCCTCGACCCCACCTAGGCGCTACCCTGGACCCGCCAAGAGGCTCTGCCCCCTCGACCCCCACGAGCTAACCGGGCAGCTCAATCCCTAACATAGTCAGCGAAGTAGCAAACATAAAAGAATTAACTTCCGAAACATCTTTGCAAAGCACAATTCAGATTGGATTCGCATCTAAAAACTTATAGCCTCACTGAAATAAAAGTTGAACAAAATTACAACTGCATGGAGTTTTGTCAAACGGGACTACCAATAATAAAAATCTAACAACAACCCTAGAGAGGTCATCACTGCTAGTCAGTGTATTTGCTCACATCACGGTTTTCTGTCTCTCTCTACTGGGTTGTTCTGTCTCTCAGCTGGACATTTCCTTTGTCTCATGTTTCCCTAATGTGTGCTTCCACTCTCCAACGAACACAAAACCCTGGTCATCACTACCTAGACGATCTACAATTTCCATTAAAATTTTGAAACATAGCATAAAATAATGTCCAAATACCAGTGGAGGTGCAGACAAACAATAGCAAAGAGAATGAAGAGTTGGAATCCCATCAATTTGGAAGCCAAAATTTCAAATACTCACTGAATGGATTCTTGGGTTTTGTGAACCTCCCCCATTACATCCTTACCCTGTCCAAGCATCAACAATTATATTTGAAAACCCCCATTAAAAAGAGACATAAAGAATCAAAATCAACCATATAAAGAGTAAACATTTTTGAGGGGGAAACAAAAAGGACCTTCTGTGTGATAGAATCATCGGAAACAAATTGCAATTCTTGATCATGTCGAGGCCGTGAGATGGTCCGACCGTTGGATTCAGGAAGAGGAGCCCACAATCTACGACATCAACAACCAAATTCTCTTCAATATCTTAGCTCAGCTCAACCCAAAAAATAAAAAATAAAAAACTATATAAAAAGTAATGCAAATTTGGAAATAATTACTCGAATTGTAGCTAATCGTCTTTTTTTTCTTTTTTGTTCCTTTTGAATGAGGTGAAATTTCAATTGGGAAAACAAAAACAGTCCAAAAGAATCGAGAGAGAGAAGAGCAACCTGTTGGTGAAAAGGGTGCCGATGGCAAAGCTGAAGATGCAGAGGATGATAATCCATTGAGGGGAAACTTTTCCAGTGTTTCTATTCTTCATGGTTGTTTTCGATGCACCAACTACTCTTGTATCGTTTACCTGCATATATACGTGTTTGTGTGTATGATTCTAATTCTTATGCCTATGTTGTGTTGGGTGATTTGTGTGTCTAATCTATATGATTGTATATGTCTGTTCATACATTTTCATACCTCTCTCTGTATGAGGGAGGGAGAGAGAGAGAGAGAGAGTCTCAGAGTCCGCGGGGGTGCATTTAACATGATCCTCCTACGCGCCTGGTTTTTTCACCACCGTTGTCAATGCCATAAGTTTGATCAACTCCGATTGGCAGTTGTCGAATGGCTCGAAATCTCAAAACCACGTTGTTTTAGGTTTTTTTTTTGTATTCTCTTACCGGTAAGAGAATATTTTCAACCCAATCGACCCTTCACTTTTGAGTTACCAGCTATTTTCCAAGTTTGATATGCAGTAGAAAAAAAAAACACACACACAAATTTTTCTCAACAATTTTTTGTATTTTTTTATGAAATTATTTTTTATCTTTTATTGGTCTAGTTCAACCCCGAGCCTCTATACATACAAAACTCATTTATTTGGGAAGGAAACGGATTAAATTAAAAATATGATGTTATAGCCACACTAGTGATTAAAATAGCTAATTTTATTATTTTTATAGCGGGATATTTATATAAAAAATTAATGAGATATTTATTAATAAATTTTATCTCATAAACAAGTACTCCAATTAGTTTTAAATGTTTTCTATTGATCTGTTAAGCCTTATTAGTAGAGAGTTTCTTTCCGTGTAGTTCTATTTTTTTATTTTGGTAGTATTTTGGTGGACAATTATACATTTTTATTAATGTGACATGTATGATGAGATACTCTAATATGTCAGGTATTAATATAACACTCTAACGATGTGACACTCCAAAAAAATTAAAAACTCCTTAGTGTATTTTTTTTAAATGTGACAGGGTGGCGGGTATGATATGACACTCCAAAACTTTTATTCAAAAAAAAATAAAAACTCTTTAGTGTATTTTTTCCTAATATAATAACATGGTGGGTATGATGTGACACTTCAAAAAATAATAATCTGTAGTGTATTTTTTTCTAATGTGACAATATTGCGGGTATGATGTGACACTTAAAAAAATAAAAACTCCTTAGTGTATTTTTCTCAAACGTGATAACGTGACGAATATGATGTGAAACTCTAAAAATATTAAAAATTCCTTAGTGTATTTTTCTCAAACGTGACAATGTGGCAGATATGATGTAACACTCTAAAAAAAATTAAAAATTCCTCAGCGTACTTTTCTCAAATGTGACATGTGACACTTCAACATAGCGGGTATAATGTGACACTCTAAAAAAATTTAAAACTCTTAAGTGTGCTTTTTCCAAATATGACACTTTAATGTGACGAGTATGATGTGACACTAAAAAGTTCTTTAGTGTACTTTTTTTCAAATGTGACTGCAATATGGTGACCAGATGAGTCATAACACGTCTAAAAGGACTAAATAGATCACAAGAAAAAATAAGACAATATGAATCACAAATCCAAAATATGAAACTTATTGGTCAACCTCCCATTTTAATTAGACAAAAATAATTAGATAATCAGGCTATATTATTTTTAAAATATAATAATTTATGGGAGTGGTTATTCCCACTCCATTTTGTTCCAAATATATTACATTATTTATCTTTATTATAATATAGTTACTATTCCTACTTTACTTTATTTCAAATGCATTGTCATCTATACCCAAAAAAAAAATAATAACAATAATAAAAAAGAATGTATTTAAAACAAAATAGAATAAAAATAATAACTCCCTAATTTATTCTTAAATATATTTGCCTTTCATTTTCTCCATTTTCTTTCCCCAAAACATGGCCACCCCTGTCTTCTACATCCAATGCCCTCAAGCACATCTTGAGAACGATCTTTGACAATTCACAACTCCCACCACTACCAAAAAGACAGATATACAACCACCACCACCGTAGTAAACACTTACGAATGCCCGTAACAAAACCTAGCCTCAACCACCCTATTCACACACCCCCACAATTAATTCCCATTACCACACCCTCCAAGTTTTTCTGATAATTAGGTATATGGATAGTTTGTACGTATTTCGACTAATCTCAAAATCCTAAAATTAATGATCAAACAAACTTTCAATAGCTTATTGAATGACTCAAATTTCAAACCTTAAATATTATCCTCAAGTATTTACTGCCCAACCAAATTTTCGTTACTCAAATCCTCATCATCTACATTCACTCGCTCAATCTCCACAATCTCCTTCTCCAATTTCACCACACTGACAAAACCCTTCCACTACAAAATCCACATCGATTCTTGCATTCGCCTCCACCTCCAAGGTTTGGTGTTCTAAGATACAAGAATATTTTGTTACAGACTTTGACAGCTAACTAGTGAAGACCAACTGAAGCAATAATAAAGAGATGCAATACAATGACGATAGATGGAAATGTTAAGAGAATGAGCAAATCTAGATTGACGTGGACTAGTGTAGTAAGTGGAGATATGAATCTCCTTAATTTAACTAACGAAGTGGCTTTGGATAGAATCGAATGGAGAATAAGAATTTATGTAACCAATTCTATTTAATAAGACTTAAGGCTTGGTTTGGTTTAGTTTAGTTTAATTTCATCAACTAACTAGCGATACTAGGATAAGTGTGATGAAAATTTAAATAAAAGAGAGCTCGGTATAATTATGATAGAACTCTAAAATTACTTATAATATATCATCAAATCTTTTCCCTTTTCCAAAAAAAAAAATAAAATAAAATAAAAATGATCATCAAATCTTTTGTATAAATCCCATGATTAAAAATATAAAATCATATTAATATTTTTTTTTTATGTGTGATTTTACATGTAACATTAAATAGGAAACATTAAACAAAATATTAAATTACATTCTAAAAAAATGTTGATACTATATGATGGCATGGACCATGGATGGCTGCATCAATGTGAATTAATTCATTAATAATATACTCCGTTGCAAAAATGAATAAATAATGTTATATACATTAATAACAAATATATAAATAAACAAATCAATCAAGAGTCAAATCTTAAATATGGGTTCCAATCCACATAATATATGTTATATTTGAGTTAATATATTTATTGGTGATTTTAATATTGTTAAAAGAGAAACAAGGTTGCGTTTGGTGGCCGGTTAAATGATTCATATTACTAATGAAATGATCTAGATAGAATGTTAAATTGGCGTGTTCCTAAGGGAAGCTAAGATTAGGGTTATGTAGGTTAGTTATTGTGCCATTTTGACTTTTTGTTTGATCTCTTTATTAGGGTTATGTAGGTTAGTTATTGTTCCATTTTGACTTTCTGCTTGATCTCTTTATTATTAGGATTGGGAGATTAGGCTGGGAATATTGACAAAGGAGGACAAAGGAGTGGATCCTGAGAGCTATTTATTACAAAAATAAATAAATAAATAAATAAAATTAAAAAAAGGTAAACTACACCTTTTCCTTTATATTTGATCATTTAATTAAAAAAAAAATTTTGTTTTAACTTTTCATATTTTAAATTTTTTTCATTTACTCTTAAAACTAAAATCTGTTAAAAATTAAACAAAAAATTATCATAATAACAATCTCTTAATATAAAAATATTTTATTATATATAATCACACATCTGACATAAATTTAAACTCTAATATAATAATATATTTTTTATGTTATGTGATAGTTATTGTGACATTTTTTATCTAATTTTTAACCAAAATTAACTTTAAATAAAGTGAGAAAAACTTGAAATGTGAAAAGCCAAAGTGGAAAAAAATAAACTTTAAATTAAAGTGAAAGTAGATCAAACATAAAAAAGACAAAGTAGAATTTATCCTTACAAAAAAATTAAAATTAAAATTTATTACAATCTTATTTGCAAAGTAACTGTATAGTTTACATTTAAAATTAGTTAAATATAGATCACACTTATAATAAATGTAGATTATTGATTCTTTTATTTTAATGTATGTAGTATTGTTCTAGTTATTATAACAACAATCTTAGGCCCCGTTTGTTTTGGGAGATAGAATAGAGGGGATTAATAGTGAGGGGATTAATAGTGAGGAATTGTTAAATTATTTTTATACAAAATAATAAAACAAATAAAAAAATATAAAAAAATAAACATTATATTTTAAAAAAAATTCCCAATATAAAAAAAAATTAAAAAAAATTTAATCCCCTCACTATTTTTCTAATACTATCTCTACCTCCTCCTTACCAATCCCCCTTCCTCCTCCTTACTAATACCAAGGGATTACTAATCCCCTCTATATCTCTCAAAACAAACACTCCATTCTCAATCCCCTCCTCACTATCAAACCTAATCCCCTCCCCATAACCCCAAACAAACGGGGCCTTAGGTACAAAAAAAATATTCTCCTAAACATTTTATAAAATCATTTTGTAGCCTAAATTCATTTTGTTTGTAAATCTTATAATATATGAGTTAAATTTGAATTGAGTAAATTATATTTTATCCATTTATGTTTGGCCACTTTCTTATTTTAATTTTTAAAACTTATTTTTTTCTACTTTGGCCTTTTATGGTACAAGTTTTTCTCAATTTATTCCTAAAATTAATTTCTGTTAAAAATTAGATAAAAATTAATATATTAACAATCACGTTGTATGAAAATATTTTATTTTATATAACTCACATTGCTTACATAAACTTAAACCCTAATATAATCATATATTTTTATATTACGTGATAGTTATTATGATATTTTATTTTTAATTTTAAACAAAAATTAGCTTTAAGAGGAAATTGAGAAAATTTTAAAACATAAAAAGCTAAACTGAAAAAAAAAAAATAATTTTAAGAATCAAAATAAAAAATGACTAAACACAAAAGGAGCAAATCATAATTTATTATTTACCCCATTTGAATCATATATGCATAAATTATACTACATTTTTTTTTTATGTTATTATAATAGGCATACCGTTTCTTTGATTTTCATTGGTCAAAAACCGCTGATTGCGCGAGCCGCCATTGATTTCTCGTTTCCTGTTTTCCTTTCTTTCCCTTTTTTTTCTTTTCATAATTTTCCACAAAACTGGCTGCCGTACAAATCTTTAAATTCCCTCCAAACAAAATGTGCCCAAAAATAATTTAATGAGATTGACTAATAAGTTTCATAATGGGAAATGTTTCGTAGCTCAAAACATTTTGTCTCGAATGGCTCGAGTGAGAAGACGCAGAGAAAAGTAGAGGGAGAGAAAGAGAGAAGCAGAGGGGAAGAGAGAGAGAAGACGATCGTCGCCCCGGCCAGCCGCCGATCGTCGCCCCTCCCAGCCGCAGGTCCGTCGATCGTCGCCCAGCCCAGCCCCGCCGCAGCCTCCGACCGCCGTCGCCCCGCCTCCGCCTCCTCCTCCTCCTCCAGCGAATATTATGCCCCCTCCAGTCCTCTTCCTCCTCCTCCTCCTCCCTCCTTCCTCCTCTCCTTCCTTCCTCCTCCTCCTCCTTTCTTCCTTCTTCTTCCTGGTCTTCGTTCTTCTTCTGCAAAAAAAAAAAAAAAAATCGAGCCATTCGGGCTCCCTGTTTTCGAGCTACGTAGCACGATCGTTTCATATTTTAGGCTTGTGATTTATATAATTCTATATTTTTATGTGTGATCTATTTAATTTTTCTAAATGTACAATGACTCATTTGTCTGTCACATTGAAGTGTTACGTTTGAGGGATTATATTGGAGTGTTAAGTTTGAAAAAAATACACTATGAAGTCTTTTATTGTGTTACATTTTTTAAGTGTCATGTTATTGAAATGTTACGTTTGAAAAAAATACATTGAGGACTCTTTTAGTGTTGGAGTGTTATGTCTATAAAAAGTATACCAATGAATTTTTTAACGTGTTACTTTAGAGGAGTTTTTTAGTATTACGTTTGAAAAAAGTATACTAATTTTTTGTTTTTAATATTAAGTTTGAGTGTTACATTGGAGTGACAGAAACGTGATCCAAAATTTGAATCCAACTTTCCTAGATAGCATCCTCCAATGAATAAGGGTAAAAATGTCTACCAAATCATATCAAAATTTAAAATAAGGTCTCACGGTAAAGTTATTAAAACAAATAAGATCTATCATTGTATTAAAAAAATTCATGGAACTTATTAGAATAACTGATTCCTATATGGAATTTTTTTGATAATTTTTTCAAAAAATTAAAATGTCACGCCTCACAGTTTGGACAATTAAATATTAAATTATGACTAAATCTCAATCAACATTCCATCATCCAAATCCTAGGGGTGAAACAAAATCTAAACGTTCTCGTCTCCATAAGGTTTAAATAAATTCTCATGCTTAAAAGATAACAAGGGATTTAAAAAAAACTAACAAAACACCAAGCAAACCATCCACCGTAATTTCATAACTAACAAATACCTCCAACATTAAAGTAGCAACAACTAGTCAAAACAACTTAAATAATGTAACGTTAAAAAACAACCAGCAATGCAAAATTGTCAAAAATACTAAGGTCATAAAAAAATAATAAATACATAAACTAATATCAATCCTAAGCTCAACAAAATCAAAAGAAGTCCAAAAGACATATCCAATAACTACAGTTATTGCACGTCACCACCGTACGCTATAAGAAAATGCACTTTTGGCAACTAAAGTTTTAGTCACCAAAAGTAAGGTTTTTAGTCGCCGAAGTCTTTTCCCGACTAAATATTTTGGTTGCTAGATTTGTCGCGGGAAAACGGTCGAGGAAGGTTTTGGCGACTAAAAAAAATTTAGTCGCCAAAAGTCCTATAAATGGCTACTAATGTTTTAGTAGGGAAAAGTACGAGGTATTGGCGACTAAATATTTTTTAGTAGCCAAAAGTCATAAATTGGCGACTAAATATTTAGTCGCCAAAAGTTTTCAAATAAAATTAAATTTCATTTTCAGCGACTAAAACTTTTAGTCGCCCAAAATATCATTTATTATTAGCTACAAAATATTTAGTCGCCAAAAAAAATTAATTTTCATATATTTTTTTAGCTACTAAACTATTTAGTCTTCTAAAGTCTCGTATATTTTTTACTACTAAATTTTTAGTTGTCAAAAAATCTTTGGTTTGTTTTTGGCTACTAAATTTTTAGTAGCCAACAAGTTTCATTTTGTTTTTTTTGGCTACTAAACATTTAGTCACCAAAAACTTTATTTAGTGTTATTTTTTTTTATTATTATTAATTTCTGCACAACCTGCATTTATTTCGTGCAACCTGCACCCTGTATATAAACAAAACAATACATATGTCTATTTCTATTTCACTTTCAACCATCCAAAAATTTGGTCTTGTAACATCAAATTCTATACAAACCAAATATAATCCAACCCAAAATAATAATTCCATACAAATAGATAATCATACAAAAATGATGTCCTCTGTATACAAAAAAGAAATATCCACTAGTAATCTATACCACCAGAAAATAACTTCATCTCTGTTGGATCAATAACTATTCCAGTAATTGGTAGTAGAAAAGCTCGAATTTGTAAAAGTCTTCCAGTAACAAGGTCCCTTACCTACAATACGAAAATAAGTCATTTCGAGAAACAAAAATACTCATGCTAGGAAGATATTATTATGAAACATTTAACATAATTAAGTAACCTTGCATGTGCCATCGAGGGAGCTTAATAAAAAAATTGAACTTGAGCTTGATAAAACATTTAACAAAAATACTCATGCTAGGAAGATATTATAAAGAGTTTTTTCTTTGTCAATACTTGGACTGGACTTTTTCATTAATATAATCATGAAATTTAGCTAACCAGTTGTTTTAGACCATCGCATCATGTTTTGGATGAGAAGAAAGAAGAAAATCAACCAGAACATGAGGGGGAAAAAACAACAAGAACATGAAACATTTGTTATCGATTTCAACACATTTTTCACAGTTGTCCCCATAATTTTTATAAATATCATTAACACATCATTTTGGATATATTTGACATGCACTGAGAAAATTAATCCAGACAGACACTAGAATTAGATATTCGACATGCACTGAGAAAATTTGCAAGCATTAACACAATATTCACATAACGAGAAGATGAACTGACATATTTTCCCTCATTTATCACTAACATTTATATGATCCTAGCATTCCTTGTTTTGTATTGGCATTTGTAACCATGCAATATTACAAGTTGCATTTTCTCAACCTACGGGTCCGAATAACATTCCGTCAGTTGTCACAAGTCATATTTGGCATGGGGAAGCTGTTTGTGTTGGCCACAATGCAAATCAAGGGCTGTTTTGAATTTTCGCCGCGAAACGCCGTTTTTCGACTAAGTTTTGGGCGTATTCGTCTCTAAATCCCAACCTACGGGTCCGAATAACATTCCGTCATTTGTCACAAGTCCTATTTGGCATGGGGAAGGTGTTTGTGTCGGCCACACGGCGGTTCGGGGGTTGTTTTCAATTTTCGCCCCCAAAACGTCCTTTCTCAACTAAGTTTTGGGCGTATTCGGCTCTAAATCCCAACATATGGGTCCAAATAACATTCTGTCAGTTGTATCAAGTTATATTTGGCATGGGGAAGCTGTTCATGTCGGCCACACAACGGATCAAGGGCTGTTTTGAATTTTCGCCGCAAAACGCCGTTTTTCGACTAAGTTTTGGGCGTATTCGTCTCTAAATCCCAACCTACGGGTCCGAATAACATTCCGTCATTTGTCACAAGTCCTATTTGGCATAGGGAAGGTGTTCGTGTTGGCCACACGGTGGTTCGGGGGCAGTTTTCAATTTTCGCCCCCGAAACGCCCTTTTTCAATTAAGTTTTTGGCGTATTTGGCTCTAAATCCCAACATATGGGTCTAAATAACATTCCGTCAGTTGTAACAAGTCATATTTGGCATGGGGAAGCTGTTCATGTCAGCCACACAGCAGATCAAGGGCTGTTTTGAATTTTCACCCCCGAAACGCTGTTTTTCGACTAAGTTTTGGGCGTATTCGTCTCTAAATCCCAACCTACGGGTCCGAATAACATTCCGTCATTTTTCAAAAGTCCTATTTGGCATGGGGAAGGTGTTCATGTCGGCCACACGACGGTTCGGGGGCTGTTTTGAATTTTCACCCCCGAAACGCCCTTTTTCAACTAAGCTTTGGGTGTATTCGGCTCTAAATCCCAACATATGGATCCAAATAACATTCCGTCAGTTGTAACAAGTCATATTTGGCATGGGGAAGCTGTTCGTGTTGGCCACATGGCGGATCAAGGGCTGTTTTGAATTTTCACCCCCAAAACGCCGTTTTTTGACTAAGTTTTGGGCGTATTCGTCTCTAAATCCCAACCTACGGGTTCGAATAACATTCCGTCATTTGTCACAAGTCCTATTTGGCATGGGGAAGGTGTTCATGTCGGCCACACGACGGTTCGGGGGCTGTTTTCAATTTTTGCCCCCGAAACGCCCTTTTTCAACTAAGTTTTGGGCGTATTCGGCTCTAAATCCCAACATATGGGTCCAAATAACATTCCGTCATTTGTCACAAGTCCTATTTGGCATGGGGAAGGTGTTCGTGTCGGCCACACGGCGGTTCGAGGGCTGTTTTCAATTTTTGCCCCCGAAACGCCCTTTTTCAATTAAGTTTTGGACGTATTCAGCTCTAAATCCCAACATATGGGTCCAAATAACATTCCGTCAGTTGTAACAATTCATATTTGGCATGGGGAAGTTGTTCGTGTCGGCCACACGACGAATCAAGGGCTTTTCTGAATTTTCACACCTCGAAACGCCGTTTTTCGACTAAGTTTTGGACGTATTTGTCTCTAAATCCCAACCTACGGGTCCGAATAACATTCCGTCATTTGTCACATGTCCTATTTGGCATGGGGAAGGTGTTCGTGTTGGCCACACGGCGGTTCGGAGGAAGTTTTCAATTTTTGCCCCCGAAATGCCCTTTTTCAACTAAGTTTTGAGCGTATTCGGTTCTAAATCCCAACATATGGGTCCAAATAACATTCTGTCATTTGTCACAAGTCCTATTTGGCATGGGGAAGGTGTTCGTGTCGGCCACACGGCGGTTCGGGGGCTATTTTCAATTTTTGCCCCCGAAACGCCCTTTTTCAACTAAGTTTTGGACGTATTCAGCTCTAAATCCCAACATATGGGTCCAAATAACATTCTGTTAGTTGTAACAAGTCATATTTGGCATGGAGAAGCTGTTCATGTCGGCCACACGGCAGATCAAGGGCTGTTTTGAATTTTCACCCCCGAAACGCCCTTTTTCGACTAAATTTTGGACGTATTCGTCTCTAAATCCCAACCTACGAGTCCGAATAACATTTCGTCATTTGTCACAAGTCCTATTCGGCATGGAGAAGGTGTTCGTGTCGGCCACACGACGGTTCGGGGGCTGTTTTCAATTTTCACCCCCGAAACGTCCTTTTTCAACTAAGTTTTGGGCGTATTCAGCTCTAAATCCCAACATATGGGTCCAAATAACATTCCGTCATTTGTCACAAGTCCTATTTGGCATGGAGAAGGTGTTCGTGTCGACCACACAGCGGATCAAGGGCTGTTTTGAATTTTCACCCCCGAAACGCCCTTTTTCGACTACACAAATCCAATTTATTATCCTTTTAAGGCAGCAACTAAAAGGTATAATTGGAAAAATATAAAGAAAAAGAAAACTAAATCTATCAATTGAAATAAAAATAACAATAAAAAAAGAAACATAATATCATTCATGGCTAAATAAATTAGAGCCTAACAAACAATTTGAACAATGGCATGATGGGGTATGATGGGGTTGTCAATCGAAAGAAAAATGTTGATTCAATCGATGTCATAGCCTCCTCTGCAGTCTGCACATATTCCAAGAACTTCAATCCTAAGATCATTCTATTAACAATGACAATAGACAAAGCACATGCAGATATAGTTACAAAAGCCAGGATTTCCTGAAATCAATCCATGTAGAGTGACACCTTATAATAAGAAATAAGACCTATGATATTGTGGGACACTAACTGAAATTGAATTGTTATGAATTAACAAGGGCAGCAAGTAACAGTATGAGCACAAGTCGAATAAGAGATAAAACTAGATTTTGACAAAATAGAAATATCATACCATACCCATGATCATAACCCTTTTAACTTCTAAGTTTGACTAGTACCAAATGAAACATTTTAGTAAACCATAAATTGTTGTGCTATGAAGTACCTAAACTTAGTTGAGAATTAATTGTTGTGCTATGAAGTACCATTTTAGTAAACATTTTATTAAAACATTTATGTCTTAATCATTTGCAAGTTGCAACGAGCATAATGGGGGGAACTTCCTAAACTCTATATACAGTGGCAGGATAGGGAATTAATTCAGTCTATCCATTACAATGAAATGAGTAACAGTGGTAAAAAGAAAAAAGCAAAGAAGAGTAATATACTAACCACCACAGGTTCCCTTGGATCAATAAATTCTATAGAGGTAGGACCCATTGGTGACCGAATCTCCCATGTTATGGTAGGCTGCCATCAATAAAAGCATAGCAACAATAGTTATTCATAAGCACATAAAAAGGCAAGAAACCAAAATAGCTTCCAACGGAACATCCACTTTTTAATGACCCAAAAAGCTCATATAAAATGCAGACACTAGATGTGTCAGGCTCCCAACATTGCTCACAGACTACCTCCTCGCAAGCTTCCCATAATCCCCTTGGAAAGCAAATTCTTTGGAGATTAAGGAAGAAAGAAGAAATGTATACATATGCACACACATACAGAGAGAGAGAGAGAGAGAGAGAGAGAGAGAGAGAGAGAGAGAGAGAGAGAGAGAGAGCATTGACTAAGTTGCTAGGATGCATATATTCCAAGATAACAAATAGCTTTGGCTAGATTCTTTGAGTAACACTTATATTAACTATTCATGCATTTCTTTTCTTGTAACTCTTATGTGGTAAATATATAGGAGAAGAGACATATACAATCAAATGTTAACAACCACATTCTAACTATTCTCAAATGAACTTGTTATAAACAGGCTACAATTGATATTAAGGAAAGTTCTCCACACAGATAAACCTTATCCCTATAAATCAATGGCCACATTTTTAGAGTTATGCATTAGCTCTGCCAAAATACTAATTTTATCAATGTCTTTATATAGTGTATCATAAAATAAGGAGCACCAAGGGGCTACAACCCATATACAAAAGTCCATAAGACCTATCTCATCTATACATTCAAATTACTCAAACTCTTCAACAAAATCCAAAAATCAGTTCAAGGATGGATCAAATTTCCTTGAGAACCAACTATACAAAAATGATAATAATCCACTTTTCACTCTAAAAATAGGAACTTCCTTCCCATCAAAGGTCCTCCTCTTGCATTCTTCATCCATATCAAGACAATTTTTATTGTTAGTTTTTTAACACTAATGTTGTTAGTCAAACAACATGCATAATGTAATAACTCACCAACGAATCCCTTGATGCTTCATACATGAGCAGCCTCCCTAACTCAGCCATGGCATTTTCTTTAATAAATATGATAACAGATAACATTAATGTATTAATAAGGAAAAAAAATTAAAATTTGTAAGTTGTAACAAATCATGGGAAGCAATACAATTTTTTTGGAAAATGAAAACCTTAAAAGAGCAAGACTGTATTTTGGAAACAAAATCTAAAAAGGGACACGAAGAAGTAGTTCTTTAAAACTTTACCAAATACAATCAAGATAGATAAAATAAATTTGCATATTCTAATACAAAGGAATTTAAAGACTTCTAGTTCTTGAAAGAGTAGATATTCTCAAGAACGACCGCAACGGAAATGAGTTTGCACTAATGGCATCTCAAGTCATTAAAAAATTAAAAACATAAACTTCGAGAGATAATTTAGAATGAGTTAATTAGACTGAAATCTCAAATCTTCAAGGTTTTCCACGATACAATTTCATGTGTCCTACATAACAATAAGCATAAGACCTTAAAGAGCTAAGAGTTCATTAAGAAATGTTTCGTATTTATTTTCTATGCAATTGATGTGCGGATACTTATTGATTAATTGATCATATCTTGATAAGGCAACTTAAATAATAATTAGCTTAAAATTTGCCAACCATCTTTAGGAGTTTGACCAATTCACCTCATTTATGCACAAACTTGTCAATCTCCACTATTCCAAATTCATCTAAATCATCACCATCAGGAATTTGAGGAGAATGGTCATATCCACATTGTCATATTAGAAATGTCTAAGGTAGAGCAGATAACTAGGATCGCATAGGTGAATTCAGAAGCCCTAATGCTTGTTTGAAACAAAGATACTTCAATTTCAATTGTGTAACATGTGCAACATGTTAAATGTTCAGCGCAATACCAATTGACTAATGCTATCGCTTTTGTTAATGGGCATCCTATTTCAATACAGTCACTCAAAAAGACAGTAGTTTTTTTATTTTCAAAACTCACCAAATAGCATTTTGAGCTCCAAGAATGATAGACCTAAACCTTCAACTGATGGTCTTGAAGTGCACATTTTGTTCATCTAATGAAATTAAAATGAACCAAGCAATACATACCAAAACAAAATTAAAAATTTAATGTAATAAACTTGGATTCAAATGTCCAGAGTATATTAAGGGAGCCATAATTTTGAGTGACCAATCAACTTTCTATGACAATAGACTATTATACACGTGTATAGATAAGTATAAAATAGATGGGTGTGTTACATGGAAGAGGAAACACATGAGATTTCCCAAACCAGCACAATGAATATAGTTACTGAATTTGGGATTTCCTAATCCCCAATCATGTCCCAAATTCTTGCTCAATCCAGCTTGAATTTGGGATTTCTGTGTAAAAATCAACACAAACCCTATACCAAGTGTGGGAAATCAACACAACATTAACTCAAATTCAACACAAAATTAAACAACAAAAATCATATAAAACCCTAGGGCAAGTGTGAAATGGAGAAATAGAGGAAGGAAGATAGATAGAAAGAGAGAGGGAGATCAAGATGCACAGAGAGAGAGAGAGATAGAGAGCTCCATCGACAGATAGAGATAGAGACTGAGAACGACAGAGAGGGAGAGAGACTGAGAGCGATAGAGCGAGAGAAACATACCTGTGATTAAGTGGCGCTGGTGCTTTGCAGGTGGCAGTGGCGATGTGCGACGGTCTCTCTCGCCGGTGGCCAACGACGGTGGTGAGCGGGGTAAGGCTTGGTCGTGTCGAAAGAGAGGGAAATTTGTTTGAGACAGTGTATACCGCGTGTGTGTGAGACAATGTTTTAAAAATCGGACCGGTGAGTGAACCGGAAAAATGATCGGGTGGACGGGTCACCGGTTCAACCGTCGGGTTGAACCGGAATCGAACCGTGACGTCATAAATATATTAAAATTATATTTAAATAAAAATATAAGTAATAAAATTATAAATTAAAAATTTTAATAATCTTAAATATTTCTCTTAATACTTTTTTTATTAAAAAATATATTTAAAAATATTATTAATTTTAATTTTGGAAGAAGAAATCAAATATTCAATATTCCCTCCATATGATTTTAATTCAAGTAATTTGATTGAAAGAAAAGCAAAAATTTTGGAGGGATATCAAAATTTTAAGTTTCCCTCCAATAAATTTGATTGAATCCCACATAGATTTCTTGAGTTTTTTTGGGAGAATTTTTTTCTTATAAATAGATAGAAGTTTTCACAATAATTTCAAGCTCTCAATGGGATTCCTCACAAGAGGAAACCCTTAAAAGAGAGTTTCCAACTAAATTTTTATTATATATATATAATATAATATATATATATATATATAAAATAAGAAAGAAAGAAAGAAAGAATAAAAAAAAACAAAGAAAAAAATACAAAAAATCCGTTTTTAAAACTCGGTGAACCGGGACCGGGTCAACCGGTTCGGCGGTTCAACCGGCGGTTTTTCCGGTTCTCTCAAAAGAGGCCGGTTTTCGACTATGACCGGTTTACTGGGTGTACCCGGACCGGAACCTCGACCGGTCGGCGGTTCAACCGGTTGAACCGGCCGGTCCGGTCCGGTTTTTAAAACCATGGTGTGAGAGACAGACATATCGGGCGCCAAATTATATTGGGTTCTCTCTAAAAAAAAAAAATTGAACTTTTAGCGACTATTTCAGATTTTAGTCACCAAATCAGCTTGTTCAGCGACTAAACTTAGAATTAGTAGCATAAAATATTAACTTTTGGCGACTAATTATTTTTTAGTCGCCTATAACTATATGTTTCGCGACTAATTTTCTTTTTAGTCGCCTATAACTACATGTTTCGCGACTAATTTTTTTTTTTAGTCACCAAAAAACAATGTATGTCGACTAAATGAAAATGGTAGCCAAAATTTGAACCTTTGGCGACTAAAAAAAAAATAGTTGCCAAAAGGACCATTTTTGGCGACTAAAATTGTTTTAGTCGCCAATTTTGATCGCCAAATATGTAAATTCTTGTAGTGGTAGCCCCAACTAATCCTGTAAAGAAAGCTCGACTGCGCTCAAACAAAACGCACCTAAGTTGCCAAGAAACAAAACAGGTCAGTATACAGGTATACTGGTATGAGTACAAGATTTAACATCCATGTGTCCACCAGACACAAACAAAAATACATTTAATTCTTGTTACAGGATAAGACAAGTAGTTCTATCCACACCAAGACGAATGGGTAGTTTCCCGAGATACGGTGTGTGGTAACCCTGCTCCGTATTATGCTAATTAATCTTACTTACGAATGTGATTATGTGTTTGATATGATTTTGAGTGCCATTTATATGAATATATGTGATTTTGAATTTTTATCTGTTCACCGTAGGAAAATCTGTTTGATTATCTGCTTTAGAATTTAAATTGAAGGTCTTATCGGCCACAGAAACCGAATTGACTACGCCATTGTGATTGGCGTAATTTTTAGAGCCTACGGTGAAATTTAATTGAATATTGATTCAGATCAAATTAAATAGATTAAATTGATGAAATAGTGCTCAATTAATTAGTGTTAATGGAATGTGATTAAGAGAGCCTATAAAAAGGCTCATTTTCACTCAATTTCCCTCTTTTATTCAATTTGGCTGAGAATACTCTAAGGAAAGGGAGAGAGGGTCGGCTAGAGAGAGAGGAGGGGAAAGCCATTGAAGATTTGAGCAAGAAACTTGAGTAATTTGAAGACCAACTCAAGAATAAACCATAATTTGGGAGAGTTGAGCTCCTAGGTGAGTAATTGGTTATGAATTCATAAGTTTAATATTGTAATTTTGTGAATTCAAGGCTTGATGGTGATCAAGAACATAATTTGAATTGAATTTGTTGAATTTGAAGCTTATATGTGCATGCATGTGCATAATTGCCATGGTTATACACATTCAAGCATGAGGCATGTTGAATATGGAGAATTGAGCACCAAACTTTACATGTATGAGTAATTTTGTGTAGCTTCATGATTTTGAACACCATTTGCACCATTTGAAATGGAATCAAGTTAGGATTGTACATGCATGCAAGATTCATGTAAGTAAAGAGCTTGATTGTTTGAATCTTGAAGAATTTGAAATGGTTTGAGAAATGAACCATGACTTTAGTCAATTGGCTCCCAATTAATCATGTCCTTATGTTAGGTGATGTCCCTCCATGTTTCTGTATTACAAATCATGAGTTTAAGGCCTTTGAATGTTGAATTTGAGCCTCAAGAACAGTTTTGGAAAACCCAGAATTCGGCATGTCCGCTCGAGTGAGGAAAGCGCCGCTCGAGCGTGAAATACAAGCTCTCAGCAGTTTTGCAGTCAGTGATGTTCGCTCGAGCGGGGAGTCATGTAGTATGACCTTCAGCTCGAGCGTCTGAATTTCGCTCGAGCGTAAAAATGAGGTAGCCAGTATTTTTGCAGACCATGAGGGTCCGCTCGAGCGTCGAAACCTATGCTCGAGTGGGGACCCCTGTTTCATAAATTTTGTAAAGGTGTTATGTGTTTCATTTTCCGTTCTCTTTCACTTCTAAGTACTCTTAGGCATGCATTGAGCATTATGAATGAATTAAAAGGATAAGAAAAAAGCCTAAGAGGGATGTATGAATTAAGAACGAATTGAATCGTTTGTGACCCATATGTGTTATGTAATGTGTAGGGTCGAGTTCAATGGTGAATCCACCGACAGAACACTGTGAGTAAAATCTTAATAAAGATATTTTGAAGTATGTTATTTGTCCAATTGCTTATTTCCCTATAAGTCTTATAAGTTTGTTAATTTGAATTGTGGACAAATATTTGCTATGCCATATGGTTGGGCTAAAGGCCGTCTGACATGAATGAAAGAATGATTGGGCCAAAGGCCGTCTGACATGAATGAAAGAATGAATAGGTCGAAGGTCGTTTAACATGAATGAATGGGCCGAAGGCCGTTTGACAGAAATGATTGGGCCAAAGGCCGTTTGACACAAATGAATGGGCCAAAGGCCGTTTGACGCGAATGATTAGGCCAAAGGCCGTCGGACAAGAACGATTGGGCCAAAAGCCGTCGAATATGAATGAATTGGGACTGAGGCCGTTTGTTGTGTTTGGAACCGCAGTCACTTAACCTACATGTATATATATATACTAGATAGAAATATGAATTGGGCCCAAGGCCGTCTGATGTATGTTGTTCTAAATACCGTTTGTGTATCTTCTTTATTTGATGTTATTCACTAGGCTTTCACTCACGCTCATTCATGTGTCTGTAGGTGAGCCAAGGGAGGTCCAAATCCAGCCGCAGTGAAGTTTGTGTGAAACAGTCAAGGTTTTGAAGAGTCAGCCCATACGTCTCACGCATGAGACTTGTTTTCGCCCTTTTGCTATTTTGTTATATTTTTGTCATGTTGGCGAGAATTTTGGATTACGATTGTATATAGTTTTGATTGGCTGACCATGACTTGAATGATTCTGTTGTGTAAAGCTTATACGTTAACTTTCCTTGATGTGAGTTATTAATGTATGTTTGTGAAATGTTATGACGTACCATGTAAGCACAGCTCTATGGATAAAAGTTTGAAATTGCTTCCGTTTGGCCCCCTCAACTCTGTTAAAACTTATTTGATTTGGTTTAAGGTCGTAGGTAATCTCGTGATTACTGGCCGGTTATGTCCTTAACCCATGGGGGCGGGTTCGGGTCATGACACGGTGACATTTAGTTTCTTACTCATACACAATGAAATATAAATTGAGTATAAAATAAACAAACTAAAAATAAAAATATGATGGGTCGGCCCTATATAAAAAAAAATTAGTAAGGCCTACCATCCTGCAAAAAAATAAAGTTAGTATAATTTAATCATAAGTAACTTGCAAAAAAATATCAAAATACATCGTTTCATATTTAAATAATTCGAATTGACCAAAATTCAAAGAACAAAAGTTGTACAGAATCAAATTTCCTAAAAGACATTGCAAACAAATTTAGTAGAAACTGAATAGGTTGAGAGAAAAACTAGATAGAAGAACCTAGACGGAATTAAACCGAAAAATCTAAAGCTGAAAACGAACAGAAACTTCCCTAAGATGATTTTTTTCGGAAAAGTTCAAAACACGAAAAGTGTGCAGAATAATGTTTTATTTTAATTTATAAGAAACCAATAAAAATGAACTCGTTTCGTGAGTTAAAACAACATATAAAGTATGTCCTGCTAAAATGAATAAAAACTATTGTAACCAAGATAATCCAATTACAAGTTCTAATCGATCTTTTTAATAAGAAGTTAAAACACAAAAGTTGTCTAGAATCACGTATACATGCCTCTGCTCAAATTTCATAATTTATTGAGGTTGTTTACTATTTTTCAAGATGTGCAAATCAATACAATTCACACTATACTAATAAACTCATAATTAAATTCTTTGTACTTTAACTCCACCACTTCGGCCCTTCACTTCCGACCAACACATATATCCCATGTGCCTCCTGTATATACCTAACACCGCTCCGAAGCCAAACTTGCACGGGGATATCGTCCCGAGTTTGACCCACACTCCTTAGATGGTTAGCATATACGTACACGCGTAAATCAAAGTACTCGTCTACTCATGAGAACGAGATAACAATATATATATATATATATACACAATCTCTCATCCATTCATGAGATCAAACATAATAATGCCAAGCCTAAGACATTCAAATAAATCTTATAATCCTCACATTTCTTTTATACACTATTTCTTACCGATACTCAAATAAAACAACAATCCATGGAATCATGGTAGAGTATAAGGAATTTATCTATAGGTTCTAAGTTTATTTTAATTTCATATATCCATGAGTGTGATTACAACCATAAAATAAATCCATATAAAAACCCTAAACCTTACATACACAACTAATTAAAATAATTAAAATCAATCAATCATCTAAAAACCCTAAACCTTACATACACAACTAATCAAAATAATTAAAATCAATCAATCATCTTCATGTAAATATAAAATCAAACCAACATCAAATAAATAAAAATAAATAAATAAAAATAACAAATTAAACAGAAATCAAGAGAAGTGGGTTTTGTACTCACAATATTTTTTTGAAGATCAAAGAATCAATTAAAAAATTAATAAAGCCACCAAAACAAAATCCTAATTTTTTTCTCCTTTTCTTTTCTCTCTCCCGTGGCTTTCTGCTGCTGCTCTCGTTTTTTTTTTTTTCCCCTCTCTAATGCAACCTAATAGACATTTGTACGAGTATGAAATAATCTTCTCGTATAATCTTGTTGATCAAGTTTGCACTCCTCCAAACGTCATCGCTTTGTCACCTGAAAACACAAACATGAGCTAGCCGTCGGGTGTGTGCCGGAAACCTCTCCAATGCCTAAGTCAGGGAATAGACAATAGACACAAAAACTCTGTGTATTCTAGAGTAAAGATTGTGATACCTGTACATAGGTCTATAATGAGCTTTTATAGAATCCATATAGCACAATCCTAGTAGGACTTCAATTCTCTTTAGCAGAGTCCTCCTAGGAATCAAAAAGGTAATGCTCATCTTTCTACACCCTCCTCCCTGCTTAACTAAGTGAGATAGTTTTATCACGGTAGCATAACAAAACAACCAAGCTAGCACCACCGTGCTTTACGGCAAATTTCACCGAGCTTGCCTAGCTCAGTTCTACCTTGCCTCTCACAGCTCGGCTCTCTTCTCTCTGTACCTCGGTTCAGAACATTAAAACCAGCCTACTGGCAAACAGTTTTGACCAAACTGACAGGATAAAGGACCGAGCTAATCAAGCCATCACCACAACCCATAGCTCGGTCCATTTCCCATTGGGTTTCAGCTCGACCCATTTTAAAACATAAATTACCCTCTCAATTGCCCCTTAATTCCATCTGCAACGCATGATTTGAGATTATTCTTCTTCAGTAGAGCTAAAACATCCAAGTGAACCGAACTAAAAATAAGTAACTCCTCTGGAATAAAAATATCCAACCCCACCGAGATGGATAAGCTCGGTCTTCAGCTCTGTACCTACCACGACCCGTCGTTTCATGTTCCTGACACCATGTTCTATCCGTGACACGTGGCAGATGTCTATTGACTCTTTAAATTGCAACAGCCGTCCCACGTTTATCAAAAAACATTTTGAAAAGTCCCACCGTTTCTATGCCTACTCAAAACCCATTTTCTGAATCTTAACCCCACTATTCATCTTCTTCCACCATTGTGCTTCTGAGACCTACTCCCTCTGTGCTCCAGTATCTCCTTGCACTATACTTACTCCATTGCTGTTTGGATTTTTCATTCACACTCAAACTCGTAAGTTCTTGTAAAACCTTTTTTCCTTATGCTCCTTTGTATTCATTCTTGTATTTTCATCTCTTAATATTTAATTTCCATGTACGTGTGTTGAAAAAATTTGAACAAACACTTATGAACTTGAAAGGAATATTGCCAATCATAAAGGCACACCAACTAGTTTTCAAAAAATATGTTTCGATCCAAAATCTCTCTGAGACCGAACTAGGCACTTGTTTTGTGAATCCAAAGTCGCCTAAGACCAAACAAGGTACTCGCTTGTGACTTCAAGGTCTATTCCAGACCAAGTCATGAACCTTAGGTTGATCCTGACCTTACGACCGAACTAAGAACTAACTGTAACCCAAATGTAGCCGAGCTAGGTTTATTTTACTTCTGCTTGTTTTCTTAGCCCGGTTCAATTATCTGGGCATAACACTTTATTGTCACTTTGCAGACTTTACTAGGTTGGTCAGGCACACCTTTGCACCTTGACCCTAGATGGCTTTACTCAACCGAGCCAACCAAAGCCTCAGATACGCCGAGCTAGGCTACTGTGAACAATTTTGACATAATAAGTTATCATGGGTAAATACCGATTTCTTGTGGACTCCCCTGGGGCCATAGCTGAATTTCGGAGGGACTACCAGATTTGGGACGATGTTCACCTCTCCCTAGCCGAGCTAGAAACAACACCTTGGGG
The DNA here is from genome assembly GCF_055761805.1 of Camellia sinensis. Classification (NCBI taxonomy): domain Eukaryota; kingdom Viridiplantae; phylum Streptophyta; class Magnoliopsida; order Ericales; family Theaceae; genus Camellia; species Camellia sinensis. The sequence continues at coordinate 189,420,035 of NC_138961.1, read as the reverse complement.
CAAACCGGGCTTCGTCCCATTTACCATGATATCCATTGTAGAAGCCGGCCTTCGATTTCTCGTCCAGCCTCTAATTTGTGAATTTCTTAGGCAAATAAGACTCTGTCCCACCCAACTTTCCACAAATACATATAGGATAATAAATGGCATCGCTGAGCTAAACCGTCGGCTCGACCTCAACCTCGGATTGGCCGAGCTATTCCATCAATATTGGCTCGGCCAAAATGATGACGGTTGGGTATGTTATTTAAGTGTATGAAGAGGCCGAGAAAAAATTATAAAAAACACATCGAATAAAGACGTGAATGACGACGACTTCTTTTGGGTTTCTGGCAATTTTGAGGACTAGGAAGCCCAGATACCGGGCTACAATATTAACTGGAATAAAGGGACAGCCAGTATGAATACATTGGTTTAGTTTTCTATTTTTGCTCTGTTGTTTATAACTTTTCGCCATGCTAACCGTTGCCTTTCTCTTTGTGCAGACTTGAACCAACTAAAATTTCAATACTAATATGCCAATCAAGACGCCCTTCGTGCCACGCTCCGGTACCGTAATCGAGGTTGGGCCGAGCTGCTAAACTTCGAGCTGACTTACCGATATAGTGGAAGGAGGAAGGTTAGGGTAACTGTCTTTCTTCTAGAACCATCACCAGAACCGGACCCAAACTTGCCACAAATCAACCTGTTCCCCTTACTGAGGAATAAGAAATGGCCAAGCGCCGAGCTGTTCGAGCCCTGATCACTGAACAAACCATTACTCCAATTGCAAAGGTTAAGACCAAGGTGCCATAGGCCGATCAGACACATGAGGCAGTGGTAGCCCTTCCCATAGCCCAAACTTCGTCATCTCGGCCAAGCAAACGGTCGCGCACACAAAGCCTAAGGGATAAGGATGAGCCATCCCAAACCGAGCTCCAAGAAATAACACTCCCCCAAGGCTGCAACCGACCTAGCTCTTCAAATCCTCATACCCCGCCGGCGTAGGCACCAACAGCCACATTCAGGAGTCGCGCTATCACGGACTCAGACTTCGTCAGCGCCGAGAAGGACCATCTGTTGGCCTTCAACTTAGTAAAGAGTGTCTACCTTCCTTCCGACATGGAGCGGCATGAGGGCTATTTGCTCTTCAAATGACCGAGTTGAAGGCCATTTGCTCGGCATTCAAATCGATGATTCGGGTAAGCCCTAAAAATCCCCTCAAACTTGAACACTTGTTATGGTCCCAATGCATTAGTAGTCCTTTAACTGCTCTGAACTATACAAGCCCTGCAAAAGAGCCAAGTGGCTCATAAACGAGTACTTGAGCTCCAGAAGATGGCGCGGTCAGCCGTCACCAAGGCAGAATCCAAGGCAGCCGAGCTAAAAGACGCTCAGGCCAAGCTGGCCAAACTAGAGGCTGAAAACTCAAGGCTTGTCGGACTAGTCAGCACGGCCGAGGCTGATAAACAGAAGCCTTTAGCCAAGAAAAAAGACCGTTATTTACGTGAGCTGGCCAAGCTAGAGAGGAAGAAGAATGCCGAGCTGGAAGACAAGAAAAAAATACAGGACGCAGAGGACCGAGGCTTTAAGAAGGGCGAGGAGACGTACGTCCAGCAATGTGAAACCGCCAAGGATATTTTCTTCAAGTGCGGCTGGAAAGCCGCTGCTGAAAAGCTCGATTGCAGACATGACTCCGAAGTCTTCCTGAATCCCCTATTTTCTTGCTAAATCGACCACTTTGTATGGTCCTTTCCAGTTAGGTCCTGACTTGCCATCTCCGAGTACCAATGTATTTCCCATTACTTTGCGCAGTACCCAATCTCCAATCTTGAATTGCCTCGAACGCACTGTTTTGTTATATTTTTTGGATAACTCTTGCTGATATGAGGCAATGTGAACAAGTGCTCTTTCTCTTCTTTCTTCTGCGAGGTCAAGTTCCAAGGTTATGGCCTCTTCACTCAAACTTGGGTCAAAATTTTCGCTTCTAATAATGGGGATGCCTACTTCCAGTGGGATTACTGCCTCCATGCCATAGGCTAAGGAAAAAAGAGTTTCTCCAGTTGACCGCCGAGGTGTGGTACGGTAAGCCCATAAAACATGAGGAAGCTCCTCAGTTCACTTGCCTTTTGCTCTCTCTAACCTTTTCTTCAAACTATCTAAGACGACTTTGTTTGATGCTTCTGCCTAGCCATTCACTTGAGGGTATGCTGGCGTAGAGTTGTAGAATTCTATCTTGTATTCCTCACAAAAGCCTCTGAAAATTTTGTCATCAAACTGAGTGCCATTATCAGATATTAGAGCATTGGGTATGTCGAATCGAGTTATGATGTTCTGCCAAACGAACTTTTTAACATCTTTCTCCTTTATTGATGCGAGTGCTTCTGCCTCCACCCACTTTGTGAAGTAGTCTGTTGCTGTAAGAAATAACTTTCTATTGTCGGGTACAGTTGGAAGTGGTCTCACTATGTCCAGGCCCCACATTGCAAAGGGCCATAGGCTAGTTAATGGTAGAAGCTCTCTGGCTGGTTGATGTATTTGGTGTACGAACTTTTGACATTTCTCGCACCTCTTAACATATTTCTCTAAATCTGCTTACATGTATGGCTACCAATATCGTTGTGAAATTGCTCTATAAGCTAATGATCTTCTCCCTTGGTGGCTTCCGCATATGGCTTCATGTATCTTGAACAAAAATGCCTCAACCTTGCTGGGATGGACACATTTTAGGTAAGGTCCTGTGAAGGATTTTTTGTACAATGTCAGTAATGGAGAGAGCCAGAATCGCTGTGATTTTGCTCTAATTTTGTTGGCTTCTTTCTTTCTTTCAGGCAAGATGCCGTCTTTTAAAAATACTATGATGGGGTCCATCCAAGAAGGACCCAATTCGGCACAATATACCGCAGCTACTTCGGGTTCTTCAATGCTTGGTTTGGGTAAGAAGTTGATTAGTAATGGGTGTGGGATAGATGTATCTGCCATTGAAGCAAAGCCTGCCAGCTCGTCTGCTCTACTATTTTTTTCTCGGCCGATTTGCTCTATCCGAACTAGTTCAAACTTCATGATCTCCTTTCTGACTAAGTCTTGGTATTTAGCCATCCTCTCATCTTTTGCCTCGTAGTCACCTGAAATCTGGTTTACTACTAGCTGGAAGTCACTGTAAACCATTAGTTCGATGGCCTTCATGAAAAGTGTTGATTTTAAGCCTGCTAATAATGCTTCATACTCTACCTCATTGTTAGATGCTGGGAAGCCAATGTTAACTTCTTGTTCAATTGTTAGGCTATCCGGTGAGATGAGGACAACGCCAAGTCTTGCACCATGCCTACTGGATGCTTCATCCACGAAGAGTTTCTACATCTCTTTGACGAATAGCTTCCAGTAAGTAGAGGGATCGGATGATGTCTTGGGATCATGAGTGTTGCTAATGTTTTCTTCCAAGTCCATGCCTGCTGTTAGGGTTTGATCTTTATTGTCTGACTGCCTTAAGTCTTTACTTTTTGATGAGTCCTCACTAGGAATAGCATGATTTGCTCCTTTCTTCCTTTCCTCAATCCTGTGTAGCTTGCAATGTGGCTGGGCATCCTGCATTAGGGGTTGCGCAGTTCTCGCAGCACTTTTCCCCCTTACTTCGGTTGCGTCGGTCAAATCAATTGTGCAGATGTGATGACTTCCTGGTGTGAACTCAGCTACAAAGTCTACTAAAGCCTGGGCTTTTATTGTGTTCTGGGTTGAAACTTGATATCGAACTGCCCCAACTCCACCGCCCATTTCAAGATTCGTCCAGAAAAATCCTCCCTCTCAAACAAGGCCTTTAATGGAAAAGCCGTTAGGACGATCACGGTGTGGGCATGGAAATAGTATGACAACTTTCTTGAGGCCATCATCAAAGCTAATGCCATCTTTTCCAATGGTAGGTACCTTGTTTCAGCGCCCAGCAAGGTTTTGCTAACATAAAAGATAAACAGGTGTTAGATTCCTTCCGCTCTGACCAACACTGCGCTGACTGCATGCTGTGAAACTGCTAAGTACAAAAAAAGCTCTTCTCCTAGTACCAGGGTTACTAACAACGGAGGAGAGGTCATGTAGTCTTTCAAGCTTTCTAGGGCACGATCACATTCTTCATCCCACTCAAATTTGGCCTTCAGTGCTTGAAAGAATAGTCGACATCTGTCTGACGACTGACTTATGAACCAGGTGGACACAGCTGCTAGGCCAGTGAGATGTTGTACCTCTTTGACTGTATTGGGCCTCTCAAGATCTTGGATTGTTTTGATCTGAGAGGGATCAGCTTTTATACCCCAGTTGGTCATTAGAAAGCCTAGGAATTTGCCTGATCCTACACCGAATGCACACTTAGATGCGTTTAAACTTAACTTGTGGGACTTCAAAATCTAAAACATTTCATCTAGGTCCCTGAGATGGTCCTTCTCATCTTTGCTTTTGACCACCATGTCATCTATGTAAGCCTCCATTGTTCTGCCTAACAATGGTTCAAATATTTTGGTGATCATCCGTTGGAACGTAGCCCCTGCGTTCTTTAGGCCAAAGGGCATGACCTTGTAACAGTATAATCCTCTGGGCGTTGTAAATCATGTGACCTCAATACGCATCAAGGAAGCTAAGTCGATTATGCCCTGCCGTGAAGTCCACCAGTTGGTCTATCCGTGGTAGGGAAAAACTGTCATTTGGACATGCCTTGTTGACCGTTTTGTAGTCCACGCAAACACGCCATATTCCGTTCTTCTTTGGCACCACTACAGTGTTGGAGATCCACCTAAGATAATGTACTTCTCTAATGGCTCCTGCCTCCAGTAGGTTTCCTACTTCTTCTGCCACTATCTCTACGTGGTGGAGTGCTGATCGGTGAGTTCGTTGAATAATTGGTCTGGCAGTTGGGTGGACATTAAGTTGATGGAAAATGAAATTTGGATCAATTCCAGGCATGTCGTATGGTATCCAGGAAAACACTTCGATGTTGGAGGTTCAGAATTCCATGACCTCTATCCTCTCGGTGCTGAATAAAGACAAGCCGAGCAAAAAGAACTTTTCTGAGTTCTTTTCATCTATCTTTACCTCAACCAAGTCTTCCACTGCCTTCTGTTCTATTGCTTTGCCGACATCTGTAAACAGTTCGTTACTTTCTGGCTCTTCCATCATCTGAACAAACCCTTTTGCAGCACGGCTGTCGTTTACTGTGACGAAACAATGCTTCGACATGATTTGGTCTCTTGAGACTTCTTCAATCACGCCGGTTTCGTTTAGGAATCGTAATGCCTGATGGTAAGTTGACGCCATTGAGCGCATGGCATATAGCCATGCCCATCCCAAGATTATGTTGTAAGTGGAAAGGACTTTCAATATCCAGAATTTCACCTGTTTTGTCATAGTTCCAGCCTTGACTGGGAGGATTATCTTGCCCACTGGCCACTCTGGCATTGAGTTAAAACCGACAAGGAGAGATGTCGCAGGTGCTAGGTCTTTGTCCTCCAATTTCAGTTGTTTGAAGGTCTCGTAGTACATTGGCCCCGTTTGGTAAAGTTGTGGGAAAGTGATTATAACTTATAGCCTAACAACTTATAGCTTATAGCTGTGAATATAAGCTGATTTTTGACTTATAAATTAAGCTTCTCCTCCCCCACTCAAATAATAAGTTGATTTTTAACTTACAAAAAGCTATAAGCTATATTGTTAAGCTGAACCAAACACATCAAAATAGCTTAAATTAAGCTAAAAGCTGAAATAAGCTAGAAATAAGCCCTACCAAACAGGGCCATTATCTCGCATGAGCTTCCTTAATCAATCAGAATCCGCTTAATGTTGAAATTCTTGACACGCAAAGTGACCACCAGTGTGTCATTGTGAGGGCAATGTAGCCTTGCTAAATCCCTGTCTGAGAAAGATATGACGTTCGTAGCCTCTATTCTACCCTTTTTGATGGTAGGTTGTGCACCTAATACCTCTCTCAAGTGCTCAGCCTTTTTGATCATCTCCCTGAGCTCACATACTCGCTCAGGTTCGATGATCCCATGTATAACGTTGATTATGCCTTGGGGTGGACCGTCAACCGGCATCCCGTTTGGTCTGTTAAGGTCCTGGGGGGCTGGTTGTGTCCCTCATTCTATATACTGGTCCAGGTGACCAACAGCCACTAACTCCTCCAGATGTTGCCTCAATGGTGTGTAATTTCAGTGTGGTGCCCCTTCTCATCATGGAAGGTGTAACGGGACCTCTCATCATAGCCTTTTTGTGCTTCTCCCAACTTGGCTGGCCGCCGAATGAAGGGTTCGTCGCGTATCTCGCTGAGAATCCGGTATATAGGTTTATTGAATACTGTGGTAACGGCAGTGCGGATTCTTAACTTCCTTTTTTCTGAGTCCTCTCTGTTGGCTCGCCCGCCTCACCCATTCTTGCTTGGTTGTTCCACCGTATTGATTTTTGTTGTAGTCTTTTTATTTGGCATCGCTGTTGTGCCAGATTTTGCTTTAGCACGGGCGCTATCTTCCTCTACTCGGATATGTTGATGTACTCTCTCCATTAGGGATTCCATCGTGAGGGGTGGCATCATTGTCATTGAGTCCCTCAATTTGTTACCTACTGGTAAACCCCGTTTGTACTGTGCGATGGCGAGATTTGTAGGACAATCCCTAATCTGGTTGAAAGTCTCCCAATATCGACTGTTGTAAGACCTCAACATCTCCTTTTCGCCCATGTAAATGGAGAGTAGCTGGTCAATCTCCACTGGTGTCTTGGTATTCGTTCTGAATCTAGTCACGAACGCTTCTGCCAACTGTGCCCATGAGGCTATGCTGCCTTCTGGCAGCCTTTCGAACCAGGATAGACCTAGGTCGCCAAGGCTGGATGGAAACAGGATACACATTAGAGCCTCGTTTCGCCGGTATACTACCATAACATGGCGAAAGTGGCTTAAGTGCATGTAGGGGTCTGACTTTCCCTTATAAGTAGTGAACTTAGGTTGGTGGAAGCCTGAGGGTAGTGGTGCATTCTCAATTGCCGGAACGAACGGCAAGCTTTGTAACCTTGCTAATACTTTATCCGCTGGTTCATAAACAAGGCACGGTATTGGCATCCCTACCTCGACACTCCTACGTGTTCTTAGGGCCAATCGCTATAAGGCTGAAACTCTGCGAGGGTCGCGAGCCCTGGTGTCCTTTTTCTATCAGGCTCTCTCCTTGAGCACTGTTTGCAGATCAGCCGACCTTGGTAACTTCGTGTGCCTAGATATCGTTTGGTGCGTGTACGAGGGTCGATAACTGCTTCCCTCTATATACGACCTTTCAGTCATCGTTCTTTCAGACCTGGAATAACGAGTCCTGGAAGTCCTTGATTGAATGTCGCCTATTCTAAGGCTCCGACTTTCTGCTTACAATGGCATGACATGTCTGTCACGATCTTCTGAGAGGTAAGAGGGCGTGTTGCCTTTGCACCCTTCTTCTGTCGCCACCCCTTTTTCCTTTATCTGGCGCTTCATAGTCTCCATGTCTGCCGCCATCCTCCTTATTAACTCATCTTGCTCCCTTACGCGATCCTCCAGAACTTGAGGATCCAACATCTGCCTCTGTTTTTCAGGACTTTGAGAGAGACATAGACTAGTGCCCCATCTCTCCCGTGTATCCCTCTGGGAGTTCCGTCCTGGGGTTCTAATTCTGCCATGGGTGGGATAGAAGGTAAACCTTCGCGCCTCCCACCCCTCTCCGGGATTTGCCCGTCAACAGCGGATTGCGGCAAGTCTTCATTGTGCGCCATTGATTCCAATTAGAGAGGAAAACTCAATTAAAAGGTTTTGTTTTTGTGCAATTCCCACAGACGGCGCCAATTGCACGAGAACGAAATAATCTTCTCGTATAATCCGTTTGATCATGTTTGCATTCCTCCAAACGTCGTCGCTTTGTCACCTGAAAACACAAATGTGAGCTAGCCGCCAGGTGTGTGCCGGAAACCTCTCCGATGCCTAAGTCAACGAATAGACAATAGACACAAAAGCTCTGTGTATTCTAGAGTAAAGATTGTGATACCTGTACATAGGTCTATAATGAGCTTTTATAGAATCCATATAGCACAATCCTAGTAGGACTTCAATTCTCTTTAGCAGAGTCCTCCTAGGAATCATAAAGGTAATGCTCATCTTTCTACACCCTCCTCACTGCTTAACTAAGTGAGATAGTTTTACCACGGTAGCATAACAAAACAACCAAGCTAGCACCACCGTGCTTTACGGCAAATTTCACCGAGCTTGCCTAGCTCGGTTCTACCTTGCCTCTCACAGCTCTGCTCTCTTCTCTCTGTACCTCGGTTCAGAACATTAAAACTAGCCTACTAGCAAACAGTTTTGACCAAACTGACAGGATAAAGGACCGAGCTAATCAAGCCATCACCACAGCCCATAGCTCGATCCATTTCCCATTGGGTCTCAGCTCGGCCCATGTTAAAACATAAACTACCCTCTCATATAATATTATATAAATACACATAAAGATAACATATATAAATATAAATATAAGATCAACATATAGAAATATTCAAATTAATTATATTTAAATAAATATCACATTATATTAATTAAATAATACATTAAATTCTCGTATATCCACACAATTAATAAAATTAAAAATAAAATAAAGTAATAATAATAATAATAATAATTAAATAATTAAATAAATAATGACTTACGAAAAATCAGAGTCGCTACATAAAAATTATTCCCTCCAACAAAATTACATTTTCAAAATACCAACTATATACATGTTGTGCTCTTTTGTGGGGTTTACTTCAAGTCCACAAAAACGGTACGGATAATTTAATTTGTGAAGTTTATTGAACATATTATTCATGAAAGAGAAGATGGTGAGAGATCAATATCGAAGCGTCTCTTAATCATATTGATTGTGGGACGATTTGCAAGGTAGCAGGTAGAGGGTAAGAGTAAGATATAAATGGGTTAATTTTATAATCTTAGTAATGATGGTATTAATAAAAACAAGAAATGATATAATATATTATAAATAATCATGTAAAAGTTACTAGACTTAAAAATATAAAATGACAAATAAATTTATAAAAATTAGTATTTTAAGTGTAATATTTTAATCTGTCCCCGCCCCGCTTTCTCATCAAGGCAGGATTAGAGATGTAGGGACAAAGCAGAATGGGAAAAAGTTGCAATTCCTACTTTTACAGATTATCATCACCCTCTGCAAATTGTCAACCTTTCTATCCCTCCATATCTCTCCTTCTCGATCGCTGCCCTCCCCACCAGCAATATTGGCTCCCATGTAGGTCATATCATATTGCGTCATGAATGATCACAAAGTGTTAAATCACTCCCTCTCAAATACTCGGGTTATTATAAAATGTGTTTAATAATGTAAATCTGTCAAAAAAAATATACACTATCATTGTATTAAAAAAATAGGCGAATTACACTAACAATCTTTATAATTTGAGATTTGTGTCATTTTGATTTCTCACTTTTTAATTGTGACACATTTAACCCTTAATTTTGAATCTTATTTCAAATAAAGATAATTGAAAATCTATTGCTCAATTTCAAAAGCAAATTGAGCAATTTAATAAAATATAAATTAGTTTGATAAAAATAAATATCAAAAAATTATTTTTTAATTTTTAAAAATTATTTGTACCCACGAAAGATAAAATTATATCAAATTGATAAATATTTTACATATTTATTTATTTATTTTAACCAAATTAATTTTTAATATATGTTTGGATGATGATCATGTAATGGGTGGTTGTTTTTATTTTAATTAAATTAGTTTCTATTATTTCGAAAGTCAAATATGACGATAACTTTGATATCATTACTAAACCAATCCATTAAATCAAAAAATTCAAAACTAAAAACATTTCATATGTTCAATATATCAATTACACATTAAAAACCTAATAACCATCCATTACATGATAATTATCCAAAAATATCTGTTAACAACAAATACAACCATCTATTACATAATAACCATCGAAAAACATCAAAAAAACGATCAACCATTACATAATCATCATCCAGACATATAATAAAAACTAATTTGGTAAAATAAAATAAATAAATGTGTAAAAGATTTATCAATTTTACATAATTATCTTTGGTGAGTAGAAATAATTTTTTAAATTTCAAAAATATTTTTTTGACATTTATTTTTGTCAATTTATATTTTATCAAATTGTCGACTTCGCCCTTGAAATTAAGCAATGATATTTTCAATTGTCCTTATTTAGAACAAGATTTAAAATTTAAGGTCAAATGTGTCACAATTGAAAAGTCAATGACCAAAGTGACACGAGCCCTATACTATAGGGACTGTTATTATAATTAGCCCTAAAAAAATTCATAGGGCTGATTAGAGTAATTGATTCCTATATAGGACTTTCTGATAATTTTTCTAAAAAATTAAAATTTATTCCCTCCAACAAAATTACATTTTCAAAATACTAACCATATACTTGTTGTGTTCTTTAGTGGGGTTTACTTCAAGTCCACAAAAATGATATGTATAATTTAATTTGTAAAGTTTATTCGACATATTATTCATGAAAGAGAAAAGGATGGGAGATCAATATTGAAGTGTCTCCTAATCATATCGATGATGGGGCATGGGGCGATTTGCGAGGTAGTAAGTTAGGGGTAAGAGTGAGATATAAAGGGGTTAATTTTATAATCTTGAAGAGACTAAATGTGAAATGGGTCGGGTCCAAGCTTGGGCCAACCCAATCCACTGAAGTCCAAGTCCAAGTGGGTTGGATGAGTATATGGGTAAACCAATTGAGCCCAACTTCATGATCAGCAGTCCACCCAAGTCCTCAAGCATTTGGGCCCAACCCGCAGTGGAAAGGCTAGTCCAGCCATGGTGCTGGGTTGGGCCGAGCTGCGAGACTAAATCTATGGGCCGAGCAGAAAATAGGCCGAGCCCATAGAAAGATATTCGAATAGGTCAGCCCATCTCCATGAATGATCTTGTAAAAGGCAAAGACAAGGCATAATGATGCCGAGCTAAGGCACATCGGCACCGAGCTGAGGAAACCTTGCAAGAAAACGTGGAAGTTGCGAATGTGTGCATGTGCAAGTTGCCACCTCAACTAGTCCCCTACACCTAGAATCACGAAAGTTGTTGAATCAAAGGAATGTGGTTTGTTATCAGCATGACTACAATGAGTATATGCATTCAATGATAATTACCAGGTGGTTCCCCATCTTGAACAATTCTAAAAGGACACCTGGCAGCATCCAAGCTCCAGGAACCCACCTTGAGAAGCAAGCGAGGAACATTATATATACAACATGAACTTCACATTGAAGGTAACTGAACTATTCCAAGTAAAATCATACATAGAGGGAGATTCAATTCTACATACACCTCTTCTCCGATCACTGATTCCCACACCGGAGGGGTTATCCAACCAACCCCGGCCGGGCAGCTCTAACGATGCTTCTTTTGGCAGGAATCCCAATCCCTGGAGAGTCCAACCGAGTGTAGGGCCCCGATCCACTTTTATCTAGTGCGGAATCCAGTACGCACAATTGGTGCGGTGAGCATGGATCACTTCATCTCTGAGCTCTGCACTCAGTTCCGGCGATGGGGATTGAAGACGTTCCGCCTCCAACACATACTCCACAAACGGAGAAGACAAAGGACAAAAGTTTGGCACTCCCAACAGTTCTAGAAGAACGAACTGGAAACAAAAACCAGACTCCTGAACCCGTTGAGCATCGATTACCCTTCGTTGAAGGTTCCTCTCATCACTTCCTTCTGGAAAAGGATTATAGAGATTGAATCATAGACTCAGGAGCTGAAAGCAGAATGACGGAAAAGGGTGCTGGGTGATCCGACAGAAAAAAGGACAGAAGCAGAACCCTCTTGCCTGCAACGAAGGAGCTCATCCAGAGAGCCACCAGTGAAAAAATTCCCTAGAAATGAGTTTGGGCAACGAAGCCAGCCTATCCCAGTACAGAGTGAAGCGGCAAGCAGCCACACCCGTGGGTCATGCCGGAGAAGGGCTAAGAGGCAGAAGACAGTCAGTCAGCAAACTGAGTACCCCCTACAAGACCTTCGTACTTGGTTAATCGGCAACAAGCAGAACGAACAACATCAGGATCATCTAGACCATCCTGTCCACCAAAGAGAACACCGAGTGTTGGATAGGCTCGTCTCCTCACCATTCTCCCCAAAAATTGAGGCCATGAGGCCCCCAAAGAAATTCACCCTACCAAAGTTCACTTTATACGATGGGAAGTCAGACCTGCTGACACATATTAGCCATTACAGACAAATGATGTCTCTATGGAGCCGAGATGAGGCACTGATGTGCAAAGTCTTCCCATCCAGCTTGGGAGAGACCGGACTTCGATGGTTCGATCGACTCCCCACTGGATCAATTCGTAGCTGGAAGCAACTCTCCGAAGAGTTCCTAGCTAGGTTTGTCTCCAACACTAAGATTCTGAAAAAGTCGGATACACTGTTCGGCCTTTGAAAGATACGGGAGGAAGCGCTGCGCAATTACGCTAGGAGGTACTGGGAAGAATACAATGACCTAGAGGAAAATGTATGTAGTGAACAGATGGCCGTCTTGTCTTTCAAACATGGCATGCGCCTGGAAAGTAAGTTGAGACAATCACTTACCAAGCGCCTGGCAACAGCGTTAAAAGACTTGCGTGCCAGGATTGAGCAATACACTCGCCTCGAAGACGATCAGATCCCCATTGAGGTAGCGTCAGCAGAACAAACAGCTTGGCACAAGAAAAGAATAGATCGAGGAGAACACAGAGGGATTACAGTGAATGAGGTGGATAAGTCCAAATCCCACGAAGCCGTCGTGACTGTGTTCAAAGAACCAATTTATCGAATCTTGGAAAAGATCAAGAGAGAGCCCTTCTTTGTTTGGCCGCCGAAAATGTTGGGAGATCCAACTCGGCGCAATCAGAAGCTCAAATGCACTTACCATCAAGATAGGGGGCACAAGACTCAGAACTGCAGTGCACTGAAACAACACTTGGAAGACTTAGTAGCAACTGGGCACCTTTGGGATTACATTGATCAGGATAAAGAAGTGACCGAACCAGGGAACCCACTACCAGAACCAAATATTGAGCATCCACCTCGGCTGATAATAAATGTGATACACGGGACAGTGACTCAGGAGCCTGAGGAGACACTGAGAGAAGAGATTGCTAAGGCTGTGCAAATCCAACAAGTCACGTCAGTGGAGCCCGCATCGAAAAAGGTACGCGCGATATCCAAATCTCCCTTGTGCACTGTTTCATTTACTAGAAAGGATTTAGAGGGCATACAGCACCCACATACTGATGCACTGATTATAACTGTGGGAATTGGAAAACGATTTGATGTAAAATGAGTCTTGGTAGATCAAGGTAGTGCAACAGATATATTGTATTATGATTTGTTCAGAAAGCTTGGTCTCTCCGAGCAGCACCTCACCCCAGCGGCAGCCCCGTTGGTCGGTTTCAATTCACAACCAGAATGGCCGCTTGGCAGAATAGTGTTGCCAGTCGTGGCAGGAATAAAAACCCTCCAGATAGAGTTCTTGGTAATTAATACACCATCCTCTTACAACGCCATACTTGGCCGTCCGTGGATTCATCAAATGGAGGCAGTCCCTTCAACCTACCACCAGCTCATCCATTTCCCAACGAAACACAGAGTAAAACAGATCTCAGGGGATCAAGTTGCGTCCAAACATTGCTTCATGGCAGTATTAAAGGCAAAGCAGCTCTGCAATCGGGTACAGATGGTAGAAGTGGCCGAACAGCCAGTCTTGGAAGATGTAGGGGGAGCTCCAGAGGAAAAGTACTTCTTTATCGGTACAGGACAAGGGAACTGACAAGGAAGGTGATTTCAAGGAGTACCAACGCTGGTAGTAGCGCTATTCCCAAACCCACCGAAATCAATACGGTCGCCACAGCCGACCCTTTTGCCAAACCGAGCCTACAAACAGCTGGCCCAGCCCGAACTCAGGGTAGAACTTTCACCCCCCTCTATATGAGCCTGACTAGCACACTAAAAGCCTTGATGGAAAAAGGGCATCTCAAACCCCTTGATCCTCAACCTCTTCCCAACCCACTCCCAGCCAGACATAACCCCGCCAAGTACTGTGTGTACCATCAGCAGCGCGGTCATGGCACTGACCGTTGCTACCGCCTTCGTCATGAGATCCAAAATCTCATCGACAACCGGACGATAGCTCCACCTTCGGCCCCCAATGACCAAACATCTCCTGCCTACCTCAATTACATCCACATACTGCCATCCACCTTTGACCCCAGCATATACATCACCCCGGCCCATCTACCCAAGCCTGAGGTGTTTATCCCAGAAAGCATGGACTTATGCATGATGGGTGCACCTGAACCTCAACCATCTCAAACCCGTGAACCCACTACTTCTGAGTTGATGGGAATGATTAAAGATCTTCAAAGAACCGTGACGGATCTGGCCTCCGGGACATTGGCTCCATCATCGACCACACCACATACCGGGAACTTCATGTCAAAAGGCTCCCCGATGTTGGGACGGGCTGCATTTGAGGAAGGCCAATCCCTTGGCAAAGTGGAGGCGAGTGGAAAGAACAAGGTAGGGGCGGGTATGGATCCCCATGAACATCTTCTGTCCGTTGTTGAGGCTTTGAAAGCCGAAGGACTGAACAAACAGCAAGTGCTTGCAGTGATTGCAAAAACTGTGGATAACACTTTCGCCACTCAGAATGAGAGTAGTCCGAATCAAATGGAACATCGGGGGAAGGGCAATCATACCAGAGACGATCCTGTTATCTCTAATCCTCCACTCGGAAGAGATCGGCAAACTAGGCCAGCACCTGCCAATCCCTTTACTGGTGCGCCCAGTAAAAATCCACAAGCCTTGAAGTACCAACCCCGAGGTCGGAGGGTCTTCCATGCCCTCTATATGCCTTTATCCAAAGCTCTCCAAATTCTTGTTGGACAAGGCCATCTCAAACCCCTTGAGCCTCGGCCTCTCCCGAACCCTCTTCCGGCTACACATGATACTACCCAGTACTGCGCGTACCATCAACAAACTGGCCATACTACCAACGCCTGCTTCCGTCTTCGCCATGAAGTACAGGATCTATTTGACAATGGGGTCATCCCCGCACCAGGTCCTGCAAAGTCTATCGGCACTTGATCAGTGAACTTGTAGGGGATAATGTGATGCGATTGGAGGGATGAACCACCTGCGGGCAGCGCCCAGTTACTCCAGATATGGTGGACGGCATGCATTGTTTTGAGCATTGGCGAATGCCGGTTTCCGACTCGGGTATTGGGTCGGTCTTGTTGTTTTGTTTTTGAGTCTGTCTTTTTGCTTTGAGTCAGTCTCTTTTTATTTTGGGTCTGTCTTGTTGTATCGAGTCAGTCCTGTTGTACAGGAGTCGGGTGATTCCGGGGGGGTGTTACCTCGGGCGTCACCATTTCGTTTTGTGTTTATCTTTTCGTTTTGTTTTAAGTCCGTTTCTGCCAGGGAGCCAATTGTACCAACAGATTTGAATGAAACAGCAGTAATTTTTGCACTTCTATGTTCGCTTCTGCCGTGTGTTAGTTGTGACGGAATCTGAATGAAATGGCAGTACATTCCACCTGCTCTCTTCTGCACCCCAAAATCATTGCATTTAACCTAAGTTTTTCAAAACTCTTTTTGAACATTGCAGTAAAAACGAAGAGGAAGGAATTCCTTGGGATTTGCAAAACTTTGATCATTTGAGAGAAAGAGAGGCATGCTAAGCCCTTAATGAATGAAATCATGCTTGTTAGCGTGAGTACTGAGAAGGACCCTGGCTTGATCCAGACTGGTTTCACACTACCTTCAGCGCAAGCGATTTGTCGCTTTCTTAAAAACTTTCAAAAATAAAATGTTTTGCGCAGTCTTGCGAAGACCTGTGTGGAATCGCTCTTGAGATTGTGCAGCCTAGGATCGCTCTCAGCCTCGAGACTCAACCCCTTCGCTTCCAAACCTTGAACTTGAAATCAGAAGGTTCGACGGTCAACTACGATGTGAGGCCTGTGTGGCTAGATTTGAAGCAGCCCTCGAACAAGAGGCACCAAAGACAGGTCAAGAAGATCAGATCTCATCAGAAGAAGCTTACAAAGCAAAGCAGCAGCCATTCTCTTGGATTCAGATGACTCCAGGATCTCAAAACCATTTGGCATGGACTTGTTATACTTTTACCCTTGAGAGGCTCGCTGGGCCGAAAACCCGGAAGGGCGACCCAGGCAAAAGTTAGAGCAAGAGGAAAAAAATACAAAAAAAGAAGAAGCAAAAAATGCAAAAAGAAAAAAAGAGAACAAAAAAGAAAGATGCAAAGAAAAGAACGAAAAAATCAAAAAAGGAAAAAGAAATGAAAAGAATTGAAAAGAAAAGAAGAACAAAGCTCGCAAGGTCGAAAACTCGCAACGGGCGCCTTGGCAAAAGTTAGAGCCTAAAAAGGAGAGGTTAATACCCGAGTGTACCTTAATCCCGAACTACGTAAGGCTTGATTCCCATCTTTGGGATACGTAGGCAACTTCATTCTGAAGTCCAGCCGTAAAACACTTCAAACTCAATCATGTCCATGTAATGGTTCTGATAATCTTTGCCTGCTCTATATCTGAGAGTCTGGTTGCGTTCGTCGCTCTGAGGACTGACTACAATACACTACGGTGCCATTCAGACAAGGGGCAACTTTCCGTTGCCATTCAATGCGCTGCGGTGCTATCCAAACAAGGGGCGACTTTCCGTTGCCATTCAGAACGCCGCAGTGTCATTTCAAACAAGGGGCAACATTCCGTTGCCATGCAGTGTCCTTCAGACAAGAGGCAATTTTCCATTGCCATGGATCCGAGGTTGCGCATCTCAAGAGTAGGTTCCGTACTCGTTGAGCAGTGGTCATTTGCAAAAATAGTTTTTGAGAATTTTTACTGAGGTTGACTAATCTTCTCGAAAAGTATTCCATTTTCAAAACTGGACCATTTCTTGGACCCAAAAGAGGAAAATTTTCAGTGCTCATAGCCTGACTTGCATGATTTTAAATCAGAAAATTGAACAAGCATGATTAATCTAACTCTCATTTTGGTCAAATTTTTTTTTAGGAGAAAACTAAAACAAAAAATGGTCAAAATGATGAACTAGGGGCTTAGTTGAGTCAGGCTTCCTGTCTTTCCCATTGTCAGCATTCTTGCCAAGAAGGGCATTCTACCTGCCAGAAGAGGGCACAACTGAAGTTAACAACAAAGGGCTGAAAGCTCTCTCATCCTCCAAGCAACGAGGTATCGAGCTAAGTGCGAAGCACGAACTGGAATGGGACAAGACATTCCACTCCCTTATCTGGACAGATCTGATCATAACCCCTCTGTGGGAGAAACTCACTCTTGTGAACAAGAAGAAGAATCTAGCGGAATGCTAAGGGCACGAGCCCACAATTTGCTGTTTATCCATCAACCACCCAGGGGAGGGATGGAAAACGAGAGATTAAAGAATAGAGAGATGTGCGCTGAGAGAAAAAGCGAGAAAAGGGTTTTGAGAGAGAAAAAAAAAAAAAAACGAGCTTGAGAGTCGAGTGATGTGAGAATCACAAATAAGAAAGGGTGGGAATAATACCCGGTGAAACAGGCTCCCTGTGCACATTTGAGTGTCGTGTCTTTTTGTTTTATCTCGATTCTTGTTTTGGGTCGTTTCGAGTGTTACTCGATGTGTCTAGGTTGTGTGCCTTTTATTTCCTTGTTGAGTCGTTTGCTGTGTTCAGTCGTAGGCTCGATACCCGGTCGAGAGCTCATTTATCAATTCCAAAATAAAATCATTTTGCGCTCCGAGTGCCGTGCCGTTCTCCACATCTGTGCAAAACGAGATTCATTCTTTCATAAAACTGCAGGGTTCAACCCAGGTTATGTTAGAACAGCAAAACAAGGACCTATCTGAAGCTATATAAGTTCCGGACTACGAAGCAAAAGAAAATAAGGAAAATTTTGAGCATCTGAGTGTGTTTCACCTTCAGAAAATTCTGAGATTGCATTCCATATGTACCTCTTCAGGCCTTGCCAGTGCCCTGAAGAATGAGTGTGCCTCTACTCCAAGCTTAAGCATGCTTCAAGCCAGAACGGCAATTAAAGCAGCAGCAGCAGATGTTATCTCCCGCCAATATGAACAGGGTGTGCCCCTTTTGAGTTGAGTGTGTTGCAAAGTCCTCTAAGAGGTAAATCAGAGGCACCAGGGTACATGTTTGATACTCCTCTACTACATAGAATGTGCACTTTCATATACACTTCTGTGACATGCCTGCCGCACATCGTTATGATTCATGCATAGAATATGCTTGCTTTCGATTCTGCATAGAATTTGCTTTCAATATTGCATAGAATATGCTCCTGTTTCTTGCATAGAAAATGCTCATATCTTTTGCATAGAAAATGCACTCTTCCATACTTGCATAGAATATGCTCGTATCTTTTGCATAGAAAATGCACTCTTCCATACTTGCATAGAATATGCTCGTATCTTTTGCATAGAAAATGCACTCTTCCATACTTGCATAGAATATGCTCGTATCTTTTGCATAGAAAATGCACCTCATTTGCATAGAACATGCATTCACTCGCACTATCTTGTGCACTTACACTTTGTATCTCACTAGCACTGTCTTGTACATCTTGTGGTTGTATCTCACTCGCACTATCTTGTGCACTTACACTTTGTATCTCACTAGCACTGTCTTGTACATCTTGTGGTTGTATCGCATTGTTAGTGCATTTCAATCGCGCTGTTTAGCGTATCGCACTGTCTAGTGCATTTCAAAATCAATCGCGCTGTTTAGCGTATCGCACTGTTTAGTGCATTTCAAATCAATCGCGCTGTTTAGCGTATCGCACTGTTTAGTGCATTTCAAATCAATCGCGCTGTTTAGCGTATCGCACTGTCTAGTGCATTTCAAATCAATCGCGCTGTTTAGCGTATCGCACTGTCTAGTGCATTTCAAAATCAATCGCGCTGTTTAGCGTATCGCACTGTTTAGTGCATTTCAACCGCGCTGTTTAGCGTATCGCACTGTCTAGTGCATTTCAAATCAATCGCGCTGTTTAGCGTATCGCACTGTCTAGTGCATTTCAAAATCAATCGCGCTGTTTAGCGTATCGCACTGTTTAGTGCATTTCAAAAATCACTCGCGCCATTTTGGGCATCGCACTGTTTTGTGCAGTTTACATTTCGCGCTATTTTACGCATCTCAATCGCACTTTCTTGTGCATTTCGAATCAATCGCACTGTTTAGTGCATTTCAATCGCGCTGTTTAGCGTATCGCACGGTCCTGTGCATTTCAAATCACTCGCGCTTTCTTGCGCATTGCACTGTTTTGTGCACCTTATTTGCATTTTGCATGCATTTCATCGCGCTATCTTGCGCATCTCACCTGTACTTGTTAGTGCATTGTATCGCGCTATCTTGCGCACCTTATTTGTATCGCACTGTCTTGTGCACTCCCCGGTCTAGAAGACCTTAAATCCTCCGGTCTGCGGAGACCTTAAATCCTGCATCTTTATTCGCACTATCTTGTGCACTCCTGGTCTAGGAGACCTTAAATTCTCAAAAGGTGCAATTCCTTTGGTGTTAGTCGTGCCCGAACGACTCGTCATGGTCTGGTATAGCCACCTGCCTGTGTTTGCGGTGAGTTCCTAGGAGACCAACTGAGACGGTGGAAACTAGAGTTCGAATGGCTTATGCCTAGAACGCAAAGGTTCGGGATTTCCAAGACTAAAGTCTGGTTTAAATACCCAGGGGTATATCCTCGACTTGAAATCTGTATGGCAGCCCCATAGATTGAGATAGCATCTGTATGCACCTCAATTCTGGATACTGATCCAACCTAGTCTGTCACCCTGTTGGAGAATAGGGAAAGCTGCGACCATGGTCAGGGAGAAAAGTTGTACCTGCAGTTCAACCAAAAGAAGCGGAAGATCCCCAACAGCATGAGGTAAGTCATCGCCAATTACCCCTGTGAGGTACCTTTACCTCTAGGCCATTACATTGCATTTTAGTCACTACATTACAGTGCATTGCATGAATCCCCAACTTTCAAAACCGGCTTCGCGTAGCGTATAAGTCCAACTTTCAAAACCGGCTTCGCGCAGCGTATAAGTCCAATCTTCAAAATCTTCTTGCATTATCATTTGCATTTTTGCCCCCCTGCCTGCGGGCACGTCTCTGTTTATCTTGTATGTTTGTCTAAGTCTTCGGCCTTGTCAAAAATGGGTCGTCTCTGGGCTTTGACATTCACTCCCGTCACTTGTGACTTCCGAGTTCTGTCAAAGAGGGGCAACTGTAGACACCCCATTTTTGACCGACCTTGAGACTCAGACGTCACCAGTTGAGCACTTGGTGATATTGCATAATGTGCTCGTTCAGAAGTTTCAGAGTCTTGGCTGCGAGCCCCGCCTCCGGATTTCCGAACCCTCTTCTGTGCCTTGTCTCGGTTTGCAAACCAGACTCGGTTTTCTCTGTTTCTTTTCCTGAGGGAAGGGAGAGGTCCCGTAGACTATCTCTCAGTGCCCGTGGGCTACATTTGGTGGCCGTAGGCCATTTTTCCCATTTCGGAGCCCGGTTTCCGGTTTTCGGAGCCGTCAGGCCGTGTGCCTCGGTTCGGGACCGCCTAACCATCTCCGTTTGCTCTGATTTTTGGCATACATCTTATTTTCTCCCTTTTGAGGGACACTGGGGTCTGAGAAACCCACTTCGTGGCCGAACGCCACTTTCGGTGTTTAACGGGCAGTTTCCGGGGCCCCGAACTGCGTGTTTTGGCCCCCGAACATTCGTTTTGCATCGGTTTTCGTTCATTTTTGGCAGGTACCTCTATTTTATCACCAGGAAGGTCACTGAAGGGTGGGAGGCTAGTAATTGTTGCAGCAACCAGTTATCTCTCCTCCGGAGCCTCCCGGCGCCCGTTTTTCCAACTTCCGGGCTAATGTTGAACACCCTAGGGGTAGTGTTGCCAACTTTCAACCACATAACTGTGATCTACACACCTTGGAGGACCCAAAAAAGTCATGGCCGGCCATTAATTGTTATTTCCATTTTTGCCCCTCCTCTTCCGGGCCAATGTTGAACACCTTGGGCCCACTTTCTTGAACTTTGAACCACATATCTGTGATGTACACACTTGGGAGGACCCTAAAAGTTTATGGCCGGCCATTAATTTTTCTTTCCATTTTTGCCCCTCCTCTTCAAATGCAATGTTGAACACCCTAGAGTCACTGTTGCCAACCCCAAACCACATATATGTGGTCTACACACATGAGAGGACACCAAAAGTTGGTGGGAGGCTAGTAATTTTGCCGAAAAGCCAACTTCTTTTTGGTCAAAAGTGGTTCAGCATGAATCCGGGAAGGAGAAAAAGCTGCGCGGCTTCACCGAAACGGGCGTAACTCTTTGCACAAGAGGAATTAAGATATGAGGCCACCACCATTGGAAAGCTTACTTCCGGGGCTTCATTTTGCACTCAAGAATCTCCCAAGTCCAAGTCCGGGGTGGAGAGATGTGGTTGGCTGAAGTCCGCTTGGACTGAATCTGCGCGGCTTCACGGAAAAGGGCATAACTTTTTCTACAGGAGGAATTTTAATGCAAGGTTTGCGCCATTGGAAAGCTAACTTCTGGGGCTTCATCCTGGGGGGTGACCGGCCATTTTTTATGGCCGGCCGGCCGTTTTTTTCTTTGACCTAGCCGGCCGGCTATGTTAAGTGGCCGGCCGGCCACCTGCAACAAAAGTGATAGGCCGGCCTGTTTCTTTAGGTTGAGTGCATTCCAGCTGTGCCTTGGTTTTCTCCCAAAAATATCTGCATCCGGGGGAACCCTTTTGGGGGAATTTTGCTCTCCTTTATGCCCCACCTTTACACCCCTTCTTTGGCCTATATAGCAAGCAAGTCTTGTAGTGTTTGAGGGTTAGAAAAACTCTCCTTCAAAGCTCCATAGCCAACTCCATCTTCTTCCATCTCAATTCTTCAAAAAACCCTAACTCCCTAACCATCATTCCTTCTACACCACCAAGCTCTACCACCACCATCTCATTTCCAGCAACAAGGAGGGATTCTTGAAGGCTAAAGAGGCTGCAAATCCATCCAAGAAGCAACAAAAGTGTGATTCTTCAAGGGTAAGTAGTACTTTTACCCTTTTGACCCTTTTTCTTGATCTATTTCTAAGCCCCACTTCTTTTTGGTTTCAAGCTCCGGCCCTAACTGAAAAGGGCCATATTTTGATCTCATCTTCACTTCTCATTAAGGGCTCAACCCTGTTTGAGCCTTCCATAATACACTTGCTTCATTGACCCTCTTGTATGTCATGATTTTGCATGCTATTTTTGGCCCATGAGCAATTTATTTTCGAGCATGTTGTAAACTGATATAAGGCTTATTTTGAGCCCCTCTTCAACATTGGAGAAGGGCTCAACATTGTTTGGTGTCTCTATGTGTCACTTGTAGTTATATCCCTTATTTGGCCCCATTTTTGCATAAATTAGTAGCCCTCTTTGCTTCTGTTTTTGGACCTTGGTCCGAACTGAAAGTGGCCTTGTTTTGGCCTATACTTCATGTTTCATTCACACTTTTTTTCTGTTTGGTGATTATTTTGTATACTTCATGTTTTAGCACCTTTTGAGCCTCATTTTGCATCATATTTTTAGCATGTTTGTATACTGATTTTGAGGCTGCCATATACTGTAAATGTTCATATTTTTGGTCCATCTTCAGTGTTGTAGAAGGAAATTTTTCAGTTTGGGTTTTTCTTATACCACTTGCTTCATTACCCCTCTTTTGGCCCCTATTCTTGCATGCTATTTTTCCCCTACCTATGCTTGCTGTTTGGCCATGTTTATAACTGTAAAAGTGCGTCTTTTGGGACTGTCTAGCTTCTGTATTTGCATTGCATATCCATATTGTGCATGTTTGGCATAGCTATAGGTCATTTCGGGTGCCTAATGTTGCATTTCGGGACATTTCCTTGCATTTCATGTCATTTCGCCTCATTTCGGGACTGTTTTCCCCCATATTCTAGTGCTGAGATTCCATTGGCATACTTGCATATCATTTTTGCCACATTTCATCACATTTCATCATTGCCTCGGTTTGCGTGCCCGTGTGCACGCATTTCGAGGCACTCCGTTTTTATCCGTCGGCATATCATGTGAGTGCGGCTGAGGCTCTCTCATGTTAGTATAAGTCCATTTGTCAGTTTCCATGTCATTTGCATTGCGTATGCATTGCCTCGGTTTGCGTGCCCGTGTGCACGCATTTCGAGGCACTTCATTTTCTGCCAACGGCATCTCATGTGAGTGCGGCTGAGGCTCTCTCATGTTAGTATAAGTCCATTTGTCATTTTCCATGTCATTTGCATTGCGTATGCATTGCCTCGGTTTGCGTGCCCGTGTGCACGCATTTCGAGACACCTCATTTTTATCCGATCGGCATCCCATGTGAGTGTGGCTGAGGCTCACTCATGTTGGTATAAGCCCATTTGTCATTTCCATATCATTTCATTATATTCTGTCATTGCCTCGGTTTGCGTGCCCGTGTGCACGTATTTCGAGACACATATCATTGCCTCAGTTTGCGTGCCCACGTGCACGTATTTCGAGACACATATCATTGCCTCGGTTTGCGTGCCCGCGTGCACGTATTTCGAGACACATAGCATTGCCTCGGTTTGCGTGCCCGTGTGCACGCATTTTGAGACACTTCATTTACACAGCATTTTACCATTGCCTCGGTTTGCGTGCCCGCGTGCATGCATTTCGAGGCACCTCATTTTCATTGCATTCTGTCATTTTCTCGGTTTGCGTGCCCGGGTACACGCATTTCGAGGCATTTCACTTTCATAGCATTGTGTATGTTAGGATTGTATATTAGTTGCATTTCATGCATATCATGCATATTGCATCATGTCCGGAATAGGAGTTAGCCCGGGCACGGGAAACGAAGTACATTTCGTACTTCGAGTGACGGAATGTGTCTCAATTCCCAGTCACCGACACTCCGGATTATCCATGATGGAGTTAGGTTTTAGCTGTAGTTTCATGTGCATTCATCCTATATTGAGTAGTGCATTTCGACTCCTCGGCCATCATGCCTCGGTATGCGTGATTGGTGGCACGAGGTTCGAGACATGCATATATCTGTGCAAATACATTGCTATGCCCCTTTCCTGCTCTCTGCTGCAGCAAAACGCAGAATCAACAACTTCTTGGGACTTGGCACGCATTTCAAGAACAGGTGTAAACAGAGGCTAATTGGGGCATTCCGGTGGATTTCCGCACAAGACAATCCGGACATGCATCATCCACCAGAAGCAAGGCAGTCCCTGGCTTGCACGCCAGTTTTTTATTTGCTTTCTAGTTAATTCATTAATTAATTAGAATTCTGTAATATTTTAGACTGTAATATTCTTTTATTTGGGACTGTAATATTTGGACTGTATATTTATTTGGACCCTCCGAGTGAGGGCATAACTGTAATAAGTGTGCGTGAGTGTGATGTATGTCTTCCAACCCCACGTCTTTCTCCCTTTTATTTATCCGCTTATGATGGTTAGATTAGGGCATATTTAAATTAGCATACAGTATGACAGCATGTTTGCATCATCCATCTGTATTGCATGCACCGGGCTCGGCACATCATACTAACTGCATTGTACTTTCAATTCTAAATTGAATACATGATAGTTGTAGCATTTCATATACCATCTTAGAATAGCCGAGCCTGCTATAGTTGCATTTTGCATGTGTTGCATTAGGCATTTTTGTATACTTAGGATCATGCATGATTTCTAATTAACTTCCTTTTTTTGGCTTGGAGTACTCGGTAAGTTTTATGCTTTAGCATCCTTGCATGCGTGTGAGTGACTGCCATGAATAGCATGCTTACTATGAGGCTAATTGCTAATGTGATATAACTGCCTGAATGCTTGTGGGTGAAGGTTGGGTTATTTGAATTGGAATAATTCATCAAATGTGTGTTTTAAGCCCACTAGATAGTGGCAAAATCATGTTTTCTAAGCCCACCCGAGGGTGGCAAATCCACGTCTTAGCCTACTTGCGGGTAGCACCATCAAACCATTTTCAAATAAACAAGCATGAAATGTTTTGTTCCAATTCGGACGACCCAGTCTATATTTATATGCTGCGAGCATCACATAGTAACCTAGGCTAATAACCGGAATAAGAACATACAATGTTTTCAAAAATTGATATCATGGTTAGTAGAGGCCGGTCTATGACCGGGCGAACGGGGGTGCTCACGAAGTGACCTTCCCCAATCGTACCCAAGTTCCCGAACCGAGGCAACTTTGGTGATGACGGACACGTGGCCTTTTGGCACCGAGTCAGGGTTTCCTAAATTTCCCAAAATAAAATATTTAGGTGGCGACTCTGTATCTGGCAAAGCAGTCCATGTTTGGCACTTCTTTCAAAAATCTGTTTTCTCAAAAACGATTTGCCGGATTTGGACTCTTTGGTTCAGACTTAGAACCGTGACTACGAAAAGTCGAGTCCGAGCTGTAGCGAGGGTCCCCCGCGGGCTTGTCTACAGGTTGGACCCAGAATTTGCTTGCCACAAGCTCAACATCAACCCTTCATCTCGGCCCATTGTGCAAAAAAGTCGGAGATCCTCAGTTGAGCAGACCGAAGCAGTAATTGCCGAAGTCGAAAAACTCCTGGCTTCAGGAGCAATCAAGGAAGTTCAGTACCCGCAATGGCTGTCCAACACAGTTATAGTCAAGAAGAAGAACGAAGAATGGAGAGTTTGCGTTGACTTCACTTGCTTGAACAAAGCCTGCCCTAAAAATAGCTTTCCTCTGCCTCGCATTGATCAACTAGTAGACTCAACAGCAGCGCATGAGCTTTCTGGACGCTTATAGCGGTTATCATCAGATACCATTATTCAGCCCGGATAAAAAAAAGACAGCATTTATCACTCTGAGAGGAA
Source organism: Camellia sinensis (assembly GCF_055761805.1). NCBI lineage: Eukaryota > Viridiplantae > Streptophyta > Magnoliopsida > Ericales > Theaceae > Camellia > Camellia sinensis. The sequence goes on along the minus strand of NC_138961.1, from coordinate 189,394,062 downwards.
CTTACTGCTACAGAGTGATGCCGTTCGGCCTCAAGAACGCCAAGGCGACCTACTAGCGGATGGTCACTTGGATGTCCAAGGACCAACTGGAAAAAACCATGGAAGCTTATATAAATGATATGGTAGTCAAGAGCAAGTTTGCTACAGACCATCTTATAGACTTGAGAGAAGTTTTTGGCATCTTAAAAAACCATCAGCTTCGCCTCAATGCCTCGAAATGCGCTTTCGGGGTAGGAACAGGGAAGTTCTTGGGATATATGGTCACTCACAAAGGAATTGAGGCGAATCCGGACCAAATAAAAGCAATACAAGATCTTGAAGTACCAACAAAGGCTAAGGAGCTGCAGAAACTGGCCGGAATGGCGGCCGCACTGAATCGATTCATCAGCAAATCTTCAGATCGAACGAAGCCCTCCTTTCAGCTTTTGAAAAAAAGGGCAGCATTTGAATGGAGTTCCGAGTGCACCGAAGCACTGCAAAGTCTCAAAAAATACCTCAGTACACCTCCCCTTCTGTCCACTCCAGAGCCAGGAGAGGAGCTGTACCTCTATCTAGCAGTCTCAGATCATGCCGTAAGCATAGTATTAATTCGAGAGGTTAACAAGGAACAGAGGCCTGTATACTACGTTAGCAAGACTTTACTAGATGCCGAGACACGGTATCTACCATTGGAAAAGTTAGCTTACGCGTTGCTTATCGCCTCGAGGAAGTTACAACATTACTTCCAGGGGCATACCATCAATGTCCTCACTGAATTCCCCCCCAGATCTGTATCTAGCCGAGCTGATTTCTCTGGCAGAACAGCAAAATGGGCAGTAGAACTTGGCGAGTTTGACATTTGGTATCAACCTAGGACAGCAATTAAGGCCCAGGTCTTAGCAGATTTCGTCGCAGAATTTGCTCCCACCCAGAATACCGAACCAGGGAGCCCAAGTTCGGCACAGGTGCCACGCATCACCGAACAAGGAAAGCTCTGCGCTTCGGAAGCCTGGAAACTCTTCATCGGAAACATCTGGCAGCTCTATGTTGACGGGTCGTCCAATAACCGAGGTTCGGGGGCAGGAGTAGTACTTATCTCACTAGAAAGATTTATCTGGGAACAGGCTCTCAGGCTCGGTTGGAAGGCTTCGAACAACGAGGCAGAGTACGAAGCGTTGTTGGCTGGCTTACGCAGTGCCAAACACTTCAGTGCAGAACAACTTCTTGTTTTCAGCGATTCACAGCTAATGGTAAACCGACTTTATAGGATCTACGAAACACGGGATAAAAGAATGGCCATATACGCAGGCAAGGCCAAAGACTTACTCAAAAAGTTTCAATCCATACGAGTGGAATGAATTAGTCAGGACAAAAACGGCCATGCTGATGCTTTGACTTGTCTCGGCTCATCAGTGGATACCAAAGATGCCAGAAAAGTTTGGGTTGAGTTCGTATCAGAGCCAAGCATTACATCTCCAGTCCTCTGCAGCAGCGTAGAGCCGAGCTAGATGGATCCAATACTTGTTTTTCTAAAATCTGGTACTCTCCCCGAAGACAAAAAAGAAGTCAACAAAGTCAGACACAAGTCAGCTCAGTTTTGGATCTCACCATCCGGGAAACTGTACAGACACTCCTATCTTGGCCCTTATCTTCTATGTGTGCATCCAAATCTGGTCGAGAATGTTCTCTACGAAATTCACGATGGGATTTGTGGATGCCACGTTGGCGGAAGGTCACTGGCGCACCGAGCCCTCACTCACGGGTATTGGTGGCCACGGATGCAACAAGATGCTCAGTAGTACGCACAGAAGTGTGATAAATGTCAGAGGTTTGCTCTATTCATTTATCAGCCAGCCCAAACTCTCACCCCACTCACCAGCCCATGGCCCTTTGCCCAATGGGGTCTGGATATTGTCGGACCATTGGCGCGAGGCATTGGGAACAACCGATTATTCATTGCAGCAACCGACTATTTTACTAAATGGGTTGAAGTCGAGGCATTGGCAAATATCAAAGAGGAAGATACGAAGCGGTTTGTTATGAGAAATGTGGTGGTGCGTTTCGGCATCCCGTGGGTACTGATTGCGGACAATGGAACACAGTTTGATGGTAAGATCTTCAGAAAGTTTTGTGCTGACCTCAGGATCGAGTATAGGAACTCTTCTCCAGGGTACCCGCAAAGCAATGGATAGACAGAAGCCTCAAACAAAACCATCATCAACGGAGTAAAGAAACGGCTTAAGCATGCCAAAGGAAAATGGGTTGAAGAGTTACCCCACGTGCTATGGGCATACCGAACCACAGCACGGCGATCAACGGATGAAACACCTTACTCACTAACTTACGAAATGGAGGCCGTCATCCCACTCAAAGTCAGCCTCCCAAACTTTCGGTCTGAATTGTTTGAGAGCACTAGTAACGAGGAAGCTATTGCACAAGCACTAAATATGGCAGAGGGCCGAAGAAAAGCAGCACTGATCAGACTTGTAGCGTATCAGCAACAGCTCATCAAGAGTTTCAACCAAAAAGTTTTCCCAAGGCAATTTACACCAAAAGAGCTAGTCTTGAGGAAAGTTATGGATCACAAAAGGGTGCCTGGCGAGGGCAAACTTGGGCCTAACTGGGAAGGTCCCTACAAAGTCACAGTCGTTGTTGGAAATGGAGCTTACTACCTAGAGGATCTGAATGGCAGAGCTATACCTCGGCCCTGGAACGTAGCAAATCTCAAGAAATACTATCAATAAAATTGTCCCCCAACTTCTCTATCAGAATGTAAAGGCATTTATCTGTTAACCAATGCAAATGCTTCCCTACTTCTCTCAAATTTATCAAATTCTTGTAATTAGCTTTGGTTCTTACCAAACGGAATTAGCTTTGATGTTTATCAAACGGAATTAACTTTGGTTCTTACCAAACGGAATTAGCTTTGATGTTTATTACACGAAATTAGCTTTGGTCCTTACCAAACGCAATTAGCGTTGATGTTTATCAAACGGAATTAGCTTTGGTTCTTACCAAACGGAATTAGCTTTGATGTTTATCAAACGGAAGTAGCTTTGGCTCTTACCAAACGTAATTAGCTTTGGTTCTTACCAAACGTAATTAGCTTTAATGTTTATCAAACGGAATTAGCTTTGGTTCTTACCAAACGGAATTAGCTTTGATGTTTATCAAACGGAATTAGCTTTGGTCCTCACCAAATGGAATTCCGTTTGATGTTTATCAAACGGAATTAACTTTGGTCTTCACCCAAATGGACTTAGTTTCAGAACGACTGGACGGAATATAAATTTGGTTAGCACTCAAACATGCTAAGTGGTATTGCTTGGTGGAATAATGTTTGGCAACTAAATTGGACTTTAGTCAAGTGGAATTGCTTGGTGGAAACCACACTAACATATCTTAAGTAAACGTCTTTGAATCCACAGAATTCCTCAAGTACCAACACGTCAACTCTTCAGTACTGATTCAAACAAACAGAGTTGGAACAAGCATGACCAGGTTCTGTCAGGAGTAAGCTTCCAGCATAATTCTTACTCAACTCCAGGAGGGGGCAAACAATTGTTTTTTTTTAAACCAACCTGGACTTGAGTAAGATACCTCTTCATGCCTTTATCTCCTCCAAGTGTATCTGCGCTATCAAAGTTGCAATAAACTTAATCAGTTCTATCTAAAAGCACAATCTTCAGTACCAATCTTACTTAGCTCCAGGTAGGGGCAAACAATTGTTTTCTTTCAAAACCAACCTGGACCTAAGTAAGACCCACTTATGAACTCAAGCACAGCCATACCACATATCCGTTAGTCACACCGAGCATCAGTTCGACCCCGAGGTCCCAACAGTGCTCGACCGGGGACAAACAGTACAAAGTCACACCGAGCATTCGTTCGACCCCGAGGCCCCAACAATGCTCGGCCGGGGGCAAGCAGTACAGAATCAGACAGAGCATCTATTTAAAAGCAGTACAGAACTAGACTGAGCATCTATTCGGCCCCGAGGTCCCAACAGTGCTCGACCGGGGGCAGGCAGTATAGAAAACATTCAGACATAAAAGCCAAACAGCATCAGATTGCAAGTTCAAAGAGAAAATTCTATCATCCAACAAAAGGCACAGATGGCCCTATAACCAACAGCAAGGAAAACAAAAGAGAAAAGAAAAATTCTCTTGGCAAGTGCAGAAAGAAAGCTCGTCATGGAGACCGAGCCACAATACATCAAAATAAAAAAGCAAAAAAGTTCAAATCCTTTCAACATCAACTTTCATTAATAGAGGGAAACTCAGGAGCAACATCAACAATTTTGTCCAGGTCGTCTGGGGGAGGAAAAGTAGAGGCAGCTCCAACTTCCTGAGAAGTAGAAGCCTCCTTAACCACATCTCCTGCAGCTTCGATCTCTAGGGTTTCAATCCCTTCAACATCCACCGTTTCAGCGGCAACATTACTGTCCTGGGTCTTGTTTGCAGAATCAGCTTCTGGGGAAACTTCGGCTAGAAGAACAGCAGGGGTGGAAACAATCTTCGAACCCAAGGATCTCGAAAGAACGGGGACATCCTGAAATAGGGAAGAGCCTTCAAGAACCAGCGCAACAGCCAAAGCACTCGTCCAACTCTTTAGAAAGAGCTTGTCTCGCAGTACTAGCACCTCCTCCTTATACGCCGCCCCAGCTTCATCCCAGCCTTGTTGCCAATGCTTGGCCTCCAAAGTAGAGCGCTCGGCGGCTATCATGCCAATAACGGCTTCCAGTTCGGCCACCTTCCCCTCGAGTTGAGCCTGTGTCCCAATAGCAGCCTCCTTCGATTTTTCAGCTGAAACGACAATCTTGTTCAACCGAAATGTTTCCCTCTCCGTGGTTTAGCGTCCTTCCTTCTCTGTCTCCAAGCTTACTGTCAGTCTCTCAGCGTTCATTGCGGCCTTTTCTAGCTCTTCAGCACGGGTAATGGACAGATGCATTCTCTAGATACACTGTAAAGGACAACGAAGAATTAAGAGAAAAAGAGACAGCAACGCATCAATAAAGACAAGTAAAACGAGGAAACACTTATAGCAGTCATCATCTGAAGGGTCCCCTTCAGGATAGGAATATCACCGGGCCCATTATGGTCGGCCATGTCAACCGACATCAACAAAAACTTAGTCAAATCAAAGGCAAAATCTTGTGAAGCAACAACTGAATCAGAAGTGGAAATAGGTCTGCCTTTATGCGACATTGGCGGCTCTCATTTCTTAAAAGTCTCATCCTTAGCAATATCCTCAGAAGCTTCCCCTACCACTGCTTTGCCAGCCTCTCTTCTTCTCTTTTTTGCTCGCGCAGCGACCGAAGTTGAGGGCTAGGCAGCAGTCGCAGGGGTCCCAGAAGCTCCCACCTCCATCTTTACTTCCATAAGGCTCTTCGCCTCGGTCCTTTCCGGAGGGGTTTCCAAAACATCGGAGGCTCTGAAAGCCTCGGCCTCTAAATGCACCAACACCCTTCTCTTCGCCATAGACCCGCCCTCTACGAAACTGGGGGCAGGGGAGGACGCTCTCTCAGAAAGTGCACCTTGACTCCTGCGACGGTTCGTGACCAAATGAGTAAGAGACGTGTCGGTCTCGGTATTAGAGTCCAGAAGGGCAGCAGCGAGCCTCGCCTTTTTGGAATAATGGAACGGTAAGTAGACTGGTATTCCAATAACTCGGGTGTAGATCTCTTTTTATACCTCAGGGCCGCTTTTATGGCTTCAGCGTTCTCTCGGTTCGGTCTTCGTTGGAAACGAGAGGCCTCTACAAAAAAGAAGTGATCCATTAGAGCAACATCCAAAATAAAGTAAGAAATACAAAAGGCATTAGAAGGAGAGGCCCGAACCTGGGTAGCCGTCTTTCTGGGGCATCCTCTTAGACTGAAACTCAGTTCCGGCAGGGAACTCCCAGTTTCCACCAACTTGTAAGAAATCATCGTTGTGTTTATCCGAATCGGGCAACCCAGTAATCAAATGGCAATCAAACGAGCGAATACGCAAGTAATACGTGCTATGGTCTTTGTTATGAGAAAGAGTATAACAACCTAAGATATCCCATATGTCAAGGTTCAAACCTAATCGTCTATTAAGGGTGGATACGCCGCAAACAACACGGAAAAGGTTCACAGATACTTGCATTGGGGTTAACTGGACTTGATGGAGAAACCGGCGTACCAACGGATCAAGAGGAAACCGAACCCCTCCCTCGACTATGGCCGCGATAGGAAAAGCGACGGTATTCCTCGTGCCCATATGCTTGGTGTCTACTTTCTCCAACGAAAGGGTAACGTCGTCGGAAATATTATTGTCCAGGCGGAACATAGCCATGGCCTTGGGGGTATCAACTAGCAAGCGGAACTTCCCCATTTAACAAACCTAATGGGACAGAGGTAAGACTCAGATAATAGAGTATGAAACACAGACAGCGAGTGGGCCAAACAAGATGATTAAGACACAAAGAAGCGAGAGAAGAAGAATCACATGGGAACTTACAGAGGCTAGAACAGTGGTAGCATAGCAAGATCAAGGGCGAAAAAAAAAGTCTGAGCAGAAGCACCAACGGGACTGGTTCAGAGGAACGGGAAAAGTCTTTTCTCTCTCTTTGAAACTCTCTAGAGGAACGAAAAAGCAGATAAAGGAATTTGTATTGACGGCCAGAGCATTAATTGCACCAGCCGACGCGCAGGTACACCGAGCACGACCTTCGGTATGGAATCGACACACTATCTTTGCACGCCTATCTCACATCACCATGTGTCACCATGAAAGGACGCATGCAGGGGTTGTGTGTCAGGATTGAACCGTCACCAAGGCTGAACTGGAGAAAACCGAAACGACGCGACGCTTGGGAAGCAGAACAGTAGCTCCCCCCAAGGGGAACCTTAGCGCGAGCTAGGGGGCAAATGAATGGGCTAAATGTGAAATGGGTCGGGTCCAAGCCTTGGGTCAGCCCAATCCACTGAAGTCCAAGTCCAAGTGGGTTGGATGAGTATATGGGCAAACCAATTGAGCCCAACTTCATAATCAACAGTCCACCCAAGTCCTCAAGCACTTGGGCCCAATCGGCAGAGGAAAGGCTAGTCCAGCCATGGTGCTGGGCTGGGCCGAGCTACGAGACTGAACTTATAGGCCGAACAGAAAATAGGCCGAGCCCATACAAAGATATCCGAATGGGTCAGCCTATCTCCATGAATGATCCTGTAAAAGGCCGAGACAAGGCATAATGATGCCGAATTGAGGCACATTGGCACCGAGTTGAGGAAACCTTGCAAGAAAACGTGGAAGTTGTGAATGTGTGCATATGCAAGTTGCCACCTCAGCTGGTCCCCTACACCTAGAATCACGGAAGTTGTTGAATAAAAGGAATGTGGTTTGTTATCAGCACGACTACAATGAGTATATGCATTCAATAATAACTACCAGGTGGTCCCCCATCTTGAGCAATGCTAAAAGGATACCTGGCAACATCCAAGCTCTAGGAACCCACCTTGAGAAGCAAGCGAGGAACATTATATATACAACATGAACTTCACATTGAAGGTAACTGAACTATTCCAAACAAAATCATACATAGAGGGAGATTCAATTCTACATACACTTCTTCTCCGATCACTGATTCCCACACCGGAGGGTTTATCCGGCCAACCCCGGCCGGGCAGCTCTAACGGTGCTTCTTTTGGCAGGAATCCCAGTCCCTGGATAGTCCAACCGAGTGCAGGGCACCGATCCACTTTCATCTAGTGCGGAATCCGGTACGCACAAATCTTAGTAATGATGGTATTAATAAAAACAAGATATGGTGTAGTATATTAGGAATAATAATTTAAAAGTCACAAGACTTAAAAATGTAAAATGACAAATAAATTTATGAAAATGAGTATTTAAGTGTAATATTTTAATCTTATCAATTTTTTGAAAATTAAATTAAATATTAAAATGTTTAATAAATATAATTGAGGTACGGTGGGGCATAATAGGGAAAGGAGAAGAAAATATGTCCTCGCCCCGCTTTCTCATTGAGGCAGGATAAAAGATGTAGGGGCAAAACGGGATATGAAGAAACTACAATCTCTTCTTTTACCGATCATTATCACCCTCTAGGGTGTCTCTATTTGCACACCACCTTTCATCTCAAGGTACACCGCTACTCAAGGCACACCTTTAATAAAAGGATAAATAAGCAATTTGCTCAATACACACCACAACTTTCCATCTTTACCTTTACTCACACACCCTACCGACAATCTTCCATTTTTACTCTCATTCACTCACTCACACATTCCAGGCCCCCCCTCACGATCCATCTCCCCTTCATGTCTCTGATTGATTGTCACCCCCACATACCGATGAACAAAACTAGTGATGAAGACTTCTCAAGACACCGGTGAACAGAACCAGTGGTGAAGACTCCTCAAGATGTCGGTGAAAATTTCAGTTTGCAAACCGTTCGACTCTGGACTTTCGAACCTTAACAATTTGTTCGGAATATTTCTGTCGAACCTTAGCCAGTTGTCCGGAGTGTTTCTTTCGAACATTAACCATTTGTTCGACATTTTAGTGTCGAACTCAATTACAAAAGGTGTGTATTATAACCCTTTGTTCTTTGTGGTCATTTTACATAAGGTTAATATTGTAATAAAAAATAAATCAATTAATGATTTGCCTTGAGATGAAATATGGTGTGCAAATAGAGGCACCCCACCCTCTACTAATTGTCAACCACCTTTCTATCGTACCATATCTCTCTTTCTCGATCCGTGCCCTCCCCTACCAACAATATTGGCTCCAAAATATAGGTCATATCATATTACACCATGAATCATCACAAAGTGTTAAGCCTTCGTTTGGGAAATGGATTGACTTTTTGGCTTTTTAGCTTTTTTGGCTATTTTAGGCTAGGCTAAAAAGCTTGGTTTGAGAAGGGCTTTTTGGCTTTTTGACTTTTTTTGTGAGAGAAAGTGTAATGATTATGGGTTGGATGTGATATTTTGTTTGTTGTGGCTAAAATAGCCTCTCTTTTTTTGTGACTAAAATAGCCCTAAACCTCCTTGCTAAACGGAATCACTTTTTCTCTCAAATACCTGAGTTATTATAAAATGTGTTTAGCAATGTAAATCTGTTAAAAAAAAATACATAAAGAGAAGCATAATACAAACAGCAAACAAATATAAACAGAGAGATTTTAACACAAGTGCTCCCTCAACTTAAATTTTAACATCATGCTAGATCATCAGTTGCCTTGAGAAGATTAAGAATTGGTTTGGAATGTTCTAAAAAAGTGTACTTTTTGACTTATTAGCTTATATGGGTTGGGTTTGGGTTGGGTTTGATGTGATGTGTTAGAGAGGTGATGTGATTTAAATAAGATGATGTGACTTAAATAGGATAGTGACTTTTTGACTTTTTTGCTTGTTTAGGTTATGCCAAACCAACCCTAAATTGATAGTAAATAAGTCATTAGAAATCAAATATGTACATCAAACTATCCAATAATGATCAGTGCCCCAACCTTTTACCATTTTTTTTTTTTAATAATTTTATTTACAACAACAATGATACAAACTATGAATCTACATTAGGAGTTTTAGCAATGGGCACTCCATGAAAGAATGAGAAAGAACAAAACAGTGGTAACGGTCCTAGTTAGCAATATTGGATGATGAAATTGAAACCTCGGTGTTACAAATAGGACAAACCTGCAAAATCCAAAAAAAGAAAAAACAATTAATTAGTACCTTCAACTAAACTTATAAATAATTTTATTTTAAAATAAAAAAGCAAGAAATAAAAAGTGTTGGGGGGCTATACTTTTTTGATTAGGAGCCACTGGCTTACACAATCAGAATGGTAGGGGTGTTCACAAGGGAGGGCCACCAGCTTCTCTCCTTCTTCATACTCCACTTGACATATTACACATCTAATATTTCATTTCAATGTAAATATTTATTAGTACTTTTACATTAATACATCAAAATGAAAAATGTATATATACTATAAAAAAAACTTGAAAACAACCAAGTACATATGTATGTAGTATATGTGTTCCAACAATTTGCAAAGATCTATTCTATTCAAAAATTTCACTAGTAGGCTATAGATTTGAAAATTTCTGTATTAATTAATATTGTTAACACTAGATTTTGCAGCAAGATAAGATAATTTTCTTGTGGACTCATTGATGTGTATATTAAAAATGATTTTTCATGAACTTTAGAGTAGAATCATGGTTCCACCTGGGTTATATATACTAGCCGGTGACACACAAGATACGTGTGCAATTCAAATAACTAATAATAAAAATAAATAACAAAAAATTTAATATCATAATATGCATATTATTTAAGTGATAAATATGTTCTTAATAAAATTCAAAATCTTAGGTTCAAAACTTGCTTACGTATAAATAGATATATGTAAATGATTTTGTATAAGAGCTCAAACTCACCGATCAATGGTGGTTTTGCTATCAATAGGTAAGCGTGTATACGGACTCAAACACGAAGAAATTTCTTCTGCTGATAGTCCTCTGTTTTCTTCTCCAACAGTCTCTCCCAAAGCTATCAATTCCTGCCATATATGTATAATTAATTTTCAATTTGCATGAATTATAAAAAAATAAAATGACATAAAAAAGAATGAAAATGCCAATCTCACCTCATAAGATAGTTCATCTGGATCAACATCGTCTTCCTCCATTTCCTCCATCTGAAATTTTACAAAAGGGGCCAAGATAAAATTATTTAGATTTTGGAGGGGTTAAAAGTAAAACTACATAATTTAAGGGCTAAAATGTTAGTATTTTTTATAGATACTCAAAATAAAAGGGGCCTAATGAGATTTCTGTAAAGTTCAGAGACGGAAAAGATAAAACTATAAAATAAAATTATAATACTAGGCTGTGATAAAAGTGGGGGATTTGATGAAAATGACGACAAAATTGGCTAGGAAATTTTTTTAAAAAAAAAAAAAAAAAAAAAAAAAGAAAAGAAGAGAGGGAGAGGTAATATTTTATTTTAAAGGGACCAAAAAAATCATAGAAGAAAATAATAAGCAAAAAAACCTGGTAGTCATTGCTATCTTCTCCCTCCGAAAATGCTAATTCAGCTGCAAATACAAAGTTGAGACGTGGGTCAACATTGAGACCACTGTTGTGTTAATAATGCAGTTCATGAATGAAAATATATATATATATATATATATATATCAAAGACACTACTTCAAAAAAAAAAAATGAAAATATCTTCTTTTGACTTTCATATTTTGTCAAAAAATATTTTTAATCTAAATAAACAGAGAAATGTCAAAAATGTTAGAGGCTTAAAAAAATTATCAAAAAATTTACACAATATTCATATGGGTTTATAAAATTATCAACTCATTTAAGTGTTGTATAAAAAATTTTGATAATTTTTTTAGCAGTTCCTAACATTGATCAAGAAATGAAGGTACCATCAATGTCTTGGCTAAGAAAGAATGCAGCATCATCTTCATCAAAGTAGTCTTCGTTTTGGTCATCCTCCTCCTCCGAAGCAGTGCCTTCTTCATTCTCTTCCCTATCACTTTCGACTGTGGGCAGCATTGTAAATGCCCTCTCCTAGGATGTTTCATCAAATATTATTATTATTATTATTATTATTATTATTATTATTATTATTATTATATTTATGTGTTTACAACACCATACACATTTGTTGGGCAAAAAAATTCCTGTGAAAAATATTTTTTGCTAAAATTTGTTTGAAAAATTAAAAGTTTTTATTTTTTATTTTGTTAGGTTAGGTATCCTGGGCCAACCACCCTACATAACAAATTCTCCCCAATGAAGTCGCCAAAATGTATCATGTAGTGCATGTAGCTATGGTTTCTAAAGAAAACTTTTGGACTACCTCGGCCCTTTGAGATGATTGAGAATCATTGGTTAGGTGAGATTAAGAAGAAGGGTTCGCTAAGAAGTTGATTTCCTCTTCAGGGTTTTCCTCATCCTCGATTTTCCTCATCCTCAGTTTATCGGACAAGATAGTTAGAAGGAATATTCCCCATGTGCCTTGCACATGGGTTTCATCCTACATCATGTGGTACCTATAAAACCCACCTATAGCTTTATAAGGGATGGATTTTTGAGAGACAATTTTTTGGAAAAGAACTAATTTCCCTCCTCCATTATCTATCTTGAGAGTGAAAGTGGGAGATCTATGGGAGAACCTTGTCATTATTCTCTCTCTAACTATTTTGTCTTCTTCTTCATCCAATCTCTTATCTCCATCATCTCTTTGCTATCATGTTCTTAGTTGTGACTGTTAAAGAATCTGAATCTCTCATCATTTTTAGAGAATTTGAATTTTTTGACAACATTCTTGAACCCCCTCATATATTTTGGCGACTTCACCGGGGAAAATTTGTTATGTAGGGTGGTTGGCTCAGAATAATTATTTGTTTTTTTTATTATATAGGGTATCTCCAGTCATCACCCACTAGACCGCCAACCACCCTGTGGTTAAATAAAAAGTTACTAAAGACAACTTCTGTGTAATTTTTTTTTTCTTCTCTTAAAACAAATATCTTAAAAATGATGTGTTAGTAATTTGCAATGCATGAGGCTTCTCTCCACTGCATTAATTGGACCGGAGTCGGAATGTCTAACTTAGGCTATTATGAACTCACCTTAGGTAATCGTTTAATTTTTTAGTATCTTCCCCATAGATATATGTTTGGGTGACGTTTATTTGTTAAAAAAATATAATTTTAAAAAGAAATTATTTATTTTTCTAGAATAGTGGCAGTACTTGGTGATGGCCATAAAATTTTAAGCTGAAAAATCTTTTTAACTTTTGCCAAACCAACTCATTTTCTAAGAAAAACATTTTTCATTATTTTTATTTTCTATCTCTTTTTTTTTTTTTTTTTTTTTTTTTTGGGGTACCAAAGTTAGAAAATATAAAAATATACCTTTCAAAAAACATTTTACCGCCCAAACAAACTAATAAAATTGGAAATGAAACTATATATATGGAGAGAGGGAGAGAAGGAGAGACCTGTTCCTGCAAGGAGAGTGCAAGAGCAAAATCAGAGTCGACCTGCCCCAGCTGGATAAAAGGGGTGGTGGTGGTGGTGGTTCTGGATTCTCGTTTCTCCTGTTCTTCGTTCATCTTTGATTTGGATGATCGATTCCTGAAACCTAGCTAACTATCACAGAATTAAACTTGAAATTTAGGATATAAAAAGGAAGCTGAGAGGGAAGGAGAATATTAAAGACAGAGAGAAACAGAGAACTGTGAATAATAACAGAGAAGAATAGGGGGGGATTTCTTTAAAGAGAATGAAAGTTTCAAGGGAAGCAATTCAAAAAACAGATAGATAGATATTATATTATTCCCCAGGAAGGATTGATTGATTGATTAAGAATTCTTGTTCATGATGACTTGCCATTGCCTTCAACCTTACGTTTACGTTTGCTTTTGCGTTTGCGCTTGCGTTTATACACAATCAACTCTATCCCTAACCCTGATTTCCTTCATCTGTAGTAGGGATAACCCAAATCCACACGTCTATAGCTTCATTCTTCATATAGAGACAGACATTAGCAGCTTCCCTCTGTCTTGTTTCATTTGGGAATAATTTTTTTTGTCTGACTTTTTGGTTAATTTTAGCAATCTAAATTTGTTCCGTTTGAGAAGTTTTTTTTTTGTTTTGACTCTTTTAGAGCAACTTCAACTGTTAATCAAATTTTTTATCAAATTTAAGTAAAATAAAGTTAATTTTTTCAATTTGATATGGCTTGCTCCAACGGTGCATCAAAAGGGAAGGGTCGACCGGTTGGTCGACCGGTAAGAGCAATTTTTTTCTTTACCTGTTTGAACCTTTTTTGACCGGTTTGAACCCACTATTTGAAAGGAAACCGGACGACCGGTTGGTTGACCAGTTGGTCTTCTCCAACGGTCACGCACAGTAATTTGGTGAAACTTGTATTCTATTCTCAGTTTGATATTTTTTTGTTCAATTCTCATTTTGATACCAATTTGGTGAAACCGTTAGAGCTCCAAAAAGTACATTTTTCACCAAATTTCAAATATGATGCTAGGTTTGCTGAACCGTTAGAGATGGTCTTAGAGAAAAAAATAATAATAATTATGATTTGAATGTAAAATTTTATTTTATTAACTTATTTAAATTATTTTATCTTTTTATACTTTATTAATCCAAATACACCCCAAACCAACTTGTCAAATGGCAGCTATGCCTTGCTAGCAAATCCCATCTTTTTTAATGGTGTCTCACCACCTCACACGCACTCGCTCACATTCCCCTGCCTTCAAAAAAATAAGGGAGTGTATTTGTATAAAAATAATTATAGATAAGTAAAAAAAAAATATCAATATTAATAATTAAATTCATAAGTTTTTCAGTGATTCTATAATTATTTTTCTAAAAATACATTGGATTGTAGTTTTTTTTTTTAATAACCTCCTAAATCTATCAAATTCGGTTTAAATCGTTGGTTTGATTTAGTTTTTATTAATTTCAGTTATTCAAAAATAATAGAATTGTTTAAATCGGTCTAATTTATTATTTCAAAACTTAGACAAGTGTTTATTATTTTTTTATTTTTATATGTGAAAAATAGAAATATAAAAGCTTTACATAACATTTGAACACTAGTTTTAATTGTCAAATTGACAAATTCTAACTAACTTAACCAAATTAGTCGGTGTTAGTTTGTTTATTAACATAAAAATATATATCATATTTATTGTTATATAAAAATTTTAAAATCGTGAAATCAAATATAAATAAAAAATAAAAAATTGTGAGTCAATTGTAGACATTGATTAATTATTTAACATCATCCATTTGATGACGATACATGTACAACACTTTGGGTAAGTTTGGAAACTAGTTAAAATAGTTAAAAGGCCAAAAAAATATTATAAAAAATTCAACTATTTTTTAAAAAACATTTTACATGTTTTTTCACAAAAAATTAAAAATTAATTAAAATAGTTAATTTCCAAAATAACCCTCAACTATTAAAAAAATAAAAATAAAAAAGCAGGGTACAAATCCAACCTTTTCAAAGGGGTGATAATTAGGTAATTTTATAATTGAGATGTTCCAACGTACGATTTTAAAATTACAGGATAAAGTGTTGTTTAGGTGATAATTAAAAGATGAAGTTCTTGTAATTAGTTGTAAAATTTTACATTCTTAATCTATAAACTTTAAATTGTTTTAGTATTTAAAATTCGATTAAGAAAATGTTCGAATTTTAGGAAAGTGTATGAAGTATAGACACATATATATATTTTAAATCAACTTGTTTTCATTACTTAATTTTCATTTTCATTTGTGTGCTCACGACGGCCCTCATTTTGATGATTTATTTGGTACATATTTTAGGTCATTCTGTGTAGATTATTCATATAAGAAAAATTAGATTGATCTAATAATTATAATTATATAATTTCATCATTTTTTTTTTTTAAATAGACAATAAGTGTGATTTTGAAAATAATCTATTTAGTTTTTTAATACAAATGTGATAAAATAATATGACTATAATTATTGAATCAATTTAATTTTTTTTATACAGACTTAAAAATTAATATATCCGATCATTAAAGTAACACTTGTAGTCATCGGGTCAAGGCTAAACAGTCCAATTCTCTTTGAGAACTAAAGTGAAGTTGCTTTGATTTTTTATTTTGATTTTTGTGTTTTTTCACTTTTTTCCATCCAATTTATTTCCATCAACACGTTCCTTTACAAATTAATGAAACAAATACAACCACAAGCACGACAATCACCATCCAACATAGTTAAGAAATGGATGTGTAACTCTATGATTTGGACCTTGATTTGTACATGTGCCTCTTTTGGACTCTTGAGATATTTCTTAGGAATTGAGACCCTCTCCGGTCACTTTCTACTACCCTCTTTCCTTGTAACGGTCCAGATTTATCAAGAGATGATTTAATGGTTCAAATTGTTCTATTAAAAAATAAAAATTTAAAATTTATTTTTTTTAATAGAATGATCTGAACCATTAGATCTTCTCTAAAGTAATCTAAACTATTACAAGGAGGGAGGCTAGAGAGAGTGGGGGGAGAAGATCTCAATTCATTTCTTAGGCTTGAAAATTGTTTTTCAGTCATTTTTTATTGACTTTTATCCATTGTAAACTTTTCTTTTAATAAGCAAAAAAACGAAAATGAGTGAGACTAGTGGTGTAGTTAGAAATTCAGTGCAGAAGGGATACAAATTAATGATAATTTGGTTTCATTTTTTTAAAAATACTTTTCAAAAAATTCAATTTTCTTATTTTTCATGTTTTTTTGTTTTTACTGATTTTTTTTAAATATTTTATGCATTTTTTTTACTTTTTAGACATGCTTACATAAATATACCTAAAAGTAAAAGAATTGTGAAAAAAACCTTTTAAAAATTCACTAAATACCATAAATACAAAAAAAAATAGAGAATTCAGTATATTTTTTATATTTTTATGTATTTATTAATTTTTTAAAATATTTTTTCACAAATTTTTTACTTTTTAGATACATTTAAGTAAGGTGCATCTAAAAAAGTGAAAAAAAATATTTAAAATTTTAAAAATATTCACTAAAAAAAACACGAAAATCAAAAAACTCAATTTTTAAAAAACTTAATCCAAAAAACTCAAACCAAACACACTGATTAATTTTTTTTTCATAATAAACAACAATGAGATATTACTAAACTTAAATATTAAGGGTTCATTTGGATAAATGGGAATTTTAAATTAAAGGATTTGAGATTAAATTTTATACAAATTTTGGCCAGTAACTATTTTATAGGTGGATTGGAAAATTCAAAAAGGAGATACGTTGAGACAGAAATGATATATTTTAGTAGAGAAATTCTACAAAACATACCGCAAAAAAAGTGTCTATCATATGTCGCAATTATGATCTTTGTGGTCTTTAGTTATAACACATTATAATGTTAGATATAATTTAGTTATAACTTCTTGTGGTTGTTATTTTAGTTATGACTATATATCAAGTAATCATTAGTTATGACTCATTCTGATATTAGTTATGACCTATTGTAATTTTTTTATTTTTATAATTGAAGATGTGTTGCTTGATTATAATTTATATAGTAGTCATTTTAGTTATGAATGGAAAGAAACACGTGAAGGATAAACTTCACATATCAAATGTAACTAACAATCCAATAAATTCTATATCTTCATTAAAATTAATTATGTTTGCATGTCAATAATGATAGACATCACCATTATATTGAAATTTTTATAGATAATAATATGACTTATTATAGCCTCTTTATTTTCAATTAAAATAACCATTATTGTTCTCATAATTTTAAAAATATCATTGACATTTCACTTTAAATAATATTTTTATAATTTTTTTATTTAATATATTTTCTTTATGTTTTGAAAACAAATAAAAAAAATAAAAAAATTTCCCAAAACTCAATGGAGGCACTTGAGCTCAATGCAGCCCTGCCCATGAGTGAGACCCCTACTGGAGGTGACCCCCACTACCCCCAGTGAATGCTAATTGGCCCAATTTTTTTTTTTTTGTTGTTGTCCTCCTCTCGTTGACTCCCACGTGTATGTGGGGGTGGTGGGAGTCACCCCCAAGTGGGGGTCTGTATCAGTTTTGGCAAAAAAAATTTATTTTTTACATTAAACTAAACTAACACAATTAAACAATTTTAAAGTCCTAGTGCACTTTGTATGAGATGGCCTTGGATACTCTATGGTACATTTTATAGTCCAAAAAAATAAAAAGAAAAAAAATTACTAAAACCTCATTTGGCAAGCGGCTATTTTAGCCAAAAAGTCCTTAAAAAAGCCAAAAGCCTACAATTTTTACCCTACAACCTTATACAACGGCTGCCAGATTCAATATAAAAAGACCCTTTTGCCCCTTGGTGATGTGTCGTTTGTACCCCTGCTTTATGTCAAACATTGATAAGAATATTATTAGAGCCATCATAGAGAGTGTACTATCTAGAGTTCAGCTACTATCTAGAGTTTACATCAAACACGCAAGATGAAGAGGCCCCTTCGTTCAAGGCCACAAAGTTGTAGAAGCTCTAATTTGAAGAGGAAGACGAAGCAAACGACGACGACAGTCCGCGAAGCCTAACGGAAAACCAGTCCCGCCACCGACGATCACCTCAACCGCAGGTATTTTCTTCTTCTCTGTCTGTCTAACTATCTCTGTTGCTCTCTTCAGCCTCTCTTGTTTTTATTTCTGTATGTAACCATGAGACCTATGTTTTATGAATTTTATATATGTATGAACTCTCTCTCTCTCGCTCTTCAGCCTCTTTTGTTTCTGTTTGTATATGTAACCATGAGACCCGTGCTCTGTTTTGTATAAATGTATGAATGAACTCTCTCTCTTTCTCTTTCTCTTTCTCTCTCACCACTTTCCAATTTGAATATCTCTTCCAAAATCAGAATTTGTTTGGGTAATTATAATGAAAGTCCCCTAAAAACAAGAGAGGGTGGTTTTAGGGTTTCCTTTGAACTTTAGTAATAACCGAGTTCGTTGTGGTAAGGGTGTGTCAATCTGATAAACTGAGGTGAACTGAGGTGATGGACATGAGATAACAAAATATGGAGAGTTGTTAAACTTTTCTTTCCATACTACTGTTATAAAAATCACCACGACATGTTTGAAAATTTAAGGCATTTAAATGTTCTTCCAGTTCACATTTTTGAAAATTATTTTTTCCTGAAAATTTGTGGTGCACATCTACAATTATGTTGGTGCACAATTTTGAATTATTTTGTTTTGTTCTTCCTGTTCCTACCCTGTTTCTGTTCTGCGTTGCGTATATTTGTTTTGGTTTGTGATTTGTAATTCTTCTGTGCTACAGTCCATACCAAATATTCTGTTTTGAAAAATACAGTCCGTAGGAATTATTTTTTCATTTCCAAAAATTGTAGTTCTTTGTCACGACCCAAACCCGCCCCTATGGGTTTAACACCGTAACCGGCCAGTAATCCAAGATTACCGAAGGCCTGCTTAACAGTAATACAGTAAAACAGAGTACAGGGGCCTAGCGGAAGCCAATACAATAAATAAACAATGTCCAATGAGCTGTGACAGTCTGCATGCCAAAAAGACTTTCATTCAAATATATATACAGTAAGACAAAACAGTATGTACATATACACAATCATTCAGTTCAGGGACCTAATCCCTATTAAACAGTACAGTACAGTAAACAAAACAGTTACAGAGACAGAAGGGGGAACTAAAACACCCCATAGCCTTAGCTTGACAAGCTCGGAACCTCGCAGTGAGGCACATAGGTTGGCTTGACAAAACTGGAGTTTACCCCGACGCTTCTAGCTGCGGTCTGGTGCCTGATCACCTATATATATATATGAGCAGTGAGCTAAAGCCCAGTGAATAACGTAATGCGTAAAGAGGTTAAGAATGAATGTCCTTTCAATATTGAAAACAGTTGGTTGATTCAGTATATCAGTCATTCAGTCATAACAGTCATATGTGGTACATTCATTAGCATAACAGTACAGTAAACAGCAGGTCTTAAAAGACCAAACAGTAAATGATGGCCATCAATCAGTAACAGTAGTGCTTCCAACAAGGGAACCGACAGAGATCTCTGAAACAGTAACAGTAAACAGTAGTTGCTAAGGATGCCACAATACAGTTCAGAATATAGGACATACGTTCATTCAATTAACAGTATCAGTTCAGAAAACAGTACAGTTCAATTGTTCAGAAGATAATCATTTTGAACATATCTTTACACAGTTGTTACTCACAGAGTTCTGGGCTACAGTAAAGCTAGAGCGCGTCCCCAGTCTCCAACCCTACACAGTTTACAGATTAAACACACACTAAGCTATACAGTTGGGAAAGATAATAGCTTAATCCCTAATTTGCCTCGGTGTGGTTCTACATCTATATCATCATTAAGATGCCTTAAACTAGGCTTAATAATGCCTAGGATGAGAAGAGGATGCAAAGATGCACTATAAAAGTATTTTCAAAATTTTCAGAAAACAGGGGTCACGCTCGAGCGTAGGTTACTCCGCTCGAGCGGACATGCAGACAAATGTTTCCGCCCGAGCGTAGACTTACCCGCTCGAGCGTTCTGCAAAACAGTCAAAAGTGCTGGATAGGTGAAAATCACGCTCGATTGGGCGCTCGACACCCGCTCGAGCATGAGACACGATGTCCCGCTCGAGCGTCAATTATTCTGCTTTAGCGGACATCAAAACAGTGCAAAGTGCTGGGAGCACGAATTCCACGCTCGAGCGCCAGTCACCCCGTTCGAGTGTGAGTTCAAAATCTGGAATTCCCAGATTTGAACCTCAAGCTCAAATTCAAATTTTAAAACATAAATTTCGATCCTCTTGGGCCAATTTTCCAGAAAACATCCCAAAACTCATAGTTTAACATGATTCCAAAGCTCAATTGTAAAATCAAGGCCCAATGGTGTTTCAAACAACTCAATTTCAAACCAATTTTCAAGAATATGAAAAACATGCAAACATACATGAATTTAAACCATTTCAAAGCTCAATTTCATGCTCTAATGAGCCAATTCCTCCAAGGACAAGATGAAATCATGGACTTAAACACAATATGAACATGCATATAACATTTTACCATGAAATCAACTCACAACTCAACAATTCAAACATGCATGCATGGAATGAGTTCCAATTCAACATTATTGAACCAATTCTTGACTTAACTCTTTAAACTACCATGATCCATGCTAGATAGGACTCAAATACACAATAAGGAGGATGAAATTCATACCTAGGTTCCTCAATGATAAGTCTAGAGGTTTAATTTGCCAATTTACTCTTCAATTCTTCAAGTTCTCTAGCCAAACTCTCAAGAACAACTCAATTCTCTCTCACTCTCTATCTTGGTCGGTTGTAGGCAACAAAAAAAGCTGATGGGAGTGTTTTGATCAAGTGTACAAATAGGGATGGCAATTTAAACCCGGCCCGACGGGGACCCGATCTCCCGACCCCGAAATAAGTGGTTTTTCCCCGAAAAATATCCCCACGGGGACGGGGATGGTATTAAAAAATCACTCCCCGATCAATTTCGGGCCGGGGACGGGGATAGGCTCCTGAGCCCCGGCCCCGCCCCGAAATTTCCCCGAAATTTCCCCGCTAATACCTGTGTTAAAAAATAACTCACTAGTTGTATTATAATATATATCCACTAGTTGTATTATAATATATATTGTATTATAATATATATCCACTAGTTGTATTATAATATATATCTAGTATATCATTATATCTATCTGAGTATTATATCTTTATGACTCACTCTCTCAACTCTATCACTCTCGTTCTTCTCACTCACCCCACCCTCTCGTTCTTCTCTCTCAACTCTCTCTCTCACAGTCAGCGACTCGGCGTGTCCCACCACTGCCGTTCTTCTCACTCACCCTCTCGTTCTTCTCTCTCAACCCTCTCACTCTCACAGTCGGCGTGTCCCACCACCGCCGTTGATCTCGCCACAGCCACAGCCACAACCACAGCCACAGCCACAGCTGCCGGTCACAGCCACAGCCACAGCCGCTAATACCTGTGTTGATCTCGCCACAGCCGCCGTTGATCTCGCCACAGCCACGGTCTCTCAGATCAGATCTGTTACTGTTAGATCTGTATCAGATCTGTTATCTCTTTCTCTGTCTCGCTTTGATCTGATTGTTGGTACATCTATTTTTTTTTTTCAAATTTTTTTTTTAGTTTAAATCTGTTGAGATGATGATTATGTATATATATATATATATTTTTTAGATTGTTTTTTTTTTATAAATTAAATCTGTTGATGATAATGAAAACATATTTTTTTTTTCAAATTAATTGTTTTTTTAATTTAAATCTGTTGATGATGATTGTTGGTACTCAGATCTGCTATGTTGATTTGTTGTTCTTGAACAAAATAAAAAAAAATTAAAAAAACCTCGGGGATTTTTCGGGGTCGGGGAAACCCGATCCCCGTTGGGGACGGGGATGGGGAGTGATGAGTTTCCCCCCGCCGGGGATTGGGGACGGGGACGGGGATATTTTAACCTTCGGGGATCGGGGACGGGGAGTGGGGTCCCCGGCCCCGCCCCGGCCCGTTGCCATTCCTATGTACAAAGGCTCTAATATGTTTAGCCTACATGACCCACTAACAATGGCATTATGGTGATTAAGTCAAACTATGCAATTATCAATATTTAGTCTAGTTTAATCATACCAAATCAATTTTCAATTAAATATACCATAAAATCATATAAATTCCAATGATCTCAAAACATCAATCAATTTCTGGTTTGCCCGCCGATAAGGCTTTCAATTTGCAGTTTAAACACAAAAACATGAACAGATCAATTAACAATCAACAGATAGAAAATGCATTTAAACAGATACAGTCAATCAATCAGTTTCGGATTTCAGTCAGTCAGTTCAGTATTTCGATCAATTCAATTATCAGTCATAATCAGTCTTAGTTTAACAGTAATCAGTGGTTAATCGGTAAACAGTGACAAGGGTTGCTACAGTCTCCCCTCCTTAAAAAGAGTTTAGTCCTCTAAACTCGAGTTACCTTCGTTTTGGAAGAAAACAGGATTTAGTGGAAACAGTTCCGGATATCTTTTAGCCATGTCATCTTCCCTCTCCCAAGTGGTATATACGCCACCATGGTTTTGCCAGTCAACTTTCACTAACGGGATCTCTTTGTTTCTCAACTTCTTGATCCGTCTATTTACAATTTAAATAGGCCGTTCCTCGTAAGTGTAGTCATCACTCAGCACTACACGAGCAGGCTCTATCACATGGAAAGGATCCCGAAGATAGTCCCTCAACATGGAAATATGGAAGACATTGTGCATATGCTTCATTTCAGGAGGAAACGCAACCTGATACGCCACCGAATTGATTTTCTCAATAATCTCATATGGTCCGACGTATCTCGGTGCTCATTTGCCTTTGACTCCAAAACGAGTCTGGCCTTTCATCGGTGTCACTTTCACAAAAACGTGATCACCTACTTCGTATTCTCTGTCCTGTCTTCTGACATCAGCATAACTTTTCTGTCTGCTTTGTGCGGTTTTCAGTCTCTGTTGTATCAGTTTCACTTTCTCAGTCGTTTCGTATACAATTTCGGGCCCAAGCAAAGGCCCATCTCTAACTTCTGCCCAGCAAATCAGAGATCTACATTTTCTGCCATACAATACCTCGAAAGGCGCCATACCAATACTTGAATGATAGCTGTTGTTGTAGACAAATTTAGTTAAGGGCAAATGACTTTCCCAGTTTCCCTGAAAATCAAGGACACACATTCTCAGTAAATCCTCTAGAGTCTGGATGGTCCTTTCTGACTGGCCATCGGTCTGAGGATGATAAGCACTACTCAGTCTCAATTCAGTACCCAATGCAGTCTGTAGGCTTTGCCAAAATCTTGATGTAAACTTCGAATCCCTGTCAGAAACAATGGACACAGGCACTTCATGCAGTCTAACAATTTCATCAATATAGAGTATAGCCAATTTGTCCACATTATAAATTGTCTTAACAGGTAAGAAGTGAGCAGATTTAGTCAGTCTATCAACAATAATCCAAATTGAGTCCATACCTTTACTGGAGCGAGGCAATCCCACAATAAAATCCATGGAGATATGTTCTCATTTCCACTTCGGTATGGGTAAAGGCTGCAATAAGCCTGCAAGTTGTTGATGTTCGGCTTTAACTTGTTGGCAATGAAGACATTTCGATACAAAATCAGCAATTTCTTTCTTCATTCCCGGCCACCAGAAATTCAGTTTCAGGTCTTGGTACATTTTCGTATTCCCTGGATGGATAGAAAATTTTGAATTGTGGCCTTCTTGCAGAACTCTTCTTTTCACTTCGGTATCATTTGGTACACACAGTCTTTCTTGAAATTTCAGTACATTATTTTCAAATTTGAAACCCGATCTTGGTTTAGTTTCCCTTTCTTCGATGATCTTCTTCAATAAGTCATCCAGTTGCTGTTTCTCTTTAATCTCTTCAATCAGTGCTGGTTGAGCAGAAATAGCAGCTAAGGTTCCACCTTGTTCTCGTAAAACAATTTCAATTTCAGATTTTTCAAGGTCACAAAGTAATTCTTTCTGCCCGGTAAGCAAACAGGCTAAATTTCCAATCGATTTCCGACTCAGTGCATCGGCAACGGTGTTGGATTTTCCCGGATGGTACAAAATCTGTAGGTCATAGTCTTTAATCAGTTCTAGCCATCTCCGCTGTCTCGTGTTCAGTTCTTTCTGTGTGAAGAAATATTTCAGACTCTTGTGGTCGGTATATACTTCACATGTCGCCCCATATAGGTAATGACGCCAGATTTTCAGTGCAAATACTACTGCAGCAAGTTCCAGATCATGGATCGGGTAGTTCTTTTCGTGCGGTCTCAGTTGTCGGGAAGCATAAGCAATAACTCTCCCATTCTGTATTAAAACACATCCCAAACCCTTATGAGAAGCATCACTAAATATAGTAAAACCATCCGTACCTGAAGGTAGGGTAAGAATCGGCGCAGTTACAAGTCGAGTTTTTAACTCTTGCAATGTTGATTCCCTTTGGTCAGTCTAGTCAAATGATATCCCCTTCTGAGTTAACTGAGTCAGCGGTAAGGCAATTTTGGAGAAATCTTTGACAAATCTTCTGTAATATCCAGGCAAACCCAAAAAGCTTCGGACTTCGGTCACATTTGTTGGTCTAGGCCAGTTCACTACAGTTTCAATTTTCTGTGGATCAACGGAAATTCCATCTTTGCTAACAACATGCCCCAAAAACATAACATGATCAAGCCAAAATTCACATTTAGACAGTTTAGCATAAAGTTTCTGTTCTCTTAGGGTCTGTAGGGCAAGTCTCAGATAATGTTCATCTTCTTCTATACTTTTGGAGTAAATCAGTATGTCATCAATGAATATAACAATAAAGTCAGCAAGGTATTGTTTAAAGATTTTGTTCATGAGGTCCATAAATGCAGCAGGTGCATTGGTAACTTCGAAAGGCATAACTAAAAATTCGTAATGTCCATACCTCGTTCGAAAAGTAGTTTTGTCAATGTCCTCTGGATTAACTTTCAACTGATGGTATCCTGATCTGAGGTCGATCTTACAGAACACTTGAGCACCCTGTAACTGATCAAATAAGTCATCAATACGTGGCAATGGGTATTTATTTTTCATAGTTACCTTGTTCAGTTCACGGTAGTCAATACACAGTCTCAGTGAGCCGTTTTTCTTCGTCACAAATAAAACAGGAGCGCCCCATGACGAAGTGCTAGGCCTGATGAACTTCTTATCTAGTAGTTCTTGTAGTTGCACTTTCAATTCCTTCAGTTCAGTTGGAGCCATTCGATAAGGAGCTTTAGATACTGGCTGCGTTCCCGGAATCACGTCAACGGTAAATTCAATCTCCCTGTCAGTCAAATCCCCTGGCAGATTATCTGGAAAAACATCTGGGAATTCTCTGACTGTAGGAATACTGTTCACGTTAGCATTATTATCAGTAGATACAGTCAATACAGAACACAGATATCCCTTACATCCCTTTCTAATCAATTTAACAGCTTTCACAGATGAAATCAAGTACGGAGGAGGTACTACTCCAACCCCGTTAAACACAAATTCGGGTAAACCCGGCGGACGAAAAACTACTTGTTTCGTTACACAGTCTATGGTAGTATGGTATTTCGTTAACCAGTCAATTCCCAATATTACATCAAAATGATCAATGTTCAGAGGCAGTAAGTCAATAAACAAATGTGCATCTCTAACAATAATTTCACAAGCAGGGTACATATATGCACAGGTCATAGATCCCCCAATGGGTGATGATACAGCTAACAGATAATTCATGGGTTCTAATGGTCTATTCGGTTTTCGCGAAAAAGCATGCGACACATATGAATGCGTAGACCCCGAATCCATCAGTACATAAGCATTTTGAGTACAAATAGAGAGAATACCTAACACAACGGTCTCGGTATTCTGCACGTCTCCCGGTACTAGGACGAACACTCGGCCCTGCCTCATGGGCTCTTTCCCGATAGCTTTGGAGTTCGGTTTTGGTGCAACAGTTGATACTGCCACGCTTGGTGCAGCTTTACTACTGGCTTGTGGAGCAGAGGGGCAGTCTTTAACCATGTGGCCCACCTTGCCATACCTGTAACAGGCTCCAGATATTTTGTAACAGACCCCTTTGTGCTTCTTGCCACACTCAGAACAAGGTGGTATGAAACCACTCCCTTGGCTGGGGCTAGTTGTTGACCCCGTATTCTGTTTCTTGTTCAATGGGCTATGCTTGCCCTTCTTGAATTTAAAGCCCTGCCTTTTACCACGCCATAGACACTGGTGTTTCAGTTCTCAGTGCTTCGATGTTCGATTCAGCCATCAAGGCTCGGTCAAGAACATTCACGTAATTCGGTAATTTCAGAACATTTATTCTGTCGAGTATTGCAACATTAAGGCCGCCTTCAAACTTTCTGGCCTTCTTGTAGTCAGTGTCTACCATATGTGGTGCATAACGGGCACGTTCAGTAAATTTTATCTCATATTCAGCAACGGACATTGTGCCCTGTCTCAGCTATTCGAATTCAGTTACTTTTCTGTCCCTAACACACTGAGGGAAGTATTTTTCAAAGAAGGCTCCTTTGAATTGAGCCCAAGTCATTACAGTGCTGTCATCATGGATAAGCATCCACCACCTTCTAGCTTCTTCTTGCAGAGTAAAGGTGGCCAATAGCACTTTATGTGCTTCGGAGCACGGAAAAACCTCAAACAATTTTTCTGTCTCGAGAACCCATGCTTCAGCTTTTAACGGTTCAAGGCCTCCCTGGAAGGATGGCGGTTTCATTTTGCTGAACTTATGGGTGAGAGCAATTATGTCCCCACCATTAACATTCACATTCTGCTCCGGCTGTACCGGAGGAGGAGGTAGGGGCTATTGATTCTGTTGTTGATCTAATCTTTCAGTTATTAGTTCCATCATTCTTTCCATTCTTGCCATTCTTGCCTCAGAGGATAAGGATTCAGATTCATTTGCAGTTCTCGCATTATCCATTTCACTATAGGCAGTTATAACAGTTATCAACATAGGAAGTCATTTGTTTAAACAGATTAACACATTAGCATACATTCAGTCATGTCATAGCCACACACTTATCATGCTCACGTAATGCCCTAATTGTTTTTCTAGAACATCCTATAGCTCATTGGGACACGTGTGTGCGGTATAACTCGTGGTAAGTATCGCTTTGATACCACTCTGTCACGACCCAAACCCGCCCCTCTGGGTTTAGCACCGTAACCGGCCAGTAATCCAAGATTACCGAAGGCCTGCTTAACAGTAATACAGTAAAACAGAGTACAGGGGCCTGGCGGAAGCCAATACAGTAAATAAACAATGTCCAATGAGCTGTGACAGTCTGTATGCCAAAAAGACTTTCATTCAAATATATATACAGTAAGACAAAACAGTATGTACATGTATACAATCATTTAGTTCAGGGACCTAATCCCTATTAAACAGTACAGTACAGTAAACAAAACGGTTACAGAGACAAAAGGGGGAACTAAAACACCCCATAGCCTTAGCTTGACAGGCTCGGAACCTCGCAGTGAGGCACATAGGTTGGCTTGACAAAACTGGAGTTTACCCCGACGCTTCTAGCTGCAGTCTAGTGCCTGATCACCTACATATATATATAAGCAGTGAGCTAAAACCCAATGAATAACGTAATGCGTAAAGAGGTTAAGAATGAATGTCCTTTCAGTATTGAAAACAGTCGATTGATTCAGTATATCAGTCATTCAGTCATAGCAGTCATATGTAGTACATCCATTAGCATAACAGTATAGTAAACAATATGTCTTAAAAGACCGAACAGTAAATGATGGTCATCAATCAGTAACAGTTGTGGTTCCAACAAGGGAACCGACAGAGATCTCTGTAGCAGTAACAGTAAACAGTAGTTGCTAAGGATGCCACAATACAGTTCAGAATATAGGACATACATTCATTCAATTAATGGTATCAGTTCAGAAAGCAGTACAGTTCAATTGTTCAGAAGATAATTATTTTGAACATATCTTTACACAGTTGTTACTCACAGAGTTCTGGGCTACAGTAAAGCTAGAGCGCGTCCCCAGTTGCCAACCCTACACAGTTTACAGATTGAACACACACTAAGCTACACAGTTGGAAAAGATAATAGCTTAATCCCTAATTTGCCTCGGTGTGGTTCTACATCTATATCCTCATTAAGATGCCTTAAACTAGGCCTAATAATGCCTAGGATGAGATGAGGATGCAAAAATGCACTGTAAAAGCATTTTCAGAATTTTCAGAAAACAGGGGTCACGCTCGAGCGTAGGTTACTCTGCGCGAGCGGACATGCAGACAAAGGTTTCCGCTCGAGCGTAGACTTACCCGCTCGAGCGTTCTGCAAAACAGTCAAAAGTGCTGGATAGGTGAAAATCACGCTCAATTGGGCGCTCGACACCCACTTTAGCCTACATGACCTATTAACAATGGCATTATGGTGATTAAGTCAAACTATGCAATTATCAATATTTAGTCTAGTTTAATCATACCAAATCAATTTTCAATTAAATATATCATAAAATCATATAAATTCCAATGATCTCAAAACATCAATCAATTTCTGGTTTGGCCACCGATAAGGCCTTCAATTTGCAATTTAAACACAAAAACATGAACAGATCAATTAACAATCAATAGATAGAAAATGCATTTAAACAGATACAGTCAATCAATCAGTTTCGGATTTCAGTTAGTCAGTTTAGTATTTCGATCAATTCAATTATCAATCATAATCAGTCTTAGTTTAGCAATAATCAGTGGTTAATCAGTAAACAGTGACGAGGGTTGTTACATTCTTGTTTTGTTGTCCAGTAATGCGAGTGTTGTTTATTGGCATGCAATGAAGCTGTAATGTTTTTGTAAAGGATCTGCACTTGTTTGTTACCATCTCTTCTCTGTTTATAATCACTGTTTAACAAAATAGCTATAGGCTAGGATTTATATGTTTTGTGGGGAAAAATACAGTCCGTAGGAATTATTTTTTTGTTTCCAAAAATTGTAGTTCTTGTTTTGTTATCCAATAATGCAAGTGTTGTTTATTGGCATGCAATGAACCTGTAATGTTTTTGTAAAGGATCTGCACTTGTTTGTTACCATCTCTTCTCTGTTTACAATCACTGTTTAACAAAATGGCTACAGGCTGGGATTTAAATGTTCTATGGGGGGGCTTGTTTGATTTTCTTACCCAGTTTCATATAACGCTCGTCCTGTTTCATGGCACATGTTCAAATAACATTTTATTACAAAAAAGTTACCACAAGAAAATTATGTCCATAACAAAAGTGTCACACCCATTGACCTGTTCTTGTTTTGTTTGTCATGTCCCGAAACAAGTCATGAAAGAAACCATGGCCTTGTTTATGTCAACTGCCATATCAACACAACCAGGTCGTATATGTGCTTGTGGCTACAGGCACTGTGTTGTAAAGATTTCCCGTTCTGCAAGAAACCCTGGTCGTGCGTACTACCAATGCCCTCGTGGAGTGGTGAGTACAACCATGTTCACTTTTATATTTCCTTGTCAAACCGTCACTAATATATTTTTTAACCTCAGCCATTTGTCAGCTGGATTGGGTGATGTGACGAATATGGGTGCCAAGGGCTGCTGAGAATGATAGAGACAATGTCGTTCATTTTGAGGCTCGTTTTAGTGACATTGAACAAACTTTGCGTGTACTTACAGTAGTGACATGTGTGCTGTTCATCGTTGTCGTTATTTTGCTGTTCCAGATGTGATATATGTAACCATGCTGCGACCTTACCCTATTGTTATTAAAGTCATTATGTTTGTGGCCCAAAAAAAATTCTGAAATTATGTTTTGTTCGTAAACATGTAGTTATTATATCTTTCCGTAACTGTTTGTTTTGTTTCAAATACTAATGTCATTAAATGAAGCTTTTGCGCTATGTTTTGTTTCAAATACCACATTTATGACATTAAAGGTGTGTTTATAATTTTGGTAATGCTTGTATGAGTGTATAAATATTTTTACATTGGTTCCCGTTCCACGATGTTGTTATAGTCGCATGGCGTCACATCGACGTGCACCTCGTACCCCTTCCGGCAAAGAAAAAGGGCAACAACCTTATCATAAAGCAACTTGGGATAAGAAGTCGACATGGATATTCTTGGAACTGGTCCTTAAGGAAATTGATGCAGGAAATTAGCTGCACATGTCAATCAAGCCAAAAGGGTACTGTTTGTTGTCTCTCACGTTTGAGCAACAATTAGGAGTGTGACAACCGCCTCCTTAATTAGGCAAATTAATTAAATTAATTATCTGCTTACTGTTAATTATGTGATTACGTGTTATGTGAATTATGTGCCATATGATATATATATATATATATATATATATATTTGCATTGATTGGTATTGTAGTGTCATTGTGAACAGATACGTAAATGAATGAATTTAACCTATCTGATTCGCTAATTTTGACGAGTTAGAATTAAATAATAAGATAGGAAATTAGAGCCTAATCCATCTCAGAATAATTCAATTTAGTGTAATTAAGAATATAGATTGATGAGATTAATTAAATTGGGATTACTTAACTATAATTCAACTTAAGAAATGAATCGTTATTATTATTATATTTGTATAAGCCTTTGTGAGTTTAATCAAAGAACTAATATGACTCATCACTTGAATAGGAATAGGGGTGTAGTGTAGTAGGTCTCCTTATTACTTGATGAATACACGTAGAAAGAGAGAGGGATAGAAATTGTGAGAGTTCAACAAGAGTGAGAAGGGAAGGAGAAGAGAAGAGCTTAGAAAAAAAGTAAAGTCTTGCCTTGAATCCTCCATAACCATCAAAGCAAGGTAGGGTTTTCTTTCCAAATTCTTGAGGAATAGTCTTGGTTACCCATCATCTTTAAAGATAGAGGTGTAAATTAGCATATTTGATGAGGAACTAAAATTGTGGCTCTTACAACGAAGAGTTAATACATGCATGACTTTCAATGGACAAAATGAGAAATATAACTTAAGATAGCTACATGCATGGCATAATTCTTGAATTGCATGCTCATTCCTTTATTGTTTTGCATGAGTTTTGAATTTTGGAGGAAACTCCATGAAAATCAAAGAAAGAAGCTCCATGCATTTACAATTTAGAGCTCAATTTATAGTAAACAGTTTTGTATTAAGGGTTAAGAATTTAAATCTTTAAATAGATTTGAGTTGTGAATTGAAACCATGAATTATGTTTTGAATCTAATATGTTTCTTTTAAAAGTATTAAGTTAAGTTTTAAGGGCATATGGCATGAAAATAAATTTGGTTTTTGCACAATTTTGCACTGCTCGGCAGAGTAGATTTTCGAGCACCATTCAGTCCAGACCGCTCAAGCGGATTGGGCCCCCGCACGAGCAGCCCACCTTCAGTAGCCCAGGGGTGCACACTGTCTAACCGTCGCTCGTGCAGCCAAGCCACCGCACGTGCGGCCAACAGGACAGTCCCGGTTTTCTTTTTGATTTTCTTTCCTACTTTCCAGGCCTCTATTTACATGGTTTTAAAGTGCATTTCATGCGCATTGCATCTCATGTATAAGCGAAGAAAAGTTACAACCGAATAAGTGAATAATGAATAAGAAATTGACTGAATAACAACGAAGCGAATAGAAACTGAAGTGTTTGAAACCGGCAGTGATGTATATTGAGAAATTGTGCTATGAATATTTGTGTTTGTAGGTCAAGACTTGAAGACCGAACAACGGATATTGGAAGACCACTGTGAGTAACATTTCTGTAAAGATATGTTAATATAAATTATGTTTTAATTGTTATCGATAAGCTATGGTTTCTTGAGATGCTATCTTGATTATGTAAACGAATGTCCTATTTGTGAATCTATTATGGCATCCACAGATAGTCCCAAGTCATGGGGGACGACATGTAAATGCGAGTCCATGACATATATGTGATACGAGATCTCGTTAGCCACTTAATTGTGGTGATATGTGTTTAATTGGTATTTGGAACCGATTACTCTAGTCGGAAGACGATATGTGATATGTTTTGTGAGATGTACCATTACATTATGTTCTGATATGAGACTGATATGACTGATCGTGATATGATTTGTTTTACGGATATTGTATTTGGAATTCGTTCACTAACCATTTTACCTTAATGTTATTCATTGGGCTTTAACTCACTGTTTTTATATATATGTATAGGTGAGCATTTTGGAGGGCAAGCCTAGAAGGGGTTTGTAGTTGAGTCACCGTTTTGAAGCCTACCAAGTAGTTTTGTGTGCCTCTAAGTTGGGGCTAGGCTTGGAAGGCCGTTGTCAGACTTTTGATCGTGAAGTAAACTTTTGTTATGTGCATACGTTATGTATAAATGTTAAGCTACAAGTTAAGTACTGAATGTGGGTAAATTAACGTTTTTATATGTAATTATTTGTTCATATAGATGCATAGCTCATTGGACTATTAGTGTTTTTATTTATTGTTTCCACAAGCCCCGATTATTTTTATTGTACAAGAAGGCCTTGGGTAATCCAATGATTACTGGCCGGTTACGACGCTAAACCCATAGGGGCAGGTTTAGGTCATGACAGGGAGGCTGCATTCGTCGAAACAACTTAAAAACAAGTATAATTTGTTGAAGGGCGAGTGGCGTGCATGGTCTAAGCTAATGGATTGCCGGAAAGGCCCAACTGGAATTGGCTTTGACCAAGTTACTGAGTTGTTCAATGCGTCGGCCGATTGGTGGGCGAAAATGGAGAATGTAAAGCTTTACATTTTGTTTTTCCTATCCGTTATTACAGAACTAATATCTCATTTTTCTGTATGTATACCATGCTTTCCTATATGCACACAACGTCGTATGTTTATAGCTTTAACGAAAGGAATATTTTAGAGAAGACAATTTTGACACAATTCTAATGCCTTAAATGAAATTAAAATTAAAATTAAAATGTAGACAAAATTTCATCAAATATGACTGGCTCTACCCAATTACTTGACTTTGCTAATAGGTAATTCAATTGGTTTTATTCACATTTCAAATTTCATCAGATTTGTTTTATTTATTTATTTTGTTATAACATGATTTTATTTATGACCCATCAATTTTTTAGTTATGTCTTATTATGTTTGGTTATGATATATTTTTTTTAATTATGATTCAAAAATTATAAATATATATATATATATATATATTTTTTATTCTAAAGTTCATACAGTTATAGTTATGTCTTTTTAGTTGCTTTTTAATTGTATGATTAAAATATGAGATGAAAAAAATTATTATATTTAAGATGAGTCATGCTTAAAATATGAGCTGCTATATATTTGTTTTTAACTGAAAACAATTATTATATTTGAGTTTTTAGCTGTTATACTTTCTTGAAAGGTTGTCAAATGTCCCCTACATATTCAAAATTAACTTCATTTAGATGTAGTTAAAAATTCAATTTAACACTTGTTTTTTGGTTAAGAGCTCAGTATGAACTGTGATCCCACCAATTGCTTAAATTTGCTTGTAATTTAACACTGTTGCATTAATTTGTTCATTCTAGCATACTTTAACATCCTTGAATATTTTAGCATTTTAACCTCTCTTCAGGCTTTAATTTTTCCATTTCTACACCATGTTGCATTGAATTTATTCCATATTAATACGATAATGCTATTTACATTGTGTTCATTTACAGATTGACAAAGACTGTTGCAAGTTCAGAACCAAAACCTTGGAGCATCCAGATTTGATGGAGCACATCTTCACTGGTGCAGCGGCAACAGGTAAAAATGCATGAATGCTCAGCGAGACTCGTAACCCAATGGAGTTGGAAGGAGAGTTCGACAGTTTGGAAATTTCCAGCGATAGCAATGAATTAAGAGCATCGAAAATGGCTAACATGAACTTCACCAACATCAATCCCACGGGTAGTGGAAGCAAGCGGAAGCATTCCTTGGCCAAAACATTGCAAAACAAGCGCATTACCGGGGCTGCAGCGTTGGCAATCAACATGGACGACTTGGTAAATTCCGTGAAGACTCAGAGTAAGGAACTAACTGTCAACCACGTTGTCAGAGGGCATAGTTACACTATGGGCCAGGCTGTTGGACGGTTGTATGAAATACAGGGACTAGACCCGCCGATCCACTTCTCCATTTTGAAGTCATGCTTATGGAGGTTCCGAACAATCGGGAGATGGTTATGAGTATTCCCATGGACCAAGGCATAATTGGGTGGTTGCAAGCAAAGAAACAGGACAAAAAAAGGAATGGGGGTATCACTCTTGCGAGTTTGCTACGCAATGAAGGACTTCGATTTTAAATCAGCACGGGAAACAACTCTAGAAAATTTGTTTATTTTCAGTTGAATTGTGATTTTTTGCGTGTGCATTGTTTTTTTTTATATTATTATTTATTTATTGTCATTGCTAGTTTGACAATGGATTGGGCAGGGGACATGGCTGTCGACCCATTGTCCTTAACTTTTAGGTTATAAGCTATGTTTGTGGTTCATATGTTTGTTATGCTAATTGTTGTAGGGTTTAACAAATTTTGGTAATCCATTTTTTATCCCCAGTACCCATTTGTCAATGTTTATGACCAGGTTGTTCATATACAATTCTGAAATCCCCATGTGGTTTTCTATATACAACGTGATTTTCTGTATATTAAAAATTCAGAAATTATATTATTAAATTATTAAAATTCTGAAATTCTGAAATGATTAAAATTATGAAATTCTCATGTGGTTTTCTGAGTAGTTTGTAAGTGTTTATTTATGACATTTTTTTATACAGCATCTCTGTTAGGGATTTCAACATCAAATTTCATTATTTAGAAAATTTGCTTTAAATTCACATTTTTCATATGAAATTTCATGCTACCAACATGTGCTTAATACTGCTATCTTTGTTGATAATGTTTTGTGCTAATGGTTGTTCGTATTATTAGTAGGTATGAGCAACGACGATGATGACGATGCACGGATGAATCAAATGTTAGAGGATGTCGCAGCGCTTGCAATACAGTGACAACATGAAATTAATTGTGCATATGTTGAAGCCTACAGAATTGCCACTGACTACTACAAGGCCTACGTCTTTAAAGTCCCATACTGCACTTCTACCTTGACGGGGAGGGCATGGATTACGGAATTGTACAATGGTCACAGTGGTTACTTCCGGTACGAATTGTGCATGCCAAAACATGTGTTCATTCGGTTATGTACGACATTGGTAAACGACTTCTAGTTGCGTGTACCCGAGCGTCTGCACGGCTTGCACGTCAAGGAGAGTTGCAATATCCATTCATGTGCTTAAAAACTTGCCAAACCAGGAGTTACAAGAACGATTCCAACACTCCGGTGAAACTATTTCACGCCATTTTCATAACGTCTTGAAAGCAATGAAAAAATTCACCGTTGCTCACTGCAGGACCCCTGCTAATTTCCAAACGCACAAGGATCCCTATCTGCAGTCTCAACCACAATATTTGCTGTTCAAGTTATGCAAAAATATTTCGTAATGTTTTGGAAAATGCTCGGTATGAACATGGTCAGTAATCTTATCTTTGCATTTTGTTTATTGATATATAGGATTGCTTAGGTGCATTGGACGGGACACACGTGCCAGCATGCATAAATGTAATAACCCTCACCACTGATTAATGCTAAACTGAGACTGACTATGATAATTGACTGAATTGACTGAAATCCTGAACTGATTGATTGTCCGTATTTGTTTAAGTACATCTCTATCTGTTCGACTGTTAAACCATCTGTTCATATTTTATGTTTTAAACTGCAAATTGAAAACCTTATTGGCGGCCGAATCTAAAATTGATTAGTGATATGTGTTAATCACAATTTATGTGATTTTATGGCATATTTATTTGAAATGTAATTTGGTATGATTAAATAGATTAAAATAAGTTAAATTACACAAGTTGCCTTATTTACCATATTGCCATGCTAGTGGACCACTTAGGCAATACATGTTAAGCCTTATTACATGCAAACACAACATTTCTTCAGCCCATTCTTGAGCCCTCAACCGACCAAGAGAGAAGAGAGGGAGAGAGTGAGAGAAATTGAGTTTCATCTTGTGAATTGCTTGGTGAATTAAAGAAATTGAAGGTTGATTTCATAGTTGAGCTTCCTACACTTGATATTCAAGGTCTAAGGTAGAGAATCCACCTTCTTAAACTTGTCTTTAAGTTAGTTCTTGCATGATTCTTGTTATATTGAAAATTGGAGTCAAAATTAGCTTAATATGTTGAATTGAGTAGGAATTCATGCATGCATGTTGCCATTCTTGAGTTTTGAAGTTAATGTTCATGAAATTCCACATGCATGTTCATATTATAGTTCTAGTTCATGTTTCCTCATGATTTTGTAAGAATTGGCTCATTAGAGCATGCAATTGAAGCTTTGAATTGGTTTAAACTCATGCATGTCATGTTTGAGTTATGTTCTTGGAAATTGGTTTGAAATTGGGTTTAATTGAACTACCTTTGGGCTTTGATTTCTCAAATTGATCTTTGAAACATGTTATATTATGAGTTTTGAAGTGTTTTCTAGAAAATTAGTCCAAAAGGATCGAATTTGGTACATTGAAACTTGTTTTTGAGCTTGAGGTTCAAATCTGAAAATTCCAGATTTTGGACTCACGCTCGAGTGGAGTGACTGGCGCTCAAGTGTGAAATTCGTGCATCTAGCACTTTACACTATTTTACAGTCCGCTCGAGCGGGGTATTGGACGTTGTAGACACCCCATTTTTGACCGCCCTTAAGACTTGGGCATCACTGATGGTTTACTTGGTGGAGAAAGGTGTGTAGGGGAAATTCGGCAAGGAGAGAGACAAATCTCAACTTCACACCCTATTTTGGACCAAAGCTATTTTGAATGGCTTTTAGACCTTAAAACCCTCTCTTTCAAAATATTTTTGAAATAAAGTTTCTACAATGTTCCGAAGCTCACATTTTGTCAAATGTTGCGCTTTTCGATAAACCGAGCAAGGACAAAGTGGAGATGAATGAAAGACAAATGAAATCTTTGAAAAATCTTTCAAAATACTTTGTTTAAGGGTTTGGAGTTGAAGAAAAGAGGAAAGGAGAGAAGAAAACTAGTTTGGGAGAAGTTCGACATGAATCCGTGTAGGAGAGAGTCGAGCAGCCCTCGCTGAATCGGGCTTATTCATTTGCATACTTGGATTTTATCTATGAGTCTACCACCGTTGGAAAGCTTACTTCTGGGGCTTCATTTTGCACTCAAGAATCTCCTAAAGCCAAGTCTGGGTGGAGGAGATATGGTTGGTTGAAGTAGGGGATCAACCCAGGTGGATCGAAACTGTGCAGCTTCACCGAAACGGGCGTAACTTTTTGCAAAGGTGGAATTTTGATGCAAGGTTGGTGCCATTGGAAAGCTAACTTCCGGGGCTTCAATCTGGACACCCATCGACCACTTTTTGACCTTGGCAGCCACCTGCCGGCCACCAAGATAGCCGACCGGCCAGAAAAAATAGTCGACCAACCAAATAAGTAGCAGGACGACCATTTATAGTAGCCGACCGACCATTTTTGCTGGTCGACGACCTTCCGGTGTATTCTATAGATTGAATGGATGCCAGCTGTGCCAGTTGGAGGGCACAGACTAGATTCTCCATACGCATGTACGGAGGATCTTTGCTCTTGGTTTGAAGCTTCTAAGAGAAACTTTAGTCCCTTGACTCTATAAAGGAAGGCTCCCCTCTCCTTATACCAGGTTCAAAACTTGGTTAGGGCATATACACATATATCCCTCTCTGTCTCTCTACATCTCCTCCATTTTAGCTTCAAAGTGTAAGGTTCTTGGCTCCATTACCCTACACCTCATGACCTAACCTCTTCATCATCCATCCAAGCATCTTGGAGCTTGTTTTCAGAGGCTAAGGGACTGGTTTTTGGGACCAAAGGCTGCTGGAGTTCTTGGCTACAAGGGTAACACACTCATCTCCCTTTTTAAGGCTTATCTTGCTTCATAGCTTAGCCATACTTGTAAGCATTTTCGAGTTGTTATAAACTGTAAAAGGTCTTATTTTGAGCTCCTCTTGAAGTTTGTTTAAGGACATTTTTCTGTTAGAGGTCATCTACCCCTTTGTATGCTTCATCTCCCTTTTAAGGCTTTATTTTGATCCATAGCTTAGCCATATTTGCAAGCATATTTGAGCTTTGTCATAAACTGAAAAAAGTCTTGTTTTGAGGCCCTTTTGGTGTTTGTTTAAGATCATTTTACTGTTGGGGGTCATTTACCCTCTTGCCTGCTTGTTTCGGCCTTGTTTTGTGCCATACCTTGAAGCCTTTGTATTAGGCTTTGCTTGGCCTCCTAGACACTGAAATCCAGTGGATTTTCAGTGGTAGGCTTGCTATTTTGAGGGCCTAAATCAGAGAGGGGTGGCCCTCTCCCTTGTTGTCTTGTTTGTTGGCATTTTTGGCCTTACAAAGGGGCTTATGTTTAGATCATTTGGAGGCTTGGTTCAAGCCCTTTTTGGTGACTTTTGGGACTTTTATAGACTCTTTGCATAGCTGGTTTGGTCCATTTTTGTTTGCCTCTTGCATGTGTAGAGTAACTCCCTTTTTCGCTTATCAAAGGAGCACCCTATTCTAGCATGTGTTGACTATGTTTCAGTGGCTTTTTGGGCTTATTTTGGCATGCCTTGAAACTTTTTTTGGCTAGTTTGGTGGTCCCTCATTTGTTTCACATGCTTGTAGTATAAACCATGCTTACTAGCTCACATTGTGAGTTGTTTTGACCCTTGATGCTAGCATATTTTGGCCACGTTTTAAATTGATTTTGTTAATGATTTGGGCTGCCTTAGCTCTGGTTTTGAGGCCCCATGGTCGAATGATGCTTGCTTTGCATACCTATAGTGTAACACACTTCACTAGTTTCAATGCTTAAGCCATCCAACATGCTTCGTGTGAGTTGTTGCATCATTTCGGAGTCATTTTGTATGCTATTTCAGAGCTAGAATATATGCCATTGTGTTCATTGTTTCATCTTTGCCATGCTCTTGGAGAGTTAAGTTTTGTGCCTTAGGCTTGAGCCCTTGCATTGTGCATGCTTGTGTGCATTTTGGTGCCTAGTTTTCATCATAGTTGGCCACTGATTTTGGCATGCTTGAGAGCTACCCATGTATAGTGTAAGTCCATTTTACCATGTTGTTGCATGTTGTTACATGCTATACACGTCCACATGTTTAGGTTGTATGCCTATTGCATATTGCATGTTCACATGCTCATGTTGCATGCTTAGCTTGCATGTTTAGGTTTTATATCATAGCATGCATCTCTTGCCTTTCGAATTGATTATGATAGAGGTTGGGGCCCATTATTTGTTTTGTGCATTTCATTACATATTGAAATTGCACACTTTGGCTTCTTGGGCCATCATGCATTGAAATGTGTGATTGGTGGTCCGAGGGTCGACAACCATATTCCCTTGAGTTCATAACATGATAGAAAGGTTGGTTGTGCAAACATTTGCCTTGAAATGCATTGCTATGCCTTGTCTATCCGCTACTGCTGTCAAAACAGGTTTCTGTAGGAAGTTATGGCCAGTCGGCCATCTATATTGCCAATCGACCAAACATCCGTAGCCGATGGCACAATTTTTGGTCGATGGATGGCCGGTGGTGTTTCCTCTTGGCCGGTGGTCTCCCACACCCCCTCAGGGAGTATTTCAGAAGCAACCTTGAGACTTGTGCAGTCCTCAGAGGTGCAAAGCAGTGTAAACAGAGGCAACATGTGTCATGGCAATGGATTTCCGGGCGAAGCCAATCCGAGCATGCGTGCATCCCTCTTCCCGAGGCCTTTTACTGTTTTCCATAGCTTAGTTAATTTATCAATTAATTAAGGGTTTGTAATATTTAATTAGCTTGATAATTAGTTAATTTGTACTATTCTTTCGGACCCTCCGAGCGAGGGCAATTGTGTAATAAGTGTGCGTGAGTGTGTGTATGTCTTCTAACCCCACGTCTTTCTCCCTTTTATTTACTAGCTTATAATGGTTAGATTAGGGCATGTTTAAATTAGCATACTTATGTTCGCATGTTTGCATTCATTCATCTGCTTTGTATGCACCGGGCTCGGCGCATCATACTAACTGCATTTGTATTTCAATTCTAAATTGAATACGTGTTAGCTGTAGCATCATCATATGTTATCTTAGAATAGCCAAGCCTATTGTAGTTGCATCTTGCATGTGTTGCCTTAGCCATCTTAACATGAATTAGGATCTTGCATTTGATTACTAACTAGTTTCTATTTTGGCTTGGAGTACTAGGTAAGTATTTACGCTTTAGCATCTTGCATCTATGTGAATGTTAATATGATAGCATGCTTACCATGAAACTAATTGCTTATGTGATATAACTGCCTGAATGCCTGCGGGTGAAGGTTGGATTGCTTGAATTGAAACAATCTATTGGAATCCGTGTTTTAGCCTACTCACGAGTAGCAAACTTCAAACCATTTTCAAACAAACGGATGCGCAATGCTTTGTTCCGAATTAGGTGATCTATTCTATACTTGTTTGCTGTGTGCATAACGTAGTAAATCTAGGCTAATAATCGGAATAAGAATGCATAATGTTTTCAAAACTTGATATCATGGTTAGTAGAGGCCGATCTTTGATCGGGCAAGTGGGGGTGCTCACGAAGTGACCTTCCCCAATTGTATCCAAGTTCCCGAGCCGAGGCAACTTTGGTGATGACGAACACGTGGCCTTAGGCAAACGAGTCAGGGTTTCATAAATTTTCCAAAATAAAATATTTACTTGGCGACTCTGTATTTGGCAAAGCAGTTCATGTTTGGCACTTCTTTCAAAAAAATCTGTTTTCAAAAACGATTTGCTGGATTTGGACTCTTTGATGATTCATCGGTGTTGCATTGCACTTTGTGAGATTAGATACATGACCGTGACATTTGAGTCCGAACTGTAGTGGGCCCTAATGAACAAAACGGGGATCATCCCCGGGACGTTCGGGACGTCTACAGACGCTCGAGCGAGGACTTGTGTCACACACTCGAGCGGGTATCGAGCGCTCAATTAAGCGTGATTTTCACACATCCAGTACTTTTGGCATGTTTTACAGTCCGCTCGAGCGGGGTAACTCGTGCTTGAGCGGAGTATTTTGTTTGCCTGTTCGCTCGAGCGGGACCTCTGTTTTCTAAAAATATTTTTAAAATGCATCTTTGCATCCTCATTCCATTCTAGGCATTCTTAGGCCTAGTTTAAGGCATCTTAATAAGGATATTGATGTAAAACCACACCGAGTCAAGATAGGGATTAAGTTATTATTTTTCCAACTGTGTAGCTTAGTGTGTGTTCACTCTGTAACTGTGTAAGGTTGGCATCCGAGGACGCGTACTGGCTTATCTGTAGCCCAGAACTCTGTGAGTAACAATGTTGTAAAGATATGTTCGAAAATGAATATTTTCTGAATGATCAACTGAACTGTTTACTATTAACTGAATGAATGTTTGTCCTCTATTCTGAACTGTATTGTGGCATCCTTAGCAACTACTGTTACTGTTACTGCTATTGTTACAGAGATCTCTGTCAGTTCCTATCTTGGGACTTTTGTTTACTGTTACGATGGCCATCATTGACTGTTCGGTCTTTTAAGACCTACTGTTTGCTGTATTGTTCTGCTAATGGATGTTCCACATATGACTGTTATGACTGAATGACTGATATACTGATTCAATGAACTGTTTTCGTTACTGTAAGGACATTCATTCTTAACC
Source organism: Camellia sinensis (assembly GCF_055761805.1). Taxonomy (NCBI): domain Eukaryota; kingdom Viridiplantae; phylum Streptophyta; class Magnoliopsida; order Ericales; family Theaceae; genus Camellia; species Camellia sinensis. The sequence goes on along the minus strand of NC_138961.1, from coordinate 189,352,177 downwards.
TCTTTACACATTATGTTATTCACTAGGCTTTAGCTCACTGCTCATATATATATGTAGGTGTTCAGGCACCAGACCAGAGCTAGGAGCGTGGGTTAGACTCCCTTTTGTCAAAGCCAACCATTGTGCCTCACTGCGAGGTTCCGAGCCTGTCAAGCTAGGGCTTTTGGGGTGTTTTAGTTTCCCCTCTCCCTTCTTGGTTATGTTCTGTATAGACTGAATGTTTTGTATTGTACTGTTTTAAATAGGGATTAAGTCCCTATCTTGAATGATTGTATATATTGTACATACTGTTTTGGTACTGATTGTATATATATATATATGAAAAGTCTTTTTGCATACAGGCTGTCACAGCTCATTGGACATCTTTTAATTACTGTATTGGCTTCCGCCAGCCCCTTTACTCTGTATTATTGTATTACTGTTAAGCAGGCCTTCAGTAATCTCGGATTACTGGCCGGTTACGGTACTAAACCCATAGGGGCGAGTTTGGGTTGTTATAGAGTGGTATCAGAGCGATACTTAAATCACGAGTTATACCGCACACACGTGTCCAAATGAGCTATAGGATGTCCTAGAAAAGTAATTAGGGCATTACATGAGCATGATAAGTGTGTGTAACTAAGACATGAATATAACTGTTAATGTGATAATCTGTCTAAGTATGCAATTGCCTATGTTTATAATTGTTATAACTGCCTATAGTGAGATGGACAACGCAAGAAATATTGATGAAACTGAATCCTCTGAGGGAAGAATGGCAAGGTTGGAGAGAATGGTGGAACTATTAACTGAAAGATTAGGGCAACAACAGAACCAACAGCCCCCACCTCCTCCAGTATAACCAGAGCCACCTATGAATGATGATATCATAGCTCTGACACAGAAATTTAGTAAGATGAAACCGCCATCCTTTCAGGGAGGCCTCAAACCGCTAAAAGCTGAAGCTTGGGTTCTTGAGACTGAAAAGTTATTTGAAGTTTTTCCATGTTCTGAAGCACACAAAGTGCTACTGGCCACCTTTACTTTGCAAGAAGAAGCTAGAAGGTGGTGGATGCTTATCCGTGATGTCAACACTGTTATGACTTGGGGCTCAATTCAAAGAAGCCTTCTTCGAAAAGTACTTCCCTCAGTGTGTCAGGGACAGAAAGGTGACCGAGTTCGAACAACTGAAACAAGGCGCCATGTCCGTAGAAGAGTATGAAACAAAGTTCACCGAACTTGCTAGATATGCATCACACATGGTGGACACCGACTACAAAAAGGCCAGGAAGTTTGAAGGCGGCCTCAATGTAGAAATATTGGGCAGAATCAATGTGCTAAAGTTACTGAAATATGTGGATGTTCTTAATCGAGCCATTATGGCCGAAGCAAATATCGAAGCTTTGAAGCAGACTGAAACACCCGCAACTGAGTGGCGCGGGAAGAGACGGGGTTTTAAGTTCAAGAAAGGTAGAAACAACTCATTGAATAAGAAGCAGAATACGGAGTCAACAACCAGTTTCAGTCAGGGAAGTGGTTCCATACCGCCCTGTTCTGAATGTGGTAAGAAACACAAAGGGGTTTGTTATAAATTATCTGGTGCTGTTACAGGTGTGTCAAGGTAGGCCACGGTCAAAGATTGCCCTTCCACTCCCCAGGGCAATAGTAAAGCTGCACCAAGCGCAGCAGCATCAACTGCTCCACCAAAACCCAACCCCAAAGCTACTGGGAAAGAGCCTATGAGGCAAGGCCGAGTGTTCACACTCGTACTGGGAGACGTACAAAATACCGAGACCATCGTGTCAGGTATACTCTCAATTTGTGCTCAAAATGTATATGTTTTGATTGATTCGGGGTCTACACATTCATATGTATCGCATGCTTTTTCGCGAAAATTGAATAGACCATTGGAACCCATGAATTACTTGTTAGCTGTATCTTCACCTGTTGGGGGATCTGTGACTTGTGCTTATATGTACCCTGCATGTGAAATTATTGTTAGGGATATGCATCTGTATATTGATTTACTGCCTCTGAATATTGATCATTTTGACATGATATTGAGAATGGACTGGTTAACAAAATATCATGCTAATATAAACTGTGTGACAAAACAAGTTGTTTTCCGTCCACCTGGCCTACCCGAATTTGTGTTTAACGGAAGTGGAGTGGTACCTCCCCCATATTTGACTTCATCTATGAAAGCATACAAACTGATTAGAAAGGGGTGTAAAGGGTATTTTTGTTCTGTATTGACTGTATCTACTAATGTTAACGCTAATGTGAACAACATTCATATAGTCAGAGAATTTCCAGATGTATTTCCAGATGATCTGCCAGGGGATTTGATTGATAGGGAGATTGAGTTCACCGTTGATGTGATTCCGGGTACACAGCCAGTATCTAAAGCTCCTTACCGAATGGCTCCGACTGAACTGAAAGAATTGAAAGTGCAACTGCAAGAATTGTTAGATAAGAAGTTCATCAGGCCCAGTACTTCGCCATGGGGCGCACCTGTCTTGTTTGTGAAAAAGAAAGACGGCTCACTAAGACTTTGTATTGACTACCGTGAACTGAACAAGGTAACTGTGAAAAATAAATATCCATTGCCGCGTATTAATGACTTTTTTGATCAATTACAGGGTGGTCAAGTGTTCTCTAAGATTGATCTCAGATCCGACTATCATCAGCTGAAAGTTAAACCAGAGGACATTGACAAAACTGCTTTTCGAACGAGGTATGGACATTACGAATTCCTAGTTACGCCTTTCGGAGTTACCAATGCATCTGCTGCATTTATGGACCTTATGAACAGAATTTTTAAACCATTCCTCGATGACTTTGTAGTTGTGTTCATAGATGACATTTTAATTTATTCCAAAAGCACAGAAGAACATGAACATCATCTGAGACTTGCCCTACAGACCCTAAGAGAACAGAAACTGTATGCTAAACTGTCTAAATGTGAATTTCGGCTTGATCATGTTATGTTTTTGGGACATGTTATTAGCAAGGATGGAATTTCAGTTGATCCGCAGAAAGTTGAGGCAGTAGTAAATTGGCCTAGACCAACAAATGTTACAGAAGTCCGAAGCTTTTTGGGGTTAGCCGGGTATTACAGAAGATTTGTCAAAGACTTCTCCAAAATTGCCTTACCACTGACACAGTTGACTCAGAAGGGGATATCATTTGACTGGACTGACCAAAGAGAATTAGCGTTCCAAGAGTTGAAAGCTCAACTTGTGACTGCACCGGTTCTTACCCTACCTTCAGGTACGGATGGTTTTACCATTTTTAGTGATGCTTCTCATAAGGGTTTGGGATGTGTTTTAATGCAGAATGAGAGAGTTATTGCCTATGCTTCCCGACAACTGAGATCGCATGAAAAGAACTACCCGACCCATGATTTAGAATTTGCTGTGGTAGTGTTTGCATTGAAAATCTGGTGTCACTACCTTTATGGGGCGACATGTGAGGTGTATACAAACCACAAGAGTTTGAAATACTTCTTCACACAGAAAGAACTGAATATGAGGCAGCGGAGATGGTTAGAACTGATAAAAGATTATGATCTACAGATTTTGTATCATCCGGGGAAAGCTAACATCGTTGCCGAATGCACTGAGTCAGAAATTGATTGGAAACTTAGCCTATTTACTCACCGGACAGAAAGAGTTGCTTTGTGACCTTGAGAAATCTGAAATTGAGATTGTTTTGCGAGAACAAGGTGGAACAATAGCTGCTATTTCTGCTCAACCGGCACTAATTAAAGAAATTAAAGAAAAACAGCAGCAGGATGACTTCTTGAAGAAGATCATCGAAGAACGAGAATCCAAACCGAGGCCAGATTTCAAATTTGAGAATAATGTGTTGAAATTCCAAGGAAGACTGTGTGTACCAAATGATTCTAAATTAAAAAGGAGAGTTCTGCAAGAAGGCCATAATTCGAAACTGTCTATCCATCTTGGAAATACGAAAATGTATCAAGACTAGAGACTGAATTTCTGGTGGCTGGGAATGAAGAAAGAAATTGTCGATTTTGTGTCAAAATGTCTTCATTGCCAACAAGTTAAAGCCGAACATCCACGACCCGCAGGCTTACTGCAACCCTTACCGATACTGGAGTGGAAATGGGAACATATTACCATGGATTTCATCGTTGGTTTACCTCGCTCCAGTAAAGGTATGGACTCAATTTGGGTTATTGTTGATAGACTGACTAAATCTGCTCATTTCTTACCTGTCAAAACAATTTATAATGCAGACAAATTGGCTATAATCTATATTGATGAAATTGTTAGACTGCATGGAGTGCCTGTGTCCATTGTTTCTGATAGGGACTCGAAGTTTACATCGAGATTTTGGCAAAGCTTACAGACAGCATTGGGTACTGAACTGAGATTGAGTAGTACATACCATCCTCAGACAGATGGCCAGTCAGAAAGGACCATCCAGACTCTGGAGGATTTGTTGAGAATGTGTGTCCTTGACTTTCAGGGAAATTGGGAAAGCCATTTACCATTGGCTGAATTCGCCTACAATAACAGTTTTCACTCAAGTATTGGTATGGCGCCTTTCGAGGCATTGTATGGAAGAAAATTTCGATCTCCGATTTGCTGGGCAGAAGTTGGAGATGGGCCTTTACTTGGGCCCGAGATTGTGCAAGAAACGACTGAAAAAGTGAAACTGATACGATAGAGACTGAAAACTGCACAAAGCATACAAAAAAGTTATGCGGATGTCAGAAGGCGAGACAGTGAGTATGAAGTAGGCGATCATGTTTTTGTAAAAGTAACACTGATGAAAGGCCAAACTCGTTTTGGAGTCAAGGGTAAGCTAGCGCCGAGATATGTCAGACCCTATGAGATCATTGAGAAAATCAATCCGGTGGCGTATCAAGTAGCGCTTCCTCCTGAAATGGAGCATATGCATATCGTCTTCCATATTTCAATGTTAAGGGAATACCTTCGGGATCCCTTCTATGTGATTGAGCCTACCCGTGTAGTGTTAAGTGATGACTACGCTTATGAAGAACGGCCTATTCAGATTGTGAACAGACGGATCAAGAAGTTGAGAAACAAAGAGATTCTGTTAGTGAAAGTTGACTGCCAGAACCATGGTGGCGTGTATGCCACTTGGGAAAGTGAAGATGATATGATGAAAAGATATCCTGACTTGTTTCCACTGAATCCTGTTTTCTTCCAGAATGAAGGTAATTCGAGTTTGGAGGACCAAACTCTTTGTAAGGAGGGGAGACTGTAATAACCCTCACCACTGATTAATGCTAAATTGAGACTGACTATGATAATTGACTGAAATCCTGAACTGATTGATTGTCTGTATCTGTTTAAGTGCATCTCTATCTGTTCGACTGTTAAACTATCTGTTCATGTTTTATGTTTTAAACTGCAAATTGAAAGCCTTATCGGCGGCCGAATCTGAAATTGATTAGTGCTATGTGTTAATCATAATTTATGTGATTTTATGGCATATTTATTTGAAATGTGATTTGGTTTGATTAAATAGATTAAAATAAGTTAAATTACACAAGTTGCTTTTATTTACCATATTGCCATGCTAGTGGACCACTTAGGCAATACATGTTGAGCCTTATTACATGCAAACACAACATTTCTTCAGCCCATTCTTGAGCCCTCAACCGACCAAGAGAGAAGAGAGGGAGAGAGTGAGAGAAATTGAGTTTCATCTTGTGAATTGCTTGGTGAATTAAAGAAATTGAAGGTTAATTTCATAGTTGAGCTTCCTACACTTGATATTCAAGGTCTAAGGTAAAGAATCCACCTTCTTAAACTTGTCTTTAAGTTAGTTCTTGCATGATTCTTGTTATATTGAAAATTGGAGTCAAAATTAGCTTAATATGTTGAATTGAGTAGGAATTCATGCATGCATGTTGCCATTCTTGAGTTTTGAAGTTAATGTTCATGAAATTCCACATGCATGTTCATATTATAGTTCTAGTTCATGTTTCCTCATGATTTTGTAAGAATTGGCTCATTAGAGCATGCAATTGAAGCTTTGAATTGGTTTAAACTCATGCATGTCATGTTTGAGTTATGTTTTTGGAAATTAGTTTGAAATTGGGTTTAATTGAACTACCTTTGGGCTTTGATTTCTCAAATTGATCTTTGAAACATGTTATATTATGAGTTTTGAAGTGTTTTCCAGAAAATTAGCCCAAAAGGATCGAATTTGGTACATTGAAACTTGTTTTTAAGCTTGAGGTTCAAATCTGGAAATTCCAGATTTTGGATTCACGCTCGAGCGTGAAATTCGTGCATCCAGCACTTTACACTGTTTTACAGTCCGCTCAAGCGGGGTATTGGACGCTCGAGCGAGGACTTGTGTCACACTCTTGAGCAGGTATCGAGCGGCCTATTGAGCGTGATTTTCACACATCCAGTACTTTTGGCATGTTTTACAGTCCGCTCGAGCGGGGTAACTCGCGCTCGAGCGAGGTATTTTGTTTGCCTGTACGCTCGAGCGGGTAAACCCACGCTCGAGCGGGACCTCTGTTTTTTGAAAATGTTTTTAAAGTGCATCTTTGCATCCTCATTCCATTCTAGGCATTCTTAGGCCTAGTTTAAGGCATCTTAATGAGGATATTGATGTAGAACCACACCGAGTCAAGATAGGGATTAAGTTATTATTTTCTCAACTGTGTAGCTTAGTGTGTGTTCACTCTGTAACTGTGTAGGGTTGGCATCCGAAGACGCGTACTGGCTTATCTGTAGCCCAGAACTCTGTGAGTAACAATGTTGTAAAGATATGTTCGAAAATGAATATTTTCTGAATGATCAACTGAACTGTTTACTATTAACTGAATGAATGTTTGTCCTCTATTCTGAACTGTATTGTGGCATCCTTAGCAACTACTGTTACTGTTACTGCTATTGTTACGGAGATCTCTGTCAGTTCTTATCTTGGAACTTTTGTTTACTGTTACGATGGCCATCATTGACTGTTCGGTCTTTTAAGACCTACTGTTTGCTGTACTGTTCTGCTAATAGATGTTCCACATATGACTGTTATGACTGAATGACTGATATACTGATTCAATGAACTGTTTTCGTTACTGTAAGGACATTCATTCTTAACCTCTTTACACATTATGTTATTCACTGGGCTTTAGCTCACTGCTCATATATATATGTAGGTGTTCAGGCACCAGACCAGAGCTAGGAGCGTGGGTTAGACTCCCTTTTGTCAAAGCCAACCACTATGTCTCACTGCGAGGTTCCGAGCCTGTCAAGCTAGGGCTTTTGGGGTGTTTTAGTTTCCCCCCCCCTTCTTGGTTATGTTCTGTATAGACTGAATGTTTTGTAATGTACTGTTTTAAATAGGGATTAAGTCCCTGTCCTGAATGATTGTATATATTGTACATACTGTTTTGGTACTGATTGTATATATATATATATATGAAAAGTCTTTTTGCATACAGGCTGTCACAGCTCATTGGACATCTTTTAATTACTGTATTGGCTTCCGCCAGCCCCTGTACTCTGTATTACTATATTACTGTTAAACAGGCCTTCGGTAATCTCGGATTACTGGCCGGTTACGATACTAAACCCATAGGGGCGAGTTTGAGTCGTGACAATAAAAGAGTCAGAAACAACTCCATATTTCAACCGAAAGGGGTGCCACACCCAGAATATTTTGACAGTGTATGATTTCAACATGTGCTTCGTGTTTGTCTCGTGCGGGTGGGAGGGCAGTATGCATGATAGTCGGGTTTTAAGCAATGTAATCGAGAATCCACAATATAATTTTCCAACTGCAGCCGACGGTACATACTCCTGAATCCATATTCGTGTCAATACATAATTCAATTCTGCAGATACAATTGTTATGAAATAAATGTACGCAACTATGGTTAATTTAAATTTATGTTGTATGCAAAGTGAACATAGGTCATGAATATTATGTACCCAATTTTTTGCGAATATCAACCAACAACAAAGTTCTGTACTTTCTATTTCAAATGTTCACTTTTGCAAACACAAGTTCAGTTGCAATTTCTGTACCATAATAGGTTACATTGCATTGCCTATGGGTGTGGCAATATACACGTAATTAATATGTGCACTTTGACAGTCGCTATTATCTTGTGAATAATGGATACAACAATAAGAAGGGCTTTCTGGCAATCGATACCACCAACTGGAATTTCAAAACCATAATCCACGGAACCGTGATGAGTTGTTCAACCGTGCGCACTTATCTTTGCGGAGTGTCATTGAGCGTACCTTTGGTGCTTGGAAGGTGAGGTGGTGATTTCTTAAAGACATGCCTCGGTTTGATTTTTGTAAAGTGCAAGTGCCATTGGTTGCAGCGTCCATGGATTTACATAATTTCATACGCAGAAAATAGTGTGGACGATGGGATTGTTGTTGCTGTCAGCAGTGCGGCCGAGTATAGATACGTGGACATGGCTGATTGGGATGATTTGGCTACCCTTGATGATGTAATGATGCCTAGAGACGACGACGTTGAGATGGCGCAGTTGTGGATGCGTATTAGGGCGAAACGCTCGTTAAGTGGACATGTTATGTGATGCATGTCAACATTGTGTTGTGTTTTTATTTTTTAGAGAAGATCATTTGTGTATATTGCTTACCAATTATGCGGACGTCCGGTGGGACGACCGGCCGGTCGACCGGTTAGGGGTTCTGAAATTTTCTTTTTCCCTCCCTTTCTTTTTTCATTTCGTTTCCCATTTCTTTTTCTCTCCATTAAATTACAAAAGAAATTCAGTTTTGATTACCATGTCTTAATAGTTACAAAAGAATTATCAAAGAATTTACAAATATATATTCAAAAGAATTACAAAAGATTTACAAAATAATAAATATACTATTCATTTATTGAATATCTCATGAAAATAAAAAAAAAAATCTCATTAATTTGACAATAATACCTCTGTACATCCAAAGTTGACAATTCAATGTACAATACATTTTTGACAATAATACCAAAGTGGCATACGAGTTGAAGATTTGGTGAATGCCTTATGACACATACCTTTCAACTACTTTATTTAAATAATTTACCTACCTCATTACTACCCTTCACTACCTACCTCATTTATTTTCCCTCTATATACACTCAATTTTGAAGAGAAATGACTATAACAAATCTGCTCTACAAACCCCAAGCCAAAGCAGCAGCAACTAAGATCAACAAGCCAAATTCTGCTCCCAAAACACTATATTCACTCTATATCCACTCAATTTTAAAAGTATGCATTGAAATAATTAGCAAGGCAAAGCAACAGAAGCAGCAAGCCAAAGCCAAAGAGCAATACAAACCGAATACAAATACAAATCCGCAACAGGTGGGTCATCTGGTGGGTTGACCGGTGGGTCAACAGGCCCTGGTTGTTGTTGTTGTTATTTTTTATTTTTTATTTTTTTTAAAGTGTGTAGTTCCTTATCTATTGAACTAAAAAAAAGTGTGCATTTCCTTATCTGTTGCACTTTTGCACATCACACTTCAAATACAAATCCGCAATAGCTCGGTCATCCGGTGGGTTAATCGGCTGGTTAACCGGCACTGTTTTTTTTTTAGTGTGCAGTTCCTTATTTGTTGCACTTTTGCACATCACACTTCACACCATTTGAGCTCCTCATATTGAATTTATTAACCTCTGTAAGTCACCATTGATATTTAACACATTTCCAATAAATTTGAACAGATATTCACATAATGTCTAGAACAAAAAGAGCAAGACCAGAACATGGTGAAAACTCCAACCCTCCATCATGGCAACAACAACAATAGTAGCCTCAAATTGAGGCTTATCCTACTAATGATTTTCTCAGTTATAGTCATGAACATGCCTTTCAAAGCTTTTCTAGCAGACCTATTGTAACCGGGAGAAAGGGTTAATCTTCCACCTCAATATGATCCACTGTCAGTTAGCAAACTTGAGGCAATGGGGTGGTTAAATTTAATTCATTTAGCACAAAAGATATATCCACGGCTTGTGTCTTTATTTTATGTTCACTTGAGAGGTACTAACGAAAAAGATGGAAACTTGACTCTTCTATCTTATGTGAAGAGTAACGGTATTCAGTTTGATATCCTCAATTTATCACGAATTATTGGAGTTGAGGAAGAGGATATGCATATCTATTTTCAGAGTGAGTTTGATCTACTTGACATTGTCAGTAATATCAGTGACGTATATACTACTATTTGTGAGAACAGATTTACCGGGTCTAATTTATAAGCAAAATATCTGAAACCTTACCTTCGGATTTTCTATTGGTGGATAGTAGAAAATGTCACTCCAAAAAGAGAACATTTTGATGTTGTCCCATAGTTTAATGCTTATTTGTTATACTGTTTTGAAGTTGGTCAGAAAGTGGATTTGTGCTACATAATAATGAAAGAAATGATGGTGGCAAATGTTGGTCAAATCACTGGCCGGTCACTACCTTTTGGGGCTTTGCTCACCAAAATTTCCAAACATTTTAAGGTCCGCCTTATAGATGAAGTAGAGATTAAAATCTCTTTGGTCATTTCATAGTACACACTGACCCGTGCTGGTGGAGCGGACAATTCAACGGAAAGTCTTAATGTAGATGTCTCCGCATATGCTCAGGAATACCTTCACGACAATGCGATGCCATCAATTAAACAACCTCAATATTGGACTAATTTTTTGGCCATAGAAGAAGAACGACATAATTAGCGCATTCAATGGAAACAACAAATGGCAAATCAGGTCAATACATTGGGTACTCAATTCGATGCATTTGCCACTGCTCAGAACTCATTAATTCAACAATTTGGTGAGTTTCGTTTAGATAGTGAAAGACGTCATGAAGTGATAAGCAATCGCATGGATCAAATTAAGTATCGCGTAAATGACATCTACCAGTACTACTTCCCTTCACTACCACCGGACAATGAGTTTTGATGTGTTTGGGTGAGAAGAAAAATATTTGAACTGTGAATCATACTTTTAACAAATTTGTTCTTGTAAACTTTAAATTTGACAATTTCTGTAGAATAAATTTACTTTGTGACCATGTCTGGTGTGTCGCTATCACTTTTATTTTTAAAGTTGATTTAGAAGTGTGTTTGTATTAAGATTTTAAGTTTTTAAATAATAAAATCAATACAAATATTTCCAATACAACACACCATCAACATGAACTGTTACTGTTGTAAATAATAAAATCAATACAATCTACCATGAACATATATATATATATATATATATATATAAATAGAGCTAAAATGGAATTACAAGACTTCTTTATATAGTTTGTTGGAATTTTAGATTTTTACAAATTTTTTGACTTTTAAAATATGATGTTACGAAACGAATATTATTACATCACACAAATTACAATCCATATAATTATTTTTTCAGAATTTTTAAATATATTGTTTAAATATTATTACGTCACACAAATATATTGTTTATAATTTTTAAATATATGTTGTATTACAGACCAACTTTATTCTCTAAAGGAAATCTTATTATTTATCTTTTTTTTACGTTTTTTCATAAAAAATTAAAATATTTATCTCAAATAATTAAATTTTTATTACATTATATTTTAATCAAAATATTAAAAAATTATTTAAAAAACTTGTTACCAAACGAGTACTAAAAACAAAGGAAGAAAAATAGCATAGCTTTAACGATTCTCACGATCTCCTTTTTTTCTTCCTCCCCTTTCCCTTACACTCCCCCTTTGCTCCGACTACCACCAACATCACCCTTTTACCACTGCCAACTCTCTATACCTACTGGCAATCCTTGCACCACTTATACCCTTCGCTCCTCAGTTACACATTCATATTCCTATACTTCTTCGTCTTCTTACGCTACAATATGAAAATAATTGATCTAGGACCCTCGACCTCCCCACACCTCTGACCAACTCTTACGCCACCTTGGTTATCACCGACGTTGACTCTATGAAATCGATTGCATCCTTGATTGTGCGATAAATAGAGAATGTAATCGCATAAGAGCAGAGAAAAAGAAGAAGAAAAAGAATGTATGGGCAAGGATTGCAGTGACGAAGGTTGAAGTGTTGTTAGTAGCAGATTAGGGAAAGGGAGAAGACAAGCTCGAAGAGGGAATGGAGCTTTTTTTCTGGTCTCTCTCTTTTTTTTTTCTTCTTTTTGGTTCTTTCTTTCTCTTTTTTTCTGCAACGATGTTTTTGGTGCACTACAAACTTAGCGACATAGAAGTTCCAAATTGATTAAAGAGTAATACTAAGAATTATGAAAAAAATATTATAAAATGCATTATGAAAAATTTTCAGCCTTTGATTAGAGTTGATTAGTGTGTGGTGGTTTATTGTATGTATAATCTAAAGATGGAGAATCTTTTATGATCATTTTCATGATATTTTTTTTTATAATTCCTAACATTACTCTTCATTAAATATTGACTTACACAAATTAATGATTAGTCATTTTGAGGACCATGATAAAAAATAATTTTCTTAGAATATTTTATTTATTTTTTGTTCAACCAAATAATAGAAAATGCATTAAATATTTAAACGGTAGTGATTCGTAGCTCGAATCTGTGGCTCGAATCTGTGGCTCGAAGAAAGGTGGAGAAGAGAAGGAGAAGAGAGGGAGGAGGAGGAGGAGGAAGAGGAAGGAGGAGGACAGGAGGGGGCATATTCAGAGGGGGAGGAGGAGGCGGAGGCGGGGCGGAGGAGGAAGGAGGAGGAAGAGGAGGAGGAAGGAGGAAGGAGGAAGGAGGAGGAGGAGGCTGCTGCGACGATCGGAGCTGGGCGACGGGCTGGGAGTTCGGCGGCGACGGGCTGGGCGACGGCTGGGCGATCGGCGGCGACGGGCTGGGCGACGGGCGACGGGCGACGGCGACCTTCTTCTCTTCCCTCTCCGTCTCTGTGTTCGAATGGAGGGGAAAGAAATAAAGAAGAAGAAGAAAAAGAAAAAAAAAAAAAAAAAAAGACAGCCCAAAACGACGTCGTTTTGGGCTGTCGAGCCAAACTCGAGCCTGAAAAATCGAACTACGAGGCATTTCCGATATTTAAAAAAAAAAAAAATTTACATTGAAACAAACGAAATGTTGAGCTAATTGTGATAGATTAAATTTTACAAAATAAATAAGGTGATTGAATTTTACAAAATGGGTAATAGTTTAATTGACAAATTTGAAAAAAAATGTGATTTACTATATTATTAGACAAACTTTAACATAACCAAACTAAATTAAGAAATGTGTAGAATAGAATGTATCTATATTTCATCATAAATATAATTTTTTATAATTTATTCAATTATTTAAAAAAATACCAATTAAATTATGACATATGTATTTATTATTGACATCTTAGCATACACAATTAATAACCTAGCAATACTAAATAAATAAAATCAAAAATGTTTTAGAGGTCTAATTTATGAGTTTTAATTGCTCTAATGTGCATGTAGGCCCCATTTGATGTGATGTTTTAGCTTTGTGTGTGTGTGTGTGTGTGTTTTTTTTTTTTTTTTTTTTGATTTTCCACCTCAGTAGCGCTTAATTAGAGCTTTAGTTTTAGAGGGATGTATCATTATTTTAAAAAGGGTATGGCTTCTGTCCGGACTGGACCGTGCTATTGGGCCCGTGGGGGCTCACCACGGGTCCCGTTTTGATAATTTGAACCGCTAAATGTGTAGAACTCGTCGAGTACTATATGTCTGCAAAAAATTACGTTAATCGGATATCGATAGCTATATGATTAAATCAGTTTCGTATTAAAAAAATTGGACGGTGAACAAATTAACGGTTGACAAAAAACTGTTTTGATCACATAACTATCGATATCCGATCAATGTGATTTTTTATAGGCATATAGTACTTGACGATTTCTACACATTGAACGGTTCAAATTATTAAAACCGAACCCATGGTAGGCCCTTACAAGCCCAACAGCACGACGGTCCATTCCGATCCGGACTGGACAGAAGCCATACCCATTTAAAAAAACCCATGCTTCAAGTGTAGCTCTAGGGTATAAATTTGGCCCAGCCTGTACTTGGGCCAGCCCATATCGGGCCACCCGAGCTCTCACCAAAATTTGGACCGGACAGTGTCGATCCACAGACCATAAAATTAGGCCCAAGCTTAGGGGATATTCGGACCTTAGGCGAGCTTGGGCCTGAACTCAAGCTTGAGCCGAGCCTAGGCAGGCCTAAATATTTTTTTTATCAAAATTTTATTATTTTTCACTAAAAATGACACTGGGCCTCTGGTCAGACTTTAAGTGGACCTCGAGTTGATCGATGGGCCAAGTCAAGTTTCAAAATAATAGCCCAAGATCCCGAATTGGGCTTGGGTTCAGGCTTAACTGGGCCAAGCTCACCCTGAGCTAGGGGCCAAATTTAATTATAAATTGTTTTTCCATTATATGTAAAAAAAAAAAAAAGACTTTATTATTATTATTTAGTTTTAAAATTAATATTTAAATATATTTATCTTAAGTCGGTGCAAAAACACGGAACGGACCAGATTGTATTCAGATTTGGAAATAAACGGAGACCGTCAGATTTGGAAACAAAGGTTCGGTGGGTGGATATTTGAAGAATTTGAAGAATGGAAGGTTACAAAGCGCTAAAGAGAGAAAATAGGTTGAAGATTACAAAGCGTCCAATTAGGGATTTGAAGAATGAAAGTAGGTTGAAGATGGAGGGTCAGAGAGAGAAAAAGTCTCGAGAAGCGATTTGGCGGGAAAGTTAGTTGCCCCAAATTGTTTGATTTTTGTTCGATTGCTATCAATCTTCTGTGATTTTCCATCACTTTCTCATCTGATCTAGGGTCTTTCGTCTAATATTGGATCGTTTTGTTTTTCTTCTGGATTTCGCGGTGATGGATTGCGAGGATCTGATCTGTTCGAAGGCGAGTGTTCCATTGATGCTGCAAGGGCTTGATGCGAAGTTTACCATGAGATCTTCTGCGTCTCTAGGAGATTTGGCGAACTCAGGTATGAATTTGCTGAACCATATCTCCATTGATACTGTGCGTGATTTCAATCTGAATGGTGGGGAAAGAGGTTAATTTGATTGATAATCTGGAAATTGCATCTATATTCTGTTTTTGTTCCAAATGCTGAGAATGCAAGTATTTTGAGATCTGGTAATAACGAGAATAAATCTAGGGTTTTCATAGATAATATGGTTCAAGGTAATGATGTGGCTTGATATATGAACTTTCTGCACTGTCTGCGATTTCTCTCTTTATTCCACTATTTGATTTGTAATACTTGATTTGGTAGTTCTTATTCCTTCCTCCTTTAATATTTTATTTTAGTAAAAATTTTCAAGTTGTTTGATATTCTTTTGAAAAACAATGGCAGAGAACCCACAGAATAACCTTCCTGACTGACATACTCACAACTGTTAAAAATTAATTGAATTCATGTGGGACGTATTATACCAATTATTTGTGGATGCGTCGCATTAGATTAGATAACAAACAAAATATGACACTAATTATATAAAAGAAGTCAGTTTCATCCTGCCAATTTGAATAGTATAATGCTAAATTTGACATCATGAATAGTATGTTATTGGAGTGTATTTTTAGTGCCTATCATGTGAAATTTAACAATAACATATTGATGGAGTTGTTCTAAAATTGTCATTTAAATAGTACATTATTTGAGAACTAGTTTTCGTTGTTAGTACCTGATGCTTATATGCTTATGAGCTTAGCTTTTGCTTTTCCACAAGCATTCTTGTGGATAATCTATCATGTGAAAGTTGAATTTGATAAGTTTGTGCATAATTAAAATTTTGACTTAATAATTTTGATCATGATTTGTTGAATGAACCCCACTAAATAGAACTTTTGTTTCTGCCACTGTAGATAAATTTATTATTTATTACTTTTGGCTTTGCCAACCTTTTGGATCTCAATGCTTGAGGTTAAAAAAAAAGTGACATCACTTTTCTTGCAGTCTCCATTGCGACTAAGTTTCTATATTCGTTTTATTTGCATTCGAATTTATATAATAGTTTTGAATAAATTACTTCCATATTTTGTTTCATTTTTCCTTTTTTTTTTTGTTCAACTGATGTTATTGTAAAAATATAGGTGGCTTCCTCCCAATTTCTTCTTTTTAAATTGTTATTTCCTTTCTTTGATTTGTATGATTTGATTTTATTTGATTTTGTTTGTTTAACTGATGTTGTTGTACTTTACACAGGTGGCTGCCTCCCAATTTCTTCTTTTTAAATTTTTAGTTTCCTTTCTTTGATTTGTACGACTTGATTTTTGTAGTTCTTATTCCTATCTTATATTCTTTGTTTAATATGTTATTGTAATAAAAATTTTCGAAGCATTTTGTTTTTTTAATAAATATATACTTGATTTTGGTTGCCAAGTGTGAGATAAGAATTCATATTTTGGATCTCAATGTTGGAGATTAGAAAAAACAAACTTCTCTTTCTCGCAATCTCTATTGAGACTAAGCCTCTGTTTGGGAAGGAAAAGCCCAGGCTTTTTTGGCTAAAATAGCCATAAAAAACAAAATAGGCTATTTTAACCACAAAAAACAAAACATCAAATCCAATCCATAATCATTACAATCCTCTCTCACAAAAAAAGTCAAAAAAAGCCAAAAAGCCAAAAAGCCCTTCCCAAACCAGGCTAAAATAGCCCAGGCTAAAATAGCCAAAAAGCCAAAAAGCCAAAAAGCCAACCCACTTCCCAAACGGAGGCTAAGTGTATCTCATATTGCTTTGCAATCAAAAGAATAGTATTATTAGTTTATAATTAACTTTTTCGTATTTTGTTTTGTTTTCCCAATTTTTTTGTTTAATTGATAGTATTGAAATATACATAGGCGCCTTTCTCCCAATTTCTCCTTTTCCAATTTCTATTTTTGTTATTTAATCTGTATCGCTTAATTTGCGTAGTTCTTATTCTTGTCTTTCGATTCTTTAGTTACTATTTGATAAGTATATTATTTGTTGTATGATTTTTTGTTGTCTTTTGGTTTGTTTGTTTGCCAAGAAATCCTAAGAATGAAATTCCAAACTTTTGGATCTCAATGCTCGAGGTTAAAACAATGGACATCTCTTTCTCACAATCTCCATTGCGACTAAGTTTCTGTATCGGTTTTCTTTACATTCAAATTTATATATTCGTTTTGAATAAATTATGTTCATACTTTATTTCATTTTTCCAATTTTTTTTTTTTTTTTTGTTTAACTGATATTATTGAAATTTACATAGGTGGCTTTCTCCCAATTTATTCTTTTTAAATTTTTATTTTCCTTTCTTTGATTTGTATGGCTTGATTTTCGTAGTTAATAGGCCTGTTTGGTAGAGCTTATAAACTGCTTATTTCATCTTCTAGCTTAATTTAAGCTAAAATATCGTGTTTGGTGCAGCTTAAGTTAACCACTTATAGCTTAAATCAAGCTATTTATTAGCTTATCTCAAAAGCTGGTCAGAGGGAGTTTAAATTTTTTACTTAAGCCCCAGCTGGTGTGGAGGGGCTAAAATTACTTAAATGCCCTCGTCAATACTCAAATATTAATATTAATTAAAAAATAAAAAAATTGTATATTTCTAAAGAAAAAGAAAAAAATCAATATTAATTGAAAAATTAATTGGTATTAATTATTAATAAATTCATATTGTATATTTTTATATTAATTAAAAAATAAAAAATTGTATATTTCTGAAGAAAAATAAATAAAATAAATATTAATTAAAAAAATAATATTAATTGGTATTAATTATTAATAAATTAATATTGTATACTTTTGTAATGAAATAATTATTAATTTGATACTAATTAATAACAATTGTTGACTATTAATATTAATTGATACTAATAAAAATTAAATATTAATATTAATTTATACTAATTAATAATTTTAGTATTAATTGAGACTAATTAAGCCATTAATTGATACTAATTAATAATTTTAGTATTAATTGATACTAATTAAACAATTAATTAATACTAATTAATTTATAATGGAAAATAATTGTGACAATAATACTTCCATTCATTTTTAGCAAATGTATCAATTTTTATATTAATTGATACTAATTAATACTAATTATATTAACTTTTATTAATGAAAATTAAAACTGAAAAAAGTGACAAAATAATCATTTTTATATCATATAAGGGTAGAAAGGACAATTATACAGAAAAAAGTTATTTTACATTTTATTAACCAAACACTACTCTGCTGCTTAAATTCATAACCCCACAATTGCACTAAACAAGTTAACAGTTTATGTTCACAGCCATAATCTGTTAAGCTATAATCTATAATCACTGTTCCACAGCTCTACTAAACGGGGCCAATATTCCTATCTTATATTCTTTGTTTAATATTTTATTTTAATAAAAACATATATTTTTGTTATTTGATCTTGGCTGCCAAGTGATCCTAAGATAAGAATTCATATTTTGGACATCAATGTTGGAGATTAGAAAAAACAAATCTCTCTTTTGGCGCAAGGCCTCGTTTGGGAACAGGCTAATTTAGTAACTTTTTGGCTATTTGGCTAAAATATGAGCTAAAAAAAACTAGTATGTTTGGGATGACTTTTTGGCTTTTTACGAAAAGATGTGCAAAAAGTAGAGAGAAAAGAGAATCTTTGACTTTTTGGTATAGGTTGTTGGCTTTTTGGCTAATTTAGGCCTCGTTTGGGGACTTACCTTTTTAGCCAATTAGCTAAAAAGTTATTAAATTAGCTAAAAAGTCAACAACTCATACCAAAAAGTCAAAGATTCTCTTTTCTCTCTACTTTTTGCACATCTTTTCGTAATTAGCCAAAAAGTCATCCCAAACATACAAGTTTTTTTTACTTACCTTTTTAGCCAAATAGCCAAAAAGTTACTAAATTAGCATGTTCCCAAACGAGGCCTTAGTAACTTTTTGGCTTTTTGGCTAAAATAGAAGATTCCCAAACGAGGCTCTCAAATTTCTTTACAATCAAAAGTATAGTATTATTAGTTTCTAGTTAACTTTTATGAGCTAAAAAAAACTAGTATGTTTGGTATGACTTTTTGGTTTTTTACAAAAAGATGTGCAAAAAGTAGAGAGAAAAGAGAATCTTTGACTTTTTGGTATGGGTTTGTTGGCTTTTTGGCTAATTTAGTAACTTTTTGGCTTTTTTGCTAAAATAGAAGATTCCCAAACGAGGCTAAGTATCTCTCTCAAATTTCTTTACAATCAAAAGTATAGTATTATTAGTTTCTAGTTAACTTTTTCGTATTCTTTTTTATTTTCCCAATTTTTTTGTTTAATTGATAGTATTGAAATATACATAGATCCATTTCTCCCAATTTCTCCCTTTTCAAATTTCTATTTTTCGTTATTAATTTGTATTGCTTAATTTGCATAGTTCTTATTCTTGTCTTAGATTCTTTAGTTACTAATTTATTTTAATATATTTTTTTATTGTTTGGTTTTCATTTGGTAAGTATTTATTTGTTGTATGATTTTTTGTGGTCTTTTGGTTTGTTTGTTTGCCAAGAAATCTTGAGAGTGAAATCTCCATTGGGACTAATTTCTGTATCAGATTTCTTTGCACTCAAATTTATATATTAGTTTCAAACTAATTATTTCTGTATTTTATTTCATTTTTTCGTTCTTTTTTGTTTAACTAATATTATTGAAATTTACATTGGTGGCTTTCTCCCAATTTCTTCTTTTTAAATTTTTATTTTCCTTTCTTTGAATTGTACGGATTGATTTTCGTAGTTCTTATTCCTATTTTATATTCTCTGTTTAATATTTATTTTAATAAAATTTCTCAAATTATTTTGGGTTTTTATATATATATATATATATATATTTTTATTATTACTTGATATTGGTTTCCAAGTGATCTGAGATATGAATTCATATTTTGGATCTCAATGTTGGAGATTAGAAAAAATGAACATCTTCTTTTCGCAATCTCTGTTGAGACTAAGTATCTCTCTTTGATTTCTTTGCAATCAGAAGTATAGTATTATTAGTTTCTAATTAACTTTTTCGTATTTTGTTTTGTTTTTCCAAATTTTTTGTTTAATTGATAGTATTGAAATATACATAGGTGCATTTCTCCCAATTTCTCCTTTTCAAATTTTTATTTGTCGTTATTTAATTTGTGCAATTCTTATTTGTGTCTTGCGATTTTGTAGTTACTATTTTATTTTACTGTTTGATTTACTTTTGATAAGTATATTATTTGTTGTGTGATTTTTTGTTGTCTTTTGGTTGGTTTGTTGGCCAAGAAATGTTGAGAACGAAATTCCGAACTTTTGGATCTCAATGTTTGGGGTTAAAAAATGGACATCTCTTTCTTGCAATCTCCATCAGTTTTCTTTGCATTCACATTTATATATTAGTTTCGAATGAATTAATTTCATATTTTGTTTCATTTTTTTTATTTTTTTCCCTGTGTAATTGATAGTATTGAAATTTAAATAGGTTGCTTCCTTCCAATTTCTTTTTTATTTTTTTTATTTTTCTTTTCCTTTCTTTGATTTGTGCGGCTTGATTTTTGTACTTTTTATTCTTATCTTATATTTTTTGTTTAAAATTTTACTTTAATAAAATTTTTCAAATTATTTGGTTTTTTTCAATAAAGATATTTGGTTGCCGTGTGATCTTGAGATAAGAATTTCATATTTCAGATCTGAATGTTGGAGATTAGAAAAAGACGAATATCTCTTTCTCGCAATCTCCGTTGAGTGTCTATCAGATTTCTTTGCAATCAAAAGTTTAGTATAATTAGTTTTTAATTAACTTTTACGTATTTTGTTTTGTTTTCCTAATTTTTTTGTTTAATTGATAGAATTGAAATATACATAGGTGCCTTTCTCACAATTTCTCCTTTTCAAATTTCTATTTTTCATTATTTAATTTGTATCGCTTAATTTGCGTAGTTCTTATTATTCTTACGATTCTTTAGTTACTATTTTATTTTAGGATTTTTTTATTATTTTGTTTGTTTTTGAGAAGTATGTTATTTGTTGTATGATTTTTTGTTTTATTTTGGTTTTGTTTGTTTGCAAAAAAATCTTGACAACAAAATTTCATACTTTTGGATCTCAGTGCTTGAGGTTAAAAAGAATGGACATCTCTTTCTTGCAATCTCTGTTGCGACTAAGTTTCTGTATTAGTTTTTTTTGCATTCAAATTTATATATTAGTTTCGAATGAATTAATTTCATATTTTGTTTCATTTTTTTAATTTTTTTCCCCATTTAACTAATAGTATTGAAATTTAAATTAATATTTTATTTTAATAATTTTTTTATTGTTTGGTTTTCTTTTGATAAGTATGTTATTTGTTGTATGATTTTTTGTTATCTTTTGGTTTGTTTGTTTGTCAAGAAATCTTTGAGAAAGAAATTCCTAACTCTTCTATCTCAATGCTTGAGGTTTAAAAAAATGGACATATGTTTCTCGCAATCTCAATTGAGACAAGTTTCTGTATGAGTTTTCTTTGCATTCAAATTTATGTATTCGTTTCAAATTAATTGTTTCAATTTTTTTTTTTCTTTTTCCCATTTCCCCCCTTGTTTAACCAATAGTATTGACATTTAAATAGGTAGCTTTCGCCCAATTTTTTCTTTTTAAAATTTTATTTTCCTTTCTTTGATTTGTATGGCTTGATTTTCGCTGTTCTTATTCCTATCTTATATTCTTTATCTAATATTTTATTTTAATAAAATTTCTCAAATTTTCAATATATATATATATATTATTACTTGATTTTTTTTTTTTTTTTAAACCTAGAGATCTTGAGTTAAGAATTCATATTTGGATCTTAACATTGGAGATTAGAAAAACGAACTTCTCTTTCTTGCAATCTCCGTTGAGACTAAAGTATCTCTCTCAGATTTCTTTGCAATCAAAAGTATAGTATTATTAGTTTCAAATTATTTTTTTGTATTTTGTTTTGTTTTTCCAATTTTTTCATTTAACGGATAGTATTGGAAGATGCATGGGTGCCTTTCTCCCTATTTCTCCTTTTCAAATATATATTTTTCTTTATTTGTTTTGTACAGCTAGATTTTCGTTGTTCTTATTCGCATATTATGATTTTTTGTTTAATATTTTATTTTAACAAAATTTCTTAAATCATTTGTTTTTCTTTTGATAAATATATTATTTATTTCTTGATTTTTTTTTGCCAAGAGATCCTGAGAGAAGAATTCATATTTTGGATCTTAATGTTGGAGCTTAAGAAAATAGACATCTATTTCTTGCAATTTTTATTGAGATTAAGTTTTTCTCTCAAACAAAATTATAGTATTAGTTTCTATTATTTTTTTTTTCATATTTTGTTTTGTTTTTCCAATTTGTTTGTTGATTTGATAGCTTTGAAATATACGTAGGGTGCTTTTTCTCCCACTTTCTCATTTTCAAATTTCTATGTTTCATTATTTGATTTGTATTGCTTAATTCGCGTAGTTTTTATTTCTGTCTTACGATTCTTTGTTTAATTTTTTATTTTAATAAATTTTTTCATATTGTTTAGTTTGCTTTTGATAAGTATATTTTTTGTTGCTTGATTTTTCTTACTTTTGGTTTGTTTGTTTGCCTAGAAATCCTGAGTACAGAATTCACAACTTTTGTATATCAATGCTTGAGGTTAGAAAAACGGACGCCTCTTTCCTGCAATCTCCATTGAGAATAAGGAATTCATTGCCAAAATGACTAAATTACCCTTTATCCCATTTGCAGAACAAATTTATCTGCAGACTAGTGTATTTCATATTATTTCTTCTTCTTGTTGCTCTTCTTCTATTTCTTTTCTTTTAAAAAGTAATGTGCGTTGAATCTTTATATCCAGCAATCAAATGTAGTTTATCCAAACTCCAATATTGAGATTGTTAATTTAAGTTTTCCTCCAGTATTGTGATTGTTAAATTAAGTTTTTCCTGAAATTGTTTCGTACATGAAAGAGTACGAGCTTATTACAAAAGCAATAGAATTTCACTCATCTCAAATACTATACAACATTATAGGATGACTCCATTCTGCAAGGGATCTTACGACTCTTAGTTTTTTCTCTCTCTTTCTGAGTGGAGTAACGTGTGAGTGTTTTTAACCTACGTAACTTCCATCCCTATTGTTTCCTGGAAATTATAGTGTTTCACATAATTTTATAATTTCTAGGGTAAATTACACTCACCTTCCCTGAGGTTTCTGACAATTATAGAGACGTTTCTTGTAGTTTCAATAATTTCATAAACTATCCCTACTTTTGAAACTATTATTAAGATCCTCCCACTGTTAATCTTCTGTTAATTTATTTAACAGAATATGATAATGCCATGCTGACGTCATATATTATGAGTAAAAAATTCTAAGATTGCCCTTATATATTCAAATAGTAAATTTCACTCATCCTTGAGATTTTACAAAAAATTAATAAAGACCTATACATTATTGGGATATTTACCAATAAATCCTATCTCACAAACAGTTTTATCGATTGGTCCTAAGGTTATTTCTATTGTTCTGATTAGTCCTATTAGTGGAGAAATATCTTACCAGTTGATCATATTTCCTTTGTTTAGTAACATTGAGTGGTCAATTATACCCTTCCGTATGTGTGTCACGTGACATACATCATTCTAAGGCAAAAAGCATAAAGAGCCTTAGTGTATTTTGTTGATGTGTGACACCCATTGTGTGTGTGTCACGTGACACTCCAAGGCAACCTATTTCCTTTGTTTAGTAACATTGAGTGGTCAATTATATCATTCCGTGTGTGTGTCGCATGACATACATCATTCCAAGGCAAAAAGCATAAAGAGCCTTAGTGTACTTTATTGATGTGTGACACCCATTGTGCGTGTCACGTGACACTCAATG
Source organism: Camellia sinensis (assembly GCF_055761805.1). Classification (NCBI taxonomy): domain Eukaryota; kingdom Viridiplantae; phylum Streptophyta; class Magnoliopsida; order Ericales; family Theaceae; genus Camellia; species Camellia sinensis. The sequence continues at coordinate 189,328,340 of NC_138961.1, read as the reverse complement.
GTAAAAAGCACAAAGAGCCTTAGTGTACTTTGTTGATGTGTGGCACCCATTGTACATGTCACGTGACATTCCAAGGCAAAAAGCATAAAGAGTCTTGGTGTACTTTGTTGATGTGTGACACCTATTGTGTGTGTCGTGTGACATATTGTGTGTCACGTGACACACCCTCATAAAGAGCCTTGGTGTACTTTGTTGATGTGTGGCACCCATTATGTGTGTCGCGTGACATATTGTGTGTGGCACGTGGCACACCCTCATAAAGAGCCTTGGTGTACTTTGTTAATGTGTGGCACCTATTGTGTGTGGCACGTGACACACCCTCATAAAGAGCATGCATCTAATAACATCTAAATGAGGGCATTAAGGTCCCACAAAATATCCAAAGACTAAACAGTTTATTAAAAAAAAATTGGGACCAATTGGTTCATAAGTTTAATATTTGGGATTTATTGGTAAATCTCCCTTTTAATAATGTTAAACAAAATTATTAAATTCTATACAATATTTAAAAAAAAAATTTAAATTGTTAAGACAAGCATATATATAGTAGAAGAATAACCAAACATTACCTTATCTAAAAAAAAAAAAAGAACTAATAAATCGATCAGCATTAAACCTTATATTAGATTAAATACAACCATTTATTTAAAAATTACGAAACAAAGTATGAAAGATGTTTTATTTTTTAAAAAGACCACAAATTTTATAAATAATTATTTTGAAAAATTAGAGTTTGAATAAAAATTTAAAAATACATGTATGTATTTGATTTTTTTTTTCCGTATGAAAAATACATATTTGGTGAAGTTATCCCTCTCTTTCCATTTTCTTTATTTTTATTTATTCTCATTCATTTTTTCGTAGTATCACTGCAGCAAATAGCAACATCATATAATTTATTATTATTATTTGTTCTCTTCTCCATGTTTTTTCCTCAATTTTTTTCATCATTTTTTCTCTTTCATCAATGTTAGCTAGCATCCCTCAATACCGTAGCAACTTACGAAATATGAATTTTTCTTTTGTTTTGTAAAAATGTGTGTTAAATTTTTTTAAAGAAAAATAAACATAATAACATTTCATATTTATAATAAAAAAATTAACTTATAAAAATTACCAAATGTTACCTCATTAATATATATATATATATATGAGAGGAAGATTTATGATCTGGAATTGGGCCGAGGCAACGGCCGAGCAGGTTGAGAGCCTAATGGTGCATGGGGCCGAGATGACCGGCGATTCGCCCCGGAGACGGCTGCCAGGGTTTGGGCCGGGCAGGAGTTGGGCCAAGTATGTGCCGCCCTAGACCGTAAAGAAGCTGCTCGGCAAGGCAGTGCTCGGTTGGAACGAGCTGCTTGATCAGGCGATGGTGGAGCCAGTCAAGCTGAGTGACTGGCGCCCAGAAAGGCGTGGTCAACCGAGGTAATCGTTTGATCGGCAGGAAGGCCGACCACAGGAGGTGCCCCGGGCTAGGCTTTGCCAAGATGCCGCCTAGCCCGGTCCTCCTTGGGCTTAGCCAGTGAAGTGCTTAGGTATGAATCATAGCACGGCCGTGGATAGAGAAGCTCGGCTGTCAAGCTCCAGCTGAGAAGGCAGGCAGTTGAGATTTGGTGATGTTCAGCAAGGTTTATGCTGACAGATGGGATAGCAGAGCCACGTGTCAGGAGATGACTGGGAGTGGATATGGGGCGCAGAGGGTATATAAGCATGTCTGCGCCCCCCATACACACAGGACGAACATTCTGTAAGGAATTCTTACACTCCAACACTCTTCTCTCTCTCTATCCTAAGGTGTGTGCTAACTTGTCCGTCGGAGGGGTTTTCCGGCCACAGACCGCCGGGTAGCTCACCGTTACTTGCTCGCAGGTGATCGGACAGAAACGGAGCTCGGAGGAAAGGAGTACGGGCTTGCCGGAATATTTGCTCCCCGTACAATTGGCGCCGTCTATGGGAAGTTTGACAGACAAAACATTGTCTTCCAGGCTCATCTAATCGCCGTCCATGGCGAACAACGATGAGTTTCCGTTGTCTGCCATAGACGGAGCCACACTGGAGTTCACTCGAAGGAGAGAAGGCCCTCCCGCCATCCATCCAATGGCGGACTTGGGGACGCCCACCGGAGGACAGTCAGGAGATGCTCTGGATAAGCGCGGAAGAAGTCATGGTCATTCACGGAGTCCAGACGGTCACTGGCGGAGGAGAGACTCACACGCCAGACGTCTGGAAAATAAGTTGAGGGACCAAGACGCTGTCATCCGGCGAATGGCGGCGGAGATGGAGGATCTGAAGCGGCATGTCAAAGGTAAAGGTGTAGTTGGAGTGGGTGACCACAGTGAGCGCACCCCATCCCGCCGTTCAGGCGGTCAGAGTCAGCGACGCACTCAGTCCATATCTATTACCAGAAGTTACCAGGTCGGTGATTCCGACGTGCATGTAGAAAAGTCTAGCGTGCAAGACAGCACCTACAAACCCTCACGTCCGGTGACGACGTCGAGGTACTCTTACTCCGCTCATTCAGAGGATTTGCGAGCGGTCTTAAAGGAGGGGCTCACCGGCGCGAAGCTCAGAGAATATCGGCGTTCCAGCGGCTATCCTACGGGGTTCACGCCAGCGAGGAGGTCAGAATGCCTCCACCCCGCCAAGCAGTGCCACTCTTTGAAGATACGGACTTGGCCAGGCTGAGTGCCACTCCTTTTTCCCTGGAAATAGAAACAACACCGCTTCCGGCAGGCTTCCACCAGCCTAAGTTCACACTTTACGACGAAAAAATCGATCCTTACATGCATGTGAGCCACTTTCGACAGGTTATGGCCGGACATAGGCGAAAGGACGGACTCATGTGCTTAATCTTCTAGTCTGTAGACGTCCCCCGAACGCCCCGGGAGAGGAACGAGTCCCCCCCGTTCCGTTCGATATTGGGCTCACTACAGCTCAGGACTCTCAAATTGTCACGGTTCGTAATCTGAACCAAAGAGTCCAAATCCGGCAAATCGTTTTGAGAAAACAGATTTTTGAAAGAAGTGCCAAACATGGACTGCTTTGCCAGATACAGAGTCGTCACCTAAATATTTTATTTTGGGGGAAATTTAGGAAACCCTGACTCGTTTGCCTAAGGCCACGTGTCCGTCATCACCAAAGTTGCCTCGGCTCGGGAACTTGGGTACGATTGGGGAAGGTCACTTCGTGAGCACCCCCGCTCACCCGATCAAAGATCGGCCTCTACTAACCATGATATCTAGTTTTGAAAACATTGCGTGTTCTTATCCCGGTTATTAGCCTAGATTTACTATGTGATGTGCACAGCATACAAGTATAGACTGGATCGCCTGAATTGGAACAAAACATTTCATGTTTGTTTTTGAAAGATGGTTTGCTACTCGCAAGTAAGCTTAAAGATACAGATTTTGCCACCCTCAGGTGGGCTTAGAAAACATGGTTTTGCCACTATCTAGTGGGCTTAAAACAAACAGTTGATGATTTATTCCAATCTAAACAACCCAACCTTCACCCATAGGCATTCAAGGCAGTTATATCACATAAGCAAATAGTCTCATGGTAAGCATGCTATCATGGCAGTCACTCACACGCATGCAAGGATGCTAAAGCATAAAAACTCACCTAGTACTCCAAGCCAAAACAGAAACCGATTAGAAATCCATGCATGATCCTAATTATGCTGAAATGCCTAACGCAACACATGCAAGAATGCAACTATAGCAGGCTCGGCTATTCTAAACATGACATATGAAATGCTACAACTAACATGTATTCAACTTGGAATTGGAAATATAATGCAGTTAGTATGATGCGCCGAGCCCCGGTGCATGCAAAACAGATGAATGATGCAAACATACTGTCATACTGTATGCTAATTGAAACATGCCCTAATCTAACCATCATAAGCAGGTAAATAAAAGGGAAGAAAGACGTGGGGTTGGAAGACAAACAACACACACGCACACTTATTACAGTTGTGCCCTCGCGCAGAGGGTCCGAATAAATAGTATACAGTCCCAAATAATTACAGTCCAAATAATACAGTCCAAATAATATACAAATCCCTAATTAATTTACAAATTAACTAAGAAAAATAATAAACTGGCATGCAAGCCAGGGACTGCCTTGACCCTTCTTCCGATGATGGATGATGCATGTCTGGGCTGCCTTGCGCGTAAATCCACTGGGATGCCCCAATTAGCCTCTGTTTTATAATTATTCTTGGAAAGCGCGCCAAGCTCCAGGAGGCTGCTAATTCTTGATTTGCTGCAACAGAGAGCAGGAAAGGGACATAGCAATGTATTTTCACAAATGTATGTATGCCTCGATCCTCGTGCCACCAATCACGCATCTCGATGCATGATGGCCGAGGGGTCGAATTGTGCAACTCAATATGGAATGAATGCACATATAAACACAACAAGACCTAACTCCATCATGGATAATCCGGAGTGTCGGTGACTTGGAATTAAGACACGTCCCGTCACTCGGAGTACGAAACGTCCCTCGTTTCCCGTACTCGGGCTAACTCCTATCCCAAGCACAATGCAATATGCATGACATGCATGAAATGCAACTAAGATACAACCTAACATACACAATGCTATGAAATGGCATACACGATGCACGAGATAACATGGCATACACAATGCGCTAACATACAACCTAGCATACGCAATGCTATGAAATGAGATGGCATACACAATGCAAAATGGACTTACACCAACATGAATGGACCTCAGCCACACTCACATAAGAGGCCATTAGATGAAAATGAGACAACTCGAGATGCGTGCACGCATGCACGCAAACCGAGGACCGACCCTAAGGCACCAAATGCCACTCTAATAAGACATAGCAAGGCATGAAATATGATATGCAAACATGCAAATTTCAGCGCTAAAATATGACCAAAAACAGTCCCGAATCATGGAAACATGGCACCCGATGCATGGAATGGGACTCGAAATGCAAAAATAGGCATGTGCAATGACCTATAGCTATACAAAGCATGCATTTTTTGATCATGAAGCATGAAGACAGATTCAAGGCAGTCCCAAAATAAGCATGTTTACAGTTTCAAGCAAGACCAAACAATGAACACAAATAGGGCTAAACCAATATGCAAAAATGGTCCTAAATGTGAGATAAAGAAGCAAGTCATAGCTTCAGGCCCTAAATGGTCAAGAGCCCTTCAACAAAGTTGAAGAGGGGCTCAAAATGAAGTACTTTACATTTTATAACAGGCCTCGAAAATAAACACAAGTATGGCTAAACTATTGTACAAGAAATGGGCCAAAAAGGGGATAAAGAAGCAAGAGAGGGTTGCTGGCCTCAAACACGGGAGGGCCCTTCAACAAAGTTGAAGAGGGGCCCAAAACATGATATTTTCCAGTTGATGGCCAGACCCAAAACAGTGTACAAGCATGCTCAAAATGCTATGCAAAATAAGGCCAAAAAGAGAGCTATAACACAAAGTATAAAAAGGATGCATCAAACAGTGAAAAACCCTTAATGAAACATGAAGAGGGGGTCAAAATGAGGCCATTTGTAGTTCGGACCAGAGCCCAAAAACTGAAGCATAAGAGGCTAACAAATCATGCAAAAATGGAGCCAAAAGAGAGATATAAAGGCAAGTGGCAAATGGAAGCCACAAACAGTGATGAGCCCTTCAACAATGTTGAAGAAGGGCTCAAAATAAGCTTCTTTACAGTTTATCTCGGAGCCCAGAAATGCTTAAAAACAGGGCTAATATATCATGCAAGAATAGGCCCTAAAAGAGAGGTAAAGAACAAAGGGGGAGAAGAAGACTTCAAACAGCAAAAAGTCCTTAATCAAACATGAAGATGACCTCAAAATATGATCTTTTTCAGTTTGGATCGAAGTCCAAAAATACTTGCAAGTAAAGCTAAACAATCATGCAAAAAAGTGCAAGTTTAAGGGAAATAGGGACTCATCCTTGAAGAACAACTTTCCAGCAGCTTTTAGTCCGAAAATCTGAGCTTTCAACCTCTTCAAATGTCCTCCAAGGTACTGAAATGAGTAATGGAGGTGATAGGCTAGGGGTTGTAGTGTAAAAATGGTCCAAGAACAAAGGGTTTTGGAGTCTTGGAAGAGAGGGAGAGGGAGGCTGTGTGTATAATGCTTCAAACAATTTTCTAACCCTCAAACACAGTTGGGAGCTGCTAGTTTTATAAGCAAAAGAAGTGGAAAAGAGGGGGGAAAAATGGGGGGGAAATTGAAATTCAAATTTCCCCCCAAAAAGGCCAAAAAGTGGGATATAAAGGCAAGTGGTAGCTGCTGGACCCAAATGGCCGAGAGCCCTTCAACAAAGTTGAAGAGGGGCTCAAAACAAGACACTTTGTAGTTTATGACCAAGTCCGAAACAGCTCACAAGTAAGCCTAAAATACCGTGCAAAAAAAAGCCTAAAAGAGGGGTAAAGAAGCAAGTGGCAGTAGGAGATCTCAAATAGCAAAAGGTCCTTAATCAAACATGAAAAAGACCTCAAAATATGACTGACTCAAGTTCGGGTCGGAGCCCAAAAATGCAGAATGAAGGTTCGGGAGCCAAAACACGCAGTTCAGGGCCCCGAAAGTGGGCTGTTAGGCACCGGAAGTTGTGTCCGACCACAAAGTTGGTCTCTCGGACCGCAGTGTCTCTCAAAAGGGAGTAAATAAGATGCATGCCAAAAACTGGAGCAAACGGAGGTGGTTAAGCGGTTCCGAACCGAGGCACACGGCCAACGGCTCCGAAAAATCGGAAACCGGACTCCAAACGGGCAAAACGGCCTACGACCACGAAACGTAGCCTACGGCCACTGAGAGATGATCTACGAGACCTCTCTCTCCCTTCGGTAAGAGAAAACAGAGAAAACGAAGCCTGGTTCGCAAACCGAGGCAAAGCACAAAAGAGTTCGGAAGTCTGGAGGCAAGGCTCGAAGCCGAGACTCTGAAACTTCTGAATGAGCACAATATGCAATATCACCGAGCGCTCAATTGGTGACGTCTGAGTCTCAAGGTCGGTCAAAAATGGGGTGTCTACACCGTCAAGTTTAGGCGAACTGGGCTTAAAGTGGTTCGAGAGGTTGCCGGAAGGGAGCATACAAAGGTGGCATCAGTTGGCCGAGGCGTTTGTTACACGCTTCAAAACCAACACAAAAATACCGAACGAAGTCGATCACTTACTAAGTGTCAAGATGGAACCGGGCGACACACTGAAGGCATACAACTCAAGGTATTGGGAAACCTTCAACGAGATCTTGGATTGCCCGGTCAACCTTGCAATCACTCAATACAAGCGTGGTCTCCCGGTCGGACATAGACTGCGGGACTCGCTCACCATGCACCAACTGACCTCCATGGGCCAGCTCATGCAGCGGATCAATGAGCACATCCGACTAGAGGATGATGCATTAGCTGCTACCGTGAAGGCAACTCCGGTAGCAACAGACAAGAAGACAGCAGGCAAAGTGCACGCAGTTGGGCTAGAGTCCAGCCGCTCAAGTGACAAAGCAGAGGAATCAGACCGTGGCTCGAATCGTAAGAACCGGGGTAGAGGACGTCGGAACGACCGGGATGACTACACCCGAGATGATGTTGCGGATGCCAACAGAAGATTGAAGGCAAGAACTGGCATCACCACGGTCTTCAAGATTCCAATTTATCGTATACTTAGTGAAATCCGAGACGAGGAGTATGTCCGGTTTCCTGCTAAGTTGGGCGATGGACAGAAGGGCTACAATCCGCGGTATCGTTGCATATTCCACCAGGAGAGGGGCCACCGGGCTGAGGATTGTTTGCCTTTGAGGCAACACTTAGAAGAGCTGGTCGCGACCGGGCATCTAGACCTTTACATTGATGGCGGCGTAAAACCGAATCAGGCTCCGGACGATCCCAGGGGACAGGATGACCGAGACGCGCCACCACAAGGAGTTAGTAATGTCATCTACGGCATCGTGGAACCGGAGCGTGTTTGCGAACTCCGGTGCATGATAAAAAAGGCAGAGCATATGAGGGAAGTTTTGTCGGTACAGCCTGCCATCAAAAGAGGGAAGACTGAAGAAAGAGACGCGATTAGTTTCACCTCAAGGGATCTAGAGCGTATCCAGACGCCGCACAACGATGCCCTAGTCGTAACACTACGCGTCAGGGAATTTGATGTTAAACGGATCTTGATCGATCAGGGAAGCTCGGTCGAGATCATGTATTTTGATGCGTTCAAGCAACTTAAACTCCGAGAGACAGACTTGGCTCCGGCAACTTCGCCACTGGTTGGTTTTAACTCACAGTCGGAGTGGCCCTTAGGAAAGATTATCCTGCCGGTCAAAGCGGGATCCGTGGTGAAGCAAGTGGAGTTTTGGGTGCTACAAGTGCCTTCGACGTACAACCTTATCCTTGGAAGGGGATGGCTTCACGCTATGCAAGCTGTAGCGTCGACCTACCACCAGGTGATGAGATTCCCCTCTGCTATGGGGGCAATCGAGGAGATCTGGGGGGATCAAGTCATGTCCAAACAGTGCTTCGTGGCGATGAACGGCAGCCGGGCTGCCAAAGGGTTCGTGCAAATGATAGAAGGACCGGAAGACCGAGGAGTTCTGGAGGATGTGGGCACTAAGGCAGAGGACAAAGCTGTGGAGGACCTGGTTGAGGTGCGACTCGATATAGAGCGGCCGGATAAGTTCTTCTTGCTCGGTTCCAGCCTTACTACCCAAGAGAGGACCGAGATGGTTGAGTTTTTGATTGCCAACATCGAAGTCTTCGCATGGTCGCCTTATGACATGCCCGACCTCGATCCAAGTTTTATCTGCCATCACCTCAACGTCTTCCTTGGAGCAAAGCCAGTCATCCAGCGAACAAGGAGATCGGCACTGCATCACGCCGAGGTAGTTGCAGAGGAGGTGAAGAACCTGCTTGAGGCACGAGCAATTCAGGAAGTGGACTACCCTCGGTGCATTTCCAACACAGTAGTGGTGCCCAAGAAGAATGGAAAGTGGCGAGTTTGTGTCGACTATAAGACAATCAACCGAGCTTGTCCCAAAGATAGCTTCCTTTTGCCGCGAATTGACCAGCTTGTGGACTTGACGACTGGACATAATAGGCTCAGTTTCTTGAATGCCTACCGCGGCTACCATCAGATCGCCATGCATGGGCCTGACCGAGAGATCACCTCTTTCACGACTCCAAGGGGACTCTTCTGCTACCGAGTCATGCCTTTTGGTTTGAAGAACGCCGGGGCAACCTTTCAGAGGATGGTGACCAAAATGTTTGCTCCTTTGTTTGGCCGGACAATAGAGGCTTACATCGATGATATAGTGGTAAAGAGCCGACATGAGGCAAACCATTTGTCCGACTTAGCCGAGATGTTTGCCATTCTAAAGAAGCACAAGCTGCGCTTGAATGCGTCAAAATGTGCCTTTGGCGTGGGATTCGGAAAATTTTTGGGGTTCCTAGTCACGAACCGAGGCATCGAAGCAGACCCTACTCAGATCAGAGCCGTGCAAGAGTTGAAGCAGCCCAGCTTGGTTAAGGACGTGCAGCACCTGGCCGAGATGGCCGCCGCACTTAATCGGTTTATAAGCCGGTCATCAGATCGCTGCCGTCTTTTCTTTCAAGCTTTGAAGTCAAAGTTCTCGTGGGACGAAGAGTGCGATTGAGCTTTGGCCGAGCTCAAGGAATATCTGTCTACTCCGCCACTGTTGGTTACACCAAAGCCGGGTGAGGAACTCTACCTTTACCTTACCGTCTCCCAGCACGCAGTCAGTGCGGTGCTAGTCCGAGCTGAAGGAATCAAGCACCTCCCAATCTTTTATGTCAGTTAGACCTTGCTGCCGGCTGAGACGAGGTACTTGCCGCTGGAAAAGCTTGCGTTGGCATTGATGATGGCTTCAAGGAAGTTGGCGCATTATTTTCACGCCCATACCATCATCGTACTGACCGAGTTTTCCCATCATCGTACTGACCGAGTTTTCCCTTAAGGCCTTGTTGAACGGGCGGACTTTTCTGGCCGAATTTTCAAATGGGCGGTCGAATTGGAACAGTTTGATGTAAAGTTCCAACCGCGCACAGCCATAAAGGCCCAAACTTTGGCCGATTTCGTTGCTGAATTCTCACCAGGAACTCATCCGGTATGCCCAGTCGATATTGCCGCGGCCGAAGAGGAAGGGACTGCAAGCCTGACCGAGATACCACAACTGGGTGGAGTTGCCGACGCGGAATTTGCGCGCCCCACCGTAGTACCCTCAACTTGTACAATTCAACCAACCGGTGACGCGATAACGGAGTCAGATATTGTTGTCCCACCTACTCTGTCCGGTACCGTGTCGTCAAAGGGTGAAGTGATGGAACTACTCAGCACAGAGCCTGCGGCCGACTTAATACCGCAACCTGGTGATTCGCCTACGGACTTAAGCATTGTAGACCGACTTGCTGAGTCCGGTGCCGAATCACCAAGGGGGGCTGGAGTGGAACCAATCAACACGGAACTTGAAACCAGACAGCCAAGAAACCGTGATCCCATTGCCCTTTGCAACTCTCAGGACCCATCAGACTGTTGGAAGCTTTTTGTGGGGGAAATGTGGAAGCTTTTTGTTGATGGAGCGTCCAACCATCTTGGTGCCGGCCTAGGTATTGTTCTTATCTCCCCGGATGGCCTAACCATTGAACATTCTATCACGCTTGGCTTCCCAGCATCTAACAACGAGGCTGAGTACGAGGCCCTTCTCGCCGGGCTCAAGAGCGCTATTCAAATAAAGGCTGCCGAGCTATTAGTGTACAGTGATTCCCAGCTTGTGGTTAACCAAGTCTCTGGGATTTACGAAGCAAAGGATGACAGAATGGCGAAGTACCAAGCTCTGGTCAGGGCGCACATCAAGTAGTTTCAGGCAATCCGAGTCCAACAGATTGGCCGTGAAGAAAACAGCCGAGCTGATGAGTTGGCCGGCCTCGCTTTGATGGTAGATAGTACGTCTCCAAACCCCCTGTTAATTGACTTTCTTCCACGGCCGAGCATTGAAGACGTCTGCGCCGCGCTAGGTCCTTCCTAGATGGACCCCTTAATCTTGTTCCTCAGAGACCGGACTCTACCAACTGACAAGAAAGAAGCACACAAAGTCCGGGTGAAGTCAGAGCGGTTTTGGCTCTCTCCATCTAGTGCGTTGTATAAAAAGTCCTTCACTGGTCCTTATCTAAAGTGCGTGCACCCGAGTAGTGTGGAGGCCTTCTTGTACGAAATTCACGAAGGGATTTGTGGCAGCCACATAGGGGGCAGGTCCTTGGCCTACCGAGCTATTTCGCAAGGATACTGGTGGCCGTGCATGCAGGCCGACGCACAAAAATACGTCCGCAAGTGCGAAAAATGCCAGAAATTCGCCCATCAGATCCATCAGCCTGCTAGGGAACTTTTTCCCCTCACCAGTTCTTGGCCCTTCGCCATGTGGGGGCTAGATATAGTGGGGCCACTGCCAACAGCACCGGGCAACCGGAAATTCTTCATTGCGGCCACAGATTACTTCACGAAATGGGTTGAAGCTGAGCCCTTGGCAACAATCAAAGAGAAAGACGTGAAGCAGTTTGTCTGGCAGAACGTGGTCACGCGGTTTGGCGTCCCCAAGATCTTGATCTCTGACAACAGCACCCAGTTTGACGGTCGCCTATTCAGAGGATTTTGTGAAGATTTGAAGATTGAATTCTACAACTCCACCCCGGCTTACCCGTAGTGTAATGGTCAAGCCGAGGCATCGAACAAGACTATATTGGATGGGTTGAAGAAACGGCTGGAGAAGGCAAAGGGAAAATGGGCTGAGGAACTACCCAGCGTCCTTTGGGCATACCGAACAACCTCGCGGCGATCTACCGGGAAAACTCCATTTGCTTTGGCTTATGGCATGGAGGCGGTCATACCTCTGGAAGTTGGCATGCCCACCCTAAGAAGTGAGAGTTTCGAGCCCGAACTGAATGCCGAGGCTATTGCCTTGGAGCTGGACCTAGTGAAAGAGCGTCGGGAGAAGGCCCTCATCCATGTGGCTGCATACCAATAAGAGCTCTCAAAGAAGTACAACAAGACGGTGCACCTCAGACCGTTCAAAGTTGGTGATTGGGTTTTGAGGAAAGTTATGGGCAACACCCTGGTGCCAGGTGAAGGCAAACTAGGGGCAAATTGGGAAGGACCCTACAAGATCACCGGTCTGGCGGGCAAGGGGGCTTACCACTTGGAGGATCTAGAGGGAAGAGCAATACCCCGGCCATGGAATGCCGCCAACCTGAAACTGTATTATTTCTAAGTTTTTGCTTTCTTTTCTTGTGCAAAGGAATTTTTTGGCTTGCACTTCAAAATGTAGTTCTTTTTGTCAATATATAGAAGTCATTTTGCTTTAGCACTTGGACTGTTGTTTTAATGTAAAAACCGAGATGATTTACTCCGGTTGGAAGAGTTGGTATTTTGTCCAACTTAAGATTCCCAATCGAGATGATTTACTCCGGTTGGAAGAGTTGGCGTTTTGTCCAACTTAGGATTCCTAACCGAGATGATTTACTCCGGTTAGAAGAGTTGGCGTTTTGTCCAACTTAGGATTCCCAACCGAGATGATTTACTCCGGTTGGAAGAATTAGTGTTTTGTCCAACTTAAGATTCCCAACCGAGATGATTTACTCCGGTTGGAAGAGTTGGTGTTTTGTCCAACTTAGGATTCCCAACCGAGATGGTTTAATCCGGTTTGAAGAGTTGGTGTCTTGTCCAACTTAGGATTCCCAACCGAGATGATTTACTCCGGTTGGAAGAGTTGGTGTTTTGTCCAACTTAGGATTCCCAACCGAGATGAATTACTCCGGTTGGAAGAGTTGGCGTTTTGTCCAATTTAGTATTCCCAACCGAGATGGTTTACTCCGGTTGGAAGAGTTGGTGTTTTGTCCAACTTAGGATTCCCAACCGAGATGGTTTACTCCGGTTGGAAGAGTTGGTGTTTTGTCCAACTTGGGAATCCCAACCGAGACGATTTATCCCGGTTGGAAGAGTTGGTGATTTGTTCAACTGCTATTCTCAACCGAGATGATTTACTCCGGTTGGAAGAGTTGGTGATTTGTTCAACTTTGTTATTACCAACCGAGATGGTTATTTCGGTTTAGGAAGTTGCTGTTTTGTTCTGCTTAAGTACTTCAACCGCTGAAGATGGAATTGATGACAACCGTGCAAACACTTGGCAAAATTAGAGTTTTTCATTGATAGAAAGGCAATACAAAAGGTGGGGACAGAGCCCCGTTACATCAGAAACGCAGAAAGCAAACATACAAAAAGAAAAGAAAACTAAACTACGGGGGAGAGATTGGTAAACTTGTCCTTGGTGGCCTAAAGGTTGATGGTTGGACTTTTGTCTTGGGCACCAGGCTCGTCATGGCCGGGCTGCTCCTGCACCTTGGCATCCTCTGCCTCTGCATCTGTCTCGGCGTCTCCCTCTTCAAGCCCTTCCTCGGCCTCAGCTTGCAACGCGCTGAAGACGTTGTTTGCGTAAGGCACGAGGTAGACCGGTAGGAACGCAGGAGGAGGATTGGCAAATACGTCGGTGTCAGAGCCCTGGCCGAGATGCTCGCAGGCGGACTTCCAGCCAGCTTTGAAGTAAATGTCTTGTGTTGCAAAGACTTGTTTCTTATAGCTCTCCTCGGCTTCGTTGAAGCCAGCGTTGTTAGCAGCCCAGCAGTCTTTCTTCCGCGACTTTTTGAGCGCGTTTAGCTCGGTCTGGAGCTCATCCTGTTTTTTCACGGCCGCATCCAGCTGACCGAGCAGTCTGTTGTTGTCTGCATTAGCCATCTCAAGTAAAGACTTTGCCCGGCCGAGCTCAGCTTTTAGGCTCTGGACTTGGCTGGCTGTGTCATTAGCCTTTTGCCGAAGTCTATGGATGCGCTCCATTACCAGGTGTTGTTTCTGAATGGCCTGCAAGAAGCAAAGTTGATTAGAGAAGGAATCGGGCAAACACTTGTGAAAATTTAAGAGGCACATCGACTTACCCTAGCCATAGACTTCACTGATGATTTTATCAACCGAGTGTCAGGGACGTGATCGCTGCCGACCACGTCGCTCGGTAGAAGAAGAGCTTTGGTAAGATCGAAGGCGACCAAATGCTCTTTATCGCCCTTGATCGAAGCCGTGGCCGGGATGTCTTGACCCCGGTGCTTCAGCTGCGGCCGCCATGCTGGGATGGGGCTGACCGTTTCGACAGGTTGCTCGGTTGTCAGTTCGGCGACGAGCTCGGCAGAGGGATCTGCCCGTGGTCTTTTACTAGCCCGGCGTGTTTCTTTGCTAGACTGCCCGGCGGCTGGAGAAGCTAAGGCGACCACGGCGACACTTGATTGACCGGCAGTCGGGGAGCGAGCGACGACGCTCGGTATCTCGGCCGAGGTTGCAGTGAGAAGGTTTTTGATTCTACTTCTTTTGGCCATTTCTTGTTCGTCTGTCAACCGGATTAAGGGGACGTCAGGAAGGGCAGGATCTGGAGGTGGCGATGGAGCACGGAGGAAGTCTGTTACTTTACTCCGGCGCGGAGCAGAGTACCTGTAGGTTGGGGTGTAACCGAGCAGTTCGTTGCAGTCTCGGTGACGATGGCGGAGCACGGTCCGTATTGCCTCTACGTTGGGAAATTGATAGTTGGCCTGCAAGGCTTGGATTGCTGCAAAGGAAACAGGAAAATCGGTTAATTACAGAATAAAGAAGTAAGCTGACCGAGCAAGTCTGAGCGGCTTACATGAGGAACCGAAGTCCTTGCTTATAAACCAGCCCGGTACCTCGGCTGTTTCGTGATTGCCCAACACCCAGAAAAAATCATCGTCGTGCAAATCTTTATCCGGGGTGCCGGTTACAATTTTCTCCTTGCCCGGTCTGATTTTCAAGTAATAGGCTAGGCCGTCACCGGTGTGACCCATCGTGTATTGCCTCAATATCTCAGCTAGACCTAAGTTGGTGCCTAGCCGATTGTTCAGTTCATGGACACCATTGATAATTCGATAAGTGTTGGTGGACACTTGTGTGGGTGCCAGCCCGGTGCGGCGGAGGAACTCGGTGATAAGTGGGTTCAGTGGGAAGCGGAGGCCTCCTTCGACGATCGACAGCACGGTGAAGGGGCATTGTTCTGTTCTACCCCAAGGCGTGGTCTATTCTTCTGCGAGCTCCAGGTGGACATCGGCCGGGATGCCATACTCCTCCCTGAACACAGCCAGCGCGGCCGGAGTATCCACTAGGAAGCGGAATTTCCCCATTTGTGGCTGGACTAGGGTAGCTCGGCTGAGGGGTTTGGCACTGTGATAATTGGTTGTTGCTCGGCCCTGAGAGCCTCAGGAATGGACAGTGGTCCCCTTGGACTCTGCAGGAAAATGATGGCAAGTGTAAGTGTGAGCGCGGTCGCGCGAAGGGAGCTGGACTTTAGCTCGGTCATTAAGAGTGCCAAACCACCTCGGTCATCTAAGTTAACTAAGGAGCTCGGTCGCCCAAGCAGACCAGATGTTAGCCCGATTGAGCGACCAATTCCTTTCGTTATCTCGGTTTTTGCTGGGATTGAGACAAACATGTTATTTGCTCGGTTAGATTGGTTTTTTGGATCAAATGAAGACCAGGAGCCCGGTCCGCCCTAGTTCTTCAGTGTTCTTCAGGAAAAATGAAGAACACCAAGAACAGTGGGAGGTTTGGGACGGTTTCTATGGCCTATGCCCTAAGAACTAAGTTTTAGTGCCCTAATGTGTGAAATATTAAAGAAGATAGCAACAAAAGAGGGATTGAAGGTCTTACCAGTGAGGGGTAATTACTTTTCCTTCGAGCACAAACGCAAAAAATGGCAAGCGGGGCTTGGAGGAAGATGCTAGAGCTCTGGCGAGTCGGATTGCAGAAAGACAGTAGGAGGAAAATGAGGACGAAGGGTCTTATGTGTATATAGACAAAAGAGACCGCCCAAATTCAAATTCTGGCAAAACGGTGGGTTGGCTGCTCGAGAACCAATGGTAGCCCGCCACGTGTCCCCATTTATGGCGACGTCAGAATTAAAGAGACAGGTTGAAGAGTTGAAGAGCCAACCGGGCTACTTTCAAAGAAGAGGACGCCAGCCAAGGAGTAGAACCGGGCAAGTTTGCGGACAGTAATGTTAACTAGCCCGATCGCCCTTCGGCATTTTGAAGACCGAAGAAATGTTACCCCGGTCGAAATATAGGTAATCCCAGTCACGCTCGCGCAGACGGAATTAAGGGGCAATTGAGAGGGAGATTTATGATCTGGAATTGGGCCGAGGCAACGGCCGAGCAGGTTGAGAGCCTAATGGTGCATGGGGCCGAAATGACCGGCGATCCGTCCGGAGACGGGCTACCAGGGTTTGGGCCGGGCAGGAGTTGGGCCAAGTATGTGCCGCCCTAGATCGTAAAGAAGCTGCTCGGCAAGGCAGTGCTCGGTTGGAACGAGCTGCTTGATCAGGCGATGGTGGAGCCAGTCAAGCTGAGTGACCGGCGCCCAGAAAGGCGTGGTCAGACGAGGTAATCGTTTGATCGGCAGGAAGGCCGACCACAGGAGGTGCCCCGGGCTAGGCTTTGTCGAGATGCCGCCTAGCCCGGTCCTCCTTGGGCTTAGCCGGTGAAGTGCTTGGGTATGAATCATAGCACGGCCGTGGATAGAGAAGCTCGGCTGCCGAGCTCCAGCTGAGAAGGCAGGCAGTTGAGATTAGGTGATGTTCAGCAAGGTTTATGCTGACAGATGGGATAGCGGAGCCACGTGTCAGGAGATGACTGGGAGTGGATATGGGGCGCAGAGGGTATATAAGCATGTCTGCGCCCCCCATACACACAGGACGAACATTCTGTAAGGAATTCCTACACTCCAACACTCTTCTCTCTCTCTCTCTTTATCCTAAGGTGTGTGCTAACTTGTCCGTCGGAGGGGTTTTCCGGCCACACACCGCCGGGTAGCTCACCGTTACTTGCTCGCAGGTGATCGGACAGAAACGGAGCTCGGAAGAAAGGAGTACGGGCTTGCCGGAATATTTGCTCCCCGTACAATATATATATAAATTATCATTTTATCTTTTCGCAATCCTATATTATTCTCAAATTTTAATTAACATTAAAAAAAATAAGTCAATATTTCTCACCTTAATAATAAATTTTTTTTAAATAAATATAAAAGTGAAAATATCTAATTACATTACAATAAATTAAAATTAGATGATAGAGAATGAAAGATAAAGAAATTATTTGAGAATAATAAACTTTTTAAATTTGTCATTTCTTACATTTAATTAAAATAGAATTTTACTTGAAGAAATAAATTATTTGAAAATAATAAAATACTCAAATAATTTGTTATTTATTACATTTAAAATCTATATCTCCATCTTCGTATCTTTCATTTAACATATTTTTATTAAATTAAATCTCAAAATTAATTCAAATAAGAAACATGGATATTTTTTCTTAATTTTATTAATGGTTGATTTTTTTTTATTTTTTAAATTTATAAAAGTTCAAAACTTATAGTGGAAAAAAAAAAATATATATATATATATATATAAAGTCAAGGAAATATAAAAAAAAAAATTGTGAGAAATAAAATGATAATTTAAAATATAGATAAATTACAATTAAAGGGTATTAAGTGTAAATGGTATTATAGTCATTTGCACAACCGAGTTAACACCGTTTGGCTTAAATTAATGGGAGGGGGAATCTTGACAATGTCAGAAAAAGTAAGAAAGGTTTCTGTAATTATTAAAATTACATAGGAGGTTCTTGTAATTGTCAGAAATCTCAAGGGAGGTGAGTGTAATTTACCCTAATTTCTAACATATTATCTAAAGTTTACTCGAGTAACCGATGATGCCTTGCTTGATAAAGGCATGCCGTTTGAACATGTCTTTTCTTTTCTTTTTTTTTTTGTAGTTTTTTAAAAAAATTTAAAACTTATATTCTTTTTTTCTTGTCTCTTCATTTGATCAGTTGTTATTAAGATTTTGAAAAGCGGTTACGGTTGTCGTAACGGTTGCGATGGCGCGGTTGCAATTGTGGGGTGTAAAGGCTATGCCGCAAAATCGTGAATTTTTTAATTTTTCACACAATTTGAAAAAAATTTACTAATAGGCATGTTTTTTCTTTTCAAAATCACATTTATAAGGGTTTAAAATAGATTTTGATTAATTTTTGTTAAATTTTAAGTATGATCCAATATATTTCATATTTTTAAATCACTATATAAGAAACTTTTTACATTTTATTTCAATAATTACTGACTTTAAGAACAATTGATTTTAAATGTCTATAAAATTATTTTTGACCAAAATCTAAACTCTAACTAAATAAAAAATATTTACAATTATTAAATGAAATGAATATAAAAAAATTGTGTCATAAACAAAAATTATTTTTAAGTTAATGAATTTATTTTTAAAAAGACATTTTTTCAAACAACACTTTACAGCTAAATAAATAAAATTATTTACTATTAAGTAATAAATGAAATGATTATAAAAATAAAAATTGTGCTATAAGCAAAAAAAAAAATTTGAGTTGTTGATTCTTTTTTAAAGATATTTTTTAGACAACACATTATAGTAACAAAATAAAAAATATTTATAATTAAATATTAAATGAAATGATTATAAAAATAAATGCAACCGCTATTTATATATATTTTTATTTTACATGCTAATGTAATGAAATAAAAATTAAAAATTAAATTATAAAGAAAAAAAATTCATACAAGGTTTTTTCTTTGAGTTTTGATCACTTGAATATTCGTTCTTTTTTTATAAGATTTTTTCTTTTCTTTGGAAAGGAAGTTATTTAGAATATTGTAACGGTGTATAATGAGCCGTTACGGTATTGCTATGGCCGTTACGTAACACTGAAATGGCTGTTACATATGTGAATTTCCGTCGCACTACAAAAGTGAGTGTAACGAATAGTACTTATCACCGCAACCGTTACATAATGGCCACAGTTGTTACATAACACCGCTTTTTAAAACTTTGGTTGTTATTTATCATGTTGATGTTTAATGGTGTTTTAATTGTATAAGCCATAATGGTTAACTTTGCTTGATTTTCAAACTTAAAAACATTTCTATATGTTTCTTCACTTGATTTAGCTTTCCCATTTCTTAGCTGTGGGACATAACTATGGATTCAGGGTACGATAGTGACAACTCATTTTCTCTCTCTCTTCTTGAGAGCTTCTCTCTCTACCCCTTTTTTTCTTCTAGGGCCCGTTTGTTTTGGGAGATAGAATAGAGGGGATTGATAGTGAGGGGATTGATAGTGAGGGGATTAGTAGTGAGGAATTGTTAAATTATTTTTATATAAAATAATAAAACAAATAAAAAAATATAAAAAATTAAAAATTATATTTTAAAAAATTTTTCCCATATATAAAAAATAAAAAAATTTCTAATCCCCTCACTATTTTTCTAATACCATCTCTACCTCCTCCTTACCAATCCCTTCTCCAAGGGTATTAGTAATACCAAGGGACTAATAGTCCTAAAGCCTTCTCCCAAAACAAACAAGGCTATTACTAATACCTTGGTATTAGTAATCCCAATACCCTCTCTTTCCTCCAAAACAAACGGGGCCCTAGGGTTTCCATTTCTGAGTGCTGTTGGGGGTGGGAGAGGGGGCTTCGGCCTCCAGCCGCCTCTCTCCTCCTCTCTACCCCTTTCTTCTTTCGATCCGTCAGCCATTTTTGGTCAATAAGCTTTGGAAGCTTTGCTTTCCATTTTCTCCCTCGTTGTGTATTTATCCTCTTGTGGTGGATTTTCAGTCTATTTTCTTCACTCCTCTTCCCCTCTACCTTACCCCAGCCAAAGCCTTCACTAGATTTGCCGTCTCCCTCCTCTTTGGTTTACGCCGGCGTTGCCATCACCACATTAACACCAAATGTGCCACCTCTCGCCGGATCTGCTGGCTCCACAAACCGGCCTCCTGGGTTCTCCTCCTCCAACCCGTTTGGTGTAGATCTGCTGCAGATCCAGTTTGAGGTTGAGTTTCTGGTATTCTTTTTATTTCTGTTTTATTTTGGTTTGGTTTTGACTCTGGAATCCATCAGTGCTTGGTGTAGCTTACCCACTTTGTGGTTGTAATCTATAATCTATCATCAGCATACTCTACAGCCATTTGTTGGCCTCTACTTGCAGTACGAGCACAAGCACTTGTTGTGCAATTGGGAATTCTTCATAGATTTATTTATGTGTTTTCTTTGATTTTCATCTTTCATTTGATTGTGTAAGTTTATTTTGGATGGATTCCTCTCCTTGTAAGTGTCGTTTGGCTACTTTAATGGAAATTCCTCTTCTGATCAAAAAAGGGCACAATAGTGACCTTCCAGGTTCATGAATATCGAAGACCTAAGGTGAAGTTTCTTATCCTATCTCTTCATGGAGTCCATAAGTGTTAGATAGAGTTACAGCTTTTGTTGTCCATGACATGAATTATTTTAGTTATTTGATCTCAGCTCTGTGATTCATATGAAAATGATTCTATCTCAGACAAGTTTGAGTGTTGTCTCTGTGGGAGACGGACAGTGAAAACCTTAGCCATGTGAGCTTTAGAATCTATGGCCCATAACTTCTTGTCCTTGATGAAAACCTTAGCCATGTTAGCTTCACCTGAACTTTAGATATAACTATTTTTCCGGTGATCCAGCAATATGTTTCATGTGTTTGGCTGTTTTGAGGGTAGCGCAGAAGCAACAATTTTGGAAGCTACCAAAAACCCCATGAGGTCCTAGAAATTAAGTAATGCCATTAGATGAGAATATTTTTAAAGTGTTCAACTTAAACTAGTTTTAGACACTTGGATCAAACTAAAGGATAGAATGCAATTCCCTGAATAGTTTGTCTGATTTTGTTGTCATATAGTAGTTGATGCTCTGTGTGCCATGCACTATTAGGAGACAAGTCCTTAGTCCCTTGAAGCCCTCAGAACTCCTCCCGATCATGTTCACACTCAAATGACCATTATTATAGACATCCTTCTTGTGCGCCTGACTGAGATTAATTTGGCTGAGTAATTTTCAACCTAAAATAACTCAACTCATTTGATAATGATTCAGTAATAGCCATTGTTAACCAAATAGGTCAGTCAAATGTTGTGAGCAAATTGACATTGTCTCTGCAAAAATGCCTTGTCAATGCAAGGTCGGTCATGAGGCAAGGCCACCAAGGTGATCACTTTAGGCCCCCAACGTTTAACAAAGTTTAGGGCCCCCAACTAATTTTGGCTTGTATAGCATTACTAGGTTCAAAAATAAGAGTCCAGTCCAACTAATTTAATAGGTTCAAAATAAAATGAGGATGCAGTCCAACTAATTTCAGTTCACAATCTAAACTAAAGGGCACTTATATATTATGTAAGTTTAATTAGTAATTTTGCATCTAAAATTTGAGAAGCGTAATATTTAACTAATAATTTGTTGTAGTTGGTACAATTTTTATTTGGTATTTTTAAGATCTGTTTAGTTTAGTTTTAAAATTATGATTTGAGTGTGAAGTTGTGTTTTGACTTTTGAGTTTTTGAATCATATTTGAAAAGATAATTTATTTGGTTATGAGTTTTAAAAATAGTTTTGGGATGATTTGTAAGTTTTTATTTATTTATTTATTTTGATTGATTGACGTATAGAATGGGAGAGCAGAGAAAAGAGACAAAAAGTGATTGATTGATTGAATAATAATAATAATAAAAAGATAAGAGAGGAGTTTTGAAAGTAATTTTCAGTTGCATTTTAAAAATATATTTGATTAACACGTTTCATTCAAATCATAATTTAAAAAAGAGAGTTGAGTTTTGAAAAGTAAACCAAATCTTATTTTCTTTTTTAGATTGGGTGATGTTTTTGTAAATTGTTTAGTTATAAAGCAACATGATTTTTATGTTTTTGAGTCCTTGTAATAATTTCATCATGTCTATATAACTACTTTTATTGATTGAGTAATACTATAGATTCACATTTTAGACCCACATTTAGACCTACAATGATGTGACAAAGAAGGTAAGCATCATATCATTGAATGTGCAACTAATAAGAAGTTGGCACCCATCGTACTATCTCATTGTGAGAGGTTTTTTTTTTTTTTTTTTTTAGTTTCAAATATTTTTCTTATTGATTATATATGCAAGCGCATTTTTTGTGGAGTATTAGCAAATTGACAAAAATGTTGAGTACTTGTCATTTTACCCACAATCATCATCATCATCATCATCATCATCATCACCATCATCATCATCGTGTTTGTTATGTACAAAGGTCCATGTTTCAAGAGTTTGCCTAGGGCCTTGTCAATTAATTAAAATGTTGTAAGTTGCATTCAGTGAATCATCCATATATCCACCCTCGTTTTCTTCTTTTTTTTTTTGTCGATTCTAATCCATATATCCATTCATACATGAGCTTTCATTTTCGGTTTTTTTAATTAACCATAAATACCTTAAGCGTCTTTGTCTTCCATTATGGTCCCAACTAATGTTGTGCATTATATTGCCTGGGAAAGCTATTTTGATTGGCTTTTGGCCAAGGCAACTTTGCTTTACCATTTTATTAGAGGTTCATTTGGAACTTTAGTATTAGATTATGTATTATTACTGTTTAAAAATTCACAAGATTTTACTTAAAAAAAAGTCAAAAAATTCCAGTGGACTCTTTTAAAAAAATTGTTTATTTTTTTATCATCTAAATTAGTTGAATCTAAAAGTTTTTGTTTTTACATAAAAAAAATTATTATTATTATTAAAAAAAATATACAAGGAAGAAAAGCCAATAGATTTCAAGGATTATCAGGATTTTGACAGAGATACAGGGGCTTCCGACAAAGATATAGGGGCTTCAAACCCATTTTGGTAACAGTAATGATACATAGCTCTAATACTAGAGCTCTAAATGGAGCTCTAGTGAGGTGGAAGAAAGAGTAGAGAGATAGAGGGAGGAGTGTGGGCTCCACCTTCACATGGGCACTCTCTACATTATTAGAGTTGCATTAGAGCTCTCAAACATTATTCATTTTAAAAAAAAATTCTAGATTATTAGAGAACTTTTTTTGGTTTGATTTTTAAAAATTACTTTTAGACCAGTTTTCCTCTCTCTCTTTTTTTTTTTTTTTTTCTTCTTTCTTTTCTTTTTCTTTTCCTTTGGGCTTTTAGTGAACTTTTTCTTCATAATTTTTAGTCATTGTTCTATATTTTGGGTAAATTATGAATACACCTCTTGAAATTTACTTAAAATACGAATTATCTAATGTAGTTTGAAAAATTACAAATATCTCATTGTCAAAATTTTTTATTTAACAGAATTAATTGAAAAAATGAAATTTCTAACTATTCTCCTATAAAATAATAAAATTATCTGAATTATTCATTGAAATAAAATTTTAATATTATTAAAAACTATTAATTAATTTGATGATTTATTATTAAAAATGATCTATTTGTTATGAAATTAGAAACTTTAGGGACCATAATGTAATTTTTAAAACCACAATAGATAATTTATAATTTAAATAAACCTCAACAGTTGTGTCTGTAATTTATCCCACAAAAACAAACAAAAATCTGTCTGCAAATAATTTTTAATAAATGAATCAAACTTTAATTTTTAAAAATTAACTAAAAACATTTTTTTTATAATTAAAAAAGAAGCAACTTTTTTAGTAATATTCATCATATTATTCAGTAGCTTTTACCACTACGTTTAGAGTTGATATTGTGAGTGGTCTACAAATATTTATATTTGAATTAGGTTATCAACGAGTTTCTTGTTACCCATTTTCAAAAAACCATTGAATACTCTAAGCCTCCGTTTGGGAAGTGGATTGGCTTTTTGACTTTTTGGTTTTTTGGCTATTTTAGCCTGGGCTATTTTAGCCTGGTTTGGGAAGGACTTTTTGACTTTTTGACTTTTTTGACTTTTTTTGTGAGAGAGGATTGTAATGATTATAGGTTAGATTTGATGTTTTGTTTTTTGTGGCTAAAATAGCCTATTTTGTTTTTTGTGGCTATTTTAACCAAAAAAGCCTGGGCTTTTTCTTGCCAAACGGAGGCTAAATGAACAGAGGATTATATTAAATGAACGGTTTGAATAATTGAAACGAAATCTCGGATAAAAATTGCACCATAATTTTGCTTTTTCCCGTTGAAACCAATAATCTCTTTGAATGATTAGGAATTTTCGTCTCTCCTATGTAATAAAGACAATATTTTGTTTCCTCTCTGTAGTGAGAAAAAATTAAATCAGATTTTTTTCCTCAATTCTCTCTTTTTTAGTTGCGCTGTCCTTTTCCCTTCTTTTGGACAAAAAGCCCCTCTTTTTCATTATTTCGGTTTAGATTTTTTTTCTTATTAGAGAAACTGAGTTGGTTTGAAATGTTTGCTCCAAAGATGGGACCACTTATCCTTAACTCATAGGATTGGAGAGAACTCATTAATTCATACAAAGTACGAGATTCAGTGGAAGAAGACTAGGAAGAACCTTTACCTCAATAGTTCCTAATTTTGATTGTAAATTTCAGCAACATTTGAACAGAAAAGCTTAAATGGTTTCACTTTCCTTGATAACCATATAATTAAATTCCCTCCAAAGAGATTTCAGCTTATTGAAATTCATGTTCTCTTTTATTTGCTTCGTTACAATTTGAAGAACTTCCTCCTTGAGTTGGTTCCAAATATGGTGGAGATTAATTGTTATAGTGTGGAGTGCATGTATGAAATGAATTTGAACTATAGATTGCTATTTCTGAGTAAAATTATGGGTGTGTAGACCTTCTGTTTTTTTTTTTGGGGGGGGAGGGGGCTGTTGCAGAGTATTCAGTTCCAAGCTCTTAAAGGAGATGAAATGAACAGTTCTACATTCCCAGGGGAAAAATTGCATCTGGATCCTATCCTATTATACAAGAACATATCTCAGGTTCAGCCACACACCACTTTGGTCTCTGGGTTTTTAGGTCCATAGACTTTCTATACAGGATTGAGACTTTGAGGGACTACTTTATAATTTGAAAAATTGAGGGACTAACTCTATATAATTTTAAAATTATTTAAAAAAAATTTAAGATGTGAACTCTTATAATTATAAATTATTTTAAAATTTCTAATATAATATATGATATTTTTAAAATTTTTAAGGGTGGCGCCTAGATCCATCATTGGTTTGAATACTTATCTTGACTGACTTTTGTAAGCAACAATTCAAAATATTCTTCCAATATGTTCTAAAACACATACAGCTTATCTTATAACATAAATAAAAGAAATTCAAAAGAAAGCACAAAGGTGTGATGACCAAAATAGACAGAGTATATATAAGATTCATCATAGAAGACAAACAGATTTTCACATACATGGCCAAAATTGAAGGGTGCTGATTGGGATCCCATATCTGAATTGGATAGATTATTTATGAAAAAAAAAATAAAAATTAAAAATAATAGTTACACGATTTCATCATATTTACCTTTAAAAGAAATAGATGATTTATTAGTCATCTATTTTTTCTATAAAAAAAAAAAATGATAAAATCATTAAATCAAATCAATTTTATTTTTCTTTTGTGAAAAATCTACTCGTATAATTTTATTATAAGATAATCCATCAAAATCCGTACACAAGTCTAGAATTTTCATTCATAAATTTTTACTTAAATTGAAGATCCAAACACATAATAAACTCATGTACACAATAGGGCTCTACAGGAGGAGAGTCCATTCTTTTTAACTAAAAATATCACAACAACATATACCCATAATCCTACTTGCTAAAAAAGAAGAAAAAAACAACACACACACACACCCACATATATATATATATATATATATATAGAGAGAGAGAGAGAGAGAGAGAGAGAGGTGGTTTGATGATCACTTGTTCTTAGAGGTAGAATTGGAGGAAGAGGAAGATGGGCCTTTGAAGATTCCAGAGAAGATTTGTGGAGTAATAACCCCACGGCGTGGTGGGAGGTTGCTGAAGGACGAACGCGAGATCTGAGGCTGCTTTCTATGGCCGCCGCCGCTGTTTTTTTTCTCATCTCCTCCTCCTGACTCGTTCATTCTCCTTCCTTCTTTTCTCTCTCTAGCTTTGAGTGAGTGAGTGAGGGAGGGAGGGAGGGAGCGAGCCTACTCTTATAAAGATAGAATGCGTACCTCCCTTTTAAAAAGAAGGGTAAATTACCTGTAGATTTATTTAAAATATAAATTAATTTTTGTAATCTAAAATATTTTTATTTTTATTAAAATTTTTTATATAACAAAATTAAATAAAAAAATAAAATTCGTAATTACTCTATTATATAATAAAATTATCTAAATTATTAATTGAAACATATTTTTAATATAATAAAAAATTATTAATTGACTTGAATAAAATAGACAATTTGTTATAAAATTAAAAACCTCAAAAGATAGAATATAATTTTTAAACCTATAGAAAACGATTCGTATTTTAATAAAATTTCAAGAAATGTATTTATAATTTATTTTAAAAAAACAAAGAAGTGCTTCTAAAGTTTGTTGTTTTTTTGTGTGGCTGAGGGTCCGCATGTAAAATAGTTTTTTTTAGTGATTTTTTTTTTCTTAGAATAAGTGGTCGAAAAAATTATGTGGGAAGGATTTTTTTTTAATTTTTTTTACGGGAAAACATGCAAAAAGTTATGTGAATGAAATTGAATTTTTAATTTTTTTTATTTGAATTAAAAACTTTTTTACTAAAATAGTCAAATTGGAGTCTTGAGATTTTTTTTTATTTGCTATTGTACCCTCAACTTAGTACTAATTATTACTTTAGCTTTTATAAATCTCAGGCATGTTAGCCAAAACGTCTACAAAATAAATATAAAAAAAGGGGGCAAACTATATTAACCCCCTTCAAACTATTGATCATTTGCACTTTATTTTTTTAATATTTTAAGCTCAACAATTGCCTCCTTAAACTATTTGAATTTAAACATTAAGGTCTCGTTTGGAAAGTAGTAATTTTAGCCTAAAAATTAAAAAGTTATTAAAAAAATCAAAAAACCTATAACCTATATCAAAATGTCAAAGATTCTTTTTTCTCTCTACTTTTTATACATTTTTTCATAAAAAATTAAAAAGTCATTCTAAACATACAAGTTTTTTTTACCTCATATTTTAGCCAAAAAGT
This sequence comes from Camellia sinensis, assembly GCF_055761805.1. NCBI lineage: Eukaryota > Viridiplantae > Streptophyta > Magnoliopsida > Ericales > Theaceae > Camellia > Camellia sinensis. Next base: position 189,301,209 of record NC_138961.1, on the reverse strand, counting down.
CAAAAAGTTGCTAAAATAGTTTATTTCCAAACGAAGTCTAAGTCCTTTTATTAGTCATTTATTAGATATTTGGATGACCAAATTATCCTTTTTGATCTTTTGTAAAAATTTAATATAATCATCATGTGCACAACACTTGAAATTATTCATCCAAATATCTAACAGATGACTAATAAAAGAATTCAATGTTCAAATTCAAATAGTTTGAGGAGAGTAACTATTGAATTTAAGATATTATGAGGATAAAGTGTAAATGACCGATAATTTGATGAGGTTTAATATAATTTGTCCAAAAAAGAGTTACTATGAGGTTTTTTGAAAAATACAAAAAAAGGGAAAAAAATAAAAAAAAAAACTTCTAAATTGTTTGTTATCAGCTAAGTTAACCAAATGTTACATCAATTTTTTTCTCACAAAAATATTTTTTTAACAACTTTCTAAATACATTAATTAAAAATGCCAAAAAAATTCAAATATTTCAATAATTTATAATTTTTTTATATAATTAGAAAAATTTATTTTCAAACATATTTTTTCCAACTCATACAAAAAAAAAAAAAAACTAAACAAAAGTTAATTCGCAAACCAACCTTCACATAAAATTCAGCTTGCTTGGTTTCATTTTTCCAAAAACACTTTTCAGAAAATTTTACTTGCCTATTTTCCGTGTTTTTTTTGTTTTTATTGAATTTTTTTAATATTTTAAGCAATTTTTTTACTTTTTAAACACATCTAACATAAATACACCTTAAAAGTAAAAAAATTATAAAAAAAATCTTTTAAAAATTCACTAAATACCAAAAATACAAAAAAAAAAAACAATTCAGTACATTTTTTATATTTTTATGTATTTATTAATTTTTTAAAATATTTTTTCACAAATTTTTTACTTTTTTGATACACCTTACTTAAATGTATCTAAAAAGTAAAAAAATGTTTAAAATTTTAAAAATATTCACTAAAAACAAAAATATACGAAAATTAAAAAATTCAATTTTCAAAAAACTTAGACCTCATTTGGCAAGTGTCCCTTTTAGCCAAAAAGTTAAAAAGTTACTAAAAAAACCAAAGAGCCAACAACTCACGCTAAAATTCAAAGATTCTCTTTTCTCTCTATTTTTTGCACATCTTTTCGTAAAAAGTCAAAAAGTCATCCTAAATATACTAGTTTTTTTTACATTACATTTTAGCCAAAAAGTTACTAAAAAAGCATGTTCCCAAACGAGGCATTAATCTAGAAAATTCAAACCAAACACACTGATAGTAAGGCTTTGTTTGGGAACAAAACTATTTTAGTAATTTTTCACTTTTTATAAAAAACGATATGAAAAATGTTTTGGAGCTCTAATTTTTGAGCTCTAAAGATAGCTCTAATGAGTTGGTAGTGGGCTCCACCTACAGTGATGTGATGTTTTGGTCTTGATTTGTTTTTATTTTATTTTTTGTTCATTGTCATGTCATTAGTGCTTTATTAGAGCACCAAAATTAGTGGTCTAAATCATTACTGAAAATATATATAGAAAAGTAAAGAGAATGATGTGTTAATTTATAGTGACTTTTTAATTTTTTAACTAAAATGTATATTTGACAAATTAAACCTAAGGATAGGATTATTTTTTTGTTTTTGTAATAAATTGAAAGAAATGAAGGAAGCAATCATAGCAGGACAAGTGTGAAAGCCTGACGTGTGCAATAGATCATTTGATGACATCAGACGAGGAAGTAATTTTTAACTTTTATAGAAAAGATATATATATAAAAAGTAAAGAGGATGATATATTAATTTATAATATTTTTTTAATTTTTTAATTAAAATATATAATCGGCAAACGAGACATAAACATAAGATATTTTTGTTGGTTTTGTGATAAATTGGGTGAAATGAAGGAAGCAATCATCGCAGGACAAGTGCGAAAGCCTGACGTTTGCAGTAGACCATTCGATGACATCAGACGAGGTTTTCTTTTCAACAATGATAGAGATTATTAATTTTGGACCTCTAAAAAGATCACTAATGACATGACACTCAATAAAAAAAAATACAATACCAAGGTCAAAATATCAAATCATTCATGGTGAGATTCACTGCCACATCATTAATGATAGCACTAATTAGTGCTCTCACTCATTTTTTTTTTTTTTTTTTTTTGGGACCTTTTTTCTTTTTTGGAACAGATTTCGACTTTTCTTTTTTGTAAACCTTTTTTGGACTTTCGCCGGAGTACAACTCGAACATGCACATGCCTCTTCTGCCTCATTTGTCGGTCTCCAATGATGTAGAATCTCAAAACTAAAAAGCAGTTCCAAAAAAACAAAAAACACAAAAAAAAAAAAAAAAAAATGTGTGGGTACAGTAAATTTAAATTTATTATAAATAATTTATTTGATTGTTGTCAAATGTCTTTGCCCTCTTTATCCTCTGTCACTCTATTATTTTAATTTTTTTTTTCTTTTTTTTGGGTGTGTGATAAGATTTGAATAAAATGTAGTAATAAGTTTTATAATTTTAATATAATTACATTAATTTTCTTTTTAAAAAACTTAAAGGGATTAAAAATTATTATAAATAGTGTGAAAATACAAAAATAATAATATATATTTTAGTAACAAAAATATAACAAATAAATTATTAATAAAAAAATAAGATTAGGTATTATATTAATTAAAATTTTAAAGGAGGCTAACATAATTATGTCTAAACTATGTGTATTGTATTTTCTTTAAATCTCAAAAAATATTAGGGTAATTTTCTTCCTTTTTTATTTTTATTTATAGTAATTCTGTGATGATTTATATCAAATTTTAATATATTAGTGTATTAAATGACATGGAAGTTATGACATAAAAGTCATGACTTCACAATATATATTGCAGTATATATTGTACCAATACATAAATGACATGTAAGTCATGACTTCACAATAAGGCCAAGTTTGAGAAGATTAAATAAGTATATTTTTTGACTTTTTATGAAATATGGATTGAATTTGGGTTAGATTTGAAGTGATGTGTTAGAGAAGTGATGCGACTTAAATAAGATGATGTGACTTAAATAGGATAGTGACTTTTTGACTTTTTGAATTTTTTAGAGGATGCCAAACTTGGCCTAAATATATTTGTTACGAAACTTTGATAATTCTAGTAGGGGTTGTTTGAGATGTCCTAAATAAGTGCACTTTTTGACTTTTTATGAAATATGAGTTGGATATGAGTTGAGTTTGAAGTGATGTGATAGAGAAGTGATGTGACTTAAATAAGATGATGTGACTCAAATAGGATAGTGACTTTTTGACTTTTTGAATTTTTTTAAGAATGCCAAACTTGGCTTTAGTTATGTTTTTCTATTCTTTATTTTATAATATCTTATTTTCGTTGTTGTGCTATACAAAACAATAATGTTATTAGTATGTCCGCATAAAATAAGAGTGATATTACGTTTCATGAAAAAAATATTAAAAAAAATTTTATGAAAATTTTCTATTATTCGATATATAATTGCATAACATACAGTAAAACATCACAGATTAATCTGAAGATGGAAAATTTTTATGAATTTTTCATAATATTTCTTTCATAAAATTTAGCATTACTCATTCTTAAACACATTATTCATGATCATACCGTTAATCAAAGTAATTTAAAAATAATATGCCCACATATATGTGTGTATATAGTGTGTGTGTGTGTGAGAATAGTGTCTGTGTTTTACATGTAAATTACATTACATCTATTTGATAGAGCTTATCTGAGTAGCTTATAGGATTTTTATTTTAGGAATTTGTGTTTGATTGTTTGAGACAATTTGTGCTTGTTTGATAACTATTTCGTTTCTAATTTTTAGTTTATATTTATAAAAATTTAAAAAACTGTCATAAAAATCTGTTTAATAATTTTTTTGGATTATAAATGGTTGTCTCAGTTTAAAAATTTGAGAAAAAAACGTAAACTCAAAAAATGAGTTTACGTTTTCAGTTTTCAATTTTTTTTTTCAATTAATTTATTTTCAATTATTTTTTTTCAAATATTTTTTTTTCAAATAATTTTTTTTAAAATAATTTTTTTTTCAATTTATTTTTTTTTCAAATATTTTTTTTTCCCAATTAATTTTTTTTTCAATTATTTTTTAATTAATTTTTTTTCAATTATAATATGTGTGATCCCATTGTCATAAATAATAAATATAAATATAAATATTTTAGGTCTGAACAAACATATTTTTTAGTTTATATTTTTTAATTTTTTTAAACATTTTGTTCAAACCAAACGCGTTTGTAATTTATGTTTTTCTAAAAATAAACAAAAACTAATTTATAAAATTTTTGTAAACATAAACTAAAAACATAAATGTTACCAAACGCCACCTTTGTGTTTATAACTTATTAAACAAAAATAATTTAAATAAACTAGAAAAAGCTAATTTATGAAGATAGGTGATGGAATGCTTTTGACTTGGGATGTGTGCGGTGCAGTTCGAGCGATTTGAGAGTAAAATTATAAACCGAATGGCGGATTAGTGGATTGACAAATTGCTTTTTGAGTGGTTTTGGACGGATTGGCAAATTGAAGAATATTTTAATCAATTATCAAGTTTTTGCATAATATATAATACTAATTTGCATAATGTTTTTCATATGCAAAACACAAGCTAATTTTATATAATATTTTTCATATATATAACTGTGGTGGGTAAAAACTGAACCACCTTTGTTGCGGCGGCACTCTGATGTGAACATGGTGAAACTTAGCTTGAAATACTCAAGAAAATATGAAGAACTCAGCTGGTGGGTAGCCAAGAAATTCTCCGATACTTAAGTTAGTAAACTTGAAAGCTATGGAGCAAGAAAATATAAAAATAGGAGCAAGCTAAAGTGGTGTTAATTAATTGTCTACATTTTTTTCCTTAATTGGTATGACTTTATATAACCTAAAAAATGACTGTTGGAGTTGGTTCCACTTCCCCTCCCATTCCTCACGTTCAGCCCACTTTTTGTGGGATCATGTTCCACTATCATAGATTTCTAGGAGTGGTTGGCTCTTAAAGTAAGGACCAAGTTTTGACCAAGTCTGTCCCTGAGGGCCATGCCTTCTGGACCTGGCCTTTTGGCCTGGACCCCTGAACCTAGCCTTCTGGTCCTACACCTCTGGTTTTGGACCCGCATGTCTAGACCTGGACTCCTGGTCTTGCACCTTTGGTTTTGGACCTGCATATCTGGACCTGGACTCCTGGTCCTACACATTTGGTTCTAGACTCGCATGTCTGGACTTGAACCTCTGGTCTTGGTATATTTTGCTCATTAGAGTGTTTCCTGCTCGGTTTTCGCACATTTTTTGCTTAGAATGAAACTCTTTATTTTTGCCTCCCACAATTGCTTCCTAACTCCGACTTTTCCAAACCCAGTCGTAGGGAAAAGTTAGAGTTCATCTGAGCAGAACTACCCATATTAGAGAGGAAAAATCCAGTTGTTGATTAGCAAACTTTCTTATTGAGAGGGTGATTTATGATCTGGAGTTGGGCCGAGATATCGACCGAGCAGGTTGAAAGCCCAGCAGTGCATTGGGCCGAGATGATCGACTGTTCGCCCAGAGAAGGGCTGCCAGAACTTGGGCCGGGCAGATTTCGGGCTGTGTGTGCCACCCCGGACTGGACAGAAACTGCTCGGCAAGGCAGTGCTCGGTCGGACCATGATGCTCGGTCCGAGGATGGCCGAAGCCAGATAGGCCGAGTGACCAGCGCCCGGGAAGGCGCGGACATCCGAGGAAGTTGTCTGACCGGCAGAAAGGCCGACCCCAGGAGGCACCTCGGGCTAGGCTTTGCCGAGATGCCGCCTAGCCCGGTCCTCCTCAGTCTTGGCCAGTGGAGGCACCTCGGGCTAGGCTTTGCCGAGATGCCGCCTAGCCCGGTCCTCCTCAGTCTTCGCCAGTGAAGTGCTAGGGTATGGAGCACGGCATGGCACAACAACGGATAGGGCAGCTCGGCTGCCGAGCTCCAGCTGTGATGACAGGCAGTTGAGGTTAGGTGATGAATGGCATGGTTTATGCTGACAGATGGGATAGCAGAGCCACGTGTCAGGAGATGACTGGGAGTGGATATGGGGCTCAGAAGGTATATAAGCATGTCTGCGCCCCCCATACGCGACACACGAACATCTCTGTAAGGACTTCTTACACTCAAACACTCTCCCTTCTCTCTATCCATCCTAAGGTGTGTGCTAACTTGACCGTCGGAGGGTTTTTCCGGCCACACACCGCCGGGTAGCTCACCATTACTTGCTCGCAGGTGATCGGACATCGACGGAGCTCGGAAGAAAGGAATACGGGCTTGCCGGAATATTTGCTCTCCGTACAATTGGCGCCGTCTGTGGGAAGAGTTTTCAGACAAAACCTTGTCTTCCAGGTTCGTCTGATCGCCGTCCATGGCGAACAACGACGAGTTTCCGTTGTCCGCCATCAACGGAGCCACCCCGGAGTATACCCGAAGGAGAGAGGGACCTCCTGCCGTCCATCCAATGGCTGACTTGGGGACGCCCACTGGAGGACAGTCAGGAGACGCGCGGGATAAGCGCGGAAGGAGTCATGGTCATTCACGGAGTCCAGACGGTCACCGGCGGAGGAGAGACTCGCACGCCAGGCGACTGGAGAACAAGTTGAGGAACCAAGACGCTGTCATCAGGCGGATGGCGGCGGAGATGGAGGATCTTAAGCGGCATGTCAAAGGGAAAGGTGTAGCTGGAGTGGGAGACCACAGTGAGCGCACCCCATTCCGCCGGTCAGGCGATCAGAGTCAGCGACGTACTCAGTCCATTTCCATCACCAGAAGCTACCAGGTTGGTGATTCCGACGTGCATGCAGAAAGGTCTAGCGCGCAAGACAGCACCTACAAACCCTCACGTTCGGCGACGACGTCGAGGTACTCATACTCCGCTCAGTCAGAGGATTTACGAGCGGTCTTAAAGGAACGGGCCCGCCGCCGCGAAGCTCAGAGGATACCTGCTTTCCAGCGGTTATCCTATGGGGTTCACGCCAGTGAGGAGGTCGGAATGCCTCCACCCTGCATAGTAGTTCCACTCTTCGAAGATATGGACTTGGCCAGGCTGAGTGCCACTCCTTTTTCCCTGGAAATTGAGACAACACCACTTCCGGCAGGCTTCCACCAACCTAAGTTCACACTCTACGACCGAAAAACCGACCCTTACATGCATGTGAGTCACTTCCGACAGGTTATGGCCGGACATAGGCGGAATGACGGACTTATGTGCCTAATCTTCCCGTCAAGTTTGGGCGAGCTGGGCTTAAAGTGGTTTGAGAGGTTGCCGGAAGGGAGCATACAAAGGTGGCATCAGTTGGCCGAGGCGTTTGTTACACGCTTCAAAACCAACACAAAAACACCAAAGGAAGTCGATCACTTGCTAAGTGTCAAGATGGAACCGTGCGACACACTGAAGGCGTACAATTCAAGGTATTGGGAAACCTTCAACGAGATCTTAGACTGCCCGGTCAACCTTGCAATCACGCAGTATAAGCGCGGTCTCCCGGTCGGACATAGACTGCGGGACTCGCTTACCATGCACCAGCCGACCTCCATGGGCCAGCTCATGCAGCGCATCAATGAGCACATCCGTGTGGAGGATGACGCGTCGGCTTCTACCGTGAAAGCCAGTCCGGTCGTAACAGACAAGAAGACAGCAGGCAAAGTGCACGCAGTTGGGCAAGAGTCCAGCCGCTCAAGTGACCGAGCAGAGGAACCAGACCGGGGTTCAAATCGTAAAAACCGGGGTAGAGGACGTCGGAATGACCGGGATGACTACCCCCGAGATGACGTTGAGGATGCAAACAGAAGAATGAAGGCGAGGACTGGCATAACCACGGTCTTCAAGATTCCAATCTATCGCATACTTAGTGAAATCCGAGACGAGGAGTATGTCCGGTTTCCTGCTAAGTTGGGCGATGGACAAAAGGGCTACAATCCGCGGTATCGTTGCACGTTCCACCGGGAGAGAGGCCACCGGACTGAGGATTGTTTGCCTTTGCGACAACACTTGGAAGAACTGGTTGCGGCCGGGCATCTGGACCTTTACATTGATGGCGGCGTGAAACCGAATCAGGCTCCGGTCGATCCCAGGGGACAGGATGACCGAGATGCACCACCATAAGGAGTTATTAATGTCATCCACGGCATCGTGGAACCGAAGCGTGTTTGCGAACTCCGGGGCATGATCAAGAAGGCAGAGCATATGAGGGAAGTTTTGTCGGTACAGCCTGCCATCAAAAGGGGGAAGACAGAAGAGAAAGACGTGATTAGTTTCACCTCAAGGGATTTAGAGCGTATCCAGACGCCGCACAACGATGCTCTTGTAGTAACACTACGCGTCAAAGAATTTGATGTTAGACGGATCTTAATCGATCAGGGAAGCTCGGTCGAGATCATGTATTATGATGCGTTCAAACAGCTCAAACTCCGTGAGACAGACTTGGCTCCGGCTACTTCGCCATTGGTTGGATTCAACTCGCAACCGGAGTGGCCTTTGGGAAAGATAATCCTGCCGGTCAAAGCGGGATCCGTGGTCAAGCAAGTTGAGTTTTGGGTGCTGCAAGTGCCTTCGACGTACAACCTTATCCTTGGAAGGGGATGGCTACACGCCATGCAAGCTGTGGCATCAACTTTTCACCAAGTAATGAGATTCCCCTCGGCTATGGGGGCAATCGAGGAGATTTGGGGCGATCAGGTCATGTCCAAACAGTGCTTCGTGGCGGTCAACGGAAGCCGGGCTGCCAAAGGATTTGTTCAAATGATTGAGGGACCGGAGGACCAGGGTGTCTTGGATGATGTAGGCACCAAGGCCGAAGATAAGGCTGTTGAGGAATTGGTTGAAGTGCGGATTGATACTGAGCAGCCGGACAAGTTCTTCTTGCTGGGCTCAAGTCTCACGGCCATAGAGAGGACCGAGATGATTGAGTTTTTGATGGCGAATATCGAAGTCTTTGCATGGTCGCCTTACGACATGCCTGGCCTCGACCCGAATTTTATCTGCCATCACCTCAATGTCTTCCCTGGAGCAAAGCCAGTCATCCAGCGAACAAGGAGATCGGCGTTGCATCACGCCGAGGTAGTTGCCGATGAGGTCAAGAACCTGCTTGAGGCACGAGCAATCCAAGAAGTGCACTATCCCCGGTGGATCTCCAACACAGTAGTGGTGCCTAAGAAGAATGGGAAGTGGCGAGTTTGTGTCGACTACAAGACAGTCAACCGAGCTTGTCCCAAAGACAACTTCCCCTTGCCGCGCATTGACCAGCTGGTGGACTTGACGGCTGGGCACAATAGGCTCAGTTTCTTGGATACGTACCGCGGCTATCACCAGATCGCCATGCATGGGCATGACTGAGAGATCACCTCTTTCATGACTCCAAGGGGACTCTTCTGTTATCGAGTTATGCCCTTTGGTTTGAAAAACGCCGGGGCAACCTTTCAGAGGATGGTGACCAAAATGTTTGCTCCTTTGCTCGGCCGGACAATGGAGGCTTACATCGATGATATGGTGGTAAAGGGCCGACATGAGGCAAACCATTTGTCCGACTTAGCCGAGATGTTTGCCATTCTGAAGAAGCACAAGCTGCGCTTGAACGCCTCAAAGTGTGCCTTTGGCGTGGGATCCGGAAAATTTTTGGGATTCTTAGTCACGAACCGAGGCATCGAAGCAGACCCTACTCAGATCAGAGCCGTGCAAGAGTTGAAGCAGCCCAGCTCGGCTAAGGACGTGCAGCATCTGGCCGGGATGGCCGCCGCGCTTAATCGATTTATAAGCCGGTCGTCAGATCGCTGCCGCCCTTTCTTTCAAGCATTGAAGTCAAAGTTCTCATGGGATGACGAGTGTGACCGAGCTTTGGCCGAGCTCAAGGATTATTTGTCTTCTCCGCCGCTGTTGGTTACACCAGAGCCGGGTGAGGAACTCTACCTTTACCTTGCCGTCTCCCAGCACGCAGTAAGTGCGGTGTTAGTCCGGGCTGAAGGAATCCAGCACCTCCCAATTTTTTATGTCAGCAAAACTTTGTTACCGGCAGAATCAAGGTACTTGCCATTGGAGAAGCTTGCCCTGGCCTTGATGATGGCTTCAAGAAAATTGGCGCACTATTTTTACGCCCATACCATCATCGTATTGACCGAGTTTCCCCTCAAGGCTTTGTTTGAACGTGCGGACTTTTCAGGCCGAATTCTAAAATGGGCGGTCGAGTTGGGACAGTTTGATGTGAAGTTCCAGCCGCGCACCGCAATCAAAGCCCAAACCTTGGCAGATTTTGTCGCCGAGTTCTCACCTGGCACTCATCCGGTATGCCCGGTCGACATTGCCGAGGCAGATGATGAGATGCACGCAATGCCAACCGAGGGACAACCAGTTGAAGGAGGTAGCGCCGCGGAGTTAGCGCGCACCATCGAAGTTCCCTCAGCTTGCACGGTCATACCACCCGGTGATGCGATGACGGAGTTGCGTATCACCAACCCATCCACTCTGTCCGGTACCGCATCACCAAGGGGGGAAGAAATTGAACCACACCGCTCAGAACTTGATGATTCGCCTACGGACTTGGGTATTCCGAACCAACTTGCTGAGTCCGGTGCCGAATCATCAAGGGGGGAAGGAATGGCTCCACACAGCTCAGAACCTGCGGCCGGCTTCACACCGCAACCTGATGATTCGCCCACGGACTTGAGCATTACAGAACAACTTGCTGAGTCCGGTGTCGAATCACCAAGGGGCACTGAATTCGAACCGGTCAACATCGAACTTAACACCGCCCAGCTGAGCAGCTGTGATCCCATTGCTCTTCGCAACTCTCAAGACCCATCTGACTGCTGGAAGCTTTTTGTGGGGGACATGTGGTCAGGGAACACATCAAGCAGTTTGAGGCAATCAGAGTCCAACAGATTGGCCGGGAAGAAAACAGCCGAGCTGATGAACTAGCCGGCCTCGCTTCCATGGTAGATAGTACTTTTCCAAACCCTCTTTTGATTGACTTTCTTCCGCGGCCAAGCATTGAACTCGCCGGGCAGACAGATGTACTTTGTGCCGCGTTTGGTCCCTCTTGGATGGACCCCTTGATTTTGTTCCTCAGAGACCGGACTCTTCCAACCGATAAGAAAGAAGCACACAAAATCAGGGTGAAGTCAGAGCGGTTTTGGCTCTCTTCATCTGGCGCGTTATATAAGAAGTCCTTCACTGGTCCTTATTTAAAGTGCGTGCACCCGAATAGTGTGGAGGCCTTCTTGTACGAAATTCATGAAGGCATTTGTGGCAGCCACATAGGAGGCAGGTCCTTGGCCTACCGCGCTATTTCGCAGGGATACTGGTGGCCGTGCATGCAGGCCGACGCACAAAAATATGTCCGCAAGTGCAAAAAATGCCAGAAATTCGCCCATCAGATCCACCAGCCTGCCAGGGAACTTCTTCCCCTCACCAGTCCTTGGCCTTTCGCCATGTGGGGGCTAGATATAGTGGGACCACTGCCAACAGCACCGGGCAACCGGAAATTCTTCATCGCGGCCACAGATTACTTCACAAAGTGGGTTGAAGCTGAGCCCTTGGCAACCATCAAAGAGAAAGACGTGAAGCGATTTGTCTGGCAGAACGTGGTCACGCGGTTTGGCGTCCCCAAGATTTTGATCTCTGACAACGGCACCCAGTTTGACGGTCGCCTATTTAGAGGATTTTGTGAAGATTTGAAGATAGAATTCTACAACTCCACCCCGGCTTACCCGCAGTCCAATGGTCAAGCCGAAGCATCGAACAAGACTATACTGGATGGGTTGAAGAAACGGCTGGAAAAGGCCAAGGGCAAATGGGCTGAGGAATTACCCAGCGTCCTTTGGGCATACCGAACAACCCCGCGACGTTCAACCGGGGAAACTCCATTTGCTTTGGCTTACGGCATGGAGGCGGTCATACCCTTGGAAGTTGAAATGCCCACCCTCAGAACCGAGAGTTTTGAGCCCGAGCTAAATGCCGAGGCTATTGCCTTGGAACTGGACCTAGCGGAAGAGCGCCGGGAGAAAGCCCTCATCCATGTGGCCGCCTACCAACAAGAGCTCTCCAAGAAGTATAACAAGACAGTGCACCCCAGACCGTTCAAAGTTGGAGATTGGGTTTTGAGGAAGATTATGGGCAACACCCTGGTGCCAGGAGAAGGCAAACTAGGGGCAAATTGGGAAGGACCCTACAAGATCACTGGTCTGGCGGGCAAGGGGGCTTACCACTTGGAGGATTTAGAGGGAAGAGCAATACCCCGGCCATGGAATGCGGCCAATTTGAAACTGTATTATTTTTAAGCTTCTGCTTTCTTTTCTTGTGCAAAGAAATTTTTTGGCTTGCACCACATCATGTAATTCTTTTTGTCAATTTATAGAAGTAATTTTGCTTTAGCACTTGGATAGTTGTTTTAATGTTACGGACCGAGATGATGTACCCCGGTTGGAAGAGTTGGTGTCTTGTCTAACTTTGGATTCCCAACCGAGATGACGTACTCCGGTTGGAAGAGTTGGTGTCTTGTCCAACTTTGGATTCCCAACCGAGATGATGTACTCCGGTTGAAAGAGTTGGTGTCTTGTCCAACTTTGGATTCCCAACCGAGATGATGTACTCCGGTTGGAAGAGTTGGTGTCTTGTCCAACTTTGGATTCCCAACCGAGATGATGTACTCTGGTTGGAAGAGTTGGTGTCTTGTCCAACTTTGGATTCCCAACCGAGATGATGTACCCCGGTTGGAAGAGTTGGTGTCTTGTCCAACTTTGGATTCCCAACCGAGATGATGTACTCCGGTTGGAAGAGTTGGTGTCTTGTCCAACTTTGGATTCCCAACCGAGATGATGTACCCCGGTTGGAAGAGTTGGTGTCTTGTCCAACTTTGGATTCCCAACCGAGATGACGTACTCCGGTTGGAAGAGTTGGGGTCTTGTCCAACATAGGATTCCCAACCGAGATGATGTACTCCGGTTGGAAGTGTTGATTTGTTCGACTTTGTTACAGCCGAGGTGGCTATTTCGGTTCATGAATTTGTCTTGTTCTGCTGAAGTGCTTCGACCGTGTTATGTATTCCGATCGACAAAGTGTTCAAACGATGAGTTATACCGAGATGTTTTGCTGAAGACAGAACTGATTACAACCGTGCAAACACTTGCAAAAATTTGAATTTTTATTGATAAGAAATTCAGTACAAAGGTGGGGACAGAGCCCGGTTACATCAAAAGTGTTGAAAGCAAAAATACAAAAAAGAAAAGAAAACTAAACTAGGGGGGAGAGATTGGTGAACTCGTCCTCGCCAGCATCAAGGTTGATGGTAGGACTGACGTCTTGGGCACCGGGCTCAGCACTGCCGGGCTACTCTTGCACCTCGGCCTCCTCTGCCTCAGAATCTGTGTCATCCTCTCCATCTTCAAGTCCTTCCTCGGCCTCCGCTTGCAGAGCGCTGAATACGTCGTTCGCGTAAGGCACAAGGTAGACCGGTAGCGAAGCTGGAGGAGGGTTGGCAAATACATCGGTGTCGGAGCCTTGGCCGAGGTGTTCGCAGGCAGACTTCCAACCTGCTTTGAAGTAGATGTCTTGCGTTGCAAAGACCTGCTTCTTGTAGCTCTCCTCGGCCTCATTGAAGCCAGCGGTGTTTGCAGCCCGGCAAGCTTTCTTCTTCGACTTCTTTAGAGTGTCCACCTCGGCTTGGAGCTCATCTCGTTTTTTCTCGGCCGCATCCAGCTGGCCGAGCAGTCTGTTATTGTCGGAGTTGGCCATTTCAAGCGAAGACTTAGCCCGGCCGAGCTCGGCTTGAAGGCTTTCAACCTGGCTGGCTGTGTCGTTGGCTTTTTGCCTAAGCCGGTGGATGCGCTCCAAAACCAAGTGTTGTTTTTGAATGGCCTGCACAAAGAAGCAAAGTTGATCAGAAAGGGGACCGAGCAGAAAGGGAACCGAGCAAACACTTGTGAAATTTTTAAAAGGAATATCAACTTACCCTGGCCATAGACTTCACTGACGACTTGACCAACCGAGTGTCGGGGACGTGGTCGCTGCCGACCACGTCGCTCGGTAGTAGCAGAGCTTTTGACAGATCAAAGGCGAGCAGATGCTCTTTGTCACCCTTGATCGAAGCCGTCGCCGGGATGTCTTGGCCCCGGTGCTTCAAATGTGGGCGCCAGGCCGGCACTGGGGCGGGGGCGTCTGTTGGATGCTCGGTGGTAAGCTCGGTGACAAGCTCGGCGGACGGGTCTGCCCGAGCTCTTTTCCCGGCGCGCCGTGCAGAGGGTTCTCGGCTGGATTGCTCGGCGGATTGGGAGGCAAGGGCGACCACAGCGCTGCTGGATTGACCAGCAGTTGGCGACCGGGTTACAACGCTCGGCAGCTCGGCGGATGTGGCGGTGAGAAGATTCTTGATTCTGCTGCGTTTGGCCATCTCTTGTTCCTCGGTCAGGCGGATGAGAGGAACGTCTGGAAGGGTAGGATCTGGAGGTGGCGAAGGAGCCCGGAGGAAGTCAGTTACTCTACTCCGGCGCGGAGCAGAATACCTGTATGTCGGTGTGTAGCCAAGTAATTCGTTACAATCTCGGCGGGGATACCGAAGCACGGCCCGAATTGCTTCGACGTTGGGAAATTGATAGTTGGCTTGCAAGGCTTGGATTGCTGCAAAGGAAACAAGAAAACCGGTTAGTTACAAGATAAAACGTTAAGCTAAACCGAGCAAGTTTGAATGACTTACAGGAAGAACCGAAGTCCTTGTTTATGAACCAGCCCGGCACCTCGGCTGTTTCGTAATTGCCCGACACCCAGAAAAAATCATCGTCGTGAAGATCTTTATCCGGGGTGCCGGTCACAATTTTTTCCTTGCCTGGTCTAATCTTCAAGTAATATGCTAGGCCGTCACCGGTGTGGCCCATTGTGTATTGCCTTAATATCTCGGCTAGACCTAAGTGGGTGCCTAGTCGATTATTCAGTTCGTGAACGCCGTTGATTATTCTATAGGTATTGGTTGACACTTGTGTGGGTGCCATCCCGGTGCGACGAAGGAACTCGGTTATAAGAGGATTGAGCGGGAAACGGAGACCCCCTTCGACAATTGAGAGCACGGTGAAGGGGCATTGATCAAGTCTGCCCCAGGGTGTGGTCTCTTCTTCTGCCAGTTCGAGATGAACATCGGCCGGGATGCCGTAGTCCTCTCTGAAAGCAGCTAGTGCGGCCAGAGTATCCACTAGGAAGCGGAATTTCCCCATTGGTGGCCGGCCTAGTGTATCCCGGCTGAGAGGTTTGGCACTGGTTATTGGATGCTTCTCGGTCCTGAGAGCCTCAGGAATGACAGTGGTCCCCTTGGACTCTGCAGGAAAATGATGGTAAGTGTTAGGTTTGGGCGCGGTCGCGCAAAAAGAGCTGGATTTTAGCTCGGTCATTAAGAGTGCCAAACCACCTCGGTTGTCTACTCTATCTAAGGAGCCCGGTCGCCCAAGTAGACCAGATGCTAGCCCGGTTGAGCGACAAAGTCCTTTTGGTATCTCGGTTTGTGCCGGGGTTGCGACAAACATGTTGTTTGCCCGGTTTGATTGGTTTTTTGGATCAAAATAAGACCGAGAGCCCGGTTCACCCCAGTTCTTCAGTGTTCTTCAGGAAGACGAAGAACACCAAGAACAGTAGGAGGTTTGAGACGTTTTCTATGGCCTATGCCCTAAGGACTACGTTTTTGTGCCCTAATGTGTGCAATATGAAGGAAAATAGCAACAAAATGAGGGTGGAATGACTTACCAGTGAAGGACAGGGTCGTGTCCCTCGAACACGAAGAATGGCAGTCGAGTTTGAGGAGAAGGCTTGAGCTTCAGAATCGTCAGAAATGGAAGCAGCAGTAGGAAGAAATGAAATGATGGGGGTCGTGTATATGTAAGCATGAGATCGCCCAAATTCAAATTCTGACACAGACGGCGGGTGGGCTGCTCGATGACCAATGGCAGCCCGCCACGTGTCCCTATTTATGGCGACGTCAGGACTGAAGCGACGGGTTGAAGAGTCGAAGAGCCAGCCGAGCTACTTTTGGAGAAAAGATGTCAGCCGGGGAATATAACCGGGCAAGTTTGCAGACAATTATGTTAACTAGCCCGGACGAGGTTCGGCGTCTTGAAGACCGGAGAAATGTTATCTCGGTCGAAGTGAGTAATCCCAGTCACGCTTTCGCGGACGGAATTAAGGGGCAATTGAGAGGGTGATTTATGATCTGGAGTTGGGCCGAGATATCGACCGAGCAGGTTGAAAGCCCAGCAGTGCATTGGGCCGAGATGATCGACTGTTCGCCCAGAGAAGGGCTGCCAGAACTTGGGCCGAGCAGATTTCGGGCTGTGTGTGCCACCCCGGACCGGACAGAAACTGCTCGGCAAGGCAGTGCTCGGTCGGACCATGATGCTCGGTCCGAGGATGGCCGAAGCCAGATAGGCCGGGTGACCGGCGCCCGGGAAGGCGCGGACATCTGAGGAAGTTGTCTGACCGGCAGAAAGGCCGACCCCAGGAGGCACCTCGGGCTAGGCTTTGCCGAGATGCCGCCTAGCCCGGTCCTCCTCAGTCTTGGCCAGTGGAGGCACCTCGGGCTAGGCTTTGCCGAGATGCCGCCTAGCCCGGTCCTCCTCAGTCTTCGCCAGTGAAGTGCTAGGGTATGGAGCACGGCATGGCACAACAACGGATAGGGCAGCTCGGCTGCCGAGCTCCAGCTGTGATGACAGGCAGTTGAGGTTAGGTGATGAATGGCATGGTTTATGCTGACAGATGGGATAGCAGAGCCACGTGTCAGGAGATGACTGGGAGTGGATATGGGGCTCAGAAGGTATATAAGCATGTCTGCGCCCCCCATACGCGACACACGAACATCTCTGTAAGGACTTCTTACACTCAAACACTCTCCCTTCTCTCTATCCATCCTAAGGTGTGTGCTAACTTGACCGTCGGAGGGTTTTTCCGGCCACACACCGCCGGGTAGCTCACCATTACTTGCTCGCAGGTGATCGGACATCGACGGAGCTCGGAAGAAAGGAATACGGGCTTGCCGGAATATTTGCTCCCCGTACACTTATACTTAAGTAATTTAAGTGAAAGAATATAACTACAATCTGGGCTAGATTGTCCAACTTTCTTGTACTTAGGAAATTGTTGAAAATTGCACCTAAGTGAAAGAACATAACTACAATCAGAGTTGGATTGTCCAACTTTCTTGTACCTAAGGAATTGCTAGAAATTATACTTAAGTGAAAGAATATAACTACATTTCGAGCTCGATTGTCCAATTTTCTTGTCTTAGGGAATTACTAGAAATTGCACCTAAATGAAAGAACATAACTACAATCCGAGCTAGATTGTCCAACTTTCTTATACTTAAGGAATTGCTAGAAATTGCACTTAAGTGAAAGAACATAGGATTGTCCAATTTTCTTGTACTTAGGGAATTGCTAGAAATTGCACCTAAGTGAAAGAACATAACTACAATCCGAGTTAGATTGTCCAACTTTCTTGTACTTAGGGAATTCTTAGAAATTGCACTTAAGAGAAAGAATATAACTACAAGCCAAGCTGGATTGTCTAACTCTTTTCCCTTTGAACTAATAGTTGTTCAAAAATTTTTTGATCTTTCTCTAGCTTGCTATACTGTCAATCCTGATTAATATCAGTAACTTGCTAGTTTCTTGGAAAGGGATGCCAGAACTTATCTTTTGGTGACAAGCTATGCTTAAATGTGGCTACTGCTACTTGATTTGAACAATCCTCCTCAACTTCATAAAAGGTCTCCCAATAAAGTTGGGAATACTACTTGAGGGTTTGGTCAGGAGATTTTTGGAGGGTGAGCAAAGCATTCACTTCCTTACCACGCTTGACGTTGATCACAAAGAGCTTTGCATAATCTCTGACAACTGTTGCCAACTATCAATAGACCCTTCAAGAAGCTTGCCAAACCACTGGCTGGCTACTTTCCCTAGGCTAGATAGGAAGACCCTACACATGAGTGCCTCATTCTTGTTCCAAAGGGACATTATATAGCTGTAGTGACAAAGATGGTCCAAGGGATCTGACCGACCATCATAGAGCTTGAATGCTAGCATATTAAAATTTTTTGGAGGCTCCATGCTATTAATCCTTTAGGGGATCAAATCAGGCCTTGGTTCTGTTATCCAGACCATAATTTCTTTTGATGCTCTTCAAATAGGTGTTGAACTCCTCTATTTTGTTCGGATAGGTGCTAGAGCCCAGTTTTGTTTGAGCAGGTGTTGGAGTACGCTGTTCTACTTAGAAAGATGCAGGAGTAGGATATTCTGCTTTTGGATTAGATGCTGCAACACGCTGTTTTGCTCGGGCAGGTGTAGTTGCAGGATGTTCAACTCAGATAGATACAGGAGCAGGATATTCTGCTCAGACAGGTGCTGGAGTACGTTGTTTTGCTAAGAAAGATACAAAAACAAGATGTTCTGCTAGGAAAGATGCAGGAGCAAGATGTTCTGCTCAAACAGGTGCAGGATCAAGATACTCTGCTCGGAAAGATATAGGAGCAGAATATTTTTCTCAAAAATTGCCCGGTCTAAACTAATTTCCAATCTTGAGTTGCCTTTTTGTCCGAGGTTGGAGTTGACATTGCTTCAAAGTTCTAACTTATTTAGACAATTCCTTGAGTCGTTTGTCCATTGCATTGATGACTTTGTCTTTCTTAGCTAACTCATGCAACCAGATGTTGCTTTTTACTCGGCCTTTCAAGGGTTGGTCGTGAATTTCATACTCATATCGTTTACGTAGAGCTTCCACGTCTAATGGGCATATCCATTGAACTTGAGAGTATAAAGCGTCATATTTTTCACCGATTGATAGGATGGCATTTTTTGCCGTCATTAATGATTGAAAAAAAAAATGAACTGAAACTAGCAAAGAGTAAAAAAAAGGCTTTTTGTAAGTTTCCCATAGATGTGGTGGGTCAAAATTGAACCACCTTTGCTGCGGCAGCATTCCGCTCGTGAACACGATAAAACTTAGCTTGAAACACTCAAGAAAATACGAAGAGCCTAGCTGGTGGACAGTCAGGGGACTCTCCAATGCTTAAGTTAGTGGAGCAAGAAAATAAAAAATAAGAACAATCCAAAGTAGTGTTAATTAATTGTCTACCATTTTCCTTACTTGGTATGGCTTTATATAGCCTAAAAAATGGCTCTTGGAGTTAGTTCTACTTCCCCTGCCATTCCTCATGTTCAACCCACTTTTTGTGGGATCATGTTCTATTATTGCGGATTTTTAGGAATGATTGGCCTTTAAAGTAAAGACCAAGTTTTGACCAAGTTTGCCCTTGAGGGCCATGCCCTATGAACCTAGCCTTCTGGCCTGGACCCTTAGACATAGTCTTCTGGTCCTGCACCTCTGGTTCTAGATTCGCATGTTTGGACCTGGACTCTTGGTCCTACACCTTTGGTTCTAAACTCACATGTCTGGACTTAGACCTCTGGTCTTGATTTATAGACCTGCTTTTCTGCTCATTGGAGTGTATCCTACTCGGATTATGCACATTTTTTGCTCGGAATGAAACTCCTTATTTTTGCCTCCCACAACAACTATTAATTTGTAATAAATTTCACATATTAAATCTTTTTTACACTTATTTTTTACTTCGATATTCCGTTATAGGTTAAAAAAT
Organism: Camellia sinensis; assembly: GCF_055761805.1. NCBI lineage: Eukaryota > Viridiplantae > Streptophyta > Magnoliopsida > Ericales > Theaceae > Camellia > Camellia sinensis. The sequence continues at coordinate 189,281,547 of NC_138961.1, read as the reverse complement.
ATGTATGTATTAACTATAGCAAAGCGAAGCAATTTTAAAGACAGATTATAAATTTTAAAGTGTAAATCATAGTTAATGGATAAGACATTTTCGATTAATATAAATCAATATGATTTTAAAAGATTAAATAATATTTTGCACCGACCCACTTTTAATTATTACTTTTAAATTATTAATTTTTATTTTGTAATAAATTATACCAAACAAATGTACCATTATTGGATACAAAAGGACATGAGATGTAGATAATGTGACAAAAAGTACATAGAGCATCCATAACATGACCCTTCACCTAACAAATTGCTGGCCCCGACCCGCATCTTGCGTAGTTCTGACAACGCCTTGTTCTTTCACATTACTATTTGGGAAAAATTGATTATTTTCATTCTATTAGGATTTTTTTAAAATTTATTTATTTATTTTTATTAAGGTCCTCTAGTTTTTTAAGGAACCTAAAAACTAAATATATTTTGAAAAAAAACTTATAATAAAGAATTATAGTAAATTTTTTTTCAAGCTAAAAGTTCATTTGAGAAATGACTTTTTTAGTGAATTCTTAATTAAAATATAAGGTGAAAAAATCATTTGGAAAAGATTTTTTGATTTTTGTTAAGAAAAAAATTTAAAAAATAGAAAAAAAAATGGAAAGAAATCTTTGACTTTATAAAATGAACTAGCATATTATTCGTCCTATGCATGAATATAAATAAATAATCAAAAATTAATTTTAAAATTTAAATAATATATAAAATTTATCTAAAATATGTAGTAAAATGAATTATAATCAATGTTGTTTGGGATAAACTAAATAAGTGTACTTTTTGACTTTTTATGAAATATGGGTTGGGTATGGGTTAGGTTTGAAGTTATGTGGTAGAGAGATTATATGACTTAAATAAGATGATATAACTTAAATAAGATAGTAACTTTTTGACTTTTTTTTATTACGCCAAACCAAGCAAATTTTATTTATTTTTTTCAAAGTTACACATAAGAGAATTTTTATTTTGATGTTAATAATTGTGTGTTCCAAGTTCTTAATAAAAAAATATATGTCATAATTTAATTAGTAAAAATTAAAAAATAAATTACAAAAGTTATATTTACGATAAAATATAAATACATTTCATTTTATTAGTTTCATAATTTTAATTTACCATATGATAATAGTAATTACATTTGTTAATATACTAATTTTTTTCTTATTTTGTAAACCTAAAAATTTGTCTACTGAAAATTGTAAATTGTCTTATGTCATAACTCTTACGTGAGAATGGATTATGATTGATTTGTGGTGTTAGAGTTAGATTAAATATTAGAAGGGATCTAGAAGTTAATCGACTCAATATTTATGTCAATTTGGCTTTCACATGATCATTAAAAATGGTCTTGATCTATATCCAACTTATGAATCATTATCTATTTATTTATTAAATTGGCAAATAAATATTTGTAAGTATTTTTTATAATAAAAATATGTACATATTTTATGCATATTTATTAAAAAATTTGAACTTAAGTAAAAAAGTTATATAGCTATGTTAACACTATGAAATGAATAGTTATGTATATTTATGTATAGAAATAATTATCTAAGATAGAATCACCTTAAATCATAGGTCATATTTTAATCCTAATCTACACTTAATCTAAAAAATTGATAAGTTAATTACTAAAAACATATGATAATAATAAATTTAATAATAATAAGTAGAATATTTTATAATAATCAATTTATTAAAGTGTATTTATGTCTAAAAAAAATTATCAAGATGAGTGTATAATATAAATTAAAGTTAGTGAGATGTGGGGTTGCGCTCACAATAGATGTAGACTATTGTTTTTATTTTTAAATTTTTTTTTTTTTGGTAGTCAAGTGAAGTTTTATACCAAATTTATTAATTTGAAATTAATACTTAAAAATTTTAAACTTTTCAATATAATATTTTGGGTTCGTTTGGAATATGAGTTGATTTTTTAGCCTTTTGGTTATTTTAGCCTAGGACAAAAAAAATTCATTTGGGATAGACTTTTTGACTTTTTTAACTTTTGTGAGAGAAAAAATGTAATGATTATGAGTTGAATGTGATGTTTTTGTCTTATTGGGCTAAAAATCTATTTTATTTTTTTGTGACTATTTTAGACAAAAAGCCTGGGGTTTTTTCTTCCCAAACGAGTTCTTTTTTCAATAAGATTGACATGCCTATTTGTTGACTCTAATTTAAATTTTAAACTCTTTTTCAAATTTTAGTAGCCAATGATATTTTTTCTTTTTAAAAAAACTCAAAAATTGACATAATTAGATTAGAGTTTTGAACCTCCTAGAGTTCTTAGGATCCGTTTGATTAAAAATAAATAAATGATAAAAAGTGAAAATGGTAAAAAGTAAAGTAAAAGAAAAGAAAAGGAAAAGAAAATATATTTTCTCTTATCAACTTGATTACAATGAAAATTTTGCAAGAAAATAAGAATTCTAATTATATGTAACTATTTTATAACAAATTTAAATTTTCTTGTATTATCCTATGTTTTTTTGTAAGAAATTAGAAGCTTAATTATCATGCTATTATGAGTTGTACAAAAAAAAAAAAAAAAAAAAAAATTTGTAATTTCTACCATTTTTATGCTGAAGAAACTTATTATTATTTTTTTATTTCTTTCACTTTTTATCATTTTCTTTACTATATAGTATAGATGAGAATAAATCTCTGATTTTTTTAAATGAGTTAAAAACCTTTAGATTTTAGTGGCTTTATCATAATTAACTTACCAAACGATTCCTAAAAAAGCAAGAAGTTGTCAATAATAATATTTGAAATATAACTAATTTCTAAGGGGGAGTTGGAATAGTAGTGACTGTTGTGAAGTTTATGGGAATTATTTCGGATTTTATTTTCATCATCTGAATCATGCAATTTTTAAAAATATCGAGTAGAACATACTTGTAAAAAATTAAATTTATCGGATATCGATAGGCCCTTCATCAACTCACATTTTTATTGAATTTAATACTTATATATTTATTTTTTATATATACAAATTCGAGTTGATGAAGGATCTATCGATATCCGATCAATTTGATTTTTTACAGGTACGTTTTACTTAATATTCTTTAAAAATTTAATGGTTCGAATGATAAAAATAAAATTCAAAATAATTCTCATAAATTACATAACAGTCACTGTTGTGCGGCTGCACAACAGTGACTCTAACTCCTTTCTTAAGGGGAGTAAATTCGGTAAAAATCTTGCACAAAACAGAAAGGTCATCAATTTATGTATAATATTAGGGAATGCTTTTAGGGGTGTATACCATATCCATCTTATCATAAATTAGCATAATTTTATCATAAATTTTTGTAATATTAATTATAAAATTTGTAATCTCATCACAAATTAATGTCACAAAATATTCAAAATTTTATAGTTGATGTTGCAAAAATTTATGGTTTGATTATGATACTTTTTGTTGCGATAATTTGTAACAAAATTACATGTTTTATGACTGATGTTATGAAATTATGTGATAAAATTACGTCAATTTATATTAAAGTGCACATGATATAGACTCCTAAAGGCATGCACACCCTAACATTTCCTATAATTACTAATATGATTTCAAAATAGTTGGGGTTAGATTTGATTTACCTTGGCATTGGTTTTTCTGAATGTTACACTGATATTGTTGCCAAAGTCAAACTTGCAACAAGTTATGATTGAGACCCTCTTAATCATCAATCCCCCCTCCCCCCTCCCCCCACCCCCACACCATTAATCCCCCACACACGTGGCGGATAATTATTGAAAGAGAAAAAAATAAATAAAAAAGAAAAAAAAATTGGCCAATCAGGATTAGAGGGGTCAGCGGAGAAAAATGGATCTTGATCATTTTTCTTTATTATATTATTGCTTTCACAGTTTTGGCATGTTTTTCTGATGGGTTCTTCTAGAGATATAAAGAAAAGCAGTCAAATTGTTTAAATCCGTCAGCCAAGATGTTGGGTGTTTGTTTGGTATTTTGCTAAATTTATACAATTACATATATATATATTAGCGGTAATCCGTGCGATGCACAGAAAAATAAACTATATATATTTTATGTGTCACTTGATAACATAAATAACTTGTATCAAACTAAACAAAACATTAAAAGAGAGAAATTTTATAAGCTCAGAAAAGTTATCATAAATTTACTTGGACTTTTAAATCAGTGGTGTATATTATTATTGTGGGATCAAATTATGAATAAATATCAACTTTTCATTATAATTTATAAGTAGTTTTTAAAAAAATTTAATCTAAGTTTGTTGCCTTACTTATAAAAAGAACTTCTCAAACAAATCATTAATTGATTATATTAGCAACTCTCTATCTTTGATTTCCTCTATCAATGACACACTCATATCATATCAAAGTATAAATCATTCTCCATAGTTTGAATAATACTTGCATAGTTCCTACATCATTTTAAAAAAATTAATCAAGATAAGAATGTCATAGTATTATAAAAATTATATAGGAGAATAGTTATAATCCATTTTATTTATAAAAAAATGATAAAAAAATTATTTGAATTGTACTTGAAAAAATATAACAAATAATAGCTTTAATCATTATATACCTCAAAAAAAATTATATTGGTTACTCAACGAAAAAATGATCAAATACAAATAGAGTCATGAACATTAAATTAAATTATATGGGCTCTAAATTGATAGTATAATCTAGCAAATCAACTAATAATAACATAGAGATATTAACAAATATGTAGTACTTTCCTATCATCTTTGTATTACATTCATTAATTTCATATATTATATAAAAGTTTTATTCGTCTCGATCCTTCAATAAAATAAGGATCAAGAAACAAATTTGATAAGAAATTGATTCTAAACTTAATTATTGAAAAAACAAAAATTTCAAAGAGAGAATTTAGAGATGGGATTGAAGAAATATTATAACGAATGACAGCCTTACAAAAAAATTAAAAAAAAAAAACATAACAATGATCTAATGCAAATTATTTTTAATAACTAATAGAAAGAATCTCAAATTATTACCTTTCATAAATATAGTGAAAAAAATTAATTTTGTGAGATTTTTGTGCTACCTTCTCCCATGTAGCCTTTATTATTTCATTATTTATACTATTCTCATTCAGAGCGATAATTTTTTTTTTTTTTTATAATCTTTATCATTTGGTAGATAATAACGAATAATAAAAATTATCAAGAGAAGGTTAAGAATTTAATAGGAGATAAGAAGTTATAGATAAGAGCATTTCATAAGATAAAAAATTTAAAATAAAAAAAGATAATATGTGATAGGAAAAAAAAAAAGAGTAAATCAAAATAAAGATTTAGATATATATATTTTTAATAGATATATAGATTAACAAATCATATCTTTATCTAAATTTTATTATTTAAATTTTTTGAAAATCAATTATTTAATCTTTATCTTTATCTGTAGGCCACTAAATTAATCTTTATAAATTATTTATCAATTTTTATATGTTTATTTATCTATAAGTCATGAAATTATTTTTTTTAAATAATTTTTAAAATTTTTATCTTTATCTATAGGTCATGAAATAAATTTTTATAAATTATTTATGAATTTTTAATTAAAGTACGAAATGAGGGGGAAAAAAAAGAGAGTAATTTTGTTTAAAAAAAAAAAATCAATTATTTAATCTTTATCTTTATTTGTAGGCCATGAAATTAATTTTTATAAGTTATTTATCAACTTTTATTTGTTTATTTATGGGAAGAAATTTTAAATTATCTATAAGTTATAAAATTATTTTTTTTTAAATTAATTGTTTATTTTTTATCTTTATCTGTAGATTATAAAATTAATTTTCAGTTTTATATGTTTATCTATATGGAGGAATTTTGAAATTCAAATCTTTATCCATAAGTAATGAAATTAATTTTAATTTTAATTAATCAAACAAATAAAAAATGAAGAAAAATAGAAAACATGAAAGGCAATCAAATAAGGTCGCCACGTAGGAAAGAGAGTATTTTAAAATTATGAGAATTTAGAAATAAATATTTGGAGGTTTTTGACAAAATAACTACATTTGGTTATATAGATAGTATAGATATATGTATATTACATATATATGAATTAGATTGTGGAGTTTGAAGTTTATTATGTGTATGATTATTAATTATATGAGATTAAGGTTTTAAATTTTATTTATAAATAGAAAAGTTGTGAGAATTTCAAAGATACTAGATTGAGAGAGTTTGTAGGTCATGTTTGTTTGGCGAATTAGATGGAATGGAATTGTTAGTGAGGGAATGATTAGCGAAGAGATTGTTAATGTGAGAATTGTTAGTAAGGAGATTAAGAAAAATGTGAATATTAAATTATTTTTATATAAAATAAAAATAAAATATTTCTCTATTAAAAAAAATTCTAAAAAAAATATAATTTTTTTTTACAAATAATAGGTTGTGCTTGAGTTTTTTTTTTTTATAAAAAAACTGTATTGTTCTAATTGACCGGCCGGTCAACCGAACGGGCGATTGAATACACTTAATCGCCTTACTATTTCTTCAATCCCCCTTTTATCCAAAAAACCTAATCCATCTGCTGAATGGATTTAGTAATTCGATTGGACTATCAATCGTTCCTCTTATTTTACAACCAAACATGCAACGTGTAAAGTCCACTGCCAATTTAATCCACTCTGGCCACTCATCTTGCTAAACAAACGTGACCGTAGAGATGTAAGGGAGATGAAAAAAAATATTAAGAGGCACCAAATGTGAGCAGAGCAGCATATTTGGTTCAGAACTCAACTATCCTTGCAGATTATAAATGAGAATTGTACAAGGTAGGCATGGGAGAAAAATTAAAAAAAAATTGATCAAACTGATTAAATCGAAACAAACCAGTCATATTTGGCCTTTTTTATTTATTTATTTATTTATTTTTATAAGAATCAGTCTATGCGGTTTTTTAATTTATTTTTTTCAATTTTCAGTTTGGTATCGATTTAAGCACCTTGTGTACTGAACTAATCAAAATGGACCACTTTAACATATATTGTATTTATAATATATATAATCTAATAATATAAATATATTAATAACTATAACAAATTATTAACCTCAATTATTTTTTTTCTCGTATTTTTGTTAATCTAGGAATTGGAAAGTATTTATTAAATAGATGGATTAGATATGTTTGAAATAGTAGACAAATAACTAATTCAATATTTTTACATTGATTAGTGAGTATACCAAAAAGTGACTCAAGTTTGAAATGTCCTACACCGATTAAAACACATCGAATTAAACCGTTTCAATTGGTGCGGTTTGATAAGAGAATCGGTCCATATCGGTACTTAAAATAATAAAATTAACATTATTGAGCCTCCGTTTGGGAAGTGGGTTGGCTTTTTAGCTTTTTGGCTTTTTTGGCTATTTTAGCCTGGGCTAAAAAGTTTGGTTTGGGAAGGGCTTTTTGGCTTTTTTGGCTTTTTTTGTGAGAGAAGAATGTAATGATTATGGGTTGGATGTGATGTTTTGTTTTTTGTGGCTAAAATAGCCTATTTTGTCTTTTGTGGCTAAAATAGCCAAAAAAGCCCCGTTTAGCTCTTGCCAAACGGAGGCTGATTCAATAAATTTGTAAATCAGAGATCACAAAACTTGCAGCGGAATAAAATGTTTAGATCATACCTGATTCGATCTAAAACCTCATGGATAAATCACGTGCTTCCAGACCCTAATCAATCAATCCCAGCAGTGGGGTGATATTACAATGGTGAATATCACCCACACAAACCACAGTGCAAATGACTTGATCGTTGTTTCTTGGGAGAGAGTAAGTTTATGGGTTGAAACAAAACCTACGTTGTTTCTCTCTTGGTTACCCATAACCATATATCAGATATATATTATATTATTATTATTTATCCATATCAGTTAAAACTGATAATATCTATATCCTGAGTGGTTATCCTAAATAGGTTTGAATTTAATTCAAAACCTATTTGGATAAGATCCAAATTATGTTCAAATGGTCATGCCACATGGGCGCCCATTACTAACATCTCTCACTCGCACATGAGTTGGCATGACACAGCCACATCTCTGTCTCAATCTCCCAAAAATAAACAATCTCATACTAGCCACTGCACCGTGCGACTGCTGAGAACACCTGCATGTGGGAGCTCTATACTAGAAACTCAAAATGAGCCAGCATAGAGACATCAACCCAAAAAGAACAGAAATAGTGTCTCATATACCCCAGACCCATCTAATTACACCGGTCCAAAAAACATCTCTAATCCCTCAAAAAAGAGCATGTTTGACCCTCTCAATTCTTGCAATATATTCACACTCAATTCGCCTCTCATACAGAGCGATGTGAGTTGCCGGCAGTGAATATACAACAGTGGTGTAATACTAGATGATCTTCCCTTTGCACTCATGCCATTTAGTTTAGGATTGACCGCTTTCCCAGTGATGTCCCTTAAGGCCGAATCATGCATGACCGCAGGCAACATACCAAAGTAGCAGAACATCAACCCCTTACCTTATGACATAGTCAAAAGTCACAAAAGGGTACATAAATGAAAGTCATATCAATAATGACACGTAAGACTCACACGGTGAGGAAGCAGTGATCCATTCTCTCACCTCATTACTCGGTCGCCAAGCACATATAGTATGAATACATGTTACGGTGGAGTAACTCTTCCATAAAGAGTGATGTCATACTCGATACACCGTACAGATATTAGTCTAGTCGCTTTCTAGCGCCTAACCCGAATTCTCTATTTGCTCGCCTTCTAGGCGCCAAATGAGATCTTGTATCTGGCTAATCATAACAGGCACAACATGGAAAGTGGGTACTAACATCCATGTTTGGTCCTTAACACGACCTCATCTTGGTTATAACCAAGGCGACATACATAGTGGATGATTTAAGCCTCTCTTGGCTCCAAATAAAATAAACCACCAGTCTCATCCTTGCTCGCTCCTAAGCGCCAAGGGCGATTACTCGTGTGAGTGAGCCAATCTTGCCTGCTGACATCATCATTTGCTAATCATTATGACACAAACCGTAATAGTGTCAACATCCCATCATCTCAAAATAAGTGATCGATTTTAAAAAAAATTGACCACAACTTGCGCAATTATAGATTCCAAACATAAGCCTTATCAGCACCTCTTGCGATAAGTATATACAACGGAATCCACCATGTGCGCCTCACATGAAATGATTTAAGATCACTACCTCTTGCGCAATAACCTCTCTAAAGATATTTTTGGTGACCAATTTACGTTCATTCTTAATGCGCCCAACTAGCGCAGATGCGCCCAACCAGCGCATTGAATTTTACAATGAGAAAATTAATATGCTTCTAATAAAGCATTTTATCCACAGTCTAATGAGCAAGGTCAAAGTCTGAACAACTCAGTTAACCATTTATCAAAGATAACACTTATCATGCCGAATACGCCCACATAGCATACTTTAGGCTCCCACAACAAAGAAAAGATCAAGGAATATAGGTCATCTGTTTCTCCCAAAGACAATCTGAGGATTCACTCAATAGCTAAGGCTCTGGCTTTTACCGATAGGTAAGTCAATGGATTTGCAATTTTGCATCTAGAATCATTCTAAGATATTCTCTATGTAAGTCATCGAAGACAGACCGAGAATTTTCCTAAAACAATCCCTAAGGATCGTACATCCGAGCATATAAATTACATCACCCATGTCCATCATATCTAAAATAGAGGACTACCCACCCTAGGTGGCGACAACCTTATAAATTCCTGGCTCATAATGACTAAGTAAGGAAAAACTTCTTTTGGACCATTGATCATGCCTCAGTGGTCTTCATTGATCATCGTTGGCCTATCATGGCTTGACGAAATCTAAGAACCACTGTTTGGATAACTGCTTTAGGTTGTAAAAGATTTATTGGAACCAGCAACCTTTTTGCGCTCCTAACTTTTCACCATAAAAGCAGAAGGTAAATCCCTACGGATCTACTTATCCAATTCTCTAATGAGAAATCAGGTCACAATGTCCACAAATCAATGTTCCGAACTTATGTCAATTATAGCCTAAGTCAAAATAACCTCACTCCCCAGGAGGAAGTCTTCTCATGGTCTACACTTTCCTCAATGGTGCGACCATTCGGTATCTAGCGAGCCTTATGCCTCAACAATGACTATCCAAATTACGCATAACTTTATAACAGTTTTGCGTCATAATGGAAAGTCAACCAAATTATAAAAATGGTTAATCCTCAAAGACTTTGTCTTAAACTGCGCAACATTGATCCACTTTCTAAAAACAGGGGACTAGAGCCTTTGGCATTATCCTAGGCTCTTTATCATCTTGCGGAGCAATCATGAATGTTTCCCTCTCAATCACCCAGTGATGACGTGGAAAATTTTCACATTTGCTACCACGCAACTAAGAATGTAGAGCATTCTGCTCTAATGGAGTAATCCATTAGTAGACACATCGCTCCCACTGTCCCTAGGATATTAGAAATTTCTTTCCATTCTCAACTAGGCTACATAGAGCGCTATGCTTGGAATTCTCCATCTTATAGAGTTCCAAAAACTCTATTCACGTCACCTTTACTAATAAAACTTTATGTGACTTAGTTACACTACCACAAAACTGCTTACCTATATGCACATGACCCGGAGGGTTTGCATGACCGCATACAATAATGCGCCACACGACCCTTTGTGTTTACAAGACAGCATACAATAATGCGCTATAGAACCCTAGGTCTTAACTTCACAATCTTATGAGAAGTAACATAAAGATAAGCTGCTTAACGGTTATAGATCGCCCATAGATGGCTCTCCACTAACCTATTACTCAAAATTGGAGTGTAAAATCTGATATGGAGGGCTCTTAGTTAGGGATATAGGCAACAAACTAGTGCAATTTTCAATTGGGAAATATTTTACGCCATTATCCACCTAACATTAACAATATTTAATTCCTTATCTCTACTACACAATTGTGTTGTTGAGTACTAGAAATAATCAATTTTCTAGGCATCCATCTCTCTTCACAGAGTTTTCTAAAAATAACTCAAATAGATACTCGCCACCTTGGTCAAAACTAAAAACACGAAAGCTGTTATCTAATTGATCTCGACCTCATATGTGCAATGTCAAAAATCGTCTCAAAACTTTTGACTTATGGGAGATCAAATAGTCTTGACTCAGATGCGTATCGTAATCTATAAATGTGTCGAGATTGAGGCTTAGCTATCATACCCTCACACATATCTAGTCACAAATAACATAGTGGACTAAATGCGCAAATACAAATGACCTTCTACGGCTTTCCTACTTACTTGTGCGCACCCATTGCGAACAAAGTTACACATTACATGAGAGCAGGATGTCATAAGCGAGTGGGCCCGAGAAGGCCTACTCAAACCATCGTGTCATCATCTCATTAATGTGATTAAGTATAATAAGCCACTGGTTCATGACCAATGTCATAAACTAATTCCAATCATCTTAATGTGTGAGTTCTCAAAGACAAGTTTTAAAGGTTTAGGCCCAACTAGGTAATGACTCACGACAAAGTCATATTCACTAGATCATAAAAGGGATGTCATGGAGATATCAAGTGCGCCTAAGTCGCAAATTTAACTAGTAAGTGCTAATCGCCTGCACCTTCAAGTCAATTTTATTCTCCATACACTTTACTGCATCTAGTTGAAAGATGACGATACTCCTCTTGCCATATCTATTTCTCGCTTCATAGTTACTTGCAATTAATTCTACTATCCACAAGAAGGAGAGAATAAGTTATCAACTATCACAGCTCCAAAGTAACTTAAGCGCGAATTAGGCTAAAGAGTCTAATTCAACACAATGCTCTCACAAGCGATGCGTCAAATTCTTAGAGTCATTACAACCTTGTCGGCCTTGACCTTTTCATTACTATGCTGCAAAGTTTGCGCTTAGTGGTAAATGTTATTCAAAACGTTAGCCTAGCTAAGGAATTATACAAAGAAGCCCCTCCTCATGTCTCACACTCAAGTGTGGAAACAGTAAGTGTCCAAACTTAGACAAGTTGGCAATGCTAATAGATTTTGCAGCCACTGAGCGCTAATCTTTTCACGTAGTGTTAATAGATTTTGCAGCTTCTAAGTGCTGATCTTTTCACTTCACGTGATATTTCTACGCACACTATTATAGTGCATGAAATTTCGCTCAATCCACTCCCAATAATTGGGTAGAGAGCAAAACACTGCTCATACTGGATACTCGTCTTACACTTAATGACTAATTTATTTAAGCTCGCATTTCTTGGATGACGTGACTCTTGAATGTTACTTCATCCAATGATGTAACATTATTTACAAATCAAATTACAAAGTCAATCCGCGCAGCTCATTAGTCAAGATCATATACAGATCTATTGAGGGCTTACTAATTTCATAACTCCAAAACTCGCCAACCAAGACTATGTAGCGTGCCGCTAACTATAGCGCACACATTAGTTTTTATTGTGCCAAACAAGGCAACAAAACCACGGCGACTTTGAGTCATGTTTCCTTACTTTGACTCAATTAAGGTTTGACCTAAAGTCTCCAAGACTTTTGCTCATCTAAAGAATGGGATTAGTTTGTTCACATTTGAACATCTCTACTAAGTCTAGGTCAACCAAATTAACTTCCATAAGCTAAATCAATTTAGAGAGAAATTCGCATTGGGATTAATTTGATTAGCATAATATAATTTTGCCGCAAAAATCTAAATTAAATAGTAACAATATTACACAAGTCGCAAGATCGAAAATCCGCTATGCTCGTAATCATCTCTTGCGCCACAAGTGACAATTATCCAAAATTTAGTTTAATTTATGCGCAAAATATTGGTTTTCGGGAGTTAATCTACAAAGATTTCTCTCAACCGAATAACCTCCCACTGACTATGGCATATACAAAGCATGATAAATTCCATACAATAGCATCTTAATGTAAATTTACAAATAACTCATGCTATATCATTTAATAATGGAATTCTAATAAATAAATAAATAAATAATCATGCTCCTCTAATTACAACATATTACAAACCTAAAAAAAATGATGTATTCAATATTCAGGTTATGCCATAATTAAAGTACATCATCCTGAAATTTTCTGGAATTTTTCTGAAATATTCTGGAATTTTAAATAACTAATAAACACACATAAAATTAGAAATAAAAAATTCAGAAACTGATAAACTGAGACAATATTACCAGTAGATAGTAAAACATTTCAGAAGTCCACAATAAAAATTTCAACCCCAGAAAATTAATCATGCAACACCAGATGCATTTTAAAGCAAAAAAAAAATACATTATTAACACAGGAAAAATATTACATATTTTCGTAAAATTTTCAAAATTTTACAGAATGTAGACAAATTAATTCTGAGTCTAAGGGTACCAACCATGCTTAAAACAAAGCTATAACGAATAAATTATGGCCAATTAACGCAATTCAGAATTAAAAAACAAACAAACAGAGCCTTAGAGCCAAGCCAGGCGGGAAAAACGGCTAAGCTCGGCTCGGCTCTGCTCAGCGCAACTCGGCGCGAGTCGGCTCAAGGAACGGCTCGGCGCGCGGCTCAGCCGCGGCTCGGCGCTCGGCTCCAGCCCTCGGCTCGGCGCTCGGCTCCAGCACGCGGCGCGCGTGCGGGCACGGATGGCGCGCGTGCGTGGACAGCGCCGCCGACGCGCGCGTGATGGCGCGTGCAGGCGCGTCAGCAGGGCATCCGGCGCGTGGTGGCGCGTGGCTGCGCGTGGTGGCGCGTGGCACAGCTGGGAGGCGTCATACAGCGCGTGTATCACACGCGCCGCCTTCCTGGGTGTTTTCTGGTCCGATTTTTATACTGCCGGACTCCTTTTTTCAAAATAAAACCGTTTATGGTCTTAAAAAAGACATTAATGAACATAAAAAAAATATTTATGCTCTTAATCTAATCAAAGTAGATTTTTTTTTTTTTTTTTTTTTTTTTTTTTTTTTTTTTTACAAACATTCATGTATATATTGTAAACATACACATGTAAAAATAAACACATGATTAAAGGAAACACGAAAATATCCATCAATGGCTCTGATACCAATGTAAATCAGAGATCACAAAACTTGCAGCGGAATAAAATGTTTAGATCATACCTGATTCGATCTAAAACCTCATGGATAAATCACGTGCTTCCAGACCCTAATCAATCAATCCCAGCAGTGGGGTGATATTACAATGGTGAATATCACCCACACAAACCACAGTGCAAATGACTTGATCGTTGTTTCTTGGGAGAGAGTAAGTTTATGGGTTGAAACAAAACCTACGTTGTTTCTCTCTTGGTTACCCATAACCATATATCAGATATATATTATATTATTATTATTTATCCATATCAGTTAAAACTGATAATATCTATATCCTGAGTGGTTATCCTAAATAGGTTTGAATTTAATTCAAAACCTATTTGGATAAGATCCAAATTATGTTCAAATGGTCATGCCACATGGACGTCCATTACTAACATTTTTTTATCTAAATACCGATCATGCTAAACCGATAACATCCCTAATTTGAGGGTTCAAGTTTTCAATTGTTTATTGGAGGTTTCTTACTAATCTGTCAGACGAAAGTAAATTTGAACCAAATCACCTAAAATTTCTATGTATTTTTCTCTTTTTGAAGTGCGCTTCTCTTTGTGTTGTTGTGATGTGTAATAATCCGAACCAAAAAAAGAAAAAAAAGACAATTTTTGGTCGGTTTGAGACCAAAAAAAAAAAAAACCTATAGTGCAGACTCATCTGGAATAACGACCTTGTTGGAAATATCCTTTTAATCGCAGCTCCGTTTGTTTGTAAGCTTGTTATTTTTGAGGGTAACTATAGTGGACATTGTTTTGGCCACCACTCAAAACCAGTGACCAAAAGCATACATAGTGATTGAGAAAGTTGGTCAACATGGGCTGCTCTGATTTTGCCTTTATTCATGGAATATTATTAGGGTCCCCTGCTGGATTTATAATTAATTTTTATATATATATATATAAATAAATAAAAATAATTAGGAAATGGGCTTTTTTTTTTTTAAATATGCAACCAGATGTTCATTTTTAAAAATTTTGGATCGTTAGGTTCAAACTTAAATTTTTTTAGGTTAAAAAGACATTATTTGTCCAGAATGATACTTATTTATTCAAAGCTTACTTATGTGCCTATCTTTTTCAAATGTCACTTATTTGTTCAAATGTCTCATTATTTGTACACATATCACCTATCTATTTAACTGTCTAAGTATTTATACACATGTCATTTATCTGTTCAATATCACCTATATATTCAACTCACTGTCACCAATTGCCGCCGCGGCCCATTGGAGACTTTCTGATAACTTTTCCGGTCAATAACGCATCTCTTAACTTGAGTTTACCCGTAATTTCTTCTTTAAATAATGATATTTAGATAGTATTATTATCCTTTTCTTATTTGTTGATGGAGCATAAGTTATTTGGGATTAAATTTTAAAATTAAAAACAATGCAGAAGTTGCTTAGCCATGCATCTATGTTCTTACTAATGTATTTTTTTGACACACATGTTAAAAATATTTCAAAGATAAAACATTTTTATTACACGTATTTTTATTTAAAATATGTAAATATTTTCAACTTCTTAACATGTGCTCTAAGAGCATAAATTAACAATATGTATAGGTAAGAATATAAAAAAAGCAAACAAAATATATAAGTATTGTAAGACTTATTGATGCATTTAAAAAATATATAAGTATAGGTAATTATCTCATATTTTATTGGTTGAAAAAAAAAAATTGCAATTACACATATATGCCCACTGACCCAGTTGTTACTCGGGCAATTAAAACAACACCCTTTTCGTTTAGTCCTCAAGAAAAAAAAAAAAAAAACAAAACAAAATACACCCTTTTCATTCCTCCGAAATAGATGCACAAAACAACCTTGCCCCACTTTGACAATGGACTATAATTGTCTGTCATCCCTTCATTTTTTTATCCTTTTGTGCGTGAGTATGGATAAGACTCACTAGTAGCTCTTTCTTGTCAATTTTTTATTTTGCCTTTTCCTA
This sequence comes from Camellia sinensis, assembly GCF_055761805.1. Classification (NCBI taxonomy): domain Eukaryota; kingdom Viridiplantae; phylum Streptophyta; class Magnoliopsida; order Ericales; family Theaceae; genus Camellia; species Camellia sinensis. Next base: position 189,265,411 of record NC_138961.1, on the reverse strand, counting down.
TAAAAATTAATAATTTGTAAAATAGTACGCTGTTGATTGAGCATTCGGGTTGGTTCCATTATCTATTTGGGCGGGTTGTTTTGGTTTTGGGTTTAATTAAATATAATTTTTTTTCTCAAACTATCACTCGTTTTTCACGTGCACCTCTATACTTGTATTTATTTTAATTTAGTACTTGAACTTTTCACAAATTGATCAATTAGATCCCTGCCCTCACCTTTCGTCCACAATTGAACGGAATGTGATGAGTTGTTCCCCTGAACTATCTTTTGGAGGGAGTATAAATGGATTTCCCGTCATGAGCAACCTCTCCATTCTACTATATAATAGAGGCACGCTCCCAATCAAAAAAAATAGAACATCTGTTTGGTGGTGAGAGAGAACACTCCAAGAAATTACACTTTTGGCGATTAAATTTTTAGTCGCCAAAAGTAAGGATTTCAGTCGCTGAAATATTTTCCTGACTAAATATTTTGGTCACTAGATTTGTCGTGGGAAGATTGTCGGGGAAGGTTTTGGCGACTAAAAAATATTTAGTTAGTCGCCAAAAGTCCTATAAATGGTGACTAATGTTTTAGTTAGCAAAAGTAAAAGGTATTGGTGACAAAACAACCTTTAGTCGCTGATAAGGCAAATTGGCGACTAATCTGTTAGTCGCCCAAAGCTACTAATTTAATTTAAATCACATTTTTAACTACTAAAGTTTTTTTGTCGCCAAAACTTCAAGTATCTAGGGCGACCAAAGTTTTAGTCGCCAGTAGTTTTTGTTGTGCATCTACATTGTTTTAGCTACTAAATGTTTAGTTGCCGAAAGTCCGATTTCTTGTTTAGCTATTACATAGGTTAGTCGGCCAAAGTCTAATTTTTTTTTTAACTACCAAAGGTTTTGTCGCCTATAATATAATTGTTATGTTAAAGTGTTTTCCTTTTTTGGCTACTAAATAATTAGTCGCCTAAACTGTTTTTATTCTTTTTTGGCTACTAAATATTCAGTCTCCAAAAGATTTAATTCTTTTTCCGCTACTAACTATTTAGTTACTAAAAATATTTAACTCCATTTTTGGTTGCCAATTGTTTTGTCGCCAAAAACATCATTTTATGTGTTTATTTTTTGTTCATTTTGATTAATTTATCCACAACCTGTATGTATCCACCACAACCTATAATAGGTATACAAACAAAACAATATGTATATATTATCAGCCATTCCATAACGCATATTTCACTTACAACCATCAAACAAAAAAGAATACCTTTTAATATAAAGTTATATACAAACCAACTATATATATTCCAATTAGAAATAATAACGTCATACATCACAAATAAGCATACCAAAACAATGTCCTCCGTACATAAAAATATTTTTACTACTATACATTGTAATGACCATTTGGCATGGTACAAATTACCATGATAATATGTACCACGACAAAAGGTAATCTATATACCACGGCAATAAATACAAGTTTCATATCAAAAGTATTATGTACCCTGCCAAAAATTGTATGTACGATTCATCCAAATTCCACACAAAAAGCAGAGGACGACAAAAAGCGGGAATGTTCAAAAGTGTGAATTATCCTCCGTACAAAAAAATGGAAGATCCACATGTCAATGCCAAAAGCCATCCACAAAACAAAAATTACACCCATTAGTTCCATATAGCATTTCAACATAAGACCACGCACAAAAAAAAAAAAAAAAAATAATAATAATAATAATAATAGATTTGTAAAGGAATTTTTTCGTTTTTTATTTTTATTTTTTGTCTGAGGTGGTCTCATCCCTCAATCATAATATTTTGAAAATGAAATTAACATTATTGAAATGTTAGGAATCAAAACAACGCAAAGTGCACATGATTAAACAGTTATGAGGAAAAATGTGAGGTTGTGCAGCATATATATTCAACAATTATGAGGAAAAATGTAGTCCCTTAAAAATGAGAATCAATTTATGGTTGTGTAGTATATTCAGCAGTGATGAGAAAACATGTAGCCCCTAAAAAATTATAATCAATGTAAAGTTGTGCAACACAGTCAGCCCCAAAAGGCCTTTTTCGACTAACTTTATGGCTTTTTGACGCCAACTCCCCACCTACACGTGCTAATTACATCCCGTTTGCCGCCACAAGTCCTATTTGTCACGAGAAAGCTACCTGTGGCATCTATAGAGTGGTTCGGGAGCTGTTTTGAATTTTCAGCCCCAAAAGGCCTTTTTCGGCGAAGTTTATGGCATTTTCACGCAAACTCCCAACTTACGCGTGCTAATTACATCCCGTCTGTCCCCACAAGTCCTATTTGACACGAGGAAGCTACCTGTGCCATCCATAGAGTGGTTCAGGGGTTGCTTTCAATTTTTGGCCCCGAAAGACCTTTTTCGGCTAAGTTTATGGTGTTTTTCATGCCAACTCCCAACTTACATGTGATAATTACATCCCGTCTGTCCCCACAGGTCCTATTTATCACGAGGAAGCTATCCATGGCATCTATAGAGTGGTTTAGGCGCTGTTTTGAATTTTTGGTCTCGAAAGGCCTTTTTCGGCTAAGTTTATGGCATTTTTAACACCATCTCCCAACCTACGCGTGCTAATTACATCCCGTCTGTCCCTATAGGTCCTATTTGACACGAGAAAGCTATTCGTGGCATCCATAGAGTGGTTCGGGGGCTGCTTTGAATTTTCGGCCGCAAAAGGCTTTTTTTGGCTAAGTTTGTGGCGTTTTTCATGCCAACTCCCAACCTACGTGTGCTAATTACATCCCGTCTATCCCCACAGGTCTAATTTGACATGAGGTAGCTATCCGTGCCATCCATAGAGTGGTTCGGGGGCTGCTTTGAATTTTCGACCCCGAAAGGCCTTTTTTCGCTAAGTTTATGGCGTTTTTCACACTAACTTCCAACCTACGTGTGATAATTACATCCCATCTATCCCCACAGGTCCTATTTATCACAAGAAAGCTACCCATGGCATCCATAGAATGGTTCGGGGGCTGCTTTGAATTTTTGGCCCCGAAAGGCCTTTTTTGGCTATGTTTATGGCTTTTTTCACACCAACTCCCAACTTACGTGTGCTAATTACATCTCGTCTATCCCTACAGGTCCTATTTATCACGAGAAAGCTACCTGTGGCATGCATAGAGTGGTTCGGGGGCTACTTTGAATTTTAGCCTCGAAAAGCCTTTTTCGGCTAATTTTATGGCATTTTTCACGCCAACTCCCAACCTACGGGTGCTAATTATATTCCGTCTGTTCCCACAGGTCTTATTTGACATGAGGAAGCTACCCTTGGAATCCATAGAGTGGTTCGGGGGCTGTTTTGAATTTTCGGCCGTGAAAGGCCTTTTTCGACTAAGTTTGTAGCGTTTTTCATGCCAACTCCCAGCCTACGCATGCTAATTACATCCCGTCTATCTCTACAAGTCTTATTTGACATGAGGAAGCTACTTGTGCCATCCATAGAGTGGTTCGGGGTCTGCTCCGAATTTTTGGCCCCAAAAGGCCTTTTTCGAATAAGTTTATGGCATTTTTCACGCCAACTCCCAACCTAAGCATGCTAATTACATCCCGGTTGTCCCCATATGTCCTATTTGACATGATGAAGCTACCCATGCCATCCATAGAGTGGTTCAGGGTTGTTGTGAATTTTCAGCCTCGAAAGGCCATTTTCGACCAAAGTTAGTATCTCATCTTCAGGGTCATGGTAGGTACATGGTAGACGTCAAAGTTACAACCACGTCCTATGAACATGGTAGTACCCTAGAGAGTTTTGAAGTTTCTTCTATCTTTAGTTGGTTACTTCTTGGGAAGTTTTTTAACCTACAAGATGCATGGAATATATGTTCTTCTGTATATTATTCTCTATTTTGATGATGTTATCTAATTTTTTTTAAACCCATAAAGGAACGCGAACAAACAAACATAAGTAAACCCACAAACTACGATATCAAGTAACATGCACTTTCAGTTGTGTTACTAGTGGCAATAATTTCCAAACTCGAAAACTAAAATTTGCAATTTGGAAGTCAATATTATTGTTACCACTTATGAGGCATCATGAAAGAGACCTAGTAAAATATCCTGTCCAGATCTAAATATGATGCCAAGTACACTAGTCTTCATGAGTCAAGTATGTTGAGTTACGTGTGTCTCATTATTTTATAGTAGCTGAAGTAGTAAAAATTTCCATTTTTGTCTTTTTTATATGATGAATGCTAGTGAAATTGGTTGCTGATCACACAAAAATAAAAAAAATGCTAATGAAATTGGAGAGAGAAGAGGAAAAAGTCGGGATACTCTATATGAATTTTCATTTGTTATGTGTGTGTGTGTGGTGCTACCATTAACCCAAGAGACAAGCATTACATTTTCCTACCAAACCCTGGTCCCCCCTTAGAATCCCTCAAAAGAGGATGTCTTACCACTGGGGGACGATGAACCTGTATTTGTTAAACAAAACAGCTCTTCAAAGGACATTGTAATTGTGGCTCATTTGTAATTCAAGGAATAAAAATTTCATACCTCCATGAATAGAATAAGAATTTTGATTTGCCAGGTTTGGTTGGTTGCACAAAGAGCAAAGCAAGTTCACCTATTGGATGCCGAGTTGTGATATTTCACCAAGGCTGATCTTTTGCCAATTCACACCGATCTCATGAATATTCTCACTTTTACACATGCAAACATACATAATAACCTATGCTTAACCTAATTTCAAAGAAAAAAATAACCAAGTTATAATCTACACAAAACAAGCCAAACCATGAGGCAACACAATTACTTGAAGCTGATTGATGATTTGATCCAGTTTGAATTTCTGATAACAAAATCATGATACTTCCCATCACAAAAGATATAGAAACAAAGAAAGATGGATAGGGGGAAAGAAATTCAAAACACATAGTTTCAAAGATATGATAGCCAACTTGCTCCCGAAGAGCCTCTCTCAGATGAGACACAAGATTTATTCTTGATGATTCAACTGTTGTTAGCTGTTCAATACAGTCTCTCAATATACCATGCTGCCCTTTAAGCTACTCCACAATGCCAGAGCCATTGAGTTTTCCTGCTCAAATGAACATAATAATAATAAAGATAGTTAAGAGAGAGAGATGCTACAGGATATAGCAACCAATGTATCAAAAACGAGATGCTACGCAAGAGAGAGAGAGAGAGAGAGAGAGAGAGAGAGAGAGAAGAATAATACTGAACTGGCCCAAAAACCCTAGCCTCCTGCCACATTGCTATATTTTTCAACATGGCTTCAAGCAACAAATTAATAATACTGTAAACTCAAGAATTCAATCTATACCAGATGACCAAAACCATGTTCCCATTCCCCAAGTAAATCGTTTAGGCACCAAACAAGTGAGGAGATTTAATAAGTAAGGTTCTATAGCTGCAGTTTTTACCTTCAACTTATAAACAAAGTTGATTCCACATTTTATAAATTTAGTGTACAATAGTGCATATATAAAAAGTGTTTTCTTGGAAATATTTATATATATGCACATATGTGTTAAAACAATAGCTTTCTCTGCACAAGCATTACATTACCAATGAGCAATATTGCACTCGCTAGAAGTTCTAAATATGACAAAGGGCATAGTCCAAACCTATTAAGAACAAATAAAATAATGAAGTTAAAATTGCAAACACACAGATTGCAATGTACAGAAAGCCACAATGAAATATAAATTTTAATAGAACTATATCTGCATCTCAATAAAGGGGCACCACACAATACATACTGAATTAAAATCACCCCCAATTTCCTTATCAACTTTCTCAACGCAGCTAATAGCATTCCTACATTTGCTCAACATAGCATCTTCATCAAGTTGGCCACCATAAACAGCTTGATAACCTAAAACTATTTTATCTAATGCATTTCCAGCAAAAGGTCTCTGTCCAAAAGACAAGGATGGAAAATGGTATTAATCCTCAAATTATGCAAAAACATAAAGCAACAAAAACTAGTAGTGTCCACTTATCCAAACCACCATAAATAACACTCACCACGCTTTAAGTTTTCTAAGATCGATCTTCTAAAATAATCCCTGTACATCTTAAAGGGATTGCTTCAATCAGATCAATTCAGATAACATTTGAAAGGACACTCTTTAATCTAAGGTGAATAATAAAATAGTATCTATCACACATGTACATAAAAAATTCAACAAACTCTACAAGTACTTGTGTGGATACAAATGACAATACGTGCAGCCATAAAGATAGATATAAACATCCCATCCTTGTTAAAAGGTAAGTATTACAATTTGATTGAAGAAACTCCTGCCTAAACTTTAGGAAAAGAAACATGTATTGCTTTTCAAAAAGAACATTTTTTTCATGGGAATAGTATATATCCCATACATGGGTTGTCCTTGAAAACAGAACTGATAGTGGAAGCATATCACACTTTATAACCCCAGTACGTTCCCACCTCTTCCTTGGGCTTGGAAGATGAGACAACCTGGCATGGTAGATCTAGGAAATACTAAACTTCATGAGTAGTACCGATTTTGTTATTCAAATGAAGAATTAAATCGCATGCATGACCAATAATCATAAGTGTATAACGAAACCAAATTTCAAAATTTAACAATAATAAATTATGAATAATCAGGCTTAAAAATCTTTAGATACAAAACCTAAGAAAAATTAATTCAATCTATTTCAATGCAAAGAATGTAACGCCCCAAATTTCTAGCCCAAATAATAAGACAACAATCACGGCTCTTTCAAGGAAAACCAAATATAAATCTCCAAACTTACATTACATGATACAATAGTTCTTCATGCAACAATACATTAATAACACAGCCCATGGCTTGAGCCTAGTTACACAAAACGGTTATTCAAACCCACACAAACACAGCCCATGGCTTACACACAAAGTCACAGCAAAATGAGAGCATTATACTCCGAACACATATACTTCCACGCCCCTAGTTAGGTGGGATCACCACATCTTTTCCTGCACAAAAATCTTGTAGGGTGAGCATAAAGCCCAGTAGGAAATTCTTAACAAAGTATATACATTTTATACAAGTCTCAAGAGATGAAATGCACATGCCACGCTATGCCCTTTTTGAAGATAAATCACATTCTCATCTTTGAAAACAATCATGCTCAATGATATCATGCAATTTCAATTGTTCAAAACTTAACAATTTATTTCAAGGGCGGTAAATACAACTCTGGTAATCCCTAGGTCGGTGTCTGCAAGTAGACTATACAAATACTACCAAATTGTCATTTTTACCAGTATGAACCGAAAGGCTCGACACCTATCCGCGCAGGTTTTCAATCTTTCACCCCAGACTCTCAGGCCAACTTATTCAATATCATCTACACCACCTATCAAGACTTACCAACGTATTTACTCCAAAACCATTCCATGAAAACTTGTTTCTTAACATTCTTTTCTCAATGTAAGTTTTCAAATCAACTTTCAAAGTTTAATGTAATCAAATGAATTGATATGCCAATTTCACAAGATGAATATAAATACTTTTATTCCAATTCATCATCTAAGGAATAACACAATTCCCTCTTCTCAAGTATCCTCGACAATTAGTGATTTCAAGACTATTTTAACGTTTTGAACAATAATTTCCAAAATAAACAACAATTCTCATATTTCCTAAAATTCATCATTTATATAAATATAAATAAGAAATTTTCCAAACATCCATTTATTTTGACACATAAAATAAATATAACAATATCATTCATGGATTTTCAGTCTCCTTTAAAAAAATTCCCAAATTCTAGGTTTTCTCACCAAAACTATACAACTCAAATCTTTTGAAAGAAAACTTTTCAAAATCATCTTTTCTTCAATCAACGAAGATCAAAACCCATAAGATCATTTTAAAAAAACAAGAGACAAACCCACTTTCAAAATCGCTCAACTTCTTAAATCAACAATCAACTTTCAAAGCTATCGAAAGATAATTTCGAAAATCATATAGATTTTGCAAAAATATATATATATATAACACCAAGAAAATCCCTACCTTAAGTTTTGAAGAAGAAATGAGATGAAACCCCCAAAATTAACGGTGTCGAAACTCGATCTTCACCGCATACAACGAAGCCCTCGAGAAGTTAACCAACTTTGATGAAGAATTTATGGCAGAACTCTAATGGATCTTGAGAAATCAAGATTTTGATCCAATTTGGCGTAGGGAAATATAGAGAGAAGGGAGAGGAAAGGGTTTTTAGAGAGAGATAGATATACAAAAGTGATCTAAAATATCAGATTCACGAATTGATATAACATGGTCCGCTCGAGCGTGGAAAACCTTGTTTGAGTGTGGAAAGCCTCGTTCGAGCGTCAAATACACTTTCCCAGTACTTTTGCAGACAGGTCAAACCTCTGGAACCAAACATTTTCTGCTTGAGCGCATAAACGGCCACTCCAGTGGATAAGCAACTTCTAATGCATTTTGCATTTTTGTTTCAGGGGTGCTACCCCTCAAACCCGCTAGGGTGCTGCCCTAGGACCCGCCAAGGGGCACTGCCCCGTGGAACCCCGCGAGCTGACCGGGTAGCTCGATCCCCGCCAGGGTGCTGCCCCTGGACCTCCACGAGCTGACCGAGCAACTCGATCCCCGCCAGGGCGCTGCCCCCTGGACCCCCACGAGCTGATCGGGCAACTCGATCCCCGATATACTCAACGAAGTGGCAAAACTGGGATCGCCACAAGGATTTTCTTAGACATCCTTGGTTTTGTGAATAAAACACACAGATTGCTCAGATATATTCAATCTCATCATTATTTCTATTCAATGACATCACAAACATATACGAAACACTAAAATTACCTCTCATCAATTGTATGAATCTGAAGCAATAGAAGGGAAAAAAATAGAGCATGAGCATCAACAAACTTAGGTATCAATTCTAGTAGGAGAAAAAGCTCTCAGAAGACAATGTAAAAGATTTGTCAAGTGATTTGCAATGGAATGCTATTCATATTACTTTTATCAAATCAATAGAGGAGATTCTTCTCTGGCTACTAGGTACTGTGACTGGTATTCTTGTGATCAATTTGATAGGTATTTTCCTTCCAAGGTTTATATTCTAGATAGGGTTCTTCCCTGCAGTCAAGAATACCAGTTACCCTACATCTTTATCCAAGTATCAGCCAATTCTAATGTATATTTCCCAAATATGTGCCAATATAAGCAGGGTCCACTTCAGAAATAGTCGGGTACAGTAATTCAAGTAAAAGCAGTGCCTCAAAACAATCATTTCAAGTACATGGCGACACTTTTATATATTGCATCACTAATTTATACACCATACTGCACAAATCCAAAAACTTAGCTTATGAAAACATTAAATATCTTATCCAGTGATTCTCCCCAATAAAATAAACAAATAATACTAATAGTAACAGAAACAAGACTATGTAATAACTACAAATTTTAAACAAATGAAATTAAAAACTAACAATCAAAGTGTGGCAGTCATCCAACCTTTCTTGGATTAGCTATGGACAAATTTTGTTGCAACATTGAATACTGGATATCCAAAGCTTACGTAGTAGTATACAACTAATTGAAGCATTAGCACATTCAGTAATCCAAGTAGTAGTCACAAATTAGAAAGTAATCCATCATCATAATTATTGAAGTGACAAAAAAAATAAAGCAATTCAAATAGCTTCTTGAACAAAATAGAAAGAAAAAAAAATTCCATGTGCTCAATAGATGTTACAGCCAAAAACATAGAAGAAAACAACAATTCAAATCCATCAACTCAAAGAACATGAAAAAAAATTATAAAAAATTACAAATAAATAAAATAAAATAGAAGACAGGAAGAATCAGACCACAAATAAAGCCAATGAGTCCACAACAGCCTTTGATGGTTTTCCTTGTACTGAAACAAACTAGAAAAGTTAAAATTAGTATATGGAGACAGGTATCTTCAATAGAAAACAAGAATGAATTCAGCAAAAATAACTGCTGAAGTCCAGAAAATACGTCAGTGTACAGCTAAACAACTTACTAAATATTATAGGCAAAAAAGCAAATGAGGGAAGCCATGCTCACTAACAGTTCCCACTTCATGAATCCAAAGACCTATAAAATGCAACAAAAAAAATGAAATAGATTAAATTTCATAAAAACATATCTGGTCATCCAAAGACCTTTAATGTTTTGATCCAAACCCTAAAAGTAGATTCAGATCATAAAATAAAAAGAAACAAAGAGAGAGGAGATCTAAGAGAGAAAGGAAGAAAACGAAGAGATTACCAGATAAAGAAATTGAGGGAGTTCATACCGTTGGAGGTCGCTTCTTTAGACGACCATGGCGATTTATAGAGCGAGAAACAAAGCAAAATCGAGAGAGGAATATCCAAAGAAAAATCGAGAGAGAGCGAGAGAGAGAGAGAGAAATCGAGACAGATTTAGGAAATAAGAATGAAAGGGGATAGAACAAGTTTTATACGATTTGGGGATTTGGCAAGCTCGAGAGCGAGAACCAGAGAGAGTGTGAGACTGAGAGAAAGAGCGAGAGATAACCTAGTATTGAGGTAGTGGTGATGGCGATTTGTGACGGTAGCGGTGGCAATATGTGACGTCGAATGCTTCCCGATAGTAAGCGCTTACGGTGAGGTAAGATTTGGTGGTGACTGATTGTGTTTGTGTGTGTGTGTGTGTGTGTGAGAGAGAGAGAGAGTATGTGTGTGTGCGTTTGTATTCCTAAACAGAGGAGAATAACTGGGCAGGCGCCAATAGGTTTTTATTTTCCCACTAAAATTTTGGGACCTTTGGTGACTAATTTCAAATTTTGTCGGCAAAAATGTACGTAATAACGACTAAATCATTTAGTAGCCAAATCAACTCTAACTGCGACTAAAATGTTAGTCGCCAAAGTAGACATCTTTACATTTGCCGAACAATTTTTTGGTCCCAAAGGGTAACAAGAAAAATTATGGTTGTTATTTGCCGGCTAAATTTATTTTAGTCAGCAAAAATTAGCATACCATGACTACAACAAACTTTAGTAGCCTAAAAACTAGACTAACATCGACTAATATTTATTTTGGTAGCCTATTATGGCCTATTTAGCGACTAAAATTTTTTTTGGTCGCCAATAAATAATATACCCCGACTAAAAAAATTTAGTAGCTAAATCCTAAACCAACGCCGACCAATGCATTTTTTAGTCACCAAAAATTGTACTTTTGGCGTTTAGTCGCCAAATTTGGTCACCAAAACTGTAAATTGTTGTAGTGGAATGAGAAATAGAGGGTCAACAAATCTGGGAAGATCGAGCTCAATTGAAGGAAGATGGAGTGCAAGTGACATTGAAGACCTGAGATGCATTTGCTGTGAAAGACGAAGGGTGATACAAACATCATGGACTGATGCAAATCCTGGTAGGAGGTTCCTCAGCTGTCCCACGAATGGTTGGTAATCAGTTCACCTGGATAGACCCACCTATGTGTTCACGGGCAATGCAAATCATCCCTGGGCTGTTGAAGAAGGTCAATAAGCTAGAAGCAACATTGCAGACAAGGAATAAAAGAGAGAGAAAGCTATGGATATGCTTGACTGCCTCATGGTGCATTATTTTATCAACATGGTTTGTAATGTAGTGTAAGAAAGAATGTAATAAGGGGGACTATTATGAATGAATAAATGTAATGGGGGGAAATATTATGAATGAAATGTAATGAGAAAAGTATTTTGAATGAAAATTTTAGATTTTGTGTTAAAGTTTTACTCGTAAAAAAAGAAAAAGAAAAAAAAAAGAGAGCATCGCAGCCTTTGTTTGTTCCTTAAAAAACAATTTGTGTTCATTCTTACAAAAACAGGGCATTATCATTTAATTAAAAAAAAAAAAAAAGTAGCATTGTGTGTTACTTTAACTATTTGTCATCCATCCATCAAAATAACTAATTGGTGGCCTCTTTGAATGGCCCCTTGGCAACCAATGAATAAAAAACCTATCAGTGGCATCCATCCATCAAATGGCATTCATTCAATGAATAAAAAACCTATCAGTGGCATTCATTCAAAACACACAATTGGAATCTATCCATGTAATGGCAACCAAAACCAACACAAGGTACACTTACATAGAAATAAGGAGTACCATCCATTAAAATAGAGCATCATGCACAAAAGCAACAGTCATAAATTTGTCATTCAAATTTTCAAAACACACAATTGTTTGTTACAACCAAAATGCTACCTTTACATAGTTAACAAGTTCAAGGCAACCATTCACAACAAAAAATCATTACATGTACAAAAAATCCCCAATGAGAAAGTCATGCAGATGCTTTCTTCTTCTATCCAACAAAATAAATAAATAAATCAAGTGGATGCTCCAGGTGCTCCTTTTTTCTGTCCAATGGATGCTGATTTAATGCCTCTGGCATTTTACACTAGCTTGCCTCTCCACATCATTTGACCCTCCTTTGGTGTGCTGGTTGAACTCATTGGAGATGGAGTTGACTTATTTTCTTGCACCACACTCCATTTAACCTGCAATAAGACTGAATTATCCACAATTAAACACAATCAAATATAGGACAATTAGGTTACCATTTAAAAAAAGAAAAGAAAAAGGAAGAACACTGATAACCAGTTTCTTCTGTCTCATGTGTCTCTTAACCTCAGGTGCTTCTGCACTTAATTGGCTCTAAGGTTGGCTTGGTTCTATTTGGCTTCCCCGAGGTTAGCTTTCTTGCATGTAGTTGAATCTGTCCTTGACCTTGCAACTTCTCCTGTTGTGCCCCACCTTTCCACAATTATTACAAGTCATTTTGGTGCCCTGCCTTCCTAGCTTTGTGCCTTGAATTAGTTCCTCAATCTCCTTTCTTTTATTTTGTTTAGGCCTCTCAGCTCTTTTTTACACATTAGGTGATAGCACCTTTGCATACTCAATTCTTGGCCACATTTCTTTACCATTAATAGGAGTCAACATATTGTCATACATCTTCAGATAAGTCTCCACCTTGTAGTACTGATGAACATATTTTTCTAGTTCTTGACCCAAGAAATTTGCAGCAACAACAACATAGGCACATAAAATGCCTATTAGATTTCATTTCCTGTAGCCCCAAGTCTAAGCTTGCAAGTCCAGCTTGTATTGCTCACCATATGGCCCTACAACCTCAAATTGCTCATTGCCATTCCATCTAGGAATCCATCCACCTATATCCACTTTCATTTTCTCTAAATGATTTTGAATCTTAGGACATATAGGACCATTGTGTCTTTGCATTGCATCTTTTCTTTCTTGAATTGTTTCCATCAACAACAACCTAATCTTCTCTAACATTGTAACCACAGATTTACTCCTAGCTTCCAAGATGCTTGCGTTAAAGCACTCACATAGATTGTTTAGCAAAAGGTCACACTTTGGAAAAGTGTTGAAGTGGCTCCTACTCTAATGAATTGGTGGTCTGTCAACTTACCAATCATATGCCTTATAATCAACTTCTTTAATCTCTGTCATCACTCTGGTAAATGCAGGAATAGTTGTTGCTGTTACAATTCCACAATAGATCTTTTAGAACTAACCCCTTGTGTTCACCCTTAAAATTGTTGTACAAATGCCTCACACAAAACCTGTGTGAAGCATTTGGGAACAACTCAGCCACTGCATCAATCAAACCCTTTTGTTTATCACTCATAAAGGTATAACATGAGGGTTTACAATATTCAAATCATGTCCTAGCAGCTCTAGAAACCACAACCATGTTCTTTTTCTTCTCTTTCTTAACAATTGCATAGGCAAATGGAAATATGCAATTGTTTGCATCTATCCTAACAGCAGTCAAGAGAATACCACCATGTGACCCCTTTAAATGGCATCCATCAACTCCTATGACTGGCCTGCAAGCATTCGTAAAAGCTTTATTCAATGGACCCCAACACAAGTACAACCTTTTGAACTTTGACTCTGTATTGCTCCCATCAATAACCCTTAGATTACTCCCTTCATTAACCTTTGAAATCTGTTTCACCTTCATGCAGACTGCTATTTCAGGATTGGTATTCCTAATCTCCTCAATATAACTCTATAACATTGCAAACTGCTCAGCTGTAGTACCCTCTACTTGTGCTAACACCTTGTTTCTTGCCCTTCTCACTTTTTGTAAGTTAACCTTCACATTGTGCTCACTTGAAATAGTGTCTGCCAATAACTGAATTGGTCATGTAGGATTTAACCTAATTCTTTCGAAGTACCTATTAACAATCCATTTGGAACTTACATGTGCCACATTAAAAGACCTATTACAAATGTGCTCATCAACAAGTATTTTGATCCTATACAACCCATCATGTTTTACATATGAAGCATAACAAACCCAAGGGTAACCAACTTTGCACTTTGCCCTCACCTTTTGTTTGTCATTCTTGGTAAATGTTATATCTTTGCCCCACTTAATTGCATACTCTTTCATAGCATCCCTAAACATACCATGACTCTTGAACTCTATACCAAGTTTGAAATGAGGATTGTGCGTATTAGAGTGAACATTAAAAACAGGATATTGGATCCTATGAGAAGTATCTCCTTTATCAGATGAGTTGCCAATACTTCTTAGCTCATCAGAGGAGCTTCCAAGGCTTTGTAGGTCATCAACTGCCTCAGCCATTGCATTCTTACTACTTTCTACACCAACAAACTCTAGCTCTTTGTCAACATTAGCCTCATATAATGCATCATCATCAGAAAATCCGTAGTCACTATCCTTATATTTCTCAGACTCATCAGATGATGAAGAGTTTGAGGGATTAGGATCATAGTCATCCCTATCTTCCTCTTTTGCTACATGTATATCTACAAGTATTCCCTTTTTCTGACTTCTTTTGGCACTTGACCCTATAACACCATCCATTCCTAAACAACCTACATAAACCTTTACTACTCTGTTTTCATCCACAAATGTCTCCAACCTCATTACATCTTCATCAGTGTTAATCAACTTTAGCCCAGCACAATAATTAAGCTTATAGTAATAGATGTTACATCCAGTGCAAACTACTTTCTTGGCCATATGATCCAACTCCACAAGTGATATTTCATCAGAATTACAAAAGTCAAAATAGCTGATCAATCCACCACTATAAACCCTCTGAGGATTATAACTAACCAAACCCCCATGATGTATTTTGATTGTGAAATAACAAGATCATATTTCTACATTTTTAAATGAAAAAAAAAATGCTATTATGGACTAATTATACTAATAAATAAATAAAAATAGCATTAAACTACTATTACCATAAGACAATTCCAATTGAAGAAATCCATGTATGAATACATTAAAAAAAAATTATATTCTAAAAAATGATTAAACTAAATTGATTTTTAGTAAGCATTACATAAAAAATGAGTTTCTTTTGAGGACTGATTAAACTAAAACTAATCAAGTATTACACTATTCAAGTAAAACAATTACGATTAAACAAATCCTTTTCAAAGACAAATAGACAAAAATGTATTCTAAAAAATGCCAAATCAAATAGTATAATATTAGAAATTGATTTTTCATAATAATTAGCTTCAAAATTAAACAAATATTAAAAGTAAATACCATAAACAATTGGTCCCTTCCTTCGCTTGCCATCTTTCTCTCTTCGAACCCAATCCATAATTCAATGTTAGTTCGTGCCCTTTGTTTACTGATGAACTTTGATTTTGATTTCGAATAAGGAATTTGAAAACCCTAAAACCGATTTTGATCCCAACGAAGCCCCAATTGAATTGTCAACTAAACCAACTCATTTTGTAAGGAAACCCTCTTATGTTCCCTCCAAAAGATAGTTCAAGGGGACAACTCATCACATTCTGTCCAATTGTGGACGGAAGGTGACGACAGGGGTCTAATTGATCAATTTGTGGAAACTTCAGGTACTAAATTGAAATAAATAGAAGTATGGGGGTGCGCATGAAAAATGAGTGATAGTTTGGGAGAGAAAATGATATTTTCTCTTTAATTAGTGTTAAACTATATTTGTACAGACACAGAAAATTCATATTTGATGGTACAGAAAATTCATATTTGATGGTGAAGAAATTCAACAAAGAGATTGAATGGGTCCTCGTTTAGCAAGTTGGGTTTAAATTGTGACTAAAAAAGTATAAAAAGACAACATAGAATAAATAAGTTAATAAAATAATATGACATATTCAAATTATAAGCATTTTATTTTTTTTCTTACAAAAAAGTAAAAAAATCAAAAAATTCTTTCCAAACGAAACTAATTTAGCCAGCCTAAATTAGCCAAAGAACTAAAAAATCAGGTTAAAAAAATTCTTCTCAAATGAACCCTAGAACCTCCACTTAATTGTCATCTGCAACATAAAGCTCCTGCAATCATTGAATGACCGAGGGTCCTCCGAGCCCAAGCTAGTACTGCAATATTTAATGGACAACGTACCAATGTCTACCAGTGTTTACCAGCTCCTGAGTGTAACGACCCCAAAATCCGTATCCAAAATTACATTTATTTCCTTGTGGGTTAATGCATTTTAATTTAATGATATCTGTTCAAGTTGAGGAATTATCTGTTGAATCACGGTTTTAAAATTGAAATTAACGGCCTTTACGGGTTCAGAAATCAAAATTGAGTACTTGGATATGTTAATGGGAATTTTTAGAACTATTTGGAAAAATTAATTGGAAATCTAATTCGTCTGATTCATTAATGCACGTTTGGGTGGGTAACTTTGTACCGCAAATTGAAGGCCTTAGAGGCTTCAGAAACCAGAACAGAGGACATATTTATGATCAACACAATTTTTAGAGTCATCTGGAAGGTTTAATTGAAAGTTGATTTTGTGCGATTCGTAAGACCGTGTTTGGCTCTCCCTATTGTGTTAAGTTTATGTGTGTATATATATATATGTATAGATGTGCCATATGAGTGGTGGAACTCATCACTTGAAGTCAAATAAAATATCTAAGAAAGAGAATCGAGAGAATGGAGAGCAAAGGAGAGAGGAAGCTCTTCAAGAGAGAAAGAGAGCTCACAATCCATGGAAGCTTGGGAAATTTGAAGAAAACTAAGAGGAAGACAAAGATTGAACTAAGGTATGACCATTTATCTTGAATCCTTATGTTTAAAGCATCAATTACATGAAATCAAGGATTGATTTGGATGATGTAATATATTGATGAATTGGAGTTTTGGGTTATGGATGAAATGAACTCTCTTCATGAAATTGAACCTTGATTCCTTAAGAGTTGCTTAATTGAAGAGTTAAATTCTTTATATTTGTTTATCTTGAGGTGGATTATGGGAAGTTGAGCTCCAATCTTGAAGTTTTGCATGATTAGCTCCACATGAATGAAGATATATTTAAATATGAAAGATGTGAGCTTTGAACCCCAAACCATGGTACTTTATGCTCTTGTGTTTTAAATCTTAATTTTGTTCTTGTGCATGGGAATTGAGTAGTATTTTGAGGTTATGATGTTTGATGGAAATTAATAATGTGAAATTGATCATGTATTAAAGGGTTTTGGGCTTTGATTTACATGAATTTGAGGTTTAACTTTGAAAATGAGAAAGTCCCACTCAAGAAGCCATTTTCGGACTGAAAATTGCCCAGAGCTGCACGTACGGCGGGTCTTCCTGCACGTGTGGCAGTCCAATCCCAAAACCAAATTTGAATCTGCTAAAAAGGCACGTAGTCCCGCACGTGCGGCCCCATTCTCGCACGTGCAGGGACAGCTCTGTCCAGCCAACTTTGAACAAGCATATCTTTTGCATTCGAACTCCATTTTGAGCGATTCTTGAGCCTAAAATCAAGCCCTGGAAGTCTAGTTTCCAATGGTGGTGGTCTCACTCCCAAATTCTAAGTACAGAAATAGATATGCTCAAATTAGTGAGAGTTGCTCACTTTCTGTCTACCGATTTTGTACCATTTCTTCGCTTAAACCATTTTCCATCGATTCCTCCTATTTTCTGAGACATGAATTATAGCTTATTAAGGAATAATGAGCTTGGTACCAACTTGGCTAATTGATTAATTGGTCAAAGAGAATAAGTAAGGGATCGGTTATAATCTCATATTATGTGTTGTGCACTATGTTTGTAGGTCGAGACGAGGACATCGTCCCATTACTACCAGAAGCCGATCACTGTGAGTAATAGTAGTGTAACAATATGTTTCACTTACTTCCTGTGATTATGATTTATGTATTGTTATTTGTGAATGGCTTATTCCATTGATATTATGCTTTGATTAAATTAATGGATATGATTGAATAATGGCATTGGCATGGACCTAAGGTCGTTCTGTCCCTATTAATAGTACTGTAGTGATACATGTGCCTTCTGTTAATAGTTATTATTAATGTTCTGTTATATGCAAGACAACTATGTCGACCTGTAACAAACCATGGGGAAATTTATGTGCACTATTGTGTAATGGTATTCTTATGAATTTGGGATTATTCTGTTTTGCTAATACTAGGCCTGAGGCCGTTCTGTATAATCTGTTGGGCCTACGGCCATTCTGTATAATCAGTTGGGCCTAAGGTCGTTCTGTATAATTTGTTGGGCCTGAGGCCAGTCTCTATAATCTGTTGGGCCTACTGCCATTCTGTATAATCTGTTGGGCCTACGACCATTCTGTATAATCCGTTGGGCTTGAGACCATTCTATATAATTTGTTGGGCCTGAGGCCGTTCTGTATAATCTGTTAGGCCTACAGCCGTTTTGTATAATCTGTTGGGCCTGAGGCCACTTTGTTTAATATGTTAGGCCTAAGGCCGTTTTGTATTCTGCATGGACCTGAGGCCGATCTGTATTAGATATGGGCCTGAGGCCGTTCTGAAATATGACTATGGATAAAACCTTAGTATGGTTTGATATATGTCTATTTGTATTTTCCAAGGTTTTGCTCATTCAACTAACCTCTTTACATTGCTATTATTCACTGAGCCTTGCTCACTCCGTTTTTATATCTATTTATGTAGGTGAGCCATCGGGAATTGACACTAGAGTTGTCTTAAGGTCCACCTGTCTGCCAAACCGCCTGGGGTACGCCTCTGTGTTGAGGCCTTGATTTTTATAGGGAATTATGCAATTTAGCTATGTAATTTATTGAGTCTTATATGTTGTGTGTGAGATCTATCTAAGTTGTGTGACTGTATATATTATATGGAAGTGTAATTAAAGTCTTAAATTTATTAGTTCATCATGTATGTACAGGCTTAATGGACGTTATCTTTATACTAATATTTGCTTCTGCTTGTGGCCCCATATTTGCTTATGTATTATTATGGAATTTTGTTTTGAGGCCTATGTACGGGCCAGTCATGGACCAAACCTTTAGGGGCGCGTTTGGGTCGTGACACTGAGCATCCTTAAATAACAAGGGTAAAAACAGATGGTCGAGGTGGCCCAACGATCCCATGTCCTCAAATTTCCCTGTCCCTATCCGTCTGTCCCAAATCACTCACGACCATTGGATATGTCTTGAAATTCTCATATCTTGGAATTCTCATATGATCCAATGGTTGTGAGAGATTTTAGACAGGGGACATAAATATTTGGGGACAGGGATCCTTGCACATGGAGGTGAGTGGATAATGTGCCGTTGAATCTTTAGCAGTCTTGCTTCTTTAGCCAAGCAATCCGCACACCTATTAGCATTGCACCTTACTGCTTACAGCTTTCAAGTCCAGTTTCTATCAAGTAATTCTCGGATGTTATGGCACAGGTTAAAGTTTGGGTCCACCTTACTCAGATTTTGGATTGAATGCAGGGCCTTCACAGAATCCGTTTCAATCTCTACAAACCGAAAGCCAGCCTCCCAAAGTGTTTGGATGCCCATCAAAATAGCCCAGAGTTCAGCAGCACCAACAGTGACTTCCTCTATAAAATGTTGGAAACTCATAATCCAGTTTCCATGCTCCGAGCGAAGAAGACCACCAACTCCAGTGGTTCCAGTCATGCCCAGAACAGAACAATCCGTGTTGAGTTTCACCCAACTGGGGGGGGGGGGCAAGACCAAACTACACCAGAAGTGATAGGAGGATGATCATAACCTTGAATTTCTTACGCTATTAGGAATTCTTGAACTCTCTTCTGAGTATCATCAATGGGTTGAGATGGTAGTCGAAAGTGTTCATTATGAAATTGTGGATTGCGCCAAAACCAAATAGAAGATAGCATGCACATGTACAAGAGTTCCCAATGGTTATCCGCACTAGACCATGGTGGTTTATTAAGATTAAAGTCCACCCATTTGACCAATGGTAGGGAGAAGAACCGTAACCATTAGGAATGGGGGACTAACTCTTGCCAAATCTTTTTAGGAAAGTCACAATCTCGAAGGGCATGGAGTGTGGTTTCACTATGGTGCTCACAAAAGGGGCAACTGGCATTATCACTGAAATTTCTACAGAATTTCATGGCATTGGTGAGGATACGATCATGCCTGACGACCAAGTAAAATGCTTCCATCGATTTGATTTACAAATTTTCCATAAGGAAAGCCAACCAGTTTGACCTTCGCAAGTAGTACCAAGATGATTTATTTACTGATATGCTGATTTTGTTGAGAAATAATCGTTTTTAGACTCTTTCCAAGTTAGGCGATCTTCATTATACTCATTTAGTTTAAGGAATATGCTTCCTAGCTGATCTCGAAAGCTTTAGGGAAGCCATGAAGACAAAGAGACCCAATTCTAACTTGATCCATCAATTCAATAGTCAACCATAATTTTTTTGGAGTTCATCACTTGGGACAGGAGCAGTAGTTACAAGATGTAGTGGAGTGTCTCCCAGCCAACAGTCTACCCAAAAGAGAATGCTTCTACCATTACCAACCCTCTATCTCAAGCCATCCTTCAATAAATATACCCCTTTATTAATACCCTGCCAAGTGTGAGAGGTGTTTGATGGGTATGAGTCCCAAAGGTGCTGCCCAAAATTTTGGTACTTTTCTTTCAACGACACTGCCCAAAGGGAGTTCGGGTTTTGGATCATCCGCCATCCAAGCTTAGAGAGGAGGCACAGTTAACATCACGCATATTTCGAAGCCCAAATCCTCCATCTGATTTCGGCTTACAAACATTGTCCTAAGCGACTAAAGGCATGTATTTATGCTTGTAATCACCTCCTAAAGAAAATGTTTATGACTTCAATCAATGGTATCACAGACATTTGCATATAGTTGGGTAGTGTGCATTGCATATACCGAAATGGCTGATATAACCAACTGAATTAGAGTAGTCTGACCTACTAAGGAGAGATGTCGTGCTTTCCATCCAGCAAGCCGATCATTAACACAATCCAAGATATATCTATAGGTGTCACGACCCAAACCCGTCCTATAGGTTTAGCATCATAACCAGCCAGCAATCTTGGGATTACCGAAGGCCTCTGAACAAATTAGGAAAATTAAGAGGCTAGCGGAAGCAATATCGAAATACAATGTCCATAGAGTTGTGTAGATGTACATGGGACAAACAAATTTCAAACTTATATTTACATATATAACACCAACTTATATACAGATAAACCAAAATGGGTCTTAGCCTAATACACAGGCAGTATAGAAACTTGTCAGACAAAACAAGACAAAAGAAAGCAAAAGTCTTAAACATGGTTTACAAAACTTGACCACTTCTTAATTCGAGAACCTCCTCGAGAGACACGGTAGTTGGCTAACCAAAATAGATCTCCAAGCAGCAGCTCCCTTCGCTTGATCACCTACATACATAAATAATATAGTGAGCTAGAGCCCAGTGAATAACAACAAAGTAAAGAGTTTAAGAATGATGTCCATTACAGATTTAGAACTGAAAGAACAATTACAAGACTTACTTGACAAAGGGTTTATTCGACCAAGTACTTCACCATGGGGTGCACCGGTATTATTTGTGAAAAAGAAAGATGGAACCTTGCGCCTGCGTATTGACTACCTCGTATTGACGACTTGTTTGATCAGTTGCAGGGCTCACAAGTATTTTCTAAAATTGATTTGAGATCTGGGTACCACCAGTTTAAGGTAAAGGCAGAAGATGTTGAGAAAACCGTATTCAGAACGAGGTATGGTCATTATGAATTCCTTGTTATTCCGTTTGGAGTAACTAATGCCCCTGCAACATTTATGGATCTCATGAATTGAATTTTTAAGCCTTACCTCGATGAATTTATTGTATTTTTTATTGATGACATTCTGATATGTTCAAAGAGTAGACTTGAACATGAATAACATCTGAGAACCGTCTTACAAACACTTAGAGAGAATAAATTAATTGCTAAATTAAAGAAATGTGAGTTTTGGTTAGATGAAGTTATTTTTTTAGGATATGTCATCAACAGAGATGGGATTTTGGTAGACCCACAGAAGATAGTGGCAATTGTAAGTTGGCCTACACCAACAAATATAACAGAAGTTCGCAGTTTCATGGGCTTAGCTGGGTACTACAAAAGGTCTGTGAAGGACTTTTCAAAAATAGTTGTGCCTCTTACCCAACTGACACGTAAAGGACAACCATTTGAATGCAATGATAAAAAAGAATCTGTCTTCCAAGAACTGAAAACAAGATTGGCTTTTGCACTAGTGTTAACATTGCCCACAGGTATGGAAAACTTTGTGATTTATAGTGATGCATCTTATAAAGGTCTGTGATGTGTACTAATGTAGGAAGGACGGATAATTGCTTATGCTTCTCGACAATTAAGACCACATGAGAAGAACTACCCAAAACATGATCTGGAATTGGTTGCAGTTGTATTTGCTTTGAAAATCTGGCGGCATTACTTGTATGGGGCAAAATGCGAAGCCTACACGGATCACAAAGTTTGAAATACTTCTTTTCTCAAAAAGAGTTGAATATGAAGCAGAGAAGATGGCTTGAACTAATAAAAGATTACGATCTTCAGATTCAGTGTCACCCCGGGAAAGCCAATACAGTTGCTGATGCCTTGAACAGAAAATCAACTAGGAGCTTAGCTTGCTTACTTACTAAACAGAAGGAAATCTTGCAAGATTTTGAGAGAATCGAGATTGAAGTTGTGTTACATGAACAAGCCGGGTTGATAGTCGCTATTTTAGTTGAGCCAGCACTAGTTAATGAAGTCAAGCAAAGGCAAAAAGAGGATGAGTTCCTCAAGAAAATAATTGATGAGTTTGAAACAAATCCGAAATCAGAATTCAACATTGATAATGAAGTGTTACGATTCCAAAACCGACTATGTGTCCCAAGCATTCCTGAACTAAAGAAGAGAATCTTGGATGAAACTCACAAGTCAATGTTTGCTATGCATCCGGGTAATAACAAAATATACAAGGAGTTAAAGCGAAGCTATTGGTGGCCCAAAATGAAGAAGGAAATTGCAGAATATGTGTCTAAGTGCGTTCAGTGTCAACAAGTTAAGGCCGAACAACAAAAACCAGGTGGTTTACTTCAACCTTTCCTTATTTCGGAATGGAAGTGGAAACACATAACCATGGGCTTTGTTGTTGGCCTACCTCGAACTCTTAGAGGTATGGATTCCGTTTGGGTTATAGTTGATAGAATGACTAAAATCTGTGTATTTTCTGCCTATGAAGACTACTTTTGATGCTTATCGATTAGCTATTATATATGTTGATGAAATTGTTCGTTTACATGGAGTCCCGGTATCTATTTTCTCGGAGAGAGATCTGAAATTTGTATCTAGATTGTGGAAAAACTTGCAAAGGGCAATAGGAACAAAACTAAGATTCAGTACTACATTCCATTCACTTACAGACGGGCAATTAGAACGGACCATACAGACTTTGGAAGATATGCTCAGAATGTGTGCTTTAGATTTTCAAGGGAGTTGGGAGGACAATTTACCATTAGCAAAATTTGCATACAATAACAGCTTCCACTTCAGTATCGGTATGGCACCATACAAAGCTTTATATGGTAGAAAGTGTAGATTTCCAATTTATTGGACAGAAGTTAGAGATAAAGCTTTACTTGGGCCCAAAATTGTGCAAGACACTTCTAAGAAGATTAAAATTATCCAACAAAGACTCAAGACAGCACAGAGCCGATAAACGAATCGTGCGGATGTACGAAGAAGGCCTCTTGAGTATGAGGTTGGCGACCATGTATTTATTTGTATGATTTCGATGAAAGGCCAGTTGAGATTCGGTAAGAAAGGTAAATTGTCACCACGTTACATTGGGTCGTTTCAAATTCTGGAAAGGCTTGGTCTAGTTGCTTATAGGGTTGCTTTGCCACCAGGATTCGAAAAAATGCACAATGTGTTCCACGTATCGATGTTGAGGGGTTATTTTCGAGATCCATTTCATGTGATTGATTACCACCGGATAGCTCTTGATGAAAATATAGAATACGAAGATTGACCAGAACGGATCATTGACTGGCAAGTGAAACAGTTGAGAAATAAGTCCATCCCAATGGTGAAGGTAGAATGGAAAGAACACTATGAGGACATTACATGGGAAAAAGAGGATGAGATGCAACTACGCTATCCACATTTGTTTCTGGATGAAGGTAAAATAAGTTTGGAGGACCAAACTTCCTAAAGGGGGGAAGAATGTGACAACCCTACTTTGTGTTATGCTAATTAGGCCGCGTTTGGGAACCCTCATTTTTAGCCAAAAAGTCAAAAAGTTACTAAATTAGCCAAAAAGCCAATAACCCATACCAAAAAGTCAAAGATTCTCTTTTCTCTCTACTTTTTGCATATCTTTTCGTAAAAAGCCAAAAAATCATCCCAAACATACTAGTTTTTTTTAACTCATATTTTAGCCAAATAGCCAAAAAGTTACTAAATTAGCCTGTTCCCAAACGAGGCCTTAATCTTAAATGTGGTTATAATTATATGTTTGGTATGATTTTGAGTGCCAATTATATGATTATATGTGTTTCTCAATTTGTATCTGTTCACCGTAGGAAAATCTGTTCGTTTTTCTGTTATAAAATCTAAATTGAAGGCTGTGGAGGCATTAGAAAATGAAATTGTCTGTACCTTTGTGATTAGCGTGATTTTTAGAGCATATGGTGAAATTTAATTAAAAATTGATTCAAATCAAAATAATTAGATTAAGTTGATTAAATTAAGCATAATCACTTAGCCTTAATCAAATTTGATTGGGTAAGCATATATAAATGGCCTTTATACACTTGAGTTTATTTCTTTGAGCTCAAAATCTGAAATACACCTTTAGAGAGAGAGAGTGAGCCGAATTTGGAGAGAGAGGGCTCATCCTTGAAGATTTTGCAAAGGAATTCAAGAACTAGGTGGATTAGCTCATGACTTAGCTATAATTGGAAGGATTGGAGCTTCTAGGTGAGTAACCAACCATTCATCCATGAGTTTAAGCTTATAATTATGTGAATTCAAAGAGAATCGGTAATCAAGAACAAGATTTGAATGGTGTATGATGAATTTGAAGTCAATATCTCCATGCATGTAGAGAATTGCCATGAATGTACAAAATCATGAAGAATTGAGTACCAAATCACACATGCATGCATAATTTTGTTGAGCTTGATGATTTTGATCATCATTTGTACTATTTGAAATGGAATTAGAGTCAATAATTTACATGCATGCAAGAGTCATAAAGGTATGAAGCTTGATTGCGTGAATTTTAAAATTGACAAGAAGAATTTGAAATGATTTGGGATATGGATCATGATTTTAGTCAATTGGTTTCAAATTAGCCATGTCCACATGTTAGACAAAGTTTTTCCATGTTTAATGTACTAATTTGCAAGCTTTGGACCTTTGGGAGTGTGTTTTGAACTTCAAACAAAATTCTGGAAATTTCAGAATTTGACCTGTCCACTCAAGTGACGAAAGTCTCGCTCGAGCGTAAAAATTTAACTCGCAGAAGAGATTTGTACAGTAGCTTAAGCGACAAAGTGTGTGCTTAAGCGAACCCTGTTTTGCAAAACTACTCACTCAAGCGACAAGAGTATCGCTCGAGCGTAAAATTCATGCAACCAGTACTTTTACAGAGTTTTGTAGGCCGCTCGAGCAACCAAAGCTACGCTCGAGCGACCAAAGCTGCGTTCGAGCGAAGAGCCCTATTTCAAAAATTTTGAAAAGTTGTTTTACGTTCCATTTTCTGTTCTCTTTCATTTCTAAGCACTTTTAGGCATGCATTGAACATTGTAAATGAACAAAAGGGATAAGAAAGTGGCCTAAGGAAATAATAAGTAAAGAACAGATTGAATTGTTTGTGACCTAATGTGTTATGAAATGTATAGGATAAAGCACAAGGGCAAATCCATCGACGAAACATTGTGAATAATATCTTAGTAAAGATATTTTTAAGTATGTTACTTTCCAAATGCTACTTCTGTCTAAGCTTCATGGATCTGTTGGCTTGAATTACGAATGAGTATTCTATAGGCCAAATTTTTTTATAAGGTCTGTGAAGAGCATGAATTGGGCACGAGGCCGTTTGATATAATTTAATTGGGGTTGAGGCCGTTTGTTATATTTGATAAGGATATGAATGGGCCTAAGGCCGTTTGAATACAAATGCATTGGGCCTAAGGCCGTTTGACTACGAATACGATTATGATTGCAAATATGAAATGTGCATAAATATGAATGTGAAATTAATAGACCCAAGGCCGTTTGATATGATTGGGCCAGAGGCCGTTTGACATGAATGAATTGGGCCCGAGGCTGTTTGATATAAATGAATTGGGCTCGAGGCTGTTTGACATGAATGAATTGGGCTCGAGACCGTTTGATATGATAGGCCAGAGGCCGTTTGATATGTTTGGACTTGAGGCCGTTTGACATATTTGAAAAGGTCGTTTGATATGTTTAACAAGAATTACTTATTAGAGAATTTCATTCATATTACCTCTTTACCTTGGTATTATTCACTGGGCTTTCGCTCTCTCTTATCTATATGTATGTAGGTAAGCAAAAAGATGTCCAAACCCAAACTCAGTGCACCTCAATAGAGGATGTGAGAGAAATCCAAGTTTTTGTAAAGTCAGCCCGAACGTCTCACACACGAGACTTTATTTTTGTTATTTTTTTTTACCCTTTTTTCTACCTTAGTGAATACGCTGGGTCACTTATATATATAAACTTTTGTTGGGCTGACTACATGTTTGAAGTTCCTAGATGTACAAGATGTTACAAGATATTAATTCTGTCCATATGTGTGAGTTATTATGGAATGCTTTTGAAATAATTTTTGTTATGTCATGTAAGCATAGCTCATTGGACAAAATTTTTTAAGTCTACTTCTGTTGGGCCCCTTTATTTCTATTGAGACATGTTTAATAAAGAATGAGGCTGTAGGTAATCTCATGATTATTGGCCGATTATAACCTTAATTCATAAGGGCGGGTTCGGGTCATGATAAGAATGTTAGGGATGAGGGTAAAAATGTTACTTCACATTTGGACAAAATTAGAATTAAAAAAAAGAAAAAGAAATGGGAGGTCCGAAGGAGAAAGAGAGTTGTTAATAGTAGCACTCTTATTGTACCTTTATTTGGAATAACTTTTTTAGTCTAACTTTTTAGTTGTTTGACCATTTTAGCCTAACTAAAAAAATTTCTAGAGAAAAAGTAAAATAATTATATTTTGGATGTGACATTCTAGAAAAATTCTATTTCCACAAACTTAATTATCTCAATCCACATCATTTCTCAGTACACACATTTTATAATTTAATTATTAATTTATTTTCTCAATCCACACACTAAATGTATCAATTATATCCTTCACTCATACATTTGTAAACACATCCCTCCAACCCTCCTTCCACACACTTGTCCCTCCTTCCAAATATTGGCTATTCAGATCAAACCTATCCTTTAATCCAAGCTTGTTCACCCAATTTCGATCGTTCTTCATCACAATTCCCATCAGAAATGGTGCTCCCTCTCCTCTTTTGTCCACTTGATTGATTAGGCCTTGGACTTAAATCCATCAGTGATAGTGCAACAGAGTTGTCGTTACACTTTTCTTACATTCGCCCTGAGCTCTCTGACGATGAACATCCGATGGTTCCTTTCACCGAATGATTCTTTTCTGTGTCTTTTGGGCTTGGGCCTCCAATGTTGATAAAAAAAATTATAATAAATAAAAAAAAAATTTAGAAAGTCCTCAACCCAGTTCTTCAATTTTCTTAATTAATTTCAGTTCTTCAACCCAATTTTTCAATCACAAACCAAAGAGCATTTTATGTTGATAAGAAGATAAATCAAAAATAATCAATCATAAACCAAAGAGCAGAGCACATTCACGGTTTTTTTAAGGACTGTGCTTCACTAGTTAACAATCCTCAACCCAGTTCTTCATTCTCCTTAGTTAATTTTAGTTGAATCCCCCGCCCCCCCCCCCCCCCCCCACCCCAAAAAAATGAAGCCTCTCTTAGCAATGTGACAATAATAGAAAAATTAGGATTTACTTTTTTTTAACTCTATATGTGTACATTGAGATTTTTTTGTTCTTAAAAGATGTGTACAGAGAATTTTTTCATATAATATTATGGATATTGTTGGATGTCTATTATAGTTATTTTTATTTTGGATATAATTGTCATTAAATTAATATTTTATTAAGCGTGTGTTTTGAGTTAACTAGGTGTGTGGAAATAGAATTTCCCAACATTCTATCTTATTAATTTTTTTAATCTATTTTATGTTTTAATGACCTAAATTAACCCCAACTATCTTTCCAAATGAAGCGTGTATTTTTTTTTTTCAACTTTTTTTAAAAATCAATGTAATTTACTTTAATATGAATTAATACATGTGAATACATATTTTTTTAATTAAAGGTTATTTTTAATATTTAAATAAGGAAGAGATTCCAAATTGAAAGGGATAGTTTGAGACCAATTAGCAAGAGATTAACTAGCTAATCATACAGGGTTTGTTTAGCATGGATTGAAATTATTTTAAACATGGGAAGATAAAATAATTTTTTTAATTTTATATTAAAATTTTTTATATTTAAATTATAATTATTATATTTTTTTAAGTTAAAAAATCAATCACAAACGAATTTAATTTAGCGTGTGTTTGGCAAGAGGGTTGTGGGCTAATTTAGCCACAAACCGACAAAATTGGCTAAATTAGCCACAAACGGACAAAACACATTCAGCCTCCGTTTTGGAGCATAACTTCCATACAAAGTGAGATGAAACTACCAATTTATCCCTGGGCTTTTTGGGCTACTCTAAGCAGACTCCAATGTCAACATTTTCCCAATAAAAACACGTTTTCCTAGAAAACCAAAGAAAGTTGAAAAAAAAAATTTAAAACATTTTTTTGTTTTTTGTTAAAATATTTTATAAAAATAAATCCAAACTCTATTTATAAAAATATTTTTAAATATTTTAATTTTTTTTATTATGTATTTGATTATTTTTTGAGTATAAAGTTGTGAAAGTAGTATGGAATTTCGAATTATGTGTTTGGTTATGAGTTTTAAAATAATTTATTAATTGAGTTTTATTTTATGTGTTTGGTTACGATTTGAGTGTAGAGTTGTTTTTAAATTTAAAATATTAACATTTTAAATTATTTAAATTTTTTTGTTCAAATAATTTTTTTAATATTTAAATTATTTAAATTTTTAACATTTAAGTTTTTTGAATATTTATTTTAAATTTTTGCTTATTAAATTTTTTAGATTATTTACATTATTTAAAAATTAAAATAAAATTAAAATTAAAATTAAAATTAAAATTAAAATTAAATTAAAATTAAATTAAAATTAAATTATTTAAAATACACAGGACAATAAATTAAAACCTCACTTTTTATCATTTCACAAAAAATAAAAAAAAAAAATAAAAAACACATGAAAAAACCATTTACAAAAACAAAAGAAAAACTTAAAATGCATAAATTATTTAACAAAAAATACGCCTTATTTAAAAATATTTAAAAAATTACAAAAACATAAATTCAAAAAAAAAAAGAACGACAAAATTACGCCTCATCCAAAAAGATTAAAAAAAAACCAGAAATTACCATTTGCCATGTAATTTACAAATAAATAAAGCACATGAAAACCTATTTTTTATATATAAAAACAAAAAAAATAAAAAAATAAATAATAACGAGAAAAAACTTAAAAAATGAAAAAAACGTAAATTAAAAAAAATAACGAGAAAAATGCGCCTCATTCAAAAATATTTTTAAAAAAAAAACATAAAAACATAAATTACCATTCGCGACGTAATTTAGAAATAAATAAAACACATGAAAACTCATTTTTGAAAAAAAAAAAAAAAAAGTTATTGTATACCAAGAAAAATAAAAAAGAAAAAAAAAACATAAATTAATGTGAGTGAATAAAAAAATGACAAAATCGTAAATTTAAAAAAAATAACGACAAAAATACACCTCATTCAAAAATATTTAAAAAAAAAACATGAAAACATAAATTATCATTCGCCACGTAATTTACAAATAAATAAATAAATAATAAATTTTATACCAATAAAAATAAAGAAGGCAAAAAACGTAAATTAAAGAACAAGAACTAATTAATGTATAAAAAAAAAGACAAAAACATAAATTTAAAAAAAAATTAATCCAAATCCAAACCTAAAATAAAATTATAAAAAAAAAATGTACGCAAAATACGCCAAATCCAAATTCAAAATAAAAAAATAAAAATAAAAATAAAAAAACAAATTTAAGAAAAATACGTCAAATCCAAACCGAAAATAAAAAACTTGAAAAAAAAATTAAGCAAAATACGCCAAATCCAAATCCAAATTCAAAATAATAAATAAATAAATAATACAGTATTTAAGCAAAATTTGCCAAATTCAAATCCAAAATAAATATAAAAAAAAAAAAGCCAAAAAGGGCATATTGGTAATTTAACAGGAAAACACCTCACTAAAAAGTTAAAAAATTAAAAAATCAAAAAAATCCTTCTCAAATCAAACTTTTTAACCCCAAATTAAAATAATCAAAAAATTTAAAAAATTAAAAAATCAACCCACTACCTCAACGGAGGTTTAGTAACTAAAAAAATAGGAAGTCAACTCACGTTGAAGCCGCAATTAGTTTGAGATTACCGAGAGTGGATCTGTGTGTTTGTGTATGTGTGTGTGTGAGAGAGAGAGAGAGAGAGAGATGGCGGGGTTATTCGACAAACAAGCGGAGTTATACTTGGATGCGAGACCTAATTATCCTCGGCAATGGTATTCTCTGTTGGCTGATCGGACCTCTCTTCACTCTCTCGCTTGGGACGCCGGCACCGGCAACGGCCAAGCCGCACTCGGTGTTAGTCCTCTCTCTCTCTCTCTGTCTCTCTCAAACAAAAAGGCAAAAAGGCATTGTTCTATCTTTTTCTTTTGTGTGTTTGCTGGGTCAAAGTCTAAAGGTCTGTAGAATGTATAGTAATTATCTTGATATGACTTTACAAAGATTTGAAATTGACCTACTTTTGATTTTATTTTTTATTCATGTGAAATTCTGATTCAAATCTTGGAAGTAGGGGTCCCAGTCTGCTGTGGCCTTAGAGGGCTCACTTTGATTTGATTCGATCCCAACAGTTCATTTAGTTGCGTTACTGATAATAGATTGATCAGATCAGCAACAAATGTGATCTTTGTTTCAAATAGTTTTTATTGAAAATAGATTGATTAAATCTATAATAAAATAATTTTGAGAATATATCATCAAGAATAAATTATTCATATTTTTAAATTTTTAAAACAAATATAATCTGATGATCTGAGTATGAATATGTGACCAATTTGCTCGTAATTTTACAAAGAAATATTTAGGTCAAGTTTGACAAGTTCATAAAAAGTTAAAAAGTTAAAAAGTTACTTAAAAAGTTAAAAAATTAACACTATTCACCAAAAGTCAACAATTACGGCTGCACAACTCTCAATCTTAATTTTTCCCTACACACTAATTTATACAATTTTTTATACATATTTTTCCATAAAAAGTCAAAAAATTAATCCAAACATTCATATTTTTTTCCTCAATTTTTTAATCTAAAAAGGTAAAAAATGCACTTGTTTAAGACACCCCAAACAACCCCTTACTTTGTGAATTTTACAAAATAATGGTTCCATTGTTTGTGCCTTTGGCAAAGAATCCATCATCTTCTTGACATCGGTCCCGTTTGGTAGAATTGTGGAAAAATAATTATATGCTTAATAGATTATGGCTTATAGTTGTGAACATAAGCGGTTAATCTGTTTGGTGTAACTGTAGGATTATAGATTTAAGCAGCAGAATAGTGTTTGGCTAATAAGCTGTAAAATAATTTTTTACTGTATAATTGTCCTTTCTACTCTTATATGATATAAAAATGATTATTTTGTCATTTTTTTCAGTTTTAATTTTTAAAAAATTATTTCATTAATGAAAGTTAATATAATTAGTATCAATTAATATAAAAATTGATACATTTGATAAAAATGTAATAGAAGTATTATTGTTACAATTTTTTCCCATTATAAATTAATTAGTATCAATTAATTGCTTAATTAGTATCAATTAATACTAAAATTATGAATTAGTATCAATTAATGGCTTAATTAGTCTCAATTAATACTAAAATTATTAATTAGTATAAATTAATATTAATAATTAATTTTTATTAGTATCAATTAATAATTAATTCATTACAAAAGTATACAATATTAATTTATTAATAATTAATGCCAATTAATATTGATTTTTTAATTAATATTGATTTCTTTTCTTTTCTTCATAAATATACAATTTTTTATTTTTTAATTAATATAAAAATATTCAATATGAATTTATTAATAATTAATACCAATTAATATTTATTTTTTTAATTAATATTGATTTTTTTCTTTTTCTTCATAAAAATACAATTTTTTCTTTTTTAATTAATATTAATATTAAATTTTGGGTATTGAAGAGGCTATTTAAATAATTTTAGCCCCCCACACCAACTGCACGCTTAAGTTGAAAATTTAAACACTCCCTGACTAGCTTTTGAGATAAGCTAAGAAATAGCTTAATTTAAGCTATAAGCTGGTTAACTTAAGCTATACCAAACACAATATTTTAGCTTAAATTAAGCTAAAAACTGAAATAAACAGTTTATAAGCTCTACCAAATAGGCCTAATTCTACTCTTCTTTTTTTTCTTTTCTTTTTCCCTTTTTTTTGAATGTTATCATTTAAAAAAAATAAAATAAAATAAAAAATTAGCTTATTCCAAAAACCTATTCTAATCATTTTTTTTTAATGGAATGTGTAGCTAGCTGAATGGATTACTTCACAATGGACTTATTAGCCTATTTTCAATCTTTACTCCCTCTTTTTTGTGATCTTATTCAAATCTTGATTTGATATGGAGCAGTCTAATTTTACTCTATTTTTCATGATTTTTTTTTTTAAATCAGTTTATTCCAAAAACTTAATTTTACCATTTTTATGTGGAATAAAAAAAAAAAAAAACTCGTATTCTTACTCTTGTAACAATTTCATCAATTTTGAAAAAAAAAAAAAAATGTATACATGATTGTTCGAAATTTGACAAAGGATTTGACTCATTTTGATTTGACAAAAGATCTGTGTCTCTATTGATATGAAACAAATACAAGTTTGACTAAAGAATTTGGTTTTTCTTTTTTCCCAACTGATGAAGGATTGGAGATCCACTTACGTGGTAGGACAGAAATTTTTATCTTGGTAAGGTTTCAAAATGGTCTAATTATTTTGCTGAGTTATATATAAGCTTATACTGCTCGAATCTGATGGTTTGGATTGTCTCATCATAATCTTAAAAGCAAATCTGCACCATCTATGCCCCTAAACTATCTATACTATTACAACTCAATTTGGTGTTCCTCTTTTTGAAGCCTTTCAGTTTTCTACTTTTTTTTCTTCAAAACCAATTACTTCAAAAAAATTGATCCGTATGATTTTGTTTATTTGTGATAAGTGGACAAGAATCCAGATCATAGGAATTGGAAGTGCATCTTGTAATACGTCTTATCCTATGTTTCATTAATGGATTTTTTGAGTGAAAAGGAAAGGAGAATGCAATGAATGTGATTTCTTTAATAATGAAAAACCAATGAGAAATTTAAAATATCATAAAAAAATGTTAACAAAATTTAGTTCTAGATGTCATTTCTCTTTCAAATTTTTTCATGATTTCTCATCATTCAATAAATTCTTTTTGACTTTACAGTTTTAAAATTCATGATTTCTCTTTCAAATTTTCCAAGATTTGTTTTAGATTGACTGATAAATAATTGAAAAGCCATAGGATGTAAGGAAGCTCACCACAAGTTTTCATTTCCTGTTTGACTTTTCACCGAATCTTATTGAGTTGAAATGGATAATTTTCCAATCAAAATATTATTGATTTGGACTTTTTTTCCATGTACATAAATAAGCCTTTTAGTTGCTTTGAAAAATATATCGTACTCATATCGGGTATTTATCGGTATATGATATTTTGTATGATACTTTTGCATACGTGTCGGGTACACGAAACACGTTCCTAAATTTTTTCTTCTTAATTTTTAATGTATTCAAATGTACTTAGTATATATCCAAGTCGTACCGTACCATACTTCAATTAAAATAATATTTTTTTCTACTAGAAAAATAAAAAAAAATTCACTAGATTTCTTTTTGTATTTTTGATTTTACACTTAGCCTCCGTTTGGGAAGTGGGTTGGCTTTTTGGCTTTTTGGCTTTTTTGGCTATTTCAGCCTGGGCTTAAAAGCTTGGTTTGGGAAGGGCTTTTTTGCTTTTTGGCTTTTTTGAGTTTTTTTGTGAGAGAAGAATGTAATGATTATGGGTTGGATGTGATGTTTTGTTTGTTATGGCTAAAATAGCCTATTTTGTTTTTTGTGGCTAAAATAGCCAAAAAAGCCTGCAAACCCACTTGACATTTAATCTTGATTTACCCTTTTACTTTGACATCTATCTATACTATATATTAAGTAAAAGGGGGTTTTTAACCCTCAAGGCCTATAGGAGCTTCAATATTCCAATCTGAATTTTCTAAATTTTTTATTTAAAAAAAAAACTCATTATTTATTGATTTGGTCAAAATCTCCTGATCAGCATTTATTAACTTTTTTCAATCCACGTGTCTTTTCACATGCCTGCATTTATTGATTTGGTCAAAATCCATGATATGTATTTAAAATCCCCTCAAACAAATAATTATAGATACAATCCATGTATAGTTACTGCAGTACCCTTTTCAACTTCTCTCTCACACTATGGTTAGTGATAAGATTGTTAAATTATTTTTATAAAAATTCTTAAAAAACATAATTTATATATTAAAAAAAATCTAAAACAAATATAAATATCTATAATTATCCCGTGCATAGCACGGGTGATAGGCTAGTACTATATATTAAGCAAAATGAGATTTTTAACCCCAAGCCTTGTGGGAGCTTCAATCTCCCAATCTAAATTTTCTAATTTTTTGATTTAAAAAAAAAAAACCTTAGCATTTATTAACTTCTCCCAACCCCCAAGTCTTACACTCATAATAACACTTTAATGCATTAAGAACAAGTATAAAAAAAATTCTTTGAAATTCAATACATATGAATTCCTTTAAAAGCCCCAACACATGTGATTATTATCCCTCATAATAACACTTTAATGCATTAAGAACAAGCATAAAAAAAATTTTGAAAAATCCAACACATATGATTATTATCAAAATATTAAATTTTAATATAATATAATAAAAAAAAGACAGTTAATTTCTTGAAAAGTCTAACACATATGATTATTATCAAAATGTTACACTTTAATATAATATAAAAAAGAAAAGAAAAAAAAAGAAGACATTTAAAAAAAAATATTTAAAAAACACAATTCACATATATAGATAATTATAAATACAATCCGTGCATAGCACGAGTGATATGCTAGTTAAACGTTAATTATAAGTTGGATCTTTAACAAATTAAATTATTTAATTAATTTTTGTATTATTCTAAATTAAAAATAAATATTTTTTTTATAAACGTATCAAACCGTAGCCATATCAGTATCATATATATATTTTTAAAATTTTATCATATAAACTTATTCATATTGTATTAATATCAGTACTTAAATCCGTATTTATACCCGTGTTTCATAGAGCTTCCTCCACTTGGAGTCCGGATCCTCTAGGGTGATTCCCTGAAGTGATCCTCTAGAGTAATAATTTATGATGCGACACGTGTCCAATTAATGAAATCAATGGTTGAGATGTTCCCTCTCCAAAACGACGTCGTTTTGGTTTTGATTTTTTTTTTTTTGCAGATCGGGAAGAAGAAAGGAATAGGTTAGAGAGAGAATCTCCTCCTTCTCTCTAGAACCAGAGAAACAACAGGTTCAAAGCACTCAAACTCCAAGAAACAACATTTGATTCAGACACAAACCCACAGATTCAGACTCAAACAATATTTGATTCAGACACAAACCCACAAAGCACTCAAACTCCAAAATTTTGCAGACAAAAATTCAGCAACAGTCCCATTTCTCAAGTGACTGGAATATAGCAAAAATTCAGCAAGAGTCCCATTACAGGTTCAAGATGTAGTCTGGAATAGTTGCACCCCAGCGGTGTGGCAGCGGCAGCGGCGACGGTGGCGCGTCGGACATCAGAAACTCTCTGCCCTTCTCTCTCTCTCTCTCTCCCTCTCTCTCTCTCTCTCTAATTTCAGATTTCCAGGAACCTTCGTTGTTTTGAAACACCAAAATCGGATTTTTTTTTTTTTTTTTCAAAATACTCACCAAAACGACGTCGTTTTGGTGAGTTTTATTCTCAGCCATTCGATCAAGTACTTTAGGAGATCACTCTAGGAGATTAACTCCAGAGGATCCGCTCGCCTCCACTTGGCTCCCTTTCCAACTAGTAGCTAGCTGCTTCAGCATTAATCTCTCCTCTTCCCCGTCGGCTTTGACTCGAGTAGTTCAGATAGAATCAAACTTTTGATTGATCCAGGCATTGTAGAGGACATGGACTGATGAGGTCAGTCTCTGACTATTCAGCGTAATTTTTTTAATAATAAAAAATCATATAAAAGCCACTGGTTTTGCCCTTTTATTGAATTTTCGCTATCATTATATTCACATCCTCAATGATTAGAATTTGACACCGAAAGTTAAGCATGCCTGAGAGGGTGATTTATGAGTAGGCGTTGGGCCGAGGTAACGGCCGACCATATTGAGAGCCTAACGGTACATGGGGCCGAGATGATTGACCATCCGCCAAGAAGTGGGCTGCCAGAACTTGGGCCGGGCAGAACTTAGGCCAAATATGAACCGCCCCGGACCCAAAAGGAGCTCGGCTGGATAGCGCTTGGTTGGACCGAGCTGATTGATCAGGGGATGGCTGAAGCCAGACAAGCTGAGTGACCGGCGCCCGGAAAGGCGTGGTCAACCAAGGAGACTGTTTGACCGGCAGGAAGGCCGGCCAAAGGAGGTGCCCGGACTAGGCCCTGCCGAGATGCTGCCTAGCCCGGTCCTCCACGTATTTATCCCGTTAGGTGCTTGGGTATGAAGCATAGCATGGCCGAGGTAGAGCAGCTCGGCTGCCGAGCTCCAGCTGTGAAGTCAGGCAGTTGAGATTAGGTGATGCTCAGCAAGGTTTATGCTGACAGATGGGATAGCGGAACCACGTGTCAGGAGACGACTGGGAGTAGATACGGGGCACAGAGGGTATATAAACATGTCTGCGCCCCTCCATACAGATGATGAACACATTGTAAGGAAATTCTTACACTCAAACGCTCTCCCTTCTCTCTATCTATCCCCTGTGTGTGTTCTAACTTGATCGTCGGAGGGGTTTTCCGGCCACACACCGCCGGGTAGCTCACTGCTGTTGTGCTCGCAGGTGATCGGACAGAAACGGAGCTTGGAAGAAAGGAATACGGGCTTGCTGGAATATTTGCTCCCCGTACAATTGGCGCCGTCTGTGGAAAGCTTGACAGACAAAACCTTGTCTTCCAGGTTCATCTAATCGCCGTCCATGGCGAACAACGACGAGTTTCCGTTGTCTGCCATAGACGGAGCTACCCCGGAGTTCACCCGAAGGAGAGAAGGTCCTCCCGCCATCCATCCAATGGCGGACTTGGGGACGCCCACTGGAGGACAGTCAGTAGACGCGCGGGACAAGCGCGGAAGAAGTCATGGTCACTCGCGGAGTCCAGACGGTCACCGGCGCAGGAGAGACTCACACGCCACGCGACTGGAAAGTAAGTTGAGAGATCAAGATGCTGTCATCCGGCGAATGGCAGCGGAGATGGAGGATCTCAAGCGGCATGTCAAAGGGAAGGGTGTAGTTGGAGTGGGAGGCCACAGTGAGCGCACCCCATCCCGCCGTTCAGGCGGTCAGAGTCAGCGACGTACTCAGTCCATATCCATTACCAGAAGTTACCAGGTTGGTGATTCCGACGCGGGTGCAGAGAAGTCTAGCGCGCAAGACAGCACCTACAAACCCTCACGTCCGGAGACGACATCGAGGTATTTTTACTCTGCTCAGTCAGAGGATTTGCGGGCAGTTTTGAAGGAGCGGGCCCGCCGGCGCGAAGCACAGAGAATACCGGCGCTCCAGCGGTTATCCTATGGGGTTCACGCCAGTGAGGAGGTCGGAATGCCTCCACCTCGCCAAGCAGTGCCGCTCTTTGAGGATACGGACTTGGCCAGGCTGAGCGCCACCCCTTTTTCCCTGGATATAGAAACAACACCGCTTCCAGCAGGCTTCCACCAGCCTAAGTTCACACTTTACGACGGGAAAACCGATCTATATATGCATGTGAGCCATTTCCGACAAGTTATGGCCGGACATAGGCGCAATGACGGACTTATGTACTTAATCTTCCCGTCAAGTTTGGGCGAGTTGGGCTTAAAATGGTTCGAGAGGTTGCCGGAAGGGAGTATACAAAGGTGGCACCAGCTGGCTGAGGCGTTTGTTACACGTTTCAAAACCAACACAAAGACGCCAAAGGAAGTTGATCATCTACTAAGTGTCAAGATGGAACCGAGCGACACACTGAAGGTATACAACTCAAGGTACTGGGAAACCTTCAACGAGATCTTGGACTGCCCGGTCAACCTTGCAATCACGCAATACAAGCGTGGTCTCCCGGTCGGACATAGACTGCGGGACTCGCTTACCATGCACCAGCCGACCTCCATGGGCCAGCTCATGCAGCGCATCAATGAGCACATCCGAGTAGAGGATGACGCATCAGCTTCTACCGTGAAGGCCACTCCGGTAGCAACAGACAAGAAGACAGCAGGCAAAGTGCACGCAGTTGGGCAAGAGCCCAGCCGCTCAAGTGACCGAGCAGAGGAATCGGACCGTGGTTCGAACCGTAAAAACCGGGGCAGAGGACGTCGGAATGACCGGGATGACTACCCCCGAGATGACATAGCAGACGCAAACAGAAGGATGAAGGCGAGGACCGGCATCACCACAGTCTTCAAGATTCCAATTTATCGCATACTTAGTGAAATCCGAAACGAGGAGTATGTCCGGTTTCCTGCTAAGTTGGGCGATGGACAGAAGGGCTATAATCCACGGTATCGCTGCACATTCCACCGGGAGAGGGGCCACCAAACAGAGGATTGTTTTCCATTGCGCCAGCACTTGGAAGAGCTGGTTGCGGCCGGGCATCTAGACCTTTACATTGATGGCGGAGTGAAGCCGAATCAGGCTCCGGTCGATCCCAGGGGACAGGATGACCGAGACGCACCACCACAAGGAGTTGTTAATGTCATCCACGGCATCGTGGAACCGGAGCGAGTTTGCGAGCTCCGGGCATGATAAAAAAGGCAGAGCATATGAGGGAAATTTTGTCGGTACAGTCTGCCATCAAAAGGGGGAAGACTGAAGAAAAAGACGTGATTAGTTTTACCTCAAGGGATCTAGAGCGTATCCAGACGCCGCACAACGATGCCCTAGTAGTAACACTACGTGTTAAGGACTTTGATGTTAAGCGGATCTTGATCGATCAGGGAAGCTCGGTCAAGATCATGTACTATGATGCGTTCAAACAGCTTAAACTCCGGGAGACCGACTTGGCTCCGGCAACTTCGCCATTGGTTGGATTCAACTCGCAACCAGAGTGGCCTTTGGGAAAGATTATCCTGCCGGTCAAAGCGGGATCCGTTGTCAAACAAGTTGAGTTTTGGGTGCTGCAAGTGCCTTCGACGTACAACCTTATCCTTGGAAGGGGATGGCTACACGCCATGCAAGCCGTGGCATCAACTTTTCACCAAGTAATGAGATTCCCCTCGGCTATGGGGGCAATCGAGGAGATTTAGGGCGATCAGGTCATGTCCAAGCAGTGCTTCGTGGCGGTCAACGGCAGCCGAGCTGCCAAAGGATTCGTTCAAATGATTGAGGGACCGGAGGACCTGGGTGTCTTGGATGATGTGGGCACCGAGGCCAAAGACAAGGCAGTTGAGGAATTGATTGAGGTGCGAATTGATACAGAACAGCCGGACAAGTTCTTCTTGCTCGGCTCAAGTCTCACGGCCATAGAAAGAACCGAGATGGTTGAGTTTTTGGTGGCCAACATCGAAGTCTTCGCATGGTCGCCTTACGACATGCCTGGCCTCGATTCAAGTTTTATCTGTCATCACCTCAACGTCTTCCCTGGAGCAAAGCCAGTTATCCAGCAAACAAGGAGATCGGCACTGCATCACGCCGAGGTAGTTGCGGAGGAGGTGAAGAACCTGCTTGAGGCACGAGCAATCCAGGAAGTGCACTACCCTCGGTGGATTTCCAACACAGTTGTGGTGCCGAAGAAGAATGGAAAGTGGCGAGTTTGTGTCGACTATAAGACGGTCAACCGAGCTTGTCCCAAAGATAGTTTCCCTTTGTCGCGCATCGACCAGCTCGTGGACTTGACGGTTGGACACAATAGGCTTAGTTTCCTGGATGCGTACCGCGGCTATCACCAGATCGCCATGCATGGGCCTGACCGAGAGATCACCTCTTTCACGACTCCAAGGGGACTCTTCTGCTACCGAGTCATGCCTTTTGGTTTGAAGAACGCCGGGGCAACTTTTCAGAGGATGGTGACCAAAATGTTCGCTCCTCTGCTTGGCCGGACAATGGAGGCTTATATCGATGATATGGTGGTCAAGAGCCGACATGAGGCAAACCATTTGTCCGACTTAGCCGAGATGTTTGCCATTCTAAAGAAGCACAAGCTGCGCTTGAATGCCTCAAAGTGTGCATTTGGCGTGGGATCCGGAAAATTTTTGGGATTCTTAGTCACGAACCGAGATATCGAAGCAGACCCTACTCAGATCTGAGCCGTGCAAGAGTTGAAGCAGCCCAGCTTGGCTAAGGACATGCAGCATCTGGCCGGTATGGCCGCCGCGCTTAATCAATTTATAAGCCGGTCATCAGATCGCTGCCGCCCTTTCTTTCAAGCGTTGAAGTCAAAGTTCTCATGGGATGACGAGTGTGACCGGGCTTTGGCCGAACTCAAGGACTATTTGTCTTCTCCGCCGCTGTTGGTTACACCAGGGCCGGGTGAGGAACTCTACCTTTACCTTGCCGTCTCCCAGCACGCAGTCAGTGCGGTGCTAGTCCGGGCTGAAGGAGTCAAGCACCTCCCAATTTTTTATGTCAGCAAAACCTTGTTACCGGCAGAGTCGAGATACTTGCCGTTGGAGAAGCTTGCCCTAGCCTTGATGATGGCTTCAAGAAAATTGGCGCACTATTTCCACGCCCATACCATCATCGTACTGACCGAGTTTCCCCTCAAGGCTTTGTTTGAACGCGCGGACTTTTCAGGCCGAATTCTTAAGTGGGCAGTCGAGTTGGGACTGTTTGATGTGAAGTTCCAGCTGCGCACCGCTATCAAAGCCCAGACCTTGGCAGATTTTGTCGCCGAGTTCTCACCTGGCACTCATCCGATATGCCCGGTCGACATTACCGAGGCAGATGATGAGATGCACGCAATGCCAACCGAGGTACAACCAGTTGGAGGAGGTAGCGCCGCGGAGTTAGCGCACCATCGAAGTTCCCTCAGTTTGCACGGTCATACCACCCGGTGCTGCGATGACGGAGTTGTGTATCACCAACCCATCCACTCTGTCCGGTCCCGCATCACCAAGGGGGGACGAAATTGAACCACACGGCTCAG
This sequence comes from Camellia sinensis, assembly GCF_055761805.1. Classification (NCBI taxonomy): domain Eukaryota; kingdom Viridiplantae; phylum Streptophyta; class Magnoliopsida; order Ericales; family Theaceae; genus Camellia; species Camellia sinensis. The sequence goes on along the minus strand of NC_138961.1, from coordinate 189,223,304 downwards.
AACCTGATGATTCGCCTACGGACTTAAGCATTACGGATCAACTTGCTGAGTCCGGTGCCGAATCATCAAGGGGGGAAGGAATGGATCCACACAGCTCAGAACCTGCGGCCGACTTCACACCGCAACCTGATGATTCGCCCACGGACTTGAGCATTACAGAACAACTTGCTGAGTCCGGTGTCGAATCACCAAGGGGCACTGAATTTGAACCGGTCAACACCGAACTTGACACCGCACAGCCGAGCAATTGTGATCCCATTGCCCTTCGCAACTCTCAGGACCCATCCGACTGCTGGAAGCTTTTTGTGGGAGACATGTGGAAGCTTTTGGTTGATGGAGCGTCCAACCGCCATGGTGCCGGCCTAGGTATCGTTCTTATCTCCCCGGATGGCCTAACCATTGAACATTCTATCACGCTTGGCTTCCCGGCATCTAACAACGAGGCTGAGTACGAGGCACTTCTCGCCGGGCTCAAGAGCGCAATTCAAATGAAGGCTGCCGAGCTCCTGGTATACAGTGATTCCCAACTTGTGGTTAACCAAGTTTCTGGGATTTATGAAGCAAAGGACGAAAGGATGGCGAAGTACCAGGCTCTGGTCAGGGCACATATCAAGCAGTTTAAGGCAATAAGAGTCCAACAGATTGGCCGGGAAGAAAACAGCCGAGCTGATGAACTGGCTGGCCTCGCTTTCATGGTAGATAGTACGTCTCCAAACCCCCTGTTGATTGACTTTCTTCCGTGGCCAAGCATTGAAGACGCCGGGCAGACGGATGTACTCTGCGCCGCGCTAGTTCCTTCCTAGATAGACCCCTTGATCTTGTTCCTCAGAGACCGAACTCTTCCCACTGACAAGAAAGAAGCACACAAAATCCGGGTGAAGTCAGCGCGGTTTTGGCTCTCTCCATCTGGCGCGTTGTATAAGAAGTCCTTCACTGGTCCTTATCTCAAGTGCGTGCACCCGAATAGTGTGGAGGCCTTCTTGTTTGAAATTCACGAAGGCATTTGTGGCAGCCACATAGGGGGCAGGTCTTTGGCATACCGAGCTATTTCACAGGGATACTGGTGGCCGTGCATGCAGGCCGACGCACAAAAGTACGTTCGCAAATGCGAAAAATGCCAGAAGTTCGCCCATCAGATCCATCAGCCTGCCAGGGAACTTCTTCCCCTCACCAGTCCTTGGCCCTTCGCCATGTGGGGGCTAGATATAGTGGGACCACTGCCAACAGCACCAGGCAACCGGAAATTCTTCATCGCGGCCACAGATTACTTCACGAAGTGGGTTGAAGCTGAGCCCTTGGCAACCATTAAAGAGAAAGACGTGAAGCGATTTGTTTGGCAGAACGTGGTCACGCGGTTTGGCGTCCCCAAGATCTTGATCTCTGACAACGGCACCCAGTTTGATGGTCGCCTATTCAGAGGATTTTGTGAAGATTTAAAGATAGAATTCTACAACTCCACCCCGGCTTACCCACAGTCCAACGGTCAAGCCGAGGCATCAAACAAGACTATACTGGATGGGTTGAAGAAACGGCTGGAAAAGGCCAAGGGAAAATGGGCTGAGGAATTACCCAGCGTCCTTTGGGCATACCGAACAACCCCGCGACGTTCGACCGGGGAAACTCCATTTGCTTTGGCTTATGGCATGGAGCCGGTCATACCTTTGGAAGTTTGAATGCCCACCCTTAGAAGCGAGAGTTTTGAGCCCGAGCTGAACGCCGAGGCTATTGCCTTGGAGCTGGACCTAGTGGAAGAGCGTCGGGAGAAGGCCCTCATCCATGTGGCCGCCTACCAACAAGAGCTCTCAAAGAAATATAACAAGACGGTGCACCCCAGACCGTTCAAAGTTGGTGATTGGGTTTTGAGGAAGATTATGGGCAACACCCTGGTCCCAGGAGAAGGCAAACTAGGGGCAAATTGGGAAGGACCCTACAAGATCACCGGTCTGGCGGGCAAGGGGGCTTACCACTTGGAGGATTTAGAGGGAAGAGCAATACCCCGGCCATGGAATGCGGCCAACTTGAAACTGTATTATTTTTAAGCTTTTGCTTTCTTTTCTTGTGCAAAGAAATTTTTTGGCTTGCACCACAGCATGTAATTCTTTTTATCAATTTATAGAAGTGATTTTGCTTTAAGCACTTGGACTGTTGTTTTAATGTTAAAAACCGAGATGACATACTCCGGTTGGAAGAGTTGGTGTTTTGTCCAACTTCGAATTCCCAACGGAGATGACGTGCTCCGGTTGGAAGAGTTGGTGTTTTGTCCAACTTCGAATTCCCAACCGAGATGACGTGTTCCGGTTGGAAGAGTTGGTGTTTTGTCCAACTTCGAATTCCCAACCGAGATGACGTGTTCCGGTTGGAAGAGTTGGTGTTTTGTCCAACTTCGAATTCCCAACCGAGATGGCGTACTCCGGTTGGAAGAGTTGGTGTTTTGTCCAACTTCGAATTCCCAACCGAGATGACGTGCTCCGGTTGGACGAGTTGGTGTTTTGTCCAACTTCGAATTCCCAACCGAGATGACATGCTCCGGTTGGACGAGTTGGTGTTTTGTCCAACTTCGAATTCCCAACCGAGATGGCGTACTCCGGTTGGAAGAGTTGGTGTTTTGTCCAACCTCGGATACCCAACCGAGATGATCTAATCCGGTTGGAAGTGTTGGTGTTTTGTCCAACTTTGTTATTACTAACCAGGATGGTTATTCCGTTTTATAAATTTGTTGTTTTGTTCTGCTGAAGTGCTTCGACCGTGTTATGCATTCCGGTCGACAAAGTGTTTTGTTCAAACGATGAGTTATACCGAGATATTTTGCTGAAGATGGAATTGATTACTACCGTGCAAACACTTAGCAAAATTTGAGTTTCTCATTGAAAAGAAAATCATTACAAAAGGTGGGGACAGAGCCCGGTTACATCAAAAGTGTTGAAAGCAAAAATACAAAAAAAGAAAAAAGAAAACTAAACTAGGGGGGAGAGATTGGTGAACTCGTCCTCGCCAGCATCAAGGTTGATGGTTGGACTTGCCTCTTGGGCACCGGGCTCAGCATTGCCGGGCTGCTCTTGCACCTCGGCCTCCTCTGCGTCGGAATCTGTCTCACCGTCTCCATCTTCAAGTCCTTCCTCGGCCTCAGCTTGCAAAGCGCTGAAAACGTCGTTTGCATAAGGCACGAGGTAGACCGGTAGCGAAGCTGGAGGAGGGTTGACAAACACGTCGGTATCAGATCCCTGGCCGAGGTGTTCGCAGGTGGACTTCCAGCCGACCTTGAAGTAGATGTCTTGAGTTGCAAAGACTTGCTTTTTGTAGCTTTGCTCAGCCTCGTTAAACCCGGCGTTGTTGGCAGCCCGGCAAGCTTTATTCTCCGACTTCTTCAGGGTATCCACCTCGGTCTGGAGCTCATTTTGTTTTTTCTCGGCTGCATTCAGCTGACCGAGCAGCCTATTATTATCAGCATTGGCCATCTCGAGGGAAGCCTTAGCCCGGCCAAGCTCGGCTTGAAGGCTCTCGACCTGGCTGGCTGTGTCGTTGGCCTTTTGCCGAAGCCTGTGGATGCGCTCCAAGACGAGATGTTGTTTTTGAATGGCCTGCAAAAAAGCAAAGTTGATTAGAAAGGGGACCGAGCAGAAAGGGAACCGCGCAAACACTTGTGAAATTTTCAAAGGAACATCGACTTACCCTGGCCATAGACTTCACCGACGATTTGACCAACCGGGTGTCGGGGACGTGGTCGCTGCCGACCACGTCGCTCGGTAGTAGCAGGGCCTTGGACAGATCAAAGGCGAGCAGATGCTCTTTCTCAGCCTTGATCGAAGCCGTTGCCGGGATGTCTTGACCCCGGTGCTTCAAATGTGGACGCCAGGCCGGCACTGGGGCGGGGGCGTCAGTTGGATGCTCGGTGGTAAGCTCGGCGACTAGCTCGACGGACGGGTCTGCCCGAGCTCTTTTACCGGCACGTCTTGCGGAGGGTTCTCGGCTGGATTGCCCGGCGGATTGAGAGGCAAGGGTGACCACAGCGCCACTGGATTAACTGGCGGCTGGCGAGCGAGTTGTGACGCTCGGCATCTCGGCGGATGTGGCGGTGAGCAGGTTCTTGATTCTGCTGCGCTTTGCCATTTCTTGTTCCTCGGTCAGGAGGATGAGGGGAATGTCAGGAAGGGACGGATCTAGAGGCGGCGAAGGAGCGCGAAGGAAGTCAGTTACTCTACTCCGGCGCGGGGCAGAATACCTGTAGGTCGGTGTGTAGCCGAGTAGATTGTTGCAATCTCGGTGTGGGTACCGAAGCACGGTCCGAATTGCTTCGACGTTGGGAAATTGGTAGTTGGCTTGCAAGGCTTGGATTGCTGCAAAAGAAACAGGAAAACTGGTTAGTTACAAGATAAAGATTTAAGCTAACCGAGCACAATTGAGTAGCTTACATGAAGAACCGAAGCCCTTGTTTATAAACCAGCCCGGCACCTCGGCCGTTTCGTAATTGCCCGACACCCAGAAAAAATCGTCGTCGTGCAGATCTTTATCCGGGGTGCCGGTTACAATTTTTTCCTTGCCCGGTCTTATCTTCAAATAATATGCAAGGCCGTCACCGGTGTGGCCCATTGTGTATTGCCTTAATATCTCGGCTAGACCTAAGTTGGTGCCTAACCGATTGTTCAACTCGTGAACACCGTTGATAATCCTATAGGTGTTGGTGGACACTTGTGTGGGAGCCAGCCCGGTGCGGCGAAGGAACTCGGTTATAAGAGGGTTGAGCGGGAAACGGAGGCCCCCTTCGACTATTGAGAGCACGGTGAAGGGGCATTGGTCAAGTCTGCCCCAGGGTGTGGTCTCCTCTTCTGCCAGTTCGAGATGAACATCGGCCGGGACGCCGTAATCCTCTCTGAAAGCAGCTAGCGCGGCCGGAGTATCCACTAGAAAGCGGAATTTCCCCATTTCTGGCCGGCTTAGTGGACCCCGGCTGAGGGGTTTGGCACTGGTTATTGGATGCTGCTCGGTCCTGAGAGCCTCAGGAATGATAGTGGTCCCCTTGGACTCTGCAGGAAAAGGATGGCAAGTGTTAAGTGTGAGCGCGGTTGCGCAAAAGGAGCTGGATTTTAGCTCGGTCATTCAGAGTGCCAAACCACCTCGGTTGTCTATTCTATCTATGGAGCCCGATCGCCCAAGCAGACCAGATGTTAGCCCGGTTGAGCGACCAAGTCCTTTTGTTATCTCGGTTTTCGCTGGGGTTTGGACGAACTTGTTATTTGCTCGGTTAGGCTGGTTTTTTGGATCAAAAGAGGACCAGGAGCCCGGTTCACCCCAGTTCTTCAGTGTTCTTCATGAATATGAAGAACACCAAGAACAGTGGGAGGTTTGGTACGGATTCTAAGGCCTATGCCCTAAGAGCTACGTTTTTGTGCCCTAATGTGTGTAATATGAAAGAAAATAGCAACTCGAGGGATCGAAAACCTTACCTGTGAAGGATTGGAGCTGTTCTTCCAAGAATGAGGAATGGCAGTCGAGTCTGAGGAAATGGCTTGAGCCTCTGAATCGTCAAATAGAAGAGCAGCAGTAGGAGGAAATGGTATGATGGGGGTCATGAATATGTAAACACGAGACCGACCAAATTCAAATTCTGGCACAGACGGCGGGTTGGCTGCTCGATGACCAATGGCAGCCCGCCACGTGTCCCTATTTATGGCAACGTCAGTACTGAAGCGACGGGTTAAAGAGTCGAAGAGCCAACTGAGCTACTTCTGAAGAAGGGGACGTCAGCCGTGGCGGACAACCGGTCAAGTTTGCAGACAGTCGTTAACCAGCCCGGTTGCCCTCTGGCTTCTTGGAGACCGGAGAAATGCTATCTCGGTCGAAGTGAATAATCCCAGTCACGCTTTCGCGAACGGAATTAAGGGGCAATTGAGAGGGTGATTTATGAGCAGGCGTTGGGCCGAGGTAACGGCCGACCATATTGAGAGCCCAACGGTACATGGGGCCGAGATGATTGACCATCCGCCAAGAAGTGGGCTGCCAGAACTTGGGCCGGGCAGAACTTGGGCCAAATGTGAGCCGCCCCGGACCCAAAAGGAGCTCGGCTGGATAGCGCTTGGTTGGACCGAGCTGACTGATCAGGGGATGGCTGAAGCCAGACAAGCTGAGTGACCGGCGCCCGGAAAGGCGTGGTCAACCGAGGAGACTGTTTGACCGGCAGGAAGGCCGGCCAAAGGAGGTGCCCGGACTAGGCCCTGCCGAGATGCTGCCTAGCCCGGTCCTCCACGTATTTATCCCGTTAGGTGCTTGGGTATGAAGCATAGCATGGCCGAGGTAGAGCAGCTCGGCTGCCGAGCTCCAGCTGTGAAGTCAGGCAGTTGAGATTAGGTGATGCTCAGCAAGGTTTATGCTGACAGATGGGATAGCGGAACCACGTGTCAGGAGACGACTGGGAGTAGATACGGGGCACAGAGGGTATATAAACATGTCTGCGCCCCTCCATACAGATGATGAACACATTGTAAGGAAATTCTTACACTCAAACGCTCTCCCTTCTCTCTATCTATCCCCTGTGTGTGTTCTAACTTGATCGTCGGAGGGGTTTTCCGGCCACACACCGCCGGGTAGCTCACTGCTGTTGTGCTCGCAGGTGATCGGACAGAAACGGAGCTTGAAAGAAAGGAATACGGGCTTGCCGGAATATTTGCTCCCCGTACAATGCCCATTGGGGCACTCACAAACTAACTGTTAGTTTCTACAAAAAGGAGTAAACACTAGTTATTTTCAACTTTTTATTAAACTGCATTTAAAATGTTGAGTTGGATTATAACTATTTTAAACATGCACCATTTTGTCATGCCAGGTTGCTGGGCATTATGAGGAAGTCATTGGAACTGATGTGAGTGAATCCCAGTTAAACCCCAGTTAAAATGTGCTATGCCAAAGGGTTTAAAAAAGAGAAACAATAGTTACATAACGTCGTTATATAATAATTGTAATAATTATTGTTACTCGTTAAGATCGTTATAGTGGTGTAATGGAAATTTACATGTATAACAGTCATAACGGTCCGTTAAACACCGTTACATCTTTTTACAATATTCTAAATAGTTTCTTTTTTTTAAAAACAAAAAATAAAAATTTACAAAAAAAGGAACAAATACAAGTGATCCAAACCATAAGAAAAAATCTTCTATGATTTTTTTTCCTTATAATTTTTTTAATTTATGACATAATTTTTATTTTATAGTCCTTTCATTTAATAATTGTGAATATTTTTTATTCAGTTAGTTCAAGTATTGGTAAAAAATAATTTGTAAACATTTAAAATTAATTATTCCTAAAATTAGTAACTATTGAAATAAAATATAAAAAGCTCTATTTTTATAGTAATTTAAAAATATGAAATATATTGAATCATACTTAAAAATTAATAAAAATTGATCAAAATTTATTTTAAACTACAATAAATGTGATTCTGAAAAAAAAAATTATATGCGTATCGATAAATTTTTTTCAAATTGTGTAAAAATAAAATAAAAAATTACGATTTCAATCACCGTAATCGTTACGTTACGACCTTTATACTCTACAATTATTACTGCGTCACTAACCATTACGACGTCCAGAATCACTTTTCAAACTTTGGTGATGCCATATCCACGAGTTCAACACCGTCACCAGTAATGATTTAGAGCTCTAAATCCACCACTAGTGAGATGGAAATGAAAAAATAAAAATAAAAATAAAAAATAACACAGGACACCGCACACACTGTGACAGTGAATGCCTCTAATTAGAGACCTCAAGCTTTATTGATACTGTCACAAAGAATCTTAGGCTCCATTTGGTAAGCCTCTCAAATTATAATTCCCTCCATTGATTTGAGTGTAGTGTTTGTTTTGAGCTTTCAAATCATGATTATACACTCATTTCTTAAAACTCAATTCAAAACATAATCATTACTTTTCAAAACTCATAACTAAACACATAATTCAAAACTCAATTCAAATCAATATTTTAATTTTTTGAATATTTTTAAATACTTTAATTTTTAAACATTATGATTTTATTTTTTAAAATTTTGAAATATTTTATAAAAATAAATTCAAACTCTATTTTATAAAAATATTTTTAAATATTTTAATTTTTTTGTTTTGTATTTGGTTACGATTTGAGTGTAGAGTTATGAAAGTAGTATGGAGTTTCGAGTTATGTGTTTGGTTATAAGTTTTAAAAATAATTTCTTAATTAAGTTTTATTTTATGTGTTTGGTTACGATTTGAGTGTAGAGTTGTTTTTGAATTTAAAATATTAAAAATTTAAATTATTTAAATTTTTTGAATATTTAAATTATTTAAATATTTACGATTTAAATTTTTTGAATATTTATTTTAATTTTTTACTTATTAATTTTTTTAGATTGTTTAAATTATTTAAATATTTATGATTTAAATTTTTTGAATATTTATTTTGAAAAAAAATTATTTCCTTTGTAGTATTTTCAATTAAAAATTTGATTAATATTATGTTCTGTTAATAATAAATTTTTTTAATTAAATTTTAAAAAGAGTTTGGTTATGAGTGTTTATCAGAATTTTCAATAATTTGAAAGTAGTGTGTTTTGTTGTTGTTGGCTTTTTGGCTTTCGAAGGTTATATTTGTAATTATGAGCATGCTAGCAAGGATCAATCAGTCCTTACAGAATGTTAATTGCCAACCAATTATCAGACGATTGTGTTTTAGTTCTTTCAGCCTCAATGAAGAGGACTTTTATTGGTGGCTTTATTTAGAAAAAATTAAGTAAACAATAATTAAAGGAATGACAATTGTAATATTTCATTAAGTAAAATAAAAGACTTACAAAGATCCAAATCAGCCTCGTAGAGATTTACAGTAACAATTTACTTGAAACTACTCCTATGAACGAAGTGCAGTGCAGAAATGTAAAGAACAAGAAATGTTAAAAACTGGAAATAAAGTAAAGTAGATATAAACTGATTTTCTGGATCTGAGTCTGGGGGTTCTTTTTGAGGCCTTTCTGCTCTTTATACTGCTTAATGGCAACCGTCGAAATGGACTTCTAACCGTTGAACCATCCCTCTATGATCACTGATCATGCTTCCTTGCAGTTAGCTCCACTATGTCATATGCAGTTAGGCTTCCCTTCTAATTTTGAATTTAAATATATGAGTAACCGGTAAGGCCATGTCACCTTGCATCTCTTTGTTGATTCAGTGCTACGCAGATCTTATAAAAACCAACACTAACTGCCACGTGTATGATCACAATCAAAGATTTGAATTGTCTTCCCGTATTGCCCTTATTTTGCCACGTGTCGAACTGTGGTTGGCCCGTACAAAATATATAGCCAACATTACCTCCCGCACTAATACAACCAATACTTGGTGATATTAGTGGATCAAGGTATTTTCCCACGTCTTAGAACGTGCATGGGTTTTGCATTTTTAGAAACACAACTGTCATTCGTTGATGAACATTTGCATTAACTCCTCTTCGATCCCTTAAACATGCTCACTATCTCAGCATTCGAAAAGACCAATTCAGTTCTCATGGCTAAACAGACCTTTTCTTATCTCGATCAAGCATATGAAGAGTTGTTTGATAATACCATTTGTCCTCGAAAGAATCTTCATGTATTGATTACCCACCTTTACCCACCTTCCTATATTCAAGTCATGGAAGCTTTTGCAAATTATCAACCTCTAGATTACGAACATACTGTCCACAATCCTTTGATTCAGAAATTTGCACATATGGACATTGGAAGCTCTTCCTCTAAACCAAAGCCTTCTGGGTGGGATGAAGCTGCAACTTCTTCCTCTTCTAGGGCTTGTGGTTGGGAAGCTGGCCGGAATTAAGAGAGCGAGTCAACCATCATTTTGTTGAGTTCATTGACCCTCTAGAATTCCCTTCCGATGCTCGGAGTTCAGTGGTTTATCCCTACGTGCCCATCGACCGCCGACGTTATTTGGAAGACAACCTACTCGTAACGTGGTACACATCTTCCGTGCCTACGAAAATAGTACATGCCACTCCTCGCCCGGAAGAAGCACAAGGGTATACCCTTTTATTCTTAGCTCAGAAGGCTAAACTTTACTCTTCTGACTGGCTTGACATCGTCAATAGCCCCCGATTTCCCCCTACTTTCGAGATGGAAACTCCTGCACCTCCTCTTCCACAAGACCCTCACTCAATGGAGGAATTGAGGCATACTCTCTCTGAGGACCAGTTTCCCCATTCCTATCACCCTTCATCTCCTCCTACTAAAGATCAGTGAAATCAAGCCCAACTTCTGCTTATGGCATTTTCCCATTTGCCCTTCAATGTTCTTGAGGACGATGTTCCTTTCAAGAACTTTCGATGGGCTTGTGACATTGTGACCCGGGGTCATATTCTCAACCCCATCGTCCAAGCAGAACTTCAAATGTTCTTGGACCAACTCCCACTACTCCTTTATTGGCATCACAATTCTGTCGCCACTACTCAGTCCTTGGACCAAATCTTAGCCAATCGAGTTCACACCCGGTATGAAGCAGAGAACCTCATTGATGAATACGATGATTTTAAGAATAAAGATTCTGCATACTGGGATGACCTGGATATGGACGAGACAGAACAAGGGCTGAAAGAGACAGAGTTTGAAATAAAAGCTGAAAAACTTTTTTACCAAGTAAGAGCATATCAACTTCAGCAGCCAAGCTTGAAGAAGATAGAAGACAGAATAAAAAAGGAATAGAAGTTTATTGACCATAGCTGGGCCAAATTCCATGATCTTGTCATTTACTCTGTTCCTTACTTCTATGAGCTTGAATATGTACCTAAGCAAGGCTTCTGATGTAATCGATCCTATCTTAATAAAGCTTAAGATATTTTCTTTTATTTGGCATGGTCTGATTCTACCCCATTTGTCGAAGTCAAACAAACTTAAGGCTTCAAAATCAACAATTCCATCCTTCGTATCTTAATTCAATCACGCCTAATGAAATACTGAAAACCCAAATTGAATTTTATCCAACTTATAAAGTGTAATTAACAACTTTCTCTGGTTTCCTCTTAGAATCAAAGCTTCGAATTTATCAAATCTGACCTTCAAAACTTGATTTGATCATACGCAGTTCTCCAACATATGGTTAATACAATCAAATGATTTCAACTCAACTAATTTTCTTTCAATCAAACAGTCCATATTTTCCAAAATATGAAAACCTCTTTTAAAAACTGCATTGTTTTACTCCAAAAAAGTGATTCATGCTGTGTACCATCAAACCAACTAGTGGTTATGGCACTTGGAACAACAATTTCTAATCTTAAGGTATTTCAAATTCCTCTTCGAAGGATTTTACTGTTGCTGACAAACCTTGAAACAGGCCCTCAATCCTTTTGAAGTAAATGAATACTTGAATATTCTTATATCCTTAGGCATGGAATGCGCTTTGAAGTCGACTCCCTGCCTTCGAAGCTATTTGTTATCGGATCTTGGCGCCAAAATTTGGCTTCGAAGCCACATTTTTTTTTCGAAGCTAACATCAGTATTTGAGATGTGTTTCCCTCCAAAACTATCAATATTGAGGGAAACCTTTCGCATCCATACTTTTAGTACTTTTTGTGAATTTCGTCCGTGTAAAACGATTGGGTATATTTTTCAGACACAATTTTTAAAACCCTTTTATTTTGTGTCTTGAATTCACATGTTTGTCTATCGCACAAACCCTTCATTTCTACCGACCTTCATTTCCTTTCTACTCTCTTTCCCGACTTCGTCCTCTGAGAAAACTCTCCATCAATTGAAAATACCAGTTGTAGAGCGTGTGAGTCCGTCTGTAACCTTGAAAAGGCTTATTGACGCAGAGTGCGAGAAGTACAAGGCTGGTGAGAAAAGTGCCATTGACGGACGCATCTTCATTCATCGTCGTCATAAGCAGCAAGAGTATGTGCTTGGGCCTATCTTCAGGGAGATTCCTACTGAGCTTCCAACTCTATATCCGCGTCTAGAAGACCATTGTCTCCTCTACGAAGGTGGTCTTAACTGGGGAAGCTGGAGGATGAACCGCCCCCATCGCTGTTGGCCCACGGTGAGACTAGAGTGACAACAATGGTATGATCGGGTTGTCCTTGATAGGACTCTGGATCTTCAAGAGCTCTGCCTTTTCGACGCCCTCCAATTATCCAGGTTCACTATTCCAGAGGACCCTTTCTTAATACCTGCTGCCCTTTGCTTTTGGAATTCCGCTTTTAATTTCTTTCAATTCAAATGTGGGATGATGGCCCCTACTGTTCTGGATATCTGCCATTTATTAGGATTGTCCCCTACTGGAACCCCCATTGGACCAGATTATCCTAACCTACAAACCCCTTTTTCCCTCCTCTCTCTTAACTCATCTTATAGGGAATTATTTTCTTTCATATTATATTGGTTTTGTAAATTCCTTTTTTGCACCTCTTCTCAGAAGATCATGCCTGAATTTGCCCCTTTTGCCAAAGCCCTTATCTTACAGAAAAAGGTGGCCTTAGCTCCATACGTTCTAGGTCACGTATATAGAGCTTGTTCCCTTTTTTTGTGAGAAACATTTGGATGCTAATCAAGGAGTTCTATTTTGAATAGTTCAGTTTTGGCTTTTTGCATATTTCACTGAGCTACAATCTAAATGCCTTAAGTTTTTGGAGCCAAATCCTACTACTCATGGCATGAGGCTAGCCAATGTTTCACTCTACCCCTCTACCTTTGCCTTTTACTTCTCTTTCTTCCACCAACTCCCGGCTTCTGTCCTTTTGAACCTACCAACATTGGCCCATCCTGGTTGAAGACCTTTCTAAGTGATAGGCTCTGCTCTTCACCCCAACACAAGAATATATGGGCTTCTATTCTGATCCCTAGAGAGTTATTTCTCGGGACCCTGAACCCTAGAGATTACAAATGCATTGCTGAGCCCTACTGCCCTGCTCAATTTGCTAGGCAATTTGGTTTCTCACAAGGAGTCCCAATACCTCTCTGTAGCCAAAGCAACTTAAGCCTTACCAGCAGGGACTTGAAGGTTCGAAGATCCAGATTAGAAGAAACAACTTCTAAATTCATCCAAGACTTTATTGACTTTGAGTATTTCCCTTTCATTCCTCAAAGTAACATATTGAAAAGGTGTCAGAACTAGTGGATGACAAACATGGAGGTGCGCTTAGCCATTCCTCCTCAAGACCTGTTAATGGTACTGGATGTGCCCCAAGCCAAGCCCAAAGAAGCTGGAGCTGTCACCTCTTCCATTTCTCCTACCATTTCAGTTCCTGTGCTTGCCACCACAAAGTCTATTCCTACTGCCTTAACTCCTCCTAGAGTTACTCGAGCTGCCTTGAAAAAGGGTATGTATCCTTGTTTTTTTCTCTTCTTTTCCTTTATAATGCTCTTACCCTTATTTTTTTTTTCTCTGGTGTAGGTGATGCGGATTCCTCACAGGGAGATTCTTCTCAAAAGGTCCAAGCTTTAAACCTTCTTAGGAGCAAACAACAACAACAAAAGAAAAGAAAGCTTTTACTTGATCCTGAAGAGGAGGCACCTGTGGTTCATGCAGCAGAAGAAAAAGAAGTAGAAAGAGAGGAGGCAGAACGAAAGCAAGAGACACCTTTAAAAAGAAGGAAGAAAATGACTGTATATCTTGCTGATTTCACTAGAGATCCCATCCACGAAACATCTACTAAGGCAGTGCAAGCAGAGCACTCCAAAAAACTTATTGTGTTTCAAAGGGCTGATAAGAGGAGACAACAACAAATGCTTAGGGATGAAGCTGTTGCCGCTGATGCACTCCAAAAAGAGGTTATAAGAAGACAACAAGCTGCTGGACACTACACTCTTCGCAGCTCTCCAATCATAGCCACTACCTTTGAAACCAGTAAGTTCCCTCGCACTTCTATACATCTTTCTCAAATTCTCAATACTAAGGCTTGACATTCTATATTTCTTCTTTTGCAGCAACAATTACTTTGCCTACTCTTCCAATAAGGATTTCCTCAGTTTCAGTTGAAGTTGAACAGTCTCAAAACGTGGAACCCTTTCAAATAATACTCCCACTTTCTGGCCCTATATTTTCCATACACTTCCTGAAGCCAAGTATTCCTACGTCACTTTCTTTTGGCTCAACTCCATACCTCCCTCATTTGTCTTTCAATTTTACTCAATTTGATTCTCTTTCGAGCCTTGCTTCTCCTCTCTCTCCTAAGGAAATTCCAACTGTTACTTCATCTTTGATGGTAGTTGATTCCTATAGAGAAGGTACTGGTAGCTTTCCAATCCATCATCCATTATCTTTGTCTAGCTCCAGTCCTTCTTCTCTTGACCAACTGGTAGCCAAAACTATAGAGACTGCTAAGGATACTCCACATTCTTCTCCTATTCCTATGCAGTCATTTCTTCCTTCTACCAGAGCTCTTTTTGCACATTTCATGTCAATGGATGAGGTAGATATCTTTGAGGCTAGACTAGGTAGTCTTTTTGACATACCTTCCACCTCTCCAATGACTAGCAATGAGACTGAGCCATTAGTTCAAGCTGATTCTCTGCTAAAAATTTTTGAGAGCTCTTCCTCCAGTGATAAGACTTCTTTGCCTTCGATAGACTTGGACAGCTGTCTGGAGCTGCTGGCATCTTTTTCGAGGATTCCTTTCGAAGTCATACAAAGGCCTATAATTAAAAATGGCTTCCTCCAGTGTTGCAAGGTTATTAAGCAATCTGGCATAGATGTCTCAAGTTATTTATCTCAAACAGCAGCCACCATTGATTTTTACATTAACATTTGTCATGCTGCTAAGGTTGCAGAGGAGAAATTGGTGAGAGATCGGAGCTTGGTTTTCAAAGTACATACTGAAGTGTCAGAATTGAAGGAACAACATTCATCTGTCTCCCAATTTCGAGCTCAACTATTGGAGAAGAAAACTCAACTTGAAGATGAGCTATCAGCAGTCAACCAAGCCTTAGATCGAACTACCACCAAATTGCAGATTACCAATCAAGGACTGGCTGATCGAAAGCAAGAGATGGCTACAACCATCCAGTTGTTCCCATCACTTCAGAATAGAGCATCTATTGTAAAAGAACAATTGAGACATTGTACTGACTTCTGGGCCAATCTATGGCTACATGTACTTAACTCTTTATAAAATAAAAATTCTTATTTATCGTTTGAGTGCTCTCATGTTCTTTTATCTAGCACTTATTCTATTCCTTGTGTTTCCCATACGGTTGGATAATAAGGCTTCAAATATCTGCCATTAATTTTCTTGGAATGTACATATCCATTCAAATTTTTCAAATGATATGCTCCCATAGGCAAGACTCTATGAACTTGATACAGTCCTTCCCAATTAGGTGACCATTTACCAAACTTGTGACTTTTAATCCCTATTGGGAGTATTGTCTTCCATACCAAATCACCGTCATCAAAACTAATGTGCTTGACTTTTTTATTATAATTTTTGGCTGCTTTCCTCTTTTGGAAAAGAATGCTATTTAATGCCAGAATTCTAGCTTCATCTATACTTTCTAATTCCAAACACATACTCTGATGGTATTGCTCAAGATCTAACTGATCTTGACATTTCACCCTTAAGCACTTAATATTAATTTCCACAGGTAACATTACATCATGCCCATATGCTAAGACATAAGGAGTGATTCATGTACTTGATCTTGGTGAAGTCCTATAAGCCCACAATACATCCAACAGCAAGTTATGCCAATCCCTGGGATTATCTTCCACAACCTTGTGAATTCCTTTTTGAAAAGACTTATTGGATGATTAAGCTTGTCTATTGCCTTGTACATAATAGGGAGTAGAATTAACAAGGCTAATTCCAAACTCTGCAACAAAAGACTTTACCATCTTCCCATCAAATACAGTCTCATTATCAATAGTTATAGTCTGTGCGATACCAAATCTGTGGATCAAATCTTTAATGAATCCAATGACTTCAGTTTGGTCTACAGCCTTATATGGCTTAGCCTCGACCCACTTAGTGAAGTAATCTGTGGCCACTAAGATGAAACAATGATGCTTCAAAGAGGGTGGGTGTATTTTTCCTATCATATCCATAGCTCATCCTCTAAATGGCCAAGGCTTCACAACCGCATGCAAATCAGTTATGGGTACATGCATTATTGTGCTATGCCTTGGCATGCCTGGAAACCTCTAGCATATTCTATACAATCCCTAAGGATGGTTGGCCAATAGTAAGAATGTCTTCGAAGTAGCCATCTCATCTTCACACCAGGCTGATGAGCACCACAGATGCCTTCATGAACTTCAACCATTGTTGTTAATGCTTCCCTTGGGCCTAAACATTCCAATAATAAACCATCTGCCCCCCTTTTGTTGAGAGCATTATTATACATTATGTATTGCATAGCTTACAATTTAATTTTTCTGTTGGCTTTCGAAGATAGGCCAGCCAGATACTGCATTATTGGATGCTTCCAATCTTGTTCTTGTAAATCATTATGATTGACTTCCAAGACCACATTCCTTTTATTTAAGGATGGTATTACTTTCAGATATGTTGTTTGACTTATGTCCCTTTGAGTATCATCCTTTCTCTTGAAATTCGAAGCTTTCTGAGCCACATCATTAGCTTTATTATTCAAGAATCTTGGGACATAAGTTACATTTTCTATCTGAAATTGAGAAAGCAGATGCAATGCAACAACATAGTATGGCAACATGCTTACACTTTGACATTTGAAAATCTCTTCACCTGGTTAACTACTAATTGAGAATCTCCAAATATGTCAACTGCATGAGCTTGTAATCCAATAAGTATTTCCAGTCCCATTATTAAGGCCTCATATTCAGCTAGATTATTGGAACAAGTAATTTCATTCACTCTGAAACCATGTGTGGTTTCTACTCCTTGTGGTGACTTAATTACTACAACAATTCCGGTTAAACCATTGGCTTTTGATCCATCGAACCACATTTGCCATGGTTCAACACTAGCCATGCCAAGTTCCATCATCTCTTGGCTTTCTGCTTGACATGGACGTTCTGCCAAACAGTTAGCTAAAACTTGTCCTTTTACTGCCTTTAAGGGGACATATTCTAAATGAAATTCTGATAAAGCTAGTATCCATTTGCCAATTCTTCCTCTCAATATGAGTCTAGATAACATATATTTAACCAAATCTGTGGTTGCAATTACCAAGATAGTTGTAGGCAAAAGATAGTATCTTAATTTCATTGCAGCAAAATACAATGCAAGGCACAGCTTTTCTACAGCTAAGTATTTACATTCACAAGAATTTAGAAACCTACTAAGGTAATAGACAACTTGCTCCTTGCCTTCATCATTGTCTTGGGCTAAGAAAACTCCCAATGAATCCTCTGCTGCAGCTATGTACAACTTTAAGAGCTTATCACCCCTTGGTGGCATCAGCACTGGAGGGTTGGCTAAGTAGGCTTTGATTCCTTCGAAAGCAGTTTAATGCTCTGTTGTCCACGCAAACTCCTCTTCATCTTTTAACCTTAATAAGGAAGAAAAAACTTTAGTTTTCCCTGCAGTATTAGAAATAAAGCTTCGAAGAAAATTAACTTGCCCAAGGAATTTTAATTGAATTCCATTTTTCTAATTAAAAAAATTACACCTCATTATTATATATTTTTTACTAGATTGACTCTAAAATAGGTAACAAAAAAATACATATCTTAAATGAAAAAAAGATATTAGCCTTAATTATTATTTTACATACTTTTTTATTCAGTTAGATGGAATTAAATAAAAGATTAAAAAAATATCATAGCATTCCTTAGTGAACATTAAAATATATAACTAATAATTCATATTATTAAGTCGTGTTATACTTGGATTTATATTGAAAAATAATCAACCTTAACTTGCTAATTTTATATATTGCTTGAGTTGTGTCGAAAATTCTCATTCTTATCCCCAATTAACTTTAGTTATTATAGTATTGGTAAGCTAAAAAATAAATATTCGATTCAACTAATTGAAGTTCAACTATTATATATACATATATATATATATATATATTTGTTATTTAAATTTTGTTAGATTGTAATGCAATAGAAATAAATTTTTTTCTTTTTTGTTTTATTCAAATATTTTTTTTTTTTTTAAGTAATGATATATGAAGGGTTCAATTTAATTCATCTTAAACCTCTAATAACTCAGAGCCGCCCCTGGCATTAGTTCGACCTCTCAAAATTGTTCTCCATCGTCACTCGCCTTCTACGAAAGCTAGGCGGCATGATAGCCATTTGGGGCTACAACAACATACTATCAGCCCTGAATTCAACCCTGTAATGAAGCGATTCCACGAGTTAATAAGCTGTAAGTAATCATATACATGCTTTGGATCATCCATGTTTGTAATCTTAAAATGTAAGGGTCAATAATTTCATCTCATATGGATTTCTCACCTTTAAAAGCATCTTGTATGTATTTATTAATAGGAGTCCCCTTGTTTTATGTATAGGAGTGAGAAAATTAGATAAGAAATAAGATCGCTTAGAGCATTACTCTTAAATGTTATAATTATGGTTGCCTTGCCCCATTTTATAAGGGAAATTATATAGTGGTCCTACGGCAAGTATATACTGTATCTCAATGCGATTTTTATCTATTTAAATAATAATAAGAACCATCACTTTATGTTGAATTTAAGTGACAATTTCAATCTTTGCAAACTCTATTTGAAAAGTGTAGTTAGTACTTGTACGAGTATGAAATAATCTTCTCGTATAATTCTGTTGATCAAGTTTGCACTCTTCCAAACGTCGTCGCTTTACTACTTGAAAACATAAACGTGAGCTAACCGGCGAGTGTGTGCCGGAAACCTCTCTGATGCCTAAGTTAGAAAAATAGACACAAAAGCTATGTGTATTTGATAGTAAGAATTGTGTTACCTGTAAATAGGTCCTCTCATGGGCTTTCATAGATTTCACCTAGCACAATCCTAACAGGACTCCAACTCTCCTTACAAGAGTTCTCCTAGGAATCACACTCCCAAGGATAATGCTTATCCTGATAACACCCTACTCACTACTAACCAAGTGAGATGGTTGCAACTCTTACCTCGGCTGGCACCAGACTTAACCGTGCTCACACAGCTTGGTGCTACTTTAGGCAACACTGTCAGTCTTGACTTTGTGATGATGCCCTGCGGAGCTCCTTACAGCTCGGTCCTTCTTCACTAATACCTCGGTCTGCTAAAGGGTTTAGCCTGGGATAGCCAGGTCAGGCCCCTAGCAGCCCATCTCAGATCGACCTGATGCCAAGATGATCTAGGACCGCCCATACCAATCATTTATCTCAGCTCGCAGTTCGGCCCAATCGTCCAAGATAAATGAACTTAGCTCGGTCCAAACTACACATAAATTACCCTCTCAATTGCCCCTTGATTCTATCTGCGTGGCATGATTGGGATTAGACTTCTCAATCCACACTAAGATATTCGAACCAACCAAACCAAAATAATTAACCCAACTGAAAAAACATTCAACCCAACCAAGCTAAAATATTCCACTCCAACGAGCTAAAAACGTTCTATCAGTAGGTAGCTCGGTCTTGAAGAATTGCGCCGGTCGTACAGCCCAACTGACATCGTGTCCTTGCTAGGACATATGGCATGCGCCCATTGCGCCTCCGTACTGCGACAACCCTCCCATACTAACCCAAATTTTTTTGAAAAGTCCCGCCACTTATGCTTTTATGTCACACAAAACCTGTCTATTATTCGAACAATAACCTTCACTGTTCATCTTCTCTCTTGCAAACCCTTGTTTTCTTGAGCTCTTAACACTCACTTTCTATGCTCAAATCTCAATCCAAGCATAAAAACCGCTCATTCTACTCGTCACAGATGCAAGTGCTCATTCTGTCGACTGGACTATGATTTCATGCCCTAAATTCGTAAGTTCCTCATGCTATTTTCTCTTTTCTACTAATATACTTCTGTTTATTTCTAAAGGATGGTGTCTTCATCACCAAATATGTGTGTATTTACACTAAAGCCTAAACCAATATCGAAAACCTTGAAACTCCATGAGTAAACCTGGAAACACAAACACACTAACTGGGACTAAGAACCAGTCTAGAACTGTGTTTTTTATCCAAAATAATACTGCGACTGGAGTAAGACCTTTTTCGCGACTTTAGGCCCGCCTCTGATCGGACTAGAAATCCCACGCTCAACAAACCGAGCTACAATGTTGTTCCTGCCCCTTGACCGAACTGAATTTACCTCTATTCTAAGAACTTGCTTTTAAAACTAAACTGTTTCGCTTCCCAATTGTTTCCGTAGCCGACCAAAGCCTAGAACGTGCTTACCTTCTGCCGAGCTAGTTTTAATTTAATTTTGTTATTCAGCCCGATTTATCACTTGGGCATAACCCCTCTTTTCTATTTCCACTTTGCAGAGTTGACTAGGTTGGCCAGGCACACTCTTGTACTTTGCCCCTGGGCGACTTTGCTCAACCGAGCCAACCAAAGCCACAATTGCGCTGAGCTAGGCGGCCGTGCACATATTAACGTAGCAATAAGTTAATGGGCAAATACCGATTTCTGGTGGACTCCCCTGGAGCCATGGCCAAATTTCGAAGAGATTACTACATTCCAGACGACGTCTATCTTTCCTTAGCCGAGTTGGACACCACACCATGGGGCAAGTCAGGCTTTGTTCCCTTTACCGTGGTGTCCATTGTAGAGGGGGGGACTTCGATTTCCTGTCCAACCCTTAATCTATGAATTCCTTAGACAAACCAGACTATGCCCCACTCAATAATCAACCAACACCTATAGGATCATTAACGGGATTGCCAAGCTAAATCGTTGCCTTAGTCTCAACCTTAGTCTGGCCAAGCTATTCCATCAATATTCACTCGGCTAGAATGACAACGGCTGGGTTTATTACCTTAGAGTCAGGAGAGGCCGAGAGAAGATTGTCAAGAAAACACCGGACAAAGACTTAAACGACGATGACTTTCTCTGAGTGTCAGGAAATTTTGAAGACCAAGAATCCAAAACACTGAACTATAATATAAACTGGAATAAAAGGACAGCTGGTAAGAGCAATCCGGTTTAATTTTCTTTGTTATTTAAACAACCACCGTGCTAACCCTTGTGATTGTCCTTTGTGCAGATTTGAACCAGCTTAAATCCAACTACGTCTACGCCAATCAAGACGCCCTTCATGCCGCACTTCGATACCGCCATCGAGATTGGACCGAGCTGCTGAATTTTAAGCTGATCTACTGGTATAGTGGAAAGAGAAAAACTAAGGTTACTGACTTTCTTCTTGAATCCTCACCAGAACCGGACCCCAACTTGCCCCAAATCAATCTTATACCACTTACTGAAGAGCAAAAGATGGCAAAAAAATGAGTTGTCCGTGCCCTCATCACCAAACAGACTACGGCCATGAATCTTGAGGCCCAGACCGAGCTGCCTTCAGCCGGTCAGGTATACGAGACCGTGGTCGCCCTTTCTACCACCAAGGCCTTGTCATCTCGGCCCAGCAAGAGGCCCCGTACTTCGGCTAACCAGTCACAGCAACTAGAGAATGAGAAAGAAACCAAGCAGCATCAGGCCGTGCTCCCTCAATAATCCCCAGTTGGACGCCGTGCTACACCATTCCCCACACCGTCATGGACACCAGTTGTGTTCTTTATGGGCCGAGTTATGACTACGTCAGATTTTATGCACCGAAAATGACCACCTTTTGGCTTTTAACTTAGCCAAGGGTGTCTGCCATCTAGTTGACATAGAACACCACGCCCATCTGACCGAGCTGAAGGCCATACGGTCTGCCAACAAATTGCTAA
This sequence comes from Camellia sinensis, assembly GCF_055761805.1. Lineage (NCBI taxonomy): Eukaryota > Viridiplantae > Streptophyta > Magnoliopsida > Ericales > Theaceae > Camellia > Camellia sinensis. Next base: position 189,201,510 of record NC_138961.1, on the reverse strand, counting down.
TTCTGGTAACCGTGAATTCTAGGAATTTTTGTCTTTCTATCTTATTGCTCGGTTTGTCTAAATTTTTTGAGGATGATATGCAAGCCCTACAAAAGAACCAAATCACCCATCAACACGTGCTGGAATTGCGAAGAATGACCAATGCGGCTATTGCAAACGACAAAGCCCTATTGCAGACGACAAAGCCATGGAAGCCAAGCTGAAAGAGCTTCAATCAAAATTTGCCGATCTGAGCGCCGACCTCGATCGCTTGGCCGAGCTTCTTAGTACGGCTGAGGAGGACAAACAAAATGCTCTAGCCGAGCGGAAGGACCTTTACCTTCGGGAGCTGGCCAAATTAGACAAAAAGAAAGTTGCCGAGATAAAGGCAATTAAAAAGCAGATGGAGGATACCGAAGAGCGCGGTTTTAAAGAGAGTGAAGAGATCTATGTCAAGCAATGTGAGGCCGCAAAAGATATTTTCTTCAAGAGTGGTTGGAAAGCCCCGGCAGAGAAGCTCGGCCACGCTCCGGACTCAGACATCTTTTTGAATCCCCCTTCACATTCCATACCAAGCTACATAGTAGACTACGCAAATGCAGTCCAACAGAAGCTTCTCCAAGAGGGGGATGAGGAAGAGGAGACCCCTGATCTTGTAAATGCTCCACCTGTTGACATTGATCTCGATCATCAGCCTGCACTGCCAAGCATGGTTGATGTGGAGCCTACGACCAAACTATCCCAAGAGGTAGCTGCCCAAACCGGCCTACCCAGTGGCGAAGTCTGGGTTGACCTAGACACTGACCTCGATGATTTGTTCGCTTGACACCAAAACCTGTTTTTCTTTTTTGTCACATTTTTTCCTTTTGTTTTGATGAAATATAACCAGGTTATACACCCCACCTTTTGTACTTAACTTCTAATGAATAAAAGAAACTTTTCTTTTTTCACATCTTCTTGTTCGGTTACATCACTTTTCCGCTTTATAGTGTATCATTTTTACTGCAAGCCCAGCCGGCCTAGTTAGCTCGGCCTTTCCTTATCCTATCCACTTTTTTCAGCCGAGGTACTTATCTCGGCTGAAAAACAACTTGGAAAACTAAAAAACCTTTGTAACCGAGATTTTTTGCCTTAATCTTTATCTCGGCTAAAAAAAAAGGTGTTGATCAAACCTGCCAACTTACTTGAGCCTAGATCCTTATCTTGGCTGAAGAACGAAAAAAAGTGTTGGTCAAACTAACCAACCTTCTTGAGCCTAGATCCTTATCTCGGCTGAAAAACGAAAAAAGTGTTGGTCAAACCTACCAACCTTCTAGTCTAGATCCTTATCTCGGTTAAAGAAAAAAAAATGTTGGTCAAACCTGCCAACTTTCTTAAGCCTAGATCCTTATCTCGACTGAAGAACGAACTAAGTATTGGTCAAACCTGCCAACCTTCTTGAGCCTAGATCCTTATCGCGGCTGAAGAACGAAAAAAGTGTTGGTCAAACCTAGTAACCTTCTTGAGCCTAGATCCTTATCTCGGCTGAAGAACGAAAAAAGTGTTGGTCAAACCTGGCAACCTTCTTGAACCTAGATCCTTATCTCGGCTAAAGAAGAAAAAAGTGTTGGTCAAACCTGCCAACCTTCTTAATTGCCCCCAGTCGGGTGAACAACTTTTACAAACAGAGAAAAGAATGTTTACCGAAAAAATGTCTACTTTTTTATTGAAAAATAAAAATTACAAATGTTTACGAAAAAGGTAAAATAAAATACTCTGAGATTAGTCGTGTTCCATGGCCATGGAATAGCTCTGTCGTCCATATCTTCTAAGTGATATGCCCATTTTCCAGCCAAACCAATCACTCTGTATGGTTCTTCCCAATTAGGTCTTAATTTTCCATCTTCAAGTATCGTGGTGTTTCCCATAACCTTGCGCAGTACCCAATCTCCAATCTTGAATTGTCTCCACTTTATTGTATTTCTTGGACAATTCCTGTTGATGCGAGGTAATGTGCACCAACGCTCTCTCTCTTCTTTCTTCTGTAAGGTCGAGTTCTAGGGATATGGTCTCGCCATTCAAGTCGGGATTAAAAGTTTCACTTCTGATGGTGGGGAGGCCAATTTCCAAAGAGATTACTGCCTCCATGCCATAAGCCAAGGAAAAAGGTGTTTCACCAGTCGATCGTCGAGGTGTAGTTCAGTAAGCCCATAAGATATGGGGAAGTTCCTCAGCCCAATTGCCTTTTGCCTTTTTCAATCTCTTTTTCAGGCCATCCAAGACTACTTTGTTGGAAGCCTCAGCTTGGCCATTGGCTTGGGGGTATGCCGGCGTAGAGTTGTAGAATTCTTTCTTGTATTTTTTGCAAAAATCCCTGAAGATTTTTCCATCAAACTGAGTGTCATTGTCAAATATTAAAGCCTTGGGTATTCCAAATCGAGTTATAATGTTTTCCAAACAAACTTCTTGACGCCCTTTTCTTTTATGGATGCGAGTGTTTTTGCTTCTACCCATTTTGTAAAGTAGTCCGTTGCTACGAGAAGGAACTTTCTGTTGCCTGGCGCGATTGGGAGTGGTCCCACTATATCCAAGCCCCATACTGTAAAGGGCCATGGGCTGGTTAAAGGTAGAAGCTCTCTGGTCGGTTGATGACTTTTTTCTACGAACTTCTGACATTTCTCACACTTCTTGGCATATTTCTCTACGTCTACTTACATATACGACCACCAATACCCTTGTGAAATTGCCCGGTAGGCTACTGATCTTCCCCCTTGGTGGCTTTCTCAAACGCCTTCATGTATTTCGAACAAAAATACCTCGACTTTACTGGGATAGACACACTTCAAGTAAGGTCCTGTGAAGGATTTTTTGTACAATGCTAATGATGGGGAGAGCCAAAATCGTTGTGACTTTGCTCTGACTTTGTTGGTTTCTTTCTTTTCTTTAGGTAAGATGCCATCTTTTAAAAACACTATAATGGGATCCATCCAAGAAGGGCCTAGATCGGCACAACATGCTTCGGCTGCTTCCAGCTCTTAAATACTTGGTCTGGGTAGGAAGTCAATTAACAATGGGTGTGGGATAGATGTATCTACCATTGACGTGAAACCGACCAACTCATCTCTTTACTATTTTCCTCTCGGCCGATTTAGTCTATCCAAACTACTTCAAACTTCATGATCTTCTTTCTGACCAACTCTTGGTACTTAGCCATTCTATTATCCTTTGCTTGTAGTCTCCCGAAATTTGGTTGACTACCAGTTGGGAGTCACTGTATACTATCAGCTCAGTGGCCTTTATGTGAAATGCTGGCTTCAAACCAGCTAACAATGCTTCATACTCTGCCTCGTTGTTGGATGCTGGAAAGCCAAGGTTGATTGCCTATTCAATGGTCAAGCCTTCCGATGAGATGAGAATTGTGCTGAGTCCTGCACCATGTCTGTTGGATGCTCCATCAACGAAGAGCTTTCACACCTCTCCTACAAACAACTTCCAGCAAATAGATAGATCTGATGACACCTTAGGATTAGCGACGTTGCCGCCGGTGCTATTTTCTTCAAAGTTATTGGTTGTCGTTATGATCTGGTCCTCACTGTTTAGGACTAGACTATCGGTCGAGTCTTCGTTTGGCGTATTATGGGTTGCTCCTTCTTTTCTTTCTGAAAGGCTGAATGGTTTATTATGTAGTTAAGTGCCCTACTGCAGGGGCTGTACTATCCCTGCGACACTTTTCCTCATTTTCCCAGTTAAGTCGATCGAGCAAACCTAATGACTTCCTGAGGCAAATTTGGCCACGAAGTTTGCTAAAGCTTGTACTTTATTACGGTTCTTAGCTGAAACTTAATGTCGAACTACCCTAACTCCACTGCCCATTTCAAAATTCTTCCAGAAAAATCGCCCTCTCAAACAAGGCTTTTAATGGGAAAGCTATTAAAATAATCACAGTGTGGGCATGGAAGTAGTGCAACAATTTTCTGGAAGCCATCATCAAAGCTAAGGCCAACTTCTCCAATGGCAAGCACCTTGTTTCGGCGCCTAGCAATGTCTTGCTAACATAAAAGATTGGCAGATGTTATATTTCCTTAGCTTGTACCAACACTGCGCTGACAACATGTTGAGAAACCGCTAAATATAAAAAGAGTTCATCCCCTAGTATTGGGGTTACCAACAACGGTAGGGAGGCCATGTATTCTTTCAGGCTTTTCAGAGTGCGGTCGCACTCGTCATCCCACTTAAACTTGGTCTTTAGTGCCTGGAAGAACGATCAACACCTATCTAACGACCAACTTATGAATTGGTTTAGCGCAGCTGCTAGGCCAGTGAGATGCTACACTTCCTTGACTGTGTTGGGCCTCTCCAGATCTTGGATGGCTTTGATTTGAGATAGATCGGCGTCTATACCCCGGTTGGTCATTAGAAAGCCCATGAATTTTCTTGACCACACGTTGAACGCGCACTTGGATGCGTTCAGTCGTAGCTTGTGAGACTTCAAAATTTGAAACATCTCATCTAAGTCCTTGAGATGGTCCCCCTCATTCTTAATTTTGACCACCATATCATTTATGTAAGCTTCCATTGTTCTGCCTAACAATAGCTCAAACATTTTGGTGATCATCTGTTGAAATGTTGCCCCTGCATTTTTTAGGCCAAAGGGCATGACCTTATAATAATATAATCCCTTGGGAGTTGTAAACGATGTGACCTCCTGGTCTTGTTTAAACATAGCGATCTGATGATAACCGCGATATGCATTAAGAAAGCTAAGTCAGTTATGCCCTGCAGTTAGGTCCACCAATTGGTCTATTCGTGATAGAGGAAAACTGCTTTTTGGGAATGCTTTATTGGCTGTTTTGTAGTCCACGCAAACGCGTCATTTGCCATTCTTTTTTGGTACCATTACTGTGTTGGAAATCCACCTGGGATAGTGTACTTCTCTTATTGCTCCTGCTTCCAGCAGGTTTCCCACTTCTTCCGCCACTATCTCCGCATGGTGGTGCCGATCGGCAAGTTCGCTGTATAATTGGTCTGGCAGTTTGATGGACATTGAGTTGATGGTAGATGAAATTGGGGTCAATGCCAAACATGTCATACGCTGTCCAGGCGAACACTTCAATATTAGAGGTCAAAAATTCCATGATCTCTATTCTTTCGGTGCTAGATAGGGATAAGCCGAGCAAAAAGAACCTCTCTGGGTTTTCCTCCTCTATCCTTACCTCTACCAAGTCTTCAACTGCCTTCTGTCAGCTGCTTTGTTGACGTCTGCGGACAATTCGTTGCTTTCTGGCTCTTCTACCATTTGTATGAACCCTTTTGCAGCTCGACTGCCGTCTATTGTAATGAAGTACTGTTCGGACATGATTTTGTCTCCTAAGACTTCTTCAACCATTCTGGTTTCGTTAGGGAACTGTAATACCTGGTGGTAAGTCGATACCACCGCTCACATGTCGTGCAACCATGCTCTTCTCAAGATTATGTTGTAAATAGAAGGGACTTTCAGTACCCAAAATTCTACCTATTTTGTCATCGTTCCTGCCTTAACTGGCAGAATTATCTTGCCAATCGGCCATTTTGGCATTGAGTTGAAGCCGACTAGGGGAGATGTTACGGGTGCTAAGTTTTTGTCCTCTAATTGTAGTACATTATCTCACATGAGCTCCCTTGGTCAATTAGGATCTTCTTGATGTCGAAATTCTTGATGCACAGAGTAACCACCAGTGCGTCGTTGTAAGGGCTTTGTAACCTTGCTAAGTCTTTGTCAAAAAAGGTGATGACGTTCGTTGTCTCCATTTTTCCCTTTTTCACGGTAGGTCGTGCACTTAGTACCTCTCTCACGTGCTTAGCCTTTTTGATCATCCCCCTGAGTTCACATACTCGTTCAGGTTCGATGATCCCATGTATCACATTAATTATGCCTTGGGGCGAACCGTTGACTGGCATCCCATCCGGCTTGTTACGGTCCTAGGGGGCTCGGCTGTGTTCCCTCTTCAATATATTGGTCTAGGTGGCCTACGGCCACTAACTCCTCCAGATGTTGCCTTAATGGCGTACAGTTTTCAGATCGATGCCCCTTTTCATCATGGAAGGTGCAACAGTACCTATCATCATAGCCCCTCTGTGCTTCTCCCAACTTGGCTAGTCGCCGAATGAAGGGTTCATCGCGTATCTCGTTAAGAATCCGATAGATAGATTTATTAAATACCGTGGTGATGCCAGTGTGGACTCTCAACTTCCTTGCTTAGGGGTATTCTCTGTTGGCTCGTCTGCCGCGCCTATTTTTGCTCGATTGTTCTTCTCGCCCGATCGTGTTAACTTTTGCTGCAAGTTTTTTGTCTGACATCGCTGTTGTGCCAACTTTTGCTTTGGCGCGAGTGATATTTTCTTCTACTCGGATGTGCTGATGCACTCTTTCCATCAGGGCTTCCATCGTGAGAGGTGGCGTTGTCGTCATTGAATCCCTTAATTTATTGCCAGCTGGCAAACCTTGTTTGTACTGTGCGATAGTTAGGTTTATGGGGCAATCTCCAATCTAATTAAAAGTCTCCCAATACCGGTTATTATAAAACCTTAATTTCCTTTTCGCCCATGTAAATGAAAAGAAAGTGGTCAAGGTCCACTGGCGTCTTGGTGTTCATTCTGAATCTGGTCATAAAGGCCTCCGCTAGTTGCGCCCATGAAGCTGTACTACCTTCTAACAACCTTTCAAACCATGTTAAACCCACGTCACCAAGGCTGGAAAGAAACAAGATACACATTAGAGTCTCATTTAGCCGATACACGGCCATAGCTTGGTGAAAGTGGTGAAAGTGCATGTAGCGGTCTAACTTCCCCTCATAAGTAGTGAATTTGGGCTGGTGGAAGCCTGATGGTAATGGTGCATTCTCTATCACCGAAACGAACGATGAGCTTTGCAACCTCACTAACGCTTTGTCTGCTGGTTTATAGGCAAGGCGTGGTTCATGCATTCCAACCTTGACCCTCCCATGTGTTCTAGGAGCCAACCGTTGCAGCGCTGAGACTCTACCGGGGTCGCGAGCCTGGGTGTCTTCTCTCCTTTGAGCCCTTTCTTGTAGCACTATATGCAAGTCCGCCGACCTAGGTAACTCCGTGTGCCTAGATGTTGTTTGGTGCGAATGCAATGGCCGATAACTGCTTTCTTTCGTATAAGACCTTTCAGTACTCTTTCTCTCAGACCAAGAGTAACGAGTCCTGGAAGTCCTTGACTGTGTGTTGCTTGTCCTGAGGCTTCTACTTTCAGCTTATGATGGTGTGACTTTCCTATCACGATCTTCTGAGTGGTAAGAGTGTGTTGTCTTTGCGCCTCTCTTCTATTGCCACCCATTTGCCTCTTATCTGGTGCTTCATCGTCTCCATGTCTGTCGCCATCCTCCGTATCAATTCGTCTTGCTCCCTTAAGCAATCCTCCAAAACCTGAGGATCCATCCTCCGCCTCTGCCTGTCAGGGCTTTGAGAATGATGAGGACTTGATCCCCGTTTTTCTTGTGTATCTCTCTGTGGGTTCTATCGCTGAGAATCTAATTTTTCCATAGGCGGGATAAAAGGTGAACCATTGCGCCTCCCGCCCCCTTCTAGGGTTTGCCCATCAATAGCAGAATGTGGTAAGTCTTCATTGTGCGCCATAGATTTCAACTAGAGAGGAAACTCAATCAAAAGGCTTGTTCTTTGTGTAAATTCCCACAAACGGCACCAATTGTACGAGCACGACATAATCTTATTGTATAATCCTGTTGATCAAGTTTTCACTCCTCCAAACGTCATCGCTTTACTACCTAAAAACACAAACATGAGCTAACCGACGAATGTGTGTCGGAAACCTCTCCGATGTCTAAGAAAAATAGACATAAAAGTTCTGTGTATTTGATAGTAAGAATTGTGTTACCTACACGTAGGTTCTGTCATGAGCTTTTATAGATTTCACTTCGCACAATCCTAACAGGACTCCAACTCTACTTACAAGAGTTCTCCTAGAAATTACACTTCCAAGAATAATGCTTATCCTAATAACACCTTACTCACTACTAACCAAGTGAGATGGTTGCAACTCTTACCTTTGTTGGCAGCAAACTTAACCGTGCTCACATAGCTCGGTGCTACTTTAGGCAACATTGTCAGTCTCGACTTTTTGATGATGCCCTGTAGAGCTCCCTTCAGCTCGGTCCTCCTTCACTAATACCTCGGTCCGCTACAGGGTTTAGCCTGGGATAGCCAGGTCAGGCCCCTGGCAGCCTGTCTTAGATCGACTTGACGCCAAGATGATCCAGGACCGCCCATACCAATCATTTATCTCGACCCGCAGTTCGGCTCAATTGTCCAAGATAAACGGACTTAGCTCGGCCCAAACTACACATAAATTACCCTCTCAGTACTGTTGTGTATTTGAAAACTATTTTAAATATTAATTTCTCACTTAGTTTGCTTATAGTTTGTTTTCAAAAGTAATTATGAAACCTTAATTGAAAGAATAATAAAATGATAATGAATTAATTGGAATTGGGAACTTAGGGGTTTAAATCCACCACTAGTTTAATACCCGGATTTGCAACCTAAGAAGCACGCGAATGCTTGATTGGATCAAGTCAATTCCTCAACTACAAATCAAGAATTGGAGAGAAAGAAAACATTGCGTTTGAAGCGCGAGTACACCCTATCTCAACCAATACGGATTGTCCACTCTAAACTAGAGTTCGTGGCACAATCCGTTACGTTATAGCATAGCCCGTCTCGGATTTTTAATGCAACAACAATGAAAAATATAGTACAACATTCATTCATCAATCACAAAAATTAAATGAAGAGCAAAGATAGAAAGAACATGCAATTGAACTCAAAAGTTTTACAACTGTTGCAATCAAAACATTACAAGTGTAATTATCAAATATTACAAAATCCGATTATCAAGATGAATCCAGAGTGTAGCCTACCACATTCCAACAACACCAGAGGAGTTGAACGCTAAATTTAAATTTGTAGTTTACACTATGTTTAACTGAGTGTGTGGTATTTTACAAAATTTATACATTTATTAATTGTTTTTACATATATATGAATTAGATTGTGGAGTTTGAAATTGATTATGTATATGATTATCAATTGCATAAGATGAAATGAACTGTTGTAGTGCCCAGTTCCAAGCTCTTTGGGAGATGAAATGAACTGTTCTACAGTCCCAGGAAAAAAAAAAAAATCAGAAAAATGCAAAAATAAATAAATAAAAATACATTGAATGATTAAGATTAATTTTATCTGTAGATCCCATTATACAAGAATAGATCTCAGGTTCGGCCACACTTTACTTTTCAATTTATAGTCTCTGTTATTTACGACTAGACTTTCTACACTTTGAATACTTATCTGGACTGACTTTCGTAAGAAATTAATTCAAAATTATTCTTACAATATGTTATAAAACACATACAGCTTATCTTACAACATAAACAAAAGCAATTCAAAAGAAAGCACAAAGGAGAGAACTTAATATTAAGTGCCGATTGGGGTACTCCCATATCTGAATTGTGGGTAAATTATTCATAAAAAAAACTAACTAACTAATTAATTTGATAATAATAATAATTACATGATCTCACCATATATACCTTTAAAGAAATAGATCATTTTTTTTTTCAAATATACTAATCGTTTGCGTTAATTTTTATGAATGATCTACTCATATAATTCTATAAGATTATCAATTTAAATCTCTACACAAGTCCATAAATTCTTACTCAAATAAAAAATCGGAACCCATAAGATGCTTCACATACCCGAATAGGGCTCTACAATCCAATTTTAAACTAGGGAGAATCCTTTCTTTTTAACTAAAGATAATCACAACACAATACCCATCATCCAACTCACTAAAAAAGAAAAAGTAAAAACAACACAAATACACACACACACACACACACACACATATATATATATATATATATATTGCGACATTGGAGGAAGAGGAGAGAGAGAGAGAGAGAGAGATGGTTCGATGATCACTTCTTATTAGAGGTAGAATTGGAGGAAGAGGGGGCTTTGAAGATTCCAGAGAAGACTCGGGAAGTAATATTATTCGCACGGCGAACAGGGAGATTGCTGAAGGAGGAACCGAGATGCGGCCGCTTTCTATCGCCGCCGTCGCCGCCGATTTGGTTCCCGCCTCCTCCTCCTACTCCTCCTCCTCCTGACTCGTTCATTTTCTTTCCTTCTTTCACTTTCTCTAGCTTTGAGTGAGTAAGTGAGCGGGCGGATGTGTGTGGGCGAGGCCAATTCTTATAAGGATAGAATGTGTGCCCTTTCTTTTTTTTCTTTTTTTTTCCTTTTGGGGGTGGGGATTTACCAACACCTTCCTTAAAATTTTGCTAAATTACACCTCTTTTTTTGCGATTTTAAAAATTACATTCCGTTATTTGAGGATTATATTCACATAATAATTTAATTTTTACCGTTAACTAAATATTAAGAAGGATTAACTAACATCACCAAAATATAAATTAATAGACGATATTACCCCTGTTAAAATTCCTTTGATAAATCAACAAAATTTATAAAAGAATTACGTTAGATGAAAAAAAAAAATTTTGAACTATGTTTAATTTGTTGTTTAACAAAAAATTTCAAAATTAAAAAAAAAATAAAAACTAATTTAATAAAATTAAATATAAAAAAATATATTTAATTTGTAAAAATTATTTATAACCACTTAAAAGATAAAATTATATAAAAATAATAATAATTTTTTTTTATTTCTTAACTAAATTAATTTTTATTTTTTTTAAAAAAAAGTTAAAGATAAATTTCTAAAAATCAAACGAAACATATTCTAAGAATATTTTGACAAGTCATTTCTTGTGTTTTTAAATTATTTAATTATTTGTTAATTTTATAATACTTTCACCATCTAACACCACAACATATAAGAGTTTTAGAGACTAATTTTTTTATCTATAAAAGTGAAAATTTTATTGCAAAAGACATTTAGCGATTAATTTCTATTGTCGTAAGGATAATTGTTAAAAGATCGTCCTAAAAAGTCAAAAATGAGACTTTTAGCGATAAAATTTTGAAAATATCAATAATAAATAAACTTTTATAGAGAAAATAATTTGGTCTTAAAATGATTTATTTTTTGAAACAAAAAATTTGATACCAAAAAGATAATAATTAATCACTAATGTTCAATTTTCGTTACTAAAAATATAATGATGACATTTTTCGCAATACAAACATTTGATCCCCTAAAACTAATTTTGTCTCTAAATTTTGGTTTCTAAAATCTTAATTTTTTTGTAGTGTGAAAAGTGTTTTTCCATTTTAATTTTGCATTTCAAAACTTATTTAAAAATGATAATTTAGCTAAACCTCATGAGGAAATCTGTAATTTAGCTAAACCTGAAGGGGGTGTAGGTAATTTGTCCTTATTTATCGAAAGGGCATTTTAGTTAATTTTATGATATCCCTTAACGGCGTTAATTATGATGGAAGTGATACAATTTTGAAAATCTCAAGAGAGAATCTGTAATTTCATTAAACCTCAAAGGAGATTTAGGTAATTTGCCTTTTTTTTTAGAAGTGACTTTAAGGTTTTTTTTTTTTTTTTTCCTGCCCCTTATGATTGAGGGTGCCTTTGTAAAATAGTTTTTTTTTTAGGATAAATTATAAATATACTTTTTAAGATTTGATTAAAATATAAATCGCTGCCTGTGATTTTGAAAATTATATTCTACTCCCTGAGCTTTCTAATTTCATAACAAATAATTACTTTTATTAATAAATTATCAAGTAAATTAATAATTTTTAATGATATTAGAAATATGTTTCAATTAATAATTTAGATAATTTTATTATTGTAGAGAAGAGTAATTATGAAATTTATTTTTTAATTAATTCTATTAAATAAAAATTTTTAATAAAAGAGTATTTATAATTTTTCAAATCACAAGTAATTATTCATATTTTAAATAAATTTTAAAAATTATATTTATAATTTACACTAATATTAAAAAGTCACGAACAAAGTTAATTCCCAAAAGCTTCAGCCTTTCCAAAAAAATATCATTTAATGAAGGAAGCAATCATGGAAAGACAAGTGTGAAAACTGACGTGTGTAATAGATCATTCGATGACGTCATACGTGCTTGTCTTTTTTGGACTTTTGGTAAGACCATATTATGCACATGTCTGTCATTTGTCGCTCACCAAAAGAATACATGGGTACAATAATTTAGGGCCATAGCTTCTCTGCCAACCGAAATCAAATTGGATAAGCCAAGGGTGCTTGCCAACTTGGTAAAAGTTTGGGATTAAGACTTTAGATTTTAAATTTAAAATATTTTGGGTCAATTTTTTGGGTGTAGGACAATTGATTAGGAGGTTAGTTTCATGTTGTTGCTACCACAGTACTTGGTGTGGGTGCAATGCTTCCCCGCTACTCGTATACTGACTTAAGCGGAACTTGTCTTGGGAGGCCGGGACAAGTTCTTAGGTTATAATCTCCTAACTCGGACTTGGGAGGTCGGGATAAATTCTCAAGTTATAGTCTCCTAACTCGGAACGGATAACAGGACACCTTGGTAGTCTCTGCAAGGGACGCTGCACTTGACCTGCGGGAGAGTGGGAGAATTTTCCTGTAACAAAAAAAAAATCAAATTGGATAGTGGTGTGGCCAGTAATGGACCCGATGTTGTTGGGGGTCCGATTCTGAGTTTATTTTCATGATTAAAATTATTTAATGTTATAATTTGTTGAATATATTATTATTTTATAAAAATTATATTGATCGGATATTGATAGTCATTTAATCAGTTTGGATTTATTTCAATGATAATCATGATTTTAAAAATAAATCGCAAACACAAATATAAATTTATTAAATGATTATTGATATCCGATTAAGATAATTTTTTTATAAATATAATGTACTCAACGAACTTTACATATTGAACGATTTGGACATCAAGATAAGTCCAGAATAGGACCCACTACATTCCAACAATACCATCCAATCCATTTTTGGACCGGAGAGGAGTTCAACTCTAAATTTAAATTTGTACTTTACATTACGGAGTGTGTGGTATTTTCCAGAACTTATACATTTATTAATTGTTTTTACATATATATGAATTAGATTGTGGAGTTTGAAACTGATTATGTGTATGATTATCAATTGCATGAGATTAAGGTTTTAAATTTTATTTATAAATTGAAAATTTGTGAGAATTTCAAAGATATAAGATTGAGAGAGTTTGTAAAGACCTAAGGGAGATGAAAAAATATCAAAAGGCACTGAATGTGAGTAGAGAAGCATATTTGCTTCAAAACTCAATTATCCTTGAGCATATTATAAATGAGAAATGTTTGAGGGTCCAAGTTTTCAATTATTTATAGTAGATTTCTCACTAATCTGTCGGTGAAAGTAAATTTGAACCAAATCGCCTAAAATTTCTATGTATTTTTCTCCTTCTGCAGTGTGCTTCTCTTTGCGTTGTTGTGATGTGTAATAATCCAAAAAAAAATATATATATATATATTAATTTTCGGTGGGTTTGAGAAGGAAAAAAAAAAAAGAAAACTATAGTGCAGATCCATCTATATTCATGACCCTGTTGGAATATCCTTTTAATAGCAGCCCTGTTTGTTTGTAAGCTTGTTACTTTGGAAGGTAACTATAGTGGATCTTGTTTTGGCAACCACTGAAAAACCCGTGACCAAAAGGATAAATAGTGACTGAGAAAGTTGGTCAACATCGGCTGCTCTGATTTTGCCTTTATTTATGGAATATTATTAGGGTTCCCTGTTGGATTTATAATTAATTTTTTTTTAAATAATTAGGAAATGGGAAAAATATGCAACTAGATGTCTACTTCTAAAAATTTTGGGCTAATAAGTTAAAGTTTAAATTTTTTTTGGTCAAAAGGATTATTATTTGTTCAAAATGATACCTATTTGTTTAAATTTTATTTATTTGTCTATCTTTTTAAATGTTCCTAACTTGTTCAAATGTCTAACTATCTATACATGTGTCACATATCTATTCAATATAACTTATTTGTTCAACATTACCACCAACTGCCACCATTGGCGACTTTTCGATGATTTTTCCAGCTAATTGTTCGATGATTTTTCAACATTTGTCCTTCTTACCAAATAATATTAATCATTGGACCTAATACCTAACGCATCCTCAACTTGAATTTTTTGATAATTTTTCCTTTAAATAATGGTATTTAGTATAGTATTATGTAAAATATTTGATAATTCTTTTAAAATCTCTAGCATTATGTAGTATGTGGTGTACGGGGGTGACATATCCTTCGTTTTCCGTACTCCTTGAACTCAAGTTTCACGTAACGACGTCTGACCTGGAAATAGAGAAACGGTGAGCTGCCCAGCAGTCTGTTGTCGGATAGACCCTCCGATGATCAAGTCAAATCACTTGAAGAGGAAGTAGAGAGCTCTTTTTTAGAAAAAGAGAGAGAGTTATTCAAAATTGCTTACCTCCAACGTCCCTCCTTTTTCATTTTTCTAGACTGGCCATGCAGCCTCAGGGATTATGCACGCACTACCTCTGCTGTCCTTCCCTGGACAGGTGGCAGTGCTCTCCTCTCACTACCTTACGCGTGTAAAGGCTAAAACCCCCAAACAGCATGTGTGGAACTGCCAAATGATATTGACGCGTACCAAGAGTAGATTTCTCCTCCATCACACCATTGGTCCAGGTGGCATGCCAAACCGGGATACCATGACCAACCTATCCCTTGGGAAGAAACACAACAATGATTCTCACGGCCAAGCTGTATGAAGTCGGTCCTTCCGAGCTGACTGGCCGTGAGACGTGCCGGCCTTCGCCCCAGCCTAAATTTAGTCTGGGCTGTGCTTGGCTCGGTCTAGAAGCACCATTGCAGACCTAACCGAATGCCTAGCCAAATCACAGCTCGATCTGGCACACACCTGATTCCACGCTCCGGTCGACAAATCTAGCTCGACCGGGGATGACAGGCCGGGGAATCACTCGACCGAGGAAATAGCCCGGCTCTCGCAAGGTCCGTTATGACCCGCGTTACTGTAGCTCGGCCGTACTTGTCCGGCATAAGTCCCCCTCTCAATTGCCCCTTAATCCCATCCGAGCTAAGCGTGATTGGGATTACAACCACGACCGAGCTATCCTATTTGGTCGGTCTTCTGAATTGCGCCAGTAGTCTTGTCACCGATCGTACAGCCGTACTGATAAAACCATCTCTTCACTGCCACGTGGCTTCATGTCATTGGACCCATGCAGCCCCACAACTATGTCCCTCACGCGCAAAATTCAAACCCCTGCCGTCCTTTGGATTTCCCACTCTTTTTATACACATACAAGGGGTCACACGCCCCTACTGTTCACTTTCTCTCTGGAGCCAAAACCCTAGCCTCCAAATCTCCAAGCTTCCGCCACCATTGACGTTGCAACTCTTTGCCTCATCTTCGTCCATTTCTGTCCCTTTTGAAGCTGTAATCAAGCTCGCAGTGGACTGATCTCTGCATGGCACCCGTCATCAGTAAGCTTCTTTGCCCCTCTCTCGTATTTGTATGCTTGTGTTCTTCATTTTCTTCATTTTTGTTCTTCGTGTTCTTGCTTGGGACTACTAGAATCCTACCAGTACCCCCTCTTTTTTGTATACACTAGGAAAACTGAAATTGAAGAAACGGATGAGGCCTTTGTGCCCCTGGTTTCCTTTAGCTTGAACGAACAAACTCTATTTTTGGGATGAACAGAACGAACCTTGGGTAGGACTGAGGAAAAGCCAACACTTAGATCCAAAGATAGGGGTTCGGCCGAGCAAAAACTGGTTTGTGGTCTCTCTTTGGGGTCTAGACCGAGCTGAAAATCGAAACCGAATGGTTTGTGGTCCCTTTTTGGGGTCTAGACCGAGCTGAAAACTGGAACCGAACTAGGAAGGCCAAATCGGCCAAATAGTTGAGCCGACATAAGAGTCAGACCGGTCAAATGCCCCAGAAAACTTTGACCGAGCTAGGAACTCCACATAGAAGCCGTGCAATTTATGTCGCGCTAACCCTTGGACTTATTTCTTAATAATGCAGAACAAACTAGGACCAACCAGGCCCGTTCAGCATTACTACCGGTGAAGCTCAAAGTCCGAGCAAACACACAAAACTTTTCACCGAGATACGACTTAAATCACCCCAATAAATAAAACTGGGATAGATGGGGAAGTACCGGTTCATGGTGAGTCTCCCGGGGCCCTTGCCGAGTTCCGTAGAGAGTACAACATTCCAGATGATGTCCACCTGGAGCTCGCCAAGAAAGGAGACACTCCCTAGGGCGAGCTGGACAAATGCCCCTTCACGGTGGTGTCCATTGTAGAGGGAGGCCTGCGTTTCCCGGTCCAACCGCTGATCTGCGAGTTTTTATGGCAGACCAGGCTGCGCCCGACCCAAGTCTCCAACAATACTTACAAGATAATAAACGGTGTAGCCGAGTTAAATAGGAGACTCGGTCTAAATCTCGGCCTTGTCGAGATATTTCACCAATACAGTCTTAGCAAAAATAAAGGTGGGCTTTGCTGGTATCTGAAGGTCAAAAAGGGTCGAGCGAAACTCATAGAGAGTAATCCAGATAAAGAGACAAATGATGACGATTTTCTGTGGGTGTTCGGTCGTTATGAGGATACCGAGGCGCCCATACCGAGCTGGTACATTAGGAAAGATTTTGGGAGTGTCGGTGAATATCTCGGCGAACCGTATTATCTTTTTTTTGCATTGGTCTTCTTCTTGCCGATCTAACACTTGTCTTCTTTTTGTAGATTATAAGCTCTTGGCAGAAGATTACTCCCGCGCTAACCAGGAAGCCATAAGGGTTTTGCTGCGTTATCCGGCATAGGAGCGAGAATCACCAAAGCTGCTCGGCTTCGAACCGACCTACCACTACACAGCGCCGCGCAAGAGCAGGGTAACCGACTTTCTATATGCGCCCTCTCTAGAACCAGATCCAAGCCTTCCACCGATCAAACTGGTCCCTTTGACGGCCGAGCAAGAAATGGCGAAGATCCGAGCCATCAAGTCGATGATCACCGGTGAGGCGAGCGACTCCCAGCCACTAGAGGCAGCTGGGGGACTTCTTCCACGCCAGCCACGCAAGGAGAGGGTGTTGTGTTGGCCCTGGCCAGCGAACAAGCTGCGGGTTGGTCGAAGAAGAGACCGAGAAAGAATCAAACCGAACAGCATCTGGCCAACGAGGATTCGACCGAGCATGCTTCAACCGACTTGGGGGACCAGACCGAGCAACCAATCACCGGGCCATCCACACGATCCAGTGCCCCCCCGGTTTGGTCGCCCGAGTTATCATGCGGACTCAGTCTACGTGGACAAGGATTACTCTCTCGGTTTCAACATGACCAAGGGGTTGCTCCTTCCCGCCGACATGAAGAAGCACGAAGAGCTATCCGACCTGAAGGTGCTCCGCTCGGCGGCAAAGTCAATAGTGTTGGTAAGTTGGCAATCGCCTTAGTTTATTAAGTTGTTGCTCGGTTTTTCCATTCTGACAACCTTCATGTGTTTGCAGGCCGCACAGAAGAACTATCTCGCCCACGAGCGAATGATAGCCGTGAGGAAGAGTTTGCAGGAGGCCATCACTGACAACAAGGCCAAGACGGCCGAACTGGAAAAAGTGAAGGTTGCGCAGGAAGCTCTGTTGGTTGAGCGCGACCAACTATCAAAACGATTGGCCCGGGCTGATGAAGAGAAGCAGAAGGCCCTCCAGATGACCAAGGCTCACTACATCTCCGAGCTGCGCAAACTCCACGAACACCCACAAGGCCGAAGTGGACAAGAAGGTCGAAGACGCTGAAGACCGCGAGTACGCGGAGAGTGAAAGGACTTATGAGCGGTAGGTTCAGGCGACCAAGGACATCTTTTTTCAGTGCGGTTGAAAAGCCGCCATGGAAAAACTTAGCCTTGGTCAAGACGTCGAAGTGTTCCAAAACTCGCCCGCTGCCTTGGAGCATACATTATTTTAGGGTGTGGATTTTTAGACTTTAACACAAATTATATTATATTTTCCTTTTCTTATTTGTTGATGGAGCATACATTATTTTAGGGTGTGGATTTTTAGACAAATAAAATTCAATTTTGAATCTAATTAATAAAAAATTAGAGATATTTCCAAGAGAAATTTGAAATATAATAATGGGAGGTGTTGGCTTTGGATTGGGACTGCATTTGTCTTTGTCAACAAGAGTGTTTTTGATAGATAAGGAGGGAGCAATTTGGAATATAATAATGGGGTTGATACTACCAAAATCGAAACCAAAAACATCACACCAAACGTTCACACAAATTAATTTTTATTGTAAAATATTCCTATATTATAATAAAGTCTAATGATTATTACAATAATAATTAAATATCATATATAATTAATAAAAGATTAATCACTTAAAAGTTCTATTTATAAATACTGTGATGACTTAGGTTTTGTATAAAAAAATTTAAAGCAATAATTCATATTTAATAAAATTGATAATATTATCACTTTTGTATAATAATGTTCTACATATTGTTTCACTAATAGAGGAGAAAAAAAACAGAGAGTGAGATTAAATATTTTTGTCTTTCTGCTCTTTGGTTGAAGTCAACTATCTAATAAAATCAAAAATATTATCAATTTTTTTCAGTCTCAAAATTGAAAATATTATCAATTTTTTCAATTTTAAAACTTTTTTTTTTTTAGTTTTGTTTTTAATTTTGCACATTAATATTCTATCATTATACTCTTTTACAGACCTAAAACTTGTGAATGTGAATACATATTTTTTAATTAAAGGTTATTTTGAATATTTTTTTAATTTAAATAAGGAAATCAACTAGAAATTCACACAAATGGAAGGGAATAAAATTACCAGAACTGGATACAAGTGAGAGTTGAAAAAAAAAATTAAAACATATTTTATAACATTTCATTTACACCTCATCACAACACACCTACAGTCTCACATATTTGTCATTTTTTTTTCAATAATGATAGAAATTCTTATAAAACACAACCCTCATGGTCCCAAATAATCTAAATTATTCATATTATTGTTAATCACGACTCTCAAAAAAAAATTCAAACAAACCTATAATCAATAAATCAGCCAGGGTTATAAGGGTCCTCCTCTGTAGGTTCCAACATGAGATGGCGGGGTTATTCGACAAACAAGCGGAGTTATACTTGGATGCGAGACCTAATTATCCTCGGCAATGGTATTCTCTGTTGGCTGATCGGACCTCTCTTCACTCTCTCGCTTGGGACGTCGGCACCGGCAACGGCCAAGCCGCTCTCGGTGTTAGTCCTCTCTCTCTCTCTCTCTCTCTCTCTCAAATAA
This sequence comes from Camellia sinensis, assembly GCF_055761805.1. Classification (NCBI taxonomy): domain Eukaryota; kingdom Viridiplantae; phylum Streptophyta; class Magnoliopsida; order Ericales; family Theaceae; genus Camellia; species Camellia sinensis. Next base: position 189,182,182 of record NC_138961.1, on the reverse strand, counting down.
ATTGGCATTGTTCTATCTTTTTCTTTTGTGTGTTTGCTGGGTCAAAGTCTAAAAAGTCCGTAGAATGTATAATTATCTGAATAAGACTTTACCAAGATTTGAAATTGACCTCTTTTCACTATCTCCGATTTTATTTATTGATTTTTTGTGATCAGATTGCTGTGAAACTTTGACTCAAATATTGGGAATTAGGGGTCCCAGTCTAGGATGCCCTTCCAGAAGGGCTCACTTTGATCTGATCCAAACAATTAGCATTACTGATAATAGATTGATTAGATCAATAGCAAATGTGATTTTAAAAATATGCGGAGAATATACAGTTCGTCGTTTCTGTGATCCGATCTGTTTCGAATAGTTCATCTGGTGTTTATTGAAAATAGATTGATTCAATAACAAATATGATTTCTTTTAAAATATATCCAGAATAAACGGCTTTTTTTTTTCTTTTTTTTTTTTTATAAAAATAAGCATAATATGATGATGTGGGTTTAAATAAAGTAAAATGTTATGTACACACCCTTGCCATTTGTGTGAGTTTAATTATTACAAGTGATATAATTTAATATTATGAGATTTATAAGTAAAAAAAAATTAAATTATAACCAAACGTGATATTAATATATCCAAAATAATATCATAACTAAGAACACAGTACAGTACGTCATAACCAACAATACAAATGTCATAATAAAGGATCATACAAATGTCGTAATAAAGGCGTATATGGTACACAGGTTACGTGGATGTTTGTGAAGTTGTTATTTTAGTAATTTATTTTAGTTTTTGATTATTTTGGTAGACTAAAATTTTTGTGTTTTAGGAGATGATTACATTTTTTTGTAATTGGACGTGATATTTTTATGAGAGAAAAAGTGAAATGATTATGGATTTTATGTGATATTTTGTTTTATTATTTATTTTGGTCTATTTTGTCTTTTATGAATTTTAACTAAAAAATGCTAAAATCTCACTTGGCATGAACTTTTTGGACTAAAATAGCCACAAAAAGACAAAATCAACTAAAAAATTAATAAGATAAAATATCACATCTAAATCATAATCATTTTATTTTTTCTCTCATAAAAGTTAAAAAAACAAAAAAAATTCTATCAAAAATAAAAAAATTTAATCCTAAATTAAAATAGTCAAAAAAATTCAAAAGTCAACGCACATCACAATCATAGAATTTGCTTGTACTTTTTACAAAGAATTATTTCCTTGGTGAATTTTACAAAATAAACCGTTCTATTGTGCCTTTGGGCAAAGGGACCCATCATTCTCTTGATATGATATGGATTTTTCCAATTCTACTATTTTTTCTTCTTCTTTTTTTGTTTTTTATGTTATAAATCAAATCAAACCAAACCAAATCAAATCAAATCAAATCAAATCTTAAGTCTCATCAAATGGAGTCTGCTGTATGAATTTTTCTTTTTCGCTCGACTCTACTTAAGGCCATTTCTTTTCAAATTAAAGAGATTCATATCTCTATTTACTACACTAGTCTATATCAAACTAGATCTACCCCTTCCCCTAACACTACCATCTACCATCACTGTATCGCATCTTTTCACCACTGTCTCTACTGGTCTCCATTGTATATGATCAAATTATCTCAATCTATTCTCTCTCAACTTGTCTTCTATCGATACTATTCCTACCCATTCTTAAATATACTCATTTTTAATTCTATCTTTTGTATGTTTGCCACACATCCACCTTAACATCCTTATCTCAACAACACTCATCTTATCTACATGTTGTTTCTTAGTTGTCCAACATTCTATCTCATACAACATCGCTGGCCTAATAACTGTTCCATAGAACTTTCTCTCTCAATCTAATGTGTACTCATTTGTTGCACAGTACTCCAGACACACTCCTCCACTTAAGGCACCCCACCTTAATTCTGTAGACCACATCTACTCTAATCTTTCCAGTCTTTGAGATAATCGATCCTAAATAATAAAAATGTTCACTCTTAAGTAGTTATTGGTTCTCAATTTTCACTTTTCATCTGCTTTCATTGTGACTGTTACTAAAATTACACTTTATATAATCTGTTCTAACCCTTTTTTTAAATAAAAAAAAAAAAACGAAAAGAATTAGCTGAATAGACTACTTCACAATGGACTTATTAGCCTATTTTGAATCTTTACTCTTTTTTGTGTTGTGATTCCTATCTTCACAATGGACTTATTAGCCTATTTTCAGTCTTTACTCTCTCTTTTTTGTGATCTGATTCAAATCTTGATATGATATGGAGCAATCTGGTTTTAGTCTTTTTTCATGAAATCTATTTTTTCTTTTTCTTTTTTCCTCATGGTTTCTTTTAGATAGACAGTGATAAATAATTGAAAAGCCATAGGATATAAAGAAGCTCACCACAACTTTTCATTTCCTGTTTGGCTTTTTACCAAATATTTTTTTTTTTTTTTTCTCAAACTAAAACTGAATTGAGTTTAAATGGATAATTTTCCAATCAAAAAATTTTTGATCTGGATTTTTTTTTTCCTTGTACATAATGTCACTGGCTTTGGTATCGTATCGGTAAGCATTCTCCCACTGGGCTACCTTTCCAACTAGTAGCTAGTAGCTTCATTGCTGGTCTCTCCCCTTCCTGGCTGGCTTTGACTCGTATGTCCAGACAATGACTGTCGATGCAGGTATCATTTGAAAATGAGTAGTTCAGATAGAATCAAACTTTTGATTGATCCAGGCATTGCAGAGGACATGAACTGATGAGGTCTGAGTCTCTGACTATTCACCGCAGTTTTTTTAATATTAAAAAATCACATAAAAGCCACAGGTTTTTCCCGTTTGTTGTATTTTGTTATCATCATATTCACATCCTCTATGATTTTTTGTTCTTCCAATATTAGAATTTGACACTGAAAGCTAAACATGTCAATGAGGGCACATCACAAACTGTTAGTTTCTACAGAAAGGAGTAAACACTAGTTATTTTAACTTTTCATTAAACTGCATTTAAAATTTTGAGTTGGATCAAAAACTATTTTAATTATGCAACCATATTTCATGCCAGGTTGCTGAGCATTACGAGAAAGTCTTTGGAACCGATGTCAGCGAAGCCCAGTTAAAATGCGCCATGCCACACCCACGAGTTAAATATCTTCACACCCCACTTTCCCTATCAGACGATGAACTAGTGAACTTGATTGGCGTTGACAATTCAGTTGATTTGGTGACTGTAGCTCAAGCAGTGCACTGGTTTGACCTCCCAAGATTTTACTCCATTGTCACTCGCCTTCTACGAAAGCCAGGAGGCGTGATAGCCGTTTGGGGCTACAACGACATAGCTGTCAACCCTGAATTTGACCCTGTAATGAAGCGGTTCCACGACACCACACTTCCTTTCTGGCATCCAAACATACAATACATATTTGACGGGTACCGAACACTTCCATTTCCATTTGAGAGCATTGGTTTGGGCTCAGAGGGTGAACCATTGGCATTGAATATACCCAAAGAGCTTTCATTTGATGGGTTTTTGGGGATGGTGAGGTCTTGGTCTGCTGTCATCACTGCTAAGGAAACTGGTGTGGATCTGTTACCATCTGAGGTGGTTAAAGAGTTTGAATGTGCTTGGGGAGGGTCTAAGTTGGTCAGATCTGTTGTCTACAAGGGGTTTATGCTTGCAGGAAAAGTTAATAAGCTGTAAGTTATTATGTGCATGCTTTGGATAATCCAGGTTTGTAATCTTAAAATAAAAGGGTCAATAATTTCATCCCGTATGGTTTTCTCACCTCTAAAAGGGTCTCGTATGCATTTATTAATGGAAGTGCCATTATCTTATGTATAAGAGTGAGAAAATTGGATAAGAAATGAGATTACTTAGAGCATTACTCCTAAATGTTATAATTATTGTTGCCTTGCCCCATTTTCAGAGGGAAATTATATGGTGGTCCTACGGGAAGTATATGCGATGTCTCAACTTGGTTTTTATTTGTTTAAATAATAATAAGACCCATCACTTTTATATTGAATTTTAATTGACAACTCCAATCTTCTCAAACTCTATTTAAAAAGTGTAGTTAGTGAGTATGGATATCGTATCTACAGGGACTATTATGTATTTAAAAACTATTTTATATATTAATTTCTCACTTAATTTGCTTCATAATTGATGGTTTGTTTTCAAAAGTAATTATGAAACCCTAATTGAAGAATGATAAAATGATAATGAATTAATTGGAATTGGAACTTAGGGGTTCAAATCCACTACTAGTTTAATACCTAGATTTGCAACATAAGAAGCACACAAATGTGATTGGAACAAGCCAATTTGTCAACTACAAGTTGGGAATTGGAGAGAAAGATAACGTTGCGTTTGAAGCGCAAGTATGTCCTATCTCAATCAACACAGATTGTGCACTCTAAATTAATTAGGGTTCGTGGCACAATCCGTCTCGTCATAACATAGCCTGTCTCGGGTTCCAAATACAACAACAATGAAAAATAGAGTAAAACATTTATTCATCAATCACACAAATCGAATAAAGAGCAAAGATAGAAGAACATTCAATTGAACTCAAAAGTTTTACAACTATTCCAATCAAAACATTACGAGTGTAACTATCAAAGATTACAAAATCCGGTTACTTAGCTAGGGTTTCATCGAAACCTTAAGTGAGATGCTCAGCCACTCATGGAGGTAGGAGAAAATGAGATGAAATACATGGAGATGGTAGCCTCCATTGATGATCAAGCTCCAAGTGCAAGTCCTCTCTCCAAAACCAGCGTAGCCTCCTTGCCTGAACTCCCAAAAATCAAAACATTAGGAAAACCTTTTTTTTTTTTTCTTTTTATTCTCAAAAACGGAGTTAAAATTTTGAACATACACTTCAAGGTACCTCGGCCGTTCGAGTAGTGGTGGGCCGCACGTGCGGTGGGCTGGTGGGCGGTGGACCTTGGTCACTCAGGCGGAGGACCTGCTTACGTGCCACTTTTAGCCTAAAATTGCATGTTGCTCACCAACCTGCACACCTACATGAAACTGATCATATTTACCAAATAGACGCACTTCAAGAACTATACATATAACTTGAAGTGGCTTCAATGTGATACATTTTGGCCCACATCACATATCATGACATGAATAATGTGAACTATTGCTTTAAGATCACAAAGTATTTAAGACTTCCGTTATGTTTTCCTTTAGCCTATCTTTTAACTTATTGAACGGCTTAAAGTACTCTCGATTTTTCCCCTGCAATAAGGTCATTTTTTTATTTTATTTTTTTACAGAGGAAATAAGGAAAAAAGGAAACAAAAGCAAAACAAAACAGTGCACTAAACATCTCCAACCAAAGAACTATTCTGTTAGCTAACCACAATAAGATGTTGAAATCACTTTTTTTGCCACAAAATTCTAATGCTTCACAATTTCGATTCTCAAATTGCTTGGTTTAGTTCAACTCCCCTTTCAAGTAAAGAACATTTAAGGGTATGTGGGGGAAATTCTCTGGGTTAAGATGAGATGATAAAAGTATTTATTATTTAGTCCTTAAATTTCACCTCCAATTCATTTCTTCTGTCATAAGAAGGAAAGCAGATTTGATAAATTGTGCAAAATTATTTAAAATTGATAGGTGAAAATTGGGTCATGTACTTCCATTACATGTTTCAAAAAAACATGAAACATATTTTAAATGCTTTTGATAAATTAAACTGCATGTATTTAAGTAATGAGAAAATTACAGCAAACTCCAACAAAGAGAAATTTCTTTGTTTTTAAACATACAAATGCCCATAACACTAACTAATTACAAATTGAAGCATACAAATTCAAAATTGAGGACAATTCCAATTAAATTATTGAAATTTTTAAAAAACAAAGAAATTTGTTCTATTTTTAAATGTAGAAATCTCACAGATGAATTAAGGACAATTACATTCAATTAATGAAAAATTATCAAAACTAAGAATACAAAAATTTCTATGTTTTACAAAATTACAAAAACTTTCGTGTGGATAGCTGTCTAATGGGGTTTGCTCCAAAGGCTAAAAACTTCCCTTACATGTGAAACCCCACCTATCTACCTTACAAGCTAAGAAAAGCACAACATTAGCCACATCGGGCTAATGCCAAAGGGAAAATCGGATTAAAAAAATGCAAAAAATAGATTTATACTTCAAAAGAAAATTGATATTTGTCGCTAAATAGATTTTAGGGTAAGCTATCCATTACATGTAAATCCCCACCTATCTATCTTACAGATTAAGAAAAGCACAACATTAGCCACATCAGGCTAATGCGAAAGGGTAAATCGGGTTAAAGAAAATCCAAAAGGTGGAATTGTACTTCGAAAGAAAAATGATACTTATCGCTAAATAGATTTTAGGGTAAGCTATCAATTAATCCCTCTAACATTGATTTAAATCAGATCCTGAAAAGTTTCAAGGTCATTGATAGTTTATCATAAAATTTTCCATTGTTTTCGCCTTTAATGTGGATCCACACACCAAATGTCACCATAAGATATAAGAGGAGTTTTAGGAACCAAATTTTTTTTGGAAAATTTACCCATAAGTCCTACTTTCTGAAAAGTTGAACCATTTAGTCCTAAAAGTTTTCTTATGCTCCATTTAGTCCCATTTGCACATCAATCTAATGTTTGAAACATTAATCTGATGTTTGAAATCTAATGTTCGAAACATTAATCTGATATTCGAAATCTAATGTTCGAAACATTAATCTGATGTTTGAAACATTGTAATGGGACCTTTCAGTCTATAAGAAAACTTTTAGGACTAAACAGTGTATAAGTAATTAATTTGGGATTTATTGGTGCATCCCCCATTTTTTTTCAAAATTTTTAAAAGTAAAAATTTTGTTACAAAAAATATTAATAGACCAATTCAATCGTCATGTGAGACATCACAAAAAGTTTGTTTTGAAAAGTCAAACAAATAAGTAATAAAATTTTAAAAATATCGTTAAAAATTACATTTTTTATGAACAGAACAACTTCAAAGATAATAATTTATTGCTAAATTTTGTTCTTATAAGTACAATAATGATATTTTTTACAACGAAGATATTTTTTTTCTAAAAATAATTTATTTCCTAAATTTTTGCATCTAAAATCTTACTTTATTATATCACTAATTTTTCTAATCCTAGGTTGCATGGGAAAAGGAGCCTGAAAAATAACATCTAATTCTAAGAGATATATTTTCCTAATTTTTTTTTTTTAATTCTAAACTAAACAAACGACCTAATCAATTTGATGAAACAATCTTTGCTAGACTGTCCAATGAAATAAACACAATTTAATTGTAATTTTCTTTTTCAAAGTCTAATAAAGGTCAATTTTCACAATTACATATTTACATTAGATTGGAAACCTGTTTCACTAATATGGTAATAGAATAAAATAAAATAAAATAGTATAAGTGGTGATTAATGATGTTAATTTATTTTGTGCAACAGTTCAAATTCTAAGTTCATAAGAGTTTTCACTTTTACATGTTTTAAAAATACTTGATGCAACACGCTTTATGAATATGGTCAACAAAATAACGACACGTATTCTATTGACCATTTTAGTGACACGTGTCAAGGCACGCTGTGACTTTTCTATTGTTGTCTTGGTGCAATTCCTTACTCCTTTTTATGCTTTTCTTGCACCCAAAAAAGAAGAAGACAATATTTATATAAAAAAATGTTTCACAATTACATATTTACATTAGATTAGAAACCTGTTTCACTAATACGGTAATAGAATAAAGTAAAATAAAATTGTATGATTGGTGATTAATGATGTTAATCTATTTTGTGCAACAGTTCAGATTCTAAATTCATAAGAGTTTTCACTTTCACAAGCTTTAAAAATACTCGACGCAACACGCTTTATGAATATGGTCAACAAAACAACGACACATATTCTATCGAACAATTCACTAACACATGTCAAGACACGTTGTGAGTTACTTATTGTTGTCTTGGTGCAATTCCTTCTTCCTTTTTATACTTTTTTCGCACCCAAAAAAGAAAAAGACAATATTTTTATAAAAAATGTTTCACAATTACATATTTACATTAGATTGGAAACATGTTTCACTAATATGGTAATAGAATAAAATAAAATAAAATTTTATGATTGGTGGTTAATGATGTTAATCTATTTTGTGCAACAATTCAGATTCTAAGTTCATAAGAGTTTTCACTCTCACACATTTTAAAAATACTCGACGCAACATGCTTTACGAAATGATTAACAAAACAATGACACGTATTCTATCGAACAGTTCACTGACACGTGTCAAGACAGGCCGTGACTTTCCTATTGGTGTCTCGGTGCAATTCCTTCTTCCTTTTTATGCTTTTCTCTCACCCAAAAAAGAAGACGACAATATTTATAAAAAAAATGTTTTAAACAAAAAAAAAATATTAAATATTTTACACAATATTTAGATAAGTGTAGATTTTCTTAAGTTTAAATATAAACTTGGCCGTTATGTTGAGACTTGTGAGGTCCATCAACAATCTTGTTTCAAATCATTCATTTTATAAAGTTTTCAATGTTATATCATTTATGAAAAAAATTAAGTCAATCGGATAATATTAATTTTTTTATTTTATTGCATTAATCCCTAAAAAAATGGATAAACATGTTTTTAAAAACAAACCATTCCATGAGTCCGAACATTTAGATTTGAATTTGAGAGAAGTACACTCTATTCAAAATGACATCAAATAGCATCAAATTTCAATGCAAATAAATATTTATTTATATCTTTTTGTAAAACATAATACCGTATGCAGATTAATGAAATTTACAAACATTTATTGCTCATACATATGTACATGTACTAATCAGTTTTTTTGTATTTAAAAATATATTATTTTTATGTTATTTTAAATGTATTTGCTGTATAATTTTGTTATATATATATATATATATATATAAAAAACCAGTTTCTATTGTATAAAGAGTGTGTGTGTACCACCTCTCTCCTAATTGGATGCCCAGATTTCCAGCTTTGCAAGACGTTGTGAGACTACAAATTTGCTCATAATTAGATGTCTTCTGAGTCTATTTAACCTCAGTCCACTTTCTAAAAATGAAAAAAAAAAAAATAGGTATTAGGTACACAAAATTTTTGACAAAAAAAAATTATATTTCAAAAATTAATTGTTATATAATGGAGTCCACTGAATCTCAATTACACATTTATATTTTGGATATTTTCTATGTACGAATTATGTATATATAGAATTTCTCGCAATTAGGAAAGATATATATACACTGAATTCAAATAATACAATTACCTTTCAAATTTTTAATAAATTTATTAATTAATTTACTAATCTAACACTATTTTCTGTCCACATTCAAAGATCCAATTTTATGAATTGAAATTTTGGTGATAGTAACCCAACCAAAGTTTATTGGAAGACGGGGTGGGGATTTGTCTTGGATTTATTTTAATAATTTGAACTGTTTATATTGTAGGATTTCTCAAATAGATTACTTATATAAAAATAAATAAACAGTTAACATGATTTTAATAATTTTCTTGAAATAGTTAAAACTTGATCATGAGATGAGACTATATTTTTGATACGTTCGATAAATTCTATAATATGAATGGTTCATAATATAAAAAATATTAGAAATTTATAATAAAGATTTTGATAATTTAATTTGTAATTTATTAGGACTCATAAATACTAGGGAGCACACCGCGAGTCCATGTGTATTAGTGCAAGGAATACAATCCCACCTACGTCGGTTTATATCAATCCATATCAACAAGAAGGAGGGAAGTTATATCATTTTATAAAGAATTCAATTACTTGCCCATTTTGGTTTTGAATCTATCTATATATACATGCATAACATCTTGTCTTTCCTTCTCACCTTCTCTCTCTCTCTATTCTTCTTCTCTGCACAATGACTGTTGTTGGTGAGGATAGCTACAACAGCAGAGACCTCTTCTTTGACCACAATTTTGACAAAAAATCTAGTAGTTATTATGAGGGCCAGTTGTGCATACCACAAGACTCACTAGAGGATTTGGAAATTTTTGATAATTTTTCAGATGATAATATCTCTCTGAGTGAATTTTTATTGATCCCAGAAAAGGCATCCCTTGGAGTGGAAGATTGTCCTCTTCCCTTTTCTTCCATGGAAGCCAAGCCAGAACAACCAGAAGAGCGACAAGTCGAACACAATAAGATGGTACTATTTGGAAACTTGGCCCTGGCACTGTGAAGTTGTGAACAATCTAGGTTGTATATTGGATTCGTTGCTAATGATATCATCCCTCACAAATACCCAAAACTCGTTTGGGATGTTTTTTAGATTTTTTTATAAAAATATGTATTTAATTGGTTATTTTGATTTTTTTATTATTTTATTTCTTTATTATATCATTTAAAAGTTCTTGTCAATGGCAACAGATTTTTTTATTTTTTATTTTTAAACACCGTAAGCTAAATATCATAATAGATCAGTTTTGCTAGGGATTGTTTTGAAAATTGATTATTTTAGTCGTTTTTTTGACTTTTTACAAAAATAAAATAAAATAACTTTTTTGATTTTTGCTTATTGCCAAAACAATTCTCAGTCTAATAAAAATATTTTTAGAATTTTTATTGTGATGGTTCTAAAAATTGGCCATTATATATGTTAGGGTATTACGTTAATGATTTTTAAAATTTTATGCCATTACGATACATTCTGACCGATTGAACAATGGCCGCTTTAGCTAGCATAACGTTCTATGACCGATTGAACAATGGCCTAAGCGACGCTTTTGGTGGCATATAACGTTCTATAATAATTTTTCTAACACTAATTCTATTGCAGGAGCCCAAGGGAAAAGTAGGGCGGAAGAGAACGAGAAGCAAAAGAAGGCGAATAGTGGACTCATGGGGCCGAAAAATTCCAAACAATTGGTCATTATCGGAGAAGCAAAGTCCGAGTGGTGGTGAGAAGAAGAGGAGGAGGAGGTGCAGGCATTGTCAATCGGAGAAGACGCCACAATGGAGAATGGGGCCGGAGGGGCCGAACACGTTGTGTAACGCATGTGGAGTGAGGTATAAGGCGGGGAAGCTCGTGCCCGAGTATCGACCGGCTAAGAGTCCCAGTTTTGATGCTTTGAAGCACTCCAACTTTCATAGGAAAATATTGAAACGCAGAGGCATATTATAGATAGGACACTCTTTTAAATTTGAAAAAGATATTAGAGATAGAATAGAAACTAATTTTATTCATTTACTTTTTTTATTTTTTTTATAATCAACATGTGTTTGTAAGGAAAAAAAAATGGTAAATTATTTTATAGCTGTAGCAAAACTGATCTTAGATTACTTACCTTAATTTGATTTGATTTGAAGTGAATTGTGTTCCTGTTTTGGTAAGTTGATTTGAAAATGTTGAGCAAATGGGAGAATTGTGAATAAAGGGTTTGACTAGAAAATAATGTAACCGTGCTTACATTTGGAAATAGACTAAAGTTAAAAAGTCGTAAAAAGTTATACAAAAAAGAAGTCAATAGTTGAGTATTATTTTCTCTATTTATTTTTTATATTTTTGCTTTTTCTTTTAATTCAAAAAATCATATTATCAAACACTTCAATTTTTTTTATTTCATATTTTAACTAAAAAATGTCAATTCCCAAACAAATTGTATATACAATTGCAAAACATTATTATGTCTTTCAAGTTTAAACTTTCAATACAATTTTATCAAAAATTTAAAGGGGACTTGCGTCTAGATCCTAATAAATAGATTCATTATCCAATTGGTCACATGATAATTAATGACATTTTTTATTAAACACTATTAAAAAATTTCATTAATTGTTAATTTTCAGTCATAGTTTAAAAATTATCACCAAAAAATAACTAATTATAAATTTTAGCGACAGTTTAAAAAAATCTTCACAAAAGGTCACTAATTTACAACTTTTAGCAATAGTTTGAAAAAATTGTTATAAAAAAAGTCACTAATTGTAAGTTGTAGTGACAATTTATAAAAATTGTAATAAAAAGTCACTAATTATCAATTTTTAGCGACATACGTAAAAAATGTCACAAAAAATTATTTTTAGCAACGATTTTATTATGACTTAGGTCTCGTTTGGGAATATGTTATTTTAGTAATTTTTAACTTTTTACGAAAAGATGTGCAAAAAAATAAAGAGAATAATGTGACAACTTATAATGACTTTTTAACTTTTTGGCTAAAACTGAAAGTTGCTAAACAAGGCCTTATTTTCAATAAGATTTGATGGGAATTAAGTCAAATTATTAAGATCTATTGGTAGTTTATCTAATTTTTTAAATTATTAAAAGCAATATATTATTCGTTGGATCTAAGGGTGCACGCAAATCAAATTAGATTAAGTGACATTCTATCGGTCATTTGTCCGAACTTAGACAAATTAAATAAATTCGGCAAATTGGGAAAAATAAATCCACAAAATTTATTTCGCATCCATCTGCCTTAGTTAATAGATGCAGATTGAATGAGCAGTGTCTGCTTAGTTAGCTGATGCGAATTGAACCAACTTGGTAATTATTGTTTTGGACCTTTTTTTTAAACTATTTTCTTGTATTTTTTTTTATTTATTGTTTTGGGCCTCCAACTTTTTTTATTCTTTATTTTTTATAATAAAAAGAAGGCCTAACTATCATATTTTGTGGTCTTTTGGGAACACAGCTAAAAGTTGCATTCAGTACCTCCAAAAACGCAAGATTAGGGACCTAAAAACGCAGAACACCATTTGGCAACTTTAGCAGAAAGCAAGCTGTTAAATGACGTTACTACCCTCCGTGGTTAGAAGTTGAATCCTATGGTAAAATCATCTCATTTTGTGTTTTCTACTGCTTTCTTTATCACTTCTCCTTCTCACTGTCGCTACCGAACTGTCCAACAATCGGAGATGAAAGCATCCACCACCGAAGCTGCCTCTGGAGTCGTCGTCCACATCCTCGCCGTCGATAGATCTGCAGCATCAAGTAAGCACAGAACCCATGTGTCGTTGTTTTCTGGTTCAGAGTTATTTCATAAATGTATTCGTCGAAATCTTGCACATCTGCTTTCTTGAACACTTGTATTCTGTAATTGTTGAGGATTCTGGCTTCCACTTCAATGATCTTGCCCTCTATCATATTTGTGGGGATATATTTTCTGAGTACCAACACGTGGCAAGGTGACGCCGACGTGTCAGCCGAGGTGCCACGTGTCCTGGTTGTGACGCCGAGGTGATCTCGGCAAGGCCGAGGTTATTTCCGAAGATATCGGAATCCGAGATAAGTGGATAAGGGACAAGAGTCCTAGAATGAAAAGGGAACTCAACCTGGATGAGGGACAAGAGTCCTAGAATGAGAGAAGACTTCAGTTTGTATTAAGATAAGACTCTTAGAGAGTTTATCCTAATCTTACTGGGAGTCCAAGATTAGCAGTAATCCTGAGTCCATAGAAGTTAGGCTACTATTGAGACTAGGTTTATGCTGGCTATAAAAGAGAGGCACCCCCATGGGTCTAAGGTATGCTTTTTAGGCTCAAGCTTGTGAGTTGAATAATTGATTATCTTTGAGAGATATACTGACTTGATCGTCGGAGTGCCCCCGGGTGGACGAACCACCGCGGGATTCTTATATTTCTGTTGCAGGTCAGTCAGGTGCCATCTATTCTGTCAGTGCTCTCCAACTGAATTATTGAGTTGGCAGTGTGGTCGGAAAATTTCCCATACAATTTGGCACCGTCTGTGGGAAAGAAAGAAGAATAGATGGCCAATGACGGACAGAAGGATCAGACTGGAAACAACGCTCCTGCTGGGAATGGGAGATCTGTCAACCTCGACGTTGAAGGGGACAATAGCAACACAGAAACTTGTGACCAGAGTCACGGAGTGAAAGACGCTGGCCAGGAAGGTAACGCACCAAAGACAACAAATCGAAGCGGATACTACAACGAAGATGACCTCCAGGTATGGAAGGATAGATACTTACAGAGGAACGAAGACCCTTCCAAAAGGGATGCAAAGACAGGGGGCATGAGCGCTCCCAAGGAGATAACATTCAAGTATAGAAGAACTCATCCTGAGTGAGTAGATCCCGGATTCCAGATCCTGGATCCTGGATCCGAGAAGACATGGTCTCAGCCTAGACAAGTAGGCCAGAGAAGACGAGAGATCAACCTAAGTGAGCAGATCCCGGATCCTAGAAGACATGATCTCGGCCTAGATGAGTAGGTCCGAGAAGAGAAGAGCTCAACCTGAGTGAGCAGATCCAAGATTCTAGCAGACAAGATCTCGGCACTTAAGTCCGAAAAGAGAAGAGCTCAATGAGCAAATCTCAGATCCCAGAAGATAAAAAAGAAAACACACAAGGTTGGACTGCAGTTAGCCAGGTTGAAGACCTTTTATGTAACAACCCTCATTTTGACTTAGTCATACTTGCATACATTTGTGGATGATCTTGTGTTAATATGTGCATTTGCAAATCTTGTCTAGTTTTGCTTGAATGATTGCTTGCACGCTTTGTTCTTGTCTGGTGTGTTGCCGAAGTCATCTTAAGCCTAGACACCTTCGAAACCTTTGTCACTTAGAACTATCTTGGAACCCCATTGGTTGACATCCATCTTCACCCTGGCATATTGGCTGAGATGTCACCATCTAGGCCGAGGTGCGCGTCGCCTAGGCCGAGACGTGCATCATCTGGGCCGAGATGTTAATTTGTAGACGTTCTAGATCCTTGATCCTTGCATAAGTGATTTTGTTCCTGGAATGGTATGACCTAGACCGAGGTGTGGCACATCTAGGCCACGGTGTGGCACAGTTTAGTCAAGTGTTGTCCTTCCAAGCCGATGTCCTTGCCCCTTGCTGCCGGAGTCCTGTTGTTAGCCAATGTCGTTACTTGCCGGTATGTTCTTGCCGCCTAGCTTGTTGAGTACACTTTGTCTTGGTCTTGTCTTGTCAAGTCAGTCACCTTTTTGAGTTGAGCGAATCAGCCGATGCCACATGTCCCGACATAGGGATTAAGTCAGTGATTGTCGTGAGAAACATATCATTTGTATCAAGTCTTGCCTTTTAGAGAGAGAAACTCAAGGAAGAAGAAGGAGAAGTTTGAGCTAAAGCGGGTGACTTCCAAGCTTGATCGTTAGAGCTTGAGCCGTTAGATTCGAGTTTTGAGGACTTGGACTTGCCTTGACCCCGACGTTTGAAGAACTAGGTGAGTGGTATTTCTAATATAGCTATGTTATAACGTTTTGATAAAGACTTTGCTTTGCTTTGTTTTGAAAGTATTTGTTAAGCATGAATGATTGTCCTTAGTTTTGTATCTCGTATTATACTTGCTTGAATGACCTTCTCGTTTGAAAGTCCCTCGTGCTGGAGGACTCTAAACTTTCGCAGCACATCTCGTTTGAAAGTCCCTCGTGCTGGAGGACTCTAAACTTTCGCAGCACATCTTGTCTTGAAAGTCCCTCGTGCTGGAGGACTCTAACCTTTCGCAGCACATCTTGCCTTGAAAGTCCCTTATGCTAAAGGACTCTAAACTTTCGTAGCACCCTTGTTTGAGATGCCTCTCTTGCTTCATCTTGTTTTGCCAAGGACGGTTTACCGCGTGGATACGTTTACCGGAATGTTATTATTTGTAATATGTGATGCTAGTAAGTGTCCCTTGAAGCTTTGAAGATCTGTTAGATGGATGAGGTCCATTCCTTGTTTTATATAAAGTTTTGTCTTGTATTGTTTTGAAAGGATTTCGGCTATGATTCATGCAAACCCCTTTATTATTTATACCATTCACTGAGTATCCAAGCTCACCCTCTCTATATATATGTAGGTGATGAACAAGAAGGCGGTGACGCCTAGATGTGATTCTGGAGCTTATTTTGGATTTTGATTATGTCGGCCTAACCTGTAATTACGTCGGCAGTCTTGAAAATTATGCTTCTCGATTTGTAGTACTTGCATGTTGCATACGTCGGCTTGAGAAGCCTTTTGATCAAGATGCGTGTTTTGTATACATGTTATGTCGGCAGTGAGGATGTCGGCAATTCTGAAGATTTTGCTTCTAGCTCTATTTCATGTGTTTTGTTCATATCGGCTTGTGAAGCCCTTTTGTTAATATGAAAGATGTAATTTGTACTTTGTTTCATTTGTAATTGAGTTGTAACCCATTTGCAGATGATTGCTATCTCATTTGACCTATGCACAGCTCTTATGGACTAATCTGTTTGTATAAATCGCTTCCGTACTTGTTAGCCCCATATAATTGTACTCTGATTGTGTGTGAATTTTGTAAGTTGGCCTTCGGTAATCTCGGATTACTGGCCATTACGGCACCAAACTACTAGGGGCGGTTTGAGGTCGTGACAGAATGGTATCAGAGCACAAGTTCCTTAGTATACGTTATTCACACACTTTGAGTCCTAAAGAGCATAGGATTTCCCCTTAGAAGGAAGTTAGAATTGCATCATATTGCTTGCTATGTGAACAAGTTGTACATTGTCTCGACATGCTTAACTGTTACCTGCCTACGTGATTATTTGCTCATTTTGTTTTAAAGCCACATTTTTGCATACTCATAGCATCATGAGGAGATGTAGACCTCCAGTTGGCCGAGATCAGTCGGAGGACAGAATAGACAGACTGGAGAGGCTAGTTGAAGGTTTGGCCTGCGAGTTAAGGCAGACAAGACAGCAGTACGCTAGTGCTACATCGACTCAGGCCGAGCAGACAAACGGTCGAAATGCAGTTCCACCTCCACCTCCTCCAGTACCACAAGTGCCCCCACAGCCAGCTTTATATGGGGACGGTACGATAGCTCTGATCAGGGAGTTCAAGAAAATGAAGCCACCCAGATTCCAAGGGGGTATAGAACCGATGAAGGCCGAAGCTTAGGTTTTGGAGATGGAAAAGCTGTTCGAGATCTTTCCCAACACTGACACCCAGAAGGTGACATTAGCAGCTTTTACACTCGATGACGATGCCCGCAGATGGTGGATGATGGTTCAAGAAAGCAATCCAGACTTGACCTGGACCCGATTTTTAGAATTGTTCTACACTAAGCATTTTTCCTTAAGTGTTCGGAATCGCAAGGCTACCGAGTTTCAGACTTTGACGCAAGGCAGTAGAACCGTAGTTGAATATGACCGTGCCTTTACCGAGTTGGCAAGGTACGCACCCCACATGGTCAATGATGAATATATGAAGGCTAGGAAGTTCGAAAGTGGGCTCCGTGGACCGATACAAGACCGCGTTAACATGCTCAACATGCCGACTTATGCCGAAGTGTTGGACAAAGCTATTCTGGCTGAAGCTAACTTGAACAGATACCAGGGTTCGGGAGAGAGCCAGAGGAAGTGGCAGAGTTATGACAACCGCCGAGCACAGTTTGGTACCAAGAAGAAAGCGAACGTCGGTAGTTCAAGCAATCCAAGGCAAGAGAGTGGTACTAAGCCGATATGTTCCAGTTGTGGAAAGCCACATTTCGGGTTCTGTCGTCGGGCGTCTAGGGCTTGTTAAGAATGTAGTGAAGTAGGTCACTTTGTGAGGGACTGTCCAAAAACGAAGGCTGGGGAAAGTAAGAAAGATGAGAATACTTCGGGCTCCGTGCAGAAAGGTAATGCTGGGAAAGGACCGGTGAGACAAGGCAGAGTTTTTGCACTAGTACCAGGGGACACTCAAAATGCTGAGGCGGTGGTGTCAGCTACACTTTCAATTTGCTCTCAAAATGCATATGTATTGATTGATTTGAGTTCTACGCATTCATTCATTTCTGCTAAGTTTGCCAAGAAGATTAATAGGAAAGTAGAACCCCTTGATTTTGTATTATCTGTGTCTACTCCATCTGGGAGATCTATGAATGTTGCATCCATCTATCAAGCATGCATTGTTATGATTGGGAATGTTGAACTGTTAGCTGACTTAATGCCATTGGACATGACTTATTTTGATGTTATATTGGGGATGGATTGGTTAGTGGCAAATCACGCATCCATAAATTGTGTTTCTAAGAGTGTCAGGTTAAAACCCCCAAACTTAGCCGAGGTCACGTTTCAGGGAAAAGGTGTAGTATCCCCACCTTACTTAATTTCATCCATGAAAGCCTATAGGTTGATCCAAAAAGGGTGTTAAGGTTATCTGTGTAGCATATTAAGTAATTTGAATGGAAGCGTTGAGTTAGCCGACGTCCCAGTGGTTAGTGAATTCCCCGACGTCTTTCCAAATGATTTGCCTGGTCACTTAGTTGATAGAGAGGTAGAGTTTACGGTTGACATCATGCCGAGAACCCAGCCCATCTCTAAAACACCCTATAGGATGGCCCCCGCCGAGCTTAAGGAATTGAAACTTCAACTACAAGAGTTGCTAGATAAGGGTTTTATTAGGCCGAGCACTTCACCCTAGGGAGCACCCGTCTTGTTTGTTAAGAAGAAGGATAGCACACTTCGTCTTTGTATTGATTACCGGGAACTGAATAAGGTAACCATTAAGAATAATTACCCGTTGCCGAGGATGGACGATTTGTTCGATCAGTTGCAAGGAGCACGAGTCTTTTCCAAAATTGACCTTAGATCGGGCTACCATCAGCTTAAAGTCAAAGCCGAGGATGTTGAGAAGACCGCTTTTCGGACGAGGTATGGCCACTACGAGTTTTTAGTGATGCCTTTTGGAGTGACCAATGCCCCTGCAGCCTTTATGGATTTGATGAATAGAGTCTTTAAGCCATATCTAGATGAGTTTGTGGTTGTCTCCATCGATGACATATTGATCTACTCTAAGAGTAAAGCCGAACACGAGGAGCATTTGAGACTTACTTTACAGACTTTGAGGGATCGGAAATTATATGCTAAATTTAACAAGTGTGAGTTTTGGCTTTCCACTGTTTCATTTTTGGGTCATGTAATTGATGAAGAGGGTATTTCGGTCGATCCTAGTAAAATTGAAGCCGTGGTGAATTGACCGAGGCCGACTAATGTGTCCGAGGTTCGTATTTTTCTGGGACTGGCTGGTTATTATAGAAAATTCGTAAAGGATTTCTCAAGGATTGCAATTCCGTTGACACAACTGACTAAGAAGGGAGTGGCTTACGAATGGACTAAGGATAGAGAAGCAGCCTTCCAGGAGTTGAAGACGAGGTTAGTCGCAGCACCAATTCTTGTACTACCATCAGGTAATGAAGAGTTCCATGTCTACAGTGATGTTTCGCATAAAGGTCTGGATTGTGTATTAATGCAAAAAGGTAGGGTTATAGCATATGTCTCTCGCCAGTTAAAGCCACATGAAAAGAACTACCCCACCCATGATCTAAAGTTAGCAGCCGTGGTATTTGCTTTGAAGATTTGGCGCCACTACTTGTATGGAGCTTCTTGTCAAATTTTTACAGATCATAAAAGTTTAAAGTACTTGTTCACTTAGAAGGAATTGAATATGAGGCAGAGAAGATGGCTTGAGTTGTTGAAAGATTACGACATGCGGATTCAATATCACCTAGGAAAAGCTAACACCGTAGCCGATGCTCTGAGCAGAAAGGTGGTTGGGAATTTGGCACCGAGATCCGGGTACACCTTAGAAAATCAAATACTCAAGTTTGAAGGAAAGTTGTGTGTGGCTGACGTCCCAGAGTTGAAAAGGAAAATTTTGCAGGAGGCTCATGGTTCCAAGTTTGCTGTCCATCCCGGGAACACCAAGATGTATCAGGATGTGAAGCAGACGTTTTGGTGGCCAAATATGAAAGGAGAGATAGCCAAGTTCGTGTCCCAGTGTCTGTATTATCAACAAGTAAAAGCGGAACATCAAAGGCCAGCAGGACTTCTTCAACCTTTGCCAATTCCTAAGTGGAAGTGGGAGCACATCTCCATGGACTTCGTGGTTAGTTTGCCGAAGACACAAAAGGGTATGGATTCGATTTGGGTTGTTGTGGATAGACTAACTAAGTCAGCGCTCTTCTTGCCTGTTAAGACCACCTTCAACGCCGATAAACTTGCTTCGTTGTATGTGAATGAGATTGTTAGACTTCATGGAGTGCCGATGCCAATTGTGTCAGACTGAGATCCGAAGTTGGTTTCCAGATATTGGCAGAGCCTACAAAGAGCTTTCGGAGCGGAGTTAAGGTTTAGCACAGCTTTTCATCTCCAGACTGATGGACAAACAGAGAGGACGATTCAGACACTTGAAGATATTCTTAGACTATGTGTATTGGACCTCCAAGGAAGTTGGGGAGTACATTTGCCTTTGGTGGAATTTACCTACAACAACAGCTACCAAGCTAGCATTGGCATGGCGCCGTATGAGGCACTGTATGGCAAAAAGTGCAAGTCACTGATATGTTGGACCGAGGTGGGAGCCAAAGCTCTGCTTGGCCCGAGTTAATTCAAGTAACAACCGAGAAGATTAAGCTCATTCAGCAAAGAATCAAAACCGCACAGAGTCGACAGAAGAGTTATGCCGACCAGAGAAGAAGAGAGTTAGAATTTGAAGTCGGGGACCACGTGTTCCTAAGAATTTCGCCGATGAAAGGAGTTACAAGATTTGGGAAGAAGGGTAAGTTAGCACCCCGTTACATCAGGCCTTTTGAAATCCTTGAGAAGATTAACCTCGCTACCTACAGACTTGCTTTGCCGCCAGGATTGAGCCAAGTCCATAATGTATTTCATGTTTCGATGTTAAGGAAATATATTCGAGATCCGCTACATGTGATCAACTATTTCGGAATTGTAATTAATGAAGATTTAGGCCACGAAGAGAAGCCGATACGGATTGTCGATAGACAGGTGAGGCAGTTGAGAAACAAGTTGATACCAATGGTGAAAGTTGAATGGAATGAGCATTACGGGGAGGATGCTACATGGGAAATGGAAGAGGAAATGAAAGTCCGGCATCCAGAATTGTTTTTGGAACAAGGTAACTCAAGTTTGGGGACCAAACTTCTTTAAGGGGGGTAGGATGTAACAACCCTCATTTTGACTTAGTCATACTTGCATACATTTGTGGATGATCTTGTGTTAATATGTGCATTTGTAAATCTTGTCTAGTTTTGCTTGAATGATTGCTTGCACGCTTTGTTCTTGTCTGGTGTGTTGCCGAAGTCATCTTAAGCCTAGACACCTTCGAAACCTTTGTCACTTAGAACTATCTTGGAACCCCGTTGGTTGACATCCATCTTCACCCTGGCATATTGGCTGAGATGTCACCATCTAGGCCGAGGTGCGCGTCGCCTAGGCCGAGACGTGCATCATCTGGGCCGAGATGTTAATTTGTAGACGTTCTAGATCCTTGATCCTTGCATAAGTGATTTTGTTCCTAGAATGACCTAGACCGAGGTGTGGCACATCTAGGCCACGGTGTGGCACAGTTTAGTCAAGTGTTGTCCTTCCAAGCCGATGTCCTTGCCCCTTGCTGCCGGAGTCCTGTTGTTAGCCAATGTCGTTACTTGCCGGTATGTTCTTGCCGCCTAGCTTGTTGAGTACACTTTGTCTTGGTCTTGTCTTGTCAAGTCAGTCACCTTTTTGAGTTGAGCGAATCAGCCGATGCCACATGTCCCGACATAGGGATTAAGTCAGTGATTGTCGTGAGAAACATATCATTTGTATCAAGTCTTGCCTTTTAGAGAGAGAAACTCAAGGAAGAAGAAGGAGAAGTTTGAGCTAGAGCGGGTGACTTCCAAGCTTGATCATTAGAGCTTGAGCCGTTAGATTCGAGTTTTGAGGACTTGGACTTGCCTTGACCACGATGTTTGAAGAACTAGGTGAGTGGTATTTCTAATAAAGCTATGTTATAACGTTTTGATAAAGACTTTGCTTTGCTTTGTTTTGAAAGTATTTGTTAAGCATGAATGATTGTCCTTAGTTTTGTATCTCGTATTATACTTGCTTGAATGACCTTCTCGTTTGAAAGTCCCTCGTGCTGGAGGACTCTAAACTTTCGCAGCACATCTCGTTTGAAAGTCCCTCGTGCTGGAGGACTCTAAACTTTCGCAGCACATCTTGTCTTGAAAGTCCCTCGTGCTGGAGGACTCTAAACTTTCGCAGCACATCTTGCCTTGAAAGTCCCTCATGCTGGAGGACTCTAAACTTTCGTAGCACCCTTGTTTGAGATGCCTCTCTTGCTTCGTCTTGTTTTGCCACGGACGGTTTACCGGAATGTTATTATTTGTAATATGTGATGCTAGTAAGTGTCCCTTGAAGCTTTGAAGATCTGTTAGATGGCCGAGGTCCATTCCTTGTTTTATATGAAGTTTTGTCTTGTATTGTTTTGAAAGGATTTCGGCTATGATTCATGCAAACCCCTTTATTATTTATACCATTCACTGAGTATCCAAGCTCACCCTTTCTATATATATGTAGGTGATGAACAAGAAGGCGGTGACGCCTAGATGTGATTCTGGAGCTTATTTTGGATTTTGATTATGTTGGCCTAACCTGTAATTACGTCGGCAATCTTGAAAATTATGCTTCTCGATTTGTAGTACTTACATGTTGCATACATCGGCTTGAGAAGCCTTTTGATCAAGATGCGTGTTTTGTATACATGTTATGTCGGCAGTGAGGATGTCGGCAATTCTGAAGATTTTTCTTCTGGCTGTATTTCATGTGTTTTGTTCATATCGGCTTGTGAAGCCCTTTTGTTAATATGAAAGATGTAATTTGTACTTTGTTTCGTTTGTAATTGAGTTGTAACCCATCTGCAGATGATTGTTATCTCATTTGACCTATGCACAGCTCTTATGGACTAATCTGTTTGTATAAATCGCTTTCGTACTTGTTAGCCCCATATAATTGTACTCTGATTGTGTGTGAATTTTGTAAGTTGGCCTTCGGTAATCTCGGATTACTGGCCATCACGGCACCAAACTACTAGGGGCGGTTTGGGGTCGTGACATTTTATAAGGTTCGTAAAGGAGTATGTGGAAGCCATGCAGGGGGCAGAGAGAAAAAGAATATGTTTACCACTTGTTGAAATTTGTAGCAATTTACAAGTTGGTTAAACCGATATGATGTTTACCACTTGTTGAAATTTGTAGCAATTTATAAGTTGTTTAAACCGATATGATGTTTACCACTAGTTGAAATTTGTAGCAATTTACAAGTTGGTTAAACCGATATGATGTTTACCACTTGTTGAAATTTGTAGCAATTTACAAGTTGGTTAAACCGAGATGATGTTTAGCACTTCTTGAAATTTGTAGCAATTTACAAGTTGGTTAAACCGAGATGATGTTTAACACTTGTTGAAATTCTGTGTGAATTTACAAGTTGAAGTTAAACCGAGATCATATTTAACACTTGTTGAAATTCTGTGTGAATTTACAAGTTGAAATTAAACCGAGGTCATATTTAATACTTGTTGAAATTCTGTGTGAATTTACAAGTTGAAGTTAAACCGATGTGATATTTAACACTTGTTGAAATTCTGTGTGAATTTACAAGTTGAAGTTAAACCGAGATGATATTTAACACTTGTTGAAATTCTGTGTAAATTTACAAGTTGAAGTTAAACCGATGTGATATTTAAACACTTGTTGAAATTCTGTGTGAATTTACAAGTTGAAGTTAAACCGAGGTTATGTTTAACACTTGTTGAAATTCTGTGTGAATTTACAAGTTGAAGTTAAACCGATGTGATATTTAATACTTGTTAAAATCCTGTGTGAATTTACAAGTTGAAGTTAAACCGAGATGATGTTTAACACTTGTTGAAATTCTGTGTGAATTTACAAGTTGAAATTAAACCGAGATCATATTTAACACTTATTGAAATTCTGTGTGAATTTACAAGTTGAAGTTAAACCGATGTGATATTTAACACTTGTTGAAATTCTGTGTGAATTTACAAGTTGAAGTTAAACCGAAGTGATATTTAACACTTGTTGAAATTCTGTGTGAATTTACAAGTTGAAGTTAAACCGAGATGATATTTAACACTTGTTGAAATTCTGTGTGAATTTACAAGTTGAAGTTAAACCGATGTGATATTTAACACTTGTTGAAATTCTGTGTGAATTTACAAGTTGAAGTTAAACCGAGATGATGTTTAACACTTGTTGAAATTCTGTGTGAATTTACAAGTTGAAGTTAAACTGAGGTCATGTTTAACACTTGTTGAAATTCTGTGTGAATTTACAAATTGAAGTTAAACCGATGTGATATTTAACACTTGTTGAAATTCTGTGTAAATTTACAAGTTGAAGTTAAACCGAGGTCGTATCGGAAGAAGATTGGTTTAAACACTTGTTGAAATTCTGTGTGAATTTACAAGTTATAATTAAACCGAGGTTATGATAAAGGATGATGGTTAAACACTTGTTGAAATTTTTGAGAAAAATTTACAAGTTAAAGTCAAGTTCAAGCAATATCTACGTACTTGCCGAGACTACCAGGTTGTCAAAACTTGAAATATGGAAAACTGAAGTCTTGATAGAAGACATTGATAAAGTAACAAGTCCTAAGCAACAATTGTGAAAATATTTGTTACAATATTTTCAAGTGTTAGGACAAGGCCGAGATGAGTAAGATTAGAAGTTGTGACAGAGGTATTTTACCCGAAGAGATTGCACAGTTAAGGTGTACTTTCAAGACATGCAAATTTTTCTAAGTATAGAATCATACAAGAGCGGAAAAAAGAAGACATACATTCAAAGAAGAAATCAGAGAAGTGCATTTAAAGAAGAAAGAAGGCACTTCGGCCTGAATATTGAAAAATAAATTATTCAGACTACAAAAATGGCATGTTGGCCGGATTAAAAGCATACAAAGACGGACAAAGAACAAGATACAAGGAGTAAAAGAAGGAAACAAAACTACTCGGCATCAATGGCAGGATATAGAAGACAGTTGGGAAGACTTCTCAGCAGCCTTCTCAGCCTCGAGCTCAGCATCGATCTCCGGAAGAGTTTGATCAAGGCTCTTCTCGGCGATTGGTACCTTGGAGTTTGAAGGCAAGGATTGAAAGCAAGAATCTGGAAAAAGACACAGAAAACAGAAACAAGAATGTAATTCGTAATCAAGAATGGTGATGAAGCTATCAAGAAATCAAGACAAAAAGATTGCACAAGTGTGTCAAGCCAAGAACAGTGGCAGAAATCAACAGATGTGTGAACAGTGTGTATTCAAGAAGATGATTTAGAAACAACGGGTAAAACAGCAATAGTGATTAACAATGAAGCAGAACTTCTTGGAAAGCAACAAGAAATAAAACCAGGAGGAACAGTGGCTTACCAGAAAGAGGGAAGCCGGAATGAGAATTGTCGAAGTCTGACGACAATGACAGAATGATGTAAGCTTCACCGGAGGAGAGGAACGAAGACAGTTGCAAAAGCTTGGAACAATGACGGATTTAAGCAAAAGAGCTAGAAAGAGAAAAAGCCAGAGGATTGAATGAAAAAAGAGAAAAATAGTCAAGAAGACGGCAAAGTTCAAGAATAAAGCCAAGTGCACAGGCACTAAGTACGTATGTGAAGAACAAGAAACTAATGACTCAGACACGACGCTAGCAACAAAAAGCGGATATGACAAGAATAGCGCCAGGCATTCAAACAATTCAAAACTTGAAAACAGACGAAAATAGAAAGCAACAGATGGCAAGTAAACAGATTCAGAAGAATTATGAAAGATTGAGCTTAATAGCAAGTAAAGAGTTTATGAACCTACAAAGTGAAATGAACACCGATATGAAAATCGCCGGAGTCAAATAGATGACTGAAAATTGGGAACTCACCAGAGAGTGTGAGTGGAGCAGTTGCAAAGCTCTTGGAGTTTACGAATTAATGGAACCAGAACCTCGGCTAGGAGGTGCGATTTCAAGCAGCTTGGAAAGCATGAAACTTGATTCTTAACACTAGTGGACAGTAAAGTCCAGGGAACTTTGAGGTCGGTGAGTTTGATCTTGGACAGAGGGGCACAGATGAACGAACAGTGTAGGTTCCATCACCTCAGAATGCCGAGGTAATAGAACCTAGGGGGCAGTTGTGGGGATATATTTTCTGAGTACCAACACGTGGCAAGGTGACACCGACGTGTCAGCCGAGGTGCCACGTGTCCTGGTCGTGACGCCGAGGTGATCTCGGCAAGGCCGAGGTTATTTTCGAAGATATCGGAATCCGAGATAAGTAGATAAGGGACAAAAGTCCTAGAATGAAAAGGGAACTCAACCTGGATGAGGGACAAGAGTCCTAGAATGAGAGAAGACTTCAGTTTGTATTAAGATAAGACTCTTAGAGAGTTTATCCTAATCTTACTGGGAGTCCAAGATTAGCAGTAATCCTGAGTCCATAGAAGTTAGGCTTCTATTGGGACTAGGTTTATGTTGGCTATAAAAGAGAGGCACCCCCATGGGTCTAAGGTATGCTTTTTAGGCTCAAGCTTGTGAGTTGAATAATTGATTATCTTTGAGAGATATACTGACTTGATCGTCGGAGTGCCCCCGGGTGGACGAACCACCGCGGGATTCTTATATTTCTGTTGCAGGTCAGTCAGGTGCCATCTATTCTGCCAGTGCTCTCCAGCTGAATTACTGAGTTGGCAGTGTGGTCGGAAAATTTCCCACACAATATTATATTTCGGATTTATGTCGTATGTGTTCTGTAACCACAGAACAACAACGCCCTCACTACCTCTGTGTTTCTGCTACTCTCTTCCCCCATAACTGTTGTTGGGTTGGCATCTTTTACACACGAAAAAATTAAAAAAAAATAAAAAAAACTTATATGAGAGTTAGTAATGGGGGTTATGAGTATGCACAATCAACATTGGGCCAAATTGAAAACTTTATTTTGTTGTAAAATTAAACAAGACTGTTTTCAATATTCTAATGCATGTGCCCTTGTCTCTTTTGCCCATATGCATTGGTAATCGTAGGATTGATTTATCTCTATAAGATAAACACCAATTTAAAGCTTTTCCCAAATTTGGTAGATTTGCTTCCATTGTTGTGTTCTTTGACATCTTGCTATGTTTTTTCCTATGAGGTATATTCAAGGCTGCAGTGCAAATGGGAAACACTATAAATTTGATTAATAATTCAGTAAAATGCATGGTGCTGACCAACTGATGAACCTGTTTGATTGTGGTACTGCGAGTATATATGATATTTCTTGTTTACAGATGTTTGCTAATTTTGAACTTAGAATTTGTATTACACGAACTTAGCCACTATATGACCTATGCTTTTGTATATAGATATTGAGCTCCTAGCCCCCAGTTGTCCCCTAGGTTCTTTTTTTTTTTTTTTTTTTTTTTTGAGGGGGGGGGAAATTGAAGAACAATGATACTGACAGTTCTTTTAGGCAACCTCTGCCGCGTTCCATATTCGTCTACATGTACTTGCTAAACCATATTGAATAGTTTAATTTTGGAAGATTTTAGGGAGTAGAGGAGTGTTTGATGTATATATAAGTTCGTAACTATGTGGGATGGGGAAAATGCCTTACACAATACAATATAATAGGAAAATGAATGGCAAATCACCGACAACCCTACCTTAGATTTGTTTTGCAGCTTAAACCAGAGTTTGAAATCTTCAAGCAAAAAGATAACACTGATGGCGTCATCAATTTCAGCTGCCACTTCATCCTACCCACGAAGGATGTGTGCATGTGGCTTTGGACATTACGTTGTCATGATTTCCAGATCTGCCAAAAACTCAGGTCGTGCATACTACGTTTACCCTAGGCCGACGGTGCGTACCGCCCCTCTGTTATGCATTTAGTCATGTGGTTGTTCATTTGTTCGTATGTAGAAATCATGTCATCTAACTATATTTCACTTGTGTACGGCAGCGCTATGTTATGTGGATTGGTTGGTGTGATGAGTTCTATAGCGAAAGGTTTGCCTTTTACCACCCACCGAATGTTGTCGATACGAGGTTACGTGCGGATGTTGCACGCATAGATCAGAGCCTACGTTGCTTAGGATTGTTGTAGGTGTTTTGTGTGTCGTTGTGATTATCTTGTTGTTCCGTATGTGATGCATTTTCTTATCTTATGTTACCTGTATAGTTTGTTTTGCATAAACAAGAACTGTTAAGTATCATTGTTGGTAGTTAAGCATAGGGTTTTGCATTACTTTAATTTCATTGCAAATTGCACGATGAACTTTTATTGTCTTGCACATTTGGTTTGTACTATGCACTGTAACTTCCGTAATCATCTATCGGAAGCCTGTTTAACATTGTGGACAGGGAAAACAATTAATTATACAACTACATCATTAACTTGACATATATTTGTTAGATTTCATTTTCCATCACTCCAGCTGCACCAAAACTTTTCTTAAGCCGTACTACTGATCATGGAAACAAACCATTCATCATTCCATACCCCTTCACGAAATCGAGGTAAAGCGGTGACGTCAAGCCAACCACAACTTGTTCACAAATAAACCTGGGACAGTGACAACACGAAGTTGTATTTGCAACTGGTCGTCGCTGAAATGGACGTGGGTAATCGACATCCTTGCGGATTATCGATGACTAGGTATAAGAATGTTGCCAAGAAGTTTTTGGAGAAAACTAGTCTCCTACATTCGGCCAAACAAATGAAAAACAAATATGATAACTTGAAGAAAGATTGGATTGTGTGGAAGAAGTTGCAGGATGCAAGCCAAGGCTTCACAGGGCTTGGGTACGACCAAGCGACAGGTTTGTTCACAGAACCTGATCATTGGTGGGCCAAAATGCAAACGGTATGTAGTGCGATACTTTTTTTTTTCCTATACAATGCAGTACTGTTTCAATTCAAAGGAATTTTTGAATGTATTTACATGCATGTACATAATTGTGCCAAGTTTGTAGACCTCTTAAATATGTCATAATAGGAAATGAGACTATTATTTCTGAAATTCTTTGTTGTGAACCAGACATCTTTCATTGATTACGAGTATTTGTATGGTTCAAATGTTGGTTCAAATTAGTACTGTATTTTTTTATTTTTTTGTAGTTGCAAATCAATAGCACTGCTAGTGCACTTTCACTTGTCCAAATAATTTTTTAGCCTTAGTTTATTGTCCATGATGTAATTGATTATTACTAATTACATATTATTCGTTGAAATAAATTACTAGACTTGATTATTACTAATTGTTGCATTTGGTTACACATGTTAATTGTTGTGTCTCAGATGAACAACCGATGTGCCAAGTTCAAGACAAAGCCTCTACAGCACTTGGATCTGATGGAACGGGTGTACTCCGACGCTGCTACAATGGGAAAACATGCATGGACTCCAATTGAAATCTACGATGAAAATGTTGACGCGACGAATACAGTCGCATATAGCGGCATAGGACCTCTCAGTGCTGGCACGCCACCATATCCAAGACATGATACTGTCATAGAGAACGTGGTAGACAGTTCGTTATTCGACGATGCTTCCCCATATTCAAACGTTGACAAATCAACCAATACAAAATGTCGCAAGCGGCCAGGCCCCGGTACTGTGGCAAGTAGCATAGAAAACCTTGTGGAGGCTATTAGCAGACAAAACAGGGAACTGAAAATTACGCAATATGTTGTCACAGAGAAGGGCAAGAACATTGTGAACGACTGTCTGGCGAGGCTAATGAACACACCTGGATTGAAGCCCAACGGTCAATTATTCTCATTTGCATACAGCATAATGAATTCACCCGATAATTGCGATATCATGATGGCCCTCCCATTGGATTACATTATGAATTGATTGAAGGAGAACACTGCTTGCAAGCCACAGAATGTTGGCAGAGAGCGTCAGCGAGATGTACGTCTGTTCGGGAGTGATGGTGTGGTTGATATGGATTAAAGAGTGGACCTTGCATTGTCTTCTTTGCTTGTGCTTTGCAATTCTAGTTGAACTGTTGTGTCCTTCACTCTGTACCTTGCCTATATTAATTTCTTTTGCATTTGGTATTTTTGAAATAACTTATAACAAGAAGGATATGTTTCACAACAATGTAGTTATGAAATGTGTTACTAGTTTATGTACTGTCTTATGTGTGATGCAATGCAGGATAATGACATTTTATTAATCTCACTTGTGTTTGGGTGCATTTCGTTTAGGATGCTATAGGGTAGAAGATATATATATATATATATATATATATATTCTGTTACTATTATGCAAATTGCCACAGCAACCATGAATGGTTTTTTTTTTTTTTTTTTTTTTTTGTAAAGATACGTTGTTGGGTGGATTTTCTTAAGGATGTTACAGGTTAAAATATATAATTTTTTTTGTTTGTTATGGTTGCGCAAATTGGCACAGCATGTCCTGTTGGAATTATGATTTTTATAGGCTTATTTTGGGTTAATTTTGAGCCTAAATTTGAGTGGGTCCCACACGCCTTTTGAGGTGGGTCTAAAGAGGTGATGTGTTCCTTGTCGCATGGCAAGTCATACGGTGAAGACGGTTCGTCAAAACCATTTATGAGTGAATGGGAATTTGACATCGTTTTTTGGTTCGTGTAATAGGAAATTGAAGAGTCAAAAGTGGGTTTTCTTGTAATGGTTGTCCCATATTGAAAACTTAAGAGAACTTATGTGTGTATATAAGTTCTAGGTGGCAACACTTGGGTTGGGCCCCAAGAGGCACCCAAATTTGTAAAAGGGAGGAGTTATGGACAAAGTGAACTTTGGCTCAAATTACTACGCACGCGCACGCGCCACCGTTGCCGTCCATCCGACTGGCTAACCATGCCAGGCGCGGGTTGTGGTCGGGTCGGTCCTAACATTAATTTTTTGGACAAAATTTATTTGAATTTTTCCAAAACAATTCTTGTGGGAAAAAATTATTTGAATTTTGAATTCAAATTTTCTATCCAATGAAGCCTCTTCCGGTCCAATTTCCAACAAATTAAAACTGCTCTTAACAGTTTGAAAATTGCCTAGCAGTTTCAGACAGGTTTAAAACTGCCTAGTAGTTTCCAACAGATCTAAAACTGTTTTGCACCTGTTCTAGTTTGAAAACAAATCTGTTTATTTCTTTTGTACCTACTCGGCTCTTCCCAACAGCCACCTAGTTACCTATAAATATAGATCATCTTCCAGCAGTTTGTCCATTTAGAAAATTTATCTTGCTTCCCGTTTTTGCTCTTTTGCATTATCTATTCTTCATATTATTTTTTAGGAAAAATTCTGAAAGCATCGAACACAGGTTTTGTTCTCTGTACAGATTGTTTGGAGTGCTACTACAATCTGTGTAAAGATTATTGTATCTTGGGAGATAGACGTCATTTATCTGTAAGCACCGAAACGGGACGAATCTGTCTTAAGGACAAAGTATTACACACTCGACTTGATCTAATTTTGTCCCTTTTCATTTCAGTAAATAAATTCTATAAGAAATTTATTTTATTTGTTTGATTTGGTTTCAACTTTTTTTTTTACACGGAAGATTATTCCAACAATCTTAAGACAGATTCGAATTATTCTTTTTATACAGAATTTTTCGTCTGTTTCCTTTTCTTCCTTTCTTCTTCTTATAGAAATTATTTTCTATGGTTTTACAAATAATATTTTGGTTGGAAAAACATATAGTAGTAATATACTATTTGAAAAATAGTAGTAATATACTGTTTA
The DNA here is from genome assembly GCF_055761805.1 of Camellia sinensis. Lineage (NCBI taxonomy): Eukaryota > Viridiplantae > Streptophyta > Magnoliopsida > Ericales > Theaceae > Camellia > Camellia sinensis. Next base: position 189,150,645 of record NC_138961.1, on the reverse strand, counting down.
TGTCAAGACCCAAACCCGCCCCTATAGGTTTAGCGTCATGACCGGCCAGTAATCATGAATTACCTACGGCTTCCACACAAATAGACTCTTGAATACAAGATATGAGGCTTAGCGAAAGTCTAAAATAACATAAAATCTTTCAATTGAGCAGTGCATACATGAAAAGGACTTCATATCATAAGTAAAGATTCACTTTTTATATACATGCACCACATTAGTTTCAACATCCACACTTTATAGTATTACAAAAAAAACTCAAAAGGATACGCATATAAAAAGAAAACATTTGTCAAGCAAAGGGGGTTCAACTAGCGTGGCTCTACTGAGCACAGTTACTGCTCTTAGAGGCTCCTCAAAAGGCTGACCCCGGTACACTCGAGGCTTTCTTAATTCTGAGGTTCAGCTTGCCCACCTACATATATATATAAATAAATAATGAGCTAGATCCCAATGAGTAATAACAGAACAAAGAGGTTATATGAATGAAGTTCAATAATATTGCCAAACCAAATTTCATTTCTGTTCTCATAATTCGTTAATTTCATCATCAAGATCTTTCAATATCGTTTTATGTGGTACATCTATGAAGTAACAACATTCCAATGATAATGGACAATTGCGGTCTAACACTAGAGATCTCTGTGTGACAATCAATCCAAAAGCCATGGGATTGTTACCCCCAAGCAATGGCCTAGCCATGGTATTGTTACCTCCAAGAAAGGGCCTACATTCAAGGGATGCCACAAAATCATTTCAAAACAGAACTTCATTCATTATGAAAAATAAAAAAAAAATAAAAAATAACGATTCAATAGGCCATGCTATCAATTATCATATTGTTTCAATAATTCATTCAATCAAGCGCGTATCCATCTCGATAGTAATAACATTTTTGAAAATAAAGATAAATTGAACATATCTTTATAGAGTTATTACTCACAGTGATTTGTGTTGTCACTAAGCCTCGGACGTCCACCTAAACAAAACACATAACAAAGCACAACTGAAACACCATTTCATTTTAATTCAATTCTCTTTATGTGTTTCTAGCTTATTTCATGACTATGTGAGTCCAAAAGGTGCCTAAGAACACTTGGAATGGCATGAGAATGCAAATATGCACTTAAAAGAGTTAGTCAAAAATTGCTAAAAACAGGGTCCCCGCTCAAACGCAACTTCTTTCACTCAAGCGGGGGTTCAAAAATAAGGGTGGTCGCTCGAGCGTAACTTCTGTCGCTCGAGCAGTCTGCAAACTTGGCAAAAGTACTGGTTGCGTGAAATTCCAGCTCGACGGTCGCTCGAGCGGAAGACTAAGTAAAAAGGGATCCTCGCTCGAGCACCACTTTGGTCGCTCGAGCGATCAATAAAATTTTATAAAACTTCTGGGAGCTCGATTTTACACTCAAGCGAAACTTTCCTCGCTCGAGGGGACAAACAGAATTCTAGGATTTCTAGGACTGTGTTTGAAGTTCAAAAATGATAACCAAAGCCCCAAAACTTGTATTTTCTAGTGTAAAAACATGGAAAATCATTATATAATTTAAAACACTCCCAATTTGAAATCATTTACTCAAAATCATGATCCATTTGACAACCCAAAACTTGAAACTCTATGTTATGAGGCATGCATGCATCACATTGAACTTGTATCTTCCTATATCTCTCTAAAACTTGATCAACCCTCATGCTAAGTTTGAAAACATGATAAATCCCTCAAGTTAAGTCACAAAAATGCCATGCATGTCAGAATTTCATGGATTCTTACTCAAAATGCACATGTATACAATTCAACTCTTTCATACTCAATTCATGGAAATCTAACACATGATTCTAAATTACATGCAAAAGAGTGCTAGAGCTGGTTGAATTAAACTTCCCCATGCAATATTTTCAAGAATTTAAGATGGATTTCATACCTAGTGTTGAATACAGGTGTTGGCCTAGCTCAATTCACTAAATCTCTAGCCAATTTTCTTCAATTCTCTTTCTTCTCTCTCTAAAGTGTTGAGCTCTCTTTTTTCTCTTTCAATTCTCAACCAAGAGATGTACAACATGAGCATAAAGGCTTATTCCACTTATTTATAAGGTGTGATTAACTTAGCCTAATCAAGTATGATTAAAGGTTAAGTAATTAAGCTAACTTTTAACAAATTTCAATCAGTTTATTTAAATTATTTTGATCCGAATAAATTTTCAATTAAAGATGCCATAAAATTCTAAATATTCTAATTATTCTATTAAGCTAATCAATTTCAGTTTCTGAAGCCGTCTAGGATCCCAATTTCTGTCTCTGAGTTGTCAATTTGAACAGATATTCCATGTGACAACAGATTGCTACAAAATTAAGCATGTAATCACACAATTAAACACACAATCATACAATTAAACTTATTAGAATAATATAATATAATAGTCCGGAGGTCGAGGGCGTCATAGTTTATTTCCCTTGACAACTAGTAATAATATACAGGTAGTCATTAACAATTCAGAATATTTATTTGTGAAGTTGGTCAGAAATTAATTTTGATTTTCATAAATAATTTCAAAGTTTTCATTAATTAAAATTTTGTTTCAGTATTTTAATTTTTGAAATGTTATAAAAAAATTAATTTTATGTGTAGAATTAATTTGTTTAAATAAAATTTTATTTTATTTTCAAATTAATTGGAAATAAAAGTTACAATTCTTGTTTCTTTTATTTTTACAGAATTTAATTCTATGGTTTTGGTTTAAATTTTATGTGTAGTATAAAATTCTAATTATAATTTTGTTTTATAATTTAGAATCCATGGCTACTGAAACTAATGCTCAAACTGGTACTGATATGGTGGCTGCAATTGCTCTAACCCCCTCTCCGGTTGTGACTGTGCCAGTCAATCACGGTGAAAAGTCAGAGAAGTTTTTAGGAACTGATTTTAAGAGATGGCAGTAGAAAATGTTGTTTTATCTTACTACTCTCAACCTGACATGGTTTCTCCGTGAGGATGTTCCTATTCTAAAAGATGATGAAACCAATCGGCAAGTAATTGCTACTGGCGATGCCTAGAAACATGTTGATTTCCTTTGTTGGAACTACATTTTGAACGGGCTTGATAACACATTGTACAACGTCTATAGCCCTATCAAGACGGCAAAGGAACTGTGGGAGTCTTTGAAGAAAAAGTACAAAACAAAAGATGATGGCTCGAAGAAATTCGTGGTTGGCAAATTCCTAGACTTTGTGATGGTTGATTCTAAGACTGTGATCAGCCAAGTTCAAGATCTCCAACTTATTCTGCATGACATCCATGCAAAAGGCATGTCTCTTAGTGAATCCTTCTAAGTTACTGCCTTAATTGAAAAATTACCATAAGGCTGGAAGGAATTTAAGAACTACCTCAAAGACAAGCACAAAGAAATGACTTTGAAAGAATTGATTATGCGTTTGAGGATTGAGGAGGACAACTGCAATTCTAAGAAGCAGACTGGTAAGCATCCAATGGAGTCTAAGGCAAATGTGATGGAACATGCTTTAAAAACAAAGAAACAGAAGTTTTCTGGAGAAAGCTCCTCACAAGGCTCTAGAGGAAGGAAAACAAAGAAGTACAAGTTCAATGGAAAATGTTACATCTGTAACAAAGAGGGACATTGAGCCAAATATTGTCGTAACAAACGCAAAGGTAAAGGAAGATCAAGCAAGAAGCCTGCTCAAGCCAATATGACCGAAGTGGACAAAATTTCCAATGTTGTTGAGGACATAAATCTTTCTACAGTTGTTTCTGAGGCAAACCTTGTCAGAAATCCTAAAGAATGGTAAGTGGACACTGGTGCTACTCGCCACTTCTGTGCCGACAAAGAGATGTTCACATTTTTTTTTTGTGGTGGACAACGGCGAATAACTTTTTATGCATAACTCTTTGACTTCTAAAGTTGAAGGACAATGAAAGATTATTTTGAAGATGACATCTGGAAAGGAACTCACTCTCAACAATGTGTTACATGTATCGGACATTCACAAAAATCTAGTTTCCGGATCTCTGTTGAGTAAAAATGGGTTTAGGCTAGTTTTTGAAAGTAACAAATTTGTACTTACCAAAAACGAGATGTATGTAGGAAAATGTTACATGTCTGATGGCCTTTTCAAACTAAATGTAATAACTGTTGTACCCTCTGTTATTAATAAAAATACATCTCCTTCTTACTTGCTTGAGTCTTCAAATATGTGGTATGGAATGGTAGATTAGGACATGTTAATTATGGATCTTTGCGTAGATTAATTAATATGGAATGTTTACCTAAATTTGACATTGATTTAAATCATAAATGTGAAATTTGCATTGAGGCAAAATTAACTGAAACTCTTTTTCATTTAATTGAACGAAGTACAGAGCCACTTGAATTAATTCATAGTGACATTTGTGATTTTAAATCAATTCAAACTAGAAGTAGGAAAAAATACTTTATTACTTTCATAGATGACTATACTAGATATAGTTATGTTTATTTAATTCGAACCAATGATAAAACTTTGGAAACTTTCATTTAATTTAAGAATGAAGTTGAAAATCAACTTGGTAAGAAAATTAAAAAAAAAACTAAGAAGTGATAGAGGTGGTGAATATGAATCACCTTTTGAAGAGGTTTGTAAAGAACATGGAATAATTCATCAAACCACTGCTCCTCACTCACCTCAGCAAAATGGAATTACTAAAAGGAAAAATAAGATTTTTAAAAAAATGATGAATGTCATGTTAATAAGTTCTGAATTACTTCAGAACTTGTGGAGGGAAGCAATACTTTCTGCTAATTATATACTTAACAAAGTACCCCAAAAGAAAGTGAATCAAATACCTTATGAAATATGGCATGGAAGAGTACCATCCCACATATACTTAAAAGTGTGGAGGTGTTTGGCTAAAGTGGCTATTCCTAGTCCTAAAAAGACTAAGATAGATCCTAAAACTATTGATTGCATTTTCATTGGTTATGCCAAGAATAATAGTGCATATCGATTTTTGATTCATAAGTCAGAATATTCCAAAATGCATGTAAATACTATTATTGAATCTCGGAATACATCTTTCTTTGAACATGTGTTTCCAAAAAAGACTGGACAAGAGACTAGTACTAATAAAAGATCTTATGATGCTATTTCTAGTTATGATCAAGAACCATATCAACAACAAAAGATCTTATGATGCTATTTCTAGTCATGATCAAGAACAAGATCAACAACAAGAGCAAGAGATAGATCAAAATAAGGAAGAGGAACTTAGGCGTAGTAAATATGCTAGAACCTCAAAATCTTTTGGTCTAGATTTTCTAACATTTTTGTTAGAAAATGAGCCTTTAACTTTCAAAGAAGCTATGTCCAGCAGTACTTGAAGACTACTGTGATGTAAACTGGATATCGGATACTAGAGACTCAAAATCCACTAGTGGGTATGTCTTTACTCTTGGTGGGGCAGTTGTATCTTGGAAATCTTCCAAACAGACTTGCATTGCTACGTCTACTATGGAATCAGAATTTATAACTTTAGATAAAGCTGGGGAAGAAGTAGAATGGCTTTGTTACTTCCTTGAAGATATTCTAATATGGCCAAAATCAGTGTCTGCTAGTTGCATACATTGTGATAGTCAATCGACAATAGATAGAGCACAGAGTCATCTATATAACGATAAGTCGCGACACATTCGTCGTCAACATAACACTGTAAAATAACTACTCTCTTATGGAATTATTTCCATTGAACATGTGAAGTCTAAAGACAACATAGCGGATCCACTAACCAAAGGGTTAGCAAGAGAGTTAGTTGAAAATTCATCGAGAGGAATAGGATTTAAGCCTATTAAATAAGAGAGTTACCACAACGGCAACCCAACCTAATTGACTGGAGATCCCAAAATCTAGGTTCAAATGGACAATCGAGTTATGTATGACTCATAAGGATCACTGGAGAGTCAAACTCATACCAATTTCTATGATGAAATAGTGATATCTGCAGCGTTTTAGGTTAAGTAAATACTTTTAATGATTCTTATATCTAAGAATACCTAGTGGAGTATGGCAGGATACTCTTTATAAGAATCACCTATATGAGTATGAACTAAGCTGGTTCTATGAGATTTGTGAAGGGCTACAATTCTTTACAGCACTCATGAAAAACCAAGTTGTTTAGGGCAAAAATGAACACAATAGTGAGAACTAAACTGTGTCTGGTGATGTACTGTGTGAGTTCTATTGTCTTGGTTTACACAAATGACTGAACAGTTCAGGACATTAGATTCACTGATTAGCTAGTAAATCTGATAGTATCACACAAGGGAACATTCAAAGCCAAAAACTACCTATCATTTGCAGAATATCTCTTATTTCTGTACTCTCTGTAATTAGATCATGTTCTTGCATTTTCTCTCCGTCAAATTCCATTCATGTGGGGGATTATTGGAATTATGATTTTTATAGGTTTATTTTAGGCCAACTTTGAGCCCAAATTTGAGTGGATCCCACACATCTTTTGAGGTGGGTCCAAAGAGGTGACGCGTTCCTTGCCGCATGGCAAGTCACACGGTGAAGACGGTTTGTCAAAACCATTTATGAGTGAATGAGAACTTGACGTCGTTTTCGGGTTCGTGGAATAGGAAATTGAAGAGTCAAAAGTGGGTTTCCTTGTAATGGCTATCCCACATTGAAAATTTAAGAGAACTTATGTGTGTATATAAGTTCTAGGTGGCAACACTTGGGTTGGGCCCCAAGTTTGTAGAAGGGAGAAGTTATGGACAAAGTGAACTTGGCTCAAACTACCACGCACGCGCGCGTGCCACCGCCGTCGTCCGTCTGACTGGCCAACCATGCCGGGCGCGGGTATGGGTTACGGGTCAGGTCGGTCATAATATTAATTTTTTAGACAAAATTTATTTGAATTTTTTCAAAAATTCTTGCGGAAAAAAGTTATTTGAATTTTGAATTCAAATTTTCTATCCAATCAAGCCTCTTCCGGTCCAATTTCAAACAAATTAAAACTGCTCTTAATAGTTTGAAAATTGCCCAGTAGTTTCGGACAGGTTTAAAACTGCCTAGCAATTTCCAACAAATCTAAAACTATTTTGCATCTATTTCAGTTTGAAAATAGATCTATTCATTCATCTCGTACCTGTTCGGTTCTTCCCAACAGCCACCTGGTTGCCTATAAATAGAGATCATCTTCCGGCCATTTGCCCATCCGGAAAATTTATCTTGCTTCTCGTTTTTGCTCTTTTGCATTATCTATTCTTCATATTATTTTTTAGGAAAAATTCTGAGAGTAGCGAACACAGGTTTTGTTCGCCGTACAGATTGTTTTAAGTGCTACTACAGTCTGTGTAAAGATCATTGTATCTTGGGAGATAGATGCCATTTATCCATAAGCACCGAAACGGGGCGAATCTGTCTTAAGGACAGAGTGTCACGCACTTGACTTGATCTAATTTTGTTCATTTTCATTTCGATAAATAAATTCTGTAAGTAATTTATTTTATTTGTTTGATTTGGTTTTAACTTATTTTTTTTACACAGAAGATTGTTCCAACAATTCCTATTTGTTTTTTTTTTACCTATTTGTTGTTGTTATTGGGTGCATTTCCACCCTCATATTCTAAGGATGTGTTTGGTTATGGGTTGGCGTAAAAACATTATTCCAACCCTACATTTGCAAACACATTGGAACCTATTTTTTATAGACCAAAATGACACTTGAGTGGTCATTTATTTAAAAGTAACAAACAAAATTAGTAAATAAAAACCAAACTGGCACGTTAATTTTACAACAAAAAATTTATAATTTTGTTAAAAAAACAAATTAACAAAAAAATTCCACCTACATTGTTTAAGCAAAAGTAATTTTAAGGCACCTTTTGTTGTTGTTGTTTTTTTTTTTTTTTTTAACAACAACGACATTTTTTTTTTTGAAGTGGCATTTTCAGTTGCAAATACCTTTGTAATTTTTTTAATTGTGCAAATAAAAATCGAAGAGTTCATTAATTATTTTTTGGGATTGAATTTTAAAACGAGTTAGCTTACAACCTTTGGTCAGTTATTTTGAATTTGAGTTGTGTGTTTTGTTATGGGTCATAAGTTTTTGAATTAAGTTTTTAGAACTCTTTGCGAAACTCATAATGAAACAACTTTTCTCATTTGCGAAACAAATTTTACAATTTTGATAATCAATTCAAAATTCAATTCAAAACTGTTTCCAAAACTCGTAACCAAAAAAATTTCTCATTTGAAAACATAATTCAGGAACTCTCAAATTTAAAAAACAACGTAGTAATTTTGTTGGTAATGCCATGAAGGAATCTTGGGTACAATGCTGTGAGTCACATACATGTATTAGGTTTGACAAAAGTCTTTACAACTCTTACATAACTTGTTCGCATGAAAATAGTTTTATATACTTCAGGTTGTAGGTACAAGTGCTATATATGGACACAATGTTCGTATGGTAACAATAGACTGGTGGCTATTCATTTGTTGTTGTCCTCCGAATTTCACTTCGTTGAAACAAGTTCTACATTTCATTTTTTATTGACTTCAAAGAAACGTATTTGTGCTAAAGGTGTAGTAAGTGCTAGACATTAAAATACATTGGTATTAGGTATTAATATATTTTTTTGAACACCATTTATGGCATATTTCTCTTTTGCAAACTGTACAAATTGGTTATTGTGGACTAACATCCCATATCCATAACAATTTTCGATTTTGTTGATTAAAAACTTATGTTTGGGTTAGTTTTGAATTATTATTTTTTTTTTTTTGTCTGTGGTGTCCAGCCTCCATGGATCTGCAAGAGAGTACTAGCTTAGATGTCGTACGCAATGGCCAAATAAATGTGTGGATACGAGAGACCATCGGAGAGATGGAATCTACGACATTAATGAAATAGATGAAAATTATACGTGTTGCCAATGAGTACGCGTCCGTTGACAGGACTCCATTTCACATATCAGCATTGACAGGTCGCTTGTGGATGGAAGAGATGCTTCGAGGTAGGAACGAAGCATTTCAGCGAAATTTTAGGATGTCAAATGATGTGTTCTTATTGTTGTGGAAGACACTAGTTGAGGATTTCGAGCTCCCACTGCCACAACATCCCCATAGTGTGGACGTAGTTGAGAGTGTCGGCATGTTCATATTTGTGTTGCGAGGCTTCCCTAGTTGGGATATTGAAGACCGCTTCCAACACTTGGGGGAAACAATGTAGTGTCATGTAATGCGCGTTTTTAAAGCAATGAAGTTATTTACAACAGCACACTATCGATTGACAAGGTCACAACACAATAGACATCTATACTTGGAGTCCCAGCGGAAATATTTGCCATTCAGGGCGAGTTTACGTAATTAGCTAAAAATGTGATTACTAACCATATTCACAATTTATGATGTTTTCAGCTTAATGTGTTCTTCCTCATCACTTACGTAGCCGCTTTGTGTGCTTGCCTAGGACTGTATTGGTGTACTAGACGGCACACATATAGAGGCACAACTTCCACTGCAGAAGGCGGCGCCATATTTTGGAGGTAAAGGATGACACATGCAAAACATACTGGCGGTGTGTGATTTTAACTTGTGTTTTACGTTTATCTCATGCGAATGAGAGGGTAGTATGCATGACAACAGAGTTTTTAACGAAGTAACACAGGACCCAGTAAAATAGTTCCCCTACCTAGAGGAAGGTTAAATGAATTGAGAGTGTTCAATATTGTTGGTGTTCATGTGCATTTGATTAATAAATGAGGTAACCAATGGAAAATCATCTTATTACAAGTAGGAAAGTATTACCTCGTTGATGCGGGATATCAGAACCAAAAAGGCTTTCTGGTGCCATTTAAAGGATATCGATACCACCAGGAAGAGTTTCGTGCTATTAGATGGCCAAGAAATGCAAACAAAGTTTTCAACACGATGCACTCTTCCTTAAGGAGTGTAATTGAACATACGTTCGGAGTATGGAAAGCGCGATGGGTTTCCTACATAACATGCCTCGATATGATTTTGGACGCGTCCAGGTGTTATTGGTCAAGGCTTCAATGGCACTGCACAATTTCATACGCTGTAACTCCAACGACGATGAAACCATCAACAGGGTTGCCAATGCAGAGACTTTTATTTTCAACGACATGCCAAATGCTACGGGTGTTGGTGATGCTAGTGATGGTGACCCGGAAAACGATGATGACGTACAAATGAACGAAGTTAGAAAATCCATTTGAAACGAGTTGGTGCGACATCGACGTGAGGCTGTAATCTTGTTCAGACGCACCAATTGAAGGGAAATGATACTAATGTGTCGCACTATTGAACTGATTGTAATATTGTCCGTTTATCTTTGTTAAAAACTTGACATCAAATGCGTGTAGCAAAGATCAATCAGAAACCAACAAAAAAAAAAAGAAAATATCACATTTTGTGTGGGAAAACGCTAAATTTTAAGTTATTGGTAACATTAAGGTTAATATTACATTTCTAAAAAATTGTTCCAGCAATCATCTACAAAATGAGCCACATGGGTCAACAATGAAATTTCCTAAGTTGGGTGGGGACATTTTGGTCATTTTGTGTTGATGTGACGTCACAAACAAATATTAAACAAAAAGTAAAAAAGTCAAATTTTTACCAACTTCCCAAATCACTTTTCAAAAAAGTCAAAAAATTTGGTTAAAAGTCAAAAGCCAGTTTTTAACCATCTTTCCAAAACAGCCCTTTCTAAAGGATAAGGCTTATGTATATTTTGTGAATTGGACAATGTTGTTGGGGTCGTTGAATCCACCATAAATTTTATTTCGATAATCTAAACTGTTTAATGTGTAAAACTAATTGAATACTTCATTTCTACAAAAAAACTACATTGATCAAGTATCGATAACCCCTTAATCAAAACATATTTTTATCAATAATTTATTTTTTAAATCATGTTTACCACTAAAAAATATATAATCTGATTAGGGCTATCGAGTGGATGAGTCACAAAGACTTCATTTGGCATCAGGTTTTTTTTAGGTTGGTAGCTTTTTTAGTCAAAAAAGATAAAATAAGCTAAAAAGTCAATAAGACAAAATGTTATATTTTGTTTGAGATGAATTATATAAGTGCAATTTTTGACTTTTTAATTAAAAAAATAGAGACAAAAAAGATGATTGTTCGGGATAACTTTTTAACTTTTTAAGAAAAAATGTGTATTAAAATATTGTATGAAATGCCGAAATTACCGAACTACCCTTCTGACATGCACATTTGCTTTCGTGCATGTTAGTGAATTGTGATGTGCACATTTTAGTGCACTTTGTTTTTGTTTTGTTTTGTTTTTGTTTTTTTTTTCTACTTGTGCATGTCAGAGAATTTGACAAAAGCAAAGGCAATTCTGTCTTTTTGCCCTCTGTATATACTGACTTTTTTCCCGCCCAATTGATTAGTGAATAGTGTTAACTTTTTTGCTTGTTTATTAACTTTTTGACTTTTTATTTTTTTTAAGAAATCCCAAACAAGCATTTAAACCATAATTATTTTATTTTTTCTCTTATAAAAGTTAAAAAGCCTAAAAGCTATTGTTTTAAAAAGTAGATTAAAATCTAATTTTTTTTGACTTTTTTAATTTTTTTTTGAAATAATCATATAAAAAAATAAATGAATGATATGATCTAAACAAAATTAAAAGTCAAAAAAATTGCTACTTTAATCTCGTCCTTAAAAAAAATAGTCAAAAAGTAAAATAAAAAAAACCAACTCAGCCACCAAAACGAAGCCTGCCTCCTCAGCTGCAAGTCGCCTTCTGTTCGTTTTTCAACTTGCCAAAAAATGCTTTCAAAACATCCTTGAAAAAAAACCTTTTCCATGGCCACCATTTCTCTCCACCTGACTCGAATTTCCCGCCACTTCCCTCTCTCACTTCCCTTCTTCGCTCGCTCTTCACCGCTTCTTCTTCTTCTTCACAAGCCCCATGGCCAAACGTTTCCCCGTACACTTCGCCGGAGCTTCATCTCCTTCAGCTCCAACTCTTCTCGCCGGTTCTTCGTCGCAGCTTCGAGCTCTCGAGGTAACCCTAATCTCTGTTGTAATTTTTTCGATTCCGTTTTCTTTTCTTTTTCTCAGGCATTTTGTCGAACAGGTTTGGGGTGTTGTGACGTTTCAAACTCCAATGCCAATTGCTGTGTTTCTGTTATTTGGGTTTTGACCTAAATGAGAAAGATAATGAGTGATGAAATTCGATATGATAATTCAAATGTCAGAATTGAATTAAGTGCAAGTTATGTGGTTTCTGTTGTTGTTTTGGTAATGCTGTTTGGATGCTGACATAAGGCATCAAAATAAGTATAATTCTTCGTGCAATATGCTACCAAAGGTGAATTTCACTTATGATTAGTGTTTAGTCAATTTTTTCAATTCAGGGTTTTGACTGTCATTGGATACCACTCACGCTGCTAGTGCAATGGTAGTAACCATTTTGATTTGTTTTGCATATAGGATGACAGTGTCTTTGGTTTACAATTTAATCTGAATCCGACCCGATAATCCGATAATCCAAATCCGTTTAGTAAACGGATTGAATATGCAAAATCCAATCCGACCCGATAATCCGATCCAACTATTCTCAATTTGAATGAAAAAACATAAAATGAAAAAAAAAAATCAAATTATATAAAATTGTAGCTCAGTAAATAAATAAATGGATCGGATCGGATTATCGGATCGGATATCCGAAATCATCGGATTCGGATATCTATAATCGGATATATACTAAACGGATTCGGATCGGATTCGGGTTTGCCTTAATCGGATTCGGATTTTGACAGATCCGATCCAAATCCGATCCATTTACAGACCTAGTTTACATATATGGAAAACAATATATTTGTTTTTCCAATTCTAATTAGTTGGAGTGGTGATTTGTTTTGACAATTCCAAGTAGTAGAAATCTGTGCACAAACTGCAGTGAACAGTGATGAGTTTTGCAACATAGTCTCACATCTCTAGACACTCAAACGACACAATATTTTTTTAGCCTAATCAATTTGATTTGGCCTATATTACATGGCCTTTTCTAAATATATGATGTAAACTGTGAGTGTAAAGGTGTCAGATATGGGTCCAATGTGTCAATCATAATACTCAAGCCTGGCATGAACTAATTTAACATTATACTCTATGCACTAATTAAAGCCGTGAAGTTGTGGCGGTTAAATATTTTCTCTTTCCTTGATCTTATTCATCTTAAGTCCTCATAATTTCATCTCAATGCATGAAACACTGATCAGATGAGGTGATTTCATATTATGCTAGAGTAATTTGTTTTTGTTAGTGGTTTGGACATGAAAGAGATATTATGTTCAAATATGGAAGAAAGTAGAATCATTCTGCATCAGTTTGTCATTGTGAATCTTTGTCTGAGGTGGCTTATATATATCAAGACATCTTTATGATATATAGACTCTTCATCGTCATGTTTTGCAGACTGGAATAATCATGTTGAAGCAGCTGATGAAAGATATGATGTTATTGTGGTAGGAGGAGGACATGCAGGCTGTGAAGCTGCCCTCGCATCTGCTCGTTTAGGGGCAAAAACACTTCTTCTCACTCTAAATATCGATCGGATTGCATGGCAGGTAAATATATTCGGCTTTAGAGTATATCTTTATTAACTTTGTCTTTGTTTGTCTTTGTTTATTATCTCTTATTAAGAATGGTTGATAAGAAATATCTATAAAAAAAAAAAAGGTAAGATGGTGATTTTACATAGGAACCTTTGTTAACTTATTACATATTAAACTATATGATCATCATTCAAAATAACATTTTCATTGATTTAATTTTAAATATTTTATATTCATAAGATATATTTAACATTGAAGTGTGTAGATATATTTTTCTAAGTAATTTAGAAAAAATGACTGAATCTTTACGATTCGCGATTTGATTCAATTCGCTATTCTGTACGAGGCCATTTCGATTCACAATTCGAATCTTGATTTGACAACTATGGACCAAAGTGGAAAGAATTTGGTAGTTTAGGGACTGAAGTGAGAATCTTTTCTTTAAGGACCAAAGTGAGAAAAGGATCATACTTTAGGGGGTGAAAGTGTAATTTACCCTTTTTAAATGTCACAAATTGTTACATATTTACTGTGCAACAGACTCCAATATATTTGAGTTATTTTATTGCCTGTGCGTTTTTCATGAGAACTGCAAATCAATGAGTCTAGTTAATGGAGATAACAATTAGTCTCGAACATGCTTTAAAGTTTTGGAAAGATATTCACTAAGAAAAGCTTAATGCAGCCTTGCAATCCAGCAGTTGGTGGACCTGCAAAGTCACAGCTGGTACATGAGGTGGATGCACTTGGTGGTGAAATTGGAAAGGTTGCCGATAGGTATTTATTCTTTTGTCCTAAATGCCTTTCATAATTGACTTGGGCACGAGTACGAATGGTCCTTTCTAATAGGAGCTTTTTTACTGTTACAAGATTCACTATTGACATCTTAATGGTTGAGTATTTACATGTAAAATGGTTGGGGAAAAAAAAAACTCTTGCCCTTTTCATTTTAATATTCTTCCTACCAGTAATTTTTGTGAAATGTCATTTGACTGCTAAACCACAATGTGTTAAGACCAAACTTATATGCATTGTATAAATTTTATTACTTTGGAACCATGGATTTAACTTTTGGTATCATTTATATAATTATTATGCCACGGTGGAGCTCAGAATAGGCATCTGTGTCTAATAATGGCTTAGTTCTTACTTGTATACTTTCTGACATGTAAAAAGAAGAAGAAAATCTTGACACGTAATTGACAGCAGATTAATAGTCAATAAGTTCACTCTTTATTTTTTTTACTTTTTTTCCTGTTTGTTCTGTCCACATTTCTTAGGTTACAATTGGAGAAAGCATCTTGTATGATATGTTGCACCAAATGATCACATGTTTCAATAAATGTAAATGTTATATATTTTGTGATTTTCATCATTCATACAAAAATATCTGTAACCATTTAAAAAATTGTTGTTTCCTTCACTGTAAAGGTTATCATAATTAAGTCAACCAAATCAGAGGATGTAAGAGTAGAGAGAAAGGATCACTCTGAACTATTTTTATCGTGATAGACATTAGTTATATATTGCTTGATATGTGTTAGTATTGGCAATATGCATTATAAATTCTTGAGATGACTTGTGCGGATAGCTTTCACTTCATCAGTAATACATTGCTTGATTTGTGTTAGAATATTATTTTGATGTTGATTACTTGCGATTGTTTGTTTATTATATTCTACAGTTATTGTTCATATTCATGTTTGAATTTCAGGTGTTATTTGCAAAAGCGTGTTCTCAACATCTCAAGGGGCCCTGCTGTTAGGGCATTACGTGCTCAAACTGATAAGAGGGAATATGCTATGCATATGAGAGGCATTGTGGAGAGGCAAGCTAACTTATTTAACTTTTTAAAATTGTTTTTCTATTGATAAATTTGATGGCACTAGTCAGGAGACAAGCTATTTGGGTTAAAATCTCTAAAAGCCATGAACCCCAACACTATCTCATATTGAGAAATGAGAAAATCAAGCCATAAACTTGGAGTTCATGAATTATATATCACTTGCAAATCACAGATGAATGGAACCTGAAATAACCGACACATAAGAAATTGACATACATGGCAGAATGTGTTACTCCAACTATACAGAAAGCATGTTTTATTTTATATATTAAAGCAGAATGAATTAGATAGTCAATTCTAAATATCTAAATTGTGAATATTAGTTAAAGTTTTTTTTGATAAATAAAGATTTATTACGAAAGCATCAAGAAGATGCCAAAAGAATACAAAAACCAACCCCTAGCCTCATTTGGGAACAGACTATGTTAGTAACTTTTTGACTTTTTACGAAAAGATGTGCAGAAAAATAGAGAGAGTGATGTGACAACTAATAGTAACTTTTTAGTTTTTTGGCTAAAATATGTTGTCCCTGTAGACACAAATTTAAAACATGAAGTGTTTCAACACATTTCAAAATTTTATGTTACAAATGTCCACTGTTTAGTTTTTTGACTAAACAGTGTTGATTATTTGAATAGCAGGTTCTTATTTCCGATCTGTATTTCAGATCGTTAATTACACATTTTATACAAATGAAACCTCCGATTAATGAAGAACAAAATAAACAACAAAAGACAATTTAAAAAAAAAGAAATATTTTATTGAAATTATTATGGGTTTTGAACCCTCGAATACAAAAATACAATTCTTGGGTTTGGAACCCTTTACCTATTCATCGCCATTAGCGTAGACTCTTCAGTTCTCTAGGCTTCTCTTTTTCTTTTTTTGTAACGACTTCTTTAGCTCTCAATTTCTCTCTCTCTCTCTGATCTTTTCCCTTCTGATTTTCTGATCCCCCGTCTTGTGTGATAGTCCTCATATTTATGGAAGGCCATCAGGTGATAGGAATGCTTCATCTTCAATTTGAATTTCAAATTGAATGATAGGGCCATTTGAATTTTGAATAATAGCGCTATCTGATTAATCGTATATCTTATTAACCGGATTGATGGTTTCATCCTGTGTGGTGTCCTTGCTGTAGGCTCTACAGGTGTCATCTTTCGTAGACTCCACGTGTCATTTAAGCATCTTGAATAACGTTGTTGAGATACAACGTCGTTTTACTTATGTACTTCAACGGATCATATTGATCTTTTTTAGGAAGTGATTACCTACAGCCTTCTTATTATAGGCGCTATACGTGTCATAAATTTAGTTAAAATTTATGTGCCAACAAATGCCCCTCGTGGCTTGCACAAGTGAATTTTCTCAACTATGCGAGTCACGACAATTTGCCACTTTTTTTCTAGATGATCTTTAGATCTTGGATGAGATTATTTCTTTGCTTTGGTCCCTGGCCTCTTTTTTTTTTTTTTTTTTTTCATGGGCCCTTTTGCTTTTGTTGCATGGGTCTTTTTGTGGACTTGATCTTTTTTTTTAAAAATAAAATAAAATAAAGGGTTAATTGCCCTTTATAGTCCATGGGCTATTTACTTTTGTTGCATGGGTCCTTTATGTGGACTTGATTTTTTTAATTTTTTAATTTTTTTTATTTTTTTGTTATTTTTTGTTTTTTTAAGGGTCATGAGTAAGGTCCAAGATTTAATTGGACATTTCCTTTTGTGGGCCTCCAACTTGCCACCATTTTTTTTACAACAGATTTTTCCTAGGTTATTATGAATTTTCCTAGACCATCATGGACCTTTCCTTTTATAGGCCACCATTTTTAATTGGGTTTTTTCTTTTGTAGGCCTCCAACTTGCCACCTTTTTTTTTACAACAGACCTTTTTTTTTTTTTTTTTAGGCCATCATGGACCTTTCCTTTTCTAGGCCACCAATTTTTTAAATTGGGCCTTTTCTTTTGTGGGCCTCCAACTTGTCACTTTTTTTTACAACAAACTTTTTTTTTTTTTTAGGCCATCATGGACCTTTCCTTTTCTAGGCTACCAATTTTTTTTAAATTGGGCCTTTTCTTTTGTGGGCCTCCAACTTGCCACTTTTTTTTTTTTTTTAGGAGATATATATATATATATATATATTAGGAGTTTGTCTAAATGGAATATGATGGATTGATATTGGTAGGATTTCTAATCCTACACAAACTCTTGCTTCTATGAAGTATTTCAAATCCTACCTAAACTCTTGCTTCTTTGAAGTATTTTAGGAGACCACTACCTTCTTTCTTAAGCAAGAATTTTTGCTTATATAATACATATCCATGCATGTGGACAATAGATATTTTTCCTCCTACAACTTTGTTCTTCCAGCAGAATTTTTATTTCCAGCAATTTTTCAGCAGCCCTTTTTTATTCTGCAAATTTTGTAGTGCATATTAGGTCTTCATCCTTTAAAAGTTGTCTGGCCATTGTCTTTCTTCTTTCCCCAAAAGAAGGCACAAAAGAATTCCTTCAAATTCCTTTTAATCAAGTATACTTTCATCATAATATTTGTTGCTTTCTTTTCACCCCTGGTTTTTACTGCTGCCATTTTTTTGCTGCTGCCAGAAGAAAGTTTTAACACCCATACCAACTTCATGGATGTCACGCTCATAAATTCTGGATGTTTTTAAGGCATAAGATTTCTTTTCTTCAAGAAAGAACATAAAGCAGCAATCTGTCTGGTTTTCTCTTTAACCAGATTTTTTTTTTAAGACTATTTTGAGCAACAACCTGTTTTAACCAGATTTTCTTTACACGCGGCATAAGATTTTTTTTTAACTCTCTTTAGCAGAATTTTAAGCAACAACCTGTTTGGTTTGTATTTATATATATTTTTTTTTTACTCACAGTAGAATCAAGTAAGCAGATTTTTTTTTTTAATTTTTTTTTTTTTCTGCTGCTGCCAGTTTTTTTTATGAGCCCAAACAAAGACCTTTCTTGTTTTAAAAAAAAAAAAGTCTTCTATACCCTTTTGTGTAACAGCATATATTTGTTTATTTAGCAGATTTTGCTAAAAAATATGAACAAACTTTTTTTAAAAAACAAAATAATAATTTTTTTTTTTAAGCCTGCTGTCTTTTATTTTATTTTTATTTTGTATTTGTAGCAGCCCCTTGTATAATTGGTGCTTGGCTTCATAAGACTGTTTTGATCTTCTTTCATGAAGGTCTTTCAACTGGCCATTATGACAACTTCAAATCTTTCCTTACATTGAATTTCCACTTTCTGCTAATTTATCCATCAAACTTGCATCCCTTCTTAGTTCGACAAAGACATTAGCCATATAATCTTTTTGTCTGCTGCTCCAATTAGATTTGAGCTACTTTAATGAATTCCACCATTCAATCTCCCCTTTGATCACTTTTAGCATAGGGCAGAAAAAAAAATCTGATTGGAACAAAAAACTTAAGCTTACTGCTGCCTTTTATTTTATTAGTAATTGGCCCAATTGTACAATTGGTGCTTGGCTTCATAAGACTGTTTTGATCTTCTTTCATGAAGGTCTTTCAACTGGCCATTATGACAATTTCAAATCTTTCCTTACATTGAATTTCCACTTTCTGCTAATTAATCCATCAAACTTGCATCCCTTCTTAGTTTGACAAAGACATTTTTTTGTCTGCTGCTCCAATCAGATTCAAGCTACTTTAATGAATTCCACCATTCAATCTCTCCTTTGCATAGGGCAGGAAAAAAAAAAATCTGATTGGAACACAAACTTAAGCCTGCTGCTGCCTTTTATTTTATTAGTAATTGGCCCGAATGTACAAAACAACTGCTCTTCGTTTTTTTTTTTTTTCGCAATTATTTTATGTCTTTTTTCCTCTTTTGCAGGCAACACGCAAGACGTCAGAGTTTGTTTGCAGGTATCATTGCCCTTTCCAACCTAATGGCAATAAGTGGCTTGAATCCTTGGCAGTGATTGTGTCCTTCACCCCAATGGGTTGACTCTTTGGCAGTGAATGTGTCCTTCACCCCAATAGTTTGAAACCTTGGCAGTGATTGCGTCCGTCACCCCCACGGTTTGAATCCTTGGCAGTGATTGTGTCCGTCACCCCAACGGCTTGAATCCTTGGCAGTGATTGTGTCCGTCACCCCAACGGTTTGAATTCTTGGCAGTGATTGTGTCCTTCACCCCAATGGCTTGAATCCTTGGCAGTAAATGTGTCCTTCACCCCAATGGCTTGAAACCTTGGCAGTGATTGTGTCCGTCACCCCAACAGGTTGAATCCTTGGCAGTGAATGTGTCCATCACCCCAACGGCTTGAAACCTTGGCAGTGATTGTGTCCGTCACCCTAACGGGTTGAAACCTTGGCAGTGAATGTGTCCGTCACCCCAACGGCTTGAAACCTTGGCAGTGATTGTGTCCGTCACCCTAACGGGTTAAATCCTTGGCAGTGAATGTGTCCGTCACCCCAACGGCTTGAAACTTTGGCAGTGATTGTGTCCGTCACCCCAACAGGTTGAATCCTTGGCAGTGAATGTGTCCGTCACCCCAACGGCTTGAAATCTTGGCAGTGATTGTGTCCGTCACCCCAACGGCTTGAATCCTTGGCAGTGATTGTGTCTGTCATCCCAATGGGTTGAATCCTTGGCGGTGAATGTGTTCGTCATCCCAACGGCTTGAAACCTTGGCAGTGATTGTGTCTGCCACCCCAACGGGTTGAATCCTTAGCAATGAATATGTCCGTCACCCCAACAGGTTGAAACCTTGGCAGTGATTGTGTCCGTCACCCCAACGGCTTGAATCCTTGGCAAAGGGTTTTCATCAATTTCTTTATATTATGACATTTTGCCTTCACTAACCCTTTTTTTTTTTCTTTTTTTTTTTTATTATTATTGCCCTAACTTTTGCCTAGGCTGTCTTTTCGGGTTTTCAACCTAGCAGGCTTTCTTAAGGGTAATATCTCTTCAAGAACCTTGCATTGGTTGGGGGAATGATTCTGTCACCATCCATCGTTATCAACAAATAGGCCCCATTAGAATAAACCTTCTCAATCACATAAGGTTCTTCCCATTTGGGCTCAAGCTTTCCTTTGGTTCTTCGTGAGACTACTATGGGTGTTCTAACCATTAGTACCAAGTCTCCCTTTTTAAAGGAACGAAGCCTCACTTTTTTATTGAATGCATTTGCCATCCTTTGTTGGTAGATCTCCAAGTTCTGTTGAGCATACAACCTTCTTTCATCCAGGGTCTCCAGCTCAGCCAACCTCACTCTTGCACTTTCATCTTCTGTTAAGGACTCTTGTATTGCCACTCGCAATGATGGTATTTGAACCTCAAGTGGTAACACTGCTTTTCCTCCAAAAACCAACGAATAAGGGGTTGCTTGAGTAGAAGTTCTATGCGAAGTCCGATAAGCCCACAAAGCTTCTTGTAACTTTTCGTGCCAAGCTTTTTTGTTCTTATCCATCATCTTCTTGAGAATTTTGCACAATGTCTTGTTGAAAGCTTCTGCCAAACCATTGGCAGGTGCATGATATCTTGATGAATGGTTGTTTTTGATTTTGTACTTGGCAAATAACTTGTTCAAAGTATCACTCCTAAATGGTTGTCCATTATCCATGATGATACTTTCTGGAATTCCGAACCTGTAAATGATATGGGTTCGGATGAACTCAGAGACAATTGTGCTTTTTATATCCTTTAAAGCCACGGCCTCTGCCCATTTTGAGAAATAGTTAGTTGCAGCTAGGATGTATCGATATCCTGCTGAAGATGGAGGTACAAAAGGACCAATAATGTCCATACCCCATGCTGCAAATGGCCAAGAACAAATTGTTAAATGTAAAGGCTCTGGGGGTTGGTGGAGAAAGTTCCCATGGAATTGGCAGACTTGGCATCTTCGAGCATAATCTATGCAATCTGCAATTATAGTCGGCCAATAGTATCCCAACCGTTTTAGCTGCATATGTAATTTAGGACCACTTTGGTGTGGCCCACATACACCTGCATGTATTTCTGCCATTACCTCTTGAATACACTCCTTGGCTATACACCGCATGAACATTCCATCCAAAGACCTTTTGTATAACGTTCCATCTTTCCACAGGACGAATTTGGTAGCCCTGCATCTCACTTCAATTCTTTTTACTTTATCTTCAGGTAGCCTACCATGTTGGAGGTAAGCTATGAATGGTTCCCGCCAATCCTTCTCGTTTTCTCCTTTCGTGGTGACGACCAAAATTGGAACCAAGTCAGAAACCTCTTTTAAAGGTTGTAACACCCTTCTTTCACCTATCGTGATAGTAATTGTTTTGCTATCTGGTAGGGTGAATGATGCAGCCAAACTTGCAAGTGAATCAGCTCGAGCATTTGTTCTTCTCTTCACATGGAAAATATGTGTTTTCCTGAATTGCGAAAGCAATTGATCAGCCCTTTCATTATACAAGATGAAACTTGTTTTCTTAACAATGTATTCTCCACGAAGTTGCTTTACCACCAGTTCCGAATCTCCATAAATTGAGAGTTCTTCAATAGGAATTTGTAATGCCAATTCTAATCCAGCAATTACAGCTTCATATTCTGCCTCATTATTGGAGCATCCTTCACTTAAGGCCGAAGAATGGGTGATTATAGCATTGTCTGGAGTCACAAATACAATTCCAATTCCAGCTTTATTGTTTTTAGGATTTTTTTGCTTCTTGCCATCTGGACTCCTTGAAGCTCCATCAAAATACATCTCCCATCCTTTCTGAATTTCTACTTGCATAACCTCTTTATCTGGTAAATTAGTTACTAGAGGTGAGTCATCAGGTATAGGATGTGCTGCCAAAAAATCTGCTAGAGCCTGCCCCTTTACAGCTCTTTGGGGAACATATTCAATTGCGAATTGTTGGAGAATTACAGCCCACTTTGCAATTTTCCCTGAAAGTATGGGCCGTGAAAGTATATATTTCAAGGGTCTGCTTTTAATATCAACTTGACTTCGTGTTCCAAGACATAGTGCTTTAGTTTTTGCAAGGCAAACACCAAGGCAAGACATGTCTTTTCGACAGGAGAGTAATTGACTTCTGCTCCAACCAAAGTACGACTCAAGTAATACAAGGCATTTTCTTTCCCATATTCATTGTGTTGTGCCAACAATGCCCCTAACGAACCATCCAAGGCTGTTATATACAACAAAAGTGGTTTCCCTTTTATTGGGCTCATGAGTACTGGAGGCTTCAAAAGATACTCCTTAATACTATTAAAAGCATTTTGGCACTGCTGATCCCATTCAAATGGAACACCCTTTTTCATCAATCTTGAGAATGGCAAACATCGACCAGCCAAGTTAGAAATAAATCTTCTGATATAGGCCAATCTCCCTTGTAGCCCCTTCAATTCCCTTAAATTTCGTGGAGGAGGCATTTTAGCAATGGCTTTAATCTTGGTAGGGTCAATTTCAATCCCTTTGTTTCAAACCACAAACCCTAGAAATTTTCCTGAGGAAACTCCAAATGCACATTTTAGTGGGTTCATCTTGAGTTTGTACCTCGTCAAACGTTCGAAGATTTTTCTCAAATCTTCCACATGGTTTTCCTTCTCCTTTGTCTTGACGACAAGATCATCAACATAGCATTCAATGGTGTCATGGAGCATATCACCGAAAATTACAGTCATCGCCCTTTGATACGTGGCCCCAGCATTTCTCAGGCCAAAAGGCATTACCTTATAGCAAAAGACTCCTCTCGGAGTCCTAAATGCAGTCATTTCTTCATCTTCAGGTGCCATTCAGATTTGATTGTATCCTGAATATCCATCCATAAAAGACAAGGTTTCATACCCAGTAGTTGCATCTACAAGAAGCTCAGTGATGGGCAAGGGAAAGTCATCTTTAGGACAAGCCTCATTGAGATCACGAAAATCAATGCAGACCCTTATTTGACCATTCTTTTTCTTGACCGGCACTATGTTTGCTAGCCAGGTTGGATATTGGACTTCCCTAATGAATCCTGCATTAATAAGCTTGTCGACTTCGGCTTCAATTTGGGCTGTAAGCTCTGGTCGAGTTCGCCTCTGAGGCTGTTTAATTGGCTGTTTCTCAAGGTGAATTGCAAGTTTATGGACTGCAATCTCTGGATTAAGACCAGGCATCTCACTGTAGTTCCATGCAAATATGTCACGATACTCCCTTAAGAAGGAAATATATTTCCGAGCTTCTTCTTCTTTTAAATTTGCACTAATGAAGGTTGGTTTGTTTTCTCCTTCATCACCCAAATTTATTTCACGAAGGTCATCCACGGTGGCTTGGCCTCCTGCTTCAAATTCTGTTGGTACGGGTTGAGCTTCATCTTGGTCAACATCTTCCAACACATCTTAAGTGATAGTCATGTTTACTGGAAATTTTTCCTTATCCCCTTGATAGCCTAACCCTTCTGTCCTGGCGGTGATAATACCGCCTTGCTGGATTGCCTGCCTCTGTGAAGGTGTTAATGCAAAGTCAAAGGGTGTCATTGTTCCTAGTATTTTTTCAGGGTCTAAACCAACTTTTACCAACATCTGTGTGATTTCTGCACTGAAGGTAGGCTTCTCAAAACTCGAGATGTTTTCTTCTGGCATTTGTTCAACTTTCACTTTCTGTTCAACATTTCCAAGTGAGTGGAATATGATGGGTTTCGACCCTTTTCCTTTAGAAGGGACCACAATCTTATTATATTTCTCCACATAGGTGCATTCTGTCTTCCTTAATGGCAACGTGAACTCACCCTTGAGATCCAAAATTGGATTTATTGGGGCTAGAGCCTTTGCCCCCAGTTTCCTTTCGAACTTTGGCACATATCGAAAAGTTCTTTTTGTTGAAACTGGAATAGACTCTAGAGCGTCTTTGACATTCGGAGTATCTTCAGACTTCTTCACATCTTTTCCCTTTCTTTGTGAAGTCTTTGTATAGAAGCGAGCATCAGCATAGTAGGCCTCTACTTCTCCAAATGGATCATTGTCAGCCACAATTGTCCCCTCTTTTTTGGGTGAAGGCAACGGGTACTTAATACATTGGTGATAAGTTGATGGCACTGCATGATGATTATGCATCCATGGTCTCCCAAGCAAAGCATTGTAAGAGGTGTCTACATCAATGACCAAGAACTCAGTGCTTTCTTCAATATCCCCAAACTTGGTTTGTAATTCAATTTTCCCCATTAGGTGTTGCTCATTCTAATTAAATCCTTGAATGACCAAACGACTTGGGCGAAGTTGTGAAATTCGAACCCCTAATAAATTTAAGGCCCTCCGAGGCAGAAGGTTCACCGCAGATCCTCCATCAACGAGAATTCGAGAAATTTTCACATCATGGATAAGCCCAGTGATAAACAAAGGCCGATTATGATCTGTCATTTCAGCACACATGTCTTTGTCACCAAAGGTTACCATAGCCATGCATGTAGTTGCCTTCTCTTGATTTCTACCCTCAATTTCTTTGTAGAAATCCTTTAGCTTGGATAGGGCATATATTAAAGACTTTCGAACCTCTGGAGACATTTTTAGTGCACCATATACGCTCAACAATGCTGGAATTTTCTTTAGATGAGCTAGTACATCATATTTCACTTGCTCTTCCTCCAACAAAACTTGTGGAACTTCTGACGTTTGAGGGTCCTGAGGATTTCGTAATTTCCTCCGGTAGGTCAAATAAGTCTGGCATACTTCAGCAACCGCCTTTTCGTTGACCTCAACTTCTTTTATTCCCTCACTTATTTGGACCATGTTAACTGGTCCAACTGCAGGGTGATCATCATCATCAGTCACTTCTCCATCTTCTTGGAGCTGCATTCTTCTCCCATTTCTTAGGTACCGGGAGTCACGCCTATAAAAGCATTGAGATTCTTCAAAACCATTCTTCATGGCCTCCCAACTAGGCACCACGACTCCATCGAGGGAGCAATACCAGTCAAAGGCGATCCCCTCTAAGGAAATGGGGAATTGTTTTAGGCAAAGTGCTTCATTTTGAGCTGTTTCCCCACACTGTTTCAAAAAATGCCTAATATGTTTTTAAGGATTTCCATACCCCTCATATAGGACAAATTTGGAAGTTCGTATCCTTCAGGAAATGGTGTTTGCTCTACCCATAAAGGGAACAAATCCCTTGGGCGATAAGTGCCCATCTCTCGAAGGTCAAGGGCAGTTTCAATCTTCTCCTCAATTGTGCCTTCTATGAAATCATATGTTTGAGAAGATGTACCTTCGTCATCCAAATGTTCTGACATCTCAATTTCTATTGGCCGTGGTTTATAAAATGTCTTATAGAATCGATCAGTCATGGTGTCCCAATCTGGGATTGAATTAGGTAGCAGGCTGAAGTACCAATCCGCTGCCCATCCTTCCAAAGAAAGAACGAACTGCCGTAGAAGTAACGCCTGGCTTTTTACTGTGTTTCCACATTGTGCAAGGAAACGAACCAAATGGCGCCTTGGACAACTTGTCCCATTATATAAAGGAAAACGAGGTACTGCATATCCTCGTGGGAACTGAACCCATTCGACCCAATTAGGGAAAGGGTGTCCAGAAATTTGATTTCTTACAATACTCAAATTTTGATGGGCTTCAAAACCCTCATCTTTCAAAGAGACTATTACTTTTGCCTGATGTTCCGTTTCCCTTCTAGCTTCAATTTTTGCTTTCTCATCATCATCTGGATTGCGAATGACATGTATTTCTCGCTCTTCAAAATTTACATCCACAGTGATGACATTACAAGGAAAGTCAAAGTGGTCACTTGATACACTTTCTCTGTCGTATGTCCTAGCTGGGGATGTGTATGGTGAACCATCAGGGGAAAAGTCAAGTTCCCAATCTTCATTAGGATCCTCAACTTGAGATGACTTTGCTTGTTTACTTGAATGCTTCCATACCATCATCCGACTTACACCTACCATTCACCACATCATCCTTGAAGTGTAGTCATTTTTTCGCCTTTTTCACAAGCTCAAAGTCGGACCTACACCCAGTGTCTCCTTGTTCTGTTCCCCTTACATATTCTGGAGTGCTTTGATAGTACATTGGTGGTACTGGCGAATACTCTGGAGAAAAGGCTTCTGGTGTATACTCTGGAGAAACTGGTGTGTATTATGGAGAAGTTGGTGTATACTCAGGTGAGTCAGGTATGCAGATAGGAGATGTAATGCAATCTCCTTCCCTAACTTTTGAACCAACTTCACCCTCATCTTCCTCGTCATCACTCAAAACAATGATGGTTACGCAAGGGGCCAAAGTAAACTTTTCCTCCCTTCTTTTATCAAAGTATGTCTGCAACTCCACAGATTGAAATTTTGAAGGTAGAAATTCCTCCAATGTGACTGGGACAAGGGGACCTTGCTCTAACTACTCATCAGGGACCAATTTCTCTCCTTTTTCCTTCTTTGGGTTCTTCTTTCCTTTTCTCTTACTTTGGCTTTTTTTTGTTTCCTAGAAACTTTTGGTTTTTGGTTTTTGCTTTTTGGAAACTTTTGGCCCTTGTGTTGTTGAATCAACCACACTTCTAGCTTTCACTGTGGTATTTTGTTTTTTCTTCATGCTTTTTGACTGATAAACAACCCATTCACCTTCATTATCATTGTCGATAGTGATTGGGTTAGCAGATGCTTTCTCTTGAGGAGGGAGTTCGATAATTTTAGAGTCCAAAAGTTCTTGAATTTTATCTTTCAGAACAAAGCACTCTTTTATCGGATGGCTAATGAAACGATGGTAGGGGCAATACTTTGGATCATTGGTCTTTCCTACCTCATGTGGTCTTTTCACCTCAGGGAGAGCAATCAACTTTTGCTCCAACAGATCTTCAAATAGGTCTTCGATCAGATCATCCATGAAAGAATATTTCTTCTCCAACCTCTCTTTCATAGTCACCTTTTTAAATTCCTTGGGCTTTTTAGCCCCTACTACAACGGGACCCTTCTTCCTGGTTTCGATTATAGCTGCAGTCGAGGACTCAACCCTTTCAACGGCCCTAGGCCTCCTTCATTTAGCTAGATGCAGCTCCATATCATGAGCTTTAGTGCATAGATCATTGAATCCTTCAAAAGTTTGAGTCATAAGAGCCGTAGAGAGCTCATGTCAGAAGTTGTTAAGGCACATCTGAATTAACTCTAATTGTGTAAACTTTTGAGGACAAGCAAATGTCAAAGCGCGCCATCTTGCAATGAAATCTATAACAGACTCATTGTTACGTTGCTTGGTCTCAATCAGTTCTGGTACTCCAATTCGCCTTTGTGTGTTGCAGAACTGTTTAAGGAACTCCTTCACCATGAAATCCCAATTTAAGATTGATCCCTCAGGAAGGTTAGCATACCAAGTAAACGCAGAACTTTCAAGTGATTGAACAAATAGCTGCAGACACAGGGCCTCATTATGGGCTATTGACCCGCACCTTGAAAGAAAATGAGCCACATGTTGTCTTGGATCTCCTGTTCCATCAAACATTTTGAAATCTGGTTGGGAAAAACCAGAAGGGAATGGAACAGCATCTACCCATGCTGAGTAAGGTTTTGTAATTATTCGAAAGTTCTCATCATCTTTTTCTTTGACTTTCTTTACTTGTCTCCTCACCATATCATCAATCATGGCCATGAGCATTGGATTTATACCACCATTCATTAGATCAGAGTAACAAGGACCATTGCCCCCTGGGGCTAGTGTGCTTTGTATGCCTACGGATGTCCCCACAACAAGTTGTGTCATTTGTTTGGGTGCACTTCCTGGTCCTGTCATTTGGGCCTACAACTGTTGCATTTGCTCCAACATAGCAGCCATTTCCCATTCTCTTCTCTCGAGTTGTTCTTGTAGGGCCACCACTTTTTCCTTGAGACCTTGGTCTTGTTGGACCTGTGAATTTTCACCTTCTTTCTCAACCTCAGTCATCATAACTGCGACTTTGTTGATATCTTTCAATTCATTGTTTCCAATATTCGTTGAAACAAACGAGATAGAATCATCTTGTTCGTATAAAGGATTATCAACCCCCACCACATTACTCATATTTGAAGCATCTGACTACGATGCTTTGTTTTGAGCCTGACGGGTTATGGATCTTGTTACAGGCCCTTTTCTTATTCCCTCCATAGATAGTTCAACCAAAGTAGAAATATTTCCCAAGGGTTGCTTACCCTCCTCCACCTTGGATTTTCCAACAAAGACAGGACTTTCAATTTGTTTTTGGGGTTCATCTTTCGAGAGAACCCTTTCAATAGCTCCTATAACATTTGTTGCCACTGTTCTTAGTTCCAGTTTCTTTAAGGCCTTATTTCTTCTTCGCCTTTGTCTTTTCGAAACTGGACCGGATGACATATCAAGTTGAGCCCATAGGGGCATAGAAGGAACCGTTTGCGTTTTTGCAAACTCCTCATGAATTTTCAAAACAGTCCCTACATTTTTAGAGTGGACCAATTGATGTTGATTCAAATCCCGTTGGGCCAACAGGTGTTCCTTATTCGAACCTTGTCGGGCCAACGGGTGTTCCTTATTCTGTCGGGCCAACGAGTGTTTCTCATTCGAACCTTGTCGAGCCAACGAGTGTTCCTTTGGCTCTTGAGAGTTGACTGAGATTTGGTTTGACCGATTTTGTGCTCTGAACAGAACTATTGGTTTGTAGGCCGCAACTGTTTTTTCAACAACAGGGGCCTTTTTTCCATCAACAGGAGTTTGGGTCATTACCCTCCTCCCAATGGCCCTAATGATGGCCATGTTTTCAGCAGAGGCTTTCTTCTGGGTAGACTCCACCATTTTAATGGAGTCTTCTACCTTTTTGAGTAGTTGAGCCACAACATTTTTTGTTGCCCCCGTTGAAGCTGCAACAAAAGTCGTAATTGCAAACTGATTAGCCTCCTTTACCTGAATTAGAAAGCTCTTCGTTCGGGTTGTGGCCCTCACGGTTGCGTACTGCTTTGACGCTTTCACATAATCTTCGGTAATCTTTCTCAAACTTTCAACTTTCTGGAGAAGTGTGACTTTCTTCGTCACACTAGTTACCTTTGGGACAACCAAGAGCTTTTGCTCCGGAGCCCCTTGGGTGATAGGGGAAAGAAGTGCATCTTTCCAGGATTTCGCTGGTTCTACCTTTGGGACAGCCAAGAGCATTCGCTCCGGAGCCCCTTGAGTGATAGGTGCTATCTCTACCCTTGGTGATTTCAGAACCACTAGAGTGTAGGTTTGTCGCTTGACAGTTGCTTCAGCATTCCTATAACAAAAGAATACGTCAGTAAGTTTCAACTATATATATATTTTTTTTGTTCTTCAAAAGATGGGAGGAGAAATATGTCCCACTGGGCGTGCCAGAATTTGTAGACATAAATTTTAAAACATGAAGTGTTTCAACACATTTCAAAATTTTATGTTACAAATGTCTACTGTTTAGTTTTTTGACTAAACAGTGTTGATTATTTGAATAGCAGGTTCTTATTTCCGATCTGTATTTCAGATCGTTAATTACACATTTTATACAAATGAAACCTCCGATTAATGAAGAACAAAATAAACAACAAAAGACAATTTAAAAAAAAGAAATATTTTATTGAAATTATTATGGGTTTTGAACCCTCGAATACAAAAATACAATTCTTGGGTTTGGAACCATTTACCTATTCATCGCCATTAGCATAGGCTCTTCAGTTCTCTAGGCTTCTCTTTTTCTTTTTTTGTAACGACTTCTTTAGCTCTCAATTTCTTTCTCTCTCTCTCTCTCTGATCTTTTCCCTTCTGATTTTCTGATCCCCCGTCTTGTGTGATGGTCCTCATATTTATGGAGGGCCATCAGGTGATAGGAATGCTTCATCTTCAATTTGAATTTCAAATTGAATGATAGCGCCATTTGAATTTTGAATAATAGCGCTATCTGATTAATCGTATATCTTATTAACCAGATTGATGGTTTCATCCTGTGTGGTGTCCTTGCTGTAGGCTCTACAGGTGTCATCTTTCGTAGGCTCCACGTGTCATTTGAGCATCTTGAATAACGTTGTTGAGATACAATGTCGTTTTACTTATGTACTTCAACGGATCATATTGATCTTTTTTAGGAAGTGATTACCTACAGCCTTCTTATTATAGGCTCTATACGTGTCATAAATTTAGTTAAAATTTATGTGCCAACAGTCCCCAATCGAGGCCGATCAACAAAGTCTAAAAAAACAAATAAATCAGGATCCACTCTTCCCAACACCCAACTGTATAGAACACTACAAAACCGAGACTCGAGCAATCGACTAAGCACTCCCCTAAAAAACCCGGTGATTCCGCTCCAACCAAAGCAACCACATCAAACACAAGAAATTGAACTTAGATTTAAAATACTTGGCAATTCAAAGTAGAGGGCAAAGTATAAGATTTAACTAATGAGACTCCATGAACTTGTGGTTACGTCAAAATAAAAAAAGACTAGACAATCAAGTCTTAAAATTTAGAGATCACAAAATATGCTATACCACACTTGGGTCAGCAAGTTTTCTCTCTTTTCTGTTCTCCTCCATCATCTCTGTTATTTTGAAGCAGTTAAAAAAGAAAACCATGTATACTGTAGCGAAGACTATTTTATCATCACATGTAGTAGCCTAGGCCTGTTAAGAAATTGCCTTCCCCATATCACATTTGGATTTGCAGTTTAACAAGTAAATAGACATTATCCATCTGAAAATAACTAAAGTTGGCGTAGAACTTGTTTTTAGGGTGAGTTTTAGAGTCATATATAAGTAGATGACTTGTGGAGTTCCTCGCACTTTATTTCAGTGCCTTTGGAAAGAGAAACAAATAAATTTTGGAAGATGCCAGCTCTTATTTTCAGGTGGAAACTACTATGTCTAAAGTTAACTCTTTTTTTTTTCCTTCTTTTCACAGAGATCTTTTTGTGGATGTTATAGGTTCCCTTAATTAATGGTTTGTTTGTGCATTTGTTTTTGGATGCATCACTTGTACATGTCCAAATCTCAGGTTGTTTATATATAAAAAAAAAAAAAAATTCCTAATTATTAAAAAAAAAAAATGGAGTGGGAAAAGGGGGCATGCTTGCCTGCATATCTGTGTAGACGTGTGCTTTTCCATCTATCTTCTAACTGTAATGTGTTCTGTTTCAGCACTCCAAACCTCTCTATTAGAGAGGCAATGGTGACAGATATTTTATTGGGGAAGAATGATAATGTGGAAGGTGTTCGAACATTTTTTGGGATGGACTTCTATGCAACTTCTGTTATTCTCACAACTGGTACTTTTATGAGTGGGAAAATTTGGGTTGGTAGAACTTCTATGCCAGCAGGAAGAGCTGGTGAGTCAGCGTCACATGGTCTGACGGAAAACTTACAGCTTCTTGGATTTGAAACTGACCGATTAAAAACTGGCACACCTGCACGTGTGGACTGTCGTACTGTAGATTTCTCTGGATTGGAACCACAACGTGGTGATGATGAGGTTCTTCATTTAATCTCATATGGATGTTTAGCAGATTAGATTTTAAATGACGTGTTTAGATCATGCTTTACAATTTTGCTTCGTACAAATAAATTGCAAGTGCATGAGCTACATACATTAAACAATGTGGCAATATGTTATCTGTATACATGTGTCACATTCAGCACATCTATGTACAAAAAGTTGCAAATCAGTTGACCACACACCACGTAGCATAGACACGGACACAGGTAAAAAAGGCACAATATTGACACATGGAAATGACAAAACCTGTTAGAATTTCCCATCTTTACCTTCACCTACTCCACTACACACTCCACTTCACCTACCTCCACTTCACCACACACTCCACTTCACCTAACCCACTATCACCTCCACTACACCTACTACCACATTTTCTTCTATATATAGATTGTATAGGAATTGTAATTAATCAATTAGATATCAATCAATAATACATCATTTATAACATGGTATCAGAGCAAGGTTAAGACCTTAGTATTTCTCGCTTCACCGGCGGGCGGCAACCTCGCCTTGGCCGCCCGCCGGACCTCAACCTAGTCCGCTAGAATTTTCTACATACCTTCACTTTCCTGCATCTTCCAACTCATCAACAAAATCCCCACCGTCTCTTCTCGCGACGAACACGCCGATCTAAGGACTGGTTATTGTTGAATTATAATTTAGATAAGAAGAAGAGAGGAAATCTAATGGCATCGACGTTCAGCGGCGATGAAACTGCTCCGTTTTTCGGCTTCCTCGGCGCCGCTGCTGCCCTCGTTTTCTCCTGTATGGGTGCTGCCTATGGAACTGCAAAGAGCGGTGTGAGCGTGGCATCAATGGGTGTAATGAGACCAGAGCTTGTGATGAAGTCGATTGTGCCCGTTGTTATGGCTGGTGTGTTGGGTATTTATGGTCTGATTATTGCTGTGCTCATTAGTACAGGTATTAACCCGAAGGCCAAGTCGTATTACCTCTTTGATGGATATGCACACCATCTTTCTTGGTCAATACCTGTTCACAGGAAGTGAAACTACTTCTGTTTGGCTGGAGGTAAATGAATTGAAAGGGGAAGACGTGGTTTGTTTGATAAAGAATATTGCAGGTGCTGCACTTATGTCTTTCCCTGTTTTGAATTCATGTCCACATGCTGCCAGCTGATCACCCAATTATGTTGTTTTTCTCTCTCCACACTTGCCCCACATGTCCCAATAAATAGACTTTCTCACTTTCCCTCACTTTACCTTTATTTATTTTATTTTATCTTCTCTTTTTCTTTATCTGCAGCTGTTCCCAGCACATGCTTTCCCTCTTACTCTATCTTATTATTATTATTCTTATTATTATTATTATTCTTACACAATCACACCATTAATCTATTATTATTCTATAGTTTTTGAAGCCCACGGTTTTCCATTCTTCTTATTATTCTTATTTTATTATTATTATTCTTTTTTTTTATTATTTTTTATTATTTAAAAACAAAAAAACAAAAAAACAAAAAAACAAAAAAAAAAAAAAAAAAAAAAAAAAAACGAAAACAGGCAGAAGACGAACTTGCACAATACACTCATTTTATTCATTTCGGGATCAACCCCGATCACCATTTTACAACATCACAAAAAAAAAAAAAAAAAAAAAAAAAAAAAAAAAAAAAAACAACCACATCCACAGTGGGATTTTTGTCTTCTCTACTCTGCCGCCGGTCTCTTCTTTTTGCCTCCGTCCTGGGCGGCCCTTGCCGGTGTTGCCTCCGTGTTTCCCACTCCACTGGGCATGATCACTACTCCCTGCTCCTCCACTGCAGCATATGGCGGACCTCCAAATCGGAACATCACGGTGGCCTTCCGCTTCAGTTCCTTGTTTTCTGTCCTTAGCACGCTTATCTCTGCTCGCGCATCCTTATACATGCGTTGGAGCAGAGCCAGCTGGGAGTTTAAATGCTGCACCTCATTTGTCCTACTCTGCAGCCGGTTCGACAAATTTGTGACCGCCGTCATGGTTTCCACGCATGACTTCAGAGTATACTGATTAGCCTCAATATCAGTTTGCATCGCCATTTTTTGCTCCACCGGCCGCATCGGAAAGTTCAATGGAGCAAAACCAGAGGTGTTTAGTTGCGGTTCACTGGCCACCGCACCAGTTATTTCTCTTGTGGGCTCGTTCAGTTCTGGAAAGAGCGTGAGCAGGTTCTGGGTAGCTGGACGGGAAGAAGAGGCCATGTTTTTGGGTTGCTAAGTGTTTCAGAGAAGGGTTGGTTACCGGGTGTTTCAAGATTTGCAGAGACAAGCTCTCCGAGAGTTCAGAGGTTTCAGACTGGTATGCACAGCCTTCGCATCAACCTTGTTTTAAATAGCCAGGGCCAGCCACGCGCATCGCGCGCCTCTTGCCACCAGCCGACAAACGGGCACGCAAGCCAAGGCGCCCACGTGCCTCGCCATCATGTCCGGCACACCTTTTGATGAATTGGGCACGCCTTTTGATGGCACGCCTTTTTTATGGATTGGGCACGCCTTTTGATGGCACGCCTTTTGAAAAATTGGGCGCACCTTTTGAGGATGCGATTTTTTAAAGGGTCCGACAAGACTCTGTAAACTGTCCCGACATTGATTCCGGTTAGCTCCTTTATGGGTCCGACAAGACTCTGTAAACTGTCCCGACATAGATTCCGGTTAGTTTCTACAAGGGTCCGACAAGACTCTGTAAACTGTCCCGACATAGATTCCGGTTAGTTTCTACAAGGGTCCGACAAGACTCTGTAAACTGTCCCGACATTGATTCCGGTTAGTTTCTACAAGGGTCCAGCAAGACTCCGTAAACTGTCACAACAACTGTCACAATATTGTCTGCTACAACGGTCCGACATGACCCCATAAACTGTCTTCTACAACGGTCCGACATGACCCCATAAACTGTCTTCTACATCGGTCTGACACCACCATACAGTGTCTTCTACCACGTTATGACACCCCCATACAGTGTCATCTACAACGTTATGACACCACCATACAGTGTCCTCTACCACGTTATGACACCACCTTTCAGTGTCTTCACCAACGGTCTGACACGACCATACAGTGTCTCCTATCCTTTTTTATTTTTATGTATTTTCTTGTTTTGTTACTCTCTCCAAACTCAAGTTGGTTAGTTTCTCTCCTCCTTGAGTTTGCGGGGGGCTGTTAGAATTTCCCATCTTTACCTTTACCTTTACCTTCACCTACTCCACTACACACTCCACTTCACCTACCTCCACTTCACCACACACTCCACTTCACCTAACCCACTATCACCTCCACTACACCTACTACCACATTTTCTTCTATATATAGATTGTATAGGAATTGTAATTAATCAATTAGATATCAATCAATAATACATGTGGTAAGACAGAGATGCAGCAAAGACACAGTGACATAAATATGTTAATATTTCTTTTATACATATTACATGAGAAATATATATTATTTAATTTAGGGTAAATAATAAATTACACTAATGCACCCTTTTGTTCTTGTCAAATACAAGGATGCGCCCTCAGTTTTCTAAAATTACAATAACATCACTTCTTAGAGCAATGAGATAACGGTGCTTAACAGATCATGTTACAAGGGAATATTTGTCATATTAAAGCTTTAAGGTGGTGACGTTTGTGTTTTCCATCTAGTATTTTAATGACAAATAACAAGTTTTAATTTTTTATTTTTTTTATATAGTATCAGATAAAGCAACACGTGTTATTGTAATTTTGAAAACCTGAGTTGTGTCCTTGTAATTGACAAAAACCAGAGGAGGTATTCGTGTAATTACCCTTTAATTTGTTATCTAAATATTTCTATTTTAAAATTAAAAAAACGTGGAAGATGAGGTTCCACAAATATCATATATATTTTCTGCTCCTACTACTTGCTCTATTTCTATGCTTTTTAATTTTGTTATTATGTTCGTTTTCTATGTTCAAAGTTGTCTATTGTATATTTTTCTTTTTGTTGGCCATGCATCTGACACATTGTTTTAACAAATGTTTCAAGAGTCATTTGAATTGTGTTAGTTGCATCCCTGAAAATGTTGAACATGTCATATTATTAAGAAATTCATCACATAGGTCGTGTTTGGGGAGTCCAAGAATTGTAGAGTTTCATTTAAGTGTCCAAAATTATGTTTATTTTTAAATCAAGACACGTTCAAGAAGTACATGTTTGTACGAGTATCCAAGAAGTGTCGGTGATGGACATGCCCAACAAGGACACCGGCACCTCCCTAGAAGTGCCTATACTTCTTAGATACACTTGCAAACAATTATCCAAGTCATTGACTAGGTTAGTTCTATGATTTTTTCATAGATGTAGATAGTGTGACTATCACATGTTGAACTCACGGATTAAACAATGTGACTATCACCTAGTTTACTCAAGGTCATAATTCAATAATTAGAAATCAATGGCCACTTGAATTGTGGAGCCTATAAATGAAACTAGTAGGACTTGTGGTGGTTTTCCTTTTCTCTAATAGTGAATGGCAACCGATCTGCATTGAGGATTATTCTGAATGTGAGTTCATGATAAGCAGGTTGGTTGGTTTAGTTTTGATCCTGAGTACCATATAGAAAGGGACCAAATGTGCTGCTATCTTACACGTACTACAAAGAGCACCCACCAACTGATTCAAGATAACTTGCACGAAACTCCCACTTATGGAGGATGGGTTGAAGCTAAGGGGCCTAGATACTGCCCATCCATTGAAGACAAGGTATACTTTATGCTCTAGTAGAATTTGCTTAGTTCTGTCATATTTCATTCTTAACATTCAATCATCCTCTAATTAAGTTGACATCAAACAGACGTCTGCAAAATCAGTCAGTGTTGCATGCAGTTGTATATTTATATATTTCCTTTAACCATTGATCTAGAATAACAAAAATAAAGAAAATGAAATAAAAGTATTCTTTGATTCTTTGTTTTTATTATTTTAGTGTTTTTGGCATTTCGCTTTGATTCGCTCACCCCAAATGGTTAAGACCAGGTTTTGTGAACTGAGTTTCCATTTCATGTGTATGTGGTTTAGATTAAATTTGAATAATATTATGTTTTGTTGTGATATGCCCCCTATTGCATATGATTTCTGTGTCACACAGGCAGAGAGCAGTGCATTCTCCCTCATTTTTTTCCTTTAATTTTTAGTGGCATTTGTATAGTGACATTTTAAAGAGTGGGATTCATTTCTTACATTTCTCATTATCTGCAGGAGTCCCATTGCCTTTAGCACTCCTTGGGTACTTCTTGAGCCAGTCCCTCATGGTTTCATGCATTAAGCTTAGGAATATGTTTATTTGCTAATATGATGCCAGGTTATTGTTCACTAAACATTTTAAGTGGATTATGTGAGAATGCACTCTTATATTTACAGTTCCTGCATTAACCAGTTCAGAATTAGGTGTAATTATAAGTCCTTAGCATCTTAATCTCTTATTTGTTGGTGTTTGAGGTGGAGCATAAAGTTGGGATAGTTGATTTGTTCTCTTTTCTTAATGTTATCATTGAAAAACTTTGTTTTGTTTCTTCAGTTGTATCATTTATCTTGTTCTGATAATGCTTCCATTGCATCCATGGCTTCCTCCTATGTGGCCCTGGTTTCTTGGATTTTTAATTTCTTAAAGAACACTAGTGATCATGAGACTAATGAATTAGTTTCCTTAATATCTATCCTTTCTGGTGTCTCATTGCGCCATGGATTGACAAGAGTATAAACTTTTCATTCATTTGGTTTATTTTATTGCAAATCTGTCATAAGATAATTAATGATCCAAGTATACCTTTTTTTGCTCTTCATGAGATGATTTGGGATGTTATTTTGCCTCTTAATGTTGAAAGTTTCTTGGACAATTACAAAAAAGCCCCCTAGAGTTGAACCCTTGTAACAAAATAACCCTAGGTTTTTAATTTTATCAATTTAAACCCTAATCTTTTGATATGCTTTCATTCTAAATCATTTGCTTATTTTTGTTAAGTAAAACCAACAAAAAAATAGTATTTTAGGCATTAAACTCAATGTAGGTATACATAAAATGTCTAAAATACACATTTTCATTGAGTTTAATGACTAAACTATCTGTTTTTCCATTGATTTTACTTAACAAAAATATACAAATGGTTCAGATTGAAAACAAATCATAAGATCCAAGCATCGCCTTTTGCCTACGTAATTCCATTAGTCATTCTTCCTGAGACACAACACAAGTATTGCCAGTGGTGCATTTTATCATTCTGTACGATAATTGATGCTAAATTATTTGTATTTTTTTAAGTAAAATTCATTCAACAAAAAAGTGTCAAAAGAACGCAAACCCTGTATGAATGGTCCTATACTGAAGTTCTTGTTTATGCTCATTTGGTCAGAGAAAAGCATTAAGGTCAAGATTAATTTGTTTACGGGAGAGTGTAAAATCCAGTTTATAGATATCCATGAGCTACTTATGCTAATTTCTTGCGGTGGAGGAAACAAAGATCTGTCAAAATATTGGATATGAAAATCATTGTTATTGTCACTTTTGAAACTAGCTATCTTTATCCAGCAATATCAAAAATTCTTTTTGAATGTTTTATTATTTCAATTAAGAAATTACTTTTTTCATTTATACATCATTCACTTATTTGTTGTTTCAGATTGTAAGATTTCAAGATAAAGAGTCTCATCAGATTTTTCTTGAACCAGAAGGTCGGAATGTGCCTGAGCTCTATGTGCAGGTGCAATATAACTAGCTTTTCCTTGCTCTTTTTATTTTTTTGATAAGCCACTAAAAGTGCCTTGAAATGTGTGAAGCGTCCCTTTATTTTGGAAGATAATATATATATATATATACAGCAAATAATACAAGGGATGTACCCCAAGCAAGAAGAAACAATGATGGGGGCAATCTAACACAAGGAAGATGGGAACTATCCAAACAAGCTCAATGTGAACAAAAGAAATAGAGAAAACTAAACAACCAAACATAAAAGACAATCTAAGCACCTGCAGGAGCTGGCCACTCATGTTTGAGGACTCAGATGATGATTAAATATGTCACGACCCCAAACCGTCCCTAGTAGGATGGTGCCGTGATGGCCAGTAATCCGAGATTACCGAAGGCCAATTTCAAAATCCACACACAACAGAGTATAAACATATGGGGCTCACAAGTACGGAAGCAATACATACAAATCAGATTAGTCCATGAGAGCTGTGCGCAAGTCAAATGAAATGACAAACATCTTCACATGGGTTACAACTTAGTATAAATGAAGCAAAGTACTTATTACATCTTGATCAAAAGGCTTCTCAAGCCGACGTGTGCAAAATACAAGTATTACAAGTCGAGAAGCATGATTTTCAAGACTGCCGACGTAAATACAAGTCAAGCCGACATAACAAAAATCCAAAACAAGCTCGCGAATCACATCTAGGCGTCATCGCCTTCTTGTTCATCGCCTACATATATATAGAGAGGGTGAGCTTGGATACTCAGTGAATGATATAAATAATAAAGGGTTTGCATGAACAATAGCCGAAGTCCTTTCAAAACGATACATATCAAAACTTTATATAACAAGGGATGGACCTCGTCCATCTAGCAAATCTTTAAAGCTTCAAGGGATGCTTACTAGC
This sequence comes from Camellia sinensis, assembly GCF_055761805.1. Classification (NCBI taxonomy): domain Eukaryota; kingdom Viridiplantae; phylum Streptophyta; class Magnoliopsida; order Ericales; family Theaceae; genus Camellia; species Camellia sinensis. Next base: position 189,111,145 of record NC_138961.1, on the reverse strand, counting down.
ATCAACATATTACAAATGATGACATTCCGGACAAACAACCCCACGCGGTAAACCGTCAGTGGCAAAACAAGACAAAGCAAGGGAGATATCTCAAACAATGGTGCAGTTGCATTATAGTCCCCTGGCACTAAGGACTCTCAAACAAGATGTGCAGTTGCATTATAGTCCCCTGGCACTAAGGACTTTCCGAGAATGTCATCAAAACAAGATAATGCTTAATATACAAAATAGGGACAATCATTCATGTTTAACAAATACTTTTCAAAACAAAGCAAAGCAAGGCTCATCAAAACATTAATAACATAGCTTTATTAAAAATACCACTCACTTAGTTCTTCAACGTCGGGGTCAAGGCAAAAGTCCGAGTCCTACAAACACATGACAAAGTCTATTGAACGTACTTTCAAACAAGATTCACATGCAAACGGATGATCTCGGCATTCATCAAAACTAAGTTAAATCAAAACAAAACACTGTTTCTCATCTCGGGAGAACGTGCTGGGCACTAACCAGGTCTTGGCCGAGGACCCACACCATCTCGCCGAGGTGCGGTCTCGACGGCCACACACAAAAGCGAAGTCGGGAAAATCTGGGTTTCCCTTGGAGGAACATGAAGAACATGAAGATGGAGAAGATGAAGAACATGCGTGCTAAAATCATAACTTGTTATTACAAGGTCTAAGATTTCGTGCTATGAGTTTGAAAACATGGACCTGGGCACCCATATTCAAAGATCTTGTGAGAACAAACACAAAAACATGGTTCTAGATGCAAACTTTTGGATCAAAACAAGACTTTTCTTCAAGAACACAAGAACACTATTTTCTCTTACTAAAACCGACTTTAAATCAATGCATGGCATGCAAAACAGATTCGATCGTGCAATGGAGCTAAATGATCAATAGGAACAATAAGAGTAGATTAAGATTCTAACCTCAAAATTAGGATCTAACGGTTCAAATTCCAACGATCAAGCTTGGGAGTCTACTCTCTCACTCAAAACTTCTCCTTCTCCTTCCTAGAGCCTCTCTCTCTAAAAGACAAGATTTGATACAAAATGATATGTTTTACTCTACAGTCACTGACTTAACCCTCTGCTAGGACACGTGGCATCGGTTGATTGGCTCTGCTCAAAAAGGTGACTGACTGACTGACAAGACAAGACCATGACAAAGTGTATCTAACAAGTTACCCGGTGAGGCACTCCGGCAAGTGATGACATCGGCTAAGGACAAAGCTTCGGCAAGTAGGGTGACAACGACATCGGCTTGGAAGGACAACACTTGACTAAGCTGTGCCACACCTTGGCCTAGATGTGCCACGCCTCGGTCTAGGTCATACCATTCCAGGAACAAAATCACTAGGGTGCAAGGATAAACATCTCGGCCTAGATGATACACATCTCGGCCTTGGTGCTGCACACCTCGGCCTAGATAGCGACATCTCGGCAAATATGCCAGGGTGAAGATGGAGGTCAATCGAAGGGGTTCCAAGATAGTTCTAAGTGAAAAAGGGTTCGAAGGTGACTAGGCTTAAGATGATCTCGGCAACACACCAGGCAAGAACAAAGTATGCAAGAAACACTCAAGTAAAACAAGACAAGATTTGCAGATGTAACACAACAAAACAAGATTATACATAAGTGTATGCAAGTATGACTAAGCTGAAGGGAGGGTTGTTACATCCTACCCCCCTTAAAGAAGTTTGGTCCCCAAACTTGAGTTACCTTGTTCCAAAAACAATTCTGGATGTCGGACTTTCATTTCCTCTTCCATTTCCCATGTAGCATCCTCACCGTAATGCTCCTTCCATTCAACTTTCACCATTGGTATCGACTTACTTCTCAACTATTTCACCTGCCTATCGATAATCCGTATCGCCTTCTCTTCGTAGCCTAATTCTTCATTAACTACAATTCCGAAATAGTCGATCACATGTAGTGGATCTCGAATATACTTCCTAAACATCGAAATATGAAACACATTATAGACTTGGCTCAATCTTGGCGGCAAAGCAAGTATGTAGGCAGCGAGGTTAACCTTCTCAAGAACTTCAAAAGGCCCGATGTAACGGGGTGCTAACTTACCCTTCTTCCCAAATCTTGTAACTCCTTTCATCGGTGAGATCTTTAGGAACACATGGTCCCCGACTTCAAATTCTAACTCTCTTCTTCTCTGGTCGGCATAACTCTTCTGTCGACTCTGTGTGGTTTTGATTCTTTGCTGAACGAGCTTAATCTTCTCGGTTGTTACGTGAATTAACTCGGGACCAAGCAGAGCTTTGTCTCCTACCTCGATTCAACATATCGGCGACCTGCACTTCCTTCCATACAACGCTTCATACGGCGCCATGCCAATGCTAGCTTGATAACTGTTGTTGTAGGTAAATTCCACCAATGGCAAATGTACTCCCCAACTTCCTTGGAGGTCCAATACACAAAGCCTAAGCATATCTTCAAGTGTCTGAATCGTCCTCTCTGTTTGCCCATCAGTCTGGAGATGAAAAGCTGTGCTAAACCTCAACTCGGCCCCGAAAGCTCTTTGTAGGCTCTGCCAAAATCTGGAAACCAACTTCGGATCTCGGTCCGACACAATTGACATCGGCACTCCATGAAGTCTAACAATCTCATTCACATACAACAAAGCAAGTTTATCGGCGTTGAAGGTGGTCTTAACAGGCAAGAAGTGTGCTGACTTAGTTAGACTATCCACGATAACCCAAACCGAATCCATACCCTTTTGTGTCTTCGGCAAACCAACCACAAAGTCCATGGAGATGTGCTCCCATTTCCACTCAGGAATCGGTAAAGGTTGAAGGAGTCCTGCTGGCCTTTGATGTTCTGCTTTCACTTGTTGACAATACAGACACTGGGACACGAACTCGGCTATTTCTCCTTTCATATTCGGCCACCAAAACGTCTGCTTCACATCCTGATACATCTTGGTGTTCCCTGGGTGAACAGCAAACTTGGAACCATGAGCTTCCTGCAAAATTTTTCTTTTCAACTCTGGAATGTCGACCACACACAATCTTCCTTCAAACTTGAGCACTTGATTTTCTATGGTGTACCCTGATCTCGGCTTTGTGATAATCTCATCGGCTACCTTCTTGAAGAATTCATCCTCCATCTGTCTTGTCTTTACTTCCTCAACAATAGTCGGCTCCACTAAGATCGTGGTTAGACATGCCAAATTCCCAACCATCTTTCTACTCAAAGCATCGGCTACGGTGTTAGCTTTACCTGGATGATATTGAATTTGCGTGTCGTAAACTTTCAACAACTCGAGCCATTTTCTCTGCCTCATATTCAATTCTTTCTGAGTGAACAAATACTTTAAACTCTTATGATCTGTAAAAACCTGACAAGAAGCTCCATACAAGTAGTGGCGCCAAATCTTTAAAGCAAATACCACGGCTGCTAGTTCTAAATCATGGGTGGGATAGTTCTTTTCATGTGGCTTCAATTGACGAGAGGCATATGCTATGACCTTACCTCCTTGCATTAATACACAACCCAGACCCTTATGCGAAGCATCACTATAAACATGAAACTCTTCATTACCTGACGGTAGTACAAGAACTGGTGCTGCGACTAATCTCGTCTTCAACTCCTGGAAGTCTGCTTCCCTTCTTGGAAGGCTGTTTCCCTATCCTCAGTCCATTCGTAAGCCGCTCTCTTCTTAGTCAGTTATGTCAACGAAATTGCAATCTTTGAGAAATCCTTCACGAACTTCCTGTAATAACCTGCCAATCCCAGAAAACTACGAACTTCGGACACATTAGTCGACCTCGGCCAATTCACAGCGGCTTCAATTTTACTAGGATCTACCGAGATACCATCTTCATCAATTACATGACCCAAAAATGAAATAGTGGAAAACCAAAACTCACACTTGTTAAACTTAGCATACAATTTCTGATCCCTCAACGTCCGTAAGGTAAGTCGCAAATGATCCTCGTGTTCAGCTTTACTCTTAGAGTGGATCAATATATCATCGATGAAGACAACCACAAACTCATCTAGATATGGTTTAAAGACTCTGTTCATCAAATCCATAAATGACGTAGGGGCATTGGTCACTCCAAAAGGCATTACTAAAAACTCGTAATGGCCATACCTCGTCCGAAAAGTGGTCTTCTCAACATCCTCGGCTTTAACCTTAAGCTGATGATAGCCCGACCTAAGGTCAATTTTGGAAAAGACTCGTGCTCTTCGCAACTGATCAAACAAATCATCTATCCTCGGTAACGGGTACTTATTCTTAATGGTTACCTTATTCAGTTCCCGGTAATCAATACAAAGACGAAGTGTACCATCCGTCTTCTTAACAAACAAGACGGGTGCTCCCCAAGGTGAAGTGCTCAGCCTAATAAAACCCTTATCTAGCAACTCTTGTAGTTGAAGTTTCAATTCCTTAAGCTCAACGGGGGCCATCCTATAGGGTGTTTTAGAGATGGGCTGGGTTCCTGACATGATGTCAACAGTAAACTCTACCTCTCTATCAACTAAGTGACCCGGCAAATCATTTGGAAAGACGTCGGGGAACTCATTAACAACGGGGACGTCGGCTAACTCAACACTTCCATTCAAATTACTTAGTACATTACACAAATAACCTTGACACCCTTTTTGGATCAACCTATAGGCTTTTATGAATGAAATTAAGTAAAGTGGGGATACTACTCCTCTACCCTGAAACGTGACCTCGGCTAGGTTTGGGGGTTTTAACGTGACACTTTTGGAAACACAATTTATGGATGCATGATTTGCCACTAACCAATCCATCCCCAATATAACATCAAAATGAGTTATGTCCAATGGCATTAAATCAGCTAACAATTCAACATTCCCAATCACAACAACACATGCTCGATAGATGGATGCAACATTCATAGATCTCCCAGATGGAGTAGATACAGATAACACATAACCAAGGGGTTCTAGTTTCCTAGTAATCTTCTCGGCAAACTTAGCAGAAACGAATTAATGCGTAGAACCCGAATCAATCAATATATATGCATTTTGAGAGCAAATTGGGAGTATACCTGACACCGCTGTCTCAGCATTCTGAGTGTCTCTTGGTACTAGTGCAAAAACTCTGCCTTGCCTCATCTGTCCTTTCCCAACTTTACTTTTCTGTACGGAACCCGAGGTATTCTCATCCTTCTTACTATCGTCAGCCTTTGTTTTAGGACAGTCCCTCACATAATGGCCTATTTCACCACACTCATAATAAGCTCCCGACGACAGACCCCGAAATGTGGCTTTCCACAACTAGAACATGTCGGCTTAGTACCACTTTCCTGCCTTGGGTTGCTCGAACTGCCAACATTCGCTTTCTTCTTGGTACCAAATTGTGCTCGGCGTTTGTCATAATTCTGTCTCTTCCTCTGGCTTTCTCCTGAGTTCTGGTATCTGTTCAAGTTAGCTTCGGCCAGAATGGCTTTGTCCAATACTCCGGCGTAAGTCGGCATGTTGAGCATGTTAACCCGGTCTTGTATCGGTCCACGAAGCTCATTTTCAAACTTCCTAGCCTTCATATATTCATCATTGACCATGTGGGGTGCATACCTCGCCAACTCGGTAAAGGCACGGTCATATTCAGCTACTGTTCTATTGCCTTGTGTCAAAGTCTGAAATTAGTCTTGCGATCTCGAACGCTTAGGGGAAAGTGCTTGGTGTAAAACAACTCCAGAAATAGGGTCCAGGTCAAGTCTGGATTGCCTTCTCAAACCATCATCCACCATCTGTGAGCGTCGTCATCTAGTGTAAAGGCTGCTAATGTCACCTTCTGGGTGTCGGTGCTGGGAAAGATCTCGAACAACTTCTCCATTTTCAAAACCCATGCTTCGGCTTTCATCGGCTCTATACCCCCTTGGAATCTCGGTGGCTTCATTTTCTTGAACTCTCTGATCAAAGCTATCGTGCCGTCCCCATATAAAGCTGGCTGTGAGGGCACTTGTGGTACTGGAGGAGGTGGAGGTGGAGGTGGAACTGCATTTCAGCCGTTTGTCTGCTCGGCCTGAGTCGATGTAGCACTAGCGTACTGCTGCCTTGTCTGCCTTAACTCGCGGGCCAAACCTTCAACTAACCTTTCCAGTCTGTCTAATCTGTCCTCGGACTGATCTCGCCAACTGGAGGTCTACCTCTCCTCATGATGCTATGAGTATGCAAAATGTGACTTTAAAACAAAACGAACAAATAAACACGTAGGCAAGTAACAATTAAGCATGCCGAGACGATGCACACCTTGTTCACATAGCAAGCAATATGATGCAATCCTAACATCCTTCTAAGGGGAAATCTTATGCTCTTTAGGACTCAAAGTGTGTGAATAACGTATACTAGGGAACTTGTGCTCTGATACCATTCTGTCATGACCCCAAACCGCCCCTAGTAGGATGGTGCCGTGATGGCCAGTAATCCAAGATTACCGAAGGCCAATTTTCAAAATCCACACACAACAGAGTATAAACATATGGGGCTCACAAGTACGGAAGCAATACATACAAATCAGATTAGTCCATGAGAGTTGTGCGTAAGTCAAATGAAATGACAAACATCTTCACATGGGTTACAACTTAGTATAAATGAAGCAAAGTACTTATTACATCTTGATCAAAAGGCTTCTCAAGCCGACGTGTGCAAAATACAAGTATCACAAGTCGAGAAGCATGATTTTCAAGACTGCCGACGTAAATACAAGTCAAGCCGACATAACAAAAATCCAAAACAAGCTCGCGAATCACATCTAGGCGTCACCGCCTTCTTGCTCATCACCTACATATATATAGAGAGGGTGAGCTTGGATACTCAGTGAATGATATAAATAATAAAGGGTTTGCATGAATAATAGCCGAAGTCCTTTCAAAACGATACATATCAAAACTTTATATAACAAGGGATGGACCTCGTCCATCTAGCAAATCTTTAAAGCTTCAAGGGATGCTTATTAGCATCAACATATTACAAATGATGACATTCTGGACAAACAAACCCACGCAGTAAACCGTCAGTGGCAAAACAAGACAAAGCAAGGGAGATATCTCAAACAATGGTGTAGTTGCATTATAGTCCCCTGACACTAAGGACTCTCAAAACAAGATGTGCAGTTGCATTATAGTCCCCTGGCACTAAGGACTTTTCGAGAATGTCATCAAAACAAGATAATGCTTAATATACAAAATAGGGACAATCATTCATGCTTAACAAATACTTTTCAAAACAAAGCAAAGCAAGGCTCATCAAAACATTAATAACATAGCTTTATTAAAAATACCACTCACTTAGTTCTTCAACGTCGGGGTCAAGGCAAAAGTCCGAGTCCTACAAACACATGATAAAGTCTATTGAACGTATTTTCAAACAAGATTCACATGCAAACGGATGATCTCGGCATTCATCAAAACTAAGTTAAATCAAAACAAAACACTGTTTCTCATCTCGGGAGAACGTGCTGGGCACCAACCAGGTCTTGGCCAAGGTCCCACACCATCTCGCCGAGGTGCGGTCTCGACGGCCACACACAAAAGCGAAGTCGGGAAAATCTGGGTTTCCCTTGGAGGAACATGAAGAACATGAAGATGGAGAAGATGAAGAACATGCGTGCTAAAATCATAACTTGTTATTACAAGGTCTGAGATTTCGTGCTATGAGTTTGAAAACATGGACCTGGGCACCCATATTCAAAGATCTTATGAGAACAAACACAAAAACATGGTTCTAGATGCAAACTTTTGGATCAAAACAAGACTTTTCTTCAAGAACACAAGAACACTATTTTCTCTTACTAAAACCGACTTTAAATCAATGCATGGCATGCAAAACAGATTCGATCATGCAATACAGCTAAATGATCGATAGGAACAACAAGAGTAGATTAAGATTCTAACCTCAAAACTAGGATCCAACGGTTCAAACTCCAACGATCAAGCTTGGGAGTCTACTCTCTCACTCAAAACTTCTCCTTCTCCTTCCTAGAGCCTCTCTCTCTAAAAGACAAGATTTGATACAAAATGATATGTTTTACTCTACAGTCACTGACTTAACCCTCGGCTGGGACACGTGGCATCGGCTGATTGGCTCTACTCAAAAAGGTGACTGACGTACAAGACAAGACCATGACAAAGTGTATCTAACAAGCTACCCGGTGAGGCACTCCGGCAAGTGATGACATCGGCTAAAGACAAAGCTTCGGCAAGTAGGGTGACAACGACATCGGCTTGGAAGAACAATACTTGACTAAGCTGTGCCACACCTTGGCCTAGATGTGCCACACCTCGGTCTAAGTCATACCATTCCAGGAACAAAATCACTAGGGTGCAAGGATAAATATCTCGGCCTTGGTGCTGCACACCTCGGCCTAGATAGTGACATCTCGGCAAATATGCTAGGGTGAAGATGGAGGTCAACCGAAGGGGCTCCAAGATAGTTCTAAGTGAAAAAGGATTCGAAGGTGACTAGGCTTAAGATGATCTCGGCAACACACCAGGCAAGAACAATATATGCAAGAAACACTCAAGTAAAACAAGACAAGATTTGCAGATGTAACACAACAAAACAAGATTATACATAAGTGTATGCAAGTATGACTAAGCTGAAGGGAGGGTTGTTATAAAATATTCTTTGGAAGGAAAATGTCATTTGGAAGACCACACTCGCGTTGGAGCCATCCATTAGACTGATTTGTTGCAATGCCTTTAAGAGTACACAACCGACCTCTGGCATTATTCATGATCTTAGAAATAGTAATGATATCTCTATAATCATTTTAGTAGAACCTTGCATTCCTCCATATAATGTAAATTGAATTCCCTAACATGCAGTGGCAAACCAAGCTGCTCAAGGATTTACCTCTGATGATATGATCAGCTTCCCAAAAGATCAAGCCCTTCCATTCCACAGAAGTCCACTGAATATAAGTTATCCTAGAAAAACATTCACGTAATCTTCCAGTGAAAGCGCATTCGAAAAATAATTGTTTATGGTCCTCAAACATTTGCTCTACAAAAAACACAGCTGATATAGGAAATGGTTCCATAATCTAATAAGTTGTCCTGTGCTCAAGTGATTCTGGATATCCAGCCACAAGATAAAACAGTGCCTAGGGACATGCTTAGCAAACCCCACCAGTTTATGCCACCTAACCACAGGTTTGACAGTGTCAAGGATTTTCATATTCTGAAATTGTGGTAACCCATCCAGACAACATGATCAGCCTTGTAACGACAAAGATTCAAATCCAGAGCCATCTCTCTTTTCAGTTTCATAGCTCTACGTAGTTTTATTAGCTCCACAGAGTTTGAACTAATGAAAATACATATCAGCCTGAGGACCTCAAAATGTCACTCCACCTCCTAAACACTACCGAGCCACAACATCAAACATTAAACAAGCATGAGGATCCAATCTCTTTAAATGGTTCTTTCATCATCAGGACAATCACCAAACTAATCAGAAAAAATAATCACCAACAGTTCTATTTTTGTTTACTCAACACACTAATGCGGCCTATTATTGTCACACTGCATACAAGAAAATCGACAATTTTCTTATGCTTCTTCATGGCATTCTACCTTTAGCTGATTTCCTTGACATCCTTGCAGGGGTTTTCAACTGGTTTGCCTGAGAGACTTCAGTTACCACTCTTGAGAACATTACCTGGACTCGAAAACTGTTCAATGCTGAGGCCTGCTTATGCCGTGGAGTACGACTTCTTCCCTGCTCATCAGTGCTCTAGGTCACTTATGACAAAGAAAATTGATGGACTTTTCTTCTCTGGTCAAATAAATGGAACAACAGGCTATGAAGAGGCTGCTGCACAGGTTTTATATTTTAAGAGCCTCCTGTATTCTGCCTTTTATCCTGTTAAGTTATTGACCTAGATTTCTCTATATGAAGAGAATATTATTTGGTGGCTTATTCATGCATCTAAAAGGCCTTTGCTCATTTTTTGTCGTCTCTGATACAGGGAATTATATCTGGAATTAATGCTGCAAAGCACTCAGAAAGTAAGCCCCTCATTGTTCTTGAGAGGGAAAGCAGTTATATAGGGACTTTGATTGATGATCTGGTCACCAAAGACCTGCGAGAGCCTTACCGCATGTTAACAAGGTAGTGTGGAGCAAAATATTGCCATCATGAGTGATTGATATGAGGGGCTTCTTTTTAGTTATTATTATGTTAGTCTGATGTTGATATAGCAGATGTTGGGCTTGTTTGGTTTGTTTTTGAGAGAGTTGTTTTTGAAAAAAAATTTGGGGAGAGAGTTTATAAATTTTTTTGGTTTGTTTGGTTGTATATTTTGGGAGAAAAATTTTTTTTGGGAGTTTGGGATGATTTGATATTATGTTGTAATTGAGTAGATGTGTGTGAGAGAAAAAGTGATTGAGAATAAGAGAGAAGAGAGAAAAAGTGATTGAGAATAAGAGAGAAGAGAGAAAAAGTGATTGATTGATGTGTAAGAGAGAGAAATTGATTTTGAAAATTTTTTGAGAAAAATGTCAAACCAAACAATTTTTTAGAAATTTTTTTCTAAAACTCATCTCCAAAACTCAAACCAAGCATACCCGTTATTTCTTGAGAAGAAAAATTGAAGAATAGTCATGCATAGAAAAATGTTATATAAAGAATTGAGTTTATATTTGTAATATAATGGAAAACAGGGTCCCTAGACAAGTCGTTTGCAACTTGCATCTAGATTTATAGAATGAATTTTTTCTCCTGATTCTGCAAAATATTTATTCCATTCACCATTTTCAGTATTATACTCCTGGTTGAGATACTGTAAATTTGTAATTTTTGTTCCTGAACTGACACTTATATGCCAGCACCATGTTGTGCAAGACATGCAAAACCAGGGAATGACAGATTGCCTGTGCTACTATTTTTTTCTTTCTTTCTTCACATTGAACAGCTTTATGTTTACGGAAAATTGCATCACTTCCAAATATGAATATTTCAAAGAAAAATCTAAAGTCTCGTATTGGATTTACGCTGTAAAGAAAAATCAGAATGTCATCTTTGTATGTTATGTTTAGGGTTCACAAATTATGATGCTTGATTGAAGCAAAACGCAGAGAAAGGGAGGGGTTATTGTTGCTTCTGATTGCAAGTTGTGCCTTACCTTATTTTTTTTTACCCAGTCAGACCCTTAATTTTGTAGAAAATTAACAAATCAAATACTTTAATTAAACACAATGAGTTTGTTTCGAACTGATTAAATAAGTTTATCTTGAGATATTATCAATTATAGGAATGCCAAATTCCTAAAATTTGTTTTGTACTTCCAAGATTATTTACCCAAAAACATTTGAGGTCTCCATGGAAATAGAGTGATTCCAGGCTGTTTCCTGTAGCAAATAAAGTGGCATATCCATTCCTTTGGAGCCGCTAAAGAAACAAGGCCATGATAGTTTAAAGTTGATATGTGATCAAGTTTGTGCATTACTTGCTAAGTTGCTACTTCCAGGTTCATTTTGTGGCACTTTGGAAGGTGTGGAACAGTGAACCTTTTTTTTGTCTTACAAATTCAGTTACAGTTGTGACCGCTATAAACTTCTGATGCATTGGTGTGCTATTCTAGTATGTCTACCAAACAACTTGTATGATTCCTGCCAAACCCCCAAGATTCTCTTTATGGCTATGCTCTAGATAGTTTCACACTTCGAAAGTTCTGAGGGTAGTGACTGACCCTCTGTAGGGCCATTTATTCATTTTCGTATGTTTGTTTTAATATTTGATTAATGGCCTGTCTTAATTGTTGTTTTTCCTCTGTTAGCCGCTCAGAACACCGTTTACTGCTACGATCTGACAATGCTGACAGCCGTCTCACTCCTCTGGGCCATGAAATTGGTTTGATAGATGATAGACGCTGGAAAATATATCAGGATAAGCAAGCCCTAATTTCAGAGGAAAAGAAGCGATTAAAAACTGTCAGGATTTCAGGTTGGTACTGCTACCTGTTTAATAATGCTGGCTGACGGGAAAACTCAAAAATAACCATCACATCATTTATGAAAGTTGTGTGTCTGTACAAGTATAGGCTGAGCCGTTTATGTGGAGACCAAATGTACTGTTTAAATATGCCAATCTATGTTGATATGGATGCTTCAAGATGTGTTTTAAGTGTTTCAGACATGGAAGTGAAATCCATATGGTTGCAGAACATTAGTTCTGCTTCTGGTTGTCAGATGTTTACCTTACTAGCATGTGCACGAAAAGAAGGAAAGCATTCATCATTAGTTTGAAGCTCTTCTATGAATTGGAGGTTAAGCATCTAAGAAACTCATCTATGTATTCCATGTGAAATTAGATGCTTGTCCCTTGATTTGGGCCTTTACTTTTTCAATTGACGAGTATTGAACTTTGCACCCCGTGTTGGCTTGGGAATTTTGTTTCTCACATACCCGTATATTAGGCAAGCAAGTTAAAATTTTAGAACCAAAAATAGGCTTGGAGTTGTTTAATTTTAGAGGTATTGATTATTGATACCCAACTTGTGATTTGGTGCTCACTTCCAGGTGGAGATTTGGCTGCTGATGTTACTCGTTTGTCTTCTCAACCAGTGAAGGACTCCTCGACGCTGGAAAGTCTTCTTAAGAAACCTCACATACCCTATAAAATTCTTGACAAGCATGGTTTTGGAAATAAACTTCTAACTAGAATGGAGAAAGAATGCGTGGAGATTGATATCAAGTACGAGGGCTTCATTTTGCGCCAGCAGAGCCAACTGCAGCAGGTTTGTAATCAATGGTAGTAGATTGTTGCATTTCATTTACCATTTGTAAGTTATTATGTCCAGACATGGACCTGGTTAAACATGTCAAGAGTTTTGCTTTTTGAACATGTATCACTGTCGACTCGATACTATCATGGATCATAGCAATCAGTCTGTATTCGGAGTGATATAAATTATGCTGACATATATGGTTTACGTTATTGAGCATGTTTTACATATATGCTTATCACATTGTCCATTCATTTCCCTGTCTACTTGTAGATGGTTCACCAGCAACATAGGCCTCTTCCTGAGGACTTGAATTACTATTCAATGACAACTTTGTCCCTTGAAGCACGTGAAAAACTGTCAAAGGTACGTTAAATCATATATATGCTTTGAAATAATCTATAGGAAAATTTCAGGTTTTTTCTTTTTTGTTTTTTCTTTATCTTTTTTTTTTTTTTCTTTTTTTTTTTTCCCGGTGGCATTTAAAGGAATTAATTGAAGAATTTGTATGACATGGACGTTATGTAGGAGAGTGAAAGTATCTGAAATTTTTTCTGGATACAGATGCAAGGTGTCATCACCATCACTTAACCTTGATTTTTATGTTTTCATATTTTTTAGTGTGTGCTACCACAATCATTTGGCCAATGCTTCTGGATGGTTATATGTAACTTTTGCTCATTTTATTTATAATAAAGATCTGATAATATAAACTGTTATTTATATCTGTAATGAGTGAAACACTTCTATATTGCTAGACCATGGCTAGCCCTATGCTCTGTTGCTTTTTTGCTTGATTTCAAAGTGCTTTGTGCTGTCATACAAGATTTCTGGAAATTTAACTCTTTAAACATATTGCTCCAGGGGAAACATCAATTTTGTGTATAATAAACCAAGTTGTACAAAGGCCCAAACCCTAGGCAAATGTTGACATTTCATTTTGATGCATGTTTCTTCTGGAAGATGCATTGGCAAATTGTCTTGGTTCAGTTCATTTGGAAATTCTTAATTCTGTAGCATTTATTTCATTTCTAAAATTGCATTTGCTGCTTCTGAAAAATATGGTCAGCACAAACCCTAGGCCGTCACCTCAGGCCCTATTTTTTTTTCTTCAAAAGGCCTTGAATCTTTAAGATACTTGCTAAACGTCCGGCCAAAAAAATTGACTTGACTTGTCCAAAGTCCCCAATAGTAAAGCCTGGTAAAAATCCTTGCACAAAGGCTCTCGATAGTAAAGGGCTTAAAAAATTTTCTTTTTGTCCAAAGGCCTAGTTGCAAATAAATTTCTTGAATTTTTTAAGAGTTTAACAGAAGACGGAAGAAGCTTAAGAGTTTGCTGGCCTAGTAACTAGTACTAGAAGCTACCCTCTTTGACTTTTCTTTTTTTTTTTTTGGTGAAGCTTGATGATTAAGAAATCTCTGAAGGCATGGTTTTGCTCAGTTATGCATTGAATTCTCTTTCTTTCAGATCAGGCCACAAACCATTGGTCAAGCAAGCAGAGTTGGTGGTGTTAGCCCGGCTGATATTACTGCTCTCCTCATTGTCTTGGAATCCAACCGAAGGAAAGCCCAGGAAGAGAGGAAAAAACAAATGTTGGCTTCTGTCTTGACAGATACGAGCCAACAGGTGTCTGAAGTTCCTCTTTCGTAGACATCATACTCGTAAAATCTGATTTTGATGCCTTATTCATCAGGTTAGTAGCCATTCTGCTGCCAATTCTTTTGGTTAAACCCTAAGAAGCTCGGGCATGGGTATGGGTACGGGTATGTTTCCAGACACAGGACACATCGATTCTCAAAAAAAATATAATTTTTATATATTTTTATTTACTATGTATATGAATATAAATTTAAGATACATAGATATGAGAAGCATCAATGTATATGCATGTATTATTTATGAGTGTATTTTTATTTTTCTACTTTTTCCCTCTTTATTCCCTTATATTTACTTTGACCTGAAATAAGTTCTAAATTTTTTATTTTATAAAAAAACTTACAAAGGTATCTTGAGGCGTGTCCAAACACAGGACATGTGTCCATGATGCGTTCCTTCTAAAAAATAATAATTAAAAAAATTGACACACCACGTGGCATGTTAGACAGGTGGACACGCATCCAGGCCATGTTAGTGTGTCTTAGGTTTCACCGCTTGTGATATTTTTAGTTTTGATGTGAGTTCTTTCTAGCCATCATTTTCATAAACAGGTTCAAAAGAATCAAACTAGACCAAAACTCTGCCAGAACATCAAGCCTAATCCCATCACAATGAAGCTGACTTGGTCATAAACTGCAAGGAACTTCTCTTTTATGCTGCTGCCAATCCAGGAAACGTTGGATCGGTGCAGAGAATTGATTTACAACAAAGAAATCAAATGCTGATGAAGTGTCAAGCTAAAATGTTAGCATACAATCAACTGACCTGGACTATATATCATGTCTTAGACTTGCTGTCATGTAATTTTATTTGTATAGATGCTGTAATTATGTTTAACATAGGTCTCAAAGTGATCAATCATTGATGCCTTCTTTTTAACCAGGCCAATAGTGGATGTCTTATTTATTTTTGACCAAGATCTGTTTGGTCTGAACTTGTTAACTTAATTCCATTTTTTAAAGCATTATATTGTCATCGCACCGGTATGAGATTGAGTTTTGTGAAGCTGTTGTGGGATTACATGATGAAGAGTCAATGGTGTCTTTGATGGGAACAGAGAGTGGAGAGAGAATGTGGAAAACAATAGAAGAAAGTTGGAGATTATTTTAATTTAAAAAGAAATTATAAAGATTAATATCTAAAAGAAATAGGGAAAAAAATAGAGTATTTTATTGTAGACTATATTTGAAAAGTAGTTTTATAAAACATGATAGTGTTGTTGGAGATGCTCTGAGGATTGCAGTGATTATGGGTGGCAATGGGGAAGTTTTATTTCTACACATTTAATTATTTTGATGTACACATTTAATGAAATATTATTTTAATGAAAATTATATCCTAAACTAAAATGAGTAAAATGGACATCAACCAACACTTATAATATTATATGAAAATATTTTTTGTACACATTTTTTAAAAATAAAAAAATCTCAATGTACACATTTTGAGTAAAAAAAAATTGAATCTTAATTTTTTCATTATTGTCACCTTATTTGTTACACACTTTATACTCTTTTATTGATATTTCTTTAATCTCTAGATTTATACTCTATTAGTGATGAAAATGCTAATTTTTTTGTGAAGAATTACTTTTTTTCCCTTTTGGCAGTTTTTACTCGAATAACCAGTGCCGAATTATTTCTTTATATTTGGACATTAGCAGTTGAATTATTTCATTATATTCAGATATCAACTATTTATTTTTTTCAGAACAAATTTGTTGAACTAACTATTTCTATTCGGAAGTTAAGTTTCAAATTATAATTTCTAATTTTAGAAAATCAATGCCGAAATTCCCAAACCAAAAAACATTATAAAAAATAAAAAATAAAAACTAGGGTTTTATGGCAATGATGTGCACATAGATCTGAAAATGGTAAATGCAATAACAAAATAAAAAGATACTTCATATTCAACAATATTTTAAAGGGTTTTTAATGGTGTTTTCAATGGAAGTTCAATAAGGTCTTCAATGAAGGATTTTGTCTTTATTTCACTTCACTTTGAATGGTCTTCACGTAGGTTTATAATGAGTCTACAAATCTGAAAGTAGGCTCACTCAATAAGTGTGTGAAAAGGAAGATTGAGTGGTGTGTACAATAGTTATTAGTGAAGGGTATAATTGTAAATTTTAGTGTGTAAATTGAAAAAATTAATTAATAATCAAATTAATAAATGTGTATACTAAGAAAAGATATGTATTAAAATAATTAAATGTGTGGAAATATAATTTCCTGTGGCAATGGAGTGTGGGTGAGGGTGTAGGTGTAGGTGTGGGTGTAGTGGTGGAGGTGAGACAACCATAACACTAGGCCATTAATAACCTTTTACCCAAACTTATGTTCAAATATTTGTCCATTGAAATAATTCATATCACACAGAGGTTTTGCTTAAATTTATGCAAAATTTGAATAATGTTTGAAAATGACCAATTGACTTTCTACTTATTGAATTGATTAAGATTAATTTTCAATGGTTAGTTTTACTCTCTTTTTATGAATTCGTGTATATTGACTTCTTTAATTATAAAAATTGTATAAATACATTATTTCTTAGGGTTTTTTTTTTATAGTCCCTGGTATTAAAACTTTATAGTATAAAGGACATCTAATATTTTCATAATGTCTGAGGTCCTTCAATTTGATCCAGAGAAATTCTGGTCCAAAGAAATTCTATCCAAAGAAATTTCAACCCAGAGAAATTTCAAACCAAAGAAATTTGAAATTTCTCTGGTTTGTTCAATTTTTTTGATTTTCTATGTTTTGAAATTTCTCTAGGGCTAAATTTTCTCACAAATAACTCTGTGATTTACTGCTTTGCTTGCCTTCATTCTTGGTGTCAAGCAAATTATGGGAATTTCTCTGGCCTTTTCCAGAGAAATTCTCTCCAAAGAAATTTCCGAATTTCTCTAGATGAGAATTTCTCTGGAAAGAATGAGAGATGAAATCAAACAACATCAATATTGCTCTCCTTCTCAACAAGAGGGTTTCAAAATTTGATTTCACAAACATTGGGTTTTATACAAATTAAGCATTCCAAGTTCCAGCTCGAAACCAAAGAATTTCTCTTGACCAACTCAGAGAAAATTCAGTTCAGGTAATCGTGATTTACCATTTCTTTCTGATAATGGATCATCTGCATCAGCTTTGCGGTAGGAAATTATAAGATCCTGATCACTTGTGATATATATGTTGTTTGTGTTGCAATCAGGATGCCACAAGGGGTGATCCTCAAATGAAGTTACGAGCTCCTCACAGAAGTTCCAAACAACCACCATCCTGTTTCTGAAAGGCAGGAACAACTGGTTCTCATATAAATGTAGATGGAGTCATAAATATAAATGCAGATGGAGTCATAAATTCAGTTCAGCTAACTTTTGTTAGTTCAGAATTGCGAACCTGCAAATAACAAATATCAGATATTAAACGTAGATTAAAACAAATTATTTCAAAACCACAAGAAAGATCCTTACATCAAGAATCTGAAGATTCTCACTTTCTTGCTTGACGAGAAGTTTCTCGTTGAACTATTCAATGAAATCCACCTTCTTATTCTGATAAAAGAGATTTTGAAAGTTTTGAGAACTGTACCATCATTTATTGAAAGAATCTTAAGAGGAACATGGCCACTAGCTTTGGTAAAAATCAACAACATGATACCTGCACTGTTTTTCAGAAACCAAAGAAAAAATGGGTAAGCTACATATGCATGATACAATACCACAAACACTTGTCGTCTACACTGTTCAGGTGTTTGACAAAGAAAGTTGAGGTTTGTGCCATACATAAACCGAATGTCAACGAAGTTCGCCATATGGGAATGATGTTTATGACCAGCTTCGTTATATTCAACATTTGACATATATATGTGCTGACATTGTATATATATATGTATGTATCATACATATATATATATATATACATTTATCAACAATGAAAAGATAGAACAAACTATAGAACCAGAGGGTGTTGCTTCCGCAAAGTCAACGAAGATCAACCTCGAATCGGTGATCGCGAACGTTCAATCGACTCCTCTGCTTCCATTCACGACTCAGCTAATGTGTTTCTCACCATCGTCTACTTCGAATTCATCAGAGATCGCTGCTGATGAAACGCTAAACCCGAATTCGATCTCTGAGGACGAAGAGTTCGTTGTGAAGCTCAAGAGTCTGGAGCTCTGAGAAAGCTCACAAGGATGAAGGAAGAAACTAGGGTTTGGGGTTGATGTAGAAGAGAGAGAGAGAGAGAGAGAGCAAAGAGGGAGAAGAGAGAGACCAAACTCAGTTTTTTAAGCCCCTTCGTTTCTTCTTAAATTTCTCCGCGATATATAAGTTTGGGGTTGAAGGACTTTAGACATTATAAAATAATATTGTGAATCTCTTCCATTATTAAAAGTGGGAGAGGGACCTTAGACTAATTTTTCCTATTTCTTAAAGTAGTTTAGAGGGACGAAAGTAATATATTCTTATAGTTAAAATAAGTCACAATGTATGAATTCATAAATGAGAAAGATAAAGTGACACTTGCAAATAATTGAGAGGTGTTATTATAATTGATCCAATGAAATTAAAATCAAATTAAAGAAAATCTTGACAATATACCTTTTTAGTAAAAAAGTAAAAAAAAAATATTGCAAAAAAATCAATTATTATTTCAAATTTTTTACATGTTTTCTTGTATAAAGTTTAAAAAAAAAAAAAAAAAAAACTTTTAATAGACAATTCATAAAATAACTCTAAAAATTGTCAAAATTTGTAGGTGTTTGTGAAAATTCCAGAAAAAATATATTTTATTGATAAATAATGCAAACAAAAAGAGATACAAATAGATCAGGCCTAGACACGGATATCTCGTTTTTTTTAAGGAGATCAAGCCTATTGCAGTAAGAAGAACCCAAATACCGATGCAGCAATCACAAAACTATGACTTGTCCCCTCCAGGATACAACAGCCCGACCACTTGTCGTATGATTCAGGCCAACTCTGCACAAGATGGTGAACCCAAAGCTCCACCAAGAAAAACACCCTTCTTTGCTAGTAATCTCTCTTGTATAGAAAATAGTTTGTGTGTTGGTGTAGAAAAGAGTAGAAGAGAATAACTATTTATGGGCCACTAGGACATTACAAAATACACCAAAAAATAATAATGACCATGAACTTAGGGACAAGGGAGAATCTCCAAATAAATAACTCACCACCAAGTCCACAAACCTAATTAATTTTCATTCATGAACAAGACAAAAGGTCACCAAAGCAATGAATCTCCATTCATGAATAAGGTAAGATTCATGAATAAGACAAAAGAGGATTCATGAACAATATAAATAAATAAATAAATAAAAGATATTAAAATGGTCCAACAATCTCCTATTCATTTTAATATCAACAAGGATAAGAGAGATAACCAAACAAAGATAGACTAGTATGCATCATAAAGGTATGCTCTGCATTGAACCTTTATTAGTGAAACAACAACCTCTACTCCAGAGTCAATAGTAGTCTCAGACTTGAACTATAACTACTTAAGGGAAATAAAGTATTACTACTCACACATAATAGTCCAGGTGTTGACATGAGTTTTAATAGCCAGCAGATTACGGTCTTGTGCTTATCCCAGTTTTCATAAGCATATTTGAGAATAAGCCTTGTTCTCATAGAAAGCCACCCCACTTTTATGCTTACATAAGTGAAATCTGTCAAAGATGTTTCTATAATTGACACACCCCACTCAACAAGAGCTTTAGAATTTCATTAAGAGTATAAAAGCTCAATCCTCCAACATTACGGGACAAATGCACTTACATCATAGGGATGGATAACAAAATATTAAAGAGTTCATTTTTACAACCACCATATGATTTGTTCTTCCCATTGAACCTAGTTACAGGATCTTTGGTCCCTAGGTTGAGTATACTCATACATGGTTTATGATTTTATAGGCTTCAAACCCATCGCCCTCGATGTATTCCAGACCCTATCTCTCGCCAAGGCCTTGGTTATCGGATCCGCAAGATTATCACAAGATCTTACATAATTCACAGTTATGATGCCATTGCTCAAATAGGATCTCACATTACTGTGTTTCCTTCGAATATGTCTAGATTTACCATTATAAAAATGGTTGTTCATTCTACCAATAGCAACAGTGTTATCACACCGAATTAACACAGGAGGAATTGACTTTTCCCAAAAAGGGATTTCATGTAACAAATCTCTCAACCAATTTGCTTCCTCACATGCTGAAACTAACGCTATAAGCTCAGCTTCTATAGTAGAATTAGCAATTATAGTCTATTTTTTAGACTTCCAACATATAACACCACCACCCAAAATAAAAATAAAACCCTAGGTAGAGAGAGAATCACCTGACAAAGTGTTCCAATCGGCATCACTATACCACAAAATACTTGTTATAAAACAAACCATAATTTTTGGTACCAAATAAATATCTCATTATTCTTCCCATGGCTAGGTAATGATCTCGACTTGGTTTGCTAGTAAACCTGCTAAGTACTTCAACAGTATATGCAATGTCAGGTCTAGTACAGTCAGTAGCATATCTCAAGCTACCAATCATGCTAGCATATTCCTTTTGATTAATCACTTCTTTTTCATTTGTTACAACAGATAAATGTATACTTGCATCAAAATGAGTAGCAACATGTTTACAGTCTAAAAAATTATATTTTTTAAAAATTTTCTCAACATAATACTACTAATCAAGAAAAATACCATCATTAGTCTTGGTAATTTTAATTCCCATAATAAAATTGGCTTCACCAAGATCTTTCATATCAAAGCGGCTGTTAAGCATATTTTTAGTCTTATTTATAATATACAAATTAGAGCCAAAGATAAGTAGATCATTCACATATAGGCTAATAATCACATGTGCATTCTTACAAGTTTTATAATATATGCACTTATCACATTCATTAGTCTTATAGCCATTCTCAAGCATGCAGAAATCAAATTTCCCATGCAATTGTTTAGGAGCTTGTTTTAAACCATAAAGAGATTTAGTTAGCCTACGCCTTGCTTTCTTGGTCAGGCTCCACAAAGCCTTCGGTTTGGTCCATGTAAATCTCCTTATTTAGATCTCCATTTAAAAATGCTGGTTTTCACATCCATTTGATGAATTTTTAAATCATGAATTGCAGCCACTGTTATCAACAGTCTAATGGATGTAATTATAGTAACCGGAGAAAAAGTATCAAAGAAATCAAGATCAACTTGTTACTTAAAACTTTTAGCAACAAGCCTCGCTTTATATTTATCTATAGTTCCATCCGGTTTAATTTTGTTACGAAGGACCCATTTACACCCAATAGTTTTACAACCTGGAGGTAAATCCACTAGTTTCCATGTTTTATTTGAAAGTAGTGAATCTATCTCATCATTTACAACCTCTCTCCAGAAAATAGTATCAGGTGATGATAAAGCTTCTTGCACCGTAAGAAGAATTTCTTCCACATTATAAAGATAATAGTCAGGGCCAAAATCTTTTTAAACACTAGCTCGTTTACTCCTCATTGGTTGAATTTGAGAATTTTCTTGTTATTGAAAAACTTGAGAAGGAGTAGAAGAGTTAGGCACGGATAAAATATTTTCAGAAATTATTTGACCCTTACTATTTCTAGATTTGAAATGAAATTTATTTTCATGAAAAATAGCATCACCTGATTCAAAAAATAATATTATTTTTCATATCAAAAAAATCTATAAATTGTACTATGCAACGCATACCCAAGAAAAGCACAAATAGTAGCTCGTTCACCAAATTTAGGTCGTTTAGAATCTGCAAGCCTCACAAAAGTTAAACAACCCCAAACCCTCAAATAACCTAATTTGGTTTATGCCCCCGCCACAACTCATAAGGTACAATTTTAGTCTTCTTGTGTGGCACTCTATTTATCACATGGCAAGCTGTCAAAATAATCTCGCCCCAAAGATTTAAGGGAGCACCTGAATCGGTAAGCATAGTATTCGTCAAGTCAATTAACGTTCTATTTTTTGTTTCAGCTACGCCATTAGATGGAGGTGAATATGGTGGAGTAGCCTCATGAATAATTTCCAATGATTGAACAAAAGAGTTGAATCCAAGAGATTCAAATTCCCGGCCTCTATCACTTCTAATTCTCTTAATCTTTTTACCGAATTAATTTTCTATTTCAAGAAGGAATTCTTTAAATTTCTCAAAAGCATCACTTTTATTTTTTAATAAATATACGTTTGTGTATTTTGAAAAATCATCAATAAAAGTGATAAAATATTGGTTACCACCTCGAGTTAAAATTCCTTCAAACTTACACAAATCAGTATGAAATAATTCTAGCAATTCGGTATTTTTTTCAACTCTTTTATGAGGCCTCTTGGTAATTTTTGTTTTACTGCAAACTTCACATTTCTCAAAATTTTACCCACAAAAATACCCTTATTGGTAATCACATGTTGATCAGATTCTATAGTTTGCTTAAAACTAGCCTTATTCAACAAATAACTTGACATCAAATTCTTCTTCATGGACAGTGTATAAAGCACACCTTTTAAAGTAAGCACACGTCCAGAGGTGAACTTAAGGTCAACCTCACCACTCCCAAATATCTTGGTTTAACTAGAGTCACCAGGCATAATTGTTTTCTCATCATCAAAGAGAGTATACAACTTGAACCAAGCTTGATCATAATAAACATGTCTATTGGCACCAGAATTTGCCCATCAACCGTCCGCATAATTAACTATGCAAATGTCTGTAATCATCGCCACAAATGGCTCCTCGATAACATTAGCCTTTAGGGCAGGTGCACATTTTCGGAATTTGCAAGTTCGAGTAATATGCCCACTTTTGCCACAGACAAAGCATGTAAAATTTTATAGAGGTGATAGACCTTGGTTCTTATTTGGATTAATCCATTTATTGTGAGGTTTACCATAATTCTTCATATTCTTTTTATAAGGCTTCAAATAAGCATTATTGGAATAGTGACCTTTGGGTAAGTTATTATTTGTTGAAACAAAATTTACCTTTGTGGTAGAATTGTCATTACCCTCTTGTGTGATTAATGCATCTTGGCCTCTAGCCTCATCTTCGACTCGGATGCGAGTAATTAACGCCTCTAAGGAAGTCTCATTTTGTTTGTGGTGCATGCTCTATTGGAATTATCTCCAATATGGCGGTAGCTTGTCAACAAGTCTTACAACTACTAACTTGTCACCAATCTTGATGCCTTCAGATTTTACTTCTGCAACTATCATTTGGAAATCTTGTGCTTGCTCCACAGCAGATTTGGATCCACCATTTGGAAGCGAAAAAAGCAGCTAGCGACATACTTTTTTGTTCCTGCCTCTTTAGTATCATATTTAGTCTGTAAAGCTTTCCAAATTTTTTTTTGTGAAAGTGTAAGTGGTGTCATAATAATCATAAAATTGATCAGTAAGTCAATTTAAGATATAAAAGCGACATTTATACTCATCTGTATTATAAGAAGCCACTTTTGCTTCATGTGCCTTGTAGTCTTCATAATTTATCTCCTCAGTTGGGATTTTGTTTCGGTTAAGGTAAAAAAAAACTTTTTATTTCCACCTCTTAAAATGAACTCCCTTGAACTTGAAAGGCTTGTTGAGATCTCCAATTCCATCATTGGTTTTTTCTGGTACTTCTTCCATGGCTGATCTCCTTAAAATTGTTGGTCAAAATTCCAGAAAAAATATGTTTCATTGATAAATAATGCAAAGAAAAAAAGATACAAATAGATCAGGCTGAGGCACGGATATCTCGTTTTCTTTAAGGAGATCAAGCCCACTGCGGTAGGCATAATCCAAATACCGATGCAGCAGTTACAAAACTATGATTTGTCCCCTCTAGGATACAATAGCTCGACCACTTGTCGTATAGTTCAAACCAACTTTGCACAAGTTGGTGAACCCAAAATTCCACCAAGAAAAACACCCTTCTTTGCTAGTAATCTCTCTTATACAGAAAATAGTTGGTGTGTTGGTATAAAAAAGAGTAGAATAGAGGAATTATTTATAGGCCACTAGGATATTACAAAATACACCAAAAAATAATAATGACCATGAACCTATAGACAAGGGAGAGTCTCCAAATAAAAAACTCACTACTAAGTCCATGAACCTAATTAATCTTCATTCATGAACAAGACAAAAGGTCACCAAAATAATGAATCTCCATTCATGAATAAGATAAGATTCATGAATAAGACAAAAGAAGATTCATGAACAATATAAATAAATAAATAAATAAATAAATAAAAGATATTAAAATGGTCCAACAGTAAGTAAAATAACAATTCATGGCAAACTCTATCTTAGCGTTTGGCTTATTTTTCAAAACTCAACTATGTTTTTAAATCATAATTTAGATAAACACATGTTAACCAAATATATTTTTAAAATACAACTCAAAATTACTTCAAAACTTCTCTCTTCTCTTTTTTATATTATTATTATTCAACCAATTAATCACTTTTTCTTTTCCATCTTTCCTCTCTCTTCTCAAATTCTATCACATTTTATAGATTAATCAATAAAAAATATTTAAAAAAATTACAAATCATCAAAAAAATTATATTCAAAATTTATAATTAAACAAATTTTTTCTTTTTAAATCATAATTCAAAAACTTAAAACACAACTTTACATTAAAATAATAATTGTAAAGCTAAACCAAACAAATGACATAAATTTTAATGATTAAAATAATAAAATTTTAATTATTTCAGAATAGTGACTGATTTGTAAATTCCCAAATTTTTACTCAAAACCCCCGGAGATGGCAAATGTCTGTCTGACTTAAAATTCAAATCAGATATAAAAGCGGGAAAAAAAGCCCTTATAGCTCCATGTTCGAAGCAAACCATTGATCAATAAGCCTCTATTCCATTTTCATAGGTTTTGCAGAAACTCTCTGCAGCAATGGCGGAGAAGAAGATGAATCAGCCACTCAGCTTGAACCAGCGCCACAATCGTCTCCTCCTTGACCTCTCCTCTTCCCAATCTCGTCCCCATTCCAAACCCCATTCCTCCCCACCTCGTACCCTTTTCTCTCTCTACTCTCTCTCTCTCTCTCTATGTATATATGTATGTAATTGATTTGCGTCTATATTAGGGTTTGATTGTTGTGCAGAGGAATATGAGCGATCGAAGGTGAAGCTGGATTCATACGACGATGTTCCTCGATTCTCCGGGATTGTTGATTTTGATTCTCCTTCTCCTGGTATTCGTATTCCTTTCTTTCTGTCTACGCTTTCGCTCTCTAGATTCTCTTTTTTGGTATTTGTGTTAGTTTTGGTTTCTTATATGGATCGATTAACAGTTGAAATGAAGTCATCGGAGTTCGAGTTTGAAGTGAACGAGGAAGATGATGACTGTGACAACTTTACCGCGATTGATGAACCAGAACCCAACTTTTCTGGAATTACTGACTTCGATTCTCATTCACCTGGTCTCTCTCTCGCTCGCGCTCTCTCTCTCTCTCTCTCTCTCTCTCTCTTGTTTGTCTGTGTTCTGTTTGATTTTCGGTTTCTTAGATGAATTAGTGGTTGAACTAATTGCAGTGCAAGAAAAGCCATCTAGGGTCAATATCAATGGCAAAGTTTCATCCCGAGATCATATTGATGGTGAAGTGAGCACGGGTTCGTTTAATGTACCAGTGATTGCTGGAACAACTAATTTCAATACTTATCTTGGTAATCTCTCTCCCCTCTCTCTAGATTCTTTGTGTGCTTTTATGTTTTGGATTCTTACGTAAATTAATTGATGGGTGAACTATAGAAGCAAAGAAGCCATTGAAAGTTAAGATGGAAGGAAGGCGTCGGCTCTGCAAAGTTTCATCCAAAGATGATAATCGTGATGATGGCAAGACCAGAGCTGCAGATGATGACCCGGCATTTTCTGGGCTTGCTGATTTTGATTCACCACTTCCGTTGAGAAATGCAGTTGAGAGGGACACTGGTGGTGGGAATGAAATTAGGGATATTCTAAATGACTTAAGCTCCAGGCTCGAGTTTCTCTCAATTGAGAAGAAACGTGCCCCCAAAATGGTTGATTTGAGGGGGGAGTCTTTGGCTTCTGTTAAAGATGAAGTTTATAATCAAGCAAAGAAAGATGAATTGCCTGAATATGCTAGTGCCGCTTCTTCCTTTTCACTCACATCTGATCTATCTGATTCCTCGTCGGATGCAACGAATCAATCTACATTTGGAGGTGGAATTGAAAGCAGGGTAGATAAGCATGAGGATGAAATTGAGTCAGAGATTGATAATTTCGTAGGTAGGGTTAGCAGACCTAAGAATGCTGGTAAAGGACAGGAGAAATATGTAACTAAAAAGATGGGTGCGAAACCTGTGCCCTTGGGGCAAACTTTTGCTGCCAAGTTTGAACGACACGATGAAGATGACGATGACTGTGTGATTCTAAGTGGCAAAAAATTGGTCAAAGAAGCAGAGAGGCGAAGTGGTAAGTTTCAAGACGGATTTGATGATTCTGATAAGGTTGTTGCACTGGATAATTACAATGATGATGCTGTTTCTGGGGATGAGGATTCCATTACTTATAAGGGTCCAAACTCAACATACTTATTACCTGGTAAAATTGCAAAAATGCTGTATCCTCATCAACGAGATGGCATGAAGTGGCTGTGGTCTCTTCATTGTCAGGGTAAGGGTGGCATCTTGGGTGATGATATGGGCTTAGGTAAAACAATGCAGGTAAAAGAAAAGAAAATTCATGCTACTGAGATATGCTTTCCATCATGATTTTTAGATGAATGATGATTGCTTTTTAATTTTCCTTATTGTAGATCTGTGGGTTTCTAGCTGGGCTGTTTCATTCATGTTTGATAAAGAGGGCATTGGTTGTTGCCCCCAAGACACTATTACCTCATTGGATAAAAGAATTATCAGTCGTAGGGCTCTCTGAGAAGACAAGAGAGTGAGGCTGTTTGACTTATATCTTTGAAATACATACTTTTGTTATATGAAGCAAGATAGCCAAAATTTATCACTTGGCCATCCTTCTGTGCAGATATTTTGGGACTTGTGTAAAAGCACGGCAATATGAACTCCAATATATACTTCAGGTTTGATCTCATGTCTACTACTGCTTTTTAGTGGAATAGAAACAAAAAAAAAAAAAAGAAAAAAAAAAAAGAGAGAATTTTTCTTTAGTTTTTTTGTTTTTGATTTGCATGGCATGTGCTTTTTATCCTAGCTGCAAAACTATGTGAGCAGTCAGAACATTTCAAAAGAATGTTAATGTACTATGCTCTGAAAATGTAATATGTATGGGCAACTATTACCTCATAAAAAAACAATATTACCTAATAAAAATATGTATGGGCAAGGAAGATGCTAACTATGGATAATGGTTTGATGCTTTAATTTTGAATTAAACTTTGTAACAATAGCAGTGCAATTGATTCTTTAAGTTGAAACCAAAACATTATTGGACTTGAGCATGATTTCAAAGTTCAACAAAGATCCATAGAAATTGGAATTCTTTTTCTAACAGCATGTCATGCATGTATCATGTTTACTATGAGCTTCTTTTTTGAACTTAATTCTAGGAAAAAGCAGTAATGTAGATTTGAATAGCCTTCGTTCTTTTATTTTTTTGGTAAGATCATTCTTTTATTAATCAAATGTTATCAAAATTTTATGTTTGCAAAATTTGTCTCCCTTACAGGACAAAGGTGTTCTTCTCACTACTTACGATATTGTGCGGAATAATGCAAAATCTTTACGTGGGGACTATTACTTTCATGATGAGAGAAGTGAGGATGACATCACATGGGATTATATGATACTTGATGAGGTAAAATGAACAATGATGCTAGTGGTTCACCATTAATGTGCTTTCCTTTACCTGCTACAAGGTTTTTATTATTGTTGTTACTTATTGTTTAGTGCTTTAGTTTCACAAACAAGCATGTACATACATGTATCATGTATGTTTGTACTTCCTAACTTCTAAACAACTTTACACTCAGAGGAATAGGTTTTGTTCTCCTCTACATGAAGGGGTTTGCCCAGTGTTATTAAAAGCGATAAGCGCATCAAGGCGCCAAGGTCTCCTAGGGCCTTAGGCTCAAGGCGCAAGGTGAGGTGCGGGCTTTGTCGAAGTAAGGCGCACCATGGCGGGTTGAAATAATATAATTTAATATGAGGCATATATATGTCAACTAACAACAATATTTCAAGTTTAAGCATGTATTTCAAAGCATCAACAAATTAAACCAACAAAACATCAAGTCTTTGCTCCCATTTATCCAATGAGGATCTAACAATCATCATTCTCAATATCAACAACACGCAACTCATAATTTTCTTCTTCATCATTGGATTTGTATCCTTCTACATCTTCCTCTTTTGTCTCCTCTGAATTTGCCTTTTCCTTATCTATCAGTTGAGGTGCATTTGATGATCTAGAACCCCTTGGCCTTGTGTCACGGGTTGCCTTGCAAGGCCAACTCCGTGACGTTTAGCTCATGGTGGTGTGGCCATTTGAGTGCTCAAGAGTGGTCGTTGGACGTGTCTCAACTTAATCTGTTTGGTGTAACTGTTGGATTATAGATTTAAGTTACTGAGTAGTGTTTGTTAAATAAGTTGCGAAGTAGTTTTCTCAATTAACTTTTATTTTTTGTTATTCACTACTTGTCTACATTTCTTATAAAAAAAAAAAAAAAAATCTATAGTCCATTTGTGCCTTTTTTTAATTTTTTAATCTAAGAGTATAACCGTAAATTAACATGTCTACAGCAGAAATTGATAATCAGAAGCAAGGGGTGATTAACTTTTCAGAATCAGTTTTTTTGAGTTAAAATAAGTTGTTAGAATCAGAAGCTGTTTGAAATAAATTTAACCAAACAGTTTAAAATAACTTTTCCAAAGTTAGAAGCTATAAGTTGGCTCAAAAAAGCCCAAACAAACACCACCATTAGCTCTAAGCAGCCCAAAGCATGTGGGCCACCAACAACCAGCAGTAGCAAGGCCGTAACCCATGCCAACAGCTAGTGCTAGCTGCTAGCGCCAACAGCTAGTGCTAGCTGCTAGCACCAGCAGCAAGCAACAAGGCTGCAGCCTAACAGCCAACAACCAGTAGTAGCATGCCAGCAGGCAGTAGCAGCCTAGCAGACCAGCCAGCAGCAGCCAATAGTGCACAATTTTGGCGCGTTGTTTGGGCATTCAAACGAAGGAGTTTTGGGCTGAAATTTTTATTATAAAGAGGTCTTGGGGGAATTATTTTCCCGACCAAGTTTTGTGATTTTTCTCAATTTGTGGAATTTATGAAAAATCATTATAACTCCTCGGACATATTGATATGTCCTTCTGCCAGAGAGCTAAATGCTTAACAATCATATATAAGGGGGCAAGGTGTGCTACCTACTTATCTCCCCGTCCAAACTGGGCTTCAAGTGAGTAAACCTTGGGGCAACTCAAAGACGGGCTTTAGGCATCGAAAGGGGTGTCTAGAGTCTCCACGTGGGTTTTGGGAGTCCTGTGGATGGTGCAATAATGAAAGCACTGCGTGTGCCTCCCAAGGGTGAGGTTTAACACGTTGTCCTCCTTATGCCATGCGTTATGGCATCTTGGGGACTCGTTTTAGACCAAATGGGCTATCGAGGCACCACCAAAGGCCTCGTGTGCCAACTCAAGTGCTTAGTTTGGGTTCAACCTAGCACGAGGGGATCTCGTGGCTTAAGCTAAGCGGTTAGAAGACAATACTGCATATGTGGGCCATCGAATGAAGGCATCAAGCTATGTATTGACTATGTCCATTGAGGGACTACATTATACTATAAGCGAGTTACGGATTGAGATGTTGCCTTATTCATGCTACATAGTGGTGCAACGCTAAGGTGCGCAATGGCCTTAGGCAAAATCTAACACACGTGTTGGCACGAGAAGTACGCCATGGGCAAGAGATTGACCCTCGGTGGCTTGTGGGCTTTGCATGACCAAGTGGCCATCCAATATGCATCTATTGAGGCATGCTTGACCCTATGGCACTTTGAGATGCTATCAAAGACCCAACATGCAATGTTGGCTTATCGACTAAGTTGAGGGCCTTCGCTAGCACATTGTTGTGTGGCTAGGCACCTTGATGACGTGAACCTAAGTTCGGTGAGCACTTTGCTTAAGATAAGCTTGGCACTATGGAGCGACTTATGTCGTGCTTGGTGCACTTGAGGCGTTAGGCCTACTTGTGGCATCCGGGTGAAGATGAAACTTCCTTGTGAAGTTGTTTTGTTAGACGAAGCATTGTGCCTTAATGTTCAAATGTGTGGGATCACTACCACTCGATTTGTCAGCGATGCCTTGAATGCAGTGACCGTTCTTGAGGGTGTGAATTAAGCAACATTGTGGCATTTAGTGTTGCCTTGCTAACTTGGTATTTCCCTCACTTTGTGGACTTGGTGACCATTTCTACACTGTGGGCACACTGTAGTGTGAGTATGCTACATTTGTAGACAGGTTGCTTTCTAACCAGCAGGGTTAGCATGATTGTGTTACTTTGTTGGCTATATGGGGATTTCTATCGTAGTTTGGACTTGTGTAATGCTTGTATCAGATTGTGGGCATGTCATCTTCATCTATTGAGCATTAGAGATGTATTTTCGTTGGTAGCTGTGCACGTGCTATGGCATTATCACTGGTTCGCTTCAGGAGGTTTATGTTTCGACCGTTCGTGGTGGCATTTGCAACTTGTGTTTGTCAGTGGTTTTGCATTTTCAGACGCATGGTTGTTGACTCTTTTTGTTAAGAAAATTTTCAAGACAAAATTTGAGATCTTGACTCTCGTGTGCAGAGGCACTGAGTGTACATGCTTGCTAGAGAGCGGGGTGATGGATGAAACCACCGTTGTCAGAGGACAACCATATAGTGGGATTGTGAAGTCAAGACATGATTTGGTGCCAGGATCAACGCATCGTTTTGAGCATCCTTGTTGAGATGGCAAACTTTGTGGGTGGTAGGAGCGGTGAGCAAGGTTTTAAAAAGCGGCCGCAACCGTTACGTAACGCCGTTACGTAACGGTTTTGGCGGTTACCGCCACCCGTTACGGCCGCTTTTGCAGTGTGATTGAGATTCACAGGTGTGTCGGCCGTAGCGGCTGCCATAGTGGTTGTAACGGCGCCATAACAGTCGTAACGGCCTGTTACGCACCATTACGTAACGGTTCCAAATTGTTTCTTTCCAAAAAACACATAAAAAAAAGCTGAAAATGAGAGAAGAGGGAAGATAAAAAGAGAAAATGGAGGATCAAGAGATAGAGAGAGAGGAGGGAAGATGAAGAACATGTTATTGATTTGTTGAAGCTATATGACCTATGCTTTTCGATTCAACTGCTATCACTGAACCATTTTGTTTGTGTGTGTCTATCTAGATATATTGTTTGAAAATAATAATAATAAGAGTGGTCATTATCTATTTGGCTTGGTTAAAATATGTGTATCTATATATATATTTAGGCTCTTATTTATTCTCTTACTTTTATTATTGTTTATCTTATATATAATAGTTAGTGATTAATTTTTTGTATAATATAAAGTCATTAATTATTAAAAAAAAATGTAAAAAACTTAGTTTATAGTGATTTAAAAATATAACATATATTGGATCATACTTAAAAATTTACAAAAATTGATCAATATTTATTTTTAACCCAATAAATATGATCATGGAAAAAAAATATGCGTATCGGTAAGTTTTTTTCAAATTGTGCGAAAAATAAAAAAATTCACGGTTCCGGTTACCGCAACCGTTACACTACGGCCTTTACACTCCGCAACCGCAACCGCATCACCGCCACCGTTACAGCGACCGCAACCGCTTTTCAGAACCTTGGCGGTGAGCCTTTGAAAGGAGAAATCTTTGAGCTTAATGAGATAGCTGACTCGAGTGAAGGCAGTGGCCGAGGTATTGGGCAGTATAAGTTGAATTCTAGCCAAAGGATATGAGTTAAGACAGAGGGCTTGCCTAAGGGCACGAGCATATAAGATTCAGCTAGTAGTCTACACTTCGCCAGAGGGCACGAGTTGAGCAAAGCCAGTGGGCTTTAATTCAGCCTGAGGGCTACCTTTCTAAAAGTAGCATTAAAGTTTTGAGTTATAAAAGCATATTTAGCCAATGGGCTACACTTTGTTAAAAAGAGCGAATTGAGCAAAGTCGGTGGGCTTCAATTTAGCTCGAGGGCTACACTTCTACAAGAGCATTGAAGTTTTGAGTTATAAGTACATATCCAGCTAGAAGGCTACCCATTGCCAGAGGGCATGAGTTTGAGTCAAGCTAGAGGGCTTAATTTTTGCTAGAGGGCATGAGAAAATTTGAGTTTTGCAAGAATATATTTTGCCAGAGGGCTTTAGCTAAAGTGCTTTAAAGTTTGAGTTTGCTAGAGAGCAACAACCAAGAGGGCTTCAGAGATTGAGCTTGTCAGCAGGCATCAGCCAGAGGCTTCAGAGGCATGAGCTTGTTAATGAGTAGAAACCAGGAGACTTTTATTTCGCCAGAGGGCATAGTACACAAATACTTGAGTTTAATGAAGATGTCAGCCAAAGGGCTTTGTGGTTGCCAGTGGGCATTGTTTAGTTATTTTGAGGAGCAACTATTGATTTGCATTGAGTCGACGAGGGCCTCGACAACACAAGTGGAGGAGGAAGTTGCTATGCGACGACCCATTGCAAGTTAGTTCGGAGGAGCATTGGGAGCATAAGGGACAACTAGAGGAACATTGCCTAGAGGAGTCAGCTTAGACAAGCTTGAGTTTGCTTAGAGGAGCTTGAGATTGCTCGAAGGAGCATTGGCAGAGAGGCCATTCGAGATGATGGCTTGACATTTCAAGAGTATTGGCAAAGAGCAAAGCTTTAGAGCATTAGCAAAGGGCAGAGTTTAGAGACGCTCAGAGGAGTTTTGGCAAAGGTCATTTTCGGTGTGGGCATCTGAGACAAGTTGCCAACAGAGAGTGCAACAATTAGAGTGCATTGCAGTTGGATTCGAGTAGAGAACAATGAGGGGAGCGTGGCTAAAAGAGTTAGACGTTGAAGGTAGGCCATCAACACAGAGGTGTTGGACTTGTTAGAGGAGCTGGTACACGCACTACATCATCAGCTTTGTGCTACATCAACGAGGACGTTGATGGTTGGTGTGGAAGAGGGTGCCACGGGTTGCCTTGCAAGGCCAACTCCGTGATGTTTAGCTCGTGGTGGTATGGCCATTTGATTGCTCAAGAGTGGTTGTTGGAAGTGCCTCAACGTGCCTGACATTGGCCCTAAGCAGCCCAATGTATGTGGGCCACTAGTAGCCAGCAGTAGCAAGGCCGCAACCCATGCTAACAGCCAGCGCTAGCAGCAAGGCCGCAGCCTGCTGCCAGCAACTAGTGGCAGCAAGCAGCAGGCAGCAATAGCGGCCAGCCAGCAGCAGTAGCAGCCAACAGCAACAAGTTGCAAGGCCGTAGCCCATGCCAACAGCCAACAGGCAGCAACAGCCTAGCAGACCAGCCAGCAGTAGCCAACAGTGCACAGTTTTGGCGCATTGTTTGGGCATTCAAACGAAGGAGTTTTGGGCTGAAATTTTTATTATAAAGAGTTCTTAGGGGAAGTGATTTCCCGACCAAGTTTTGTGATTTTTTTCAATTTGTGAAATTTATGAAAAATCGTTATGACTCTTCGGACATATTGATATTTCTTTCTGCCAGAGGGCTTAATGCTTAACAATCATATATAAGGGAGCAAGGTATGTTACCTACTTATCTCCCTGTCCAAATTAGGCTTCAAGTGAGTAAACTTGGGGCAACTCAAGGGCGGGCTTTAGGCATCTAGAGGGGTGTCTAGAGTCTCCACGTGGGTTTGGGAGCCTTGTGGACGGTGCAATAATGTAAACACTGCGTGTGACTCCTGAGGGCGAGGTTTAACATGTTGGCCTCCTTATGCCATGCGTTATGGCATCTTGGGAATTCGTTTTAGACTGAATGGGCTATCGAGGCACCACCAAAGGCCTCGTGTGCCAACTCAAGTGCTTGGTTTGGGTTCAACCTAGCATGAGAGGATCCCATGGCTTAATCGAAGCGGTTGGAAGGCAACATTGCTGCTGGAAATTTGTGTTAATGCATATAATAAGATAGTGGCATATGATAGTGGTGTTGGTGGTAGATAGTGGCATGTATAGAATATGATAGTGGTGTTGGTGGTAGATAGTGGCATGTATATAATATGATAGTGGTAGATAGTGGTAATATATAATATGTAAGTGGCATATAATGGGTTATAATGATGTTTGTAATATCTCCTATATAAGGAGTGTCATTTGGTCTTGTAAAATAAGAAGTTTTGAATATAACAGAAATATATTCCTTCTTCCTCATATTTTCGGAGTTCTTCTTCTTCATATTTTCTAAGTTGGTATCAGAGCTACAAAAAACACAGCAGCCCTAAAACCGTCATAGCCATGTCGGAAGTCACGTCCGAAACCACTTCAACCCCTGCCGCTGCCATTCCGGTGAAAACGTCAAACTCTCACTCTGTCCAAATCACCACCATCCGCCTAAATGGTGATAATTTTCTCCGCTGGTCACAATCTGTCCGGATGTATATCCGTGGGCAAGGAAAGATCGGTTACATCACTGGTGACAAGAAGGCTCCTGCTGTTAATGATCCGCTGTTCGACAGTTGGGACGCTGAAAATTCTATGGTTATGACATGGTTGGTCAATTCCATGGAGGAGGATATAAGCTCTAATTACATGTGCTATCCTACTGCACAAGAATTGTGAGATAATGTTAGTCAGATGTATTCTGACCTAGGAAATCAATCTCAAGTTTTCGAATTAACTTTGAAGTTGGGAGAGATTCGTCAAGGAGATGATTCCGTCACCAAATATTTCAATTCGTTGAAAAGGTTGTGGCAGGATCTTGACATCTTCAACACATACGAATGGAAATCGGTTGACGACTGCAACCACCA
This sequence comes from Camellia sinensis, assembly GCF_055761805.1. Taxonomy (NCBI): domain Eukaryota; kingdom Viridiplantae; phylum Streptophyta; class Magnoliopsida; order Ericales; family Theaceae; genus Camellia; species Camellia sinensis. The sequence goes on along the minus strand of NC_138961.1, from coordinate 189,075,788 downwards.
CAAGAAAACTGTGGAAGACAGTCGTATTTACAAGTTTCTTGCCGGCCTCAACATTGAGTTCGATGAAGTGCGAGGAAGAATTATTGGCAGACCTCCTCTCCCATCCATTGGCGAAGTATTTGCCGAAGTCAGAAGGGAAGAGAGCCGAAGGAGCGTCATGCTTAAGAAAAAAGGTACTGGTGAATCAATTGAAATTTCTGCTTTAATAAGCGATGCTGCGGCCAACAAGGCTGCAAATTACCAGCGCAGGTTTGATGATAAGCCACGGGTCTGGTGTGATTTTTGCAACAAGCCTCGCCATACACGCGAAACGTGTTGGAAGATCCATGGCAAACCTGTCAACTGGAAAAGCAGCAAACAAGGAGAGAAGAATCGTGGCTTTCCTACCGCTAATGAAGCCGATTCAGGTCCCTTCAACAAAGAGCAGATTGATCAACTCTTAAAGCTGATAAAATCCAACTCCTCATCCGGTACTCCTAGTGTTTTGTTGGCACAAACAGGTAGAAATCCTAAAGCCTTCTCTTGCCTAAACTTCTCTCCGTGGATCATAGATTCCGGTGCCTCCGATCACATGATTAGTTTTTCCCATTTATTTAGTACCTATTTCCCTTGTTCTGGTCATGACAAAATCAGAATAGTCGATGGTAGTTTTTCACCTATTGCAGGAAAATGATTTATTAAACTAACTGAGAAAATTAATCTCAATGCTGTTCTTCACGTCCCCAACTTAGCCTGTAACCTTTTGTCTGTCAGTAAACTATCTAAGGATTCTAATTGTCGTGTTACATTTTTTGAATCCCATTGTGAATTTCAGGACCAGAACTCGGGGATGATGATTGGGCGTGCTAGGATGCTTGAAGGTCTTTACTACTTTGATGAAGTACCTGTTAGTAATAAAAAAGCTCAGAGCTTTAATAGTACTAGTTCAATCTCTGTTCGAGAAAAAATAATGCTATGGCACTATAGGCTAGGACATCCTAGTTTTCTTTATCTGAAACATTTATTTCCAGAATTATTTAAAGGGATTGATTGTTCTTCTTTTCATTGTGAAAGTTGCATTTTTGTAAAATTTCATCGCTCTACTTATTTGCCAAAACCTTACCAGGCTTCCAAACCTTTTTATTTGATTCATAGTGATGTTTGGGGCCCTTCTAAAATCACTACTCTTTCTGGTAAAAGATGGTTTGTTACATTTATTGATGACCATACCCGCTTATGTTTGATTTATTTGATGAATAAAAAATCTGACGTGAAAAATTTATTCACAAATTTTTACAATATGATTGAAAACCAATTTCAAACCAAAATTGGTATTTTACATTCTGATAATGGAATAGAATATTTCAATGAGCAGTTGGGTGAGTTTTTGGAAAAAAAGGGGATTTTTCATCAATCTACATGTCGGGATACCCCTCAACAAAATGGCATTGCAGAACGAAAAAATAAACATCTACTTGAAGTAGCACGTGCTATAATGTTTTACATGCATGTTCCTAAATATTTATGGGGTGAAGCAATTTTAACAGCCTCTTATTTGATAAACAGGATGCCTACAAAGGTGTTAACATACAAAACACCTTTCGATTGTCTCAAAACTTTTTTTCCTGACACGAGGTTGTTTTCTGATTTACCCGCCAAAGTTTTTGGATGTACTGCCTATGTTCATGTTCCTAGTCAATTTCGTTCAAAACTTGACCCCCGTGCTATAAAATGTGTTTTTTTGGGTTATTCCTCAAACAAAAAGGGGTATAAGTGTTTCGATCTTCAAACCAAGAAATTTCATGTGAGTATGGATGTGTCATTTGTGGAAACAAAATCCTATTTCCCCAACACTTCTCTTCAGGGGGAGACAAGTGGAGTAGAAGACCATTTTTGGGATATTTCTATCCCGCTCCCCAATGTCATTTATCCTACACAAAAACCACATCTGTCTGATAATGATCACTTAGGAGAACCAAGTTCTATGGTGCCTAGTCAAGAAGATTCTTGTTTAGGGGGAGAAGTACTACAAAATGATCTAAATCCTGAGCTTCAGGTTTATACTAGGAAGCGATTTCATCTGAGGAATAATGACCCGAATGTCCATCCTAATGACCCGAATGTCCACCCGAGTTCTGGCATCGAAATTTTAGGTAATCCTATTCCTTCTATTTCCGACCTTGATGTTCCTATAGCAATTAGGAAAGGTGTCCGAAATTGCATTAAACATCCTATTGCAAATTACCTCTCCTATCAAAGACTGTCTAAAACCATAGAGCTTTCACATTTAGGATTTCACACTTGTTTGTTCCAAGGAATATACAGGAAGCATTGGATGATCCGAATTGGAAATTAGCAGTCATGGAGGAGATGAATGCTTTAAGGAGAAGTGGTACTTGGGAGATAGTTGATCTACCCAAAGACAAGAAAACAGTTGGGTGTAAATGGGTGTTTACGATAAAATGTAACGCAGATAGAAGCGTTGAGAGATACAAGGCGAGACTGGTGGCTAAAGGCTTCACTCAAACTTATGGGATCGACTATCAGGAGACGTTTGCTCCTGTTGCTAAAATAAATTCCATCAGAGTACTGTTATCTCTTGCAGTAAATTCAGATTGGCCTCTACATCAACTTGACATTAAAAATGCATTTCTCAATGGTGATCTTGAAGAGGAGGTGTTCATGAGCCTACCGTCGGGATTTGAGCAGAGACTTGGAAGCGACAGAGTATGCAGATTGAACAAGTCATTATACGGACTCAAACAATCACCAAGAGCATGGTTTGAACGCTTTGGGAAGGCAGTTATCAGTTGTGGCTTCTCGCAGAGTCAAGCAGATCACACAATATTTTATAAACATTCAAAAAACAGTAAAATTGCAATTTTGATTGTTTATGTTGATGACATCATTTTAACTGGTAATGATGAAGCAGAGTTAGCAGCCCTCAAAGAGAAACTCGCAAAAGAATTTCACATTAAGGATCTGGGAGCCCTCAAGTATTTTCTCGGAATGGAATTTGCAAGATCCAAGGAAGGTATATTCGTTAATCAGAGAAAATATGTTCTTGATCTCCTTGGAGAAACAGGTATGCTTGGTTGTAAGATGGTGGAGACTCCGATCGAGCCTAACTTGAAGTTACAAGTTGCTAAGGCTGAAGAAGTCAAAGAGAGGGAATAATATCAGCGACTTGTCGGGAAATTGATTTACTTGTCTCATACGCGGCCTAATATTGCCTTTGCAGTCAGCATGGTAAGTCAGTTCATGCACTCACCAGGGGCAGAGCACTTTGAGGCCGTTTATAAGATCTTAAGATATTTGAAAGGAACTCCAGGGAGAGGCTTACTGTTCAAGAAACATGGACATCTTCAAGTTGAAGTATACACAGATGCAGATTGGGCAGGAAGTGTTACAGACAGGAGATCAACATCCGGATACTGCTCCTTTGTAGGTGGGAACCTAGTTACATGGCGGAGTAAAAAACAGAATGTGGTAGCTAGAAGTAGTGCAGAAGCAGAGTTCAGAGCTGTTGCCCATGGAATCTGTGAAGTAATGTGGATTAAAAGAATTCTTGAAGAATTAAAGCTTTCTCACCCGACACCTATGAAGGTCTATTGTGACAACAAAGCAGCTATATCTATAGCTCATAATCCAGTTCTACATGATCGCACAAAACATATAGAAGTGGATAAACATTTCATCAAGGAGAAAATCAATGCTGGCATAATCTGTATGACCTACCTTCCAACAGGTGAACAATTAGCTGATGTGCTAACGAAGGGACTACACAAGAAGCAATTTGATAAGCTGACTAGCAAGCTGGCTATGGAAGATATCTTCAAACCAGCTTGAGGGGGAGTGCTGGAAATTTGTGTTAATGCATATAATAAGATAGTGGCATATGATAGTGGTGTTGGTGGTAGATAGTGGCATGTATAGAATATGATAGTGGTGTTGGTGGTAGATAGTGGTATGTATATAATATGATAGTGGTAGATAGTGGTAATATATAATATGTAAGTGGCATATAATGGGTTATAATGATGTTTGTAATATCTCCTATATAAGGAGTGTCATTTGGTCTTGTAAAATAAGAAGTTTTGAATATAACAGAAATATATTCCTTCTTCCTCATATTTTCGGAGTTCTTCTTCCTCATATTTTCTAAGTATTGCATATGTGGGTTATCGAATGAAGGCATCAAGCTATGTATTGACTAAGTCCATTGAGGGACTACATTATGCTATAAGCGAGTTACGGATTGAGACGTTGCCTTACTCATGCTACACGTTGATGCAACGTTAAGCTGCACAATGGCCTTAGATGGAATCTAACACTCGTGTTGGCACGAGGAGTACGCTGTACGTCGTGGGCAAGAGATTGACCCTCAGTGGCTTGTGGGCTTCGCATGACCAAGTGGCCATCCAATATGCGGTCTATTGAGGCATGCTTGATCCTATGGCACCTTGAGATGCTATCAAATGCCCAACATGCAATGTTGGCTTGCCAGCTAAGTCGAGGGCCTTCGTTAGCACATTGCTGTGTGGCTAGGCACCTTGATGACATGAACCTAAGTTGGGCGAGCACCTTGCTTGAGATAAGCTTGGCGCTATGAAGCGACTTATGCCGTGCTTGGTGCACTTGAGGCGTTGGGCCTACTTGTGGCATCCGGGTGAAGACGGAGTTTCCTTGTGAAGTTGTTTTCCTAGACAAAGCATTAGGCCTTAATGTTCAAACGGGTGAGATCACTACCACTTAATTTGTCAACGAGCTATGGCAGGATTAAACTTGGTGGAGTTTGAGCGCCACACAGGCGAAACATTGATCCGCTGCACCACTAAAGGAGTTGGCCCATGACAGCTTGCCCTCGACGACAATGGTTTCTTTGAAGTTGTTGCTCTAGTTCTCTTATTTCTTTCCTGAACTCTAGAAGCTCTAGCAACATCACCCCATGTCAAACTTTCATCATCAAATGACTTCGCAATACTTTCTTTAGCCCTATCCACAGCCTTATAAATGTATCCCATGGTAGGCTTTTTCTCAGAATCAACCAACCTAAGCACGTGTACAAGTGGACCTGAGACCTTAAGAGCATAGACATCAAGATTCCAAAATGAAGGCATCAACATAATTTGTGTTGCTTGTTTACCCTTTGGCTCCTTTGCCCGTTTGGAGCTTGTCCATTCCTCCGAAGTGAACATCTTTCTCAAGTTGTTTTTTTGTTAATGAATCCTAGGTAGAGTGAGAATGGCAGTTGCAAATCTTGTCTTTGTAGGCTTGACCAAATTCTTTAACTTTGTAAACATCCTCATCATAATTAACACACATAGATGGTTATAAATATAACCGTGTACCCGAATAGCCCTTTCAAATGTTTTCATATGTGGCAATTTGAAAATATCTTCTAGTATCAAATTCGAGCAGTGAGCAACACATGGTATCCAAAAGAGGTGTGGTCTCTTTGCCTTCAAAAACTTACCTATTAAAATTATAGAAACAAAACACAGAAGATTATTTAATGACAACTAAACTAATTGACTTACTAACTAGTAAATACATATTTTTTAAGAATCAAGACAAAAGATTCTTACCAGCCAACACATTAGCTTCTCCAACATCATCCACAAACTTCTCAAGTAGTTCGAAGAGTTTTTTTCCCATCATTTGAGTAGCTTGAAGCATCGATGGACTTAACAAACATAGTTCCTCTAGGACAATTGACTAAAAAATTAATCAAGGTCCTCCCACTTTGCCAAGTCTATCCATCTGACATCAAGGAACACTCATATTTCACCCATTCCTCTTTATGAATCTTTATCAACTCATTTGTATGATTCAACTCTTTTTTCAGATACGGAACTCGCACTTCACGGAAACTAGGAGGTTTCATACCATGACCATACTGCCCAATAGCTTCGCCCATTGGTCCAAAGTTGTCATAACTAATAGCATTAAATGCTATACCTGCATGATACATCCACCTTGTGATTCTTATCAATGCTCTGTCTCTTCGTTCTTTCTTATAAGGATCATTGTGTTCAATTGATGCTTGTTTTCCCTTTCTATTCTGCACCACAACATCAAGATTGGGTGTGTCGAATACATCCATGGGCCCCTTCGTCTTTGACCTTTTTGATCCAGCTAAAGAAGTACTTCGACTACTTGGCAAGGACCTTTTTGATCTAGCAAGAGCAATATCATTTTTATCCTCTTCAAGATCATTGTTCATCTCATCAAAATGAGGGAACAAGTTAATTTGCTCTTTCATTGTCTTCTTGTTTCCCATATACTCTTTTATCTCTTCCCGTACATTAGGTGGACATTTTTGACAAGTTGCGACATTCCTTGAACCTCCAACAAGATGTTGTTTGGCTCTATAAACCCCTCCATTAGATTCTTTAATAACCTTTATTTTATGTCCTCTAATGTTGCTACTAGTGTGACTAATTACATAACTGTCGCTTGTGATTTACATTGGAAGTATGCATTGATTATTAGCATTTTCTCACTTTTTTTTTTTGGTGGTAATTTAGGGTGATTGAGTTAAATTACTGCTTGAAACTTAGTATTAATTCCTTCTTAAACTTCAATTTTCAAAGATTTTTCATAAGTTTAAGTATTCATGACTAAGCTTTTATTATGTGCACACACATTTGTTTTCTTGGTGTAAATTTGAAGTTAAAATTGTTTCATTTGAATATGGAAGAACAAATTTTCCTTTCAAATCATAATTACTTGTGAGTATCCTTTCATTCTTGCTTTATCATGATTTTTGTTAAAGATCATGGCATCAAAAAACTAATTTGTAATGTTTCATCATAAAAAAGTTGTACCAGTGCACAAGGCTGATTACAGTAGGTTCTGAGATAGGCAATATGTAGGCAGCCTTAGCCTCACTTTTTTCGTGGAGAGGTTGATTCTTGTGAGTTGAACCCGTGTCACAATGCTGGGGCGGATGACACTTGCCATTGTGCTAGGTCATAACCTCTAATAATTTGTGATCTTCAATCATCTCAGCACTTTTTCGCATCCTCATAATAATTGACACATGGATAGTGCATTGGTTTTTTGAGAAGCCTTTATTTTTTTATCAGTTATTTATTTATTATTATTATTGAGAAACCTTAAAGTTCTCCATTTTTTTCAATATGTTACAACTTTAGGGACATCTGATAAAGAATCCTGGTACACAAAGGGCCAAAAGTTTGCTTGAGATACCTGCTGCTCATCGTATTGTTATTAGTGGCACACCAATACAAAATAATCTTAAGGTATTGTTTATGCTATTCTGTGTGGTCTATTGTTTTCTCTTTATGTACGTTTTGTACTTCATCAAAACTTTTAGTGCATATGTAACATGCTAGTATTAATATAATGCTGTTTTTTTTTTTTTTTTCCTTTTTTTTTGTTAATGTTGAACAGGAATTGTGGGCCTTGTTCAACTTCTGTTGTCCTGAGCTCTTGGGTGACAAGAACTGGTAATTACTGACTTTATTCTCCATTTGGCTTTATTGAGTTCTTGGCTCTGGAGGCATGAAGCTATCAGTTTTTCTCCAGGTTTAAGGAGAAATACGAGTCTGCTATTCTTCGTGGAAATGAAAAAAATGCATCTGATAGGGAAAAACGCATTGGTTCAACAGTTGCGAAGGTGATAATTAGTTATATGTTAGTTGCGTATGTGTATTGTTTTTCTGCAGATCTAGATACTGAAGCCAAACTGCTCTGATTTCTCCTTTATGCCTTGTAGCTTTTTTTTATATTCCCTTATGCCTTATTGCTGCTGCTGCTGCTGCTTCTCTTTACCTTAGCATGGATACCATGATAGAGAACCTGCATATTTTTAGTCACTATAGTTGCCTGTTCAAATTGTGTAATCAGCATTGATAAGATGTTGTCATTGGTCCGTCACAATTGCTGCCATCTACAACCATGGGGTCATAATTAACTTGAAATATTCACAAATGTATTTGACATAATTGGATTAAATTAATTCTAACAAGATAACAAAAAAGAAGTATTGCAAATTTTAGGAAAGGGATAAATTAGATGTTCTCTGTTTTAATTTAGATTTTCTCCACTGATCCTTTGACGTTTCAGTAAAATATTTGTACCCTTGAGTAATGTTAACATATGCATCTGTAGAACTTAATGCCATTGATTGTTGGCTATTGTATTGTATATTCTAGGCTCATAACTTTGATATTACCTGTCATGACCCAAATCACACCCTAGATGGATTAAAGGGTGAGAGGGATAACCATGGGCTACCAAAGCCTACTTGTACTGAGTGGAATGTGCATTTGGTTATATATGATTCTCTTACTATTCCTCTGCATTATAGTTTAATGTGCCAAAGAGACACCTCTTGTTTTCATGTTAACAAATATCACATAGCAAGTTATGTTTCACAAGATCATGGCAGTCTAGAATAGAATACAAGACAAACTCTAGTGTTCCAAGTGATGAATCTTAAATATGTAATGAAATGGTAAAACCTGTGGTGTGACATTACCATTTCCAAAAAGCCCCCAGACATCTTGATACTTTTGTTGGTGTTTCTAGCCTTACACTAGCCTTTCTTTCTTTCCAACTCCTTCGTTATACACTATGTATTGGTTTGTCACTGAAGAGTGATATATTTTCCAAAAAGGCCTAGCCTCAAGCTACAGTTGGGTGGGTGATTCAGTAATAGCTATATATGCCTAAAAAACTATAGAAAATGGATTTCCAGTGTTTAGAAGTTCTTTATATGCAAAGCCATAAGTTTGAGTAATTAAGGCTTTCCATGTTCAGTTATGTTTTGAACTTTGAAACTTTTAAATTTCACATTGACGTATAACTATTGAAACTGCAGTTAGTTTCAATCATCAAATTTTTGATCAGGAAAAAAAAAATATTCTAGGAGAAGTTTTTTTATATAATTTAATGCTTTAAAATCTGTTCACACATTTGCCAAATTTATGATATTATGTTTTCAATGGGTGCACCCTCCCTGATGGTGCTTATAGTATAATAAACATTGTGAACTTTATTTGTATTTACATTTCTTGCATTTGGCTTTTATTTGTGTTTGTAGTCATCATTTCTAGATGGAATCTAGGTTCTCCTAAAATTTAGAGAAGTATAATCTTCTATTAACAGTTCATTTATCATTTTATGACAGGAGTTTAGAGAACGCATTCAACCCTATTTTTTGCGGCGCTTAAAAAGTGAGGTATTTTGTGAAGATGACTCCACGGAGGATGCCAAACTTTCTAGAAAGAATGAGATTATTGTGTGGCTTAAATTGACCAGTTGCCAGGTATAATATCTTTAGCTCATTCTACATCATATTCTTTTGTAATTTTGGTTCAAACAAATGGTAACATCATAATTTGTTTTTTCTTTGGTATAGCGACAACTCTATGAAGCTTTTTTGAAAAGTGAGCTGGTTCTTTCTGCTTTTGATGGCTCACCTCTTGCTGCACTCACGGTATATGGAGCCCTTTTTTTTAGAATCTTCTCTGTTGTTCCATTATCTGATTGTCTATTGCTTAGTGCAGTGGTTGGTTTCATTAGTTTTGTATTTGGATGGTGATAGGCAATCACTTATTAACAAAGAATTATTTGGTTCTGATGCAGTCAGTAATAAACAAGTGTTTTGCCTTCTGCAGCAATGATTTAATCATGAATGATTGACAATGAGTGAAAGTACTCAAAATTGAAAAATTAATCATAATGCACTTTTATATGCTGTTATAGGTCTTTGCTCAACCAAGAGGTGGGTAAAAGGTAGCTTTGCTCTAACATAATAGTGTTAATACAAAAAAAGAATAAAGAAAAGTATCATATCATTTTCTCTTGTAATAGATATACATGACTTCACTACAACAATTATTACTTTATCCATCAAACTTTATGCAGACAACGTTTTATCCTTAAAACAAAACACAACTTACTAGACAGTAGACACAAGCTACTATGCAAATATAAGCAGAATTTGTAAAACCAAAACAGAAATTATTGTTCAACTTGAATCAATCGCATGGTCTTCAAATATAGTACATTATTTATCATCTTTCTTTAAAGGTTCTAGATGACTATCTATGAATGGAAAGATAATGTAAAGGTATTCTTATTTTGCCAAATCTTTTTTTGATTAAAAGAGACTTTGTTGCAGCAGTGTTACCAGGAAGTGTTAATACCATGCCGCTTTATGTTTTGGAATGCATGTTTCGAAACTTGGTACACTTTCATCCCAAAATGAGCAATCCAAATAAAATATATTTTTTTTTCCAAATTATTTAAATCTAATTTCACTTTTTTGGTTTCACTTTATTTTTTATTAATATTATTTTGCTTTCGCGTTTGATTTTCAGGAGATTATAGTTGAACATAACTCGTTGTATTGACAAGTTTATACCTTCTCATTGACTCTTCTTGTTCTTGGCATCTATTCGGGGTAGCCATTTTTTTTTTTAAACCTGAAACAAGATAATAGTAAAATATCATTTGTTTTTTTTTTCTTCCAGATTTTGAAAAAAATATGTGATCATCCACTTCTCTTGACAAAAAGAGCTGCTGAAGATGTATTGGAAGGGATGGATTCAATGGTAAACCAGGAAGACACTGTTGTTGCTGAAAAATTGGCAATGCACATAGCAGATGTCACTGAGAGATCTGTCTTTGAAGAGAAGCATAATGTCTCATGCAAGATAACTTTTATACTATCATTATTGGTTAGAATTACTACATGTTATTGAACTTATGCTCTAGATATGTTGTTATATTATTTTGACCTGGTATGTATGATGCCTGTCACAGGATAACTTAATTTCTGATGGGCATTGTGTTCTTATCTTCTCTCAAACCCGCAAGATGCTTAATCTTATTCAGGTTAGTTTTAAATCACATTGCTTACCATATGCTATTGAGGAGATATCAAATTTTAGTGATCTTTGCACATATTAGTATGTTATCAAGTTAAGGAGTAGCGATACAAGGTGATATAAATCCTCATTTTGGTGGATTGTTTTATCTTCAAACACATGGACATTACATGTCAATTGCCCATGCAATGATAAAAGGAGATACAAATTCACTTGGACATTTCACATCAATTGCTCATGCAACGTGTACAACTTGGTTTGTAAATACTATTATTTTAGTAATTAGTTCTTTGGTTAACTAGATAGTAGGTGGAATATTAATGCTAGGAGACAAGTGATCAAGTCCTAACCATACGATCATTTACTATATTAGGTACTTGTCTTGGGTGGTTCTTGAGCCAAGCATTTCCCATTACTTATTTAAGATTGAGTAGATAGTTCAATTAAGAAATATGTTTTATAAAATCTAGAATTTGATTTTATGTTTTTCTTTTGGATAAAGTACACTGACCTCACCTAAGGTTTCTCATAATTATAGAGACCTCCCCAGCAGTTTTTGAAATGACACCGACCTTCATTCTTGTTCACTTTTGAATTTTACTCTCCCTTTTATGTTAATTGACTTTGCGAGGTCATCAAGTTCCGTTTTCCATTTTGCCCTTATTACGTGTAGACTACTTTTGACCTTATTTTATGTGTATGTAGAAATAAATATCCTTGATATCTATGAGTAGAAGGCATAAATGCCTTTAGTCCCGTGTATTAAAAGACAAAAAATGCCCTACCTGCACCATGATGTATTAAAGGACAAAACATCTCCTTGTAGAAAACACTTTGTCAAGATACTGTTTCTCTTTGTCAATCAAGATACTAGAGTTGTTGTGAACAAGAAACAGTATTTGCAAATATTTTTACATTTATATAGTCTTACCTCTATAAATATTCTTCATTTATGACTATTCTAACTTGTTTTTGGGAGTCTTTTTTTTATGTATATTCAATATTTACCGTGTTTAGTGTACCTCGTATGAGTGGTTGTACTTCCATTTAAATAAAAAATTTATATGGCTTGCAATAGGAAGGCTAAACCACAAAGTTTAAAGCTAAACTGGTAACTACATCCAATTCTTATGGACTTTTGGCATATGTATGAAATATAATTTGATTGATTTTGCTGCAGTGTAGCTTCTCGTATTAAATCAAACTTCTCTTAAGAATTTGTTTGGAAAGCAGTCATTTATTGAAGGCATGAAATGTTGCAGGATTTGTTCTTTCCTTTTATTGATAGTTACATTTAAAAGTTTGAAATTATAGATTCTAGGTTTTTGAAAGATTGTTTCAGTTGCCCCCATTGAAGTCAGAGAGTATTTTTGTAGTTGCATTCCTTTTTAGATTGTTTTCAAATTATATTTTGCTTTGTCGAAGTTAATATTTGTGACCCTTGTACTCAGGAATCGTTGGTGATAGAAGGTTATGAATTCTTACGTATTGATGGTACCACCAAAGCTAGTGACAGGTTGAAGATTGTCAATGTTAGTGTGTCAGTTGAAAGTTTCAATAACTCATTTAATTTTATGGAATTTTTATGTTCCAGTTTTCATGAATTGTTTACTTTCAGGATTTCCAAGAGGGTGTTGGTGCTCCTATCTTTTTGTTGACATCACAAGTTGGTGGTTTGGGACTGACGCTTACAAAAGCAGACCGTGTGATTGTGGTTGATCCAGCATGGAACCCAAGGTGCCATTTGCAATTCTTCTTTATTTGAATTTCTTTGATTATGATGATTACATAATTTGATGATTCTGAAACAAAGACTAGGTACAACTTGAAGATTTGCTGTGTGTTCCTCAAATTATGAACATATAGGGGCTTCTTGCATTTTTTTTTACATATATTGTCACCAACCTTTTGATCCTTCAGTAAATTAATTGGGATGTGAAGTATTTTTGCTGTATCATGAACTATTTATTTGATTGTTTCCGTAAATAACTTTCCCCAATAATTTGTTTGATACCAGTGCAAACCACATTATCTAGGCAACCTTCCCTCCTTAGTGTCTATTTTATTCTTAGTTGGCTAAGCTATGTCGTGCACATATATCACTTTACCCTTGGATCTAAATGAATAAATTTGGGAGCTATAACAAATCAGCCCTGTTGCTATGTCCTGTAATTTTTTGTTTTAGATGAGTGCCACACAAACATTGACATGCACTTGAAATACTTGCCTGAGTCCATGTACCAGTGCAACAGGATATCCTGGTGATGCTTGACAGTTGACTTTAAGATTACATTGCTAAAAAAAGGAATACCTAGAAAGGAGCAAGCAAAGAGATAGGGCTAACTATGCATTCTTGATGCTACAACAACCCACAATCCAACATTGTCAAATTTAAGGACAAAAAAGTGCCCTACCTTGAAATGGATTGTTTGATATTTTCTGTATGTACATTTTTGTTAACTACGCATTCCTGTTTTATGTTCATATACTTAAGCTACATATATACATTTTTTTGCCGTATGCATATCCTTATATTTTGAAAAAACAATGTGTCTCATGTCTATACCCGTGTTTATGCTTCTTAAATGACATATAATAACATAAAAAATTATATATTTTGTATGTTGCTGCCCCCCACGTGTCCTGTATTGTTTTTACGTAGTTATGTTGTGTCCTCAATGTTGCATATCCTTGCTTCTTAGGGAGTACTTGTTTTATGTTTGATTAGGGTAGGATATATCATGGGTAAGAAGGGAGGATTTTGGCTGTTGGATGGAGGATGGTCTCTAGTCCCATGGTGGTGGGGGATTAGTAATACTATTGGCATTGGACTATTGGGCCTTGTTCCCAATCCCAAGACTATTGGCATTGGTATTGGTATTACTAATCCCCCCATTTTGGGGTATAACGAATGCCATAGTATTAGTAATCCCAACCTCAGGGAGCATCTAAACGGAGGATTAGGAGACAACAAAAACATGTTCGCCCCACAAGTTTTATAATCCCTCAAACCCTTCTCGTTCCACCTCTAATCCTCAAAACAAACCTGGTCTAATAGTCATAGCTTACTTGATTTTGTTCTTGTGCTTCTCAAGTAAGGTGACACAGTGCTGCTTTTGATACATGAGTTGCTAACCTCATTTTTTAATGCAGTACTGACAATCAAAGTGTTGATCGTGCATATCGTATTGGGCAGAAGAAGGATGTCATCGTGTACAGATTGATGACCTGTGGGACAATTGAAGAAAAAATATATAGAAAGCAGGTTTCTCATTTTTCATTCTCTGGTTGCAACATTCTGGTATCTTGTTATTTCCTTTTCCACATGTGGATTTTTCTAGCACAACAACATTTTGTGAGTTTTTACATCTAATCATAAATAATTTTTTTACAACTTTACTTGAAAGCTACATTGTTGCAAAATTTTAGCCAATCAAGGTAGAGGGATGTTCCCTACAGCAGTCCTAAATATCTGTTGCATGAGTTAATAATAGTTGACTGTCGGCTTATGGAAGAATAATAGTCTATCTTAATGCGATATGGAAGAATTGCATGACTTAAATGATATTTGTTGCATGACTTCATAATTACCTTTAAAGCCAATAGGATCTTTTTCTCGTCCTATGTAAATTTTGCTTCAAACATCTACTTTCAGAGATGGAAATAAAGTATTATGGTCTACATAACTATGTTGACTTCTGAAAGTTATGATGCAGATATTTAAGGGAGGATTATTTAAAACTGCAACTGAACACAAAGAACAGACACGATACTTTAGTCAGCAGGTAATTACTTGGAAGATTAGGCTTCTTGTTTAAACTTGCAATATTTATTGCTTCAATCCATCTTTAGGGTGGGATATTGTACCTAATTGCAATTTGATTCTTCCAGGATCTTCGGGAGCTTTTTAGTCTTCCCAAAGAGGGCTTTGATGTTTCTATCACTCAGCAGCAGTTGCATGAAGAGCATGATCGCCAGCACACGATGTATAGAGTTTATTGCATTTCATATTTATTTTTTATGAAGTGAAAACACGCTCTTGGTTTGCTTTTACTTATCTAGCTTATTTTCCCTATGAATCATGCTTTACACTTCTTGAGCAAAGCCTCACAAATCAAGCAAACCGAGACCAATAACGAGGATTGTACCTTGTGGGTATTGTCAAGACTAACAAAATCAACAATGTAGTTGTAACCCCAATTGCCTTGTGTTTTACTCGTAGGAACGAGTCTTTGAAAGCCCACATAAAGTTTTTGGAAACTCAAGGCATAGCTGGAGTTAGTCACCATAGCTTGCTTTTCTCCAAGACGGCACCCGTGCCAGTTGTTCAGGAAGAGGAAGAGGAAGTGAAAAGGTGAGATCCTTATGTTTTACTGCTTAGTCTAGCTAGCATTGCTGGCTCATGTTACTACCACAAAAGCAATTCTTGAAGCGTAGTTAAACGTGCTGCTATAGCAAAAACATTGTCCTTTTAAAAAAATATTGAATATTTGTAATCTAATAAGCAATTTACACTTCAATTTTGGAATTTGATTTCATTGGATTCATATTTGATTGGTGCAGGATGAAAGGAACTACATTTGTGCGGAACTCATCTTCAACCTCTCAGTTTGAACGTGATGTTGATGGGTATGGTTTTGAGACTATTGCTTTCAATAGATTATTTTAGTAATGTGGTGAAAGTTTTTAGCTTTTCTGCAGGAGCAAGTATGCCTTCAATCCAAAGGATGTGAATTTGAGCAGATATAGTTCTTCCATGGCTAGCACAAGTAAACCGACAGAAACAGAAATCAAAGAGAGGATCAATCGGCTATCTCAAATTCTAGTAAATAAGGTATCATCTGCTTCTAAACCAGATCAAGCTCCTTTGTTTTGCCAGTTTGACTTCCTATTTTGATGAGAAGAATGCTTACATCAAATGAACAATATTTTGAAGAAAAACTCCATGGCAAGTTATTTTTTGCTTCACAATCCTGACCAGCATAGCTTGTTTGTTGTACTATACAGTACCCTAATCCAATCTCTCCTCTTCTAGAAAATTGAGTTCATTTAATCTCTAGGCTAATAAAAAGGAACTTTGCATTCGAGTTGGCCTCATTAAACAAGTATCAACTCTCCTAATTATATTGAACATGTGAAACACTCAATCAGGTTGGATTGATTTGATAACATCTAAAATTTTCGGCACCTTTGCTTGCATGAAGACATCTTGCTGCTTAAGACAAGTTTTTATTTAATATTTTCAGGTTTTAGTATCAAAACTGCCGGACAAGGGAGTAAACATACAAAAGCAAATAGCGGAACTGAAGTCAGAGCTTGATATGATTCGGATGGAAAAAAGAAGAGAAAAGGAAGTCATTCATTCGGATGATATAGCAGGGGAGCTTCAGAGGGTGTTAAATGTGTAGATAATTGAACAAGGTTTGGTCTCATGAAAAACAGTTTGCATGTTATTTTTGTCTGGTAAATTGAGAAGTTATGTTGTAAAAACTCTTTTTTACCCCCATTTATGAACTCAAGCAAGAATGTCAAACAGCCCATTCATTCTCCGTTAATCATTTATTATATGTTTACCTCTCCTCTCAATCTTTGTAAGTTTCTTAAATTGTATTCTAAAAGTACACATGAAAGACTCGAAAAATATTTAATTCATGAAAGAACTTATTGCATTGGAATATCACATGCCAAAATTATTATTTTGATATATTGTTCTTTGATTGTTCTATCAAATAATTCCAAGCGCCAAGACATGTATGCCCAATTATTTTGTATTTTTGTAAATACATCAACCTCCTTTGCATTTGGTCCTAATACACAAAAACTATGCTCTATGTAGAAGAATTTGTGTTTATGTTTGGCCAAAACAACCATATTCTGGAAGTATTATCTGAAGAAGAATTCTTTATGGGCCCATTTGTTTGATAACTTTTAGTTTTTATTTTATTTTATTTGTGTACATGAATATTTTGAAGAAAAAATGAATTGTGAAATATGGAAGATGGCGGTCGAAAATAGAGGGTCATTGGATATGGTGACTAGCGACACAAATAATTGTTGAAGTTAGTGACCGGAATGTTGTTGGATGGTACAGATGTGAAGGGTTGTTGCCACTACATGTTGGAGGTAGATTCGGAAATGGTGAAGATGAGAGAAGTGTGAAATCTTATTTTAAAAATAAACGAAAATATATATTTTTTTGTTTTTGAAAATTTTAAAAAATGGAAATTATATGTCAAATAAATTTTATTTTTAATTAAAAAATAAATATAAAAATAAAATCAAAAGACTGAAAACAAAACTGCGTGTTTAAGAGTAACTCCAATGTTTATTCAAAATTTTCATTAAATTTGAGTAAAGATTTGATCTGATGTGTTCCAATTGCTTCATCTAATTGGCCGGTCATCTAGCCGGTTGTCGTGTCCAGAGTCGGCCTTGAGATTTATGAAGCCTTAGGCGGGCTTTGAAAGTGGGATTTTCTTGCGTACATTTTTTTTTATAAAAAAATTACTGATAAAATAATAAGTTATCAATAATTTTTTTATTATTTAGTAGCTACAAAAAGTTTCGTTACACATAATTATTAAAATTTATTTTCGTATAAGATACGAAAAAATCATTACAAAGACTCAAAAAAGAAAAAATAGGGTCATGTTCTTTTATAGTTTAGCAATAATCAACACAAATAACATAATTCATTGATATTTGATAACAAAATGATTTTGTTATTGTAATATGATATCTAATAACATAATTATAATCTACACAAATTACAATCCACTAATTATTTGATAACAAATTAGAAGAAAAAAACTAAGGCGAAATTATTCAATTAAAATATGATAAAGAGAGGGAAAAAAAATTAAGGTAAAATTATTCAATTAAAATATGATGAAGGGAGAGGGCAAAAAATTAAGATAAAATTATTTATTCTATTAAAATCTTGACATTAGATTCTATTTGGACTCATTATATCATATATATTTGTTTGGACTAATTATATAAAATTTTAATTAGGTCTAACAATGATTATATATATATATATATATATATAATTTGACCCAATTTTTTTTTTTTTAGGAGCCTTTTAGATTGGCCTCAAATAATAAAAAAAATTAAATTTTAAACTTTTAATATAATATAAAATTAATAAATTTAGAACCTTATTTCCAGCCAAAATAAAACTCTAGGCACAAGTGTCAGTGACCTTAGGCCAGGGCTAGCTCTTGTCAGGTCTAGAATAAAATTTTAACAATTTTTCCAAGCCGATCATTTCATTGGCCATTAATCCAGTTGACCAGCCGGCTGTCTACCGACCGATGTTTCCTCATTTAATATAGATTTGATGTCATGATTGAAGCTAAAGAAAAGAACATGGGGCTTTTCCCATATTAAGCTTATTTTGCATCTTAATTTCCAAACTAGGCCTAGTTTGGACGGAATTCCCAAACTAGGCTAAAGCGCTATTACAAATCGCGCTTTCATTGTTTGGAGCCCAAATTGTGATGAATAGTGAAAGCGCTATTGCAAACAACGCTTTTAATTAAGAAAGCGTGGTTACAAATCACGCTTTTAACATAATTTTTTTCTCGAATAAACGCTATTTGAAATAGTGCTTTCTGTGAAAAATTTTTTTCTAAAGAAAACACTATTTGAAATAGCGCTTTCTGTGTATATGAGTTTTTTGTGAGGAAAACGCTATTTGGATTAGCTCTTTCACTGTTGATAACTACTAGCGCGGATTGAAACCACGCTTTCACTCTTCATTTATCTATTTATTTATTTATTTTTTAATATTTTTTTTTCCTGTTCTCATTGTTTTGGTGATAATGTAATTCATAAAATTTTTTTGGCTTTACTAAAGCCATTGTTATGTTAATTTTTTTTTTCTTTTGTCTTTGTTTTGGTTTAAAAGGTGTAATTTAGAAATTTTACATAATATGAGAAAAACCTCTTCTTTTCATATATTAATTTGTGTTACATCATATGAGAAAAGCCTCTTCTTTATATATTAATTTTACATAATATTTTGAACTAATTACCAAACATTTGGGACTTAAACCAATTTATATATCATTTAAATTTTTATGGAAAAAGCCTCTTTTCATATATTAACTTTACATAATATTTTTCATATATATAATTTTAAAATCATGTTCATTTAGATATTATTAAGCCAATCATGTTCATTTACAAAATTCATGCTGTCATTGTTCACTACAGTAAGCACGGATTGAAACCACGCTTTCACTGTTTATTTAAATTATATTTAATTTTTTTTTGTAAATTTTTTTTTTCTGTTGTCATTATTTTAGTGATAATGTAATTCATAAATTTTTTTTGGCTTTACTGAAGCCGTTCTCATGTCAATTTTTTTTTTTTTTCTTTTGTCTTTGTTTTGGTTTAGAAAGTGTAATTCAGAATTTTTTTTTGTCTTTACTAAAGCCATTTTCATGTAAATTTTTTTTGTTTATTGTTTTGTGTTTGTTTTGGGTTAGAAGGTGATAATGTAATTAATAATTTTTTTTTTGCTTTACTAAAGCCGTTTTCATGTAAATTTTTTTTTTCTTGTCTTTGTTTTGGTTTAGAAAGTGTTATTCAGAAAATTATTTTGGCTTTACTAAAATTGTTTTCATTTAAATATATATATTTATTCTTTTGTCTTTGTTTTGGGTTACAAGGTGAGAATGTAATTCAGAAAATCAGTTTAGTAAAACCGTTTTGTACCCGTTTTTATTAAAAAAATAATTTTTTTTTCTTTCGTCTTTGTTTTGGGTTATAAGGTGACATGCATGCTCTACAGTCCGAAGCACACCCACACACTGTGCAGTTCAACGAGCAACGACGAAGGGTGAGACGCGAAGAGCACCGCGGAGTAGGCCAAGAAAACGAAGGCCACCGCGAGGGCTCCTAAAATAAATTTTGTCAACATTTTTTGTAATAAAACTTAATACATAATATACGAAGTCACTAATTTACTAAACACTCATACAGGCATGAAAACAACATAACTGAAGTTGCAAATGTAATAGTTTTCAGTTACATAGGTAGTACAGACATAAGTCTCCCACAAAAATACATTGTGGACACCATGAACTGAACACACATTACATACATCCTGGACACCCTGAATTGAACACACAATACATAAACATAACAGTTAGACAGACAAACACCTAATTCGTGACCTAATATTGCATATTAATAGCCGCAACATTTGACAGACACAATACATAAACATAAACATAAACATAACATAACAGTTATACTTAGTCTAACATAGACATTACATATTAATGCATGACCTAATATTGCCGAAATGTAGACATTAACACCTAATTCGCGCTTAAATCGGCAGGTGGCTCAGAGTCTGAATAATCCGAAAGCTTAGCGTCAGAGACAAGTTCAGGATCCTCCATGATACCCTGATAGCCGCAACATTTGGTTCTGTTTTGTTCTTCTGGGCATCCTTCTTAACTATGTATAGCTGCATATCGCGGGCTAACCTACGGCGCATTTGAGAAATCTCACGTTGTAGTCTTTCACATAGTCGATCAACATTATCAGGATCTTCCTTTTGGATCTCAACAGAATGTGCTTTTGGCACCTTCAGTCGATTTTCCCGACATAATCTTTCCATTTGCACTCGCTCTATAAATAGTGCGGGCCACTTCAGAAGTCTAGCATCTGCTAAACCATATCCTATTTGATTATCTGATGGATCCATACATGAACCTCCTTGAACTGGATAATACTTGGGCATCAAAAAATGTCGCTTCCCAAACCTATCACGATAACCACAAATATAATCTAAAACAGGTATTCCCACTCCCTCCCATGAATCGTCTTCAGCATCGCCACGTCCCCTTTCCCCTCCTCGTTGTGAACTGTCACCCCTTTGCAAGTTCCTACCACCTCTGCGATTCCCACTCCCTCCCATGAACTATGTAGCCATGCTAATTTTTTAAAACAAATGAATGATAATTTCGTAGGGTGAAATGAGTTGTAAGGTTGTGTCTTCACCTTTAGTCGTTTATATAGTTGGTTATGAACGGCTTTAGAAAGATGCCTCTGCATGACAATCCCACATATATGAACAAGGTATGAGTTGTCACTAGACTGAAAAAATAGAGAAAAGCAAATACTGTGTACCAAGTCACGTGACTTGACAATCCATCTGCATATACGGACAAAATAAGGGCATGTTGACTATAAGGTAAATCAGTGAATTCACTGTTGCCATGTGACTTTTTGAATTGAGAATCCCACATATATCAATAAGAGATGAGTTGTCACTGTAATAAAAAAATCGAGCAAAAAATCGAGAAAACCAAAGCCTGTGCACCAAGTCACATGACTTCACAATCCATCTACATATACGGAAAAAATAAGGGCATGCTCACTCTAAGGTAAATCAGTGAATTCGCTGTTGCCATGTGACTTTCTGAATTGAGAATCCCACATATATCAATAAGAGATGAGTTGTCACTGTAATAAAAAAATCGAGAAAACCAAAGCCTGTGCACCAAGTCACATGACTTGATAATCCATCCGCATATACGGACAAAATAAGGGCATGTTCACTGTAAGGTAAATCAGTGAATTCACTGTTGCCATGTGACTTTCTGAATTGAGAATCCCACATATATCAATAAGAGATGAGTTGTCACTGTATATCAAATAATCGAGCAAAATATCGAGAAAACCAAAGCCTGTGCACCAGGTCACATGACTTCACAATCCATTTGCATATACTGACAAGTCTCTCCACGATTTGACTACTTAATGTTTGAAAAAATGAAGCTTATGTAGGCAATGTTGTGTTTCACTTAGCTATGCATCATTCGTTGTTACGACCTATTATTTATATCAACGGGAAAAGTATGACTATTTGAATTTTTGTTGTCATTTGGAATTATTTTAAAATCAACTTTTGAATATTCGATTTGTAATATTTTGGGAAACACTTACAATCTCAACTTTTGAAATCAACTTTAAAATAATGGTGGATCTTGTGAGTGAAACGTGGGTTAGGTAGGAATACTTGGCCACCAATGTTTGTGAATATCATGGTGCATTCAAATCTGTCCAGAAAACTGGCGCATTCAAATCTGTCTACAAAACTGGTGTTACACAGTAATTTCGGAAGTGTTGTTCTCTTTGGGTATAAATCCGAAAAATAACAAATCAGCATCATTAGAACTGGTTACAATTCTAGTTTCTATACTAAGAGAATCGTCAATTTCTTTAAAAAGGTGCAGAAAACAATCTGTTTGGGTATAATTAATTGTAAATAGTGATTTATCCCAACCAAATCAAGTAAAACCAATTGGGTTTTAAACTTAGTCCCCCAACTGGACCAACCACTTGGCTTTGAGCTTGTTTGTCCAGCCCCCGAAGTTTAGTTTTCTGTCAACCCCCCATTCCTTACCAGAGTCATCATTTGTACTGGACTTACAAGAATTGGAAGGTGACTCTTTCTTCTTTCCTGATGGAGATTGAAATTCTTTACGTAGAGGATCCCTATTTGACGAGGCCCAGTTAAGGGAAGCTTTTCACCGAGCTACCTGTTCAGTTTTATGTGTTATTGAAGGCGGTAGTTCGTTTGTCTGAACTTTATTAGTTCCCCAACTAGACCAACCACTTGGCTTTGAGCTTGTTTGTCCAGCCCTCGAAGTTTAGTTTTTGTCAACCCCCCATTCCTTACCAAAGTCATCATTTTTACTGGACTTCCAGGAATTGGAATGCGACTCTTTCTTGATGGAGATTGAAATTATTTACGTAGAGGATCCCTATTTCACGAGCCCCAGTTAAGGGAAGCTTTTCACTGACATACCTGTTCTGTTTTATGTGTTATTGAAGGCGGTAGTTCGTTTCACCGAGTTTAGTTTTTTGTCAACCCCTCATTCATTACCAGAGTCATCATTTTTACTGGACTTCCAGGAATTGGAAGGTGACTCTTTCTTCTTTCCTGATGGAGATTGAAATTCTTTGTAAATTGATCCCTATTTCACGAGCCCCAGTTAAGGGAAGCTTTTCACCGAGCTACCTGTTCTGTTTTATGTGTTTTAAGTATTCACATAATTCAACATACATTAATCCATTCATTAATCCAGAACATTCATTAACTTATTGCAATTCAACAAAGAAAGTCATGAACTAATAAATGTGTAGTTATAAATGTAGTTATTTCATAAACTTCAGGTTCATAAAACAAATATTTGAAATACATCCGTACGTTACATGAACAACAACATTGTCTTACACTCCAGTAAGGAACATACGACACAACATACACACAAACATATATGAAAGATAACGGTGTTTGATTTCTCATTCTTTATCTGACATGTAGTAGTCAGAGAGATATTTTTCATTGTTTAAGACATTATTTCGCTCAGTCACTGTCAAATCTCTATTGCTTGCTTCTGCCATTTCGGTGGCTAGCTGAAGCATGAAATGTCGACATCTCCGCATTAACATTCTGTTGTTCTCCTTCTTAATTCTGCTAACTGCTTGTTCATAGTCACTCACATTTCGTCTAGCCATGGTCAATGAACGACGATGAGGTACCGGTGCCCCAAAGTTACGTAGATCATTAAACAATCCTTCTTACTCCATTACCCTGAACGCCCATTCTGCTCGGATACCAGCATAATAATCCTTCGGACTCGAGTACTTTTGGCTCTTGTAGTCATAGGTAAATGGAGGTAGCAGCCACACTTTCGGATTTCTTTGCCGTCGTGAACTTCCTGCACCTCTTGAAGACATTGTTGATAAAATAAAAAAATTAATAATAATAGTAATTGTAGATATATTACTATTGTTATGACTTCAACAAACATCATACTGGGTATTTATAGACATCATAGTGGAGGTTAACTAGAGATGATCTGGTGACGATAATGCGTGCTGGGGCACTATGGAAGAAGTGATACACCTGATATTATTTTATGTTATTCATTTCATGCAATTTTGAGTACCCGTGACTTTGTGTATCTGTGATGTAGTCACGGACGTGGTTGTCAAATAAAATCATAATTGTAGGCCAAAGGATCACAATGCAATCCCTTCATATTCGAGCAGTGAGTTGTCACATCGCCACATGAAACTATTTTGTCATGCTTACTTTTGTAATACAGTAAGTAGTCACTTGGAATTGACGATTTCAGTACACATAGGTGTTTTCAAAAAATTATAAATGAAATCATAAAATGAAACAACGACTTTAATTTTCTTTGTTTTAAAGTAGTATTGTTCATAAACAACTATGAAACAGAGTGCAAGAAAATACACAACCGTCCAAATCACTTCGACCTACAAAACTATCGTTGTTTTTTTCACCAAAATAATAAAATGGTCACCTGATATGTAAGCACGATTGGAACTTTGCAGCCTATATTTTATCTTATTTTCACTTAATGAACTTCACAGTCATCCCATTTTCATTGTTATGCATTTTCTGCTTCTTTTCATAGTCGTATTAATGTGACTTAGATGAATTCTGAAATGTGAGGAAAAAACAAAGCATGTCAGTTGCGCTGCACAAAGTCACATGCATCACGTAATGTGAGGAAAAAAGTCACAACGTATACAAGCATGGCAAAGTCAGAAAGTCATATGCATTACTGCATCACTGCATAAAGTGACATGCATCACTGCATCATTGCACAAAGTCACATACATCACTGTATCACTGCACAAAGTCAGATGCATCACTGCACAAAGTCACATACCTACCTACTGTGCCCATGTGAATTATGCAAGTCATACAAATTTTGAGGGGGTGTCAGAACAAAATAACAATAAATTAATAAATATTTCAATACACCTAAAAAGTAAAAAAAATTGTGAAAAAATAACAAATTAATAAATACATGAAAGTAAAAAATATTGTACAAAAAGTGGTTTGAACAATGGGTAGAAAAATATATTGTAGAAAAATATTGTAAAAAGATAAAAAATACACTTATTTTGATCATCCCAAACAACCTCTTAATTTTCAACTTCCCTTTAAAAGAAGGTAAAGTTACATTTTTACAGTAGCCAGGCTGACACCATCTGCGGCACAACAGCTGATGCTACAGGCCTTTGATTCGTTCATGACTTGACAAAAGTGGAGTCCTGGCAGCCGAATGCACTGTATAAGGTCAGTGGCATGCATGTGATCGAACAGGAAATGCTCATAAATTGGTTGAGACAAAATATTATAATCAATTAAAATATTTTAGTACTTGAAATTGTAAGTATATTTCAATGCAATATTGTAGTCAAAATTGAGGCTGTGTTCAGTTATATTTGTCAAATACATTTTTACCCAAATTTACGGGCGTGGTGTTTGTTTTGGATTTTTAAATTATAATTTCATATTTATTTTTTAAAAAAAAATTTAGGCAGAGAAATTTGACTAATTCAGACGTTTAGTCGGTTGATCAGCATGCTTGTTTTCATTTTTCAGAAAATTCTACTTTCTTAATTTTCGTGTTTTTTTTTTATTGTTTTTATTGAATTTTTTTTAATATTTTGAGCAATTTTTTTACTTGTTAGACACACCTAACATAAATACACTTAAAAAGTAAAAAAATTGTAAACAAAATCTTTTAAAAATTCACTAAATACCAAAAATATTAAAAAAATACAAGCATTCAGTACATTTTTTGTATTTTCATGTATTTATTAATTTCTTGAAATATTTTTTCACAAATTTTTTACTTTTTGTTTTTAAATAACAATAAATTATGCAATTCATATAAGTCGAAGTGACAACTCCTATCAAGTTGATGCATAGTTGTTCAGGTCATCAAAGTTGACGTGACAACTCTAATGCATAGTTGTCATAGTTGTTTACAATAATTTCATACATACAGCTGCCATGTGTATCTATGGTATAAATATCGCATCATACCACAACAAAAGTTTTACAACTATTTTGAGCGATATCATCATGAGATATACGGTGGTTGATCTATATTCAGCAATGGGTCACTATTGGGTTGCAGATGGAGATGAATTTCAATATCCATTAAATCTAAATTTGCGTTACTCACGTGCCACCGTCAATACCAAGAGAGGTGAGTGGGAATTTCGCATAACTCGAGCAAACGTTCTCGTTGAGTTATGTCGTGAAGTTAATATTAAATTTCCTCGCCGGTTAGCCATGCGTATGCCAATTGACACATCACAGTTATTGCAAAGGGCATTGCATCGTATCCGCGACGAAATTAATCGCATGACCCAACGTTTGCAAAGGTCCTCACTAATGAAGACCGCAAATGAGCGTGCCGAAGATGGGTTAATGGATGATGCACACCAGTACTTCGCCTGGAGCATGGGTGTTATGTATGAATCTGATATTGAGATGTCAGATGATGATGATAATGAATGAAATTGTTTGGATGAATGACCAAACCATCTATGTCGTAATGGATTTGTAATGCTTATCCACGACTTACCAATGAAGGGAGATATTTCAATTGTTTTTAGGCTTGAACAAACATGTTTTTTAGGCATGAACAAACATATTTTTTATTTTATGTTTTTATGGGTTGTTTAAACATTTTGTTCAAATCAAACGCGTTTGTAATTTATGTTTTTCTAAAAATAAATAAAAATCAGTTTTTAATTTTTTTGTAAACATAAACAAAAAACGTAAACGTTACCAAACGCTACCTTATTTATTTTTATTTTAGGGTTTAGGATTTATAATTTAATTCTTAAAATTTATTTAAACTTCAATTTTATAAATGGTTGTCTCAATTTGTAAAATTGGGGAAAAAACGTAAATTACTATAAATAATGCAGAGATTACGGATAATGAGAGAGAGGTAGAGATGTGAAAGAGATTTGTGTGATTCATCAAAATAAGTAAGAATAAAAAATTGTTAAATTATAATTGCGAATAAATAAGTATGACACATTTACATCAGCTGTACAAGTTTGATTTACAAAAACTATAACAATTACCACAAAAAAAAAAAAAACTATACAGTCTATATCACAACCGCTAATGCCCTAATCTGCCCCCAGTCCCACAAGCCCGACTGTGGACCTCCCTCCTCTGTCTCCTGCGGTAGACTCTCTGAATATCTGGCACTCCCTTCCCTATATGTGGCCCTCCACTGACTGCCTGTGGAGCCTGTGAGTGTGACCCCCCTATCTTCTACATCTGCTGCCCCTGATGTTGTCTCTGCCTGCAGATCGGATACTACTGTGCGTTGTGAAACTCCCTCATCTGGTGCAACTGTATCACGATCTGCAGCTGGACCTCGACCTCTGCCTCTGCCCGTACCCCGACCTCGGCCGCGATGTCCCCCACGACCATAACCTCGGCTTCTCCCTTGCGGTCTGGGGAGGGGTTCAATATGGGCCTCATCGTCAACGTGGGAGATGTCAGTGAGAACTGCATCATGTGTACTCATGGGCGCGGTCAAAGTAGTCCCCAGAAAAGCAGGTGGTAATTGGGTGGGTGGGGTAACAACATCATACATGAATCGGGGCGCGGTTGAAGTAGTCCCCAGAAAAGTAGGTGGTAACTGGGTGGGTGGGGTAACAACATCATGCATGAACCAGGGCGCGGTCGAAGTAGTCCCCAGAAAAGCAGGTGGTAACTGGGTGGGTGGGATAACAACATCATGCATAAACCGGGGCGGTGTCTAATCAGGGTCAGCATGCTGGGTAGGATGTATGTGTGGGGAATCTGGAGAAATGTATGGGGTATCATGCGGTGGGGTGACTGAAGTCCAAGGACCTGCTGTGGTTGGCGCTGAAGTGGGAGGCACTAACGTGGACGGGACTGATGTGTCTGGAGCAACTGCTGCACTGTGTACACCGTAGTCCCCAAAATGCAGACGATCTACCTGATGGGCATGCTGGATCCCATCGTACAATAACTCTTGGATATTTGCAAGGGCTTGTAGACCAAGCTGTCCATCACGTCTGAAAAGGGCGTCCTCAGCCAAGTGATATGACCTCCCAACTCGAACCACCTGAACAAAAAATCAGATATATTAGGCTATAGTTGATTGAAAATAATCAACTTGAAAGTATTAACAATTATCTGACACATACTATGATACTCACCAATGCCTCGAGAGAAGGCCCAACTCCCTGATATCCGGCCTCAGACAGGTGGCTCGGATTACCGACAAGTAGGTGTGTATGTCGCCGATACCACAACATGTAAGGGTCGGGAGAGGGGAGGACCCCATCGCTCCAGTCAGCCTGTACAATAGTGTCGCGACGGGCATCCCACAACTGTATGTACCGCATATGATGCACACTCCAGTCAGTGTCGGCTCAGCCACGTCTATCAGTCGCATGCAACCGCCACTCAGTGTCACACCGATCCGACACGGACTGGACTCGACCAAACTGTTGGAGGACACAATCAGGGAGATGCCACTCAACCACGTCAAAACAAATAAGTGGCACTCTCGCCATCCATATCTCCTCACCTAGTCGGCAATAGTCTGGGAGCGTACCGAGGACCTCAGCATAAGGCTGCCAGACAAACTACAATAACGACAAGTCTATTAAAAATCGCTCATGAACATATACACTCCATATGACAATTAAAATTTAGGTATTTAAATTTGATACCTCGCCCTCTATCATTGGTCAAGATGGTCTCTATACACGACGACTACGTGGGTCGATACGACCTCGTGGCCCATGTCAACCCTCCACCGGCTACTTCGAGGTCTGGCCGGCAACTGCATGTCTCTCTGGCCGATGGAAACCTCACCAGGAGCAACCAGTTACTACCTAGACGGGGCAATACGAATCAATCTCTCCCACGCCCAAATTTGCAATAGTTTGAACGCAATCACAATACTGATATATGCCATACAATATGAATTGACATGTAATAAAATTCTTACTAACCTGTAGCAAGACAAGGGGTCCTCCGATCTGATTTACACCCATCTGAGCTGCTCGACATAGCATCCTATATAAGCATTCCAAAGTCGTGGCGCCCCAGCTGTACTGGCCGATCACGTCAATGTCTCTCAACAGTGGCAAGTACATCAGCTTGAGCAGGTTCTGTGACTTATCAGGGAGAAGTACCCCCCCAATAAGCCACAGAATATATGCTCGGGCATGCTGCTGTACTAACTCATCTGGAGCATGATCTGGAAGATGGCCTTGAAACTGCTCGGACAACCACCTCACCTTCACTCTACCTGCCTGTAAGTTTGCAGGTGTAGGTGCTACTTCCAATAGCTCAGCACATAGGGCTATCCACTGGTCCCTCGTCAATGATGTGTCAGGTCCAGTAACTGCTCGTCCATCAATCTGTAGACCGTATAGGACAAATACGTCCTGCAATGTGACGGTGGCCTCACCGGTCGGGAAATGAAATGTATGAGTCTCTGTGCGCCACCTCTCGACCAGAGCAGTAATGAGTGGGTGGTCCAGTCTGATATGGCCTATACGATAGACACCATAGAATCCCGCGCGTAGTAGACACTGCAAGACTCTATGGTCCAATGGACGCTCCCACAGGCCGGAATCTCCCCGCCGGCATGTTACCACGGTGCGTGCCTGGTCCTGCATAACAGAATGAGTAGTTTAAATTATAGCATTATCACGTAATATAAAACAAAATGCAGGGTATTTTCATTGTAAGCGTAAAGTCTAACAAACGTTATTGCATACCGGGTCCTCCCATATACTGTCAGCCCGATGTGGATGACTCAAAAGTGGGACCTCATCAGGTAGATGTGCCATGAAGCCTGTACAGTTAAAAAACAAATACATTTTAAAAAACTGTATTGATGAGCATGTAATTTAACTATCACAATTAAACTCAAATTATTCCGTACATGACGACTTGAAAAACAAATGTGATCGATTATTTTAAAAGTATCAATTTGTGTGCCATTAACATGGAAGCAATTCACTAAAATCTAAATTTATCAATTTTTGTGCCATTAAATATGATAAGCAATTCAACAGAACCTATCGTTATCTATGCTATAACTAATATATAAATTTTTTACAAAATCATTTTAGGGTCTCAGTTACATAAGCTTAATAATGACCAGTAACATGTGGATAGTTTTCGTACATAAATATTTGTGAAAAAATGGAATGAGAATTTTTTTTTCCAATAAGAGGTTGCTAATTACATTTATGGCATATTTGACAAAACTTCATTATTGATTTTGTAATTATAAAAGTTCCAATAAAGTATAAAATTTATAAATTACGTAGATCTGATTCATAAATTGTAAATGTAAAAAACAGTTACATAAGCTTAATAATGCCTAGCAACATGTGGATAGTTTTCGTACATAAATATTTGCAAAAAAATAGAATGAGAATTTTTTTTTTCCAATAAGAGGTTGCTAATTACATTTATGGCATATTTGACAAAATTCATTATTGATTTTGTAATGGTAAAAGTTCCAATAAAGTATAAAATTTGTAAATTATGTAGATCTGATTCATAAATTGTAAATGTAAAAAACAGTTACATAAGCTTAATAATGACCAGTAACATGTGGATAGTTTTTGTACATAAATATTTGCAAAAAAATAGAATGAGAATTTTTTTTCCAATAACAGGTTGCTAATTACATTTATGGCATATTTGACAAATTTCATTATTGATTTTGTAATGGTAAAAGTTCCAATAAAGTATAAAATTTGTAAATTACGTAGATCTAATTCATAAATTGTAAATGTAAAAAATGCTTCCAGCAGTCGAAATATTAAAATCTTAAAATGGTAGAAGAACTATGTGGTTTTCACTAAAATTTTGTAATAGATATTTTCAATCAAGTAGAGAATAAAAAACGTAGGCCTATGTGGTATAGTTAAATGTTTTTGCATTGTCATTTAGTTTAATTTATTTGTTTAGTATGTTAGTTGTAAATTTTGTCAAAGAAATCAAACAATTACAATATATAAAGAATTAAAAAATAGAAATGATCTATTACAAATAAAAAATGATCTATTTAAATGTACAACCCCGTTTACAAATAATGAATTACAAAATAAAGAATAAAATGATCTATTACAAATAAAGAATTAAAAAATGATCTATTACAATATGTAAATATTACATAGTCTTCATCGACCAAGTCGCGCCGGACATGTTCACTTGTCATGACCTGTCTGCTGGCACTCACTGCAACGAGCGGTCAAACGCCTATCTGATATATCCATCTCATTCGGAATACGAGACATAGATGTACGATCCCGTTTTACTTCTTGCAGACGAAGTACATTAGGCATTAAGGTCCATGTGGATCATCCCCATAATCTTGATGCGGTATTGGATTGAATTTAGTTTCCCAAACCCTCATGTATACAAGAAGCCTATATACTAGATCAACGTACTCGAATGGATTGTCACCGCATTCAAACATTACAGCGAGCATATGGGAACATGGATAGTGTCATATCTCATATTTCCCACAACTGCACGTGGGTTGATTCATCCGCACAATTTGTGCATTGCGACCTTGTCCATGGCGAAAAGATGTTTGCACCTCAAACAAGTGGTGTGGCCTATCAGAAAATTGTAATAGAAACTAATCAAGTTCATGTTTTTAGGTGTACTTAACTTCACAACATAATAACAACAGTTTAGTTTATATTACAAACTAACCTGTCATACGATATTAACTTGAAAGTATTTGCCTTTGCGATGCCATCCTCAATAGTTTTTTGCATCTCTCTAGGGTATTGGAACTCATTTCGTACATCTATTTCAGCTTGGGCTCCCATCTCGTCAAAATATTTTACGAGCCGCTGAAATGTAAATTCAACCATAGCTGAGATAGGTAAGTTCCTTGCACCTTTCAAGACGCTATTGAAGCACTCTGCATCATTGCTGGTCAATACCCCCCACCGATATCCACCGTCATACGAAAGGGCCCACTCCACAGGATTCATCTTCTGAACCCAATTGATGGCTTCTTGGTCAATAGCCTGTATTTGTTGTAAGTAACCATTACATTTTCGTCATTGATGAGCACTCCCTGCGTTCCATAGAAGTTGTTTCAGCTCCTTATTTTTGAACTTAGTGTTAAAGTTACTACAAACATGTCGAAGGCAATGCCGATGATATCCAACAAATTAGAGTGAGGGATTTAGCCAATACCGCCTCATAGCAGCTAAAATACTCTCAGCTCGATTAGATATCAAAGTCACTCCCTGTTGGTCCATGACAATATGCTCCTTGATATTTGAAATGAAGAACGACCAAGACTCCAAACTCTCCCTGTCGACAACAGCGAATGCAAGCGGTAATACTTTGCCATTGGCAGTGACAATCGTTGCTACAAGCAACACACCAGTGTATTTTCCGTATAAGAATGTACCATCTATGGTTATAACAGGTCTACAATGTCTGAATCCATCGATGACAGGTTTGAAAGACCAGAAAACAAAGTGGAAGACGGGCATATTGGTTGTACTTCCGGTATATCTATGCTTCCATTGCACGATGGTGCCAGGATTAGATGTTTGTAATGCATGCATGAATTTAGGCAACATCCTATATGATTCATCCCAATCCCCGAACACCATTCTAATTGCCTTTGCCCTTGCATACCACGCCTTCTTGTATGATATACTATAGTTTATGGTCTTTTTGATATCTTCGATGACATTCCAGGTTCATTCTGCATACGACAATACCTATGAGTCAAATTATTTTGGTGTGAACACTTTAAACAAACAAATATGTATATAAATGTAAACATTTATTTTGTATACTTACCACAACTTGTCCCAAAAGATGAGAAGCAATGTAAGTAGAGCTAATATTAGTGTGGTCCCTGTTCATTCGTGGGTATAAACAATAGTGAGGACCTCTATACTGCTTTATTTCAAAAAGACCATGTATCTTACTAAGAGATGCACGCAACCACCATCTACAATCGTGCTTGCAAGCACACACCCAAACGTCTCGCTTCGAGGCTACGACTTTATACTCTCGATTATTTGTTTCATGGTACAATTTCACAGCATGTACGAGTTGCTTCTTATCAATGAAAACCATCCCTTTGTCCTACTCTGGATTTTCAACATTCTAGATTCGGTTACGGGGAACGACATTGCGGTTACTAATGCCAAAATCACCACCCATGTGAACGTTTTCATAGAAAGGGATTTCAGGTCTAGGTGGAATGGGGGCATTTTGAATATCAACGGGAGCGTCGGCATCATCTTCTTCATCATCATCATCATCTGATCCGCCCAATAAATTTTCTTCATTACACATTTCATTCTCATCATTGTCTAGGGCGACATCAGGACCGTACATGTCACTGTCAGCAAACTGCACAGAATTAACCGTTTCAGCCATATAACCAGCAACTTTAACTGGAGTGGTATGATGGCTGTAGGTGGGCACATCTTTGGTGTTATTGTGAAATTCAGTTTCATATTCACCATGTGAACTTGATTCTCCACCATGGCCATGAAATGTCTATTGTGTGTAGCCCACTGCTTAACATTCATTTGATTCATACATAGGAGACTGAAACGCTGTCGTGCCAATCCCATGTGTCAGCAATGTAGTGAACGGATGAGAATCCATCTGTGTCATATTCGGAAGATTGTGTACAACCTTTTTCTCAATGTACACTTCCAAACAATTTGGTGGTTGGAAACTTTCACCGATACTTAATACGGTGTTCAACGCCTCATTGTCATTGATCGGTAATATTTTGTATTTGCTGGTTGATTGCCACTGGGGATAAGGATATCTATATTTGAAGATCAATCGGACTGTTTCCCCGTAACTTGCCACCTTCGACATAAACATCTCCTCCAAATTGCTAAGTGTGGTGCCAAGTTGCACCCCATATATCCCTTTCCGCTCAGCATCATATGACACACCTTCATCGGGATCCCGAATTTTGTTTCCCCCCCAGTAGAAGATAATTGGAACAGTTGTCATATACTTGCTTCAATGAAACAATAAACATTAAAATATCAACAATGTACATATATCGAATTCTACTTCTAAAATAATTATATGAACTTTAAATCATTTAATTCGAATTACTAGTCTATGGAACTCCTGTGTTCTGCTTTTTCCATTATATATTACAATTAACATCATGCTATTGCACACGGTAAATGTAAACTTTTCTTTTTTCATGTTTATTCTTCTTTGTTTTAATAACATTTCAGTGTTGATTTGATTTTTGTAAATTAACTTACTTTTATTTTGATGTTCGTTATTTGAATTTGTTTAGGCGGACAGTTGGTAAAAGGAAGTTGTGGGAGTGAAGAGACAATTTAAATTTTCCTATAAGTCACATTTATATCATAAGTGACATTTTCCTATAAAAATCAACCCTCCCATTTTTTGTCAATTTATATTTTTCAGGGTTGAAGGAACTGTAGAGGTGAAACATTACTTCAATTTATATTTTGTCAGCTGTATATTTGTGTCTCAATTTGTTTATCAGTGTTTATTTTTCCATTTTTTCTCACTTATTTTTATTCGTATAAAATAACAGCTGAGATTTCATCTCTACGTGGAGTTTTTATTTACTTCCTATGTGAAGACTCTTATCTTTTTTGCGTGAAGGTTCTTTGTTGTCATTGCTCTCTTGTCTTAATTAAAAAAAAAACATCAGAACAACTATACTTCTTGTCTTAATTCTTTGTTGTCATTGGTTTTTTTTTTTTTCTCATTCTTTTTAAGGTTGGATATGGTTTGTTCATATGATCCTTTTTGGAATTCATACACATGTATACATGTCCTATACAAAAATGTTTATTGAATTAGTGGCGAAAAATAAATTTTGAATCACATAGCAGCAATAACTTCAGATTCTGAATAAGTCTAAGAATACAAAAATGGTTATAGAACTGTACAGAAAATGTATATAGATGGATAAAATTCTTAAAAATAGTAACAAACTCTATAAAATTTTATGCGTATATATGTATTTTTATTCAATTTCATGATCAATTTTGTTTGTTTATAACAAAACTACAAGATTTTTAGCTAGTGACCCATTTTGATTTACAAGATCTATAAAGGGACAATTTCAAAGATTACAGTCATGGCAGAGTTTAGAGGAAGATCAGATATATGCATGCATATTATTAAGTATTTAAAGAGGTGTGTTTGGTTTGTGTTTCTAGAGTGTTTTTGAGATAAAAAGTATGCGGTCTTATTTGGTTTGCCTTCTTTCAGAAATGGTTATGGAAATTTGTTTTGGGGAGAGAGTTTTACAAAAAGTGATTGATTTGATGTGTATGACAGAGAAAGTTATTTTGGAAAGTAGGTAACCAAACAAAATTTTGAGATTTTATTTGAAAAAATTTGTTTGGTTTGATTACTGTTGAAAATTTGTTTGTAGAGAAATTTTCCCAACATTTTATATGAAAAACAAACCAAAGAAGCCCATTATTTCCATGATTTGAATCCATAACACTCGAATTATAATAGATTTATTTTATTTTATATTATTATCAGCATAATAAAACAACCTTACCATTGCGGCAAGGGCCTCCCTCCCTCAATATGATCAATTTTTAAAAGGCATTCACTGAAAATAAATAAATAATAATGATTCTACACAACCGTTAATTTGGGCAATGATTTAATCGTACGCATGTAAGCGGGACCAATTTTAAAAACACTTATTTTGTTTTCTTTTCATAAATCTTGATCTATTTTTTATTATTTTGATAAGGTAGACAGATATATCACACATTTAAAAAACACTTCATTCTATCAAGTATTTGTCTTATTCAGTGAGACTGGACAAAATTGGACAAATCATACAAACATCTTAAATCATAGTGTAAGTTTTGTAGATAATTAAATATTTGTTCCATTGAGTTAAAAGAACTCGATTGATTTGGACAATATAAAATAAAGGTTTCAAACATTGTTATTAATTTTTTAAAACTGGTGATCCAATTCTTTAGATTTATGGACAATTACAGATAAGTTAATTTGATTTGCTCAAACTTGTGCCATTAGGGACTTTAATGACAAAGTTATTTCCAATGTGAACTAGTAACCCTCGTCCACTTTTTAGAGGTTATAAAGTCTTTGTTATGAAATTAAAACAAAAAACTCATTTTGGCTCGTTCTGAAAAGTAAGAAAAAAATTAAATGTATTTACTCTTTTTTTTTTTTTTTTCTTAAACATACAAAAACAAAAAAATAATTAGAGAGATAATTTATAATGGCAAAAAATTAGAGAGAAAATTTAAGTCGGTGGTTAAATCTATGTAGTAAATTTTGGATAGTTATTCATGTGAATCTATTGGGTTATCCGTACCAATTATTTGGTATTATGAAACACAGGCTTACCCATCAAAGTGTCATTTTTTTTTTGGCGTTCTTATCTACGAAATTGCTTTGGACTATTAATTAGAATATTTTAAGACTCTTTTCATGCATATATTATAACTAGTGTAATAATGACTTCTAATTATATAACTCAAAATAAAAATTATTAAAACATAATGTTCAGATTTTCCTTTTCAATGGTGATGGACAGTCACAAATCAGAAGTGGCGATAAGTCACTTCATTCAATACCCATTTCAAAAACTTTTTCAAATTTTCTTCAGTTTTGTGAGAAAATTTTAATTTCTACTATAATGCTATTATATGTATTACAAATTCAGCTCATTAAATTTTTTAAAATTTCTATGACCAGATTATAAAATTAAATGTTAGTATTTTATGATGAAATGTCTTCAAATTATTCTAATATCAAATTTAATATTTTTTAAAAAAATTATTAATTTTATTGAATTTATATTAAAAATAATACATGATATAGCGATTTGGTTTGATTGTTTAAATTATTTTTTAATTTTTTTGAAAAAATATAAATAAATTTGACCAAAAAAAAATTGTTTGGTTTGATTTTCCAAATGGTTGTGGAAGAATGCGGCACCTCCCAAAATTAAATTTTTTTGGTTGGTTAGCTTGGAGGCGCAGAGTGCAGTCCGATCTTACATATAATTTACAAGTAATTATGTGCTTATATGCAGGCACCTGCAATAAGTTATGTCCTAAAATATGGATTTACATAGTTAACAACTAAGTGAAAACCTTTAGCGAAACCGAAATGAAAATAAATCCTAAATTTTTTTAATCATATTCTGGATGCCGGATCCCAAATACAGTGAAATAAATCAAACGAAACTAAACCAAAATATTTTTATTTGCAGGTTATAGAGTCAAAATTAAATATTTTGAGAGAACATGATCTTTTCATTTATTATTTTGAAGTCAATAAAAATATATTTTTTTGAATAAAATAGAGTCAAAATTAAATATTTTGAGAGAATATGATCTTTTCATTTATTATTTTGAAGTCAATAAAAATATTTTTTTTGGAATAAAATAGAGTCAAAATTAAATATTTAAGAGAATATAATATGAATTTCAATGAGGAAAAATTCCAATTCATGAGTAACATAATATGAATTATCGGTTTATGAGTAACATAACTAAGAGTTTGTTTGATATTTTTTTAATGAGGAAAAATTATTAGGTACTCTTGGAAAGTCATGCGTTTATATTTTTCACTACTCATCCATTGCCTTTAAGTAAAAATTGATTTACTGACCTCTTAATTTATAAATAATATGACTAAAAACTTGTTTGATATTATTTTTTTAATGATTATTTTGACTTTTTTATAAGTTAAAAAAATTAACATGAAATTGGTTTTCTTTTTAATTTTTTTTAACGGGTGATAAACATAATTTTTTTTATCAATTTTTATTTTTTAAAAAGTTATTTTCACAAAATAAGGTAATGTTTTTTGGGTGAATACAAAATAAGGTAATATTCCTTATAGTGTACCATAATATCTATACAAGTGATTGGACTTACAGATTTTTGTAGGTCAGTATTATTTGGGTGAGTGGCAAATCAAAAATGAAATTTACCTACTTAGTTCTAGATTATGCCAACCAATTGATGTAGAAACTTTAGTTCTAGATTATGCCAACCAATTGATGTAGAAACTGAATAAAAAAATGAATATACAACTATAAAGTCAACAATTCATGCTATGTATATTGGTAATTATGTGTAGCAAATAAAGAATACTCTAACTGTATATATGATTAAAGCAAATTGACTTTAACACATCAACTTCATATATAACATATACAAAATGAAAAACATTATACAAATTAATAAATTTTATAAATTATTCTTAATAATTGATATATCATGTACTAATAAATTTTTTAAAATTAAAGCATGAATTATTTTAATGATGCGCTGCTGGCCAAGGCCTTGGCATGGCATGCCGAGCGGGGCATTGGCATGGCATGCTGGCTGAGGCCGTGGAACGGCATGCTGCTGGCCGAGCCTGTGGCAAGGCAAGCCGGCCGATGACGTGGCACTACGTCCCTGCCCTTTGTACACACCGCCCGTCGCTCCTACCGATTGAATGGTCCGGTGAAGTGTTCGGATTGCGGCGACGTCCCTCGGAAGTTGCCTGTTGCGTTTGTTATTTGCATTCGCGCTATCTGATGCTTGCTCAGTTCTTCTAAGAGTTTTTGCACGTTCGTCGGGCTTCTTAGTCCTTCGGGGTGTGATTCGCATTTTCTAATTATTTATTTAATAGGTGTTATACTAGTAGTTAATTTTTTTTTATAATAAAAATTTATTAATATATATAACATTATTAATTTAAAATAGGAATAATTGGTGAAAAGTCCACACTCATGGGGCCATATGTTATTTGGTTCATGAAAAATTCTAAATTCCAATTCAAACAAACTCTTAGTTATGTTACTCATAAATATCTCAATTCATGAATTTCATAGTATGAATTTCAATTCTCAATTCTCAATTATATGAATTTCATAATATGACATTAACAATTATCAATTATATGAATTTCAATTTTTAAAATTTTATTCTTAATTAAAAAAAATTACTTTTAAAACCCTAATTTCAAACTCTAATTTCCTTTTAATTTCTCTTAACAAGCAAAAAATAAAATTTCTAATTCAACAAATATAGGTTGATTTATTCACAATTCAAAATTCCAAATCCTAATTTCAAAAAATATAGACATTTTGATTCACAAGCATAATTTCAAAATTTCAATTTTTGATTTCAAATTTCAAAATATAGACATTTCATAATTCCAATTCAACAAATATAGGTTAGTTTATTCACAAGCATAATTTCTGATTTCTGATTCAGAAGCAAAATTCCAAACCCTAATTCCAAACCCTGATTTCTGATTTTAAAAAATTCCAAACCCTAATTTCTGATTTCAAAAAATTCCAAACACTAATTTCGAAAACCACAAGCATAATTTCTGATTTCACAATTCAAAACCCTAACATTTTATGATTTCATAATTTCATAACCGCACTGATAAAACCCTAACATATTACAACCCTAACACATTTAATAATTGACATTTAAAACCCTAACATTCACATTTTCACAAACACACATTCACATTTTCAACCACACATTCACATTTTCACAAACACAATAAATAAATACGTAAAATTCAGAAAAAAAGACAGAGCTAGATGCCATACCACAAAGAGAGAGAGAGCAGAGAGCAGAGGGAGAACGAGAGCAACAGTGACAGTTGAGCAGAGCGAGATCGAGAGCGAGAGAGTGTGAGAGCAGAGGGAGATCGAGAGCGAGAGAGTGAGAGAGCAGAGGGAGATCGAGTCTGAGAGCAAAATCAGTGAATCCAAAGTGTAAAAAATGTGATTGGCTTGGGTGTCTTATATAAGTGTTGAGCAACACTGAAAGCGTCATTCCAAATAGCGTGTTATTAAGTGTACAGTGAAACCACTATTTCAAATAGCGTTTTCTTCAAAAAAGGAATGGACAGTGAAAGCGCTATTTCAAATAGCGTTTTCTTCATGAACAGTGTAAGCGCGATTTTAAATAGCGTTTTCTTCAGAAATTTTTTTTACCTTAAAAGCGTGATTTACAACCACGCTTTCTTAATTAAAAACATGGTTTGTAATAGCGCTTTCACTATTCAACACAATTTGGGCTTTAAATAGTGAAAGCGCGATTTGTAATAACGCTTTTGAAAATTCCATAGAAACTAAGCCTAATTTGAGAATTAAGATACAAAATAGGCTTAATATGGAAAAGCCCCAAACGTGCCTCTTGGAGATGCTCTAACGAACCAGTTTTCTGCCATTTTCGGTATTCCTCGCCTTCCCCGGGTTTAACGACCAGTTTTTTTCACTTTGTGAGAGAGAGAGAGAGACTGTGTGCTTCAATGGCGTCAATGGTGGCGAAGAGCTTCAGCTCCACTCGTTCCATGATCACTTCGCTGCGATTCCCTTCTCTCTCTGCAATTCGAGCCTTGTCTTCCTTTCTCGATGCCAACAATGACTTGTCTCCAGCACCTCCAGACCTCGACCAACAAGTCAACTTTTCACAATCTCCCAAACCCTCTCTTCCTTCTCTCCAACCCTCACACGACGCCCAACTCATCTCCCAAATCCTCCTCCAACACCACAACCCTTTTCACACCATGGAATCCTCTCTCCAACTCAATGGCATCATCACCCTCTCCCCCCAAATCGTCCACCAAACCCTAATCCGCCTCAAAAACGTCTCCAAAATCGCCCTCTCTTTCTTCATCTGGGCCAAATCCCAACCCAATTACACCCACGACTCTACCTCCTACCACCTCATCATCGACATTCTCGCCAAAGTCCGCCAATTCGACGTCGCTTGGCAGCTCATCATCGAAATGGATCAACTCAATGTTAAACTCGATTCCACCACTTTTGGAATTCTCATCCGTAGGTTAGTCTCTGCTGGGTTGACTCGCCAAGCGATTCGTGCGTTCGATGATATGGAGTGTTTCATCCAAAATCAAGTCAATTCTGATGATTTTTGTTTCCTTCTCGATACCCTATGTAAATATGGGTATGTGAAAGCAGCTGCGGAGATTTTCAATAAAAGGAAGTGGAAATTTGAGCCTGATGTGAAATTGTACACTGTTTTGATATATGGCTGGTGTAAGATCAACAAGCCACAGATGGGAGAGAGGTTTTTTAGAGAGATGGTGGATCGAGGGATCGAACCGAATGTTGTTACTTATAATGTGCTTTTGAATGGGATTTGTAGGAAATCGAGTTTGCATCCGGAGGATCGGTTTGAGAGGACCGTTCGAGCTGCAGAGAAGGTGTTTGATGAAATGCGTGAGAGAGGGATAGAGCCTGACGTCACGAGTTACTCGATTGTGCTTCACGTTTACAGTCGTGCGCATAAACCTGCATTGTCGCTCGATAAATTAAAGTTTATGAGAAGTAAAGGGATATGCCCAAGTGTCGCGATGTATACTTCAGTTGTGAAATGTCTTAGTTCGTGTGGGAGAATCGAAGAAGCTGAGGAATTGCTTGATGAGATGGTTTGTAATGGGGTTAGCCCATCTGCCGCAACTTATAACTGTTTCTTCAAGGAGTATAGGGGGAGGAAAGATTCGGATAGGGCTTTGAAATTGTATCGGAAGATGAAAGAAGAATCTTTGAACTTGCCTAGTTCACACACGCACAATATTTTAGTGGGGATGTTCATGAAGTTAGATCGAATGGAGATTGTGAAAGAGATTTGGGATGATATGAAGGCTAGTGGGAATGGACCGGATTTAGATTCGTATACATTGTTAATTCATGCATTTTGTGAGAAACAGAAGTGGAAACAAGCTTGCAAGTTTTTCGTTGAAATGATAGAGAGGGGTTTACTTCCG
The DNA here is from genome assembly GCF_055761805.1 of Camellia sinensis. Classification (NCBI taxonomy): domain Eukaryota; kingdom Viridiplantae; phylum Streptophyta; class Magnoliopsida; order Ericales; family Theaceae; genus Camellia; species Camellia sinensis. The sequence continues at coordinate 189,034,232 of NC_138961.1, read as the reverse complement.
CAAAAGGTGACTTTTGAGACTCTATACCGAGGCTTAATACAGTCTAATAGGTTGAGAACATGGAGAAGATTGAAAAAGAAGCTTGAGGAAGAGTCTATAACATTTGGTTCTGAATTCCAAGAATATCACTTCAAGCCTTATAGGAGGTGACTTGACATTGCCGTTAAATGGATTAAAATCACCATCATTAGGTACATTTTGCGCCTTTGAACCAGCCTCGTGTTTAGCTATGTATAGGACTTTTCTTTGGGATGCCTGATTGATTGTAATGGGAATAACCTCTTCCCCTAAACAAGCGAGCACATTAGAGCTTACAATGTTGTCTATGTTCATTTCATCTGTCTTAACTCCTTCATCCTTGAATCAGTCAACAAGGTAGGAAGACCATTAATCTATAGTGGAATAGTCTCAGTAGTATGTAGTGGGTGAGTAGAGTCTGCGTTTTGGTGGGCACCGGACAGAGCAAGAAGTAGCTCTGTCAACATAATTCTTTAAATACCCAATCTGCTCAGGAACAGCACAATGAGCATGTGCTTGTGAAGTGAGGTGAGGTGAGTAGAGCGGTTCAGGAAGAGCACAACTCTGACTAGTGATGTGAGGTGAGGCGAGGCAATTAGCTCAATTGAAAGAGAGAGCGTAGTTGATTTGTACTCCGCATTGCTTGTGAAGTGAGGTGAGTAGAGCAGCTCAGGAAGAGCATAACTCTGACTAGTGAAGTGAGGTGAGGCGAGGCGAGGCAATTAGCTCAATTGAAAGAGAGAGCGTAGTCGATTTGTACTCCGCATTGCTTGTGAAAATCACTTAATAAAATGACTAAAATCATTCTACTAAATAATCTCATTTTACTTGATCAATAATGAAGCTTTTGACCTTTGTATTCGTTCGCCAAATCTTGTTTAGTTCCGTCAGCTCAATTTTGTCAATTTGATGGCACGTATGGTTGGTGTGAACAATCAAGCCCAACAAGTGGCGGGCCGAGTTCAACTTTTTGATAAATTTTAGTATATTGTCACGGTCTTCGTTATTTCCAAACACTCCGTGCGGCACTTAGACAATCACAAGGTTTACTTGTTGATGTTAAGTCAGCCCAACTCACAAACTTGCAAGAAAGACAAGTAAGAAGACAAAGAGAGTTTGAGAGAATGTCCTTGTATTCACTCTGAGAAAGCTTGTACAACTCTTGGATAGATTGAAACAAATGAGTTCCTCTTCTATTTAGTCTTCGTTTGGGATGTGAGTTGGTTTTTGACTTTTTGACTATTTTTGTCTGAGGCTAAAAAACCTTGTTTGAGATTGAATTTTTGGTTTTTTTTTTTTACTTTTGTGAGAGAGAGAGTGAAATAATTATGATTTAAATGTGACATTTTGACTTATTGGATTAAAAAATCTATTTTATTTTTTTGTGGCTAAAATAGCCCTAACCCAACCCAACCCAAACCTTCATGCCGAACGAACTCTTATAGGCTCCTTTGGAGCATTTAGGACACACAAGAAAAGAATTATGGAGAAGCTTCTCATGGAAGCTTTTCTTATCCTACAAGAGAGTCCTGGAATCTTTCTTAAAAATATCTATACAAACATCCACCTCATTCTAGAAGCAAGTATAAAGGTCTTTTACCACCTCCATTTCTCTAGGGTTTTCATCTCTTTAATATTCACTTAAATGTTATAAAACCTATTCTAGATCATTTAAGGTACATTATAGAATTATGTACCATATTCTCTCATTTTCTCAAGTTTTCTAAGAACTTTCAGAATATTCCATTAGTCTCTTTCTTTGAGACTTTCTCATAATAGGCAATTCTATCTAAAAAATTTGGTGGGACGTGACAACTTTATATTGTAGTAAAGCATCCCCACACTTACAAAGTTGCAATTAACATTTACACATCAGGAATTTAAAATCAAACAAAATCTTAGATTAGATCCCACAATAGACCAACTTTAGGCCTAGTTTGATAGAACAACTTGCTTAAAACTGAATACATTTGTTCATCCCAAGAGCTACGAAAACTGATTGTATTTCAACAATAGAGATTCAGTACCAAAAAATTTCAGTACCTGGTTTTCAATTTTATCAAAATGTATCATTGAATGCTGAATATGCTAATAATGGAAGTTAGATTTCATTTCTATTCCCAACTAACATTTTTATCTAAAAAATTTCAAATTTAAAAATTCAGTACCTAAATATTTTGGCAATATAAATTGAGTATTTTTTAGTACCTAGTTTTCAATTTATCAAACAGCTCCTTGCATAATTTGCTATTAGATCCTTTACAACATGTAAGGCAGCATACTGAAATTGAAAAAAACCCATATTTTTCAATATTTTCTCTGAGAAGTTCAAATATTTGGTCATCCTTTGTAATTGCACCAACCAGCATCACCGGATAAAACATTCATAAAGAGCCTGTGAACTCAACTTCAATACAATAGAAAATGAGATGGAACATCTACAACATACACTCACAATTCTGTTGAACTCCTTTTTTTAGCTTCTCCAAAAATACTTTGCACTATCTAGTACAGAATAATAGTATAGAGTATATGACGATGGTAAACTATTGACAGGTTTCGAGAGCATATCAAAACCTCAAATCTGAACAGATTGTGTAAGAAGAATGTATTTTAATTAATTTTCCAGAAAGTAATATCTAAGAACTCATTTACCAGTAAAAATCTGCAAGAAAAATGACAAAAGATGACTAGAGCATAGACCAACTATTTGGGTGCTTTATCAGCAGGTGGGGGTGCCTTGTCACCTACTGCAGGAGAACTCGTTGATGCTTCAGTTTCAACAAGTTTGCGGAGCCTTTCTTGAAGAACTCGAACTCTGTCCTCAGTTTTGCGAAGTTTCCTCCATCTGTAGGCAAACCAGAGGCCGAATCCACCATACACAACAATATAGGAACCCCATACATAGGGGTAAGTTTCTGCGTTCTCTTTAACTTTGCGGTACTGTTCCTCTATCTTCCCTCTCCAGTTAACGATTGAACGGTTTGCTGCTTGATGTTCATCTTCTTTCTGTGGAGTTGTCATTCTCTCTCTCTCTGTTTTGTTCTTTTTTTTTTTTTTGGACTCGTTTTGGCTAATGACAGATTGAGGAATAACACAAGATAGTGCCTAGATGTTCCATTACTTGGCTGCACATGGAAAAACAACGAGGAAAGTTACACAGCTGTTTTTTTCGCGTGCAGTCACAAAAATTAAATAAATATTAACCACATAAACAAGCACAATTTTCAGCAAATCAAGCAACTAGTCAACGGAGATGTTAAAATTATGTGCTATATGACACAAGGTGATAAAAGTGGGACTCAATTTTATGTGTTAAGGTATGTTAGTTTAGTGTGTGTGAGGGTGTGACAATGGATAGTGTGTATTACGGAAAATTTGGGTACACTTTAATATATTTTACAACACTAAAACTTCAAAATAAATTCTATATTTTACAAGAATAAAACTTAAAAAAAAAAAAAAAAAAAAAACTCTGATCAGCTCTGTGTTAGTTCAGACTCTACAGTTAGCATACAAAACAAATGCCAAAATGCTTCTCTATAAAGAGAATTAACATTTTTCCTAAATCAAACACTCTCATAATCACTTCTTTTTCTTTCTTTTTTTCCTTTTCTCCTGATAGTGGTAAGAACTTCATAAGAGGAGTGGACTCAAAACTTCCATTCAGACAATTGAATCGAAATTCACTTTTTAAAGACAATGCAATTCAAGTTTATATAGTCCATCAGGTAAATTAATGAATTATAAATTATTACAGTAATAGATTTCTTTTCATATGCATTACCTTGATAAATTTCCAACTTGAATTCTATAATTTTCAATGTAAGATTTGATTATACGTGCTTCTCACCATCTTCATATTCCAACAAAGCAAAGAACTATGGACACTCTACACACAGACACATCGGGACATGACACGACACGACACGACACGGACACGGACACGGACACGGACACGGCCACGGCCACGGACACGGACACGGACACGGACACGGACACGGACACGGGAAAAAGTATATATACATTATAAATAATTTATTCAAAGATGAGGAAGAAAATGCAACATAACACTAATTAGAATTTTAAAAACATATATTCCAAGCTTAAGCATCAAAACATAAATCATTCACATAATAATAAATGATTCCTAAAAGATAACAATAAAAATTAAAACAAACAGTTTATATTACATGTTTTCATGCAAAGAACATTATGACATTTTCCTATAACATAACAATAAAAATTAAAATTAAAATCATACAGCAATAACAGAGAATATGGAGAAGAATTAAGGGCAACATTTATATCTGAACAAGAATTAAAGACACATCTTTGAGCAAACCAAAATCCTAAAAACCAAATAAATCAAACGAAAGTGAGAGAACATGTAAGAAATGTAAAGAGAAGCGAACCAATTGAGCATAATCAGGTTATGAGAAAAGCTTTTTTCCTCTGTTGGCAATTACTACAGATTTACGGTGGGTGAAGAATAAGAAAGAGAAAGGTTAGGGAGAAGAAGAGGAAAGATGACAGAGAAAGGTTCAGAGGGTGAGAGAGAGTGGTATTACCTGAAACGATTCGGCCGGCGACTGCTTTGCTTCTTTCCTTCAGCTGTTCTCTCTCTCTCTCCCCCCTCTATGCAACTAGGGTTTTTGCTTGAACACATGAAAACTTGTTTTATTTGCAGTTTGTCAATTGGTTTTTTTTTTAACTATTTGTTTGGGAATAAATTATTTTTGTAATTTTTTTATTTTTTATGGAAAGATATATAGAAAAGTAAGAGGTGTAATATAATAATTTATAATGATTTTTCAACGTTTTTGACTTAAATATTTAGTACCCAAACAAGGCGGCGCATTAAAAAATTTGTTCCATTTGGCTTTTTTTTTTTTATTTTTATAAGAAAAAAATAAAATAATTATAATTTAGATATTATATTTTTTCTTATTAATTTATTTAATTTATTTTTTCTTTTATATTTTTTTTAAGTTAAAAAAATAAATGTCAAACGAAGCTGTTAATACATGAATTACATAATTTAATATTGGATTTTATATTGTTTTAGGAAATTTGGTTAGAAACCCTTATTAAAAATTTATACTAATATAAGAGCATGTTGTATCCTTTTTATTATTATTATTAAATTTAAGTAAAAATTTTATCTGATATTACGCGCTTCAATAAATTTCATCAAAATATTAGAGGATCGGGTGGATGTCTGGTTGGTTGACTGGTCAGTATAATTTTTTCACAAATTTTTGTAAGGAGGTGGTCATTCAAGAGGATAATTGGCTGAACATCTGATTGATCGTCCGGTGGTGAAAATAACCTGTAGCTTCAACGACCATGAACAGTGAAATGATGAAAGGCTCTAACCGTCTTCAATTTGGTAAAAAATTTATCATATTTTCAATTTAATACTCATATGAGAAAACGATTAAAGCAAAAAAAAAAAAAAAAATCATCAAATTTAAATTTGATGAAACAATAAGTGATATTCCCCCCCCCCCCAAAAAAAAAAAAACTTTCATCTAATACCATAATTTTGGAATTGTTTGGTGTGATGTATAATTTTAATTTTTTTTTCTTTTGTGGAAAGTTTGTACGAAAAAGAAGAAATAGCTTAAATTTTTAATTTTTATTTTGTGATTATTAGTTTTTAGGATAAATTACAAATACACCCATTGTGGTTTACTTAAATTACAAATTATCTCTTGTAGTTTTAGAAATTACATTATGCCTCCTAAAGTTTCTAAACAAATAGGTCTTTTTATTAATAAATTATCAAGTTAATTAACAATTTTTAATAATGTTAAAATTTTATTTCAATTAATAATTCAGATAATTTTATTATTATATATGTGAACAATTAAAAATTTTACTTTTTTAATTAATTTTATTAAATAAAAAATTCTGACAATGAAATATTTGTAATTTTTCAAACCATAAGAGATAATTTATATTTTAAGCAAATCTCAAAAATATATTTATAATTTACCCTACTTTTTAATATACGCTAAGTTACACAAAGGGCCTGTTTGGTAGAGCTGTGAGAAAGTACTTATAGCTTATGTCTTAACAGCTTATAGCTTATAACTATGAACATAAGCTGATTTCTGACTTATAAATTAAGCATCTCCTGCCCCACTCAAAGAATAAGCTGATTTCTGAATTACAAAAAGCTATAAGCTGCATTGTTAAGCTAAATCAAACACATCAAAATAGCTTAAATTAAACTGAAAGCTGAAATAAGCAGCTTTTAAGCTGCACCAAACAGGCACAAAAACAGCTAGAATACGTCCAATATAATAACCCGAAGGAACATACAAAATTTTGAGTATTTTTTTTAGATGGTCATTGTTTATAATTTTTTAACATACAATTTCTTTGTCAATATTATTCAGAAAAAATATCACATCAGTGAAATTTTACAAAAATAATTATAAATTAATAAAAAAATTATAAATATTAATAATTATAATTATAATTTTTTTAATAAATATATTTATACATATTTCAAGTTCCCACTGGGGTATAATTATCCCTATTATTTACGTGTCTAGTTTCATAAGAAATTCTTAATGAGAAAGTAATAAATTTTTTAGATTTTTTTTAGTTACTTTAAATTTTAAAATTTCTTTGCCCATATTTTTCAAGCGTTTGATTTCATAAGAAATTCTTACTGAAAAATAATATAATTTTAGAAATATTATGGACTCAATTATTTATTTTGAGTAATGATCCATCCCCCCTTTTTTCCCCACCCCCTTTGACCCCCTCTCTCTCTCATTGGTCACTTTTTCTTTTTCTTTTTCTTTTTTTTCCTGCTTCACCAATCACCCCGTGCCACGTAGCAAAGGGGGTGAGGGGGTGACCCCCAAAAGGGGGTCCCAAGTATTATTCATTTATTTTATTCTTAAATGATTAATATTCTTTAAAGAATATGAGATTCCCATGCAAGAGAGAGAATTGAATTTATACGAATCACTTTGCTTGGTTCCCCTTTTCCAAAATCATTTTTTAAAAAATTTTACTTTCTTGTTTTCTATATATTTTTTTTATTTTTATTGAATTTTTTAAATATTTTAAGCATTTTTTTCCTTTTTAGACATACCTGACATAAATACACTTAAAAATCAAAAAAATTGTGAAAAAAATCTTTTAAAAATTCACTAAATACCAAAAATATATAAAAAAAATACGAGAATTCAGTATATTTTTTGTATTTTTATGTATTTATTAATTTTTAAAAATATTTTTTTACAATTTTTTTACTTTTTAGATACATTTAAGTAAGGTGCATCTAAAAAAGTAAAAAAAATGTTTAAAATTTTAAAAATATTCACTAAAAACAAAAAAATACGAAAATAAAAAAAATTCAATTTTTAAAAAATTTAATCCAAAAAACTCAAATCAAACACACAAATTCTTTTCCAAAATTATTGTCATTCTAATATAATCTTATAGTAGACTCATCGTTGTTATGAGTACACTTAACCTTAATTTATTAGTGTGGATTCATTGATAAGCTATATAAAGGGCAAAAATCAAAACTTCTGATGCGGAGGCTAAAACATAAAGAAAATGAGGTATTATTTAATTTTGATGATGTTACTGATCCAAGGGAGGGCGAATCGGGTCGACCCACGTTTCCAACACCTTTCACCGGTCTCAGAGCTCACTGGTGGTGCCTGCAAAAGGTCTAACAGGGAATAGGAGTCCCCCAACGGACCCTCCGACGATCAAGTTAGAAAATAGGAGATTGACTGTGTAGAGAGAGAGAGAGAGTGAGGGAGAGAAGAAGAATGGAGAACTTAACCTTTGATGTGTCTTGGAAACCTCCTTATATCATTTATTAATCATTTCCTTATCCACTCTGACTTGTCGTGTTGGCCGAAAGTCTATACTCTAACTTGCATTGTTCACGGTGAGATTGCCTGTTCCGACGTGAAGGGGTTGTTGCATTTAATGCTATGGAAGCCTCATTAATGGCTGATATGTGGTGCAATAACTCGGCAGGATCTTTGTCTGCTTACGTGGCTGGTTCTCTACTTGACAAGTGTTTAGATGCCATTGGTTCGTGGTTCAACGTTGGATTCTCAAGGGTGTTGGGCTTTAGTACTTGAACCGTGAATTGGGCTCTAAGTGATGGGCCAGAACCTTTTGTGGGCCCACCGATGTCAGTAGTTCCCCATTCCCAATTGCAACTTTAATCCAACGAAAGGAATAAAAAGGAATATGGGAAGTGTGTGGGGCCGAGCGAGAGGGCCGATCGTAAGGGAGGCCGACCGTAAAAGGAGGTCGAGCGAGAAGACCGACCAAGAGGAGGGTCGAGCGCGAAGACCGTCTGAGAGAAGGGCCGAACGCGATGGGGGGCCGAGCGTGAAGACCGTCCGAGGGGAGGACCAACCGTAAAGGGGGGCGGGGCGAGAGGTGGTGGCGGTGCGCAGGGCTCGATGAGCAATGAGGCACGTGATGATGTGAAGTGAAATAGACGGGGAAGGGAAAAAGGATGGGGAATCGTGGCTGTATACGTGGGATGATCTAAACTAGTGGTGAGGGAGGTAATGCGTTAGTAGGAAGCGAAAGGTTAGGACTAGGATAAGACGTGGAAAAGACGAGGGTTGTAACTTTTGAAATTTTCAAACTGGCGAAATCTAATCTCGATCCTTGGAAAATAGGCAAACCGTGGGCATTTGGAGTTATCTGTTTTACATACCTCAGTGCGAGAAACCAACACATCCCAGACCAGACCTTATTCGTTTCGTGTGACACTCCACTCTAACAGTTTGCAAACTTCCTCACGCCTGCGTCCGAAGCAATATACAAAAACATAAAAGAGATGGCTCGAGACGAAGCGCCAACCATGAGGTTAAAGGCGTTAGGTGAAGACGATGCGATGGAGTTGGCGGAGCAATATAGAACAGAGAGGCAGAAGGAAAGAGGGGCGGAGTAAGCGGCGTAACCTCGTCCGTCCACAATGATTGTGGTCGCGAGGCCGATTAGCCAAGTGGGACCTGACCACTGGCACACCAAGGCTGACAAATTGACATTTATGGCAGAGGAGTTAAAGGAGGTGCAGAAGAAATACTAGATTCTAGTGGAGATAGAGTTGAAGTTGCCGACGTCTAAGGAGAGGGCGCCAGATACACGTCCGATGGAGTTTACATTGTACGAGGAAGCGTTGTGGGGGGGTCTGAGGTTGCCGCTTCCATAAATAGTGGTGGACGTGCTGAACCGGTTGGAGGTGGTGCCAAGTCAGCTTATGCCCAACGCGTGGAAAATATTATTGGCTTGCGCGATCGCATGGCCACGGGCGACCGAGAGAGTAGCAATGACAGTGGACGAGTTCTTTTCTTGCTACAAGGCCTTTGGTCAACAAGAAACATGGGTGACCTTGCAGGCAGTGGCGGGTAAAGGATTAGTGACGAGTTTACTATCGTCGATGAAGGGGTGGAAACCAAGGTGGTTTTACGTATCAGCAAATGGCGGAAGGGGGTGCGTACAATGTGGAAGATTCTCATCAAGTCGGTAGAGTCAAGGCTGGGGGTAGAGGCAGAGAATAGGGTTAAACAGGTGAAGGAGTGGAGGGAGAAGGAGGACGTGAAGTGGGATGACCTTATCCAGCCTTCAACCTTGTTTGCCTTAAGTCTGGAGCCACAGCCAACCGAGGAAGACCCTGCGCCGGAAGAGTTAGAGGCGAGGAGGAAGAAGTAGGAGGCAGAGGATAAAAGGACATTCGCTAAGGCAGACAAGTATAAAAAATCACAGTTAGGCCATGCGCCTAAGCTGGTCATGAAGGAGCAAGTCCGACCACGCCCCAAGCCTCTGGGAGATAAGGATTTGACCAATTTTGCGTCGCTGCCGCCCCCAGTGGATCTGCTGAAGGAGAGGAGCAAAAAGGAGGTAGAGGCGGTGTTGATGAAAAAGAAAAAAATAAGGGCGGTTGCGGAGGAGAGTGAAGGGGGCCAGTGTTGAAGAAGGTGAATGAGAGGATGACAGAGGCAACCCCAGAAGTAGAGGTGGGGGAGACAAGGGTGGGGGTAGGAGAGGCCATGGGCTAAGTGCCCAAATGGTGAGTGGAACAGCTGAGCCAAAGTAGTTGACAGGAGGTGAGAGATTGAAAGAGCAATCGCCCAAGATTGTGCCTGTACAAGAAGTGTCCCCAAGTCCTGGGGTAGGGAGAGGGCGAGCGAGCAGATCAGAGACGAGCGCCACATTGAAGACTGTCACGTATCATGTTCGCGCGGTGGCCGGTTGATTGGCGAAAGAAGGGGGCGGAGCCAAGGTTGCTGCAGATCGTCTCCTGGGGGTAATGGAGGATGCGGCTGTGCGGTCAATGATGCAATTTACAGAGGCTGACCTCCTGAGAGATTCTACTCAACGCAGATAGAAACGATGGCCTTGGCGGTGGCCCTACTGAATAAGGCGGCGCACGAAGGTGGAGGCAAAGTTGTTGAAGGCCAAGTTGGAAAGGGTGAAGGCACAATTGTAAAGCCTAAGGGTGGAGACGGCGGGCTGGAGAAAAGCCGCGCGGAGTGCTTGTGCAAAAGGCCTGGACTATGCGCAAAAGGCTAAGAAGATGGACGTATTGGTAGTGCTACAGAGCTACCTGGCAGAACGCACTGCCTTTGAGCTCGCCATCATCAAATCGGAGCTGGAAGTGGTGCACCACAAAGCAGTATCGCTGGAGTTTGAGTTGGCGGGTGAGCAGAGGAAGGTAGGCGAAGTCCAAGAAGCCTGCAACACTGCCAAGGAAAGGTTGGAAGAGGACCTTTCCAACAATGAAGATCTGCGATACCAAGCCTTAAAAGACAAGGAAGAAGCAAATGGGCGCATCACGGAGTTAGAGAGGACGTTGGAAGAAGAAAGGGCCAAAATGGTCTCTGAGAGGGCGGCGTATCCAGACCTGTGTATGGCGGCGGTGGAACAGTTTAAGGGGTCTGTTGAATTCCAGATGTCCATCGACATGACGGTCGTTAGGAGTTTGGCGATGGAGGGTGAGGGGGGTTCTGGGCTATCAGAAGTGGCCTGAGAAGGTAGGTGTCACGACCTAAACCCGCCCCTATGGGTTTAGTACCGTAACTGGCCGGTAATCCGAGATTACCGAAGGCCTGCTTAACAGTAATACAGTAATACAGAGTACAGGGGCTGGCGGAAGCCAAAACAGTAATTAAAAGATGTCCAATGAGCTGTGACAGTCTGTATGCAAAATGACTTTTCATATGTATACACATTCATAACAGAACAGTCTATACATACATGTACGATATATACAATCATTCAGGACAGGGACTTAATCCCTATTAGAACAGTACAGTACAACACCATTCAGTCTACACAGTAATTACAAAATAGATACAAAAAGGGGGAAACTAAAACACCCCAAAAGCCCTAGCTTGACAGGCTCGGAACCTCGCAGTGAGGCACAGTGGTTGGCTTGGACAAAAGGGAGTGTAACCCACGCTCCTAGATCCGGTCTGGTGCCTGAACACCTACATATATATATGAGCAGTGAGCTAAAGCCCAGTGAATAACATAATGTGTAAAGAGGTTAAGAATGAATGTCCCTTCAGCATTGAAAACAGTCAATTGATTCAGTGTATCAGTCATTCAGTCATAACAGTCATATGTGGTACATCCATTAGCAGAACAGTACAGTAAACAGTAAGTCTTGAAAGACCGAACAGTCAATGATGGCCATCATAACAGTAAACAGAAGTTCCAAAATAGGAACTGACAGAGATCTCTGTAACAGTAGCAGTAACAGTAACAGTAGTTGCTAAGGATGCCACAATACAATTTAGAATAGAGGACAAACATTCATTCAGTTAACAGTAAACAGTTAAAAAAACAGTTCAGTTGATTATTCAAAAAATATTCATTTTCGAACATATCTTTATAACATTGTTACTCACAGAGTTCTGGGCTACAGATAAGCTAGTACGCGTCTCCGGATGCCAACCCTACACAGTTACAGAGTGAACACACACTAAGCTACACAGATGGGAAAAATAATAACTTAATCCCTATCTTGACTCGGTGTGGTTCTATATCAATATCCTCATTAAGATGCCTTAAACTAGGCCTAGGAATGCCTAGAATGAAATAAGGATGCAAAAATGCACTTTAAAAACATTTTCAGAATTTTCAGAAAAATAGAGGTCCCGCTTGAGTGTACAGGCAAACAAAATACTCTGCTCGAGCGCGAGTTACCCCGCTCGAGCGGACTGTAAAACTTGCCAAAAGTACTGGATGTGTGAAAATCACGCTCGATTGGGCGCTTGATACCCGCTCGAGCGTGTGACACAGGTCCTCGCTCGAGCGTCCAATACCCCGCTCGAGCGGATTGTAAAACAGTGTAAAGTGCTGGATGCACGAATATCACGCTTGAGCGCCAGTCACTCCGCTCGAGCGTGAGTCCAAAATTTGGAATTTCCAGATTTGAACCTTAAGCTCAAAAACAAGTTTCAATGTACCAAATTCGATCCTTTTGGGCTAATTTTCTGGAAAACACTTCAAAACTCATAATATAACATGTTTCAAAGATCAATTTGAGAAATCAAAGCCCAAAGGTAGTTCAATTAAATCCAATTTCAAACCAATTTTCATGAACATAACTCAAACATGACATGCATGAGTTTAAACCAATTCAAAGCTTCAATTATTTGCTCAAATGAGCCTCAACTTCCAAAAACAAGATGAAAACATGGACTATAACAATAATATGAACATGCATGTACCAAATTCCAGGTAATTAACCTCAAAATGCAACAATGTAGACATGCATGCATGATATATGCTACAATTTAACATATTAAGCAAATTTTGACTCCAATTTCCAATATAACAAGAATCAATTAAGAACTAACTTAAAGACAAGTTTAAGAAGGTGGATTCTCTACCTTAGACCTTGAATATCAAGTGTAGGAAGCTCAACTATGAAATCACCTTCAATTTCTTTAATTCACCAAGCAATTGACAAGATGGACTTCAATTTCTCTCTCACTCTCTCTCTCTCTTAGTCGGTTGAGGGCTCAAGAATGGTTGAACAAATGTTTTGTTTGAAAGTAATAAGGCTCAACATGTATTGCCTAAATGGTCCACCAACATGGCAATATGGTAAATAAGGCAACTTGTGTAATTTAACTTATTTTAATCTAATTTAATCATACCAAATCCAAATTCAAGTAATTATACCATAAAATCCTATAAATTCTAATCATCACATAACACTAATCCATTCTGGTTCGGCCACCGATAAGACCTTCAATTTGCAGTTTAAACATAAAACGTGAACAGATAGTTTAACAGTCGAACAGATAGAAATGCACTTAAACAGATACAGATAATCAATCAGTTCAGGATTTCAGTTAATTTAGTCAACTATCATAATCAGTTAGAGATGGCAATTTAAACCCGGCCCGATGGGGACCCGATCCCCCGATCCTGATTAACACGGGGGTTTTCCCGAAAAATACCCTCGACGGGCCGGGGACGGTATTAAAAAAAAATCCCCTATTATTTTCGGGTCGGGGACGGTGATAAGTAATTCGGTCCCGGCCCCGGCCCGACCCTGTTCCCCGTCCCGTTTCTCCCCGCCTCCCTCTCCCTCTCTCATTTCAAATCTAATATAATATACTCACCTAATATAATATAATATTATATCTATACTCATCATCTCCTGTGTTGATTGACGGAAACAATTAATAATAAACCTAATATAATATAATATTTATCTATACTCATATAATATATACTAATCTCTCTCTCTCCCTCCTCAGAACTCATCTAACAATCCCAAAACCAGAACATTCCTCTCATCTCTCTCATTTCAAATCTCTCTCTCTCCCATCTCAGATGTGTGTGCTGTGTGTTTATTTCAAATGTATGTGCTGTGTGTTTATATATATATATATATATATATATATTTGTGTATGTGTGTGTGTGTGTGGTGTGTCTGTGTGGGGTTTGGTGTGTGTAAACAAACATGTAAACAAACATATCTGGCCCCTCTCTTTCACTCTCTCACACGCTGCATCTCTCGCACACCACCGGCTCCTTCTCACCGACAGCTTCCTCACCGCCGGCTTCTTCGCTCCTCATCGCCAACTCATCTCTCTCTCACGGATCTCCTCTCTCTCTCTCTCTCTCTTGTTTTTTGTTTTGTTCTTCAGATCTGGAAAATGGTAGAGATGAAGATGAAGATGTTGATGAAGATTTGTTGATGTTGTTGTTGTTGTTCTGATCTGAAGATGAAGATGGTTTCTGGAGCTGTGTGTGTGTGTGTGTGTTTTTTTTTTTGGCCGGGGATTTTCGGGTATGTGTATTTCTATGGCAGAAACTAAAACCTCAGCTCGACTGTTCACTGCTAGGGTAGACCACTGTTCTGCTAACCTCTGCTCAGACACATTGCGTCTTCTTGGCCTTTTTCTGACAACTGGGGGTAGAGAATGAAACACTGGCTGTCCGTTAACCAGATCCTCGGATCGATTGAGTCGGCGACCTCTTGTCCAAAGTGCTTAGGGAATATCTACTGGGTCGGAAGCAATTGTGCAAGAACTGCCCTAGTAAAAAGATAAATAAAGCAATAAATAAACAGATAAACGGACAGTATAACAGCTTAAAGTAAATGCATGACACACAGCCGGGCATAACAACACATGGTCGATATAGCTAAATACACACTGTTCTCCAACACTGATCATTATCCCTGAATCACTGTCCCCAAAACTGAATCTCTGATACCTGCCGATAACTGATTCTCAAATACTGACTGATGCCCGCAGGCCTGATGCCCAAAACTCATAAACTGATACATGCATTTCCCTGTAGAGACGCACTCTAAAAGCACATAGCAGATAAGTGAGAGCCAAAACACCCCTATGTTGGGGTAGGGTTTTCCCTGTCCTATTTTGTCAGGAGCTAGGGTTTCACTACGCACGCAGCGGATTCAAACAACCTATAAACGGGTAAGCAACCTGTCCTAGTTTGGAATGGTCACTATGGATCCGAATATGCACTAGGTCGAATGGTCAAAAGGGTGCCCCGGTAAAACCGGGGTTTGTGTTCCCATACTGGCAGAGCCCACAACCGGTCAGCCTTATGGTCATGCCTTAACAAGACAAGCCTCCGGCAAACCGTTCAGGAATAGCAGATGGCAAACACGGTGTCCTAGGCGCACCAATGCAAATGCAATGCAAAGAAACACATAAGTGTAGTCAAAACCAGATGTCATGAGTTCGAGTCAAGTTCTCTAAATCTCCAGCAGAGTCGCCAGAAACTGTAGACGTCCCCGAACGCCCCGAGAGGAACGAGTCCCCCCCCCCCGTTCCGTTCGATATTGGGCTCACTACAGCTCAGGACTCTCAAATTGTCACGGTTCTACGTCTGAACCAAAGAGTCTAAATCCGGCAAATCGTTTTGAGAAAAAAGATTTTTTTGAAAGAAGTGCCAAACATGGACTGCTTTGCCAGATACAAAGTCGCCACCTAAATATTTTATTTTGGGGAAATTTAGGAAACCCTGACTCGTTTGCCTAAGGCCACGTGTCCGTCATCACCAAAGTTACCTCGGCTCGGGAACTTGGGTACGATTGGGGAAGGTCACTTCGTGAGCACCCCCGCTCGCCCGATCAAAGATCGGCCTCTACTAACCATGATATCTAGTTTTGAAAATTTTATGCATTCTTATTCTGGTTATTAGCCTAAATTTACTATGTGATGCGCACAGCATACTAGTATAGACTGGATCGCCTGAATTGGAACAAAACATTTCATGTTTGTTTATTTGAAGATGGTTTGATGGTGCTACCCGCAAGTAGGCTAAGACGTGGATTTGCCACCCTCGGGTGGGCTTAGAAAAACATGATTTTGCCACTATCTAGTGGGCTTGAAACACATATTTGATGAATTGTTCCAATTCAAATAACCCAACATTCACCCACAGGCATTCAGGCAGTTATATCACATAAGCATATAGCCTCATGGTAAGCATGCTATTCATGGCAGTCACTCACACGCATGCAAGGATGCTAAAGCATAAAACTTACCGAGTACTCCAAGCCAAAACAGAAGCTAGGTTAGAAATCCATGCATGATCCTAACTATACAGAAATGCCTAATGCAACACATGCAAAAATGCAACTATAGCAGGCTCGGCTATTCTAAACATGGCATATGAAATGCTACAGCTAACATGTATTCATCTTGGAATTGAAAATACAATGCAGTTAGTATGATGCGCCGAGCCCGGTGCATGCAAAACAGATGAATGAATGCAAACATGCTATCATACTGTATGCTAATTGAAACATGCCCTAATCTAACCATCATAAGCGGGTAAATAAAAGGGAGAAAGACGTGGGGTTGGAAGACATACATCACACACACGCACACTTATTACAACATTGCCCTCACGTAGAGGGTCCGAATAAATAATACAGTCCCAAATGAATAAATAATAAAGTCCCGAATAAATACAAAATCCTAATTAATTAACAAATTAAACTAAGAAAGCTATAAACTGGCATGCAAGCCAGGGACTGCCTCGGCTCTGATGAATGATGTATGTTTGGGCTGCCTTGCGCGGAAATCCACTGGGATGCCCCAATTAGCCTCTGTTTTGCAATTATTCTTGGAAAGCGCGCCAAGCTCTGGAAGGTTGCTAATTCTTGATTTGCTGCAACAGAGAGCAGGAAAGGGGCATAGCAATGTATTTTCATATATGTATGCATGTCTCGATCCTCGTGCCACCAATCACGCATCTCGATGTATGATGGCCGGGGGGTCGAATTGCACAACTCAATATGAAATGAATGCACATATAAACACAACAAAACCTAAACTCCATCATGGATAATTCGGAGTGTCGGTGATTGGGAATTGAGACACGTTTCGTCACTCGAAGTACGAAACGTCTCTCGTTTCCCGTGCTCGGGCTAACTCCTATCCCAAGCATAATGCAATATGCATGACATGCATGAATGCAACTAATATACAACCTAGCATGCACAATGCTATGAAATGGCATACACGATGCACGAGGTAACATGGCATACAGAATGCGCTAACATACAACCTAGCATACACAATGCTATGAAATGAAATGGCATACACAATGCAATATCGGCTTACACCAACATGAGTGGACCTCAGCCACACTCACATAAGAGGCCATGAGATGAAAATGAGACAATTCGGAATGCGTGCACACATGCACGCAAATCGATGACCGAACCTAAGGCACCAAATGCCACTCTAACAAGACATGGCAAGGCATGAAACATGGTATGCAAACATGCAAATTTCAGTGCTAAAATATGACCCAAAACAGCCCCGAATCATGGAAACATGGCACCCGATGCATGGAATGGGACCCGAAATGCAAAACTAGGCATGCACAATGGCCTATAGCTATACAAAACATGCACTATTTGATCATGAAATGTGAAGAAAGATTCAAGGAAGCCCCAAAACAAGCATGTTTACAGTTTTAATCAAGGCCAAACAATGAACACAAATGGGGCTAAGCTAGCATGCGAAAATGGCCCTAAATGTGAGATAAAGAAGCAAGTCACAGCTTCTGACCCCAAACAAGAGAGGGCCCTTCAACAATGTTGAAGAGGGGCCCAGAAAATGGCATTTTTCAGTTTATGATCAAACCCAAAACAGTGCACAAGCATGCTCAAAATACTATGCAAAATAAGGCCAAAAAGAGAGCTATAACACAAAGTACAAAAAGGATACCTCAAACAGTAAAATACCCTTAATGAAACATGAAGAGGGGGTCAAAATAAGCCCATTTATAGTTCGGACCAGAGCCCAAAAACCGAAGCACAAGAGGCTAACAAATCATGCAAAAATGGAGCCAAAAGAGAGATACAAAGGCAAGTGGCAAATGGAAGCCTCAAATAGTGATTAGCCCTTCAACAATATTGAAGAAGGGCTCAAAATAAGCCACTTTACAGTTTATGGAAGAGCTCAAAACAGTTTATACATAGGCCTAAAATACTATGCAAGGAGATGGCATAAAAGAAAGGTAAAGAAGCAAGTGCCACAAGGAAGCCTCAAACAGTGAGAGGCCCTCAAACAAACATGAAATAGAGCTCAAAAAAATGCTATTTTCAGTTAGGGTCGGAGCTCAAAAGAGTAAGCACAAGGAGCTAGAGTATGAACCAAGAAAAGGGTCAAAAAGGAGAGAAGAGGACTTACCCTTGAAGACTACTCTTTGACAGCCTTTTGGACCAAAATGCAGCACGCCTAGGCTCTGAAGAACAACCTCAAACTGCTGGAATGGAGGATGGAAGGGTGGGGCTATGGGTTGGTAAAGAAATAGGTGTAGGACTTGAGAGGTTTGAAGCTTGGAAGTGTAGAGGGAGAGAGATACAATAGGGGAGCTCAAGGGTGATTTTTCTAACCCTTATTACAGAGCTAGGAGGCTAGTTTTATAGGCAAAAGAGGGAGAGAAAAGGGGGGGAAAATGGGGGGGGAAAACAATTCAAGTTTCCCCCTAAAAAGTTGGCCCCCCGGATACAAAATCTAGGGGGGAAAGAGATACATATTTGAACTGTATCAGTGGAGGGGGTCATGGCCGGCTGGTTATTGAGGTTGCAGGTGGCCGGCCGGCTCTTCCCATGGCCGGCCGGCCAAGGGTCAAAAGATTCAATGAGGATTAGTGGCCAGCCATACCAAAAAAGGAGCCTCTCATGTGTGCACAACACAATCATGTGGTCAAAAACTGGAGATAGTGAACTAGGAGAGAGAACAACCCACTTTTCAAAGGGGTTCAAAAGGTTCAAAAGCAATTACTGGCCGGCCACCAAATATTGGTGGCCTCCCAGATGTGTACATCACAAATATGGGATTTAGGGTTCAAGAAAATGGCCCAAGGGTGGTCAACATTGGCTTTGAAGTGAGAAAAAAACGGGCGACGGAGGGCGATGAAGGGATAAAGTTGGCTGACAGAACAATTACTGGTCTCCCAACCTTCTAAGGCCTTCTTACCAATGAAACAGAGGTCCCTGCCAAAAATAAACTCAAACCGATGCAAAACAAAGGTTCGGGGGACGAAACGCGCAGCTCGAGGCCCCGAAAACTGACTGTTAGACACCGGGAGTGATGTTCGACCACGAAGTCGGTTTCTCGGGCCACAATGTCCCTCAAAAAGGAGCAAACAAGATGTATGCCAAAAGCCGAAGCAAACGGAGGTGGTTAAGCGGTCCCGAACCGAGGCACATGGCCAACGGCTCCGAAAAATCGGAAACCGGACTCCAAACGGGCAAAATGGCCTACGACCACGAAACGTAGCCTACGACCACTAAGAGATGATCTACGGGACCTCTCCCTCCCTTCGGGAAGAGAAAACAGAGAAAACATAGCTTGGTTCACAAACCGAGGCAAAACACAAAAGAGTCCGGAAGTCCGGAGGCAAGGCTCGCAGCCGAGACTCTGAAACTTCTGAACGAGCACGATATGCAACATCACCAAGCGCTCAATCGATGACGTCTGAGTCTTAAGGTCGATCAAAAATGGGGTGTCTACAGTTGCCCCTCTTTGACAGAACTCGAAAGTCATAAGTGACGGGAGTGAATGTCAAAGCCCAGAGACGACCCATTTTTGACAAGGCTGAAGATTTAGACAAACAGGCGAGATAAACAGAGATGCGCCCGCAGGCATGCCCGCAGGCAGGGGAAAAATGCAACTGATAATGCAAGAAGCCAAAGGTAACTCAAGGTCATGCAAATGCAGCAAGCTGTAATGAAGCAAGTATTCACAATAGATGCAACAGTTTTAAGCAAGAATGCAAAGCAACAACTACATTTCATGCAGTTAAGAATACAGAGAATTATTCAATTCTCGTCGCGTCTCACACGGAGAAGATACGATACCTGCGCGATTCGTCTGGTCGCACCAGTCTCAAATGAACCGTACATATAATATCGTGCCTGCAAAATAAAGAAACTCAACAAGCGCAACATATCTAACAATATACGTTCAATGTGATATCGAATGCAGACAATCACGGCGTTGATAGAAAAGTGCATCGCAATGCGGGAAGAAACGCGCGTTTTGGCGAAGGCGACTCGATCGCGGCCTCCGGTCCACCTCCCGAAGAGGTTACAACATGTTAAGAAGGATATACCTCACTTTCGATGAGTAAACGATGAGACATGCATCGGAAGTTGAAGCTGAAGTTCCGGCGGAGCGATTTCGCGACAGAAAGTGCACTTCTCTTATACTTTTTCAGGTCTTGGGGACTCCAATCCTCCCCAAAATTTGCAGGGACCTTGGAGGGCATGTGGGGAACACCATCGGCCAGTTTTATTGGGAGAGAGAGGCTATCGGCTAGTTTTTGAAAAGTGAATGGCCGGCCTGCCAGAAAAAGTGGCCGGCCGGCCACTTTGCCAAATCTGGGGGCAGTTTTGTCTTTTCGGCCTCTTTTCTTTAAATACATCCATCCAAACACTTCGGGCTCATAAGTGTAGCTCCGAAAACACCTTCTCTAGCTTCCCAAACCATTTTGTCCCTCAGATCTGGGCTCCATACGTGTTTTCCAACGTCCCACGCAAGTTGTTTTCGCGAAATCTTTCAGTTTTAAGCACTTTGAACCGATTAAATTTTGGTTTCAGGGCTTCTTTTCTCATTTTCGCCACTTGAGGTGAGTTTGTCTCAATATTTGGAAGATTTTCTCGGGAGTTGACTTTTGTTGACTTTTTCATTTCCCGAGAGTTGACTTTTGTTGACTTTTTCCAATTTCAGCTCATTTTTGCTCATTTTTTGCCCTTTTCGCAGATTTCTTGAAATGGCGGGTCAATTTCCCCACGGTGGAGGTTGTCCAGGTGCCGGAGGGGATCCTGACATCATGTCTTTGCCTCCGAGGGTTCGTACCTTCATCCCCGAGAGGTATGACCCACCAGTACACATTCTCCCGCGAGCTGTTTTCCATCATTTCACCGATTTTGACGAGCGAGCACCCGGTGATCTCCTTCTGCGAGAGCCAGAGTATCATCTCTCCTACGAGGCACGAGAGGTATTTACTTCGTTCTTACCTTTTCTGTAACGTATTATGAATTTTTCTTGCATTCTGTTTGCACTCTGAACACACGGTCTTATCACTTGAATTCCTGAACACTCAGCCCATAAATTGATTGTGAACACACGGCACACATCGGTTGAGGGTGAACACGCAGCCCAACACACTGATTTTCTGAACACACAGCCCAAATTGAAGGTGAACACATAGCACACACTGATTGAGATTTGAACACGCAGCCCAAAACATTGATTCTCTGAACACACAGCCCAAATTGAAGTTGAACACACAGCCACGCTGATTGAGATTTGAACACGCAGCCCAAACACTGATTTTCTGAACACACAACCCAAATTGATGGTGAACACGCAGCACACACTGATTGGGATTTGAACACGCAGCCCAAACACTGATTTTCTGAACACACAGCCTAAATTGATGGTGAACACGCAGCACACACGGATTGAGAGTTGAACACGCAGCCCAAATACTGATTTTCTGAACACACAGCCCAAATTGATTGTGAACACGCAGCCCAGACTGATTGAGAGTTGAACACGCAGCCCAAAACACTAATTTTCTGAACACACAGCCCAAAACACTGATTTTCTGAACACACAGCCCAAATTGATTGTGAACACGCAGCCCACACTGATTGAGAGTTGAACACGCAGCCCAAAACACTAATTTTCTGAACACACAGTCCAAAACACTGATTTTCTGAACACGCCCCAAATTGAAGGTGAACACGCAGCCCACACTGATTGAGAGTTGAACACGCAGCCCAAAACACTAATTTTCTGAACACACAGCCCAAATTGATTGTGAACACGCAGTCCAAATTGAAGGTGAACACGCAGCCCACTTACTTTACTTTGCACGCAGCCTATTCATTTTATTTGCACGCAGCTTATTTATTTCATGCTGAAAC
Organism: Camellia sinensis; assembly: GCF_055761805.1. NCBI lineage: Eukaryota > Viridiplantae > Streptophyta > Magnoliopsida > Ericales > Theaceae > Camellia > Camellia sinensis. Next base: position 189,012,247 of record NC_138961.1, on the reverse strand, counting down.
ATGTGTTCCTTCTGAATGCAGGTGACTTCTCGCACTGTGAGGGGATATGGCTCTACTGCAGCGAGAGACTGGTATGCTGAGCTCCCGGAGGCCGTTCGGGATTTGGTTGACTTGACGGGGTTTGGGCCCTTCTATACTGGGCTATCTCGTTGTCCTGCCAGGTGGACGTTGATGGCTGCCTTGGTGGAGAGATGGTGGGATACCACCAACTCTTTCCATTTTTCCGCCACGGGGGACTTGACTATGACCCCGTTTGACTTTGCTGTGCTGACTGGCCTTGACGTGGGAGGTTGGCCTATCTCCTACGACGAGGACATGGGCCAGTGGGAGGCCGCCTGGATATATCTGTTGGGGGCTCGCCCGCCTGTTGACAGAGCTTCGGGGAGAGTCCGATACACCTGGTTCTCTTCCCATTTCCGGCGGGTGGAGATGGAGCCCGGGACTCCTAATGAGGCAGCACAGTATGCCCACGGCTTTCTGATGTTCCTCTTCGGGACCACTTTGTTTGCCGACAGGGGGAACACTGTTGGGCTTTTCCTATTGAGTGCCTTGGTGGACCTGTCACAGGTCAGACGGTATGATTGGGGTGGCGCTGGCTTGGCTACCCTTTATTGTTACATGAGCGCGACCTCCTGCGGACGGGGGGACTTACTTGGCGGCTATTGGAGAGCCTGGGAGGTACTTTCTGCCCTCTTTGATTTACATTTCTGCTCCTCATTACTTGCACATGGCACACACGGCGCGCTTTATACTCTGTATCGTGCACTTTGCCCTCATCACTTCGTATTTCGTTTTGTTTTCCACAGTTGTGGGTCTATGTATATTTCCCGATATTGGCCCCGGAGTTGGTGGTAGCGGAACCCCTCGTGACCCCATACTCACTTGTATTTGAAGGCCAGCACCGGCCAAGACCTCGGGAGTCTCTCCTTTACCTGCGACAGTATTTCGACACGGTGCGCTCATCGGAGGTATTTCAGAGCTCTCAGTTCTTTCTGTTTTCATCTTTGATTTGTCCTGTACATCTTCGATTTCTGCTTGGTTTATGCGCCTGTCATTCGCAGATTTCATGGCAGCCTTGGGCGCCTTTAGGTGAGAGTCTCCGATTCCAGTTTACCGGAGGGTGGGGTGCCTCCCGGTACAGGATCTTATTTGAAGGGCCAGTTGGTAGAGCCTGGTTTTTGGGGGACCGCTTCTTGTGTCAGGTTTGGGGGTACACTTCTTAGGACCCTCCCTCAGTACCCCCAGTTAATATGCGGACGGCTGATAGGCTCCCTTCCCGGGAGGTTGTCAGTGCTATGCTGGGTACTGATGCTTTGCTACATCTTGAGGAGGGGGATTACGATACTTACCGTCACATATACCTGATGCCTCCGTTGACGGGAGTTCGTACTCCGACGGTGAGGTCTGCTGGCATGCCATCTTCGAGCTAGGCCCGGGCTCGGGCTGCAGACGCCCCTTCCACCAACAGGGCTGGTAGATCTAGAGGTGGTGGTGGATCGGTTCCCCCGATTCCGCCGACTTATCCTCATCCTAGATGGCCGGACATGCCGACCGAGCTGATGGGGTGGCAGTATGGGACTACCTCTCCGATTTCGATTCCGATCCTGATAGAGCCTCCGATGCCCGGTCATTAATACGTCAGAGACCCCGACTCACCACCGGTATGTTTTACGGCTTTGATTCATTACTCAGATACTTAGACTTTGATTCCTTTACTAATACCCTTGCCTTTGCATCTGCAGCCCCCCGTTGAGTATATGGATCAGGTGCTCGAGATGGTAGCCTCACTTGAAGGGATGGTCCTGCGGAGGGAGGCACAGTTGTCTATCATGGGCTTCCAGGTACCCTTTAGTTTTCTGGCCTTTATTATACTTCTGATGACATGCTGATTTCTACTGCATTGATAGGCTACTTGTGTAGAGCACATCTGACACACACCCCATTTGTACACTGTGTTTACATGTACCCACTTCATGTAGTTTTTGCTTGTATCTGCATCTGATGTACGTATTTGGACTGATGTATTTAAATTGAACTCTTTGTTCTCAGATGCCTCCGGTATATGCTCAGCCGCAGGCCAGGCCACCTGGGCCTTCTCGGGGAGCTGGGCCATCTGGGCCTTTTCACGGAGCTGGGCCATCCAGGCCTTTCCGAGGAGCTGGGCCATCCAGGCCTTTTCAAGGGGAGGGGTCGTCTCATAGACGCAGAGCACATATTGTGGAGGAGGAGCCTGGTGAGGATGAGGAGGAGGAGGTTGTAGACCGTCAGTCGGAGACATCTGCTGATAGAGAGGACGGCTCCGGTCTTGGTTCCGGTAGTGGAGGCGAGGCTGAGGGGGATCCCGAGGATGACGACTCCGATTCAGATGATGGCGATGGCGATGGCGATGGTGGCGGAGAGTCTATTCCGCAGAAGAGGACGAAGAGGGCCTCTTATTACTGCTCTTGAGAGCACAGATGCGGCTGTTTCCTGTTTTATTTATCTTTTTGCTAGTAGTTGTAGCACATTGTACATTATCGGGCAGTTTTATTCTCTGTAAAACTTGTGCCTTAGTCTGTAAAATGTTGTAACAAGCGAGGCATGATGGGATGAAACAGTTTTTGAAAAAAGTATTGTATTTTAAACATTTAGCATCATATCGCATCATTCTGCATCATAATGAGATTGAATGGAAATGTGTATTGTGCATTTTGCCCAGTCAGGTAGCGAACCGACGCAACAACTTAACTTTCTAAGATATAACAAAACCTTAGCAAGTTTACAACTCGATAAACAAAACACAATAATGTTGACAACTCGATAAACAAGACTCAAACAAAAAGCTTAAACAAAGAGTAACAACTCAAAAACACGAAACACGACAGCTCGACAAACAACTCGATAAGCAAAACGACAACTCGATAAATAAAACAACAACTCGATAAACAAAACTTAACAAAATGAAGTGCACTTCGGACGATCTGGGCAACGGAACGTATCCTGAAACAGAGGGAAATAGAGGCCTTCGACACATCCATCGCATGGAAATGCTTGAAACTTTCCCTTGGAGGGTAAAACAGGGCTGAAGACACACATTGGAGCATGGCCGGCCACTTTTGGGAGCCGGCCGGCCAGATTTATTGCAGAGGGGGGGGCCACTGGCCAGTTTTGAAACAAGAAATGGCCGGCCTGCCAGAAAAGATGGCCGGCCGGCCACTTAGCTCAGCAACCGCCCAATTTTTGACACTTGTCCCCCTAAATAGTGTCTTTTCCTCTTTAAAAGCCTTAGCTCCGTGTTTTGATTCAATTCATCTTAGTTTTGCACAAAAATAGAGGCGTTTCTCGTTGAAAACCTCACAGCTTGGATCGCTTCTCTAGATGGCTCGGAAAAGTTGAACTTCCGGGGTTTTGACTTGAATGCACTATTCACGCTGAGCCGCACCCCGCTACATCTCCCTTTTCTCCATGCCGCGGCGAGGTTTTGGAACCCGGTGACGCATGTCTTTAGCTTCGGCGGTCAAGAGGTATGTCCAACTTTTGAAGATTTTCAAGTTTTGATGGAGTCTGAATGTCATGAAGAGATCTTGCCCCAGTTCCGCTTTGGCCACGCCCAAGTTTTAGGGCGGATGTGTGGACTCACCGCGTATGATGCTCGGTCTCTGATCTGTAATGGGGAACTGGATATCCTTGGTTTGATTCATCACTTTTCTGACGCCGGTGACCGCAGCAACCATTATTGGCAAGGTTTTCGGCAACACGCCCTTTGCTTGTGCCTGCTGTCTCACTTTCTGCTTTCCCCGGGCTTTGGCGGGTTTAGCATTCGTCTGATTGAAGTTGCTTAAGGCTTGAAAGAAGGAAAGAGCTGCATCACCATGACCTTGGCCGAGACGCTGATGGGCTTGGATTCTATCTATCGTCAGGAGACGACTAGATTTGCTGGGAGTCCACTGCTGCTGCAGGTAATGTTTCCCACCCAATCTTACATATGTATTTGCTCACATCACTCGGCCCTCAGGCTCGGTTTTTCTCACAAAAACCCTTTTCTTGCTTTTCCCTCACCGTACATCTCTCTATTCTTTATTCTCTCATTTTTCATCCCTCCCCAGGTATGGTTAATGGACAAATTGCAGGTTGTGGACTCTTGCCCAGCCTACTCAGCTCGAGGCTATTTCTTTCGACAGCGCCTAGTCGATGCCCCTGATGAAAGGTGGTGATTTGACTGGATGTGCAATTTGTCCGCAGATCGCATTGCTTGGCGTTGTCCTTGGCTCAATCTCCCGGCAATGAGCTATAGCATGTCCCGGCTGATCGGGATCCAGTTGATTGGTCTGACCCACTGTGTGTTCTACTTTCCGTTTCGGTTCCTGCGCCAGTTCGGTCATGATCAGATTTGCCCGCCGGAGGGGATTGAGTACCCGGCTGCTTTCCCGGTCCGAGGTGCACAGCTTGCCCGATATGCCACAGCATGGAGGACTAGAGAGCTCCTGGCTCCTGCTCCCACTTTCAGTTGCACTTTGTCTGACGAGTGCTTGGACTGGCTCAATGAGGAGGCACAGGTTGGGCCTAGCTTGGTGTCAGAGGCTTCGACCAGCTCTGGGAGGGAGCGCAGGGATACTTGACTTGACTATGCCCCGGATTTATTGCTTTATTAGTACTTTCAAGTTTTCTTTATGAATGTAATAAAAAGCAACTTCGATTGTATGCAAGAGCGGGAGAACTCTGTTTTGAAATCAATGAAATTGAAGGTTGTGGTACTGAAAATTTTCCGCTTTGGTCCAAAAATGGTCTTAGTTGTAAAGAGATTAATTTGAACAAAGTCAACTTTTATTAAAACTTTTCAAAACCATTTTCGATATGGATCAGAACTGGACACGCCTAAGATCTGTCACTGAGATGCACAACCCCAGATCCCTGCGACTGGAAAGTTGCCCCTAGTTTGAAGAGTACCGCGGCACTGCATGGCAACGGAAAGTTGCCCCTAGTCTAAATAGCACTGCACCGTCATGGCAACGGAAAGTTGCCCCTAGTCTGAATAGCACTGCACCGGAGATCGCGATAAATGCTGATGGATAAAGATGATCGAGATGGTCAAAATGGACAAAGTTGATCGGGGAAAAGTTTATGGCTGAACTTCAGGGTGAAGTTGCCTACGTATCCCAAAGATGGGAATCAAGCCTTACGTAGTTCAGGCTTAGGTTCACTCGGGTATTTTCACTCTCCTTTTACGCTCTAACTTTTGCCAATGTCGCCCTTTGCGGGTTTTCAACCTTGCGAGCTCAGTTTTTATATTTTCCAATTTTTTGTGCTCTAACTTTTGCCTAGGTCGCCCTCTCGGGTTTTCGGCCTAGCGAGCCTCTCAGGGGTAATATTTCTTCAACTTGTCCATGTTGATCGGTTGGGAGAACTCTAGGCCATCTAGATCCATCAGAACCACAGCTCCACCTGACCAGATAGCTTTGATGATGTAGGGACCAGTCCAATTGGGTTTGAACTTGCCCCTTGGGTCGTGGATGGGAGCTCTGTTGTCCTTGAGCACCAAATCTCCTTCCTTTAGATTCCTGGACGTAACTTTCTTGTTGAAAGCTCGGGCAATTCTGCGCTGATAGCCTTGAACATGGTACAGCGCTTTCAGTCTTCTCTCGTCAAAAAGCATGAGTTCCTCAAATCTGCTCTGCTGCCAATCTGCTTCGGCTATTTGACACTCAGCCAATACTCGTAACGACGGAACCTCAATCTCGATAGGTAGAACGGCCTCCATCCCATAAACCAATGAATACGGAGTCGCTCCGGTAGAAGTTCTGATTGAAGTCCTGTAGCCCCACAGAGCAAATGGCAGCTTATCTGGCTAATCCCGGTAGGTTTCCACCATCTTCTGCAGTATGTGTTTGATATTCTTGTTGGCGGCCTCGACCGCTCCGTTGGTTTGCGGCCGGTATATAGATGACTTATGGAAAGCCACGTTGTATTTCTCCAACAAGTCAATCACTTTCTTCTTGAAGTGGGAACCATTATCTGAAACGATCTCGTTCGGGACCCCATAGCGACAAATGATGTTGTTTCTGATAAACTTTGCAACGTGTGACGCCTTCAACACCGCATACGATTGGGCCTCGACCCACTTCGTGAAATAATCTATCGCAACCAGGATGAACTCATGCCCATTCGACCCCTTCGGAGTGACAGCCCCGATCACATCGATTCCCCATACTGAAAAAGGCCATGGCGAAGTCATGTTGTACAGCTTCGACGGCCGGATGTTCATGCGGTTTGCATGAATCTGACACTTGTGGCATCGCCGAACAAAACTAATACAATCCTCCTCCATGGTGGACCAGTAGTAACCCTGTCTGAGGATCTTCCGTGCTAGCATTACTCCGTTCATATGCACACCGCATTCTCCTCCATGGATGGCCTCCATCAGGCGCTTCGATTCCTCGACTTCAACACACAGCTTGTGCATTCCCAGATGACCTCTCTTATACAGCTTACCCCCACAGATGATGAACTGGACGGCCATTCTTCTGATTGCCCTTTTATCCTTGGCATTTACCCCTGGCGGGTATGCTTCTTTTTCCAAGAAATTCCAAATGTCATAATACCAGGGGTTTTCGTCTTGAACCTCATCTATAGCAGCGATCGACTCATAGGCTGGCGCAAATTTCTGGTCAATGACAACTGGACGCATCCGGATTCCAAACGGGATATCTATCATGGAAGATAGAGTTGCTAAAGAATCTGTGAACCTGTTGTTCTCTCTTGGAAGATGAGCAAAGTTTAGCTTTTCAAAACGAGGGATTAACAAGTCCAAGGTCTGGTGGTACATCATCATCTTTTCTTCTTTGACTTTCCAGTCTCCTTTTGCTTGAGACACAACAAGGTTCGAATCCCAGATGACGTCCAAACGTCTTGCCCCTAGTTCCAGGGCCGCTTCTAGGCCAGCAATGCACACCTCAAATTCCGCTTCATTGTTCGAGACTTTGAACCGGAGTTTGAAGGCTAGAGGGATACGGGAATTCTCGGGTGCTATCAGCAATACTCCTATCCCATACCCGTATTGATTTGATGCTCTGTCAAAGTACATCGTCCAATATTCGTCGTCGATGTGCAAAATGGCTTCATCTGGGAATAAGTACTCAACTGCTTCACCTCCTTCGACTGGATGATCGGCCAAGAACTCTGTCACTGCTCTTCCTTTGACTGACTTGCGTGTCACATATTCCAGATCGAATTCGGAGAGCAACAGCAGCCAACGAGCTAGCCTACCCGTAAGTACCGGTTTCTCGAAAAGGTATTTGATGGGATCCAGTCGTGAAACCAACATTACGGAGTGAGCTAACAAATAGTGCCGCAGCTTCCTGGTAGCCCATACCAAAGCTAAGCAAGCCTTCTCAAGCGGAGTGTAGCGAGTCTCGTAATCCAACATCTTCTTGCTCAGATAGTAGATGGCCCTCTCCACCTTATCCTCCGATTCTTGTGCGAGCATGCAGCCCATTGTAGTCTCAGTCACTAAAAGGTACAATATCAACGGTTTCCCCGGCTCTGGTGGCGACAACACGGGCGGGTTCTGTAAATATTTCTTGATCTGTTCAAAAGCAGCTTGGCATCGGCCGTCCCATTGGAATTTCTTGCCTTTCTTCAGGAGACCAAAAAGTGGTTCACAAGTCAAGGTTAATTTTGACATAAACCGTCTTATGAATTGCACTTTACCCAGAAAGCCTCGCACCTCCTTTTCAGTCCTTGGTGGTGGCATTTCCAAGATGGCCTTGATTTTTGAAGGGTCGACCTCGATGCCCCTTTGTGTAATCAGAAATCCCAGTATTTTTCCCGTTGTAACACCGAACGTACACTTCTGAGGATTTAGCCGCAACCGGAATTCCCTGATCCTTTGAAAGAACTTTTGCAAGGCGGTGTAGTGGCCCTCTCTTTCCTTGGACTTGACAATCATGTCGTCCACGCACAACTCAACCTCTTTGTGAATCATGTCGTGCAATATTGTGGTCGCGGCCCGTTGATAAGTAGCTCCGGCATTCTTCAACCCAAACGGCATTACTCTGTAGCAGTATGTTCCCCACGGGGTGGTGAATGCAGTCTTTTCTCTGTCTTCTGGTGCCATTACTATCTGATTGTACCCTGAGAAGCCATCCATGAATGAAAACAAAGCATGCCCTGCTGTGAAATCCACCAACTCTTCAATATGCGGCAAGGGGAAGTCGTCCTTCGGACTAGCTCTGTTCAAATCCCTGAAATCCACGCACACCCGGATCCTGCCATCTTTCTTCGGCACTGGAACGATGTTGGCCAACCAAGTCGGGTATTCGGATACTAGCAGGAAGCCTGCATTGATTTGCTTGGTGACCTCTTCCTTAATCTTGAGAGCCCAGTCCGGGCGGATCCTTCTGAGTTTCTGCTTGACAGGTCGGGCCTCGGGGTCAAGGGGGATCCGGTGCTATACAATCTCAGGATCGATCCCAGGCATGTCTTCGTAGGACCACGCGAAAACATCTTTGAGATCTTTTAGTAAAGCGACTAAGCGCTCGCGTTCCTCTGAAGACAACGTGGACCCGATCTGGACCAGCCACGGGTCCTCCTCAGTACCAATATTCACGGTAATGATTTCATCCGTTAAGGGTTTGACAAATCTCTCCTGCTCCTGCTCAATTAAACGTTGCAAAACTGGAGGAATTTCGTCCTCGTCGTTTTCATCAAAATTTTGAAAGTCTGAGTTTATGCAATAAATTAAGGGCACGGAAAAGTACTCAGAAACCACAGTTACTTGATTCTCATTAAGCACATCCAAATCGTCCGAGTTCTCGGTTACAACAGACTCAAATGAGAAAGAAAAAGACGACCTGGACATAACTGTGGCATCTGGGTTATCATCCCCAGGATTACCAGACTCAGACTCAGTCGAGCTGGAACCTGATTCCGACTCACAAGATTCGGTGGAATCAGATTCCGGCTCAATACCTGACCCGGTGTTGGTGGACAAAAATCCCTCCTCGTACTACCAAGTGAGAGAGGGTGTGATAGATGCATCCAAAATAGTCGCTGGAAGGCTTGCAGCCGTTTCATCCCCAATCATGGAAACCGAGGAGTTATCCCCCAAGCACTTTTGGTCAATCGAAGGATCTGAAAGTAGACATGCCAGTGCTACCCCCATCTCAAGTTCGGTGCTCTCGGAATCCACTGCCTTACACTGCCCAACCTCAGCTGATGGGTCTGTCTGCTCTTCGGCAACGTCATCCCCGGGTAGTTGCAAGTCGAAGAAGATCTCGAAACCAGGCACGCGCTTCCTCTCTGCGTTCAGCCATGGCTCTGGGAAGCCGCAAAATGGAAAGTCTTCCCCCTCTCGGACGAAGCGTCCGTTTAGGGTACCCCAAATGGGCCGATGCATTAATTCAAAAGGCTTCCCAGCCTTCTTTGCCCTGGCTCTCCCAGCTATCTCTTTACCCTTCCTCACCCAGTCCTCTTTGGTGGGCAGATAACCCAAGCCAATAGTGTGAGGGGTGTGTGGCACTTCGGCCAATGCTGCGACGCCCTTCCGGCCGCTCCTTCCCAATCCCATTCCGGGGATGTGTTGTAACTTGTTCATGAGGTAGACGAATTGATCACTGACGTACACCCCCTCATTCACAGCCATAATATTCTGCACCACTCGAGCCTCAGCCAAAGTGAACCCTGATAAGAACACATCCTCAGTGCCATGCTCGATTTCCAAGACTGGTGTGGACACTTCCGGCGGCGGATGGATTGATGAATTCCCGAAGACAATAGCCACCCCCTTCCCATGAGGGTACTTCAACATCTGGTGTAAAGTGGAAGAGACTGCCTTGACCTGGTGCAACCACGGTCGCCCCAAAAGTAGGTTGAAGGTTGCGGGAACGTCCAAGACATGGAATTCAATGTTGTGTTGTCCGGGACCAACCTGGGTTTGAATTTTGGCAGTCCCCATCACTTCCCTGCTAGTATTATCGTATGCTCTGATCACTTGAGTAGTCGACACGAAGTCTGCGGGCTTCAACCCGATTGCATACGCTGTTCTGGTTGGGCAGACATTGATGGCGGACCCGGTATCAACAGGTACCACCGGTATCCACTTATCTCTACATTCCACGGAAATGTAGAGGGGTTTGTTGTGATTTGTGCCCTCAGGCGGTAGTTCTTTGTCTGAAAAGGTTAATGTCGGGGAACCTCCTCCCAGAAAAACTAGCCCAACCAGCTGTTCTGGTGTAGTATCTATGGAGAGTTTGGACTTATCCATAGCAGATAAGACAGCCTATCTATGTACTCGCGACGCCATAAGCAGTCCCCAGATGGAGATGTCTGCTTGTATCTTCTTTAGCTATTTTAGTACAGCTTCCTCTTCGATCTGTTTCTCCTTCTGTTTCTTAGCTTCTTTATCCTTCCCAGATGCCTTGGGTTGGTCTAGGTGCGGGGGCTTGAAGTACTGCCCACTTTTTGTTATGTGATCAACCTCATCGAGGTACCAGGTGTCGTCTGGCCGATTGTCTCCCCAGTCTTCGTCTATGTGGGCAAGACATAAGTCATCGTCTTCCCACCACATTCCGCTGGCATTCAGAAGGCACCTATCTAGCTCGGGCATGTTTGTACTCACAGCACTTTCAGCCTTCATGCTCACAGCATCCTCTGTTCTTGTGCCTGCAGCACTTCCTATCCCCTCATGGATTTTGGCTTTCCCGGTTCTCTCAGAACCCTGTTGTTCTACTTGCGTTAGTGTAGTTTGTTGTTCAACTTTCCTTGCATCCACAATGCTTCTGTCCTGAGCGAAATTCTTTGTACCGGCGCTCTCCGGCAATGTAACCTGACTTCCGGCCTTTCCGGCCACAGCTGATACTCTTGCCCCTGCCAGGCCCTATTCTGGTTGGGATTCTTCCACCACATCTAGTTGATCATCCAGCCATCCAGTGGCCTCTGCCGATTCCTCATAGTCAAACCAGTTGACTGCCGCATCTCCTGATTCTTGGTCATCGAAAAATTGCAGGTTGGCAAAGTCCTCCTCTACAGCTGTCAGATCATTTGCTCCTTGCTTAAATCCGTCCCCCTGGATCACACACAACTCTTCCTTCTCTGGCAATTCTATACCCAGTCCAATCTGGCTTGTTGACAAGATGTACTCACTTGGATCGTAGGCTTCCCCAGTAAAACTCGGTTCAATCCCAGACTCAACAATCCCATTCTTTCCTGAAGTCTGCCCTGCCCCATCTTCGATGGTCACCACCGTCGGCTCTGGTTGGGTTGTGGAGATGTCCAACATGCACGAGAAGTCAGTGCAGTCGGAAAGGAGAACCTCCGGCTTAGGTAGATGGGTGGGGGTAATATAGATGCTAGGATCGTAAGACACGATCCCAATCTGGATAAGATTGACTCTTTTGGGAGGTGGAGCTTGGTTGTGTGTAGGGAGGGGGTTGGTTGTGACGTTGGGCTTTTCTGGCGGCAAAATCACATTTTTGTCAACGAGGTCTTGAATCTCGTGACGCAGCCTGAAACATTGGTCAGTATCATGACCATGCTGCTGGTGATATGCACAGTACTTGGCTGGGCTGTGAGAGGGAGGGAGTGGATTCGGCAATGGCCTCGGCTCTAGGGGTTTTAGATGCCCCTTTCTGATCAAGACCCCCAGAGCCTTAGACAAAGGCATGTACAGTGGGGTGAAGGTTCTTTGGCCTCTGGGCTGGTATTTAGTGGTCTGGGTATTACTTCCGGATGCACCGGAGAAGGGTGTGGCTGCCATGGGCCTTGGAAGGGGAGGGGGAATGGTGGCGACTATGCTGACCTCCGAAGCTCTTGTGGTTGCAGCGCCACTTGGGCCTGCGTTATTGTTGCGGTTAAATGTTCTCTGGGGTTGCTCCCTATCCTGGTCAATCAGACCTTGCTTCATCGCATCTTCGATTTGTACCCCCATCTCATGTAGATCCGAAAAGGTGGGAAAGGGGAGCACAATCATCTTCTGCATCAATTTTGGTTGGAGATTGCGCACAATCATCCGGATTTGGTCCTTATCAGTGGGCCTCAAAGTCATCATCGATGCCTTCACCCTCCACCGAGTTACGAAATCTGAGAAAGTCTCCTTAGCCTCCTGCCTTGTTGTTTCGAGATCACGAGTTGTAATCTCGATCTGGGTATTGTACGAGTACTGTGCGACAAAGGCCTCAGCCATTTCATCCCAATTTCTCTTTACCTCATCTTCCAACTTTGCGTACCAGATAGCGGCCACACCCGACAAGGTTCGGCCGAACAGTGAAAGCTTTTGTGCTCGGGTTAGGCCCATTGGCCGCAGTATATCTGAGAATAACCGGAGGTGGACCATGGGATCTCCGGATCCGTCGAAACGATCAATCTGCGGCATCTTGAATCTATCTGGCAAAGTTACGGCCACATCGGTATATCCGTCCTCGATATCCGGAGTAGCCTTTATCCCTTGTGATTTCTTGAAAAGCTTCTCGAGCTTGCTCAGTTTCAGAGCTGTATGGTCTATTTCGAATTCGAAAGGAAAGTCCGGGTGGTTGGGTGTGTGGGTTTTGGACAGTTGAGGTGGAAGCGGGGGCGGAGCCGGTCCCGTTGCAAGGTCCGTGTCCTCTTGGATGTTCTGGATGTTGGGTAAGGTGTTCTGGATGTTGGGTAAGGTGTTCTGGGTGTTTGGCAGAGCATTCTGGACAGTAGGTGCTTGCTCGGGTAATAGGACCCCTGGTGGAGGAGGAACTTGATGTGAGGCCGATGCTGCATTTTGCTGTTGCAGTCTAGTGATTAGCTCGGCCTGCTAAGCCATGACTGTGGCCTGTTGTTTAGAGAACTCTGCTTGGCGGGCGGCGTCCTCCTGCATTTGTTTCATGCTCTCTTGGAGCTGGCGCATCATTTCCTCCATTCCGGCTACACTCTGTTGATCCTGCTGACTGACGGGTATGTGTATTTCTATGGCAGAAACTAAAACCTCAGCCCGACTGTTCACTGCTAAGGTAGACCACTGTTCTGGTAACCTCTGCTCAGACACACTGCGTCTTCTTGGCCTTCTTCTGACAACTGGGGGTAGAGAATGAAACACTGGCTGTCCGTCAACCAGATCCTCGGATCGATTGAGTCGGCGACCTCTTGTCCAAAGTGCTTAGGGAATATCTACTGGGTCGGAAGCAATTGTGCTAGAACTGCCCTAGTAAAAAGATAAATAAAGCAATAAATAAACAGATAAACGGACAGTATAACAGCTTAAAGTAAATGCATGACACACAGCCGGGCATAACAATACATGGTCGATATAGCTAAATACACACTGTTCTCCAACACTGATCATTATCCCTGAATCACTGTCCCCAAAACTGAATCTCTGATACCCGCCGATAACTGATTCTCAAATACTGACTGATGCCCGCAGGCCTGATGCCCAAAACTCATAAACTGATACATGCATTTCCCTGTAGAGACGCACTCTAAAAGCACATAGCAGATAAGTGAGAGCCAAAACACCCCTATGTTGGGGTAGGGTTTTCCCTGTCCTATTTTGTCAGGAGCTAGGGTTTCACTACGCACGCAGCGGATTCAAATAACCTATAAACGGGTAAGCAACCTGTCCTAGTTTGGAATGGTCACTATGGATCCGAATATGCACTAGGTCGAATGGTCAAAAGGGTGCCCCGGTAAAACCGGGGTTTGTGTTCCCATACTGGCAGAGCCCACAACCGGTCAGCCTTATGGTCATGCCTTAACAAGACAAGCCTCCGGCAAACCGTTCAGGAATAGCAGATGGCAAACACGGTGTCCTAGGCGCACCAATGCAAATGCAATGCAAAGAAACACATAAGTGTAGTCAAAACCAGATGTCATGAGTTCGAGTCAAGTTCTCTAAATCCCCAGCAGAGTTGCCAGAAACTGTAGACGTCCCCGAACGCCCCGGGAGGAACGAGTCCCCCCCCCCCCCGTTTCGTTCGATATTGGGCTCACTACAGCTCAGGACTCTCAAATTGTCACGGTTCTACGTCTGAACCAAAGAGTCTAAATCCGAAAAATCGTTTTGAGAAAAAAGATTTTTTGAAAAAAGTGCCAAACATGGACTACTTTGCCAGATACAGAGTCGCCATCTAAATATTTTATTTTGGGGAAATTTAGGAAACCCTGACTCGTTTGCCTAAGGCCACATGTCCGTCATCACCAAAGTTACCTCGGCTCGGGAACTTGGGTACGATTGGGGAAGGTCACTTCGTGAGCACCCCCGCTCGCCCGATCAAAGATCGGCCTCTACTAACCATGATATCTAGTTTTGAAAACTTTATGCGTTCTTATTCCGGTTATTAGCCTAGATTTACTATGTGATGCGCACAGCATACTAGTATAGACTGGATCGCCTGAATTGGAACAAAACATTTCATGTTTGTTTATTTGAAGATGGTTTGATGGTGCTACCCGCAAGTAGGCTAAGACGTGGATTTGCCACCCTCGGGTGGGCTTAGAAAAACATGATTTTGCCACTATCTAGTGGGCTTGAAACACACATTTGATGAATTGTTCCAATTCAAATAACCCAACCTTCACCCATAGGCATTCAAGCAGTTATATCACATAAGCATATAGCCTCATGGTAAGCATGCTATTCATGGCAGTCACTCACACGCATGCAAGGATGCTAAAGCATAAAACTTACCGAGTACTCCAAGCCAAAACAGAAGCTAGGTTAGAAATCCATGCATGATCCTAACTATACAGAAATGCCTAATGCAACACATGCAAAAATGCAACTATAACAGGCTCGGCTATTCTAAACATGGCATATGAAATGCTACAACTAACATGTATTCATCTTGGAATTGAAAATACAATGCAGTTAGTATGATGCGCCGAGCCCGGTGCATGCAAAACAGATGAATGAATGCAAACATGCTATCATACTGTATGCTAATTGAAACATGCCCTAATCTAACCATCATAAGCGGGTAAATAAAAGGGAGAAAGACGTGGGGTTGGAAGACATACATCACACACACGCACACTTATTACAACATTGCCCTCACGTAGAGGGTCCGAATAAATAATACAGTCCCAAATGAATAAATAATACAGTCCTGAATAAATACAGAATCCTAATTAATTAACAAATTAAACTAAGAAAGCTATAAACTGGCATGCAAGCCAGGGACTGCCTCGGCTCTGATGAATGATGTATGTTTGGGCTGCCTTGCGCGGAAATCCACTGGGATGCCCCAATTAGCCTCTGTTTTGCAATTATTCTTGGAAAGCGCGCCAAGCTCTGGAAGGTTGCTAATTCTTGATTTGCTGCAACAGAGAGCAGGAAAGGGGCATAGCAATGTATTTTCACATATGTATGCATGTCTCGATCCTCGTGCCACCAATCACGCATCTCGATGTATGATGGCCGGGGGGTCGAATTGCACAACTCAATATAAAATGAATGCACATATAAACACAACAAAACCTAAACTCCATCATGGATAATCCGGAGTGTTGGTGACTGGGAATTAAGACACGTTTCGTCACTCGAAGTACGAAACGTCCCTCGTTTCCCGTGCTCGGGCTAACTCCTATCCCAAGCACAATGCAATATGCATGACATGCATGAATGCGACTAATATACAACCTAGCATGCACAATGCTATGAAATGGCATACACGATGCACAGCATGCACAATGCTATGAAATGGCATACACGATGCACAAGGTAACATGACATACACGATGCGCTAACATACAACCTAGCATACACAATGCTATGAAATGAAATGGCATACACAATGAAATATGGGCTTACACCAACATGAGTGGACCTCAGCCACACTCACATAAGAGGCCATGAGATGAAAATGAGACAACTCGGAATGCGTACACACATGCACGCAAACCGAGGACCGAACCTAAGGCACCAAATGCCACTCTAACAAGACATGGCAAGGCATGAAACATGGTATGCAAACATGCAAATTTCAGCGCTAAAATATGACCCAAAACAGCCCCGAATCATGGAAACATGGCACCCGATGCATGGAATGGGACCCGAAATGCAAAACTAGGCATACGCAATGGCCTATAGCTATACAAAACATGCACTATTTGATCATGAAATGTGAAGACAGATTCAAGGCAGCCCCAAAACAAGCATGTTTACAGTTTTAATCAAGGCCAAACAATGAACACAAATGGGGCTAAGCTAGCATGCGAAAATGACCCTAAATGTGAGACAAAGAAGCAAGCCACAGCTTCTGACCCCAAAAAAGAGAGGGCCCTTCAACAATGTTGAAGAGGGGCCCAAAAAATGTCATTTTTCAGTTTATGATCAAACCCAAAACAGTGCACAAGCATGCTCAAAATACTATGTAAAACAAGGCCAAAAAGAGAGCTATAACACAAAGTACAAAAAGGATGCCTCAAACAGTAAAATACCCTTAATGAAACATGAAGAGGGGGTCAAAATAAGCCCATTTATAGTTCGGACCAGAGCCCAAAAACCGAAGCACAAGAGGCTAACAAATCATGCAAAAATGGAGCCAAAAGAGAGATACAAAGGCAAGTGGAAAATGGAAGCCTCAAACAGTGATGAGACCTTCAACAATGTTGAAGAATGGCTCAAAATAAGCCACTTTACAGTTTATAAAAGAGCTCAAAACAGTTTATACATAGGCCTAAAATACTATGCAAGGAGATGGCATAAAAGAAAGGTAAAGAAGCAAGTGCCACAAGGAAGCCTCAAACAGTGAGAGGCCCTCAAACAAACATGAAATAGAGCTCAAAAAAATTCTATTTTCAGTTAGGGTCGGAGCTCAAAAGAGTAAGCACAAGGAGCTAGAGTATGAACCAAGAAAAGGGTCAAAAAGGAGAGAAGAGGACTTACCCTTGAAGACTACTCTTTGACAGCCTTTTGGACCAAAATGCAGCACTCCTAGGCTCTGAAGAACAACCTCAAGCTGCTGGAATGGAGGATGGAAGGGTGGGGCTATGGGTTGGTAAAGAAATAGGTGTAGAACTTGAGAGGTTTGAAGCTTGGAAGTGTAGAGGGAGAGAGATACAATAGGGGAGCTCAAGGGTGATTTTTCTAACCCTTATTATAGAGCTAGGAGGCTGGTTTTATAGGCAAAAGAGGGGGAGAAAAGGGGGGAGAAATGGGAGGGAAAACAATTCAAGTTTCCTCCCAAAAAGTTGGCCCCCCGGATACAAAATCTGGGGGGGAAAGAGATACATATTTGAACTGTATCAGTGGAGGGGGTCATGGCCGGCTGGTTATTGAGGTTGCAGGTGGCCGGCCGGCTCTTCCCATGGCCGGCCGGCCAAGGGTCAAAAGGTTCAATGAGGATTAGTGGCCGGCCATACCAAAAAAGGAGCCTCTCATGTGTGCACAACACAATCATGTGGTCAAAAACTGGAGATAGTGAACCAGGAGAGAGAACAACCCACTTTTCAATGGGATTCAAAAGGTTCAAAAGCAATTACTGGCCGGCCACCAAATATTGGTGGCCTCCCAGATGTGTATATCACAAATATGGGATTTAGGGTTCAAGAAAATGGCCCAAGGGTGGTCAACATTGGCTTTGAAGTGAGAAAAAAACGGGCGACGGAGGGCGATGAAGGGATAAAGTTGGCTGACAGAACAATTACTAGTCTCCCACCCTTCTACGGCCTTCTTACCAATGAAACAGAGGTCCCTGCCAAAAATAAACTCAAACCGATGCAAAACGAAGGTTCGGGGGCCGAAACGCGCAGCTCGAGGCCCCGAAAACTGACTGTTAGGCACCGGGAGTGATGTTCGACCACGAAGTCGGTTTCTCGGGCCACAGTGTCCCTCAAAAGGGAGCAAACAAGATGTATGCCAAAATCCGGAGCAAATGGAGGTGATTAAGCGGTCCCGAACCGAGGCACATGGGCAACGGCTCCGAAAAATCGGAAACCGAACTCCAAACGGGAAAAATGGCCTACGACCACGAAACGTAGCCTACGGCCACTGAGAGATGATCTACGGGACCTCTCCCTCCCTTCGAGAAGAGAAAATAGAGAAAACAGAGCCTGATTCGTAAACCGAGGCAAAGCACAAAAGAGTCCGGAAGTCCGGAGGCAAGGCTCGCAGCCGAGACTCTGAAACTTCTGAACGAGCACGATATGCAACATCACCAAGCGCTCAATCGATGACGTCTGAGTCTTAAGGTCGGTCAAAAATGGGGTGTCTACACATACATGCCACCATGGTTCTGCCAGTCAACTTTCACTAATGGAATCTCTTTGTTTCTCAACTTCTTGATCCGTCTGTTCACAATCTGAATGGGTCGTTCTTCATAAGTGTAGTCATCACTTAGCACTACACGGGTAGGCTCAATTACGTGGAAGGGATCCCGAAGGTATTCCCTCAACATTGAAATATGGAACACGTTATGCATATGCTCCATTTCAGGAGGAAGCGCTACTTGATACGCCACCAGATTAATTTTCTCAATAATCTCATACGATCTGACATATCGCAGCGCTAACTTGCCTTTAACTCCAAAACGAGTCTGGCCCTTCATCGGTGTCACTTTTATAAACACGTGATTACCTACTTCATATTCTCTGTCTCGCCTTCGGACATCCGCATGACTTTTCTGTCGGCTCTGTGCTGTTTTTAGTCTCTGTTGGATCAGTTTTACTTTTTTTGTAGTTTCATACACAATCTCGGGCCTAAGCAAAGGCCCATCTCCAACTTCTGCCCAGCAAATCAGAGATCGACATTTCCTGCCATACAATGCCTCGAAAGGCGCCATACCAATACTTGAATGGAAGCTGTTGTTGTAGGCAAATTCAGCTAAGGGTAGATGGCTTTCCCAATTTCCCTGGAAATCAAGAACACACATCCGCAGTAGATCCTCTAGAGTTTGGATGGTTCTTTCTTACTGGCCATCTGTCTGAGGATGGTAGGCACTACTCAGTTTCAATTCAATACCTAATGCAGTTTGCAGGCTTTGCCAGAATCTTGATGTAAACTTCGAGTCCCTATCAGAAACAATGGACACAGGCACTCCATGCAATCTAACAATCTCATCAATATAGATTACAGCCAATTTGTCCACATTATAAATTGTTTTAACAGGTAAGAAATGAGCAGATTTAGTCAATCTATCAACAATAACCCAAATTGAATCCATACTTTTACTGGAGCGAGGCAATCCAACAATAAAATCCATGGTGATATGTTCCTATTTCCACTCCGGTATGGGTAAGGGTTGTAGTAACCCTGCGGGTCGTTGATGTTCCGCTTTGACTTGTTGGCAATGAAGACATTTTGATACAAAATCAGCAATTTCTTTCTTTATTCCCGGCCACCAGAAATTCAATTTCAAGTCTTGGTACATTTTCGTATTTCCTGGGTGGATAGACAATTTTGAATTGTGGCTTTCTTGCAGAATTCTTCTTTTCAGTTCAGAATCACTCGGTACGTACAATCTTCCCTGAAATTTCAACACATTATTCTCAAATTTGAAATCCGACCTCGGTTTGGATTCCCGTTCTTCGATGATCTTCTTCAAGAAGTCATCCTGTTGTTGTTTCTCTTTAATTTCTTCAATCAGTGCCGGTTGAGCAGAAATAGCAGCAATTGTTCCACCTTTTTCTCATAAAACAATCTCAATTTCTGATTTCTCAAGGTCACAAAGCAACTCTTTCTGTCCGGTGAGTAAACAGACTAAGTTTCCAATCGATTTCCGACTCAGTGCATCGGCAACGGTGTTAGCTTTTCCCGGATGATACAAAATCTGTAGATCATAATCTTTTATCAATTCTAACCATCTCCACTGCCTCATATTCAGTTCTTTCTGTGTGAAGAAGTATTTCAAACTCTTGTGGTCTGTATACACCTCACATGTCGCCCCATAAAGGTAGTGACGCTAGATTTTCAGTGCAAACACTACTGCAGCAAGTTCTAAATCATGGGTCGGGTAGTTCTTTTCATGCGGTCTCAGTTGTCAGGAAGCATAGGCAATAACTCTTCCATTCTGCATTAAAACACATCCCAAACCCTTAGGAGAAGCATCACTAAAAATGGTAAAACCATCCGTACCTGAAGGTAGGGTAAGAACCGGTGCAGTCACAAGTCGAGTTTTCAACTCTTGGAATGCTGATTCTCTTTGGTCAGTCCAGTCAAATGATATCCCTTTCTGAGTCAACTGTGTCAGTGGTAAGGCAATTTTGGAGAAGTCTTTGACAAATCTTCTGTAATACCCGGCTAACCCCAAAAAGTTTCGAACTTCTGTAACATTTGTTGGTCTAGGCCAATTTACCACGACTTCAACTTTCTGTGGGTCAACTGAAATACCATCTCTACTAATAACATGTCCCAAAAACATAACATGATCAAGCCAAAATTCACATTTACTCAATTTCTCATACAATTTCTGTTCTCTTAGGGTCTGTAAGGCAAGTCTTACATGATGTTCATGTTCTTCTCTACTTTTAGAATAAATCAGAATGTCGTCTATAAATACAATAATAAAGTTATCGAGGAATGGTTTAAAAATTCTGTTCATAGGGTCCATAAATGCAGCAGGTGCATTGGTAACTCCGAAAGGCATAACTAAGAATTCGTAATGTCCATACCTCGTTCGAAAAGTAGTTTTGTCAATGTCCTCTGGTTTAACTTTCAGCTGATGATATCCGGATCTGAGATCAATCTTAGAGAACACTTGAGCACCTTGTAACTGATCAAATAAGTCATCAATATGCGGCAATGGATATTTATTTTTCACAATTACCTTGTTCAGTTCACGGTAGTCAATACAAAGTCTCAGTGAGCTGTCTTTCTTTTTCACAAACAAGACAGGTGCGCCCCATGGAGAGGTACTGGGCCTGATGAACTTCTTATCTAACAGTTCTTGCAGTTGTACTTGCAATTCTTTCAGTTCAGTCGGAGCCATTCGGTAAGGAGCTTTAGATACTGGCTGTGTACCCAGAATCACATCAACGGTGAACTCAATCTCCCTATCAATCAAATCCCCTAGCAGATCATCTGGGAAAACATCTGGGAATTCTCTGACTATAGGAATACTGTTCACATCAGTTTTATCATCAGTAGGTAAAGTCAATACAGAACATAGATACCCTTTACACCCCCTTTTAATAAATTTAAGAGCTTTCATGGATGAAATTAGGTATGGGGGAGGTACTACTCCTACTCCGTTAAACACAAATTCAGGTAGTCTGACTGGACGAAAAATAACTTGTTTTGTTACACAATCTATGGTAGCATGGTATTTTGTTAACCAGTCCATTCCCAATATCACGTCAAAATGATCAATGTTCAGAGGCAGTAAATCAATATACAAATGCATATCCCCAACAATAATTTCCGAATATCACGCTCAAGCGAACTGTAAAATAGTGTAAAGTGCTAGATGCATGAATATCACGCTCGAGCGCCAGTCACTCCGCTCGAGCGTGAGTCCAAAATCTGGAATTTCCAGATTTGAACCTCCAGCTCAAAAACAAGTTTCAATGTACCAAATTCGATCCTTTTGGGCTAATTTTCTGGAAAACACTTCAAAACTTATAATATAACATGTTTCAAAGATCAATTTGAGAAATCAAAGCCCAAAGGTAGTTTAATTAAATCTAATTTCAAACCAATTTTCATGAACATAACTCAAACATGACATGCATGAGTTTAAACCAATTCAAAGCTTCAATTATTTGCTCAAATGAGCCTCAACTTCCAAAAACAAGATGAAAACATGGACTATAACAATAATATGAACATGCATGTACCAAATTCCATGTAATCAACCTCAAAATGCAACAATGTAGATATGCATGCATGATATATGCTACAATTCAACATATTAAGCAAATTTTGACTCCAATTTCCAATATAACAAGAATCAATCAAGAACTAACTTAAAGACAAGTTTAAGAAGGTGGATTCTCTACCTTAGATCTTGAATATCAAGTGTAGGAAGCTCAAATATGAAATCAACCTTCAATTTCTTTAATTCACCAAGCAATTCACAAGATGGACTTCAATTTCTCTCACTCTCTCTCTCTCTTAGTCGGTTGAGGGCTCAAGAATGGTTGAACAAATGTTTTGTTTGAAAGTAATAATGCTCAACATGTATAACCTAAATGGTCCACCAACATGGCAATATGGTAAATAAGGCAACTTGTGTAATTTAACTTATTTTAATCTAATTTAATCATACCAAATCCAAATTCAAGTAATTATACCATAAAATCCTATAAATTCTAATCATCACATAACACTAATCCATTCCTGGTTTGGCCACCGATAAAGCCTTCAATTTGCAGTTTAAACATAAAACATGAACAGATAGTTTAACAGTCGAATAGATAGAAATGCACTTAAACAGATACAGACAATCAATCAGTTCAGGATTTTAGTCAATTCAGTCAATTATCATAATCAGTCTCAGTTTAACAGTAATTAGTGGTTTATCAGTAAACAGTGGTGAGGGTTGTCATAGTAGGAGCAAAGAATAAGTAATCCAGAGCTTTCAACAGTCAGATTTCTACAAGCATAAGATGAGCCAGTACTGGGACATCGGTTGGATGAGCTTCAAGTATAAGGTGCAAGAGCTGTTCACAAATGTGGACTTCAGTTTGGTGAAAGTAGGAGAGGATGACGTCGCCCAGACTTCTCTCGATGAGGGGATGGAATAAGAAGATCTTGCGTCCAGCGAAGGGGAATGAGGGTTGGGTGTTTTTCCTACTTTTTATTTTTTTATTTTTTTCATTATTTTGTTTTTTGTAATGAAGTGAATGTAATTTCTGTAATAAAGTGTATAATGGTGCAAGTTGTTAATAAATAAAGATGCCAGTTCTATTTTGGTTTGTTGTTGTTGTTGTTTTTTTTTTTTTTTTTTTGAATAGTAAAATTGTTAATAAAGTGTATGAATGGTAAAATTGGACAAGTAATCTAACTTGAATGAATGGTAAAAATGACATGGGATAAGAATGAACTGAGATTTAACTAAGTAGTGGCGCTATGTACAACTCAGTTTGACTGGGTGCTTCTCGTGCAGTGTGGGTGGGACTTGGAGGGGTCACTCAAACTGGCTGAGCTCTGCATGCTCAATCTGGCTAAGACTTGGAGGGGTCAGTCGGGCTGAGGCTTGGCTTAACTCAGTTTGGCTGAGCTCTTCGTGCTCAGTCTAGCTGAGGTTTGGAAGGCTCAGTCGGGCTAAGGCTTAGCTTAACTTAGTCTGGCTAAGCTCTTCATGCTCAGTCTGGTTGAGACTTGGAGGGGTCAGTCGGGCTGAGGCTTGGCTTAACTCCGTATGGATGAGCTCTTCATGTTCAGTGTAACTGAGGCTTGTCTTAACTCAGTCTGGCTAAGCTCTTCATGCTTAGTCTGGCTGAGACTTGGAGGGATCAGTCGGGCTGAGGCTTGGCTTAACTTAGTCTGGCTGAGCTCTTCATGCTCAGTCTGGCTGAGGCTTGGCTTAACTTAATCTGGCTGAGCTTTTCATGCTCAGTCTGGCTGAGACTTAGAGGGCTCAGTCGGGCTAAGGCTTAGTTTAACACAATCTGGCTGAGACTTAGAGGGCTCAGTCTGGCTGAGACTTAGTCTAAAACTTGTCATTGAAGCGTAATACAGATAATAGAGATGTGAAATTGTTGTCATTAAGGCACAGTTTGTTGATCACAAATTTACACCGTGTATGGAAAGGGCAAAAATAAACAAGTGTTCAAATCGGCAAAAGAAAACATACGACAATTGAATGATACAAAAACAGGAGACACCATTTTACTGGAAATAACGCTTCAAGTGTTCGTCATTCCATGGATAGAGGAGGTCTCTGCCTTCCATATCTTGGAGACAGTAAATACTCGGGCGGGGTCTGGCCTTGACAACATAAGGTCCTTCCCATTTGGCTGCTAGCTTGCCCTCGGTCAAGTTTTTAGTGGCAAGGGTTGCTTCGCGCAAAACGAGGTCTCCTACTGTGAACTATCGGGGTCGGACTTTGCAGTTATAATGTGTTCTCATTTTTTGCTGATATGATGCCCGTCTAACAGCAATTGCCTCTCAAAGCTCTTCAATTAGGTCCAGGTTAGCCCGACACAACTCTTCGTTTAGTTCTAGATTCGGATGTAAAACCCGAGGGGTCGGCAGGCCGATTTCCACTAGAATAACTACCTCGGCGCCGTATGTTAGGGGAAAAGGGGTCTCCCCAGTGGGGGTTCGAACTGTCATTCGATAAGCCCAGAGTACGTTCGGTAATTTCTCAGTCCAGAGTCCTTTGGCGGCTTCCAACTTAGTCTTGTTGATCTTCAAAAGGGAGCGATTAGTGACAACCTGCCCATTGGCTTGGGGATGGCTTGGGAAAGAGAAACATGGTCTAATGTTGAGCTCTTCACAAAATTTCCTGAACTTGGCATTGTCAAATTGTTTGCCATTGTCCGAAACAATGGCTTGGGGGATTCCAAATCGGCGCACGATCGATTGCCAGATGAACCTGGTAGTGTTTCGCTCAGTAATTGTAGTAATGGGTTCTGCTTCCACTCTTTTGGTGAAGTAGTCAATGGAAACCGCAGCGAACTTGGTTTGGCTCCTATCGGTGGGCAAAGGACCGACTAAGTCGATGCCCCACTTAGCAAAGGGGTAAGGACTGCTAAGTGTAATCAGTTCTGCTGGTGGAGCATGGGAGATATTGGCAAAGTGTTTGCATTTATCACATTTAAGCACAAATTC
Source organism: Camellia sinensis (assembly GCF_055761805.1). Classification (NCBI taxonomy): domain Eukaryota; kingdom Viridiplantae; phylum Streptophyta; class Magnoliopsida; order Ericales; family Theaceae; genus Camellia; species Camellia sinensis. Next base: position 188,987,592 of record NC_138961.1, on the reverse strand, counting down.
GCTGGCATCTTGATTGAGCGTGGGCCAAAAGTGGCTGGTGCGGAGGATTTTATGGGCCAGAGATCTTTCACCCAAATGATTACTGCAAATGCCCTCGTGGACTTCTCTCATCACATAGGTCGCTTGAGCAGGACTGAGACACCTGAGGTATAGGCGTAAGAATCCCCGTTTATATAGTAGGCTGCTGATAAGGATGTAATTAGACGACTGGGCTTTGACTTTAGCGGCCTGCTGTTTATCTTCTAGCAACTCCCCTCGTGTCAAAAATGGAATAATGTCTTGAGCCCATGGGATAGGTTCGTTCTAGAGGAAGTGGACCTCCTGTGGGTTTGGTGAAGTCGCCGAATGGGTCAGGTATTCAATGTGGATGCCATGGCTGAAGTCTGACTGCTCGGCCGAGGCTAATTGAGCCATTTCGTCTGCCTTAGAGTTTTCTGACCTAAGGATGTGTCTGATCTAGAAAGTATTGAAGAGGCAGACAAAAGGAAGGGCAATGTCCCTGTATGCTCGCATCGTCTCCTCTTTTGCGTCGAACTCTCCAGTAATCTATCCAGCAATCAATTGGGAATCATTGAATACTTGAATATGGCTTACACCAATGTCTCTGGCTAGTCAAAGACCTGTTATCAAGGCCTCATACTCGGCCTCATTATTGCTTGCGTCAAACAGGAAACGGAGGGCACACTTGAAGTACTCACCCTCTAGGGTGGTGAGGATTAGACCGGCTCTACTACCCTTTTTGCGGAATAAACCATCAACACTAAGGGTCTAGGAGTGGGGGTCTTCTGTATCAATGGTGAAGTGTGCTGGCGGAGGAGGTATGCTTGGAATGAGATTGGTGAACTCTAAGATAAAATCGGGGACAGCCTGGCCTTTGATCGCTGTTCAAGATCGGTAAGAGATTTCAAATTGAATTAGCTCGACGAACTATTGCGTAAGTCTTCCTGACGATTCTGGTTATTGCATGACTTTTTTCAGAGGCTGGTCAGTGAGAACCACTATGGAGTGAGCTTAGAAATAAGGTTGAAGGCATCTGGAGGCTACAACCAAGGCGAGGGCCATTTTTTCTAACAGAGCGTAGTTCTGTTCTGCCCCCTGAAAGTGCGGCTAATGTAGTAGACTGGACGTTGTACTGAGCCGTCTTCTTTGAGGAAGGCAACACTGACAGTAGTGTTTGACACAGCTAAGTAGAGGAAGAGGGTTTCGCCTGGCAGTGCTTAAGAGAGGTAAGGAGGGTTAGCCATGCACTGCTTCAGTTGTTGAAAGGCCTCCTTAGATTCGGTACTCCATTCGAACGCTTGTCGGAGGACTTTAAAAATAGAAGACACTTGTCGGTTGTTCTGGAAATAAAACGGTTGAGGGCGACAACTCTGCCCATGAGCCGTTGAACCTCTATGACCGTTCTGGGAGACCGCATTTCTATTAGGACCTTGATCTTTCCGGGGTTAGCCTCAATGTCTCGTTGGCTAACCATGAAGCCTAAGAACTTTCTAGATCCCACGCTGAAGGCGCACTTCTCCGGATTCAGCGTCATCTGATATTTACATAAGGTTTTGAAGGTCTCTCACAGGTCTGCCAAGTGATCGGATGAGAGTTTACTTTTGACTAAAATGTCATCAACGTAGACTTCTATGTTTTGACCTATCTGGTGTTGAAAAACGGCATTAACCAGGCGTTGGTAAGTTACTCCGTCATTCTTCAAGCCGAATGGCATAACACGATAGTGAGAAGTTCCTCTGTCGGTGACAAAGGAGGTGTACTCCAGGTCGGCCGGGTGCATCAGGATTTGGTTGTAGCCGGAGAAGGCATCCATGAAGCTAAGCATCTGATGTCCTGTAATTGCGTCGACCAATAGATCTATCCGGAGGAGGGGATATCTATCTTTGGGACAAGCCCGATTGAGGTCGGAATAGTCAACGTAGAGTCGCCATTTGCCATTATTTTTGCAGACCAAGACCACAATCGACAGCTACCTGGGATAGTTCACATTTTTTATGAACTGTGCCTTCAGTAGTTTGTCCACCTCGGTGGCAATGAGGGTATTGCGTTCTGGGTGAAAAATATGTTGCCTCTATCGGAAAGGTCAGAAGTGGGGCTCAATACTGAGATGATGAGTAATAAAAGAGGGATCGATACTTGGCATGTCCAAATGGGTCTAAGCGAAAACATCGTTGTGCTCTGCTAAGAGAGCCGTGAGATCAACCTTGGCCTGAGAGGACAGTTGGCTACCAATCTTGGCTGTTTTGGCTGAATCGGTAGGATCAATAGGCACTTCGACAAGTTCCTCACTGGTTTCCCTCTAACTAACTCCTCATCATCTCTGACGTCGAGACCTTCGATGATCATATCCTCCTCATTTTGACCTCCTTTAACGAAACGACATAGCACTCTCTGGCCATCGTCTGCTCGCCCCTCACTGTGCCAACCCCGAGGTCAGTCAGAAATTTCATGGCCAAATGGTATGTGGAGGTGATAGCTTGAAAAGCGTTAAGAGCCGTGCGTCCAAGGATGATGTTATAAGCAGAAGGACAGTTGACGACGAGGAAAATGAGTAGTTTGGTGGTCTGCCGTGGATATTCTCTGATGGTAATGGGAAGATTGATGAAGCCTATAGAGGCCACCTAATCGTCAGTGAAGCCGACTAGCGGAGTCTGGAGAGGGGACAACTTTTCTTCTCCAACCTTGAGTTGGCGATAGGCGTTCAGGAAAATGATGTCTGAAGAGCTGTCGTTGTCGACAAGCACCCGTCTAACTTTGTAGTTGGATAGGAGAACGGAGATGACGAGGGGTTCGTCATGGGGGTAAAGAATGCCTGTGCAGTCAGCCTCTGTAAAGGTGATGGGTTCAGACCATTGCGTGGGGTGTTTGAAGGGGCGATCCAATGTCGTTACTTCCTTATCGGAACCTTACCTGATTTTTCTGAGCTCAGCTCGCTAGGCCGAACGAGATAGCCCTTCGCATGCAAGCCCGCCAACGATGACTCTGATCTCTCCGACTGGGGGAGCGAGATTGCCTTGTGCCTGGGGTTGTGGTAGGGGCTGATCATTGTCTCGCTTAGGCTGTGTAGGTTGTCGGGGGGGCATGTCGGCGGTGGTCCCCTGGCGGGTCAGTCCTCGGTCGTTGCTAGGGACGGGCTGCCGTGAACCAACTTAGGCGCCCTTGGCGTATCAAATCCTCTACCTGGTCTTTAAGGTTAACACATTCCTCAGTGTTGTGGTTGTGGTCCTAATAGAAGCGGCAGTACTTGGATTGATCTCCCCGGTTGGAGGGAGATCGTGATGGTTAGGGCCATTTTAGGTTGTAATATCGTTGAATTTGGTTCGAGACTTGTTCCATGGGGGAATTGAGAGGGGTGTATCGTTCGAACCGACCGGGTGGTCGGGTAGGTGTCTGTCGGTCGGCTTGAGCAAGTCGGTCAATATATTGAGGGAGTTGATGTGTATATTGGGAGGATCTGGTCTTGGGTTCTTTTTTTTTTTGTTCTTAGGGGGTGGATTTTTAGGTGTGGAATCTTGGCGGGCTGCCAAAGAGTCTTCGGCATTTATATATTTTTGGGTTTTGAAAAGGAGGGTGGCCATGGCGGTTGGAGGGTTTTTAGAAAGGGAGAAAAGGAAATCGAATTTTTGTAAACCGGCCATGAAGGCTGTGAGGATGACTTTGTCATCGTTTTCCGCCACCTGTAGGGCCTCGGTGTTGAAACGGGTGACAAAGCTGCGTAGTGACTCCCCTTCCGTCTGCTAGATATTAAGCAGTTGAATTGCCAGGCCCCGCTGGCGCTGAGCACCAATGAAATGGCTCAGGAAGGAATCACTTAGATGTTGGAAAGTAGAGGCAGAGTCCGGTGGTAGCTGACTAAACCATAGTCGAGCCGACCCCTTAAGCATTACAGGGAAAGCTTGACTTATGATCTCGTCAGGGAAAGCATGGAGGATCATGAGGGTCCTGTAGGTCTCCAAATGGTCGATCGGATCAGTTATGTCGTTGAAGGTGTCAATTGAGGGCATTTTGAACTTAGGGGGCAGGGGTTTGTCCTTGATGGAGGCGACAAATAAGGAGTTGGCTGTTGTGGAGGGTTTGTTCTGTATGTTCTGCATGACTCCCTGAAGCTGGAGTTTCATGGCTCGGAGTTCCGCATCCCAAATAGAAACATTGTCCCCTCCAGAGTGCAGTGGGGGCTGAACATTACTAGCCTCCCTTTCAGGGACAGATGTTTGAATTGATGGATGTAAGCCCTAAGGTGGTAGGTTAATGTCTTGAGGTGGGGCTTGTAGATCCTCTAGGTTAGAAAGGTGGGCTTGTTGGAAAGGATGGCTCGGGGTCTGTTCTCGATTGGGAGGGATATCTTGTGGTGGCGGAGGAGGTATAGGAAGATTTCGCTAGAGTAAAGCGTTGATCAAGGCCTGGTTTTGTTTGGCCAAGCGGTTGATGCTGTTGGTGAGCTTTGTGAAGTACTAAGGTGGGTTGTTTGGGTTGGAAGGGTCGGCTTGGAGGTCGACGGCATTGTGTTGAGAAGCCATGGATCTTGTTGTAACCATCCACCTCAATGGAAGGTAAGGAGAAGTTATCGGGAAGGGGTCTTCGGTAATAATGGGTACAACTATTAATCGGAGTGGCGTTCCCACAGATGGCGCTAATTGATACTGACATTGGTGGGCCCACAAAAGGTTCTAGCATATCACTTAGAGCCTAATTTGCAGTTCAAGTACTAAAGCCCAATACCCTTGAGAACCCAACGTTGAACCAGGAACCAATGACATCTAAACCCCTGTCAAGCAAGGAACCAGCCACATAAGCAGACAAAGATTCTGCAGAGTTATTGCACCACACATCAGCCATTAATGAGGCTCCTACAGCATTAAATGTGATAACCCCTTCACGTTGGAACAGGCAACCTCACCGTGAGCAATGCAAGCTACAGTATAGACTTTCAGCCAACATGACAGGTTGAAGTGGACAAGGAAATGATGAATAAAAGATATAAGAAGGTTTCCAAGACACATCAAAGGTTAAGTTCTCCATTCTTGTTCTCTCTCCCCTCTCTCTCTCTCTACATAGTCAATCTCATCTTTTGTAACTTGATCGTCGGAGGGTTCGCTGGAGGACTCCCATTCTCCATTGGACCTTTTTGCAGGCACCACCATCGAGCTCTAAGACCGATGAAAGGTATTGGAAGCGTGGGTCGACCCGACTCGCCCTCTTTTGGATCAACAACATCATCGAACTCAATCATAACTAGACTCAAAATAGCAAAGTGACACACAAATAGAAATTTTTTTTATGAGAGAATTATGTACATATTTCATTGTTCTGGATCAAAATTATGTACAGATGTTATTTATTTGTATAACATTACTCAAAATATGTAATGTTAATTTTGTTTTGATTAATTTATTAGGAAAATGAATACACGCACCAATGAAAATGTGCACCAAAATTACTGATCTCTCACGTTTGTTTGTAATTATAGATTGTAATAATATTGATTTAGAAAAATTATTCATCCACGCAATTTCTCTTCCACAAACCCCTCAAATGATGTGGTATGCTGCTGCATGGGCTGCGCAGCAACGGCTTCTGTGCAGCAAAATTGGTCCATTTCGGGGCCTATTTTAATAATTTGAAGATTTCGCATTTTATTAGAATACATTAAATAGAACATGCCTGCAAAAAATCAAGTTAATCGGATATCATTTATCGATTCATCCACTCACATTTGTATTTATTTTAATAGTTTAAATCACAATTATTATTTATTTTTGTAGATACAAATGTGAGTGGATGAATGGGTAAACGATATCCGATTACTTGATTTTTGCAGGCATATTCTACTTGATGTATTCTAAAATGTGAATGGTTCGAATTATCAAAATGAACCCCGAAATGGGTCCATTTTGCCGCACAACAACCGCTGCTGCGTAACCCGCGTAGCAACATCTCCATTTTTGGTAAAAGAATAAGACAAATTAATAACCAACGCTCATATACTCACGTCATTCAGAAGGGAGGATTTTGTAGAAATGTAACACTCCTAATTGATTTATTATATAGGCAAGGCAACAATCCTTGTCTATTTAATTGGGCCAGGCTTGGCTCCAATTCATTTTGTAGATTGGACGGTATTGTTGGGCTCGTAAGGCCCGACATGAGTACTGTTTCGATAATCTGAACCATGCAATATGTAGAGTTTGTCGAGTACTTTATTCTTGTAATAAATCGCGTTGATCAGATATCAATAGCTACTTGATGGTTTAGATTTTTGCCAATAATTTATTTTGAAAATTATATTTACCATTGACAAAAATCTAATCCGATCAAGTAATTATCGATATCCCATTAACATGATTTTTTTACAAAAATAAAGTACTTAATAAGTTCTATACATTGAATAATTCGGATCATCGAAACAGAATCCCGTGGTGGACCCCTACGAGCCCAACAACACACTTCAATTCGATCTCGGACTGTAAACATCTCGAACGGTAGAAAAGCCTGGCCCTATTTAATTTTAGGAACATAAAAGTTCTTTTGGACAAAAACTTCATATGTAATATTTTTAGGGATTTTTGGTGGAACCCCCCTTTTGGGCCTTTTTATTAGGGTAAAGGATAACCCAATTAATTTTCTTTCAAAAAGTCTCTGAGTAAGAAATGCTTACCTTAATAAGGACATTTTATAATTTCTATTTTTTTTTATCACAATATTGCCCTTATATATATAGTATCATACGTATGAAAAATTTGAAATCTGAGCTCGTAGCCGATGAAGATGATGAAGACGATCTCCAAATCGATTATACTTCACAAAATCGATGAAGACGATCTCCAAATTTGAAGATCTCGCAGCCGTTACATTCCTCATTCAAGATTTTGAGAATATATGTATATATATATATATATATATTTGTGTGTATGAGTGTTGTTGAACATATGTATTCTTTTCATTGAGATTTGTGATTGTTGATCGAGTTTTAGAAGTTTTTCTTCTCAATTAGATATGTTGATTTGTTGATTAATTTGTTTTGTTTTTGTTTGTTTTGTTTTGGATTTATTTTTATTGTTTTTTATCAAATTTCATTTGATAGAACCAGAGTAAAATTTTACTCTGGTTCTATTGTTCTGTTTTTTCATTTGACAGAACTAAAGTAAAATTTTACTTTTATACAGAGTAAAATTTTACTTTTGTGTAGAGTCTAACATTTTACTAGTTTTTCAGAGTAAAATTTTACTTTTATACAGAGTAAAATTTTACTTTTAGCTTCAAAGTCTCACAGTTTACTCGTTTTTCAGAGTAAAATTTTACTTTTATACAGAGTAAAATTTTACTTTTAGTTTCAGAGCGTAAAATTTTACTTTTATATAGAGTAAAATTTTACTTTCATACAGAGTAAAATTTGATGAGGGTAATATGGTAAAAGAAACAAGTTTTAAAATATTAGGGGGTTTTAAAATATCAGAGTAAAATTTTACTTTTATACAGAGTAAAATTTTACTTTTAGTTTCAAAGTAAAATTTTACTTTCATACAGAGTAAAATTTTATGAGGGTAATATGGTAAAAGAAACAAGTTTTAAAATATTAGGGAGTTTTGAAAGTACTTATATAATTCTTATCCTTTTGAAAGACAAATTAGATAGTGATGGGACAATCACCAAATCCCCCATATTTTTACCACTTAAATCTTGTGGGTAACATAATTTGGGTATAGAGAGAGAGAGAGATCTTTCACACCAGACATGACTTTGTGGCATTATCTATTGACAACAATCAAGAAAAGGTAAACGCAATGTGAGAATATGCAAATAGAACAAGTTGAAGAATGGAGACAGGTGAAAAGAAATCTCAAACTAATTAGAAAGTCAAATTAAAAAAAATCTCTCATCTTTTCAATAATCAATAACATGGACTATAGTCTAAATGGTCATGAAGTTATTAGATTTGAGTCCATGGAGTGACTTGTAGATGTATAGTCCAGTCAATGGAGTGACTTTTAGAGGTATAGTCCAATTACATCGGTCATTTGAGAAGTGAAAAAGACTTTCTAGATAACACGACAGATAATTACTCATAAATAATTATATGCAGAGCAAATGTTTTACAGCTTTCCTTCTTCAGATTATATGGAGTAGTTATCACTCTCAGAGTATTCAGCAACACATTTTCATAGCCCTAGCATCAAAAAAACAAAATGCTAGAGAAGCGATCCTCAGAACAAAATCAGCCTAAACAAAATGCTTGTTCTGTGGGACCCTCCGACTTTCATCCAACCTCTCTGTTAGCCAAGGATGCTCAGGAAACTAGCTCCCTCCCCTTTTCTCTTTGTAGTTCTTCTTTGGGCCTTTGACACCCCCCCCCCCCCCCCCCCCCCTGTAACCAAAAAAAAAAAAACCTAGGCCACAGCATGACTACTTCAGGCAAGGCGGAGGTCAGACCTTGCAACCAACCTCTCATCCAAGAGCCACCAGCATCATGCAAACCAACTCAAAAAGTAAAAACAAAAACAAAAACAAAACAATGCCAAGTGAATATACAGAAAAATCACACGCTCAATATCATTTGAATTATTCCAAGCTAGGCGAGCGGCTCCATCTCCCTTGTAAATAATTTTCAACCGAGACACTTTGGTCAGCACTGTCAGTAGAGAGAGAATCTTCCTCCAAATCTAGCAACGCGAGATTAAGATGGGATTGCATGTTTGTTGGGAATTCTTCTCCATGAACAGCATCAAGCTCTTCTGAAGAGCTGAATTGCTGTCTTGCCCATGTGATTACGTCTGTGTCACCTTGTAGGAGCTTCAAAACCTGTTTGTAACAAAATATCATTAATTTAAGATCAATATGACTGATAAAGCAAAAATATATGCAGAAGCATGAATAATTTTCAAGTAAAAGATGGCTTACAAGGCTGATCTGTGGCCGAAATAGGGGTGCACGTCTGATGCAAAGGGCAGCAGCTAAAACCATTCTCTCACTTTGATCATGGTCATAGTTTCCACCCAAGCTTGGATCCAGCAATTGGGAAACCTTGCCATCCTTCACGATTGATTTTGCCTGATATTGTCATCAACTTCTTATTATTAGTTCAGTCCAATGTTCATAATGACCACATAACTGATTATAACATCTCAAAATTTTTAAAAAAATTAAGAATATATAGAAAGAGGAAAAAAGGACTCGTACCACTTAAGCTAAGTACACATTTTAATATTAATTTCATTATTATTTTTTGTTATTCCTATTTATTTAAATTACACACACATCGTGTGTGCCACCCACTAGTTCTGTAATAATGACTCATATGCTCCTTTTCTATAACTTGAGTTAGATTTCCTCACCGAACATTCTTATGTTTGCCCTATCAATTCCTGATATTGTCCCTCCCAAATTCCAAGTTATTCTCAACAGCAAATGATTCCTAAAATACCATATTTGTAATTAAGTAGAGGAATTTGTGAGAGGCATTCATGGAATCATGTGTAGATCTGTTATGGTTTTGTCAAAATGCAAACTGTCACAATTGGAATTTTAGTATCTGCAGGAAATGCCCACTTGGAGCTACAAGTTTAGAGTTGAATGTTTGAGGCCGAACATTAACGTTGTGTTTGGTTGGGGGATTTGGAAAGGGAAATAGAAAAAAAATGTAAAATGTGAATAAACTATACCTACATTTTACATAGTTTCACACAACTTTTATCTTTCCTTTTTCAAATCCCTTCTCAAAATCCCCAACCAAACACAAGTCTAACCGTCACAATTAATTATTGTGGTAGTGTAGACATACAAGTACAGATTGGCTACAAGTTTAGTGCTATAATGGCTTCTTGTTGTTCATTTAGGCATATGCCCCCTTTTGCTTCTAAAGTTTATTTTTACTGCTTTTAAATAAATAAAAAAAACTTACCCACATAACCAGGCTTTCCTGGCCCTTTGGGTTTCCATTGTCAATTGGCTTTCTACCAGACAAAAGCTCAAGGAGCACAACACCAAATGCATAGACATCAATTCTATCGTTCACTTTGCCATGCATGAAATATTCTGGAGCCAAGTAACTGCAACAGAAGGGACTGCCATCAGTCAAATTAATCAAACAGCAGAATTCAGGAAGTTACAGATTAATTAATTACTCACCCAAACGTTCCTGCAACATCAGTACATGCCATATGGTGTGTGGAATCCGAAGCCCGCATAGCTAGTCCGAAATCTGACAGCTGCAGAACCAATAAGAATTAAGAATGTTAATATGAGTAAAGGCTTCAAACAAGAAACACAATGATTGCACATAAAGCACCTGTGGCTCAAAATCATCTGAGAGAAGGATATTTGAAGATTTCACGTCCCTGTGAATGACAGGTTCGGCAGCCCCGTTATGTAGATAGTCCAGTGCTTCAGCAACACCCAAAGCCACCTTATACCTATCCTCCCAACCAAATGCGATTTCGTTCTTCCTATTACCTGATTTATAAATTAAAAATACAGTATAAGCTAGAGAAAAACAACTTCAGACAAATCCCTGCGTGAGAAAGTAGATTGTATATGTACCATGAAGATTCTCTTCTAGGCTTCCTCTTGATAGAAAATCATAAACCAAGAGTAGGCTTTTGTCCTCAAAACAGAATCCAATTAGGTGTATTGTGTTCTTGTGATGTAAAGTCGTAATAATCTCAACTTCCAAAACAAACTGCCTAAACACATCTTCAGATGGTTTCAGGACCTTCACCGCCAGTTCCTTGCCATCTGGAAGACATCCTCTGTAAACCAGGCTGCTACCACCTTTTCCAACCAAATTTTCTGGCAATCACAGTAAGAAATTTGTTAGGAATTATAAAACTAGTTATAAAATGTAAATTACAATTTAAGAATAATAAACAGACCAGTCTTGAAGTTAGATGTCGCCAACAAAAGTTCCTGGTAGCTAAACAGCCTGCATACTGATGAGTACTTCTCGGCGAGTCCCTCCAATTCTTTACGAAGGATTTTTGGACTGTAGCCAGGGGAAGAAGGTGATGAGACAATATCAGTCCCAAACAGAACAATTGCACCACTCTCTCCATCCAAATTCAGAGAATGATCTTCGTTTCTGTCAGAGTTACTCCTTTTATGATCAGGATAGACGGCAGCCAAAGATTGCCGGCTAGGTACTTTAAGTACCCGTTGCATTACAGATTTCTTCTTCAAAGACGATTTATCAGTTTGTTCCTGGTTGTGCAAAAACCACCGGCGGAGCAGAGTCCAACCATGTTTTGACTTGGGTGATAGTTGGTTCATAACTGGTACCAAAGCTAACGAATTTTCCTCATTGCCACCACTTGATGAGTTCTCTGCTGATGGGGTACAATAATTATCAAGCAAGACAGTGTAAGGTGAAAAACTCAAACAATTCTTTCACAGCTTTTCTCTTACCAGCTGAATTGATTTTCTGCGAAGAAAGATGTCCTTTACTTGATTTTGATGCTGCCGCATCAGCCGTTGCATTATTTTGTACTTTTGGTCTCTTGCTCAATGATCGATGAATTGACCGAGCATAATTTTTTTTCTGATCATTATCTATATTCAACCAAAAGAAGAAAAACTATCAACAAATGAATCATAAGAGCATTGTTACTAAGCTAAAGCCATACAGAAATTGAACCCATAAGAGGAAACAAACAAAAACCTTGTGATGAATCACTTGCTTCTCTCTGAAACAGGATTTTGCCATTATCGACTGCAAGAACTGAAAATTTTTTGGGGAGCTTTTTTGCGCAGTATTTTGCAACCGACACTGATGATCGAATTGTGTGATGTGCTTTTGATGGTCCCACTATTACACTTGCTGTGCCGTAAGATTTCGCTTCTTGGACCAGAATTTTACTGACTGATGAACCTCTACAAACCTTAAGCTTAAGATCAACCTGAAAATTTCAACCAATTCAATCTTCTTAATTTCCAAAAACAATAAATAAATTATTAGGACTAAATTTGCAAAATAAACAACCCTGTTTGGTTGCTGCGAAACAGAGGAAAAATTGTAAAGCAGTTGAAGTAATTGTTTTGATTTCCATAGGAATTAAAAAGATTTAAGTAAATCATGAAAATATTTTCCTTTCTCATATTGTCTCAGTGAATGAAAGGTTTAAAGAGGAAAAGGAAGCACCTTTGCTAACCAAGAGGGAAAAAAAGCCGAAAAAGGAAACAAGCAAGAATTTCAAGTATGACGCTTTTTATGTGGATTTGGCCTCAAAAACAATTCAAAGCACAATTGCTTCATTTTCCCTTGATTTTCTCGGAAAACAAACAGATAATTAAAGATACTGAAAAAAAAAATGTCAGGAAAAATTGGACAAAGAGATTTATATGACGCCTTTTAAACACCAAATCAATTAAAATCATAATTTGCTCTTATTTTATTACATTTCACGGGAAAAAAAGATAATTGAACCCAAAAATTGAAAATTAAATGGTAGAAATTGGAGAACCTGTTTGAGATTGCAGAAACCTTCGTAAGCAGCGAGAACAGAATCGAACGTCCGGACAAGAGAAAGAAGAGTTGACTTGCCTTCTACAAGAAAACACAAACAATGAATTTCAAATCATTGCCAAAATAGAAACCCAGAGAGAGAGAAAGAGAGAGAGAGAGAGTGTTGGTATATACCAGTGTCGGGATTGAGGACGTGAAGAGCGACAACTCGATCGCCGGAGCGAGCGACCTTAACGAGAGCCCAAGTGAGTAACTCTCTGCTCTGAGAATCCAACCTCACGGCGACCAGCACCACCGCTCCTCCGCCGTCTGCGGCGGCGTCTCCACCGCACTCTTCCGGATCTAAGTCCGTACGGTTCCCTATCAATTTCATCCGGTTCTTCCACCGACGCTTTCCCCCCGCTCTCGGCCGTTACACTCTCTCTCCAGACACTCTCTCTCAATAATTTCTCTCTCTCTCTCTCTCCTGTATTATTGTTCTTACAAATGAATACTTCCCATGTTGTTGCTTTTGTTGTGTATGGAATGGGATTGGGGAATAAGGCAAATCAGGTTGTAAAGATCGTTTCTTAACTACTTACTCATGCCTTGGTAATGTTATGGTGCTTCTCGGACCACTTACTTGTCTTGTTTTAGTACTTCCATTGTGGAATTTGAGAATTAATCTTAGCCGTAAAATATACTAGAGTATTTATTTCTCCAGGACAAAGTACCATTCGTCACATATATATAATTCAACAATTTGGATCAATATATATTTATTTATGAAAAATGTTTGAAATATTTAATTTATCATTTTTAAAAAATATCTCTAATTATGTGGTCGGCAAATGTTAAATTTTAATTTGTCAAATATTTCATCGTCTGGGAGATTAACCTTAATGTCACATCATTAAAAATTATTTATGCAGTGTTTGTTTAAAAGATTTGAGAAAGAAATTGAAAAATGAAAGAGAAAATGAATGTAAAATGTGAATAAAATATATTTACATTTCACCTAATTTTACACATTTTTTCTCTTTTCTTTTCTAAATCTCTCCCTAGTTGTGGGGATATATTTTCTGAGTACCAACACGTGGCAAGGTGACGCCGACGTGTCAGCCGACGTGCCACGTGTCTTGGTCGTTGTGCCGAGGTCATCTCGGCTAGGCCGAGGATACCTCCGAAGATATCGGAATTCGAGATAAGCAGATAAGGGATGAGAGTCCTAGAATGAAGAGGGAACTCAACCTGGATATGGACAAGAGTCCTAGATTGAGAGAAGACTTCAGTTTAGGTAAAGATAAAACTCTTAGAGAGTTTATCCTGATCCCACTGGGAGTTCCAGATTAGCAGTAATCCTAAGTCCATTAGGGCCAGGCTCCTATTGGGGCCAGGCTCCTATTGGGGCTAGGATTGTATTGGCTATAAAATAGAGGCACCTCCATGGGTCTAAGGTATACTTTTGGTACTCAAGCTTGTGAGTTTAGTACTTGATTTATCTTTGAGAGATATACTGACTTGATCGTCGGAGTACCCCCGGGTGGTCGAAACCACCGCGGGATTCTTATATTTCTGTTGCAGGTCCGTCAGGTGCCATCTATTCTGCCAGTGCTCTCCAGCTGGTTACTAAGCGGGCAGTGTGGTCGGAAAATCACCCACACAATTTGGCGCCGTCTGTGGGAAAGAAAGAAGAATAGATGGCCAATGACGGATAGAAAGATCAGACTGGAGACAACGCTCCTGCTGGGAGTCGGAGACCTATCGATCTCGACGTTGAAGGGGACAACCGCAGCACAGAAACTCGTGACCAGAGTCACGGAGTGAAAGAAGCCGACCAGGAAGGTGACGCACCAAAGATAACAGATTGAAGCAACGAAGAAGACCTCCAGGTATGGAAGGATAGATACCTGCGGAGGAACGAAGACCCTTCCAGAAGGGATGCAAAGACAAGGGGCATGAGCGCTCCCAAGGAGATAACATTCAAGTATAGAAGAACTCATCCTGAGTGAGCAGAACCCGGATTTCAGATCCTGGATCCCGAATCCGAGAAGACATGATCTCAGCCTAGACAAAGAGGCCTGAGAAGACGAGAGCTCAACCTAAGTGAGCAGACCCCGAATTCCAGATCCCGGATCCCAGAAGACATGATCTCGGCCTAGATGAGTAGGTCCGAGAAAAGAAGAGCTCAACCTGAGTGAGCAGACCCAAGATTTCAGAAGAGAAGATCTCGGCACCTGAGTCCGAGAAGAGAAGAGCACAATGAGCAGATCTCAGATCTCAGAAGATAAAAAGGAAACACACAAGATCAGACTAAAGTTGGCCAGAATCGAGAAGTATGCTAGGGCCGAGGAGGACATGCCGGGAACAAAGGCGTCGGAACAAGAAAAGAGAAACGGCTCGCCGTTGCGAGGCCGAAAATCAAACTCAGGTTGGAGCCAAGTAAGATCAATAGAGAAACCAAGGCCGACAACCTCGGATTGAATTCAACCTCGGCAACAAGGTCGAAGCTACATGATGAGAACCCAAGTGGATTTTAAGTTCACATTGGGGGCAAAGAGAAGAAGAATGCGGTTACCACTTGTTGAAATTTGTAGCAATTTACAAGTTGGTTAAACCAATATGATGCTTAGCCGAAGTTAAGCCGATATGATACTTAACTGAAGTTAAGCCGAGATAATGCTTAACCGAAGTTAAGCCCAGATGATGTTTAACCGAAGTTAAACTGAGACGATGCTTAACCGAAGTTAAGCCGAGATAATGCTTAACCGAAGTTAAGCCGAAGATGATGTTTAACCGAAGTTAAACCGAGATAATGCTTAACCGAAGTTAAACCGAGACGATGCTTAACCGAAGTTAAGCCGAGATGATGCTTAATTGAAATTAAGCCGAGATGATTCCTTGTCTCCACTTGTTGAAATTTGTAGCAATTTACAAGTTGGAGTCAAACTGATTCCTTGTCTTCACTTGTTGAAATTTGTAGCAATTTACAAGTTGGAGTCAAGCTGATTCCTTAATTCACTTGTTGAAATTTGTAGCAATTTACAAGTTGGAATTAAGCTGATTCCTTATCTTCACTTGTTGAAATTTGTAGCAATTTACAAGTTGGAGTTAAGCTGATTCCTTATCTTCACTTGTTGAAATTTGTAGCAATTTACAAGTTGGAGTTAAGCCGAGATTACTGTTTCTCTTCACTTGTTGAAATTTGTAGCAATTTACAAGTCGAAGTGAAGCCGAGGTTATAGTCTGCACACTTGTAGCAATCTACAGGTTGGTTAAACCAGAGAAGATGCTTAACACTTGTTGAAATTTGTAGCAATTTACAAGATAATGTTAAGCCGACATGTGATCATCTGTTGAAATTTGCAGCAATTTGCAGGTTGAGGTAAAAGCTAAGTATATTGTTTAAACACTTGTTGAAATTCGTAGCAATTTACAAATAGATTATTGTTTAACACTTGTTATGTTAATCCTTGTTGAAATTTGTAGCAATTTACAAGTAGACTAAACCGAGATCACCGTTTAAACACTTATTGAAGCTTGAGACAAAGTTTGCAAAGTTAACATTGAGTAGAATATGTTTCACACTTGTTAGAATTTATGAAAAGTTTGCAGGTCAGTATCTTGCTGAAGTAAAAGTTTTATAGCTATTATACCCGAGGTATGTAACCCCGAGAAGATTGCACAAAGGAGGCAAAGTATGAAAGGCATGCACAATATTCTAAGTATAGAATCGTGTAAGAGCAGTTAGAAGAAGATCAAGACAGAATTCATGGTGATTAACACGCCCTCACCATACAATATCATCTTGGGAAGGCCATGGTTGCATACAATGGGGGCAGTTCCCTCAACGTTGCATCAACTATTGCGATTCCCCACAGAACATGGGATTGAAGAAGTCAGAAGAGACCAATTGCATGCAAAGAATTGCTCCATGGCAGCAATGAAAACTACCTGTAAACATTCAGGAACCAGGGAAAGCAGAGATTGAAGACGAGAACATGGAGGTCCTAGATGATGTCGGCAAGGAGCCAGCCAAAAAGAGTGAAAAGACACTGAAGAAAATCCTCGTCCAGGAGGGCGACGAAGAGCGCTTCATTCAGAGAAGGAAAGTTGAATTAGACATTCAAGAACAAGGAGGCACATCGGCCATATGCAGAGCTTACATTATCTAAAGAACAAAAAGGTACAGGAGTACAAGCGACAAAGAAAGAAGGAAAAACTTCAAAAACTGAGATGATGCTTAACCAAAGTTAAGCCGAGATGATGTTTAACCGAAGTTAAACTGAGGTGATGTTTAACTGAAGTTAAATTGAGATGATACTTAACCGAGGTTAAACCGAAATAATGTTTTACACTTGTTGAAATTCTGAGAGAATTTACAAGTTAAAGAGTGCACAAAGTTAAATGTCGGCAAAAGACTCGCCGGAGTCAAACGTCGTTTTGATTAGAACCACTAAATGCATGCCAGAAGTGGTTACCAGAATTGTGAAAAGAATAAATACTTCAAGAAACAGCAATGATAGTTTGCAAAGGCCAAGAGAAAGAGGGTCTAAAGGGGGTGAATTAAATACCAGAAGTTTTAATACATCGGCGAAAGAAGAACACATCAGGTCTGTGACTACAGCAAGAAGCCCACCCTAATGTGATCCTAAGTACAACTTGCGTTCACATTAGGGGGCAAAGAGAAAGTGTAGGGGGAAGGAATGATAATTAAGGAGCAAGGAATGTTAACACTTGTTGAAATTTTTGAGCAAAAAACAAAATGAGTTAACCGAAGATTATGAAGTCTACCACTTGTTGAAATTTGTAGCAATTTACAAGTTTGGTATAGCCGAGATAACACTGAAAGACGTTTCCAAGATATGATCAACCGAGATGACCAACTAGCTTGTTAAGAGCTGAGAAAGTTGGCAAGTACAAAAATGAAGACCTTAAAAAACTAGGGACTGAAAGCAAGAACGTCGGACTAATCTACTTCGACGGACGACAATGGTTCAGCCTCGGCAGTCAGTTGGAGGAGCTTCTCTACCGCTACCTCGGCATCAATTTTAAGAAGGAAGCAAACTACTCGGCATCAGCGGTAGGTTGTGTCTCACCCCCAGAAGACAGTTGGAAAGAACTTTTCAGCAGCCTTCTCAGCCACGAGCTCAGCATCAACCTCCTGAAGAGTTTGATCAAAGCTCTTATTGGCGATTGGCACCTTGGAGTTTGAAGGCAAAGATTGAAAGCAAGAATCTGGAAAAAGACACAGAAAACAGAAACAAGAATATAATTCGTAATCAAGAATGGTGATGAAGCTATCAAGAAATCAAGACAAAAAGATTGCACAAATGTGTCAAGCCAAGAACAGTGGCAGAAATCAACAGATATGTGAACAGTGTATATTCAAGAAGATGATTTGGAAATAACGGGTAAAACAAGCAATGGTGATTAACAATAAAGCAGAACTTCTTGGAAAGCAACAAGAAATAAAACCAGGAGGAATAGTGGCTTACCAGAAAGAGGGAAGCCGGAATGAGAATTGCCGAAGTCTGACGACAATGACAGAATGACGTAAAGCTTCACCAGAGGAGAGAAAAGAAGACAGTTGCAGAAGCTTAAAAGCTTGGAACGAATGACGGATTTAAGCAAAAGAGCTAGAAAGAGAAGAAACCAGAGGATTGAATGAAAAAAGAAAAATAGTCAAGAAAATGACAAAGTTCAAAGAATAAAGCTAAGTGCACAGGCACTAAGTAAGTATGTGAAGAACAAGAAAGTAATGAACCAGGCATGATGCTAGCAACAGAAAGCAGATATGACAAGAACAGTTCCAGGCATTTTAGTAATAAATCAAAAACTTGAAGACAGACAAAAATAGAAGACAACAGAGGGCAAATAAACAGATTCAAAGTAAATCAGAAGAGTTATGAAAGATTGAGCTTAATAAAAAAGTAAGAGTTTATGAACCTATAAAGTAAAATGAACGCCGATATGAAAATCGCTGGAGTCAAATAGATGACTGGAAATCGGGAACTCACCAGAGAGTGTGAGTGGAACAGTTGCGAAGCTCTTGGAGTTTACAAAGTAATGGAACAAGAACCTCGGCTAGGAGGTACGATCTCGAGCGGCTTGGAAAGCATAAAGCTTGATACTTGAACAGAAGTGGACAGTAAAGTCCAGAGAACTTTGAGGTCGGCGAGTTTTATCTCGGACAAAGGGGCACAGATGAACGAACAGTGTAGGTTCCATCACCTCAGAATGCCGAGGTAATAGAACCTAGGGGGCAGTTGTGGGGATATATTTTCTGAGTACCAACACGTGGCAAGGTGACGCCGACGTGTCAGCCGACGTGCCACGTGTCTTGGTCGTTGTGCCGAGGTCATCTCGGCTAGGCCGAGGATACCTCCGAAGATATCGGAATTCGAGATAAGCAGATAAGGGATGTGAGTCCTAGAATGAAGAGGGAACTCAACCTGGATATGGACAAGAGTCCTAGATTGAGAGAAGACTTCAGTTTGGGTAAAGATAAAACTCTTAGAGAGTTTATCCTGATCCCACTGGGAGTTCCAGATTAGCAGTAATCTTAAGTCCATTAAGGCCAGGCTCCTATTGGGGCCAGGCTCCTATTGGGGCTAGGATTGTATTGGCTATAAAATAGAGGCACCCCCATGGGTCTAAGGTATGCTTTTGGTACTCAAGCTTGTGAGTTTAGTACTTGATTTATCTTTGAGAGATATACTGACTTGATCGTCGGAGTACCCCCGGGTGGTCGAAACCACCGCGGGATTCTTATATTTCTGTTGCAGGTCCGTCAGGTGCCATCTATTCTGCCAGTGCTCTCCAGCTGGTTACTAAGCGGGTAGTGTGGTCGGAAAATCACCCACACATAAACACAAACTGAAGGATGATAAATTAGAGAAAATAACATTATTATTTATAGTTGTGTTTCTAAAAAAAAATCTTAGTCTGAAAAAATAATTTATAATTTGAATGTCCGTTGACACGTTGTGGGTCATTCATGACTAGAATAAATAATTTATATATTTTAAATTTTAAATACATAGCATGGTTTTAAAAATTTGGCCAAAATTTCAGTCCAAATATAATCTCCATTTGCAATAAAAAAAATCGGTTTATTTAAAGAGAGTCAGCAAAACTGACAGGTACACCGCCGAACGGAATGACCCAAATACGAGTCAAGTGAACTGGCCGAGTTGTTTAAAATGAAAATTTTTGACTTTTTGATATTTTTTAATTATTTTTTTTATTCTTTCATATATATATATATATATATAAGAAAATTTTGATTAAGAACTCTCTTTCAAGAGTCTCTTATTCAAAGTTTGAAATTATTGTGAAAGTCTCTATCTATTTATAAGAAAAAAGAAAATTTCCAAAAAACTCAAAAATTTATTAGAGGGAGACTTGAAATTTTGATATCCCTTCAAAATTTTTGTTATTTTTCAATCAAATTATTTGAATTATAATCATATGGAAGGAACATTAAATATTTAGTTTTCTCTTCCAAAATTAAAATTTATAGTATTTTAAAATATATTTTTTATTTTTTAATAAAAAAATATATATTATGAGAAATATTTAAGATAATTTAATATTTTATGTTTTTAACTTATAATTTTATTACTTAAATTTTTATTTAAGCATAATTTTAATATATTTATAATATCACGATTCGTTTTCGGTTTAACTCGACAGTTGAACCGGTAAACCGTCCACTCAATCCCTTTCCGATTCACTCATCGGTCTGATTTTTAAAATATTGATACATATAGTAATATTAGCTTATTTCATGGGTCTCATTAAAAAATAGATTTGATTTGTCTTGACAAGTTTTAAATCTCATTGTCAGTTGGGTCTGTGATATTAAATATAGTTTCTGTTTTGATAATTTGAATTGTTTATTCAGTAGAATCTTTCGTATATATCATTTATAAAAAAAATTAAATCAATCCAATAATCATAATATTTTTATTTATTGGGTTTGTTTTTAAGACAATGGATAGTCTATTTTCAAAAATAATGTTATTGTATATTTTTTTTAGAAACATGTGATAAAATAAAAAAATATGATTATCGGATCAATTTAATTTTTTTTCCATATATGACACATATGGAGGGTCTTAAAAAATAAATTATTCGAATCATTAAAACAATCATCCGTAGTGAGCCTCATAAGTCCCAACATAACAATTAAATTTAAATTTGAACTTCAAAGAAGCTCAACACAACAAAAATTAAAAACTAGGTGTTATTTTTTGACATAATGCACATGTAGTCCAAAATTTTAAATTCTAAACAGTTTTTTTAAAAGAGATAGTATTGCTATTTTATTATATGGGTTTCATTAAAAACATTAGAAGCCTTATTAGTGGACATAATGCACATGTCATCCTAAAGTCAAATTTCTTCTATCCCATCATTTTTTAATTCAAAATGTTAGATATTTTAAAAATTTTACTAAAATTTTTATCAAATTCTCATATGAATGTAGGACCCACATGGGATTCAGTCTCATATCCATGTAAGACATTTGATAAAAATTTTGATAGAATTTTTAAAATCTCTAACATTTCTCTTTTTTAATATATTGGTGGCCATATATTTTGCGGTGAAGCAATTTAGGAAAATTTTGATAATATTTAAATCTCAACAAAGTGAGGGTTATAAAAAGATTTTGTGCATTAATTGTATCGATTTGGAAGATGATCTCATCGTGGAGCTTAACTTACTTACCAAGTGCTATTCACTACGATATAAATGATAAAATTAATGTTAGAGAGCTAAAAAATTTATCAAAATTTTTATTGAATATTTTACATAGTTGTAGGATTCGCATAGGAGTCACATAGTGTGAGTCTCACAACTATATGAGATATTTGGTAAAAATTTTGATAATTTTTTATAATTTCTAACATTTTTCAAATGATAATTTATTTGCCAATAGCAAAATTGAAAAGAAAATTATTATTTTTTCAATCCATAAGAGATTATATGTGAATACCAATACAATTACATTAAATAATATAATCAATTATATAAGGAAATTTAATAAAAACATACCCGTAATAACAACACTAAGGATCACAACACAAATATATAAAAATTTCTTGAAATGAAAAAATTAAAATTTAAGAATGAGTCTCAAAATAAAAAATAAATAATTATTTTTTGCTTTCAATAAGAATTGATTCTCTGAATTCTCACTTTAAAGTGTGCAAAATTGGCGAAAAAGAATTTTATGACACTAAACAAAATTTAATTAACACTTTATTAATTAGGATTTGCTCTTGAATGTAAGTAGGACTACAAACTTATAGTTATTTATCCGGAATTTACTCAAAAATAAAAATTAGAGAGACTTATTTATACGTCATATTTTGGACACTTATGCTATGTTAAGTCCTGTGTAATTTCTTATAGAATTTCAAGTTCTATTTAGATAGGAATGTATTCCACAAGATTTTATTTGCGAAACGTAACGTGACACATTACGTTACGTTTATGTAGGTGTCACGTTACGTTACGTTTATGTAGGTGTTACGTTACGTTTTGCAAACTTAATCTATGGTAACATTCAATTTTCTATATAGAAAATTGAATGTTACCATAGATCATATCTATATGAATGTGAATTTCAAAATACACGAATAAGTAACATTTGCACATTCAATTTAAAAAATCAAAAACCCTAGAAAGTTTGTGAAACGTAACGTGACATGTTACGTTACGTTTATGTTGGTGTCACGTTACGTTTATGTAATGTCCCATCTGATATGGTCACGTTACGTTACGTTTATGTAAGTGTCACGTTACGTTTCGCAAACTTAATCTATGATAACATTCAATTTCCTATATATGGTTTTACCATTATTTATAATATTAACAACTAATATTGAGGGTAAATGTGTTAACAAACTTCACACAAGACTTATGAGAACATAAGTTTTTTCGTAAGATCATATGTAACAAAAGTCTCCCTTATAGGATTTATAAATAATTTTTTCTAAAAATTAATGGTTCAAATTCATTTCACTTATAGAATCTGAATTCTATCAATTTAATCGTCATCACCAATACTTATTTTGAATTGATTTTCTTTTTAATAAAAAAAAATGATGTCTGAGGGGTCATCACAGTATTTATGGGCCTAGACGTCGAGATAACTAGTTGATAGCCTAATTTGACCTAAAGGAACCTACCACCGAAATACCAGTAGAGCTCATTAATCACCCCTAACAAAATTAAAGTTTCATCAAAATACAGTACGAGATCTCAAAAAAATAAAAAAATAAAAAAAATCACTAAAAAATACCTAATATTTTACGCCCCTCATAAATCAAACCTGACTAAGGAAAAGGCAAATGCCTTCACCAATCACCACCCCCAGTGGTCTTACTCTGAATTGATTATGGGGTACGCTAGTTTTTTGCTTACTTCCCTATGAGCTATGCTAAGTAGATGATGTGTCCTTTTCCCTCTAAATTATCTTTCCCTCCGGTCCGCAAGTAATTATTGTGTTTTTCATTTTATTTTATTTTAGTTTATATGGAGTTCGTTTGGCATAAAAGTTTGAGTTAAGTTATAGTTATTTTAGACATAAAAAATAAAAATAGATTAAAAAATTAATAAAATAAAATATCACATTAAAATTATAATCATTTCATTTTTTTTCTCATAAAAATTTAAAAAAATCAAAAAATTTATCCAAAACAAGACTTTTTAAGCTAAAAAATCAACACATATCTCAAATGAAGGCATTGGTTGTGTGCTGAACCAGCAGTGGTGGATTAAATAAATACATGGGTCTAAAAATTAAAAAAAATAAAGAACAATTTATAAAATACAAAATTATACTGGTGGTTCTTACATTTTATTTTTTATATCATTTTGATCCTATACTTTCAGTTGGTTCAATTTTAATCTTTAATTTTAAATTTTGTATTAATTTTATCTAATTGATAATGCCATTAGTGTTTTTGAAAAAAAATAATCGCTGAACTAATTGAGATTAACTCTTTGAGTTAAAGTAAATTTATGATTCTGTCCTTAAAAATAAGATAAATGCTTACTTATATACGTATTTTTCATAAAAATACCAAGAGTTATTATCAATTGGACTTGAAATAAAGCTATAAATTCAATATTAAAATCGAGCCAATTAAAATTGTAGAGATTAAAATGATACAAAAATTAATATTACTGGATAGACACACGCATATATAGTGTTTCGAATCAACTAGATATTTTTTTGCTAGTTGAGGGTTAATTATGAGCCTATTTTGGATCCATTTCATTGATTTGAATCATTTAGTTTTTAGTAAATTTTTTTTTTAGTAAATTCATACAAAAAAATCATATTGTTTGGACATATTTACATGTTTGAATCACACTTATCTTTAAAAAAAAATGAACAATTTATTATTTACATTATGCTAGCAGACTTTTTTTAAAGACAAATTTTACCTAAATATATAATTACTAATATTTAATTTGATCCAATTTTATACACAAGTTCTATTTACAAATAGGATCATGCTAATGACACTTTAAAGGGTTGTCAACAAGAAATGCAAAATGACAAAATACTGATAATCTCAATATATTTTTGTACATATTTCATAATATTTTTACGCAATTTAACACACTTTTTGTATATTTTTTTATTTTTAACATTTTTGAAAAATATTTTTCTTTTGTTTTTGTTTTGATGGCTGAGTCCATGTCCATATTAATGTATATGACAAGAAAATCACAAAAGATGGGTCAAGTAAAGGTGTACAAGCCAGGGAATATTTTGAAAATCAAATTTCTGTTGTGAAGTAAAAGCCAAGAAAGTGGAATTCACATTCTTTGATTGTTTAGTCAAAAAAGCATTAGTGAGAATGCTAAAGGTGCAGTGGGCCTGACATTCTTCATTAAGGTTGAAAGGTTAGATTCTTTTTCCCCCTCACTTCCCATGCATCAATTTTATTTTCCATGTGAGTTGATAATGAATAATCATTCAATAGTTTTCTATGTTCTAAGATGAATTATATTTTGTACTTTTTATATTTTATTATTCTTTTACTTTAGTTTTAATTTTTTTTTTTTCATCTTTACCTTTCACGTTTTATATTTTTTTCAATTTACTCTTAAAGTTAAATTATACAAAAAAATATTACGCTTGTTGTCACGTCACATAAAAAAATATTATAATATTTGGATTTAAATTTTAATCAGAGGTGCTATGTGGTTATTAATGTGACATTTTTTGTACAATTTACTCTTTTAAATATCTGTCATAAATATGACATATGCACATTACATGTACCTTCTTTCAGTTTTGTTAAAAGAATGAAGACATAAGGGTTAGCTTGAAAATTTTCAAAAGATAAAGAGGTACATTACATTAATTTTTGGTTTGCAAGGTAGAGTGAAAAGCGGTAATAGTTAAGGGAGATAGTGTAATTTGCCCTTTTTAAAACTGAAATAAGTTATAAAATTTGATGTAAATTTAATCTAGGCAGTCATATGAATAAGACATTACGGAATTTGATTTGAGCAGTTAGCAAGGATATTATGGAAACTAAAAAGTGTGACAAACCTACACCAATTTAGGTGAAGACCTTGTATAATAAAAGAAAATTGATATTTATAAATAATTTTCATATAAAATTTAAGATAAGAATAATGTGATGATAAAATTTTTACAATTATGAATCAAAGTGGTGGATATTTTAACTTTTAAAGAATAACTATAAATGAGACATTATTCTTTATAATTTTTTTGTATAATACTTTTGTTTACATAGGATTATTTTGTATGGGTGAAACACCAATAAATTTCAAAATATAATATTGTGAACTATTTAGTCTCTTTTTCGTTTCTTTTCTTTTTCCTTTTTTTATTTTTATTTTTTTTATGAACTCAAAAGTTTTATTAAAGTAAAAATTACACAAAATGGTAGTCACTGTTTGAGTTTAATTTTTGAGGGATAAAAGTGAGTTTCTCCAAGTGTGAAATTACACATTTAGACAATCTGCACTATAGAGGTTTTGAATTTTTCCTCATTCTCGAACAAACCCCACATTATGAATATAGAACGTAACACTCCAATATAACATACTAAAAAACTCCTTAATATATTTTTCTCAAGCAGAACAACGTAATCCTTCAAATTTTTTCCAAATGTAACACTCTAATGTAACACACAAAAAAATTCATTAGGGTACTTTTTCCAAACGTAACACTGTAATCAATGTAATCTCAAACGTAACACCCATTAAAACACTAAAAAATTGCTTAGTGTATTTTTTTTTTTTTCCAAATGTAACACTCAGAGTTTGAAATTATATATTTACCTAAAGCTTACTAAAGAATTTTTGTACTTCTTTTCGAATGGTTTGAAAAATCACACACCATTTTGGAATGATTTAAAGAATCCTACATCATTTTTTTGGAGTGTTATATTGGAGATTA
Source organism: Camellia sinensis (assembly GCF_055761805.1). Classification (NCBI taxonomy): domain Eukaryota; kingdom Viridiplantae; phylum Streptophyta; class Magnoliopsida; order Ericales; family Theaceae; genus Camellia; species Camellia sinensis. The sequence goes on along the minus strand of NC_138961.1, from coordinate 188,961,700 downwards.
CGTTTGGAAAAAGTATACTAAGAATTTTTTTTGTGTTACATTAGAGTGTTACACTGAAGAGTTTTTTTTAGAGTGTTACATTGAAGTATTATGTTTAAAAAAAGTATACTAATGAGTTTTTTTTAGAGTGTTGTAAGTTGAAATTATACATTTGCTCAAATTTTTTTTTTATTTTAACGATATTTGCTCAAAGCTTACTAAGGAGTTTTTATACTTTTTTTGAAATATTTGAAGAATTTTATATTTCAAGTCATTTTTGTATTCTTTTTGAAATATTTAAAAAAATTTACATTTCAAGTCATTCCAAATAAAAAGATTTTCATATAAAAATCCATCCCAAATTTAATTCACATAGGTTTTGTATCTCACCTTCTAACCAAAAAAAAAAAATTTAAAATAAGGGTATAACCATAAATCTAATTTTCAAATAATATATTAAATCTACCTTTTCAAAATCAATGAAACTAATTAGTCTATAAGTAAACTCTTGGGATTAATCGGATCACAATATCACGTGATGAGATTTATAGGTAAATTTTTCAAGAATGGATACTATTTATTTGTATATCATTATCCTTTTAAATAAGGATAAATTACATTGACATCTCTAAAGGTTTGGTCTAATTACATCCTATCTCCTAACATTTTGAAAATTACATTCCGACCCATGTGATTAATAGTCTCATTTCATAAACGGGTTTGGTTATGGTGTGCAACTTACACCTTACACCTTATACCTTACACTTACACCTTACACTTACACCTTTTGTAAAAAATTAAACCTTACACTTACACCTTTTTTGAGGTTGCACACCATGTGCAACCCACTTACACCTTACACCTTACACTTACACCTTACACCTTACACCTTAAACTTACACCTTACACTTACACCTTATACTTATACTTATACTTACACCTTACACTTGCACTTTTTGTGTAAGTGGCACATGGTGTGCACTTGCACACTTAAGAAAACTCATTCATAAACCTTTCTACTTGTATAAAAGGAAACAACTCCTAGTAAAAAAATAGAAAAAATTACATTGAAAAAAAAAAGTAAAGTAAAGTAAAGGAAAGGAAAAAAAAATATAGAGGAAGTAAAGTAAAGTAAAAAAAGAGAAAGTGTATGAATTTAATTTCGCCATTTCATTTAAATAATTAAAATGACGATATTAGTTTGAAAATATTTAAATAATTATAATGACAAGCTATTAGTATAATTTTTAAATATTACCCTTTAAATAATAAGATAATCATGTACATTGATTTGGCTATCAAATAACTATGATGGTGGAATTTCTTATTGATTAAAAAGTGAGTGAGTGGGTGAGAGAGAGAGAGAGAGAGAGAGAGAGGCACGAGGGTGTTAAATGATGGTTGTAATGATGAAACTAACTTGGGAATTGGAATGTCATGAATATGAATAAGCCTGTGTTTGACAAGTGGGTTTGTAGGTATTTTTTGTTATTTTAATCACAAAAAATAAAATAGATTATTTTAATCATAACAAATAAAACATCACATCCAACCCATAATTATTATATTCTTCTCTCATAAAAAAACTCAAAAAAGTCAAAAAGCCAAAAAACTCTTCCCAAACTAAGCTTTTAAGCCCAGGCTAAAATAGCCAAAAAAGTCAAAAAGCCAAAAAACCAATTCACTTTCCAAACGGAGGCTAATTCTCATTTGTTAGAATAATCTCTAATTTTCCTAAAATATATGTTAAAAGTAGTATAACCCGTCCCACTCGAATCGATTCACATATAAATGGCGGTTGAAAATTTGATTTTGACTTTTTGTCAAGTTCTTTCAAAAAAATCAATTTTTTTGCCAAAAAAAATTATAAAAAAAGTCAAAAAGTTAAAAAGTCAATTTTTTAATGTGAGTGGATGCTGTTTGAAATATGGTATGATTGCGCGTCACTGGCGGGTTGCAAGTTTAACCCGTACCCGCAAGCACTCGCCCACACTTAGATCTATTTTTTATTATTATTATTATTATTATTATTATTATTCTATTACATTTTTGATAAATGTCAAAGTTAATGAAAAATTACTTTTAGGTAAGTTTAAGATTTTGAATGATTTACTTTAATTGTATTGTTGGGTAGTAGGTAGTGAATAAGATTTATGATCTAGTTTATGATTTTGAAAGATGTGCTTGTGTTAGTTTATGATTTGATTTAAAAATTTAGGATTTTGAATGATTTATTTGTGTTAAGAATTAATTTTATTGTGTTTTTAAATTTATATGTTTTAATTCATTAATTATTAATGTCGGAGCATTTTAGAAAATGGTCCAAAATAAATATTTACAAAATGAAAAAAAAAAGCTCCAAAATAAATTTTTAAAGAAAAAAATTCAATCCGCAAACAGTCTACATATCCGTAAACCCTATCCGCACAAATCGCAATCCGTACTATGAGCAGTTACGGGTTAAATTTTTTACAAACCGCATACATATGGGTGAATCCAAATTGATCCGCAAAACGTCTAAAATCGAAGCGTGACATACTTAAAAATATAGTGCATTTTTTATAATACTTATTTTCATGCACAATGTGTAATTATTATATACCTAAGAACATATATTAACAAAATGCTTAGATGAATTAAAAAATTGGCTCTCTAACTTGAAAAAGAAATGCAAATTTTGTTCCCACGACTGTCCATGTTTGTCAAGGAGTTTGGTTTGAAACAAATTCTCGTACGATATATATAAAGTTAAAGGATTTTTTTTTTTTTTGGTTAATCAAAGAAACAAGTGAGTACCCACATGCATTTATGAATATGGGCCTAATAATGAGAAAATAAAGTAAAAACTGATATTATATATAACATTGCTCCTTTTTTACATCTTGTTTAATAAATTCAATTAAATAAACAGTGACAAATAATATCTAATCAGCTTAAGGCAAGTAAATTGACATTGGCTCTGTTTGATAGGATTTATTTCTAATTTATTTAAGTTTTTAGTTTAATTTAAGCTATTTTAATATGTTTGGTTCAGCTTAACAATACAGCTTATAGTTTTTTGTAAGTCAAAAATCAACTTATTCTTTGAGTGGAGAAGGAGAAACTTAATTTATAAGTCAAAAATCAGCTTATATTCACAGCTATAAGTTATAAGTTGTTAGACTATAAGTTATAATCACTTTCTCATAGCTCTACCAAACGGGTCAATTATCTTACTAATGAATCTTTAATATAATAAGAATATTAGCAATATAATGTGTTTGGATCATATAATTGAATAAAAATTTAAAAAGAAAAAAAAAAATAGGTAAAAGTAATGTACAATTTGATTTTTTCTCTCATTTTTTGTATGTTTTTCATGTTTGTTATAAATTTTCATTTGACTCTTTTTAGGCCATGTAATGAGTTTTCTTTTTTAAGGAACTTACCAGCCAGCCCTATTGATCAGAATTGTTTTTGAATATTAAAAAGTTGGGGTCAAGGGTAGCACCAAGGATTCTTTAGAGTGTTTTTTTCTTAAAGTTTCCTAAAGTGGTGTATTGTGTGGTTGAAATTTAATGTTGAAAAATTGATGTGACTTATCATTAAATCTCAACCACACAATGCATCACTCTAAGAAATTTTAGGAAAAAAAAATTCTAGAGGATCCTTGCTCCAAGGGCAGGTGTTGTGACAGCACCATGTTGTCACAGCAACAGCGTTGCTTTCATTTTTTTTTTTGTTTTCATTTTTCTTTTCGATTATTTATTTTATTATCAATTTTTTTTAGGTAAATTATAAATACATTTCATGTGGTTTGATTGCCCTCTATGAATTTGGAAATTATAAATATTTTATTGTCAAAATTTTTTATTTAATATAATTAACAGAAAAAAATTCATAACTATTATCTTATACAATAATAAAATTATCATAATCATTAAGTAAATTATATTTTTGACATCATTAAAAATTGTTAATTAATTTAATGATTTATCAATATAAGTGTTCATTTGTTATGCGATTAAAAATTTGAGGGAGCATAATATAATTTTCAGAATCACAAGAGATAATTTATATTTTAAGCAATTTTAGAAGGTGTATTTATAATTTATCCATTTCTTTTTTCTTTACTTTAGTCTTGAACAATTCCATGAAATTGTACTTGTCACTAAATATCTGTATATATAGATATATAAATCAAATTATACCCACACAAAAAATAAAAAATAAAAAAATTGCAGCTTAATTGTAAATCAATCAAATGATACAAAATGGTCAATATCATTGTAAACCCTATTCCTTTACCTACCAAATAATCCAAATTTCAAATTTCAAAATAATTGAAATAAGTAAACAACTATATAATTTAGCCCCAATATTTATGAAAAGTCAAAAATTACAATAATAATAAGATAATTATTTGATCTTAATTAAATGTCGTCCCTTTCAATTTTGTGACAGTGATCGTAAATTACTAAAGAAATTTTAAAAATTATCATTGTCCAAACATGATAAAACTTACATGGGAGTATGGTCTGGGCTATTGGATAAAAAAAGAAAAAGGAGAGAAGGCACTAGAAAATTTTGTTGACTTGTTTTCTTTTCAAATTTAAGTATATTAAACGGCTGCAAAATGGATAAATTATAAATATATCTTCTGAGATTACTTAAAATATAAATTATTTTTTGTGATTCTGAAAATTATATTATACCTTTCTAAATTTTTAATCGCATAACAAATGAACAGATATATTAATAAATTATTAAATCAATTAACAATTTTTAATGATGTCAAAAATATAATTTACTTAATGATTATGATAATTTTATTATTGTATAAGAGAATAATTATAAATTTTATTTTTTTGATAATTATATTAAATAAAAATTCTAATAATATAATATTTATAATTTTTAAAACCATGAAGGGAAATCAAACCACATAAAAGTGTATTTATAATTTACCTAAAAAAATTGATAATAAATCAAATAATAAAAAAGACAATGAAAAAAAAAAAAATTTATGAAAAGCACACGGCCGGCGCGCTTAAAGTTGTTGACAGTTGTTGCTGATAATGGTGGTGTTTGGTGTAGCTGTTAAAACAGATTATAGATTATAGCTTAACAGATTATAGATTATGACTTTAATCAGAAGCGGTTAATCTGTTTGGTATAGCTGTTGGATTATAGATTTAAGTTGCTGAGTAGTGTTTGTTAAATAAGCTGTGAAGTAGCTTTTTCAATTAATTTTTATTTTTTATTATTCACTATTTGTCTACATTTTTCATAAAAAATAATAATAATATTTAATAGTCCATTTGAGTCTTTTTCTATTTTTAAAAAAATAAAAAATAAAAAAATCTAAGAGTATAACCGTGAATTAACATGTCCACAGCAGAAGTTGATAATCAGAAGCAAGGGGTGAGCAGCTTCTCAGAATCAGCTTTTTTGACTTAAAATAAGTTGTTAAAATCAGAAGCTGTTTGAAATAAGTTTAACCAAACAGTCCAAAATAACTTTTTAAAAGCCAGAAGCCATAAGTTGACTTAAAAAAGCTGCACCAAACACCCCCAATGTATTTAGGGGATGTTGGAGAATGATCCAAATAAATATATTTTTAATTTTTTATGAAAAGATAAGTAAAAAAATAACGAGGTGATGTGATTTAAAAAAATAAAAATATAAATAAGTACATTTTTTTAGTGTATCCCGAACAACCTTTTACTATGGCTTCGTTTGGTAAGAATTTTTTTAGTCTGACTTTTTGATTAATTTAGTCTGACTAAATTAGTTCCGTTTGAGAAGAACTTTTAGTTTTCTTTTTCTTCTTAATTTAGATGTGATGATTGTAAAATAAAAAATAGAATTATTATGACTTAAATGTGATATTTTATCTTTTTAACTTATTTAACCTATTTTATTTTTTTAATATTTTTTTAATCCCAACTAAGTTACCAAACCGCAGACAAGTCTGTTATTGATTTATATATATGTATTGGGTTGTTTGAATTTTTTTTTTTTTTTGTCCTTATTTTTTTAATCTTATGTGTTGTATTATTTGTATATTTTTTTTTAGGGCGAACAACATTAACCGTTTATATAGTTTGGAGATTTTATTATTTTGGTCTATAACTTTTTAATTGTATAATATTTGATCTTAAATTTTGAATTTTATTTTAAATAAGAACAATTGAAAATATCATTAGTCAATTTTAAGGACAAAATTATTAATTTGATAAAATATAAACTAATTTGATAAAAATAAATGTCAAAAAAATATTTTTGAATTCTTAAAAATAATTTCTACCCACCAAAGGTAAAATTATGTAAAATTGATAAATATTTTAGACATTTATTTATTTATTTATTTATTTATTTTACTAAATTAATTTTTATTATGTGTTTGGATAATGATCATGTAATGGATTGTTGTTAGACTTTTAATGTGTAATCGATATATTTAATATATGAAATATTTTTAGTTTTAGATTTTTTGATTTAATGGATTGGGTTAATAATGATATTAAAGTTGTCACCATATATAATTTTTGAAAAATAAAAACTAATTTAATAAAACTAAAAACAACCACTCATTACATGATCATCATCTAAACACATAATAAAAATTAATTTGATAAAAAAAATAAATAAATGTCTAAAAGATTTATCATTTTTACATAATTTTATCTTTAGTGGGTAAAAATAATTAATTTTTTTTTAAATTGACATTTATTTTTGTCCAATTAATTTATATTTTATCAAATTTACGACTTTATCTTTGAAATTGAGCAATGATATCTTTAATTGTCCTTATTTAAAACAAGATTCAAAATTCAGAATTAAATGTGTCATAATGAAAAAGTTAATGATCAAAGTAACACAAAATCTAAACTATCACAATTTTTTCTAGGTTCAGCTTGTCTCAAGTTGAGATTAAGACTGGACCCGTTCAGTTCGGTCCCTGGGGTCCATTTTTTGAGCCCGTTTTGATAATCCGAACCGTTCAATATGTAGAACTCGTCGAGTACTACATGCCTGTAAAAAAACACGTTGATCAGATATAAATAGCTATGTGATCAAATCAGTTTTGTATTAAAAAAAATTGACAGTGAAACAATTAACGGTTGATAAAAAACTGTTTTGTTCACATAGCTATCGATATCCGATCAATGTGATTTTTTACAAGTATATAGTACTCGACGAGTTATACATATTGAACAATTCAGATTATCAAAACGAGACCCGTGATAAACCTCCACAGGTCCAACAACACGATCCAATCCGATCATGGATTGGACCAAAGCCACTGCCTTTTTCTAATACTTCAATTTGCTAACGGTTCTTGTTTTGCTTTGTCTATCTGTTCTTGTCTATATGTCCTCTACCAATGGGAATATTAAAATTGCGTTTGGTAGAGTTTTCTAAATACGATTTGAAAATAGAGTTGTATTTTGAGTTTGTGAGTTTTGAAATTATGATTTAAGTGTAAAAAAATTATTTGGTGAATGAGTTTTAAAAAGAGTTTTGAATTGAGTAGAAAATTTTTGATGTGACATATGATATTTGATATAAAAACTTACAACTCATAACCAAACACACAACTCAAAATTCTATTAAAACTCATAAAAAAAATTTAAAAAATTCAGAAAATATGTTTTATTAAATATATAAAAATTAACATGTGTCAATTGTAAAAAAAAAAAAATTGTAATGTTCCAGTCAACCTGTGGGACGTCCGGTTAACCTAAATTTTTTCACCTTTGACTGCATTTTCAAAAATAAGTGTGGATTTAATTTTTAAAATTTGTAAACAAACGCCCTGTTCAAATCAACATACCAAAGCTGTACCAAACATAGCCTAAGTATATTTGACAAAATATATATTTTTAAAAATGAGTACATTTTATTCAATAGTGCTTATTAAAACGAGTTTTCTTCCTATTAATTGATTGATTCATCTTGTGTTAATTTTACTTACTATTTTAATTGTGCATTAGAATATGCATTTCAGTTATAAATTTTTTTTTAGACAAACCACGTATTAGAATAAAATATTATTTTTTAGCTAGTTGTTTAAGATTTTTGATGTTGAGTCTGTCGTAAATACATCTATCTATATTATATATATATATATATACACTATATACAAAACCAAATGTAATGTTTTCTCAAAAGGCTTCAAAAATCTATTCCTAAATTCTAATAATTTAGAAAAATAAAAAAATACGTGTCACCTCTCTTCATTTTTCTTCCTACTATTCAAGTCTTTTCACTCTCTCTCCTTCTAATAAAATATAAAAGAAAAATAAAATAATAAAATAATCATTTATATCCATATTTATCTATATTCATCACCCATAACTCCCACATCTATATTCATCTATATCCACCCATTGAAATATTTGAATTTTAAAATTTCTCTCTATGGATAAACATATAAAAATTTATAAAATAATAATTTCATGGTCTACAAATAAAGATAAAGATTAAATAATTGATTTACATAATTAAAATAATAAATAATCTATATCTATATAAAATTAAAAAAAAAACATATATATCCAAATCTTTGTTTTGATTTAATAAAACAAAATAAAAAGTTCGAATTTTCCACAGCGCCATGAATTTATTAGACAATTATGTTCTTCTTCTTTCCCTCTAATTAACAGGCCTTACATGATGATGAACTCATTGGGTACTCTAATGGGTGATTTTGGCATTTTAACGAATGGGTTACAAGATGGAAAGGCCAGAGATTCAATGGCAGACTCTCTAGAGTCACTTGATTGCTTGCTTTCAACAACCAACAGCGACACCGATACATCAGCTGGAGATGATCATGGGATCTCCATGATATTTTCACTATTCAGGCATTTTCACTCCCTCTCCCTCTCCCTCTCCGTATAATAAAATATTTATTTATATCCATCACCCACAACTCCCACATCTATATCCATCCATATCTATCACATATACCTTCTACAACTCTTATACACACATTTTTGTATTCAGTTTATTCCATATTTTAGTCAAATTCAATCTTTCTCTTTCATCTACCCATTTTTATTTTCTTTTATCTACCTATCTTTTCTCAGACTAACTCATCCTCTTCATTATTATATTTTTCAAGTTTGATAATCTGCGAAAATCATATTATCTTCTCCATTATTACATTTTTCTAAGTTTGATGATCTGCAAAAATTATTACAAGGTCAGTGTAATATTATTTCGTACTTTATATCTTTGTGTATATATATTTCTTTTTCCTAATATTTTTCAATTCATCTACACATCTTTCCATTTTCTCCATTTTTATGCTCCAAATATTATTTCTTATTTTATATGTATTTTTTTCAATGTTTATTATTTGTGTGTACATATTTCTTTTTTCCAACATTTTTCAATTCATTTACACATCTTAATCATATTCGATTTTTTTTCATTTTCCTCATATTTTTCAGTTCATCCACGCATCTTTTCATCTTCTCAATTTTTATACTCCTAATATTATTTTTTACTCTATATGCATTTTTCCAATGTTTATTACTTTTGTGTGTATTGTACGAGCACGAAATAATTCTTCTCGTATAATCCTGTTGATCAAGTCTGCGCTTCTCCAAACGTCGTCGCTTTACTCCTTGAAAACACAAACGTGAGTTAGCCGGCGGATGTGTGCCGGATACCTCTTTGATGCCTCAGTCAGCAAAATAGACAAACAGACAAAAGCTCTGTGTATTTGGGAATCAAAGTTGTGTTACCTCTCCATAGGTGATGCTGTGAGCTTTTATAGGTTCCATGTGGCCCAATCCTAGCAGGACTCTTATTCCTCCATGTAGAGTCCTCTTAGGAATCACACTCCTAAAAGATAATGGTTATCCTTCAACACCCCCGTCACTGCTTAAACCAAGTGAGATGGTTTTACCTCGGTAATATGACAAAACGATCGAGCTAACATAGCCATGCTTAAGCGGCAGAAACGACCGAGCTCCAACTAGCTCGGTACTCCCTTCATTGCTCGTACCTCGGTTTGGTCCGCTAAGACCGGAATAACCGCAGTAAGCTTTGACCGAGCTAACGAGAGTAAGGTCCATCACAAGAAGCCCCAAATACTTAGTTCTGAATACCATGACCGAGCTAAATATTACCATACCGTCCGTGGTAAACCACAATTGGACTGAGCTAAACGCAAGGTCCTTTCACTGGGCCCTTTTTACCGCGGCCCACCAAACGGCCCATTACCGCGCCTTGGCCTAGCTTGGCCCTAGTGCACATAAAAACTTCCCTCTCAATTGGCCCTTAATTCCATCTATGCAGCATGATTGGGATTACCTATTTCCTGCGGAGCTAAAACTTTTAGCCTTTCAACCGAGATAAAATGCCACCGGGCTACCTATTGGTTCGGTCAAAAAACGTCTTTTCAATCACGCTGTCATCTGAATCGCTTGCTATTCCATAGACACGTGGCAGGCCCTTACTAGTTGAGCACAGCTGCCAACGCTGACTTCGTACTTCGCAAATTTTGAACAGTCCTGCTTTTTTCACTCTCTTTATACAAAACAAAACCCTGTTTTTCAAACCAACTTATCACTATTCATCTTCTTCTCTCTCTACTTTCTGAGCTTTTATTCTTCCTCGTCACTGCATCTGCAAAGCTCTTCCTTGCGATCTCGATCTTCATCCTCTCGACTTCAAACTGTAAGTAACTCAATCCATTTCCTTTTTGTTTTGTCTAGTTTCCGTAGCACGTAGCATAATACTCGTATGCTTTTCAAAACACATATACCTTTTTTTGTTTCCATTTTTTTGGGAAAGAACCACGTAATAGAACCACTGTATTCATGAATAATCTGAAAAATGACGCGTTTAATCCAAAATAGAATTCCAACCGAGCTAGGAACATGTTTATACTTAAGGTGTGCACCTAGTCAAACTAGATTAAGTTCCAATAGGTCTTCCCTTCAGTTTCACTTAGCCATACTAAGGAACTGTATTAGGCGTGCGAACTACCGAACTAGAAAACCTTAACCAAAGACTGGGCTACCACTTGGCCCCAAACCAGCTCTCACTTAATAAAAACCGAACTAAGAATGCTGCATGCTAAACTTCAACCCCTAACCGAGCTATAACTAGGGGCCAAACCAGCTCCCTGACTTAGTCAAAACTGAACTAAGAGGCTACTCCATAAGCTTCAGCCGGGCTAAAGTCCTTCGCTCAAATCAAGCTAAGAATGGATAGTATCTCATATAGCCGAGCTTAAGGCAACATGTATTTTACCTTTGTTTCTTTTAGCAAGGTCCAACGATCGGTGCTTAACACATTTCTTTTTCACTTTGCAGACTTAGGTTGGCCAGGCACTCCTTTGAACGCTCAATCGAGCTACTCAGCGTTATCTTACCACCGAGCTAATACTCCAGCTAAATTATACATAATTTAAGACCACATGGGTAAATATAGGTTTTTAGTAAACTCTCCAGGGGCTATAGCCGAGTTCCGAAGAGACTACCATATCCCTGATGATGTCCATCTTACTTTAGCCCAACTAGACATCACTCATTGGGGAAAACCGGGTTTCGTTCCTTTCACCCTTCTTTCCATTGTAGAAAACGAACTTCGATTCCCCGTCCAACCACTCCTTTGTGAGTTCCTCAGACAAACAAACCTTTGCCCTACCCAGTTTTCCACAAATTCTTACCGAATAATTAATGGCATCGCCGAGCTAAATCGCCGGCTTGGCCTCAACCTCGGTTTAGCCGAGCTATTTCACTAGTACTCTTTAGGCTAAAACGAAGATTGATGGGTTTATTATTTAAGAATAAGACGCCGCTGAGAGAAAATAATAAAAAATATCCCAGATAAAGATGTAAACGATGACGATTTTTTCTGGATTTCTGGTAACTTTGAGGACCAAGAAACCCAAATACCAGGAGACCGCATCAACTGGAATAAAGGAGTAGCCGGTAAAATTACCTCGGCTTAGTTTTTGTGCTTTCTTTACTTCGTTTGTAAGTTTTGAACCACACTAACCCTTGTCTTTTTTCCTTATGCAGATTTGGACTTTTTAAAGTCACAGTACAGTTACCCCAACCTAGACGCCCTCCGCGCCGCACTTCGACATCCTGACCGAGGTTGGGTCGAGCTGCTTAATTTCGAGCCAACATATAGATACAGCAGCAAGCGAAAGACCAGGGTGACAGACTTCTTGCTGGAACCCTCTCCTGAACCTGATCCAACCCTTCCACAAATCAACCTTATTCCACTAACTGCAAAACAAGAGATGGCAAAAAAAAGACCAATAAGAGCTCTTATCACCGAAACAAACCAGCCCGAGGTACCACAAGCCGGTCAGACAAACTAGGCCGTGGTAACGCTTCCAACCGCCCAGCCTTCCTCATCTCGACCCAGCAAGCGTGCTCGGACTTCCACAACCGAGCCACGCCTTGTTGACGAGGATGAAACTGTTCTTTCCCAAACCACACCACCGAGCCCACAACCTCAACGATCAGACCGGGCTAGCCCATCAGAATGGGTGCCCAATGTCACCTACAAGAATCGAGCTATCACTGACTCTGACTCAGTGTCCGCCAAAAAAGACCATTCGTTGGCTTTTAACCTTGCCAAGAGTGTATGCCTTCCAGCTGATATGGAGCATCACGACCATCTCACCGAGCTGAAAGCCATTCGCTCGGCAACAAAATCAATGGTGTTGGTAAGTTCTCCCTTCTCTCGCCCTAATTTCTACCTCTGTTTGCTCGGTTCGGCTCAAAATTGTTCCTCTTTTTGCAGGCCTTTCAGAAAAACCAGGTCGCTCACAAGGGCATGTTGGAGCTTCGAAAAACCACAAGGCAGGCTGTGGCAAAGGCTGATGCTAAATCGACCGAGCTAGAAGAGGCCAAGAAGAAAATGGCCGAACTACATACTGAGGTGGCCTGCCTGACAGATCTTGTTAGTTCGGCTGAAGCAGATAAGCAAAAGGCTGCGGCCGTGCTGAAAGACAAATATCTGCGCGAGCTGGCCAAGCTCAAGGGAAAGAAAAATGCTGAGATTGCCCAGTTGAAGAAGAACGTGGAGGACGTTGAAGACTGGGGTTACAAGGAGGGGGAGGCCACCTACATCCAACAATGCGAAGCAGCGAAAGTTATTTTCTTCAAATGTGGGTGGAAAGCCACTGTGTCGCAGCTCGGTCATAGCCCAGAGATCGAGGTCTTCCTAAACCCTCCTCCACATTTTATACCGAGCTACATGGTGGAGTATGCAAATGTCATTCAACAGAAATATCTGCAAGTTGAGGATGAAGAAGAGTCGCCAGAACCCCACAATACCTCGATCGTCACCAATGATCCCGTGATTCAGGCAGCTCGGGTGGAGCCACCGGTGAAAGACTTGGTTGAAAATGTGGCTGAGCTATCTGCTAAAGCCGGGCTCCGAGTTGACCTGGACGCAGATCTTGACGACCTCTTTGCTTGATGTTGTGTTTTCTCTTTTTACTTTTAGAAAGAAACTGTAACTGGGCGGAAATCCCACTCTTTTGTAACTCTTTTGCATTTTGAATGAAATCGTCTTTTATTTCAACTGTTAGTTCGGTTAACTGCCATGTTTGCATTTACTTTCCAATTGTAATCTGAATGCAGTATAACATTTTCTGACCGAGATACCTATCTCGATCTTAACCTAGAGACCTATCTGGTCATACCTGCCAACCTCTTCAGCCTAGGTTTTTACCTCGGCTGAAGATTATAAAAAATTGTTATTCCAGCTAACCATTCTTCAGCCTGGATTCTTATATCGGCTGAAGAGTGCTTAAGGTTGGTTTTTCCAGCCAACCACTCTTCAGCCTAGATCCTTATCTCGGTTAAAGAGTATTTAAAGTTGGTTATTTCGGCCAACCATTCTTCAGCCTGGATCCTTATCTCGGCTGAAGAGTACTTAAGGTTGGTTTTTCTAGCTAACCTCTTCAGCCTAGATCCTAATCTTAGCTGAAGAGAGCTCAAAGTTGGTTATTCCTGCTGTACGGGGAGGAAATAATTCTCCTCGTATAATCCTGTTGACCAAGTCCACGCTCCTCCGTACGACGTCGCTTTACCACCCGAAAACACAAACGTGAGCTAGCCGGCGGGTGTGTGCCGGAAACCCCTCCGATGCCTAAGTCAGTAAGCTTGACAAATAGACAAAGCTCTATGTTCTCAGAAAGAATTGTGTTCAAAATTACCTCCTCCAAGGTGATGTTTGTGGGCTTTTATAAGTTTCCCGTGGCACAATCCTAGTAGGACTTGTATTTCTCCATGCAAAGTCCTCCTAGGATTCATACTCCTAAGGATAATGCTTATCCTTTTACACCCTCCCCCACTGCTTAAACCAAGTGGGATGGTTTTCTCCATGGCCGAACTACCATTTGACCGAAGTAAAGTAGGCCGAACTATCCTTAGTTCAACCCTTCCTTTTACTCTCCCTTATATCGGTTTCTCATTTGTTCAACCTATGGTGTGTTTGGACCGAACCAACGACTCTCGACCGGTATAACTCCCAAACCGATATACCTCTAAGGTCGATATAACTTCAAGGCCGGTCTAACTTCAAGTTGCTCCCAGACCGAAGTACATTTACAATCCTCTAACCGAAGTAACTTTATCATTTGTGAGCCAAAGTAATTTCACCTCCTTGGGCCGGAGTAACTTTGTCTCCCCAAGGCCGGAATAACCTTGCTCTCCTGGGCCGGAGTATCCTTTACGGCCTTTTTACTTAGTCCTTCGCGTTTTGGGCCTCAAAGCCCAACTCGCAGCTCGGCCCAATTTTTCCCAAAAATTACCCTCTCAATTGCCCCTTAATTCCATCTGCGCAACATGATTGGGATTATCAGTCTACTGGCCGAGCTAGAGTTTACTAAGCCTTTCCAGCCGAGCTAAAAACCCTTTAGCCTCTCCAGCCGAGCGAAAAACCCTCAGGCTCTCCAACCGAGCTAATTTTACTTCAAGCTTCACTATGTCCGGTCAAAACGTCTCTTCAATCACAGCGACTGTAACGCTTCCCCTTCCAATGACACGTGGCAGATTCTGATAGGCTGAGGACGGCTGTCACGCCGTCTTTCGTACTTCGTGAATTTTGAACAGTCCCGCCCAAATTTTGGGCAAAAACCATCCCTGAGGCTAGGTCTTTTCACTTTTGCCATTTCTTCATTTTCTCTCTGTGTTCTTGCTGTGTTCGTGCCTCCATTGCTGCCATTGCCTCCATCTCTAGCTTCTCTTTTATACGGGTAAGCAAGCCTATCCTTCTTGCTTTTTCGCCTGCTTTGTTATCTATTTTTGTTTTGTATGCTTTTGAAAACACTTTTCTCCATTTGTTGCTTTGCTTTCGTACTTTCATGAAAAAACCAGTAAAGCTTCATGTGTGCATGAACTATTTATGAAGAAAACCAGTTTTAGATCCAAAATCACATAGCAACCGAACTAGGATCCTGTTTGCCCCAGATAGGTAGATCACTGTAGTCAATAACCGAACTAGAACTTGAAAGGCTCAAAGAGTCATTAACGTCTCACTCCACTCTAGCCGAAATAAGATCACCGAGTTTTGAACATATCAAACTAGGAACCTCGGTTTTCAACCGAACTAAGCTTTTGGGGCCAAGCCGGCTTTCTTGGTTCCTAAACCGATCTCAGAAAGCCACCCCTAGAGGCTTAACCGAAGTAACTATACTCACACTACAACCGATTTAGGCCTTGGGGCTAAACCAGCTTTCTTAGTTGTTTAGACCGAACTCAGAAAGCTGCCCCTAGACAATAAACCGGTCTAACGAGCAATCTGCTCAAGCCGAGCTACCAACCCTTTTGATGAACCGAGATAGAACTAGTCTTTTGACGCCGAAGTAGGGCTTTTATACCTTGCTTTTTAGATTGTAGCACTGTCCGTTGATCAGTGCTTTAACCCCCCTTTGTTTTTTTACTTTGCAGACTTAGGTTACCCAGGCACTCCTGTGTGCGCTCAACCGAGCTACTGAGCACAATTTTTGCACCGATATAACTTATAAGTAAATTATACATCAGATGGGTAAGTATAGGTATCTAGTTGAGACCTCGGGCGGCCTAGCCGAATTCAGGAAAGATTACCAAATACCTGACGACGTCCAGCTGGTTTTGGCCGGAAAAGACATCACACCCTAGGATAATGAAGGCTTCGTCCCCTTTACTCTTCAATCCATAATAGAAACCGGACTACGGTTTCCTGTCCAACCATTGATCTGTGAGTTCCTTAGGCAGACTAGGTTATGCCCCACCCAACTGTCCACCAATACATACCGTATTATTATGGGAATAGCCGCACTAAACCACCAAACCGGTTTAAACCTTGGCCTTGCCGAAATATTCCATCAGTATTCCATCGGCTCGAAAGATGCTGGGTGGGTCTATTACCTTAGGATCCGCCGCTGCCGAGAGAAGATAATTAAGCACACACCGGACAAAGACCTTAATGATGATGACTTCTTCTGGGTCTCTGGGAATTTTGAGGATTTTCAAGCCCAAATTCCTGGCCGACCTATAAATTGGAAGAAGGGAGAGCCTGGTAATTTAACTTCGGTCTTCTTCCTTGTATTTTATTTCGGTTTTTGTTAGTCTATTAACCGAACTAACACTTCTCTTTTTTGCAGATTTCGCCCATCTTCATTCCTTATATAGTTATCCAAATCTTGCAATTTTGCGAGCCGTACTACGGATTAAAGAAAGAAGTTGGGCAAAGCTTCTGAACTTTGAGCCGACCTACCGGTACAGCGGTCGCCGAAAAGCAAGAGTAACTGACTTTCTCCTTGAAGAAGCCCCAGAGCCGGACCTAACTTTGCCCGAAATAAGACTTGTCCCACTAACCGCTGAAGAAGAGATGGCGAAGAGGAGCAGAGTTAGGGCCCTTCTCACCGAAACAACTAGGCCCGAAGTAACGCCTCCCAGTCAATCGCAGCCTGCTGTTGTGGCCCTCCCTTCTCAACAGCCATCCTCTTCCCGCCGAACCAAACGTGCCCGAACTGCCGAAACCGAACAAGTTTTGGTTGATGAAGAACCTGCTATTCAGCCGAGCTTACCGCCAAGCCCCCAACCGGAGTCTTCCGACCGAACCATCGGCAGCTGGGCACCAAAACTTACTTTTAACGACCGAGACATTCTAGATACAGACTCGGTTGTTGCTGAGAAAGACCACCTGTTGGCCATCAATCTGGCCAAGAGTGTGTGTCTGCCCAAAGACATGGAGCATCACCAAAAACAGTTAACCACCGAGCTGAAGTCCATCCGGTCTGCGACTAAATCCATGATTCTGGTTAGTAACTTCGGTCGCTTTTCTGTTTATTTTTCCTCTTCTTTTCAACTTTTTCTTCGACTAAAGGGAAGTTGTTGCTTTGTCAGGCCATTCAGAAAAACCAAATCACCCATAGGAAAGTACTGGAGCTGAGGAAAGTGACTAGGCAAGCAGCGGCAGAAGCAGAGGCGAAATCGGCCGAACTGGAAGAGGCCAGAAAGGAACTGGCCGAACTCCGAGGCGAGGTCGGCCGACTGACCGGAATGGTTAGTTCGGCCGAAGCTGAAAAACAAAAGACTGCCATTGCTCTGAAGGACAAGTACTTGCGCGAGCTGGTGAAGCTCGAAAGAAAGAAAGATGCCGAAATAAAGGAGAAGGTAAAGGAAGCTGACAAACAAGGCTTCAAGAGGGCAGAGGATGCTTATGCCCAACAATGCAATGCTGCCAAGGAGCTGTTCTTTAAGTGCGGCTGGAGGGGAGCCGTTGAGAAGCTCGGTCATGATCCTCAGACCGAGGTTTTCAACCCTCCAGCCTACTTTATACCGAACTCCCTGATGGAATATGCCAAAGCCATGCAATAGCAGTTCCTTGAGGGCTCAGACGATAAAGACTCTGATGAAGACTCTGCCCCTGAGGATACTTCGGTTGTGAATGCAGATCAGGTAGTTCGGTCGGAGCCCATGGTGGAAGATCTAACTATTGATCAACCAAGTGAAACCGTGGCTCCGACCGAAACCATTCTTCCTTCTGAAAACGTCATTGCGCCCGAAACCGGTCTTCGGGTTGACGCCGATGCTGCCTTCGACGCCGAGATCGAAGATCTTTTTTCTTGACTTTGTACTTTTTTCTCTATTTTTTGTTACCTTGTCTTTGTAACCAGGCTGTGCCCTTCTGTAATGACTTTTTAGTGAATGAAAAATTTGCTTCAACTCTTACTCCGGTTGTGATATGTATGCCTGTGCTTTGTAATGTCTTCTATTACTCCAACTGTTATTTCGGTTTTGGCTGGTTAAAATATGCTTACTAGCCAACCACTTCTTAGCCGATATAATCACTTCGGCTGAGGAGTACAAAATGTTTAATCTAGCCAGTCCAGTTTTAGCCATACCCTTACTTAGGCTGAAGAGTAACAAGAGTTGGTTTATTCCAGCCAACCACTCTTCAGCCTTGCACTTACTTCGGCTGAAGAGTAACAAGTGTTGGTTTATTCCAACCAACCACTCTTCAGCCACGCACTTACTTCGGCTGAAGAGTAACGAGAGTTGGTTTATTCCAGCCAACCACTCTTTGGCCATGCACTTACTTCGGCTGAAGAGTAAGGAGAGTTGGTTTATTCCAGCCAACCACTCTTCAGCCATGCACTTACTTCGGCTGAAGAGTAACAAGAGTTGGTTTATTCCAGCCAACCACTCTTCAGCCATGCACTTACTTCGGCTGAAGAGTAACAAGTGTTGGTTTATTCCAGCCAACCACTCTTCAGCCATGCACTTACTTCGGCTGA
The DNA here is from genome assembly GCF_055761805.1 of Camellia sinensis. Classification (NCBI taxonomy): domain Eukaryota; kingdom Viridiplantae; phylum Streptophyta; class Magnoliopsida; order Ericales; family Theaceae; genus Camellia; species Camellia sinensis. The sequence goes on along the minus strand of NC_138961.1, from coordinate 188,942,964 downwards.
AGAGTAACGGGAGTTGGTTTATTCCAGCCAACCACTCTTCAGCCATGCACTTACTTTGGCTGAAGAGTAACAAGAGTTGGTTTATTCCAGCCAACCACTCTTCAGCCATACACTTACTTTGGCTGAAGAGTAACAAGAGTTGGTTTATTCCAGCCAACCATCGAAGTTAGTTTTTCCAGCTAACTTATAGTATTTGGTTATTCCGACCAAATGTCCTGCAGCCTGGATCCTTATCTTGGGCTTAGGAAGGGTGTTGGTTTACTCCAGCCAACCTCTAAGTTAGTTTTTCCGGCTAACTTAAAATGAAAAAAATGCTTGCAATGCGCCTAATCTTTACTAAAGCTAACTTTTACAAGGAACAACTTGTGCTAAAAAGAATTTCTCATTTTATTGAAGGAAGAGAAAATTACATATGTTTGAAAAAGAAAAGCTAAAAGTAAAATAACTTGAGATTGGCCGTATTCCATGGCCTAGGGATTGCATTGCCATCCTTGTCTTCTAGGTAGTATGCCCCTTTGCCTGCTAACCCAACCACCTTATAAGGACCTTCCCAATTTGGGCCTAACTTGCCGTCTCCTGGGATCAAGGTGTTTCCCATTACTTTGCGTAGTACCCAATCCCCAATCTTGAATTGTCTTGGATGAACCTTTTTGCTGTATTTTCGGATTAACTCTCGTTGGTATGAGGCGATGTGGACTAGTGCTCTTTTTCTTCTTTCTTCTGCAAGGTCGAGTTCTAAGGCTATGGCTTCTCCATTTAAGTTTGGATCAAAATTTTCGCTTCGAATTGTGGGGAGGCCAACTTCTAGTGGGATCACCGCTTCCATTCCATATGCTAAGGAGAATGGTGTTTCTCCAGTTGATCGCCGGGGCGTGGTGCGGTAAGCCCATAAGACGTGAGGGAGTTCATCTGCCCACTTGCCTTTTGCTTTCTCTAGCCTTTTCTTTAGTCCATCCAAGACGACTTTATTTGATGCTTCAGCTTGCCCATTTGCTTGGGGATATGCCGGTGTGGAATTGTAGAACTCTATCTTGTATTCTTCACAAAAGCTTCTGAAGATTCTGCCGTCGAACTGAGTACCATTGTCTGAGATTAGTGCTTTTGGTATGCCAAATCGAGTGATGATATTCTGCCAAACAAACTTCTTCACATCTTTTTCTTTGATTGAGAAAGGACATGGGCTAGTTAAGGGTAGGAGTTCTCTTGCTGGTTGATGTATTTGGTGTGCGAATTTTTGGCATTTCTCACACTTCTTCACATATTTTTCAGAGTCTGCTTGCATATATGGCCACCAATATCCTTGCGAAATAGCCCTGTAAGCGAGCGACCTTCCCCCTTGATGACTTCCACATACCCCTTCGTGTATTTCGAACAAGAATGCTTCTACTTTGCTGGGATGAACGCATTTGAGGTAAGGCCCAGAGAATGACTTTTTGTATAATGCTGAAGATGGAGATAGCCAAAATCGCTGTGACTTTGCCCTTATTTTGTTGGCTTCTTTTTTCTCTTCTGGTAGGATGCCGTCTTTTAGGAACAGGATGATGGGATCCATCTAAGAAGGGCCTAATTCTGCGCAACATACTTCTTCTGCTTCGGGGTCTTCTATGCTTGGTCTTGGTAAGAAGTCGATGAGTAATGGATGAGGGATTGATGTATCTGCCATTGAGGCCAGGCCTGCTAGTTCGTCCGCTCGGCTGTTTTCCTCCCTGCCAATTTGTTCTATCCTTACCACATCAAACTTCTTGATCTCTGTTCTGACTAACTCTTGGTACTTGGCCATTCTGTCGTCCTTTGCTTCGTATTCGCCAGAAATTTGGTTTACCACCAGCAGAGAGTCACTGTATACCATTAGTTCGGTTGCTTTCATGAAGTGTGCCGACTTGAGTCCTGCGAGAAGCGCCTCATACTCCGCTTCATTGTTGGATGCTGGGAAGCCAAGGTTGATTGCTTGCTCTATAACCAGGCCATTTGGAGAGATGAGGACTATGCCAAGCCCTGCACCATGTCGGTTGGATGCTCCATCCACAAAGAGCTTCCACATCTCTCCAACGAATAGTTTCCAGCAAGTGGAAGGATCAGATGATGTTGTGAGGTCAAGAATGGTGTTTTCTTCAAGGTCCATGTTGGCTGTCTGTCCTTCGTCCTTTGTTTGAACTGTTGGTGAGCCTTTGTTTGTCTCTTCCTTGTTGTCCTGAGTATGGTTTGCCTTGGTGCTTGATTGACTACCTTCTGCTAGGGGTTGCGCTATTCCCGCGTCAACTTCCGTCCCTAGTTCGGTTGTGTCAGTTAGGTCGACTGGGCAGATATGATGACTTCCAGGAGTAAATTCTGTGATGAAGTCTGCCAAAGATTGGGCTTTTATTGCGGTCTTGGGTTGGAACTTGATGTCGAATTGTCCCAACTCTACTGCCCACTTCAAAATTCGCCCACTAAAGTTCGCCCTTTCAAACAGAGCTTTTAGTGGAAAGGCTGTGAGGACGACTATGGTGTGGGCGTGAAAGTAGTGTGCTAATTTTCTGGATGCCATCATTAATGCTAATGCTAGTTTCTCCAAGGGCAAGTACCTTGTTTCGGCTCCCAACAATGTCTTGCTGACATAAAAGATGGGCAAGTGTTGTATCCCTTCTGCACGAACCAACACTGCGCTGACTGCGTGCTGAGAGACTGCCAGGTACAAAACGAGTTCTTCACCAGGTACTGGAGTAACAAGTAGTGGTGGGGAAGACATGTATTCCTTCAAGCTTTCCAGAGCTCGGTCGCATTCTTCATCCCACTCAAACTTGGTTTTTAAAGCTTGGAAGAACGGTCGTAGTCTGTCTGATGACCTGCTTATGAACCGGTTGAGTGCAGCCGCCATACCAGTGAGATGCTGCACTTCTTTGACTGAGTTTGGTCTTTCCAACTCCTGGATTGCTTTGATCTGAGAGGGGTCTGCTTCTATACCTCGGTTGGTCACCAGGAAGCCCAAGAATTTGCCAGATCCAACTCCGAATGCGCATTTGGACGCATTGAGGCGCAATTTGTATTTCTTTAGGATCTGGAACATCTCGTCTAGGTCTTTAAGATGGTCATTCTCATCCTTGCTTTTGACCACCATGTCGTCGATGTAAGCCTCCATTGTTCTGCCTAACAATGGTTCAAACATCTTGGTGACCATCCTTTGGAATGTCGCCCCTGCGTTCTTTAGGCCAAAGGGCATGACCTTGTAGCAATATAACCCCCTTGGTGTTGTGAAGGATGTGACCTCCTGGTCTGGTTTATGCATGGCGATCTGGTGGTAGCCTCTGTATGCATCCAGAAAGCTAAGTCGGTTATGCCCTGCCGTTAGGTCCACCAGTTGATCTATCCTTGGTAGAGGAAAGCTGTCTTTTGGGCACGCCTTGTTGACTGTTTTGTAGTCGACGCAGACACGCCATTTACCATTCTTTTTTGGCACTACGACTGTGTTGGAGATCCATCTTGGGTAGTGCACTTCTCTTATTGCCCCTGCCTCCAGCAGGTTGCCTACCTCTTCTGCCACTATTTCGGCGTGGTGGAGTGCCGATCTGCGTGTGCGTTGGATGACTGGTCTGGCGGATGGGTGGACATTGAGTTGGTGACTGATGAAGTTTGGATCAATACCTGGCATGTCGTAGGGTGTCCAGGCAAACACTTCGATATTAGAGGTCAAGAATTCCAAGACCTCTAATCTCTCAGTGCTGGACAACGATGAGCCAAGCAAGAAGAACTTATCCGGGTTCTTCTCATCTATTTTTACCTCCACCAAGTCCTCCACCGCTTTCTGATCAGCCTCTTTGCCGACGTCCGCGAATAGTTCATTACTTTCTGGTTCTTCCACCGAATGAACGTATCCTTTGGCAGCTCGGCTTCCATTCGCTGTGGCGAAGCATTGTTTTTACATGATCTGATCGCCATAGACTTCTTCAATTATGCCGGTGTCATTGGGGAACCGCATTACCTGATGGTATGATAACGCTACGGAACGCGTGGCATGCAGCCATGTTCTGCCCAGGATGATGTTGTATGTGGAGGGGACCTTCAATACCCAGAACTCCACTTGTTTTGTTACACTCCCTGCTCTGACTGGAAGGATTATTTTGCCGACAGGCCACTCTGGCATGGAGTTGAATCCAATCAGGGGAGAAACTGCAGGTGCCAAGTCTTTGTCTTGCAGCTTTAATTGCTTGAATGTGTCGTAGTACATGATCTCACATGAACTACCCTGGTCAATCAGAATCCGCTTGACGTCAAAATCCTTGACTCGGAGAGTGACGACCAGTGCATCATTGTGAGGACAGTATATTCGATCTAAGTCCTTATCTGAAAAGGACATGACATTTGTTGCCTCTGTCTTCCCCTTCTTGGCGGCAGGTTGGGCACTTAACACTTCCCTAAAGTGCTCAGCCTTCTTTATCGATCCCCTGAGCTCGCATACACGCTCAGGTTCAAAGACTCCATGTATTACATTGATGATGCCTTGTGGTGGGGCGTCAACTGGCATTCTGTTGGGATGATTATTATGATCTTGGGGGGCTGGTTGCGTCCTTCCTTCAATGTATTCGTCCAAGTGGCCTGCTGCCACAAATTCTTCCAAGTGCTGTCTCAGTGGCGTGCAATTCTCAGTTCGGTGCCCCTTTTCTTTGTGGAAGGTGCACCGTGATCTGTCATCGTAATTTTTCTGACCTTCCCCTAGCTTGGCTGGCCACTTGACAAATGGCTCGTCTTTTATTTCGCTCAGAATCCGATATATTGGTTTTTTGAACACCGTTGTTATGGCAGTGCGGATTCTCAACCATCTTTTGTCTGGGTCTTCTCCGTTATCTCGTCTGCCACGCCCGTTTTTATTCTGCCGATCTACTGTATTGACCTTTGCTGAGGTCTTCTTTTCTGGTACTACGGTTGTACTAGATTTTGCTTTTACACGTGCGCCATCCTCTTCTACCCTGATGTGCTGATGCACTCTCTCCACCAGGGCCTCCATGGTGAGGGGTGGTGTCATGGTAATCGAATCCCTTAGTCTTTTCCCTACGGGTAGGCCTCTTTTATACTGCGCAATGGCTAGATTGGTGGGGCAGTCTCCAATCTGGTTGAATGTCTCCCAGTAGCGACTGTTGTAAGATTTGAGGGTCTCTTTTTCACCCATGTCGATGGAGAGTAACTGGTCTATCTCCACCGGTGTTTTAGTGTTTGTTCGAAACCTTGTTACGAACGCTTCTGCCAATTGGGCCCAGGAGGCTATGCTGCCCTCTGGGAGCTTTTCGAACCAAGTCAAGCCTAGATCGCCAAGACTTGACGGGAAGAGTATGCACATTAAGGCCTCGTTTCGCCTGTACACAGCCATGACTTGGCGAAAGTGGCTCAGGTGTGAATACGGGTCCGTCTTCCCTTCATAGGTATTGAATTTCGGCTGAAGGAAGCCTGATGGCAGGGGCGCGTTTTCGATCGCTGGGATAAACGGCGAAGTCTGTAGTCTTGCCAATGCCTTGTCCGTTGGTTCGTAGGCCGGTCGTGGTATTGGCATTCCAACCTCGATGCTTCCATGCGTCCGAGGAGCCAACCGTTGTAAGGCCGAAACTCGGTGTGGATCCCTTGCCCTGGCATCCTCCTTGCATCGTGCTTTTTCTTCGAGCACGGTTCGTAAGTCGGATGACCTGGGCAGCTCCATTTGTCTAGATCTGGTTTGGTGTGAATGTGAAGGCCAATACGTGCTTCCTTCAGTGTATGATCTTTCGGATCTCGTCCTCTCAGACCTGGAGTGACGAGTCCTTGAAGATAAGGAGTGGGTGTCGCCTGTCCTGAGGCTTCTGCTCTCTCCTTGGGAGGGTGTAGTATTCCTACTACGATTCTCTGAGTGGCGAGGGGGCGTCTTGTGCTTGCGCCCCTCTCCTGTCGCCACATCTTTAGTCTTCATCTGGCGTTTTAATGCTTCCATGTCCGCCGCCATCTTCCGAATTAGTTCATCTTGTTCCTTTACGCGATCTTCCAGGGCTTAAGGATCAATCCTCCTCCTTTGCCTGTCAGGACTTTGAGAGTGACGAGGGCTGCTATTCCGCCTTCCCCTGCCACTCCTCCTGGAGTTATGTTGTTGGGGCTCCAAATCTGCCATAGGAGGGACAGAGGGTAATCCTTCACGCCTTGCGCCCCCGTCTGGAGTTAGTCCGTCGACGGCGGACTGCGGTAGTTCTTCAATGTGTGCCATTGATTTGAGAGAAAGGAGAAGCTTAGTCAAGAGGTTTTTGTTCTTGTCTGTTCTTCCCACAGACGGCGCCAATTGTACGGGGAGGAAATAATTCTCCTCGTATAATCCTGTTGACCAAGTCCACGCTCCTCCGTACGACGTCGCTTTACCACCTGAAAACACAAACGTGAGCTAGCCGGCGAGTGTGTGCCGGAAACCCCTCCGATGCCTAAGTCAGTAAGCTTGACAAATAAGCAAAGCTCTATGTTCTCAGAAAGAATTGTGTTCAAAATTACCTCCTCCAAGGTGATGTTTGTGGGCTTTTATAAGTTTCCCGTGGCACAATCCTAGTAGGACTTGTATTTCTCCATGCAAAGTCCTCCTAGGATTCATACTCCTAAGGATAATGCTTATCCTTTTACACCCTCCCCCACTGCTTAAACCAAGTGGGATGGTTTTCTCCATGGCCGAACTACCATTTGACCGAAGTAAAGTAGGCCGAACTATCCTTAGTTCAGCCCTTCCTTTTACTCTCCCTTATATCGGTTTCTCATTTGTTCAACCTATGGTGTGTTTGGACCGAACCAACGACTCTCGACCGGTGTAACTCCCAAACCGGTATACCTCTAAGGTCGATATAACTTCAAGGCCGGTCTAACTTCAAGTTGCTCCCAGACCGAAGTACATTTACAATCCTCTAACCGAAGTAACTTTATCATTTGTGAGCCGAAGTAATTTCACCTCCTTGGGCCGGAGTAACTTTGTCTCCCCAAGGCCGGAATAACCTTGCTCTCCTGGGCCGGAGTATCCTTTACGGCCTTTTTACTTAGTCCTTCGCGTTTTGGGCCTCAAAGCCCAACTCGCAGCTCGGCCCAATTTTTCCCAAAAATTACCCTCTCACCTGCCAACTTAGAGCGAAGTGTTTGGTTATTCCTGCCAAACGTCCTGCAGCCTAGATCCTTATCTTAGGCTTAGGAGAAGTGTTGATTTTTCCTGCCAACCTCTTCAGCCTAGATCCTAATCTTAGCTGAAGAGAGCTCAAAGTTGGTTATTCCTGCCAACTTAGAGCGAAGTGTTTGGTTATTCCTGCCAAACGTCCTGCGGCCTAGATCCTTATCTTAGGCTTAGGAGAAGTGTTGGTTTTTCTAGCCAACCTTTTCAGCCTAGATCCTAATCTTAGCTAAAGAGAGCTCAAAGTTGGTTATTCCTGCCAACTTAGAGCGAAGTGTTTGGTTATTCTTGCCAAACGTCCTGCAACCTAGATCCTTATCTTAGGCTTAGGAGAAGTGTTGGTTTTTTCAACCAACCTCTTCAGCCTAGATCCTAATCTTAGCTGAAGAGAGCTCAAAGTTGGTTATTCCAGCCAACCTTGAACGAAGTGTTTGGTTATTCCTGCCAAATGCCCTGCAGCCTATATCCTTATCTTAGACTTAGGAGAAGTGTTGGTTTTTTCAGTCAAACTCTTCAGCCTAGATCCTAATCTTAGCTGCAGAGAGCTCAAAGTTGGTTATTCCAGCTAACCTTGAACGAAGTGTTTGGTTATTCCTGCCAAACGTCCTGCAGCCTAGATCCTTATCCTCGGCTTAGGAGAAGTGTTGGTTTTTCCAGCCAACCTCTTCTTTCAATGCCCCTAACTTACTAAAACAACTTTTACAAAAGAAAACACTTATACTGAAAAGAAACTACTTGTTTTATTGAAAAAAGGAAAAATTACAAGTACTTTAAAGAAAATCTAAAAATAAAATAGTTTGAGATTGGCAGTGTTCCATGGCCTGGGAATGGCCTTGTCGTCTCCATCCTCCAAGTGGTATGCCCCTTTTTCCTGCTAATCCAACCACTTTGTATGATCCTTCCCAATTAGGCCCTAACTTGCCGTCTCCGGGTACTAAAGTATTTCCCATTACTTTGCGCAGCACCCAATCTCCAATCTTGAATTGCCTTGGATGTATTGTCTTGTTATATTTTCTGGATAACTCTTGCTGGTATGAGGCGATGTGAACCAGTGCTCTTTCTCTTCTTTCTCCTGCAAGGTCGAGTTCCAAGGCTATGGCTTCTCCATTTAACTCTGGGTCAAAATTTTCACTTCTAATTATGGAGAGGCCGACTTCCAGTGGGATTACTGCCTCAATGCTGTAGGCTAAGGAGAATGGTGTTTCTCCAGTTGATCGACGAGGTGTGGTACGGTAAGCCCATAAAACATGAAGAAGCTCTTCAGCCCACTTTCCTTTTGCTTTGACGACTTTGTTTGATGCTTCCGCCTGGCCATTTGCTTGGGGGTATGCCGATGTAGAGTTATAGAATTCTATCTTGTATTCTTCACAAAAGCCTCTAAAAATTTTGCCGTCGAATTTAGTGTCGTTGTCAGATATTAAAGCTTTTGGTATGCCGAGCCAAGTGATGATATTCTGCCAGATGAACTTTTTCACATCTTTCTCTTTTATTGAGGCGAGTGCTTCTGCTTCTACCCACTTTGTAAAGTAGTCTGTTGCTGTAAGAAAGAACTTCCTGTTGCCGGGTGCCGTTGGAAGTGGTCCTACTATGTCCAAGCCCTACGTTGCGAAGGGCCACGGGCTAGTTAACAGTAGGAGTTCTCTAGCTGGTTAATGTATTTGGTGTGCGAACTTCTGACATTTCTCGCACTTCTTAACATACTTCTCTGAATCTACTTGTATGTATGGCCACTAATATCCTTGTGAAATTGCTCTATAGGCCAATGATCGTCCTCCTTGGTGGCTTTCGCATACACCTTCATGTATCTCGAACAAGAATGCTTCGACCTTGCTGGAATGGACACATTTTAAGTAAAGTCCTGTGAAGGATTTCTTGTACAAGGCCATTGATGGGGAGAGCTAAAATCGCTGTGACTTTGCTCTTATTTTGTTGGCCTTTTTTTTCTCTTCGGTAGGATGTCGCCTTTTAAGAATAGTATGATGGGATCCATCCATGAAGGGCCTAGTTCGGCACAACATACCTTAGCTACGTCGGGCTCTTCAATGCTTGGTCTTGGTAAGAAGTCGATCAGTAATGGATGTATCCGCCATCGAAGTGAGGCCTGCTAGTTCGTCTGCTCTACTGTTTTCTTCACAGCCGATCTGCTCTATCCGTACTACCTCGAACTTCAAGATCTCCTTTCTGACTAACTCTTGGTACTTAGCCATCCTCTCATCTTTTGCCTTGTAGTCACCCGAAATCTGGTTTACTACCAGCTGGGAGTCACTGTAAATCATTAGCTCGGTGGCCTTCATGAAGAGTGTTGATTTTAGGCCTGCTAAGAGCGCTTCATACTCCGCCTCGTTGTTTGATGTTAGGAATCCTAGGTTGACTGCTTGTTCCACTATTAAGTCATCTGGTGAGATAAGGACTACGCCAAGTCCTGCACCGTGCCTGTTGGATGCTCCATCCACGAAGAGCTTCCACATCTCTCCTACGAATAGCTTCCAGCAAGTGGAGGGGTCGGATGATGACTTGGGGTCGTGAGTATTGCTGATGTCTTCTTCAAATTTCACATTTACTATTTGCTCCTTACTATCTGACTGTACCCAGTTTTTGTTTATTGATAAGTCTTCTGCTCTTTCCTCAATTTGATATGCCTTGGGATGTGGCTGAGTATTCTGTATTAGGGGTTGCACATTTCCTGTAGCACTTTCCGTCCCCACTTCGATTGTACCAGTCAAGTCAACTGGACAAATGTGATGGTTTCCTGGCGTGAACTCTGCCACAAAGTCTGCCAAAGCTTGAGCTTTTATTGCGGTTCTAGGTTGAAACTTGATATCATACTGTCCCAATTCCACCACCCACTTCAAGATTTGCTCAGAAAAGTTCGCCCTCTCAAACAAAGCTTTTATTGGGAAAGCTGTTAGGACGACTATGGTGTGGGCATGGAAATAGTGCGACAGTTTCCTGGAGGCCATCATCAGGGCTAAAGCCAATTTTTCCAATGGTAAGTACCTGGTTTCTACGCCTAGCAAGGTCTTGCTGACATGAAAGATGGGTAGGTGTTGGGTTCCTTCCGCTCTGACCAACACCGCGCTAACTGCGTGCTGTGAAACCGCCAGGTACAAAAAGAGATCTTCTCCAAGTATTGGCGTTACTAGCAACGGTGGAGAAGACATGTACTCTTTCAGGCTTTCAAGGGCTTGGTCGCATTCTTTGTCCCACTCAAACTTGGCCTTTAATACTTGGAAGAATGGTCGGTATCTGTCTGACGATCGGCTTATAAACCGGTTAAGTGCGGCTGCTAGGCCAGTGAGATGCTGCACTTCTTTGACTGTGTTGGGCCTCTCAAGATCTTGGATTGCTTTGATCTGAGAAGGGTCTGCTTCTATACCTCGATTGGTCACCAGAATGCCTAGGAATTTGCCCGATCCTACACCGAATGCACACTTAGATGCATTTAGGCGCAACTTGTTCTTTTTCAGAATCTGGAACATCTTATCTAGGTCCCTGAGATAGTCCTTCTCATCATCGCTTTTGACCACCATGTCATCGATGTAAGCCTCCATTGTTCTGCCTAACAATGGTTCAAGCATCTTGGTGACCATCCGCTGGAATGTTGCCCCTGCATTTTTTAGGCCAAAGGGCATGAACTTGTAACAATACAATCCTCTAGGCGTTGTAAAGGATGTGACCTCCTGATCTGCTTCATACATGGCGATTTGATGGTAACCTCTGTATGCATCAGGGAAGCTAAGTCGATTGTGTCCTGCCATCAGGTCTACCAGTTGGTCTATCCGTGGTAGGAAAAAGTTGTCCTTTGGGCATACCTTGTTGACTGTTTTGTAGTCCACACAGACACGCCCATTTTCATTCTTCTTTGGCACCATTACTGTATTGGATATCCACTAGGGATAGTGCACTTCTCTGATAGCTCCTGCCTCTAGAAGGTTTCCCACTTCTTCCGCCACTATCTCGGCGTGGAGGAGTATTGATCTGCGAATGCGCTGTATAATTGGTTTGGCATTTGGGTGGACGTTTAATTGGTAACAAATGAAGTTTGGGTCAATTCCAGGCATGTCATACGGCGTCCAGGCAAACACTTCGATGTTAGAGGTTAAGAATTCCATGACCTCTATTCTCTCAGTGCTGGACATAGATAAGCCGAGCAAAAAGAACGTTTCTAGGTTCTTTTCATCTATCCTTACCTGTACCAAGTCTTCCACTGCCTTTTGTTCAGCGGCTTTGCCAAGATCCGCAAACAATTCATTGCTCTCAGGTTCTTTACCATCTATACATACCCTTTGGCAGCGCGGCTGCCATTTACTGTGATGAAGCACTGTTTGGACATAATTTGGTCTCCAAAGACCTCTTCAATTACTCCGGCTTCGTTGGGGAACCGTAATACTTGATGGTAGGTTGAAGCTACCGATCGCATGGCATGCAGCCATGTCCTTCCCAAGATTATGTTGTAAGTGGAAGGGACTTTTAATACCCAGAATTCCACTTGTTTCGTCATGCTTCCTACTCTGACTGGGAGGATTATCTTGCCCACTGGCCACTCTGGCATTGAGTTGAATCCGATTAGGGGAGATGTTGCAGGCGCCAACTCTTTGTCATCCAATTTCAATTGTTTGAAGGTTTCGTAGTACATTATCTCACACGCGCTTCCTTGGTCGATCAAAATCCGTTTGATGTCGAAATCCTTGACGTGAAGAGTGACAACCAGTGCATCATTGTGAGGGCAATATATCCTTGCCAAGTCTCTGTCTGAAAAAGATATGACATTCGTGGCGTCTTTTCTCCCCTTTTTGATGGTAGGTTGTACACTTAATACCTCCCTTAAGTGCTCAGCCTTCTTGATCATTCCCCTGAGCTCACATACCCACTCAGGTTCGTATACCCCATGTATTACGTTAATCACGCCTTGAGGTGGGGCGTCGATTGGCATTCCGTTTGGGTTATCGTGGTTCTGGGGGACTAGCTGTGTCCCTCCTTCTATGTACTGGTCCAGGTGCCCAGTTGCCACTAACTCCTCTAAATGTTGTCTCAACGGCTTGCAATTTTCAGTGCGATGCCCCTTTTCAACATGGAAGGTGCATTGGGACCTTTCGTCATAGTCTTTCTGTGCTTTTCCCAACTTAGCTGGCCATCGGACGAAAGGTTCATCACGTATCTCATTGAGAATCCGGTAGATTGGTTTTTTGAACACCGTGGTAATGGTAGTGCGAACTCTTGGCCATCTTTTGTCTGGATCCTCTTTGTTGGCCCGTCTGCCTCGCTCATTCCTGCTAGGTCGTTCTATCGTGTTGACTTTTGCCAAAGTCTTTTTATCTGGTATTGCTGTTGTGTCAGATTTTGCTTTAGCACGGGTGCCATCTTCCTCCACACAAATATGTTGATGTACACTCTCCATTATGGCCTCCATCGTGAGAGATGGAGTCATGGTGATCGAGTCCCTCAATTTGTTACCGACTGGCAGGCCCCGTTTGTATTGTGCAATGGCAAGGTTCGTAGGGCAATCCCCAATCTGGTTGAAGGTTTCCTAGTAGCGACTGTTATAGGACCTAAGTGTCTCATTTTTGCTCATGTCAATGGAGAGTAACTGGTCGATCTCCACTGGTGTTTTGGTGTTCGTCTTGAATCTAGTTACGAACCCCTCTGCCAACTGCGCCCATGAGGAGATTCTGCCTTTTGGTAGCCTTTTGAACCAGGTTAAACCTAGGTCGCCCAGGCTAGATGGGAACAGGATACACATTAAGGCCTCGTTCCGCCGGTATACTGCCATAACCTGGCGAAAATGGCTTGGGTGCATGTAGGGATCTGTCTTCCTTTCATAAGTAGTGAATTTGGACTGGAGAAAGCCCGAGGGTAGTGGTACGTTCTCAATTGTCGGAACGAACGGCAAGCTCTGCAACCTTGCTAATGCTTTGTCCGTTGGTTCGTAAGCAAGGCGCGATATTGGCATTCCTACCTCGACACTCCCATGCGTCCGAGGGGCCAACCGCTGAAGGGCTGAAACTCTACGCGGGTCGCGTGCCCTAGTATCTTCCTTCTATTGTGTCCTTTCTTCAAGCACAGTTCGCAAGTCAGATGATCTAGGCAACTCCGTGTGCCTAGATGACGTCTGGCGCGTGTGCGAAGGCTGATAGGTGCTTCCCTCAGTATATGACCTTTCAGTTCTCGTTCTCTCAGACCTGGAGTAACGAGTCCTGGAAGTCCTTAATTGCATGTCGCCTGTTCTAAGGCTCCTACTTTCTGCTTGCGATAGTGTAGTGCGCCTACCACGATCTTCCGAGTAGCGAGGGGGCGTGTTGCCTTTACGCCCCTTTCCTGTCGGCACCCCTTTTCCTTTTATCTAGCGCTTTATTGACTCTATGTCCGCCGCCATCTTTCTTATCAACTTGTCTTGCTCCTTCACGCAATCCTCCAGGACTTGAGGGTTGATCCTTCGCCTCTGTCTTTCAGGACTCTGAGAGCGATGTGGGCTGTTAGCACGCCTTCCCCTTGCATCCCTCCGGGGGGTTCTGTCGATGGGGTTCTAAATCCGCTATGGGAGGGATAGAGGGTAAACCTTCGCGCCTTCCACCTCTCTCAGGGGTTTGTCCGTTGATAGCGGATTGCGACAAATCTTCGTTGTGCGCCATTGCTTCCAATTAGAGAGGAAAAACTTGATCAACAGGTTTTGTTCTTTCTGGAATTCCCACAGACGGCGCCAATTGTACGAGCACGAAATAATTCTTCTCGTATAATCCTGTTGATCAAGTTTGCGCTCCTCTAAATGTCGTCACTTTACTCCCTGAAAACACAAACGTGAGCTAGCTGACGGGTGTGTGTCGGATACCTCTCCAATGCCTAAGTCAGCAAAATAGACAAACAGACAAAAGCTCTGTGTATTTGGGAATCAAAGTTGTGTTACCTCTCCATAGGTGATGCTGTGAGCTTTTATAGGTTCCGTGTGGTCCAATCCTAGGAGGACTCTTATTTCCCTATGTAGAGTCCTCCTAAGAATCACACTCCTGAAAGATAATGTTTATCCTTCAACACCCCCCTCACTTCTTAAACCAAGCGAGATGGTCTTACCTCGATAGTATGACAAAACGACCGAGCTAACATAGCCATGCTTAAGCGGCAGAAACGACCGTGCTCCAACTAGCTCGGTACTCCCTTCATTGCTTGTACCTCGGTTTGGTCCGCTAAGACTGGGCTAACCGCAGTAAGCTTTGACCGAGCTAACGAGAGTAAGGTCCATCACAAGAAGCCCCAAATACATTAGTTCTGAATACCATGACCGAGCTAAATATTACCATACCGTCCGTGGTAAACCACAATTGGACCGAGCTAAACGCAAGGTCCTTTCACTGGGCCCTTTTTACCGCGGCCCACCGAACGGCCCATTACCGCGCCTTGGCCTAACTCGGCCCTAGTGCACATAAAAACTTCCCTCTCATGTATATATATATTTTCTTATTATTTTTTGGTCCCTCTACACATCTTTTCATCTTCTTCATTTTTATACTCCTAATATTATTTCTTACTTTATATGCATTTTTCCAGTGTTTATTACTTTTGTGAGTATATATATTTTTTTCAATATTTTTTAGTTCATATACACATCTTTTCAGCTTCTCCATTATTACATTTTGTATAGTTTGGGCTTACTTGCTTTAAAATTTGTGGGTTGCATTTGTTCATCAATTTAATCAGATTTGATTTGTTTATTCTTATATAACAGTGTTGATATCTTCTTCGACTTTTATAAATCCTCTCTTTTACATATCAAAAATAGTTCACCTAAAATTCAAGAAAATTAGATGTCTATCACATAACTTAAATAAATTAAAATAAATCTTACTCTCAATTAAATAAATTAATAAAAAAAATATAAACCTACAAATATGTTTTCAATGTCTATCACGTTATTTTAAAAAAAAAAATCACAAAATCTAGACCCACAAAATATATATCTATATATAAATTACAAATATCCAATATCTATCATATTATTTAAAAAAAAAAAAACTCTCGAATATCTGTAACTTAAATAAATTAAAAACATATATATAAATTATAAATATCTAATGTCTATCATGTTATTTAAAAAATAAAAATAAAAATCCACAAGTCTTATTCATACAATTTACGCATGTATATCCATCACCCACAATTCACTCAATCATATATCTATCACGTAACATCCAATACAAATCCAAAAAGAACATTGCTTTGTGTTTATTTTGTAATTTTAAAAAAAATATTAAAATAAATCTAAATAGAATCCTCTTTTTCCTTTGTGTTCCCCCCATGTACAACAATAATTTGATTACGTTATCTTTTTCTTATTTTAAAATCACTGTGTTATAATTTTTTTACAAAAAGTTACATTAGCTCCTCAATAGATGAATGTTGTATAGTAGATTTTTAATTTTATTTGTTCTTGTATACCTACAATAAACAATGATACTCATTTAGATTTTTTACTCTTTATCTTTTGTATTCCAGGTACCATCGAACTTGTTTATCTTATTCTTTATGTAATTATATGTCAAATGTGTTAAATTCATTATATAGTTAAATATATGACCTCCTCTAAATTTGCGTCGTAACCATCGTTTGGCCATGTAAAATGTCATAAATGAATTTCAAACTGTACCGCATAAAGAGGATTTACCAGTAGAAAATATTGATGATTGGAAAATCAAAATACGTTGGGCAATGCAAAAATTAGGGAAAAAAATAAGTGAAAAAAATTTGATGGAAACAATATTACCATCGAGCTAGAATAAAGTAAAGGGAACAAATTTTGAAAAATTTATATAAATACTCCTCCTAAGATAATATATCTTCTTCTTTCTTTTCTTTTTTTTTTAAGTTTATTTGTATGTAAAAAAATGATAACACTTTTTTTTTTCTTCTTCGTTTATTTTAGTAGGCACTTTCTGGGGCATTTGGACATGATGAGCAATATTTATTGAGTTTTAATTTATCAAATATAGATAGATTTAATTTATGACATTCAGTTTATTATTAGTTTTTTTTAGAATATAAATGTTTTAAATATTAGGTTCATTGAGAAACATCTTATTTATTGTTAATTTCATCAATTAGAAATCAAATTTATTATTTTAAGAAAAATATATCAGTTGGATGATTATAATATTTTGTGAATATTTGTTTTGAAATATTATTGTCTTTACTTATGAAATTTGAAAAGATGATCTACATGTATTATAATTATAATTTTATGATTTAAATTAGAACTTAATGCATTATTAAAAATTTATATATTATTAAATCAATCCCTTACATAGCACGGGTTTACACTAATTTTATATTATGGAGAAGTGTTGATTGTAATTTCATAATTCTAGCTTTAGTATAGAGAAGCCTATTGCTATTATATTTTGTAAGTTAATGCAAACAAGATACTATGCTCAATTATATAATTATATTTTTGTACCTAGCTAATGTTGTTAAAAAAAAAAAAAACAATTTTTATAACTGATGTAATCAATATATATGCAATTTTTATAACTGATGTAATCAATACATATGAATTTAAAGATGAGAGAAATAAAATAATTTTTTATTAATAATTGAGGAGGTTTTAGTATAATTAACATAATATATATACATATATTTACGGTGTTGATAAATTTGATATTATAAATATTTTAAATAAATTTTCTTGATTAAAAATTACATGTCCTCTCCTCCTCCCAAAAATTAGAATCTTCAATCCGTGGATGATACCACTAATTGTTTGTCTCATTGTCAATGTCAAGCCCATGTGATGACAAACATCATACTTGGCCACCACCTTAATGGCTTCCCCATTCTTTTGGCCTTTTATTTTTTTTTTTGGTAGATGATTAAAAATTATTTTTTATTTTTTAATTTATTTTGAATTACATTATTTTTATATTTTTTTACATATTTTTTGAAAAAAATTAAAAAATCCTTTGTAAATCATCCCCATGTGATGTTAAATGTGGACATTTTTACCATTTCAATTAAAGCTTAGTTTGTGAATAGACTATTTTAGATAAAAAGTAAAAAATTATTATAAATTGTTACATTTCTTTTTTTTTATTAATTTTTCTATATATTTTTTATAAAAAATTAAAAGATCACTTAAATAATCAATTCTCAAACAAAAGTATGAGATACTTATTGAGAGGGAGATTTATGATCTGGATTGGGCCGTGGTAATGGCCGGACAGATTTGGGCCGAACAAGATTGGGCCGAGGTTAGGGGTGAGCAGCGGATATACCGATCCGCCAAAACCGACCGAACCGAACCGATCCGCTGCATTTTGGACGGATGCGTGATGATGAGCGGACGGTTGCGGATTGATTTTCTCCAATCCGCCAATTTGGCGGACGGATGGCGGATTTGAGATTTTTTGGCCGCAACCGAACCGCCAAACCGCCAAATCGCGAGCACCTGTAGTAATTTATAAGACTTTGTATTTTCAATTTGTTTAAATATTATGTTTGTGTTTTCAATTGAAAAAGAGTTTAAATATTCTGTTGAAAAAAAGTTTTCAACTTGAATATATTTTTGAATTGAAAAAAATAAACATATTATTCATCTATATTTTTTAGTTTTTAAATCTAACTCTAAAAATAAAAAATAAAAAATATGATATATGCTGGTTGGTTTTTGTTTTCAAAAACATATGTAGATGTAACAATATAGAGACATTCAATCTCTACTACTGCTCTGTTTATGGTTTTGGTGGTTTGAATTGTTATTATATTTTAAGAATCACAGATTGTAATACTTTATAGGGATGAATCATGCTGTAATTGTAATATGTGGATGAAGCATACAGTGATCGTGATATTCTAAAGTTTCAAACTTTCTTTCTTTGGATAAGGCATACAGTGATTGTAATACTTTTTTAAGTCATTGACTGTAATACTTTTTTTTTTCTTTTTTTTTTAAGGAAGTGCACAAGTTGAATTATGTTGAAAATTTATAAAATTTTAAACCGCCAAACCGATTCGCATCCATCCGCCAAACCGCCAATCCGCTCAATCCACATCCGCCGGATTGGCGGACGGATGCGGATTGATTTTCTTCAATCCGCCAATTTGGCGGACGGATGGCGGATTGGAGGTTTCGTGGCCGCAACCGACCCGCGCCCACCCCTAGCCGAGGTAGTGCGGCCCGTGCCCTGAAAGAATTTGCTCGGTTAAGGCAAGGTGTGGTTGGACCGAGCTACTTGGCTTCATGGTATAGAGGCCGGGCAAGTGAGATGTCCGGCGCCAGGAACGGCGTTGTTGTTCCACGGTTCATGAGTTAACCCGGCAGGAAGGCCGGCGGAGCTCGGCTATGCCGGGATGCAGCCGAGCTCGGCCCTCATTGAGCATGGCGAGCGGAGCGCACTGGCCAGTTGCACATCACAACTGTTGATAGCCGAGAAGATTCAGCCCGGCTTCCGAGCTCCCAGTAGAATGGGCTGGCAGTTTGGTTAGGTGGTGTTCAGTAAGATTTGTGCTGACAGATGGGATAGTAGCACCACGTGTCGAGAGACGAATGAGAGTAGATTTGGGGCGCAGAAGGTATATAAGCGAGTCTGCGCCCCCCATGCTACCACAGATGACATTTTGGTGAGATAAACACTAAACACAACTCAGTCCTCTCTCTCTCTTTATCCCTGTGTGTGTGTCTAACTTGATCGTCGGAGGGGTTTTCTGGCCACACACCGCCGGGTAGCTCACCGCCGTTGTGCTCACAGGTCGATCAGACAGACAGGAGCTTGGAAGAAAGGAGTGCGGGCTTGCCTGAATATTTGCTCCCCGCACAATTGGCGCCGTCTGTGGGAAGACTTTGCAGACAAAACCTTGTCTTCCAGGCTCATCTGATCGCCGTCCATGGCGAACGACGAAGAGATTCCGCTGTCCGCCGTCGACGGAGTTACCCCGGAGTCGGGCAGACGGAGAGAAGGACATCCCACCATCATTCTTTCGATGGCGGACCTGGAGACTTCTCCAGGAGGACACTCAGGAGACGCGCGAGATAAGCGCGGAAGAAGTTATGGTCATTCACGGAGTCCAGATGGTCATCGGCGGTGGAGAGAATCGCACGCCAGACGTCTGGAACACAAGCTAAGGGACCGGGACGCCGTCATCCGACGAATGGCGGCGGAGATGGAGGAGCTGAAGCGGCATGTCAAAGGGAAGGGTGTAGCTGGAGTGGGAGACCACAGTGAGCGCACCCAACCCCGCCGTTCAGGCAGTCAAAGTCAGCACACTTCTTCCATTTCTATCACCAGAAGTTACAAGGTTGGAGATTCCGACATGCATGTAGAGAAATCCAGTGTGCAAGATAGCACTTACCAGCTCTCACGTCCAGTGACGACGTCGAGGTACTCCTATTCCGCTCGTTCAGAGGATTTGCGGGCAGTTTTGAAGGAACGGGCTCGCCGGTGGGAGGCTCAGAGGGTGCCGGCGTTCCAGCGGCTATCCTATGGGGTTCAAGATGGAACCGAGCGACACATTGAAGGCATACAACTCCAGATATTGGGAGACCTTCAACGAGATCTTGGATTGCCCGGTCAACCTTGCAATCACACAATACAAGCGTGGTCTCCCGGTCGGACATAGACTGGGGGACTCGCTTACTATGCACCAGCCGACATACATGGGCCAACTAATGCAGCGCATCAATGAGCACATTCGAGTGGAGGATGATGCGTTAGCATCTACTGTGAAGGCAACTCCAGTAGCAACAGACAAGAGGTTGGCTGGAAAAGTGCACGCGGTCAGACAAGAGTCTAGCCGTTCAAATGACCGCGCTGAGGAATCGAACCGTGGCTCAAATCGCAAAAACCGGGGTAGGGGACGCTGGAATGACTGGGATGACTACCCCCGGGATGACGTAGCCGATACAAACAGAAGGTTGAAAGCCAGGACAGGTATCACCACGGTCTTTAAGATTCTAATCTATCGCATACTTAATGAAATCTGTAACGAGGAGTATGTCCGGTTTCCTACTAAGTTGGGCGACGGACAGAAGGGCTTCAATCCGCGGTACCGCTGCACGTTTCACCGGGAGCGCGGCCACCGACAGAGGACTGTTTGCCTTTGAGGCAACACTTGGAAGAGCTAGTCGCGGCCGGACACTTGGACCTTTACATTAATGGGGGCGTGAAGGCAAATCAAGCTCCGGTTGATCCGCGGGGACCGGATGATCGGAATGCGCCTCCACAAGGGGTTGTTAATGTCATCCACGGCATAGTGGAACCGGAGCATGTATGCGAGCTCCGTGGTATGATCAAGAAGGCAGAACACATGAGGGAATTTTTGTCAGTTCAGCTTGCGATCAAGAGGGGGAAGACCGAAGAGAAAGATGTGATCAATTTCTCCTCAAGGGACCTAGAGTGCATTCTAATGCCGCACAACAATGCCCTAGTGGTTACACTCCACGTCAAAGAATTTGATGTCAAACGGATCTTGATCGATCAGGGAAGCTTAGTCGAGATCATGTATTACGACGCATTCAAACAGCTCAAGCTCCTGGATGCAGATTTGGCTCCGGCAACTTCGCCACTGGTTGGTTTCAACTCACAACCGAAGTGGCCTTTGGGAAAGATTATCCTGCCAATCAAAGCGGGATCCGTAGTTAAACAGGTGGAGTTCTGGGTGTTGCAGGTGCCATCTACTTATAACCTAATCCTTAGAAGAGGATGGCTTCACGGTATGCAAGCCGTGGCGTCAACCTACCACCAGGTAATGAGATTCTCCTCGGCTATGGGGGCAATTGAGGAGATTTGGGGCGATCAAGTCATGTCGAAGTAATGCTTCGTGGTAGTGAACGGGAGCCGGGCTATGAAGGGCTTCGTCCAAATGATTGAGGGACCAGAAGACCGGAGAGTCCTTAATGATGTGGGTACTAAGGCCGAGGACAAGGCCGTTGAGGAATTGGTGGAAGTGCGAATTGATACAGAGAATCCGGACAAGTTCTTCTTGCTCGGCTCAAGCCTTACCGCCCAAGAAAGAACTGAAATGGTTGAGTTTTTGATGGCTAATATCGAAGTCTTCGCATGGTCGCCTTACGACATGCCCAGCCTCGATTTGAGTTTTATTTGCCATCACTTCAACATCTTCCCTGGTGCTAAGCCGGTCATTCAGCGAACAAGGAGATTGGCGCTGCATCACGCCGAGGTAGTTGCAGAGGAAGTGAAGAACTTGCTTGAGGCATGCGCAATTCAAGAAGTGCACTACCATTGGTGGATTTCAAACACGGTTGTGGTGCCCAAGAAAAATGGGAAGTGGCGAGTTTGTGTGGATTACAAGACCGTCAACCGAGCCTGCCCGAAAGACAGCTTCCCTCTGCCCAGAATTGACCAGCTTGTGGATTTAACGGCTGGACATAACAGGCTCAGTTTCTTGGATGCCTACCGCGGCTACCATCAGATTGCCATGCATGGCCCAGACCGAGAGATCACCTCATTCACTACACCAAGGGGACTCTTCTGCTATTGAGTCATGCCTTTTGGTTTAAAAAACACTTTCCAAAGAATAGTGACGAAGATGTTTGCTCCTTTGCTGGGCCGGGCAATGGAGGCTTACATTGATGATATGGTGGTTAAAAGCCGGCATCAAGCAGACCACTTGTCCGACTTAGCCGAGATGTTCGCCATTCTCAAAAAACACAAGCTACGCCTGAATGCATCTAAGTGTGCCTTTGGCGTGGGATCCGAAAAATTCTTAGGCTTCCTAGTCACGAACCGAGGCATCAAAGCAGACCCCACACAGATCAAAGCCGTACAAGAATTGAAGCAGCCTAGCTCGGCTAAGGACGTGCAGCATCTGGCCGGAATGGCCGCCGCGCTTAATCAATTTATAAGCCGGTCATCAGATCGCTGCCGTCCTTTCTTTCAAGCATTGAAGTCAAAGTTCTCGTGGGATGAAGAGTGTGACCGGGCTTTGGCTGAGCTCAAGGAGTATCTGTCTTCGGCGCCACTGTTGGTAACACTGAAACCCGGCGAAGAACTTTACCTTTATCTGGCCGTTTCACAGCATGCAGTCAGTGCAGTGTTTGTCCGGTCGGAAGGAATCAAGCACCTCCCTATCTTCTACGTCAGCAAAACCTTGTTACCGGCAGAGTTGAGATACTTGCCGCTGGAAAAACTTGCGTTGGCATTAATGATGGCCTCAAGGAAGTTGGCGCACTATTTCCATGCGCATACAATAATCGTTCTGACTGAGTTCTCCCTCAAAACTTTATTCGAGCGGGCGGACTTCTCTGGTCGAATTCTTAAGTGGGCGGTCGAGTTAGGACAGTTTGACGTCAAGTTCCAGCTGTGCACTGCCATAAAAGCCCAAACTTTGGCCGACTTCGTTGCTAAATTCTCACCTGGAACTCATCTAGTATGCCCGATCGATATTGCCGCGGCAGATGAAGAGGTGAATGCAAGCCCGGCCGAAATACAACAACTTGGCGGTGTTGGCGACGCGGAACTTGCACGCCCCGCCGAAGCACCTTCAGTTAGTACAATATCACAGCCAGGCGATGCGATAACGGAGTTGGGTATTACCGACCAACCTACTCTGTCCGGTACCGTATCACCGAGGGGGAAAGAAATGGAACTGCTCAGCACAGAGCCTACGGCCGGCATAATACCGCAACCTGGTGATTCGCCTACGGACTTAGGCATTATGGATCAACTTGCTGAGTCCGGCGCCGAATCACCAAGAGGGGTTGAAGTGGAACCGCTCAGCACAAAACTGGAAGCCGAACAGCCGAGTAACCGTGATCCCATCAACTTTCAAGCCTCTCAGGACCCCTTAGAGTGTTGGAAGCTCTTTGTTGGCGAAATGTGAAAACTTTTTGTTGATGGAGCCTCGAACCGTCACGGTGCCGGGCTGGACATAGTTCTGATTTCGCCAGACGGATTGACTATTGAACATTCTATCACCCTTGGCTTCTCAGCATCCAACAATGAGGCCGAGTACGAGGCCCTCTTGGCCGGGCTCAAGAGCGCACTTCAGATGCAAGCATCCGAGCTAATGGTTTACAGTGATTCCCAGTTTGTGGTTAACCAAGTTTCTGGGGTTTACGAAGCAAAAGATGACCGAATGATGAAGTACCAAGCTTTGGTCAGGGACCACATCAAGCGATTTCAGGTGATCAGGGTCCAACAGGTCGGCCGAGAAGAAAACGGCAGAGCAGATGAGTTGGCCGGCCTTGCTTCTATGGTCGACAGCGCATCCCCCAACCCTCTTTTGATTGAATTCCTTCCGAGGCCCAGCATTGAGGAAACCGGGCAGACATAAGTACTCTGCGCCGAGCTAGGTTCTTCTTGGATGGACCCTATCATCCTTTTTCTCAGAGAGCGAACCCTTCCAGCTGACAAGAAGGAAGCACATAAAGTGCGAGTGAAGTCAGAGCGGTTTTGGCTCTCTCCATCAGGCGCTTTATAGAAGAAGTCTTTCACTGGTCCCTACCTGAAGTGTGTGCACCCGAGCAGCGTGGAAGCCTTCTTGTATGAAATTCATGAAGGCATTTGTGGCAGTCACATAGGGGGCAAGTCCTTGGCCTACCGAGCTATTTCGCAAGGCTACTGGTGGTCGTGCATGCAAGCCGACACACAGAAATATGTTCGCAAGTGTGAGAAGTGCCAGAAGTTTGCCCATCAGATCCACCAGCCGGCCAGGGAACTTCTTCCCCTCACCTGCCCTTGGCCCTTTACGATGTGGGGGCTAGATATAGTGGGGCCACTCCCAACCGCACCAGGCAACCGGAAGTTCTTCATCGCGGCCACAGACTATTTCACCAAATGGGTTGAAGCAGAGCCTTTGGCAACAATCAAGGAGAAAGACGTCAAATGGTTTGTCTAACAGAATGTGGTAACGCGGTTTGGCGTCCCCAAAATTCTGATCTCTGACAACGGCACCCAATTTGACGGACGCCTTTTTAGAGGATTTTGTGACGACTTGAAAATAAAATTCTACAAATCCACCCCGGCTTACCCGCAGTCTAATGGTTAAGCCGAGGCATCAAACAAAACCATCCTTGATGGGCTGAAGAAAAGGCGGGAGAAGGCAAAGGGAAAGTGGGCTGAGGAACTCCCCAGCATCCTTTGGGCATACCGAACAACCCCGCGGTGATCTACCGGGGAAACTCATTTTGCTTTGGCATATGGCATGGAGGCGGTTATACCTTTGGAAGTTGGAATGCCCACCTTCAAAAGTGAAAGTTTTGAGCCCGAGCTGAACGCCGAAGCCATTGCCCTGGAATTGGACCTCGTGGATGAACGCCGAGAAAAGGCTCTCATCCATGTGGCCGCCTACCAACAAGAGCTCTCAAGAAAATACAACAAAATGGTGCACCCCAGACCGTTCAAAGTAGGTGATTAGGTCTTGAAGAAAGTCATGGGCAATACCCTGGTGCCAGGTGAAGGCAAACTAGGGGCAAATTGGGAAGGACCCTACAAGATAACCGGTCTGGCGGGCAAGGGGGCATACCACTTGGAGGACTTGGATGGTAGAGGAATACCCCGGCCATGGAATGCGGCCAACCTCAAATTGTATTATTTCTAGCTTTTGTTTTCTTTTCGCGCAAAGGAATTTTTTGCCTTACACTTCAGAATGTAATATTCTTTTTGTCAATATATAGAAGTGTCTCATCTTTGCCTTAACATTCTGATTGTTGTTTTTTAACTGAGATTGTAACCGAGATTATTTACTCCGGTTGAACGAGTTGATGATTTGTTCAACTCTGAGATTGCAACCGAGATGATTTACTCCGGTTGAACGAGTTGATAATTTGTTCAACTCTGAGATTGCAACCGAGATGATTTACTCTGGTTAAACGAGTTGATGATTTGCTCAACTCTGAGATTACAACCGAGATTATTTACTCCGGTTGAACGAGTTGATGATTTGCTCAACTTTGAAGACTCTCAACTGAGATGATTTACTCCGGTTGAACGAGTTGATGATTTGTTCAACTCTGAGATTGCAACCGAGATGATTTACTCTAGTTGAACGAGTTGATGATTTGTTCAACTCTGAGATTGCAACCGAGATGATTTACTCCGGTTGAACGAGTTGATGATTTGCTCAACTCTGAGATTGCAACCGAGATGATTTACTCCGGTTGAACGAGTTGATGATTTGCTCAACTTTGAAGACTCTCAACCGAGATGATTTACTCCGGTTGAACGAGTTGATGATTTGTTCAACTCTGAGATTGCAACCAAGATGATTTACTCCGGTTGACCATGCTGATTATTTATTCAAACCGAGATGTATTGTTCCGGTTGAAACAGTTGATGATTTATTCAATTATATGCTTGCAACCGAGATGTCTTTTCCAGTTAATTAAGTTATGCAAGATGGTTATTGTTGCCGAAGTATTTTGTTCGGTTGAAGTTACTCAGCTTTGAGACCGTGCAAACACTTGATGAAATTAGAGTTTTTTCATTGATGTGAAAATAAGTACAAAATGTGGGGAACTTAGCCCGGTTACATGTTCAGACAAAAAGTAAGAAAAAGAAAACTAAGCTAAGGGGGAAAGGTTAGTGAATTCGTCCTCGGTTGCCTCCAAGTTGACCGTTGGTGATTGGCCTTGGACACCGGTCTCAGTTTGGCCGGGCTGCTCCTCTATTTGGCTGTCCTGTTCCTCAGCATTTGCCTCGGTTTCTCCTTCGAGTCCTTCCTCGGCCTTAGCCTGCAACGCGCTGAAGACGTCGTTGGCATACGGCACGAGATAGGTCGACAGGAAGACAGCCGGCGGAGAGGCAAACATGTCGGTCCCAGGGCCTTGGCCGAGCTGATTGCAAGCAGACTTCCAACCCGCTTTGAAGTATATATCTTGGGTGGCAAAGACTTGCTTTTTGTAGCTGTCCTCGGCCTCCTTAAAGCCGACATTATTTGCGTCCTCCAGCTCCTTCTCCCTGGACTTTTTCAGTGCATCCAACTCGGCTTGGAGCGCATCCCTTTCTTTCTCGGCGTCACCAAGTTGACTGAACAATCGAGAGTTGTCCGCGTTTGCTATCTGCAGTGAAGACTTTGCTCAGCCGAGCTTGGTTTGAAGGCTTTGAACTTGACTGGCTGTGTCATTCGCCTTCTGCCGCAGTTGATGAATGCGCTCCATGACCAAGTGTTGCTTCTGGATGGCCTACAAGAAGAAAGATTGATCAAAGAGGAAACCGTACAAACACTTGTGAAAATTTGAGTAGAAGTTTGAGACTCTTACCCTGGTCATGGACTTCACGGCCGACTTCACCAACCGGGTGTCTGGAACATGGTCGCTGCCGACCACGTCGCTCGGTAGGAGAAGGGCCTTGGAGAGGTCAAAGGCGAGAAAATGTTCTTTGTCGCCCTTCACGGAAGCTGTTGCCGGGATCTCCTTACCCCGGTGTTTGAGCTGCGGTCGCCATGCCGGTGTTGGGTCGACGGTAACGGCGAGTTGCTCGGTAGTCAGCTCTTCAATTAGCTCAGCAGAGGGGTATGCGCGAGGCCGTTTCCCAGCCCGGCGGTTGTCTTGGCTGGCTTGACCGACAGCAGGAGACGCTAGCGCAACCACGGCCCTGCTGGATTGACCGACAGCTGCAGAGCGGGTGATGACGCTCGGTATCTCGGTGGAAGTTGCTGTGAGGTGGTTCTTGATACGACTTCGTTTTGCCATCTCTTCTTCTTCGATTAACCAGATTTGGGGCACGTCCTGTAGTGTTGGGTCTGGAGGAGGTGACGGAGCACGGAGGAAGTCAGTGACCTTACTCCGGCGCGGAGCTGAGTATCTATATGTTGGGACGTAACCGAGTAGCTCGTTACAATCCCGGTGGCGGTAGCGGAGCACGGCCCAGATGGCTTCTTCGTTGGGGTAGTGGTAGTTGGCTTGTCAGGCTTGGATCGCTGTAAAGGAAAGAAGAAAAATGTTAAAATATAGAATTTGGAACAAAGGCAATTGACCGTGCAAGTTAGCACGGCTTACATGTGGAACCGAAGTTCTTGCTAATAAACCAGCCCGGTACGTCGGCTGTTTCATAATTGCCAGACATCCAGAAGAAGTCGTCATCGTGTAAGTCCTTGTCTGGGGTGCCGGTCACTATTTTTTCTCTGCTCGGCTGAACTTTTAGGTAGTAAGTGAGACCATCGCTTGTGTGCCCGAGGGTATACTGGCGGAGTATCTCGGCTAAACCTAAGTTGGTTCCAAGCCGGTTGTTCAGCTCGTGGACCCCGTTTATTATTTGGTAAGTGTTGGTTGAAACTTGTATGGGTGCTATCCCGGTCCGGCGCAGGAATTCGGTCATCAAAGGGTTGACCGGGAAGCAGAGGCCTCCTTTAATAATGGACAGCATGGTGAAGGGGCATTGGTCATGTCTGCCCCAAGGGTTGGTGTCTATGGCGCTGAGCTCTAAATGAACGTCTGCCGGGATACCATACTCATCCTGGAAAGCGGCCAAGGCAGCTGGAGTGTCCACAAGGAAGTGGAAGCACCCCATGTGTGGCCGGCTAAGTTAGCTCGGCTAAGGAGGTTTGGCACAGACTGGTGATTAATGGCTGCTCGGTCTTTGAGAACCTCGGTAATGGTCTGTGGTCCCCTTGGACTCTGCAGGAAAAGGATGGCAAGTGTAAGAGGGAGCGCGGTCTTGCAAAACGAGCTTGACTTTAGCTCGGTCATGAAGAGTGCCAAACCACCTCGGTCGTTAAGGCTAACCAAGGAGCTCGGTCGCTTAAGCGGACCAGATGTTAGCCCGGTTGAACGGCCAGGTCATTTGGTTACCCCGGTTTCTACTAAGGTTGGGGCAAACTGCTTATTTGCTCGGTCTGAATGATTTTTTGAATCAAAGGAAGACCTGGAGCCCGGTCCGCCCCAGATCTTCAGTGTTCATCAGAGAAAATGAAGAACAACAAGGAGAGTGAAGGGTTAGGGACGGTTTTGGGTGCCTATGTCCTAAAACCTACGAATTTAGTGCCTTAATATGTGAAATACCAAGTGAAATGCTTGAAAAAGGGGTTGAAGAACTTACCAGTTAAGAGCAGTGGCTACTTCCTCGAACACGAACTCAGTAATGGCAAGAAAGGAAGGGCAGAAGCTCTGGATCAGCAAGGATGAAGGAAAATCAGTAAAGATGAAATGAAGAAGGAAATGGCGTATATAAGGGAGGAAGACCGCCAAAAATTTGAATCTGAACGGGCGTGATGTTTGGCTGTTCAAGGCCAATCAGCGCACGACACGTGTCCCTATTGACGGCAACGTCAGTATTGAAGAGACAGGATGGTGGATCGAGGCGTCGACCGGGCAAGTTTTGAAGACAGGCATGTCAACTAGCCCCGTCATCGTATTGCAAACCGAGGACCGAGGAAGTGTTACCCCGGTCAGAATAGGTAATCCCAGTCACGCTTGCGCGGACGGAATTAAGGGGCAATTGAGAGGGAGATTTATGATCTGGATTGGGCCGTGGTAATGGCCGGACAGATTTGGGCCGAACAAGATTGGGCCGAGGTAGCGCGGCCCGTGCCCTAAAAGGATTTGCTCGGTTAAGGCAAGGCGTGGTTGGACCGAGCTACTTGGCTTCATAGTATAGAGGCCGGGCAAGTGAGATGTCCGGCGCCAAGAACGACGTTGTTATTCCACGGTTCATGAGTTAGCCCGACAGGAAGGCCGGCGGCAAACCAGCATGAACTGTCCCGAGCTCGGCTATGCTGGGATGCAGCCGAGCTCGGCCCTCATTGAGCACGGCGAGCAAAACGCTCTGGCCAGCTGCACAGCACGACCGTTGATAGTCGAGAAGATTCAGCCCGGCTTCCGAGCTCCCAGTAGAATGGGCTGGCAGTTTGGTTAGGTGGTGTTCAGCAAGATTTGTGCTGACAGATGGGATAGCAGCACCACGTGTCGAGAGACGAATGAGAGTAGATTTGGGACGCAGAAGGTATATAAGCGAGTCTGCACCCCCCATGCTGCGACAGATGACATTTTGGTGAGATAAACACTAAACACAATTCAATCCCCTCTCTCTCTATCCCTGTGTGTGTGTCTAACTTGATCGTCGGAGGGGTTTTCCGGCCACATACCGCCGGGTAGCTCACCACCGTTGTGCTCGCAGGTCGATCGAACAAACAGGAACTTGGAAGAAAGGAGTGCGAGCTTACCTGAATATTTGCTCTCCGCACACTTATAAAATAGTGTTTTGTAAAAGATATACAAAAAATTTGATTTTTTTTTTTTTTTGGGGTTACGTGGTATATATTAGTAGGAGTTAGTTAAATTGCAACTTTACATTCAATGTGCGAGTACACAACTACTAAGTCAAAAGCCTAATTAATAGAAAAATTGATTTGATCATATGCTTTATGTAATACATAGTAAAAAATAAATAGAAAATAATAGCTATGAACTGAATAGAATTATAAGAACATACAAGGCATATGATAATCTTTGGCTTTGTTGACCTTTTCTCGATCACCTCTCATTCCATTAATTACAATTGGATGCATATATTATCCGACAATGCTACGTAGCTCAAATTTTGTGGCTCAAAAGTGGCTCAAATGGCCAAAACGACGTCGTTTTGAGTACAGAACAACATAAAAATGGCCAAAACGACGTCGTTTTGGTCATTTGAGCCACTTTTGAGCCACAAAATTTGAGCTACGAGACATTTTCCTATATTATCCACTTCTAAGGTCTCATTTGAAAATATATTATTTTAATAATTTTTTAATTTTTTATAAAAAAATATACAAAAAAATAAAAAGAGTAATGTGACAATTTGTAATAATTTTTTGACTTTTTAATTAAAATATATAATTGATAAATGAGGCCCACAGAACAAAACAATAAAAAATTACATTAAATGCGTGCCAACACAAATACATCCTTTTTGTTTGGTTACTCATAAAAATAAATATGTATAAATAATTTTACTTTCTTTTTTTATTGACAAATTCAAAATTCACATAATGATTTTTTATTTATTTATTATTATTATTTTTTAAAAGGTAGACATTGATGACGACTCACCTATAAATCATGTGCAAAGATGTATGTCCATGGTCTATACTCGACACCCCTTGTGAACTTGGAACTTATATTGAACAACTGTCGGGAGTCCGTTGACTGTCACAATTATATGTTATATATATATATATATATATATTAATTATTTTACCAACTATTATTGAACAATAATATTCACATTTCATTTTAAGTCTTTCACACTTTTTGTTTTGTTTTGTTTTATTTTTGGTAGTCTTTTAACTTCTCGTAAGGAAAATGTGATGAGCTTATAAAAAATAGCGCTAATATCAATACTATTTTTTAATCAATCCAAAAAAATTATATTTTTTTTCATTTTGTTACTATCATTTTTCACTGCAATGAATACTACATTGTAGTGTGTGTGTATATATATATATATATATATATATTCTGGCAAATGCTGATGAGTATCTTAAATATTGATTTGTATTGAAATTGGGTTGAAAAATATTATGAAAACAAGAAAAAATGTTAAAACTCTTTTGTAATCAATGAAAAATATTTTAAATTAGTAAAAGATGTCTTTATATTTTCCTTTCTCACATTTTTCTTGTGCCCAAAAACACATGTTAGCATGATTTATGTGACCTTTTGGAAACTTGGCAAAAAGTTAGCTTTTTGATTTTTTACCAAGTTCTTCTAAAAGAGTTATTAAAAAAGTCAAAAAATTAAAAAATTAATTTTTTACTAACTTTTCAAAACACCCTTATATTATTTTATTTTTTATGGCATGTGGGAAAGAAAAGGTATTTAATCTAATACGCCACGAGGTCAAGCTAACATGGAACACTCTTCTTCTTCTCCTCATTTGTTTATTGTTATTTTGTAAAAATTATGATTGAAATTTGATATAATCGGACACTCAACATATTGTATTGAGTGTTGGAAATGGTTATAAAATTTTGGATAAAATCAGAATTTTTTCCTAAGTTCGGTCTATTTTTTAGGTGGGCCCCGAGTGTCGATTTACTCGGGTCAAAGTGGTAACGCGTTCTATGCCGCGTTGTGATTCACGTAGTATATTTGGTTGATCAAAACCATTACCGAGTGAATGGGAAATTGAAGCCAAAGTGTGCTCCATGGAAATGGAGTTTTGGTGGAAATTCCTTAAGGTTGTAAATTGGCTTGTCCCACATTGATTTGGTGGGAAGTTTTGAAAGGGTTTATAAGGCTTAGGGTGAGATACTTGGGGTGTGCCCCAAGGGGTACCCAAGTGTTTTAGAGGGAGAGGTTATGGGCAAAATGGGCTAGACCCATTGGACCCAAAAATCACCACACGCGCGCGCCGCCGCCGTCCGTCCGGGCGGGGCTTGGGCGCGGGTGTGTGGTTGGGCTTATAATCTTTTTGGGCCAAAAACATTTGAATTTTATTTTATTTTTTATTAAAATAAAATCCAGAATTCAAATTAAATTGGTTTGGATTTTTTGTTCATCCAAACAGGGCCCTTCCCGTTTTCAAACAGAAATAAACTGTTTTGGAATTAGTGCACACCCAAACAGGGCCCTTCCCGTAATTGCTATCTGTTTGAATTGTTGAATCTGTTTGAAATTCAAAACCCAACAGGTATCATACCTGTTCAATTCAAAACCAAGAGCCACATACCTGTTCAATTCAAAACCAAGAGCCACCTTCACATCTATAAATAGGACCACCCTCATTTGATGTTTTCAATTCAGAAATTTCGTATTTCACCTCTGTTAATTCTATTCTTCATCTTGCTGCATTTTATTTTCGAAAGAAAGAGTGTAAACACTTAGTGTGTTCGTAAGGCAAACAATTTGTAGTGCTGCTATTGTTTGTGGTAGATCATTTCATCCTAGGAGATAGACGTCCAAATTCTGAAAGCACCGTGGAGAGGACGAATCTGTCTTAAGGACACAGTGTTAAACACTGGACTTGATCAAAAAGTTATTCATATAAATTAACCAAGTAAGTTGTTTAATTTAATTCTGTTTTTATTTGTTTATTTAATCAGATTTTAATTTTGTTTTTGTAACAAAATAAAATCTGTGTTTTTATTTATTTATTTTTATTTCGAGTTTGATTTTTGTAATCAAACAAATTCTCTCCTTTTTCTTTATTTCTTTAAATTCTATTTGTTGTTGTGTACACAATAGAATTAAATCTTTTAAATACAGTGAAGATTGTCCTACAATCTTAAGACAGATTCCTTTTTGGGTATCTTCATTGTATTTAATTTTCTGTGTTTTCAAATTAATATTCTGGTTGGAAAAACAAATAGTGATTTATGCTATTTGACAGATAGTAGTAATATACTGTCTCTTTTCTTTGATAACATCTAGTAGTACGATACTGGTGTCATTAACAATTCAGAATATTATTTGGTATTACAGAAAATTCTTGTGATATTTTATTTTTCTAGTTTTAGTAACAAGGAAAATAAAATTATTTTGTTGTTATAATTTATTTTCTGGTTTTAGTAACTAGAAAATTAATTTGTGTTTTAATTTATTTTCTAGTTTTGGTAACTAGAAAATTATTTTGTGTTTGTTCTGATTTTTGTAATCAGATAGTTTTGTGGTATTTTATTTTCTAGTTTTAGTAGCAAGAAAAATAAAATGATTTTGTGTTATAATTTATTTTCTGGTTTAAGTAACTAGAAAATTAAGTTGTGGTTTGGTTTTCTGATTTTTGTAATCAGATATTATTTCGGTATTTTATTTTACTAGTTTTAGTAACAAGGAAAATAAAATTATTTTGTATTGTAATTTATTTTCTGGTTTTAGTAACTAGAAAATTAATTTTGTTAATCAAGCATGTAACCTCTGTGACTCGGTCACAATCTGTTATTTTTAAGTAACTTATGGTTTCGTTTGGTAGACCACTTATTTTTGAACCCTTTGTGAAAAGGTGTTAATTATTTTAACTTTATCATAGTTCATCGTGAGTATACATGGAAGAATTTGTTTCTAGAATAAAATATTAGTTTTACAAACTAATTTTAGTTTATTACAAGGTGGATTCATAGTCTTGAATTGTTTCTGCACTTGAGTCGGTAAATATATATATATATATTCAGAAGAACATTTTAATGCATATTAATTTGTTTATTTATGTACAAATCAAACTGATTAAATGAAGGTATGTTTTGTCATTTTGAAGTTTAAAGTTTAAATGCGTTGGATTTTATTTATGAGTTGAGAATCCTTTTATTTCATGATGCAAGTGATGGGATCGTGCATGATTAATTTATTTTGTTAATTCATTATTTTTAGTTGATGCGTTTGATATGCATGTATGATATCTACTCAAGTTATTTCTTAACAATAATTTCAAGTGATTTGGAATGATAAATTGTTATGTCGACTTTGGACATAAACAGGTTAATTTGAATTTTTCTAATCAATTTTGAATGGGTGTTTGAACACCAGAGAAATCTAAACATGAAGATGTATGTAATTATATCGGTCCGTTTAAATGGGAAGTAATTTAAGAAATCTTTTATGTTGATTATTGAATTATGTGACATAAGATGTCATTAATAATTATTTTACTTGCGTAGTAGAACTTGTTATACCATGAACCACTTTATTAATATGGGGGTGTATCTCTTACATTAGTTGAGATAATTTAATTTTCTTCGGTTATTGAGTTGCAAGAATGTATACAATCAAATGGGTTTTTGAATTGTTTGATTCTTAGGCAAAATTTTTTATGAGGATATGATTTTGTCAAAACATTAATTCTGACTTAAGTAGTCATAATTATTTTGAATTTGTTTTAAAAATTCATTGATTTATAATAGAAGTGATAGGGGTGGTGAATATGATGCACCATTAAATGAATTTTGTGCACAACATGGCATTATTCACCAAACTATAGCCCCTTTATTCTCCACAGCAAAATGGAATTGCTGAAAGGAAGAATAGAACCCTAAAAGAAATGATGAATGCCATGTTACTAAGTTCAGGCTTACCACAGAACTTGTGGGGGGAAGCAATATTGTCTGCTAATTATGTTCTTAATAGAATACCCCACAAGAAAACCAAAAGCATTCCTTATGAATTGTGGAAAGGTCGACCACCTTCCTACAAATACTTAAAAGTGTGGGGGTGTTTGGCAAAAGTTGAAGTACCTGTTCCTAAAAAGACTAAGATTGGACCAAAAACAGTAGATTGTGTGTTTATTGGTTATGCTCAGAATAGTAGTGCATATCGGTTTCTGACTTATAAATCAGATATACCTGATATAAATGTGAACACTATTATAGAGTCAAGGAATGCTGTGTTTTTTGAACATGTCTTTCCTTACAAGAAAGGACAGGAATTAAGTTCACAGAAAAGAACTTATGATTGTACACAAAGTCAAGAGACTAATGACAATCAAACACAAGAGACTAGTAATAGTCTTGACCAACAGGATTTAACTAATGATGAACCTAGACGAAGTAAGAGAGCAAGAACATCAAAATCCTTTGGTCCAGATTTTCTGACATACTTGTTAGAAAATGAACCTCAAAACTTTAAGGCAGCAATGACAGGTCCTGAAGCACCTTTGTGGAAAGAGGCTGTTAATAATGAAATTGAATCCATTATGCAAAATCATACTTGGGAATTGGTGGATCTTCCACCAGGTTCTAAACCTCTTGGATATAAATGGATATTCAAGAGGAAAATGAAAGCAGATGGTTCAATTGGCAAGTATAAAGCAAGACTTGTTGTTAAAGGTTACAGACAAAAGGAAGGTCTGGATTATTTTGACACATATTCCTCTGTGACAAGAATAACATCCATTCGCATGCTTATTGCTATAGCAGCGTTGTTTAATTTAGAAATACATCAAATGGATGTTAAGACAGCTTTCTTAAACGGTGATCTAAATGAAGAGATCTATATGAAACAACCCGAAGGGTTTGTAGTATCAGGGCAAGAAAAGAAAGTTTGTCAACTTGTAAAATCCCTTTATGGATTAAAACAAGCACCTAAGCAATGGCATGAAAAATTTGATCATGCAATGCTTACTAATGGGTTTAAGATAAACGAATGTGACAAATGCGTCTATGTTAAAAACACTGACCAAGGATATGTCATAGTTTGTCTTTATGTGGATGACATGCTTATCATCGGAAGCAGTCAAAACATGATCAAATCAACTAAGCAGATGCTTAACAAAAGATTTGATATGAAAGATATGGGGGTCGCAGATGTTATATTAGGAATGAAAATTACTAAAACATCTGACGGATATGCATTATCTCAATCTCATTATATTGAGAAAATCCTTGATAATTTTATCAAGGATGATTTGAATTTAGCTAGAACACCTGTAGACATCAGTCTTTATTTATCAAAAAATAAAGGTGATGCAGTGTCTCAGTTAAAATACTCCCAAATCATTGGAAGCCTAATGTATCTAATGAATTGTACTCGTCCTGATATAGCTTATGCTATCAGTAAATTGAGTAGGTACACTAGTAACCCTGGAGAAGACCATTGGAAAGCGATCATTCGAGTTCGTAGATATCTAAGATTTACTCGTGATCATGGTTTAAACTTTACTCGATATCCAGCAGTACTCGAAGGTTATTGTGATGCCAATTGGATATCGGATACTAAAGATTCAAAATCCATTAGTGGATATGTCTTTACTCTAGGAGGCGCTGCTGTTTCTTGGAAGTCCACGAAACAAACTTGCATCGCACGATCCACAATGGAATCCGAGTTCATTGCTTTAGACAAAGCAGGTGAAGAAGCAGAATGGCTTCGTCACTTCTTAGAAGACATTCCAATGTGGCCAAAACCTGTGCCAGCTATTTGTATTCATTGTGATAGTCAATCTGCAATAGGCAGGGCACAGAATCACATGTATAACGGTAAGTCACGACATATACGTCGTCGACATAATACCGTAAGGCAATTGTTGTCAAATGGAATAATCTCAATAGATTATATAAAATCTAAAGAGAATATTGCGGATCCGTTAACAAAAGGTTTGACAAAAGAGCTAGTGTATAGTTCATCGAAGGGGATGGGATTAAAGCCTATTACATAAGAGTCGTCATAATGGTAACCCTACTTATATGACTGGAGATCCCAAGAACTAAGTTCAAAGGGACAACTAAGTTATGTATGGCTCGCCAGAAATCACCAAGGGATTAAAATTCCTACCCATTCCTATGGTATAAGGATAAGCTTTGCTTTTAATGATTACTTATATCTTGATTAAGACATAAAATCAAGATGAGTATAAAAAGATACTCACAATAAGAATCACCTATATAAGTGTTGAACTGGGGCCGGTTCTATGAGAATGAAGAGGCTAAATTCTCTAGAAACACTTATGAAAACCAGGTGCGTTCAAGGCCAAAATGAACACAACAGTGAGAACCACGATGTGTTAGAAGATATTTTGTGTGAAATCTATTGTCTTGGCTTACACAAACGGCTGAACAATTCAAGGCATCGCGTCCATTGGTTAGCCAGTAAGTCCGATAGGTTATCACTAGGGAAGGTTCAAAGCCGAAAACTACCTATCCTGATGCAAGATATTTTCGACTTATACTCTTTCGTTAAAGTCTGCATATTGTTGCATTTCCGTTGTCATCAAATTCCATTCATGTGGGGGATTGTTGGAAATGGTTATAAAATTCTGGATAAAACCAGAATTTTTTTCTAAGTTCGGTCTATTTTTTAGGTGGGCCCCGAGTGTCGATTTACTCGGGTCAAAGTGGTAACGCGTTCTATGCCGCGTTGTGATTCACGTGGTATATTTGGTTGATCAAAACCATTACCGAGTGAATGGGAAATTGAAGCCAAAGTGTGCTCCATGGAAATGGAGTTTTGGTGGAAATTCCTTAAGGTTGTAAATTGGCTTGTCCCACATTGATTTGGTGGGAAGTTTTGAAAGGGTTTATAAGGCTTAGGGTGAGATACTTGGGGTGTGCCCCAAGGGGTACCCAAGTGTTTTAGAGGGAGAGGTTATGGGCAAAATGGGCTAGACCCATTGGACCCAAAAATCACCACACACGCGCGCGCGCGCCGCCGCCGCCGTCCGTCCGGGCTGGGCTTGGGCGCGGGTGTGTGGTTGGGCTTATAATCTTTTTGGGCCAAAAACATTTGAATTTTATTTTATTTTTTATTAAAATAAAATCCAGAATTCAAATTAAATTGGTTTGAATTTTTTGTTCATCCAAACAGGGCCCTTCCCGTTTTCAAACAGAAATAAACTGTTTTGGAATTAGTGCACACCCAAACAGGGCCCTTCCCGTAATTGCTATCTGTTTGAATTGTTGAATCTGTTTGAAATTCAAAACCCAACAGGTATCATACCTGTTCAATTCAAAACCAAGAGCCACCTTCACATCTATAAATAGGACCACCCTCATTTGATGTTTTCAATTCAGAAATTTCGTATTTCACCTCTGTTAATTCTATTCTTCATCTTGCTGCATTTTATTTTCGAAAGAAAGAGTGTAAACACTTAGTGTGTTCGTAAGGCAAACAATTTGTAGTGCTGCTATTGTTTGTGGTAGATCATTTCATCCTGGGAGATAGACGTCCAAATTCTGAAAGCACCGTGGAGAGGACGAATCTGTCTTAAGGACACAGTGTTAAACACTGGACTTGATCAAAAAGTTATTCATATAAATTAACCAAGTAAGTTGTTTAATTTAATTCTGTTTTTATTTGTTTATTTAATCAGATTTTAATTTTGTTTTTGTAACAAAATAAAATCTGTGTTTTTATTTATTTATTTTTATTTCGAGTTTGATTTTTGTAATCAAACAAATTCTCTCCTTTTTCTTTATTTCTTTAAATTCTATTTGTTGTTGTGTACACAACAGAATTAAATCTTTTAAATACAGTGAAGATTGTCCTACATTGAGTACAAAGTAACTTCTTAAATTTTACATTTATCACATAATAAATAAGAATAATTCTATATATACCAATTAATGTACACACTAGTGTACTAATAGATAATGTGGCATCATTTGTATAGTTTGAGTATTTGTAACTTGTAAAATAAATGTGATCAATAATAATATCATAACACTAATAACTTCTACTAACATATATTATCTGAATACAAAGTAACTTCTTAAATTTTACATTTATCACATAATAAATAAGAATAATACTATATATACTAATTAATGTATATATTCGTGCACTAATAAATGATGTGACATTATTTGTATGATTTTGAGTATCAAAAATGCTAGAGGCCTCAAAAATTCTACCAAAAGTTTTACCAAATGTCTCACATGGGTGTGGGACCCACATGGGACCCACATTGTGTGGGTCTCACACCCATGTGAGACATTTGGTAAAACTTTTGGTAGAATATTTGGGGTCTCTAGCATTACTCTTTGAGTATTTGTAACTTGTATAATAAATGTGATTAATAATAATATCATAACACTAGTTAGTATACATTAATTGGTACATATAGCGCAACCGAATAAATAATTAATGAAAGTATATATCACATTAATACAGCCACGTAAGGAGGGTTGAATAAGTGAAAAGAAATGATTATAAGATTATGGACATAGAAAGGTGTGCCACTAATTTATGTGAACGAATATTAATTGAACACTTATTTTTGGCTAATATATATTAAAATTAGAATAACTTAAACATGAGTGAGTAAAACAGATCATTCAACAATTACACACACATACAAGGCAAAGAATTTATAGTGAAAAAAATCTTCTAACTATTTTAGTCTAAAAAAAAAAGATAAATTATAATTTTCAATTTGTTTGACAAAAAAATTACTAATGATACGAGAGAAATTATTATCTTTGTGTTTATATATTACTTCCACTAATTTTATTTACTTTAATCTTACTTAAATAAAAGTCATTTATTCAAATAAATCCAATAAATTTTCTGCACTTGATATCGAATTGATTCATGATGATAGTGTGCAAGACGAAAGCACAAAAGTGGCTTTTTATAAAACAATTTTAAGAGTGAAATTATATTCACACTAACATTCGATAAAATTTGTTAATGCCATGCACTATTTTAGTCTCTCACTCTTGTTATGAGAAACTTGAACATAAAGAAAAGAGCGTAGAAAAATAATTAAGTAGAACGTAAATATCATCATTACTCAAATTTAATAATAAATAATTGTAAAATATTTAAACTAATGGTAAGACTCATTTTGATTTGTACAAATTCAAAATTAAAATAAAAAATAATTATTTACTCCCATTATAATATCTAAAACTTTTCTAAAAAATAATTGTGAAGAGCTATCTTTTATTATCCTTTGCTTTTGGCGCCATATCTAGTGGGACCCGAGCGATGGTACTGGCCGTTAAACATCTAATGTGATCAGTCGGTCGGTGGGCACTGCCCCGTCGGCCTTTCATTCCTTAGGACACGTGTCATTTACAAGCAACATGCAATTTATTTTAGAAAAATGTTATAAATCCCAAATTTTTAATCAAATAAAAGACTAAATGTCTCATATGAGTGTGTGGTTCATTTTTTTTGTAAATTCCACATCCAAATAAGACATTTGATAATTTATTTGATAAAAAATTTAATATCCCTAACATTACACTTTATTTTATTTTATTTTGTAGGTCCAATCTTTTCTAATATCTAAGCATCTTGCCAGTGGGAATATAATATATTTTGGAGGTTAAAATTTTCTACTACATAAATGATGAAGTATCTTTTTTATGAAAATTATATTTTTTAAGTATATTTATTTTAAGTGTGTTTAAAAATTAAAAAAATTACTTAAAATATTAAAAAAAATCAGTAAAAATAAAAAAAATACTAAAAACAAAAAAGAATTTTTTTTTTTAACAAAGTGCTTTCAAAAAGTTGGAAAAAAACATATGTTTTTTTCTTGCAAAAAATTGAAAAACTGAATTATTTTTTGTGCAAAATTGAAAATTTTGTATTTATAAAGGATTATGATGATAGAACATTGATGTATAAAACTGGAAAAAAAAATAAAAATGAAAAAATTGATATTATTCTCAGTTTTAAAACTAGAAAAAACTAATATTCTCGATTTTATTGGATAGTTGAATCAAATCAATAAGTAAAAAGGCATAAACTTTTAATCTCATTTCATCGGTCAGTGAAACAATAATCTACAACACTACTATGCAAAATTGATAATGTTCTTAGTTTTAAAAATTGAGAAAAATTGATAATGGGAGTGTTTGTTTAGGCTTTTTTGAGCCAACTTATAACTTCTAACTTTGAAAAAATTATATTGAACTATTTGGTTAAACTTATTTTAAATAACTTCTGATTCTAACAACTTATTTTAACTAAAAAAAATTGATTCTGAGAAGCTGCTCATTCCTTAATTCTGATTATTAGCTTCTGCTGTAAACATGTTAATTTATGGTTTTACTTTTAGATTTTTTATTTTTTTTTAAAAAAAATAAAAAAGGACCCAAATGAATTATAGATTAATATTATTATTCTTTATGAGAAATGTAGACAAGTAGTGAATAACAAAAAATAAAAATTAATTAAAAAAGTACTTCACAGCTTATTTAACAAATACTACTCAGCAACTTAAATATATAATCCAACAGTTATACCAAACAGATTAACAGTTTCTGATTAAAATCATAATCTATAATCTATTAAGCCTTGTTTGGCATAACTTATTTTAGTCCATTTTTTTTATCTTTTTTGGGTCACATCAATCAACATCTCCTCTTCATTTTTCTACACATCTTTTTATAAGAAGTCAAAAAGTACACTTATTTAGGACATCTCAAACCACCCTTAAATTATAATCTATAATTTGTTTTAACAACTACACCAAACAGTGTCAATATCTTTAATTTTATTAAATATGACTTATTGGTTCAAAAAATTTTAGATAACTCCTAAACTATCATAATATTTATAAATATGACTTTTAGATAATTAATTCTTTTAAAATACGTAGCAAAATGTATATTTTATAATTTATTTTTAAAAATAAATAAATAAACATGAAAATAAATAAATAAAAAAAACAGAACATGTGGGTGAGCCGCCCGCATGCATGGGTAGTTTTGAAGAGGAACATTCACGTCGGGCCCCACCCCAACCTCCCCCACGTTGCTCACTCACTCACTGCCGCGTGCCGCCGCCACGGCCCAACATATAAATAAATACGAGCGTGGTCGGTTTCCATTTTTTGTTTCGGTCACTTTCCCCCTTTTGTTATTTTTTTACTTTGGCCCATGATTTTTTTTTTCACTTTAATCTTCTATATTTCAATATTTTTTTCAATTTATTTTTAAAATTAATTTTTATTTACAATTAAACAGAAAATATCATAATAACTATAACTATAACATAAAAATATATTATTATACTGAGATTTAAATTTATGTAGGAGATGTGAGTTGTATAAAATAAAATATTTTTATACCATGTGTATTATTTTTTGTCTAATTTTTAATAAAAATTAATTTTAAGAATAAATTAAAAAAATTTGAAACATAAAAGATCAAAGTGGAGAAAAAAAAAATTGACTAAACATAAAGGAAGTAAAATGTAATTTATCTTTTTTGTTTTTGTTTTTGTTTTACTTTTATTTTAGCATTAGTGATGAGTCTAATTACAAAGTCAATCCAACGGTACCTCTCACTGATCTTTAAATTAATTTATCTACATAAAATAAATTTAGATAAATTATTCTAATCTTTATCGAGATTTAAAAAAAAAAAAAAAAAAACACTAAACCCAACAAATTTGACTTTTATATAAGGATAAATTACACTAACAGTCTCTGTAGTTTGGGACTTGTGTCACTTGATCTATAACTTTTCATTTATTACACATTTGACTCTAAATTTTAAATCTTGTTTCAAATAAGGATAATCAAATATGTTTTAAGGGTAAAGTCGCCATATAACTTATTTTGTGTTATTCACTTATATGTCGTTTGAAATGTAATAACCTTTTTTAATGAATAATACTGAAACTTTTTTAGTTATAAAGTTTTGTTTGGTTCGATTTTTAGAATCTATTTTTGCAAATTTTTTTTAAGAAACTAAAAATTAAATTGGTGAAAAAAATTCAAAACGCATTATTTTTATATAATTTTATCTTTTGAAAAGTTAAAAATAATTTTTTTGATATTTATTTTCGTTAAATTAGTTTTTATTTTTTCAAAAGTCAAACAAGACGACAACTTTGATATTATTATTAAACCAATTCATTAAATCAAAAAAATCTAAAACTAAAAACATTTCATATATTAAACATATCAATTACACATTCACTACATGATAACATTCAAAAAATATTTATTAACAACAAATACAACCATTTATTACATAATAACATTCCAAAACTTAATAACCATTCATTACATGATAACATTCCAAAAATATTTATTAACAACAAATACAACCATCTATTACATAATAATCATCCAAAAATATTAACAAAAACAACCTCACATTACATGATCATCATCCAAACACATACTAAAAATTAATTTGATAAAAAAAATAAATATGTAAAAGATTTTATAATTTTTATATAATTTTATCTTTGATGGATAGAAATAATTTTTAAAAATTCAAAATTAATTTTTTGACATTTATTTTTATCAAATTAGTTTATATTTTATCAAATTGATGACATTGCCCTTAAAATTGAGCAATGATATTTTCAATTATTCTTAATTGAAACGAGATTCAAAATTCAAGATCAAATGTTTTACAATTAAAATATCAGAGATCAAAATGACACAAATCTCAAACTGCATGAACCATTAGTGTAACTCGCCCATTATATAAACACTTAACACATTATGGGAAACTTACCCAAAAGAAAATAAAAAAAAAAAACTCTAAGGTTTGACTCTTATAATAAAATAAATATTAAAATTTTAATTTTATCAATTTTAATTTTTAATTTTTAATTTATTTTCAATTTAAATTATTTACATATTTTTGTTAAGTAAAATCAATGAAAAATGATTATTTTAATTATTATACTCAATGAAAAAATGTATTTTAAAATTTTATATACCTACATTGAGTTTAATAACGAGAAAATTGTTAAAAAGTCCAATGTAAGGAGGGTATAAGACATTAGATCAAGTGAATATTTTTTTTTATTGATGAGAGGTCTACCCTTTGTGAAATAGTTTGGTGAGAACTTCTTTTCTTGTGTTGGAGGAGATTTTATTTTCAATTTTACCACTTAATCTATCTGTTGAATTTTTTAACTATTTGTTTAATTTTTTTGACTATTTGTTCAAATATTTTTTATCTGTTTAATTTTTTAACTATCTGTTCAATTTTTTCCATAAATTCTATAGGTTCAATTTTTAATTTTTATGTACGTTGAAATACCAAGCCAAATAAAATCCTATCTGTTAAAATACAGAACCAAACCAATCCCTACTTGTTGCAATAGCAAGCCAACCCAAACCGTATCTGTTCAAATTTTTTTTTATCTATTCAAATATTTCTCTCTCTCTCTCTCTCTCTCTCTCTCTCTCTCTCTTCCTTATCAATTCAATGCAAGAACAAAAAATAATTATATGTTTCATTATCATCATCAACAACAACAACAGATCAAAAACAACAATAATTACTACAAAAAAAAAAAAGGAGAAGGTTTGGATATGTTGACAACGAATCTAGATCTCATATTATATAATTGGTTCGGATTGGTCTCTATACTATATATGAGTTTAATCCCCATTTTAGGGTTTTCAATTAATAAGATTTGTTGACGACAGATCCAGATTTGCTTCGATGCTCTTTCATCATTTGAACAAGATGAAGTAGAGCCATGGTCAAGAATATGAAGCTTGAACCCAAACCCAATATACATGTATCAAAACATAAAGAGATCTTCAATACAAAAACAAAAGAGAGAGAGAGAGAGAGAGAGAGAGAGAGAGAGAGAGAGAGAAAAATGGAGAGATGAAGTGAAGAAGGGGA
Source organism: Camellia sinensis (assembly GCF_055761805.1). Lineage (NCBI taxonomy): Eukaryota > Viridiplantae > Streptophyta > Magnoliopsida > Ericales > Theaceae > Camellia > Camellia sinensis. The sequence goes on along the minus strand of NC_138961.1, from coordinate 188,898,935 downwards.
GGGTAAGGATGAGAGTGAGGTCGTTTTCGTCAAGGTCTTCTCCGCGACGATGGCGACATGGTAGTGGGAGGCAGCGATGAGGGTGCTAATAGCAGAAGCTCAGTAGTATTTTGAGGCAGAGATGATTTCAAATCTACAACGTTTGAGGCGGAAAGGCTCAAATCTACAGCTCCGGCGATCTACAACATCGAGGTATGAAGCGGCGGCACGAAGTTGACGACAACTCCGGAGAAATAGAGAGAGAGTATGGATTTCAAACAAACAAAATCTAAATTTGCATTTATGGACCGAGTGCCCCTTTAGTAATTAAAATACTCTTTTTCCATGGATTTTATTTGATGAAAATAATTGAATAGTTTAGATTGAAACAAATCAAAAAATTTAAATTTAAATTGATAAAATTAAAATTTTTACTTTTATTTTGGTACAAGGCTCAAATCTTAAATATATATATATATATAGATTTTGTAATTGCCCCCACACATTATCCTTTTTTCTATTAAACATTGGCTAATTGTAAAAAATAACATTAAAAAATATATTATTATTTTTAATTATCTTTGTGTTTATATATTACTTCCATTAATTTTATTTACTTTAATATTAAATAAAAGTCATTTATGTTGTTCAAAATTGTGAAATTAAATAAATAAGTTTATGAAGAAAACAAATTATATACCAAGAACATATACTGATAATTACAACTAAATTTCAACAGAAATACACAAAAAACAATAAAGGGTAAAGAGACAAAACCGAAGCCTGTACGGAAGCAATTTCCTTAAAACAGATTTCGCCGCCTCACGGGTCGAGTGCTTGAGGAAACCCGGCGTCTGTCTCCCAGGATACGGCGATCAAAACTAGCTACGGCAGAAGCACTATCTGTCTAGCTTAGCGAACAAAACAATGGCAGCACTCTCTCACAATAGGAACTATCAAGCAAACTGACTTGTAAAATGGAAGTAAAAATTTCTATATTGAAACTTGACAGGAGGGTCTCAATTTATACATGTATAGGGAAGAGAGGAAAAGCCTTCAACCTTTAAGGCTAGTCATTAAAACACCAAGCATCCATAGTCCCTTTCCACAAAATGAAAAGTATGGATGCCCAAAGGATTCACACCCTTTAGCCAAGAAAAAAGATTTAAATACTCTTTAAAATCTTATTCATGAATCTAACATCATGAAGCAATTTCTTGGCAATTTCTTATTCAAAACCCAATGGTTTTGGCTCACTTGGACTCAACACAAAAAATGGTTAGGACTCACTTTAATATTTAATTAAAGTCACCACACTTTAATATTAAATTAAAGTCTCCAAAAATCATTTTTTCCAACAATCCCCCACATGAATAAAAATTGACCGAATGACTCAACAAATGGACATCGTTCAATAATAAAGACTCTGAGAGAGAGTACAACGGACTAACCCCAACATCAGAGAATGTAGCTTTTAGCTTTGAACCTCTCCTAGTGAAAACCTATCGAGTTTACTGGCAGATCAGTGAATAAGACATCTTGAACTGCTCTACCGTTTATGTAAACTGAGACAATAGATCTCACACGGGAATTACTCCTACCACCATTATGTTCTCACTGGTGTGCCCTGTGTGGCCCTGGACACTAGCCTGGTTCAGCGAGTGGTTTCAAAGAATCTTGGCCTACCCAATTCTTCTAGAAGCGGCCCCACTTCAAACTCACATAGGTGACTCTACTAAAGTATCCTGCAATACTTAGCTCAACAGCTTAACACATAAGAGTCATTAAAAGCTCAGCTTATCCTCTACACTTGCAGGTATCACTAATAGAAGGAATGGTTGGAGGTTTAACCTCCTCAGTGACATACCACCGTTACACGCAATTAGGTTGTCCCATTGAACCTAGATCTTGGGATCTCCAGTCAACTAGGTTGGGTTTCCATTCCGGTAACTTCCAAAGGCCTTAACCCCATTCATTTTGACGACGTTTCGACTACTCGACTTAACCCATTGGTTAGCGGATCCGCAATGTTGTCCTTAGACTTTACATGGTCTAAAGAGATAACTCCATTCGAGAGTAGTTGTCGTATGGAATTATGTCTACGACGGATATGTCTAGACTTTCCATTATACATATTACTCTGTGCCCTACCAATTGCAGATTGACAATCACAATGAATACAAATAGCTGGCACAGGTTTAAACCAACGTGGAATATCTTCAATGAAATGGCGAAACCATTCTGCTTCTTCCGTTGCTTTATCCAAAGTAATAAACTCTGATTCCATCGTTGATCTAGATATACACGTTTGCTTGGAAGATTTCCAAGACACGGCTGCCCCCACCAAGAGTGAACACATATCCACTAGTGGACTTTGAGTCCTTTATATCTGATATCCAATTCGCGTCACTATATCCTTCAAGCACCGTTGGATATCGAGTATAATGCAGCCCATAATCCCGAGTGTAGCGTAAATACCTTAACACCCGCACAATGCCCTTCCAATTAGAAGCATCAGGATTACTTGTGTATCTACTAAGCCTGCTAACCGAGTAAGATATATCTGGCCTAGTACAACTCATCAGATACATTAAATTTTCAATTACCCGAGAATATTCTAACTGAGAGACACTCTCTTTATTATTCTTGGTAAAGTGTAGACTTAAGTCTACAGGTGTCGATGACACACTCGTATCTGATCCGCTAAACTTCTCAAGTATCTTACCAACATAATGAGACTGAGAAAGTACAATTACGCCAGAGATTCTGGTAATCTTAATTCCTAGAATAACATCTGTAATGCCCATATCCTTCATGTCAAATTTAAAGTTTAACAACTTCTTGGTAGTTTTGATCATTTTATCGTTACTACCTATAATGAGCATATCATCAACATATAGACACAAAATGACATAACCTCTGTCAGTGTCTTTGACATAAATACACTTGTCACATTCGTTGATTCGAAACCCATTTGACAACATTACATTGTCAAACTTCTCATGCCATTGTTTAGGCGCTTGCTTCAAACCATACAAAGATTTGACAAGTTTACAAACTTTCTTGCTTTGTCCTGGAGCTGAAAACCCTTCAGGTTGCTCCATGTAGATTTCTTCATTCAAATCCCCATTTAAGAAAGCTGTCTTTTTATCCATCTGGTGTATCTCAAGATTGCGCAAAGCTGCTATCGCAATCACTATGCGAATGGATGTTATCCTAGTTACAGGTGAGTACGTATCAAAGTAATCCAGGCATTCTCGTTGTCTGTACCCTTTGATAACGAGCCTCGCCTTATACTTGTCAATAGACCCATCGGCCTTCATCTTTCGTTTAAAAATCCATTTGTAGCCTAAAGGCTTACAACCTGGAGGTAAATCTACCAACTCCCAGGTGTGGTTCTGTAAGATGGAGTCAATCTCACTTTTGATCGCTTCTTTCCATAAAGGACTCTCAGGAGAAGTCACAGCTTCGTGGAAAGTTTGAGGTTCGTTCTCAACCATATAAGTCAAGAAGTTTGGACGAAAAGATTTGGATGTCCTAGCCCTTTTACTCCGTCTAGGCTCATCTAAAACCTCAATTTGATCATCACCTGGATTATCAACATGATCATCCTCACTAGTAAGCTCATCAAATTGCTCCAAAGACCTTGGAACCCCTAAATGGGTTCGGCAAGGAAAAATGTTTTCAAAGAAACATGCATTCCTTGACTCCATGATGGTATTCCTGTGTATGTCTGGAATTTCAGACTTATGAACAAGAAACCGATATGCACTACTATTATGTGCATAACCAATGAATATACAATCCACAGATTTCAGGCCTATCCTAACCCGTTAGGGTGTAGGAATCGCCACTATTACAAGACACTCCCACATTCGTAAGAATTTATAAGAAGGCTTAACGTTTTTCCATAACTCATACGGGATCTTGTCCACTTCGCTTCAACACAAGTTTCACACTTGTGTTTCGTCAGAACAACCTTGTCGGACTCAAAAAACCATGCGAAAAACACGTTTACTGAGAAGAGACCTTGAGACAAGATTCTAACGAATGTCCAGAACATACAGGACTTCGTTCAAGGTTAGCTCTTTTCCTGAAGTTAACATCAAGACCACCTTTCCCTCAACAAAGGAGGTAGTAGAGTTTCCCATAAACAACTTTTCACCGTTTGTAACCGGTTCGAAAGTTGTAAGCAACTCCTTCTCGGAGCAAATGTGGCGTGTAGCCCTAGTAAAACTAAAAGCCTCGCTGCCATAGTTGTAGCACTTCCCAAAGAACCGAGAACCAGGTTCCCCCGGCTTGTATGCCAGCTTCTTTGCAACACCACCCCTTGGCCCCAGCTAAGAGCCCTTGTTCAAAGGGGGGGCTTCTTCCTCATCCCAGAAAATTTGCTATGCTCAATGACATTGGCCTTCACTGAGGAGGTACTTCCTTAGTTCTTTCTATTATCCTCCTCATTACGGAGTCAGATAATCAGGTTTTCTTTGTAGAATTTATACAAAGTTTTAAACAAATCCTTGTGTCACAATGATTATGAAACTCTCAAAATCATATCACAGTAAATACATTCCCAGAATGTCATCAACCGAATTAGGCACCTAAATATATTTGGTCCAACCTATCACTCTGAAGCCAATAGTCTTACTATTAGGAAACAGAAATTCAGTGTTCAATAGTCTACTATTCGGAACTTTATAACATGGCCAGTAGTCTTATCACTAGGAATCACTAATTTCTCAGCATGTGGTCAGTAGACTTTCTACTAGTAGGAATCACAATGTCTTAACCTGTGATCAATAGTCACTTTACTACTAGGAATCACAACATCCTGACATAGGGTCAATAGACTCTTTCATTACTAGGAATCATCATTCTTGACATATGACCAGTAGCCTCTCTACTACTAGGAATCATGATGTCTTGACATGTGATCAGTAATCTGTTCACTACTAAGAACCACAATCTCATAACTGTGTAGCCAATGATCTAACACCTCCTAGGAACCATCAATTTTCTATCTCTGTGATCAGTGATCTTGTACTTACTAGGAACTACCAATTTAAGAATATATTTGGAATTTAAAAATCTAAAAAAAAATATTCACCCACTATAACAGGTTGTCTCATTTTTGCTTTCAAGCAAAGTCACATAGCAATCACAAGGATACCAAACTAATTGCCTCTGATCAAATCAGAGAAATTTTTAATGCAATCTTATGATTTCCTTTAATCATACTTGATCTCTCAAGATCTTTCTTTAAGAATCTCGCGATTCCAAAAAATAAACTTAGCCCTTAGAAAATCCCTTAGATGAAAATTTAATTCAAAACTAGTCTCACCATTTAACCTAGAATCGAACATGGTCAGGAATGTTCCCAGGAAGACTGGAGGGGTTACATCGGTCCCACTTAAAACCCAGTTAACCTTTTGACAAAACATTCAAGAGCATGTTGACTCTTAGTCCATAGGAAACAATTTAAAAATTAAGATTTCCAGAAGATAAACCAGGTTATAACAAACCGATTCCCAAGCAAATAAAATTTGCTACCAGAATTACACCACTCATAAAAGTTAACCGGTACTCCCGGAACTAAGCCCATTATTTCTGAATAAAATCAAAAATATTTTAGCTAATGCTAAAATTTGATTTCCTTTCTCAAAACCAAAACACTTTGGACATAATCAGATTATAACCAAAGACTTTCTCCAAATTTAGTTTTCCAACACTTTGGAAATAAAATGATTAAACCCAAAGACTTCCTCAAACTCCAAATGTTTGAAACCAAATCCATCTTAGTTGTCATTTCTGAACAAATAAGAACTACTCTTTAGCCAAAGCTAAAACTTTGGTTTCTATCACAGAAAACCAAACCAAGTTCCAAACTTATAAACAATTTAAAAAATTGCTATAACAATTACACGCATATAAAATGCTTCTAACAAAACAAGTAAATAAAACTTGCTACCATAAATTGATAAACAAACCAACTACATCTCAAGCAAAAAACATGTTTCAAACATTTAAATAAAATAAACAATTCATAAGAATTCTATTTAGTCTAAAAGCCTTTCTACGCTTAGGTATTCCTATTCAACACAAAAGTTAGTAGTCCAAATATTTTTGTTTTTACATCCCAAATACTATTCATTTGGTTTTATATTTGTTTTTTGCATTGGTATCCTACAAAGAAAGTTAGTAGCAAACCACAACAAAATACAAACAAATAATCTAAAAAATTTAATTATAATAAATAATTGAAACCATCTAGCCAACTATTAATTATATAAGTAACCAACTAATATAAGGTACCAAAACAAAATACAATTTGTAACTTCAAAATTAAATTACAACTTAAAAATAAAGTTCAATACTCATGAGTCATGAATGAAATTAATTCATAATAAACATTTAAACTAATAATTCCAAATAGATAAGTCAAATTCAAAGTTAATGCACCCAATTAAATAATTCAGATTAATGCACCTAATTAAATAATTCAGATTAATGCATCCAATTAGATAATTTAGATTAATGCACCCAATTAAATAATTCAGATTAATGTACCTAATTAAATAATTCAGATTAATGCACCTAATTAAATAATTCAGATTAATGCACCCAAATAAATAATTTAGATTAATGCACCCAATTAGATAATTTAGATTAATGCACCCAATTAAATAATTCATATTAATGCACACAATTAGATAATTTAGATTAATCATGTACACAATTCATAAAACTCTATAACTCCAAATACATTAAATTATGTAATCTAGCCTAGAAAATAATAAGCATGTAACAAATTGAGACTAGAATAGAATTAGCATGTCAAAATTGTAACATCCATAAATTATATTTTATAACCTTAAAATTCATGCAAATCATGGTAGGGAAATGATGAACCATACGCATAAAATAAGATCATACTAATACAATTAAGTATGCAAATTATAATAGAGTATTCTAATTAAACTAAGCAATTAGAGAGTACCATTGCATAATTTACAATTATTGAAATAGTGAGCAATTCCGCAACAATTTCTAGTAACATTATACAAAGCTAACCTAATAGTCTATATAAATATATTCGATCAATTTTATAGAAAAGATATATAAAATCTGTTTTAAGCTTGTTGTTCAAAATTGTGAAATTAAATAAATAGATTTATGAAGAAAACAAATTATATACCAAGAATATATGCTGATAATTACAACTAAATTTCAACAGAAATACACAAAAAACAATAAAGGGTAAAGAGACAAAACCGAAGCCTGCACGGAAGCAGTTTCCTTAAAACAGATTTCGCCGCCTCATGGGTCGAGTGCTTGAGGAAACCCGGCGTCTGTCTCCCAGGATACGACGGTCAAAACCAGCTACGGCAGAAGCACTATCTGTCTAGCTTAGCGAACAAAACAATGGCAACACTCTCTCACAATAGGAACTATCAAGCAAACTGACTTGTAAAATGGAAGCAAAAATTTCTATATTGAAACTTGACAGGAGAGTCTCAATTTATACATGTATAGGGGAGAAAGGAAAAGCCTCTAACCTTTAAGGCTAGTCATAAGCATCCATAGTCCCTTTCCACAAAATGAAAAGTATGGATGCCCAAAGGATTCACACCCTTTAGCCAAGAAAAAAGATTTAAATACTCTTTAAAATCTTATTCATAAATCTAATATCATGAAGCAATTTCTTGGCAATTTCTTATTCAAAACCCAATGATTTTTGGCTCACTTGGACCCAACACAAAAAATGGTTAAAACCCACTTTAATATTTAATTAAAATCACCACACTTTAATATTAAATTAAAGTCCCTAAAAATCATTTTTTCCAACAATTTATCCAATAAATTTTCTTCACTTGATATCTAATTGATTCATGATGATCCAGTGCAAGCCGAAAGCACAAAAGTGGCTCTTATAAAACAATTTTAAGAGTGCAATCATATTCACACTATGTATATTCGATAAAAAAAAATTATTAAAGCTACGCACTATTTTAATCTCCCACTCTCGTTATGAGAAACTTGAGCATAAAGAAAAAAAGTGCAGAGAAATAATTAAGTAGGACATAAATATCATCATTGCACAAATTTAATAATAAATAATTATAAAATATTTAAACTAATGGTAAGACTCATTTTGATTTTGTACAAATTCAAGATTAAAATAAAAAATAATTATTTACTCCCATTATAATGTCTAAAAAATAATTGTGAAGAGCTAACTTTTATTATTCTTTTGCTTTTGGCACCATATCTAGTGGGACCCGGGCGATGGTACTGGCCGTTAAACATCTAATCGGTCGGTCGGTGGGCACTGCCCCGTCGAATCTGGATCCTCGGCCACCCTTCTCGGCGACCGTTCCCAGCAGCCCCCCAAAACGACGTCGTTTTGGGGGTTTTCTGATTTTTTTTTTTCTCTTTCTTCTTCCTTCTTCGCAGAACCAGAGCAGAGGGGAGGGGAGGGGAGGGGAAGAAGAGAGAGAGGAAGGGGAGGGGAGGGGGTCCGGATTCTCCAAAGACTCGCCGTCGCAGGTCGTCCGATCGTCGCCTCGCCTCGCCTCGGCCTCGCCTCTGCCGTCGCAGGTCGTCCAGCCGTCCGATCGTCGCCTCGCCTCCGCCTCCGCCTCCTCCTCCTCCTCCTCCTCCCCTGGTGATTATGGCCCCCTCCAGTCCGGCCCACCGGCGGCTCCCCTCCCCTCCCCCTCTTTCTCTTCTTCCCCTCCCCTCCCCTCCCCTCTGGTTCGTTCGAACGAGGAAGAAGAAAGAAAAAAAAAAAAATCAAAAAAATTCCCAAAACGACGTCGTTTTGGGGGGCTGCTGGGACGGCCACCGAGAAGGGCGGCCGAGAATCCGGACTCTACCCCGTCGCCCTTTCATTCCTTAGGAAACGTGTCATTTACAAACAGCATACAATTTATTTTATTTTATTTTATTTTATTTTGTAGGTCCAATCTTTTCTCATATCTAAGCATCTTGCGAGTGTGAATATATTTCCTAATAACTTTTGTAAAAATTAAAATTCAATAATGATTCACAATTATAATAGTCAAATATTTAGAATTTATTAGGGTTAATTACCCCAAACCTCCTCAATTATTGATGAATATTATTCCATCTTCGCATTTATGAACATATATTTTTTAATGAGTCGAGTTTTTCTCGTATTGATTTTTAGAACATTTGCCTCGTTTGGGAACATGCTAAATTAGTAACTTTTTGGTTAATTGGCTTAAAAAGGTAGGTAAAAAAAACTTATATGTTTGGGATGACTTTTTGACTAATTACGAAAAGTTGTGCAAAAAGTAGAGAGAAACCGTAATTGTTGACTTTTTGGTATGACTAATTGGCTAATTGGCTAATTTAGTAACTTTTTGGTTAATTGGCTAAAAAGGTAGCCTCCCAAGTTTGATAAGTTTATTTTGAGACCGATTTCGGTGTTTCGAATCATTTATTTTTAAGACTCGTTGAGTAAAATATTTATCTAAAAAAATCATATAATTAGATATTAACAGATATATATTTAAATTATATTTGTTTTTTAAAAAATGGACAATAAATATAATTTTAAAAATAGCCATCCATTTTTTGTAATACAAATTTGATTCAAATATATAACTACCGATATCCAATCATATTATTTTTTGCATGAATATTTTAGTCAATGAGTCCTAAAAAGTGAACGGTTTGAATCACCAAAATCGGTTCTAAAATGGATCTAATAAACCCAAACACTCTCTCAAGATGAGATGATAATTTTTTTAATTTCATAAAATGACAATTTGAGAGAAATCAAATAATTTTTTAATTATCTCAACTATAAAAACTTATAAAAAAAAATTTGAATAGTGATTTGGAGGAGGTGAAGTTGAATATATCAAAGTGCACAATTATATCCTCCATCAAAAAATTTCAGTAAGCCATATCAACTTTTAACATTATGAAATATGACATGCTTATAGATTTCATAACGGGAATAACGTGATAATAACATACATAAATTATGAAGATAATGTTGTGTGTTTTTTTCTTCTTTTTGATACGAAATGATGTGTGTTTCTATTATAAATGAAGGGATCAGAAAATCACATTATTTTGTATTAAATTGTGAGACTTGACTAGTATATATATGATGATGAGAAATATTAAAATCGTTATCTATTGGGCATTACGTTAATGTTGATACATATATGAATAAAAGTATATAAAAATATATGAAAGATGTAAATATATTACATTTTGTAGATCTCACACTCATGTGAGATATTTAATTATTTGTTTGGTAGACAATTTGGGACCTATAGCATTTTCCTTTCAGCAAATGTAATGTTCCCAAAATCTATGTAAAATCAATTGAAGCCTACAGTCCATTTTTTTAATTGGGCCGCTCACGGTTTTCTACCTTATGGGCTTAACGGGATTCGAACCCAAGACCAACCTGGAGTAATGGCACTGGGCGAACAGGCCCGTTAAGGCCTATTATCAAGTCCAATTCTTTTTTCCTTTTTTATTTTTAATCTTTTTTTTCTTTGCTCGTGTGATTTGGGTTTTGCCCCAATTAACCTTTCAAGTAAATATATAATCATGGAAAAATATCACATCAATTGAATTTTAAAAAAATAATTACAAATCAATGATAAATTTTATAAATATTAATAATTAAAATTATAAAAATTTTCATGAATATGTAATTTTTTAATTTTTTTTTTTTACTGAGGAGTAATTACTCCTATCATCGTTCCACACCATACAGATCAGTAAACAAGTGTCTAGTCAAACATAACCCAAGTTGCGGAAACTTTTGTTTATTTTGATTTTTATTAGTGACTAATTAAACGTTTTACATCAAGATTGAAAGGGCAACCAACAATATGAACATAAATCCTTTCCATTATATAATTAAAATGAAAATCTTAATTTCAATGCATAAAGTTGTAATACTTTATTGAAGTCTAAAATTAACCATCTATCCTTGCTAAGTCAATTTGAATTAAAAACCTTCTTAATTGTTTTTTGAATTTGAAATAAAAATTCTTAATGTGGCTATTCGACAACTATTGAATATCTCAATTTCATCAATGTATTGAAGAGGATCAATACCCAAACAATACTTTATGCCTTATATAACTTCAACACGTTCTCCCCTAAACCTCTTTTCTCTCAAAATTTGTAACCAATCGAGTTTCCAAAATCTAAATTTGAAATTTTGAACAATTGTGAAATCATACTCTATAGACGACTCCCTCTTGTATTTTTCCCTACAGAATTATGTAATAATTATTTTCAATTAATATCTCTTTAGGCTCTTTACATTTTAAAAATCTAAAAACTATAGTAATAGTGCATTAAAGGAACCAAAAAAACAAAAAAACAAAAAAAAGAAAAGAGCAAACCACATGAACTATATCCATTATTTAGGACCAAGCAATATATATGTATAACTATATGAATTATTTAGGAAGAAGTAGGCCTCTTTTGGAGACTAAATTAAAAGTCACTTCTCATCTTTTAATTTATTTTGGATTATATTCACTTTGTTTGGTTCTGATTTTCAGAAAATAATTTTTAAAAAATTTTACTTTTTTATTTTCTTTATTTTAATGTTTTCAATGAATTTTTTTTATATTTTAAGCAATTTGTTTTTAATTTTTAGACACACCTAATATAAATACACTCAAAAACTATAATATTTGTGAAAAGAATCTTTCAAAAATACACTAAATACCAAAAAAATAAAATAAAAATTTATTACATTTTTCATATTTTTGCATATTTATTAATTTTTTAAAATATCTTTTCACAAATATTGTACTATTTAGATACATCTAAGTAAGGTACATATAAAAAAATTAAAAAAATTACTTAAAATTTTAAAAATATTCATTAAAAATAAAAAAATACGAAAAATAAAATACTTAATTTTAAAAAAATTGAAACTAAACACACTAATTATCTCTAATTTTTTTACACAAAATTAAAAAATCAACTTATAACCATCTTTTCAAACACCTCTAATGACATGATTTTGACAGAACAGAACGAATTGTATCTATGACTACCTATATCCATATATATATATATATATATATATATGTATGTGTGCGTGGATTGTTGACATGATTTTGACCCATTCCCTAGATATTTTTTTGTTATTGATTCAACAGTCAAATCTTAATCTTAATCTTAATTAAGACAAGGAAATCAATTTTGACGTGGTTTAGGGGTGTGTCATTCGTCGAGGCTGGCTGAAAAACAAGCTTGTGGGTGCCCTCCGGTACCTGCCCCTTTACTTGTCTCTCGTGGAGGTGACCGCGGTCTCTGAATTTGTGTGGTGATTAAAAGTTACATTAATACCTTGTTTGTGAAGGTGGGTTTTTATTCAAAAAGTTAAAATATTATTATTAGTTATCAAATTATATATATACAATCATGCAATGTGCTTGAAATATCATGATTCGAATAGTTTAAATTTTTATTTTTTTTATTTTCTTTTTCCTTTCTTTTCCTTACGTTCTACACAGTTTTCCCTCTCTCTCTCTGTCTCTTACTCTCACTATCACATAATGAAGTTCCAACCTTTCTAACAACAATAACAAAAACAAAATCTTGAACTACAACTTGAACTCCATCGGCTTGAACTCCAACAAAAAAAAATTCATCTCTGTCACGATCTAAATTCGCCACTATAAGTTTGGCGTCGTAACCGGCTAGTAATCTGAGATTACCAAAGGCCTTCCTGTATAATCAATATAATCAAAAATAATCGGAGCTAGCGGAAGTAATATATTGTGTCATGATTTATTTTACAGATATGATATATTTGAAATTCGTTCACTAACCCTTTTACTTTAATGTTATTCACTGAGTTTTAACTCACTATTTATATATATATATATATAAGTGAGCGTTCTGAAGGGTAAGCCTAGAAGGGTCTTTAGCTAAGCCACCGTTTTGAAGCCTACTAAATTGTTTTGTGTGCCTCTGAGTTGGGGCTAGGCCTGGAAGGCTGTTGTCAGGCTTTTGATCGTGAAGTACACTTTTGTTATGTGCATATGTTATCTATAATATGTTAAGTTATAAGTGATGTACTGAATGTGGATAAATTAACGTTTTTGCATGTAAAAATTTGTCCATATAGACGCACAGCGCATTGGACTATTGTTGTTTTTGTATATTGCTTCCGCTAGCCCCAATTATTTTTGATTATATTGATTATACAGGAAGGCCTTTGGTAATCTCAGATTACTGGCCGATTACAACGCCAAACTTATAGGGGCGAGTTTGCGTCGTGACAGAATGATATCAGAGCACGAGTTAATTAACCCACACACGTGTCCATATGAGCTGTAGAGTGTCTTAGAAAAGAAATAAGGCATTGTATTGTCCTGTGTGAGTATGTGTGCATTTTTTTGTACATGTCTAATAAGGAAATGAAAATGAAAACCATGAGTATGAATAAGGGAATTAGGTGAATTAACATGCAAGTTTGAATTGAATGAACATGATTGTTGTTCCAGCATGAATAAGAAAATATGTGACTATGTGATAACATAAGCAAAGAAGTTGGGTATAATTTGACTTCAATATTGACTATGTGACTTATGTGAACATGAGGTCTATAAGCATTATTCTCCTATGTTTATTATTACCCATGGGTATATAGATCGATGGAGAACACAAGACATACAAATGAGAATGAATCTTTAGATGCAAGAATAGACTGGTTAGAAAGAATGGTGGAAGTATTAACTGGTGACATCAAATGAGAATGAATCTTCAGATAGAAGAATAGACTGGTTAGAAAGAATAGTGGAAGTATTAACTGAACTAGTGAGACAACAACAAGAGCAAAGGCAACAACCTGTATCTCCTCCGCCGCCTCCGGTCCAAATTGAGTTAAATAATGATGACATCATTGCACTTACACAGAAATACAAGAAAATGAAGCCACCGGAATTTCTGGGGGGTATTGAACCGCTAAAAGCCGAGGCTTGAGTACTTGAAACTGAAAAGATATTCAAAGTGTTTCCGTGTACTGACTTACATAAAGTTCATATTTATGGAATTCTAGATTATTTAAGAAGAATATAAACTTGATGAGGTGAATTAAACTTGATTGTGAGAGATGTTGATATAAATGAAAAATGTATACATGCATGTCAAGATTTTTAAAGATTTATGAACATACATTCATTCTCTTGCATGGATTCACAAAATGAAGTAATTTTCCATGAGAGTTGAGGATTTTAAGCTTAAGGATGCAAGTTTTAAGATTAAACATTTCAATTCATGGAGTAAATATTAGAGTTGGATCTATATAATTATAAAATGAGGAATTAGAAGAATACATGCTTAAAACTCAACATGCATGGCATAATTTTAGTTCAAACACCTATTAGTTTGCATGATCCTTACATGCATGACATGTTTTTAAAAATCCATGAACAAAACAATTGTTTTCTAGACTTATTTTCAAACATGATTCTTGGAGTTTGAGAAGAGATTAAACATGAATTAGAGTTTGGGTTTAAGAAAATGGATGTTTCATGAAATTGAGTTTCAAAAATGGAAGAATGGGTTTAATTTGATATTTAGAGCTTTATAAGAATTCAATTAAAAATTTGATTTAGGTTCATAAAATTAGATGTAGTCAAATTAAGCCTTAATTGAGAATTAATTAAATTCAATTGAAATTGAGTTAGGCTTAAGATTATGGAAATAAATGTGAAGATTAATTATTTGGGCCTTGATTTGCTTGAAAATGGAGTTGAAATTGCAAAATGTGCATATTTATGAGGTTCTGATTCAGTAATTTAAACATGACTAGATAATTATAATTTAATGTGTATGATCCTAATTTAGGCTTAATTGTGTAATTAGTGAACTTAATAAGGATTGGTTTATGATTAGATTATTTATATTTAATTAGTTTGGTTAATACATGGCTAAACATGTTCTAATTAGAGATTAAAGGAAATTAATAATCTAATTAATTCATAATTCTAGTCATCTATATTTAAAAGCTTAAGTGAACTAAATACGTTTAAGATGATTGTATATCGTGCTATGCATATTTGTGATTGTAGGTCACGAGTCAAGGACTGCTTGACCAACCGTTTTGGAAGCTCACTGCGAGTAACATTTTTGTAAAGATATGTTAATATGACTCCTGTTTTAACTGTGTTAGGTTTTTATTCTTGGCAATCCCGTTTGACAAAACTCCTTTCAGTTGTACTTGTTTTCGCATTTTATTTCAGTGAGGTTATGAGTTTCTTAGATGCGAATCCAACCCGAATAGTACCGTGCAGAGAAGTTTATGATGTTAATTCTTTCAAGATTGCCACTTCGCTGACTATGATGGGGATCGAGCTGCCCAGTCAGCTCGCGAGGATCCAGGGAGCAGCGCCCCTTGGCGGGTCCGGGGCAGCGCCCAGGTGGGGTCGAGGGGCAGCACCCCCGAAGCAAAATGCAAATTACATTCGAAGTTGCTTGTCCGCCCTTGCTCGCTTAAGCGAAGGAGTCCTCGCTTAAGCAAAGGCTGCGTCTATAAAAAACTTGAGAATGATGATTTTACGCTCAAGCGCAGGTTGTTTAGCTCGAGCGAAGTCACTTATGGAAAACACGCGTTTTTGGTTCCTCGCTCGAGCGAGCTTCACAGTCCCAGATTTCTATAAGTACGTGTTTCTGTCAGATTTTAGGATTACTCCTCCAGATCTTCTTCTTGGATATTAAAATTTATATCTGGGGATATTTTGCTAGTTTTCTTTGATGTTTAATTGAGTATTCAACTCATGGGTTAAGAAGAATACATCAAAGGTTTGTTTGTTCGTTATATACAAAAGAGAGAGTTGTTCTTCGGTGGATTCAGAAGAATTTGAGCCTGAAGCTTTGGTGGATTCTGGAGTGGCTCATCGTCAAGACAATTCTGAGGTGAAGATGGGGCTGGAAAAGGCACATAAGGGTTGGTTCAATTCGGGCATGGATTCGCCAGGTAATTGAAAGTATACTTCTGTAATTCCTTTATATCTTCTTAGTGGATTGTTTTGTGGCTATTGCCCGTGGTTTTTTTATCACAATTGGAGGTGCTCCAATTGTGGTTTTTCTATGTTAAAATCGTCGTTCGATTTGTCTTGATTGTTTGTTTGGATTGTTTTATTGCTTTAAATTGATACGTTATCACAAATCAATATTTAGCGGATTTCTAGATTGTTTAAACTGTTATCGATAAGTTATAATTTTTGAAATACTATTTTGATCATGTGAACGAATGTCTTATTTGCGAATCTATTATGGCATCCACAGATAGTCCCAAGTCATGGGGGACAACATGTAAATGCGGGTCCATGACATAGATGTGATACGAGATCTCGTTAGCCACTTTATTGTGATAATATATCGGTATTTGGAACTGATTACTCTAGTCGGAAGACGATATGTGATATGTTCTGTGAGAAGTACTACGTTAATTTACCCACATTCAGTACATGACTTATAACTTAACATCTTATACATAACATATGTACATAACAAAAGTGTACTTCACGATCAAAAGCCTGACAACGGCCTTGCAGGCCTAGCCCCAACTCAGAGGCACACAAAACAACTCGATAGGCTTCAAAACGGTGGCTCAGCTAAAGACCCCTTCTAGGCTTGCCCTCCAGAACGTTCACCTATACATATATATAAAAATAGTGAACTAAAACCCAGTGAATAACATTAAAGTAAAGGGGTTAGTAAACGAATTCCAAATATATCATATTCGTAAAACAAATCATAACACAATCATTCATATCAGTCTCATATCAGAACATAACATAATGGTACATCTCACAGAACATATCACATATCGTCTTCCGACTAGAGTAATCGGTTTCGGATACCGATTAAACATATGTCACCAAAATGAAGTGGCTAATGAGATCTCGTATCACATATATGTCTTGGACCTGCATTTACATGTCGTCCCCCATGACTTAGGACTATCTGTGGATGCCATAATAGATTCGCAAATAAGACATTCGTTCACATGATCAAAATAGTATTTCAAAAATTATAACTTATCAATAACAATTAAAACATGAGTCACATCAACATATCTGTACAAAAATATTACTCGCAGTGAGCTTCCAGAACGGTTGGTCAAGCAGTCCTTGACTCGTGACCTACAATCACAAATATGCATAGCACGATACACAATCATCTTAAACATATTTAGTTCACTTAAGCTTTTAAATATAGATGACTAGAATTATGAATTAATTAGATTATTAATTTCCTTTAATCTCTAATTAAAACATGTTTAGCCATGTATTAACCAAACTAATTAAATATAAATAATCTAATCATAAACCAATCCTTATTAAGTTCACTAATTACACAATCAAGCCTAAATTAGGATCATACACATTAAATTATAATTATCCAGTCATGTTTAAATTACTGAATCAGAAACTCATAAATATGCACATTTTGCAATTTCAACTCCATTTTCAAGCAAACCAAGGCCCAAATAATTAATCTTCACATTTATTTCCATAATCTTAAGCCTAACTCAATTTCAATTGAATTTAATTAATTCTCAATTAAGGCTTAATTTGACTACATCTAATTTTATGAACCTAAATCAAATTTTTAATTGAATTCTTATAAAGCTCTAAATATCAAATTAAACCCATTCTTCCATTTTTGAAACTCAATTTCATGAAACATCCATTTTCTTGAACCCAAACTCTAATTCATGTTTAATCTCTTCTCAAACTCCATGAATCATGTTTGAAAATAAGTTTAGAAAACAATTGTTTTGTTCATCAATTCTTGAAAACATGACATGCATGTAAGGATCATGCAAACTAATAGGTGTTTGAACTAAAATTATGCCATGCATGTTGAGTTTTAAGCATGTATTCTTCTAATTCCTCATTTTATAATTATATAGACCCAACTCTAATATTTACTCCATGAATTGAAATGTTTAATCTTAAAACTTGCATCCTTAAGCTTAAAATCCTCAACTCTCATGGAAAATTACTTCATTTTGTGAATCCATGCAAGAGAATGAATTTATGTTCATGAATCATTAAAAATCTTGACATGCATGTATACATTTTCCATTTATGTCAACATCTTTTACAATCAAGTTTAATTCACCTCATCAAGTTTATATTCTTCTTAAATAATCTAGAATTCCATAAATATGAATGTGATTCTTCAAATTGGTGAGATACAAGCAAGGAATTCTTACCTAGAGTTAGAGAATTGAGTTGAATTCCTACTTTTCCTTCAATTTTCTTCTTTCTTTGGGTGTTCTTTTCTTCACTTTCTTTTTCTTCTTTTCCTGGGTTGAGTTTACAGTCTCAAGTCTCTCTTCCTCTCTCCCTCTCTACGTGTATAGTGTGAAACCATCCAACAAGACCCACTAGCTCTCTCATCTAAATTCATTTGATGAGTATGAAGGACACTAGGCTCAAATTAAATAGATTAATAAATTAAGTAAAATTACCTAAGGCTAAGAGATTAATTAAGATTAATTTGACTCAAAGTAAATTAGTCTCAACATCTTAAAATCTTAATTCACTAAATTAAATTATACTAATGTGTATTAAGCTCTAATTCCTATTCAATTATTTAATTCCAACCTATTAAAATTACCGAATCAGACGGAATAGTTTTTAATTAAACTTTTTGGGTAACTCTAAAAATTCCAATTAACATATCCTTGTACTCAATTTTGATTTCTGAACCCATTTATGTCATCAATTTCAGTTTCAAAGTTGAACTCACAACGGATAGTTTCTCAATTTAAACAAATAGAGATTCTATCAACATAGGTCTTTCTAAATCACATTTAACAAAATTTTGCCCTATCACTCTCTTTAAAATGCAGTTTTATTAGTCACAATTAAGTCATTATGGATACTTAGGCAATAGTTTCTCAATTTGGTCTATGTTCATTAGTTCCCAACTATAATATATTCCCATATCCATTCATTTCAGTATAATTCGGTTTATCATGCTCAATGGTTCATATTAAATTGTTTCGATACAGTTTCATACATTTCCATGGCATATGTTATATTCCAAATCTATTGAGTTTTAAGGGTATTCAATATTTATCCATCAATTCTATATTCCGCTAATTTCACATTGGTAACAAGCAGAGCATAACGCATGAGTTCATGATTCTCATAGTTTAGCTGATTCAGTTAACACGGCTACATCTTGCATATAAATAAGAGAGTACCTACATCAATTTACTGAGTTAGCCCAATATGCACCTCATATGGTTGACACTGACTATAAAAAGGCAAGGAAATTTGAGGGTGGATTGGATGTCGAAGTTCTTGACTGGGTAAATGTTTTGAAATTGGTAAAGTATGTAGATGTACTTGATAGGGCCTTGATGTCCGAAGCAAATATTGTTGCCTTGAAAATGTCTAAGTCAACAGTAACAACCGAAGAAGAAAGTAAGAAACAAAAGAAGCAGAGAGTTGAAATGACTGGAGATTCCATGATTTCCATGAATGAAAGATCAAATGCAAACACTATTGACAACATAAGTCGGGGAAACAATAAAAACAATGGCACGCCCATTTACAAAGAATGTAGAAAACAACATTGGGGTATCTGTCGCCGTACATCAGGAGCTTGCTTTAGATGTAGACAAAAAGGACATTTGGCTAAATCATGCCCACAAGCTCATCCGAATACTGATAGACTCATTGCTAGTATGACTAGACTTACTCTGGTATGTATGACGTAGAAATAAATGCTTTGGTACGACTTCTGCTATCGTGTAATTGATTGACTTAAGGAATGGTTGTTTCTATATTATTGCATTTTATAGTTGGTTTATGGGACATGTGAATTATGATTATTGCCCGAGTAACTAGTTTAATACTACATTCATGATCATGGGATTGCTATTTGGAACTGCTTTATACTTTGGTGAATGACTTTGGCTGTGATGGCACTTTGGAACGAATACTGAATTGAACTGCGAACTATTGTGTTGGGGTAAAAGAGAATGACATGAGACTGAAATGTATGATCCGTACCCGGTACCAGGTAATGTAAGTTTAGAGGATCAAATTTTTTAAGGTGGGGAGACTGTGACGACCCCAAAATGTTAATTGTAATTATAGGTGATTAGTTATGTATTGAATTTTAATTATGACATGTGCCAAGTGATTAATTGTGAATTATCTAATTTGATTCATTGTAAATAGTCTCTTATCTCTCTCTCTCTCTCTCCCTCTCTCTCTCTCTCTCTCTCTCTGCGTGTATAGTGTGAAGCCATCCAACAAGACCCACTAGCTCTCTCATCTAAATTCATTTGATGAGTATGAAAGACACTAGGCTCAAATTAAATAGATTAATAAATTAAGTAAAATTACCTAAGGCTAAGAGATTAATTAAGATTAATTTGACTCAAAGTAAATTAGTCTCAACATCTTAAAATCTTAATTACACTAAATTAAATTATACTAATGTGTATTAAGCTCTAATTCCTATTCAATTATTTAATTCCAACACACTAAAATTAGCAAATCAGACGGAATCAATTTTTAATTAAACTTCTCGGGTAACTCTAAAAATTCCAATTAACATATCCTTGTACTCAATTTTGATTTCTGAACCTGTTTATGTCATCAATTTCAGTTTCAAAGCCGAACTCACAACTGATAGTTTCTCAATTTAAACAAATATTTACAATGAATCAAATTAGGTAATTCACAATTAATCACTTGGCACATGTCATAATTAAAATTTAATACATAACTAATCACTTATAATTACGATTAACATTTTGGGTTCGTCACAATCTCCAGCAACAACTCTCCGTAATTCATCTCTATAATTTTTTTTTTTTTTTTTTGAGTTTTGAACAAAATCACCTTTTTTTTTCTTTTTTTCTTCCTCCCTCTCTCTTCTTCATTCTCCCTCTACTCTGCTCTGCTCTTTGAAAAAATCAAAATCAAACAAACCACCAAATCCAAAAACAAATCAAAATAAAAAACAAACTCACAAATCGAAATCAAAAACAAACTCACATATCAAAATCAAAAACAAACTTACAAATCAAAATAAAAAACACACATGGATCTGTTGAGAGAAGAGGGAGGAAGAGACCCACCGTCGTGCCATCACCGTCGCGTCCACCGCCGTGCCATCGCCTCCATCTCTCTTTCTTCTCTCTTCCTCCCTCTTCTCTCTGTTTCAAAGAAAATAAGGGGGGAAAAAATCAAAAAGACGTCGTTTTGAATTTTCGAGCCAGTCAAGCCGCGAAAATTTCGAGCTTCTAAGCTTTATTCTATATATATATATTGTACATTTTTTTTTTTTATGAAAGGTCAAAAAAAACTTTTATTTTATTTTTTAAAAACTTAAAATTCGTTTCAAGAAAAAAAGTAAAAAAATACTTCTCATTTTCATATAATTGTATCTTTTTGGAGGACATTAAAATTATGTTTTTGATGTTTATTTTTGTCCAACTAACTTTGAATTTTTTTTTTCTTTCTTTCTTTAAAACATCAAATCAAACATGATCATATATTCTTGAAGTAAAAATATATAAGAAATGGGAATGGCTTACTGTTGGGCTCGTGAGGGCTCACCACGGGTTCCTTTTCGATAATCGAACCATTCAATGTGTAGAATTCGTCGAGTACTACATGTTTGTAAAAAATTACGTTGATCGGATATCGATAGCTATGTGATCAAATCAGATTTTTGTAAACCGTTTATTTTTCACCGTCCACTATTTTTCATACAAAACAGATTTGATCACATAGCTATCGATATCCGATCAATGTAATTTTTTATAGGCACATAATACTCAACAAGTTCTACACATCGAAATGGTTCGGATTATTGAAACGAAACCCATAGTGAGCTCTTACGAGTCTAACAATATCCTCCAGTTGGAGGGAAGCCATTCCCATAAGAAATCTCAATAAACAGTGCCAAAAAGATTCATAATTTTTCACTTACACAAAAACTCGGTTTTAGATATTTGATTAGAAATCCAGAAATGTTTTTTTCCCCAAAATTTCCCCCCTAATAGCCCGAAATGAGAGAGAGAGAGAGAGAAGAAATGGGAAGATGAGGAGCTCCGCCCGCCGTCGTCTCCGCCCGATTGTCGCCTGATTGTCGCCCGCCGTCGTCTCGTCGCAACTCGTCACAGCCCGGCCGTCGTCTCCGCCTCTGCCTCGCAACCCCCTGCCTCTACCTCTGCCCCCCGCTTCCGCCTCCAGCCCGATTTTGTTGGCCCCCTCCAATCCTTCTTGTTCATCCTTCTTCTTCATTCTCTTCTTTTTCTTCCTTCTCCTGATTTTCTTCTTCTGAAAAATAAATAAATAAATAAATAAAAATTAAAAAAAAAATCAAAACGACGAAACGACGTCGTTTTGATTTTCGGGGAGATTCAGGGAAGGCAGATTCGAGCTACCAATCACTTCTGTTAGAAATCACTATATTCATTTGGAAAATGATATATTTGTTACTAGCTAAATCTTGATTTTTTTTTTTTAAACCAACCCAGCTAAAAATTATTCTTTTAATTTTTTTATTTTTTTAAATCGCATCAAATTTTTTATTCTTTTATATATTTTTAAAAAATTTTAATTAAAAAATTAACTTTTAACCCAACTTTCCGAAACAAGTCCAAAGGTAGATTTTAGATATCTATATCTATATTATATATATAATCAAATGTAGTTGTTAAGTCAAAAAGTTTCAAAATTTGAATCCTAAATTCTCATAATTTTGAAAGAAAAAAAATATTACGTGGCAATGTCTTTCACCTCTCTTTTCACTCTTCAAGCCTTTTCACTCTCTCTCTCCCTATATAAAATATAAAATATTAAAATATTCATCCATATCTATCATCCATATCCATCATCAACAATAATATTTATCCCCAAATAATAAAATATTCATCCATATCCGTCACTTACAATAATATCTATCTCACTCTTAATCTCAATTTCACTCTCAATCTCAATTTAATAAAAAAAAAAATTCCAAAACTCCTATAACTTTCACACACACACCTCTATTCAATTTATTCCAATCAAATTCAATCATTTTATCATCTATCCATCTTTTATTTCTCAGAATAACTCATCTTCTCCATTGTTACATTTTGCAAGTTTGATGATCTGGAAAAATCATTACAAGGTCAGTGTAATATTATTTCTTATTTTATATGTATTTTTTTAGTGTTTGTTACTTTGTGTGTATATATTTCTCTTTCTTAATATTTTTCAATTCATCTACACATCTTTTCATATTCTCCCTTTTTATGCTCATAATATTATTTCGTATTTTATATGCATTTTTTTAGTGTTTATTACTTTTGTATGTATATATATATATATATATATATATTGCCAACATTTTTTAGTTTATCTACATATGTTTTCATCTTCTCCATTATTACATTCAATCATTCTCTCATCTCCCTATGTTTTCTCAAAATAACTCATCTTCTTGATTGTTATATTTTGCAAGCTTGATGATCTGTGAAAATCATTACAAGGTCAGTGTAATATTATTTTTTACTTTATATGTATTTTTTTAGTGTTTGTTACTTTGTCTGCATATATATTTTTTCTAATATTTTTCAATTCATCTACACATCTTTTCATTTTCTCTATTTTTATGATCCTAATGTTATTTCCTACTTTATATGTATTTTTTCAATGTCTATTACTTGTATGTGTGTATATTTTTTTCCTAATATTTTTCAATTCATTTTCACATCTTTTCATCATCTTTATTATTACATTTTGCATGATTTGGGCTTGCTTTTTTTAAATAAAAAAAAATTTGTGAATTGCGTTTGTTCTTCAATTTAATCAGATTTGAAACTTATCAAATCTTGAATTTAATTTTTTTTATTTTATTTTATCTCATATCTATCACACCATCACACCCATTAATAATTTCAAGTAAACTCTCGAAATCAAGAAGATCAGCTATGCATAGAGTTAATCTCATATTTGCTCCTTCAAGCTCTCTCAATCATCTACAACCAATATACATCTGTAACAACCCTCATACTGTTTACCGATTAATGACTGCTTGATTACCGATAACCATCGATTACCGTTAAACTGAATTGATTACGACTGATAATTGGACTGGTTAAAGTACTGAACTGACTGACTGAAAACTGGAACTGAATTGACTGAGTATGTACGTTTGAATTGCATTCTATCTATTGATTGTTTATTTGATATGTTCGTATTTTAGTGTTTAAACTGCTAATTGAAGGCTTTATCGGCGGCCGAATTCGGAATTGATTAATGTTTTATGATTGTCATAATTAATGTGATTTTATGGTATAATTATCTGAAAACTGATTAGGTGTGAGTAAATTAGATTAAATATTGATCAATTGCTTAAGTTGGCCTTATTTATCAAACTACCCCTAGTGGCCACTATCTCAATATAACATGTGAGCCTTGTATACACTTGAAACAAACATTTTCTCAGCCCTTTTTCCTTGCTCTAGCTGACCAAGAGAGGGAGAGAGGGAGAGAGTGAGAGAACTTGAAGTCCATCTTGAATTTTGCTTGTTAATTGAAGAACTTGAAGGTTGATTGTATATTTGAGCTCCTAGTCTTCTAATTCAAAGAACCTAGGTATGAATTTCATCTTTTGATTTTGTCTTTAAGTTGATTCATGCATGGTTCATGCCTAATTGTAGAGCTAAGTCATGTTTTAGTTCATACATGTTGATATAGAGCTCATTTCATGCTTGCATATTTGAATTGTTGAGTTGTGAGTTGATTTCATGGTAAAATGGTGCATGCATGTCCATAACCTTGTAATGGTCCATGTTTTCAACTTGTTTTTGGATCAATGGGCTCACTGGAGCATGTTTTGAAGCTTTGAATCGATTTGAATTCATGCATGTTTGCATGTTCATATTGTTCATGAAATTGGTTTGAAATTGGGTTTGAATTAAACACCCTTGGGCTTTGATTTTTCAAATTGAGCTTTGAACCATGTTATTCTATGTGTTTATAAATGTTTTCCAGAAAATGGGCCCAAGAGGATTGGTTTTGATGCATTTAAACTTGGTTTTGGCTTGGAGGTGCAATCTGGATTTTCCAGATTTTGCACTTCCGCTCGAGCGGGGAAAGTGACGCTCGAGCGTGAAATCCGAGCATCCAGCATCTCTCAGCACTGTTTTACAGTCCGCTCGAGCGGAGGAATGGGCGCTCGAGCGGAGTCATGTCTCAAGCTTGAGCGGGCGTCGAGCGGAGATTTCACCCATCCAGTACTTTTACAGTACGCTCGAGCGGGAAAGTTTACGCTCGAGCATGTACCTTTGTTGCATGTCCGCTCGAGCGGGGAAACATGCGCTCGAGCGGGACTCTGTTTTTCTGAAAATCTTGAAACAGTCTTCTGATCACATCTTTGCATCCTCATTACATTCTAGGCATTCTTAGGCCTAGTTTAAGACATCTTGTTGAGGATAGATGTAGAGCACACCAAGGCATTAGGGGTTAAAGTATGTTATCTCCCAACTGTGTAGCTTAGTGTGTGTTCAACCTGTGAACTGTGTAGGGTTGGCGACTGGGGAGACACGCTCTAGCATACTATAGCCCAAACTCTGTGAGTAACAATTGTGTAAAGATATGTTCAAATGATTATCTTCTGAATACTGAACTGAACTGTTTACTAAACTGATACTGTTTACTGAATGAATGCATGTCCTATCTTCTGAACTGTATTGTGGCATCCTTAGCACCTACTGTTTACTGTTACTGTTACAGAGATCTCTGTCGGTTCCCTCGTGGGACCACTACTGTTTACTGATTGATGGCCATCATTACTGTTCGGTCTTTGAGACCTACTGTTTACTGCTATGCTAATGGATGTACCACATATAACTGAATAACTGTTCTGACTGAAAGACTGAAGTATTGTTTAATGAACTGATTTCAATACTGTAAGGACATTTCATTCTTAACCCCTTTACGCATTATGTTATTCACTGGGCTTTAGCTCACTATTTATATATATATATATATGTAGGTGCTCAGCCACCAGATCGGAGCTAGGAGCGTGGGTTAGACTCCAGTTTTGTCAAGCCAGCCTTTGTGCCTCACTGCGAGGTTCCGAGTTTCCATGCTATGGCTTTGGGGTGTCTTGTTTTTCCCCCGTCTGTCTCCATACTGTTTGGATCACTGTATAGACTGTTAACTGCTAACCGTACTGTTATCAAGGGATTAGGTCCCTGTACTGCATGACTATAAATTTTGTATAGACTGTACTGTTTGTATATGTGAATGCATGAAAAATCTTTTTGGCATACAGACTGACACAGCTCAATGGACATTATTTATTTACTGTTTTGGCTTCCGCCAGGTCTTGTACTCTGTTTTACTATACTACTGTTCTGCGGGCCTTCGGTAATCTCGGATTACTGGCCGGTTACGATGCTAAACCCATAGGGCCGGGTTTGGGTCGTGACAACATCCAGTTAAATACACACAAAAAAAACAGCTTCAAAACCTTAAACACAATTTCTCAATTTTAAAATTTTTAAAAATAAAAAATATATTTGGCTTAAAGTGATAGGTACATCTAACAATATTTAATTTTAAAATGTTTAAATTCTATCTAAACATACCTAATTTAAATTTTTGAATTTTTTTTAATAATATTAAAAAAAATGGTTCAAATCTATTAATATATTATCTAAATTTTGAATTAACCCACATGGCATAATCTTACTGGATTTAACATTTAAATTTTAAAATTAACTAAAATGTCTAATTATATGATTAGAGGAATTCCAATACTTCATTTTGAATTTTGAATTTTTTTTTAATTTTTGCAAAATTTAATGCTAAGTGTTGATTTTTTATTGGCTATCCATGATTTTATCCAAGGTTCTTTTTGTAGGCTATAATGATAACAATTGACTACCATCAATTTTAAAATTTTCTATCAATGTTTTTTTTTTTTTTTTTTTTGAAAAAATCATCATCAAGCATGCAATTTAAAAATTAAATATATTTTATTCTATTACAACTTTATTAAAAAAGTAAATTTATTTTGCTACTATTCAATAAAATATATATGTCTTTATTTTGATATAACAAACAAAATTAAATTATCTTTTACTCATACGTAATCTCTCATAAATATTTTACATTTTTAAAATTTTGATTATCAACAGCTGAATTCCCACATTTCTCTCTTCTTTTTTTTGTAGGATGTTTATTTTACTTTTATCTTTACTTTTCAAATTAGATTTGATATCTATCTTTTTACCTATGTATATATCTATACTATATATATAAGCAAATATAGTGTATTCTCTAAAATTTTTAAAGTCTTTATATTAAATTCTTAAGCAGAGTTAAGATTCTATTTCCTACATGTTGCTCTCTCAAAGTTATGTTTTTAATTTTTCACCCTTATTTTTCTCCAATAAGAAATATTTTTTTTCTCTTACTATTGTTTTTATTTTAAATTTTTAACTTTTAAAATCTTTTTATTATCGAAGACTCCTTATCTCTTTTTATTGATTTTTTATTTATCTTATTCTTCTCCAATATTTTCATTTTTCTTTATTTCTTATTTCTTCCTTTTTAATTTTTTTTTTATCCCCAATCCTATCATTATCTCCAACTTTATTTTTATTATATTTTTCGTATGATCCTTTTTTTTAATTTATTTTAATCTCTAATCTAATAATTATCTTCAAATTCATTTCCATCTTATTTTTCAAATGCTTCACACTTTAGCTATATATTTTAACATGCCATCGAGTTTTTTTAGTGTTTGCATATTGGGTATAAAGTTTTGTTCAAACTCTACGTTTAAGATTCGAGTTACATTCAACCATCGACAACGTTATAATTGGTTAGGCAATCGTAAGATTTTAGGGTTTTGATGAATTTTATTCTCTTTGTATACCTACATGTATATGTAGTGGGGGCATTTTTTTTGTTGTTTTCTTTAAAGGGGCCTTTGAACATTTTTACATTATTTGTAGTAGTATTCATTTTTACATTTTTATATTATTTGTAATGGTATCCACTTT
Organism: Camellia sinensis; assembly: GCF_055761805.1. Classification (NCBI taxonomy): domain Eukaryota; kingdom Viridiplantae; phylum Streptophyta; class Magnoliopsida; order Ericales; family Theaceae; genus Camellia; species Camellia sinensis. Next base: position 188,870,878 of record NC_138961.1, on the reverse strand, counting down.
TACATTATTTGTTTTTAAAGCTAGAATAATGTTTGATAGAAATATAGTTCATGCTGCGGAATGACCTACATAGACTAAGATAATTTTATAATCAATGTTTCAAATGACAAATTGATGGAAAAAATGAATGTATGAACTTATGTATTAGATAGTTATCATATTCAAAATATTTGTTAGTTATAACTCCCTATTATATTTTAAATTTATAAGAACTTTATATTTTATAATACAAAAATAAGTATAATAAATTATTTCACTTATACATTTCTAATTTTCGTGCATAGCACGGGTTACCGCTAGTGTGATTAGACATCAATGTTGTCCTACGTGTACATCCAGGGAGGAAGGCTAGAAATTTTAGTCCGGGCGAAGGTAAATGTAGCGAATAAAATAAAGTGATTTTAAAAAAAATGATGATTACTTGCATAATAAGGGTTGATTTGAAAATTAATTATTTTAATTTTTTATGAAAAATATGATATGATAATTTATAACAATTTTATGACTTTTCATCAAAGGCCTATTTTGGCAAGCTGATTAAAGGTCAATTTTTTTATTTTTTAATTACATCACCTTTTTATTTTTTTACACGTTTTTTTTAAAAAAAGTCAAAAAAATGAAAAAGTCAACTTTTAACTAATTTTTTCAAAATAACCCTACTGGTTTTTTGATTTTTGAAAGTTAAAAATATAATTTAAGCGTGCCAGTAAGGATCAAAAAGTCCTTACAGAAATATTAAATGCCAACTAATTAACAAATGATTGTTTCGAAATTCTTTTAGTCTCACTGAAGAGGATTTTTACTAATGGCTTGTTTTTAGAAGAAAATTCAAAAACATTAATCAAAAGTAAAAAAAGGATAGAGAGAATAGTGTCAGAAATCAAATTTCATTAAGTAAACGAAAGTTTACGAATGTACGTTCGCACTTTCACAATTTCGAAGGAGATTACAACAACAAATAACTTAGAACTACTCCTAAGAATTTGAAGTGTATAATAGGAAAGTAAAAGATTGGAAAGTAAAGGACAAGAAAAATGTAAAGTAAATAAATTGGTTTATAGATCTGATTCTGGATCATGTAAATGTAGCCATCAAGGGCTATTTATAAGAAAAAAAAATTAGCAATAACTACCCAATAACTACCTAAAACTATCCACTTTTCCACCTTCATTCCCACAATGCCACACATCTCTTCATGTTTTCCACTGGATTTGTTTAAACTAGTTTCTGGATTTGGTTCTGAATCCTGTAAATGTAGCCATCAATGGCTATTTATAGGAAAAAAAACTTTTAGCAATAACTACCCAATAACTACCCACTTTTTCACATTCATTCCCACAATGCCACATATCCCTCCATGTTTTCCACTAGATTCATTTGAAAAGTGGATTGATTTTTTGTCTTTTTAGCTTTTTTGGTTATTTTAGCCTGAGGCTAAAAAGCCTAATTTGGTTAGGATTTTTGACTTTTTTGCGAGAGAAAGAATGTAATGATTATGAGTTTGATGTGATATTTTATTTTTTGTGGCTAAAAAACCTATTTTATTTTTTGTGGCTATTTTAGCCAAAGGAAAATGTCTCGTAGCTCAAATTTGGTGGCTCAAAAGTGGCTCAAATGGCCAAAACGACGTCGTTTTGGCCATTTTTATGTTGTTTTGTACTCAAAACGACGTCGTTTTGGCCATTTGAGCCACTTTTAAGCCACAAAATTTGAACTACGTAGCATTGCCGTTAGCCAAAAAAGCCCAACCTTTGGCTTCCTAAACGAAGCCAAGCCACTTTGTCAATCATATTCTTCACATATGTTTTAACTTCTTTCACCTTATCTTCCATGTTCTACCGTGCAAGGCTACTAACTTTATAACTTCTCTTAACTCTTGATTGATTAAGAAAGTGTCACGCGTCCTGTAATAATAATAATAATTGTTACCCAAAAGTCAACTTAAGAGGGGGTGAATTAGGTTTTTACAATTAAAATTAATAATACCCTAATAAAAATTATGACTAGCACAATAGATAAATATAATTAATGAAATAAAAATAATTAAAACAAGTGTCTTAACAACTATATCAGTTAATGATTTTAGCACAGTAAAAATGTGAAATATAGTTATGGCAATTTAAAATAAAATAAAGAGATAAGGGAGAGAGAGACAAACAAATTTATAGTGGTTCGGTTTTAACTCGTCCTACATCCGCTCCTCAAGTTTCACTTGAGATTTTCCACTATCTTCTACCTTCACAGGGGTGCTAGCAACCTCTTTACAAATGGAACAATTCTCCACGGATTTTACACAGAATTTACAAGTCCAAACCCTTACAAATCTTAGGTGAGTCACAATCACTCTCAAAATTTCAAGAATACAGTGTTTGCAACACTTTTACAAGATGAAATGGTATTTTTACTTTCAAAAAAAATTTACAATAAATATCTCTCAAAGATAGATATATAAAATGAAGTTTTGATTTTTCTGTAAATCTCACACAGGAAAGATGAGCTTAAAACTATAAGGCTTAGTGTATAATTTCTAAGAATAGATGCGAGTGATTATAGATCAAGGAATATTTTCAGGTTTTTTTTGGTAACTTGTTTACATTAGAGGCTTTGGTATATATAATGAAAATTATAACCGTTTATAGCCGTTGTAGTCATTTGAATTTATAGCCGTTGTACTTTCATCATTACCAATTTGAATATCTTCCACTCCATGATTACAAATTTGAATATCTTCCACTTGAACCTTTTGGCCTTTTGAACCTTTATAGCCGTTTATAGCCGTTGTACTTTCATCATTACTAATTTGAATATCTTTCACTTGAACTTTCTGAACCTTTTGGCCTGCTGCTGTGCTAGGTTGTTTGAACCTTTGTTTTGGGCTATTTGAACTTCTGATTTAATCAAATATTAAATACATTCTAACAACATTTAGGATAAAAGTTTAAGTGAGAAATAATGGGACAAAATAAATTTTGATTCTATTTTCTCTTTCAAATAAATCATCAAAATAAATTTTATATTCTATTTTTCTCTTTCAAATAAATTAAAATATAATTAAATAAATTATCAAAATAAATAAGTCTAACAATAATAATAATAATATTTATGGTGTCAACAAACCCAAATCCTATCACCCCAAACAATTTATTAAAAAATTAGTAAGAAAAATAAGTAAGTCTATATCAATTAGGAAAAAATTTTGACTTATTTGAGTCATATTATTTTTTTATTTTTTATAAATCTTTTATTACACTTCCCAAAACAACTCTGAATGTGATGGGAAACAGAAAGTCTAATGCCAAGAAAAAATCACCCCAAAAGAGATTGAAATAATGTTATGTCGATCTATATAAGAGTTGAGTTTTTTTTACACATTGGCATTTTAATATGAGATAATTTAGGAGACTCATAATGTCTTTTCTGAGTTTTATTTTGATAATTTAAATTATTTATTTTGTAAAATTTTAAATATATATTATTTATAAAAAAAAATTAGTTTGATATAATAATAGTAAATTTTTCATTTTATTACTTTTGTCTAAGAAAAACATAATGACAAATATATTTTAAAAATATATCATCTATTTTTTTAGAGACAAATGCGATAAAATGAAAATATTACAATTATCAGATTATTCAAAAAAATTTCATAAATGATATATATTGAGAACTTTATAAAATGATGGTTAGAATCATCAAAATGAGATTTCTAATTATACAAATCTTTCAAATTCTCTTATATTAAGATTTCTTCTCACGAGAAATCCCAACTCATAAAACAAATCTGGATAATAAAAAAAAAATTTGTAGTGGGAGTGTTTGGGAATTGGATTTTTAGCATTTTTTATGTTAAAATTTATAAAAAGATAAAATAGACTAAAATAATTAATAAAGTAAAATGTTACATCAAATTCATACTCATTTAATTTTTTCTTTCACAAATAACGCATTACAAAAAATTCAATAACCTTTCAAAACACACAAATTTTAACCTATTAAAATAATCAAACACCAAAATAACATATTAAAATAATAACTTTCTAAACAACTACGTGGTGAGAAGGTACCACGTGGGAAATAATTTTCCACCAATGGAATTGTAAGTTAATTGAGGTTTGAAATGTCTTGATTGACAAGTCAAAAGTTTTTTAAGTAGTTTTGAAAAATTAATTAGAAGTTAATTTTAAATTTTTTTTTTAAAAAAAATGGAAAAATAATATGACTAAAATAGATTAAAGCAAGTTCCTATCCACCATGGAGCTGTTAAGTGGTGTTTTAGTGTCAGTCATTATATTTTGGCAACAATGATTCATCCCACTAAAAACATCACTGCTAATAGCATTAATGCATTAAAAAAGTAAAAGAAAAAAAAAATACAACTCTAATGTCAAAACATCACATCATTAATGACGAGACCCACTGCCACCTAATTAGTGGGAGCACTAATTAGTGCTCCCAAGCATTTTTCTATATTTTGGCCAGTGAAAAGGTTCAAATGATGTTCCAATGGAGCCGTTAAGCGATGTGCTAGTGTCAGCTGTTATAATTTGTTTGTTAATTGTAGCCAGCCAGCAAGAGAGAAAAGAGAAAGAGAGAGAGAGAGGGCCACTGGGAAGTGCAGTGGGTTGTTTGGGCAGACTGCCAGATTGGGCCTGTTTTGCAGGATTGAATTTGGTTTTCAGATGATGCATTGAAACTTCATCCCGAGGTCAACGATTTGAAGATTCAAGAAGCATCGATTGGGTCTGGTAAAGAATTATGGTGGAGATAGTGACAGTGGGTTTGAACGTCGATGAAGGAGGAGCGAAAGCCGGAGAGTTTTTGATGGAGATTGAAATTTAGGGACAGGAAGAGGAATTGGTGATTTCATGGCTTTTTTTTTTTTTTTTTTTTTTTTTTTTTTTGAACTCTACTTCTTGGGAATTTGAAGTAGAAAAACTTGAACCAGTGATTAAGAACAGTGACAATGGAGGAAGAGACGGACATTTGGAGAAGCTGGGTAGCATGAGAGAGGGAGAGAGTGGGATAAAAAAAAATTTTTGGTCTAATTGATTGACCGGTCGGACGTCCGGTCAGTTGACCGGTCAATGACAAATATATATATATATATTTTTTAAATTGTTAAAAAAAGTTTAAAATTTTAAATTTAATTTTAAATTTAAAATTTTTGATTAAATTAAATTATTTATTTATTTTATTTATTAGATATATATATATATATTCTTAACACACACCTTGTCACACCCTTTATCACAGTTATTATATCATCATTCATTGACTAAATTAATAAATTCTTAACATATATTTTTAAATTTCACTTTTAATACTTTTTATCATAACACACTTCAATGGATAATTTTTAACAGATCCATTGTGATGCCCTAAAATAGCCGTCTTCATTGACAAAACTCTTGGGTCATCTCTAAATCATAACATGGTTGGGAAATTGATATCGCGCAGCCGCGAAAAGTCTTCAACAATTGTTAGCTCAGCTACTACGTCACTCTCCCTTATCCTGCTGCGAGCTAGCTGGCTATATATAAAAAAAAAACCCATCATCATCTAACTTAATTCACCATTTACAAATCATTCTCATCTATCTCTATCTCTCTCTCTCTCTCTCTCTCAAAAGCACTAGTTGGTTGGAAAGAAAAATATGAAAAAAACACCGGAACAAGAACACCCAGTGAAGGCCTTCGGATGGGCAGCCAGTGATCCATCTGGACTCCTCTCTCCCTTCAATTTCTCCAGAAGGTGAGCGTTTTGAATTTGATTTTCTGTTACCTTTTAGCTTTTTAGTAGTTTTTTTTTAGTTAATACGTTTAAAAAATTACTGAAAGACTATTTTTTTTTTAATTAGAGGTGACATTAAAACTTTTTAATTGGAAAGATTATGATACACATCTTTAAAAAATGTATATTATATATACTTTATAATTAAAAAATAAAATGTCATAATTTCATATTTTTGAGTTATAACTAAAAAAAAATTCATAACTGATACTACCTGAGACATAATTAAACATTTCAAAATAATGTTATAACTAAAAAAGAAAATAACTTAACTAAAAGTATATATGGTAAGAGATGTATTGCAGAATTTTCTCTTTTTAGTTGATGAAAATTAATTGACTTTATAATTTTTCAGAGAATTACAGTATAGTGGGACAAAAAAAACAATCAAAATATATAAGATATAAATGATTCTGTGATAGAATATAAATAAAAAATTATAAAAATACAAGTGCCACTTGCACCTTCTTATATTTGTGCAGAAAAATTTGTCTGTCCCATACGTAATTCCTCCTTAATTTTTTTACTAAAAAAGGTAACTTCAGCAATATCCCCACCTCTGAAAGCATCCCCACTTCCCTTTTTTTCTTGGGTTCCCAAACCACATCTGAGGTGGTGAAAAAAAAGGTCGTCTTTTACTCATTTCATCCCAAAATAATGGTCTGTTTTAGGAAATTTAACCTTTTTTTAAGTGATATAATTATTACATTTGAAAAAAGTTAATTTTTTAAAATTATCCTTTGGGTAGTACATTTTTTAAGAATATCAATGTCATTATTATATTTTTTATATTGTTTATTAATTTAAAAGAAGGACAAAATAGAAAATTTATATTATTTTTATACTTGATTTTTGAAGAGGGACTAATATTTTGGGATAATAAAAAATAGAATAAGAGACTAATATTTTGAAACGGAGGGAATATTTTTAAAGAAAGTTAAAAATCAAAAAATTACTAAATTGTTTATCATCAATAAAAAAAAATTAATAAATAAGGATTTTTTTAATATATTTTTTAAACAAATTAATTTTTTAACTAATAAATAAAAAAGAGAATAACTACTGAAAAAATCAATCCCAAACCCGGCCACTATTATGGTCATTACTATTAAAACCCTCCCTTCACTAACAATCTTATAATCTTAAGCCTCGTTTGACAAGTAATTTTTATAGTCAAAAAATCATTAAAAAAATTAGCAATTCATATCAAAAAATCAAAAATTCTCTTTTCTCTCTATTTTTTGCACATTTTTCGTAAAAAGTCAAAAAATCATTTCAAACATACTAATTTTTTTTACATCACATTTTAGCCAAAAAGTCAAAAAGTTACTAAAAAAGTCTGTTCCCAAACGAGGCTTAATATATATGCTATGCTTGATTCATAAATTTAAGAGTAAATTACAAATACATCCCTTGAGATTTACTTAAATTACAAATTACTCATTGTAGTTCTAAAAATTATTTTATGTCCTTTAAGGTTTTTAATTTCATAACAAATAAGTCATTTTATTAATAAATTATTAAGTTATTAATAGTTTTTAATAATGTTAAAATTTTATTTCAATTAATAATTCAGATAATTTTATTATTGTATAGGTGAACAGTTAAAAATTTTATTTTTTCAATTAATTTTGTTAAATAAAAATTTATGACAGCGAGGTATTTGTAATTTTCCAAACTACAAGGAACAATTCATATTTTAAGTAAATCTCAAGTAATGTATTTATAATTTATCCTAAATTTAAATAAATATATATATATATATATAAAATATAATTATATTTTATTCATATTATTATTATTATTATTATTTTAAATTCTTTTCTAAATTCAAGAACAGAGTACGACCTTCAAAAGTGACATGGCATACCCAATTGTCTTTTCATTTTGCAAAATGAACTGGACAGAATAGTTGGGCCTTCTCGACTCATCTCGGGCTCTAATTTTATAATAAAAAAATGTTTGGACCCCATTTTTTTGGGGGGTTTCATGACCCCATTTTCATCTTAGCCCCCGATGTGTATGTGGGGTCCTTTCATGCATGTATGGACCCTACATTATGAGTGGTTAAAATGAAAGTAGAGATTGTGAAAGTCATGTATGTGTGGGAGTCTCTATCATTGTTGATTCATTTTATACGCATCACTGCATAGATTATGCATTAACAAAATTAAAAATATATTGATTCAATAATTATAATCACATGTTTTATCATATCTATCTATGAAAAAAATTAATGATTTGTTTTTTAGTTCATACTTAATCTTCAAGTTTTTTCATACAATTCAGATCAATTTTTTTTTTTCATAAATGATCTATTTACAAAAATTTATAAAATAAATGACTTGAATCATAAAAGTGGATTCTGTGATGAATCCATGGACCAGATTATCTGGTTCACAAAAATGGAATGTGTTATAGTTAGGGGATTTGAAGAGGGATTTGAAAAGTGAAAGGGAAAATGTATGTGAAATTAGTTGAAATGTAGGTATATTTTATTCATATTTCACCTATTTTTGTTATTTCCCTATTCAAATTCCTCACCCAAATATTTCACCATTATTCATCCAATTGGTAATATTAACAACATCATGTATGTAGAGGGATTGTATGTGAAGATGGAATTTATGTTTCAGGGAAACAGGGGATCATGAAGTGACATTGAAAGTGCTATACTGTGGAATTTGTCACTCCGACCTTCACGTTGTCAGGAATGAATGGGGCACGTCCAAGTATCCTCTTGTCCCGGGGTAGATTAATTCTCTCTCTTCAAATCATACTTAAAATAGATTCTAGCCACATGATATACATTTTGTATATATTTTCAGTATTTTAATTATGTACACTAATATATACTTTCGTTGTGTTTTCCCTGAACTATTTCATAAGCAATAATATTACCTACTTACAATTTTTATTGAGAAAGTGTCCGGAAAGTAAAACTAAATTTGTTTTAGATGTTGAGAAAGTGTTCGGTATTATAGCAAATTTTTTTTTTTTTTTTTTTATATAGAGAAAGAAGCATCCTTTGAAAAATCACACATTTTTCTTTCTTTAACCAACTGGCCATCTTGAAAAATAAAGAGAAAAAGTGTGACAAAATTAATTCTTATCTTCAAATGCAAACATACAACGATGGAAATCTATAAATTTAAGAAAAATGCGTCACGCAATCATATTTCTCATCTTATTTTCTCATCACTAGATATAAGGACAGTAAATACTTAGCTTAGTACATACACAACAATACCTCACTTATAAGTGCAAGTAAACCGGACCATTACAGGCACGAGATTGTAGGTGTTGTGACAAAGGTTGGCAATAAGGTGCAAAAGCTCAAAGTAGGTGACAAAGGCGCGGTGGGGTGCTTCATTGGATCATGTCGTTCCTGCAACCATTGTGCCAACAACCAAGAAAGCTACTGTCCTAAACAGATATCTACCTTGTGTTCCACCTACTACGATGGAACCACCTCATACGGAGGCTTTTCAGACATCATGGTTTGTGATGAGCACTTTGTGCTTTGCATTCCTGATAACCTGCCTCTTGATGCTACTGCTCCACTTCTATGTGCTGGGATCACAGTCTATAGTCCCTTGAAGTATTTTGAACTTGACAAACCTGGTATGCATGTGGGTGTGGTAGGACTAGGTGGTCTTGGCCACCTGGCTGTCAAATTTGCTAAGGCTTTTGGGGTTAAAGTTACAGTCATTAGTACCTCCCCTGGCAAGAAGAAGGAAGCCATTGAATGTCTTGGAGCTGACTCATTCTTGGTTAGCCGTGAAAATGATCAGATGGAGGTGATTAATTTTATTCTTATTTTTTTGTCTGTGGATGAAATGCATTGTCAGTTTCAAAAGTCTGCCTTATGTTTCATTTTGATTCATGATATTTCAATCGTGACAATTTAGACAAAAATACACTTGCTTCTGTTATAAAATTTGGATAGAAATGGCGCTGCGACTATTTAAACACAAACTGGATAAATTTAGGACCAAATTGGCATAATTGAAATATCAAGAACCAAAATGATATAGAGCGAGCGCATATTTTGGGGATCGACAGTGTATATAACAATTTTTTTCTCGTTTACTATGTTGTTATATTTTTATGGAGATTGTTGAAAAATTTCTCATTTTGGAATATTAAATGTATTTTTAGGCTGCAATTGGCACAATGGATGGTATCATTGATACAGTCTCTGGCTTTCATTCTCTCTTGCCATTACTTAACCTCTTGAAATCAAATGGAAAGCTGATTTTGGTTGGAATATCAGAAAAACCACTTGAGCTACCAGCCTTCCCTTTGCTTGCAGGTAAGCGAATTGCACTTCTTTTTTCCATGCCTACATAAAATGGGAAAAAAAATCTTAAAAGTAATTTGTCATTGTTAGTAATTTTCTTTTAAAATTCTTCATAATAGAGAAGTTTCAAAAAAAAAAATCCACTATAAACGAAAAAAACGGATTTAAAAACTGCTTCCAAACAATAGCAAATGTCTACTTTGACAAAAAAATTTGAAGCATGACCATACATACATGGCTCCCTTGCTAAGAATACGATTAATAAGAAATGGGAAATGACAGGGAGGAAGATGGTGGCCGGGAGTGCCAGTGGAGGCTTGAAGGAAACTCAAGAAATGATTGATTTTGCAGCAGAACACAACATTTCATCAGACATAGAAGTTATTCCAATGGACTACGTGAACACTGCCATGGAACGTCTAGCAAAAGGAGATGTTAAATATCGATTTGTAATTGACATTGGTAACACATTACATGCTACCTAACTTTTGTTTTCCTTTAAGGATGTGTCAAAACCTGTTGGAGGTTTGATTATGTAGCAGTTTCAGCTTCTCTATCTCTCGTTGTATTTGGTTCATCTTTCATTTTTGTATTTTGGATATTTTATTTGATGGCAAGTTTCTTTTGATTGTAAGGGATATATAATGTAATTTTCTATTTATGCTTAATCCTCTGTTGTTAGAGTATATCTCTTTATTGGAGTATGAGACCTAATTAATTTATTAAAAGAATTTTAATTTAGTTTAGTTATAATATATTTTATATATTAGTTATATCTAATTTTTAGAAGCCTAATAAGTATTTTTTATAATCAGTTTAGTAGTAGTTAGGGTTTAAATAAAAGACCTAGATTCACAATATATATAAGATATATTGTCTTTGTCCCGAGAGAGAGCGGTGGCTGCCGATTAATATTTTTCGGTGAGACTGTGCTGGGTTTTTGTCAATTGGGGATTAAGATTGGTCATCAAGTCAATGCTTGGTTCTGGATTTATTGTTGCTGCTACTACCTTGGATTTGATGCTGGTTTGATTCAGATTTATGATCTTCTTCAACTCTGTTTCGAAGATTTTTGTTCGTCTATTTGGTGAGATATTTCCTCTTATTTATTTGTGATTATTTGGAATTCACCTAAGGGTGGTTTTGTGAGACCATTCGTGTCTCATTTGTAATCGTTTGGAAACTTCTTAGTTGATAGTGGAATCGAATTTTGATCCCGTGGACGTACCTCACATTGAGGGAACCACGTAAAATTCTTATGTTGCTTTTGATTTAATTTTTCTGCATTAGTTTTTATTCCCGTTGATTGATTTACTTGTGGGGAATCATATATTTTCCCTAACAATTGTATCAGAACTTACGGTTTATTTTGGTTTATTTATTTGTGTTGGACCATTTTAATATCTTTTATTTATTTATTTATATATTTTTGTTCATGAATCTTCTTTTGGTTAATTTATGAATTTTATCTTGTTCATGAATGGAGATTAATTAGAATTCATGAACTTGGTGATGAGTTATTATTTGGAGTCTCTCCATTTTTTCTTTATTATTTGGAGTCTCTCCATTTTCTCTTGTTTAATGGTCATTATTTTTTGGTGTAATTTGTAAGGTCCTAGTGGCCTATAAATAGTTCCTCTCATCTACTCTTCTCTACATCAACACATCAACTATTTTCTATAAAAGAGAGATTACTAGCAAAGAATGTGTTTTTCTTGGTGGAGCTTTGGGTTCATCATCTTGTATAGAGTTGGCCTGAACCATATGACAAGTGGTCGGGTTGTTGTATCTTGGAGGGGACAAGTCATAGTTTTATAACTGCTGCATCGGTATTTAGGTTCTTCCTATCGCAGTGGGCTTGATCTCCTTAAACAAAACGAGATATCCGTGCCTCAACCTGATCTATTTGTATCTCATTTTCTTTGCATTATTTATCAATAAAATATATTTTCTGGTATTTTCACCAATAATTTTAAGGAGATCAAATATGGAACAAGTACCAGAAAAAACCAATGATGGAATTGGAGATCTCAACAAGCCTTTCAAGTTCAAAAGAGTTCATTTTAAGAGGTGGAAAGGAAAACTTCTTTTTTACCTTAGCCTTTTGAAAGTTGCATATGTTTTTACCGAGAAGAATCCAAACAAAATCCCAACCAAGGAGATGAATGATGAAGACTACGAGGCACATGAAGCGAAAGTGGCTTCCTATAATACAGATGAGTATAAATATCGCTTTTATCACTTAAATTGTCTTGCTGATCAATTTTATGATTATTATGACACCATTTACACTTCCCCAAAGAAAATTTGGAAAGCTTTACAGACTAAGCATGATACTAAAGAGGCAGGAGCAAAAAAGTATGCAACTAGTCGCTTTTTTCGCTTCCAAATGGTGGATGGAAAATCTATTGTGGAGCAAGTACAAGATTTCCAAGTGATAGTTACAGAAGTAAGATCTAAAAGAATCAAGATCGGTGAAAACTTGGTAGTTACAGGACTTGTTGACACACTACTACCATCTTGGAGAGAATTCCAAAAGAGCATGCGCTACAAACAAAAGGAGACTTCCTTAGAGGCGTTGATCACTCACATCTGAGTCGAAGAAGAGGCTAGAGGCCAAGATGCATTAATAACACAAGCGGGTAATGACAATTCTGTTAAATTTGATGTATAAAGAGAAATAGAGAATTGTATTATTGATTGATATTAGATCTGATACATTGATATTTTATATTACAAAGCAGAGTAGCTCATTATATAGGAGAGGGTTTGGGTAGTAGGTGAGGAGTAGGTGAGGGTAAATTGGTGGTAGGTGTAGTAGGTGTGGTAGTAGGTGGTGGTAGGTGTAGGTAAATTCTAACAGCCCCCCGCAAACTCAAGGAGGATAGAAACTAACCAACTTGAGTTTGAAGAGAGAAACAAAACAAGAAAATACATAAAAATAAAAAAGGATAGGAGACACTGTATGGTCGTGTCAGACCGTTGGTGAAGACACTGAATGGTGGTGTCATAACGGTGTAGAGGACACTGTATGGGGGTGTCATAACGTTGTAGAGGACACTAGATGGCGGTGTCAGACCGATGTAGAAGACAGTTTATGGGGTCATGTCGGACCGTTGTAGCAGACAATGTGGTGACAGTTGTTGGGACAGTTTACGGAGTCTTGCTGGACCCTTGTAGAAACTAACCGGAATCTATGTCGGGACAGTTTACAGAGTCTTGTCGGACCCTTGTAGAAACTAACCGGAATCTATGTCGGGACAGTTTACAGAGTCTTGTCGGACCCTTGTAGAAACTAACCGGAATCTATGTCGGGACAGTTTACAGAGTCTTGTCGGACCCTTGTAAAAGTGGCACCCTCAAAAGGTGTGCCCAATTTTGTCAAAAGGCGTGCCATCAAAAGGCGTGCCCAATTCATCAAAAAGTGTGCCGGACATGATGGCGAGGCACGTGGGCGCCTTGGCTTGCGTGCCCGTTTGTCGGCTGGTGGTAAGAGGCGCGCGATGCGCGTGGCTGCCTCGGCTATAAGACAGAGGCTGAGGCTGAGGCAAAAACACCTGTGAGAGATATTCTGAGAGAGATTTCTGAGAGAGATTCTGTATAACACTCTGTTGCCCAAAAAATGGCTTCATCGTCTTCCCGCGGGCTGCTCACCCTCTTTCCCGACCTCAACGAGTCAATGAGAGAGAGAACTTGTGCGGTGGCACTGGAAACTCAACCAAGCGCCCCGGAGTTTGCTCCGTTGAACTTTCCGATGCGGTCGGTGGAGCAAAGAATGACAGTGCAGTCGGATGTGGAGGCCAATCAGTATACTCTGAAGGCATGTGTGGAAAGCATGACGGCGGTCACAAACTTGTCGAACCGGCTACAGAGTAGGACAAATGAGGTGCAGCATTTAAACTCCCAGCTGGCTCTGCTCCAACGCATGTATAAGGATGCGCGAGCAGAGATAAGCGTGCTAAGGGCAGAAAATAAGGAGCTGAAGCGGAAGGCCACCGTTATGTTCCGATTTGGAGGGCCGCCATATGCTGCAGTGGAGGAGCAGGGAGTAGTGATCATGCCCAGTGGAGTGGGAAACACGGAGGCAATACCGGCAAGGGCCACTCAGGACGGAGGCAAGAAGAAGAGACCGGCGGCAGAGTAGAGAAGAAAAAATCCTGCCTGTGGATGTGGTTGTTTTGTGTTTTTTTTTTTTTTTTTTTTTTTTTGGGTGTAAAATGCTGATCGGGGTTGATCCCGGCATGAAAAAAATGACAAGTTTGTGGAATGAAAACCGAGGTGGGTGTGAATGGTTTTTTTTTTTTTTTTTTTTTTTGAAAATAATAATAATAATAATAATAATAAATAAAACGAAGTGGTGGATCAGCAAGAGTTGTGAATCAGCAAGATTTTTTTTTTTTTTTTTTTTTTTGAAACAATAAAATAAAGAAAGAAAATAATAATAATAATAATAATAATGAAATTGGAAAGCAAACGTATGAGAGAGAGGGACAAACTCAGGTGGATGGCATGATAAAAAAAAAAGGCAAAAGAAATAAAAAAAAAGAAAAATGCAAAGTGGAGACAAATTGAGTGGAATTCGGTGGAAAGAAGTGAGAAATCAGGATTATAAATTGCTTTGGCTAGTGGTAGGGTCCACCAGCACTATTCACTTCAAAAATGTGGAATGGTGAGCATGTGTATGCATGTGCTCTCTCTTGTCAGGATAGCTTGACAGGGAGAACAACTCACACACAGCACTAGTCTCTCTGTCGGTGGTGTTCATGGGCAGGGGTGAAAAATAGATTTCAAAAGGGAGAGCTTTTCTGAGGGAGGAGAACAACTCACAGGCAACACACACTCACACACAAAAAAACACACACATACAGCAGCAGCTGAGAAGAAGAACCAAGAGCCATCACCATGGTGACTGCACAGCCAAGCCACTGCAGCCCATAGCTCTGACCACCACGACTCACTGGAACAGCAGAGGACCAAGCAGCTAGATCTGCTGGGCTGTTGCAGGGGTCGTTGTCATTGTCGATGTCCTCGATCAAAACAGGGCTCTTGTAGATGCCCCTGATATGGTGCGTACCCAAATGAATTTCAAGAGGCTTTCACTCACCGATATCACGATTGACATTAAAAGGGTTCCAAAGAAGAAGACTCTGGTTGCAGCCATGGATGCTGCTGATGTCAAGAACAAATGGGAGAACAGTTCTTGGGGCAGGAAGCGTATTGTGCAGAAGAGAAGGGTTGACCCAGATGAAGATTTGGATGCCCGGAACTGGAATGTGGATAAATCAAAGAAAATGTTGGAAGAGACAGGAAACTGAAGGTATGTGTAGAGGTCCGGCGGGCGGCCAAGGCGAGGCTGCCGCCCGCCGGTGAAGCAGAATTATTCGATTCTAAACCTGCTCTGATACCATGTTAAATTTGATGTATAAAGAGAAATAGAGAATTGTATTATTGATTGATATTAGATCTGATACATTGATATTTTATATTACAAAGCAGAGTAGCTCATTATATAGGAGAGGGTTTGGGTAGTAGGTGAGGAGTAGGTGAGGGTAAATTGGTGGTAGGTGTAGTAGGTGTGGTAGTAGGTGGTGGTAGGTGTAGGTAAATTCTAACAAATTCTATCACAAAGGTAAATTTTGTTTCAGTAAATAATAACTTACCGAAAGGTCACAATTCCAAGAATGCTTATTAGAAGCCTTATCAAAAGAATATGAAGAATTATGGTAAACCTCATAATAAATGGATTAATCCAAATAAGAACCAAGGTCCATCACCTCCACAAAATTTTACATGCTTTGTCTGTGGCAAAAGTGGGCATATTGCTCGAATTTGTAAATTCCGAAAACGTGCACCTGCCCCGAAGGCTTGTGGCGATGATTATAGACATTTGCATGGTTAATTATGTGGACAGTTGGTGGGCAGATTCTGGTGCCAATAGACATGTTTTTATGATCAAGCTTGGTTCAAGGTGTATACTCCCTTTGATGATGAGAAAACAATTATGCTTGGTGATTCTAGCCAAACCAAGATACTTGGGAGTGGTGAGGTTGACCTTAAGTTCACCTCTGGACGTATGCTTACTTTAAAAGATGTGCTTTATACACCATCCATAAGGAAGAATTTGATGGCAAGTTATTTGTTAAATAAGGCTGGTTTTAAGCAAACTATGGAATCTGATCAATATGTGATTATTAAGAAGGGTATTTTTGTGGTTAAGGGTTATGCTTGTGATGGGATGTTCAAATTGAATGTTGAGATTAATAAACCATTTACCAATTCGGTTTACATGTTTTCTTCTATTAATTTTTGGCATGCTCGCTTGTGTCATATAAACAGTAAATATGTGGGAATCATGAGTAGTTTGGGATTAATTTCGTAAAGTGACAAAAATTTTTGAGAAATGTGAAGTTTGCAGTAAAGCAAAAACTACCAAGAGGCCTCATAAAAGTGTTGAAAAAAATACCGAATTGCTAGAATTATTTCATACTGATTCGTATGAGTTTGAAGGAATTTTAACTCGGGGGGATAACTGATATTTTATCACTTTTATTGATGATTTTTCCAAAATACACAAACGTATATTTATTAAAAAATAAAAGTGATGCTTTTGAGAAATTTAAAGAATTCCTTCTTGAAGTGAAAAATTAATTCGGTAAAAAGATTAAAAGAATTAGAAGTGATAGAGGCCGAGAGCATGAAGCTCTTGGATTCAACTCTTTTGTTCAGTCTTTGGGAATTATTCATGAGACTACTCCACCATATTCACCTTCATCTAATGACGTAGCTAAAAGAAAAAATAGAACGTTAATTGACTTGACAAATGCTATGCTTATTGATTCAGGTGCTCCCTCAAATCTTTGGGACAAGGCTAGATTGACAGCTTGTCATGTGATAAATAGAGTGCCACACAAAAAAACTAAAATTGTACCTTATGAGTTGTGGCGGGGCATAAACCAAATCTAGGTTATTTGGGGGTTTGGGGTTGTTTAGCTTTTGTGAGGCTTGCAGATCCTAAACGACCTAAATTGGGTGAACGAGCTACCACCTGTGCTTTTCTTGGGTATGCGTTGCATAGTACAATTTATAGATTTTGTGATATGGAAAATAATATTATTTTTGAATCATGTGATACGATTTTTCATGAAAATAATTTTTTTTTCAAATCTAGAAATAGTGGGGGTCAAATAATTTCTGAAAATATTTTATCCATGCCTAGCTCTTCTACTCCATCTCAAGTTTTTCAAGAACAAGAAAATTCTCAAATCTAACTAAGGAGGAGTAAACGAGCTAGAGTTGAAAAAGATTTTTGCCCTGTCTATTATCTTTACAATGTGCAAGAAATTCATCTTATTGTGCAAGAAGCTTTATCATCACCTAATGCTATTTTCTGGAGAGAGGCTATAAATGATGAGATAGATTCACTTCTTTCAAATAAAACATGGAAGCTAGTGGATTTACCTCCAAGTTGTAAAACTATTGGGTGTAAATGAATCCTTCGTAAAAAACTTAAACCGGATGGAACTATAGATAAATATAAAGCGAGGCTTGTCGCTAAAGGTTTTAAGCAACAAGTTGATCTTGATTTTTTTGATACTTTTTCTCCGATTACTAGGGTTACATCCATTAGACTGTTAATAGCAGTGGCTGCAATTCATGATTTAAAAATTCATCAAATGGATGTAAAACAGTATTTTTAAATGGAGATCTAGATGAGGAGATTTACATGGACCAACCCGAAGGCTTTGTGGAGCCTGGCCAAGAAAGCAAGGTGTGTAAGCTAACTAAATCCCTTTATGGTTTAAAACAAGCTCCTAAACAGTGGCACGAGAAATTTGATTCCTGCATGCTTGAGAATGGCTATAAGACTAATGAATGTGATAAGTGCATATATTATAAAACTTGTGACAATGCACATGTGATTATTAGCCTATATGTGGATGATCTACTTATCTTTTGCTCTAATTTGCATATTATAAATGAGACTAAAAATAAGCTTAATAGCCACTTTGATGTGAAAGATCTTGGTGAAGCCAATTTTATTTTGGGAATTAAAATTACCGAGACTAATGATGGTGTTTTTCTTGATCAGTCGCATTATGTTGAGAAAATTTTAAAGAAATATAATTTTCTAGACTGTAAATATGTTGCTACTCCTTTTGATGCAAGCATACATTTATCTATTGTAACAAATGAAAATGAAGTAATTAATCAAAAGGAATATGCTAGCATGATTGGTGTTTTGAGATATGCTACTAACTGTACTAGACCTGACATTGCATATGCTGTTAGAGTACTTAACAAGTTTACTAGCAAATCAAGTCGAGATCATTGGCTAGCCGTGGGAAGAATTATGAGATATTTATCTAGGACCAAAAATTATGGTTTGTTTATTAACAAGTATCCTGCGGTACTTGAGGGATATAGTGATGCCTGGAACACTTTGTCAAGTGATTCTCTCTCTACCTCGGGTTTTATTTTTACCATGGGTGGTGGTGCTATATGTTGGAAGTCTAAAAAACAGACTATAATTGCTAATTCTACTATGGAAGCTGAACTTATAGCATTAGCTTCAGCATGTGAGGAAGCGAATTGGTTGAGAGATTTGTTACATGAAATCCTTTTTTGGGAAAAACCAATTCCTCATGTGTTAATTCGTTGTAATAACACTGCTGCTATTGGTAGAGTGAACAATAATTTTTATAATGGTAAATCCAGACCTATTTGAAGGAAACACAGTAATGTGAGATCGTGTTTGAGTAGTGGCATCATAACTGTGAATTATGTAAGATCTTGTAATAATCTTGCGGATCCGTTAACCAAGACCTTGGCGAGAGATAGGATTTGGAATATATCGAGGGGAATGGGTTTGAAGCCTACAAAATCATAAACCATGTATGAGGATACCCAACCTAGGGACCAGAGATCCTGTAACTAGGTTCAATGGAAAGAACGAATCATATGGTGGTTGTAAAAATGCACTCTTTAATATTTTCTTATCCATTCTTATAATGTAAGTGCATTTGTCCTGTAATGTTAGAGAGTTGTGTTTTTATACTCTTAATAAAATTCTGTAGCTCTTGTTGAGTGGGGTGTGTAAATTACAGGAACCTTCTTGACAGATTTCACCTATGTGAGCATGAAAATGGGGCCGCTTTCTATGAGAACAAGGCTTATTCTCAAATATGCTCATGAAAACTGAGATAAGCACAAGGCCGTAATGTGCTGGCTATTAAAGTTCATGTCAACACCTGAATTATTTTGTGTGAGCAGTAATACTTTATTTTCCCTAAGCAGTCATAGTTCAAGTCTGAGACCACTACTAACTCTGGAGTAAAGGTTGATGTTTCACTAATGAAGGTTCAATGTAGAGCACACCTTCATGATGCATACTAGTCTACCTTTGTTTGGTAATCTCTCTTATCCAGGCTGTTGTATCCTGGAGGGGACAAGTCATAGTTTTGTGACTGCTGCATCAGTATTTGGGTTCTTCCTACCGCAGTGGGTTTGATCTCCTTAAAGAAAACGAGATATCCGTGCCTCAGCCTGATTTATTTGTATCTCATTTTCTTTGCATTATTTATCAATAAAATATATTTTTCTAGTATTTTCACCAACAATTTATGTAAATCAATAGAAGGGAATGTGGGTCGTATGTCTAGCTTCAATGGAAGCAATTGGGTAACTTGGAAAACTAAAATGGAGGATCTATTATTTTGTAAAGATTTGTATGGACCTATTGAGGGTGACAGTGGCAAACCCAAGCATATGCAAGATAATGAATAGAAGAGACTTAATCGAAAAATCGTTGATGTTATCCATCAATGGATTGATGACAGTGTGCTTCATCATGTTACTACTGAAAGTTCAACACATGATTTATAGAAAAAATTAGAAGGCCTTTATGACAGGAAATCAGCCACAAATAAAGCTTTTATGTTTCGTAAGTTGGTTAATTTAAAATATAAAGAGGGCAACCCTATTCCAGAACATTTGAAAGAAATAAAGAGTATTGTTAACCAATTTGCTTCTATGAAAATTGTTTTTGATGATGAGTTGCAGGCTTTGATGCTACTTAGTTCTTGGCTCAAAAGTTGGAAGACTTTGGTTGTGACAGTTAGTAATTCGGCGCTCGATGGAGTTGTCACAATGGGCCAAGTCACTAGTAGTTTTTGAATGAAGAAACTAGAAGAAAATCAACACGTTTCTCTCATTCAGAAACATTTGTTATGAGAGGTCGAAGCAAATCAAGGGGGAGGAGTAAGACTCCTTATGGTCGTGATCAAAGCCGTGACAAATCAAAAAATGGCTCTTTTTCAAAGAAAGACATGTGTTATTATTGTCATGAGAAAAAGAACATGAAGCGGGACTGCCAAAAGCTCAAGAACAAGGAGAAAAGGTGTGACAAAAGTGTGGATAAGAAGCAAGAAGACACAACGGCGGTTACTACCGATGGTGATCTCATGGTCGTTTATGAAGATGATTGTATCAATTTTGTGGGCCAAGAGAGCAATTGGGTGATTGATTCTGGTGCTTCTTTTCATGTGACTTCTCAAGTTGATTTCTTCACTACTTACACCAAAGGAGATTATGGTTCTGTTCGAATGGGTAATGAAGGTTTGTCCAAGATTATTGGCATAGGTGATGTTTGCTAGGAAACAAATTTGGGCTGAAAGTTGTTGCTTAAAAATGTGAGGCATGTTCCCGACATTTGCCTCAATTTGATCTCTACCGGGAAGCTAGATGATGAAGGCTTCAACAATAAATTTGGTGATGGAATATAGAAGCTCACAAAGGGTTCTTTGGTGATGGCTAAGTGCAAGAAAACTCAAACACTTTATTTGATGCAAAGAAAAATTTGTAAAGGTGTTGTCAATACACTTAAAGATGATACTTCTACCGAATTGTGGTACAAGCAGCTTGGGCACATGAGTGAAAAGGGGCTGCAAGTTTTGTTCAAGAAAGAGCTTCTACCCGGTTTGAAAGGTATACATCTTAAAACTTGTGTTCATTGTTTGGTGGGTAAATAACATAGAGTTTCTTTTCATAAAAATGTTGCTTTTAAGAAAGAAAATGTTTTGGAGTTAATTCATTCGGATGTTTGTGGTCCTTTAAAGTTAGAACACATAGTGGTGCACTTTATTTTGTTACTTTCATGGATGATTATTCAAGGAAAGTTTGAGCTTTTATACTTAAAACTAAAGATCAAGTTCTAGAAGTATTTAAATATTTTCAGGCCATGGTTGAAAGAGAAACAAGGTAGAAATTGAAGTGCATTCGATCAAATAATGATAGTGAATATATTGGGCCATTTGATGAGTATTGTCGCAGCCAAGGTATTCGGCACCAAAAGACAGTTAAGAAGACTCTCAACAAAATAGCATTGCCGAGAGGATGAACCACGCCATTGTGGAAAGAATAAGGTGTTTGTTTGCACAAGCTAAATTGCCAAGATCCTTTTGGGGTTAGGCAATAAGGACAATAGTTGACGTGATCAATTTGTCTCCTTCCTATCCTTTGAATGGTAATGTTCCTGAAAGAGTTTGGATCGGCAAAGATGTGTCTTATGAGCACTTGAGAGTGTTTGGTTACCGAGTTTTTGTTTACATTCCAAAGGATAAGAGGTCCAAGCTTAATAGTAAGTCAAGACAATGCATTTTTCTTGGCTATGGGCATGATGAGTTTGGTTATAAATTGTGGAATCTGATCGACAAGAAAGTTATTCGAAGCCGTAATGTTGTGTTTCTTGAAGACCAAACAATTGAAGACATTGGCAAAGGTGATTAGCCAGAGCCAAAAAGTAATGATTTCGTTGACATGGATCCATCTCTTTCATCTTCAATTGATGATGAAAATGGGGGAGATGTGCAGCCACCTACTGAAGATGCAAAGGATGATACTGACTCAGAAATTAAGGAAGAGCATCCAACTCAAGAACCGCCACCACAACTTGAGTTGAGGAAATCTACAAGGGATCGACAACCTTCAAGAAAGTATCCTCCCAATGAATTTGTGTTGATTTCCGATCAAGGGGAACTCGAGAGCTACCAAGAAACAATTGAGCATGCAAAGAAAGATGATTGGAAAAAAGGCCATGAAAGAGGAGATAAATTCTTTACTTGAAAATCACACTTATGATTTAGTGAAGTTACCTAAAGGGAGGAAATTTTGAAAAATAAATGGGTTTTCAAATTGAAGAATGGTGGCAAGAATCTGAGGTACAAAGCACGCTTTGTCGTAAAAAGTTTTAGGCAAAAGAAAGGTATTGACTTTGATGAGATTTTCTTACCGGTTGTGAAGATGTCTTCTATTCGGGTTGCACTTGGCATAGCCGCAAGTATGAACCCTTGAGCAACTTGATGTGAAGACCGCATTTCTTCATGGTGGTATTGAAGAAGAAATTTACATGGGGCAACCGGAAGGTTTTGTAGAGAAAGGGAAAGAAAAATTTGTTTAAAATTGAAGAAAAGTTTGTATGGCCTCAAGCAAGCCCCGCAGCAATGGTACAAAAAATTTGACTCTTTCATAATGAATAATGATTTTTCTAAAATCACTTCGGACCATTGTGTGTTTGTGAAAAAATTTCTGGATAGCAAATTTATTATTCTTTTGCTTTATGTTGATGACATGTTAATTGTGAGCCAAGATTCTACCATGATTAACAGGTTGAAATTGGAGTTGAACAAGTTTTTTACTATGAAAGATTTGGGACCGGCAAAGTAAATACTTGGTATGAAAATTGTTCGTGATCGCAAAGAGGAGCTGATTTGATTGTCTCAAGAAAGCTATATTGAGAAAGTTTTTGAGAGGTTCAACATGGATAAAGCAAAGCCGGTTGGTTGTCCACTTGCGGGTCACTTCAAGTTTAGTTCGAATCAATGTCCTACAAGTGAGAAAGACAAGGAAGAGATGCTGAAAATTCCTTATGCTTCAGCGGTTGGTTCTTTAATGTATGTCATGGTTTGTACAAGGTCGGATATTGCTCACGCAGTTGGTGTGGTGAGTCGGTTTCTCTCTAATCCAGGTAAAGAACATTGAGCAGCGGTAAAATGGATTTTAAGGTATCTTCGAGAGACTTCGAAGGTATGTTTGTGTTTTGGGGATGGTAAGCTGATGCTTAATGGGTTCACGGATTCTGACATGGCCGGAGATGTTGATTCTAGAAAATTTACTTCGGGGTATTTGATGACATTTGCAGAGAGAGCTGTGGCATGGCAATCTAAATTACAAAAACGTGTTGCTCTCTCAACTACTGAAGCTAAATTTATTGCTATTACGGAAGCTTGCAAAAAAGAGTTATGGTTGAAATTTTTTTTTCAAGAGTCAGCTTTGAAGCAAGAAAGGTATGTGCTTTATTGTGATAGTCAAAGTGTTATTCACTTGAATAAAAATTCTACTTTTCATTCGAGATCGAAACACATTGATGTAAGGTACTATTGGATTCATGATGTGTTAGATTCGAAATTATTACAACTCGAAAAGGCTCACACAGATGATAATATTTCGGATATGTGGACTACGACTTTGTCGAGGGACAAATATTTGAAGTGTCGAACTTTGGCGGGTATGGTTGATGTCTCCACCTAAGTCGATAGAGGGAAAATTGTCGGGGTATATCTCCTTATTAGAGTATGGGACCCAACTAATTTATTAAAAGAATTTTAATTTGGTTTGGTTTGGTTATAATATATTTTATATATTATATCTAACTTTTAGAAACCCAATAAATATTTTTTATAATCAGTTTAGTTAGGCTTTGAATAAAAACCTTAGATTCACAATATATATAAAATATATTGTCTTTGTCCCGAGAGAGAGTAGTGGCTACCGATTAATATTTTTCGGTGAGACTGTGCTGGGTTTTTGTCAATTGGGGACTCAGATTGGTCATCAAGTCAATGCTTGGTTCTTGATTTATTGTTGCTGTTACTATCTTTGATTTGATGCTGGTTTGATTCAGATTTATGATCTTCTTCAATTTTGTTTCGAAGATTTTTGTTCGTCTATTTAGTTAGATCTTTCCTCTTATTTATTTGTGATTATTTAGAATTCATCTAAGGGTGATTTTGTGAGACCATTTGTGTCTCGTTTGTAATTATTTGGAAACTTCTTGGTTGATAGTGGAATCGGATTTCGATAACGTAGACATACCTCACATTGAGGGAACCACGTAAAATTCTTGTGTTGCTAATGATTTAATTTTTCTGCATTAGTTTTTATTTTCATAATCGGATTTCGATAACGTAGGCATACCTCACATTGAGGGAACCACGTAAAATTCTTGTACCACGTAAAACTCTTGTGTTGCTATTGATTTAATTTTTCTGTATTAGTTTTTATTTTCATTGATTAATTTACTTGTGGAGAATCATATATTTTCCCTAACATATTTATGCCTAAAGAGTAAATTTAATATATACCCATTATTTTTGGTATTGTGAAAAATTGGTTTCATGTAGTTATTTAATTAGTATCTATTTTTGTATTGCCGTGGTTGAATTGTTAATTGATTGATCCTAATTTAATCGCACAAAGAAGAGGAAAATATATATATATATATATATATTTGCAGTCTAGTGTTATTTTTACAAAATTATTAATTAACCAACTACGCTCGTTCTTAATATTTAATGATATTATAATACTAACTTATCAGGTTGACATAATCATTACGAATCAATAAAAAATTTAGTTGAAGGATGGATGATCCTAAGAGTTGTCATGTGATTCAAAGGCCCGTGACTCAGCTCAAGCTTGCCCAGTCCGTCACCCGATCCAAGATCCCAAAAAAAAAAAAAAGATTCAAAATGATGGATACTCCACAAAATGGTTTGATTATACAGCAAATGCTATTTGCCATGAATTGATAGGATGGGGTATTTTTTAAAATGTATTTACTATACTATTAGATAACGCTACAAATTAATTATGATGTAGATCAAGAACACTATTGTTTACCTTCTGTTCATATTTAAATCTTTCATGTATGTTATTGTGTTCATATTTCAAATTTAATTATGCAAGATGGTTTATCTTTATTAACTCTATGAATTAAAAAAAAAAAAAGTGACAATATTGTACATAACATTAATTCATCTACATGGTATGAACTAAGCCTGTAAATGGATCGGATTCGGATCGGATCTGTCAAAATCCGAATCCGATCCGATTAAGATAAACCCGAATCCGATCCGAATCCGATTAGTTCATATCTGATTATAGATATCCGAATCCGAATCCGATGATTTCGGATATCCGATCCGATAATCCGAATCCGATCCATATATTTATTTATTGAGTTATAATTTTATATAATTTGAATTTTTTTTTCATTTTGTGTTTTTTATTTATATTGAGAATAATCGGATCGGATTGTCGAATTATCGGATCGGATTTTTACAAATTCAATCCGTTTAATAAACAGATTAAACGGATTCGGATTATCAGATTATCGGATTTTTTTGTAAACAGATTCGGCTTATCGGGTCGGATTCAGGTCAGATTCGGATTAAATCCGATCCATTGACAGCCCTAGTATGAACTATATAAAAAGTGTTGTAATGAATAATTAACTTATATTCTTATTAGGTGGAATCTCACTTGCAGACATAAAATTTTTTATTAAGTATAAATCATTTTAATTTATGATAAATTGTACTTTTTAACATTAAACTTTCATAACTAAGATATTTGGCTTAATAATTGTGTAACACCCTTTTGTGGTGTGAGGTATCGGATTCAACTCCTATCGAGAGGAGTTTGATATCCTTGTGGTGGTGTTTATTTCTCCCTATCAATGAACTAACTTGGCCATGTTTTTTATGGCCCGAGTCGATAACAATCCTAAAGTGAAGTGAACTTGGTCTATCTTGATTAGCTATGTGAGAGAGAAGATTGCCTCATCCCTCCATTTGTTATACATTCTTATTAATTGAAAGTATCATATTTTTTATATCACAATTATTTTTGACTAATAATTAAAAATAATTAGCTTTCTCATAATTTGTTTGAAAACTACTGTGATTAGTGGATATACAAAAACTGCCGCCAAGAAAATGTAAATTAAGCCCTTCTTAGCTCACCCACTCCAGGAGTCTAATGTGATAAATTGTCAGTCTAAAGTGATAAATTAACAACATTAAGCAGCCTTTCCCCACAAAAAGTCTTAACAATTAATGTCTAATTTGACCCAGTACGTCACTCCCCCACCAGCTCGACATCAAATAACCCTCATTTTTTTTTTTTTTTTATTTAATGGAGGTAGAGTTTGACTGTTACTGTTTTTAAGTAGCTTTTTTGCTTTTCATTTTTTAGATTTTTTTTTTTTTTTGATGTGTTTGCTAATTGCTAAAATAAAAAAATTTGCATGTCTTTTAAACTTCTGTCTTTTAGTAATTATCATATTATCTTTATAGTGTTGGTGGAGCCAATGTTAACATATGAGGAGTTAATTCATCTTTTAACAATTCTATTCACATTTCTTTCATATATATACACATATTATATTTACAAGAAATTAAGGATTTAAAAATAAAAATTTAGGAACAAAATTATTTTTTAGGGATAAAATATTTTTGTTGCCAAGAGTGTTATTATTTTATTTTTAGTGACAAAATTAGGCATTTAGTGATGAATTACTAACATTTTGAGACCAAAAGTTGTCTTAAAAAAAAAAAAAACTTTTTGGGACCTAATTATTTTGTTCCTAAAAGTGCATTTGTTAGCGACATTTTCAAAATTTTATACCCAAAAATTCCCTTTTTGACTTTTCGAGATAACCTTTTAATAACTGTTCTCACGACAACTGAAATTAGTCCCTAAATATTTTTTGCAACAAAATTTATACTTTAAGCTTTGTTTGTTTACTCATTTTATGTTGTTTGGTTGAGCAAAAAAAGCAAGTAAAATATTTTTTAAGGAAAATATTTTTTCATCATTTTCCCAAAATAACTTGCCTTTAAAAATTTCATAAGTCAATTTTTACAAAGTTGACTCTCGCACATTTTCAACACATTTGACATTTTCAAATAAATATCTTAACTCATGAAAAAGTTATAAATGACACTTTATGGAATCAAAATTTATCTTTTAGGTAATAAGATATTTTTGTTTCAAGTATCAACCAAAAGTCAAAAAACAAAAATAAACACAAAAATATTTTTTATATGTAAAATCAATTTACAAAAAATATATTTTTTGTGTAAAATATATTACATCGAAACAAACAGAGCCTTAGAGACAAGAAATGATCGATTTTGCAACATGACACAACATTTCATTAGACATAAAAAGTTATTCTAGTGGACTATGTGAACACTGTCGTGGAACGTCTAGCAAAAGGCATTGTTAAATATCGGTTTGTAATGGACATTGGTAACACATTACATGCTACCTAACTTTTGTGTCCTTTAAGGATGTGTCAAAGCCTGTTGCAGGTTTGATTATGTAGCAGTTTCAGCTTCTTTATCTATCCTTGTATTTGGTTCATCTTTCATTTTTCTATTTTGTTTGATGGCAAGTTTCTTTTGATTGCAAGGGATAATGTAATCTTCTATTTACGCCTAAAGAGTGTATACCCAGTATTTTTGATATGGTGAAAAATTGGTTTCATGTTGTTATTTAATTAGTGTCTATTTTTGTGTTGCCCTGGTTGAATTATTAATTGATTGATCCTAATTTAATTGCTCAAAGAAGAAGAATATATATATATTTGAAATTTAGTGTTATTTTATAAAATTATTAGCTAAACTAACTACGTCAGTTCTTAGTATTTAATAATATCATAATACTAACTCAACATGCTGACATCATCATTGTGAATCAATAAAAATTGTTATTGAAGAATGGATGATCTTAAGAGTTTTCATGTTGTTCGAAGGCCTGAGACTTGGCCCAAGCTTGCCCAGTCCTTCACGACTAAGATGATATAAAAATAAAATAAAAAAATTGAAAATGATTGATACTCCACGAAATGGTTTGACTATATAGCAAATGCTATTTACCATGAATTGATAGGATGGGATATTTTTTAAAATGTATTTATGATACTATTAGATAACGCTACAAATTAGAATGATGTGGCTCAAGAACACTTAAAAAAATTTAATTGTTTATATTCATATTGAAATCTTTCATGTATGTTATTGTGTTCATATTTCAAATTTAATTATGCAAGATGGTTAATCTTTATTAACTCTATGAATTAGAAAAAGTGACAATATTGTACATAACATTAATTCATCTACATGTACAAATCATATAAAAAGTGTTGTAATGACAAATTAACTTATATTCTTATTAGGTGGAATCTCACTTGTAGACTTAAAAGTTGTTATTAACTATAAATCGTCTTTCTGCAGAGGCAAAAAACCTTTATTTTTCTGCCGAGGATAGGAATTTTGGATGGAAGTGTGTTCTATCAGTGTGTGTTTTGCAAAAATGAGCAAGAAACAGTTCAGCATGTGCTAATCTCATGCCCTTTGGTTTGGAAGGTGTGGACTGGTTTGCTACAGTGGTGGGAGATTCAATGGGTGGTTCCTAGATCAGTGGAGTGTTTGTTACAATGGTGGGATGGTATCAGATTCAAATATCTGAGAGGAGAATTTGGATGGCTTCACCTCTAGTTGCATTGTGGTCCATATGGAAGTATAAACATGAATGCTTGTTCAATGGAATTCAACCAAGGATGGGGGAGTTTCAGGAATCTATCATCATCAAATTAACTATTTGGTTGAAAGCCTCTTTCAAGGAGCACTAGTATTCTATTACTAACATCTTACTCAATTTTTCACAAATTAGAAAATGTAAAGGTGGAAGATTGTGAGGCAATTTTGTAAGATTATGAGTGTATGTTGTTTCTGTTTTGAGTTCGGAATCTCTCTAACTCTCTTTTGGGGGTTTGGGAATGCATATGATTGGTCTAATTTTGGGTGCCAATATAGTTGGGATGCTTAGTTTGGACAATGATGTAATTTTCGCCTAAGCCTTGTTGTAACCATGCTTTATCTTTAATAAAGTTTAGTTGTTTTTGCTGCTAAAAAAAAGAAAGAGTATAAATCGTTTTAATTTATGATAAATTATATTTTTTAACATTAAACTTTCAC
The DNA here is from genome assembly GCF_055761805.1 of Camellia sinensis. Classification (NCBI taxonomy): domain Eukaryota; kingdom Viridiplantae; phylum Streptophyta; class Magnoliopsida; order Ericales; family Theaceae; genus Camellia; species Camellia sinensis. The sequence continues at coordinate 188,841,685 of NC_138961.1, read as the reverse complement.
AGCCAAGGCATTTGACTTATAATACCCTTTAATAGTGTGAGTTCTCAGATTCGACTTCTATAAAGAGGAGTGTGATATCTTTTATGATAATATTTATTTCTCCTTACCAATGGATTAACTTGGGCATGTTTATTCACCTAAAAAAAAAAAAAACTTGATCATGTTTTTCATGGCCCAAGTCCATATCAATCCTAAAGTGAAGTGAACTTGGTCTATATCTTGATTAGCTAGGGGGAAGAGAAGATTGGCTCATCCTTCCATTTTTTATACAATCTTATTAATTGAAAGTATCATATTTTTTTATATCACAATTATTTTTGACTAATGATTAAAAATAATTAGCTTTCTCATAATTCATTTGAAAACTACTGTGATTAGTGGATATACAAAAACAGCCGCCAAGAAAATGTAAACTAAGCTCTTCTTGGCTCACCCGTGATTAGTAGGTACAAAATACAGCTGCCAAGAAAATGTAAATTAAGCTCTTCTTAGCTCACCGACTACATCAGTCTAATAATGTGATAAATTAACAACATTAAGCAGCCTTTCCCCACAAAAAGCCTAACAATTAATATCTAATTTGACACAGTACGTCACTCCCCCACCAGCTCAACCCCCTTTGACATCGAATAACCCTCATTTTTTTATTTTTTTATTTAATGGAGGTAGAGTTTGACTGTTACTGTTTTTAAGTAGCTTTTTTGCTTTTCGTTTTTTAGAAAAAAAAAAAAATTTGATGTGTTTGCTAATTGCTAAAATAGAAAAATTACTTTTTTATGTTGAAAAAAAATTAACAAGTCTTCAAAATTTTTGTTTATTAGTAAAAATTATCATATTATCTTTATAGTGTTGGTGGAGCGAATGTTAACATATGAAGAGTTAACTGATCTTTTAACAATTCTTTTCATATTTCTTATATATATACATATATTATAGTTACAAGAAATTAAAGATTAAGAGACAAATTTAAGAACAAAATTATTTTTTAAGGATAAAACATTTGTGTTGCCAAAAGTATTATTATTTTATTTTTAGTAACAAAATTGGATATTTAGTGATAAATTACTAACCTTTGTCTCAAATAAAAAACTTCTTGGGCATAAAAGTGTTTTTGTTGCAACATTTTCAAAATTTGGTCTTTAAAAATTTTATTTTTGACTTTTCGGAACAATCTTTTAGCAACTGTAGTCATGACAATTAAAATTAGTTCCTAAATATTTTTTTTAAGAAAATTTATACTTTTAAGTTCTATTTGTTTTGACATAAAATATTTGAAAAAGATTTTACTCATTTTCTGTTATTTAGTTGAACAAAAGCAAGTAAAACATTTTTTAAGGAAAATATTTTTGAATTATTTTTTCAAAAATAAATTCCGTAAGTCAATTTTTACAAAGTTGACTCACACACCTTTTCAACATATTTAGCATTTTTAAATAAACATTTCAGCTCACTAAAAAGTCATAAATGACACTTTATTGAATCAAAATTTTCTCTTTTAGGTAATAAAATACTTTTGTTTCAAGTATCAACCAAACACCGAAAAAAAATATTATATGTAAAATCAATTTACAAAAAAAAATTTATGTAAAATATATTACATTAAAACAAACAGGGCCTTAGAGACAAAAAACACTTGGGTACCATTTGGTTAAGTTTTCCAATAATGATTTGAACCAAAAAATTTCAAAACTTATAACCAAACAAAATTTTCAAAACTTATAACCAAACTCTTTTCAAAACTCTATTTTAAAAAAAATAATAATTCAAAAAAAATATTTTTTTATTTCTTTAAAAACATATTTTTATTTTTAAATTTTTTGAAAAAAATATTTTGTTATTTTATAATTATTAATTTGTTTTGATTTAAATGTATATGGGCGATCCAAAATTTTGCAAATTTTTTTTTAAAAAAAATTAAAATTTAAAAAACTATAAAATATTTAAAATAAAATATAAAATATAAAATATTTAAATATTTAAAAAAATAAAAATATTTAAAAAAAAAATACATCGCACAAATGTAGTAAATACAATGCACATTAAAAAAAATTATATTTACAATAAAAAATATTTATCCTAAAAAATAAAATTATGTAAATTTTTAAATATTTAAATATTTTAAAAAAAGAAAACCTAAAACAATTTCAAAATACAATTCAAAACTCAAAACTCTTTTCAAAACTTCTAACCAAACAAATTTTTTCTTTTCAAAACTTATATTTAAAAACTTATTTTTCAAAACATAACTCAAAATTCAAAATTTATTTTAAAAATTAAATCAAACAGAATTAATCTCTGAAACTTTTACATGTCGTAGTACAATAAAGTTACATTTCGGGCAAATTAAACAGACTTGCAAACTTTGGACCTTTGTAACCAAACAAAGACTGAACGCGATGGACTAGAGGTACCAAAGATGTGTTTTTTAAGCTATGTTTGACAGGAAAAATAAATAAATAAATAAAAATAAAAATCCTTGAGACAGATTTTCAATTTTCAAGTTGTTAAATAAACTTAGATATTCAACCTAACTTGTATTTTGCTCATTAAAAACTCATTTGAGATCAATTTATTAGTATATAAACAAACCAAATTCCAATACAATTTTAAGCTCACTAACTTTTCAAATCAAAATTAAACAACTTACTACTCAGCTTGATAAACTTATGTGCATTATAAAAAATCAAGCTAGTTAAGCTTGATTCATGTTTATCTCATTGAAGTTCGTTTAAAATTAACTCATTATGTAAACAAATTAAATTTGAACAAGTTTTGAAATTCATTAAGTTTTCAAATCAAACTTAAATAACATACTACTTGGTGGGTTTAAAGTCCTATCAATCACACAAAAAATAACATACTACTTGGTTGGTTTAAATAACATACTACATGCTATTAGAATTTTAACAAAAAATAATCACTGAATTGGTTGAAATTTATAAGTTTATAATTTTATTTTTAAAAACATAACGCATGTCACTTATGTGCATATTTTTTGTTAAAAAATACTAACAATTGTAATAAATTAGACAAAATTAAGACAGAGTCTAAAATTCAAAATCAAAATCAAACAAAATGAAATTACAAAAACAAAAATATAAGAATCAAAATATAAGAACTACTAAGGTAATTTATTCTGCTTTTTGTGTTCCCCTTTCCTGCAGGATTAATTGGTTTTCGAGTGGTTACGGAAGAGTCAATGGGTTACCAAAGTTAGCTATGGTGGGCAATATATCTAAACTAAATAAATTTAAAATATAATTTATTTTTTTTTAAATATTTAAAAAATTCCCTAAAAAAATCAACATAAACATAGTTGAATTTTACTGATTGATGTCCACCATCCTAATTAGGAATTATAAGTGTTGTTGGCAGTGACAGAGATAGGATTTTAATTTAAATAGGGCAATAACAAAATGTTATGTTTATAATAGTATTTTCATCCTGCCTTACTTTAACCCTAACAAATTTAATTCCCATTTTTAACCAAGACATCGGCTTAGACTATGATGATCGTCTCTAGAAAAAAACAAGTATTTTATTAAGAAATAGAAATTTCATTAAACAAGAAGTAATCTTTTACATATTTGTACATATATTCATCTCAGAAGAAGAAAAAAAATACCAATAAGAATAAATTAATAAACATTATAAAAAAGAATAAGAAATGAACATTTATCGGTAGACTTTATAATATTATAAAAGTGATTTTGTCATAAAATAAACATTTAAATAGTACAAATTATAAAATTATTTAAAAATTTTAAAAAAATATGAGTAGATATTCAAATTTAAAGGAACAAAATGAAAAATAATTTATTAATCTATACTAAAAACATAAATTTTTTGTGCCCGTCCTGGGCCCATGTGCCCATATTCCCTCCGCCACTGGTTGTTGGTTGGATGGAGAGGAAAGTAGTAATTTCAGCAGACAAGTAGAAGTCAACATTTGCTATTATATTATTAGTGCTCATCGATTACGTCACTAAACCCCAACCTCAGAGGATCTGGATCCTTCACTACTGCCTATATAAACCCCATCATCCAAGTATCACTCCTCAAAAACATTTTCCTCTCTCTCTGTGCTTTGTGTATTTTTACTTTATAGTTTTTGAAAAAAAAAACAAAAAAACAAAAAATGGGAAAAACACCAGAGGAAGAACACCCAGTGAAGGCTTTCGGATGGGCAGCCAGAGATGCATCTGGGGTCCTCTCTCCCTTCAAATTCTCTCGAAGGTATCTAACTATCAGTCATTACATATTAAAATTTTATATTTTGAATACTGTTATTTGTCGAAATGATAATATATCGCTCAAACTAATAATACTGTTATTTAAAACTATGACATGCATCGGCACCCAAAATTCTACTAGTCATGCAATGATTGTCATGTTTTTTCTTTTTTCCTTTTCGTTTCTGTTAGTTATAAAATGTTTTGAAATATTAATCCCTACATTTAAAGGAGAACTGTGAATTAGTGGGGAAAAAATTAAATACAAAAATATGGAATGTAAGTGATTTTATGTTTTGAATCAAATGAAATATGATATTATTTGTACCGTAATATAGGATCTACTCACACTTTTATAAATTTATAATTATTTTATAATCTTCTTGTTAATTTATAATTCCTCTTATATATTTATGTGCCACTGGAATTGATATTTCAGGGAAAATGAAGAATATGATGTGACATTGAAAGTACTGTATTGTGGAATTTGTCACTCCGACCTTCACTTCCTCAAGGATGAATGGGGCATGTCTATATATCCTCTTGTCCCCGGGTATGTTTATTGCACCCTCCTCTCTCTCTCTCCATCTCACGCACATACAAATACACAATGCATGATGTTGGAGATATATATATCGAGAAATGTTAGGGATCATGAAATTTTTTTCATAAAAATGATCATGAAAAATTTGTGACCCTTTGATTACCTTGATTAATATGTGGTGCTTTACTGTAAGTGTAATCCAAATGTCACAAATTTTTCATGACCATTTTTATGAAAAACTTTTCATGATACTTAGTATTGCTCTATATGTATCATCCAACTTTTAGAAAAACAGTTCAAAAAAAATAACTTCTAGAAAATCGAGGCAAGATACATTTTCCAACATCTTAATTATACAGTGCCATTTTGGGAACATGGTAAAAAGCCACGTTTTTTGACAAAATGTTCAAAAACGTGACTGCCAAAAAGGCCAGAAAAGCCATTTGGCAAGTGTCAAAAATGCAGCCGTAAAATTACAAATTAGGGCCTATGAAAAAAAATAAAAAAACAAATCTATTATGTTGAGTAAGGATATTTTGGTCATTTTAATTTGATTTGATACCATAAATAAATATTAAACTAAAAAGCAAAAACTCAGCTTTTTACCAACTTCCTAAATCACTTCCAAAAAAAGCCAAAAAGCTTGATAAAAAGCCAAAAGCCAACTTTTTACCAACTTCCCAAAACAACAGTCCACTTTCTATGTATTTTTTTGAATTATATATATTTATTTCTATGCAACTAGTAGTTTTTTTTTTTTTTTCTTCTTCTTTTATTATCTGCATTATTTTGTTGACTTTACTTGCAGATATATTTAATTTCACTTTCTTCTATTATCTCTGTTTGTAAATTCCACTGAACACAAGTTTCACCCTTCACCCAGAGCACACATCAACCCATCGCAAGGAGAGTTTCCAAAGAGATGGAAAGACAATTACTTTTTTAGTAGTTTTTATTTTTATTTTTAAATTTTTATGATAAAGTTGTTGGGGTTGACAAATGTTAAAAAAATTATTTATTTGTTATTCAAAAAGTTTAAGTGGGGCTGCCAATTTTTTTCTTTAATGAACCTTTTTTTGAATGTTTTTTACTAGAAAAGTCTTAAAATAAATCACTAAAGACAAAAGATTTTTTTTTTTTTTTGGTTTTGCTAGTTACCAAATGGGGAATTTTTTTTATAATATCAAAATTTTATAAGATAAAGGACATGTAATATTTTCATAGTAGTTGGGGTCTCTCAACATTTTCACAAAAAAAAAATTTGACATAAAAAATTTTAATTTTTTACAGAAAAATTTCTCTGATATTTTGAATTTATCTAATATGATCACAGAAAAAGTTTATCGAAGGATCTTAACCAATAAAAAAATATATATATTGAATCTCTCCTACTACCCAAAATTGAAAAGAGATGTTTTACTAATTTTTCCTTATCAAATCTGATAAATTTTGTTTAACAAGTTTTTTCCCTCTCAATTAAATGGGCTGAAACCAAACGGTCAAAAACTAGCCTTTTTTATTGAAACAAATAGAACCTAAAAATAGATATTATTTCAATTTCTCACACTGGTAGTTGAAATACAGTATTCAAACTAACATTGATCACATTGAATTCCACATTGCAGCCATGAGATTGTAGGCATAGTGACAAAGGTTGGCAGCAAGGTGCAAAAGGTCAAAGTAGGCGAAAAAGCCGGTGTGGGATGCTTAATTGGATCATGCCATTCGTGTGATGATTGTGCCAACGACCGCGAAAGCTACTGTACTAAACAAATTCTTACCTATAGCACCACTTACTATGATGGAACCACCAACTATGGGGGCTATTCAGACATCATGGTTTGTAACGAGCACTTTGTGATTCGCTTTCCTGACAACCTTCCTCTTGATGCTGGTGCTCCTCTCCTGTGTGCTGGGATCACAGTCTATAGCCCATTGAAGTACTTTGGACTAGACAAACCTGGTATGCATGTGGGTGTGGTTGGACTAGGTGGCCTTGGTCACATGGCTGTCAAATTTGCAAAGGCTTTTGGGGTTAAAGTTACAGTTATTAGTACCTCTCCTAGCAAGGAGAAGGAAGCCATTGAACATCTTGGAGCTGACTCATTCTTGGTCAGCCGTGATGTTGACCAGATGGAGGTAACTCTTTTTTTGTAGTTTGCGGATGAAATTGGCAAAATTAAAGTGCAACAAGTGCGTACTTGGTGAACTATAAGTATAATTAGTCCCCTTTTTTTTTCCCTCTTTTAGTATGTAGTAAAATTTCTCATTTTGGAATTTCGAATGTGTTTAGGCTGCAATTGGCACAATCGATGGTATCATTGATACAGTCTCTGCAGTTCATCCTCTCCTACCATTACTTAACCTCTTAAAATCACACGGAAAGCTCGTTATGGTTGGCGCACCAGAAAAGCCACTTGAGCTACCAGTCTTCCCTTTGATTATGGGTAAGCAAATATTACTTCTTCTTTCAATGGATTAAAGAAAAAAGATCCAAGGCATTTTAGATTTATTTGAAAGAATTACAATCAATATAAATAATTATTTATTACCGTCGTGTATGTATACATTTGTTTCAAGGAAAAATATTGTTGATAAGAAATGGAAAATGACAGGAAGGAAGTTGGTAGCTGGGAGTGCCACTGGAGGTTTGAAGGAAACTCAAGAAATGATTGATTTTGCAGCAAAGCACAACATTACATCGGACATAGAAGTTATTCCAATGGACTATGTGAATACTGCCCTAGAACGTCTAGTGAAAGGCGATGTTAGATACCGATTTGTGATTGACATCGGTAACACATTACATGCTACCTAAAAAGAGGCCCTTCTGGCTAATAATAATTAAACTTTTGTTCCTTTGAGGATGTGTCAAAGCCAACTGTTTTGCAAGTTAAATTGTGTATCTTCTGAGAGAGTCTTCATTCAGAAGTTGATGTATTAAAAGACGTTGTTCAATGGGTGAATAATGTGTGTTATGAGTAATGAATTCAATGAAAAGCTGTCATGTATAATTGTGGAAAGCTCCAATTTTTAGCACCGACTTGAATTGCGTTGTGTTGAAATTTAAAATAAGATAAAAGAAAATATCTTATCTATTTGAAATAAGTTAAAATGTGTTTTTTTTTCTTCTATTTCTTGGGTGTAAAAAACTAGTTACATAGTCATAGATTACCTTTGACTAATGGAGAAGAACAGACCTAACAAAAAAAATATGAAATTATTTTTTTACCCCAATATTTTTATTTAAATGAACAATAATAGTCCAACACCACATCTACAAGCTCAATAATCAACACGAGAAATAGCTCATAATGAAAAAAAAATAATCAACTAAAAACAATGAATAACCCAAAATGAGAAATAAATAATCGATCTTTACCTTTAATTAATAAAAAGAAACTCCTAACCTCCCAGTTAAAATTTTATATGACTGACTAACTGAACTATCTTTGTTGATTGATTTTCGGAATTTGTCTTGGTATAAAATGTGTGAATTGTGATTAATTTCCAGTCTTCTAGCACTGGGGATTGCATGAGACTAAAATGGGGCCAATAAAGTTTTGGAACATCTAATGGAAAAATAGAGAAAGTATGTTGCCTACTCAGTCCTGCAACACGCATATACACTCAAAATCCAAATATAAATCTCTGCTCTACCAGTGTAACCCTAGTCAAGATTAATTGATGCCTTTAACAAGGTCAAGATTGTTCACGAGTCAAAGCCCGTTTGTTAATGAGCGAAACTCAATTTTTTTACTACCTACTAAATTATTCCAACGGATTCATGTTAGTGATTATAAATTCTGAACATACTCCAAAATGTAATTTAATTCATTACCATCATATATTCGCTTTACGCCACTTTCTTGAGCTCAACTTTCAAGTGTTCTGTTTTGACAAGTTTATAATCTTTTTATGGAATTCATCTTAACCTCTACATACAATAAATGGAAGGTGATCCATAATCCAATCTAAGAAGACGAAACAAATTAAAATGCAAAGCAATACTCCATAAATCTCAAAAAAAAAAAAATAGTAGAATAAACTCACCAAAATAAATACTTGCTTAACATTGCCCTTTGTCATACGGCTGACAAAAAAAGGGCGGTGAGTAGCTTTTTTCTCATGAGTCCCTTCCCACATTGACAATTCGTGTTCACCGTCCTCTGCTTCAAATAAATAAATACATAAAATTGATGTCCTCAAACTATTTCTCATGATTTTATATTATTCACCTTAATTTATTCTTCATTTTTCCTAATTCACAAGATTCAAAAAAAGAAAAAAAGAACTATATAGTTCAAGCTATTACCATTCTTTCTGTCTAGCTTTTGACCCAGTGTTCATCCTCCTCTTTGGCGCACCTTCAAAAGCTTCGTGTGAAGAAGCATTTTCTTGCAATTTCACTCTCTTCTTTCCCTTATTTTTAACAAAGTTACTAATGTCTTGAGTACATTTTGCATGAAATGCAGCTTCTTTCTCACATGCACTTCTGTCGAACACCGTCACAATGAAATCAAAATCACCGTTGTATTTGAAAACAAAGAAATCTCCATATTCTGCAAAGTGATCTTTCGCAAATGCAAACCATCCTTAGTGAAAAAATAGACCATCTTTTTTCTGAATAAAATTAACTAGCCAAGTATTCCCACTTGGACCAGTCAAGAAAACCAACCTTGATGTCTTGCCTTTCAAGTGGTTAACAAATCCTAAAGGAACATGCTTCAGTGAAAGTAATGAATTTTAGTCAACAACTCAATGGCCATAAAATAACAGAAGATCAGTCCATCAAATATTTCATTTAACAAGATTGTGAAGAAAAAAGAAAAATAAAAAGAAAAGAAATGACACTTACAATTTCAATCTTAAATACAAATTATGCACAGGGCTGGCCCTGGGCTAAGGCGAGTAAGGCCTGTGCCTAGAGCCCCCAAAATTTGGCCCAAAATAGGGCCCCAAATTTTGAAGATCCATTATACTATCAAGTTTTAAATAAAGTCCAATTATTGTTAGAAGCCCTCAAAAACAAAACAACCCACTAAAATAGAAGCCCTTCAAAATAAAACAGCCCACTATAAAAGGCCCAAATAAAAATATGTAGCAGGCCTATATTAAAAACAAATAAAAAAATTAGTCTAATTGAAAAAACAAAGGGCCCAAATTTACTCAAGCAAACTTGAGTGGCCACTAGCAAATTTTTTTTTTTTTTTGGGCGTATGTACAAGGGGCCCAAATTTATAAGCTCGCCTAGGGCCCCTGAATTTTCAGGGCCGGCCCTGATTATGCAAATGTGAAAACAAAACAAAACATAACATGGTTGAAAGCTATAAAAGATGGGACAAACGTTTTGAGCACAAGTCATGTAAAAATAACAGATTATGAGAAATTTAAAGCAAAATTCAAATGATCATTACAAATTTATGATCCATTTTCCAATTTATGTCAAAAGCAAAAACACGAAACGAAAAACGAAAAAGCCAAAAAGCATAAAAGAGCTGCAAATATCATAGCTTCTATGATTGAAATTTGAACATTTATATCAATACAAGACATCGAAAAGTACTAGTTATTGAACATAAAAATTAAAATTTTATTAATACAGGATAAATCTCAACCTAAGAAAATTAATAGCAGAGTAGTATGAATATATATGATTACCAGACATTCGGAGTCGACATGAGGAAGAAACACCTTAAAGAAGTGAGGCTGTCTCGCACCCAATTTGTCGTCTTTGATCACAAGCGGTGCCATTTGTTTGTTTGTTTGTATAAACCTCTTCATCCAAAGAATACAAACCATTACAAGGACCCCAAAAAAAAATTACTATATTTTTTATTTTTGGTTGGAATTACACATAGTTTTAAATATGAGCAGATACTTTTATATTTTTGCTCTTCCAATATCAATACACCCCAATGTATTGATGAAAATGAAAATCACATGTATGTATATTGACTCATTCACGATTTGTATGGATTTAAATTATAGATATTGCTACTTCACGGTTGATATAGTCAATTTAACTGCTATAAAATTCCTTTTTGCATATATATATTGTTTGATATTTTAATACCATTATATTTTTGACCGATACGAATTTGTTTTCCATGATCATTTTTTAGAACTTTGGAATTAACACTATAGGAAGGGGGAAAAATACATAATATAAAGTGTTAATTATACTAAGTTTCTCTTAACTATTAGCGAATATCAGTATAATTTGATTATTTAATTATAAAAATGAATCACTTCCATCCTTCCAAAGGATGACAATTGTACAAATTTTATAATTGAGTGATCAAAATACAAGTTCATGGAATAAAATGATATTTGCTAATAGTTAAGAGGAATTTAGCGTAATTAACCCTAATATTAAAGCACTCACAAGCACAAACACAAACACAAAATACACCCAACCACACACAAAACACACACATATTGAAACACTAAAACCTCTAAATAAACCCAAAGAAAAACAAAACAAAAAAAAAAAAGACTAGAAACCCAAAACAAGCAAACAAAAATGAGCAGAGCATGAGAAAGAAGCAAAGATAGGAATCACAAAGTGTGAATAAGTAATTTACAAAGAACATGTACTTACTTGATTGATCGTGAAATTGAAAATTGGGTCTTTTGTATGGTTTATATGTGAATGTGTTTTCACTTATTCGATCAATAATAAGAATAGAAAACCCCTTTCGGGTTCTCGGTTTTGTGCAGCAATTTTTTAGGTCTTATTATAATTACTAAGATTTTATTTATTTATTTATTTATTCTTTTGTGAGATTTGGTTTGGAATTGAGTATTGACGCGCGCACACATAGGATTATATGAATGGTAACAAACAACGTAGATTATAGATATGTTTCACTCCAAAACCGTAGCTTCCTTGTCTGTAGAAATTTTGGCCATCAATTTTGTTTTTAATTGCAATTAAGTGGGAAAAAAATGCAAATCAGTTACAGAATAAAAAATAGTTAGAAAAGATATGGAAGCTTAAAAGACAAGGGAAAATTATCAAGAAATCCCATTTGAGAGAGTTTTGGATTAAGAGATCGCTATTTTTTTTTTAGTACTCTCACCAATCCTATTTGTATGGTAATGTTTACCAGCAAATCCCGTACATTGTTGGGGTGTGGATTTTGTTACTTTTTTACCCATGTATTGTATGTAGCGTGTTTGGTAACAATACAGAAACACCACATCAATCACATCAATAACATTAACCATCCCACACCCATTACCCCCACACCACACAACCCCCAACAATCTACACAAACCATTCACACAACACCTGCCACACAAAAACAAAAACTAACCACACCAGCTCCCCACATCTGAATAAACAGAACCTATACCGGAAAAAAAAAAAAAAAAAAAAAACAAACACACTAGTTACCCCCAGACATCACCAACCACAACCCCCAACCCCCCCAACAGACACCCACATCATCACAACCCCCCAACACACGAGTCCGGATCGTCTGCCGTGGTTTCCTGCAATGGCTCTTGTGACGGTCCAAAATGACATCGTTTTGAATATTTTTTTTTCTTCTTCTTCCTTCTTCTTTTGCTTTTGAGCCTCTTTTTCTTCTCTCTTAGCTCTCAAATCAGAGACAACGGCAACGACCACGAGCCCCTCCCAGTGCCAGCGACGATGGTGCAACGAGAGAACAACGATGGCCCTTTGAATCACATCTGTTAACAAGCCCTTTGATCCATGAAACTAGAGACTTGAAATTTGTCAACAAGCCATATTGGGCAAATGCTCTAGATCCATGAAACTGTCAAGTTCCTCAACCTCTTCCTCTCTCTCTCCATGGAAAGAAATCACGTCTATTAAGTTCAACACAGTGGTTGTGGTTGTGCGTTTGATTTGTTTGATTTTCAACATAGTTTTCATATCTAAAAACATACCCATTCATTATAAACAAAAATCCAGATTCATGAGGGCTTATCGAGCGATTCAAGCTTATCAAACTCATCGATCATGCACCGAACATCGTCATCCGAAGTGATCAACACCAGAGGGGCTTCATCGTCGTCGATTGGGAGTTAGTTAAGATCCGTAGATTCGAAATCTTCGATTAGAGCCTTGTTGGTAGTTTTGTATGTTGTTTTGGACACTTTGAGAACATTCCCCTTGTTCTTCTTCCTTATTCCCACACATCATCTCTCTCTCTCTCTCTTTCTCTCTCTCTCTCTATATATATATTTATATTTGAATGAATCTACAAAACAAGGTTGGACTTGAAGGGCTTTAGGGTTATTCCCTAATCATATAATCGCTCTTTCATATAAAGATGAAAAGGGTGTGAGAATATAAAGACAACCAACAACCAAGGATCAAGAAACTAAGGAAGAAACATAAACGGAAGTAAAGACAGACATTTTCTTTGGGGAGCTTCTATCTACACACACCAAATCCCCTCTATACACACACTTAATGATATTTAATTTTATTACAATTATATCCCTAAGTGAAATTACTATTTTAGACATCATACCCAATTCAAAACGTCTCAATGCACACATCCATCCAAACTTCACATCTGTCGAAGCTCCAAGTTTGTAGCTTCTTCCATTGAGCTAGAAGTGAAAGCACTCATTCACTCATTCGTAGCTTCTTCCAAGTTCGTAGCTTCTTCCATTAAGCTCCAAGTTCGTAGCTTCTCAATGCACTCATTCATCATACATTAAGCTAGAAGGGAAAGCATCAACCTTCCTCATTCGTAGCTTCTTCCTCATTCATCATTGTTATGGAGGATTTGTCTTCTGAAAATCAGCAAATAAATGTTCATGAGAAACATAGCGAAGGAAATGTGAGTTTCTCTTGTTTTTTTTTTTTCAGCGTCGTTCGGATAACCAGAGTCGAATTATATTATTTTGTTCGGAAATCTACTACCGAAATAAGTATTTAATTTCGGAAGTTGTTGTCCGAAATAAGTATTTAATTTCGGAAGTTGTTGTCCGAAATAAGTTAACTTTTACAGCATTCAACTTCCGAAATTTTAAAATGAATTCGGACAACTACTTCCGAATGAAGTAAAAAAAAAAAAATTCCCATTTTATATTCCAAATTTGCAAACTGCATACCAAATTTACAGTTTCGAATTGCAAACTAATCTTTATAATGCCATTAAAAATTTGTAATGATATACAAAACATGTAGGAATATGTGTCAACTCAAGGAAGTCAGGTTTGCGCGGATTTTGTGTTGGATTACACTACTCAATTCACAACTAAACTGGATCACGACCTCGACCACGACCTTGACCTCGTCCTCGCCCACGCCCTCGTTCCCGTTCATGGTCAACATCCAATTCACGACGTCGTCTATTTGAAGCAGTAGGTGGGACTCGTTGTTGACATTCAGAATCCATATTATTTGCAAAAAAATAATATATTTAATGACTATACAATTGAAACAAGGGAGCTTCTATTTGCACACACCCATTCCCCTCTTTACACATCTTTTTCAATAAATAATTGGTTCGGAAGTAGAATTCTAAAAATAAACAATTGGTTCTAAATTAGCATTCCGCAAATAAACAACTTGTTCGAAAGTAAAGTTTCAAATTTTTTTTTATTTTTTCCACATTCAACTTCCGAATGTGTTTATTTAATGTCTATAATAGTAATTTCACTTGAAAATAAAATTATAATAAAAATAATTTTTATTAAGTGTGTGTAAAGTGGGGAATGGGGATGTGGAAATAGAAGCTCCCTTGAAACAAGAATATACAAAAGAATGGGGGGGAAAAAAAACTGTTCGGAAGTTAAAAACCAAAACTACATATTCTGTTCGGAAGTTGAAAACCGAAACACAAACTTAATTTCGGAAGTTGAGTGTTGTCCAAATTCAAAATTTTCAGAAGTTGACTGTCGAAACAATGAAAAATTTTCGAAAATCTACTGTTGAAATTAATGATTATTTTCGGATTTCTACGTCCGAACAAATTGTTTACTTTCGGAAAACCAATTCCAAACAACTTGTTCATTTTGAAAATGGTTTAATACAAAACTCTACATTACAAATTCAAATAGGAATAAGGATTGCAAAGTAAACTAAACTAACCTAACTACGAATGAGATTGAAAATGTGCTAGAATTCAATGCTTCTTTGGGGATGAAAATGTGCTGGAAAACCGAAACTTCTTGATGGATGCAGCTTTGGGGATGAAAGCTGTGTGAAGCAGGGAGTTATAGGGAGAGATGGGTAATGTGTGAAAAAGGGTAATGTAAGAGATGCAGCGCAGCTTCAATGGGTGTATTTGCACCGTTGGTAGAGCAATGTGAGAGATGCAACTTCAATGGGTGTGCACCGTTGGGAGAGCTGGGTTTGAGGGTCTGGGGTGTGTGTGTGTGTGTGTGTGTGTGTGAGGGTAGATGTGGAATGAAATGTGTGTGTAGTAAGTAAAATAATTAGGAATTAATTTTTTTGGTGTGTGTAGTGAGAAGGATGTGCAAAGAGGGGATTTGGTGTGTGTAAATAAAAGCTCCATTTTCTTTGATTTGTGATGAAGAGTATTGGCTATTTGGCCCCTTCTCTCTCTCCCAACACACACACATCATCACAACAGCCCCAACACACACCCACATTATCAGAACGGGATATCAAATGCCGTTCACATTGCAATCCACACCACCAAATCACCCCCAACAAATCTACCAACAAGATTGCCTCATTTATCAGCCCCAACCAAATGTGGTACACCGACAAACACCCCCAACCCAAAAACAATTGATTTCCTAACAATTTTCCTAAATTACCTACTCGTCATCATTGGTTTGGCCTTAGGCCCCAATCACGACGCCTGGAGGGGTTGATGACTACTCGTGCAATAGAAGATGGATAGTTTTCGACCAACATTAGCAAGTGATGGTTTTCTAAACCTTCTACCGCATCACTATGTTTATCAAACGGTGTTCACTATGTGGAGCGTATCATCAGTTTTGAATACAAGTTGGGTTTACCCGATAAAATTTCTGCCATAAACAAAAAAACTGGCCAAAAACTGGGCTTCGATGTAGTGATGTGGTTGGACCAATCCAACGTACCAACGCAAAAAAGTCTATAGGATACTTTTCCAAAACGTGGCAAGCCCACCATTTGCACAATCTAAACAAATCAACATTAAATTTATTAACTATAGGCAAAAACGTAATACAACCAAAAATGGGACTTCTGAGATCATCATAAAACAATTGGGACTGAATGGTTTACAATTCATTCATATGGGATTTATAGGTCAATTCCCCAAAAGACAATTGCAAGCCATAAAAATTAGGCTAATTCTATTTACACATTACAATTCACACTATTTGTGTCACAACCCCAAATGGAGCTTTAAATGGAAATTCCATTAAATTAAACCATTAAGTCCATTAAAGCAGTGCATAAGTAGGTATGAAATAAAACATGCAATTTTCATTGCTTAACTTTTAAATAATTTACATCATGTACATAAATTGGAATTAGGGATGGACAATTAGTTAGAGCAGCGGGTGCTGTAGCGGAACTGATTGCAAAAGAGGGGAAATCGGCCACATTAAAATTACCTTATGCGCGGGTTGCGCAACAACAACTGCTATGCAGCGAAATGGGCCCATTTTAATTATCCGAACCGTTCATATTATAAAATACATCAAGTAGAATATGCCTGTAAAAAATCAAGTTAATCAGATATCGTTTACTCATTCATCCACTCACATTTATATTTATTTTAATACTTTAAATCACAATTATTTTTTATTTTTGTAGATACAAATATGAGTGGATGAATAGGTAAAAGATATCCGATTAACTTAATTTTTTACAAGCATGTTCTACTTAATGTATTCTAAAATATGAATGGTTCGGATTATCGAAATGAGTCCCGAAATTGGCTCATTTTGCGGCACAGCAGTTACTGCTGTGCAACCCGCGCAACAGCATCCCCAATTCCACATAAATAACAAAAAATATAAATATTTACAATCACAAGTATAAAAACCCATTAACTATTACATAACTCGTCAAAAACTCATCTCTTAAAAGTACAAAGTATCAAAAAGTTAACAAACAAAAAACTCTTCAAAAACCACTCCTCCAAAGTGAGTCTCTATTGTTGCTCCTCGTACTAATCGCATACATACATATAAGGGTGCAGGGTCAGTCAAAGCCTAGTAAATAATATCAGAGTAAAGTGATAAATGAATGAATTCTAAAAACATTCGAAGATTTCTAATAAGAATACTCTATATTAAAACATGATAATATGGTACATCCATTAGAGCGAAGCAAAACAACGCATTCTCTGTTGTCAAAGGGAGATCTCAATAACAGCCATAGTATGAAAATAAACATCCTCCAATGGTTAGGACTCACTAAGGATGCCACTAATAGATTCATCAAAATATAGAACATTCATTCATTCGGAAAGAAAATAAAGATTTCACAAAATGTGACATATTATCAAGGTTTCAAAACTAATTTTCGAACATTACTTTACAATAATATTACTTACAAATGACTCATGCTTGAAGTTATTCCTTATAGTCTCGACCTACACAACAAGAATATAAGTATTGATAAAACAAAAGTAAAACAATTAGACTATCTTAACCTAGTTTTTCTTCTCTAACTAAACATGATTTAAGGCAGTTTCTAATTATGTTTCATTTTTGTTTAGGTTCAAAACATGTATAAGGGTGTTCGATGGGTCAAAAGAAACGAAAAGAACTCAAAACAATCAAATGTCCTGTTTGGCCACTCTTGTGCACTAGAATTAGGCCGCACGAACGAAGGGTCAAGCATAATGTACTCAAGGTTCGTCGCACGTGCGCAACCTTGGCCGCTCGCACGATAGCTTGGGTCACACAGGTGGTGGCTCAAGTTAGGGTGGATTGGGTTTTGCACGCTCATGTGGTCGATGGTGGCCACTCGAAGCGCCCGACGAGCAAAAATTTAGGCTGAAGGTGTTCTTCGAGTTCTTAAGGTTCCTAACTTCAATTTCTTCACCTAAAAGCCTCAAAACATGATATATGATGTACTAAAACATAAATAAATGATGCATGATTCATAGAAACTCATTTGTATGCAAGGATTTCAAGATTAAATAACCAAAAATAAGATTTTATCCAAGAACTCTTTAACTTTGTTCCTTTTCAAACTTCCCTCATTTTCTTCATTCAAATCTTTCAAAACATGACGTTTGAGGCTTTAAAACATGAATAAATGGTTATGAGTTTTGTAGAAAAACATTCATATGCAATGAATTCAATGCTAGAGCAAATCAAAACATTATTTTCTTGCAAATTCTTCCATCCTATTTCCTTTTCCCAAAACTTTCATCAAAACTCTAACTTTAATCCTTCAAAATCTATCTTAAATGATTTTCTAACTAGATTATAACAATACATGAAAGGGGGTTGAATTCCTTATCCTTAGTTTCTAGATTGAAAGCTTGAATTCATTTTTGATCTTTCTTTGTTGATTTCCTCTATTTTCTGCTTCAAGAACACTGAACTTCTCCAACTATCAAGAATTCTCTCCAAGTCTCTCTAAACTGCTCTTTTATTGTAGAAATTGGTTAGCTTAAGTCACTAATTGTCCCATTAGCTTAATTAACCAAATTTAGGTCTAATTAACCACACTTAATTCTTAATCTTCATTAATCTAATTAATACTACTTAGATTTTAATTAATCCTACTTGAGTTTTGCTAATCCTGCTTAATTTTTAATTAAGTACTCATTAGATTCTACTCGTTAGACTAAGACTATTAAGCTCCTCACTTAAGGTTTTCTAAGTCATCTAATTGTTCAATTCTCAAGTTCAAGATAGATTTCCCTAACTACATTGTCTTCCTAATTCTCAAGCCAAAGTTGCACATTCTAATTATTGTAGGTTTCTTAGGTTTTCTCTCAAGTACATGCTTTCTAAGGCTTCCATCAAAGGCATTTCTATTCTTATTCAATAATCCTTAGTCCTCTTCTAAACTAGCACATCACATATTCAACACAAGATAACATAATCAAATTCTTAATATGAATCAATGTATGAATGCAATGCATGACTAAGTTGTCACAATTTGTGTCATTTGGATGAACTTTCAAATAAAAAAAAATGTTTGGATAGAAATTTCCGAATAATACAAATTGTCTATATTGAGAGAAAGTGTCTGTATTGGGATTATGGTGCAGTAGTGAAAAATATTAGATCCTTGGCAGATAGAGCTTGTATGTCCTCCCATAGTAGCTAATATTGGACGCTCGTGTATGCTTAAATGAGGTTTTGCCATTGAATTGGGTTTCTTGCCTCCCAATGGCTCTTGTTAATACTCTTTCGTTCAATTCTAAGTAATTGGAGTTGTTTCGATCAAAACAAAACAAAACAAAACAAAACAAAAAAGAGAAGAAAAAGAGAGAAAGTGTCCTGTTAAAATAGAATTAATATAAAATCTGGTAATGGAAATTTGGAGAAAAATACCCCGTCTATTCCTTTCTTCCTCGTCTCTATTTCTTTTCACTTAGCAACTCTAGTCACCTCACCAGTAACTCACCATTAGCTACCATTGCCATACCCTCCCCTGCTATCTCCAGCCCCTCCACTTTTGCCTCCTACCATGGTTACCACTACAACCACTCTTTCCACCACCCCCTTCACTCCTCGCTAGTCTAATCCCTTCCCACCCAACCCAACCCAACAATCTCATCTCCACCTTAATCCCTATTGCAACCCCACACCCCTTCCTTGCTACTGCAAGACGTGCTTGGTTCTAATGTAATGTCACTTTGTGCTCAATGCAAATGTCGCACTTGTCACTTGCACCATAAGGTTGGAGAGGAGCTGGGGATGGCAGGGAATGAATTAAGGATGATGGAAGAAGGTATGACAGTGCTGGCTAGTGGCGGGTGGTCAAGGACCTAAGATAGGGCAAAGAAGAGGGAAGATGAGGGGTAATTTTATCAAAGTTGCTCATTCCATATCCTTACAATTAATTTTCAAGATTACATTCCTTATGTAACTTTGAGAAATATGACACTAATTTGCAATTATTTGTTTGCTATTTTCTGCAGGGGAAATGCATGGAAATCCCCATGAATCCAAAAGGGGGCAGACCAAAGAAGCTGAAAAATTCGCAAACCGAACTGATCCAAACCAATCTAGTTGATTTGGTTTATTTTTTTAATTCGCCGTTCGGTCCTAGTTTGAAAAATTGAAAAACCAGTCTCCGCGGATTGATTTTGGATTGAGATCTACGTTTCCAAATTGTAACTGAGCCGGACCGTGTAACTTAAACCATATATATTTATTTGCTATATATTATGTTTGTTTAAGTTAATGGTGAAACAATCTGTATGTTTATGTTTTAAAAGTTTATGAGATTAATGTTGAACAATGTGTGCTTAATGATATGTTTTTTGCTTAACTAGTAAATATTATGAGAATTGTTTGTTTAATGGACAAATAATTTGAGAGGGGAGATTTGCGCCGTTAGTACAGCCGAGCTAAGATAGGGCGGGTCGTGACAGACCTCACGGCGCCGTGCTATTTCCTCTACTGAGACGGCCGGTGGGTCTGTTTTGCTCGGTCAAAAGATCGGCTGACCGGGCAAGAACTAAGCCTGGCCGAGCTGCGACTAGCAAACATTTGGCAGGGCACACAGCCAAGTGGCGAGACCGGGCTACGGGTAGCTCGGGCTAAACTATGGACAAGTGAGGGATGGCACGTCTCTGACCGGTTAGCCGAGATGGGCAGATTCCAGATAACCTCGGATGAAGGTAGAACGGACGGAGGCCAGCATGCCTCGCGACCGGTATGCCACGATAAACCGGTCAATACTAGCCCGGCCCATGAGCATCACCCCACTGCCGTAGTCCGGTGGGGCATAGCTCGGTTGAGTACCTGTGGTGACAGTTCTTCGCAAGAGATAGGCCGGTCGTGGTACTCCGGCCAGGTGTGCCACCTGGGCCAATGGCGCAAAGGAGAGGACATCTGCTCCACGCACGCCTCAATACCGTTGGACAGTTCTGCGTGTACTGGTAGAAGGACTAAGCCTTTACACGTGTAAGGTGGTGGGAGGCGAGCACTGCCACCTGTCCAAGGAAGGACAGCAGAGGCAGTGCGCGCGCAATCTTGAGGCTGCATGGCTAGCCTAGAAGTATGGTGGAAGACGAACGTTAGAGGTATGCAACTTCTCCCCCAAAAGAAAATACTCTCTCTCTATCTATCTTCTCCTTCCTCAAGTGGACTGACTTGATCGTCGGAGGGTCTATCCGGCACACCACCGCCGGGCAACTCACCATTTCTGTGTTGCCAGGTAGACGCCGTCAAGAGAAGCTTGGAGCACAAGGAGTACGGAAAGCAGAGGATATTTCGCCCCCGTACAATTGGCGCCGTCTGTGGGAAGTCTTTGATACTCAACCCTTGTTCTTAGAGCTTCTTCAACCATTTCCATGGCCAACAACGGCGAAGCCCCACTGTCCGTCGTCGATGGCGTCACACCTGAGTACGTCCGCTTGAGAGAAGGTCCTCCGAATATTCCAGCCATGGCGGGCCTAGAGACCCCTTCGCAAGATGCGCGAGACAAACGCGGGAGGAGTACTGATCGCTCGCCGAGTCCGGAGAGCCGCAGACGCCAGGGGGAGTCCCATGCGCAGCGCCTGGAGCACAAACTCAAGGACTAAGACGCCCTCATTCGCAAGATGGCGGCGGAGATGGAGCTGCTGAAATGCCAGATTAAAGGGAAGGGTGTTGCTGGAGAGGGCAACCTCAGTGAGCGCACCCTGTCCCCTCGTAGTAACAGTCGTCGCCAGGGGAGGACTCACTCTCTCTCCATCACCAGGAACTATGGGGCTGGGGATTCCGACCTAAGAGAGGGCAGGACCCTCTCTCGCGACAGCACCTACCGCCCCTCACGCCCGACGCCGACGTCGGGATCCTCTTTCTCCACACGTTCCAGGGACTTGAGGGATGTATTGGAGGAGAGGGAGCGCCTTCGGGAGGCTCGGAGAGTGCCGGCATTGCAGAGGTTAAGCGCTCCAGTTCATTGTAGTGAGGAAGTGGCGATGCCAGCCCCCAAAGTGATGGCCCCTGCGCTGGTGGACAAAGAGCTGGCACGACTTACAGCCACGCCGCTGTCTCCAGAGATTGAGGGTACGCCACTCCTTGTCGGATTCCACCAGCCAAAGTTCACTCTGTACGACGGCAAGACGGATCCGTACATGCATGTGAGCCATTACCGGCAAGTAATGGCTGGACACCGGAGCAATGACGCCTTGATGTGCCTCATATTCCCAGCAAGCTTGGGAGAGCTGGGTTTGAAATGGTTCGAAAGGCTCCCGGAGGGGAGTATTGAGGGGTGGCAGCAACTAGCAGAAGCCTTCGTCACCAGATTCAAAACCAACACACGAACGCCGAAGGAAGTCGACCATCTCCTGGGCGTCAAGATGGAGTCTGGGTGTTCGTTGAAGGCATACAATGCGAAATACTGGGAAACTTACAATGAGATCCTCGACTGCCCCACCAATCTGGCGATCACTCAATACAAACGGGGTCTCCCAGTCGGACATAGGTTGCGAGATTCACTCACGATGCATCAACCCACAACCATGGAGTCATTGATGCAGCGGATCAACGAGCACATTCGCGTGGAGGATGATGCCGCCTCCGCGACCGAGAAGGCTAATCCGGTCGCGGCGGACAGAAGGGTGACGGGGCTAGTTCACTCGGTTGGGCAAGAGGATAACCACCCAAACAACCGGTCAAAAGATCAGCGCCACGGATCAAACCGTGATGACAGAAACAAGGGCCGCCGAAACGACCAGGCTGACACTCCCCGTGATGCAGCGAAGGATGCCAAAAGAAAATTGAATGCACGGACTAGAATCACCACGGTCTTTAAAATCCCCATCTACCGCATTTTGAGCGAGATTTGAGGTGAACCCTTCGTCCGTTGGCCGGCCAAGTTAGGGGCTACGCAGAGGGGCTTCAATCCAAAATATCGCTACACCTTTCATGAAGAACGAGGGCACCGAACAGAGGACTGCTTGCCGCTCAAACAACACTTAAAAGAGTTAGTGGCCGCGGGGCATCTTGACCAATACATAGATGGGGGCATCAAGGCCATGCCAGCAGACCAAGCCGAGCCGAACGGCCTGGCCGCTCTAGAGGTGCCTCCGCAAGGTGTAATCAACGTCATCCACGGCATCATTGAACCGGCCAGGGTCTGCGAACTGAGAGGGATGATCAAGAAGGCCGAGCACATGAGGGAAGTGCTCTATGTTCAGCCCGCTGTGAAGAAGGGAAAGACCGAAGAGAGGGACATCCTTTCATTCTCAACCAAGGACTTGGAAAGAGTTCAGATGCCGCACAATGATGCTTTAGTAGTCACTCTTCGCGTCAAAGTAGAGGATCTTGATCGACCAGGGGAGTTCGGTAGAAATTATGTATTATGACGCGTTTAAACAAATGAAGTTGGAAGACAAGGACTTGGCCCCCGCAACGTCCCCTTTGGTCGGCTTCAACTCACAGCCAGAATGGCCAATCGGAAAGATTATTTTGCCGGTCAAAGCGGGATCGGTCGTAAAGCAAGTACAGTTCTGGGTGCTCAAAGTTCCATCGACTTACAACTTGATCTTAGGCAGGGGTTGGCTGCACGCCATGCAAGCAGTTGCTTCGACCTTCCACCAAGTCATGCGCTTTCCGGCACCAAGCGGACAAATAAAGGAAGTTTGGGGGGACCAGGTGATGGCGAAACAATGCTTCGTTGCGGTAAATGGCAACCGAGCAGCCAAAGGGTTCGTCCAAATGATTGAAGGGCCCGAGGGTAAAGAGGTCCTTGAAGACGTAGGAAGAAAGGCCGAGGAAAAGTCGGTCGAAGATTTGGTGGAAGTGCGCATTGACGAGAACGATCCAACTAAATTCTTCCTCTTGGGATCGTCCTTGTCTAGCGCCGAGCGGATGGATTATGTCAACTTCTTGGTTTCCAATTTGGAGGCCTTTGCCTGGACGCCTTACGACATGCCTGGCATTGACCCGAGCTTCATTTGTCATCAATTGAATGTCTTCCCCAATGCACGGCCAGTCATTCAAAGGACGCGCCGCTCAGCCTTGCACCATACTGAAGTGGTGGCAGAAGAAGTAAAGAATTTGTTGGAAGCTGGGGCCATAGAGGAGGTGCAATACCCTCCGTGGATATCCAACACGGTGGTTGTTCCGAAGAAGAATGGCAAGTGTTGAGTCTGCGTTGACTACAAGACTGTCAACCGAGCTTGCCCCAAGGATGGCTTTCCCCTCCCACGAATTGACCAGCTGGTGGACTTAACCGCTAGCCATCAGAGGTTTAGCTTCATGGACGCATATCGCGGCTACCACCAGATAGCCATGTATAAACCGGATAGAGAGATCACATCGTTCACAACCCCCAAAGGCTTATATTGCTACAAAGTCATGCCGTTTGGACTAAAGAACGCCGGGGCGACTTTTTAGAGGATGGTAACGAAGATGTTCGCTCCTCTTCTGGGCCAAACAATGGAGGCCTATATCGACGACATGGTGGTGAAGAGTAGGGAGAAGTCCCAACACCTCGCCGACCTAGCAGAAATGTTTGTCATCCTAAAGCGCCACAAGCTTCGTCTAAACGCCTCCAAATGCACCTTCGGAGTTGGCACTGGGAAGTTCTTGGGTTTTCTGGTTACGAACTGGGGAATCGAGGCCGACCCCTCACAAATCAAGGCTATACAAGACCTAGAGCGTCCCAACTCCACAAAGGACGTACAACATCTTGCCGGGATAGCAGCCGCGTTGAACAGATTTATCAGCCTGTCTTCTGATCGTTGCAGGCCCTTCTTTAAAACTCTGAAGTCCAAGTTCTTCTGGGATGACAAGTGCGACCGCGCACTAGCAGACCTGAAAGCATATCTCTCCTCAGCCCCTATTTTGGTCACACCTCAGCCGGACGAAGAGTTGTACCTCTACTTAGCTGTCTCTCAACACACAGTCAACGCGATATTGGTGCGTACTGAAGGCATCCAGCACCTACCGATCTTCTATGTAAGCAAGACTCTTCTCCCAGCCGAAACGAGATATCTTCCCTTGGAAAAATTGGCCCTGGCCCTAATGATGGCGTCAAAAAAGCTGACACACTATTTTCATGCCCATACAATAGTTGTGTTAACCGAGTTCCCGCTTAAAGTGCTTTTTGAAAAGGCAGACTTCACTAGGAGAATTTTGAAATGGGCCGTGGAATTAGGACAATATGACATCAAGTTCCGACCGCGCACCGCAATCAAGGCTTAAGCACTTGCCGACTTTGTGGCGGAATTTGCCCCTGGGATGCATCCAGTATGCCCGGTTGATTTGGTTGGTGCAGATTTAGCACAGCCCATGGTTCTGGCAACAGAAACGAGTGTTGGTTCGCAAGTAGGAAAAGGGACGAGCACGACCGGACTAACAAAGTCCGACGATGATGAACCCAACCAAGACAAGGAAAGGGACCAGAATGAACCGATCAGAGACTTGGAATTAAGAAGCTCCCAGAACCCCTCTGATTGCTGGAAGCTGTTTATTGGCGAGATGTGGAGGCTCTTTGTTGATGGGGCATCCAACAAACATGGGGCCAGGCTGGGCATCGTGCTGAACTCACCGGACGGGCTAATCATCGAGCAGGCAATTACACTCGGCTTCCCAGCATCCAACAACGAGGCTGAGTATGAAGCTCTCCTTGCCGGATTAAGAAGCGCGCTGAGAATGAAAGCCACAGCCCTTATGGTATTCAGTGATTCCAAGTTGGCGGTCAATCAGGACTCAGGGGAGTATGAGGCAAAGGACGAAAGAATGGCCAAGTATCAGGCGCTGGTACGCGCAGAGATCAAGAAGTTCGCTGCAATAAGGATGGAACAAATCGACCGCGAGGGAAACAGTGCGGCTGATGAATTGGCCGGACTTGCTTCTGCCCAGACAGCTTTTCCTAACCCCTTGATGATAGAATTTTTACCCCGGCCAAGCATTGAGGAACCAGAATCAGCCGAGGTACTCTGCACCGACTTGGGCCCTTCTTGGATGGATCCTATCATCGCCTTCCTAAAAGATAGAATTCTACCAGAAGAAAAGAAGGCGGCACACAAGATCCGGACAAAGTCAGAGCGGTTTTAGCTCTCCCCGTCCGGGGCCTTGTACAAAAAATCTTTCACCGGGCCGTATTTGAAATGTGTCCACCCCACCAAGGTGGAGGCTTTCCTCTACGAGATACACGAGGGCATCTGTGGCAGCCATACTAGGCAACCATAAAGGAAAAGGACGTAAAGAAGTTTGTATGGCAAAACGTCATCACCCGTTTCGGTATACCCAAGGCCCTCATCTCGGATAATGGCACTCAATTTGATGGTAAACTCTTTCGCAGGTTTTGCGAAGAGTTGAAGATCGAGTTCTACAACTCCACACTGGCTTACCCACAGTCCAACGGTCAAGCCGAGGCGTCGAACAAGACCATCCTGGACGGGTTGAAGAAGCGGCTTGAGAAGGCCAAAGGGAAGTGGGCTGAAGAACTCCCTAATGTGCCTTGGGCATACCGCACTACGCCAAGGCGGTAGACCGGAGAGACACCATTTGCCTTGGCCTATGGCATGGAGGTCGTCATCCCGCTGGAAATTGGCATGCCAACCATCCGGTCTGAGAATTTCGAGCCAAATTTGAACAATGAAGCAGTGGCGTTGGAGCTAGACCTGGCCGAGGAAAGAAGGGAGCGGGCTTTAGTCCACATAGCGGCTTATCAACAAAAACTCTCCAAAAAATACAACAAGGCAGTACACCCTAGGCTATTCAAGATTGGGGACTGGGTCTTAAGAAAGGTGCTTGGCAATACGGTGGTCCCCGGCGAAGGAAAGCTCGGTGCAAATTGGGAAGGACCATACAAGGTGATTGGTCTTGCTGGTAAAGGGGCATACTATCTAGAAGATTTAGATGGCAAGGCTGTCCCCAAACCATGGAATGCGGCCAACCTTAAGGTCTTTTACTTTTAGGATGTAATCTGCTTGTGTTGTTTAGCTTTTCTAGATCTTTAGCCTTTTGACACTTGATGTAAACGATAACAATGTTTTTGTAATGAAAAATAGCCCTCTTGTTGTTTGGTATTACATCTTTGTACAATGACATCGCAAGGACACAAGGCAATTATGGATGCCAGGGGCAGAGAGACCGACCTGAATGGGACCGGACTGATTTCCTCACGCCAGACTGAATGCAGACCGCACAAACAGTTGGTGCATTGTCCGACGATGTAATTGGCGTATGGCCCAATTCGCATTAGGGCCGAGCTGGTTTTGCTCGCCCGGTTGAAATGTTGGCGTCATAACCAACTTAACTAAAACATTGGTGTTTTGCCCAGTGTAAGGGCCGAGCTGATTTTGCTCGGCCCAGTCGACATATTAGTGTCTTGCCCAATATGGAAAACGAGCGGAGTTTGCTCGGCAGAATTCGCAATGTTGGAGTTTTGTCTAACCGATAAGAAGCCGAGCTGAATTTGCTCGGCCTAAAAGAAATGTTGGCGGCTTACCCAACTTAAAAGGCGAGCTGATTTTGCTCGGTCACGTCGAAATTGTATGAAGTGTACAAACGAATTAAGGCCGAGCAGATTTTGCTCGGAAGAGTTAAAATGTCAGTTCATTTGAAAGTTCATGGAACCGAACTACTAGTTCTGATTAGAAAACGTTTGAGGTGATTTTAGCTCGGCAAACTGTACGGCACAGCCGACCTGACAGTTGTGAATCGTCAACAATTGAATCAAGGAATCCATGCAGATGCAAACCGAACAGAAATAGAAGATGAGCAAGCAAAAAGTCAAAAAAATTCATTGATAAAGGAAATTTAAGTACAAGACGGGGGGCATAGCCCGGTTACATTCAAAAAAAAAAAAAATGGTCAATCCAACTCTACGTCAACCGTTTGTTCGGCGACTTGCACAGTTTGCTCGGCCTCCTCCACATTGTGCTCGGGCTGGTTTTCTTCGGCGTCATCGTCAGTGCTTTCCACCACGGCAACATCCCGATCAGCCTCTTCCTCCGCATCTGGAGATGCTTCGGGAGGATTTTGCTCTGCTTGTTTCGCGGCAGCGGCTTCTTCCTCGACCTCTTTCCTTGCCTCCGCGATGAGCCGGTTTTGGGTGGCCTTGGAGTACGCCTGCATGTAGACCGGGATATAGGCAGCAGGCAGATTGATGAACATGTTAGAATCCTGACCAAGACCAACTTTCTCCACGGTAGCTTTCCAGTGCTTCCAGCCGCACTGGAAAAAGATGTCCTTGGTCACTTGGACCTGCCGTTCGTAGGTCTTCTCGCCCTGCGCGTATCCCCGGTCTTCCGCATCATCTACGGCCTTGTCCTTCTCGGCTTTGTGCGCATCACGCAGTTTCCTCAACTCGGCGAGATACCGAGCCTTCGTCGACTTCACGGCCCGAAGTTTGTCCTCGTTAGCTCGGTCAACCGTTTGGCTCATGATATCTCGCTCGGCCTCAACTGCTTCCTGGGCAGCTTTACACTTCGCTATCTCGGCCTTTTGTGCCTTATTCTCAGCTATGGCATCCCGCAGGCTCTGCCGCACTTTGATCATTCGGTTGTGGGCCAAATAGTTCTTTTGCGCGGCCTGAAAACAAGTGAGAGATCATTAGTATTCGAAAAATCGAGCAAAAACCAAGTAAACAGATCGAAGCAAAGAATGGAGAACTTACCAGCACTATGGATTTTGCCGCCGAGCGGAGGACCTTGAGGTCGGAAAGCTCGTCGTGTTTTTTCATATCAGCGGGCAAGATCAACCCCTTGGTCAAATTGAAACCAAGCGAGCAATCCTTGTCCACGTAGACCGAGTCTTCAGCAGAAACTGCTCGGCCCTGATATTTGAACTCGGGCGCCCAGACCGGGGGGGTAGTTGGGCCCTTGGATCTGCCGGTCTGCGGTTGCTCGGTCTGGTCCCCGAGCTCGGTAGAATCTTCATCTGCCAGACGCGGCTCGGTTTGCTCCTTCCTCTGCCGCTTCTTGGACCGACTAGTCGGTTGCTCGTTGGCAAGTGCCAGTACTGCCCCTTCTTGTTGCCCGGCGGGTGTGGAGGATGTCCCCCCGGTTGCCTCCAGTGTTTGGGACTCGCTCTCTTCACCAGTAATCATAGACTTGATTGCCTTAATCTTCACCATTTCTTGCTCGGCAGTGAGGGGAACAAGCCTGATCGGTGATAGGTTTGGATCTGGTTCTGGAGATGGCTCACGCAGAAAGTCGGTAACCCGGCTCTTGCGCGGTGCGGTGTAGTGGTAGGTCTGTTCGAAGCCGAGCAGTTTCGAAGCCTCCCTCTCCTCGGTAGGATGGCGTAGCAGGGCTCTGATGGCCCCTTGGTTGGCCTGGTGGTAGTCTGCTGCTAGGTGCTTATCTGCAAAAAGAAGACAAGTGTTAGATCGGCACGGAAAGTAATTGATGCATAAAGAAAATAGCGCGGCTTTATGCGCGGTCAGCCGAGCAACTCACCGGCACTGCCAAAATCCTTTCTAATATACCATCCCGGTATGGGTGCCTCGGTGTCCTCATAGCGACCGGACACCCACAAGAAGTCGTCGTCGTTGGTCTCCTTGTCCAGGTTACCCTCTATTAATTTTGCTCGGCCCTTTTTCACTTTGAGGTACCAGCAAAGCCCGCTCTTATTTCTACTAAGACTATACTGATGGAAAATTTCAGCCAGACTGAGATTGAGACCGAGCCTCCGGTTCAGCTCGGTGACCCCGTTTATTATTTTGTAAGTGTTATTTGAAACTTGGGTCGGGCAAAGCCTTGTCTGCCTCAAAAATTCGCAGATCAAGGGCTGAACCGGGAAGCGGAGCCCTCCCTCTACTATTGACACTACCGCAAAGGGGCACCGGTCTAGATCTCCCCAAGGGGTGTCTCCCTTTTTGGCGAGCTCTAAGATGACGTCATCTGGGATGTTGTAATCCCTGCGAAACTCAGCCATCGCACCGGGTGAGCTAACCATATAGCGGTACTTCCCCATCTATCTCGGTTTTATTTGATATAGTGTATATCTCGATCAAAAATGTTGGTGGGTCTACTCGGACTTTGAGCTCCACCAATTAGTGCTGGACTGGCTTGGTCGGTCCTATTTGTTCTGCATGTTAAAAAATAATTCCAAGCGTTAGCACGGCATAAATTGCGCGGCCCCTATGGGAATTGGCTCAGTGAAGGGATTATTGGCGTTTGGCCGGTTCGACCCCTACCTCGGCTATGCTACTTGGTCGATTTCCTAGTTCGGTTCCACTTCTGGCTCGGGTAAGGTCCAAAAAGGAGATTCGAAGAAGTTACAGCTCGGTTAAGGTTTGAAATGGAGATCTCAAGTTTTAGCTCGGCGAGTTCCTACATACCAATCTAACTAAGTGTCTAACTCGGTTGAGACCTCAGCAATAAGCCACAAACCATTTTTGATCGGTTGAAGGCATAATTACGGATCTAAATGAGCGTTTAGCTCGGTCGTGCACAGTGTTCATCCTGTTCATCTTGTTTATCCTGAGTTCAAGGTTCGTTTGTTCGAACCAAGGAGAATCGGGGGCACGATGGCCCCATATACCCATCCAGTTACAGTTTGCCCTATGATGTGCCAAGACCCCCCATCAAGGAGATATTGGAAGGTTCCAAGCAAAGAAAATAAAGAACGAAAGCACAAAAAATTGAAGAGCCTATAGGAAAAAGTAGTAAAGGGGTAAAAAACTCACCAAGAACGGATGCGAAGTGAAGCAGTCCCCGCGAGCATGAACGCAGCTTCAGGAGTAACAGAAATGGTGAGTGAAATGAGAGGCAGCAGCGACGGTGGTGAAGGAAATGGAGTTTATGAGGTTAGGGTTTAGGCTCAAAGGAGAGATGAATAGTAAGAGTCGAATTGACCCTTCGTTTGTGCATAAAAATGGGGGGGGGGAAAACCCAAACGGCTGCGCCGTTTGAATTCTGTGCGTGCGGAACAGCTGGCTGCATGACCCAATGGCGTGAAGCCACGTGGCACTGAGAACGCGTTTGTCAGTATGGTGATACGACGCTTGACAAGACTGCAGTGAAAATGACCGACCAAATGATATAGCTCGGCGACAGATATCGCCCCAATCATGCTCGGCCAGGAAAGGATGCAATTCACTAACCGTTGGCTCGGTCACGGAAATAATCCCAATCACAATGACTCGGATGGGATTAATGGGCAATTGAGAGGGGAGATTTGCGCCGTTAGTACGGCCGAGCTAAGATAGGGCGGGTCGTGACAGACCTCACGGCGCCGTGCTATTTCCTCTACTGAGACGGCCGGTGGGTCTGTTTTGCTCGGTCGAAAAGATCGGCTGACCGAGCGTGAACTAAGCCTGGCCGAGCTGCGACTAGCAAACATTTGGCAGGGCACACAGCCAAGTGGCAAGACCGGGCTACGGGTAGCTCGGGCTAAACTATGGACAAGTGAGGGATGGCACGTCTCTGACCGGTTAGCCGAGATGGGCAGATTCCAAATAACCTCGGATGAAGGTAGAACGGACGGAGGCCGGCATGCCTCGCGACCGGTATGCCACGATAAACCGGTCAATACCAGCCCGACCCATGAGTATCACCCCTCTGCCCCTTTGCCGAGGGGCAGTCCGGTGGGGCATAGCTCGGTTGAGTGCCTGTGGTGACAGTTCTTCGCAAGAGATAGGCCGGTCGTGGTACTCCGGCCAGGTGTGCCACCTGGGCCAATGGCGCGAGGGAGAGGACATCTGCTCCACGCACGCCTCAATACCGTTGGACAATTCTGCGTGTACTAGTGGAAGGACTAAGCCTTTACACGCGTAAGGTGGTGGGAGGCGAGCACTACCACCTGTCCAGGGAAGGACAGCAGAGGTAGTGCGCGCGCAATCTTGAGGCTGCATGGCCAGCCTAGAAGTATGGTGGAAGACGAACGTTAGAGGTATGCAACTTCTCCCCCAAAAGAAAATACTCTCTCTCTATCTGTCTTCTCCTTCCTCAAGTGGACTGACTTGATCGTCGAAGGGTCTATCCGGCACACCACCGCCGGGCAACTCACCGTTTCTGTGTTGCCAGGTAGACGCCGTCAAAAGAAGCTTGGAGCACAAGGAGTACGGAAAGCAGAGGATATTTCGCCCCCGTACATAATTATTTTTAAAATTTATGATAGTTTGAATTTTTTTAAAATGTTTTATAATTTTTCTTGTGAAAAGATTATCTGAAACCGTGATTCCAAACCAAACCAAACCAAACCAAACCAAATTGTGTTTAATTAATTTGGTTCGAAATTGATTCCATAATTTTAATAGTATTGGTCCTAATTCCATCCCAAAGCGATCCAAACTAGACTATGCTCACCCGTACAAAAGATCACATCTCTACAATTATTTCCAAAGCTTGTGACGCTAATGCAGTATATAAAAGGACTAGATAATTGAAATTCTGAAGAAATTTTTATTGATAAGAATCTGTACGAAATAGTTATGTATCAATTTGGGGATTTTCTCAAAATAAGTCAAAATATCAAGTTATTTTTTAAACTAGGCTTAGTTCGGACGGAATTTTTAAAATAGGCTAAAATATGGTTACAAACCACGCTTTTACCGTTTTTGTGGTCCTCCCGTAAAAAATTTGTAAAATCGTAAAACGTGGTTACAAACTGCGCTTTTAATTAAAAAAATATGGTTACAAACCACACTTTTAAATAAATTTTTTTTTCTTCAGAAAACGTGATTAGGAACCGCACTTTTAAGTAAAATGTAAAAACGTGTTTTGAAAATACGTTTTCAATAAAATACAAAACGCTGCACTCACTCTTCATTCTCACACACACACACATACACTCTCTCTCTCTCTCTCTCTGACACACACACACTCTCTCTCTGTGACACACACACACCCACCACACTCACATCTTTTTAATATATATAAATTTTATTTTATAAATTTGGGACCAATATTAAATATGTATAATAATAATTTATAATAGCAAATAATAATCAACTATATAATTTTTATAATTTTTGTAAATATAAATCATTTTTATATAATTTTTATATTTCGAGTGGTTAAAAATAATTTTTCACAAATTAAATTGAAACAACCATACGTATGTGTATAACATGTCCAAAAGTTAAAATGATAATTATTTTTTACATTTAAATGATATTTATTTTTTATTTTTTATTTCTTAACCAAATTAATTTTTAATTTTTTTAAAAAATTCTAAAAATCAAACCATGCATAACCTAAAAATCTTTTGATAAGTCATTTCTTATGTTAGTAACTTATTTAATTATTTGTTAATTTTACGACATTTTTACCATCTGAGGCATGTTTGGTAACCATTTCGTTTTCAGTTTTCAATTTATATTTACAAGAAATTAAAAAACTATCATAAAAACTTGTTTGATAATTTTTTTGGTTTATAAATGGTTTTCTCAATTTGAAAATTTGAGGAAAAAATATAAATTCAAAAAATGAGTTTATATTGGTTTTTAAACAAAAATTTAAAAATTTTACTAATAAAAATTTTTTTCAATTAATTTTATTTGAAAAAAAAAATTATTTACAAACTAATGTAAACTCATTTTTTGAATTTATTTGAAAAAAAATTAATTGAAAAAAAATTTTGTTAGTAAAATTTTTAAATTTTTGTTTAAAAACCAACGTAAACCATTTTTTGAATTTACATTTTTTTCTCAAATTTACAAATTGAGACAACCATTTATAAACCAAAAAAATCATCAAACAAGTTTTTATGATAGTTTTTAAAATTTTTATAAATATAAATTGAAAACTAAAAACGAAATGATTTTGGGCCAAAACTTAGTAAAACATTAGAAAACTCACAGTACATGATGAATTACAAACTATTTTACAAAAGCTAGGCCAATTGTATTAAACAAAGCTTGAAACATGAAATAACATAACTTGCATGTAATATCATGAATTTCAATTTCCCAAAACATGATCAAATGAGTCATTAAGCTCAAAAACAAGTTGAATTCTTTTAACAAAACTAATATATGAACGTGCATGTGGAAATTCTTGTAAAAACAACTTCAAAACCTCATTAAATTATTAAAATAATTTAGTTATGTGATAGTTATGAGATAATATGGTATGTATGAATAACTAAATATAACTAAGTTATGAGTTAATATGATAATGATTATGATCTATATGATATTAGTTATTACATATCCTCATAACTGATGTACAATACATCCAAATGTACCATAGCATCACCCTCAAGTTATAAATAACCAATGTGGGATCATTAAACTGATTGAATTTATAAAGTCCCAAAACATGCCTCAGATCGTAAAAATGTCGTAAAATTAACAAATAATTAAATAAGTTACCAACGTAAGAAATGACTTATCAAAAGATTTTTAGGCTATGTATGGTTTGATTTTTAGAATTTTTTTTTGAAAATTAAAAATTAATTTGGTTAAGAAATAAAAAATAAAAAATAATTATCATTTAAGGGTAAAAAATAATTATCATTTTAGCTTTTGAACAAGTTATATACATACGTATGGTTGTTTCAATTTAATTTGTAAAAAATTATTTCTAACCACTTGAAAGAAAAAAATTATATAAAAATGATTTATATTTACAAAAATTATAAAAATTATATAATTGATTATTATTTGCTATTATAAATTATTATTATATATATTTAATATTGGTCTCAAATTTATAAAATAAAATTCATATATATTAAAAAGATGTGAGTGTGTCAGAGAGAGAGAGAGAGAGAGAGAGAGAGAGAGAGAGAGAGAGAGAGTAGAGTGAGTGCAACGTTTTGTGTTTTATTGAAAACATGTTTTCAAAACGCATTTTTATATTTTACTTAAGAACGCAATTCCTAACCACATTTTCTGAAGAAAAAAAAATTTACTTAAAAACATAATTTGTAACCATGTTTTTACAATTTTACAAATTTTCCACGGGAGGACCACAAAAACAGTAAAAGCGTTGTTTGTAACCACGTTTTAACCTATTTTGAAAATTCCGTCCGAACTAAGCCTAATTTGGAAAATAGCTTGGTATTTTAGCTTATTTTGGGAAAAGTCTCATCAATTTGTATTTTCTTATGTCATGTCATTTGGAAAACAAAAATTAAGATTCAAATTCAAATTCAAGATTCATTCATCAACTCACAATCGGCAGTCAATAGTTAAGGGTTCAAATTTCAAGTTTGTAATGAATTCGGACGTCTGTGACTAAAAAATGTTGGAAAATGCTAGAAGTCCCAAATTTTCTACCAAATAAATGATCAAATGTCTCACATGGGTGTGGGGCCCACAAAATTGCGGACCCCATACCCATGTGAGACATTTGGTCATTTATTTGGTAGAAAATTTGGTGTTCCTATCATTACTCAAAAATGTTTGATCTATCAATATAAGCAGAATCAACTAGACTTGTCCTCAAAAAGAATCAACTAGACTAGCAAGTTCGTATTGCATAATATCAAAAAAAGATACCCACAATATATATATATATATATATATATTGTATTACAGCCCACAATTATTCTAAAATGAGCAGGTACAAACATTTGCTACTTTTAAGGTAGGTGAGGGGTCATGAATCACGTATCACGATTTGGGCAAACATTCGCAAAGTGTGAAGGATCACCACAAACAAAGCACCTTCTACCAGATATCGGATCACCTGTTGCTGACACAAAAGTCGTGTCAACAGCACGTCCACTCCGGCCTCCCCTGCCACGGCCACCCCTTGCTCTGGTATTGGATGCTGAGCTGCTGACATTTGCACGCGGAACACTTCTTCCCCTATTACTGTTGTTGAGGCTATCCTCCCATCTGCATTGTGCGGGACCAAATGAAAGTATTAAATTGTGGAAGCAGGCTTCTTCATCCCATTAAAACAGATACAGAAAAAGGAAAACATTTTTGGCCCTTCGGTATCGTTTTTAAAAACTGCTTTCATGACAGCTTTTGTTTTAATTAAAAATGGGGGGATGGAAACATGGGAAGAAAAAGGAAGGAATGATTTAGAACCAATAAGAGGTCAACATATAGTTCATATCAAGTAATATTTTATGCAAAAACTATGCGAATACAAGTCTAGATTGACATACGCAAAGAAGTTGCAGCCCTGTGATTGACACGAGTAAAACTTTCTTCCTCTGTTACTTTCAGTATTCGCAGTACGCAAAATGCATGGTGTACCAC
This sequence comes from Camellia sinensis, assembly GCF_055761805.1. Taxonomy (NCBI): domain Eukaryota; kingdom Viridiplantae; phylum Streptophyta; class Magnoliopsida; order Ericales; family Theaceae; genus Camellia; species Camellia sinensis. The sequence continues at coordinate 188,805,705 of NC_138961.1, read as the reverse complement.
ATGTATCACAAGGAATTGAAGATTCTCCTGCATTATCTGAAGGCATTATAAGATAAACCACGTATGGACCTCTCAATAGCGATGATGAAAAAGCTACTCTACACTATTCAACTCATCCGTAGAGTAGTCAACAAGGGTTAGAAGCTTATGTGATAATTCAGTTCGGAATCTCTCTTAAAGAAGATGAGCTTTTTTGCCTTTGGGGGACGTGAGCAAAGCACAACTGGCACAAAGATACCCTAATAAGTCGTGTAACTCATTCTACAAGAAAGCAACTAGCCTCTTCAGGTATCAAAATATTAAAATTTTTGGTGCCAATTTCTGATCCTGGTAATTTCTGTCTAAGTATGCATAAATATTTGGATGCCTGCTCACACATTCCCCTGGATGTATTTGTCTTGCAAGTCCTAATTTGATCATATAACATGGAACATTATTCTAAAGAGATTTTCTAGTGATAAGGGAAAATAGAATTTACAGAGATCTTACCAGATTGCTGGTTCATTCCCTGAGATCGAGCCCTGGAAGAGCGAGAAGTTTGTGAAGGACAGTCGTTTGAAGAATGCCCATATTGCCTGCAGTGTGTGCAAGCAATCTGCCTTGAATTACTTCGTTGGGCACTGCTGGAGGATGTAGCAGTTCCTCGACCTCTTGCTGAAGAAAATATTACATTACTCAGGATACAGATCGTGGTTGATTGCAAGAAAATATATTAGAGTTTCTATAAATAGTCTCTCTTATGAGCACGTGAGTGCATAAGACATGATTCAATTTGTAAAATCTTTTGATGTCTTACATTGTATAAATTCTTCTTGTAAAATTCTGGGCAAAATATCAAATTAATGGGAAATGGGGGAACTAATTGCACATCAATCTGAGTGCAAAGTTTTCATTGATTTGCAATCAGTTTCCCATTTATCTAATATTCCCCCAAAATTCTTTCAAATCTTTTCTTTAAAAAGTGTTTTACCGGTATTGAAAACATGCAGTATTTTTCTTAAGCCAAATGTATAATTTGTCTGGAACAGCATAGTTTCTATCCTGAATTTCTAACAAAATATCCCGTTATCAAGTTGCAATATTCATTCCAAAGAAAACGATGATAACCTTTGGTATACCATTCCGGCAGTCATACCACCATCTATTCATCCTTCACAAACTATAGCACATGGAAATACTGCAATGCATGATTAGGATGGACTATGCAAACTATGAAGTATAATACAATATTAGTTCCAAGTCAGCTAGTGTATATTATAATCAAATGTAGAAAAACATCTATTCCTTGCTTTTTATCTCATAAAATTAGGAACTAGAAGGATCAGCATAGGAGTAGCATGCAGGGATGGTGTATTACTTTTAGACTGTTAAAATTGATGTATTATTGATTGATGTAATGTTATATTTTTTACAATGATTCATGATTCCTATATATAGAAGAGGGTGAGTGTGTAGTAGGTAAGGAGTAGGTGAAGTGGAGGTGGAAGTGGTGTAGTGGGTTAGGTTTAGTGGAGTAGGTGAGGTGGTAATGGTGTAGTGGGTTAGGTTTAGTGGAGTAGGTTTAAGTGGGTGAAGTAGGTGATAGGTTTTAACAGCCCCCCGCAAACTCAAGGGGGATAGGAACTAGCCAACTTGAGTTTGGAGAGAGTAACAAAACAAGAAAATAGATTAATACATAAAATAAAAGAGGATAGGAGACACTGTATGGTCGTGTCAGACCGTTGGTGAAGACACTGTATGGTGGTGTCATAACGGTGTAGAGGACACTGGATGGCGGTGTCAGACTGATGTAGAAGACAGTTTATGGGGTCATGTCGGACCGTTGTAGCAGACAATGTTGTGACAGTTGTTGTGACAGTTTACGGAGTCTTGCTGGACCCTTGTAGAAACTAACCGGAATCAATGTCGGGACAGTTTATAGAGTCTTGTCCGACCCATAAAGGAGCTAACCGGAATCAATGTCGGGACAGTTTACAGAGTCTTGTCGGACCCTTAAAAAATACACTGTATGATGGTGTATATAGGCTGCCCAAATATATATATATATGGATATATATAGTGAGCCCTCAAAAGTCGTGCCCTCAAAAGGCGCGCCCACTTCATCAAAAGGCGTGCCCGACAGAAAGCGTCGAGCCATCAAAAGGTGAGCCGGAGACGCGGCGAGGCACGTGAGCGACAGAGTGGCGTGTCGGCCGCGTCGTCAGTGTCGATATAAACCAATGCGGAGGCTGTGGAAACCAAACCAGGCTGAAACCTCTGAACATTGTCAGACTGAAACACTCTGAAAATACTCTGGATCCAACCCTTCTCTGAAAAACTCTGCGTTTTCGGAGAGAGAAACTTTGTAACACTCTGTAACCAGTCCTTCTCTGAAAGTACCAGTCAGAAATCGCTGCGTCGCTGAAACACTCAGCAACCCAAAAAAACATGGCCTCTTCTTCCCGTCCAGCTACCCAGAACATGGCCTCCTCTTCCCGTGGTCTGCTTACGCTCTTTCCAGACCTAAACGAGTCCACAAGAGAAATAACTGGTGCGGTGGCACTGGAACCTCAACCAAGCGCCCCGGAATTTGCTCCGTTGAACTTTCCTATGCGGTCTGTGGAGCAAAGAATGGCAGTGCAGTCGGATGTGGAAGCCAATCAGTATACATTGAAGTCATGTGTGGAAACCATGACTGCGGTTACAAACTTGTCGAACCGGCTGCAGAGTAGGGCAAATGAGGTGCAGCAGTTAAACTCCCAGCTGGCTCTACTCCAACGCATGTATAAGGATGCGCGAGCAGAGATAAGTATACTAAAGGCGAAAAATAAGGAGCTGAAGCGGAAGGCCACCGTGATGTTCCGTTTTGGAGGTCCGCCATATGCTGCAGTGGAGGAGCAGGGAGTAGTGATCATGCCCAGTGGAGTGGGAAACACGGAGGCAACACCGGCAAGGGCCGCCCAGGACGGAGGCAAGAAGAAAAGACCGGCGGCAGAGTAGAGAAGGGATGTCGGTGTGTGGCCGTCTGCAAAAAAGAAAACAAAGCCGTTGTTGTGTTTTTTTTTTTTTTTTTTTTTTTTTTTTTTTTTTTTTTGGTGTAAAATGGTGATCGGGGTGAGCCCCGACATGAATAAAATGAGTTTGTGGAATGAGGAATGTTTGTTTGTTTGTGTGTTGGGTTTTTTTTTTTTTTTTTTTTGTGAAAAGTAAGGGAATCGAATAATAAAAAAAATATGGAGAGGGGGATGAAATGATAAGCATGGTGATGATGAAGATAGAATAATGAAGAAAAAAGAGAGCACCAATTAATTTGGATAATAAAAAATAAAAGTTAGGCGGTGAATGGGTGTGATTAAAAAAAGAAAAGTGAGTGAGAGGAGAGGACGCGTGAGAAATGAGGTGGTCAAAAACGTAGAATAAAAGAAAACAAAAAAAAGTGCACATGGGTTGGTATGTGGAATAGCTCCTGGACCTACAGGGATGTCACAAAGGTGCACATGGGTTGTAAAGTAAGGGAAAACGTGGGTGCAAAAGGGGAAGTGGCTGCAGAAGAAAAATAAAAAAAGAGAGGGATGGGGATAATATTTTATAATAACATTGGAAGCTTTGTTGTGGTGTGTTTGGTGGAACACAGATAGAAACATTTTGAGGTCTTTTCCCGCAGCAATTTCCCTTAGAACTGCAAAAGCCTGATTGATTTCAATCCTGAGGGCAGAGGCAAACTCCAGAACTGGCTCCTTAGGAATGTGAACTTCAGGAATATGGGGAGTTGACTTGTTGATAAAGGTGCTAGCATTAGACCACAAGAACAATACAGCCAGCGCTAGTATCAAGGCATGGCAAACGAAAGTGAGCAAATGGTATTCAAGCAACTCAAACAGAACCCAGATAGCGGTGGCCACACCCAGGGCTCCAGCGGATATCTTCTTGTTCCTCCACAGAAACACATCAGCAGGTTTTCCGCCGCCGAGGACCTTATGGAGAGGCTTCTCTCTTCCGAAGAGCCGGTAAACCTTCGACTTCAACGGCGACGTAGACGGAGACGATTTCTCATCGTCGTCTTGATATCAGGGAGAGGAACGTCGAGTTGAAGCCTCGGATGGCGATGTCGTCGACGGAGTATTTGTCGATGTCGTCGAAGATGAGGTAGGGCAGTGGCGGTGGGAAAAGGATGAGGGCGAGGGACCAGAGAAGGGTTTGTCCGGCGAGGTGGCGAAAAAGAGTAAAGGTATGTGTAGCAAATTCTAGCGGACTAGGTTGAGGTCCGGCGGGCGGCCAAGGCAAAGTTGCCGCCCGCCGGTGAAGCAAAAATACTAGGTTCTAAACCTGCTCTGATACCATGTTAAAATTGATGTATTATTGATATTTTACTGGAACTATTTCTTTCAAGCATTAGTTATCAAAAGCAATATTAACGATAAAGACAGAAAATGTACATATAAGCCATGAACTGGTTGTAAAATATGACATGCTCTCTTGCAATTTGTTCAAGTAATAACACTAAATAAGCATCTATTACACACCAGGTGTGGTTGAAAGATTGCGGGAACCAGTTCCACAAATTTCTACCAACTGCTTCAGCATCTCATCACAGCCTCCAATGCAACCTGACAAGATATGTAGCAAAATCAGTGTTTATCATAACTACAAACAACAATTGCCAACTTAATTAATTGAAGATTCACCAGATAAGAAACAGAGACATGGACACGAGATACTGTGATGTCAAAAAAATGACAATATTACATCCACAAACAATCAAAATTAACAAAAGTTAACATTAATTCAATATTGGAAAAATATATATATAATAAAAAAAATAAAAATAAAAATAAAAAAACTAGACTTAAATAATTAATAAATCATCAACAAAAAAGAGTGAACATTTTCGTTATTTAGGGTTGATTATCACAACGGCGGGAGAGATTGGTGCGGATGTGGCACATAGGATTAAGGCGGGATGGTTTAAGTGAAGAAGTGCATCTGGGCTACTGTGCAATAAACGAATACTCACTAGACTAAAAGGTAAGTTCTATAGAACGGCTATTAGACCAGTGATGTTGTATGGAACGAAGTGTTGCGCAACCAAGAAACAACATGTACATAAGATGAGTGTTGCTGAGATGATAATGCTAAGGTGGATGTGTGGCAAAACTAGACAAGACAGAATTAAGAATGAATATTCGAGAATGGGTAACAGTAGCACCAATAGAAGATAAGTTGAGAGAGAGTCGATTGAGATGGTTTGATCATATTCAACGGGGACTAATAGAAGTAGTAATAAAGAGATGCGATACAATGACGCTAGATGGAAGTGTTAGGAGACCGGGTAGGTCTAGATTAACGTTGGCTAGCGTTGTAAATAGAGATATGAATCTACTTAATTTGACTAACGAAATGGCCTTTGATAAAGCCGCGTGGAGAAGAAGGATTCATACACCCGACCCCATTTGATGGGACTTAAAGCTTGGTTTGGTTTGGTTTGGTTACAAGATAAAGAACTTATCATCCAATGCATCATCTGTTCATTACAATCTAAGCAAAAAGTGATTATACATTCAACACCCAACATCCATCAAAAGCACTAAAGAAGAGGGGGGAAAAGTTAGTCGGTGTGTCCCATCTGTGTCCATATTAATTCTTAATCACAAAGAGAGAATTAACTGCTCACTATTTTGAAGATGAAATTGTTGTTCAACTACAACATCCCTGGTGACTCTGAAATAATTCTTAATAACAAAACTACTCATTTGGAAGAATATTCCCAACCCCAAGGTGAAGAAAGCAGCCACAACCATGAGTAGACCGAAATGAAGTGCAAAAATGAAAACATCTATGTGAAGATTAAGTTCAAATAAAATTAAACGCACTAAGTAACTGACAACAAGTTGAAGGGCAAATATCAATTAAGTACATACAAAAAATTATGACAAAAGAGTACTGCTTTATCATCATAAAATAAAGCCAATGCAACGATGAAATAAATCAAATCCCTATATCTCTTCAAATCCAGATATACCTAAATGGTCAACATTGTAGTTAGGTGGTATCTCCAGCCGCCGAAACTTAAACTGAATCATGAAAACTGGACCTGTGAAACAATTGTCTACTATCAGAACATCAAGAAATATTAAATGAGAAAGTAAGCGCCCATGAATTATTAGTATTAATTGTCAAATAATTAAATATAACAAATGAAAAAAATGACCATACAAATCAACTAGGTCGCCGCATATAAAACACTAAGCAGAGTCTAGATAACCTGGAGAGCATACGCTGCAAACATTAGTCGTAACAGTTGCTTCAGCTATAGATCCAGGAAGCCATACAACATTCCTACACTGCAAAGATGTGGTACAAAATAAATTTAAGTCACCAAAGAAAAAATAAATTCACCAAAATTAAGCAGCATAAAATTTCTCAACTGGACTCACATTAGATTTCCATGAGAGAAAGAGAGAGAGAGAGAGAGAGAGTGTAATTTGAATTTCTCCTTAATCTTGATTATTCACCTTGTCACTTCACGCAGTAATTCAGAAGCATAGAGGGAAAAAATGATGTTTGAATATGGGGGGGAAAATCATCAGCTGATGATGATAATTCCGGTAACGACTGCAAGGGCATGGTGGTGATAAATTATAGCAAAAGAGTAGCATCGGCTGTTTACTTGGTCTGGCCAAGGAAGGTCAAAACATCTATATAACTCATTCGTCAGCAAAAGTCTAGAAATTCAATCATTTGGAAGTTAGAGGATAACAAGATTGCTCAAGAAGTTGACAATCAAAATAACAAACATTAGCTAGTTCAATCTGGTCACCAGAACCCACTCAAAGTTGGTGAAAGTAAGTGACGGGCCTCTAGAGTTTGTGCAAATGCAGAAGGCTTAAAAAATTTAAGGGAAATTTTATAAGATAGCTCCAACGCCAGCTTTATTTTAACTAATCCCAAGCTTCCTAACAATATTATGAAAGCTTTTTCCATTGAATTTGCTAACTAACCAGTTAACTTCAGCCTGCCAAGAATGACAAGGCATTCTGATATTGCATAAGCTTGAAACCTGCAGCCAGACAGACCTGCAAAAGGGGCAGGAGAGGAAGAGATGCTGCAAATTTTCCTCCTCTTGACCGAAAGTAGACAGGTTGCATTGGCAATGACTCACCACTCAAAGAGCTTGTCTTTGGTTCTGAGTTTGTCCTTGAATTCCATCCAGAGAATAAAACTGTACATAGGAGTGCATTCAGCAAACCAGACTAATATGTTTTTTTAGCATCATTAGCTCTTAGATTTATTTTGTTTGGTTGTAGTTCAGATCTTCTCCTTTTGTAATGGAAGGAATACGTTACTAAACATGTACTTCTCTTATTTTTTTGGTAATAAATACTCATAAAAAACAAACATTGTTTCCAAAAGAATACAAAAAGGAAAGGAAAAAGAAATATGTACAAAATGTTAGGCTGGATGATACAGGCTACAACAAAACTAAATTAAGAAATTAACACACTTTTAGAAGTATATGAAGTACCAATCGAGGACAAGATAGAAGAATGATAATCTAAGATTGTTTGGACACAATTCCAAGATCATTGAATGGACCAATAGGAGCAATTTGACTCAAATTTAAGGTGCCAAGAGCACAAGAGCAAAGCCAAAAGGGAAGATGATGAAGGAAATAGATAGAACTGAAACTAAAGGCAAGGCTGTCAAAATCGGGATCCTAAATTAGATCATTGGAGGTGTTTACAAGATCGGATTGCAGAATCAAATCAAGGATCGTAAGATCCAACCGAAAAAGACAAATTACGTAATAATTTAATTTAAATAAACATTTCTTAAAAAGTACACACAAAATGAGCCTTTATTCTATTAAAAAAAGTGAAGATATTGTGAAAAATATAATACTCCATGTAAAATGTACAGATAAAATTATATAATACAAAACTCGATGGTAAATGTTTTATATTTTATCAAAAAAGAAGGTGAAGAAGAAGAATTATATAACAAAATACTTTACAATCTACAATAATACATAAAAAGAGAAGAAAAAATATTTAACAAAGCTGGATATGAAAATAGATTAATAACTCAAAAGAGCAGCTTAACCGAATGATAAGGTTTGTAGTTAGCATCCCTGGTGGAACGGATTCGAGTCACAAAAATAATCTCTCCAAAAATTGTGGTAAAGTTGCAATCATCTTGCCCTCCTCAAATTCGACTAAAGCTAAATTTGTTTTTCCAACTAGTTAATTTTCTTAAATAACCGCAATATTTAAATGTCTGCTTCCTAATTTGTTTTTCTTAATCTATTTGATTCAATACTACTTAATTTTTATTATTTATTTTGATCACATAAATTGGTATTTAAACAACAAATATAAAATTTACAATAAAATATGTCATACAATACAAACAAGGCTTGTAAATTGGATCGGATTTGGATTCGGATCCCATGATCCTATAAGATTCTAATACCAAGATCAAAAGATCCTACCTATAAGGAATTTTTTACACGATCCGGATCGATTGTTCCCAAATGGATCGTAAGATCCAGATTAGGATTATGATAACCATAACCAAAGGGATAACACAAATTTATGTAGCAATCTTCGCAACAACAAAAAATAGAGCTATTAACAAGTTTTGATATGAAATTGTAAGAGATGCAACAGAGATGGCTATTTTACAGAGCAATGCCACAACTTGGGAGAAGCATGTGCAACTACCCAATGCAGCACTTGGTGATGCAAACAACCAATGCAATCCTGACAATTGCAATACTCTTATGCGAAGATCCGAACCCTAAACTTAAAATTGCTAGTTTGTTCAAGTCAATTAAATAATACTCCCCTTGTCCCAAATTATTTGTCCGGCAAGGAAAACAAGAACATAAAAATAATGTATTCTTGCACTAAAATTTAATTCACTAATTAAAAGATCTCATTAAGTATTTTTAATTTGTGAAAAAAATTGAAAATTTTAAGATATACATTATTTTTAAGTTCTTCTTTGCATGTCGGACAAACAATTTGGGATGGAGGTATTATCCTATAAGGTTTAAAGAGAAAACCTTCTAAAATTGGTCATGCAAATATTGATTATCATTGTCACATGTTCTCGTTGACACTATTCCAAGTAAAGCTCCATTGCTTCTATTTTATTGTCAATCATTAGAATTTTTGAAGACATCCAACTCAAAACCAATTAGTTATAAGTTGAGGGCCCTTCAGATTATACAAAGCAAGCTTGGATGACTCAAAAAAGCGATATGGGACAAGTATCTAACACTTTCCCGCACATGCAACCCGTTCGCATGTGAAGGTGATAAACAAATGAAAGGAAACAAACCCTAGGTCAGAGATTTGGCTCGAGAGACCACCAAAGACTAGCTCTGATACCATGTTAGAATTTTAGAGGCATCCAACTCAAAACCAATTGACTATAAGTGGAGAGGCCTTTAAACTATATAAACCAATAGCAACCCAAGCTTGATTCATATAGTCTAGAGGCCTCTTCACTTAATGCCAATTGATTTTGGATTAGACGCATCAAAGAATTCTAACATGGTATCAAAACTAGGTTTTCAATAGCCTCACAACCCAAGTTTCTGTCCTGGGTCTATTTCTCTCATCTCTTTATCACCTCTACATGCAACCGAGTCACATGTGTGGGGGAGTGTTAGAGACTTGTCCCACATTGCTTCTCTAAGCCACCAAAGTTTGCTTCATATAGTCTAGAAACCTCTCCACTTAATGCTAGTTGGTTTTGGGTTGAATGCCTCCAATAATTATAACATTAGCTATAATATTTTCTTAGTCATTCTCTAAATTACATCTATTTTGTTAGAATTTCCCATCTTTACCTTCACCTACTCCACTACACACTCCACTTCACCTACCTCCACTTCACCACACACTCCACTTCACCTAACCCACTATCACCTCCACTACACCTACTACCACATTTTCTTCTATATACTCCACTTCACCTAACCCACTATCACCTCCACTACACCTACTACCACATTTTCTTCTATATATAGATTGTATAGGAATTGTAATTTATAAATCTTGTACAACATCAAGATATCAATCAATAATATATCTATTTGTTACATGGTATCAGAGCCAGGTTAATAACCTAATCATTCTGCTTCACCGGCGGGCGGCCGCCTCGCCTTGGCTGCCCGCCGGACCTCTACACATACCCAGACTGTAACTTCATCTTCCTCTCTCTTACCTCTCGGCTCTCTCAGACCATGACAGCCATCTCTCTCTCTCTAGAGACCATACCATGACAGCCATCTCTCTCTCTCTCTAGAGACCACACCATGACTCACAACAACTGTCACAACATTGTCTGCTACAATGTAACAAATAGATGTATTATTGATTGATATCTTGATGTTGTACAAGATTTATAAATTACAATTCCTATACAATCTATATATAGAAGAAAATGTGGTAGTAGGTGTAGTGGAGGTGATAGTGGGTTAGGTGAAGTGGAGTGTGTGGTGAAGTGGAGGTAGGTGAAGTAGAGTGTGTAGTGGAGTAGGTGAAGGTAAAGATGGGAAATTCTAACAGCCCCCCGCAAACTCAAGGAGGAGAGAAACTAACCAACTTGAGTTTGGAGAGAGTAACAAAACAAGAAAATACATAAAAATAAAAAAGGATAGGAGACACTGTATGGTCGTGTCAGACCGTTGGTGAAGACACTGTATGGGGTGTCATAACGTTGTAGAGGACACTGTATGGTGGTGTCAGACCGATGTAAAAGACAGTTTATGGGGTCATGTCGGACCGTTGTAGAAGACAGTTTATGGGGTCATGTCGGACCGTTGTAGAAGACAGTTTATGGGGTCATGTCGGACCGTTGTAGAAGACAGTTTACGGGGTCATGTCGGACCTGGTATCAGAGCCTCAAGATAGTGGGTTAGGTGAAGTGGAGTGTGTGGGTACTCCACCTCCATAGACACAAGATATTTCACGTGGGTACTCCACCTCCATAGACACATCAAATATTTTATTCACACCCAAAATCATCATTTTCCACCGCCCCACTTTTTAAACATATTATTATTATTATTATTATTTTTTTTTTTTTAAATATATTATTATTATTTCTTTCTTTTATTTTTATTTTTATTTTTATTTTTATTTTTCACTTTATTAAAAAAAATAAAAAAAAATAAAAATAAAATAATTGCAACCAATTTACAAATTTGCACAATACACTCATTTTATTCATATCGGGATCAACCCCGATCCACATTTTACACCAAAAAAAAAAAAAAAAAATTAACTGCCAGCCGAATGGTTAATCTTTTGAGGCAGCTTCAGAATACACTATCACCATCTGCCATATCGGGATCAACCCCGATCCACATTTGTTACAAAAAAAAAAAAAAGGATAGGAGACACTGTATGGTCGTGTCAGACCGTTGGTGAAGACACTGTATGGGGTGTCATAACGTTGTAGAGGACACTGTATGGTGGTGTCAGACCGATGTAGAAGACAGTTTATGGGGTCATGTCGGACCGTTGTAGAAGACAGTTTATGGGGTCATGTCGGACCGTTGTAGAAGACAATTTATGGGGTCATGTCGGACCGTTGTAGAAGACAGTTTATGGGGTCATGTCGGACCGTTGTAGAAGACAGTTTACGGGGTCATGTCGGACCGTTGTAGCAGACAGTTTACGGAGTCTTGTCGGACCCTTGTAGAAACTAACCGGAATCAATGTCGGGACAGTTTACAGAGTCTTGTCGGACCCTTGTAGAAACTAACCGGAATCTATGTCGGGACAGTTTACAGAGTCTTGTCGGACCCATAAAGGAGCTAACCGGAATCAATGTCGGGACAGTTTACAGAGTCTTGTCGGACCCTTAAAAAGTCGCACCCTCAAAAGGTGTGCCCAATCTTTCAAAAGGCGTGCCATCAAAAGGCGTGCCCAATCCATAAAAAGGCGTGCCATCAAAAGGCGTGCCCAATTTTGTCTTCGAGCGCCGAGCGGCGCATGATGCGCGTGGCTGCCTTGGCTATTTAACCAAGACGAAGGCTGAGGCGGAGGCATACCATTCTGAAACCTCTGAAACCAACCCTTCTCTGAAAAAACTCTGCCTCTTCGGAGAGAGAAACTGTGGAACATTTTGTAGCCCAGAAAAATGGCTTCGTCTTCCCGCGGGCTGCTCACCCTCTTTCCCGACCTCAACGAGTCAACAAGAGAGAGAACTGGTGCGGTGGCACTGGAAACTCAACCAAGCACCCCGGAGTTTGCTCCGTTGAACTTTCCGATGCGGTCGGTGGAGCAAAGAATGGCAGTGCAGTCGGATGTGGAGGCCAATCAGTATACTCTGAAGGCATGTGTGGAAAGCATGACGGCGGTCACAAACTTGTCGAACCGGCTGCAGAGTAGGACAAATGAGGTGCAGCATTTAAACTCCCAGCTGGTTCTGCTCCAACGCATGTATAAGGATGCGCGAGCAGAGATAAGTGTACTGAAAGCAGAAAACAAGGAGTGTGTGGTGAAGTGGAGGTAGGTGAAGTGGAGTGTGTAGTGGAGTAGGTGAAGGTAAAGATGGGAAATTCTAACATATTTTATAGTTTTTCTTTTTTTTATTCTCGTGCTTGAGCATATGGTGTGCAAGTATCTCAAACACCATGCTCTAAGAGTCTTAGAGCATGAATTGATCTAAGAGTCTTGTAGCATGAATTGATCATCTTCGAGCCTTCATCCCATCATTTCTTCATCTATGGTGAAGTCCTTTGATGGATTGCCAAGGCATTTGTGAAGATCTTTAGTGGATTCTAGAGGTGGTGGTCATCTCGTAAATTTAGCACTTAGAAGATTGATCCCAAGAGAGCAATGAACCCAGCAAGAGTAACTTAAGTCCGTAGAGTGTGGGTTCACCAAGGATTGTAAGAAACTCTTGTAATTGTTCATTTGATTAGTGGATTGACTTTCTGGCCTTGGGCCCATTTGCTTTCATCTCAATTGGAGGCTCTCCAATTGAGGTTTTCCATATTAAAATCATCACTCTCTTAATTGTTTAGATTGTGATCTAGCTATGGCTTGATCATTTGATTGGTTGAATTGACCAAGTGGTTGATGACTGGACTAGTAGATCCATAATTGTGAATCAACCTTGTCAAGGAATTTCAGGCTCTCCCAAGAAGTCTCTCGACTTTCCATGAAAAAGGGTAGATCTGCAGAGAAAGGGCACATTTTGATGAAGAGAATACATATTTGAGAGGGTTTTGAAGATTTGGAAGAAGGGATTTGATTTGAGGATTCAAACCCCGTGGTGCCTACCAATCACTTCATCACTGCTGCATCTGCAAAGAGGCTAGCATCTAAGCTGTTATTTTCCTTGTTGTCTAGAACTAGAAGACTACCGTATTCCGGTATTGTCCCTTGGATTTCAAGAACAAACATCATTTGGTGCTTAATATTGGTTCTAGTCGAAATGTTATGCTAGAAAATTATATTTCTTGGTTCTAGTATCCTTAATATCAGATTGTAGAAGCTGTTTGTGCTCAGGTTTTGCTATTTCTGATTTCAAGTGTCCAGGACTTCGTTGGCTGCATCTATTGCCTATTTGTTGCATCCATTTGCATCAACTTGGTAGAAGGGCCCAATCTATTTGCATCAAACATTCTGCTTGATTTACATGATGCTACATCATATCCCTAAAAATAGTAGAGCTTTTTTTATTGGCTAAAAATAGTAGACCTTATACAGCAATATTCAAAAGAGCCTTGAATCTTAAAACCACTAAGTTTCATATTTATGTATACTCCTTTGCGCAAGCTCTTTTTTCTGACAATTCCCTACGTTATTAGACCAGCATATCTTTTTCATCTCTTTACCCAGAAAAATGAAGTATTTTTCTTCCACAGTGCGTCATATTAATTTGGATAAAGCAAAATCGAATTGCATTCAGCTTACATGAGTGGATTAGACTTTTTGCTATTCATAGTCGTGGATGGTACAAAGCCGTATGAAGTAATTGATAGGATATAGAGAACATAAATAAAGTTCTACATGATTTACACAAGAAATGAAGCAATTCTATTTCACATTTCCAGATTTGCAAAATGAAAATACAGTAATGTATTGCTTCATGCATGCAATTAGTAAATACAAGATATTCAAAAGATCATCAGATGGACAATCCAACATCAAGTCAACAATAACAACATTTCGCACAGATCAAGTTTATTTTAAGAAATGAATAATTCATCTCATTCTCAAAGGTTCAGTGCAACATTGAATAGCTTGTCTAATATGTTAAACATAATTCCAAATGTAGGATTTTTAATAAGTTAACAATATCAATGGCAAAAACACCTACTTGTGGATAACCCAAGCACCCAACCATGAAATTTCCATCCTGCATTAGAAATATTTTTTTATCAGCAAAAGAAATCTTTATTGATGAATTAGAAACCCGTACAATACAAGAGTTAAACATCAATAAAGGAGGGTGCAAAAAACATCATAGAAAGAAAAATGCCAAAAGATCTAAGTTCAAAGAAAGAAAAATTCAATTTATGAAACCACAATCATATTCAAAAAAAAAATGGCAAACAAACAAACAAACAAACAAAACAAAACAAAAAGACAAATTTCTTATTATATGACAGGGGTTCAGAGGGGAGAAAAAATGAGGTAGTTTCTCGAATTTGAATAGTAAGTTCCCTGGTGATATATGAATTAGAACCTAGCAGACCAATGCCCCATAAGCCCATGGTTTGTCTTTTTCCGACAGTTTACAGGAAAGGCAAAAATAAATATGAAAGTTCATCTATAAAATGCTTTGTTCATAAACTGACTAAAAGAAATAAGAGACTTTGTACCCTAAGAAAGACGAACCAAAATGTTTAATTAGCAGCACACTTCGCATGGTACTTCAAGATATTGACCCATCTTAAATAACAAAACCAACAGTTGATTATTCCAGAAATTGACCAGAAGGATATCAGATGTATTTCAGAAAAGAAACTGCATAGCAGTGTTATCTGTTAACAATATCTATTTATGCTACATAAATATACACGTCGTTTCAACTTCAAGACAACTTGCTTAGAAACGTGAAAAATAAATGAATGCAAAACTTTTAGCAGAAATAGAACTACCCACTGCAAAACAAAGATAGTGACAAACATTTTAATTGTTTATTTACATCAACAAAAAATCTAACATGCAAATAGTTACCGGTTTCCGCTTAAGCACCATATCTGATTCCTGGCAAACACCACATCGCCGAACAACATCTCCAACTGCATGCTGCTCATCTGCACCTGATCTACTAGTTCTACAGAGATAGCAGAAGAATTTAAATAAACTATATACTATTGGGGCCGCAAATGAGCCAAGGCATGCCGAGCGGAGCTTTTTTGTGATTATGTTCAAGTTGAAAGGGTGTTTGTGCTCGGCTCACCATTTTTCAATGAACTCGAGCTTGGCTCGTTACAAAACACACAACGGCAGCTATGTAGGACAAAGAAGAAGAACAAACCTTAAGCAAACATAAATTCTTTTAGATAAGTAAAGACCAATCCAAACATATTAGATAGATTATGGTAGAAAATATCAAAAAACTAAAAATTCAAACTAAATCTCTGTCCAAATACAAAATGAAGGATCCTTTAGAGATTAAAAAAACTTCGAGATTTAGTGAACTTTTGCAGATTGATTTACACATCTAAAAGAAAAAAGTAAAGATGAATACCAAAGAAAAGGAGAAAGAAAGATGAAGTAACTCCGCTGTGAATTGAATGAAAAAGGAGAGAGTGGAATAGATAGCCAAAGAATACATAATCATCCTTCTTTCGTCTCTGCTCTCTCACTCTCTCAGTAGTGTTGACTACAAAGAGAGTGCATCTCTTTTTGTTGCCTAAGACAGGTCCTAGGAAATTAGACATTTGAGGGTCAAATATAATTATTAAACATAATTATTTTTAAGTTCAAATTCAAAGGCACTATAGATATATATCAACTCCAAGGGTATAAGTTATAACGTGAAGCATATATATTATACGTATGTTGAGACACGAGCTTCCGAAAAATATCTTATGTACATTGAGAAACTAAACAATGGCATGTTTGGAAGACCCTTTGTTGTTAGTTAGCGAATCAAGTCTAACCAAGCTGAGCTCAATCTTACTCAAGCTTGGGTCATATAACAAACAAACCTAAAATTCAAGTTCAAGCTTGGTTCATCTATTTAGTGAACGAGCTTGAGTAATCCTCATAGCGAGCCAAGCCCGAGTTGTTCATGAACAGCTCAGCTCATTTGAAGGCCAATATATTATTAAGGGCACTTGGGAAAGGTAAAGAACCACCTCTCGAAAAAAATTCCCATGGCTTCAAACAATTTTACTTTATTCAACCTTGCCTGCAAAAAAACATCCAGTATAATTATCCAAAGGCATAATCATACATAATGTGGAACGCATGGAAAAAATTAGACAGTCATATATATTAGGAAAGAGAATTACAAAGAGATGATATTTGTTACAAAGCATATACCAAAACAAATATGCATCTGATTAACCATTGTGATTGTTACATGCAAAGTTTTCATTGGTCGTAAAGAGATTTTATACTGTTGGAAAGATTTGGTTGTATGACCAATGCATGTCATGGTACACACACCATTGTAATTATTCAAGCACAAGATAATAGCAATCAACACAGTAAGTCTGTAACACAATTACATTTCATACACTAATTAAGAATATAATGAGGCCAAGAATCAAAACTCACTTCATTGGCTCACAATGTCATCTTATTATGAGTTTTTTTTTTTTTTTTTTTTTTTAATAAATAAAAATACTTGCAAACAATATTGAGGCCATATTTGCATGGAAGAAATCAACGCTACAGCATGATTTTGTTGAAATAGTATCAGGCATGGGTCTTCTCAAGAGGTCATGGATTAACTTACATCTAAGAAGCAAGCTTTCATTTGCTCCAAGCAGGTTGACAAAACCTCAGCTTTTCTCTTTGTCCCTATGCTAACTGCTTTCATGTCATTCTCCATCATAGCTCGAAGATATGGTTTCCAAAGTTCATAACTGACAAGAAGAAAACAAAATAATTTATAATTCCTCATATTACCAGTAACAGTAGCATATGAATATAACCTACATTATGTACAGATATATTGCACTTGTTCTTCAATTAAAATAATACATGCTTGTGCTTTCCTTTCTTGCCAATTATTTAGGCATTGTTGTGTGGCATGAGGATTCACCATATCAGGATAGCATGATCAAGTCATTCACCACTTCTCAAAATGTTTAACTCACTGAATAATTCTTTTTCAGGACACAACAAATGTATAGGTAACACACAATTTTTTTGTGACAGATTCATCAACAGAACCATTTCACATCAGGCAGAAACACCACAACCACTACTATGTGAACGTATGGTCTTTATGCCAAATCAGATGCATTTTGCCATGATATCCATATCCTTACAAGGATGTTGTAATGGCCATTAATATACAATTAAGACACTTCTCAATTTATGGCTGTAACAACTAAAAATAATGGCTTCTATTTTCAATTAATTTCATCACACAGCCATTATTTAATTACTTTGATTTATTTAAAAATTAAATAATAATTTCACTTCCATCCTTAAAATATTTTTAAAAAATCAATGGAATTTTAGAGGCAAAAACTGCTGAGCTTCAGACAGCATAATGAATGATGGTGGATAGTTGAGCAAGCAGTGCCATTATAACAGCTAATTATACTATTAATAATACAAAAAAAATCGAATAAATTGCTCAGGAGCAAATTGCAGTTAAAAAAATAATAATATACCAAACTATTTTTTAATGGGGTGTTTGGGAATTGGCTTTTTCAGTGCGTTTTGACCTTTTACAGAAAGACGGAAAAAAGTAGAGAGAATGATTTGAACTTGTAGTGGCTTTTTGGCAAAAAACTCTACATCCCAAACAAGGCCTAAGTATTGAAATAAAAATCTTAACCAGTTAATGTCACAGATTTACATAATATTTGTGGTCACCTTTTTTAATATAATATCCACAACAAGCAAATTGCTAATTGCATTTGCACTTTCCTGAAGCAAAGAACTAACATGCCATCTAAAATCATTAGTCAGGTAAGTTTAATATCTCTATACACCCATAGAAGGGTGATATTGTGCAGAAAACAAAAAACACTACTAAAAGAAATTAAGCTTAAATAATTACCCCATGTCATCATATCCCATAACTAGTGCCTCACCCTGAAACCAAATCAGATTCATAATCACTTAAAAAAAGAAACAATATTTTGTAGGAAGCGGCACAAAGTTTAATTGCACCAAATTATCAATGCTAAAGCTCACCCACACATCTATAACAATGAAAGAGAGTAGCATATAAGGTACTCAAAGGACAATAATGATAAATATTTATAAATAATAATATAAAAAAAAAAAGGGACAATAATGATAAATCTCAACAAAAACTACATCTAATCATTGCCCACAAGAAATCAATGGCTTGTATAACAAACTAAAAATACTTCCATTTTATCTGGTGTGTTGACATTTTTAACATGATGAACTGATGTAGACGGTTTGTATAGATAGAACTCACTAAGAAACGATGATCACTGAAGTCCAAAGAGAGTCTCGTGCACCCTTAGTTTACCCATTCATCTTTAATAGCCTAAGTCAAGTAGCCACTTGGGAGCAAAAATGGGTGATGGTGTGACACTAACAAGAACAAAAAGAATTAAGAATAGTTTGGTCCATGCTCGATGGTGACACAGTCTTGGGTAGAACTCAACTGCAAAAGCTAGCTTGTGAAGTGAGGGTGTTCTCACGCTTATACACTGCACATCCTCTTTGTACCCAGGCAACGTGGGACTTTTTCACACATCTACATCTTGATTTCTTGATAAATTCAATTCAACATGTCATTCATGTCCCATGTCCATATTTGTGCCATTTGGACAGGAGAGAGAGAGAGAGAGAGAGAAGGGAGCAAGTGGGGTATGTGCTCCGATGCAAATAAAGCCACAGTTTTCATTTGCACAAAAGCACAGATGCACTTCCACCTCCATGTTTTTAAATTACCTTCACGTCTTCCATTGATTTGCAATTCCCCAACAAAAAACAAGCACGTAATTACGGGGGAAGGGGTGGGGGGTTTGAAACTACAATTAGAGGGAAGAGGAAATATAATGCACAAAAGATTGGTTAATAATATTGCATATATAGTTGAACTTGTATGAACATACAAGATTGGTTGGTGAGAAACGAGTGTTGGAGTCTTTGGTGGCATAAAATCGATCAAGCAGCTTTTTTATGTGATCATGCATTGTGGCATCTGTGCCAATGCCCGCCTAAAAAAATAAGGGGAAAACAAAGTATTTGTTAAACCATAATAACCAACATATGAAAACTCATGACTAGTGAATTTAAGCTACAAAACAAAGCACAGAATCAAAAGCAAATCAATTTAAGTTTAAATATCCTATAAGATTTCCCCACCTTGTCCATACAATTTAGTAAATCAGCTTCACTTAAAAGTGATGGTGGCCTCGTAACTCCTGAATCAAGAGTCAATGTTGTTGGAATAAACTGCAATATTACCAGAAACAGAAAGTAGGAAATTAACATTTATTCCTCAATCTCTCTCTATATCATCATGGAGACGCATTAATGAACCAACCCGAACTAGTGCTATTCAAACAAAAGAGCATAAATTTTCTTCCTTATCTCAATTTCATCTTTTCTTTTTCATCTCTTTTTCTATCTTACATGAATTCTTCCAAATTAGAGAAGCATTTGTGCCAAACAATTGACATTTGGATGAAGTTATGGAATATGTGTTCAACATGTATTTGGATATTCACCCAACAAGCTTGTTGAACAATTCGAGTTTTCCAAATAGCTATGCATAAACCTCCCATATTATGCATGAAATGTTTTATGTCACCTTGTAAACCCCATTTTATCCTGTAAAATTAAAGATTTTTGTATCCTTGAGTCTTTGGACATAGTACTTAGATGAATCTGACATAAAACATTCTCGAACTCAACACTCATACCTGAGTCCACGTAACACAGCAAGCAGTTAACACATTCTAATGTATTTTCAAAAGGCTTCCTCAAACTGATGCTTATAATATCCAACATTCTTAAGGAGTCAACCAAATCTTTCAATTTCTAGCGATTTTATAATGAATAAGTGTTTGTTGTTGTATTACTTCAGCTCCAGCTCTTCACAGCTGTTCTACAACTGTCCTAGTGGAAGTTGTGTTAGTGGTTGGTGTAAATAAGGAGCTAATTGTCAGTAGCACTCAGTTTTGATCATTTTGAGATTGTAATTTCAAAGCCCTAGCTCTTGTACCCTAGATTTGGAGATTATCTCTATCTAATACATTCAGTTTCTACTTTTTCCCCAAACAAAGTACTTTTTCAATGATCATAGTTCACTTTTCTTGAACACATCGCACCTCTTCTATTTTTACTTTATTTACAACTTGATCACAAAGCATCAAATGACAGCACTGGAGGTGAGGAATGTGGCATTGTTGATTGCAATGTAATGGCGATGACCACGGTGGCAGTGGTTGTGATCAGATAGTAAAATGGACAGTTGTGGGATGGTTGTAGTTGCAGAATAATGCCATCGGACTATTGGCGGTAGCGGGTAGTGATTTTACAAAGCAGAAGTGACAGGCTGGCTATTACAGTGAAGTGGCAGTGTTCATGTTGGTAATACTGACATGATGGTTTTTCATTAAATATTAAAAGCTTACGGAACAAATTAGATGGAATTCTACTTAAATTAGATTTGATTAGTTCATTTTTATTTTTTTCCTTTAATGTTATATGACTTGTAAAAAAGGAATATTATTGGAATAGAGCATTCAGCTTGGCTAATGTTCTTGTTAGAATAATAAAGAAGAAGAGAGAACTTTGAGTATGCTATCATATTGAAATTGTCTTTAAGTAATCCAAGAACATGGGATCTGTTCATTACTGTGAATCAAAATACCCTTTTCTACTTAGGAATCAAGTTATATAGTCGTTTGTCTTATTTTAACGATAAAAGCACATACAAGCATGTTTAACATTCCAATTCTGTGTGACAAGAATATATCAATGTTTGACTAGAGACTTGACATATGATTTCATTTATACTTGAGCAAAAACACAAATTACTTCTCACTAAAGAATGAGCAGGCCACAACTTCATATTACACATGTGGCAACACAGGCCAATGTCACCAGCTATATTTAGAAATAGAATAATGGAGAAAAAGAAATCCATTCTCTCATCTCTTTGCTGTTCTACTAACCCCAAAATAATTTATTCTCCATTTCAACTTCCAGCCATTTCAAAAGCCGAAATCATGTGTTCTCTCCAGTAATTTAAAAGGATATTTGACGACTGAATGAAACTTTTTTTTATTAGCATTAAAAGCTCTAAGTATATAGATATAATTTACAGATCAATTAGATATTTAGCATGGACAGTGGAAGAAATAAAATGTTGCAGAAATAAGTCATCAAACAAATAAGAGATCATCAATCCAAATCCCCATAGGTTATCAAAAAAGTGATGAAGCATATCCAAGTAAGTTGAGAAATAATTAGTAACATCTAACTAGATATGCAATCCAAGGCAATGAGAGATGATTTTGTAGCAAACCTGTTGCCCAAAAGTATATGTTGGGATCATTGAACCTCCCCATGATTCAAACCTGTAGACATCCAAGTAATTTTTCTGGCCAACATGAAACGGAGATGTCAAAATAACAATAAAAGCATTTAATAACATATTTAGTAAGCATAAAGACATTATATCTACTTTCCCACATCTAAACAAAATTTGAAACTGAATTTGGGGACACAACATGTAGGCAACATGTTAAATGACATCCTAGATTGACACAAATTTGAAAAAAATGTCAGTAACCTGCATAGAATATCTTCTTTTTCTTTTTCTTTTTCTTTGGATAAATAAACAAACTTTATTAAAAAAGCATTAAGACGATACAAAGAATACAAAAATCAAGCCCATCAACAACCCAAAAATCTAACTAATCAATTCCTCAACAAAATCTATAAAAGCCAACACATCCAGATCAACCGTGACAGTGACCCAACTATGCAGCACAGTGAGCAGCTGCCGCTCCAGCCACGGAACCGAGTGAGACACCCCCCGAAAAATGCGCCTATTCCGCTCTAACCAAATCAACCACATCAAGCAATGACCCGCAAACATCCACCCCTTTCGGTGCCTCTTCCCAACCCTCCCCCTAGCCCAACTTTGCAACACCGCCAACACCTAACCCGGCTGAACCCACACCAAACCAAAAGTAGCAACAATGAGCATCCAAAGACAAGCTACCGGACAATGAACAAGCAAATGATCCACTGACCCTGCATCCCCACAACACATGCAGCACCAATTAACTAAAATGTGCCAACGCCGAATCAAATTATCAATAGTCAAAATTCGCCCTAAAGCCGCTGTCCACACAAAGAAAGCAACTTTGGACAGACTCCCCACCACCCAAACACTCTTCCATAGAATATCTTCTACGAGTATGAGAACATGAAATTATTAGCATATAGGAATCAGACATTTTTTGAAATATCAGATTTTTCTCTTTTCCATTCTCACACATGTATCTGCTAAATGAGTTTTAAAATCCGAAATTGTGTGAGATTTGAGGGAGTGAAAACTTGTTTTCAAAACAAAATAAAACACCCTTTTTTCAGAGGTTTGAAAATTTTGAAAATAAAAACAATCACCGATCGTGCTTTGTTTTCAATTTCCAAAAATTTTGAAAATGAAAATAGAAAAGAAGCAACTGAAAATGCTACTAAACGAGGCCTTAGTGATTGATTCATACAAAAACATTTCCTCAAACAATTTCACGACAAAATTGTACTCTCAAGATGCTTCTTTTTACAATGGACTGAAATTCAATGCTATGGTAATCATTATATTGAGAAATAAGCATACTCCCAATTATTCAGATTCCAATAACAAGTTTTATGTTACTTCAAATGGCTAAGGAAAAATGGAGAAACATGGTAGAAAACTTACTTCAAGTATTACTCTCCCAGATGCAGAAAACATTTCACCGGCAATGTCAATTTCAACTGTAGTTTCAGCTCCTACAGCTGGTTTGGAAACACAGGCCAGGAAATGGCGAACAACCAGCTCATACAATCTCTGTTATAGAGAAACAATTTTCATATGGTTATCTGTGTGACCAATTCCAATATCGCTAAGTTCCAAAATAACTGTACTTACATGGTGATCCTGACTCCATCCAGATTGTCCACCAGAAAACTTTGTCGGGTGGATTGGAGGATGGGCTTTGTCATCATGGCCACCATTACCAGGGTTCCTCCAAAGTCCTTCTCCAGGGTCCAATAAGCGCTGAGCATATGAACCCCATACAGGATGCCCCTCCTGTTCTTGCACGATTGCCTACAATAAATCAAGAGAACAGAAGTCCTTAACACAGCAAAAGCAGCTAATGCAATCATACAAGAGGTATTATCCAACATGAAATAACTTAAAGGGTATATTAGCAACTCATAAACTTAAAATCCATATATCCCTCAAAGTCTAGATTTTCTTCCACCTTTTTAACCATAAAACCCACAGGCTGTCCAAAATTTTAGCCCACCAAATAATTAACTGCAGACAGAATGACTCTTGCTTTTAGTTTTAGTATACTACGCCATCCATAACAGTGTTTCACCTATAGCATCTACCAACTAAAAAAATAATTCTCTGAGAAAGGAAAGAAGTGCATCCAATCGTTTTCTCTGTCCATTGCTGATGACAAGAAAGAGAATCCAAGTGACAAGTGTCATTTGAAGAAAGATGAAAACGAGAAATGCCACAAGACAGAACAAAAAAATATCAGGTTACAAATCACAAAGTATTCTAGGAAGTAGAGAAATCAGCTTCCTTACTACTCACTCAAGCCTAACATTACATGCATAAGGTGAGAATTCCAGAGGCCATGAAATCTAAACTTAACCAGGTCAGCATGACTTTTTAATTTTATCAGAAACCCACAATTTGTGCTATAGTTTGAATCAAGCCAGACTATGCATGGATCCTTTAAAAGAACATTATGCAGGATTGCTCCCTATTAACACAGGACGTTAGGAGGGGAAAGACAGGAGCAAACCTGATCTTTGGTATTATTTGCACAAAGTGGCTGCTCTCAAACTCACCCATGTTCTCATGCTTAGAAGCTCTCGCTTCTACCATTGCACCAAACAATGCCCCTATGCATGGAACTGCTTTCTTTTGTTTTTTTTATTTATTTTACCCTTTTGTTTTCTTTCATTCTTCTCACCCTCATGTCTCACTCTAATCCAATGCTTTGTCACCTCTTCATTCTTCCTTCTGAAAAACAGATAACAAAAAAGACTAGATACGCGCAATCTCAATTAATAATTGATTTTTTTTCTTGAATGATAACAATACATTAAATTCACTCAAACTGCTAAATGTAAATAATTTCACAGTTAGTATCTGATTCATGAAGTGAGAAAATGGGAGCGAATGAACCTTTTGTGAAAATATCTTGAGCATGGAAGCACCTCCAAAGCATGCATATGCATATAAAAATACATGTACATGTAACACTTACTGAATTAATTCTAATTTTGTGCATCAGGTCTATGTAAAATTAATTAAATATACTATAAATATAATAGGCATGCAATATCTGAATACATTAATATAGTATAAAAAACAAATAATAAAATACAAAAGAATAATTAGAAGATGGAGCAATGGTCCAGCAGCAGGAATCCATTCCCCGCATTCTTGTGCTCTACAGTTCAAATCTTCTGAAATATGGTTTCATTATGTTTTACCCTAATTGGAGGGTAATCTTCTTTGTGTGCCACTCATCATAACAAATACACATAGCAGGCAACTATCAATCAAAAAACACGATTCACATTCGATCTGTGGAGTTGACAATGATAATCTAAGAATTTGACTGGTTTAGGCTAACTCAGCAATCTGCAAATTGGAGCCCAGTCCGTCCGCCCAAGTTGACATAAATTCCACGTTGAGCATTAATAATTCTAAACAGCCAGGAAGTTAGTCATAGTTGTCAATGAACAAATGAAGTTACTCACACGCAAATCAGTCCTCTCTGAAAAGCTGTCAGTCTCTGTACGAGGATAACTAATGAAACCAGTTTGGTAAAGGTCTTCTGCCACCTACCAAAATCAATAAAAGAATAAATAATTTATGTAGTTAATAATATTAAAAATACCAGTTTCTAGAAGGAAAAAAAAAAAACAAAAAACAAAATTCTAAGAGGATTAGTTTAGCCAACATCTTGAAATGGTATGACAAATTTAATGAGATATCCACCCCTAAAACCATCTGAAAGCAAAGGAATTCCAATAAGGCAATAACGGTCACAATACATGACAAAGTGAATAATTTATAGAGACCTTGGTGATACTTTCGAGGGTGGTGAAGTGGCATCCAGAATGAAAAAATAAGGATAGATCCAATGAATTTACACGAACAACAAAAACGAACAAATCAGCAAGGAAAGGCAAACACATAATCATGACATATAAAAGCCCTAAAATATTTTGATATCCACACCCACTGCAATCCACACGCACATGCCTACTGTCAATCTGATATCACAAGAATATAGAGAAATAGTGCCAAATGATAACTAAAGAGAGCCAGCCATGACAACTGATTGACGTACAACAACAAAAAATATTGTGACATTAGAAATATAATGAATGCTAAACCTTGAATAAAATGGATTTACAGACAACAAGCAAAACAGGTGAGTGCAAGAAGAAAAAATTAAGGATTTTGATTGTCAACATCCAAAAATATGTAGTTTCAAAAACCAAAAAGAAAAAGGATATAAAGCAACAACCAACATTTTGGGGGGAAAAAATGATAATGAGAAGATAGAATCAAAGGAGAAGAGAAAATAAACAAATTTCCATGGATAGTACTTCAAAAGCATTTGAAGGATGAATTCAAGAGCCAAAAACTTGTGATCTAAACCTAATGCTTTTTGTTTAAAAATATAGAAACATCAACAGGCAAACTTCATTACTTTGAATGACAATGTCCAAGCATAAGTCCAAGCTTAAAAACATCCAAAAATAAATAAAATGATTTTGGCCTTCTTGAAATATACATGTAATGGATTAGAATTCAAGGAATCAGTTTAATAAGTGAAGATAATATTAAGAAACAGTCAGAAATCTGATGAAGCATCATTGCTGAGCTCCTACAACTGACCTTCATGGTTTGTTCGGAACTCATCCGGAAGTAGCGGGATGCACGTTTCTCAAGCTCAATAGTATTTAAAGGATGAGGAGGATACTTCAGTTTCTCCTGCTGTCTAACTGTTGTAACCTGAACAGAAATTATAACTGTGAATACCAAGCTATGAAGATGAGATGCAGAAATGAAGTTGGTGTTAATATAATGCTCAAATAATTCAATTAATTGGCAATTGACACCCAAGTTAAGCAAATATGATAGTAAACTTATTTATCATTCACCTTTGCAATCATTATTTGTTTTCTTTCCTCTTAATTATAATTTATAACCAAATAAAAAATATAAAAAATAAAAAAACAACGCCCAATTAGTACACATTAATGTGTGCTTGGGACGGGAAAAATTGGGTACACACCTAACTTTTGGCATAGTACACAAAGTGATTGTCCCGAGACTTGAACGCATAACCTCAAGGTTATTAAGCGAAGGTTTTACTATTGAACTCCTCTTAATTATAACCAAATATTGCATATATTTTACGAAACCTATTTAAGGTTTATTTTTGTAATTTCCCCAACCCATATATTTTTTCAAAAACAAAATCATGGTTTTACATTCCGGAGGAACCAAAATCATGGACCAGGTAGATATGATATTCAGTTTACTGTAGAAGTCTTTGATCGGCTGTTTAATATATAAGTTTGCAAGTCTTAAAGGTCTGAGTACCAACCTAATTTTCTTTCTGAGGCCAAGCATATCTTTATAGTTAGGTTTATTAACAAGCTTAGGTGCAGTTTGCTCGACTAGTCTCACTTTTCTAAAATTAGTACAATGGCCTTAAATTGAAATCCTAATAACATTCATGATTATACTCATAAAGAGATCAGAAACCAGTATTAGTCATAAAACATGACTCTATATCCACTCACAGTTGCAGTGGGTTCCTGAACACACATTTCGTATATTATTACAGCACAAGTATAATCAAACATATGCCCACGCCTGCAAAACCACATAGTCAGTAAGCTTAAAGCACCAATAACCAGATACAAAAAGTTGACATTGAATGGTGCAAAATCCTTAGCAATTTACATCCAATTGAATGTAGCAGTGCCTTCATCTGAATTGTGAGTGCAATTGATTGTCCAGAATTCTTCAGACTCGTGTGCTTGTATCTCCCAATACCGTTCCACAATAAAGCCTAGTGTAGGGAACTGCAGCGGTCAATAAAAAATTAGAATGATCAGGACAACATCATAGCACTTCCAGCTCTAAATTACAAAGTTAAAGATTAAAGGCCTTACACATACTTTTTGATTGGCTGTACTTAACGTGCAAAATTAATGTTTAGAATTGTTGAGATACCTGACAAGGTCCATAACTTAGAATAACATTTCTGTCATCTGTAGCAAAATCAAGATTGAACGCATCTCTCAACAGCATAGTCTGAAACCTAGTGAAGGAAGCACCAATCCGGAGATCTATTTCCTGCAAAAGACTCAAATTAAATGAAAGGAAATATACAAATTTACATACAGCCAACTCGTGTTAACAACAGCTAATCAGTGAGCAAACTAGAAGCAGTTTCTGTCTAAAATAAGGATTGTGCAAATACAAGCCAAGAAGAAAGTCACCAAAGTACTATAACAAGATTGACAAAGTCCCAACTGAGTGATTGGCAGGTACTCACTTGCCTAACATCAACAGCATCAGCAAACAATTGATTAGGTCGAACAAGAGCCTGCACCGACTCACGGATATCCCTGAGCATCCCCAAAAGGTAAACATTATGAAATTTGAACTCAAAAACAGATAATCGGAGCTGAAAGAGAAAAAAGGATTAGTCTTCGAAACCTTTCAATTAAGGCAGAGAAACGAGCCCTCCACACATTAAGATGACGATTTGCTTCTGTGCAGACTTCGACAACTTCAAATGCAATGTTTTCTCCTTCTCTATCACAATCCAACCACAACACAAGCCACTGGCACTTCCTAGCTTCCTCCTCTAATGTCCTCTTTATATCCAACTTATCCTAAGCAATTAAGAGCTGTTTTAAGAGAATTGCTTACATTATATCATCACCAATTTTACTCTCTTTTTTCGTCAAATTTTAGTGAAAATGTGGTTAAAAGCTTTATCTGGTATTGAACACTCCAATCCTTACTTTCTCTTTTTCCATCAAATATTTTTTAAAAAGTCCAAATTTATACTTAAAAACCTGTTTAAACCATTTTTGATAAAAGAAAATCATCTCCAATCCTTCGCCAATTCTATTTTAATGCATAAACAGCTAAAAATGAGCTCCAATCATTTCAACAAACTCGCATCCAATCAAGGGAGAGGCAAAATTTCGCCAAATCAAGGTTGAACCAAATCCTTCGCCAAAGTTCCAACAATCATATTTTTACTCAAATTTGATGAAATTTCTAAAAGCGAAAAAAATAGACGATTTCCCTTTAAAACGGGTTTTTAGTATAATTTGGAATTTTCAAGAAGATTACAGTCATATTTTTAATCAAATTTTATGAAATTCTAGAAAGAGTATTATTGGAGATGATTTTATTTCATAAAAAATGGTTACAACAGTCCTAAGTTCGTAATTTTCAAAGAGTAAGAATTATAGATGAAAAAAAAAAAATTAAGGAGGTTTTTAGTTTTCAAAAACATTTGATAAAAAAGACAAAAAACAAAGTAAGAATTGGAATGTTCCACACCAGATCAAGCTTTTAACCAAAATTTTCACTCGAATTTTATGGGGGCGAAAAAAAAAAAAGAAAGTATTGGAGATGCTCTTATATATATGTATGTATATATATATATATATATATATAGAGAGAGAGAGAGAGAGAGAGAGAGGAACCTCGGGAACGAATTTGCGGACAGGGGCTTGGTAGAGGAGGAGGGGATCGCAGGAGTGCCATTTACGATAGCGATCTTCGAAGTCGAGTTCCATGAGATGGCCGGTGACGGAGGTGAAAAGCATGTGACATTGTTGGCCGTGAATCGTGTAGGCGAACTCGAAGATCCTGTTGAACCTAGACCTACCGTCCCTCACTCTCATCCCACCTTGGCTACTCTTTGACAGTATCCCCGCCACCGCCTTCGCCACCGACGGCTTCTCCGCCACGTTCAGTACCCTTATCGTTCTGCCTCCGCCGCCGCCGGACATTGCTTTGCTGGGAATTGAGGCACCGATTGGAGAGTGTATTTCGCTTCTTCGGCGCTTTCGAAAGCGGGGGAATGGTGCGCCGATAGCTGTGACAGATTATTTTACATTTTTTTTTTTTTTTAAAAAAAAATTATAAAATAATGTGTTAAAAATAAATTAAAAAAAAAAATTAAGGTCTTGTTTGGTTTGTGTTTCTCAAAAAATTTTGAAAAAATTCTCTACAAATAAGTTTTTAAAATTAATCAAACCAAACAAATTTTCTCAACAAATTTTTCCAAAACTTGTTTAGTTTATAAGTTTTCTAAACAAATCTCTCTCTCATACACATCAAATCAATCACTTTTTCTAAAATTTTCTCTCAAAATAATTTTTCAAAACATCTTTTGAAAAAAAAACAAATCAAACAAATTTTCGTACTTTTTATCTCAAAACATGTTTCTCAAATACAAACCAAACAAGCCCTAAATTCCTGATATTAAGATTTTATAATATAAATGACATTAAATATTTTTATAATGTCTAATGTCCCTCAAATCGATGCAGAGAAAATTCAATTTAAAAAATTTCTTTGATTTCAATCCAGATAAATTCTCACTAATTTAGTTATGATTTTCTTTGAATTGTTCTATAACAACTATCTAATTTTAAGTAAATCCAGGTCCAATCTATCACTGTACTATATATATATATATATATATTCATCATCATCTTCCGGTAACAATCCATGAAAATATCATCTATATTTATCATCTCTAGGTAACAATCCATAGAAGTCACTATCTTCAATCCAAATAATTTCTCTAGTTTCAATCTAGAGAATTGATTTATTTATAATTTTATCTGATTTGTTTACCATTTTATCTACGTTTAACAACAATAACAACCATCTAGCTTTAAGTAAATCCAAGTTTAATCTACCACTGTATTCTACATATATATTTACCATCTCTGAATAACAATCCACGAAAGTATCATCTATATTCATCATCTCCAAGTAACAATCCATAGAAGTCACTCTCTTCAATCTAGAGAAACCAGAGAAATTCTCTCCATTTACAACAGAGTTGTATTTTTATGAATAGTCCTTGGTGATCGTACATTAATCCAAGACACCCTAACCTTGGACGTGTCTTCACAATCTCGAATCACATCTCATAATCGAGTTCATGAGAGTGAGATTCCAGTTCACAATGACTGTGGCCAGCCAACATCAAGTTCACTGAAGCCTAGCCAGTTGTCATATGAGTTCACAATCAAGCTCATCCAATTGCAAACCAATCACGATCTGAGTTCGCATTCGCGATGCACCCTAGCCACTCAAGATTTGAACCTATGCTTTCGCTGATGTTTTATTATGATTCAACCTAGATTCAGAGTCGTAGCCCACATGCGAGTTGATCTTCCCCTGGAACTAGATCGTGATCTGACTCGAAGTTGAGCCCTAGCACTTTTGTTTCGAAGTTGTACCAGATTTTGAGTTGCGATCATATTTCGCTTCTAGTTTTGAGAGCCTGCCTTAAATGTCATGACGAGGATGATTGCAGGGAAGAGGTACTATGGGGGGAGGTGGAGAACTCGGAGGAAGCGAAGAGGTTCTAGGAGATTTGATTTGAGAGAATCAAATTTCTCTGTCATATATGAATGTCAGGTTAAAAGACATTAGACATCATAAAATAATATTATGGATCTCTTCTATTACTAAAAATGTAAGAGAGACTTTAGACTAATTTTTTCTTTAAAAAATAGATAAAATTATATGATAAATTATAATAATTTTTTTAAACTAAAATACTTAGTACCAAAGCCTAATTTGGTAGAGATGTAACAAAGTAATTATAGATTATAATTTAACAGATTATAGATTATAGCTTTAAACATAAACTGTTAGTCTATTTGATGTAGCTGTAAGATTATAGATTTAATCAGCAGAGTAGTGTTTTGTTAAATAAGTTGTAAAATAGCTATTTGCTGTGTAATATTCTTTTTGCTCTTTTTTTAAAAAATTTTTATATTCATTTTAATTATTTATTTCTATATTTCTTTTCTTTATTATTATTAATTGTTTTTTTTTATTCATTTTATTTTATTTTCCTTTTCCCCTTATCTTCTCTTCTTTTATCTTCTCTCATTCTCTTCTTTTCTCTTATTTCATTGTTAATTTTGTTTAATTTATTAATTCATTACAATTAATACCAATTAATATTCATGTTCTAATTTATATTAATGTTGTGATTTCATTACATACTATTTTTTTTTATATTCAATTTAATTATTTATTTCTATACTTATTTTCTTGATTATTATTAATTGATTTTTTCTTTTTCTTCATTTTAATTTTATTTTATTTTTCTCTTTATTTTATTTTCTCTCCTTTATTTTATTTTTTATTCTCTTAATTGTTTTTTATTCTATTCATTCCTTATTTATTTATTTTTCTTTTATTCTCTTATTTTGTTTTCTTCATTTTATTTTATTTTATTCTCTTCTTACATATTAATTATTTCCTTTCTTTTTTCTTATCAATTTTTTATTTATTTATATATTTTTTTTCTCTGCTCTCCTCTTTCACCCATGACAGTCGAAACCCTAAAAATGGCTTGATTTCCAACGATGAGCTCAAATTTAGTAACCACACAAGCACCGGAACGACCCCTTGAGCCATCGTGATCAACACGAAAAAGAGAGAGAGTCACGGTTCTGGGTCATGAGAGAGAGAGAGAGAAAGAAAAAAGAGATCGCGACGAAGCAGATTGTGATCGCGAGGGGACAGATTGCGATCGCACCGCTAGGGTTTTAGATCGATTGCGAGAGAGAGAGATAGGAGAGATCGCGACGGAGCAGATCGCAATTGCGACGACACTAGGGTTTCAGATCGAGCGATGGTTAGGTTTTACCCCTCAATTGAGAGAAAGAAAGAGAGAGAGATGTCGATGAGCTCCTTACTGCATCGGGTTACAATGTGAAGGCCTCAAACATGGATGATGTGCTGTGTTGACCCTTTATCGTCACTCTTTCCGTCACCGGAAATCGCCTCTCTTATTTCGTGAGAGGGAGAGAATGAGTGTGTTTTGTTTATATACCCGGTACACTTGTAATAACTTGAAAGTGTAAAGGGCATTTAAGTCTTTGATATTCAATTTGTCGCTTAAGCTGAAAAAATAAGCACTCAAGTTGTAGTAGATCTGTTTTCTGACCATTTTGGGAATGTTCCATTTACCTGCAAAAAATGGCTAATTTCTGCTCTCGAATGTTTATTTTTTTATTGTTTGGCAATGGGATTGACTTGACAGAATAATAAAATAGGTTTACAAGTTAATAAGATAAAATATCATATTTAAATTATATTTAAAAAAAAACAAAAAAATTTAAAAAGTCTACTCAAACAAATTGTTTAACATAGATCAAAATAGTCAAAAAATAAAAAAATCAACCCAACTTTCCAAACGAAGACAGGTTTCACTTCTCTAGGAAATCCAATTTGAGATATTAATATTCACTCTGTTTTAGTTTTCAGAATTCACTTTTCAAGAAATTTTACTTTTTTGTTTTCCGTATTTTTTTATTTTTACTGAATTTTTTTAAAATATGTTAAGTAACTTTTTAAAATTTTTAGACACGCTTAACATAAATACACTTAAAAAATATAAATTTTATGAAAAAAATCTTTAAAAAATTACTAAATATAAAAAATATATAATAAAAAAACAAAAATTCAGCATATTTTTCATATTTTTATGTATTTATTAAAATTTTAAAATATTTTTCACAATTTTGTACTTTTTTAGATACATTTGAGTAACATGTATCTAAAAAAAATAAAAATAAAAAGTGCTTAAAAATTTTAAAATATTCACTAAAAACAAAAAACACTAAAAATAAAAAACTCAATTTCTAAAAAATTGAATTTAGAAAATTGAAACTAAATACACTGATTTATTTTTTTATTTTTGTTTTTGTTTTTTAGATAGGGAGATAATATTTGAGTAATGCCAGGGATCATGAAAATTATCATGAAATATTCTCCACATTTAAATTACACATATGATAAAACACCACACACTAATCAAAAGATAAAAAATCTTCATAAAGTATTTCATGATATTTTTTTTCATGATTCTTAATATTATTCATAATATTTTGATTTAGTAGGTCTATCGTGAGCTCCATTTCGAATTTGTTAAAAATAATAAAAAATTTAAAAATTAAAATGATTAGATTTCTATAGTTATATATTTAAAATACATTTATATTATAAAAAAAAAGACAATTATTCTTGAAATTATATTTATTGTAAATTTTTTAAGACAAATGTAATTCAAATATATAGTTTCTGAAGTCCAATTATCTTATTTTTTAAATATACTTATTCTTCTCAATATGTTTTAAAAAGTTAACAAATTTGATCACCAAAATTGAGTTCACTAAATGCAAACACTCTCTTAAGTTGGATGTTCAACTTGAAAGAAATCCAACCCTTAATTTTTACATTGAAAAATTACAGCCAAACAACAAATTTAAATTGGGTTCAATAATAAAAGAAAAGTCTGAAACTCGGACTTAAGCCCCCAAATTTTCTATGTAAATGTTTGTACAGTGGAAATTAAATTTATATAGTGTAGGGTATATGATAATTTTGAGTAATTTTTTGGTAGTTAAGTTTGAATTTGTAGTATTATTACTATTACAAAACAACTGTTGAATTTTTTATCTTATCAATTTAAATTATACTCTTTTTATTTCATTATAATTTAAATAATCTGTCTATTCTATATTTTGGGAACAAGGTTAAAGTCAGCTTATTGACTATTTGGATTTTTTGAATCACAACACCTTTTTACTTTTTGTGTATGTTTTTTTAGAAAAAATTCTAAAAAGTGAAAAAAAAATAGTTTTTGACGTGGGTAGGCCCATAAAGACCATAACCCACTATGAACAACCCAAGCCTACCACTTAGGGCCCAATACATAACCCAACTGATAAGGCCCAGCACAGTTGGAAGTCAACATGACATGAAGGACCAATGATATTCAGACACGTGGCAGGTAAAGGACAAGCCACCTTAGCAGACAAAGATCTGTAAAGTTATTGCCACTGCACATCACCATTAATGCACCCCCTCACAGCATTTATTACGACAACACCTCTCCGTCGGGACAGCACGTCCTCACCCTGAACAAAGTAAGCTACAGCATAGACTTTTGGCCAAGGTGACAGGTCGGAAGGGACAACAAAATGATTACTAAAGGATATAAGCAGACGTTAAAGACAAGAAGAAGGTTAAGCTCTCTATTTCTAATTCACATCTCTACATTCTACTTCTCTCTCTCTCTCTAACTTGCTCTTCGGAGGGTTCGTCGGGGGACTCCCCGTTCCCCGTTGAACTCTTGTACAGGTTCTCAGGTGGGCTTGACCATTCAGATATCGGTTGGAGAAGCGTGGACCAGTCCGATCCATTCCCTCTGGAACCCATTGTATCGTAACTGTATCATCAATTGGCGCCATTTGTGGAAACGCTTTGCTCCGTGCGCCAGTTGTGTTCATTGTCGCCGGAGACCCTATCCCAATAACCCTTTCTTGATACCCATCAAAGTGTATGGTCACGACTAGATCCATGTCTTCTCACCAAAATGCCGTCGACCACCAAGCTGACCCCCCCAATCCAAACAACCCGCCATAGTATTTCATTGAGCTTACCAACAGCATTAACCGCATGGCCAAGCAAAATCAAGCCCTGATTAACGCTCAACTCCAAAAAAACTTTCCTATGCCCCCCACCACCTTCAGATATTCCACCTAATCAAGAACGAGCCCCGAGCCATTCTATCCAGCAGCCCTATCCACCCAACTTGGAAGGCGTGCAACCTCCTCCTCCAAATATAAATCCACCACCTCCACCCCCGCACCCATCGATCCTAGCACCAACCCCTGAATGAGAGGCCAGTAGCGTCCAGCCCCCGCTGCCCTCCGGCGGTGACCACATTCCCTTATGGGATGCAAAGCTCCGAGCCATGAAGCTCCAACTCCAAGGGGTCATGCAGAACATCCAGTATAAACCCTCCACCACAGTAAACTCACCATTTGTAGCCTCTATCCGGGACAAACCTCTACCCCCAAGTTCAAGATGCCCACCATTGACTCTTTTGACGGAACGACGGACCCAGTCGACCATCTGGAGACCTACAGAACCCTCATGATCCTCCATGCATTCCCTGACAAGATCATGTGTCGAGCTTTCCCCGTGACACTAAAGGGGTCAGCTCGACTGTGGTTTAGCCAGTCACCAGCAGACTCTGTCTTCACCTTTTAGCACCTCAGTGACTCATTCTTCAGCCATTTTATTGGAGCCCAGCGCCAGCGACGCCCGATAACCCAACTCCTCAACATTCGACAGACCAAGGGGGAGTCGCTACATAGTTTTGTTACCCGCTTCAACACCGTAGCCCTGTAAGTAGCGGAAAATGATGACAAGGTCATCCTCACTGCTTTCATGGCCGGTCTGTGGTCGTCCGACTTCCTGTTCTCCCTCTCTAAAAACCCTCCGACCTCCATGGCAGCTGTACTCTCCAAAGCCCAAAAATACATGAATGCTGAGGATTCTCTAGCCGCCCGGCAAGATCCAATAACCAAAAACTCGACCCCAGAGAAAAAAGAAAAGACTCATAACCCAAAAACACTCAGTATAATAGCCAAACAACGCACTATACCGACCGACCCTCCTGAGCTGACCGGTCGGCACCAGCCCGACTGCCCGGTCGGTTCGAGCGGTACACACCTCTTAATTCCCTCATGGAACAAGTCCTCAATCAGATCCAGCGGGACTACCCCCTCAAATGGCCCCAACCTTCACGAACCCCTTCAAATCGGAAAGACCAGTCCAAATATTGTCGTTTTCACCAGGACCATGACCATAACACCGATGAGTGCGTTAACCTCAAAGATCAGGTCGAGACCCTAATACGTCAGGGACGTCTTAGCCGGTTCACGGACACCCGCCCTCAACAGAGGTAAAGAACTGAGCCCCTCAGAAACAATCGCCGGCGCACCCCCCGGCAGCCAGCCTAACCTAACCAAGGCCATGATCGCCCTCCACAGCAACCTCGGCCGCCAGGTAACCCACTCCCACCTGTTGGAGAAATCAGAGTCATTTCAGGCAGCCTTGCTTGTAGGGGACCATCCCGCTCGGCTCAGAGGGCAAAACTCAAAAAGATAAGGCAGAGCTCAGACAAAGCAATTGCCACGGTCGATCGACCCTCCAAACAGCCCAAGCAGTGGACCGAGCCTATCACCTTCACAGACGCCAACTGTACAGTCATCCATTACCCTCATGATGACCCTCTCGTCATTTCTGCCCTCCTCTCCAACTACAAGGTTAGACGAGTTCTCATCGACAACGACAGTTCTTCAGACATCATCTTTCTCAACTGCTTTCGCCAGCTCAAAATTGGGGAGGAAAGTCTGTCTCCTCTCCAAACCCCTTTGGTCGGTTTCACTGGCGACCGGGTGACCTCGATTGGCTCCATCGATCTTCCCATCATAATCGACGAGTACCCACGGTAGACTACAAAGTTGCTCACCTTCCTTGTTGTCGACTGCCCATCCGCCTACAACATCATCCTTGGTCGCACTGCCCTAAATGCCTTTCAAGCTATCACATCAACTTATCATCTTGCCATTAAGTTTCCCACCGATCTGAGGGTCAGGACTGTAAGGGAAGAGCAAACCGTGGCCAGGGAATGCTATGTCGCCTCACTCAAAGAAGTCAAGTTGAATGAAGCCATGATCATTGAAGGACTTGACACCCGGGATGAGGACGAGCTGGTCAAAGGGAAACCTGTGGAGAAGCTCGTTAAGGTTCCCATCGACCCCACCAACCCGACGAAAACCTCCAAAATCGGTAGCCAACTGTCCCCCCGAGCCAAGGCCGACCTTACTGCCTTCCTGATCGAGCACAACGATGTATTCACCTGGACCCACTCAGACATGCCGGTTATTAACCCCTCATTCATAACCCACCGCCTCAGCATTTAACCCCATTTCCGACCTTACCGCCAGAAGTAGCGCATTTTCCACCCAGAGCGCAATACTCTTACCGCCGTAAAGGTCGACAAACTCCTTGAGGCACAATTCATCAAGAACGTGGACTACCTTAGATGGTTGTCAAACGTGGTCTTTGGTCCGCAAGAACAATGGTAAATGGCGACTCTGTGTTGACTACTCAGACCTCAACCAAGCTTGCCCCAAAGACAATTATCCTCTTCCCTGCATAGATCTGCTGGTCAAAGCCACGGCCGGTTACCAAATGCTTAGCTTCATGGATGCCTTCTCTGGGTACAACCAAATTCTGATGCACCCATCTGATCAGGAACACACCTCATTCATTACCGACCAAGGCACCTACCATTATCGTATGATGCCATTTGGACTGAAAAATGCTGGGGCCACCTACCAACGGTTGGTCAACGTCATTTTCCATCATCAGATCGGTCGAAATATGGAAGTATATGTCGACAACATGCTAGTCAAGAGCAAACTCTCCGCTGATCATCTGACCGACCTACGAGAGACCTTCGCCACCATACGAAAGTACCAAATGAAGTTCAACTCAGAGAAGTACGCCTTCGGCGTAGGATCTGGAAAGTTCTTGGGTTTCATGGTCAGTCAGTGAGGCATTGAAGCTAACCCTAAAAAGATCAAGGCCTTGATTGAAATGCAGTCACCCAGAACGGTTAAGGAAGTTCAGAGACTCACTGGCCGAGTTGCCACCCTCAACCGCTTCATTTCCCGCATAACAGATAAGTGTCTCCCATTCTTCAAAGTTCTTCGGCAAACTTTTGAATGAACAACCGAGTCCGAAGAGGTTTTTCAGCAGCTGAAGCAGTGCATGGCCAACCCCCACTCCTTTCTCAAGCAACCACTAGTGAACCCCTCTTCCTCTACTTAGCCGTTTCAAGCACCACAGTTAGTGCAACTCTTATTAGGGAAGACGACTCTGTTCAACGGCTGGTCTACTACATCAGTCGAGCCCTCAAGGGCACCGAACAGAATTACCCATTGTTAGAAAAATTGTCCCTGGCCTTGGTCACCGCTTCCAGACGACTCCGTCCTTACTTCCAAGCCCATTTCATAGTGGTCCTCACCGACCAACCTTTGAAGAAGGTAATGCAGCAACTAGAGCTCTCTGGCAGACTCATGCAATGGTCAGTGGAACTCAGCCAGTTTGACATCTCCTACCGACCTTGAACAGCAATTAAGGGGCAGGCTGTCGTCGATTTCATCATGGAGTTCACTAATCCTACCCCAACTACGGCCCCTCCACCCCCACCAATACCTACCGAGCTAGAGGACCCTCATTCTTGGACTCTCAATGTCGACGGATCATCCCGCAGAGAAGGCAGCGGGGCTGGTCTCATCCTCACTGCCCCTGAGGGTGTTTATTTCAAATGTGCTCTCTGTTTCTTGTTCGATGCTAGTAACAATGAGGCCGAATATGAGGCATTGATAGCAGGTCTCCGCCTAGCCAGAGACATTGGTGTCATCCATATCCGGGTGTTTAGCGACTCCCAGCTCATTGTCGGACAAATTACGGGGGAATTCGATGCAAAGGAAGACACAGTGCGGGCTTACAGGGATATTGCATTTTCCCTTGTTCGCCTCTTCAATACTTTTCATATCCAGTACATTCCTCGGGCGGAAAACTCTAAGGCAGACGAGATGGCTCAGTTGGCTTCTGCAGACCAGCCCGACCTCATTCATGGTGTCCGTCTCGAGTACCTAGCCCACCCTGCCATTTCTCCCGATCAGCAAGAAGTACAGTTCCTCCAGAATGAGCTCATCCCTTGGGCGTCAGACATCTTTCTATTTTTGACAATGGGGGAACTTCCAGATAACCAACAGTAAGCTGCCAAAGTTAAGGCCCGGTCGTCCAATTACATCCTCAACAGTGGTGTCTTGTACAAATGTGGTTTTTCACGCCCGTATCTGCGATGCCTCAGTCTAGCTTAAGCAACCTATGTGATGTGAGAAATCCATGAGGGTATCTGCGGTAATCATTCAGGCGGCCGGTCCCTGGCCCACAAAATACTTCGCACTGGTTATTTCTGGCCTACTGTCAACTAAGATGCGACCGACTTCGTACTCAAATGTGATAAATGTCAACGCTTTGCCAACATCTCCCATGCTCCTACAGAGTTGATCACACTTTGCAGTCCTTTTCCGTTCGCCAAATAGGGGATCTACTTTGTTGGTCCACTTCCCACCGGCCGAGGCCAGACCAAGTTCACGATTGTCGCCATTGATTACTTCACCAAGTGGGTAGAGGCAGAACCCCTTGCCACCATTACCGAGCGGAACACAACCAAATTCATCTGGCAGTCGATCGTATGTAGGTTTGGCATCTCTCAAGCCGTCGTCTCCGACAACGGCAAACAATTCGACAATGCCAAGTACAGGAGGTTCTGTGCAGACCTCCAGATCCAACCACGTTTCTCCTCCCTCGGTCATCCCCAAGCCAATGGCTAAGTCGATGTTACCAACCATTCTCTTCTGAAGATCATCAAAACTAAGCTCGAAGCTGCTAAAGGACTTTGGGCTGAGGAATTACCGAATGTACTTTGGGCTTACCGTACTACCGCTAGGACTCCCACTGGGGAGACCCCCTTTCGCTTAACATACGGCGCTGAGGCGGTCATCCCAGTGGAAGTCGGTCTGCCTACCCCAAGGGTTTTACATCCGAACCCAGAACTAACCGAAGAACTCCGTCGGGCAAACCTTGACCTAATCGAAGAGCTCAGAGAAACCACTGCTGTCAGACTGGCCTCATACCAACAGAAAATGAGAACACACTACAACCGCAAAGTCCGACCAAGGGAGTTCGCTGTGGGGGACCATGTCTTGCGCGAAGTAACTCTTGCCGCCAAAAATCCGACTGAGGGCAAACTGGCATCCAAGTGGGAGGGACCTTACGTTGTGAAAGCCCGACCACGTCCGAGCACTTATCGACTTCAGGACATAGAAGGTCGAGACCTCTCTCACCCGTGGAACGCCGAACACTTGAAGCGTTACTTTCAATAAATTCCTACTTTTGCATTGCTCAGTTATTGTATTTTCTTTTTGGCAAATTTACACACTTGAACTTTCTTGTTCTCCCCTCACATAATGTAAATTTTTGATCTACTGGACTACACTTTGCATGACAATTTTATATCTCAGTTATCTGTGTGATCTTTTAAATAACGCTTTGATTGCAGCCTCAGCCAGACTGAGCATAAAAGCCTCGGCCAGACTGAGCATACAAAGCCTTAGCCAGACTGAGCGTAAAAGCCTCGG
This sequence comes from Camellia sinensis, assembly GCF_055761805.1. NCBI lineage: Eukaryota > Viridiplantae > Streptophyta > Magnoliopsida > Ericales > Theaceae > Camellia > Camellia sinensis. The sequence continues at coordinate 188,764,933 of NC_138961.1, read as the reverse complement.
CCAGACTGAGCATACAAAGCCTCAGGCAGACTGAGCATAAAAGCCTCGTCCAGACCGAGAACACAAAGCCTCAGCCAGACTGAGCGTAAAAGCCTCGGCCAGACCGAGCATACAAAGCCTTAGCCAGACTGAGCATAAAAGCCTCGTCCAGACCGAGCATACAAAGCCTTAGCCAGACTAAGCATAAAAGCCTCGGCCAAACCGAGCATGACAAGTCTCAGCCAGACTGAGCATAAAAGCCTCGTCCAGACCGAGCTTACACAGCCTCAGCCAGACTGAGCATAAAAGCCAGACCGAGCATGACAAGTCTCAGGCAGACTGAGCGTAAAAGCCTCATCCACACCGAGCTTACACAGCCTCAGCCAGACTGAGCTACTTCAAGCCACTGAGTTACGTGCAAAGTCAGTTAATCATTGCCCAACCCCAACCGAGCGCACATATAGAGCTCGGTCAAGGCCATTCATATAAACTTCATGTTTGTGGCATTAGTAGACACACTTAGTCAAAATTCCAGGTCCATGTTTTATCACCACTCTTCACCTAGTCAAATTCCAAACTCATCTTTTATTTACCAACACTCTTGCAACATGGTTTACAACTACATTTTTGGGCATAATTTGAAGCCTCACATCTTTGCAATTCTTACATGTTCCCTTTACAAGTCAGATTATTCCCTTAATTATCGATTTTTGTAAGTCAGCCTCTTCCCTTACAAATCAAGCCTAACTTAAATAAACCTCATTTGCAAGACAGCAGTTTGGCGAACACAAACTTATGATTTTGTTACATTTTCAAACTTCACTCTGTATGGAGTTTTTATTACAAGTTTAACTTTACTTTGCATTGAGTTTTTCTTAACTTTACTCTGCATTCAGTTCTTCTTACATTTCAACCTTGGTTTTGTGCTGAGTTTCCCTTACACAAGCCTCATACAAAAATCACCAGTCTTATTCATCTCAGATGCACAAGCAAAAATAATCAAATGAACACACAACTTAAATTTTATTTATTCACAAACTTGTACATAAGTCCATTACAGCAATTAAAAAAAAAAAAACACACACACACACACACACAAAACAAAACACAACCAAAACTCTTAAGTACATATTTTTTCACTCCATTCATACCTCTTCTTCACTAGAGGCAAGATCTTCTTCCTCAATCCCCTTATCTAGAGGGGTTTGGGCCACGTCGTCATCATCGATTCTAACACCACTGAAGTCTAAGTCTAGGAACAGCTCTTCTGCTTTACGCTTGAACATCTTCCACCCGCTGTCCCAGAACTCAGCCATCTCGTGTGTTGTAGAAGTCTGACCGCTGGAAGCTTTTAATAACTTCTGCTTCAGTCCTGCCCCCAGCGTTCGCCCCCGACGTGCCCGCCCCCTCAGACACCTCCCTCGCCAAGTTGCTGGCGACCGCGGCATCGACTGTCATCTGAAATTCAGCAGACCCCTTGAATTGTTCTACTACTACGACATGTAGATCGGGGTATGCTACCCTTTCGGAGGCTGCCTTGGTTCTTTTTTCCTCCAACTCCTTTTGCAGCCTCGCCTTCTCTTCCATTGCTTTCGCACGCTTATCTTTTAGCTCTTTCTGCAGCCCAGCAATCTTCAGGTCTGCTTCATTATTTTATTTGATCTGCTGGGCACGCAGATCTTCATTAATGGTCATAGCTTCCTTAAACCGCTCAATGGCGACTGCGCAGCTCTTTTCAGCATTTTCCACAATTTTCTGCTCGCCAGCCAGCTGGAACTCGAGCGACACTATGTTACGACGCTCGTTCTCTAACTCCAACTGGGCCGCGAGTAGCTCAGCACCCAATCGAGTGGCAATATTACGCTGCACAATCGCCAACACTTCCATTTTCTTCGCCTTCTGAGCCTCCTCCACCCCCCTGGTGTAGGTGCTTTGCGCATCTTTCTTCCAACCTGCACTCTCCTTCTTGAAACTTGCAAGTTGAACCTTCGTTTCCTCCAACTTGGCATTTGCAGCGGCCGCCTTTCTCAGCAGGGCCCCTGCTAGGGTGGTTGCCTCCATCTGGGCAGAGCACAACCCCCTTAGCAGCTCCGCCTTATTGAACCTGGCTGCAGAACGCACGGCTCCTTCGTCCACCACCCCCAAAAGAAGATCTGCCGCTGTCCTAGCTGGGCCTTCTTCTCCCTCTAGTCGCCTAGAAACTGCTGGAGCATGGTAGATGGCATACTTTGGCCTCACCCTCCCTCATTGGGACGCAGGACCCCCCTGGGGCAGTTCCTCTCCCCTTGTCTCAGGGCCAGTTGCCCCACCTTCTACTTGAATTTCAGGGGCGACCTCCGAGGCGATCTCCACCACTATTGGGACGACCTCCATGACCTCCGAGGTGACCTCCACCATTTTTGGGGTAACCACCCTTCCTGGGGTCTGCCCCACTCCCTCCTCCTCTGTCTCCTTGGCCATGGGGGTCTCCTTTGCCGTCACCTCCCTCCTTTTCTTTAAGGCAGGCTCCTCCTCACCTTTCTCTTTTTCTTCTTTCCCACACCCTTCATCTCCATCTCCTTATTGGCCCTCTACTTCAAAGGATCAATTGGGGGCGGTCATGGCTCAGATTCACCCAAGTCTTTTTACCCCAGCAATTTGGGGCGCAGTCGGATCCTCTCCCTCGCGATCGGCTTCGGCAGTCGGTCTGCCTGTGACTCCTTGAATTTACTGGCCTTGGCGAGAATGGACCTATCATCCACCTCTTGTGCCTTCCTTCTCGCCTCTAATTCCGCTGGTTCCAAGTCCCCACCGGTCGGCTGAGGGCCCAACCCATAGCAAATAAGGCCGAAGGTTGAACGAGTTCGTCCCACCCAATTCCCTCCATGCATTTACCTTCTTTACTCTCTTCTCTACTGTTGCCTCCAGTTTTGGCTCCACAGATTTGGTGGGCACTTTCCACACCGTGCGCACCCCCAACCCCTCTATTCGTGGAAACGTAAAACCACCGCGACCTCCACCCCTTAATTGATGATAGCAAACCAGTCACCAGACCCCTCTCTGCCGCCGCCTGCAACGTCACCCACGTCTCTTGCTGTTCTAAGGCCTTATAACACGCGAAAAACTCATCCACCGTCATAGCCGCCCCTTCGTTCGCCTTCGACCATGCGCTTGCACAGGCCAGTATAATCTTCCACGCAATGGGCATTAGTTGGCCCAGCGCCACCTCCAACCGGTTCAGGACATCTACCACCACTTGCGGAAGCGGCAACCTCAGTCCTCCTTTCAATGCTTTCTCGTAAAGGGCAAACTCCCCTGGCCGGGCGTCGGATGGCCTCTTCATTGACGTCGGCAACAGTAACTCTATTTCGGTAAGAACCTGGTATTTTTCGCGCATACCCTCCAATTCCACCGTAGTCACCGTCGATTTGTCAGCCTTCGTGTGCTAGTGATCTGGTTTCGCCTGACTAGTTGGCTTCGAAGCCGCCATCATGGTGGAAGAATGAGATCGTACCGCTGGCTCCCCCACCCTCTCCACTTGCCTCTCCGTCTTGTACTGCTTCGCCAACTCTACCGCGTTGTCATCCCCAAGTGGATCAACCCTGGCGGTTCCAGCTTCTTCTTGGGCCATTTCTGTGATGTGTCCATGAATCGCTTCGGATGCAGGCGCAAGGAAATTCCAAAAATGTCGCAAGGGTGTATCACTTGCAACGAATGAGCCTACACTTAGAATGTTTTGGTTTTTCGAAAAAAGGTAGGTAAAACGTATAATACCAAAAGCCCAAGGTTTCCCTGTATTCTAAGGGTCGCAATTAATTTTCGCTAGTTTGAAAAATTTTCAACCTTCCGCCAAAACTGTCTTTTCAACACCCATTATGACCCATCGTTTCACTTTTGGCCCAACGCCTAACCTCCCCCCACCACGAGATGCTGCCACGCGTACGACCACGATTCACTGCCCCCTTCCCCTACCCTGTCTTTTCCTTTTCAAGTCATCACGTGACCCGCCGCCTCTGAAGCCCCGTACCCCGCCACCTCACCCTTCGCGGTCGACCCTCCTCATGGTCGGTCTCTCCAATCGGCTACCTTTCGCGGTCGCCCCTCTTCATGGTCGGTCCCCCCACTTGGTTACCCTTCGCGGTCGGCCCTCCTCATGGTCGGTCCCCCCACTCGGTTACCCTTCGCGGTCGGCCCTCCTCATGGTCGGTCCCTCCACTCGGTTACCCTTCGCGGTCGGCCCTCCTCATGGCGTGTCCCTCCACTCGACCACTTCTGATCGGTCGTTCTTTACACTCGACCTTCAACCCCCATCTTCCTCATTATTCCCTTCGTTGGACTAAAGCTACACTTGGGAATGGGAGACTACTGATGTGAGTAGGCCCATAAATGCCATAACCCACTATGAACAACCCAAGCCTACCACTTAGGGCCCAATACATAACCCAACTGATAAGGCCCAGCGCAGCTGGAAGTCAACATGACATGAAGGACCAATGATATTCAGACACGTGGCAGGTAAAGGGCAAGCCACCTCAGCAGACAAAGATCTGCAAAGTTATTGCTACTGCACATCACCATTAATGCACCCTCTCACAGCATTTATTACGACAACACCTCTCCGTCGGGACAGCACGCCCTCACCCTGAACAAGGTAAGCTATAGCATAGACTTTTGGACAAGGTGACAGGTCGGAAGGGACAACGAAATGATTACCAAAGGATATAAACAGACGTTGAAGCACAAGAAGAAGGTTAAGCTCTCTATTTCTAATTCACATCTCTACATTCCACTTCTCTCTCTCTCTAACTTGTTCGTCGGGGGTTCGTTGGGGGACTCCCCGTTCCCCGTTGAACTCCTGTGCAAGTTCTCAGGTGGGCTTGACCATTCAGATATCGGTTGGAGAAGCGTAGACCAGTTCGACCCATTCCATCTGGAACTCGTTATATCGTAACTGTATCATCAGTTTTTAACCTACTTCTCAAAGTAAAATCAACAATATATATATATATATATATATATTTACTTATTAAACTCAATACAAATTTGTATTTTAGACATTTTATGTATATTTACATCGACTTTAACATTTAAAATACTTGTTTAGTTCTAATTTTCTGAATTCAATATTTTGAAAATTAATTTTTTTAGTGTTTTTTTTTTATTTTTTAGTGAAAATTTTAAATAATTTAGGTAATTTTTTTTTTTTTACTTTTTAGATGCACCTAACCTAGATGACCTAAAAAGTAAAATATCTTAAAAAATCAAGAAATACGCAATAATATGAAAATGTATTGAATTTTTATATTTTTGATAGTTAGTGACTTTTTAAAAGATTTGTTCACAAATATTATACTTTTTAATTGTATTTATATTAAGTGTATCTAAGAAATACAAAAATAAAAATTGCTTAAAATATTTAAAAAAACACGAAAAAATCAATTTTTAGGAAATTAAAACCAAACAAGTTGATTTTTCCTTCAGTTTTACTTAGTAGAAATAGATAAATGATTTAAATTGAAAATAATTAGAAAAAATAAAGATTTAAATTGATAAAATTAAAAACTCAAATGTTAGTTTTTTTTCTGTAATTTCCTCTTTTTATTTTTATTATGGTAAATTTCACTCACCTCTCTTAAGATTGAGAGAACGCATAGCGAGTACCATAATTTTTACATAATTAAATTGAGTTATTTTGATATTTTAATTCATAAAACATTTTCATTTCATCAATCATTTGTTAATTATATAAACGAAAAAAATGATATTTTCATTTCTTTTTTAGAAAAATATATATTTTAAGATGTTATGAGAGTGATATGCTTTTATAATTGTTAAGATTAATATATATAAATTCGTATAGGAAGGAAATCAAATAACATTTATTAATAACTGAAAAGGCCTTGATATGATTAATTGTTTGTATTTATTCAACTAATAGATATTTTGGATGTTATTCAGTATGTTTGGTTTTAATTTTTTGAATTTAATTTTCTATCAATTGAGTTTTTTTATTTTTTGTATTTTTTTATTTTTATTGAATACTTTTAAAATTTTAAGAATTTTATTTTTATTTTTTTTAGATACACTTTACTTAGACGTATTTAAATAGTAAAATATTATGAAAAAATATTTTAAAAAATTAATAAATACACAAATATGAAAAATGAACCGATTTTTTTTTTATATATTTTTTGTATTTAGTGAATTTTTTAAAGATATTTTCCATAAATATTATACTTTTTAAGTGTATTTATATTAGGTATGTTTAAAAATTTAAAAATTACTTAAAATATAAAAAAAATAGAAAAAATAAAAATATAGAAAATAAAGAAATAGTTTTTTTTTGAAAAGTGAATTTTTGAAATAGAAAGCAAATAGAGTGAGTGTTCTACCCGATTAGGCTACGTTTGGCATGAGCTTTTCTAGCTATTTTAGTTACAAAAAAAATAAAATAGACTAAAAAATTAATAAAATAAAATATCACATTCAAACTATAATTATTTTATTTTTTCTCTTACAAAAATTAAAAAAACTTTAAAACTCATTCCAAACAAAATTTTTTAACTTCAAACTAATAAAAATCCAAAAAAAAAAAACCATCTCAAACGAATGCTTTATAAATCTGAGGGTTAGTTTGGCATGTACTAAATAAGTCAAAAAGTCAAAAAGTCACTATCTTATTTAAGTCACATCATCTTATTTAAATCACATCACCTCTCTAACACATCACATCAAACCTAACCTAAACCCACCAATAAATTAAAAAATACACTTTTTTAGGACATCCCAAACCAACCGTGAATGTGTGCCAGTGTTGCTTTTGGACTGACTATTTGGCTCCATCATTTTCAAATTTTCAAATATCAATCAATCAGTAATGTGAGTCTTTTGGACCAACAATGGCTGTCAGGAGTCAATGATCAGGGCAGCATCAGCCAGTTCATGCCTCATCATTTATTTTATTTTTGGCTTGCCGTCCACTCATAAAGTAAAATTTGAATTTTATACCACATACTATTAAAATTACCACAAAGGCGCCACCTAAAATATCCAAATTGAGTGTATGCTTTATGATCTTTTATTATTACTGCTTTTAAAAAAAAGTGTAAGGGAATAATTAACATATACAATTTCATTCAACAATGCAAGAGAAAATTACACTTATACCATATACTATTAAGATTGCCACAAAGGCCCCACCTTAAATATCAAAATTAAGTATGCTTTATGATTTTTTGTTATTATTGCTTTTAAAAAAAGTGTAAAGGGAATAATTAACATATACAATTTCATTCAATAATGCAATAGAAAATTACACTAATAGTCCCTCAAGTTTAACACTTATGTCAGTTTGGTTCCTGTCATTTCAATTACAAAAAAATTTGACCTTAAATTTTACAATTTGTTTCAATTAAAAACAAGAAATAATAGAAGTTATAGTTGTGGATGGAAAATTATCATGTGTAAGTCACGTGATCATTACTAAAGGGCAAAATCGATAATTCACTTACATTTTCCAAACAAATGCACTGATGTACACTTTGAGTTAACTCAATTGATTAACTCAGTTAATGTAATAGCCACCAACCACTATGAACTTGGCACTGCCAACAATTACCCAACCCCATCGTCGGTTTTCACACTTGCTACCACTATGAACAAACCCCACTTGCCTCCGCCAAACCCTTTGCCAATAGCTACTAGGCATTAGTAGCACCAGTCATAGCAAATAAAATCAAAGCATACCTTTTAAAATCAAACCAAAATTAAAGCAAGCAAAACAATAGCTTACATTATAACTCAATGTGAAAAATCAAGCCTTAGAGAGAGAGAGAGTGAGAGAGTGTGTGTGTGTGTGTATGGAGTGTTGAAATTCATGAATTCAATTTACAAAAGCAAAGACAAATATAGAAACGAAGGAACTCTTTCTGATATTTTTTCTCAGTGTTAATACATCATATCAGTCATGTATTTATCAACTCTCAATCCAAACAACTCCATTTTTAACAACTATTCATTGTTACATCTTTAACAAATTAAAATTGACGTGTTACATCTCTAACAAACCACTTAATTTTAACAAATTATCAATTCATCAACACACAATTTTTCTACTCTCAATCCAACCAGTTCCTTTTTTCCCCCTATCATCGACCTTGACACAATCGGATCGGAAAGGATATCGGTGTCAAATGGCCTATCAACGTAGATAGATCAAAGATTGACGTAATATAGGCATGGACATAAGTAATTATTCTTTGTATTCAAACACCACAAACAACAATAAGATGATGAAAATGATGTTGTGGAAGAAGAAGTGTAGGGGAGGGAGTGAGTTTGACAAAGGTAGGAATTTTTGAGAGAGGAATGGAGGGAGAGGGAGAGAGAGACGAGTGCATAAGAAAATTAAGATGATATGATATGGTGTGATTGAGTGCATAAGAAAATTAAGATGAGTGGTTCTGTTGGATTACATATAGACTATGTGACTAGTCGATTTTACCCTCAAGTAATGATCATGTGACTTGCATATGATTATTTTCCATCCACAATTCTAACTTCTGTTATTAATTGTTCTTAATTAAAACAAGTTATGAAATTTAGAGTTAAACATGCTACACTTGAAATGATAGGGACCAAAATGACACAAGTTTTAAACTTGATGGACCATTATTGTAATTTGCCCATAATGCGATGTTATAAAAAATGTCCAAAAAATCATCAAGAGTTAAAGGTTGTATTATGGACTATATCAATATAGTAATAGGCCACAACAAATTAAATTTTGATTTTGATTTATACCACACACTTACTTTTTTAATAGAATTTATAATAACAAAATATGAGTTTATATATTTTTTATTTTTAATTAGGCATCAATACAATTTACAACTATTGGGAGAGCTAACATGACGAGCTTACAAGTCCAATACTAGGTATCGCACACATAGGATTCATTAGACACTATTTCAATACAAACTTCACCATAGCCTTATCTCAACCCATTAACAACATGATGGCAAATAATTAGTGAAAATAATTAATCACCTTGAGTCTGGATATTGGAACTCACATAATCACATTATAATAAGTTATTCACAACTTTTACTTTTGACTAAAAACCTCAACTTGATATGGAATACTTCGATATATAAATTTAAATTTGAGTAAAACCGTCAAGTGTTGAATTTTAAGTGAATGTTAAATGTCGGAGCAAATAAAATTTTAAAAAAATGGATAAAAACACATACGTGTCAAAGTTTTAATTGATTTAGAATTTAAGTAAATAAAACGAGTGTCTCTTAATTTAAGTAAATATATATGAATAAAAGTCAATTTAACATAAAATTTAAAGAATTTGAGGGAATTTTAGTCGCTATTCAATTTAAATTAATGCTCTGTTTATTTGGGTATAAAAATATTTTTTTCGCATCTTCTATTGTTTGGTACAAAAGAAAACAAAAGTAAACAAAAAATAGGAGTTTTTTTTTTAAGGTCTCTGGTATTAAGATCTTATAGCATAAATGACATTTAATATTTTCATAATGTCTACGGTCCCTCGAATTGATCCAAAAAAAAATCGATCCAGAGAATTTCCTTGGTCAAATTTTCTCTGGATTTTATAGAGAAATTCTGGTTCACTCCAGAATTTCTCTGGACTTCATAAAGAAATTATAGTTCACAGGGAATTTCTCTGATCGAATTTTCTCTAGACTTCACAGAAAAATTCTCTCCAAATCAAATAAATTTCCAGAGAAAATTGTCTCATTATGTGCAGAGAATTACTCTGGAATCAAACCAGATAAAATTAAAATTTCTCTGAACAAAATTGTTAATTTTTGAAACTGGACTTTACAAATACAAAGCAATTCACAGTGCTCCATTTGGAATACTTGTATATTTACTATTACAATGGGCCAGAGAGTGAGAGAGAGAGCCTTACATCAATGGCGTTTACTTACAAACCAGAAAAATTCTCTCTGATTTAATTTTCCGTGTTAATTTTCTCTGTGTGATGGTCAGAGAAATTTGTTCATTTTCTTTGGCCAAATCACATACTCACCCTGTGATTTTCTCTGGCCAGACTGCGTACTCATCCCTTATCTCTGTGTTAAACAACAATTAACAGCTAATATTGAAAGCATTTTTCTTTTACAAACACATTCATATAATCCGTACGCATATATATATATATATATATACTTGGTACCTTGGATTTGGAAAATGATAACGTAAAAGGCATTGTTGGCTGAATCAAGGATGATGAGATCAGACGATCCAAATTGAGGGAGAATCGAGTGAGAGTTTATGTGGAATCCGTGGCCGTCGATGGCTGTACTGATTGTGTAGCCATTTTCGAATGTGATGTTACTGTCAGCTATAGAAATTGAAGGAAAATATTTCAAAAATTAAGGAAACTATGGAAAGTGAATTGAAGCAGAGAATAGAAGAGTTATACATACATACATACATACCATGAATGTTGAAGAGAATGAGAGAGAATAAGATGAGTGAAGAAGCCATGATTGAAACCCTAATTTCTATTGTCTCTATCAAACCCTAATCTACCACTCCTTGCTGAATCCTCTCTGCTGCTCTCTTCGATCAACCAGCCCTGTAATTCTCGAATTTGAAGACAAAAATATATATAGAGATCGAGGAGGAGGAGGAAAAGGAGGTGGTGGATCCTTGAAGTCGGAGATTGTTGGTGCTCCGTTGGATTGGAAACAAATCAACGAGGCGTTAGATAACCAGTTGGACAATTTCTCTGTGATATATGGGTGTAGGATTGAGGGACCTTAGATATTATAAAATAATATTGTGGATATCTTCTATTACTAAAAATGAGAAAGGGACCTTAGACTAATTTTTCCAAAAAAATATTGTTTAAATTAATAAAAAAAAGCCTATTTTATACTTTTAAAATATGAAAAATATTTTACGGATTAAAGTTTTATCAATGATATCATATTATCATTGCCACCTCTATCGCGGTTTGGTATCTACCACCCCGTTACCATTAAAACAATTATTATTATATTAATTTCAATAATGTAATCAATTAGAAGAAAAATAATATAAGATCTTTTATATAAAGATTATTTTTCACCAAAATTATTATATTAATTTCAATAATGTAATCAATTAGAAGAAAAATAATATAAGATCTTTTATATAAAGATTATTTTTCACCAAAATGTGGATAAAAATTAAAGATGTATCACCCTGGCCCATGGATGTAAATATTTCAAATGAAACTACCAAAACAATAAGGGTGTGTTTGATTGGACGGACTGGATAAGGGGGGTTAGAATCCATCGGATTTGAGTCCTAAGACTAGGGGTGTGCATAATACCGCCGAAACCGCCAAAACCGCACCGCCAAGGCAAATTCGTTATTATTTGCCAATCGAACCGCTGATTTTTGGTAAGAAAAATAGCAAATTCTAGTGACACTTTTATCAATCCGCCGGTTTCTATTTTTCTTCCAAACCGCACCGCTATTAAATCATGTTTTATAAGATTCTAAATTTTTTTTTTACTTAAGTTTGCTTGTTGTTTCTATACCTTAGAATATAGTATTACATTACTGCTCGAGGGAAATTCAAGATGTCAGTAATCCAAAATAAAGTTGGCTTCCAATTCACTTTTCAATCTTTTTTTTTTTTTTTTTTTTTTTTTCTCTGGCTATGTTGCAAACTTACATCAGCTCACTTTTCAATCTAAATACTTTTCAACAGTAAACATTTTCAATATATTGTAAATCCTGAATGATATTAATTTTATGTATTGTATTTGATCTTGTAGCTTCCACAGATACTTGTAATGAACTGATGGCATAGTCGTTGATATTATCACGTTGTTGTTACACTTGCTGCATCAGAAGAAAGCTTCGCAAGATGCTTAACATCACGGTATCTTTGGTCTTTTTTTTACTCTTTGATTTAAGTTTTGTAATTTAAATTATATTTTTTATAAACCGCCAATCTGCTCGAACCGCCAAAGTAAATCCGCCATTATTTACCAACTGAACCGCCAGTTTTTGATAAGGAAAATAAGAAATTCTAGTGACACTTTTATCAATCCGCCACTCGCCATACGGTTTCTATTTTTCTCTCAAACCGCACCGACCCGCACCGCGCACATCCCTGCCTGAGACTATGAATCCCCTAGACTATTTGGTTGGATTGGATATGTATCCTGTGTTTATTTTTTTATGGGATTAGTGAATCCAACGTTTGGTTGGACGGATTGAAAAGGATAAATGACCAAAAGACTATTTTACCATTTTTCAATTGTTTACTAAAGTAATAACAATATTAAACATATCTTTAATCTTTTAATTATTTTTATCTAGATTAAATGCAAATTTATTTTATTTTATTTTTTACACAATTAAATAAATTTATTTTCTAAAAATAAAATAAATAAAATATCAATAAAAATATATGTTATTTTTAATTAAAATTTTAAATAAATTTGTTTTTAAAAATAATAATAATTAAACAATGAAATTAAATAAAATATCTATTAAAATTTAAATAATGAAATTAAATAAAATATAAACGAAATTTTAAAATAAAATATCAACAAATATCTATAAAAAATTATTTTAAAAAAATTAAATAAATAAAACATCAATAAAAAGTTAAATAAAATTATTTTATTTTTAAATTGAGACATTTAAATTTTATTGAATTTTACAAGTTACTACATAATTAAATAGTAGATGATCAAAATGATCATTTTACCAGCTAATCCTAATAGTGGAATGTCTCTTCAAAACTGTCTCACACCCCTCTGGAATAGTATAATCCCCCATATAAGGGATAAAGAATCTGGACAAATGTCATATCCGACGAACTAAAAAAAACAAACAATAGACTACTCAACTCTTAGGATAAACAATCAGAATAGTAAATACTCCCCCTTAAAAATATGAAAAAGGTAACTCTCAAACCACCAGGCCAACTAGGGTGGTGAATGAACACTGTTCATTGAAGAATAATTTGACGCTTTTATGTTTTGTACTATGTCTCTATCTATATCTCTATCTGTATTTGTTGGGTGTTGTGGTGGCCGGTGGGTTCTAGTTCTTTTGGACTTTTGGTGGTTGGCTTCTACTTTAAGCTCATTTCAATATTGGTTGGCTCTCTCTCTCTCTCCCACAGTCAAGAACAGGAGCAAGAGCATGAGGACCCCCCACAATGACTACAATACAATGATAATTCCAAAGCTTAATTTGGAATTTTAATTATTATTCCTTTCTTCAACATCATCATCTTCTTCTTCTTCATCATCATCATTACTCTTAGACGAGACTGATGACTTTGTGATGGCTTTCCTGATTCATTTGGCGACGACTTGTGACCTATTCAAGTCATTCTTTCACCCTATGAACTCAGAATTTTAAGGATCCCAAACAGATCCATTTTGGGTCCTCCGCCATAGATGCAGAAATTGAAGAATCTGAATGAATTGAACCCACTTCAGAAACCGACCCTTTCTTTTTTTTTTGTTTGTTTCAAGATTCAATAATTGGAGAATCTGGAAAAAAAATCCATTTAATTTCCAGGTCAGAATTCGTTGGATTTGATATTGTTAGTTTGTATAGAGGGTTTGAATGTTTTTCGTGTTCATTATGTTTTGATGTTCGTCAGTTTTGGGATTATGTTGTAGTTTTATAGATTCAGATTTGGTTTTTTTAATGTTTTTATGCATATAGAAACAGAGATTTGTAACTCCACTTCCATTTCCTGATAAATCCATATCAAGAATTCAGTTTTAACTGCTATGTTGTCCGATCACTGTGGGCCGAGCTTGCTTATAGCTCTTCCGGAGGATGTTTTCGCCATTGTCACCGAGTCCCTCTCTCCGAGAGACATGTGTAATCTAGGGTTGTGTTGCAAGAGCCTATATGCTCTTGCAGCCTCTGATAAGATGTGGCTCGCCCAATGTGAAATGATGGAAGTTATTCCGTCTCGAGACCTTGTTGAGTGGCGAAAAGGGGTTGCATCTTACAAGGCTCTATGTCAGTTCCTAGTCAGCGTTCAGCCATTAATTGGAATTTGGGTTCACCAAAACCCTGAGCTTGGAAATGTTGTTTATGTCATGCCTGGTTTTATTTCGGTTGTTGGGTGTCGGATCATCCCACAAGAGCTCGGTCCGTTAGGTATTGAAGATGGTCCTATTCTATGGGCGCCGGTTTTTGAAATTATCGCTGATTTTGATGGTTCCACTGCATTTTTTCTTCACGGGAGGGAGAAAGATAATGACTATTTCTATCCTGGTTCACTCAAGTCTGTTGATAGGAATTGCAATGTGATGTTGCTTGAGGTTGAGCCAAGGCAACAAAGAAATGGTGGCAAGTTAGTTTATAGTAAAAGCTTTGCTCATCATTTGGATAAGGAGCCATCAAGAAGGATTTCTCGGGCAGATAGTGGGATTTCAAAATCACAAAGAGTATTTGGACAGAATGCATCGGTGGTTCCCTTCAGCCGATTAGCATTTGGTGATAGAAGAAAGCTACTTGAGATTGTTACTGGCCAAGTCCGTTTAAAGGTTCCTGATTTGGAAAATGGGCTATTATTTCCTCGTTTGAGGGGTGATGAGGAGAATGTTCTACAAGATATGGCGCTTTTATATGAGCGGAGATCATTGCTTATTCAAATGTATAAGCTCGGCGGCGATTACGGTAATTGGAAGGGTGGTCCAGATCAGGCTCCAGATCCCACCCAGTTGGAATTGAGTGAGATCAGGAAGAGTCTTGATCGTTCAAGTGGTTTCCGTAATTCTCTCAATGGCGATGATGGTCGCACACAATGCGCCAGAAGGAAAAGTCTTGGTGGTTATTTGAAGGATAGCCTTAAACATATACTCGGGAAATCAAATTCGAGCCATGAAATTTGGAAAAATGGTTGTTCAAGTAGTGACAATAAGCATGCCCAGCTTCATGAGTTTTTGCGGTCAGGTGAAACAATAGGGTTGACTTTAAATGCCTCATATGTGAAATTATCTTCTTATAGAGCATGGCCAAATATGCACGATAGTCGATTTGCTCTTTACAAGTTGCCTGTGCAGCCCCCCAAGGCTGAGGACGAATTTGCTGGTCTATGGGGAGGGACTTTTGGATGGCCTCCGGGGAGGCCTACTGAGGACAAACCTGGAAAGGCTC
This sequence comes from Camellia sinensis, assembly GCF_055761805.1. Taxonomy (NCBI): domain Eukaryota; kingdom Viridiplantae; phylum Streptophyta; class Magnoliopsida; order Ericales; family Theaceae; genus Camellia; species Camellia sinensis. The sequence continues at coordinate 188,749,801 of NC_138961.1, read as the reverse complement.
TGTTCTTTCTTTTGCTCTCTTACGAAGAATCCCAAGGGCAACAATATCTGATTGCAACTAAAATATTGGAAGGAACCCACTATGTTCTGCATCCAAATGGGTCAGCAATGTTTATAGTGAATATTAATGAGCCTTCGCTCGAGCCTTTCCCTTGGGCTACTAATGGAGATTCTCTTCCTGTTGATGTTAATCATACATTTGCTGGGGAAGGTATTGCAAATGGATATGGTTTTCGATATCCAGGCTCAAAGCCTGGTTCACTATTTGTGATTCAAGGTGGATTGCTTGCCTTCATATGGAAGGAGTCCAGGGCTGTTTTGACCTTGCAGAGGCTTAATTTGCCAGAGCTTTTGAAGAAGGGTGAACGGGTGCCTGCTCTACCTCCGATTGCGAACTTTTCATATTTAACCAAGTCCTACTCGAATGTGTTTGCTGGCATCTCAAACCCAACCTGTACGTCTTCACCAAGGTGTGCATTTATCAGCCGATAAATTAATGCATACATAGTCTCTTCTCTCTTCTTCTCTTTTTTTCTGTTATACATTTTTTCTTTTCTTTTTTATCTCCTTGGCTTTCATCATGCTTTGCTTGTACGTGTAACTTTGTGTGTGTGGCTAGGGTTTTACTGAGTTGCTTTATTAATACCTAAGAAACTCAAACACTTCTAAGAAGGTGACGTGTTCACAGATCCATGTGTGTGCTATTATTTTTTAATCTTGGACACTTGGGAGACACATGTGTCCATTGTTTAGACACATAGGAAGCACCGGTGACATATAGCATTTCTCATCCCATAATCAGAAATTCTGGAATTTTGTTCAACTATAAAATTCTAGACCTAATGAAGACTCCATGGAAGACTCAATAACATAATTTGACTATATTAAAATAAACACAAATAAATATTCAAAAATTATTCTAAACTTCACTCTGTGATGCCCTAAACATGCTCTTTAAATTGCAAGACAGTCAGTCTTCCCTGTGTTCTAGTTGACCAGCTCAGTTAACAGTCCTGGTTGACCAATGACTGTCCAAAATCAACCACGGTTGATTCCTTATGGTTTTTTTAGACTTACTCACTCGAAGTCAACTTACTAAATCTTGGTAATGTTAATGTTTATGTATTTCAAAAGTATAATTCTTGCTTGAATGTTGATTCTCATCTAAAGATGATCCAAACAAGTACAATATTAGAATCAACTCAATTCATCACTTAATTATCTCACATAATCATAAAAAATATATGAAGTGTATGGAATGTAAAGAAAATGATCGCAAGGATTTGTAGTGGTTTAGTACATCCCTTGTGCCTACATCTACTCCCAGCTTACCTTGCCAGTATTGACTTCATTAATCTTAAATGAGTTTTCCCTAGGTTCACACAAAACCTTCGTAACTATAAGTTTTTCCTAGGACAACCCAAAACATTTACAATAAGAAAATAAAAAAAACATAAATTAGGTTTTTTGAATCAACCTCAAACCATTTACATACACAACAACAAAAAACACACTTAGCAAAAAGGAAGTTTATTGATTACTTTCACAAAATTTTTATGTGAGACACAAAGTGAAGTTGTGTGAAGACTATAGTATATACTACCTGAGAATTATAATACTAGAATGAGAATTTATACCTCCCAAGAGAACTCCCAAGACTTTCAAAGAAACAAGCTCTCGAACACCAAGGTGCAAAGAAGGTTTTCCAAACTCACACTCACACAAGGTAAAATTTTTTATGAGATGTGATCTAGGGTGTATAAGAAATGTACAAACACCTTAAAAGTTAATTCTCATCAAAGAATACCAAGTGGAGGAGCCTTGGCATTTATATAGTGCTCCAAAAGACGATTAGTTTTTCCAAACTTCACATTCATGGGCTGGCTCACTTTGTGCTATGGGCGGCCCAGAGATACATGGAGCTTAATTAGAGAAGTTGTTGTGTTGTGGATTGGCCCATAGCCGTATGCTTTGGACTCCTTAATGGGTTGACCCATGCTTCTGCATGGACGGCCCATATGTGGGTTGTTGTAACTGACAACCTAAGAAATTGGTTTCAACCTGGTCAACCAACCTACTTGGCTAGTTTCCAATGACCTAAGACATGTGGTTGACTAGGATGACCAAATGAATAACTTTGTCCACTATTCAAGGTCTTCTTGGTTCTATCCTTATCCAAAGCAATTTCGACACTGATGAAGCTCTCCTATAGAATATTCTATGCTGATGAAGAGCTCCTATAGCATCTATGCTTCCAAGGCTTCAAGACTTGTTCAATGTGCTCTCCAAAGAGGTAGTGGCTAAGGTGCACAATACATAGTCATGAAATTGGCAACCTATGCTAGTCCTAGCACTAACAAATTGTAGTGAAGTATAGAAGACAATGATTTGGATTGAAAACCTTGGGAACATAATCTCTCCAAGAAAAATCAGGAGCACACTCTTCCTCACAATCCACTACTATTAAGAGTTTAATTCAGACAAAGAAAAATAAATAACTAAAGGACTAATAGCCCAGTTTGGTTAACTTTTGTTCTTAACGTCTTCATGAACTTTGTTCGACCTCCACACTCTTCATGAAACCTTTAGAAAATTCTTGCTGATATTGCATTATCCGTGGTAGAAATTGTTCTCTGCTTGCATGGCTCCAATTCCTATTGGCCAAAATATGGCTGCAGTGTGTGCGAGCATGTGTCCTTTTTTTGGCAAAATGGAATTAATCCAGGAAAGTGTACCATAGATTCAGAAGAACATTCAAGGTTCTTGTATGTGATTGATAAAGCAAGGGTTTCTGAATGCTCTTAGTGTAAGTTTTTCGGAATGATCTGTATATTCAACTTGTTATAGTAATACAAGAATACATTGATTTATATAACAATCTAACCCCAGAACAAAAAAGGAAATATGACTTATTTCAATATACCAAATATATATACTACTATATATACATAAAATCCCTAATATATTCTCACACCCCTGCTTAAACTCAAGGTGTTTTAGCAAAAAACACTGAGAGTTTGCCAAGAAGAAACTGTAACCGAGCAGTGGTGTGAGTCTTGGTGAAGAAATCAGCAAATTGCAGAGTCGAAGAGACGAAATGAAGTGAAATAGAGCCAGACTGCAGATGCTAACGGACAAAGTGACAATCAATCTCAATATGCTTCGTCTGCTCATGAAAGATAGTGTTATGGGCAATCTGAATAGCACTGTGGTTGTCGCAATAGAGAGAGGTCGTAGAAGACTGAGGGATACCCAAATCAGATAGAAGACAACGAAGCCAAACAATCTTAGTAGTAGCATGAGCCATAATACGGTACTCAGCTTCAGCAGTAGAGCGAGCAACAACAGTTTGTTTCTTACTTTTTCAAGAGATCAAGGAATCGCCAAAAAACATACAAAAACCAGACGTGGACTTACGATCAGTAACATCACCAGCCCAATCACAATCAGAATCAGCATAGGTCACCAAATCCAGAGAGGAAGTGGAGGACAATAGTAAACCCCGAAATACAGTACCTCAGAGATAGTAAAGAATTTGAACCAATGTAGCCTAATGTGTGGAGCGAGGAGCAAAACCAAACTGGCTAACCACATGAACAACATAGGCAAGATCGGGATGAGTATCCGTCAGATAAATTAAACAACCCACAAGCTCGCGATATAAAGTGGGGTTATCCAGAGGGACACCATCAGTAGAGTTGAGCTTTACATTAAGCTCCATAGGTGTATCATAAATCTTAGTATCAGTAAGACTAGCACGGTGAGTGACCTCATTAGCATACTTAGCTTGAGACAGAAAATAGGCCTTTGGAGAAGAAGCAACCTCAATACCAAGAAAATACAGCAATGGACTCAGGTCTTTCATTTTGAAGCTGCGGAAGAGATGCTGCTTGACCTCAGAGATAGCAGAAGAGTCAGAGCCAGTGCCAATGATGATCATATCATCCACAAAGAGTAAGAGATCAACAAAACCAACCAGGGTACGTCTCAGAAACAAAGTAGAGTAGGAAGTAGAAGGATGAAACCTAAACTCAGTAATAGCAGTCTGAAAGCGATCATACCAAGCACGAGGAGATTGCTTCAAACCATACAGAGCACGCCGAAGACGACAAGCCTGTCCAGAGGAAGGGTGAAGGCCAGGGGGAGGACGCATGTAAACGTCCTTAGTGAGATGACCATTAAGAAAAGCATTCTTAACATCCATTTGATAAAGAGGCCAATGGCAAACAGTTGCGACAGATATCAAAGTACAGACAATAGTCATCTTGGCAACAGGGGCAAAGGTCTCCTCATAATCAATGCCATACTCCTGTGAAAAACTCTGGGCAACCAGACGAGCTTTGTAGCGCTCAAGAGAACTATCAGAATGAGTCTTGACTTTGTAGACCTATTTGCAACCAACCAGATTCTTACCAGCATGCAAATGAACCAACTCTCAAGTACTAGTTTTTTGTAAAGCAGACAACTCATCCTCCATAGTTTAAACCCAATGAGGATCCTGACAGGCCTCCTTGTAAGACTGAGATTCTGAAAAAGAGTGAATAGTAGACAAAAAAGTACGATAGGAAACAAAAAAACATGTATTAGACCAACCCAACCTGCTTGGAGGATGACGCGCTCGAGCAGGATATCGGTGTGCAGCAGGATTAGAGTTGTCAGAAGCAGGAGGATCAGCAGTAGGGGTAGAGACAACCGGTGGAGGAGGAGCCTTGCGACGAGAATAAACTAACAGCAGAGGAGGAGAAGAAACCGAAGGAGAAGTAGCCAGAAGTGAAACAGGAAGAGAAGATGGAACAAGCTCAAGGAAAACTGTGGAAATGTACTCGTTAGACGGGACCTCAGAAGGAAACAGATCAATATGAACCAAATCCTTTTTGGAAACTGGGGTGGTGAGAGGAGAAAGCTGAAAGTAAGGTAGACGTTCGAGAAAGGCAATATGGCGGGAGACATAAAGATGACGGGAAACAGGGTCATAATAGTGATAACCTTTCTGAGTGAGACTATAACCCAAAAAAACACATAAGACAGGCCGGACACTAAGTTTGGTCATATCTTTATGGGTTAAAAGGACAAAACAAGCAGACCCAAACACACGAAGGAGAGAGTAATTAGGAAGTTGAGAAAACAGAGCCTCATAAGAAGACCGACCAGAAAGAAGGGGGGTAGGCATACGTTGAGAAGAAAAGCAGCAGTAAGAACTGTCTCACCCCAAAACGGAGTCGGAACAGAGGCAGAGAGAATGAGAGATCTAGCTATCTCAAGTAGGTGACGGTGTTTATGCTCGGCTCAATCATTTTGGATAGGTGTATCAGTACAAGAAGTTTGGTGAATGGTACCCAATTTGGCCAAATATTCACAGAATTCAGTTTTAAAGTATTCCCCGCCCAAGTCAAACCGCAATAATTTAATAGTAGACCCAAACTGTGTAGTGACCATAGACTGGAAAGTACGGTATATCTGGTAGAAGTTAGACTTATGAGTCATAAGTTAAACCCAAGTGTAACGAGTGTAGTCATTAACAAATGACACATAATAGGCAGAACCCCCTTTGGTGAGAATAGGAGAAGGGCCCCAAACATCAGTATGAACTAAAGAAAATGGTGTATCAGATATAGAAGTGCTTTTATGAAAAGGTAAGGCTGTCATTTTGGCAAGTTTACACCCCCGACATTCAGTGAGTTTATTAGGAGAAACTTTACCCAATATACCAGACTGAGCTAGAATCCGTAAGCGATTAGCAGACAAATGCCCTAATCTAGAATGCTACAAGTAGAAAGGATTAGACAGAGAACCTAACTAAAAAGAGGAAAGGGCAGTCAGAGAGGTTGTCATAGGCAGATGTAACCTCTTCACCACATAGAGGTCTCCAACTCTACGACTGGTCCTAATTTGCTGCTTAGACACTTGATCCTGCACAGAACAAATAGAAGAAGAAAACATAACATCAAAACCAGAGGTATCAAGCTGACTGATAGATAATAAACTGACAGATAACTGAGGAACATAAATGACAGATGGAATAGAGACAACAGATATAGCAGACGATAGGACAGACCCAATAGACATACTAGACCCATTAGCAGCATTGACAGTAACAGGAAAGAGGGAAGGAGTACAATTTTGAAGTAAAGAGAGATGGTGAGTCATATGATGAGAGGCACCAGAGTAAAAAATGCAGACAGACAAAGAATTACCTGAAGAAGACCCAAGCAAGCCTGAATGAAGAGAGGAAACAATGGTGGCAGACGGGGATGGCTGGGAGGTAGATAATATATGTTGAAGCTGACTAATCTGAGTAGTCAAGGAAGCCAAGTCAGGATCAGGAGCCGGAGCAGATGCAGTATACGTAGCAGGAGGAGCTTGGAATTGATTATGAGATCGCTGAAAAGATGAGGCAAGCAGATGCCCCTTCTTGGGACAGTGGTACTTCCAATGGCCCCTCTGATGGCAGAAGATACACTTATCAAAAGCCAGAGACATTGTAATAACCAAAAAGCTCAGGGGTTCAAGTGTAATAACCTAAAAATAGAACCAGAGATCAAATTTATAATAACCAGAATGTTGACCCAAAGACCCACAAATATTCAAAGTCAGATGGACAGAACTAGAAGCACCAAACCGCAAACATCCCAAGTAGAATCACAAACATAGAGAGAGAGAGAGAGAGAGAGAGAGAGAGAGAGAGAGAGAGAGAGAGTGAATGCGAGAGACTGAATCACAAACTAAGGTAGAGAGATTGTCCTTGCGAACTGAAGTGAGAGAACCGAGATCCAGATGAACCGAGAGAGTTCACGTCTGGGAGATCGAATCCCAGAAGTTGATTGAGAAGTCGAACACCAGACCAGAGAGCCATGGGCAGCTCGCTACTCGACTACCAAACTAAACGTCACGAATGACGACGAATCCCGATTACGGAGAGATAGAAAGATCATGACCACGACTGTGATTTTAGAGGGAGGTCGAGTTTGATGGCCACGAACTAGAGGCTGAAACGAAAGGGTTGGTTCAAACTTAGATGGGTTGCTCGAACTCAGATAAGGATTGGAGCCAGCGAACAAGATCAAGCCAAGATCAAAACCAGAGATGATTTCGAACCAGAGGGAGAAAATTTTGAACAATCAGAGGTGAGAACTAGGGTTTCGGACACAGCGTTGATACCATGTAAGTTTTCTGAATGAATCTCTATATTCAATTTGTTATCGTAATACAAGAATACATTGGTTTATATAACAATCTAACCCTAGAACGAAAAAGGAAATACGACTTATTTCAATATACAAAATATATATACTACCATATACACATAAAATTCCTAATATATTCTTACACTTAGATCTCTATAAAGGTTAGGGCTCTTCTTGTGAAGTCTTAAATGAAGTAAAACTAAAAAACTTAGTGCCTATTTATGGTCTTATACAAATTCCAAAAGAAGTACATTTTGGCTTAGCTCCTTCTGGGCGGTTTTGGAATGTCGTTTTTTAGATCCCGAGTTCGTAGAAATCACAACACCTTTTTGAGCATGCTTGAGCAAGCATAAAAAAATGCTCTCTAGATTTGTACAGAGCTTAAAGGACACCACTTGCTCAAGCACTCTTTGAGCGACCTTCAAGCGGGGCCATGTGGACTTTTGTAGGAATTGAGTGCTTCGTTCAAGTGTTTTCCGAGCACACTTTTAGTGGGTTTCTTAGAATTTTCCTCTCAATCCAATTTGTTTTATGAGCAGACTTTTAGAGTTTTCTAAAATAGATGCTAGGACTCTTTGTTCATCATACTTCTATTACGTGAAACTAATTTCTTATTATTTTGATGTAATAAAGTATAAATATATTTTTAATATTAAAAAATCAAAAAGTCAAAAAAAAGTTATTATCTATGTTGGATGGATCCGGGTGCGGGTGCGGGTGCGGGTGTCGGGTGTGGTATGGATATGTATCTTAGTGTTGAATTTATCTAATTCTCATGTCAAAGACACCTAGACACGACTATATTTCAGATTTTTTAAATACCTTTCGAATAGATAAAATGATATATTGAAACTAAATATAACAGCATTTTATGTATAAAATAGAAGTGTTATGCATAGTTATATTATAACTGGACTGTGCATTTTCAAGTAAGCATATCAGATACATTTCCAACATGAGTACTTCAAAAATTTAAAAGAGTTCATGTAACATAGGTAATTATTTTCATACGTATAAAAATGTATATTCATTTGTTGTCGTTTCGTGATGTTTTTGAAAATTGCCATGTCAGCGTGTCCATATCGCATCCAATCTGTCTTGTACCTGTATTCGTACTTCTTAGTAACTAAGCCCTGATCAGGTTGGGCCTGTACCTATTACACCCTCTACCAAGAAGCTAGCTTTTCTAAATGTGTAGCTGATTTCAACTTTAATGGATTCGTGGGAGTATGTTAAACTAGAATAGTATTTTAATTTTCTGTTTTTATTTTTTTATATTTTTTTAATAACGGTTTCGGGATGCATATTGGTATTGGCGATATGGTCAAATATCAGTTTGTATCAATCAATATCGACTGATATATATCGGTGAATAATGGTATCGGAGGTCCAAAATACTGATATGAAACTTGAAGGCTGATATTTAAAACCATGATTTTCTGCATTACTTGTTACTTTCTTTCTGAAGTGCTTCTTCATGAGGGGACATTATGTGGGCATGATAACTTGACCCTGGCTGAGATGCATTTACTAGCAAATTTGTTGCTTGGGCTAACAGTTGAGTTAAATGAAAGTATTTAGCAACGACGTCCCTGAACCTAGATTTCTTTGAATCAGAATATTCTACTTTTGTCTCATTGATTTAGAAGGGTTTCCTGCATTGTGCCACCCATTATAAATGAACCATGTGTATTTGGAATCGTGAAATCCTTTGGTCCTTTCCATGAATTGTTTTTCTTTTCCATGAATCATGAAATCCTTGGGTCTTTTCCATGAATTGAGGAGATAGACACTTTGGAGATGTAGGGGAATGAGCTCGAGGAATTGAGGAGAGAGAGGAGGGAACTAGGCGTGAAGTTGGAAGAGTTGACTCTTAGAGAGCAGATTTTTTGGGCACAAAAAGCAAAGGTGAGGTGGCTAAAGAAGGGGGATGTTAGTTCGAAATTCTTTCATAGGATTGCGGATGGAAAAAGGAAGAAAAAGTTCATTAAGATGTTGAAAGTAAGGCCAAGGGTAGTGGTGGACTCAGAGGAGCAAATAGTCCAAGGGATTTTTGATTTTTATTCAAAATTGTTTTCAAAGGATGAGATAGTTAGGCCTAGGATAAATGGGCTTGAGTGGAGGTCTATTGATCAGGAAAGTGCGACTTGGTTAGAAAGACCTTTTGAGGAAATAGAGATTAGGGATGCAATTTTTGAGTGGGAGAGGGACAAGGCTCCAGGCCCGGATGGGTTTTCCATGGCTGTTTTTCAAGATTGTGAAGGGGGATTTGGTGAGAGTTTTCATGGAATTTTATGAGATAGGGGCGGTTAAGGTCTCGTTTGGGAACATGCTAATTTAGTAACTTTTTGGCTATTTGGCTAAAATATGAGCTAAAAAAAATTAGTATGTTTGGGATGACTTTTTGACTTTTTACGAAAAGATGTGCAAAAAGTAGAGAGAAAAGAGAATCTTTGACTTTTTGGTATGGGTTGTTGGCTTTTTGACTAATTTAGTAACTTTTTGGCTTTTTGGCTAAAATGGAGGGTTCCCAAACGAGCCTAATTTATGTGCAAATGCCACATTTATCTGTTTGATTCCTAAGAGGGATGGAGCCATAAGAATTGGTGATTTTAGACTAATTAGTTTGGTGACATCACTCTACAAGATTTTGGAAAAGGTTTTGTCAAAAAGGTTAAGGCCTTCTTTAGGGGATACAATCTCTTCAACTCAAGGTGCTTTTGTTAAAGGTAGACATATTCTAGATGTGGTTCTGGTGGCGAATGAGGTGGTCGAGGAGTGTAGGAAGTCAGGAAAAAGAGGTGTTATGTTTGAGGCAGGTTTTGAGAAAGCGTACGATCATGTAGATTGGCATTTTTTGGATTTTGTGATGGATAGGAAAGGGTATGGTGAGAGATGGAGGTCCTGGATTAGGGGATGTTTGGCGTCTTGCAATATGTCGGTGATAGTCAATGGTAAACCAGGGCAGAGTTTTAAGGCATCTTAAGGGTTGAGACAGGGCGATCCTTTATCTCATTTTCTCTTCATCATGGTAGCGGATGTGTTAGGAAGGATGGTGGATAGGGCTAAAAAGGTAGGTCTGTTTGAAGGCTGACAGGTCGGTAGAGATAAGATTAGTGTGATACATTTGCAATTTGCAAATGACACTATTTTCTTTTTTGAGGGAGATGAGAGCCAAATGGTTAATCTCTTTTCGGTGCTAAGGCTTTTCGGGGTGTTGTCTGGTCTTAGGGTAAATTTAGAGAAGAGTAGGGTAGAGGGTATTAATGTTAATTCAAGTTTGATTTAGAGAGTGGCTGAGTTATTTGGGTGTGGTATAGAGACATTTCCGATGAAGTATTTGGGGCTCCCGTTGGGAAGTAATCTAAGGGGTGAAATGTTTTGGAATCTGGTTGTGGAAAAGATAAGAAAGAGGTTAGAAGGGTGGAGTAGGGCTTTATTATCCTGTGGGGGTAGGTACACTTTGGTTAAGACAGTGCTAAGTGGAATTTCAATTTATTTTATGTCTGTGTTCAAGATTCCAATCAAGGTAGCAAAATTTATAGAAAAGTTAATGAGAGATTTTCTTTGGAAAGGGAAAGATGAAGGAAGGAAGGAGGGATCATTTAGTGAAATGGGAAACGGTGTCCTTATCTAGGGAGAAGAGGGGTTTGACCATTGGTAATATAGTGGCTAGAAACATGGTTCTGCTGGGCAAGTGGTTATAGAGATTCCCCACTGAGTGTGGTTCATTATGGCATGTGGTTATTAAAAGTTAATATGAGACTCAGGTTAATGGTAAGGACTCTCAGGTGGTCACGAGGGGTAATGGGCGTGCTCCTTGGAAGTCCATTTCTTAGATTTATCTAGTTTGGTCTTGATTTATTTCTGTGAGGGTGGGTAATGGGGAAAAGGTCAAATTTTGGGAGGATGCTTGGGTGGGCTCTTCGTCCTTGGCTGCGTCCTATCCACTTTTGTATAGCGTTTCTTAGTATCATAATTGTTCTGTTGCGTCTGTGGTGGGTTCTTTGGTGGCTCCTTTTTCTTGGAATTTTAACTTCTGCCAGAATCTTCATGAGGGAAGTTCCGGAATTGGTATCTCTTTTGTCAAGGCTCGAAAATGTTTCTTTGTCTCCAATTTTGGAGGATAGGTTGGTTTGGAATATTCGTTCGGAATATTTGTTCGTCAGGTTCTTTTACTTGTAAATCCTTTCTTGATAAAATCATTGATACTTCTCATGTACCTCATTTTTCGTTTCATAAAAAGATTTGGAAGGCATGTGCTCCTCTTAAGGTGAAAGTGTTCATGTGGATTTTGGTTCATGGGGGCACTTTGACAAATGATTCATTGCAAAAAAGGAGACCTTCACGGTATCTTGATCCTCAATGGTGCATTATGTGTTGTAAAAGTGGAGAATCTGTGGATCATCTCTTTTTGCATTGCTTGGTAGCTTGGCGGTTGTGGCATAGGGTGTTTGGATTGGGTGGTGTGATGTGGGTGGCCTCGTAATGATGCGCTCAATTGCTATTATTTGATTTTCAAGTTTTTGGAAGGTTGAAGAGGGCTAAAGTGCTTTGGAGTGGTGTTGTCTCGGCAATTTTCTGGGTCATTTGGTTGGAAAGAAATGCACGTGTTTTCGAAGGAGTTGCCTGAGATGTAGATTATTTATGAGATAGGGTGAGATACTTGGCGTCTTTTTGGGCCTCAGTGAGCTCAGTATTCCGAGGGATTCCGCTTTTTTCGCTTGCTACCGATTGGGTGTCAATTTGTACTATGTAGTATTTCTTTTGTCTCTTTTGGTTTTTTCCATCTTTCTTGCAGAGGATGCCTTATCCTCATTTTTCTTGGCCTTGAGCCTTAATATATCTGATCAAAAAAAAAAAAAAAAATGAATTGCTTTTCTTTTCCATTGAGAAGATTTTTCTTATGGTACTCTATGATGTTCAATAGTCATAATATTTTTTTGGTAGTGGTAATCTCTGTTGCAATGGTTGGTTGGCACAGTGTCACTTGCAATTATAGTTCTGTCCACCCATGTTTGACATTTTTTTTAATGGTCTGGTTTGAAACGAAGATGCTTGCAAAAATGTTACCTTTTTTTTTATATTTATATTAAGATAACAGAACTTAAGCTAATTGTTTTCTTTCAAAACAGATTAGATACTATTAGGATGTTTGTTATTTTCTCTTTATGGTTCTTTTGCAAATATAGAGATAATACTCGAACACAGACAAATAAAGATACAAACACAGCAATGTCCCTGTATGTAGATTCTTGGAAGTTTCATGTCTGCTACGTTGTGTTTCTCATCACTGTGCACAAATAATGTGGTCTAGTTATGCAAGGAAAGGAAATGATTTAATTATTATAGTAGAGAAAATGTGCATCGGATAATACTTGAAGCCATCTACTTCACTTTGAATAGTTTCAGTTGAGGAAATGGACATAGTTTGGTTAATCTGTCAGACTTCTGTAATTTTTTATTTTTTATTTTTTTTCCTTCACGTTATTAAGTTTATCATGTGAGAAGCATGAGCCTGATAGAGTTTTGATTGTAAAACTTGTTTACATTTTGCTATAAACTTTTGAACATTACATTTCTACCCTCAGAGGCATGACCCTTGTGGCTTGTAACAAACTGTAATGCACTAAGCAGGTGCAATTAGAGGGAACCTTAACTCATTTGGTGTTCAATAGTCTTATATGAATTCAACTTGAGTTGATTTCAGATAATATTTAGAGGGAAAAATATGCAAAATTCTTTGGGGGAAAAGGGGGTATATTTGAATGTTTAATTCACTGAAAAATAATTTCTTTGAGGGAGATATTGACAGATGTGGACTGACATGGGCCATGAATAAAGCTTTTTGTACCTGCTGATAGTTGGGTTTGTCAAGAATAACTAGGAGAAAGACATGTTTTCCTTCATGATCGATTCATACATTATGGAGTCTATGGAGATGATTTAATGACCTCAAATAGTTTTAATCTGTAACTTGTTACTGATGCTGACATCTAGTTGATACTTGTGATGTAAATTTCTAACCCATGACCTTCGTATCTAGTTGATTGAGTTTTAGCTACAATATTGCATGTATGGCTTTGCTTAGTGACGACCTTGTAAAATTGTTATGTGCTTCAATTTGGAAGGCACGATACTTCATATTGTGGGCATCATTGGGTTGATCAAGCAAGATCCAGCTACTGATTCTAGAAAAAAGAAATGTCAACCAAGAGAAAAATTTAACTTTTAATTTACATGACTGTAAACATGAGTCATGATTGTAATGTGCCTATGGAATGATTGTGGGGATCAAGATTGTTCATCTTAAATGCAGATTTTTCTACCAACTTGTGCGATTCTAATGCTAGAATTTTCTGGTTTTTTGCATCATTTACTTTCTGTTAAGTTGTTGGAAGAATTAACACTCTTCTAATGTGAGCTTCTGTCTTAAGTTGTTGGAAGAATTAATACTCTTCTAATGTGAGCTTCTGTGTTTCTATTCAACAGGTAGAATCATTAGGAAGCTTCTTCTTTGCCGCCATTGATGGTTCGATGGTGTCAGACTTCATTATCATCGTAGCTCTCATTGATGATATTCTTTTTGCTGCTGCAAATGGTGACAGAATTGTTTCTCACAGATTTGGTAAAGTTTGTGTTAATCTTCTACGTATTTGATATGATCATATGAGACACTTGTGGAACCTAGATTATTCATAGGAAAATAAGCATTAGGTATTAGCCGAGCTGAAAAAAAAAAATATAGTTTGATTTTGAATCTTGCTGTTAGGAGAAAAACATAATAGCGTGATTTTAATAAAATTTCTCCACGCATTTGGATATGAGAGTTGGTTATTCAGTTTAAAAGCATCTTCGCCAGTTGCTATTCATCGTGTTATTGCTAAAATTTGACATGATGGGTACAAAAAACACACTCTCGTCGTGTCAATTTGACATGATAGGAGTATCATGCCAAATTTTATTTGGGATATTTACAATCAAGAAAAATAAAATAAAATTGAACGCTGCAGCAAGAAGATGATGAACATCTTCGATGGTGTAATTTAGGAGAATTAAGTTGCTTGCAATTTTTTTTGACACGCTTTCCTACATTACTATTAGTAGACAAAAAACTTAAATTTATCCTATATTTGTAATACGAACTTCTTTGAAAAAAATGTTTGAAATGTAGTTATATTCATATTTCACCTGCTTACCCAAAAAAAAAAAAAAAAAATGTTCACATTTCACCTACATTTTTTCTTTGCTTTTTTAAATTCTTACCCAAATTTATAAGTCAAATACGACCTAATAAAAATCAAGAGGAAAAATGTGAGTTTTAGTTGGTATTATTTCAACTACTTGAATTGATAGGTTCTTCAAGGGAGTTATATGAATTGTGTGATGTGACATTTTTTTTCCTTGAGCCATAAAATTTGAAAAAGTTGTTGAAGAATAATTTGAAAAAAGGCAATGGATGAAAAAAATTGAAAATAATCACACTTGGGATGTTGATTTACCCAAAGATAAAGATGTGATTGGTCTTACATGGGTCTACAAAACCAAATATAATGAAAATGGCTCAATCCAAAGCACAAGGCTACTCACAATTTTTTTGTCAATAAGGAGCTTAAAGAAGAAGTTTATGACTATTTGAAACAAAGGCATATCAGCTTGGAAGGCACTTTGAAACAAATATTCGGAGCCTGAAATAGTAATATTGACAAGTATTTTTTAACAAAATGGATCTCAGAGAAGTCAAAGTAAGCTATTTTTATACATAAGAAGGATGGTATCCTAGACTCTCATAGTTTGCCCATATATCGATTTACATAAGAGTAGAAGATGACTGATTTGGGCCTAATAAGATATTTTCTTGGGGTGTGTTTGGTAACGTTTATGTTTTCAGTTTATATTTACAAAAATTTTATAAACTGGTTTTTGTTTATTTTTTGTTTATTTTTCGAAAAACATAAGCTACAAACGCGTTTGGTAATTGACAAAATGTTTAAAAAAATTAAAAAATATAAAAAAGAGTGAGAAATGACAAGTGGTGGCAAGTGGTCGCGGAAGACGGCGGTAGAAAGTGGTGACGGTGGGTGGTGGTGGTGGTGGTGGTGGTGGGTGGGTGGGTGGGTGGGTGACGGTGGCGGGTGGTAGCGAGTGGGTGGTGGCGGGTGGTGGGTGGTGGTGGCGGGTAGTGGTGGTGGGTGGGTGGGTGGCGGTGGCGGGTGGTGGTAGCAGGTGGCGGGTGGTGGTAGGTGGTGGCGAGTGGGTGGTGATGGTGGGTGGGTGGGTGACGGTGGCGGGTGGTGGGTGGTGGCGAGTAGATGGAGGTGGTGGTGGTGATGTGCGGTGGGTGGTAGTGGCAGGTGGGTGGCGGATGGCGGGTAGGTGGCGGGTGGTGGTGGCGGTGGCGGTGGTGGATGGGTGGGTGACGGTGGCGGGTGGTAGGTAGTAGCGAGTAGCTGGTGGTGGTGGTAGGTGGTGGGTGGTGGTGGCAGGTGGGTAGCGGGTGGGTGGTGGTGGTGGTAGCGGTGGTGGTGGTGGGTGGTGGTGGCGGGCGGCTGGTGGTGGTGGGTGACTGGTGTGGCAGGTGGGTGGTGAGTGGTGGTGGCAAGTAAGTAGCGGATGGTGGTGGCGGGCGATGGATGGTAGTGGCGGGTGGTGGGTGGATGGCAGGTAGGTGGTGGGTGGTGGTGGTGGTGGTGGTGGTGAGGGGTGGGTGGTGGTGGTGAGTGAGTGGCAGGTGGGTGGTGACCTGAGGGTGGTGGTGGTGGTAGGTAGTGGTGGCGAAAGACGGTGGTGGAAAATGGTGGCGGGTGGTGGCTAGTGTTGGGTGGTAAAAAAAAAAAAAAACTCAAAACTCAAAACGGAAACACATTTTTTGTGTTTTCATTTTTTGGCCAAATTTATAAACTGAGACCACTGATTTATAAATCAAAAATTTTACCAAACAAGTTTTTATTTCAGTTTTTTAAATTTTTGTAAATATAATCAGAAAACTAAAAACGTAAGTGTTACCAAACGACACCTTGGCATTCAATTAAAGTAGTCAAAGGAATAAATAATCCATCTCAAGGAAAATATCTTAATTTTATTTATTTTTTTGAAAAATTTCATGTGTCCAACTACAAGCCAATCTCCACTCCTAATTCCTTGAATGAGAAATTGCAACTGAATGATGAAATAGAGAATGTCAATGCTACCATCTATTCGTAATCAATTGGCTCACTAAATTATCTCATTAACATTAGACCAGGCATTATTTATTTCTAAATTCTTGCATGAACCAAGCAAGTCATATTATTAATGTAGTAGTAAAGTGAATTCTTTGATATCTTCAAGGCACCAAGAAACTGGACGTCAAATATATGAAAGAAAAATAACAATAAGCTTCTTTGCTTATATTGGCAATGCTGGCTAGGCTTAGTAGAGGACCACAAGAGCTTTAAGAAAGCAAAAGACAATGGTAGAAATAAAATATATTGCTACTGCATATATAAGTTATGAACCAGTATGATGGATAAGAATTCTCTCATATATCGAGCACAAAGAAGAAAATCCCATTACTATTTATTTTGATAATATGTCAGCCATTGCTACGAGAAATATTCCACGGCAACACAAAGCACATTGAGATGTAACATTTTTATCTGAGCTAGTGTGCAGAACAGAGAAATCTACTTGGAGTAGAAGCAATTAGCATATATGGTGATAAAAGCAGTAACAACAAAGAAAGTCTCACAGTAATGCATGAAGATTACAAATTAATTGAGAGTGTTAAAAGAGTAATTTGCAATCTTGAATATCGTAGAAGTTAATGCAGATAAATAACTAAAATAATTTCTAAGGTTGCGTTTGATAGAATTTTTTAAATATGATTTGAGAATAGAATTGTATTTTGAGTTTGTGAGTTTTGGAATTATGATTTGAGTGTGAAAAATTTGTTTGGTGAATGAGTTTTGAATTGAGTGGAGAATTTTTGATGTGACATATAATATTTGATACAAAAACTTACAACTCATAATTAAACACAAAACTCAAAATTTTATTAAAACTCATAATTTTTTTTTAAAAAATTCGAAAAATATTTTTTATTGATATATAAAAATTAACATGTGTCAATTGAAAAAAAAAAAAAAAATTGCATTGTTCCGGTCAACCAACCGAACGTCTGGTGGGAGGACCGGTTAATCCAAATTTTTCTGCATTCGACCGCGTTTTCAAAAGTGAGTGTAGAATTAATTTTTAAAAATTATAAATAAACATTATGTTCAAATCGAGCTCTGGAGAGCTCCACCAAACAGAGTCTAAATTTGTCTAGAAAAATATGATAAAAAGAATCCTAAAGGGGAAATCTGAAAGGTTTAGTGGAGAAAGAACTTTTTTGGTCTAATTTTTTGGTTTTTTAAATTATTTAGTTTGGCTAAAAAAATTCTATTTGTGATGAATTTTTGATTTTTTCATAGTTTTGTGAGAGAAAAAGTGAAATAATTATGATTTAAATGTGACATTTAGTGCTTGTTTGGAATACTCTATCAAATTTAAAAAGCCAAAAAATTACTAAAAAAATAAAAAAATTAATACTACTCACAACAGTCAAAGGGCAAAAAAAAATAAATCCACTAGACATAGACATAGGTTCACTAAACATCACTCTAGGAGACGTGCACCACTGCCAAACAATAAAAAAACACAAAAAAAAAAAAAAAAATAATAATAATAACAAACTTTTCAAAACATTGTACCAACTTACCAAGTGTAGACCAGGCTGGAAAACGAGTTCGGATCCTCTCCAGCCAAAGACTCCCTCCTGTCCTCCGGTCAAGGGCCACGATTTGGCCACGTGGCCCTTTGAAGATCTACGACTCAGATAAAAAAAAAAAAAATTGAATTTCGTTTATTCAACCCAGCACAAAATTCAAATTTTTAGTTCTCCTTGCAGATGAGCTTCTTCTTTGGAATCGATTTGCAAGCGTAGTTAATCCCAGTAGACTTCTCTGTGCAGAGATGGGTGGTTCCGAACTGTCCTTGCCCTAGCTTTTTCCCGATTGTGTACAGGTTTTGGAGACTTTGGGTCTTGTAGGGAAGGACCCAGATGGGTTTTGATGGTGGTGGTGGTGGTGGTGGCGTTACGGTGGCTGGTTTCTCCATTCCTGGTGGTGGGTTTGTTGAATCTGAAGAAGAAGACATGGGTTTTGTAAACAGAGATTGATTGTTAAGGGTTTTGTAAAAACTAATTGAAAAAGGGAAGATCAGGCTGGTTTCTCCATTCCTGGTGGTGGGTTTATTGAATCTGAAGACGAAGGAAATCTGAGAATGAAAGAATGAAAGAATGAAAGAAAACATTCAATGGTGCTAAATCAATGGTGCTAAATCAATGGAAGCTGCTGCTGTGTTGAATCTGAAATGGAAAACATTCAATTTTTTTTTTTTTTTTTTTTTTTTTGCATCTGAGCCGTAGATCTTCATTTGAGCGAAATTCAAATTTTTATCTGAGCTGCTGCTGCTGTGTTGAAAGAAAGAAGGAAAGAAATTCAAATTTTTTTTTGATCTTCATTTGATCTTCATGGAAGCTGCTGCTGCTGCTGCTGCTGTGTTGAATAAAAGAAGGAAAGAAATTCAATTTTTTTTATTTTTTTATTTTTATTTGAGCCGTAGATCTTCAAAGGGCCACGTGGCCAAATCGTGGCCCTTGACCGGAGCACAGGAGGGAGTCTTTGGCTGGAGAGGATCCGGACTCCTGGAAAACAGCAACAACCAAAAAAAAAAAAAAAAAAAATTTATTCTCCAACAAACCAGTACACACAGCTCCGCCACAACCGTACTGACATGTACGTGCATGTCAGTATGCATAGGAGTAAAAAAATAATTTTATTATTTTATATAATATTTTAATATATATTTTTTTTCGTAAAAAGTTAAAAAATTATTCAAAACAATCATATTTTTTTCTTCACTTTTTTACTTAAAAAATGCACTTATATAGTTCATCTCAAATAACTACTTAGTCTTATTAATTTTTTAGCATATTTTGTATTTAATGAGCTAAATTAGCTAACTTAGTTGGATTAAAAAAGTACAAAAAACAAAATAGGTTAAGGAAGTCAATAAGACAAAATGTCACATCCAAACCATAATCATTTTATTTTTTCTTTCATAAAAGTCAAAAAAACTAAACTAAAAAAAGTCAACTAAAATAAGTTACAATAATGTTTGGTTGCTCGAGGATTTTGCCTCCCGAATCCCCTAATGCCCAAAATGACGTCATTTTGGGCATTAGTTTTTTTTTTTTTTTTTTTTCCGATTTGAAACCGATCTGAGAAGAAGAGGGGAAGAGGGAGAGGGAGAGGGAGAGGGAGAGGGAGAGAGAGAGAAGAAGAAGAGGGGAAGAGGAGCAGCTGGTGGTCGTCGCAGCTCCGGCCTGCTGTCATCGCCTCGCCGCCAGCTCGTTGCAGCAGCAGCTCCAGCTCCAGCTCCAGCCGCCGTCTCCGCCTCCTCCTCCCCTGTTATTAGGCCCCCTCCAGTCCTCCTCCTCTCCTCTCCTCTCTTTCTTCCTCCTGATTTCTGCTTCTGAAAAAAAAAAAAAATAGAAAAACGACAACGTTTTCGATTAGAGGGATTCGAGCTACGTAGCTTTCGAGCATGACTGAATAAGTTAATGCCAAAGGACGATTTAATCCTTAGTATCTTGCCAGATGAGGACAATATGTAATATTCTAGATTAATAACATATTTTTGTTGCGTATGTTACTTATTTTTGTAAATTATAAATTATTATAATTCTATCATAAGAATATGTACTCCCTCCGTCCCAAAATAATGGTCCCTTTTGGGGAATCTAACTTTTTTTGGTAGTACAATTATTGCATTTTAAAAAAGTTGATTTTCCAAAATTATCCTTTTGATAGTACATTTTTTGGGAATATCAATGTGATAATTGTACTTTTTATATTGTTTATTAATTTAAAAGAAGGGCAAAAGAGGAAATTTATATTATTTTTGTACTTGATTTTTGAAGATGGACTAATATTTTGGGACAATGAAAAATGGAATAAGGGACTAATATTTTGGGACGGAGGGAGTAACATTTATCATAAAATTATATATTTTTGTGATAAAGTGCACATGATATAAGATTTTTTCACCAAATAGTTAAGCCTATTTTAGAAAATAACATTCTTATTTATTTATTAACTTATTATAAAAAAAATATATAAAAAAATAAAAAAATAATGTGAGTCAAATAAAGTTTTTTTAACTTTCCGAAAGTGACGCAGTTGTTTGGTGTAAATATAATTTATTTAAGAGGAATTTTTGGGACTCCTTTAGCCATGATCCCCATATCTTCAAAGTTTGGCAGTTTGGGTTGTTATTGCACAGGCTGCACAGCATTAACTGTTACGCGTTTTATTAGGCTCATTTTAGGGTCTAATTTGATTATATGAACGGTTTATATTTTAAAAGGTATTGAGTAAAATGTACCTGTAAAAAATCACGTCAATCGAATGTTGTTGGTCTTTCATCAAATCACATTTGTATTTAAAAAAAAGAAGATAAATGTAATTTAAAATATAAAACTCAATATAAATATGATTTGATAAAAGAGATAACGATATCCGATTGACGTGATTTTTTATAGATATATTTTACACGATACCTTCTAAAATATGAACGGTTCAAATTATCGAATTAGACCTTAAAATAAACCCAATAAGGAGCGCAACAGTAACCCCAAACTCAAAGTTTGGATCTTAGTACTCTATGTATACATGAGGGTCTATTCATACATGTATGGAATTCATATTATAAATGGTTCAAATTTATGGGAGATGTTGTTCGGGTGAGTCTCAGACCATCCAGACGAATCTCTTTAAATTTTTAGTTAAATTATAATTAAAAAGTTCATTTTTCTATTTTATCTAATCGTTCTATTTCATGAAACTCTCTATTTTAAATCAATTCTATTAATATATTTATTATTCTTTTTTTAATTAAATTGTTAAGTTGTCAGTCAAACAATCATTATGTTCCTTTATAAAAGGTAAAATTGAAAGAAATGTAAAAAAAAAAAAAGAAAAGAAAAGAAAAATCCAGCTGAACTTTTAGGTAGACATCTGGTAACACAAAAGTAATGATAAATAATATTTCATTTGTTATAATAAATTATTATAGTCATCGTAAATTTTAATGAGTTATAAACAAATTTAATAGAGTTGATTTTTTAAAATTTATTAATTAAAAAATGATTTTGAAGAGATTGAGGAGATGCTCTCAATCACCGCTCTTTATTTAATTAGAGCAAAATTTTAAATTGGTTGAAGTCAGAAGAATAAGCAGCTATCAGGAATAGGGGTGAGCAGCGGATATATCGATTCGCTAAAACCGATCGAATCGAACCGATCCGTCGCATTTTGGACGGATGCGTGATGACGAGCGGACGATTGTGGATTGATTTTTTTCAATCCGTCAATTTGGCAGACGGATGGCGGATTTAAGGTTCATTTGGCCGCAACCGAACCGCCAAACCGCGAGCACCCTTAGTAATTTATAAAACTTTTTGTTTTCAATTTGTTTAAATATTTTATTTGTGTTTTCAATTGAAAAAGAGTTCAAATATTCTATTGAAATTTTTTTTTTCAACCTGAATATATTTTTTGAATTGAAAAAAATAAACGTATTATTTATCTATATTTTTTGGTTTTTAAATCTAATTCTAAAAGTAATAAATAGAAAACATGATATATGTTGGTTGGTTTTTATTTTCAAAAACATATATAAATGTAACAATACAGAGACATAATCTCTACTATTGCTCTATTCATGGTTTTTGTGGTTTGAATTATTTTTATATTTTAAGAACCACAAATTGTAATATTTTATGTGGATGAGGCATGCTGTGATTGTAATATGTGAATGAGGCATGCAGTGATTGTGATATTCTAAAGTTTCAAACTTTCTTTCATTGGATGAGATATGCAGTAATTGTAATACTTTTTTAAGTCATTGACTGTAATATTTTTTTTTTTTTTTTTTGAGGAAGTGCATAAGTTAAATTATGTTAAAAATTTATAAAATTTCAAACCGCCAAATCAATTCGCATCCATCCGCCAAACCGCTAATCCGCTCAAACTACATCCGCCGGATTAGCGGACAGATACGGATTGATTTTTTCTAATCCGCCAATCTGACGGACGGATGGCGGATGAAAAGTTTCGTGACCGCAACCGACCCGCGCCCACCCCTAACGAGGAAGAGCTGACCTCGCTATAGCTATATCCATACGTAGATACATATGTATGTATCAGAGTCAATGGAGAAGAAAGAAGAACCATTGCAGACATTGCAGATGAAGATGAAGATGAAGATGAAGATGAACACGATGATTGTTTTCATTTTCACTCTCCTCATTCTCTCCACTCCATCATCGTCATCATCATCATCATCATCGTCGTCACTCCAATCTGGTCCTCCAACTGTCTGCATAATCGGAAGCGGCATCGGCGGCTCCTCCGTTGCTCACTTCCTCCGCCAATACTCCGATCAATCTCCTCCTCCCATCGGCACAATCCGAATCTTCGAACGCCACGGCCGCGTCGGAGGTAGGATGGCTACTGTCTCCCTCGCCGGCGACACCTTCGAGGCCGGAGCTTCCATTCTCCACCCCAAGAACTACCACGCCGTTAACTTCGTCAAATTGCTCAACCTAACCGTCAAGCAGGATGATGAAGACGACTCCTCTTCTTTCGGCATTTGGGACGGCCATAAATTCGTCTTCAAAACCCTAGACTCTAATTCCAAGTTCCCTTTTTTCCAGAAGATCGTATCGCTACTCAATTCATTCCGCATGTTCTTTCGTTATGGATTCTCTCTCTTCAAAATGAGTAACTTTGTCGAGGTATACACTCTCTCTCTCTCTCTCTCTCTCTCTATATATATATATATTGTATATGTGGATTGAATGTATATTTGTGGTTCAGAGTACAGTGGATAGATTCTTAAATTACTATAAAAGCTGTGAATCAAGGCCAGTCTTTGAGACTGTGGATGAGA
This sequence comes from Camellia sinensis, assembly GCF_055761805.1. Classification (NCBI taxonomy): domain Eukaryota; kingdom Viridiplantae; phylum Streptophyta; class Magnoliopsida; order Ericales; family Theaceae; genus Camellia; species Camellia sinensis. The sequence goes on along the minus strand of NC_138961.1, from coordinate 188,726,580 downwards.
TGCTTAAATGGCCTGGCTTGTATAATCTCACCACCAGGACATTGCAAGAGGAACTGGTAGATGTGAGGTTGTCTCCTTTGCTGATACAAGAGCTTGTTACAGTAAGAGCCCTAACTATTTTTCTCACATGTTTAATTTCTGTGTTTTTTTGTTGGTCGTGTTTAGAAGCAACAGTTTTTTTTTTTTTAAACTTTTTATTTTGTACTTGGCATCGTGGTGCTATGAATTTAGCACCATTCCTAGTGTGAGATTATTATTTGGGGGAAGCATCATAAAGATCGTATAACCTTTTGAACTTGGCATTTAGATGAAATAAGCATCAGTTGGAGTTATGGGCATTTGATTCCTTTCAGATTGTTAATTTTACTATTTGAATTTTAAAGTGAAATAATGATATGGGATTGTTCATCCAATAATTGATGGATCCAGCTCTGTCCTTTATAGATCTTGTTTAGGGATCATGCACTGCTCTAGATCATTCAGGTAGATATGACCAATATAGGGAATGGACAAACTACTAATTCCATGAGAGGCCTAGAGATACGTAGTAATGGTAATGTGATCATTATTAATATTAGTAGTAGTTCATGCTTACTTGAAGAGACAGGGTAAACTGCTGAAACCAGACATTTCATTTATAGTCATTGATGACTTTGGAGCCCTGATCAATTGGAAGGTCTAGATTCTACACATGAGAAACTGAAATGCAGTGACTATGAAGAAAACTAGTTACTCTTAGTATTGTATTATGATATCGCATGCTGACTAGAAGAAGACGATTCTCTCTCTCTCTCTCTCACACACACACACACACACACACACACACACACAACACACACTGAGATTCTTTCCATTTGAGCACTGAGTCAAGTATTCAATTAGATGTCTTAAAATCAATTTTAAATATGAGAAAACAATTAGTAGTTAATTTGCAGAGACTATTATGAGATGAAAGAGATTCCAGTTACAATAGGCTGACATCTGATTTAGCTTTTTCGTTTTGCCTTCTTAACTTTTGGCATAGTTCATGGATAATTGTTTCCCTATGTTGCATTTCCTTTTTCTCAAAGATTTTTCTTTTGGCTGCTTCAAAGGAAAGGGTGGTAATGATTGGCTTTTAAGCATAAAGTTTTAATGGGATAAAAGTTTTTCAAAATAAAAAGGCCTTAAGAAATGCATTAATCTTCAAGGGCTTAAAACTTATTTAGACTAGTATGAAATAGAAAGAAAGAAAGTTGAATAAGAACAAGAACTAAACCGGAGAGGTGACAACTATGAGAATGGTTTCCAACTGACCATGTATCATTTATCGTTGTCTATTTGCTTAGTCTATTTCTGTGTTGTGTGTGGTAAAATCACTAACTGACCGTATTGATGGATATGCTTGCTAAGTGAAGATGGGAAGTATTTGACACACATCCCATACCCTTATCTAGTGTTCAAGGTCTCACATGGGTACTTGATTTATTTTAAAGTGTTAATGTTTCATAGTTGGATTCTACAATGTGATAACACAAGAAATCTAGATTTTCAAAGAAACTATGGGGACTGTTCCTGAATGTCTGAACTGGATTAGCCCATGCCAAGCTGAGATTTTTCTATTTCAATATCAATTTTTCAAACCTCCTTAATGTTGGTTTACAATGTGAGTTAAAAATTCCTTGTTTCTGCTTTAGGTTGACATCATTGTTGGCTCGAGAGCTAGTAGAATAATTTGGTAAAAAGTACAAGTTTTTGGAATGTCTCCTTTATGCTTGATTTGTTGTTTACGGGAAAAAAATGGTGGTCTTTCAATGGTGTAGGATGTCAATCCATAGAATGATTTGTTGGTTTTGCTTGATAGTTCAGTAGCAGTGAGGGTGATGTGGCCCTTGTTACATTTTTTTTTGATTTTGCAGAGAATTCATTTGCTTTTTGATATTTTTATAGTCTGTATGGCTATTGAAAAGTGGTTTTGGAGGTTTTTTCTTTGGCTGAGGAGGTGGGAATGAAATGCTATTCCACCCTTTGATCATGTTTAGAGCTTAGAAGTAGAGTAATAATGTCTGAAGGGTTTTGAAATTCTCATGAAACAATGGAACTTATAAATGAAGTTTGTTTGCTCTTTTCTAGAATGGTTGATTTATATGAATATGGGTAGGGGAAAATAAATTCTATGTTCAGAATGTTCTTATTGGATTGGCTATTATTTTTTGAATGCTTTCATAAGTGCATAGACTTGTATAGTACACATGTAAAATTGATTGTTTGTTTTTATGTATTCTTTGCCTCAAATATGAATGTCCCATACTTCATAGGACGACCTAAATTTTTATGAATAAATTTCAACCCTTTTCTGTACTTGTAGGTAATTCAATATGCTCCTCACGGTAGTGGCTTCGGTTCTACCTAAGGTTGCACATATCAGTCATGAAATTGCCAACCTATGTTAGTCCTCACACTAACAACATAATCTTCTTAAACAAGTCACTCAGAAAAGAAGTTTTTACTTATGGTTCGCTGTTAAGGTTGATTTGACATCCCTTTCCACATCTAATAAAATATTTGGAGTTACATGCTAAATATGCTGATCTGTATCTGTCATACCAATGGAGTTTCCATACATGACAATTAACAATCCCTTACAATTCCATTTAGGTCATAAAAAATAGTTCTTAGTTGGTAACATAATAATACGGCTGATTAAAAAAAAAAAAAAAAACTAGTATTGGAGAGCAATGGAATAAGAGATATTCCAACGTGAAAGTACATTAGATACGTAGTTACAGAGCCTATGGCAGTGGACTTAATAAAACCTCATGGGTTTACATAAGACCGTTTCCTGATAAATAAGAATTTTTCTGTGTAAAAATAACCTTTTAATGCAGAAAGGGTGCTGTGTGTGAGCTAATGATCTAATAAATTAATAAATGTTGGGCATTGATGTTCCAGGAAGCATACGGTGTGCAACAAAAAAAGTTTGTTTGTTATCATGGTCTTCCATTATAGATGAATGTGAGAGCAGAGTGCTTTGAATAGATTTTTTTCTTGTTGGGATAAAAAGAAGGTTTTTGTAAGTTGTCTGTGATCCAAAGGTCTCCCACTTAGAGCCTAGAGCTTTAAAGAAGATTAACAACTATGTTGCCTCTACCTTGTTTTCTGAAGCAATTTATGAATTCTTTGACATTTGATGGGGATCTTGGATGTCATTTGATTGCATTTGTTGCAGTAAGTTTGTGCAAGTGCTGCTAACAAAATAAACTCAAGTTTGTATGCTATATTTTGTGATTGTGGGTATACTTCCAATGAATCTGCAGAAGTTAGGTCCAAAGATCTTAAATTGTGTTTTAATATGATGCTTGATGTGACCAAGAGTATAAATCTTGTGAGCTGGCTGCTTATATTTAAACTCCAACCCCCACCAACAAAAAAGATTAAAAAAAAAAAAAAGTACAACAACAAATCTCTCAATATGTAGCAAGAGACACTTAAAGAATAGGTGTAGTGTTCATCATTTCATTTTCCAAATATTTGTGGGATTTGCTGGATACACGCCATTTGCTGGTTATGAGGCAGTGATTATTTTTAACACTAGGCATAATTTTCTTTTAATTGGATGTTATTGAAAGATCACACTTTGCATTAGTCTTCCTATCATATTTATGCCAATCTTTTGAAATACTTAAGAATTCGTTGAAGTTGTGAGATGTCAACTTTCAACCTGGCTTAGAGTTGGACTGCATTAATATTTTGATAATTCATCAGAATTCTAAATTCTATTTACTTTTTCAGGTAATCACGAGAATCAATTATGGCCAAAGTGTCAGCATCAGTGGACTTGCTGGTGCGGTTTCGTTGGCAGGATCTGGGGGAGGGTTGTGGGCAGTTGAAGGAGGGAACTGGCAGATGGCTGCTGGATTAATTAATACTTCAGATGTTGAATTGCACCTCAATGAAGAAATAGTATCAATTTCTTACCTTGGAGATTATTATGAGCTTAACTCAACCAATGGAAATAGTCACACATGTGATATCACTGTGGTTGCTACACCCCTAGATGAGATAAATATTCGTTTTACGCCTACATTTTTAATTCCTAATAGGCAGTTACAACATACCCATGCAACTTTTGTGAGGGGATTCTTGAATCCAGTGAGTATTCTAACAGTTACTTGTAGCATTCAAAAATTCATTACTCATATGCTTAGTTACACTGTTTTCCCCCTATTGCATATCATCTTTCAATTTTCTAAATATTGACGGTTTGCTGTGGCCAAGGCATATTTTGGCCTGCATTCTGCATCAGCAATTCCAGAATTGGTGGGTACTGTAGAGAGTTCTGATCTTCCATTCACAAGCATTTCTGTTCTCAAGCAACACGGTGAGAATGATATGAGCTACAAGATATTCTCTCGTGAACCAGTAGCAGGTGCATTGCTGGATCGCATTTTTAGGTAAGCCATAAATCTCATTTAATTATTGCAGGAAAGACTGATTTATTACTTTTTTTCATTTTAGTAGTTTCTTTGCGTTGTGGGAAGATTTATTTAATATGTGCTAATGTCCCAATTACAAATCCTGAAGTTTTAAAAGGAACTGTTATAAGTTGAAAACCTAAACTTGATAGTTTGAAGATGTGAGCAAGCATGACATAATATATAGTGCCAAATTAGCAGAATTTCATTGATTTTCATAGACCAATCAGATAACTGAATCTATCAGACATTCAAAATGTTTGATGGTTTGTTAATTCTTGCCATTGTAGTGTGCGGACGGAGACAATTAGAATAAATTGGGGAGCTTATCCTCATTACAAGGCTCCGGAAAGGTTTGCACCGTTTATGTTGGATGGCCGGCATTTGTACTATGTGAATGCTTTTGAGAATGCAGCCAGTACCATGGAAACAAGTGCTGTTGCAGCCGAGAATGTAGCACGACTCATCCTATCGAGGTCCTCTGGTCATGGGAAATCAAGTTCATCAAACTTGAAGAGCTCTAGCTCTGGTACACATGATTTGAATTCAGATTTGTAAGTTAGATTTGCAATCATGATCCTATTCAATCCAATGTATAAGCCTTGTTTTGTTTTGTATGTGAATTTTTGTTTGTATATTTGTGTTTGTGGCTTAAAATACACATTTTACACTTACGTCCAAACTGAACATTACTAGGTCATGTTGGATTGAATAGGATAAGAAATACAAATTAAGCCGATAGAGGTTCAAACATTGTTGCAGTTTGAAAATGTTGAATGTACATTATTATAATTTGAGTATCTCCCTCTGCTAGACTACTCACTCCAGTTATACGTTGTCATATATCTCCCTCATTGCATATGTAGCATTTGACTACTGCTTTTTCCTTTTTTTTTTTTTCTTCTTCCGTTTAATCAAATAGAAAAATGCTATGAACCCGCTTAAGTACCTCTTTTTACCCTGAATGAGAGTTATCTGGTTGAGATTAAATTTATGTAATATGAAGTTCGTATGTATAATAAGTTTAAATCACAAGATGACAATTTTGGACAGTTAAGTCAAGATTTGTATTGTAGTATTAGTGAATCAAATAACCTAACATCAATTTATTTTCTGTCTCATACTTTCTGATGTCTTAGAGAGTTGTTTTTTTTTTTTTTAAAAAAAAAAAAAAATGTTTTCTTTTCTTCTTTTTAAAATCATAATTGCACACCGACTACAATGCTCTTGTTCAATGTTTTCTTTTCTTTTTGGGTGTATGACATTACTCTTGTTTTTTTCTTCTTAGGTGTTTCAGAACTCTCTCTCTCTCTCTCTCTCTCTCTCTCTGTGTGTTCAATCTACTTTCCCAAATCTATCTCTATTTATTTTTTCTTACTTTTCTTTTTATGAATTTCTATTTGAACGCAAGATTGCTTAGTTTCAAAGCGGTTCATCTCCATCTCTCTTTTTTGTTTTTAATTTTTAATGAAGTGCAAAGTGTTTCCTACTGAGTTTTCTGTTGTATATTTCTTATAAAACACGGTTCTTTATATTTTTAACAATTTATTTATTTATTTATTTCTTTGTTTTGGTATATAATTTAGACTCATTTTATATATACTTCTCAAAAATGTTAATTCACATACAAATTGTTAGGCATTTTTTATTTTGGAGTCGGATGTTATGATCGTATTCCAATTTTAGGAGAGAAAGATCTAAATTAACCTGAAATGCAGTAGTAAAATAAGAACTTCAGTTAATTTGACTGAGTGTATAACACTTGATAGAATAGAATGACAAAATTATTGGTTCAATATATGTTCCTATATAATCCTGGTCATACCCTTAAGATTTACCCAGATTGTGGTTCATCCTCATAAGACTACTCAAATGCTGTATCATACCCATAAAGATTACCCAAATGCTAGGCTCTCTTTGCATTCGAGGCCAATAGTAGATTTTGAAGCTATTTCTATTACCAATTCAATGTTGATTCATGAGATGCCGCACAAAAATAAAATGTGAACATTATAACACTTTACATGAATTATCTAATAATTTTCCCTTATGATTAAGATGAAATTATATTGGAAGTTCAATTTTTTGGGGCTAAATTTTCAGTTAATTTGACAAGAATTTTTGTATTTTTGTATATATATATATTTTTTTATTTGCCAGTATTTAGTGAATTTTTTGAAAAAAAAAATATTTTTTTAAGTGTATTTAGATTAAGTAGATCTAAAAAGTGAAAAATATTAATTAAAATATTAAAAGAGTTCAATATATACAAAAAAAAAAAAAAAAATTGAAAACTCAAAAATAACTTTTGAAAATTTCTATTTTATCAAGTGGTTTTAGTTTTTTTGTTAATTGAGTCTCTCTGTATATATCAAGCGAGTCACTCTATGTATATGTGCAAATAATCAGTGTTTTATCAAGTGGTTTTAATTTTTTGTTCATAGAAGAATTAGAATTTAGACTTCTCTCCTGTTGGAATAGAGTGCAATCCAAAAATTTGTGATTGGCTAATGGGTTAGTATGAAGCCCACTATCAGACCCACCTGCCTCTGACAAAATTTTAAACTGTACTCCCGTTCAACTTGAGATAAATTAGTCTATTAAAGAGTTTGATTTTATTCACCAGTTGATAGACAGTACTCTCATGAGCTAAAATGGGTATTTAGTGGTAGTCCTTTCACTATCTAATTTGTCTTTTAAAATGATAAAAATTATATAAGTATTTTTAAAATTTTCTAATATTCTAAAACTTGTTTCTTTTACTATATTACCCTCATATCTATCAGCTCTCCTATTAAGCCATCTTCACTGTGTATTTCAGAGTGAAATTTTACTCTGTATGAAAGTAAAATTTTACTCTGTATAAAAGTAAAATTTTACTCTGAATAAGAGTAAAATGTTACACTCTGAAACTAAAAGTAAAATTTTACTCTGTATAAAAGTAAAATTTTACTCTGAAAAACTAGTAAAATGTTAGACTCTACACAAAAGTAAAATTTTACTCTGTGTAAAAGTAAAATTTTACTCTGAAAAACGAGCAAACTGTGAGACTCTGAAGCTAAAAGTAAAATTTTACTCTGTATAAAAGTAAAATTTTACTCTGAAAAACTAGTAAAATGTTAGACTCTACACAAAAGTAAAATTTTATTCTGTATAAAAGTAAAAAATTTTACTCTGAAAAACTAGTAAACTGTGAGACTTTGAAGCTAAAAGTAAAATGTTACTCTGCATAAAAGTAAAAAAGCGAAAGTAATGTTTGTGGCGGCTGAAGTGTTTGGTAATGACTACCTCTTGACAGTAAAATTTTATTGTCATTCTAACACCAGAGTAAAATTTTACTCTAATTCTCTCAAATTTTACTCTCATTATCTAAAACAAAAAATAGAGCAATAAAACAAGAGTAAAATTTTACTCTCATTATCTGAAACAAAAAACAGAGCAATAGAATCAGAGTAAAATTTTATTCTGGTTTTGTCAAATGAAATTAGATAAAAAATAACAAAAATAAATCAAAAAGAAAAGAAAAGAAACAAACAAAAACAAAACAAATTAATCAACAAATCAACATATTTAATTGAGAAGAAAAATTTCTAAAACTTGATCAACAATCACAAATCTCAATGAAAAGAATACATGTGTTCAACAACACTCATACACACAAATATATATATATATATATATATATATATATCTATTCTATTATTAAAAGGGAACAACAAATTTGGTGTCATGAAGCCACTCCCCATAAACTTTTTCCAAATTTTTCCAAAATGACCCTCACTTTTTAAATAATTATATTATTTTTATACTTATCAATTTGTAATTAAGGGTAAAATAATAAATTACATACCAACCAATCTCACCTCCCACGTTTTCAAACTGCTATGAAGTTTTAAACAGTTTCAACATCTTCACCCCTCTCTCTATTTATTATAAAATCTTCTCTTTTATTTGTTCAATGATTTTCCCCTTTTTTGTTGGGAGAAATACTATTTAAGAACATTGCAATCTTATGGTTCTCTTTATCCGAAATATATATCTACTGCTTATCCTACATTGTAAGTGTAGTATTGTTAATTATAGTTTTATTTTCTTTAATAAAAAGTTTCATTATGTAATTAGGTTCTTTGAAAAAAAAAATATTGATTCAGAATACTATTATGTATTTTTTTTTCTTCATTAAAAAGTTTCATTGTGTGTGTTTTTGGGGGAAAAAAAAAATCAGTGCTCATAATTTTGTGTGTGAGTGTTTTTGAAAAAAAAAAAATTGGTATTTTTTGTATTTTCATTAAATTAATTTTTAGGTTCTTAATATTATAAGTGTTTTTAATTAAACACTTTGACACCTATGTGCAATTTTTTAGAGACTTAAATAGTTTTGGATTTTTTCCTATTTCACTTTTTAAGCTATTGTTTCTTTTTGTGTATAAATTCAGTTTTTTCATAATTTGATTTGTTTGTTTGTTTGTTTACTTTTGTAAGAACACTATTATGTTTTTTTTTCCTTCATTAAAAAGTTTCATTGTCTGTGTTTTGAAAAAAAAAAAAAAAAAATTAGTGTTCTTAATTTTGTGTGTGTGTATTTTTGAAAAAAAAAAAATCTGTGTTTTTTGTATTTTCATTAAATTTATTTTTAGGTTCTTAATTCATATTTATGCAGGCTTCTTTGAATAATTTGGCACCATGTGTGTGTGAAATTTTTTAGATTAGACTTAAACTTAAACACTTTGGGATTTTTTTTTCCCGTTTTACATTTTCAAGCATTTGTTTATTTTTTGTGTATAAATTCAATTTTTCAAAATTTGGTTTGTTTGATACTTAATTGTGTGTTTTTAAAAAACTAGCGGTTGCCACACGCGATGCGTGTGCAATTCAAATAAATAAAAATAAAATAAAACATTATATATATATATACATATATTCAAAACTCAAATCTGTGTTTAAAAAATATGTATAACCAAATAACTCTACCAAACATGCCTCAATTTAGAGACGATCTGTTTCTCCTCGTAGACGACCTCCTTCGATTCCGGCACCAGAGGACAATTTTTCGGCTCGTAGTTGATTTCGTTCCCGATGTTCTTGATGAGTTCATCGTAGAGATCAGTTTGGCATTGTTGATCACCGGAGTTTCGCCTGATAACTGACCGGACTTGGCTAGGAGAGTGATGACGATGACGTTGCTATCATCGCCGAAGAAGAAGAAGTTACCAAAATTGTCGAGAAACAGAGCTTCAGATTTGGAAGGAGGAGCACGTTGGCGGAGAACAAAGTCAGAAGGGAAAGAGGGAGGAGAGAGACAGAGAAGGTGGGGGAGAGAGTGGGTGGAAAAGGTAGAAAAATTTAGTTGAGGGTATAATAGTCTAATAAAATATTTAAATAATAAATTTTATTCTTTATGCAAGACTTTATAATTATGAGGGGGTTTAGAAAGTATAATTTTTTTCTTATTCCTTTTAACAATGAAATGAAGGTAAAAGGAGGTTTATAGCCAAATTTTCCTAACTAAAATAGTGAGATCTAATTTTTTAAATACAACTCACTTTACTATTTTATTTAATAAAAATTTTGAATTTTATTCACTCACTTGAGCAAATCAAGTAAAATTATATTTTAGTCATGATTTCCTTTTCCTTCTTCCTTTTCATGTTTTTGAGGAAGGTGTCGACTTCAGGTCCGTTGTGACTATTTGAATCGTTTATTGAATAATTGAAAATCTTAATGCTTTTTAGTTGAGTTTTTAAAATTATTTTCTATTCTTTTTTCTTAAAAAATAAAAAATAATTTAGTAACTTAAAAAAAATAATTTAATAACAATGATTATCTTAAGATATTTTCTTCTTTTTTGGAGTGAAAATTTTATAATATTCTTTTGATATTTACTTTTGTCAAATTAATTTTTTTTTAGACCAAAAAAAAAAAAATTATGAAAATTAATGCAAATACAATACTTTTGTTTCTAAGTTCTTATGTCCTATTATCTCAAAGTGCTCACAATCAACTATTAAATCATGTAAAAATTTTAAAATACGAAAATCTCAAGACGTATGAATGATTGCGAGCGTTTTAGAAGGAAGGATATAAAAGGTGTCAGACTATGCTTCAAGATACAATATTATTAACCACAATAACACAATCATAATAAGAGAGATTAAGGTATTGTTCGATCAAATTAAAAATTAAATACTGAAAATTGAATATTGAATTTTTTAAATTGAAAAATTATTTGATAAAAATTTAAATATTGAACTAAAATAAATTGTTTGATATGTATAATATTAAATTTAAAATTATATATTTTAATTTTATATTGTGATAGCGAGTTGTTTGTAGTGGTGGTGGAGGTAACAATGGTGCCTATAGCTCCAATGACAATAATGGTGCAGATAGAGAGATATATAGTGGTTGTGATAATGAAGGTGGGATAACCGTGTCCTGTACTATGTTAATTAATCATGATTATGTTTGTAATTATGTGCTTAATGTGAATTTCGGTGTTAATTGCATGATTATATGTGATTTTTGGCTTTGAATCAGTTCACTGTAGGAAAATCTATTTGATTCTCTGCTTTGGAATTTAAATTGAAGGCCTTATCGGTCATAGAAACCGAAATTGCCTACGCCATTGTGATTGACGTAATTTTTAGAACCTACGGTGAAATTTAATTAGAAATTGATTTGGATCAAAATAATTAGATTCAGAACGATTAAATTAAGCACCATTGCTTAGCCTTAATTAAATTTGATTAGGCCATCCTATATAAAGGCCTATATAGCTTCATGTTATGTTTTGAGCTCATTTTTGGCTGAGATTACACTCTAGAGAGAGAGAGTGTGCCGGTTAGAGAGAGAGAGGGAGCTCAAGTTAGAGAATTGCTTGAGAAGCTTGAAGATCTTGGAGTTTAACTTAGTGATTAATTAGAATTTGGAAGATTGAAACTCCTAGGTGAGTATTTGGGTATAGATTCATGAATTTAAGTTTGTAATTTTGTGAATCCAAGTTAGATGGTGATCAAGAACATATTTTGAGTTGAAATTGATGAATTTAAAGCTTATATGTACATGCATGTAAGAATTTGCCATGAAGTTGTACAATTGAGCATGAAAAATATGATCCATGTAGAATTGTGGTTAAAGTCCATGCTTTTGATCATCATCTGTATCATCTAAGTTGAAAATGGAAGTTGTAGTTCACATGCAAGTGCAATTCATAGAAGCATGAGTGTTGGATGCATGAAATTGAAGTATTGATGATGGGTTTGATATGAATCGTGTGTGTATGTAAGTAATTCATGGAAATTAAGCTTCATAATGTTGTAATCTAGCATTTGTATCATGTTAGAAGGTTTGCATGTGAAGTAGAGGTCGTGGTATGCAAGTTATTTGAGTTTGAATGCAAGATTGAGCCTCAAGAATAGTTCTGGAAAACTCAGAATTTGGCATGTCCGCTCGAGCGGGGAAAGCGCCGCTCGAGCGTGAAATGCAAGCTCCCAGCAGTTTTGCAGTCAGTAATGTCCGCTCGAGAGGGGACATTCACGCTCAAGCAGGGAGCTATGTAGAGTGACTTTCAACTCAAGCGTCCGAATTCACGCTCGAGCGTAAAAATGAGGCAACCAGCACTTTTGCAGACCAAACGGGGTCCGCTCGAGCGGGGAAACCTGCGCTCGAGCGGGGAACCCTGTTTCTGAAATTTTGTAAAGTTGAATTGAGTTTCATTTTCCGTTCTCTTCCATCTCTAAGTGCTCTTAGGCATGCATTAAGCATTGAAAATGAGTTAAAAGGATAAGAATGAAGCCTAAGAGGAATATATGAATTAAGAACAGAATGAATCGTTTGTGACCCATTATGTTCATGAAATGTGTAGGGTCAAGCACGAGGGCAAATCTACCGACAGATCACTGTGAGTAATATCTTAGCAAAGATATTTTCAAGTATGTTGCTTTCCAAATGCTTCTTCTGTATAAGTTTCATGGATTTGTTGATTTGAAATATGAATGAGTATTCTATATGCCTAATTTTGTATAAGGCCGTTTGATATGTTTGATATATTTGAATTAGGCCTAAGGCCGTTTGACGTTTACCGTTTGCCGTTTGCTATTCGCCGTTCGCCGTTTGCTGTTGATGTGTTTGATATACCTGAATTGGGCCAAACGCCGTCGGACATGAATGATTGGGCCAAAGGCCGTTGGATATGAACGATTGGGCCAAAGGCCATTAGACATGACTGCAAAGATAGGCCAAAGGCCGTTTGAATATGTCATTTGATATGTTGGAATACCGTGATGAGCCAAAGGCCGTTTGAATGAAAGGGATCATGATCATGATCATGAATATGAAATACGCATGGATATGAATATAAAGAGAATGGGCCCGATGCCGTTTGATACTGTAGACAGCGCCCGTGGGCCTCATGCTGCAGTTCGGACTCGATTTGTGTCATGGTTCTTAATCTGAACCAAAGAGTCCAAATCTGGCAAATCGTTTTGAGAAACAGATTTTTGAAAAAGTAGTGCCAAACATGGACTGCTTTGCCAGATACAGAGTCGCCACCTAAATATTTTTAAAATGGGGAAATTTAGGAAACCCTGACTCGGTGCCGAAGGCCACATGTCCGTCATCACCGGAGTTGTCTCGGCTCGGGAGCTTGGGTATGATCGGGGAAGGTCAGCTATGAGCACCCCCTCTCGCCCGGTCTAAAGACCGGCCTCTACTAACTATGATATCCGATTTTGAAAACTTTACGTGTTCTTATTCCAATTATTAGCCTAGAATTACTATGTTATGCGCGCAGCAAACAAGTATAGACTAGATTGCCTAACTTGGAAATAAACATTGCATATCCGTTTGCTTTGGAAATACTTTAGATTTTGCTACTCGTAAGTAGGCTAAAACACGGATTTCAATGAGTTTTTCCAACTCAAACAATCCAACCTCCACCCACAGGCATCCAAACAGTTTAACACATAAGCATTTAGCCGCATGGTAAGCATACTGTCATGTTAACATTCACACACATGCGAGATGCTAAAGCATAAATACTTACATCGTACTCCGTGCCAAAACAGTAAACTGGTTAGCAAAACGTGCGTGTCCTAGTTCATGTTAAATTGCCTAATGTAACACATACAAGATGCAATTTAAATAAGCTCGGTTAACCTAAGCATGGCATATGTAATGCGATCAATTATCACATATTCGATTTGTAAATTGAAGTACGAATGCAGTTAGCGTGATGTACCGAGCCTAATGCATGTAGTACAAACGCATGAATGCACACATGCATAGCATAAGGTATGCTAAATTAAACATGCCCTAATCTACCATCGTAAGCAGGTAAATAAAAGGGAAGAAAGACGTGAGGTTGGAAGACATACACACACTCACGCACACTTATTACAGATTTGCCCTCACTCGGAGGGCCCAAATGAATATTACAGTCCCAAAATAATAAACAAATAAAATTATTACAGAATTTTCTAATTAATTTAAAAGGAAAGATGCAAAAGGAAAGGAGGGTGGCCACAGCCTCTGCCTCGGGATGCGCAGATGATGCATGCTCAGAACTTGACTCGCCCGAAAAATCCGTACCGTACCCCTGCCACCTCTGTTTGTACTGCCTTGTCTCTCTGAAAATTGCCCAAGTCCTGGAGTAGGTCCCTTACACGCTGCAGAGCACCACCGGCCAGACAGAATTTCCACCGGCACTCTACAATTTTCATCGGCTGTTCTTGGATTCATCGGCACTTAAAAGATTGCCGGTCGGCACTAAATTCTGCCGGTCGGCAGAAACTTCCTGCAGAAGACAGTTTGACAGCAAACAGAGAATAGACAGTGCATGGCATGGGGTTTTCAGACATATGTAAGCATGGCCATACTTCCTATCATGTTTTGAACTCAAGGAAGCATGTCCTTCGATCTTCGAGCCATCAATGGTGCATGGTGGCTCAAAGGATCAAATTTGCCATTTGGTATAAGGATGTATGCAACAAACAAAATGAGATCCGAAGCCTTATCATGTCGAAGTCAAAGGCCCCGGTGACCGAGAAGCAAGGTACATTACATCACTTGGAGTATGAATGTCCCTTGACCTTCACATTTGGCTTGACACCCCAAGCCAAATGATGCAATGCATGTTATGCTCATAAGGCTCAAAATACAACATGATGCTAAACATGCAAGATATGCCAAATGTTATGCAACAAAACATGGCAAGTATGTAATGTCAACATGCAAGATGCAATTGGGATACAAACATGAACCAATTTGCCATAAAGTTAGCATTAGAATAACACATTAATGGGACAATCATGCAATCAACATGAAATAAGCATGCAAAGGGGGCCTCGAAGTGATAAAGGTGCAGGCCTTTATTCACCTCAAAACAGCACCAAAAGTGCTCAAAATGATGGACAAACAACTCATGTTAACAAGTAAACTTATGATCCCAAGGTTAAGGCACAAAAGGGGACAACTTTACTTCCAAAAACAAGACCAAGCTATGGCATGATTAAGACAAGTAAGGACAGATTTTTTTATGCAAAATGGGACCCCAAAACCTCCTAGTATGGCAGCTAAAGATGACTCCCAAGAGGCATATGCACTAAGGCTCATTCCTAAGCATAAGAGGGTACACCCTCAAGGCATAAAAGAGGCCATGCATACACACATACAAACATGATCCTTGGGCTAAAATGTGATCCTAGATGATGTCAAATCATGAGGATGATTACAACCATGCATGCTAGAGGTCAACATGTTCAAAGCTTTTAAGCCAAAATGCAAAGCAACCCTAACAAACATGTCAAGCATGACCAAACGGATAGCCAACAGACTTTAAGCATGGGAAAACAACACTAAAAGCTTCATGGAACTAAGCCAACACACACAAGAATCATGGCCTAATCATGAGATGCACTTCTAAGCAAAATGGAGCAATACAAAGCAAGTATTACAAGCATACAAGGAGGCACAAATCCGACCAAAAACAAAGGTTACATATGATCTAAAACACCTAAAAAACTTCTGAAATGAGGCCAAGAATCATCAAGCACACATGCTACCCTTTTGAGCCCAAAAAGCAAGGAAACAAAACCATGAAGGGAGAGGGGTTTCCCTCCCCTATGCAAGACTTCAAACCATCTTTTAAAACACCAAAAATGAACTGGTTTTTAGTGGTGAAAAGACCCAAAATGCTGAAGTGAACAAAGCCTTATCAAAGAGGCACCAAAATGGACCAAACAAGGCCTAGAAGGGTGAGTTTGCACTCAAACCACAAAATGACCTTAATGAAAGTGCTAGAGCAGGAAAATACAAGCCCTTTTTATGTTATACACAAGAGCTAAAACAACAAGCAAGATAGGTAAAAAACTATTGCAAGTTTGGGGAATATAAATCAAGATGCTCACCCTTGAAGAACCTTTGAAGAACAAATGGTCTAGCCTCCTTCTTTTGATCAAAACCAGTCCAAAAACTCAAGAAACAACCCCCCAAGTCCCTCAATCTCGGAATAAGGTGTAATAGTGTGTGTAATGGTGCAAAAGTAAGGTAAAAACCACCTTTTGAGCTAAGGAACACACACAAAGGAGGAGAGAGAGAGAGATATGGAGATGATATGTATCTATATCTCAAAGCTCTGGTTTTTGGTTGCCAAAATCTAACCTAGATCCAAGAGGAAAGACCTCCTCTTAAAGGACTCCCTCTTGCAAAGCTTATACAACAAGCTTGGCTAGAGGGAGATCCCTCCATACACGTGTATGGAGGGGGGAAGAGTTGGTGCCAGCTATCACAGCTGGCACAAAATATCTCTATAAAGTGGATGAACAGTGGTCGGCTGCCCAAAAATGTCACTTCGACAAAAAACAGTGATCGGCAATAAATCATGCCGACCGGCAATAAAATGTGCCGACCGGCAAACAAAAGTGCCGATGGAAGCAAAAACCAGCCGGTGGCCTCTAGCCACTACCGGTGGTGGGTGGGGATGGTCCACAACCCCTACCCTGCCTCTCAAAGGCAAGATGCAAGTGTTTGGTGCAAAACCAGACACTAAACGGTTGAGTTCGGAGATCCTAAGGCAGGGCACGCGAGCCGAGACCTCCGGGAACTCCAAACGAACGCAAACAAGGATAATCACCGAGTATTCAAACGGTGACGTCCAAGTCTTGAGGACGGTCAAAAATGGGGTGTCTACAGTTGCCCTCTTTGACAGAACTCGAAAGTCATAACAATGACGGGAGTGAATGTCAAAGCCCAGAGACGAACCATTTTTGACAAGGCCGAGGACTTAGACAAACATGCAAGACAATCAAGATATGCGCCCGAAGGTAGGGGCAAAATGCAAGACAATGCAGAGAGCCGGACATAACCTATGATCATGCAAAGAAAGTTGTAACGAAGCATATATGCGACAGTTTTAAGCTAGCACACATCAAACTACATTATAATGCAGAAAGGATGTAAGAGAATTATGCCATTCTCAATACGTCTCACTCGGGAGATACAATACCTGTGCGGCCCGTCTGGTTGCATCAACCTCAAATGGACCGTACATACAATATCGTGCCTGAAAAGAAAACAAACTTAACAGGTACAATATCGTTAGCAACATGCAAAGTAGTGTACTCGAAATGCGTGACAGCGCAAAGCAAGTGGGGAGCATGACAATGCATATGGAAATACAACTAGGTAAGTGGAGCAAGCGGTCTACGCAGGCGACGAAATTGATCATAAGCATGCGGCCTACGCAGGTAATGGAATTGACAAGTATGCGGTCTATGCAAGCAAAACATGCGGTCTACGCAGGTATTGAAATTAAATATGCGGTCTACGCAATCAAAACATGCGGTCTACGCGGGTATTGAAATTAAACATGCGGTCTACGCAAT
Source organism: Camellia sinensis (assembly GCF_055761805.1). NCBI lineage: Eukaryota > Viridiplantae > Streptophyta > Magnoliopsida > Ericales > Theaceae > Camellia > Camellia sinensis. The sequence continues at coordinate 188,709,245 of NC_138961.1, read as the reverse complement.
CAAAACATGCGGTCTACGCGGGTAATGAAATCGATAAATCATGCGGTCTACGCAAGCAAAACATGCGGTCTACGCAGGTAACGAAATTAAACATGCGGTCTACGCAATCAAAACATGCGGTCTACGCAGGCAATGAAATTAAACATGCGGTCTACGCAATCAAAACATGCGGTCTACGCAGGTAATGGAATTAAACATGCGGTCTACGCAATCAAAACATGCGGTCTACGCAGGTGATGGAATTAAACATGCGGTCTACGCAGGTAATGAAATTAAACATGCGGTCTACGCAATCAAAACATGCGGTCTACGCAGGTAATGAAATTAAATATGCGGTCTACGCAATCAAAACATGCGGTCTACGCGGGTATTGAAATTAAACATGCGGTCTACGCAATCAAAACATGCGGTCTACGCGGGTAATGAAATCGATAAATCATGCGGTCTACGCAAGCAAAACATGCGGTCTACGCAGGTAACGAAATTAAACATGCGGTCTACGCAATCAAAACATGCGGTCTACGGAGGTAATGGAATTAAACATGCGGTCTACGCAATCAAAACATGCGGTCTACGCAGGTGATGGAATTAAACATGCGGTCTACGCAATCAAAACATGCGGTCTACGCAGGTAATGGAATTAAGCATGCGGTCTACGCAAGTAAAATATGCGGTCTACGCAGGTAATGGAATTAAGCATGCGGTCTACGCAAGTAAAACATGCGGTCTACGCAGGTAATGGAATTAAGCATGCGGTCTACGCAAGTAAAGAAAGGATGTACCATTACATAGCATAACTGAAATAATTTATGGAGTTCACAAAGCATGAAAAGGATATGGGGCGGGGCATTCTTCGCACGCATCGAGGGTTGCTCGCAGAAGTTGTGGCCTGAGGTCAACTCGAAGGTTCACGTTTCAAAGGTGTGATTTCCCGTATTGTGAGGGCGTCCAACGACGTGGCTGACCCGAACAAAGATGCGGAAGGTGCGTTAACCGCAAGGAGAGTTTCACTGGTACTAATTCTGATACTTTGCTACCTTGTCACTCTGCACTTTACTTTCTTTTTTTACTAGTAATTTAAGCACATTGCACTGCCTCGAGCAGGTTTTATTCTTTTTCAAAGTTACACATTTTGCAAAACACGTGATGGGAATGAAACAAACCATTTTGTTCAAAAGATGTTGCATTTGTGGATTTTCTGTGCATCGCATCGCAGGGTATCACACCACAATGTGAACTAAATTGAACTTATTTTGGAAATGTGCAATCGTAATAATCAGGTAGTGAACCGACTTACAACTCGATAAGCAAAACAAAGACACGATGCAACCAAACAAGTGTGAGTACAACTCGATAAACAAATCAAGAGCTCAAAGAGAGCGGAATACAACTCGATAAGCAAATGTTCAAAAACTCGACAAGCAGACAGGCATGGCTCCGCAAGAACCGATCGCCAGGGAGGAGTTGGAGGTGGTGGAGTTCCCCAATTCTTAGCAAAACAGCTCAGGAAACCAGAAGGAAGCCCACCGGCTTGGAGTAGAGACCACCGGCTGCAAGAAATGGATACCGGCCATGAAATTTATTTGTCGGCAAACTATTATGGCCGGTCGGCACAAAGTTTGGCCGGTCGGCACTAAATGAGGGGATCAGCAGAATGTTGACACCTGTCCCCCCCACTCAACCTTATCTCCTACAAAAGATCCCAGCTTCGTAGTTTTCCTCATTTTCACACTGATTTGCTCCAATGGAAGAGTTTCTTGCTCAAAATCTCACAGCTTGGATTGCTAGCTTGGATGGCTCGGAAAAAGTGAATTTTCGGGGTTTCGGCATAAATGCACTATTCACTTTGGGTCGTACCCCGTTGCACCTCCCGTTTCTTCATGCCGCGGCAAGATTTTGGAATCCGGTGACACATGTCTTCAGCTTTGCTGGGCAAGAAATATGTCCTACTTTTGAAGATTTCCAAGTCTTAATGGAGTCCGAGCGCGACGAGGAGCTCCTACCCCAACTTAATTTTGGCCATGCCCAATCCTTAGGGCGCATGTGTGGACTCAGCATGCGCGATGCCCGGTCCCTAATTTGTGACGGGATGCTGGATATTCCGAGTTTGGCCAATCGATTTTCTGATGCTGGTGATCGCAACAACCATCACTAGCAAGGCTTTCGGCGACACGCCCTCTGCTTGTGCATGTTGTCCCATTTTCTGTTCGTCTCAGGCTCTGGAGGGGCTAGTGTCCGGCTGATTGAGATTGCCCAAGGCTTGAAGGAGGGCAGGAGCTGTATTGCCATGACTCTGGCTGAGACGCTAATGGGTTTAGACGCCTTTTATCGTCATGAGACGACTAGATTAGCGGGGAGTCCACTACTACTACAGGTAATGTTTCCCACCCAATCTCGCACTCATGTATCGCTCACATCACTCGGCCCTCAAGCTTGATCTTTTCCTCACAAAACCCCATTCTCACTTTTCTCTCCTCGTACATCTCTCTATTCTTTACTCTCTCATTTTTCAATCCCTCCCCAGGTATGGTTGATGGACAAACTGCAGGTTGTGGACTCCTGCCCAGCATATTCAGCTCGTGGCTACTTCTTCCGACATCGTCTAGTCAATGCCTTGGATGAGGAATGGTGGTTCGCTTGGATGTGCTGCTTGTCTGCAGACCGTGTTGCTTGGCGGTGCCCTTGGCTGAACCTTCCGGCAATGAGTTACAATATGCCCCGGCAGACTGGGATTCAACTGGTTGGTCTCACTCACTGTGTATTCTACTTCCCATTTCGGATTCGACGCCAATTTGGCCATGATCAGACCTGCCCGCCAGAGGGGATAGAGTATCCTGCTGCATTCCCAGCCCGAGGCGCACAGCTTGCTCAGCAGACCACCGCGTGGAGGATGAGAGAACTCTTGGCCCCCGCTGCTACTTTCAGTTGCACTTTGTCTGACGAGTGCATAGATTGGCTCAATGAAGAAGCACAGATCGGGCCCAGCTTGGCATCAGAGGTTTCGACCAGCTCTGGGAGGGGGCGCAGGAACACCTGACTTGACTATGCCCCAGATTTATTGCTTTATTAGTACTTTTCAAGTTTTCTTTATGAATGTAATAAAAAGCAACTTCGATTGTATACAAGAGCAGGAGCACTCTGTTTGGAAATCAATGAAATTAAAAGTTGTGGTACTGAAAATTTTCTGCTTTGGTCCAAAAATGGTCAAAGTTGCAAAAAGATTATTTGAACAAAGTCAGCTTATATTAAAACTTTTCAAAGATATCTTCAATATGGATCAGAACTGGACACGCCTGAGATCTGTCATTGAGATGCACAACCCCAGATCCCTGCAACTGGAAAGTTGCCCATAGTCTGAAGAGCGCCGCAGCACTGCATAGCAACAGAAAGTTGCCCCTAGTCTGAGTGGCACTGCACCGGAGATTCCAACGAATGCTGATGAACAAAGATGACTGAGATGATCAAATGGACAAAGTTGATCGGGGAAGTGTTATGGCTGAACTTCAGGATGAAGCTGCCTACGTATCCCAAACATGGGAATCAAGCCTCACGTAGTTCCGGCTTAGGTTCGCTCGAGTATTTTCACTCTCCTTTTGTGCTCTAACTTTTGCCAAGGCCGCCTCAGTTTTTATATTTTCTAATTTTTTTCGTGCTCTAACTTTTGCCTAGGTCGCCCTTTCAGGTTTTCGGCCTAGCGAGCCTCTCAAGGATAGTATTTCTTCAACTTGTCCATGTTGATCGGTTGAGAGAATTCTAAGCCATCTAAGTCCATCAGAACCACAGCTCCACCTGACCAGATAGCTTTGATGATGTAGGGACCAGTCCAATTGGGTCTGAACTTGCCCCTCGGGTCGTGGATGGGTGCTCGGTTGTCTTTGAGTACCAAATCCCCTTCCTTTAGATTTCTGGACTTAACCTTCTTGTTAAAAGCCCGAGCAATCCTGCGCTGATAACTCTGAACGTGATATAGTGCTTTCAGCCTTCTTTCGTCAAAGAGCATAAGTTCCTCGAACCTGCTCTGCTGCCAATCTGCCTCAGCTATCTGACACTCGGCCAATACCCGTAAAGACGAAACTTCAATTTCGATGGGTAGAACGGCCTCCATTCCATAGACCAAAGAATACGGAGTCGCTCCGGTAGAAGTTCTAATTGAAGTCCTGTAGCCCCACAGAGTAAACGGCAACTTATCTGGCCAATCTTGGTAGGTCTCCACCATTTTCCGCAGTATATGCTTGATGTTCTTGTTGGCGGCCTCAACTGCTCCGTTGGTTTGCGGCCGGTACGTAGATGACTTATGAAAAGCCACGTTATACTTTTCCAACAAGTCGACCACTTCTTTCTTAAAGTGGGATCCATTATCCGAAATGATCTCGTTTGGTACCCCGTAGCGACAAATGATGTTGTTTCTGATGAACTTGGCGACGTGCGACGCTTTCAACACCGCGTATGATTGGGCCTCGACCCACTTTGTGAAATAATCTATCGCTACTAGGATATACTCATGTCCGTTCGACCCCTTCGGGGTAACAGCTCCGATCACATCGATCCCCCAAACGGAAAATGGCCACGGGGAAGTCATGTTGTACAGTTTGGATGGTGGGATGTTCATACGGTTTGCATGGATCTGGCATTTGTGGCATCGCCGAACAAAGCCGATACAATCCTCCTCCATGGTTGACCAGTAGTAGCCCTGTCTGAGGATCTTTCTGGCCAACATTACTCCATTCATGTGTGCACCGCACTTCCCTCCGTGGATGGCCTCCATCAGGCGCTTTGACTCTTCAACTTCTACACAGAGTTTATGCATTCCCAGATGACCCCTTTTGTACAGCTTACCCCCGCAGATGATGAACTGAACAGCCATTCTTCTGATCGCCCTCTTATCCTTGGCATTTGCCCCTAGTGGATACGCCTCCTTTTTCAAGAAGTTCCAAATATCGTAATACCAGGGGTTGTCGTCTTGGGCCTTATCTATGGCGGAAATTGACTCGTATGCTGGCGCAAACTTCTGATCAATGATGACTGGACGCATCCGGACTTCGGTCGGGATGTCTATCATGGAAGATAGAGTTGCTAGTGAATCTGCGAACCTGTTGTTCTCTCTTACGAGGTGGGTGAAATTTAGCTTCTCAAACCGAGGAATTAACAAATCCAAGGTTTGGTGGTAGATTATCATCCTTTCCTCTTTGACTTTCCAGTCTCCTTTTGCTTGAGACACAACAAGGTTCGAGTCCCCAATGACGTCCAACCGTCTTGTCCCTAGTTCTAGGGCTGCTTCCAGACCAGCAATACATGCCTCATACTCTGCCTCATTGTTCGAGACTTTGAACCGGAGCTTGAATGCTAAAGGAATATGGGAATCGTCAGGCGCTATCAGCAACACCCCTATCCCATACCCATACTGGTTTGACGCTCCGTCAAAGTACATCGTCCAAGTTTCATCTTCGATGTACAGAATGGCTTCATCTGGGAATAGGTACTCAATCGCTTCATCCCCCTCAACCGGGTGGTCGGCAAGGAACTCCGCTACCGTTCTCCCTTTCACCGACTTGCGTGTTACATACTTCAAGTCGAATTCAGAAAGCAATAGCAGCCAACGGGCTAGCCTACCCGTAAGTACTGGTTTCTCGAAAAGATATTTGATGGGATCCAAACGTGAAACCAACATTACAGAGTGAGCTAACAGGTAGTGCCGCAGCTTCTTGGTAGCCCATACCAAGGCCAAACAAGCCTTCTCCAGTGGTGTATAGCGGGTCTCGTAATCCAGCATCTTCTCGCTCAGATAGTAGATGGCCCTTTCCACTCTGTCCTCTGACTCTTGCGCGAGCATGCAGCCCATGGTGGTCTCAGTCACCGAAAGATACAACATCAACGGTCTCCCCGGTTCTGGCGGTGACAACACGGGCGGGTTCTGTAGATACTCTTTGATCTGTTCAAAAGCTGCTTGACATCGGCCATCCCATTGGAATTTCTTTCCTTTCTTCAGGAGACCAAAAAGTGGTTCACAAGCCAAGGTTAATTTAGAGATAAACCGTCTTATGAATTGCACTTTACCCAGAAAGCCTCGCACCTCCTTTTCAGTCCTTGGTGGTGGCATTTCTAAGATGACCTTGATTTTGAAAGGGTCGACCTCGATGCCCCTTTGTGTAATCAGAAACCCTAGCATCTTCCCTGCTGTAACACCAAACGTGCATTTCTGGGGATTCAATCGCAGCCGAAACTCTCTGATCCTTTGAAAGAATTTTTGTAAGGCGGTGTAGTGGCCCTCTCTTTCTTTGGACTTGACAATCATGTCGTCCACATACACCTCGACCTCTTTATGGATCATATCATGCAATATTGTAGTTGCTGCCCGTTGATACGTAGCTCCAGCATTTTTCAACCCGAATGGCATCACTCTATAACAATATGTCCCCCACGGGGTAGTGAACCCAGTCTTCTCCCGGTCTTCGGGTGCCATTACTATCTGATTATAGCCTGAGAAACCATCCATAAACGAAAGCAAGGCGTGTCCTGCCGTGAAATCCACCAATTCATCAATGTGTGGCAAGGGAAAGTCGTCCTTCGGACTGGCCCTGTTCAAATCTCTGAAGTCTACACAGACCCGAATTCTGCCGTCCTTCTTTGGCACCGGAACAATGTTGGCCAACCAAGTTGGGTATTCAGATACCAGCAGGAACCCTGCGTCAATTTGCTTGGTGACCTCTTCCTTAATTTTAAGGGCCCAATCAGGGCGGATCCTTCTGAGCTTCTGTTTGACAGGTCGGGCCTCGGGATCAAGAGGGATCCGGTGCTGTACAATCTCAGGATCGATTCCAGGCATGTCTTCATAGGACCACGCGAAAACATCTTTGAAATCTTTTAACAAAGCGACTAAGCGCTCGCGTTCCTCAAAAGACAACGTGGACCCGATCTGGACCAGCCGCGGGTCCTTCTCAGTACCAACATTCACAGTAGTGATTTCATCCATTAAAGGTTTAACAAATCTTTCCTGCTCTTGATCAATTAACCTTTGCAAAACCGGAGGAATTTCTTCCTCGTCGTTTTCATCAAAATTTTGAAAATCCTGATTTAATCAATAAATCAAAGGCACAGAAAAATACTCCGAAACCACATCCACGTCGTTCTCATTAAATACTTCTGAGCTGTCGGATTCCTCTGTTACAACAGACTCAAAAGAAAATGAAAATGAGGACCTAGACAGGACCGTGGCATCCGGGTTATCACCCCCAGGAATACCGGACTCAGACTCAGTTGAGCTGGAACCTGATTCCGACGCACAAGATTCGGTAGAATCAGATTCCGGCTCACTACCTGACCCGGTGCTGCTTGATAAAAAGCCTTCTTCATATTGCCAGATGAGAGAAGGTGCGATGGACGCATCCAAAATAGCTGATGGCAGGCCCGTAGCCGCTTCATTCCCAATCACACATACCGAGGAGCTATCCCCCAAGCACCTCTGTTTGATCGGAGGATCTGAAAGCAGACACGCCAGCGCTGCCCCCATTTCGTTTTCATCGCCCTCAGACTGCACTTCCTTACTTTGCCCAGCCTCAGCCGATAGATCTGCCTGCCCTTCGGCGATATCATCCTCAGGTAACTGTAAATCAAAGAAGATCTCAAATCCCGGCACGCGCTTCTTCTCCGCGTTGAGCCACAGCTCTGGGAAGCCACAGAACGGAAAGTCCTCCCCCTCCCGGACGAAGCGTCCGTTTAGGGTCCGCCGAATGGGCTGGTGCATTAAGTCAAAGGGCTTCCCCATCTGTTTCGCCCTGGCCCTTCCGGCCATTTCCTTTCCTTTCCTTATCCAATCCTCTTTGGTGGGTAGGTTGCCCAAACCAAAGGTATGGGGGTTATGTGGCACTTCGGCCGATGCTGCAGCACCTTTCCTGCCGCTCTTGCCTAATCCCATCCCGGGGATGTGCTGGAGTTTGTTCATGAGATAGACTGCTTAGGCACTGACATACACCCCTTCGTTAGCTGCCATGATGTTCTGTACGACCTGAGCCTCGGCCAAGGTAAAACCCGATATGAACACATCTTCCACACCGTGTTCGATTTCTAGAACAGGCGTAGACACTTCCGGTGGCGGATGAATTGACGAGTTTCCAAAAACAATGGCTACTCCCTTCCCATAGGGGTATTTCACCACTTGATGTAGGGTAGAGGAGACCGCCTTTACCTGATGCAGCCATGGCCGCCCTAAAAGCAAGTTGAACGTTGCAGGAACCTCTAAGACATGGAAATCTATCTCGTGCTGTCCTGGCCCAACCTTTGTTTGAATCTTAACTGTCCCCATCACTTCCCGGCTTGTGTTGTCATACGCCCGAATCACCTGGGCCGTTGGCACAAAATCTGCGACTTTCAAACCAATCGCATAAGCTGTCCTTGCCGGGCAGACGTTGATGGTGGACCCCGTGTCGACAAGTACCACAGGTATCCATTTATCTCTGCACTCGACAGAGATGTAGAGCGGCTTGTTATGGTTCGCACCTTCGGGTGGCAGTTCTTTGTCAGAAAAACTCAATGCTGGGGAACTTCCTCCCGAAAAGACTAAGCCCACCAGCTGTTCGGGCGTGGTATCTATGGAAAGTTTGGCCTTATCCATAGCTGAAAGGACAGCCTGCCTATGTACTCGAGAAGCCATAAGCAGTCCCCAGATGGAGATGTCTGCTTGTATCTTTTTCAATTGTCTCAATACGGCCTTGTCTTCGAGTTGCTTCTCCTTTTGTTTCTCTGCTTCATTATCTTTTCCAGACGCTTCTGGTTGATCTAGGTGTGGAGGCTTGAAATACCGTCCACTCCTAGTCATGTGATCGACTTCGCCGATATACCAGGTATCATCTGGTTGGTTACCTTCCCAATTCTCGTCCGTGTGGGCAAGACATAGATCGTCGTCTTCCCACCACATACCATCTGCAGTTGACAAGCATCTGTCTGGTTCTGGCACAACTGTCCCGATACTCGCAGTACCTTTTATCCCTATGCTCGCAGCATTCTCCATTTCGGTACTTGTGGCGGTTTCGACCCCCACGTGGCCTTTTGCTTTCCTGATCCTCTCAGAATCCTCGAATCTCTCTTGTTCTGACTGTGTCAATGCAGTAGATTGCTCACTGATCCCTGTACTCAAAATACTCCATTCCCGAGCGAAACTCTCGACACCGGCGCTCTCCGGCGATATATTCTGTTCTTCGACACCCCCGGCCAGTGTGGACATTCCCGCCCCTGCAGGGCCTCGTTCTGACTGAAACTCCCCTACTACATCTGGCTGATCGTCCAACCATCCCGTGGCCTCCGCCGATTCTTCATAATCGAACCAGTTGATGGCTGAGTCTTCTGGATCTTGGTTATCATAAAATTGGAACTGGGCGAGACCTTCTTCTACGACTGCCAAATCATCCATTCCCTGTTCTGGTCTGTCCCCTCGGATTACACACAGCTCTCCCCCGACTGGAAATTCGACATTTGGTCTATTCTGGCCCACTGGTGAAATGTAGTCGCTCGGACTGTAAGCGTTCCCAACATCACTCTCGAATTCCGCAGACTCTAGTTTGACAACCTCTTTCCTGTTCTCGATGGTCACCACCACTGGCTTGGGTTGGGTTATAGAGACGTCCATCATGCACAAATCGGTGCAATCAGGGAGAAAAACTTTCGGCTTAGGCAAGTAGGAGGGTGTGATATAGATACTAGGATCGTAGGATGCGACCCCAGTGTAGATGAAGTTGATTCTTTTGGGTGGTGGAACTTGGTTATGTGTGGGGAGAGGATTTGTGGTAACATTGGGTTTCTCAGGGGGTAGAATCACCCCATTATCAATGAGATATTGAATCTCATGACGTAAACGAAAGCATAGATCAGTGTCGTGACCGTGCTGCTGGTGGAACGCACAATACTTGGCTGGATTGTGGGTGGCGGGTAGTCTTTCAGGTAAGGGCCGCGGCTCTAGGGGCTTCAGATGCCCTTTTCTGATCAAAACCCCCAAAGCTTTGGACAGGGGCATATAAAGTGGAGCGAAGGTTCTGGTGTTTCTGGGAGGGTATTTGGCTGTTTGTGAGTTGTTTCCGGATGCACCGGAGAATGGTGTGGCTGCCGTATTTCTTGGGGAAGGGTTGGTGGTGACCATACTCACTTCGGAGGTCCTGGCAGTCGTAGCGCCGCTCGGGCCTGCATTAGTATTACGATTGAAATTTCTGCGGGGTTGCTCCCGGTCATTATCAATCCATCCTTGTCTTAAGGCGTCCTCGATCTGCACCCCCATTTCATGCAGATCAGCAAAGGTGGGAAAGGGGACTACAATCATCTTTTGCATTAGCCTCGGCTGAAGATTGCGCACAATCATCCGAATCTGGTCTTTGTCTGTGGGTCTCAAGGTCATCATTGAAGCCTTAGCCCGCCATCTAGTTACAAATTCTGAGAAGCTTTCCTTGGGTTCTTGCCTCGTTGTCTCGAGATCCCGGGTTGTGATCTCGATTTGCGTATTGTATGAGTATTGCAGGATGAAGGCCTTAGCCATCTCGTCCCAACTTCTCTTGACGTCGTCCTCTAGCTTGGCATACCATGCGGCCGCTACACCCGACAGGGTCCGGCCAAACAAAGACAGCTTCTGTAATCTGGTGAGGCCCATTGGCCTTAGGACGTCTGAAAATAGTCGCAGGTGTACCATGGGATCCTCAGATCCATCAAAACGATCAATTTGTGGCATCTTAAACCGATCTGGCAGCGTCACGGCTGTGTCGATGTATCCGTCTCCAATGTCCGGAATGGACTTCGCACCTTGAGATTTCTTGAACAACTTTTCAAGCTTGTGCATTTTCAATGTCACGGGGTCCACCTCGGACTCGTAGGGGGAATCCGACAGATTGACAGGAGTGGGCGCCTTGGATTGTTGAGGCGGAATCGGGGGTGGAGCTGGCCCTGTTGGGATGTTCGTATCTTCTTGGACATTCCGGGCATTTGGCGTCTCTTCGGGTATCGAAACCCTTAGTGGGGGTGGGACTTGCTGTGAAGCTGACGCCCCAGTTTGCTGTTGCAATCTCCCAATTAACTCCGCTTGCTCACTCATAACTGTGGCTTGTTGCCTGGCGAATTCTGCCTGTCGGACAGCATCCTGCTGCATCATTTTCATGCTTTCCTGAAGTTGGCGCACCATCTCCTCTAAGCTAGCCATACTGTTCTGCTCTGGTTGAATTACTGGTATGCGTTCCCTCTCTGTTGGTGAAACGGGATCCTGATCCCTACTGTACACAGGTGGGGTAGACGAAGCCCTTTGCACTGACTGTTGAACCGATGTCCTCTGCCTAGTTGCTTTTCGTTTAGTAACCGGGGGTAGAGAACGGTACACTGGTTGTCCTTCTATCAGATCCTCAGATCGATGGAGCCGGCGACCTCTGATCCAGAGTGCTTGGGGAATGTCTACTGGGTTAGACGCAATGATGCTAAACTACCTAGCAAAAAGATAAATAAAGCAATAAATAAACCAACAACTGGACAGCACAACGGCATAAAATAAACAAATAACATACAATTGGATATTCAAAATACATAGTCGATAAGCCGAACACACTGTTCCTCGATACTGATCACTGTTCCCAAAATCTCTGTTCCCAAAACTGAACCTGATACCCGCAGATAACTGATTCACAAACTGAGACTGATGTCCTCAGGCCTACTACTCAGTCCTGTAGACTGACATGCGCGTTCCTGTAGAGCAACACTCTAAAAGCACATAGCAAGTAAAGAGAGCCAAAACACCCCTATATTGGGGTAGGGTTTCCCTGTCCTATTTTGTCAGGAGCTAGGGTTTCACTATGCACGCAGCAGTTCTCAAACAACCTAATATCGGGTAAGCAGCCTGTCCTAATTTGGAATGGTCACTATGGATCCGAATATGAACTAGGTCGAATGGTCGAAAAGGGTGCCCCGGTAAACCGGGGTTTGTGTTCCCATGCTGTCAGAGCCCATAGCCGGTCAGCCTTATGGACATGCCTTGACAAGACAAGCCTCCGGCAAACCGTTCAGGAATGGCAGATGGCAAACACTGTGTTCCTAGGCGCACCAATGCACATGCAATGCAAAGAAACACATAAGCGAAATCAAAACAGGATACCATGAGTTCGAGTCAAGCTCTCTAAATCCCCAGCGGAGTCGCCAGAAACTGTAGACAGCGCCCGTGGGCCTCATGCTGCAGTTCGGACTCGATTTGTGTCATGGTTCTTAATCTGAACCAAAGAGTCCAAATCTGACAAATCGTTTTGAGAAACAGATTTTTGAAAAAGTAGTGCCAAACATGGACTGCTTTGCCAGATACAGAGTCGCCACCTAAATATTTTTAAAATGGGGAAATTTAGGAGACACTGACTCGGTGCCGAAGGCCACATGTCCGTCATCACCGGAGTTGTCTCGGCTCGGGAGCTTGGGTACGATCGGGGAAGGTCAGCTATGAGCACCCCCTCTCGCCCGGTCTAAAGACTGGCCTCTACTAACTATGATATCCGATTTTGAAAACTTTACGTGTTCTTATTCCAATTATTAGCCTAGAATTACTATGTTATGCGCGCAGCAAACAAGTATAGACTAGATTGCCTAACTTGGAAATAAACATTGCATATCCGTTTGCTTTGGAAATACTTTAGATTTTGCTACTCGTAAGTAGGCTAAAACACGGATTTCAATGAGTTTTTCCAACTCAAACAATCCAACCTCCACCCACAGGCATCCAAACAGTTTAACACATAAGCATTTAGCCGCATGGCAAGCATACTGTCATGTTAACATTCACACACATGCGAGATGCTAAAGCATAAATACTTACATCGTACTCCGTGCCAAAACAGTAAACTGGTTAGCAAAACGTGCGTGTCCTAGTTCATGTTAAATTGCCTAATGTAACACATACAAGATGCAATTTAAATAAGCTCGGTTAACCTAAGCATGGCATATGTAATGCGATCAATTATCACATATTCGATTTGTAAATTGAAGTACGAATGCAGTTAGCGTGATGTACCGAGCCTAATGCATGTAGTACAAACGCATGAATGCACACATGCATAGCATAAGGTATGCTAAATTAAACATGCCCTAATCTACCATCGTAAGCAGGTAAATAAAAGGGAAGAAAGACGTGAGGTTGGAAGACATACACACACTCACGCACACTTATTACAGATTTGCCCTCACTCGGAGGGCCCAAATGAATATTATAGTCCCAAAATAATAAACAAATAAAATTATTACAGAATTTTCTAATTAATTTAAAAGGAAAGATGCAAAAGGAAAGGAGGGTGGCCACAGCCTCTGCCTCGGGATGCGCAGATGATGCATGCTCAGAACTTGACTCGCCCGAAAAATCCGTACCGTACCCCTGCCACCTCTGTTTGTACTGCCTTGTCTCTCTGAAAATTGCCCAAGTCCTGGAGCAGGTCCCTTACACGCTGCAGAGCACCACCGGCCAGACAGAATTTCCACCGGCACTCTACAATTTTCATCGGCTGTTCTTGGATTCATCGGCACTTAAAAGATTGCCGGTCGGCACTAAATTCTGCCGGTCGGCAGAAACTTCCTGCAGAAGACAGTTTGACAGCAAACAGAGAATAGACAGTGCATGGCATGGGGTTTTCAGACATATGTAAGCATGGCCATACTTCCTATCATGTTTTGAACTCAAGGAAGCATGTCCTTCGATCTTCGAGCCATCAATGGTGCATGGTGGCTCAAAGGATCAAATTTGCCATTTGGTATAAGGATGTATGCAACAAACAAAATGAGATCCGAAGCCTTATCATGTCGAAGTCAAAGGCCCCGGTGACCGAGAAGCAAGGTACATTACATCACTTGGAGTATGAATGTCCCTTGACCTTCACATTTGGCTTGACACCCCAAGCCAAATGATGCAATGCATGTTATGCTCATAAGGCTCAAAATACAACATGATGCTAAACATGCAAGATATGCCAAATGTTATGCAACAAAACATGGCAAGTATGTAATGTCAACATGCAAGATGCAATTGGGATACAAACATGAACCAATTTGCCATAAAGTTAGCATTAGAATAACACATTAATGGGACAATCATGCAATCAACATGAAATAAGCATGCAAAGGGGGCCTCGAAGTGATAAAGGTGCAGGCCTTTATTCACCTCAAAACAGCACCAAAAGTGCTCAAAATGATGGACAAACAACTCATGTTAACAAGTAAACTTATGATCCCAAGGTTAAGGCACAAAAGGGAACAACTTTACTTCCAAAAACAAGACCAAGCTATGGCATGATTAAGACAAGTAAGGACAAATTTTTTTATGCAAAATGGGACCCCAAAACCTCCTAGTATGGCAGCTAAAGATGACTCCCAAGAGGCATATGCACTAAGGCTCATTCCTAAGCATAAGAGGGTACACCCTCAAGGCATAAAAGAGGCCATGCATGCACACATACAAACATGATCCTTGGGCTAAAATGTGATCCTAGATGATGTCAAATCATGAGGATGATTACAACCATGCATGCTAGAGGTCAACATGTTCAAAGCTTTTAAGCCAAAATGCAAAGCAACCCTAACAAACATGTCAAGCATGACCAAACGGATAGCCAACAGACTTTAAGCATGGGAAAACAACACTAAAAGCTTCATGGAACTAAGCCAACACACACAAGAATCATGGCCTAATCATGAGATGCACTTCTAAGCAAAATGGAGCAATACAAAGCAAGTATTACAAGCATACAAGGAGGCACAAATCCGACCAAAAACAGAGGTTACATATGATCTAAAACACCTAAAAAACTTCTGAAATGAGGCCAAGAATCATCAAGCACACATGCTACCCTTTTGAGCCCAAAAAGCAAGGAAACAAAACCATGAAGGGAGAGGGGTTTCCCTCCCCTATGCAAGACTTCAAACCATCTTTTAAAACACCAAAAATGAACTGGTTTTTAGTGGTGAAAAGACCCAAAATGCTGAAGTGAACAAAGCCTTATCAAAGAGGCACCAAAATGGACCAAACAAGGCCTAGAAGGGTGAGTTTGCACTCAAACCACAAAATGACCTTAATGAAAGTGCTAGAGCAGGAAAATACAAGCCCTTTTTATGTTATACACAAGAGCTAAAACAACAAGCAAGATAGGTAAAAAACTATTGCAAGTTTGGGGAATATAAATCAAGATGCTCACCCTTGAAGAACCTTTGAAGAACAAATGGTCTAGCCTCCTTCTTTTGATCAAAACCAGTCCAAAAACTCAAGAAACAACCCCCCAAGTCCCTCAATCTCGGAATAAGGTGTAATAGTGTGTGTAATGGTGCAAAAGTAAGGTAAAAACCACCTTTTGAGCTAAGGAACACACACAAAGGAGGAGAGAGAGAGAGATATGGAGATGATATGTATCTATATCTCAAAGCTCTGGTTTTTGGTTGCCAAAATCTAACCTAGATCCAAGAGGAAAGACCTCCTCTTAAAGGACTCCCTCTTGCAAAGCTTATACAACAAGCTTGGCTAGAGGGAGATCCCTCCATACACGTGTATGGAGGGGGGAAGAGTTGGTGCCAGCTATCACAGCTGGCACAAAATATCTCTATAAAGTGGATGAACAGTGGTCGGCTGCCCAAAAATGTCACTTCGACAAAAAACAGTGATCGGCAATAAATCATGCCGACCGGCAATAAAATGTGCCGACCGGCAAACAAAAGTGCCGATGGAAGCAAAAACCAGCCGGTGGCCTCTAGCCACTACCGGTGGTGGGTGGGGATGGTCCACAACCCCTACCCTGCCTCTCAAAGGCAAGATGCAAGTGTTTGGTGCAAAACCAGACACTAAACGGTTGAGTTCGGAGATCCTAAGGCAGGGCACGCGAGCCGAGACCTCCGGGAACTCCAAACGAACGCAAACAAGGATAATCACCGAGTATTCAAACGGTGACGTCCAAGTCTTGAGGACGGTCAAAAATGGGGTGTCTACAGTTGCCCTCTTTGACAGAACTCGAAAGTCATAACAATGACGGGAGTGAATGTCAAAGCCCAGAGACGAACCATTTTTGACAAGGCCGAGGACTTAGACAAACATGCAAGACAATCAAGATATGCGCCCGAAGGTAGGGGCAAAATGCAAGACAATGCAGAGAGCCGGACATAACCTATGATCATGCAAAGAAAGTTGTAACGAAGCATATATGCGACAGTTTTAAGCTAGCACACATCAAACTACATTATAATGCAGAAAGGATGTAAGAGAATTATGCCATTCTCAATACGTCTCACTCGGGAGATACAATACCTGTGCGGCCCGTCTGGTTGCATCAACCTCAAATGGACCGTACATACAATATCGTGCCTGAAAAGAAAACAAACTTAACAGGTACAATATCGTTAGCAACATGCAAAGTAGTGTACTCGAAATGCGTGACAGCGCAAAGCAAGTGGGGAGCATGACAATGCATATGGAAATACAACTAGGTAAGTGGAGCAAGCGGTCTACGCAGGCGACGAAATTGATCATAAGCATGCGGCCTACGCAGGTAATGGAATTGACAAGTATGCGGTCTATGCAAGCAAAACATGCGGTCTACGCAGGTATTGAAATTAAATATGCGGTCTACGCAATCAAAACATGCGGTCTACGCGGGTATTGAAATTAAACATGCGGTCTACGCAATCAAAACATGCGGTCTACGCGGGTAATGAAATCGATAAATCATGCGGTCTACGCAAGCAAAACATGCGGTCTACGCAGGTAACGAAATTAAACATGCGGTCTACGCAATCAAAACATGCGGTCTACGCAGGCAATGAAATTAAACATGCGGTCTACGCAATCAAAACATGCGGTCTACGCAGGTAATGGAATTAAACATGCGGTCTACGCAATCAAAACATGCGGTCTACGCAGGTGATGGAATTAAACATGCGGTCTACGCAGGTAATGAAATTAAACATGCGGTCTACGCAATCAAAACATGCGGTCTACGCAGGTAATGAAATTAAATATGCGGTCTACGCAATCAAAACATGCGGTCTACGCGGGTATTGAAATTAAACATGCGGTCTACGCAATCAAAACATGCGGTCTACGCGGGTAATGAAATCGATAAATCATGCGGTCTACGCAAGCAAAACATGCGGTCTACGCAGGTAACGAAATTAAACATGCGGTCTACGCAATCAAAACATGCGGTCTACGGAGGTAATGGAATTAAACATGCGGTCTACGCAATCAAAACATGCGGTCTACGCAGGTGATGGAATTAAACATGCGGTCTACGCAATCAAAACATGCGGTCTACGCAGGTAATGGAATTAAGCATGCGGTCTACGCAAGTAAAATATGCGGTCTACGCAGGTAATGGAATTAAGCATGCGGTCTACGCAAGTAAAACATGCGGTCTACGCAGGTAATGGAATTAAGCATGCGGTCTACGCAAGTAAAGAAAGGATGTACCATTACATAGCATAACTGAAATAATTTATGGAGTTCACAAAGCATGAAAAGGATATGGGGCGGGGCATTCTTCGCACGCATCGAGGGTTGCTCGCAGAAGTTGTGGCCTGAGGTCAACTCGAAGGTTCACGTTTCAAAGGTGTGATTTCCCGTATTGTGAGGGCGTCCAACGACGTGGCTGACCCGAACAAAGATGCGGAAGGTGCGTTAACCGCAAGGAGAGTTTCACTGGTACTAATTCTGATACTTTGCTACCTTGTCACTCTGCACTTTACTTTCTTTTTTTACTAGTAATTTAAGCACATTGCACTGCCTCGAGCAGGTTTTATTCTTTTTCAAAGTTACACATTTTGCAAAACACGTGATGGGAATGAAACAAACCATTTTGTTCAAAAGATGTTGCATTTGTGGATTTTCTGTGCATCGCATCGCAGGGTATCACACCACAATGTGAACTAAATTGAACTTATTTTGGAAATGTGCAATCGTAATAATCAGGTAGTGAACCGACTTACAACTCGATAAGCAAAACAAAGACACGATGCAACCAAACAAGTGTGAGTACAACTCGATAAACAAATCAAGAGCTCAAAGAGAGCGGAATACAACTCGATAAGCAAATGTTCAAAAACTCGACAAGCAGACAGGCATGGCTCCGCAAGAACCGATCGCCAGGGAGGAGTTGGAGGTGGTGGAGTTCCCCAATTCTTAGCAAAACAGCTCAGGAAACCAGAAGGAAGCCCACCGGCTTGGAGTAGAGACCACCGGCTGCAAGAAATGGATACCGGCCATGAAATTTATTTGTCGGCAAACTATTATGGCCGGTCGGCACAAAGTTTGGCCGGTCGGCACTAAATGAGGGGATCAGCAGAATGTTGACACCTGTCCCCCCCACTCAACCTTATCTCCTACAAAAGATCCCAGCTTCGTAGTTTTCCTCATTTTCACACTGATTTGCTCCAATGGAAGAGTTTCTTGCTCAAAATCTCACAGCTTGGATTGCTAGCTTGGATGGCTCGGAAAAAGTGAATTTTCGGGGTTTCGGCATAAATGCACTATTCACTTTGGGTCGTACCCCGTTGCACCTCCCGTTTCTTCATGCCGCGGCAAGATTTTGGAATCCGGTGACACATGTCTTCAGCTTTGCTGGGCAAGAAATATGTCCTACTTTTGAAGATTTCCAAGTCTTAATGGAGTCCGAGCGCGACGAGGAGCTCCTACCCCAACTTAATTTTGGCCATGCCCAATCCTTAGGGCGCATGTGTGGACTCAGCATGCGCGATGCCCGGTCCCTAATTTGTGACGGGATGCTGGATATTCCGAGTTTGGCCAATCGATTTTCTGATGCTGGTGATCGCAACAACCATCACTAGCAAGGCTTTCGGCGACACGCCCTCTGCTTGTGCATGTTGTCCCATTTTCTGTTCGTCTCAGGCTCTGGAGGGGCTAGTGTCCGGCTGATTGAGATTGCCCAAGGCTTGAAGGAGGGCAGGAGCTGTATTGCCATGACTCTGGCTGAGACGCTAATGGGTTTAGACGCCTTTTATCGTCATGAGACGACTAGATTAGCGGGGAGTCCACTACTACTACAGGTAATGTTTCCCACCCAATCTCGCACTCATGTATCGCTCACATCACTCGGCCCTCAAGCTTGATCTTTTCCTCACAAAACCCCATTCTCACTTTTCTCTCCTCGTACATCTCTCTATTCTTTACTCTCTCATTTTTCAATCCCTCCCCAGGTATGGTTGATGGACAAACTGCAGGTTGTGGACTCCTGCCCAGCATATTCAGCTCGTGGCTACTTCTTCCGACATCGTCTAGTCAATGCCTTGGATGAGGAATGGTGGTTCGCTTGGATGTGCTGCTTGTCTGCAGACCGTGTTGCTTGGCGGTGCCCTTGGCTGAACCTTCCGGCAATGAGTTACAATATGCCCCGGCAGACTGGGATTCAACTGGTTGGTCTCACTCACTGTGTATTCTACTTCCCATTTCGGATTCGACGCCAATTTGGCCATGATCAGACCTGCCCGCCAGAGGGGATAGAGTATCCTGCTGCATTCCCAGCCCGAGGCGCACAGCTTGCTCAGCAGACCACCGCGTGGAGGATGAGAGAACTCTTGGCCCCCGCTGCTACTTTCAGTTGCACTTTGTCTGACGAGTGCATAGATTGGCTCAATGAAGAAGCACAGATCGGGCCCAGCTTGGCATCAGAGGTTTCGACCAGCTCTGGGAGGGGGCGCAGGAACACCTGACTTGACTATGCCCCAGATTTATTGCTTTATTAGTACTTTTCAAGTTTTCTTTATGAATGTAATAAAAAGCAACTTCGATTGTATACAAGAGCAGGAGCACTCTGTTTGGAAATCAATGAAATTAAAAGTTGTGGTACTGAAAATTTTCTGCTTTGGTCCAAAAATGGTCAAAGTTGCAAAAAGATTATTTGAACAAAGTCAGCTTATATTAAAACTTTTCAAAGATATCTTCAATATGGATCAGAACTGGACACGCCTGAGATCTGTCATTGAGATGCACAACCCCAGATCCCTGCAACTGGAAAGTTGCCCATAGTCTGAAGAGCGCCGCAGCACTGCATAGCAACAGAAAGTTGCCCCTAGTCTGAGTGGCACTGCACCGGAGATTCCAACGAATGCTGATGAACAAAGATGACTGAGATGATCAAATGGACAAAGTTGATCGGGGAAGTGTTATGGCTGAACTTCAGGATGAAGCTGCCTACGTATCCCAAACATGGGAATCAAGCCTCACGTAGTTCCGGCTTAGGTTCGCTCGAGTATTTTCACTCTCCTTTTGTGCTCTAACTTTTGCCAAGGCCGCCTCAGTTTTTATATTTTCTAATTTTTTTCGTGCTCTAACTTTTGCCTAGGTCGCCCTTTCAGGTTTTCGGCCTAGCGAGCCTCTCAAGGATAGTATTTCTTCAACTTGTCCATGTTGATCGGTTGAGAGAATTCTAAGCCATCTAAGTCCATCAGAACCACAGCTCCACCTGACCAGATAGCTTTGATGATGTAGGGACCAGTCCAATTGGGTCTGAACTTGCCCCTCGGGTCGTGGATGGGTGCTCGGTTGTCTTTGAGTACCAAATCCCCTTCCTTTAGATTTCTGGACTTAACCTTCTTGTTAAAAGCCCGAGCAATCCTGCGCTGATAACTCTGAACGTGATATAGTGCTTTCAGCCTTCTTTCGTCAAAGAGCATAAGTTCCTCGAACCTGCTCTGCTGCCAATCTGCCTCAGCTATCTGACACTCGGCCAATACCCGTAAAGACGAAACTTCAATTTCGATGGGTAGAACGGCCTCCATTCCATAGACCAAAGAATACGGAGTCGCTCCGGTAGAAGTTCTAATTGAAGTCCTGTAGCCCCACAGAGTAAACGGCAACTTATCTGGCCAATCTTGGTAGGTCTCCACCATTTTCCGCAGTATATGCTTGATGTTCTTGTTGGCGGCCTCAACTGCTCCGTTGGTTTGCGGCCGGTACGTAGATGACTTATGAAAAGCCACGTTATACTTTTCCAACAAGTCGACCACTTCTTTCTTAAAGTGGGATCCATTATCCGAAATGATCTCGTTTGGTACCCCGTAGCGACAAATGATGTTGTTTCTGATGAACTTGGCGACGTGCGACGCTTTCAACACCGCGTATGATTGGGCCTCGACCCACTTTGTGAAATAATCTATCGCTACTAGGATATACTCATGTCCGTTCGACCCCTTCGGGGTAACAGCTCCGATCACATCGATCCCCCAAACGGAAAATGGCCACGGGGAAGTCATGTTGTACAGTTTGGATGGTGGGATGTTCATACGGTTTGCATGGATCTGGCATTTGTGGCATCGCCGAACAAAGCCGATACAATCCTCCTCCATGGTTGACCAGTAGTAGCCCTGTCTGAGGATCTTTCTGGCCAACATTACTCCATTCATGTGTGCACCGCACTTCCCTCCGTGGATGGCCTCCATCAGGCGCTTTGACTCTTCAACTTCTACACAGAGTTTATGCATTCCCAGATGACCCCTTTTGTACAGCTTACCCCCGCAGATGATGAACTGAACAGCCATTCTTCTGATCGCCCTCTTATCCTTGGCATTTGCCCCTAGTGGATACGCCTCCTTTTTCAAGAAGTTCCAAATATCGTAATACCAGGGGTTGTCGTCTTGGGCCTTATCTATGGCGGAAATTGACTCGTATGCTGGCGCAAACTTTTGATCAATGATGACTGGACGCATCCGGACTTCGGTCGGGATGTCTATCATGGAAGATAGAGTTGCTAGTGAATCTGCGAACCTGTTGTTCTCTCTTACGAGGTGGGTGAAATTTAGCTTCTCAAACCGAGGAATTAACAAATCCAAGGTTTGGTGGTAGATTATCATCCTTTCCTCTTTGACTTTCCAGTCTCCTTTTGCTTGAGACACAACAAGGTTCGAGTCCCCAATGACGTCCAACCGTCTTGTCCCTAGTTCTAGGGCTGCTTCCAGACCAGCAATACATGCCTCATACTCTGCCTCATTGTTCGAGACTTTGAACCGGAGCTTGAATGCTAAAGGAATATGGGAATCGTCAGGCGCTATCAGCAACACCCCTATCCCATACCCATACTGGTTTGACGCTCCGTCAAAGTACATCGTCCAAGTTTCATCTTCGATGTACAGAATGGCTTCATCTGGGAATAGGTACTCAATCGCTTCATCCCCCTCAACCGGGTGGTCGGCAAGGAACTCCGCTACCGTTCTCCCTTTCACCGACTTGCGTGTTACATACTTCAAGTCGAATTCAGAAAGCAATAGCAGCCAACGGGCTAGCCTACCCGTAAGTACTGGTTTCTCGAAAAGATATTTGATGGGATCCAAACGTGAAACCAACATTACAGAGTGAGCTAACAGGTAGTGCCGCAGCTTCTTGGTAGCCCATACCAAGGCCAAACAAGCCTTCTCCAGTGGTGTATAGCGGGTCTCGTAATCCAGCATCTTCTCGCTCAGATAGTAGATGGCCCTTTCCACTCTGTCCTCTGACTCTTGCGCGAGCATGCAGCCCATGGTGGTCTCAGTCACCGAAAGATACAACATCAACGGTCTCCCCGGTTCTGGCGGTGACAACACGGGCGGGTTCTGTAGATACTCTTTGATCTGTTCAAAAGCTGCTTGACATCGGCCATCCCATTGGAATTTCTTTCCTTTCTTCAGGAGACCAAAAAGTGGTTCACAAGCCAAGGTTAATTTAGAGATAAACCGTCTTATGAATTGCACTTTACCCAGAAAGCCTCGCACCTCCTTTTCAGTCCTTGGTGGTGGCATTTCTAAGATGACCTTGATTTTGAAAGGGTCGACCTCGATGCCCCTTTGTGTAATCAGAAACCCTAGCATCTTCCCTGCTGTAACACCAAACGTGCATTTCTGGGGATTCAATCGCAGCCGAAACTCTCTGATCCTTTGAAAGAATTTTTGTAAGGCGGTGTAGTGGCCCTCTCTTTCTTTGGACTTGACAATCATGTCGTCCACATACACCTCGACCTCTTTATGGATCATATCATGCAATATTGTAGTTGCTGCCCGTTGATACGTAGCTCCAGCATTTTTCAACCCGAATGGCATCACTCTATAACAATATGTCCCCCACGGGGTAGTGAACCCAGTCTTCTCCCGGTCTTCGGGTGCCATTACTATCTGATTATAGCCTGAGAAACCATCCATAAACGAAAGCAAGGCGTGTCCTGCCGTGAAATCCACCAATTCATCAATGTGTGGCAAGGGAAAGTCGTCCTTCGGACTGGCCCTGTTCAAATCTCTGAAGTCTACACAGACCCGAATTCTGCCGTCCTTCTTTGGCACCGGAACAATGTTGGCCAACCAAGTTGGGTATTCAGATACCAGCAGGAACCCTGCGTCAATTTGCTTGGTGACCTCTTCCTTAATTTTAAGGGCCCAATCAGGGCGGATCCTTCTGAGCTTCTGTTTGACAGGTCGGGCCTCGGGATCAAGAGGGATCCGGTGCTGTACAATCTCAGGATCGATTCCAGGCATGTCTTCATAGGACCACGCGAAAACATCTTTGAAATCTTTTAACAAAGCGACTAAGCGCTCGCGTTCCTCAGAAGACAACGTGGACCCGATCTGGACCAGCCGCGGGTCCTTCTCAGTACCAACATTCACAGTAGTGATTTCATCCATTAAAGGTTTAACAAATCTTTCCTGCTCTTGATCAATTAACCTTTGCAAAACCGGAGGAATTTCTTCCTCGTCGTTTTCATCAAAATTTTGAAAATCCTGATTTAATCAATAAATCAAAGGCACAGAAAAATACTCCGAAACCACATCCACGTCGTTCTCATTAAATACTTCTGAGCTGTCGGATTCCTCTGTTACAACAGACTCAAAAGAAAATGAAAATGAGGACCTAGACAGGACCGTGGCATCCGGGTTATCACCCCCAGGAATACCGGACTCAGACTCAGTTGAGCTGGAACCTGATTCCGACGCACAAGATTCGGTAGAATCAGATTCCGGCTCACTACCTGACCCGGTGCTGCTTGATAAAAAGCCTTCTTCATATTGCCAGATGAGAGAAGGTGCGATGGACGCATCCAAAATAGCTGATGGCAGGCCCGTAGCCGCTTCATTCCCAATCACACATACCGAGGAGCTATCCCCCAAGCACCTCTGTTTGATCGGAGGATCTGAAAGCAGACACGCCAGCGCTGCCCCCATTTCGTTTTCATCGCCCTCAGACTGCACTTCCTTACTTTGCCCAGCCTCAGTCGATAGATCTGCCTGCCCTTCGGCGATATCATCCTCAGGTAACTGTAAATCAAAGAAGATCTCAAATCCCGGCACGCGCTTCTTCTCCGCGTTGAGCCACAGCTCTGGGAAGCCACAGAACGGAAAGTCCTCCCCCTCCCGGACGAAGCGTCCGTTTAGGGTCCGCCGAATGGGCTGGTGCATTAAGTCAAAGGGCTTCCCCATCTGTTTCGCCCTGGCCCTTCCGGCCATTTCCTTTCCTTTCCTTATCCAATCCTCTTTGGTGGGTAGGTTGCCCAAACCAAAGGTATGGGGGTTATGTGGCACTTCGGCCGATGCTGCAGCACCTTTCCTGCCGCTCTTGCCTAATCCCATCCCGGGGATGTGCTGGAGTTTGTTCATGAGATAGACTGCTTAGGCACTGACATACACCCCTTCGTTAGCTGCCATGATGTTCTGTACGACCTGAGCCTCGGCCAAGGTAAAACCCGATATGAACACATCTTCCACACCGTGTTCGATTTCTAGAACAGGCGTAGACACTTCCGGTG
The DNA here is from genome assembly GCF_055761805.1 of Camellia sinensis. Taxonomy (NCBI): domain Eukaryota; kingdom Viridiplantae; phylum Streptophyta; class Magnoliopsida; order Ericales; family Theaceae; genus Camellia; species Camellia sinensis. Next base: position 188,684,505 of record NC_138961.1, on the reverse strand, counting down.
GCGGATGAATTGACGAGTTTCCAAAAACAATGGCTACTCCCTTCCCATAGGGGTATTTCACCACTTGATGTAGGGTAGAGGAGACCGCCTTTACCTGATGCAGCCATGGCCGCCCTAAAAGCAAGTTGAACGTTGCAGGAACCTCTAAGACATGGAAATCTATCTCGTGCTGTCCTGGCCCAACCTTTGTTTGAATCTTAACTGTCCCCATCACTTCCCGGCTTGTGTTGTCATACGCCCGAATCACCTGGGCCGTTGGCACAAAATCTGCGACTTTCAAACCAATCGCATAAGCTGTCCTTGCCGGGCAGACGTTGATGGTGGACCCCGTGTCGACAAGTACCACAGGTATCCATTTATCTCTGCACTCGACAGAGATGTAGAGCGGCTTGTTATGGTTCGCACCTTCGGGTGGCAGTTCTTTGTCAGAAAAACTCAATGCTGGGGAACTTCCTCCCGAAAAGACTAAGCCCACCAGCTGTTCGGGCGTGGTATCTATGGAAAGTTTGGCCTTATCCATAGCTGAAAGGACAGCCTGCCTATGTACTCGAGAAGCCATAAGCAGTCCCCAGATGGAGATGTCTGCTTGTATCTTTTTCAATTGTCTCAATACGGCCTTGTCTTCGAGTTGCTTCTCCTTTTGTTTCTCTGCTTCATTATCTTTTCCAGACGCTTCTGGTTGATCTAGGTGTGGAGGCTTGAAATACCGTCCACTCCTAGTCATGTGATCGACTTCGCCGATATACCAGGTATCATCTGGTTGGTTACCTTCCCAATTCTCGTCCGTGTGGGCAAGACATAGATCGTCGTCTTCCCACCACATACCATCTGCAGTTGACAAGCATCTGTCTGGTTCTGGCACAACTGTCCCGATACTCGCAGTACCTTTTATCCCTATGCTCGCAGCATTCTCCATTTCGGTACTTGTGGCGGTTTCGACCCCCACGTGGCCTTTTGCTTTCCTGATCCTCTCAGAATCCTCGAATCTCTCTTGTTCTGACTGTGTCAATGCAGTAGATTGCTCACTGATCCCTGTACTCAAAATACTCCATTCCCGAGCGAAACTCTCGACACCGGCGCTCTCCGGCGATATATTCTGTTCTTCGACACCCCCGGCCAGTGTGGACATTCCCGCCCCTGCAGGGCCTCGTTCTGACTGAAACTCCCCTACTACATCTGGCTGATCGTCCAACCATCCCGTGGCCTCCGCCGATTCTTCATAATCGAACCAGTTGATGGCTGAGTCTTCTGGATCTTGGTTATCATAAAATTGGAACTGGGCGAGACCTTCTTCTACGACTGCCAAATCATCCATTCCCTGTTCTGGTCTGTCCCCTCGGATTACACACAGCTCTCCCCCGACTGGAAATTCGACATTTGGTCTATTCTGGCCCACTGGTGAAATGTAGTCGCTCGGACTGTAAGCGTTCCCAACATCACTCTCGAATTCCGCAGACTCTAGTTTGACAACCTCTTTCCTGTTCTCGATGGTCACCACCACTGGCTTGGGTTGGGTTATAGAGACGTCCATCATGCACAAATCGGTGCAATCAGGGAGAAAAACTTTCGGCTTAGGCAAGTAGGAGGGTGTGATATAGATACTAGGATCGTAGGATGCGACCCCAGTGTAGATGAAGTTGATTCTTTTGGGTGGTGGAACTTGGTTATGTGTGGGGAGAGGATTTGTGGTAACATTGGGTTTCTCAGGGGGTAGAATCACCCCATTATCAATGAGATATTGAATCTCATGACGTAAACGAAAGCATAGATCAGTGTCGTGACCGTGCTGCTGGTGGAACGCACAATACTTGGCTGGATTGTGGGTGGCGGGTAGTCTTTCAGGTAAGGGCCGCGGCTCTAGGGGCTTCAGATGCCCTTTTCTGATCAAAACCCCCAAAGCTTTGGACAGGGGCATATAAAGTGGAGCGAAGGTTCTGGTGTTTCTGGGAGGGTATTTGGCTGTTTGTGAGTTGTTTCCGGATGCACCGGAGAATGGTGTGGCTGCCGTATTTCTTGGGGAAGGGTTGGTGGTGACCATACTCACTTCGGAGGTCCTGGCAGTCGTAGCGCCGCTCGGGCCTGCATTAGTATTACGATTGAAATTTCTGCGGGGTTGCTCCCGGTCATTATCAATCCATCCTTGTCTTAAGGCGTCCTCGATCTGCACCCCCATTTCATGCAGATCAGCAAAGGTGGGAAAGGGGACTACAATCATCTTTTGCATTAGCCTCGGCTGAAGATTGCGCACAATCATCCGAATCTGGTCTTTGTCTGTGGGTCTCAAGGTCATCATTGAAGCCTTAGCCCGCCATCTAGTTACAAATTCTGAGAAGCTTTCCTTGGGTTCTTGCCTCGTTGTCTCGAGATCCCGGGTTGTGATCTCGATTTGCGTATTGTATGAGTATTGCAGGATGAAGGCCTTAGCCATCTCGTCCCAACTTCTCTTGACGTCGTCCTCTAGCTTGGCATACCATGCGGCCGCTACACCCGACAGGGTCCGGCCAAACAAAGACAGCTTCTGTAATCTGGTGAGGCCCATTGGCCTTAGGACGTCTGAAAATAGTCGCAGGTGTACCATGGGATCCTCAGATCCATCAAAACGATCAATTTGTGGCATCTTAAACCGATCTGGCAGCGTCACGGCTGTGTCGATGTATCCGTCTCCAATGTCCGGAATGGACTTCGCACCTTGAGATTTCTTGAACAACTTTTCAAGCTTGTGCATTTTCAATGTCACGGGGTCCACCTCGGACTCGTAGGGGGAATCCGACAGATTGACAGGAGTGGGCGCCTTGGATTGTTGAGGCGGAATCGGGGGTGGAGCTGGCCCTGTTGGGATGTTCGTATCTTCTTGGACATTCCGGGCATTTGGCGTCTCTTCGGGTATCGAAACCCTTAGTGGGGGTGGGACTTGCTGTGAAGCTGACGCCCCAGTTTGCTGTTGCAATCTCCCAATTAACTCCGCTTGCTCACTCATAACTGTGGCTTGTTGCCTGGCGAATTCTGCCTGTCGGACAGCATCCTGCTGCATCATTTTCATGCTTTCCTGAAGTTGGCGCACCATCTCCTCTAAGCTAGCCATACTGTTCTGCTCTGGTTGAATTACTGGTATGCGTTCCCTCTCTGTTGGTGAAACGGGATCCTGATCCCTACTGTACACAGGTGGGGTAGACGAAGCCCTTTGCACTGACTGTTGAACCGATGTCCTCTGCCTAGTTGCTTTTCGTTTAGTAACCGGGGGTAGAGAACGGTACACTGGTTGTCCTTCTATCAGATCCTCAGATCGATGGAGCCGGCGACCTCTGATCCAGAGTGCTTGGGGAATGTCTACTGGGTTAGACGCAATGATGCTAAACTACCTAGCAAAAAGATAAATAAAGCAATAAATAAACCAACAACTGGACAGCACAACGGCATAAAATAAACAAATAACATACAATTGGATATTCAAAATACATAGTCGATAAGCCGAACACACTGTTCCTCGATACTGATCACTGTTCCCAAAATCTCTGTTCCCAAAACTGAACCTGATACCCGCAGATAACTGATTCACAAACTGAGACTGATGTCCTCAGGCCTACTACTCAGTCCTGTAGACTGACATGCGCGTTCCTGTAGAGCAACACTCTAAAAGCACATAGCAAGTAAAGAGAGCCAAAACACCCCTATATTGGGGTAGGGTTTCCCTGTCCTATTTTGTCAGGAGCTAGGGTTTCACTATGCACGCAGCAGTTCTCAAACAACCTAATATCGGGTAAGCAGCCTGTCCTAATTTGGAATGGTCACTATGGATCCGAATATGAACTAGGTCGAATGGTCGAAAAGGGTGCCCCGGTAAACCGGGGTTTGTGTTCCCATGCTGTCAGAGCCCATAGCCGGTCAGCCTTATGGACATGCCTTGACAAGACAAGCCTCCGGCAAACCGTTCAGGAATGGCAGATGGCAAACACTGTGTTCCTAGGCGCACCAATGCACATGCAATGCAAAGAAACACATAAGCGAAATCAAAACAGGATACCATGAGTTCGAGTCAAGCTCTCTAAATCCCCAGCGGAGTCGCCAGAAACTGTAGACAGCGCCCGTGGGCCTCATGCTGCAGTTCGGACTCGATTTGTGTCATGGTTCTTAATCTGAACCAAAGAGTCCAAATCTGACAAATCGTTTTGAGAAACAGATTTTTGAAAAAGTAGTGCCAAACATGGACTGCTTTGCCAGATACAGAGTCGCCACCTAAATATTTTTAAAATGGGGAAATTTAGGAGACACTGACTCGGTGCCGAAGGCCACATGTCCGTCATCACCGGAGTTGCCTCGGCTCGGGAGCTTGGGTACGATCGGGGAAGGTCAGCTATGAGCACCCCCTCTCGCCCGGTCTAAAGACTGGCCTCTACTAACTATGATATCCGATTTTGAAAACTTTACGTGTTCTTATTCCAATTATTAGCCTAGAATTACTATGTTATGCGCGCAGCAAACAAGTATAGACTAGATTGCCTAACTTGGAAATAAACATTGCATATCCGTTTGCTTTGGAAATACTTTAGATTTTGCTACTCGTAAGTAGGCTAAAACACGGATTTCAATGAGTTTTTCCAACTCAAACAATCCAACCTCCACCCACAGGCATCCAAACAGTTTAACACATAAGCATTTAGCCGCATGGCAAGCATACTGTCATGTTAACATTCACACACATGCGAGATGCTAAAGCATAAATACTTACATCGTACTCCGTGCCAAAACAGTAAACTGGTTAGCAAAACGTGCGTGTCCTAGTTCATGTTAAATTGCCTAATGTAACACATACAAGATGCAATTTAAATAAGCTCGGTTAACCTAAGCATGGCATATGTAATGCGATCAATTATCACATATTCGATTTGTAAATTGAAGTACGAATGCAGTTAGCGTGATGTACCGAGCCTAATGCATGTAGTACAAACGCATGAATGCACACATGCATAGCATAAGGTATGCTAAATTAAACATGCCCTAATCTACCATCGTAAGCAGGTAAATAAAAGGGAAGAAAGACGTGAGGTTGGAAGACATACACACACTCACGCACACTTATTACAGATTTGCCCTCACTCGGAGGGCCCAAATGAATATTATAGTCCCAAAATAATAAACAAATAAAATTATTACAGAATTTTCTAATTAATTTAAAAGGAAAGATGCAAAAGGAAAGGAGGGTGGCCACAGCCTCTGCCTCGGGATGCGCAGATGATGCATGCTCAGAACTTGACTCGCCCGAAAAATCCGTACCGTACCCCTGCCACCTCTGTTTGTACTGCCTTGTCTCTCTGAAAATTGCCCAAGTCCTGGAGCAGGTCCCTTACACGCTGCAGAGCACCACCGGCCAGACAGAATTTCCACCGGCACTCTACAATTTTCATCGGCTGTTCTTGGATTCATCGGCACTTAAAAGATTGCCGGTCGGCACTAAATTCTGCCGGTCGGCAGAAACTTCCTGCAGAAGACAGTTTGACAGCAAACAGAGAATAGACAGTGCATGGCATGGGGTTTTCAGACATATGTAAGCATGGCCATACTTCCTATCATGTTTTGAACTCAAGGAAGCATGTCCTTCGATCTTCGAGCCATCAATGGTGCATGGTGGCTCAAAGGATCAAATTTGCCATTTGGTATAAGGATGTATGCAACAAACAAAATGAGATCCGAAGCCTTATCATGTCGAAGTCAAAGGCCCCGGTGACCGAGAAGCAAGGTACATTACATCACTTGGAGTATGAATGTCCCTTGACCTTCACATTTGGCTTGACACCCCAAGCCAAATGATGCAATGCATGTTATGCTCATAAGGCTCAAAATACAACATGATGCTAAACATGCAAGATATGCCAAATGTTATGCAACAAAACATGGCAAGTATGTAATGTCAACATGCAAGATGCAATTGGGATACAAACATGAACCAATTTGCCATAAAGTTAGCATTAGAATAACACATTAATGGGACAATCATGCAATCAACATGAAATAAGCATGCAAAGGGGGCCTCGAAGTGATAAAGGTGCAGGCCTTTATTCACCTCAAAACAGCACCAAAAGTGCTCAAAATGATGGACAAACAACTCATGTTAACAAGTAAACTTATGATCCCAAGGTTAAGGCACAAAAGGGAACAACTTTACTTCCAAAAACAAGACCAAGCTATGGCATGATTAAGACAAGTAAGGACAAATTTTTTTATGCAAAATGGGACCCCAAAACCTCCTAGTATGGCAGCTAAAGATGACTCCCAAGAGGCATATGCACTAAGGCTCATTCCTAAGCATAAGAGGGTACACCCTCAAGGCATAAAAGAGGCCATGCATGCACACATACAAACATGATCCTTGGGCTAAAATGTGATCCTAGATGATGTCAAATCATGAGGATGATTACAACCATGCATGCTAGAGGTCAACATGTTCAAAGCTTTTAAGCCAAAATGCAAAGCAACCCTAACAAACATGTCAAGCATGACCAAACGGATAGCCAACAGACTTTAAGCATGGGAAAACAACACTAAAAGCTTCATGGAACTAAGCCAACACACACAAGAATCATGGCCTAATCATGAGATGCACTTCTAAGCAAAATGGAGCAATACAAAGCAAGTATTACAAGCATACAAGGAGGCACAAATCCGACCAAAAACAGAGGTTACATATGATCTAAAACACCTAAAAAACTTCTGAAATGAGGCCAAGAATCATCAAGCACACATGCTACCCTTTTGAGCCCAAAAAGCAAGGAAACAAAACCATGAAGGGAGAGGGGTTTCCCTCCCCTATGCAAGACTTCAAACCATCTTTTAAAACACCAAAAATGAACTGGTTTTTAGTGGTGAAAAGACCCAAAATGCTGAAGTGAACAAAGCCTTATCAAAGAGGCACCAAAATGGACCAAACAAGGCCTAGAAGGGTGAGTTTGCACTCAAACCACAAAATGACCTTAATGAAAGTGCTAGAGCAGGAAAATACAAGCCCTTTTTATGTTATACACAAGAGCTAAAACAACAAGCAAGATAGGTAAAAAACTATTGCAAGTTTGGGGAATATAAATCAAGATGCTCACCCTTGAAGAACCTTTGAAGAACAAATGGTCCAGCCTCCTTCTTTTGATCAAAACCAGTCCAAAAACTCAAGAAACAACCCCCCAAGTCCCTCAATCTCGGAATAAGGTGTAATAGTGTGTGTAATGGTGCAAAAGTAAGGTAAAAACCACCTTTTGAGCTAAGGAACACACACAAAGGAGGAGAGAGAGAGAGATATGGAGATGATATGTATCTATATCTCAAAGCTCTGGTTTTTGGTTGCCAAAATCTAACCTAGATCCAAGAGGAAAGACCTCCTCTTAAAGGACTCCCTCTTGCAAAGCTTATACAACAAGCTTGGCTAGAGGGAGATCCCTCCATACACGTGTATGGAGGGGGGAAGAGTTGGTGCCAGCTATCACAGCTGGCACAAAATATCTCTATAAAGTGGATGAACAGTGGTCGGCTGCCCAAAAATGTCACTTCGACAAAAAACAGTGATCGGCAATAAATCATGCCGACCGGCAATAAAATGTGCCGACCGGCAAACAAAAGTGCCGATGGAAGCAAAAACCAGCCGGTGGCCTCTAGCCACTACCGGTGGTGGGTGGGGATGGTCCACAACCCCTACCCTGCCTCTCAAAGGCAAGATGCAAGTGTTTGGTGCAAAACCAGACACTAAACGGTTGAGTTCGGAGATCCTAAGGCAGGGCACGCGAGCCGAGACCTCCGGGAACTCCAAACGAACGCAAACAAGGATAATCACCGAGTATTCAAACGGTGACGTCCAAGTCTTGAGGACGGTCAAAAATGGGGTGTCTACAGTTGCCCTCTTTGACAGAACTCGAAAGTCATAACAATGACGGGAGTGAATGTCAAAGCCCAGAGACGAACCATTTTTGACAAGGCCGAGGACTTAGACAAACATGCAAGACAATCAAGATATGCGCCCGAAGGTAGGGGCAAAATGCAAGACAATGCAGAGAGCCGGACATAACCTATGATCATGCAAAGAAAGTTGTAACGAAGCATATATGCGACAGTTTTAAGCTAGCACCCATCAAACTACACTATAATGCAGAAAGGATGTAAGAGAATTATGCCATTCTCAATACGTCTCACTCGGGAGATACAATACCTGTGCGGCCCGTCTGGTTGCATCAACCTCAAATGGACCGTACATACAATATCGTGCCTGAAAAGAAAACAAACTTAACAGGTACAATATCGTTAGCAACATGCAAAGTAGTGTACTCGAAATGCGTGACAGCGCAAAGCAAGTGGGGAGCATGACAATGCATATGGAAATACAACTAGGTAAGTGGAGCAAGCGGTCTACGCAGGCGACGAAATTGATCATAAGCATGCGGCCTACGCAGGTAATGGAATTGACAAGTATGCGGTCTATGCAAGCAAAACATGCGGTCTACGCAGGTATTGAAATTAAATATGCGGTCTACGCAATCAAAACATGCGGTCTACGCGGGTATTGAAATTAAACATGCGGTCTACGCAATCAAAACATGCGGTCTACGCGGGTAATGAAATCGATAAATCATGCGGTCTACGCAAGCAAAACATGCGGTCTACGCAGGTAACGAAATTAAACATGCGGTCTACGCAATCAAAACATGCGGTCTACGCAGGCAATGAAATTAAACATGCGGTCTACGCAATCAAAACATGCGGTCTACGCAGGTAATGGAATTAAACATGCGGTCTACGCAATCAAAACATGCGGTCTACGCAGGTGATGGAATTAAACATGCGGTCTACGCAGGTAATGAAATTAAACATGCGGTCTACGCAATCAAAACATGCGGTCTACGCAGGTAATGAAATTAAATATGCGGTCTACGCAATCAAAACATGCGGTCTACGCGGGTATTGAAATTAAACATGCGGTCTACGCAATCAAAACATGCGGTCTACGCGGGTAATGAAATCGATAAATCATGCGGTCTACGCAAGCAAAACATGCGGTCTACGCAGGTAACGAAATTAAACATGCGGTCTACGCAATCAAAACATGCGGTCTACGGAGGTAATGGAATTAAACATGCGGTCTACGCAATCAAAACATGCGGTCTACGCAGGTGATGGAATTAAACATGCGGTCTACGCAATCAAAACATGCGGTCTACGCAGGTAATGGAATTAAGCATGCGGTCTACGCAAGTAAAATATGCGGTCTACGCAGGTAATGGAATTAAGCATGCGGTCTACGCAAGTAAAACATGCGGTCTACGCAGGTAATGGAATTAAGCATGCGGTCTACGCAAGTAAAGAAAGGATGTACCATTACATAGCATAACTGAAATAATTTATGGAGTTCACAAAGCATGAAAAGGATATGGGGCGGGGCATTCTTCGCACGCATCGAGGGTTGCTCGCAGAAGTTGTGGCCTGAGGTCAACTCGAAGGTTCACGTTTCAAAGGTGTGATTTCCCGTATTGTGAGGGCGTCCAACGACGTGGCTGACCCGAACAAAGATGCGGAAGGTGCGTTAACCGCAAGGAGAGTTTCACTGGTACTAATTCTGATACTTTGCTACCTTGTCACTCTGCACTTTACTTTCTTTTTTTACTAGTAATTTAAGCACATTGCACTGCCTCGAGCAGGTTTTATTCTTTTTCAAAGTTACACATTTTGCAAAACACGTGATGGGAATGAAACAAACCATTTTGTTCAAAAGATGTTGCATTTGTGGATTTTCTGTGCATCGCATCGCAGGGTATCACACCACAATGTGAACTAAATTGAACTTATTTTGGAAATGTGCAATCGTAATAATCAGGTAGTGAACCGACTTACAACTCGATAAGCAAAACAAAGACACGATGCAACCAAACAAGTGTGAGTACAACTCGATAAACAAATCAAGAGCTCAAAGAGAGCGGAATACAACTCGATAAGCAAATGTTCAAAAACTCGACAAGCAGACAGGCATGGCTCCGCAAGAACCGATCGCCAGGGAGGAGTTGGAGGTGGTGGAGTTCCCCAATTCTTAGCAAAACAGCTCAGGAAACCAGAAGGAAGCCCACCGGCTTGGAGTAGAGACCACCGGCTGCAAGAAATGGATACCGGCCATGAAATTTATTTGTCGGCAAACTATTATGGCCGGTCGGCACAAAGTTTGGCCGGTCGGCACTAAATGAGGGGATCAGCAGAATGTTGACACCTGTCCCCCCCACTCAACCTTATCTCCTACAAAAGATCCCAGCTTCGTAGTTTTCCTCATTTTCACACTGATTTGCTCCAATGGAAGAGTTTCTTGCTCAAAATCTCACAGCTTGGATTGCTAGCTTGGATGGCTCGGAAAAAGTGAATTTTCGGGGTTTCGGCATAAATGCACTATTCACTTTGGGTCGTACCCCGTTGCACCTCCCGTTTCTTCATGCCGCGGCAAGATTTTGGAATCCGGTGACACATGTCTTCAGCTTTGCTGGGCAAGAAATATGTCCTACTTTTGAAGATTTCCAAGTCTTAATGGAGTCCGAGCGCGACGAGGAGCTCCTACCCCAACTTAATTTTGGCCATGCCCAATCCTTAGGGCGCATGTGTGGACTCAGCATGCGCGATGCCCGGTCCCTAATTTGTGACGGGATGCTGGATATTCCGAGTTTGGCCAATCGATTTTCTGATGCTGGTGATCGCAACAACCATCACTAGCAAGGCTTTCGGCGACACGCCCTCTGCTTGTGCATGTTGTCCCATTTTCTGTTCGTCTCAGGCTCTGGAGGGGCTAGTGTCCGGCTGATTGAGATTGCCCAAGGCTTGAAGGAGGGCAGGAGCTGTATTGCCATGACTCTGGCTGAGACGCTAATGGGTTTAGACGCCTTTTATCGTCATGAGACGACTAGATTAGCGGGGAGTCCACTACTACTACAGGTAATGTTTCCCACCCAATCTCGCACTCATGTATCGCTCACATCACTCGGCCCTCAAGCTTGATCTTTTCCTCACAAAACCCCATTCTCACTTTTCTCTCCTCGTACATCTCTCTATTCTTTACTCTCTCATTTTTCAATCCCTCCCCAGGTATGGTTGATGGACAAACTGCAGGTTGTGGACTCCTGCCCAGCATATTCAGCTCGTGGCTACTTCTTCCGACATCGTCTAGTCAATGCCTTGGATGAGGAATGGTGGTTCGCTTGGATGTGCTGCTTGTCTGCAGACCGTGTTGCTTGGCGGTGCCCTTGGCTGAACCTTCCGGCAATGAGTTACAATATGCCCCGGCAGACTGGGATTCAACTGGTTGGTCTCACTCACTGTGTATTCTACTTCCCATTTCGGATTCGACGCCAATTTGGCCATGATCAGACCTGCCCGCCAGAGGGGATAGAGTATCCTGCTGCATTCCCAGCCCGAGGCGCACAGCTTGCTCAGCAGACCACCGCGTGGAGGATGAGAGAACTCTTGGCCCCCGCTGCTACTTTCAGTTGCACTTTGTCTGACGAGTGCATAGATTGGCTCAATGAAGAAGCACAGATCGGGCCCAGCTTGGCATCAGAGGTTTCGACCAGCTCTGGGAGGGGGCGCAGGAACACCTGACTTGACTATGCCCCAGATTTATTGCTTTATTAGTACTTTTCAAGTTTTCTTTATGAATGTAATAAAAAGCAACTTCGATTGTATACAAGAGCAGGAGCACTCTGTTTGGAAATCAATGAAATTAAAAGTTGTGGTACTGAAAATTTTCTGCTTTGGTCCAAAAATGGTCAAAGTTGCAAAAAGATTATTTGAACAAAGTCAGCTTATATTAAAACTTTTCAAAGATATCTTCAATATGGATCAGAACTGGACACGCCTGAGATCTGTCATTGAGATGCACAACCCCAGATCCCTGCAACTGGAAAGTTGCCCATAGTCTGAAGAGCGCCGCAGCACTGCATAGCAACAGAAAGTTGCCCCTAGTCTGAGTGGCACTGCACCGGAGATTCCAACGAATGCTGATGAACAAAGATGACTGAGATGATCAAATGGACAAAGTTGATCGGGGAAGTGTTATGGCTGAACTTCAGGATGAAGCTGCCTACGTATCCCAAACATGGGAATCAAGCCTCACGTAGTTCCGGCTTAGGTTCGCTCGAGTATTTTCACTCTCCTTTTGTGCTCTAACTTTTGCCAAGGCCGCCTCAGTTTTTATATTTTCTAATTTTTTTCGTGCTCTAACTTTTGCCTAGGTCGCCCTTTCAGGTTTTCGGCCTAGCGAGCCTCTCAAGGATAGTATTTCTTCAACTTGTCCATGTTGATCGGTTGAGAGAATTCTAAGCCATCTAAGTCCATCAGAACCACAGCTCCACCTGACCAGATAGCTTTGATGATGTAGGGACCAGTCCAATTGGGTCTGAACTTGCCCCTCGGGTCGTGGATGGGTGCTCGGTTGTCTTTGAGTACCAAATCCCCTTCCTTTAGATTTCTGGACTTAACCTTCTTGTTAAAAGCCCGAGCAATCCTGCGCTGATAACTCTGAACGTGATATAGTGCTTTCAGCCTTCTTTCGTCAAAGAGCATAAGTTCCTCGAACCTGCTCTGCTGCCAATCTGCCTCAGCTATCTGACACTCGGCCAATACCCGTAAAGACGAAACTTCAATTTCGATGGGTAGAACGGCCTCCATTCCATAGACCAAAGAATACGGAGTCGCTCCGGTAGAAGTTCTAATTGAAGTCCTGTAGCCCCACAGAGCAAACGGCAACTTATCTGGCCAATCTTGGTAGGTCTCCACCATTTTCCGCAGTATATGCTTGATGTTCTTGTTGGCGGCCTCAACTGCTCCGTTGGTTTGCGGCCGGTACGTAGATGACTTATGAAAAGCCACGTTATACTTTTCCAACAAGTCGACCACTTCTTTCTTAAAGTGGGATCCATTATCCGAAATGATCTCGTTTGGTACCCCGTAGCGACAAATGATGTTGTTTCTGATGAACTTGGCGACGTGCGACGCTTTCAACACCGCGTATGATTGGGCCTCGACCCACTTTGTGAAATAATCTATCGCTACTAGGATATACTCATGTCCGTTCGACCCCTTCGGGGTAACAGCTCCGATCACATCGATCCCCCAAACGGAAAATGGCCACGGGGAAGTCATGTTGTACAGTTTGGATGGTGGGATGTTCATACGGTTTGCATGGATCTGGCATTTGTGGCATCGCCGAACAAAGCCGATACAATCCTCCTCCATGGTTGACCAGTAGTAGCCCTGTCTGAGGATCTTTCTGGCCAACATTACTCCATTCATGTGTGCACCGCACTTCCCTCCGTGGATGGCCTCCATCAGGCGCTTTGACTCTTCAACTTCTACACAGAGTTTATGCATTCCCAGATGACCCCTTTTGTACAGCTTACCCCCGCAGATGATGAACTGAACAGCCATTCTTCTGATCGCCCTCTTATCCTTGGCATTTGCCCCTAGTGGATACGCCTCCTTTTTCAAGAAGTTCCAAATATCGTAATACCAGGGGTTGTCGTCTTGGGCCTTATCTATGGCGGAAATTGACTCGTATGCTGGCGCAAACTTCTGATCAATGATGACTGGACGCATCCGGACTTCGGTCGGGATGTCTATCATGGAAGATAGAGTTGCTAGTGAATCTGCGAACCTGTTGTTCTCTCTTACGAGGTGGGTGAAATTTAGCTTCTCAAACCGAGGAATTAACAAATCCAAGGTTTGGTGGTAGATTATCATCCTTTCCTCTTTGACTTTCCAGTCTCCTTTTGCTTGAGACACAACAAGGTTCGAGTCCCCAATGACGTCCAACCGTCTTGTCCCTAGTTCTAGGGCTGCTTCCAGACCAGCAATACATGCCTCATACTCTGCCTCATTGTTCGAGACTTTGAACCGGAGCTTGAATGCTAAAGGAATATGGGAATCGTCAGGCGCTATCAGCAACACCCCTATCCCATACCCATACTGGTTTGACGCTCCGTCAAAGTACATCGTCCAAGTTTCATCTTCGATGTACAGAATGGCTTCATCTGGGAATAGGTACTCAATCGCTTCATCCCCCTCAACCGGGTGGTCGGCAAGGAACTCCGCTACCGTTCTCCCTTTCACCGACTTGCGTGTTACATACTTCAAGTCGAATTCAGAAAGCAATAGCAGCCAACGGGCTAGCCTACCCGTAAGTACTGGTTTCTCGAAAAGATATTTGATGGGATCCAAACGTGAAACCAACATTACAGAGTGAGCTAACAGGTAGTGCCGCAGCTTCTTGGTAGCCCATACCAAGGCCAAACAAGCCTTCTCCAGTGGTGTATAGCGGGTCTCGTAATCCAGCATCTTCTCGCTCAGATAGTAGATGGCCCTTTCCACTCTGTCCTCTGACTCTTGCGCGAGCATGCAGCCCATGGTGGTCTCAGTCACCGAAAGATACAACATCAACGGTCTCCCCGGTTCTGGCGGTGACAACACGGGCGGGTTCTGTAGATACTCTTTGATCTGTTCAAAAGCTGCTTGACATCGGCCATCCCATTGGAATTTCTTTCCTTTCTTCAGGAGACCAAAAAGTGGTTCACAAGCCAAGGTTAATTTAGAGATAAACCGTCTTATGAATTGCACTTTACCCAGAAAGCCTCGCACCTCCTTTTCAGTCCTTGGTGGTGGCATTTCTAAGATGACCTTGATTTTGAAAGGGTCGACCTCGATGCCCCTTTGTGTAATCAGAAACCCTAGCATCTTCCCTGCTGTAACACCAAACGTGCATTTCTGGGGATTCAATCGCAGCCGAAACTCTCTGATCCTTTGAAAGAATTTTTGTAAGGCGGTGTAGTGGCCCTCTCTTTCTTTGGACTTGACAATCATGTCGTCCACATACACCTCGACCTCTTTATGGATCATATCATGCAATATTGTAGTTGCTGCCCGTTGATACGTAGCTCCAGCATTTTTCAACCCGAATGGCATCACTCTATAACAATATGTCCCCCACGGGGTAGTGAACCCAGTCTTCTCCCGGTCTTCGGGTGCCATTACTATCTGATTATAGCCTGAGAAACCATCCATAAACGAAAGCAAGGCGTGTCCTGCCGTGAAATCCACCAATTCATCAATGTGTGGCAAGGGAAAGTCGTCCTTCGGACTGGCCCTGTTCAAATCTCTGAAGTCTACACAGACCCGAATTCTGCCGTCCTTCTTTGGCACCGGAACAATGTTGGCCAACCAAGTTGGGTATTCAGATACCAGCAGGAACCCTGCGTCAATTTGCTTGGTGACCTCTTCCTTAATTTTAAGGGCCCAATCAGGGCGGATCCTTCTGAGCTTCTGTTTGACAGGTCGGGCCTCGGGATCAAGAGGGATCCGGTGCTGTACAATCTCAGGATCGATTCCAGGCATGTCTTCATAGGACCACGCGAAAACATCTTTGAAATCTTTTAACAAAGCGACTAAGCGCTCGCGTTCCTCAGAAGACAACGTGGACCCGATCTGGACCAGCCGCGGGTCCTTCTCAGTACCAACATTCACAGTAGTGATTTCATCCATTAAAGGTTTAACAAATCTTTCCTGCTCTTGATCAATTAACCTTTGCAAAACCGGAGGAATTTCTTCCTCGTCGTTTTCATCAAAATTTTGAAAATCCTGATTTAATCAATAAATCAAAGGCACAGAAAAATACTCCGAAACCACATCCACGTCGTTCTCATTAAATACTTCTGAGCTGTCGGATTCCTCTGTTACAACAGACTCAAAAGAAAATGAAAATGACGACCTAGACAGGACCGTGGCATCCGGGTTATCACCCCCAGGAATACCGGACTCAGACTCAGTTGAGCTGGAACCTGATTCCGACGCACAAGATTCGGTAGAATCAGATTCCGGCTCACTACCTGACCCGGTGCTGCTTGATAAAAAGCCTTCTTCATATTGCCAGATGAGAGAAGGTGCGATGGACGCATCCAAAATAGCTGATGGCAGGCCCGTAGCCGCTTCATTCCCAATCACACATACCGAGGAGCTATCCCCCAAGCACCTCTGTTTGATCGGAGGATCTGAAAGCAGACACGCCAGCGCTGCCCCCATTTCGTTTTCATCGCCCTCAGACTGCACTTCCTTACTTTGCCCAGCCTCAGCCGATAGATCTGCCTGCCCTTCGGCGATATCATCCTCAGGTAACTGTAAATCAAAGAAGATCTCAAATCCCGGCACGCGCTTCTTCTCCGCGTTGAGCCACAGCTCTGGGAAGCCACAGAACGGAAAGTCCTCCCCCTCCCGGACGAAGCGTCCGTTTAGGGTCCGCCGAATGGGCTGGTGCATTAAGTCAAAGGGCTTCCCCATCTGTTTCGCCCTGGCCCTTCCGGCCATTTCCTTTCCTTTCCTTATCCAATCCTCTTTGGTGGGTAGGTTGCCCAAACCAAAGGTATGGGGGTTATGTGGCACTTCGGCCGATGCTGCAGCACCTTTCCTGCCGCTCTTGCCTAATCCCATCCCGGGGATGTGCTGGAGTTTGTTCATGAGATAGACTGCTTAGGCACTGACATACACCCCTTCGTTAGCTGCCATGATGTTCTGTACGACCTGAGCCTCGGCCAAGGTAAAACCCGATATGAACACATCTTCCACACCGTGTTCGATTTCTAGAACAGGCGTAGACACTTCCGGTGGCGGATGAATTGACGAGTTTCCAAAAACAATGGCTACTCCCTTCCCATAGGGGTATTTCACCACTTGATGTAGGGTAGAGGAGACCGCCTTTACCTGATGCAGCCATGGCCGCCCTAAAAGCAAGTTGAACGTTGCAGGAACCTCTAAGACATGGAAATCTATCTCGTGCTGTCCTGGCCCAACCTTTGTTTGAATCTTAACTGTCCCCATCACTTCCCGGCTTGTGTTGTCATACGCCCGAATCACCTGGGCCGTTGGCACAAAATCTGCGACTTTCAAACCAATCGCATAAGCTGTCCTTGCCGGGCAGACGTTGATGGTGGACCCCGTGTCGACAAGTACCACAGGTATCCATTTATCTCTGCACTCGACAGAGATGTAGAGCGGCTTGTTATGGTTCGCACCTTCGGGTGGCAGTTCTTTGTCAGAAAAACTCAATGCTGGGGAACTTCCTCCCGAAAAGACTAAGCCCACCAGCTGTTCGGGCGTGGTATCTATGGAAAGTTTGGCCTTATCCATAGCTGAAAGGACAGCCTGCCTATGTACTCGAGAAGCCATAAGCAGTCCCCAGATGGAGATGTCTGCTTGTATCTTTTTCAATTGTCTCAATACGGCCTTGTCTTCGAGTTGCTTCTCCTTTTGTTTCTCTGCTTCATTATCTTTTCCAGACGCTTCTGGTTGATCTAGGTGTGGAGGCTTGAAATACCGTCCACTCCTAGTCATGTGATCGACTTCGCCGATATACCAGGTATCATCTGGTTGGTTACCTTCCCAATTCTCGTCCGTGTGGGCAAGACATAGATCGTCGTCTTCCCACCACATACCATCTGCAGTTGACAAGCATCTGTCTGGTTCTGGCACAACTGTCCCGATACTCGCAGTACCTTTTATCCCTATGCTCGCAGCATTCTCCATTTCGGTACTTGTGGCGGTTTCGACCCCCACGTGGCCTTTTGCTTTCCTGATCCTCTCAGAATCCTCGAATCTCTCTTGTTCTGACTGTGTCAATGCAGTAGATTGCTCACTGATCCCTGTACTCAAAATACTCCATTCCCGAGCGAAACTCTCGACACCGGCGCTCTCCGGCGATATATTCTGTTCTTCGACACCCCCGGCCAGTGTGGACATTCCCGCCCCTGCAGGGCCTCGTTCTGACTGAAACTCCCCTACTACATCTGGCTGATCGTCCAACCATCCCGTGGCCTCCGCCGATTCTTCATAATCGAACCAGTTGATGGCTGAGTCTTCTGGATCTTGGTTATCATAAAATTGGAACTGGGCGAGACCTTCTTCTACGACTGCCAAATCATCCATTCCCTGTTCTGGTCTGTCCCCTCGGATTACACACAGCTCTCCCCCGACTGGAAATTCGACATTTGGTCTATTCTGGCCCACTGGTGAAATGTAGTCGCTCGGACTGTAAGCGTTCCCAACATCACTCTCGAATTCCGCAGACTCTAGTTTGACAACCTCTTTCCTGTTCTCGATGGTCACCACCACTGGCTTGGGTTGGGTTATAGAGACGTCCATCATGCACAAATCGGTGCAATCAGGGAGAAAAACTTTCGGCTTAGGCAAGTAGGAGGGTGTGATATAGATACTAGGATCGTAGGATGCGACCCCAGTGTAGATGAAGTTGATTCTTTTGGGTGGTGGAACTTGGTTATGTGTGGGGAGAGGATTTGTGGTAACATTGGGTTTCTCAGGGGGTAGAATCACCCCATTATCAATGAGATATTGAATCTCATGACGTAAACGAAAGCATAGATCAGTGTCGTGACCGTGCTGCTGGTGGAACGCACAATACTTGGCTGGATTGTGGGTGGCGGGTAGTCTTTCAGGTAAGGGCCGCGGCTCTAGGGGCTTCAGATGCCCTTTTCTGATCAAAACCCCCAAAGCTTTGGACAGGGGCATATAAAGTGGAGCGAAGGTTCTGGTGTTTCTGGGAGGGTATTTGGCTGTTTGTGAGTTGTTTCCGGATGCACCGGAGAATGGTGTGGCTGCCGTATTTCTTGGGGAAGGGTTGGTGGTGACCATACTCACTTCGGAGGTCCTGGCAGTCGTAGCGCCGCTCGGGCCTGCATTAGTATTACGATTGAAATTTCTGCGGGGTTGCTCCCGGTCATTATCAATCCATCCTTGTCTTAAGGCGTCCTCGATCTGCACCCCCATTTCATGCAGATCAGCAAAGGTGGGAAAGGGGACTACAATCATCTTTTGCATTAGCCTCGGCTGAAGATTGCGCACAATCATCCGAATCTGGTCTTTGTCTGTGGGTCTCAAGGTCATCATTGAAGCCTTAGCCCGCCATCTAGTTACAAATTCTGAGAAGCTTTCCTTGGGTTCTTGCCTCGTTGTCTCGAGATCCCGGGTTGTGATCTCGATTTGCGTATTGTATGAGTATTGCAGGATGAAGGCCTTAGCCATCTCGTCCCAACTTCTCTTGACGTCGTCCTCTAGCTTGGCATACCATGCGGCCGCTACACCCGACAGGGTCCGGCCAAACAAAGACAGCTTCTGTAATCTGGTGAGGCCCATTGGCCTTAGGACGTCTGAAAATAGTCGCAGGTGTACCATGGGATCCTCAGATCCATCAAAACGATCAATTTGTGGCATCTTAAACCGATCTGGCAGCGTCACGGCTGTGTCGATGTATCCGTCTCCAATGTCCGGAATGGACTTCGCACCTTGAGATTTCTTGAACAACTTTTCAAGCTTGTGCATTTTCAATGTCACGGGGTCCACCTCGGACTCGTAGGGGGAATCCGACAGATTGACAGGAGTGGGCGCCTTGGATTGTTGAGGCGGAATCGGGGGTGGAGCTGGCCCTGTTGGGATGTTCGTATCTTCTTGGACATTCCGGGCATTTGGCGTCTCTTCGGGTATCGAAACCCTTAGTGGGGGTGGGACTTGCTGTGAAGCTGACGCCCCAGTTTGCTGTTGCAATCTCCCAATTAACTCCGCTTGCTCACTCATAACTGTGGCTTGTTGCCTGGCGAATTCTGCCTGTCGGACAGCATCCTGCTGCATCATTTTCATGCTTTCCTGAAGTTGGCGCACCATCTCCTCTAAGCTAGCCATACTGTTCTGCTCTGGTTGAATTACTGGTATGCGTTCCCTCTCTGTTGGTGAAACGGGATCCTGATCCCTACTGTACACAGGTGGGGTAGACGAAGCCCTTTGCACTGACTGTTGAACCGATGTCCTCTGCCTAGTTGCTTTTCGTTTAGTAACCGGGGGTAGAGAACGGTACACTGGTTGTCCTTCTATCAGATCCTCAGATCGATGGAGCCGGCGACCTCTGATCCAGAGTGCTTGGGGAATGTCTACTGGGTTAGACGCAATGATGCTAAACTACCTAGCAAAAAGATAAATAAAGCAATAAATAAACCAACAACTGGACAGCACAACGGCATAAAATAAACAAATAACATACAATTGGATATTCAAAATACATAGTCGATAAGCCGAACACACTGTTCCTCGATACTGATCACTGTTCCCAAAATCTCTGTTCCCAAAACTGAACCTGATACCCGCAGATAACTGATTCACAAACTGAGACTGATGTCCTCAGGCCTACTACTCAGTCCTGTAGACTGACATGCGCGTTCCTGTAGAGCAACACTCTAAAAGCACATAGCAAGTAAAGAGAGCCAAAACACCCCTATATTGGGGTAGGGTTTCCCTGTCCTATTTTGTCAGGAGCTAGGGTTTCACTATGCACGCAGCAGTTCTCAAACAACCTAATATCGGGTAAGCAGCCTGTCCTAATTTGGAATGGTCACTATGGATCCGAATATGAACTAGGTCGAATGGTCGAAAAGGGTGCCCCGGTAAACCGGGGTTTGTGTTCCCATGCTGTCAGAGCCCATAGCCGGTCAGCCTTATGGACATGCCTTGACAAGACAAGCCTCCGGCAAACCGTTCAGGAATGGCAGATGGCAAACACTGTGTTCCTAGGCGCACCAATGCACATGCAATGCAAAGAAACACATAAGCGAAATCAAAACAGGATACCATGAGTTCGAGTCAAGCTCTCTAAATCCCCAGCGGAGTCGCCAGAAACTGTAGACAGCGCCCGTGGGCCTCATGCTGCAGTTCGGACTCGATTTGTGTCATGGTTCTTAATCTGAACCAAAGAGTCCAAATCTGACAAATCGTTTTGAGAAACAGATTTTTGAAAAAGTAGTGCCAAACATGGACTGCTTTGCCAGATACAGAGTCGCCACCTAAATATTTTTAAAATGGGGAAATTTAGGAGACACTGACTCGGTGCCGAAGGCCACATGTCCGTCATCACCGGAGTTGTCTCGGCTCGGGAGCTTGGGTACGATCGGGGAAGGTCAGCTATGAGCACCCCCTCTCGCCCGGTCTAAAGACTGGCCTCTACTAACTATGATATCCGATTTTGAAAACTTTACGTGTTCTTATTCCAATTATTAGCCTAGAATTACTATGTTATGCGCGCAGCAAACAAGTATAGACTAGATTGCCTAACTTGGAAATAAACATTGCATATCCGTTTGCTTTGGAAATACTTTAGATTTTGCTACTCGTAAGTAGGCTAAAACACGGATTTCAATGAGTTTTTCCAACTCAAACAATCCAACCTCCACCCACAGGCATCCAAACAGTTTAACACATAAGCATTTAGCCGCATGGCAAGCATACTGTCATGTTAACATTCACACACATGCGAGATGCTAAAGCATAAATACTTACATCGTACTCCGTGCCAAAACAGTAAACTGGTTAGCAAAACGTGCGTGTCCTAGTTCATGTTAAATTGCCTAATGTAACACATACAAGATGCAATTTAAATAAGCTCGGTTAACCTAAGCATGGCATATGTAATGCGATCAATTATCACATATTCGATTTGTAAATTGAAGTACGAATGCAGTTAGCGTGATGTACCGAGCCTAATGCATGTAGTACAAACGCATGAATGCACACATGCATAGCATAAGGTATGCTAAATTAAACATGCCCTAATCTACCATCGTAAGCAGGTAAATAAAAGGGAAGAAAGACGTGAGGTTGGAAGACATACACACACTCACGCACACTTATTACAGATTTGCCCTCACTCGGAGGGCCCAAATGAATATTATAGTCCCAAAATAATAAACAAATAAAATTATTACAGAATTTTCTAATTAATTTAAAAGGAAAGATGCAAAAGGAAAGGAGGGTGGCCACAGCCTCTGCCTCGGGATGCGCAGATGATGCATGCTCAGAACTTGACTCGCCCGAAAAATCCGTACCGTACCCCTGCCACCTCTGTTTGTACTGCCTTGTCTCTCTGAAAATTGCCCAAGTCCTGGAGCAGGTCCCTTACACGCTGCAGAGCACCACCGGCCAGACAGAATTTCCACCGGCACTCTACAATTTTCATCGGCTGTTCTTGGATTCATCGGCACTTAAAAGATTGCCGGTCGGCACTAAATTCTGCCGGTCGGCAGAAACTTCCTGCAGAAGACAGTTTGACAGCAAACAGAGAATAGACAGTGCATGGCATGGGGTTTTCAGACATATGTAAGCATGGCCATACTTCCTATCATGTTTTGAACTCAAGGAAGCATGTCCTTCGATCTTCGAGCCATCAATGGTGCATGGTGGCTCAAAGGATCAAATTTGCCATTTGGTATAAGGATGTATGCAACAAACAAAATGAGATCCGAAGCCTTATCATGTCGAAGTCAAAGGCCCCGGTGACCGAGAAGCAAGGTACATTACATCACTTGGAGTATGAATGTCCCTTGACCTTCACATTTGGCTTGACACCCCAAGCCAAATGATGCAATGCATGTTATGCTCATAAGGCTCAAAATACAACATGATGCTAAACATGCAAGATATGCCAAATGTTATGCAACAAAACATGGCAAGTATGTAATGTCAACATGCAAGATGCAATTGGGATACAAACATGAACCAATTTGCCATAAAGTTAGCATTAGAATAACACATTAATGGGACAATCATGCAATCAACATGAAATAAGCATGCAAAGGGGGCCTCGAAGTGATAAAGGTGCAGGCCTTTATTCACCTCAAAACAGCACCAAAAGTGCTCAAAATGATGGACAAACAACTCATGTTAACAAGTAAACTTATGATCCCAAGGTTAAGGCACAAAAGGGAACAACTTTACTTCCAAAAACAAGACCAAGCTATGGCATGATTAAGACAAGTAAGGACAAATTTTTTTATGCAAAATGGGACCCCAAAACCTCCTAGTATGGCAGCTAAAGATGACTCCCAAGAGGCATATGCACTAAGGCTCATTCCTAAGCATAAGAGGGTACACCCTCAAGGCATAAAAGAGGCCATGCATGCACACATACAAACATGATCCTTGGGCTAAAATGTGATCCTAGATGATGTCAAATCATGAGGATGATTACAACCATGCATGCTAGAGGTCAACATGTTCAAAGCTTTTAAGCCAAAATGCAAAGCAACCCTAACAAACATGTCAAGCATGACCAAACGGATAGCCAACAGACTTTAAGCATGGGAAAACAACACTAAAAGCTTCATGGAACTAAGCCAACACACACAAGAATCATGGCCTAATCATGAGATGCACTTCTAAGCAAAATGGAGCAATACAAAGCAAGTATTACAAGCATACAAGGAGGCACAAATCCGACCAAAAACAGAGGTTACATATGATCTAAAACACCTAAAAAACTTCTGAAATGAGGCCAAGAATCATCAAGCACACATGCTACCCTTTTGAGCCCAAAAAGCAAGGAAACAAAACCATGAAGGGAGAGGGGTTTCCCTCCCCTATGCAAGACTTCAAACCATCTTTTAAAACACCAAAAATGAACTGGTTTTTAGTGGTGAAAAGACCCAAAATGCTGAAGTGAACAAAGCCTTATCAAAGAGGCACCAAAATGGACCAAACAAGGCCTAGAAGGGTGAGTTTGCACTCAAACCACAAAATGACCTTAATGAAAGTGCTAGAGCAGGAAAATACAAGCCCTTTTTATGTTATACACAAGAGCTAAAACAACAAGCAAGATAGGTAAAAAACTATTGCAAGTTTGGGGAATATAAATCAAGATGCTCACCCTTGAAGAACCTTTGAAGAACAAATGGTCTAGCCTCCTTCTTTTGATCAAAACCAGTCCAAAAACTCAAGAAACAACCCCCCAAGTCCCTCAATCTCGGAATAAGGTGTAATAGTGTGTGTAATGGTGCAAAAGTAAGGTAAAAACCACCTTTTGAGCTAAGGAACACACACAAAGGAGGAGAGAGAGAGAGATATGGAGATGATATGTATCTATATCTCAAAGCTCTGGTTTTTGGTTGCCAAAATCTAACCTAGATCCAAGAGGAAAGACCTCCTCTTAAAGGACTCCCTCTTGCAAAGCTTATACAACAAGCTTGGCTAGAGGGAGATCCCTCCATACACGTGTATGGAGGGGGGAAGAGTTGGTGCCAGCTATCACAGCTGGCACAAAATATCTCTATAAAGTGGATGAACAGTGGTCGGCTGCCCAAAAATGTCACTTCGACAAAAAACAGTGATCGGCAATAAATCATGCCGACCGGCAATAAAATGTGCCGACCGGCAAACAAAAGTGCCGATGGAAGCAAAAACCAGCCGGTGGCCTCTAGCCACTACCGGTGGTGGGTGGGGATGGTCCACAACCCCTACCCTGCCTCTCAAAGGCAAGATGCAAGTGTTTGGTGCAAAACCAGACACTAAACGGTTGAGTTCGGAGATCCTAAGGCAGGGCACGCGAGCCGAGACCTCCGGGAACTCCAAACGAACGCAAACAAGGATAATCACCGAGTATTCAAACGGTGACGTCCAAGTCTTGAGGACGGTCAAAAATGGGGTGTCTACAGTTGCCCTCTTTGACAGAACTCGAAAGTCATAACAATGACGGGAGTGAATGTCAAAGCCCAGAGACGAACCATTTTTGACAAGGCCGAGGACTTAGACAAACATGCAAGACAATCAAGATATGCGCCCGAAGGTAGGGGCAAAATGCAAGACAATGCAGAGAGCCGGACATAACCTATGATCATGCAAAGAAAGTTGTAACGAAGCATATATGCGACAGTTTTAAGCTAGCACCCATCAAACTACACTATAATGCAGAAAGGATGTAAGAGAATTATGCCATTCTCAATACGTCTCACTCGGGAGATACAATACCTGTGCGGCCCGTCTGGTTGCATCAACCTCAAATGGACCGTACATACAATATCGTGCCTGAAAAGAAAACAAACTTAACAGGTACAATATCGTTAGCAACATGCAAAGTAGTGTACTCGAAATGCGTGACAGCGCAAAGCAAGTGGGGAGCATGACAATGCATATGGAAATACAACTAGGTAAGTGGAGCAAGCGGTCTACGCAGGCGACGAAATTGATCATAAGCATGCGGCCTACGCAGGTAATGGAATTGACAAGTATGCGGTCTATGCAAGCAAAACATGCGGTCTACGCAGGTATTGAAATTAAATATGCGGTCTACGCAATCAAAACATGCGGTCTACGCGGGTATTGAAATTAAACATGCGGTCTACGCAATCAAAACATGCGGTCTACGCGGGTAATGAAATCGATAAATCATGCGGTCTACGCAAGCAAAACATGCGGTCTACGCAGGTAACGAAATTAAACATGCGGTCTACGCAATCAAAACATGCGGTCTACGCAGGCAATGAAATTAAACATGCGGTCTACGCAATCAAAACATGCGGTCTACGCAGGTAATGGAATTAAACATGCGGTCTACGCAATCAAAACATGCGGTCTACGCAGGTGATGGAATTAAACATGCGGTCTACGCAGGTAATGAAATTAAACATGCGGTCTACGCAATCAAAACATGCGGTCTACGCAGGTAATGAAATTAAATATGCGGTCTACGCAATCAAAACATGCGGTCTACGCGGGTATTGAAATTAAACATGCGGTCTACGCAATCAAAACATGCGGTCTACGCGGGTAATGAAATCGATAAATCATGCGGTCTACGCAAGCAAAACATGCGGTCTACGCAGGTAACGAAATTAAACATGCGGTCTACGCAATCAAAACATGCGGTCTACGGAGGTAATGGAATTAAACATGCGGTCTACGCAATCAAAACATGCGGTCTACGCAGGTGATGGAATTAAACATGCGGTCTACGCAATCAAAACATGCGGTCTACGCAGGTAATGGAATTAAGCATGCGGTCTACGCAAGTAAAATATGCGGTCTACGCAGGTAATGGAATTAAGCATGCGGTCTACGCAAGTAAAACATGCGGTCTACGCAGGTAATGGAATTAAGCATGCGGTCTACGCAAGTAAAGAAAGGATGTACCATTACATAGCATAACTGAAATAATTTATGGAGTTCACAAAGCATGAAAAGGATATGGGGCGGGGCATTCTTCGCACGCATCGAGGGTTGCTCGCAGAAGTTGTGGCCTGAGGTCAACTCGAAGGTTCACGTTTCAAAGGTGTGATTTCCCGTATTGTGAGGGCGTCCAACGACGTGGCTGACCCGAACAAAGATGCGGAAGGTGCGTTAACCGCAAGGAGAGTTTCACTGGTACTAATTCTGATACTTTGCTACCTTGTCACTCTGCACTTTACTTTCTTTTTTTACTAGTAATTTAAGCACATTGCACTGCCTCGAGCAGGTTTTATTCTTTTTCAAAGTTACACATTTTGCAAAACACGTGATGGGAATGAAACAAACCATTTTGTTCAAAAGATGTTGCATTTGTGGATTTTCTGTGCATCGCATCGCAGGGTATCACACCACAATGTGAACTAAATTGAACTTATTTTGGAAATGTGCAATCGTAATAATCAGGTAGTGAACCGACTTACAACTCGATAAGCAAAACAAAGACACGATGCAACCAAACAAGTGTGAGTACAACTCGATAAACAAATCAAGAGCTCAAAGAGAGCGGAATACAACTCGATAAGCAAATGTTCAAAAACTCGACAAGCAGACAGGCATGGCTCCGCAAGAACCGATCGCCAGGGAGGAGTTGGAGGTGGTGGAGTTCCCCAATTCTTAGCAAAACAGCTCAGGAAACCAGAAGGAAGCCCACCGGCTTGGAGTAGAGACCACCGGCTGCAAGAAATGGATACCGGCCATGAAATTTATTTGTCGGCAAACTATTATGGCCGGTCGGCACAAAGTTTGGCCGGTCGGCACTAAATGAGGGGATCAGCAGAATGTTGACACCTGTCCCCCCCACTCAACCTTATCTCCTACAAAAGATCCCAGCTTCGTAGTTTTCCTCATTTTCACACTGATTTGCTCCAATGGAAGAGTTTCTTGCTCAAAATCTCACAGCTTGGATTGCTAGCTTGGATGGCTCGGAAAAAGTGAATTTTCGGGGTTTCGGCATAAATGCACTATTCACTTTGGGTCGTACCCCGTTGCACCTCCCGTTTCTTCATGCCGCGGCAAGATTTTGGAATCCGGTGACACATGTCTTCAGCTTTGCTGGGCAAGAAATATGTCCTACTTTTGAAGATTTCCAAGTCTTAATGGAGTCCGAGCGCGACGAGGAGCTCCTACCCCAACTTAATTTTGGCCATGCCCAATCCTTAGGGCGCATGTGTGGACTCAGCATGCGCGATGCCCGGTCCCTAATTTGTGACGGGATGCTGGATATTCCGAGTTTGGCCAATCGATTTTCTGATGCTGGTGATCGCAACAACCATCACTAGCAAGGCTTTCGGCGACACGCCCTCTGCTTGTGCATGTTGTCCCATTTTCTGTTCGTCTCAGGCTCTGGAGGGGCTAGTGTCCGGCTGATTGAGATTGCCCAAGGCTTGAAGGAGGGCAGGAGCTGTATTGCCATGACTCTGGCTGAGACGCTAATGGGTTTAGACGCCTTTTATCGTCATGAGACGACTAGATTAGCGGGGAGTCCACTACTACTACAGGTAATGTTTCCCACCCAATCTCGCACTCATGTATCGCTCACATCACTCGGCCCTCAAGCTTGATCTTTTCCTCACAAAACCCCATTCTC
Organism: Camellia sinensis; assembly: GCF_055761805.1. NCBI lineage: Eukaryota > Viridiplantae > Streptophyta > Magnoliopsida > Ericales > Theaceae > Camellia > Camellia sinensis. Next base: position 188,656,826 of record NC_138961.1, on the reverse strand, counting down.
ACTTTTCTCTCCTCGTACATCTCTCTATTCTTTACTCTCTCATTTTTCAATCCCTCCCCAGGTATGGTTGATGGACAAACTGCAGGTTGTGGACTCCTGCCCAGCATATTCAGCTCGTGGCTACTTCTTCCGACATCGTCTAGTCAATGCCTTGGATGAGGAATGGTGGTTCGCTTGGATGTGCTGCTTGTCTGCAGACCGTGTTGCTTGGCGGTGCCCTTGGCTGAACCTTCCGGCAATGAGTTACAATATGCCCCGGCAGACTGGGATTCAACTGGTTGGTCTCACTCACTGTGTATTCTACTTCCCATTTCGGATTCGACGCCAATTTGGCCATGATCAGACCTGCCCGCCAGAGGGGATAGAGTATCCTGCTGCATTCCCAGCCCGAGGCGCACAGCTTGCTCAGCAGACCACCGCGTGGAGGATGAGAGAACTCTTGGCCCCCGCTGCTACTTTCAGTTGCACTTTGTCTGACGAGTGCATAGATTGGCTCAATGAAGAAGCACAGATCGGGCCCAGCTTGGCATCAGAGGTTTCGACCAGCTCTGGGAGGGGGCGCAGGAACACCTGACTTGACTATGCCCCAGATTTATTGCTTTATTAGTACTTTTCAAGTTTTCTTTATGAATGTAATAAAAAGCAACTTCGATTGTATACAAGAGCAGGAGCACTCTGTTTGGAAATCAATGAAATTAAAAGTTGTGGTACTGAAAATTTTCTGCTTTGGTCCAAAAATGGTCAAAGTTGCAAAAAGATTATTTGAACAAAGTCAGCTTATATTAAAACTTTTCAAAGATATCTTCAATATGGATCAGAACTGGACACGCCTGAGATCTGTCATTGAGATGCACAACCCCAGATCCCTGCAACTGGAAAGTTGCCCCTAGTCTGAAGAGCGCCGCAGCACTGCATAGCAACAGAAAGTTGCCCCTAGTCTGAGTGGCACTGCACCGGAGATTCTAACGAATGCTGATGAACAAAGATGACTGAGATGATCAAATGGACAAAGTTGATCGGGGAAGTGTTATGGCTGAACTTCAGGATGAAGCTGCCTACGTATCCCAAACATGGGAATCAAGCCTCACGTAGTTCCGGCTTAGGTTCGCTCGAGTATTTTCACTCTCCTTTTGTGCTCTAACTTTTGCCAAGGCCGCCTCAGTTTTTATATTTTCTAATTTTTTTCGTGCTCTAACTTTTGCCTAGGTCGCCCTTTCAGGTTTTCGGCCTAGCGAGCCTCTCAAGGATAGTATTTCTTCAACTTGTCCATGTTGATCGGTTGAGAGAATTCTAAGCCATCTAAGTCCATCAGAACCACAGCTCCACCTGACCAGATAGCTTTGATGATGTAGGGACCAGTCCAATTGGGTCTGAACTTGCCCCTCGGGTCGTGGATGGGTGCTCGGTTGTCTTTGAGTACCAAATCCCCTTCCTTTAGATTTCTGGACTTAACCTTCTTGTTAAAAGCCCGAGCAATCCTGCGCTGATAACTCTGAACGTGATATAGTGCTTTCAGCCTTCTTTCGTCAAAGAGCATAAGTTCCTCGAACCTGCTCTGCTGCCAATCTGCCTCAGCTATCTGACACTCGGCCAATACCCGTAAAGACGAAACTTCAATTTCGATGGGTAGAACGGCCTCCATTCCATAGACCAAAGAATACGGAGTCGCTCCGGTAGAAGTTCTAATTGAAGTCCTGTAGCCCCACAGAGCAAACGGCAACTTATCTGGCCAATCTTGGTAGGTCTCCACCATTTTCCGCAGTATATGCTTGATGTTCTTGTTGGCGGCCTCAACTGCTCCGTTGGTTTGCGGCCGGTACGTAGATGACTTATGAAAAGCCACGTTATACTTTTCCAACAAGTCGACCACTTCTTTCTTAAAGTGGGATCCATTATCCGAAATGATCTCGTTTGGTACCCCGTAGCGACAAATGATGTTGTTTCTGATGAACTTGGCGACGTGCGACGCTTTCAACACCGCGTATGATTGGGCCTCGACCCACTTTGTGAAATAATCTATCGCTACTAGGATATACTCATGTCCGTTCGACCCCTTCGGGGTAACAGCTCCGATCACATCGATCCCCCAAACGGAAAATGGCCACGGGGAAGTCATGTTGTACAGTTTGGATGGTGGGATGTTCATACGGTTTGCATGGATCTGGCATTTGTGGCATCGCCGAACAAAGCCGATACAATCCTCCTCCATGGTTGACCAGTAGTAGCCCTGTCTGAGGATCTTTCTGGCCAACATTACTCCATTCATGTGTGCACCGCACTTCCCTCCGTGGATGGCCTCCATCAGGCGCTTTGACTCTTCAACTTCTACACAGAGTTTATGCATTCCCAGATGACCCCTTTTGTACAGCTTACCCCCGCAGATGATGAACTGAACAGCCATTCTTCTGATCGCCCTCTTATCCTTGGCATTTGCCCCTAGTGGATACGCCTCCTTTTTCAAGAAGTTCCAAATATCGTAATACCAGGGGTTGTCGTCTTGGGCCTTATCTATGGCGGAAATTGACTCGTATGCTGGCGCAAACTTCTGATCAATGATGACTGGACGCATCCGGACTTCGGTCGGGATGTCTATCATGGAAGATAGAGTTGCTAGTGAATCTGCGAACCTGTTGTTCTCTCTTACGAGGTGGGTGAAATTTAGCTTCTCAAACCGAGGAATTAACAAATCCAAGGTTTGGTGGTAGATTATCATCCTTTCCTCTTTGACTTTCCAGTCTCCTTTTGCTTGAGACACAACAAGGTTCGAGTCCCCAATGACGTCCAACCGTCTTGTCCCTAGTTCTAGGGCTGCTTCCAGACCAGCAATACATGCCTCATACTCTGCCTCATTGTTCGAGACTTTGAACCGGAGCTTGAATGCTAAAGGAATATGGGAATCGTCAGGCGCTATCAGCAACACCCCTATCCCATACCCATACTGGTTTGACGCTCCGTCAAAGTACATCGTCCAAGTTTCATCTTCGATGTACAGAATGGCTTCATCTGGGAATAGGTACTCAATCGCTTCATCCCCCTCAACCGGGTGGTCGGCAAGGAACTCCGCTACCGTTCTCCCTTTCACCGACTTGCATGTTACATACTTCAAGTCGAATTCAGAAAGCAATAGCAGCCAACGGGCTAGCCTACCCGTAAGTACTGGTTTCTCGAAAAGATATTTGATGGGATCCAAACGTGAAACCAACATTACAGAGTGAGCTAACAGGTAGTGCCGCAGCTTCTTGGTAGCCCATACCAAGGCCAAACAAGCCTTCTCCAGTGGTGTATAGCGGGTCTCGTAATCCAGCATCTTCTCGCTCAGATAGTAGATGGCCCTTTCCACTCTGTCCTCTGACTCTTGCGCGAGCATGCAGCCCATGGTGGTCTCAGTCACCGAAAGATACAACATCAACGGTCTCCCCGGTTCTGGCGGTGACAACACGGGCGGGTTCTGTAGATACTCTTTGATCTGTTCAAAAGCTGCTTGACATCGGCCATCCCATTGGAATTTCTTTCCTTTCTTCAGGAGACCAAAAAGTGGTTCACAAGCCAAGGTTAATTTAGAGATAAACCGTCTTATGAATTGCACTTTACCCAGAAAGCCTCGCACCTCCTTTTCAGTCCTTGGTGGTGGCATTTCTAAGATGACCTTGATTTTGAAAGGGTCGACCTCGATGCCCCTTTGTGTAATCAGAAACCCTAGCATCTTCCCTGCTGTAACACCAAACGTGCATTTCTGGGGATTCAATCGCAGCCGAAACTCTCTGATCCTTTGAAAGAATTTTTGTAAGGCGGTGTAGTGGCCCTCTCTTTCTTTGGACTTGACAATCATGTCGTCCACATACACCTCGACCTCTTTATGGATCATATCATGCAATATTGTAGTTGCTGCCCGTTGATACGTAGCTCCAGCATTTTTCAACCCGAATGGCATCACTCTATAACAATATGTCCCCCACGGGGTAGTGAACCCAGTCTTCTCCCGGTCTTCGGGTGCCATTACTATCTGATTATAGCCTGAGAAACCATCCATAAACGAAAGCAAGGCGTGTCCTGCCGTGAAATCCACCAATTCATCAATGTGTGGCAAGGGAAAGTCGTCCTTCGGACTGGCCCTGTTCAAATCTCTGAAGTCTACACAGACCCGAATTCTGCCGTCCTTCTTTGGCACCGGAACAATGTTGGCCAACCAAGTTGGGTATTCAGATACCAGCAGGAACCCTGCGTCAATTTGCTTGGTGACCTCTTCCTTAATTTTAAGGGCCCAATCAGGGCGGATCCTTCTGAGCTTCTGTTTGACAGGTCGGGCCTCGGGATCAAGAGGGATCCGGTGCTGTACAATCTCAGGATCGATTCCAGGCATGTCTTCATAGGACCACGCGAAAACATCTTTGAAATCTTTTAACAAAGCGACTAAGCGCTCGCGTTCCTCAGAAGACAACGTGGACCCGATCTGGACCAGCCGCGGGTCCTTCTCAGTACCAACATTCACAGTAGTGATTTCATCCATTAAAGGTTTAACAAATCTTTCCTGCTCTTGATCAATTAACCTTTGCAAAACCGGAGGAATTTCTTCCTCGTCGTTTTCATCAAAATTTTGAAAATCCTGATTTAATCAATAAATCAAAGGCACAGAAAAATACTCCGAAACCACATCCACGTCGTTCTCATTAAATACTTCTGAGCTGTCGGATTCCTCTGTTACAACAGACTCAAAAGAAAATGAAAATGACGACCTAGACAGGACCGTGGCATCCGGGTTATTACCCCCAGGAATACCGGACTCAGACTCAGTTGAGCTGGAACCTGATTCCGACGCACAAGATTCGGTAGAATCAGATTCCGGCTCACTACCTGACCCGGTGCTGCTTGATAAAAAGCCTTCTTCATATTGCCAGATGAGAGAAGGTGCGATGGACGCATCCAAAATAGCTGATGGCAGGCCCGTAGCCGCTTCATTCCCAATCACACATACCGAGGAGCTATCCCCCAAGCACCTCTGTTTGATCGGAGGATCTGAAAGCAGACACGCCAGCGCTGCCCCCATTTCGTTTTCATCGCCCTCAGACTGCACTTCCTTACTTTGCCCAGCCTCAGTCGATAGATCTGCCTGCCCTTCGGCGATATCATCCTCAGGTAACTGTAAATCAAAGAAGATCTCAAATCCCGGCACGCGCTTCTTCTCCGCGTTGAGCCACAGCTCTGGGAAGCCACAGAACGGAAAGTCCTCCCCCTCCCGGACGAAGCGTCCGTTTAGGGTCCGCCGAATGGGCTGGTGCATTAAGTCAAAGGGCTTCCCCATCTGTTTCGCCCTGGCCCTTCCGGCCATTTCCTTTCCTTTCCTTATCCAATCCTCTTTGGTGGGTAGGTTGCCCAAACCAAAGGTATGGGGGTTATGTGGCACTTCGGCCGATGCTGCAGCACCTTTCCTGCCGCTCTTGCCTAATCCCATCCCGGGGATGTGCTGGAGTTTGTTCATGAGATAGACTGCTTAGGCACTGACATACACCCCTTCGTTAGCTGCCATGATGTTCTGTACGACCTGAGCCTCGGCCAAGGTAAAACCCGATATGAACACATCTTCCACACCGTGTTCGATTTCTAGAACAGGCGTAGACACTTCCGGTGGCGGATGAATTGACGAGTTTCCAAAAACAATGGCTACTCCCTTCCCATAGGGGTATTTCACCACTTGATGTAGGGTAGAGGAGACCGCCTTTACCTGATGCAGCCATGGCCGCCCTAAAAGCAAGTTGAACGTTGCAGGAACCTCTAAGACATGGAAATCTATCTCGTGCTGTCCTGGCCCAACCTTTGTTTGAATCTTAACTGTCCCCATCACTTCCCGGCTTGTGTTGTCATACGCCCGAATCACCTGGGCCGTTGGCACAAAATCTGCGACTTTCAAACCAATCGCATAAGCTGTCCTTGCCGGGCAGACGTTGATGGTGGACCCCGTGTCGACAAGTACCACAGGTATCCATTTATCTCTGCACTCGACAGAGATGTAGAGCGGCTTGTTATGGTTCGCACCTTCGGGTGGCAGTTCTTTGTCAGAAAAACTCAATGCTGGGGAACTTCCTCCCGAAAAGACTAAGCCCACCAGCTGTTCGGGCGTGGTATCTATGGAAAGTTTGGCCTTATCCATAGCTGAAAGGACAGCCTGCCTATGTACTCGAGAAGCCATAAGCAGTCCCCAGATGGAGATGTCTGCTTGTATCTTTTTCAATTGTCTCAATACGGCCTTGTCTTCGAGTTGCTTCTCCTTTTGTTTCTCTGCTTCATTATCTTTTCCAGACGCTTCTGGTTGATCTAGGTGTGGAGGCTTGAAATACCGTCCACTCCTAGTCATGTGATCGACTTCGCCGATATACCAGGTATCATCTGGTTGGTTACCTTCCCAATTCTCGTCCGTGTGGGCAAGACATAGATCGTCGTCTTCCCACCACATACCATCTGCAGTTGACAAGCATCTGTCTGGTTCTGGCACAACTGTCCCGATACTCGCAGTACCTTTTATCCCTATGCTCGCAGCATTCTCCATTTCGGTACTTGTGGCGGTTTCGACCCCCACGTGGCCTTTTGCTTTCCTGATCCTCTCAGAATCCTCGAATCTCTCTTGTTCTGACTGTGTCAATGCAGTAGATTGCTCACTGATCCCTGTACTCAAAATACTCCATTCCCGAGCGAAACTCTCGACACCGGCGCTCTCCGGCGATATATTCTGTTCTTCGACACCCCCGGCCAGTGTGGACATTCCCGCCCCTGCAGGGCCTCGTTCTGACTGAAACTCCCCTACTACATCTGGCTGATCGTCCAACCATCCCGTGGCCTCCGCCGATTCTTCATAATCGAACCAGTTGATGGCTGAGTCTTCTGGATCTTGGTTATCATAAAATTGGAACTGGGCGAGACCTTCTTCTACGACTGCCAAATCATCCATTCCCTGTTCTGGTCTGTCCCCTCGGATTACACACAGCTCTCCCCCGACTGGAAATTCGACATTTGGTCTATTCTGGCCCACTGGTGAAATGTAGTCGCTCGGACTGTAAGCGTTCCCAACATCACTCTCGAATTCCGCAGACTCTAGTTTGACAACCTCTTTCCTGTTCTCGATGGTCACCACCACTGGCTTGGGTTGGGTTATAGAGACGTCCATCATGCACAAATCGGTGCAATCAGGGAGAAAAACTTTCGGCTTAGGCAAGTAGGAGGGTGTGATATAGATACTAGGATCGTAGGATGCGACCCCAGTGTAGATGAAGTTGATTCTTTTGGGTGGTGGAACTTGGTTATGTGTGGGGAGAGGATTTGTGGTAACATTGGGTTTCTCAGGGGGTAGAATCACCCCATTATCAATGAGATCTTGAATCTCATGACGTAAACGAAAGCATAGATCAGTGTCGTGACCGTGCTGCTGGTGGAACGCACAATACTTGGCTGGATTGTGGGTGGCGGGTAGTCTTTCAGGTAAGGGCCGCGGCTCTAGGGGCTTCAGATGCCCTTTTCTGATCAAAACCCCCAAAGCTTTGGACAGGGGCATATAAAGTGGAGCGAAGGTTCTGGTGTTTCTGGGAGGGTATTTGGCTGTTTGTGAGTTGTTTCCGGATGCACCGGAGAATGGTGTGGCTGCCGTATTTCTTGGGGAAGGGTTGGTGGTGACCATACTCACTTCGGAGGTCCTGGCAGTCGTAGCGCCGCTCGGGCCTGCATTAGTATTACGATTGAAATTTCTGCGGGGTTGCTCCCGGTCATTATCAATCCATCCTTGTCTTAAGGCGTCCTCGATCTGCACCCCCATTTCATGCAGATCAGCAAAGGTGGGAAAGGGGACTACAATCATCTTTTGCATTAGCCTCGGCTGAAGATTGCGCACAATCATCCGAATCTGGTCTTTGTCTGTGGGTCTCAAGGTCATCATTGAAGCCTTAGCCCGCCATCTAGTTACAAATTCTGAGAAGCTTTCCTTGGGTTCTTGCCTCGTTGTCTCGAGATCCCGGGTTGTGATCTCGATTTGCGTATTGTATGAGTATTGCAGGATGAAGGCCTTAGCCATCTCGTCCCAACTTCTCTTGACGTCGTCCTCTAGCTTGGCATACCATGCGGCCGCTACACCCGACAGGGTCCGGCCAAACAAAGACAGCTTCTGTAATCTGGTGAGGCCCATTGGCCTTAGGACGTCTGAAAATAGTCGCAGGTGTACCATGGGATCCTCAGATCCATCAAAACGATCAATTTGTGGCATCTTAAACCGATCTGGCAGCGTCACGGCTGTGTCGATGTATCCGTCTCCAATGTCCGGAATGGACTTCGCACCTTGAGATTTCTTGAACAACTTTTCAAGCTTGTGCATTTTCAATGTCACGGGGTCCACCTCGGACTCGTAGGGGGAATCCGACAGATTGACAGGAGTGGGCGCCTTGGATTGTTGAGGCGGAATCGGGGGTGGAGCTGGCCCTGTTGGGATGTTCGTATCTTCTTGGACATTCCGGGCATTTGGCGTCTCTTCGGGTATCGAAACCCTTAGTGGGGGTGGGACTTGCTGTGAAGCTGACGCCCCAGTTTGCTGTTGCAATCTCCCAATTAACTCCGCTTGCTCACTCATAACTGTGGCTTGTTGCCTGGCGAATTCTGCCTGTCGGACAGCATCCTGCTGCATCATTTTCATGCTTTCCTGAAGTTGGCGCACCATCTCCTCTAAGCTAGCCATACTGTTCTGCTCTGGTTGAATTACTGGTATGCGTTCCCTCTCTGTTGGTGAAACGGGATCCTGATCCCTACTGTACACAGGTGGGGTAGACGAAGCCCTTTGCACTGACTGTTGAACCGATGTCCTCTGCCTAGTTGCTTTTCGTTTAGTAACCGGGGGTAGAGAACGGTACACTGGTTGTCCTTCTATCAGATCCTCAGATCGATGGAGCCGGCGACCTCTGATCCAGAGTGCTTGGGGAATGTCTACTGGGTTAGACGCAATGATGCTAAACTACCTAGCAAAAAGATAAATAAAGCAATAAATAAACCAACAACTGGACAGCACAACGGCATAAAATAAACAAATAACATACAATTGGATATTCAAAATACATAGTCGATAAGCCGAACACACTGTTCCTCGATACTGATCACTGTTCCCAAAATCTCTGTTCCCAAAACTGAACCTGATACCCGCAGATAACTGATTCACAAACTGAGACTGATGTCCTCAGGCCTACTACTCAGTCCTGTAGACTGACATGCGCGTTCCTGTAGAGCAACACTCTAAAAGCACATAGCAAGTAAAGAGAGCCAAAACACCCCTATATTGGGGTAGGGTTTCCCTGTCCTATTTTGTCAGGAGCTAGGGTTTCACTATGCACGCAGCAGTTCTCAAACAACCTAATATCGGGTAAGCAGCCTGTCCTAATTTGGAATGGTCACTATGGATCCGAATATGAACTAGGTCGAATGGTCGAAAAGGGTGCCCCGGTAAACCGGGGTTTGTGTTCCCATGCTGTCAGAGCCCATAGCCGGTCAGCCTTATGGACATGCCTTGACAAGACAAGCCTCCGGCAAACCGTTCAGGAATGGCAGATGGCAAACACTGTGTTCCTAGGCGCACCAATGCACATGCAATGCAAAGAAACACATAAGCGAAATCAAAACAGGATACCATGAGTTCGAGTCAAGCTCTCTAAATCCCCAGCGGAGTCGCCAGAAACTGTAGACAGCGCCCGTGGGCCTCATGCTGCAGTTCGGACTCGATTTGTGTCATGGTTCTTAATCTGAACCAAAGAGTCCAAATCTGGCAAATCGTTTTGAGAAACAGATTTTTGAAAAAGTAGTGCCAAACATGGACTGCTTTGCCAGATACAGAGTCGCCACCTAAATATTTTTAAAATGGGGAAATTTAGGAAACACTGACTCGGTGCCGAAGGCCACATGTCCGTCATCACCGGAGTTGTCTCGGCTCGGGAGCTTGGGTACGATCGGGGAAGGTCAGCTATGAGCACCCCCTCTCGCCCGGTCTAAAGACCGGCCTCTACTAACTATGATATCCGATTTTGAAAACTTTACGTGTTCTTATTCCAATTATTAGCCTAGAATTACTATGTTATGCGCGCAGCAAACAAGTATAGACTAGATTGCCTAACTTGGAAATAAACATTGCATATCCGTTTGCTTTGGAAATACTTTAGATTTTGCTACTCGTAAGTAGGCTAAAACACGGATTTCAATGAGTTTTTCCAACTCAAACAATCCAACCTCCACCCACAGGCATCCAAACAGTTTAACACATAAGCATTTAGCCGCATGGCAAGCATACTGTCATGTTAACATTCACACACATGCGAGATGCTAAAGCATAAATACTTACATCGTACTCCGTGCCAAAATTGTAAACTAGTTAGCAAAACGTGCGTGTCCTAGTTCATGTTAAATTGCCTAATGTAACACATACAAGATGCAATTTAAATAAGCTCGGTTAACCTAAGCATGGCATATGTAATGCGATCAATTATCACATATTCGATTTGTAAATTGAAGTACGAATGCAGTTAGCGTGATGTACCAAGCCTAATGCATGTAGTACAAACGCATGAATGCACGCATGCATAGCATAAGGTATGCTAAATTAAACATGCCCTAATCTACCATCGTAAGCAGGTAAATAAAAGGGAAGAAAGACGTGAGGTTGGAAGACATACACACACTCACGCACACTTATTACAGATTTGCCCTCACTCGGAGGGCCCAAATGAATATTATAGTCCCAAAATAATAAACAAATAAAATTATTACAGAATTTTCTAATTAATTTAAAAGGAAAGATGCAAAAGGAAAGGAGGGTGGCCACAGCCTCTGCCTCGGGATGCGCAGATGATGCATGCTCAGAACTTGACTCGCCCGAAAAATCCGTACCGTACCCCTGCCACCTCTGTTTGTACTGCCTTGTCTCTCTGAAAATTGCCCAAGTCCTGGAGCAGGTCCCTTACACGCTGCAGAGCACCACCGGCCAGACAGAATTTCCACCGGCACTCTACAATTTTCATCGGCTGTTCTTGGATTCATCGGCACTTAAAAGATTGCCGGTCGGCACTAAATTCTGCCGGTCGGCAGAAACTTCCTGCAGAAGACAGTTTGACAGCAAACAGAGAATAGACAGTGCATGGCATGGGGTTTTCAGACATATGTAAGCATGGCCATACTTCCTATCATGTTTTGAACTCAAGGAAGCATGTCCTTCGATCTTCGAGCCATCAATGGTGCATGGTGGCTCAAAGGATCAAATTTGCCATTTGGTATAAGGATGTATGCAACAAACAAAATGAGATCCGAAGCCTTATCATGTCGAAGTCAAAGGCCCCGGTGACCGAGAAGCAAGGTACATTACATCACTTGGAGTATGAATGTCCCTTGACCTTCACATTTGGCTTGACACCCCAAGCCAAATGATGCAATGCATGTTATGCTCATAAGGCTCAAAATACAACATGATGCTAAACATGCAAGATATGCCAAATGTTATGCAACAAAACATGGCAAGTATGTAATGTCAACATGCAAGATGCAATTGGGATACAAACATGAACCAATTTGCCATAAAGTTAGCATTAGAATAGCACATTAATGGGACAATCATGCAATCAACATGAAATAAGCATGCAAAGGGGGCCTCGAAGTGATAAAGGTGCAGGCCTTTATTCACCTCAAAACAGCACCAAAAGTGCTCAAAATGATGGACAAACAACTCATGTTAACAAGCAAACTTATGATCCCAAGGTTAAGGCACAAAAGGGGACAACTTTACTTCCAAAAACAAGACCAAGCTATGGCATGATTAAGACAAGTAAGGACAGATTTTTTTATGCAAAATGGGACCCCAAAACCTCCTAGTATGGCAGCTAAAGATGACTCCCAAGAGGCATATGCACTAAGGCTCATTCCTAAGCATAAGAGGGTACACCCTCAAGGCATAAAAGAGGCCATGCATGCACACATACAAACATGATCCTTGGGCTAAAATGTGATCCTAGATGATGTCAAATCATGAGGATGATTACAACCATGCATGCTAGAGGTCAACATGTTCAAAGCTTTTAAGCCAAAATGCAAAGCAACCCTAACAAACATGTCAAGCATGACCAAACGGATAGCCAACAGACTTTAAGCATGGAAAAACAACACTAAAAGCTTCATGGAACTAAGCCAACACACACAAGAATCATGGCCTAATCATGAGATGCACTTCTAAGCAAAATGGAGCAATACAAAGCAAGTATTACAAGCATACAAGGAGGCACAAATCCGACCAAAAACAGAGGTTACATATGATCTAAAACACCTAAAAAACTTCTGAAATGAGGCCAAGAATCATCAAGCACACATGCTACCCTTTTGAGCCCAAAAAGCAAGGAAACAAAACCATGAACGGAGAGGGGTGTCCCTCCCCTATGCAAGACTTCAAACCATCTTTTAAAACACCAAAAATGAACTGGTTTTTAGTGGTGAAAAGACCCAAAATGCTGAAGTGAACAAAGCCTTATCAAAGAGGCACCAAAATGGACCAAACAAGGCCTAGAAGGGTGAGTTTGCACTCAAACCACAAAATGACCTTAATGAAAGTGCTAGAGCAGGAAAATACAAGCCCTTTTTATGTTATACACAAGAGCTAAAACAGCAAGCAAGATAGGTAAAAAACTATTGCAAGTTTGGGGAATATAAATCAAGATGCTCACCCTTGAAGAACCTTTGAAGAACAAATGGTCTAGCCTCCTTCTTTTGATCAAAACCAGTCCAAAAACTCAAGAAACAACCCCCCAAGTCCCTCAATCTCGGAATAAGGTGTAATAGTGTGTGTAATGGTGCAAAAGTAAGGTAAAAACCACCTTTTGAGCTAAGGAACACACACAAAGGAGGAGAGAGAGAGAGATATGGAGATGATATGTATCTATATCTCAAAGCTCTGGTTTTTGGTTGCCAAAATCTAACCTAGATCCAAGAGGAAAGACCTCCTCTTAAAGGACTCCCTCTTGCAAAGCTTATACAACAAGCTTGGCTAGAGGGAGATCCCTCCATACACGTGTATGGAGGGGGGAAGAGTTGGTGCCAGCTATCACAGCTGGCACAAAATATCTCTATAAAGTGGATGAACAGTGGTCGGCTGCCCAAAAATGTCACTTCGACAAAAAACAGTGATCGGCAATAAATCATGCCGACCGGCAATAAAATGTGCCGACCGGCAAACAAAAGTGCCGATGGAAGCAAAAACCAGCCGGTGGCCTCTAGCCACTGCCGGTGGTGGGTGCGGATGGTCCACAACCCCTACCCTGCCTCTCAAAGGCAAGATGCAAGTGTTTGGTGCAAAACCAGACACTAAACGGTTGAGTTCGGAGATCCTGAGGCAGGGCACGCGAGCCGAGACCTCCGGGAACTCCAAACGAACGCAAACAAGGATAATCACCGAGTATTCAAACGGTGACGTCCAAGTCTTGAGGACGGTCAAAAATGGGGTGTCTACAGATACGCTGGATATGTTTGAATTGGGCCCAAGGCCGTTTGATATGTTTGAATTGGACCAAAGGTCGTTTTGAATAGAGAGTTGGGGATCATGATCATGAATATGAAATACGCATGGATATGAATATAAAGAGAATGGGTCCAAGGCCGTTTGATACGCCTGATCTGTTTGAATTGGGCCCGAGGCCGTTTGATGTGTTCGAACTGGACCAAAGGTCGTTTTGAATAGAGAGTTGGTTGGGCTAAAGGTCGTTTTGTATAGACGGACCTGAGGTCGTATTGTTTTATATAAGAATTGGACCTGAGGTTGTTTCATATATGGACATGATGTGTTGGACCTAATGTCGTTTTGCTTTGCTGAAATTTGTAAATCTGGTGTGAATGAGAATAGTGGTTCAAATATGTACATTATAAGTATGATTCATTATGAATGAATCTCATTCATTAACCTCTTTATTTTGATATTACTCACTGGGCGTTAGCTCACTCTCATTTATATGTATGTAGGTGAGCAAAAGGGACGTTCAACCCCGGCCTTACTGGAGTTTAAGAAAGGAACCCGAGTTTTGTGAAGTCAGCCCAGGTACCTCACGCAAGAGGCTTTGGTTATGAACTTTTGTATTCTTTTTTGCTATTTCTATTGGTCGTGATAGACCGTTTATGTGTATAAGCTTTTGGTTTAACTGACTATGTGTTTAAATGATCATGGGTATACAAGATGTTAACTACTGATATGTGGTGTGAGTTATTATTAAGTACATGTGAAATGTTTTGATATGCCATGTAAGCATAGCTCATTGGACAAATTTTTTAAGTCTGCTTTCGTTTGGCCCCTTAACTCTGATGGAGTATATTCTAATCTGATTTGAGGCCGTAGGTAATCTCATGATTACTGGCCGGTTATGACCTTAATCTATAGGGGTGGGTTCGGGTCATGACAGAATGGTATCAGAGCACGAGTTAATGACTCACACACTTGTCCAAATGAGCCATAAAGTGCCTAGAAAAGACTTAAGAAGCATCCATTTGATAAGTACATGATGTAAGCATTGAGAACATGTGATTCTATGAGATATGAATTGTTACACTAATGTGTACAACAAGTTTGTTTTGTTATAATGCACATACATGAACATATGAATCATGAAAAGTTGCATATGTGCATTCGATTCTGCAAATGGGTATCTATGTGGAATATGAATATGGTCAAATGTGTAATTATCTAGTAAGTGTTCTACACGCGATATCTAATGAGTATGAAATCGTTTGTTTTGCATGTGATTAGTTGTGTCTTGATGATATGTAAAATGAGAATATAACGATGTGCCTATGTGCGAATGTACCTATGTGTATCTGTATTTATTTCTGTATCGGGCATTCCTGTATTTGGCATGGCTTAATAAGAGTTTGTGTAGAACATGGATAAAGTAAGGGCATACGAGTTGGCAGACTCTTCCACAGCCCGACTTGATAGATTGGAAAGAATAGTACAAGAAATGACAGAGATCTTAGGACAACAACATCAGTTGCCGCTACGACAAGAACCTTTGCCACCACCAGTGCAAGAGCACCAAGTGAATGAGTTGGAAGTCACAAAATACGTTGAGGTGCTAGACCGAACGCTGATGATTGAAGCTAACATGAACCGATCTTCTGAATGGAAAAGCAAGAGACAAGGCTTTTTCTCAAAGAAGAGGTCATTTAAAAAGCAAAATACGGGATCATCGCGCACTTCAAACTCTACAAGAAATACAGCACCGACATGTAATGAATGTGGTAAGAAACACCGAGGAGTTTGTTATCGAATTTCTGGGGCTTGTTATGGGTGTGGTGGAATGGACCATCTAGTGAGGAACTGTTCCCGAAATGAACAAAATGTGAATAGATCCTCGGCCTTAGTTGGATTCGTACCAATGGTAGGAATTGCTAATCAAGATAGAGTAATTGCACTCGTCCCAGAAAGCACTCAGAATACTTCGACCGCTATCCCAGGTATTTATACTGTTTATGAACGAATGCCTATATGTTGACTGATTCTGGACTGGTACATGTGTACATCTTTGCTTGGGATATTATTTGATTCGATTTGGCGCATTCTTTCATATCTGCTATATGTGTATCTAGATTAGTCAGACCCACAGGATCAATACCTTATTTACTGTATGTATCTGCCCTATTTGAGAAATTTGTGAAATACGTATTGGGACACTAAGGCCAATTATAGAGATTTTCCCAGTAACCGTAAATATCATTAAAGGAATACAAGCCTGTCTCTTCAATCTTCCACGAGCATCTCTTACCACATCGTCTCTGATCTCTATTGCCCTTATATATGTTGATACTGCCCGAAACTTGTATGCCAGGTGTTTTCTGCCAATCCATCTCACACCAGAATAGGGTTCTGTCAAAGAAGTTGTGGAAGGTCCATTCATAGGTCTGGTTGAAAGAGAGTTGTTGGGGTCCGAGATCATCTTCTTTTGACTTACAATGAACATTCAAAGTCTTTTCAGGCTCAAGCTGGTTGATGAGATAGACATGGACTTTCTTTAGAAAAATTCCTGAAACCATAGAGGAGAAAACCAACATGAGAGCAAAAAACACAAGGCCATAGCCAATAATGTGGATTTTCATTCTCTTATTCCTTTTCTTTGTTTTTTTTTTTTGGGGTTTGAGAAATGGTAAGTGTATGGTGTGTGAATCCATTTCTCTCTCTATATAGATATTCATGAGTAAATTATGCCAAAATTCCTTCAACTTTACTCTTTTTCCAATTAAGTCCTTAGAGAATTTTTGTTCGATTAAATCCTCTAAGTTTGCAAATTGGTTCATGTAGTTGTATTACGTTTCGTCCAATTTTTTCTAGTTAATATATTACATGGACCTGACTCAAGGAATATACTAAAACACTTGCCTGGTCTTATGTAATATACTTGACTCTAAAAACTGAACAAAATGTAATAGAATAAAAAAAACAAATGTAATAGAATCACAATTACACCAATTTTGGAAGTTAGAAGGACTTGACAAAATAAAATGAAAATTAGTTTATATGCTTAATTAAAAAAAGATGCAAAGCTAGGGAGCTTTTGTATCATTTAGGGTTCATTTGGGAAAAAAAATTTAGTGACTTTTTGATTGAAATATAACGCGAAAAAATCTTTAATATTTAAGTAATTTTTTGACTTTTTAATAATTTTTTAACTATTTTAATCACTTGTTAAATGGAACCTTACTCTAGTATACACAATCAAAGTTATACCATTTGTGATAAAGTTATACCATTTGTGAATTTGATTATCACAAATGGTATAACTCAATATTGAGTCTGTTTGGTAGAGCTTATTTCCAGCTTATTTCAGTTTTTAGCTTAATTTAAGCTATTTTGATGTGTTTGGTTCAGCTTAACAATATAGCTTATAGCTTTTTGTAAGTCAAAAATCAACTTATTCTTTGAGTGGGGGAGGAGAAATTTAATTTATAAGTCAAAAATCAGCTTATGTTCACAGCTATAAGTTATAAGCTGTTAGGCTATAAGTTATGAGAGTCAAAACTAAAAATAAAAAATAAAAAATTGAGTTATAACCAAACATCACATGAGGTATAACTAAACAATTTTTAAATCATAATTAAAATAATGTCTCGTTTAAAAAAAATTAAAATAATGTTATAACTAATATCACAAATATATCATAACTAATAACACAATAGGCCATAATCATTAATACAATAATTGTAACCAAGGGTGTGTAACATAGAATCCCCTACAATCAATGCTGAGAAGTTGAAAATGGACAGTGTTGAAAGGTCACACCTTATGTGTCCTATTTTTTCATTGCTAATAATTATTGTTACCTTCCCTAATTGGATTGTGAACTATTTTGCATTTCATTCAATTTTGGTGTTTATTCTCTATAACAATTATTATATTTCAAAGATGGTAATAATTTAAATGACTCTTAATAGCTTTTTATTTATTTAGGCATTTTTTGGGAGGTAGAATTTTTGAATAATGTACAAAAACTCATTAACTAATGCTATGTGCACCAATTAGTCTATTAACTAGTATACTAATTGATGATGTGACATAATTTAAGATATTTTTGATATTTATAATTTTTATAATGAGTGAGATCAATAATAATGTTATAATTAATATTGTACACTAGTTACTACACTAAGTGTGCATGTAGGACTACACAAATTAATTAGTATACTCATTAACAAATTAATTAAGACACAAGATATATATGTGAGTTCCACCACTTAATATGAACCCTACTTAATATTGTATCTAGTTGATGTATTAGTTAGTATACTAGTTACTGTTCCTAACTTTGCTCAAAATTTATTGCTAAAAGGCTATGATAAATTATCAAATCATTATTTTTATTTTTCTGACCATATTTTTATAAAAATTTAAAGTCATTAAAAAAACCAATTTGAAACAGTGTACCCTTAATAGTTTTACTTCTGGAAAATTAAACAATTAATGTATGTGTTTTTTAGCAAATTTTATAGTTTATTGTTATAGTTTCAGTAGTAGTTCTTATTCAGTGGTTTGTTGTTTTACTTTTTATTGTTTTGTATGATAATTTTTATTTTAATACAATTGATATATAATTTTTTTATAAAAAAATTGTATGTATTCTTATTCACATTTTGGCTATTTTTAACATTTTCATAAATTAATTTTTATTTTTAGGTTTTTTTTTGGGTTAAATTTTGTTCGTACGTGCTATTTAAAAGAAGAGTTGTGCTTCTTGAGTTGGATTGGAGTGTGATTCAAAACAGTGCTGTTACGGACCCCAACTAAATTGAGTGAGAGAATTATCAATGATTGAGTTGGCATGATATCTATGTATCTCGAGCCTACCACTGTACAAGCTTCTGACTTTCAAAATTCAACAATGTTAGGTAGTTTAAAATTTTGTAACTCAAATGGCTCAAATCACTTAAAACGACGTCGTTTTGACAGATTTTGAGTGTAAAACGACGTCGTTTTGATAGATTTGAGCCATTTGAGCCACAAAATTTTGAGTTACCAAACATTTTTCTTCAAAATTATGAGGGGAAATTATAGGTACACTTCTTAAAGTTTGGTTTTAATATATATTATTTTTGATATTTAAGTAATTATATTACATCTTCTGTCATTATATTTATTTAGATAGAATAAAAATATTAAATTCATATACTTTATTTTGTTACTTTGCTTTATTTCTTCTATTCTCTTTTTTTTTTTTTTTTTTTTTTTTTTTTTTTATCTTTTGGTTTACTTTTTTTTTTCTAATTTAATTTTTACTATTTTTCTACTAAGAGTGTTGCCTTTTATATAAGCATGGGGTTCATAAAATGAGACTACTAATTACAGAAATGAGAATGTAATTTTCAAAATGTCAAGAGATGAGATGTAATTGAATCAAATTTCAAGAGATGTCATTGTAATTTACCCAAATTATTAGTACAGAACTGCTACTGATCCGAACCAATTGGCTGAGGAAAAGTTTGGATCCCTGAATTAGGATATAGAACTTATTCAGAATAAATGTGTGGTCAAAATTATATTAATAAAATATGAGATTTATGATTGAAATGAATTTGAATTATTAATTATTATTTTAAAATAAATTTTAAGTAGATAATTTTAAATTTATAATATTATTGATTGGCTGAAAGGATTACTGAGAACTGAGTTGGCAGGATAGCTAATGTATATTGGACCCACCACTATCCAATTTTTTGTACTTTCAAAATTGTTAATAGAGCCATGATCCAGACACCAAGTTGGGGTGACTCCGGCACCCCACATACATGTGGGGGGCAGCAAGAAGTGGCCACAAAAGAAAAACAAAGAAAAAGAAAAAGAAAAAGGACCAATGAGAATTCACTGAAGTGGTGGGAGTCATCTCTAACCAGGGTTTCACTCTTTTCCCTACGGAGCTGCTATGGTTGTCAATTGAAAAATGTTACTAATTTTAAATATTTTATTAATATTTTTATTAAATATTTTATATAAATATAAAATTTATATTATGTGAGTTTTGATAAAAATACTAGTAGTATTTGAATTCCCTCACATTACTCTTCTCAATTAATTGAAAGAATTGCCTATAACTGGCCGACACCTATGTATTTTGGGCCCACCATTGTATGAGTTTTGACTTTCAGGCATCTCACCTACCAAATTTGAGGCCTTACAATTTTTGTAAATTTATTATTATTTTTGTTTTTTAAATAAAAAATAATTTGGTATAATAATAAAAATATGAGTAAATTATAAATACATTTCTTAAAATTTATTAATACAATTTTTCTCCATGATTCTGGAAATTATATCATACCTCTTGAAATTTTCTATTTCATAATAAATGATCATTTTTATTAATAAATTATTAAGTTAATTAATATTTTTAATAATAATATAAATTTATTTTAATTAATAATTCAGATAATTTTATCATTGTATAGGAGGGTAGCTATAAATTTTATTTTTTTAGTGAATTTTGTCAAACAAAAAAGTTTGGTAAGAGGATATTTATAATTTTTCAAATCACATGAAACAATATGTATTTTAAACAAATCTCAAGAGATATTTGCAATTTATCTTAAAAATATCATTGTTCTTATTTGATTGTATTTTTTTTCACAATTTTTTGTTTAAAATTAAAAAATATTGTTTAATATTTATTTTAGTTGAACTAATTTATATTTAAAATAAATAAAATAAAACCAAACAAATTTTGAAAATTCATTTAGTTTTATCAAGGGAGAATTACACAACAGCGGTGTGTCAGATTTTTTTTACAAAAAAGTAATAAATTTTATAAATATTAATAAACTCTTTCACTATTGCATAATAATTTTTCAAAACTCCTCTTGAATAGTAATTTTCCCTTGCACATAGAATTTAGTATTATTCTAATTTTAACTTATTAATATGTGTTTAATATTATATTAAATTAATTTCGGCTTCGTAACTTTCTATTTTTGGTATTCACCCAAAAAAAACTTTCTATTTTTGGCTAATTAATTAAATTAATTGTATTTAACAATTTTTTATTTTTAACTTATTATTTGGAATTCAAAAAATTTTAAAATTTATTACATGAAATGAATTATTAAATAATTTTTTCAATTTCTTTTACTTTTTCCATGAATACATAAGATCCCATCTACCATGGTTGGTCTCATCATAAGAGAAAGCTCCAGTGGTTCGAATGCTCCACCTCAGCAACCGGTCATCCTCCACCATTCCAAGGCATAAGAACAAGAAAAAAGTGTTAGGAGTGACCTCTCTATAAAATTGATGATAAGGACATTTTTAACAGTTCATTAATTTTTTCATTAAATTTGAATAAATAATTTTTTTGATATTGCTTGCTCTAATAGAGGGATTTGATTTTTCATCAAATCACTTGTCGACCGGGCGGACGACCGGACAGTCGACCAGTCAGTGTAAAAAATAAAAAAACAACAACTGAATTGTTTGTAATAATAATTATGAAAGAAGTGTTAGAATGGTTGAGAAAATTCTGCACAAAAACAAAATTTTTAGTCAAATTTGGACTATAATTTAACAAGGACCCAAGTATTGGTTATAACGGGTATTGGTGGTAACGCGTTTTATGCCATATTGTAATTCACGTAGTATATTTGGTTGTTCAAAACCATTATCAGGTGAATGAAAAATTGATACCAAAGTAAGTTCCATAAAAATGGTATTTTGGTGGGCTTTCTAAATTGAAGGAAGAAATTTTTTTTCACATTGCTTGGCTAGGCTAACATTGTATGGGTTTATAAGCCTTGGGTTCACAACTTAGAGAGGGCCCTAAGGGATACCCAAGTTTTGTGGAAGGGTGAGGTTATGAGCTAGACCCATTGGACCTAAAACAAACACACACGTGCGCGTCGTCGCCGGCTGACTGTCTGGTTGGGCGAACTGGGCTTGGGCATGGGTGTGAGGTTGGGTTGGGCTTGTCCGGCTCACTGCTTATTTTCTTGGGCAAAAAACATTTGAATTTTATTTTTTCTTATCGTTTGGAATTTGAATTTCGGTTTGAAATTCCAACTTAATTCCAAAATGACCACAACGTATTGAAACACTGGTAGTTTGGTCCAGCACATCTGTCCATATTTTTCCTCCAACCGAATAGGTTCCTTATCTTTTCAAATTTAACCTGAACAAGTACTTTACCTATTCAAATTTGTCCGAACAAGTTTGTTACCTGTTGAAGTCTATTCTGGAAAGCCACTAGTTCGTCTATAAATAGACAATCCCTCATTTGGATTTTACATTTAGATTTTCATTCTTCATTCTCAAAGTTCCTGCATATTTTTACATTTCTTTTCCTTGAGAGAGAATATATACACAGAGTGTGTTCGTTGTGCGAACACTTTGTAGTGTTGCTACTGTTCGTTGTAGATCATTTCATCCTGGGAGATAGACATCCATAATCTGTTAGCACCCGAGAGAGGACGAATCTGTCTTCAGGAGATAGTGTAAAACACTGGACTTGATCATTCTCAAAAAATATTTTATGTAAGTATTTTCCTGTTCTTATTTTGTTTCCTTCCTCATACTCTATTTCCAATTTCTATTTTGTTTCTATAATTAAACAGATTCTGGAAAATCTTTCTTTTAATTTATTTATTATGTGTTCTGTTTTGTTTTTGAGCACACAAACATAAAATTTAATTTTAATTTTAATACAGTGAAAATTGTCTAACAATCTTAAGACATACCTATTTTTTTTAATAAGTCTTCACTGTATTAATAATTTCGTTTTATAAACTTGTTTTATTTGAATCCAATAAAATAATTTTTTAGTTTTTGTAATAAGAAAATTATTGTGTTGTGTTTTATTTTTCTGGTTTTAGTAACTAGAAAAGTAAAATTATTCTGTATTATAATTTATTTTTCTGGTTTTAGTAACTAGAAAATTAATTTGTGTTTTGGTTTTGGTTTTTCTGATTTTTGTAATAAAATATTATGGCTTCTGCAACTGAAAGTGGTATTCCAAATCTGATTGTAACAATAACTTCGGTCTTTACCCAAAACCATGTTCAAGTTCCAATAAGTCATGGAGAAAAATGAGAAAAATTTAATGGCATAGAGTTTAAGAGATGGTAACAGAATATGCTGTTCTATCTTACAACTCTTAATCTTGCCCGATTTCTCCATGATGATACTCCAATACTTAAAGAGGATGAAAGTGATCGGCAAGTTGTTGCCGCGGTGGATGCGTGGAAGCATTCTGATTTTCTGTGTGGAAATTACATCCTCAATGGCGTAGACAATATGCTATATAATGTTTATAGTCCTTTGAAAACAACAAAAGAATTGGGGGATTCCTTGGAGAAAAAAATACAAAACAGAGGATGTCGGCACAAAGAAATTTGTTGTCGGTAAATTTTTGGATTTTGTTATGGTACACTCCCAAACGGCTATTTCTCAAGTTCAAAGTCTTTAATTAATTTTGCATGATATTCATGTGGAGGGTATATCTCTTAGTGAGTCTTTCCAAGTTGCTGCTATAGTGGAAAAATTACCACCGGTTTGGAAAGATTTCAAAAATGATTTAAAACATAAACGCAAAGAGATGACTATGGATGAACTTATTGTAAGACTAAGAATTGAGGAAGATAACTGTAAGACTGAAAAGAGGAATGGTAAAAATCTCATTGAGTCCAAGGCTAATGTAGTGGAATAAGTGCCCAAACCATATAATAAGAAGAGGAAGTTTGCTGGAAATGGTCCCAAACATGACGACAACAATGGCAATAAAAAGTTCAAAGGAAAATGCTATAACTGTGGCAAGACTGGATATCATGCATTGCCACTGCCCTAAGAAGGATCGCGGAAGTACAAGCAAGAAGACTACCAATCAAGCCAATGCGACAGAACTAGAATGCATCTCTGATGGAGTAAATGACATTAACTTGTCTGCCGTAGTTTTTGAGGCTAATTTGGTTGGAAATCCCAAAGAATGATGGGCTGACACTGGGGCAACTCGACACATTTGCGCGGATAAAAAGATGGTAACTACTTATAATGAGGCTGCAAATGGTGAACAACTATTCATGGGAAATTCATCTACTTCTGCTGCGGTTAGACAAGGGAAAGATATCTTGAAGATGACATCGGGGAAGAAACTTACCCTTAACAACGTGCTGCATGTACCAGACATCTAGAAGAATTAGTTTTTGGTTCTTTGTTAAGTAAAAATGGTTTTAGGCTTGTATTTGAATTCGATAAGTTTGTATTAACAAAGAGTGGTATGTATGTGGGTAACGGATACATGAGCGATGGTCTCTTCAAGTTGAATGTAATGACTGTTGTACCAAAATCTGTCATTAATAAGAATAACATATCTTTTGCTTATATTCTTGAGTTAAATTTATGGCATGGTAGATTAAGACATGTGAATTTTGATGGTTTGCGTAGACTAATTAGTTTGGATTATATACCAAAATTTGAAATTGATTCTAATCACAAATGTAAGATATGTGTAGAAGCAAAACTAACTAAGGCTCCATTTAAATCGGTTGAAAGAAAAACTGAGCCTCTAGAATTAATTCATACTAATGTGTGTGATCTTAAATTTGTTCAAACTAGAGGAGACAAAAAATATTTCATAACATTTATTGATGATTGTACAAGATATTGTTATGTATATTTACTTACAAATAAAGATCAAGCCTTGGAAATGTTTAAACTCTACAAAAATGAAGTTGAAAATCAACTTGGTAAAACTATTAAAATGGTTAGAAGTGATAGGGGTGGTGAATATGACGTACCTTTAAATAAAATTTGTGCACAACATGGTATTATTCACCAAACTAAAGCTCCCTATTCCTTACAGCAAAATGGAGTTGTTGAAAGGAAGAATAGAACTCTTAAAGAAATGATGAATGCCATGTTATTAAGTTCAGGATTACCGCAGAACTTGTGGGGAGAAACAATTTTGTAACGCCCCCAAAATAATATAACAAATCCAACTCCTAAGCGGAAGAATAATATAAATAAAATACTTTCATTCATTAGAGCTCGTTTACATAAAATTAACACATGCGATATACATTCACAAATGTTCATCTTGAATCTACAGCATGTGTTGCAACGATAAGAGAATTGAAATTAAACAAATAGTCAGATGCCCTATAAGCTTATATCTTTCCAAGTCATGGTTTGGTTACAACAAAAGTGAGACTAGCTCGATACAAATAAAGCCCTTGGCTGTACAAAAGAAAATACAACAAAAGAAAGAAGCTCTTGCTCCCAAAGTCTCTCCCAGTTATTGTCTTAGCGGAGGCATATCACCAGCACCTGAAAATGGTTTTCCCAATTAGGGTGAGTCAAAGCCCAG
The DNA here is from genome assembly GCF_055761805.1 of Camellia sinensis. Classification (NCBI taxonomy): domain Eukaryota; kingdom Viridiplantae; phylum Streptophyta; class Magnoliopsida; order Ericales; family Theaceae; genus Camellia; species Camellia sinensis. Next base: position 188,631,966 of record NC_138961.1, on the reverse strand, counting down.
TAGAAACATACTAACACAATAAATGAGAATTAACAAGATATAAGTATGATGCACATGTTCATTGCCCTACGACAAAATCTTTATAACTCTTTCCAAAACCATGTTATGCCGAACTCGCATCTTAATTCATTCATTTTGGTTCAATAAGTGCATCCACTGTATCTAACTCATCAACAGAGGTTACACCTCACAAGTTTCTAACAGATAAAATCATTATACAAATATATTCACTTCTATTTGCCATTTTACGAAAATTTTGTCCACGAGAATTGGCACCGATATATATAAATGGTTTTTGGGACTTTCACACTGGACACACAGGCCAACTTAGTTCAATGGAGTCCATCCCCTTTCTTCCCCTCAAAACATAGAGTACATCCATTTTCTCCTCCCAAATATCATACATATACAATGTATGTTATTCATAATCATATTAAATGATGATGGTTAAGAGATTAGTTTCAATTCGCCTAATTCACATGCAATGTCTACAACAATCATGACTATCCTCCACCGATAACCTAAAACAGATATTTTTAAACAAATATACAATCTCTATAATAGATAAATTATCAAATTTCCGTAGGTAAGTGATTAAACAAATCCAACAACACCATTCATCTATACATCCTCCCAATTTCACATTTTCCATACCAATTTTAGTATTTATACAAAATAATTATTCAAGACATTTAAGGGCAAAGCTCCCAATTTTTCAAATATTAACTCAAAGGCCAAAATTAACTATTTTAACACATGATAACCTCATAACCAAACCCCATAACCATTTATATAACACCCACATAGAAACCCCTCTTTTCAAACTTGAACCCAAACCCTAAGCTTGCTTAAAACACCCCTAAAATCTCACCATTTTCACATAACAACCCATAACCAAGTTAAAACCCATATTAAGGTGTAGAGAGTCCCTACCTCAAGTGTAGAAGCCCAAAGGAGAAGTGGAGAAACCTCAAAGATAACCAAACTCAACTTTATTCGGATCAAATGGGGGCCCACGTAATGCTCTATCTTTTTATCAAAGAGAGTAGGGCAGAGGGATCCCTAGATCTAGGTGTATTTGTAGAGAGAAGTCAAATTTTAGAGAGAGAGGGAGCTAGGCTAGGGTTTATGAGTAAAAAGATATCAAAAAGTGATATAAAAAGGTGCTGTTGCAAACTGATATATGCGAGGCTCGCTCGAGCGCAAGAGTTGTCGCTCAAGCGACTATACACAATAAGTGTCCTCGTTCGAGCCCAATTGCTCGAGAGAATACAAACTTCCAGAAGTTTTACAAACGGAAAACCTTCGCTCGAGTGCAAGAGTCCTCGTTCGAGCGAACAACAACACCCTTCCAGTATCTCTATAGGCTTGAAAAAGTACTGGGAGAACACAAAGCTCGCTTGAGCGCAAGAAGCCAAAATCTGGGCAACAACAATTTAGACCAACTAGCAACTAACCTATTCCAACCACACCCAAGACATCCCAATACTCAAATTCAATGGGTGTAAGGAGGAAAAAGATGTGAATGACAATATTAAACCATGAGACCCGAGTCTGAAATATAACAAAGGTCGGGTCAAGGCCGAAATTGCTATAAATTTTATCTACCAATTATGTCTTTAATAGGATACCTCACAAGAAAACTAACAACACTCCTTATGAATTGTGGAAAGGTCGACCGCCTTCTTACAAATACTTAAAAGTGTGATGGTGTTTGGCAAAGGTAGAAGTTCCTGTTTCGAAAAAGACTAAGATAGAACAAAAAATAGTGGATTGTGTGTTTATTGGTTATGCGCATAATAGTAGTGCATATCGGTTTCTGACTTATAAATCAGAAATACCTGATATACATGTGAACACTATTATAGAGTCAAGGAATGCTGTGTTCTTTGAACACGCTTTTCCTTACAAGAAAGGACAAGAATTAAGTTCACAGGAAAGAACTTATGATTCTACACAAAGTTAAGAGACTAATGACAATCAAGCGTAAGAGACTAGTAATGGTTTCGACCAACAGGATTTAACTGATGATGAACCAAGACGGAGTAAGAGAGCGAGAATATCAAAATCTTTTGGTCCAGATTTTCTGACATACTTATTAGAAAATGTGCCTCAGAGCTTTAAGGAAGCAATGTTAGGTTCTGAAGCACTTTTGTGGAAATAGGTTGTTAATAGTGAAATTGAATCAATTATGCAAAATCATACTAGGGAATTAGTGGATCTTCCACCTGGTTCGAAACCTCTTGGGTATAAATGGATATTCAAGAGAAAAATGAAAATAGATGGTTCAATTGACAAGTATAAAGCAAGACTTGTGGCAAAAGGTTACAGACAAAAGGAAGGTCTAAACTATTTTGACACATATTCCCTTATGATAAGAATAACATCCATCCGCATGCTTATTGCAATAGTAGTGTTATATAATCTTGAGATACATCAAATGGATATTAAGATAACTTTCTTAAATGGGGATTTGCATGAATAATCTATATGGAACAACCCGAAGGGTTTGTAGTACTAGGAAAAGAAAAGAAAGTGTGTCGGCTTGAAATTCTCTCTATGGATTGAAACAAACTCCTAAGCAATGGCATGATAAATTTGATCATGCTATACTAACTAATGGTTTCAAGATAAACAAATGTGACAAATGCGTCTATGTTAAAAACACTGACAAAGGTTATGTCATCATTTGTCTTTATGTGGATGACATGCTTATCGTTGGAAGCAGTCAAAACATGATCAAATCAGTGAAGCGAATGCTGAACAAAAGATTTGATATGAAAGATATGGGGGTCACAGATCTTATATTAGGAATGGAAATTAGTAAAACATTTGATGGATATGCATTGTCTTAATCTCGTTATGTTGACAAAATCCTTGGTAAATATATCAAGGATGATGTGAATATAGCAAGAACACCCGTAGATCTCAGACTTTATTTATCGAAAAATAAAGGTGATGCAGTGTCTTAGTTAAAATACTCCCAAATCATTGGAAGCCTAATGTACCTAATGAATTGCACTCGTCCTGATATAGCTTATGCTGTCAGTAAATTGAGTAAAAACACTAGTAATCCCGGAGAAGCCATTGGAAAGCGATTATTCGGGTTCTCAGATATTTAAGATTTACCCGTGATCATGGTTTGAACTTTACTCAATATCCTGCAATACTGGAAGGTTATTGTGATGCCAATTGGATATTCGATACTAAAGATTCAAAATTTGCTAGTAGATATGTCTTTACTCTTAGGGGTGCTGCTGTTTCTTGGAAATCAACGAAACAAACATGCATCGCACGATCCACAATGGAATCTGAGTTTATTGCTTTAGACAAAGCATGAGAAGAAGTAGAATGGCTTCACCACTTTTTAGAAGACATTCCAATGTGGCCAAAACCTGTGCCAGCTATTTACATTCATTGTGATAGTCAATCTACAATAGGCACGGCACGGAGTCACATGTATAATGGTAAGTCACGACATATTCGTCGTCGACATAATACTATAAGGTAATTTCCCTGAAGTGGAATAATTTCAATAGATTATATAAATTCTAAAAAAAATATTGCGAATTCGTTAACGAAAGGTTTGGCAAAAGAGCAAGTGTATAGTTCATCAAAGGGGATGGGAATAAAGCCTATTACATAAGAGTCATCATAATGGTAACCCTACTTAAATGATTGGAGATCCTAAGAACTAAATTCAAAGGGACAACTAAGTTATGTGTGGCTCGCCAGAAATCATTAAGGGATTAAAATCCCCTACCCATTCCTATGGTGAGAGTGATATTTGCAAAATGTATTGTATGTAGGGGTTTAAGGATAAGCTTTGTTTTTAATGATTACTTATATCTTGATTTAGGTATAGAAAAATAAAATAAAATAAGACGAGTATAAGAGATACTCACAATAAGAATCACCTATATGAGTGTCGAACTAGGCCCGGTTCTACGAGAATGAAGAGGCTAAATTCTTTATAAACACTCATGAACAACTAGGAGTGTTCAAGGCCAAAATGAATACAATCGTGAGAACCACGATGCGTTAGAGGATATTCTATGTGAAATCTACTGTCTTGGCTTACACAAATGGCTGAACAATTCAAGGCATCGTGTCCATTGATTAGCTAGTAAGTCCGATAGATTATCACCGGGGAGGGTTCAAAGCTGAAAGCTACCTATCTTGATGCAGGATGTTTTTGTTTTATATTCTCTAGCCAATTTTGCATGTTGTTGCATTTTTGTTGTCATCAATTCCATTTATGTGGGGGATTGTTAGAATGGTTGAAAAAATTCTACACAAAACATAATTTTTAGTCAACTTTGGACTATAATTTAACTAGGACCCAAGTATCAGTTATAGCAGGTATTGGTGGTAACGCGTTTTATGCCGCGTTGTGGTTCACGTAGTATATTTGGTTGTTCAAAACCATTATCTAGTGAATGGGAAATTGATGCCAAAGTAAGCTCCATGAAAATGATGTTTTGGTGGGTTTCCCAAATTAAAGGAAGGAAAGCTTGTCCCACATTGCTTGGCTAGGCTTATAGCGATTCTGGTTTAAACCCGACCCATTTGATATTCTAGATTCGGGTTTCATTGTTTTGTATTGTTGTTCATGTCTTATTTATCTTTTCCCTACTTGAGTTTTGCTATTGGGATGTGTTGGCTACGTTTGGAACGGGTTGGTAGCTTGTTTTCTTTAAAACTTTGGTTGCCCAGATTTTGGCTTTTACGCTCGAGCGTAGCTTCTTGCGCTCGAGTGATCTTTGTGGACTCCCAGTATTTTGGCAGGTCTGCAAAACTACTGGGAGAGTGTATTCTATGTTCGAGTGGTCTTGCACTTGAGCGACACTTTTTGGGCTTCAGTGGTAGGCATCTGACTGTAAAACTTCTGAGAGTTTTTATTCTACGCTTGAGTGGTAACTTCTTGTGCTCGAGTAGTAACTTTTTTGTGTCTAGACACTCGAGCGTCACTTCTTGCGCTCGAGCGGTCTGTGAGTATATTAGTTCGTAAATAGCCCATTTTAAGTCACCTTTTCATCTCTCTTTCTCTTTAAACATTTCAAAACCTTAATAACTCTCTCTCTCTCTAAAACTCATCTTCAACCCTAAAATGCACTATCATCCATTGATCTTTACACCCTAGTGTAGACGTCCTCGAACGTCCCAGGAAGTCCCGTTCTGTTCATTTGGGCTCACTACAGGTTTGGACTCCCAAATTGTCATGGTTCTAAATCTGAACCAAAGAGTCCAAATCCGGCAAATCGTTTTGAGAAAACAGATTTTGAAAGAAGTGCCAAACATGGACTGCTTTGCCAGATACAGAGTCGCCACCTAAATGTTTTATTTTGGGGAAATTTAGGAAACCTTGACTCGTTTGCCTAAGGCCACGTGTCCGTCATCACCAAAGTTGCCTCGGCTCGGGAACTTGGGTACGATTGGGGAAGGTCACTTCATGAGCACCCCCGCTCGCCCGATCAAAGATCGACCTCTACTAACCATGATATCTATTTTTGGAAACATTATGCGTTCTTATTCCGGTTATTAGCCTAGATTTACTATGTGATGCGCACAGCATACAAGTATAGACTGGGTCGCCTGAATTGGAACAAAACATTTCATATTTGTTTATTTGAAAATGGTTTGATGGTGCTACCTACAAGTAGGCTAAGACGTGGATTTACCACCCTCGGATGAGCTTAAAAACATGATTTTGCCACTATCTAGTGGGCTTAAAACTCACAGTCAACGAATTGTTCTAATTCAAATAACCCAGCCTTCACCCACAGGCATTCAGGCAGTTATATCATATAAGCATATAGCCTCATGGTAAGCATGCTATCATGGCAGTCACTCACATGGATGCAAGGTTGCTAAAGCATAAAACTTACCGAGTACTCCAAGCCAAAACAGAAGCTAATTAGAAATCCATGCATGATCCTAACTATACAGAAATGCCTAATGCAACACATGCAAAATGTAACTAAGATAGGCTCGGCTATTCTAAACATGGCATATGATGATGTTACAGCTAACACGTATTCAATTTGGAATTGAAATACAAATGCAGTTAGCATGGTGCGCCGAGCCCGGTGCATGCAAAACAGATGAATGAATGCAAACATGCTATCATACTGTATGCTAATTGAAACATGCCCTAATCTAACCATCATAAGCAGGTAAATAAAAGGAAGAAAGACGTGGGGTTGGAAGACATACATCACACACACGCACACTTATTACAGTTGTGCCCTCACTCAGAGGGTTCGAATAAATAATATACAGTCTCGAATAAATTGTACAGTCCGAATAAGTACAAAATCCTAATTAATTAGCAAATTAATCTAGGACAGTAGTAAATTGCACGTAAATCCGTGGATCGCCTCAGCTCTGTTCCGAATGATGGATGATGCATGCTCGAGTTGCCTTGCGCGGAAATCTATTGCGATGCCCCGGTTCGTCTCTATTTACAATTGTTCTCGAGATGCGTGCCAAGCTCCGGAAGGCTGCCGATTTCTGATTTACTGCAACAGAGAGCAACAAAGGGACATGGCAAAGTATTTCACATATGTATGCATGACTACTCTTCAGGGAGTGTAGTCCTCGATCCTTGTGCCACCAATCACGCATATCGATGCATAATGGCCGACGAGCCGAATTGCACGACTCGATGTGAAATGAATGCACATGAAAACACAACAAGGCCTAAACTCCATCATGGGTAATCCAGAGTGTCGGCAACCGGAAATTGAGACACGTTCCGTCACTTGGAGTACGAAACGTCCCTCGTTTCCCGTGCTTGGGCTAACTCCTATCCCAAACACAATAAAAATGAGACGGCATACACAATGCGACTAACATACAACCTAGCATACGCAATGCTATGAGATGGCATACACAATGCATAAAGGACTTACACCAACATGAGTGAACCTCAGCCACACTCACATCAGTGGCCATTAGGTGAAAATGGGGCTATCGAAATGCGGCACACATGCACGCAAACTGAGGACTGATCCTAGGCATAACATGCGATTCTAACAAGGCATGGCAAGGGATGCAAGATGGCATACAAACTCGCAAATTCCAGCACTGAAATATGATGCTAAACAGCCCCGAAACATGGAAAAATGGCACCCCGATGCATGAGATGAACCCCGAAACTCGAAACTAGGCACATGGAATGACTTATAGCTATACAAAGCATGCATTATTTGATCATGAAGTCTAAAGACAGAGCCAAGGTAGTCCCAAAACATGAACATTTCCAGTTCAAAGCATGGCCAAAAGATGCTAGCAAGATGGACTAAAGTAGCATGCAACTTTGACTAGCAAACATGAGTTATATGGCAAATATAGGATGCACATGGAATCTTACCAAACCAGAAAAAATCAGTGAATAAAACATGTGAAAATATGCCCAAATAACCATGGAGATGCAACCAATACATGCAAAAATGATGAGCTCCTTTAGAGGGCCATGCAATGGATTATTAAGCACATACAAGGTGGACACTTAGCATGGCATAAGAAACTATGAAAATCAAATATGGTAGTCTTAGAACTCACCAAATTGACCCTGGAAAGTAACTTCAAAGCATGCAAGATAGGGTCTCTTTGGAAGGCCAAAAATGACCACCAAACAAGTCAAGGTGAGAGGGGGTCACCCCCCTCTAATTTGGAGGCTCAAAATAGTGTGATAGCCACTGAAAATCCACTGGATTTCAGTGGCTAGAAGGCCAAACCAAGCATGCAACAAGAGCTTAGGTGTAAGGCTCAAAATAAGGGACAATCAAGCATACAAGGAAGCATATGACCTCAAACAAGAAAATGCCCATAATCAAACATGAAGATGATGTCAAAAGGAGACTTTTTACAGTTTATAAGAAATCTCAAAAGTGAACACAAATAGGGCTAATCTATTATGCAAAAATGGCCCTAAAAGAGAGATTAGAGACAAGGGACAGCAGCTGGCCCCAAATAGCAAAGAGCCCTTAAACAAAGTTGAAGAGAGGCTCAAAAAAAGGCACTTTACAGTTTATGGAAAATCTCGAATGTGCTCACAAGTAAGGCTAAAATATGATGCAAAAATAACCCTAAAAGAGAGATAAAGGGAAAGGGGCAGTAGCTGGCATCAAACAGTGAAGATCCCTCCAGTAAAGTTGAAGAGGGGCTCAAAATAAGGCACTTCACAGTTTGGCTCGAAGCCTAGAAATGCTCAAAAATAGGGCTAAAATACCATGCAAGATAAGCCCTAAAAGAGAGATTAAACACAAAGGGTGAGGAGGAGACTTCAAATAGAGAAAAGTCCTTGATCAAACATGAATATTAGCTCAAAATAAGACCATTTCCAGTTCAGCTCGGAGCCCCAAAATGTAAGCAACAAAAGCTAAGATAGCATGCAAAATAGGGCAAGAAAAGAGGAAATAGGGACTCACCCTTGTAGCACAGGTTTCCAGCAGCTTTTGGTCCAAAAAAGTGAGCTCCTAACCTCTGAAAATGACTTCCAAGTTGCTGGAATGGAGTGTGGAGGTAGTAGGCTTGGAGGTGTAGTGTAAAGGTCAAGAACAAGGGTGTTTGGAGGCTTAAATGAGAGAGATATATGGAAGGGTGTATATATGAATCCCAGCTGGTTTTTTCAACCCTTAGAAATGAGGTAGGGTGCTGGTTATATAGAGGGAGAGAGGTTAAGGAAAGGGGGGGAAAAACAAATTCAAATTTCCCCCCCAAAAGGCAGCCCTCGAATACAGAATCTGGGGGAAAACAGCTGGCACAGTTGGAATACACTTGGAGAGAGGATAATGGCCGGCTAGGTTCAAAAGGTTCAAGTGGCCGGCCGGCCACCCCCCTGGCCGGCCGGCCAGGGGTCAAAAGGCTCAATCGAAATTGTTGGCCGGCCACCCCAAAAGGGTGGCCTCCCATGTGTGCACAACACAAATATGTGGTCAAAACCCAGAAAATGTGAACCAGGAGAGAGAAAAGCCAACTTTTTAGAGGGGTTCAAAAGGGTCAGAGACAATTACTGGCCGGCCTATTCATATTGGTGGCCTCCCAGGTGTGTACAACACAAATATGGGGTTTAGGGCTAAAGAAAGTGGCCCGGGAGTGGTCAACATTAGCTTTCTAGTGAGGAAAACGGGCGACGGAGAGCGATGAAGAAATAAAACTGGCTTTTCAGAAAAATTGCTGGCCTCCCACCCTCCTACAAGATTTCTAACAATGAAAATAAGGTCTCCACCAAAAATGAACCAAAACAGATGCAAAACGGAGGCTCGGGGACTGAAACGCGCGGCCCGGGGCCCCGAAAACAGGCTGTTAGGCATCGGAAGTGGCGTTCGACCACGAAGTTGGTCTTCTAGACTACAGTGTCCCTCAAAAGGGAGGAAATAAGATGTGTGCCGAAAACCGGAGCAAACGGAGGTGGTTAGGCGGTCCCGAACCGAGGCACACGGCTGTCGGCTCCGAAAAATCAAAAATCGAGCTCCAAACGGGAAAAATGGCCTACAACCACAAAACGTAGCCTACGGCCACTGAGAGATGATCTACGAGACCTCTCCCTCCCTTCGGAATGAGAAAACAGAAAAAACAGAGCCTGGTTCGCAAACCGAGGCAAGGCACGAAAGAGTCCGGAAGTCCGGAGGCAAGGCTTGCAGCTAGGACTCTGAAACTTCTGAACGGGCATAATATGAAATATCACCGAGCGCTCAATCAGTGACGTCTGAGTCTTAAGGTCGGTCAAAAATGGGGTGTCTACACCTAGTCCCTTTGTTAAAAAGGTAGAGCTCATCTAGAGCTTCCATTTGATTGGAGCAAAGTTCATTTTCAACTCCATTAAAGTTTTAATCTCGCTCTTGCTTGTCTTCTAACTTGAGGTAGGGATTTTTCACACTCTTGTATGAGTTTTACCTTAATTATTTACTATTTCAAAGATTATAGCGGTTTTGGGAGTTTTTGTCAAAAACCTAGGGTTTGGCATCGAAATGTAAAAGAGGGGTTTTCAAATGGCTTTAAGAAAAAAAGTTGTGATTATGAATTTGGGGTTGATATATGTTGAAATGAGATATTTCTTGCATTGAAATGGATTTTCAAGGAGAAGGGGGTTTTTGTCAAAAAATTTGAATGTTTGAGATTGTAAAGAGAAAATGGAATTGATATAGAAATTGTGAAATTGAAATGGTGATAATGAAGAGGGTGGAGTTGGATACGTATTATCACTTCCATCTTGAAATTTTGAAAAAGTGTATCTTTAATGAAATTTATTTATTTGTTTAGAGATATCTATTTTGGGTTATCGGTGGATGATAGCTATGGGTGTTGTAGAAATTGTATGAGGATTAGGTGAATTAAAACTAATTTCTCATCCATGTGCATTGAACATTGTTACTCATGTAATACATTTAAAATGTATATAATTTTGAGAAAAATGGGTGAACGTGGTAAAGAGGTATGTATCACCAAATTAAGTTGGCCTGTGTATCCAGGGTGAAAGTCACGTAAAATGTGCATATACATGGGTGTTGATTCTCGCGGATGAAATATCCGTAAAATGACAATAGTAGTGCTTGTATAGGCTACGTTTACATGGGTGCCGTTTGACGGTTTCCTGCAGACGAAATATCTTGAAAAGTTGTATTGGTTTGAGATTTCCTTCTTCTTTCTATTGTAAAGGGTATGGTTTTGAGAATTGTGATATAAACCTGGCATAGCACAGCTTTTAAAAAAGGATATAAATGTTTTAGTATTGACATTGCATATGTATAAAACCTTATGGTTTTGTTAAGATTCATACATTGTTTTGTAGTGTTTTTATTGGGCTTTGGCTCACCCTTATGGAAAAATCATTTTTAGGTGTTGGTGAGATGCCTTCGCCAAGGCAGTAGCTTGGGAGGATTGGAGCAAGAACTTCATTTTGTTTTCTTGTTGTAATTATTTTGTACAAGCTTAGGGCTTTATCTGTATTGCATTTAAATTCATTTTGATGTAACCAAGTATAGTCTTGGAAAGTTGTAGCCTTCAGGGCATTTCAATTATCTGTTTAACTTCTATTTCATATCTTTGTTGTTGACACATGCTATAGATTTAGAGTTAGGACTTATGAATGTATATTCGCATGTGTAACCCTTTTTTTTACAACTTCGTCTTATGTAATGGAAAAATATTATACTCTGATTTATATTGTTATTTACTTATCGTCGTAGATGGTTTATTGAATTTATTTCGGGGCATTACGACTTGGTATCAGAGTGTACCGGGTTTGAATACTTTGGGTACATGGGAAGTGGTTATTACCAAAATGGGTTTGTCTCGCTTAATAGAGACTTTCGTAAGTTTTGTGTACTATGTGACAACATGCTTATGTGATTACATGAGTATGGCATTTAATTTCTAAGATATTGATTCGGTCTACGAGTTTCTAGAAGTCCTATTAGAAGAGTACCTAATCACTGTTGTTTCTAATTGGAACTCTGGCAACGCCGTAGGACGATCATTATCTAGAAATGAAATTTGTAAGTGTTTATGTGATTATATTTTTACGTGGAGTGAATTAATGGTTATCCACCATATTAGGACGTGAGTAAATTAGTTTCGGCACATTTGTAAATGTGACTTTCATTAGGATATTAGGACGTGGACGTGGTGGTGGTAGGCGTGGTAGGCCTAGAAGGCACGAGGTGCCTTTATCGGTTGAGATTCCGATGCAAGAGGAAGGGGTTGGTCAAACCAATGTGGCTGAACCAGTTAGTTAGCAGGCCATGGACGCTTTAGCTTGTGAAATGGCTGGATCATTGCTGGAATCCATGGACATTCTCAGAGTTGAGAATCAAGTCCAGGCCCATGTTGCTGAGACAAGGCCATCTTTTCTAAAGTGAGAGTTTTTCCGGTCGAATCTGGATGAGTTTGTGGGTGACCCTAAAGAGCCACTGAAAGCGGATGAATGACTCAAGCAAATGATGAAGACGTTCGAGATGCTCGGCATCGAGGACGACTAGTTGAGAGTGACCTTGGCATCCTTCTAGCTGAAAGGAGATGCATGTCTATGGTAGAAGTATACGCGTGGGCGTATTAGGGTGACTTGAGAGGCCTTTGTCAACGCATTCCAGGAGAAGTTCTTGTCTCCCACGGTTAAGGATAAGTTGAGGGAGCAGTTTTGTAATGACCCCAAAATGCAAATCATGATTATATTAATTTAATTATGTGTTTAAATTTAATTTGTGAACAAATGTGTATGGATATAAAAATTGAAAGCCTTATCGGCATCCGAAATCAGAATTGGTTATATGAACAAATTATTTGGAATTTTTAGAACACTACGATAAGTTTAATTGAAATTGATTCAGTTTACTGAAATTGTCTGTGATCAGATTGAGCCTTAATTGGAACTATTCTGAGTATATTGAGTTTTGTGATAACTATGATTAATTGTAATTGCCCAAGATGTTGCATGATTAGTATCTAATTAAGCTCTATTCATGATTTAAAATTTGATTACGTGTAGTAAGTGTTTAGGCATTTTGTGTGATGGTGAGTGTAGGAGAATAAATTTTGGTGGGTGTACTGAGATCTGGGTCTTTGTGTGTCGAGAAATTAGTGTGGGTGTATGTATGTGACTACATGTGTTGTGTAATTCAAATGTGAGGGTGCGTGTATAATCTGATTCTTAGAAGGAATGTTTTTATTCCTTTGGTTTATTGTATTGAGAGAGAGAGAGAGAGAGAGAGAGAGAGAGAGAGAGAGAGAGAGACAGAGAGCTCAAGATTTTGAAGAGGAAGAAGAAGAGAGCTACGACGATACTATCCTATAATCTGAAATCAAGCTCTAGGTAAGTGTTTATTTATGAATTAGACTCATCTCATCTTTGGATTTAAGGAAATTATGGAGTTAATGTAAGAAAGAGCTCATAGATGATGAATATGAAAGATTAGCTCACATGCATGAACATTTATGTGTAGAATCACCATTTTGAGCATGAATGTGTAAGAATTTTAGAGTTATTTGTCTCATGCATCCATGATTTTAGGAGCCATGAAGTCTAATCTCATGTTTTGAAAGCCATGGTTAAGAGTTTGAAATAAATCTTACATGTATGGCATGAATTCATAATATTCTTATTATATCATATAAATTCTTGCATGAACTTCATGGATTCTAAAGTTTTCAAAAGGATTTCTTGAGCTATGAGATTGAAGTTTCAAAATACATCATTTCTTGCGTGGTTTTACAAGAAATCTTCAAAGTGTTGGACTTAGAACTCATATATGTATGGTTTCATGATTTTATGCTTTGAATTAAAAAGTTTGATCCTTGCATGACATAGATTTCAAGAAATCCATGATCATACATTTGTTTTCTTACATGAGTGTCCAAAATTGAGAGGAAATGCCGTGGGTCTTGAAGATTTGAAGCTCAAATATACAAGCTTTATGAACTTTCATAACAATACAAAACTTGAAGCTTTTGCATGGAAAATGTAGTTTTAATTTGAAGTTATAATTTTGTTTAAAGTCAAATATGTAAGTTCAATATGTTCATGAAAGGTTTTGGGTCTTGAATTGCATGAAATGGAGTTGCAATTGAAAAATGAAGACTTTAATAATGAGGCAGATCTTTGAACCAAATAGACCCAGAATTGCACGTGCAGCCTGGGGTCCCATACGTGCGGAAAACAGGGCAGTTTTGAAATGTATTCTGAAATAAGTGCACCTGCGGGAGCAGGTGCGGGGATGGTCCCGCACGTGCGACCAAGACCTTCGCACGTGCGGCCTCTTTGAGTAGTCCTAGTTTCGTTTTTCGCTCCACTTGTCCGCCTTCCGGACCTCCGCTTGCATCATCTTAAAATGTTTTTCATGTGCATTGCATTCATGTACATTTGATAGACACGAATCAAAATAAAGAATAGAATAATAATCGAACAAGAGAAAACGAATAGAAATCAAACTATCAAATTGAGTAGTATTGTAAGAATGCGATTGTAATTGTATTATGCTTGAATTTGTTTGTTTAGGTTGGACATTGTATCTTTAGTGCATTTTAGCACGTGTTTTAGGAAGCCCACTATGAGTAACAATGTTGCAAAGATACGTTCAAATTGTATTTATTTTATGAATGATAAATTATATTGTTTCTGAACGGTTACTTTTTATTGATTGAATGATGATCCTCTTTTCAATTGTATTTGTGGCATCCATAGCGTATTGTTATTGATATTGCTATAGTTACAGAGATCTCTGTCAATTCCAATTCTTGGAACTATTGTCTATTGTTTGATGGCCATCAATTGATTGTTCGATCTTTATAAGACCTATTGTATTGTTGCTATTGGATGTACCACATTTGACCTATATGAATATGATTGATTGAATTGAATGATTGAACGATTGATTGACAAATGATATTGATTGAAAATGTTCTAATGATAATCAATTGTTTCAAAGACTCTAAGGACATCATTCTTAACCTCTTTACACATCTGTTATTTAAAGAAGAACTTGATTCTTTATTCAATGAATTCTTTAACAAATATTTACACTGTATTTATAAAGACAAAAATCTAACTAACTAACTGACTGACTAACTATAGTTACACTTTAACTAGAGTTCTAACAACTTATCTAACTGTCTAACTAGCCTTAGTAGAGGAAGCCACGTACTGTAGCTTGAGCTGTGAGGAAGCTGTGGTGTCTTGTGACTTGAGCTGTGATGATTGAGCTTGATTATTCCCAGTAGTCTTAACATCCTCTGTCAAGATGATAGGGGAAGAATGAGCCAGAAGCTGGTTTTGAGGAAATTGAAATTGAGAGATAGAAAGTGGTTTAGTAAGAATATCTGCAAGCTGATCAGAAGTGGGAATGTGTTTGACAATCAATTGGTTGGAAACCACACGCTTGCGAACATAATGATAATCGACTTCAATATGTTTCGAACGAGCATGAAATATCGGATTACTCGACAAAGCAATAGCAGATAAATTGTCACACCATAAGGTAGGTGGAACAAAGGGAACATGCAGGTCTTTGAGAAGCATACCAAGCCAGCTAAGTTCAGTAGAAGTTTGAGCAAGAGCTCTTTATTCAGTCTCAGTGGAAGATCGAGAAACCGTGGGTTGCTTCTTGGAAGACCAAGAAATCCAGTTGGGACCAAGAAAAGCACAAAACCCAGTAGTAGATCTGCGATCCAGAGCATTGCCAGCCCAATCTGAATCAGAGAAGGCATTGAGAGTGAGGACCTCGTTGAAACTGGAGACCACAATCAAGAGTTCCTTTGAGAAACCTCAGCAACCTTTTGACAGCATTAAAATGGCTAATC